>NC_141699.1:889565662-892470927 GCF_964263255.1 Lissotriton vulgaris
CCCGGGCACGACGGAACCCCGTCCTGGTCCTTTGGCTGTGCGGCAGGCCGGTGGACCGGTGGACCGGGCCCAGGGCCGTGGCACCCGACCCGGGGCCCGGCCGGGCCCCTGGACCCAGCCTGGGCTCCCAAGCCCGGCGGCGCAGGGAAAGCCTCCCTGGGCCCTCCGGACCCCGTCCCGGGCACCCTGCCACGCAGCAGGACCAAGGACAGCACCCGGGATGGGGAGGCCGCCCTCCCCTGGACCTCAGGCCTCAGGCCTTCAGGGTAAGCCCGGCAATCTGGTCGCCCCGTTGGAAAGCATTGCGCGCTACTATTGCAAACACATTATCTACCAGACTTGCTCTAGATGGCGCTCCAACATAAGGAATGAACCAACACCTTCCCTACTGGAATCGTGACGAGCTAAAGTCGTCAGCAGCACTGAAGGGGTTATTTATATACACCAACTCTCACATTCAATGCATTTTATTTTTTTACTTTGTTGAAGATGTACAACTAAAACATATATTTGCTCACGAACACACATAAAAATACATTCAGTCATCAAACAACATTTTCCACATGCACTCTTAAACCTATACACCTAGTCAATCAACCACACACACACACACACATGCATAGAGTTACACACATCCCATCCAACCACACACAAACTCAGTGTCCCATACAAATATTCACCCAACTAATCAATAAGTAATATACACACTCATGTAGTCAGTGACCAACTGATGCAGCATGTTATACAACAACAGAGACAGTGATGCACACATTCACATAGTTTAGTTACTAATCCATGTATTAAGTGAGACACTTTTAATTACTCATTTAAACAGACAGTCAGATAGCTACTAAATCCTCCATCCAGACAGTTTTATATCCACTCTATCTTCAATAAAGATTGGTATATGTATAATACATATTTAAATGTCAAACTAAACCACATTCACTGGATGATGTCATCAGTCATGTCATCAGTCATGTCATTTGAGATGTCATCAGTGATGTCACTGACCATGTCATGAATGATGTACAATGGGATATCATCAGCAGTGCATTGTGGGTGTGCAAGTTATAGTTAGCAGAACTAACTATAACTGAGGAATTTCTATGGTTTTGTACGAGTGAAATGTCCAGCTAACTATAACACCTCTGAAACCTATGCTTTCTGTGAAAAAAACACAGGTTTCATGGTATTATATAATTAGTTGGACATTTCACTCGTACAAAACCAGAGAAATTCTGTAGTTATAGTTAGTTCAGCTAACTATAACTTGCGCCACCGCAATGCGCTGCTGACTACTTCACATATTACATCATTCATGACATGGTCAGTGACATCACTAATGACATCTCAAATGCCATCACTGATGACATCATTCAATGACTGTGCATTTCTGTAAAGTTTAAATATGTTTTATATATATATATATATATATATATATATATATATATATATATATATATATATATATATATATATATATATATATATATATATATATATATATATATATATATATGTATAGATCTAAAATAAATACCCTTTGGGATAAGTTAATTGCATACCATAACAATGTCACACCACACAACACATTACAAAACACTTTCAATTATCTCCAGGTTAGTATCACAGTAGCCCAAAAATCCAATATGAAAATGTTCATTCATTTAGTTAAAAACGTTTTCCTTATTATGGTTGTGTAATAAAATAGTTAAAAAAATCACTATCCAACTGGATTTACAATCTAAAAAGACGTATATAGCAAAAAAGTGAAGATCAATAAATGCAAAGTTAAAAAACAATCATAAACAACAAATCAACATTTGATCTTATCCTTTTCATATGTTCAACAATAGTCCATATGATTCACCACAAACTTTTATTATAAATAGACAAAGAAGAGACGCGTTTCGGAGTTATATACAGGTCCAACTTCCTTCTTCAGGCTTTGCTACTGTTCTCTCCCAGCACTTTTGTCTATTAAAAATATACAGAAAAGTCAAATTGTTAAAATCGTAATGCAGTAGTGTAAAACCACTCAACTTATTCTCATTTCATCTCAGTTTTTAAAAACACATTTAAAATTATCCATTTAATACAAAAGACTGACATATTGAACTAATGGCTCTGTACGGTGATTATCAGTCATGCCAGAACACATACACATTTTATCAATTCGAGGTAACTATCTTTATAAAATTCATATTTCATGCTCATTCATATGCCAAAAGGACAGCTAATTCATATGGACCCAGGGCTTAAAACCTTAGCTCTCTGTTGATAATACTACAAATTCTGCCCAGTTTCGCATTAGGCCATATTTTTTCACTCTTCTATAATCCTAATAGGTTAAATAGAGACATAGAGGGCCATTAGGATGGCGGGCCTGCCGCTTTGTGTATGCAAATGATGGGGGTGCCACAGGTACCCCCCGTGTGCAACCCCCTCCTCGCCTTCACTCCGGGGGCCCGCAGGGGGTCCCCGAAGTGAAGACCGCCTGCCTTTCCGTGGCGGCAATGCCGCCACGGAAAGGCAACAGATTGGGCCCATAGCAATATGGCTGGCGGTGTTAAACAGACACCGCCGTCACAAGGCGACCGGGGCGGAAAAGCGGTGGACGGTCTTTCCGTCCGCCGTGGACCCCCCAGCCATCCTAATGTGGCGGGGGGTCATTTCAGTGAGGATGGCGGACGGATTGCCCCCGCCAGGCCGGTGGTGGCTACCGCCAGTCTGGTGGGGCCAATCTGCCCACCATCCTAATGGGCCCCATAGTACCCACCATAATTGAGACAAATAGGCTTTCTTCACAGGGAAATGTTCTTCTCCTGATGCTGTTTTTCAAATTTGGATAGCTAGTGATAAAATAGAGGGGCCATGTTTCCACTCTACAAATGATCTCTAAAAGAAACAACAAAACCATCAAAAAAGCTAATTAGAAATTAATTTGCGAAGACCTAAAGGCTTACTAGATAACTCAATTTTTTTTATTTCTTGCCAGGTGAAGTCACAATATATTTGAATTCACCATATGTTCATAGACTTTCCTACAGTTCTTAATTCATACGTAGGAAAACATCCATCAGTGGCAAGCGGGAAATGAATCAGTCAACCAGCCAGCAGAAGACTTCTAGAAATAAGCCATACCACACATAATACATTTCTTAATCTATCCTTCACATTGTGTCAATGACAAAAAAAAAATTGTACATTTACCTTGAAAGTGTGATCACGAACTATTTATTCTGTTAGAGTGGCTCTGCTTGCTGCTGCATATCGATTTATGTAAATATTTTTTTTGCCAAAGTCATTTTTTCCCCATCAGGGCTACGATGTATTTTGCCCAGATATCTATAATTGAAATTAAAAACAATGACCACAATTAACAGCCTCTATAAGACTACTATCAGTTTTAGATGTCTACTTCTTTGTACATATGATCAGCTTCCTACTGCATATCGGTATATGTAAATACTAATGTTGCCAAAGTAATGTTTTCCTCTGCAGGGATACAATGTATTTTTCCCAAATATCTACAATTAAAAACAAAGACCACAGTTAATAGCCTCTGTTAGACTGTGGTCAGTATTGGATGCCTACCTATTTATATATATTTTGATGAACCTAACGATTTCAACTTATCTCTAATGGCTCTAAGACTGTGTACTAAAAGCTTGCTCGAACTTGATAATTTATAATCCCTCTGAATCCGGATTAACTGAGCACATAACTACTAAGACTCACCATGTCCCTGGCAATGTAATTAATATGCCGTAATGGACATAAATCACAAAAACAACTTTGAAATAACAACAAAAATAATAACCCATCTGTTACAAAATGCTGTGCCTGCATTAAAGCAAAGAACTGCTTAGAATTGACAAATTAATACAAAATGTCTAACAATGCTACAAACGCGCTACACTTCTACCAAGTTGATTATGACCCTTAACCTATTACCGGGATTAAAAAATCTCCGTCAACGCTCTGTTTACGCTCCTTTTACTGCATCAGTTTGTTACTAATCGGGGGCCCTTTTTAAACCACCCGTGATTCTATGGCAGAACGGAGGCTCCGATTATGCTTTCTCTATTTCTTTACTCTAAAATACAGCAGCCAATTTAGCACACAGTAAAGAAAAAAGCAACTACAATACCCATGATACCTGGGCAACCATAGAGTATACAACACTATATAAAGGATCATAGAGGTCACAACTTCCTCTTTCTTTGCTGCTTCGCAGCCAGTTAAGTGCATTTATCTTATTACTAACTACTGTATTGCCTTTGCGCTGTTCTTACTTGCACTTTTGCCGCTTGGTACGCTTCTATTGTTCGCTTTGTAGCGCTTTTGTAAATGCGAGTGTTTTGACTGTTTCTCTCGGCTCTTGTGCCGGCGTTCGTTCGGGAGCGTGGGACACCTCCCCGGTGCAGGCGCGCGTTGTCCGCGTCCGTTGTTCTTGTGGAGCGGGAGATAGGGGATCAGGAGACGCGCGCGAAGCTCACGCGTCTCTCCCTTCGGCAGGTGGCTGTTCGCGCAAGCTTTATTTTCATTCGCTCTGACTGGCTCGGCTTTCCTTTGCCGGCGCTTTGCCTCAGTCAGCGAATTTGACAGCTGTTCTTCAGCGTGCCCACAAGCCTGTCGACTGGTCTCTATTCACGCCCTCTGACAGTATAGTTGGAGGGTTGTAAAATTTGCATAGGCTCTGCCTAGAGTGGCTTAGTACCTTTTGTTAAGCAAGCCTTCCCTCCACTTTTGACTTACCTTTTTTTGGCAGGTTTACCTGCATTGTTGGCTTGCTTTGGGGCTCCACTCCCCCTGAATTGGCCTTAGCTATTAAAATTACCTTTCTCCTTCCTGTGGGCATTTATTTGGCGGACTATTGTTGCCATGGGAGATTATTACGAAGAGGAAGGATACTATTATGAGGAAGAGGAGCCCTCTGGCTCTGTGGATGATTTCATGGGTCAGGCTTTGTTTCAGGCCATTTCCCCTTTGAAACGTCTCTTATCTGACTACGCTGCGCAACAGGGTTGGTTGCCTCCGTCTTCTAGGCGCACTAAGAAGTCTCCCAGGAATCCTCATCATTGGGACTTAGCAAAACTGGCAAAGACTCTGTCTTCCGCGCCTCCATCCAGAAAACCAGCTGCGTCTGGCCTTTCTACCCCTATTTCTGATTCTGATGATGGCTCTTCATCTTCTTCTTCTTTATCCTCTGAACCAACAAAGCCTCCTCCTTCAAAGAAGACACGTAAGGAACATTTTGTTGATGCTCCTTCTACGCCCCAGTTGCTTACTTTTTTTTTTCACAACAAATTTTATTGATTGATTAGGCAAAGGCATAAACACAGCTCTCCACAATCAGGAGAGTACTGCCAAGTAGCAAGACAAGTCTCAGTATCATCACAAACCTAATCAATAAAAAAGAACAACCCCCGTCTCCCCCCTACAACCCCAGCTACCCAACATCCCGGCTACCCACCCCTTATCCCGCCCTAACCCGGTGCACGTGATCACAATAAGCCTTCATCATTTAAGTATATTACATTTAGGCATCTAGCGCCTCTTTAGGCCTGAAGGTCCTCCATCGTAGGTAACCCATCGTCCAGGTCTGCTGGAGGCTCTAGAGTCAAACCCCTGTAATCTGCCCACCTTTTCCATATTTTGTAATGTTTTCGGGGGCATCCTCTGGCCTCAAACACAGGTCGCTCCAACCCCATGAAATAATCTAGACCGGCCTTCCAGGCGCCCAGTGGAGGAGCCCGCTCACTCTTCCAAGCTCTTGCCAGATCCCGCTTGGCAACCACCAGACCCAATAACAAAAGATGACACTTGTATATGTTCCCACCCACACTCTCTAAGACATGGAGAAGTCCCAAACGGGGAGTGTGGGGGAGATCCCATCCCAGTACCTCCGACAAACAGCTCCAAACACCATTCCAGAACCGAGTCAGACCAACACAAGACCATACCGTATGCAACAGCGTACCCCTCTCAGTCCCACAGCGCAGGCACTCGGGGACACAATCAGGCCCGCCTTCCACAACCGCTCCCAGGTATAGTAAGCCCTGTGCAGATATTTAAACTGGATCAATCGGAGTCGCACTGCGATAGCAGCTCCACGCGGGGACTCCAAGACCTCCCTCCAATCATCTTCGTCCATGGGTCCAACATCCTTTTCCCAGGCCTTTTTTAACGGAACAAAGAAGAGGAGCAATGAGTGACTAGCATTTGGTAGATTCGGGACACCTTTTTATCCCCAAGGTCCCCCATGAAAAGTTTCGCTTCCACCGGACTGAACTCCGGTAGCAGCTCCAGGCCAACTAGGCTCGGTGCGAGCGCGTGGCGAAACTGCAGGTATTTGAAGAATTGGGTCTTGGGCATATGGAATTCAGTACTAAGCTCCTGGAAGGACTTGAGAGTTACCCCGGTCAGAACGTGTCCAAGCGAAGAAATCCAGATCGAATCCCAGCCGCCAAACCCCGTCAGCGAAGCCAATGCGGGGAGCTGTCCATTCTTCCACAATGGGGTCTCTGCTGTTAGCCTACCCCACCAGCCTATACGACGCAGTACTTGTCGCCAAATCGCAAAGACCACCTGAGTGGCACATGGCAGCTTCCTCCGCTGCCCGGCTGAATACAGGAGGGCGTGCAACGTGGTGTCTCCCATCAACAAGCGCTCAAGGGCGTATGCAGGGTCTCCTCTATCGCCATACCACCATTCGTTTATTACCAAGAGGTGGGAGGCCTGATAATAGGACAGGAGGTCTGATGTGGCCAGACCACCACAATACATGGACAGAAAGCAGGTCTGTAACGCCACCCTGGCGGCACCCCCGGCCCACAGGAAGCGACCCAAAACAGAGTTGGCCTGCGGAAACCACCGGGGCGCGATCCGATGTTGGTAATTCTGTAATTGGTATAACAGGCGCAGAAGTGCGACCATTTTAAAGATCGCGGACCTACCAAATATGGTGAGGGGCATTCGGGACCACGTCTTAATGTCCGTCTGGACCCTCTCCCACACTGGTAACACGTTGCGCTCCCATGCAATGTCTGCGGACTCGGACAGGAAGACTCCCAGGTACTTCAGTCCCCCGGCCGCTACCTGCAAGGCCGACGCCCATGGGTACGTACTCGCCCCTTCACCCAGTACCCATAGGGTGGACTTACGCGGGTTAAGACGAAGGCCCGACACCTCACCAAAGACACACATAATTTCCAAGATTCGGGGGCCTGATCGATTTAGATCCATAAGGAAGAAGAGGACATCGTCCGCATGGAGTGCGATTCTGTCGGAGAGTCCCTCGCTCCACACGAAGCCGCGCAGCTGCGCGTCAATGCGTACCCAAGAGGCAAGGGGCTCCATAGCCAGCGCAAAGAGATAAGGGGACAGTGGGCATCCCTGCCAGGTCCCCCGACCGACTGAAAACCTCTCCGAGACTGCCCCGGATACACGGACGGACGCAGTGATATCAGTGTATAGCAGTTTGATATATGAAATAAACACCGGGCCCAGATTAAGATAAGGCAGGAGAGCGAACAGATATGTCCAACTGATAGAGTCAAAGGCCCTGTCTATGTCCGCTAACAGCAGGGCCGCCTGCTCACCTGTGGCCCCTATGGTGTCGACAGCCGCCTGCGCCCGTCTGATGTTGTGCCGCGTCGCCCAATGGGGCATGAAGCCAGCCTGGTCCGGGTGGACCAGGTCAGCCACATACGGGAGAAGGCGATTCGCCAACGCCTTGGCCAACAATTTAGCCTCGATGTTGAGTAGGGATATGGGGCGATATGATTCATGTCGGTCCGGGGGTCTACCCGGCTTCTGAAAAACTACAACCTCGGCATGTCAGCTGGCAGGCGACCCAGTTCCCGCGCCGTCTCCAGCGCTGTCCTATAGTGGGACCCCAATTGGAGTTGGAATTTCTTATAAAATTCGCATGGAAAGCCACTCGGCCCGGGTGCCTTACCTGTGTTGAGCTGCCCTAACGCGTCTCCCAGCTCTTCCGCTGTGAGGGGGAGGTCCAGAGATTTCCTTGTCTCATCTGAAACTGCCCTCGGAAGCAGGTCTGCAATGAATTTGTCGATCGCATCTGCCGGGAGACAGTCCTGCTGTGCATATTGTTCCGCATAATGGGGGCGAAACTCTCTGCCAGTTCAGCCGGGTCTGTTATAGCTACCCCTTCCCCGTCAGTGAGACCTGGCAATGTTAATGGGTTGCATGGTGTGTTGACATAATCTATGGAGCATAGTACAGGACTTATCTCCCCACTGATATACCCTACTCCGCGTGGCCAGCCATGCTTGTCGAGCCTCTTCGATTAAGACAGATGCATAGGACTGCTGCGCCTGCAGGAGGAACCGCACCACCACATCGCCTCCTCCTCTCTGGCACCGCTGTTCTAGCAGCTCTACCTGCGCCGCGGCCGCAACAATGGCCTCTCGGCGTCGATGACGGGCAGCCGTGCACCACGCTATGTCTATGCCCCTCAGTGTAGGCTTCATGGCTTCCCAGACCACCACTGCATCCATACCCTCTACCAAGTTTTCCTGCCAGTAGTGGGCGATCGGACCCCGCATATGTTGGACATAGTCAGCCTGCTGAAGATGCCACGAGGACATCCTCCATCGGTTGACGCTTTCTATGCAACTCAATCCTGACTGCTACAGGGGAGTGGTCGGACAGTCCTCTGGGCAGGATCCCCGCCTCCCTCACCCTATTGAGGAACGCCCCTGGCACAAAAACATAATCCAGTCACGAAAAGGGGCCATGTACGGCCGAAACATAGGTGTACTCTCGCACTTTGGCATGCATGTGTCTCCAAACATCCAGCCAGCCAAACCCTTCCACCATCGCTTTCAGTCGGGTAGGGGAAGCAGCCGCCATCGTCCCCTGCAGTCTCTTGCCGTCCATGCATACATCCATTACATCATTCCAATCACCTCCCAGCACAGCCAGGGATTCCGGGATGTCCGCCCGCACTTCAAATAGCCTCTCAGCCAGGGACCACTGTAATGGGGGAGGGGCATACACACTCCCAAACACCACCGGTTCAGTACCCACCATTCCCTTGATAAAAACGTAGCGGCCCTGTGGGTCAATCCAATGTCGCTCATGGATATAGGCCAACCTGCTGTTAACAAAAATGGCCACCCCTCTCCAACCCCTGGAAAACCCCGCATGATAGACCTGTTGGTAACCAAATCTCTGCAGGCTAATCACTTTTGTTCCCATCATGTGCGTTTCTTGTAGCAGTAATACATCGGCAGCCTCCCTCTTACCCCATCGCAAAATCGCCCCCCTCTTAATTTTGTCCAGCATCCCCCTGACATTCCAACTCAGCACTCGCATGGACTCTCTAGGGAGTCCTGGAATTGGTGTATCAGCCATAGTCAAGTTAGACAGGACACAGAGGACCCCAGAGCCGGGCCCAGACGCACAGCACAATTAGTTGCAAGGCATTAGGAATCACGTGCAAACCCTTCTGACCACCCCTGACCCCCCCTCACCCCCCAAAACCGTCCCCCAAACTTCCCATTTCCCGTCCCCCACCTCCCACCCCTATACCTCATAGAACTCTGAAGTATCTGTCGCAGCATGGGGAACCTCGGGCCCAAAACAGAGCGCCCAAGGCCAACCATGCCAATGGATCCCAACTACTCACTCTAACTAAAGAACCCCCCCCTCAGGGCCAACCCCACCCACAGGGGAACCAGGCAGCCCCAATAAAACAGCACCCCGAACCCCACTCCGCCATCCCACACCAGCACAAATATGCAAAGTAAGTGGTTGCCCTATGTTCTATCGCCAGCCTAAGAAAGCACAGCTATAGGCTGTGATGTGCATCATCGCCTTACGCTCAATGTTCAGCAGTCCAAGCAGTAGCACACCGCACTCCGATGAACCCCACAGCGGGGCCAGCGGCACCAGCAGATAGTCTCACTCCCAGTGTTTTCAATGGTCTTTTCCGGATTGATCAGATTCTACCGGTGTCTCATCAAGCTGGCCACTGCGTGAAGAGGAGCGCTTCTGTGATCGAGATTTCCTGTGTCGCTTACCCCTGGCCACAGGGTCACCCCTCTCCTGCGACGATCCACACGACGGGCCGGAGCCCAAGCCCGGCTGGGCGTGCGGCCGGACCCTGACCGTTTCATCAGTCCATCTGAAGACCTCCTCCGGGGTATCGAAGAAATGGGTCCGCGACTGAAAGACCACACGGAGGCGGGCCGGATAAAGCAAGGAGTACTGTATCTTCAGACCGCGCAGCTTGGCCTTAGCCGCTATGAAGGAGTGGCGTTGTTGTTGCACCAATTTAGTATAGTCTGGAAAAATCATGATATTATGATTCTCGAACATGAGTGAATCCTTAGCCCTCGCTTCCCGTAGGATAGTGTCCCTGTCGTGGAAGTTCAGTATTCTAGCTATCACCGGCCGTGGTCGTTCCCCAGCAGGCGGTTTCTGCATCAGGGCTCTGTGAGCGCGCTCTATCACAAAGCATTGTGACAGGGCAATCGGGGGAGCCGGCTCTCAAACCATTGTGTCAAAAATCGTTCCACGGACCCTTTCTCGCAGTCCTCCGGAAAGCCCACAAAGCGAAGGTTATTCCTGCGCGCCCGCCCTTCAGCATCCTCCACCCGGAGCGCAAGGCCCTTTTGAATTCTCTCCATCGCAGCCACCTTCTGCTTTAATGTCCCCACATCGCCTTCTACTCCAGAGATTCTAGATTCTGCCTCCGTGATGCAGGCCACCGCGTTACGAAGATCTTGTCGCAGCAAGGTTACATCAGCCCCCACCGCTCCTATTTTAGCGTCCAACATGTCCCTAGATTGGGTGATCGCCGCCATCAGCGCCGCATTATCGGGTCCTGCGCCCTGGCCCCCTCCTGAGGCACCAGGCCCCCCGCTAGGTCCGGTAAATTTGTCGATGGGCCCCTGTTTGGCGGACCCACTCCCTCCTCCGCCTCTGGTCATGCGGGGGTTGTATAGGGGGGAAGCCTCCCACTAGCAGACGGCAGGGCTCCTCAGGACGAGCAGCTGCGCAACCAGGATCCAGCAGGGCTGCTTCTCCCCAAAGGCTCTTCTGCCCCAAGGTATACGGGTCTGCCACGTGGTCCTCCAACAATGCCAGGGGCGCCTTAGGCCGTCACTCAGCTCCAAATGTGCATCAAGACAAGGGGCATGGTACCCATCCGGCTATGCCGCCCTGTTCATGTGGCTCCAGTCACCAACCATCCCCTTCCCAATCACTTGTCTCAGGTCTCCGGGGGTCTCCTACCCCTCTATCCAATGCTCCGGGCGGTCGCCGTCCGGGCCGGCTCCGGGCCCCACCACTCGTGGCCGGGGATCACGAAAATCTAGGCCCTGGTCTCCAGGCCCCCTCAGCCCCGGGTCAAGTCTCAGGCTGGATGTGGTTAGCCGCGTCCAGGCTCTTCAATGTGTAGTCCTCACCCTGCGGGGGTCCCGACACACCACAGCCCGGGTCCCACGCCTGCCGGCCGCTGCTGCCTCTGAACCTTATGTCCACACACACGGGGCCAGAGGTACTCACGGATCATGCTGCGGCACCCAGCCACTGTCCCAGGGCTCTGCCGGGACCCAGGCACCACGCCAGCAGGAGCTCTCAGTTGGCCACAAGTCAGGGATCCCAGTCGGTGCACCAGCGTTGCTCCCAAGGCTGCAGGCTGCAGGCTGGGCCGCCCACGTCGCAGTCCAGGCTGGCTCCGGGCCCCCACCACTCGCGGCCTTGGATCGCGAAAATCTAGGCCCCGGTCTCCAGGCCGCCGCACAGGCCGCTGCCGTCCCCTGGCGTCCACACCACTCGGGCAGCTACTCAGAGAGCGGGGGCGTAGCGGAACGCCTACCCACTGCTCCGGTGCCAAGCTGAAGTCGGAGGTCAGCACCAGAGCCGCCCGTCCCGACTCCACCAAAATCGAGGCCCCGGCTATGCACGCCGGGACTAGGCCTCAAATCGTCCCAGCCGCTTTCTCCACCCCAATGAGCTCGGGAACTCTGCTCGGCACACCGGAGGGCTCCTCACGCCTTCTGCCACCAAATCGGAACCGGTATGCTGCAAAGTAGGTCCGGGAGCCAGGATAAATGTTACGAATCAATGCCGGGCCGGTGGGAGCTCTAGCAAGCTGCGTCCACCATCTTCGCCCGCTAGGCCACGCCCCCCCCCAGTTGCTTACTTTTGACCCGACCGATATTATTCATCCTAATTCTTCGTCCTGGTTACCCTCTCCTGAGGTGGCGGATTATATCCAAAACAATATACGCCAACCTTTTGAAAAAGATGTACGTGCGCGTTTGCTCTCAGAGTGTCCGCGTCCGGAACTCGCAGATAAGCTTGCTGAAACCCCTGAAGTGGACCCCACCATGGACGCTTATATAAAAAAATATTCTAAAGACCCCAAGAAAGGTTTGGACCGATCCTGGGGGTCCTGCCAGGACATGTTGCTGGATCTGCTGGGTCCCCTAACTGAAATTCTTGATTTGGGCTTTTGGGCCAAAGAATCCGGCGCACTAATTGATCCAGACGAGTTAGTGGGATGGTCGCAACGAGCAATTTGCATCTTGGGAAATGTCAACTGTGCTCTTTCCTCTGAGCGTCGCCGCTCAATCTTGATGAAACTGGATCCCAAGCTCACAGACTTGGCTTCTTACGAGTCGGGGCCCCAAGCCCAGGGTTTGCTGTTTGGCTCCCCTTTCCTTAAAGAACTTACAAAGTTTGTGGCCACTTTTAGTGGTTTGGATAAGGCCCAATCTAATCTGCGCCGGGCTTTTTGCCCAGTTTTTGGCAGGGCCGGACGACTGGGACGCTCGTTCGGCCGTTGTTCCGATCAAAACTCTCAATGAGGTTTCAAGTCCCAAAAGGGTGGTCAGGATCACTCCACCGGAAAATTCAATTTCTAGCTCTCTCGGAAAGTCAGAGGACAATACAAGAAAGGAGGTTACAATGGTAACCAGGGAGGACGTCAGGATTCCTCAACCTCAGGTGAGCTTGATTCTCACTTCAGATGTGGTTTTGGGGGCAGACTGCAATTTTTTCTCCCAAATTGGCAATTAATCTCAAATGATGCCTGGGTGTTGGAGACGATGCAGGGTTACAAAATAGAATTTTACAGTCACCCTCACCAAAATCATCGGCCTCATCTACTTGTTTTTTCCCAACAAGATCAGGAATTCATCTCCGCAGAGGTCGCTTCTCTTCTGGCCAAAGGGGCCATCGTCTCCACGACACCTCATCCGCAGGGATTCGTCAGCAATGTGTTTCTCGTAGAGAAAAAGGGAGGGGGGCTCGTCTGGTCCTTAACCTACAGGAGTTCAACGGCGGAGTGCTGTACCGTCATTTCAAGATGGAAGGCATCCATCTTCTTAGGGACCTGCTTCAGGAGGGCGACTGGATGGTTCGCCTGGATCTGAAGGATGCCTATCTGTTGTTTCCAATTTACGCCCCTCATCATCGTTATCTACAGTTTCAGTGGCTCGGGACCTGGTAAGAGTACAAGATCCTTCCATTTGGCCTCTCTTCAGCTCCGTGGTGCTTCACAAAGCTCCTTCGTCCAGTGATGGAGTCTTTGAGGTCTCGCGGGGTTCGCTTAATAGTTAATCTGGATGATTTCCTCATCTTGGCACAGTGCCCACTTCTTCTACGGTCTCATTTACAGTGGTCCATAGATCTATTACAATCTCTGGGTTTTCTAGTGAATCCTCAGAAGTCTGACTTTGTTCCATCTCAGTCGATGGATTTTCTGGGCTTTCGGATAGATTCAGTCTCCTGTCAACTCCTCTTACCTGGACAGAAAATCAGGTCCATCAAGAGGGACTTGCGATTGCTCCTGGCTCAACAGTCTCCTTGAGATCGGTGGCTCGAATAGTAGGTCTTCTGTCCTCTTCGATTCAAGCGATCTTTCCGGGTCCATAGCATTACCGGGCGTTGCAGCGTCTAAAGTTCTGGCACCTGCAGAAGGGTGTTCGGTATTCGGATCACGTTCCTCTGACAGAGGATGCCCGAGCGGAGATGTTGTGGTGGTTGGACCACATGGAGTCATGGAACGGCCGTGCGCTGTTCGGGAAGACTCCGGATGTAGTGATCGAATCCGATGCCAGCCTTTGGGGTTGGGGAACCCGGTGCGGTCCCGTTGCGACGGGAGCGATTCGGTGTCTGTCTCCTCAACGGACGAATTGTTGATTCTACTCCGAATGGACAATATCTCAGCAGTGGGTTATGTCAACAAACTGGGGGGTACCAGGTCCAGACTTCTGGCGGAGATTGCGAAAGACTTCTGGCATCTTTGTCTGCAACGTCAGATCATAGTTATTGCAGAATATCTGCCAGGACGCGACAATCGGATTGCGGATTGGAATTCTCGTCATCTGAGAGATTACAGCGATTGGAGGCTTCACCCTCAAATATTTCGGATGTTGTCCCGGATTTGGGGGCGTTGTCATCTCGACTTGTTTGCCTGTTGCCTCAACGCACAGGTTCCCCAGTTTTACAGTTGCCGTCCGGATCCGGAGGCCCTGGCCACGGACGCGTTTCTCCAGTCTTGGCCTCTTCTCCGGTGCTATGCTTTTCCACCGTTCGTGATGATTCCCGGGTTTTGGCCCGCGCAAGACAGTTCTCCTCGGAGCTCATTCTGATCACTCCTCTTTGGAGGGCTCAGGCTTGGTTTCCGGTTCTTCTGGAGATGAGCTGCTTGATGCTGCTCCTTCTTCCTCACAAATGGAACCTGTTGCTGTTCCCTCTTCATTAACCACACCCCCTAGTTCTGTCGGGTCAGCTCCATCTGGTGGCATGGAGGATTTCGGGGGATGCTGGAAGGTCCCAGGTTAATCTGGAGACGCTACCCGATTTATCAGTGAAGCTTTGGCTCCCATCACACACAAGCGTTACGTGTCAAGTTTGAAACGCTGGTGTGATTGGTGCTCACAACGGTCGGTGGATCCCGCTACAGCAGATCTCGCTTTGATTATCAATTTCCTGGCCTCCATGGCCCCGTCTGGGCTAGCTTATAGAACGGTTAACAATTTTCGTTCTGCGATTTCTGCGGGTCATGTATCTATTGATGGCAAACCCGCTGGGGAACATCCCTTGATATCTAAATTACTGGGAGGCATCCGGATGGTAAAACCTCCTTGCCCTAAATATGTTGCCTTGTAGGATGTGAATGAAATAAAACAACCTAGTCACAATGGTATTGCAATTGTCAAACTGGGAGATAATAAAGAGGTGGGACTACACAGGATCAGTTTCTAGCATTTAATAGTGTACATGTTAAAAAGGAAAAAGACTATGGACAAAATAATATGAATAAAAACTTTGAATAAATGCATCACATTACATCGAGATTCAAACTTAAAATAAATCAATTAGCAAAACATTATCATAAATATCACAATTCAAATTATCTCACAAAAATCACAAATATAAAAAGTGGCAAAATTAATCTATATATCTCGACGCCCGTTTCGGCGACCAGCGCCTTCTTCTGGAGGAGCCACAGCATGTTCTAAAAATAAGGAAAACAGATTTAAGCATCTAGACTTAAATCAAAAAGATAAATACATTCATATAACATCAACCTGTAACGTCCTGATAACCTCATATGTTTGACAATTATACATCACAAAAATAAACCCAAGATGGGTTTTCCATTTCCTTGTACATTTTACAAATGGGGAGGCAACCCAGTTTAGGAGGGCGGAGGGAAGGGGAGGCCAGGGTAGCGGGGGGGAGGGGGGGCCTGAGGGATAGATAGGGGATAGACGATTGGGCTTGGGGCCCATAGGGACACAGATATTGCTAACACGGATAGGAATAGAACAAACATGTCTCTAGGTTAGATTTCATTTTTGGAAGCACAGGCAAGTTTTAATGTTCAAGACATAAGGATTATTTTAATATCATTCTAACTTTGGATATTAAACCACAGGTAAATGGATGAATTCTTTAAAATAGTATAAAGTAAGTTGGTTTAAATACAGTTCAGTTTGAAAAAAGTATATAGTTAATAGATATACCTAGTTATTTTACACGATAAGTAGTGCTGTTCATTATGTTAAGATACCACCTTAAACATACGGAGCGTGTATCTCCTTGATTTCCTAATTGAACTCACCAATTTTAACGTGATGTAGAGGTAGTATAATTACCGATGGTTTTATTTTGACGTGCAGGCCTCAAGCTCTTAGATAAAAATGAGTCGTTCTTGGAACTAGAAATAAACCATCATTAGATGTAAAAATTGGAGTAGCTAATAAATTCATATATAGACAGAACTACATAACAATGCACTCCAAGGTTGAGAATGATGGCCATTACTAATGCACTATGGGGTCTATAGATAATTCGTCTATTGCTTATGTTATATTACTAATAATTACCTTTGTGCCGGAAAGTTTCTCAAATACGGCAGTTGGAACAAGGAGGTTTCACGGATATTCTATGTGGCATGAATTTCTATAAAGAGAGATATGTACATTAAGAAATTGATACCTCTTCTTAAATCGAATACCTAATTACACTACAGTCATAACTACCTGGTTGGCTGTTGGATTCAGTCTCACTGATATATCAAGGATATTTTATGTGATTCAAGTTCTATAAACAGAAACGTATGGATTAGACTAATATGTCCTCAAATACGGAATATGTGACCTCTGATAACTCATAAGGGTTACGATAGTAGATACCTGATTGACAGGTCAATTCAGCCACAATCGCAATTCGGAACGCTGGCGTTATAAAATCTGTTGAGATGTAGGAAATGAACAAAGAAAAATAATAATTCGTCAGAAAACCTAGTTTATTTTAGGATTCTCTCATTGAGGACAAGCGATAATTTCAAGTAGTTCTGACGTACCTTATTTAAAAAGTAAACAATGCTTTTAAATTTTCAGAAAAGACCTCCTGATATGGGAAATTCTCTGTTGGTATAAAACAAAACCAGAATAATAAGAATTAATGTCAGTAATCCAAGCAGGGGTCTGTTTACCTAGTCAGACGTAATCTAAGGGGATATTAACACATACCGAGATGAAGGTTGGAAGGTTTGTGCCAGCGTCCGATTGCGAAGAGAGGGGTTCCGGTAGATAGGCGGGAGGCAATATCAATCTGGTGATGTTTTCGCGTCCGAATATATATCCGGAAGGAAACAAGTTCACAGGTGTGGGTCATATTGCAATGATTGCGGAAAGGATAATGGAAAAAGGGAACGGACTAAAGACGGGATAACGACACAGTAGAAGGACAACGTGTTTTGGTCTAACGCAACCTAGGCAACAGTGATAGCGAAGGAAGCGGTGGAAAAAGAAAACAGACCACAAACACAGTTAATGACACAATAGAAGGACTGTGCGTTCCGGCCCAATACTAACCAAATATTTCGAAATAAAAAGAAGATAAAAAAAGAAAGATGGGTGGGGGGGGCAGGGTCTCAAAAATATAACTAAAGGGAGAACAAATAAGACCTTGGTAAAAATGTGAACTATACAATTGGATAGAAAAAAAGGGGGGGGCATGCATCACGGTAATAGAATAGGAACGTTTTATTTAAATTTTATAATTTAGTCAAGTGAGTGAAGGTGATGTAGGAGGTCGAGGATAAATGACTTCAACCCATATTGACCAATTAGATCGATGTAGCATATTTCTACAGGGAATTTATTTTAGGAGAATTCATTTCACATAGTGTATTCAGAGTCAGAGTGCATTATCTGAAGGAATACTTACACGCTCGAAGTACCGACATGTAATTTATATGGAGTATAAATGGTAATATATAGGAGAAATTAGCATATCGCATTCTTCCAGGGAATTTTGCTATTTAGGCCGTTGCGAAAAGTATCAAAGACAAAAATCCTTGTGGGATGTATCAGTTGCTTTACGTTTCTTAGATTCCTGACCTTCAAACTCTTTATTGACCCGTAAGCAACTCTCAGCTAAGCTGACTATGTTATTGTGTTTGGTTTCCTGCAAACGGGTTTCTGATGTTCAGGCTTTGGACCTCGCTGGTCGTACTTTCTCCCCAGAGGGCGTCACTTTTGTTATCTTGAGACGGACTAAGTGTAATACGTCTTCAGTTACTTATCCGTCTTTTCCTCACAACCCTCAACTGTGTGTGGTCCAATGTATCAAGGATTACGAGGTAAGCACTGCACCTTTTTGACATGATTTACAAGGTCAATTACTGATTGCTTTGCAGAAACCTTTGAAGCCCGTTACTCCTGCTACGCTAGCACGTTGGTTACGTTGGCTCATGCTGGAAGCAGGAATTGATGTTTCCCGCTTTGGTGCCCATTCGACACGGGGAGCTAAGGCTTCCAAGGCTTTTTCCATGGGTGTCAGTCTTCATGACATCATGAAGGCTGCTGAATAGTCTTCTGAATCTGTATTTAAGACATTCTATTTTAAACCTATTGTAAATGTTGTTTCAGTAGTGGTGGCTAAGCTTTGAACAAGCATAATCAGAGCCTCCGTCCTGCCATAGAATTAAAAATTTGCAAACATTTGAGCCAAGAATTTTCAATTCTATTAAGGACAGGAGACGAGGATTATCCCACCCTTATTTTATTTCTAATAATTGATTGCATTGTTTCTATGCATTTCTGCTGTGCCATTATTTTGAATGTTCTATGCAATGTTCCCGCCCTATTATGGATTCTGTGTTTAGTCCTTTATGGGGATAGATTTTACGGCTCTGTTTTACTTCTTTCAGGCTCCGACCTTAAATGAAGTATGTTCAGTCTTCTCCTGTTGGATGGTCTATGGTTGTTCCAGCGAGATTCGGATGTTGCCTCCTCACTTCGACCTGATGATAGCCTCTCCTCGGGACGTCCTTCGTGGATTGTTTGAGTTTGCCGCATTTGAACATTTCCTTTAGTGACGGTTATGGACAAAGAAAGAGGAAGTTGTGACCTCTAAGATCCTTTATAAAGTGTTGTATACTCTATGGTTGCCCAGGTATCATGGGTATTGTAGTTGCTTTTTTCTTTACTGTGTGCTGATTGGCTGCTGTATTTTAGAGTAAAGAAATAGAGAAAGCATAATCCTTACCTCCTTTCCTTAAAAGAATTGAAAATTCTTGGCACGAATGTTTGCAAATTTTTAACTGTCAGACAACGTGCCAAATTGTTGTCATAAACATCAAGATGGGAATAAGATGGTTCACCTATGGCGAGTAAGAAATGGCTGTCTATATTTTAGCGCATACAGCTGATTTATTCAAACTAGAAAGCGGACTAAGATATTTACATACTTGGCTGCCATTACAAAGCGGTAAACAAAGGAAATATCTGCTTAATCTTTGCAAATAGCAAAGTTAAGAAAATAGCATGTTTGCCCATCATGCAGCATAAGTATGTGGATTGTGAAACCTCTTAACCACACCCTAAAAAAAGTATTTTGTGGCTAATGATAATTAATATCGCGTATGAGCGTTAACCAAAATTATGAAGGGTATGCTATTCTAGTGAGTAAGATCGGTTCTAAGGGTGGCCTGCAATGGCATAAGGTTAATGCAAAGTCTATATCAAACAAAGACTTGCAAATCCACTATTCTTTATGGAGTCAGAAATGTTGCCTAACAGCTCACCGTTACAAAAGACCTTACCAATCCACGTTTAGAGCCAAAAGATCACTAAAGCTCACCTTAAAGGATCAGCAACCTAATCAAATTACTGATAGTTCCACTGCTCAACCACCCTATTTCCACAATTTATTAAGTTAAAGGTTCATAAGGGTTCCACAAAGAAATCCTTAAATCAGCTTTTCCCACTCTTCTCTCGAATTCAAACCATGTCTTATAGTATTGAGGACAGATATATACCACTGTTCTCTCGCTTTTTGCTTTTCTTCCATGTTACCGCATCTTCTATTTATGTTCATCCTTTCCAAAATGAACCACATAAATCAGTTTCCTTGTGATCACATTCCAAAACGTGAGACATTAAAGGAGCATTAAGGTTTATTTTTTAATTGCTGATTTATGTTCAGCAAATATAACCCCGAGTAGGCGACCTGTTTCACTTACATAGGCTAAACCACAGGGGCAGCGCAAAAGGTAGATCACATTTTTGCTGCAGCAATTGCTCAAAGTATGAGACACTATTGTTTTGCCATTTTGTGTAACTTTCTTAGCCACAATACATTGGGCACACATCAAACAACTACCACAACATATGTTGTCCTTTACTACAGTATTATCCAGTGTTCTCTGTTTGTTCTTTGATTCCTCTCTATATGTGTATTACAATTTTGTTTTAGGAAAATCAGATTGAAAAGATTCTTTGAAGAGAGAGCGCCATGTAAATCTGATAATATCACTGGTTTTAAACCAAAATCCACTTTTACTCCATCGATAGCGCAAGTTGGAAAAAATATAGATACATTTGAAAAGATAGTTGAGATAGGAACATCACAACATTATCAAAAATGAATATCCCCAGGACTTTAATGTAAGCTCAAAGCAAAGAATTGGTATCAGCATTTTGAAGGAGGATGTCTCTATCACTATTAAATCCACCGATAAAGGTGGGGGAGTGGTGTTTTTTTTTATTCTGTAGACTATGAGAATAGGATGTTTAAATTGTTAGAGGTATCTGTACATTATGAGTAGGTGTATGACATTGAACTGACAGCCCTTAAGAGGAAATGTAGTGAGCTTTTAATGGAGGCTAATGAATACAATTGGATCTGTGAGACAGAGTTGAGATTTTTAAATAATCAGAATCCCAATATTCCTGCCCTATATGGGTTGCCAAAAATACACAAGAACAGTACAGATCCCCCAATGCGACCCATTGTTAGCTGCTTGGGCTCTTTGCTTGAGCCTTTAAGCAAGTACTTTGATTTTATCTTAAAGCCACTGGTAACTAAATTGAAATATTATGTTAGGGATTCCTCACATATCGTTAGCATGGTGGAAAACAAAACATTTGTGGGGGAGGCACAATGTCTAGTTCCTATAGACATTGAGTCTCTCTACACAAACATACCTCAACAAACTACAGTGGAGATTATAAAAGGAATTCTTGAAAACACAGTGCTAGTGGGAGTGAACAAGGATTTTATAGTTCAGTGTACTGAGATGGTTTTTAGGAATAATATTTTCATTTTTAAAGATCAATCAACGTGCTGCAGTGGTATTGTTTCATTGACAATGTTTTTTTGTTTATCTGGGAGGAGTCTACTGACCCTCAGGCAGAACTTCTCATCTGGCTTAATTTAGGCAATGAGAACTTGAAATTTACTGCACATCAAAGTGTAGTGTAGTTCCTATATTCCCAATAGGCTCTGCGCATTGGAATAACATAAAGGATAGTTTAGACGTAAGACTGAAGTCGACTAGGTCTCTATTGAGTATGTTAGACTTAATTTTGAATGCCAGCTAGCTCAGAGGTCACTAGAAACTTTCTCGAATAAACAAGAAGGGATTAGTTTCTGACAACCATATAACATGACAACTTTGTTCCCCAAGAATAAGAAATATATCTTCAGAGTCGCAGAAACAATAGATGGCTATTTCACTCAGTCAATCGTGCATGCTTCATTTCACCAGGGTTTTTGCAGAGAAATAGAGAGACAGGCGTTTTCAATAAAAAGGTTATTTATTGAGCAGTCTTCTTTCTCATGCACGAGAAGTTAATTGCTACAATCGTAATACTTGCTATGAAGTAAAGTGCGTACAGTGAAAGGAGTATTATGAAATAATACTGTAAAAGCATTTATATGGTTTCTAAGCCATAAGATACTTAAAATAGATAAAATACATACAATGATAAATAATGACTAAAAGTACGCAACTGGTGCATCTAAAATATGCCCACCCCGGTGTACCTAACCTAAGTCCAGTACAAGGGAAGAAGTAAGTGAGGTGTAGCTTGAGTTAAATAGTTTCTGCCAAGAATCTATCCAAGAATTCTCTGAGGGTCTAATCAGCTCCGTACCCTGGTTATAGAATGAAAGAGGTCTTGTATCTCTCTCTCAGGACTCGATCTCCCAGTAACCCGCAAGGGTAGCAGGGAAACACTGGAGCTAGATGTCTCGGCACTAGAAAAGACTGCGTCTCTCTCAGTGCGTCAGCTGGAGGGTCGGCTTCCTTCGGCCCTCACTACAGCAGTGCGATGGGCAAGTAGTTAGTCAATCTGCTCCAGACCACTGTGTTTGCTAGGGCAGATGTGGGTATATTTATACCTGGAAGGTGCCGAGTTTGACGTAAGGGTGGACATAATAACGTCACTAATAACTCAAAGTTCTTTATAGGCTCCAGGAGTTCTGGGACAAATCAATACTGAAGCAGGGGGAAGTCCTGTACTGCTGAAGGATGGTTGTCTTCAAGAACTCGTTGTACTCTAGGAGCTTAGTGGAAGTAGCCATGCCGTATTTGGACTGCATTGGCTGTGCCTAAATATTGTTATGATTCTTATGCCTATATAAGGATATGATAAGTTATACCTGTATAAGGGCATGAATCGGGTAAATTACACTAGAGCCCTAGATACATTTACAACACCCACTCCACGTAGAATGTCCATCTTTACTAAATACTAAGCAGTTATACCATTTCTAAGCATGTGTTTACAATCCCACCCCAAAAATATATACAAATGCATTTGAAATGGTTTGTACATGAAAAATGAGTATTGTACTGTACGTTTTCTAAGCAGTGGTATCATTCAAATAATGAATATTGTTTTACATTTGAAATGCTGGCTGAATGATTCACGAAATTACATTTATGAAATGGCTCTTAATACAGAAGAGAAGGTCGACACCATTTCATCACAGATTTATATAATACTGTACATGTGCTAGAGGCTAAGTTTAAATATTGTCTCTAGGTATCAAAAAATAGAAATCTTGTTCTCTAAGAATAGTTCTACATCAAGCAGATTACTCTGTGCCAAAAAAAAGGTAAATATTTTGGTATTGAGAAAAATAATCCACATTTTAGAAGTTCTGTTTATCAAAACTGAAGGCCAAAATCAAAGTTCAGGGAACGCTGTGTGCTTGTTTCTCAAGAGTTATTCTCGTTGTTAGGAGAAAAAATTAACTCAGATAGGCTGGCAAAGAATTTGCCTACCACAGTAGGTGAAAGGTGGGCCATTTCCGAAAAAGTAGAAATAGTGCATATGTGAGATGCATTGCCGTCAGCGTGATCCGGATCAGTAATGTCCACAGAAAGTTGTACCTGTGTGCCGCTTTCATCTCGCACCTCACCGCCACCTAGTCGTAATGGTGAGGTCTCAACAAATGCTGTCATCAGAATTGGTAGCCGCTGGGGACAACACGTTGCATGAGCCGTTACCGAACCAAGCAAAGTATCGACATCCATAGGTACTGCTGATGGAAGGGAGAGGCAGATGTCTAACACGCATTCTTCTCCGAAGAGCAGGCATCGTAGAACAGGTAAGATGCAATCTTGCCAGATTGGTCTGAATGATAGAAACCATGTGGTATTCAGATCTCTTAGACGAGCCAAGCCGAGGACCTGTGTTATCTTATTTCGGTACCGCATTGCCTGGATCGTTTGTTCCATGGTAATCTGGGTATCGCTGGTGACTGGACTTGCCATATCGGAGCAGAAGGAACAAAAATAGAATTCCTACTACGAGTCCCAAAATGAGAGGCAGACCGCCGAACACAGAGTGCACGAAATTCGAAAAATTGCTCAGGACTGCTTCAAAGGGTGCTAACAGTCCCGAAACAATTGTCTTAAATACATGTGCGATGCCACTGGTATCTGACATGTTTAAAATTTGACCTAAAATTTCTACAAAATGTACGGGGCAGTTTGGTGATAATAATGTATGTATCTCTGCTGAGGTCCTTGCAACTTGCAGATCATACGCTTCTCTAGACGAGGTCAAAGGTACAGTTTTTTGTTAAAGAATGGCTTTCATTCTGCTTAATGTATCAATTCGAATATAAGAGATATTCAATGAAGGCCAAATTGTTGCCTCCTTGTCTGGCTTGCTGTTTGGATAAAATAATTGCATACAACAAGTGACACTGGATGTAACACTGACGAGATTGGCCGTTCCTGGCAACATGCCACAACAGCTGTGGTCACTTAAGATAACGTTTCCGCCGTTGGAAAGCTGCCTGAAAACAGGTTCTATTTGTGTGGCTGGGGTGCCGTGCAAGTGACAAGAAAGGTCATTAGATGAACCCTCACAGGCTCCATGTAAATTATTTTCTTGACACAGAAGTGTACCACTTAGCGAGTTTTCACAATTTTTCCCACTAAGAAATACTTCTTGGTTACGCCCACTCCAACATCTATGTGTGTAAGGTAAATTCCAGGTCGACTTAATGTATCCTTTACCCAACCTTTCATACAGGCCCGCTGGTATATGCTGTAGGCAGTATTGAAACTGGAATGTCGTTATTAGTATTGTTATGGTACCATGTATTATCCATTCAATGACAGGCCTCTCGGAAACTGTTAATGGTAATCTTTCTAGTTTTTCAATGCTCAGCACCGTATAGTCTGCTCCTTTTTGTGCCAAAGAGATTTGTTTATCTGTAAGGTTAAAGATAGAAAATAATGACGTTGTGTTGATTAGACGCCAAGGCACGCAGCCTGAACGCAGATTTTGTAATGTCCAGCCTAACTGTACAATAGAACGTAATTGGGACTGGCTATGTTGTAACATTAGTTTAAACCAAAGGGGTTTCGTCCGTTTTGGGAGCCTGGCAGGACGTCTAATACATTTTTTCAAACAAGGGGTACCAGGCCACCAATTTCAGTACTGCTAATTAATACTGCAGATTCGAAATACAACGCAGAAAATCATTGTGTTTCACTTTCATATTTGTATTGATTCAACTTCATTCCAAACAACTGTTCATTACTCTTGATGCATAGGAGGAATACACATTTCATTCAGTATATTTTTGCGAATCAAAATTGTATGAAAAACATTTTACAAAAACATATAATCAAAAACAAAGACAAAACACTGTTGTATTTGCATCAATTAATTACACCAGTCCAAAATGTCAACAATTGCCTGCCAAAATTCAAATTCTATGTGGCACTATGACAGGCAGGCTGCGGGGAAAATTATTTTTTATAAAAGTTCGCTCTCGGGGTATGTTTCAATTATGACACCATCACTAGAGTCCCATTCAATGTTGGTCCCTCGCAGATGATTAAAGACATGCAAACGCATTTCCAATCCCCTTCTGCATTGGGGGATTATCATCAGGGCTTTAGACCACGGTGTAATCCTGGTAATTAACAAAATAATATATAATGAGTAGCACCCTTCTTTGCCTCTCCTTATCAAACTTTTAAATAAACCAACCCACTAAGTACATACCAAGAGTACCTTATAGTGTTTGATGGGGTTCTTTTAAAGGTCCATCTTCTGTCCCTAAACACAACCAAATTGATTTTATATAAGTTTGAATCTGACGTTATGGGACAATCTTAACTACTATCGTTGTTTTTTATGACTTAGAGTTGGAAGCACTTACTGGAGTCTTCTTACATCTATTTCGATGACTCCCCACTTGTGAACGTGTTTCCAGACACAGTAAGCTTAGGACGTTTTGAATTCACCCTGCAAACAATTAAATTGCCATTGTTTATACAGAACGAAGTTACTTACTGTTTGTGTCTTAGGAAGGGCTTTCCACTGCATTTCTCTTACTAGTATGGAAGGTTCCTCTTTTACCAGATGAATTGTATCCTCATCTAAATTTGGGGCAGCATCATTTCCTGTCGCAACCAAACAGAGGAAACTTTTTTTTTTTAAACGCAGTGTAAATGGAAAGCTATTTTTTTAAATGTGCGCTTTCATCGTCCTAATTAATCTATCGGCTGCAGCCCATTATGTTATTACATTGCACGTTGTCGCGATGGAGTACTTGAACCACTGTGACATTTTTGTTCTGTATGGCAGTTTCACAGCACGTCTCCTTCGCATTTTATTACAGTGTTTGCGGCGGGCTTCACTTACTTTGCAGCTGTGTTCTTCTGGCACAGATTCAGTCTTCTCTCACCAAACGTGTATCACTCGATGCTTGTGCTGTCTCTGCCTTTATGCGTGTCATCATCGTGTTCCTTGTCCCTTTGGATTCTGGGACTTGTGGTTCCAATGTTCAAGTTTGTGCTTGGTTCAAATCGCTTAGTTCATTCAATCCTCTTGTTGTACAATGGAACTTTAGAATTAGATACGTACCATTCTTTGTTCAACATTTGTTTGTTCGCTTCTGCTATATACAGGTCTCTGGCCCACACTACAAGTGCTCCCCCCTTGTCAGCAGGTTTCATAATCACAGACACCAAGCGCACAACAGTCACAAAAGCACGATGCGATTAAGAACTTACAGAATGAAGAATCTGTGATTATATAACCCGCCGACAAGGGGGGAGAGCACTTGTAGTGTGGGCCAGAGACCTGTATATAGCAAAAGCGAACAAACACATTTTGAACAAAGAATGGTACAGACCGCTGAGTGAAGATCCCACCCACCTTATTGAGGAAGAGATAAAAGAAAAACCCAAATTGTGCCTGGACGAAGGAATCCTGGGACCGAAGGAGTATGACTACTTGAACAAAACAAATCTGCGTATCCCAGTCATTTACTTCCTACCCAAAATCCACAAAAACATGACAGACCCGCCCGGGAGACCAATTGTCTCCGGGTGTGAATCAATATAAGAGCCAGTGGCCAAAAATGTTGACATTTTCTTGAAGCAGTTCATCAACCAAGTACCCTCATATTTGCGAGACACTACTGACTTCTTGAATAAAATTGAAGGTCAATCGTTCAACAGTAATTTGCAGTGGCTAGTGTCCTTCGACGTAACGTCACTTTATACACAAATCCCCCAGGACGAAGCGCTAGAAGCCATGGAGTTTTATCTTGAAACACGTACAAGACCACACCGAGTCCCAACAGCTTTCATCTTAGATCTGGCTCGAATTGCATTGAAGCGTAATTATTTCAGGTTTGAGAACACGTTCTATATGCAGGTAAAGGGCTCAGCAATGGGGTGTCCTTTCGCACCTGAAATGGCCATATTGTTCATGGCCCTGTTTCAACAAAAATTTATCGACAACGATAATCCATTTAGCGACTGTATCACACATTGGTACAGGTACATTGATGACGTCTGGTGCGTGTGGAGTGGCCCTGAAGAGCGACTAACACAATTCCATGAATGGTTAAACGCAAAACATCCAGATATCAAATTTACCATGACAAAAAGTCGATCAGTATTGACATTTCTTGACGTGGAAGTATTTGAAGAGAATCAGAAACTAACTACAACACTACATCGGAAATCCACTGACAGAAATACCATCTTACCCTATCGGAGCTCCCATCCTAAAAATCTGAAAAACAATTTACCATACGGACAGCTACTAAGAATAAGGCGCAATTGCGCGCGCAAAAAAGATTTTATGGTTAATGCATCCATCTTTAACGACCAATTAAGAGATCGAGGTTATCCCCAAAAATTGTTGAAACACGCTGTCAAAAGAGCTTGGTATACACCACGAGACACCCTGCTAATCAAAAGAGTGAAATCTCCTATGGAGAAACTGGTGTGTGTATCCACGTTTGGTCCACATACCAATAAATACAAGAAGATCATCCTACCAAATTGGCACCTTTTAACCGGATTGGACCTCCAGATGGAAAAACCTCTATTTGCCATGCGTAATAATAAAAACATTGGGCAAAAAATAATCAGAGATGGCTTGGGATGAACACCAACGCCAGTCAGTGATTTGCGCACGCAGTGGAAGTTACCCCCCGTTCAAGGTCACAGAAAATGTGGGAACTGCTCCGTCTGCGGTACGACAATTGAGGGCCATGAGTTTATACATGACGGCATTAAATGGACACATAAGGAGTTCACTAACTGGAAAACTAGGAATACCATTTATGCGATCAAATGCCCATGTTCTCAAATATACATTGCCAAAATGACCCAAAAGGTGAACTAGCGAATCCTACAACATAGATCGCGCATCAAAAATCAAGTACTGACCACCCCAATGATGCAACATTTTGTTGACCAACAACATTCAGAAAGAGACTTTCAATGGATTGTACTATCCGGTATTAAATTGCCCCCACGTGGAGGCAATTTAGAAAATATGCTGGCTAAAAAAGAAGCGTATCTAATTCTAAAGTTCCATTGTACAAGAGGATTGCATGAACTAAGCAAGTTGAACCAAGCACCAACTTGAACATTGGAACCACAAGTCCCAGAATCCAAAGGGACAAGGAACACGATGATGACACGCATAAAGGCAGAGACAGCACAAGCATCGAGTGATACACGTTTGGTGAGAGAAGACTGAATCTATGCCAGAAGAACACAGCTGCAAAGTAAGGGAAACCAGCCGCAAACACGGTTATGAAATGCGAAGTAGACGGGGGGTGAAACTGCCATATGTAAATGTAAATGTACAGGAATTTATATAGCGCAAATCACAGAGCGGTTTCCAAGCGCTTGCTTAGGGAACCCGTCCTGGTATTACCCTGTGAGATAACCCCGGCAGGGTATCCGCAAGGTGAAAGCCAGGCATCCCGCCGCGAGGGGCCGTTGTGGAGATTAAGCAAGCTATTGCCCAGAGTCGCAGAGTGTGAACCCGTGAATCAAATAGGCACCTGAGCAAGAATTGTCGAGTCCATGGACATTTTAGGACTCAAGACCCCACCGAGCCGGGAATTGAACCCTGGTCCCGGGCTGACCTCTGCTTCCAGGTCTGCCTCCTCTAACCAGTGAGCCACACTTCTCCACAACCATACAGAACAAAAATGTCACAGTGGTTCAAGTACTCCATCACAACAACGTGCAATGTAATAATATAATGGGCTGCAGCAGATAGATTAATAAGGACGATGAAAGCGCACATTTAAACAAATAGCTTTCCATTTACACTGCGTTTTTAAAAAAAAAGTTTCCTCTGTTTGGTTGCGACAGGAAATGATGCTGCCCCAAATTTAGATGAGGATACAATTCTTCTGGTAGAAGAGGAACCTTCCATACAAGTAAGAGAAATGCCGTGGGAAGCTCTTCCTAAGACACAAACAGTAAGCAACTTTGTTCTGTATAAACAATGGCAATTTAATTGTTTGCAGGGTGAATTCAAAACGTCCTAAGCTGACCGTGTCTGGAAACACGAACACTAGTGGGGAGTCATCGAAATAGATGTACGAAGATTCCAGTAAGTGCTTCCAACTCTAAGTCATAAAAAACAACGATAGTAGTTAAGATTGTCCCATAACGTCAGACTCAAACGTATATAAAATCAATTTGGTTGTGTTTAGGGACAGAAGATGGACCTTTAAAAGAACCCCATCAAAAGCTATAAGGTACTCCTGGTATGTACTTAGTGGGTTGGTTTATTTAAAAGTTTGATAAGGAGAGGCAAAGAAGGGCGCTACTCATTATATATTATTAGGCAGATGCATCAAAGAAAATACCGGGAGCAAACGGGCAGATTCTCAGAATCTGGCCGTTTTCTCCCGGTATTTTTGCATTTGGGATGCATCATCCCAAATGCAGAAATCGCAATTTAAGGAATCTCTAAATAGCGATTCCTTATATTGCTCTGGCATTTAAGGAGTCCCAAAATGAGATTCCTTAAATGCAATGCATGAAACCCAAAAAATTTGCGATTTCGCTAATAGGGGGAGCAAATTACCATGAAGTTGAACTTCGTGGTAATTTGCTAAAACTTTGAAAAATGCACTTTTGTGCATTTTTCAAAGTTACATGTTGCGCACACACATGTCCTTAGGGCATGTGTGTGTGTAACATTTGTGCACAGGTCCATTTCAGGGGTGCAACAGGGTGTAATTTGGACACCCTGGCACCCTTGAAATAGCGGAACATTAGAGATTCGGTAATAGCTAATCGCTAATAAGGAATGGCTTTCCCATTCATTCCTATGGGCCTTGGCCCATAGGTATGAATGGGAAAGCCATTCCTTATTAGCGATTAGCCATTACCGAATCGCAAATAAGGAATCTGTAGGAATCGCTAATAACATTGCGATTCTTACATGCATTCCGTTTTGCGAGTCTTTAATAGCGATTCCTTAAAATTTGCTATTAAGGACTCGCAAAACATAACTTTGATGCATCTGCCAGTATTTTGTTAATTACCAGGATTACACCGTGGTCTAAAGCCCTGATGATAATCCCCAATGCAGAAGGGGATTGGAAACGGGTCGGCATGTCTTCAACATTGAATGAGACTCTAGTAAATGGTGTCATAATTGAAACATACTAATACACAAAGGGGGCCCCCTGCAGGAGATACGGGCAGACGTCAGGGGAAAAGTACACTACTAAAGGGGAAAAGTCTACCCTAATAAATCTAAAGGTGGCTCATAAAGAGTCCAACATTAATAAGCAAACAACAAGGAACTCACCGAGGGGTCAAAGGGAGGTCACACGGTACACCACAGGTTATATAAGAAAGTTTAAAATCTTTATTTTCTTTTTTTCATATTAAGTCAGTGCAAACGTAATCCATAATGTGTCATATCCTATTACATCGATTGATTAATTCATAAAACATGTTCCAATAAATATTTAACACTATCACCCCACAACACCTCTCAACAACCACATCCTTTCAAATCTCTCAATCACACTCAGACATTCACCAATCTATTAAGCAGAGACAACACATTCCTCAATGAAAGCCCCAGAGTGACACAAATAATAATGGGATCCTGCAAGATCTTCGTAGCAAATTGCCAAGTTGTTGGGCACAGGATCCAGAACACACGTAAAGCCAACGCACGTTTTGGTGCTCAGCCTAGATGAACAGGCGCACCTTCATCAGGGCTCTCACGCCGAGGTAGTGGGGGACACAACACATAAGAAAATAGTCCATAGCCAAACTCTCATCCTAGTTCTCCAAATCTGTAAATTTCAACAGTCTATGTTAATAAGACAAAGACACGCTCGATGTCGATTGCAAGTTTCAAACGACTGGTCAGATGGCACCCGCTGTGAGTGAATCTATAGGGGCGCGTGTTTCAGATTTCACGTCTATGCTTCGGATTCAGCAGACCGACCCGTTCCCGATTTCACCAACGGATTGCCGGCACGGCATGTTTCACTCCTTTTGCGACCGTCCAAATCAGCGGCTCAGCAGAAATTTCATACGTGCTCTAGTGCCGCAGGGTGAATCAGAGCATGTGGGGCTCCTCTTGGCGGTTACGGTGCTAGCAGCTATCAAGCAACCGGGTCGGTCTGCTGAATCCGAAGCATAGACGTGAAATCTGAAACACGCGTCCCTATAGATTCACTCACAGCGGGTGCCATCTGACCAGTCGTTTGAAGCTTGCAATCGACATCGAGCGTGTCTTTGTCTTATTAACATAGACTGTTGAAATTTACAGATTTAGAGAACTAGGATGAGAGATTGGCTATGGACTATTTTCTTATGTGTTGTGTCCCCCACTACCTCGGCGTGAGAGCCCGATGAAGGTGCGCCTGTTCATCTAGGCTGAGCACCGAAACGCGCGTTGGCTTTACGTGTGTTCTGAATCCTGTGCCCAACAACTTGGCAATTTGCTACGAAGATCTTGCAGGATCCCATTATTATTTGTGTCACTCTGGGGATTTCATTGAGGAATGTGTTGTCTCTGCTTAATAGATTGGTGAATGTCTGAGTGTGATTGAGAGATTTGAAAGGATGTGGTTGTTGAGAGGTGTTGTGGGGTGATAGCGTTAAATATTTATTAGAACATGTTTTATGAATTAATCAATTGATGTATTAGGATATGACACATTATGGATTACGTTTGCACTGACTTAATATGAAAAAAGAAAACAAAGATTTTATACTTTCTTATATAACCTGTGGTGTACCGTGTGACCTCCCTTTGACCCCTCGGTGAGTTCCTTGTTGTTTGCTTATTAATGTTGGACTCTTTATGAGCCACCTTTAGATTTACTAGGGTAGACTTTTCCCCTTTAGTAGTAAAATTGAAACATACCCCGAGAGTGAACTTTTATAAAAAATAATTTTCCCCGCAGCCTGCCTGTCATAGTGCTACATAGAATTTGAATTTTGGCAGGCAATTGTTGAAATTTTGGACTGGTGTAATTAATTGATGCAAATACAGCAGTGTTTTGTCTTTGTTTTTGATTATAATATGTTTTTGTAAAATGTTTTTCATACAATTTTGATGTGTATTCCTCCTATGCATCAAGAGTAACGAACAGTTGTTTGAAATGAAGTTGAATCAATACAAATATGAAAGTAAAATACAATGATTTTCTGCGTTGTATTTCGAATCTGCAGTATTAATTAGCAGTACTGAAATTGGTGGCCTGGTACCCCTTGTTTGAAAACATGTTGTAACATTAGCATATCCTGTTCTATTATATCAATAGCAGATGATACAATGCTATCCAAAGAATAAATTCTGGAGGACAGAGTCGTTAACCCATTGTCCACTACAGACAGTGATTTTTCTAAATTAATACGATCCATTTCTCGTATTTTTTCAGCAGTTTCAATTTGCGTTATTTTCCAAGCTTTGTTGTAAGCAGCATATATACAGGCTTATATGAAACGTATTTGACGCTGTTTGCGAGGTCCCAATAAGAAATCCCGCAAGTCAGCACCTTCTTTAAGTAAGGTCAAGTGTTGCTTAATTTCAGGTAGTGTGGGTTTCCGTAGCCATTCGAGGCATAGTTTTCCTACACTGTATGTTGTTATTATCCCTGGATGTTGTCTCTGGGAATATCTTGAGTCTGGCCTGTTCTGTTTGAACCCCTGGGTTTTGTCCAGGAATCTATCTTGACAGTTATTAGTCTCTGTGGGCCAGATCAACCCTTTTTTCCAATCAGGATTAGTTTATTTTTGGTGTAAAATATGGGGCACGTCTAACCCCTCATCTGTAGTGCTATTTCTATCAGGCATAGGCTTTGGTATAGACGGGTTGTTTAAATCTTTTATCTTGGCTAGGCCAAGACAGGTTGTTTGTTGAATGGTGTCATTCAGGAACATTATTTGTTCTGGGATCATGTAGGCTCTGAATAATGGTTCTAATCCCTGTACTTGCCAATCTTTTGAACCCCAGATTGTTTTTGTTTCAATTTTATCTTTCCAGAATTCAAAACCAAATGTAGACAATTGTTCATAACATTTTGCAGAATATATCTGTTTTGTATTGGTCAACATATTTTTCATTCCTGTCTTATTCACATTTTTGAAATAAAACTTTCTGAATCTTTGATATTAAACCCTGAGAAGTATGGAAATTTCTCATAAAATGTTTTCGAGCTTGCCTTTTGGCGGTGTTGGACAATGTTCCAATTGATTATAAGTAACAACATTTCTAGGTTTTGCAGATTTATGCAAATAGTGGTGCCCATAATGATTGAAGCAATACATTTCTTCATAATCAGATGAACCTTCTAAATAATCATGATCTGTAAATTTTGCTGACATTTCTAAATCAGACATCATATTATTAATAGTCTCAAAGTCTCAATCATCAGAGAAAGTGCTCGGTGAGACAAAGTCGCTTAAAGAAACCTTGAACTGGTGTAGATACTTCAAGAGTTCAACCGGGCCATAAATGCCATAATCAGTAGCGTCCCATGCTACACCACCAGGTATAGGAATGGCTGTGATGTTTACTGATGACAGGTCTCTTTTTTCAACATGAGATGACATGTGAGGTTTTAGGACCAAGTTGATTTTCTGACTTGCTGTGTCCATTGTACTGTATTTTCCATCAATTATTCTTCCCAAGCTTAAAACCAAAATGAGCCAGAGCAGGAGGAAAAGTACACCTAACACAATCCACAATTCAATCCATGGTGAAATCAGATATATTTCTCCAAGTTGATGAAAGAGTTCTGTTATTTTTTCTTTGAAAGTTTTGTTTGCTGGCTTTTCTTCATGTTCACTAGGATCTTCAGAAAAGTCATCGAAATTGATGAAATAGCCAGAGGCAGTTCTGGCAATTGTTGGAATCGCATCAGGATTGTTATTAATCTTTGTAGTTGCTTCTTCCTTTGTCATTTTAGTATAGTCAGAGGCTACATCATTGTAGACAGGTGTTTCTTGACAAACTGTTGCACTTTGGGTTTCAAGAGGCACATGTTTCATGGCTTTGTTGCATAGTCCTTCTTTATTCACTGCAGGTTTATCAAATGTGATTAGTCTCTAAGTTTGAACCTCTTGAATTGTAGCAAGGTTTGGTCTTCTGCTACATCTTGGGAGTCCACTGGGCCTACTATTTATTATTGGCCACATGATTGTGGTTTTACCAGGTCGATTGATACAACTCTGTTCTCCTTTTTACCAGCAAGGGGCGGTAGTAGTACTGATCTTGTTCCGTAGATTGCTAAGACAGGTACTGCTTTTCTGTAAGAAGGCCCAAATTCCTTCTTCACCGCGATCTTTTCTCTGAACAGATCCCCAATCTTTGGAATCCAGACAGGTCTTGCTGGGACAGGTGGTTTTTCTTCAGTGGCCGTTGGCTTTAGCTTTGTGTTACTCAGACTTCTTCTTGTTTCATTTAAGTCCTGTAAAACAGCCAAACGATCTTTGATATCAAAGGTTTTTTGTTCCACCACTGAAGTCTGACTATCGAGGTCTTCGATTTTCATTCTAGTACCAAACAAAAGTTCATACAGAGTGATTCCACCCAGAGAATTTCTTGGCAGATTATTAAGACTACATTGGACAACTTATTAGATGCTTGACACACCCATCATCCGAACCTAATACCCTTGCTGTTATAGATTGCTTTATGCCACAGTTTTTTCTTTCCACTACCGCATTACCCTCAGGATGGAAGGGACTAGAGTAACGCAATGCAACGTCCAAGCTGGCCATGGCCTCCTTGTAAGCTCGAGAGCTAAACGCAGGACCCTGGTCAGAATGTAGAGTGCCGATTGCGTATGTGCCGATAAAGACTCGAAAATCTTTTATAACAGTTCTGGCGTCAGCCGAGCGCAGGGGCCACATCCAAATGAATCTTGTCCTAGTATTTGTGGGCCCGCATTTGTCTGTAGGGACTGCGGGTAGATAGCCTAATGCTGTGTTACAGAGGTGTCTGTATCTGGCTGGATACTCTGTAGTCAGGTGTCTGGGGCGGTTCATAACTGCGATCTCTGTTGCAGTTCTGACAATCCATTGCAAAGTTATAAGTTTGCACGCTCATTCCCGGCCACCAGTACTTCATTTGTAATTCTATTAGAGATTTCAAGATTCCTTGATGTGTCAGAACCTCTCCCATATGTGCTTCTTGAATCAAGAAACCTCTCTGCTTCCTGTTTGGGATACTCTGTCCCCCACTCCAGGGATTTGAGCAAAAGGAACAGAGTTTGCATCAATTATGTATGTATTTCCGAGTGGATAGTTTAGAGGTAACGCCGCATAATTGCCTTCCATTGAGGGTTTTACTGATAGTAGCGTTTCACCGTCTATTCTTTTTTTAGAACGCTTAATTGTAGCTACGGAAGCCGTGTGGATGGCTGGCTTTGCGGCTTCATCAGCCAATGAATTCCCTGCAACGTGAACGCCATCACATTGGTGACTCACTGTATGGATCATGTGAGTCTTTTGTAGTTCTTTCTGTAAAAGAACTACTTGTTCCCAAAGCATTTTATGCCTTATTGTGCCACATTTCGCATCTTTGAAACCGTTTTGAACCCAGTTCTGCAAGTATTCATTGTAAGACTGGACGCAGTAATACGAATCTCATACTATTAGTGTGGGGAATTCGCGATCAGTATTCTCAAGCGCCATCTTGAAAGCCTGTAGTTCAGCTCGCTGAGCTGTACAGTCTCCGAGTGATTGAGTTTTTGTGACCATAGGTCTGAATTTACCTTCGCGCCAGCGACCTTTTACAATCGCGCGCGCAGCACTATAGGCTTGTTTACCCCCAATTGCGGGCTGTGCTGATCCGTCTGTATATATTATACAGCCGTAATGTTCAAGAGGCAGAATTTCGGTCGGCAGAGGACATTCGTACTCGGATTGGAGAAATTCTTGTGTTTTCAATCTAGTGTCAAAAACGTATTCAACGTCTGTTGCAGCAAGAGAATTAGCCCATTGGATCCATCGTGGATGTAAAGCTTTAGCATTTGGAATGCTCGCTCTTGTCACTGCCTCTAAAGCAGGTACAGGTGTAACGACCGATATGCGTTTTCCCTGTGCGAGGGTTCTTTCTTTTGCTATAGCAGTTTGAACCGCTGTCAGAATTTTCTCAGTTGAAGTGAATTTTATTTCAGCTTGTGTGTACAAGTGTGATTTGTAAGCTATTGGTACCAGTTCACCTTCGTTATAGGTCAGGTACGTGAATCTGCATCTTCCTGGGATGATTCAGATTACAAGATTGCGTACGTTTACCCGTGTTTGCAGCTTTGTTTTAGCTAACATGTCTGTTTGTATTGAACGTAAAATTTCTGTGTGTTTCTGAGTCCAATTAGTTTGTTTGAAATCAGGTTTTATTAATTCGTAGAGAGGTTTGACCCTCTCTGCGTAATTCAGAACGTAAGTTCTTCCAAAATTCAGGAAACCTAGAATTGATTGTAAGTTTTTCAGCGTTTTTGGTGCTTGGAGCAGCGCACATTTCTCTAAGAAATTGGTTGCTAGGTTTTTCCCTTCACTTGATAACTCATATCCTAGAAATAGGACAGTGAGGTGGGCAATCCGTGATTTTTTAAAGTTGAATTTGTACCCTTCAGATGCGAACCCAAGTATAATGGTGTTCACTCTTTTCAAGTGCCTGTCCAAATCATCGTCTGTTAGATAGATGTCATCGACATAAGATAATGCCTCATCATCATACATTTGTAGTAACTCTGTTACTCTGGCTGAAAATAATCCTGGGCTATTCTTGAATGCCTGGGAAAACGGCAAAATTGCTCCTGGACCCCGATACTTGAGAAAGCGATCAAATACCTGCTTTCTGGTGCTATGTTTTGACAGAAGAAACCATTTGAAATATCTAATGTCGTTTTATATTTTTTGCACAAAATGTTATTCATCAGTGCTGCACTGTTTGAATTTTGTACTGCACATGTTTTGCAACAAGAGTTTAAGTGTCTGTAGTCCAATACTAGATTATATGAATTGTCTGGTTTGGAGACAGGAAACAAAGGATTGTTCATTTGTGAGGTGCATGTTTCAATCACCCCCTGGTACTCAAGTTGATCTAAGATCTCCCTGACTTGTTTTTTAGCTTCTTGCTTAACAGGATACTGCCTTTGTGCAGAAGGTTGATTTTTTAACTGGATTTTATGGTGAGGGGATTCCTCATCCCATCCTACATGATTTGTATATAATGCAGGGGCTTGGGCCACTGCCCATTTTCTTGCATATGTGTATTTTTTATGAATTGGAATATGATTTGAGAAGGCAGGCATAATAATGTCTTTGCCATGTGGGCACTCCCTAACAAATTCTGGTGGCCAGTCTTTCTCAGCTAGAAGAATATCATAGCCTTCAGATAGCTTCTCCCAAAAGAGAGTTCTTATTTTCCTAGTTATGTCCCCTTCTATACGCAATGTTATTTCATATAATTTATGGGATACACTAACTCTGGTGTCTGCAGTTTCCACCTGAATGTACTCATTCGTGTCCACTGTCTCCAGAATATTCATCAGGATCTTGCGAGCTATGATCACTTCTACTGCGCTGTCTCGCATTGTTTGGGCCCACTCTCCGTTCTTCATTTGTGTCCTTAGGATCCTCGGCATGTTTTATCTTTATGCTTACTACCTTCTTTTTGGAAAAGTGAGATTTTTTACATTGGTGAGCGGGTTCCTTGTCTTTGGACTTGACGCGCTCTTCTTTATGTTCTGACCGTCTTCTTCTTTTCGATTTCTGTGAAGAAGTCTGAAAAGATCGAGAGGGACGTGTATCATTATCTTGATATCTGTCACGTTTTTTCAAATTATCCCTATTTCTGAGGTTATATCTTTTCTCAGAGGGCTCCCGCTGTGGAGACCTACCCCGCTCGTTCTGGAGATCTATCTCTCCGTTGGGGAGACCTTCCTCTGGACTGAAACTGTTTCTCTTTAGGAAGAGTCTGTCTGATAGTTTCCCATTTCTTTTTAGGAGTAATTTAACTATTTTTAATGAAAGTTTTTCAGGATTTTCTGTTAGTTGTGGTTTTAGTGGTTTCCCACCCAAACTATCTCTACCTAATTCTTCATAGGATTTTTCAGTTATTCTGGTAAGTTCAAAAGGTTGTTCTGCTATATCTGTTTCTTTTAATTTTTGGCGGATCACCACTGATGCTGCTTCGCCTTTTAAGTTGGCTAGTATTATAGCCGAGACTTGTTTAAAATCTTTCAGTAATTTCATACCTAGATTTAAAGCAGGCTCTGGACCGTATTCATTTTGAATCTGTCTTAGTACGTCTGGTATACCCGCCATAGACGGAACACCATGTGTTTTTGTGTAGATTGAAGCAAAGACTGTTCCCCAAGTGTCACAGCCTTCCACATGTGGTGCGATCCCCATTGGTAAACAGATTGTCAGAATTCTGTGTTTTTCATGAGGTGTACTATCAGGGAATACTGCCCCTATTTGAGTAATCTTTTGAGCCAGCCAGAATGGAATTTGTTCCCGTTTTGCGGGTAATTTACCAATGACTGATTGTATAGTCTGTGGTGTAATTTTGTTTGTATTCCCCTGGTGAGGGGTTTGCTGTCGAATTCTTATTGCTGGTTGGACTGTTAAAGTCTGCATGACATATTGGACTAATTGTCTATGTATTTTAATTAATTGTTTTAGTTGAACTAACAGTTCTCTGTCTGACATTTCTTCAATGTTAGGATGTGGTGTATAGCTGGCTAGAACCGGCCATGTGGCTCCTGGTCTACCTAGTGGACTGAGCCTGGTAATGTGATTTTGATGTTTTAGGGCGCCATTAAACCAGAGCTGATGCTCCTGGTAAGTTAGTGGAATTTTGATGTCCTCGAAAGGAACGTATTCCGCTTGAGGTTCCTCTGCTTTGTAGTAGTGGAAATCGCGTGTCACAGCATTTGCTGCTGGAAAAGTTATCCATGAACAGAATACCTCTGTCTGCCGATACTCATTTGCCTCTACCACAAATATGACTTTACCACCTCTCGATGATACTCCATTATTTATTAGTTTGTAAGTTACACTCTTTCTTACATTTACCAGGATGATTACTGCATCGGGTTGTTTTGCTGAAGACTTGTGTCTTCTGCTAATAGTTGAGTTACTATTCTAGCTCTCTCCCTTTGTTGTCACTCTCCGCCATTTCACGGACAGAAAGTTTGCAGAGTATGTTTTCAAGGAAACAAAGATTAGGTGCACAATATTTTGGAACACTGTATCCTTCAATGTTAAATAAACCAAAAACTAATACATAGGATTCTCGTCCTATTTGGTTCTGGCGGATACTAACCTTTTACCCACTCCAGACGTCTATTGGAGTTTTTACGGAAAAAGGGGTCTGAGTAAAAAGCACGACTGAGTTACTCTAGTATCTAGTGTTAAATTATCGCCTTACCAAACGTTGGGCGCCATGTAGTGTAGTTCCTATATTCCCAATAGGCTTTGCGCATTGGAATAACATAAACGATAGTTTAGGCGCAGGACTGAAGTCGACTAGGTCTCTATTGAGTATGTTAGACTTAATTGTGAATGCCAGCTAGCTCGGAGGTCACTAGAAACTTTCTCGAATAAACAAGAAGGGATTCGTTTCTGACAACCATATAACATGACAATTTTGTTCCCCAAGAATAAGAAAGATATCTTCAGAGTCGCGGAAACAATAGATGGCTATTTCACTCAGTCAATCGTGCATGCTTCGTTTCACCAGGGAATATGCAGAGAAATAGAGAGACAGGCGTTTTCAATAAAAAGGTTATTTATTGAGCAGTCTTCTTTCTCATGCAAGAGAAGTTAGATGCTACAATTGTAATACTTGCTATGAAGTAAAGAGCGTACAGTAAAAGGAGTATTATGAAATAATACTGTAAAAGCATGTATATGGTTTCTAAGCCATAAGATACTTAAAATAGATAAAATACATACAATGATAAATAATGACTGAAGGTACTCAACTGGTGCATCTAAAATACGCCTACCCCGGTGTACCTAACCTAAGTCCAGTACAAGGGAAGAAGTAAGTGAGGTGTAGCTTGAGTTAAATAGTTTCTGCCAAGAATCTATCCAAGAATTCTCTAAGGGTCTAATCAGCTCCGTACCTTGGTTATAGAATGAAGGAGGTCTTGTATCTCTCTCTCAGGACTCGATCTCCCAGTAACCCGCAAGGGTAGCAGGGAAACACTGGAGCTGGATTTCTCAGCAGGAGAAAAGACAGCGTCTCTCTCAGTGCATCAGCTGGAGTGTCGGCTTCCTTTGGCACTCGCTACAGCAGGGCGTTGGGCAAGTAGTTAGTCGATCTGCTCCAAACCAGCGCGTGTTTTCTAGGGTAGATGTGGGTATATTTATACCTGGAAGGTGCCGAGTTTGACGTAAGGGTGGACATAATAACGTCACTAAGAACTCGAAGTTCTTTACACGCTCCAGGAGTTCTGGGACAAATCAATACTGAAGCAGGGGGAAGTCCCGTACTGCTGAAGGCTGGTTGTCTTCAAGAACTCGTTGTACTCTAGGAGCTTAGTGGAAGTAGCCATGCTGTATTTGGACTGCATTGGTTGTGCCTAAATATGGTTATGATTCTTATGCCTATATAAGGATATGATAAGTTATACCTGTATAAGGGCATGAATCGGGAAAATAACACTAGAGCCCTAGATACGTTTACAAAAAAAGTAAAGAAAAGGTAGACTATCTAGACATTACAATAAAAGCGACAGAAGGGAAACAGAAGGGAAACTGGCACTGGCAGTGGAATTATATACCAAACCTATGGCAAAGAATACCCTCTTACACTATTCCAGTTTCCACCCAAGGTCACAGAAAGACAATATTCCCCATAGTCAGTTCCTCTGGTTATGGTGAAATTGTACAGATTTGAACGATGTTTCTGCACATTCAGAAGTTCTAAAAATGAAGCTAAAAGACAGAGGATACCCTAAGAAATTGGGCCAGGGTTTATGACCGAGATGCAATGCTAAATAGGTCGAGAAAAGAGCAATAAATGTCCAGAGTTGTCTTTGTCAGCCAATGTAGAAGTATCAGTAACAAAATAAAAAATGTGGTTATCAGGAACTGGAATATTCTCAATCATGAGGAAAATACCAAATGAGAAAAAACGCTGTTCGCTTACAAGTAAAATACCAATCTACGTAACCAGTTGGTGCACACATATAGAGAGGAATCAAAGAACAGACAGAGAACACTGTATAAAACTGTAGTAAAGGGCAACACACATTGTGGTAGTTGTTTGATGTGTGCCCAGTGTATTGTGGCTAAGAAGGTTACACACAATAGCAAAACAACAGTGGCTCATACTTTGAGCAAATGCCACAGCAAAAATGTGCTTTACCTTTTGCACTGCCCCTGTGGTATAGCCTATGTAGGTGAAACAGGTCGCCAAGCCAGGGTTAGATTGGCTGAACATAAATCAGCAATTAAAACTAAAAAACGTAATGCTCCTTTAGTGTCTCACTTTTTGGAATGTGGTCACAAAGGAACTGATTTTATGTGGTTCATTTTGGAAAGTGTGAACATAAATAGAAGAGGCGGTAACATGGAAGAAAATCACAAAGCGAGAGAACAGTGGTATATTTCTGTCCTCAATACTATAAGACATGGTTTAAATTTGAGAGAAGAGTGGGAAAAGCTGACTTAATGATTTATTTGTGGAATGAGATAGAGAGCCTTTAAGGCATCCATACGTTACCCTTATGAACCTTTAACTTAATAAGTTGTGGAAATAGGGTGGTTGAGCAGTAGAACTATCAGTAATTCGATTAGGTTGCTGATGTGGGTACCTTTGAGGTGAGCCTTAGTGATCTTTTGGCTCTAAAAGAACAGTGGATTTGTAGGGTCTTTTGTCAAGGTGACCTGTTAGACAAAATGTATGGCTCCATAAGAATAGTGGATTTGCAGGCCTTTGTTTGATATAGACTTTGCATTAACCTTATGGCATTGCTGGCCTCCTTAGAGCCGATCTTGCTCACTAATATAGCATAGCCTTCATAATTTTGGTTAACGCTACTACGGTAATATTAATTATCATTATCCACAAAATACTTTTTTAGGGTGTGGTTAAGAGGTTTCGGCATCCATATACTTATGCTGCATGATGGGCAAACACGCTATTTTCTTAACTTTGCTGTTTGCAAAGATTAAGCAGATTTTTCCTTTGTTTACAGCTTTGTAATGGCGGCCAAGTATGTAATTATCTTAGTCCGCTTTCTATTTTGATTAAATCAGCCGTATGCTCTACAATATAGACAGTCAATTATTCCTCTCCAAGATGGCGGCCGTAGGTGAACCATCTTAGTCCCATCTTGATGTTTATGACAACAATTTGTCACGTTGCCTGACAATCACAGGTAGTTTAAAAAAGGCCCCCGATCAGTAAGAAACTGATGCATTAAACGGAGCTTAAACTGAGTGTGGAAGGAGTTTTTTTAATCCTGGTAAGAGGGAAGTGTCATAATCGACTTGGTAGAAGTGTAGCGCGTTCATAGCATTGTTAGACATTTAGTATTAATTTGTCAATTCTAAGCAGTTCTTTGCTTTTATGCAGGCACAGCATTTTGTAACAGATGGGTTATTATTTTTGTTGTTATTTCAAAGTTGTTTTCGAGATTTATGACCATTAAGGCATATTAATTACATTGCCAGGGACATGGTGAGTCTTAGTAGTTATGTGCTTAGTTCATCAGGGTTCAGAGGGATTATAAATTATCAAGTTCTAGCAAGCTTTTAGTTCACAGTCTTAGAGCCATTAGAGATAAGTTGAAATTGTTAGGTTCATCATAATATATATAAATAAGTAGACATCTAAAACCGACAGCAGTCTAACAGAGGCTATTAACTGTGGTCTTTGTTTTTAATTATAGACATTTGGGCAAAATACATTGCAGCCCTGCTGAGGAAAAAGCGACTTTGGCAACATTATGTGATGATTTTGTAATGGGTTAGGACTTAGAAAGGACTTATACAGTGTGGATTACTTATAGTATTTCTTTAATAATTGAAATAAATAGAATATGTCCAATCAGTCTCTTGTAGGTATTAATTTCTTTATCTCCTTCTTTTCAGGATCTTCTGGCAATCCATGGGTTGATGTTTTCCTGGCCAATAATCTCCCTCGAAGAAAGAAATGCTCATGTAAGTATTTCAAACGTACTCTTTCAGTTTAATGGGGATGGGTGTGAGGGACCACCAGTGTTAAACAAAACAAAAAAATAACGAAACAGGGTAAAGTGGTAGTGGTGGAAGTGAAGGGCATGGCCACATTTGAGGCTATCAGCACTCATAAAACATTAGGCACTTCTTTGTCAGTGTCATTATTTATAACGTGCATCCACCCCCTCAGGTCTCTTGTCCCTCCTGACCTCTGTCTACTTCTCCCCTCAAGTAACTCTGAAGGCGTCCACGCACATGTGAAAGCCACGACCCTCGGGCCGTGGCGGGGTTCTTCCGCTCTACTCTGGGACAACTGGATTCCTCTCTCTGCTTCACACACCGAAGAACCAGCTCTCCTCCTGCCGTCCTTCTCCCCGCTGCAGGAACACTTCTTCGTCCTTTTCTCGACTCCTCTGCGTCTCTTTCCTCACCTCCCGTAATCTTTTTCCTGCTTCCTCCTCCAATGACGGCGCTTTCACGTGACCTTGACAGTAGGCTGTAATAAAGCCGGTCTGAAAGGGCCCGCAGCCTTCCTCCTCTTCACCTATGTTGATGGCAGATATCAGATCCCAATTTGGCAGCAAGTAAAGGAGGGGGAGATGTAAGACGGAATGTAGTCCGTATCTCCCTAGGCCCTTGTTGCTTAGCAATTTCCTGACACATTAGTATTTACATTTACTGATATGCAGTAGGAAGCTGATCCGATCTACAAAGAAGTAGACATCTAAAACTGATAGTAGTCTAACAGAGGCTATTAATTGTGGTTGTTGTTTTTAATTTTAATTATAGATATCTGGGCAAAATACATTGTAGCCCTGCTGGGGAAAAAAACACTTTGGCAACATTAATATTTACATTATTTGATATGGAGCAGCAAGCTGAGCCGATCTAACAAACAAATAGCGTGTGATCCCACTTTCAAGGTAAATGTACAACTTTGGTGTTTTTTTGTAATTGACACAATGTGGAGGATAGATTAAGAAATGTATTATGTGTGGTATGACTTATTTCCAGAAGACTACTGCTGGGTGGTTGACGTATTCATTTCCCGCTTGCCACCGATGGATGTTTTCCTACGTATGAATTAAGAACTGTAGGAAAGTCCATGAACATATTGTGACATCAAATATATTGTCACTTCACCTGTTATGTAATTAAAAAATTCTGACTTATCTAGTAAGCCTTTAGGTCTTCGCAAATGAATTCCTAATTAGCTTGTTTGATGGTTTTGTTGTTTCTTTTAGAGATCATTTTTACAGTGGAAACTTGTCCCCTCTATTTTATCAGTAGCTATACAAATTTGAAAAACAGCGCCAGGAGAAGAACATTTCCCTGTGAAGAAAGCCTATTTGTCCCTATTATGGTGGGTACTCTGTTTCTATTTAACCTATTAGGACTATAGAAGAGTGAAAAAAGTTGGCCTAATGCGAAACTAGGTAGAATGTGTAGTATTATCCACAGAGAGTTAAGGTTTTGAGCCCTGAGCCAATATTGATTAGCTGTCCTTTTGGCATATTAATGAGTATGAAATATGAATTTTATAGAGATAGTTATCTCAATGTGATTAAATGTGTATGTGTTCTGGGATGACTGAAAATCACCATACAGAGCCATTAATTCAATATGTCTGTCTTTTGTATTAAATTGATCATTTTAAATGTGTTTTAAAAACTGAGATGAAATGACAGTAAGTTGGGTGGTTTTGGCTCAGTGAAGTAGTGTGGCTCACTGGTTAGAGGCGGCAGACCCGAGAGCAGAGGACGGCCCGGGACCAGGGTTCGATTCCCGGCGCGGCAGGTTTCTGGACCAGGGTCAGCGGACTCGATAATTCTCTCGCCTCGGTGCCCACTCTGATCAGCGATCACACTCGGCAACTCTGGGCATTAGCTTGCCTCATCTTCACTAACGGCCCCACCAGACCGCCGGGGATGCCTGGTCTCACCCTGGAGATACCCATTAAGGGACCATCTCTCAGGGAAGCCAGGAAGGGTTTCGCAGCGGTCGAAGCGCCTTGGGACCCTACGGGTAAGTAGTGCGCTATATAAATGCCAATACATTTACATTTACATTTACACTACTACATTATGTTTTTAACAATTTGACTGTTCTGTATATTTTTAATAGACAAAAGTGCCGGGAGAGAATAGTAGTAAAGCTTCTTGGTCTACATATAATAAATGTTTTTGGTGAATCATATGGGCTATTGTTGAACATATGAAAAGGATAAGATCAAATGATGATTTGTTGTTTATCATTGTTTTTTAACTTTGCATTTATTGATTTGCACTTTTTGCTATATACGTGATTTAAGATTGTGAATCCAGTTGGATAGTGAAAAAACATTTTTTAAACTCTTTTATTAAACAACCAAAATAAGGAAGAACATTTTTAACTAAATAATTAAAGATTTTCATACTGGATTTTTTGGATGCTGTGATACTAACCTGGTGATAATTGAATGTGTTGTGTATTGTGTTGTGTTGTGTGACATTGTTATGGTATGCAATTATATTATCCCAAAGAAAATCTATTTTAGACCTAGTGTCATTTTTGTGTCCTGTCCCTTTGGTGAGTTGGACCCCTCTCTCATTTGTAGAGTTATATATATATATATTCACTGAAAAAACCATAGGTTTCACACCAGTTATAGTTAGGAATTAGCATTTAAAAAACCTATTAAATTCACTGACAAAACCATAGATTTCACACCATTTATATTTAGCTGGAAATTTTACTGACATAAAACCATTGAAATTCCCACGTTATAGTTAGTTGGACTCACTATAACTTGCGCGCCTGTAATGCACTGCTGATGACGTCACATATTACATCACTCATGACATGGTCAGTGACATCACTCATGACATCACTGATGACACCATCCAGTGAATGTGTGTCTTTCTGAAAAATAAATTTGTTTTATATATGTATTTGTAAAGGTCGATGGAAGAATAAATGTTTAAATAAGTGTGTAAATGGATGTTTTTAAAAAAAAAAATTGGTTGGGTAACTGGCTTATTACGTGTATCTTAGTGAATACATATATTAGCGAGTATTGTTTAAATATTTAAATGTTTGTATCAGTGTTTCTCTTTGTGTATAAGTGGCTGCAGGGGTTGGTGACTGACTCACTGTTTGTATGTGTTTTGAAGACAGCATATGTGCAGGACTGTATGGGTGGATGAGTGTGTATATGTGTGTGTTAGTGAGTGAATGACTGTCTCACTAGTGTCTTCATTAGTAACGACATATGTTTTAATCTAGTATATGTGAGTATTGATGTATATAAGTGAGTATAGTATATATAGTGAGAGATTGTAGGAGTTCCTGTTTAAATAAGTATGTGTTTCTATAAGTGATTGTTTAAGAGAGTAAGTATGGGTAAGTTTCCTTAGAAGTAAGGTGGTAGTGTGTGTATAAATGTATATGCAAATAAATGGATGTTCAATAGTTTATTTGCATGTGTGAGCATGTGTGTGAGCAACTTTTGGATGACTGCTGATGTGTAACAGGATGTATAGGTGTATCACTACATATGATGAGTGAGTATATATATGAGTGACTATATAGAACTGTTGGTGAATGAGTGGATGTGTATATAGATGGTGGAATTACTGAATTGGTTGTTGTTACTGGTTTGGGTATCTCCATTTTTTTGAAAATGTTTGTTTCTATTTTTGAATATGTGTTTCAAGCGTTACATTACACTGAAATTAGGTCTGTCACTCTGTCACAAGGATGGTGTCATCAGTGATGTCATGAGTGATGTCACTGACCATGTCATGAGTGATGTAATATGTGACGTCATCAGCAGTGCATTACAGGCGCGCAAGTTATAGTGAGTCCAACTAACTATAACGTGGGAATTTCAATGGTTTTATGTCAGTAAAATTTCCAGCTAACTATAAATGGTGTGAAATCTATGGTTTTGTCAGTGAATTTAATAGGTTTTTTAAATGCTAATTCCTAACTATAACTGGTGTGAAACCTATGGTTTTTTCAGTGAATTTCAAAGGTTTTTTAAATGCTAATTCCTAACTATAACTGGTGTGAAACCTATGGTTTTTTCAGTGAATTTCAAAGGTTTTTTTAATGCTAATTTCTAACTATATAAGACCTGAAAGCCCTCCAGGAATCTCCAGTATGCGCCAGGGGACTGCATTGCAGAGAGGTGTAATGAAGCCACAACCCTTTTTACACCTCTCTGCAACGCAGCCCCCGTGCATGTTTGAAGAGGGGGAACTAATTCCCCTTGCATACTGGGGGCCCCTGGGGGCCAATTAGCCCACCTGGAACCTCCAGTATGCGCCAGGGGCTGCATTGCAGAGGTGTAATGAGACTATGCCCCTTGTTACACCTCTCTGCAACGCAGCCCACTGCCGCGTTTGCAGAGGGGGAACTAATTCCCCTTGCATACTGGGGGTCCCTGGGGTCAACTGGTCCACCAGGAGCCTCCAGTATGCGCGAGGGAGCTGCATTGCAGAGAAGTGTAATGAGGCCACACCCTTGTTACACCTCTCTGCAATGCAGGCCACTGGCGCGTTTGTAGAGGGGGGACTAATTCCCCTTGCATACTGGGGGTCCCTGGATCATATCTGCCCAAACACCGATATTCCGAACGATTGTAAATTACTTTTCTTGAGAAACATTTGGATTTGGATTATCATGTCCTATACTTTGGAATTTTTGAAAGACTGACTTTGAGGATGCTATAAATCACTCAAGTCTGCCCGAATTGTGTGGGTAAAATTGATACCTAGTCACTTTGAATAAGAATATACTTATGTCTCGTCTAACATTTGGAAGAAATATCTAGTTATATGACAACTGGATACCGACATAACTTGAAGGAAATAAGAACGCCCTGAAGAAGTTCTGTTGTACAGAACGAAACCTTTCGGCTGGCTGTGGTACATAAACTTAAGGAAAATAAAAGCATTTGAATATACACCAAGATTCAGCGCTTCAATAAGGACTCTAAGTGATATGATTTGATTGGACTCATTGTGAAAGTGGTGCTGTGCCAAACTTTGGAATATTCTCCACTACTCTCTACTACTTACTCTCTCCTACTCCACTACTCTCAAATACTCACTGTCTACTACTCATTCTCTACTACTCTACTACTCTCTACTACTCTCTCTCTACTACTCACTCCCTACTACTCGCTACTCACTACTCCCTACTACTCACTATCTACTACTCTCTACTACTCACTCTCTACTACTCTCTCTCTACTACTCACTCTTTACTACTCACTACTACTCTCTACTACTCACTCTACTACTTACTCTCTACTACTGTCTACTACTCACTCTCTACTACTCACTCTCTACTACTCTCTACTACTCACTCTACTATTCACTCTACTACTCTCTACTACTCACTCTCTGCTACTCTCTCTACTGCTCTCTACTACTCTCTACTACTCACTCTCTACTCTCTATTACTCACTCTCTACTCTCTACCTCTCTACCTCTCTCTTCTTCTCTCTCTACTAATCTCTACCTCTCTACCGCTACCTCTCTACCTCTCTACCTCTACACCTCTACACCTCTACCTCTCTCTACACGCACACATATACACATATATGCATATATATATGCATATGCATTTATATATATATGTATGTGTATGTATAAAAAAAAACAACAAAACATTTTTTTTTTTAAACAGCTACTTTTAAAACTGTCATTCTTTTTCCCCATGGTACGCTCCCCGGTACGCTTACCGGTGCGCGTACCGGTGCGCGTACCGGGCGCTCACCCCGCGAAAATCAAAATTTTTTTTATTTTTTTTTTGCTCCGCGGGGCCCTTTTATGGCCCCCACATCAAACCTAGGGGGTCAAGGGGGGTCTACTCTGCCCCCTTATGGTCATTTCCCTCTTTGTTTTGGCCACCTCTCGTGTCTCGATCCTACCGAGACACAAGATGGCGGCCGCTCCGGACTGTTTAGAATGTTTACAGACACCCCAGAGCCAATCAGCTTTCTGCGCGCAAGTCGCGGTAAGCGCCCGGTGCGCGTACCGGTGCGCGTACCGGAGCGCGGCTATAGATATATATATTTTTTTGAACCTTAATTACTCAAAATCCACTGGAGCACATATCTTGAGACATAGCAAAGGCACATCGGGCTACCAGTCCCTACAATTTTGCCAAGTTTGGTGGAAATCCATTCAGCCGTTCGGGCTAAAAGTGAAATCGACCGCCCTATGGAAATTAACATGGGGAAAACGCGTTTTGGGACCCCCCTTTTATCTCGGCCCCTGCTTGACGAATCCCCCCCAAACTTTCAGGGAAGGACCGGAACGCCGCGAGGCCATTTTGAGGAAATTTTCAGGCAGATTCGTCAACCGGCGCCAAAGTTATTCCAAATAGAATTTTCAGATTTAACATTGAAAAAAATCCTAACTATAACTACCTACTGGCGACCGCCAGTAGGTAATATATATATATATATATATAGGCCAAGGTGTATTGAAGAATGAGTAGATGTATAATTGTCTGAATGGATGATTTAGTAGGTGCGTGAATGACTGTATAGGTGAGGGATTAAATATGTCTGACTGAATGCATGGGTTAGTGACTGATCCAAACATTCACACGGTTTAGTTTGTCAGTTGGTATGTAAGCGATTGCATGGGTTGGTGAGTAGCTAAATGAGGGTCTATATGGGTTATGGATTGGTTATGTGAGTATCTGTATGGGTGCCTGACTGTCTGTGTGGGTGGGTGGGGGGTGTGACTGTGCATAGATATGTGAGTGGGTGATTCACTGGGTGTATGGGTTCAAGAATGCATCTGTGAAGGGCTGTATGGGTGGGTGAGTGTGTGTATGGGTGTGTTGGTGAGAGAATGGATGTCTCTGGGGTACATGTGTGATTAACTACATATTTGAAAATCAGTGTATGTGAGTGTTGGAGTATATAAATGACTATATGTGAGAGTAAGTGATTTTGAGAGTGGCTGTATGGATGAATCTGTGCTTGTATTAGTTATTTTATAAGAGTGTTAGTATATGTTTAAATAAGTGAGGGGGGTGTGTATAACTGTATATGTGAGTAAATGGGAGTGTGATTGATTCTTTGCATGACTGACTAGATGTGTGAGTGACTCTATAGATGAGTGGTGGTGTGTGAGGGTCTGTATAGATATGTGAGTACATATGATAGTGTCATATTGATGGTTGACTGCATGTATGAGTGACTGTGTGGGTGAATGACTGAATGTGTGTGTAGACCTAGGAATTAGTGAGTGGGTATGTATTAACTGTTATTGGTCTGTCTATGGTTTGGAAAATGGTAGTCTGTATTTTAGAGTGGGTGTCTCAAAGGGTATATTAGGGTTATATTAGGGTATGAGGAGGTGCATCAGATTATCAAATGGATGATGTCATCAATGATGTCATTTGAGATGTCATCAGTGATGTCATCAGTGATGTCACTAACCATGTCAGGTACGATCCCACAGTCCTGGGCTACATCTATCATCGTACCGATTTTTAAAAAAGGCCTAAAGAGTGACCCTGGCTGCTATAGACCTATCTCCCTCATTGACTCTGCGGTTAAAATCTTGGGCAGAGTCATTTTGGGGAGGTTAACATCTTGGTTGGAAGGCAGGGAAATCTTATCTAACGCACAATATGGTTTTAGGCCCAAAAGAAGCACACTGGATCAGTGTCTTAATTTGCATTTGATCATCAGCAAATATACCGTAGTTAAAAAAGGGGCCTTATATATGGCATTTATGGATCTCTCCTCAGCCTTTGACCTGGTTGACAGGTCAAGGCTGTGGGGGGTCCTTTTGGAAATAGGCATAGAAAGTTCATTAGTAGGCTTCTTGGCTGATCTGCACCAAGGATTGGAGGCATCGGTCAGAGTTACCAGGGATGGTAGATGCACTAAACCCTTTAACTCTGAGAGAGGTGTGAGGCAAGGGTGTATCCTTGCCCCTCTCCTCTTCACACTATATATAAACACACTCGAGCCGGTGCTTTCTGCCTTGGGGGCCGATGTTCCACGTGCAGGAGAGATTAATATTCCGGTCCTCCTGTATGCAGACGATGCGGTCCTCCTGGCACGAACAGGTGTTGCCCTTAACAAGTTACTGGCCTCTTTCGGGGACTTCATGAGCTCCTTAGATTTAAAAATAAACACGCACAAATCACATGTTATGATTATGGGACTCAATGGCAGAAAAAAGAAACACATAACTTTTGTTTGCACAGGAAAGGAGGTAAATAGGGTCCCTTCTTTTACCTATTTGGGTGTCTTATTCGATGATAAAGGCACTTGGGGTGCTCAACATAAGGTCAAATCGAATGCAGTGAGTAGATCTGCTGGAGCCATCTTGAATTTCGCTAAGAAATTGGGGTCACGACCGATGAACGCCATTCTTAACGTGTATAACGCTAATAGCATGGCGATCGCCACTTATGGTGCCTCGATTTGGGGATATACAAGTCCAGTCTTCATTCAGAGGGCAGAAAACAGGTTTCTCAGATCATTACTCACTGTTCCCCAGTCTACCCCCACCTTTACTATCCATTCAGAGCTGGGTGTTGGGTATGTCTCAGACGTTATAAAATCCGCGCCTGTCATTTCCTGGCTAAAAACTTGGTTAAACGATGAGATTTCATTAAATCATAAAATCCTCGAAGATTGCTTAAGTATGGATGGAGCCTTAAAGATCCCATGGTTGACGTACGTAAAAACAATGTTAACCAAGGTGGGACGTATTGATCTTTTTAACTCCCCTGAGGGCATCCAAAAGGAGGATATCAAAACGATAAAGGCATCACTGATAAATCTTTTTACAGTAGAGCGGGAGGAAATAGAATTAAATAAAACAACGGTGAGAAGAAATTTTGCGCTTAAAACTGTCCCAGGTCCAGAACCATATCTGGTATTTGTTAATAAACCATTACACCGCTTTCTTTTAATTAGATTTCGTTTGAATTTAATACATTTTCTGTTGGGCACATACTACAGATGGGATACTCCTGATAACAATAAGCCATGCGACTGTGATCACTTTTCACCTCAGGATACATTACATTTTATTATGTTTTGCGATCACTACGATAAAATCAGAAGAAAATATCTTGTTCCCATCTTTAGAGAGGCTGGCTTTTTAAAGGTTAGGCCTGCGCTCCTATTTCTGCAACTTTTGCACAACCCACAAATCACTTTTCATGTTGCTAACTTTTTAGTAGCAGGAGTATGTATCAACAAAATGCGTAGTAAAGGTAACAATGGATTAATTATAAACAAAATACCTTAAGTGTATCTATAACAGATAACAGATATCAGATATCATGATGTTTTAAAATGTTTTAATACTCTTTTTAAACATTTGGATTGTATATATTGTTTATGCACATGTCACTTTAAAAATATTCTCCTTGATGATATGATTTATGATTCATTATGTAAATACATTATGTACATATTTTTGATATTGTCTTTTTATACTTTGTGTATTTCATGAACTGTATCCTGTGTCTTTTTATGATTCTCAAAAATCGAATAAAAGTGATTGACTGACTGACTGACACTGACCATGTCATGAATGATGTAATATGTAACCTCATCAACAGTGCATTGTGGGGGCACGCGTTATAGTTACCTGAACTAACTATAAAGGTCAATTTTCTCTGGTTTTGTATGAGTGAAATGGCCAACTAACGTCCCCTGTGGTTTTTTCAGTGAATTTCTGAGGTTTTTAACTGCTAATTTCTAAATATAACATCCCTGAAACCTGTGGTTGTTTCCATGAATTTAAAAGGTTTTTTAAATGCTAGTTTCTAACTATGCCTACAGAGGTAGGAAATGTGCAGAAAGAGGAAGAAAGGAGCAGAAATAAACAAGAGAAATACAGAGAGGAAACCGAAATCCAGAAAGACAACGAAAGGTGCAGAAAGAAACAAAAGATGTGCACAAAGAACCAACATAGGAGCAGAAACAGGCCTTGTTGCAAAGTCTTCCTGTGCCCTCAACTTTTTCCTGACGGGTACTGGTGGTAACTGACTCTGACTAACCAGGCCCGGAGCCAGTGCTATGCTGAAAGACACTTAGAATACAGTGAAAACACATACATACACTAGGGTACACTATGGGTTGGGGTATCCTTGTGTTTGGCATGACCTCCCCTGTATGGCCCTAGTACTTAATAGGGCAGGGGGATTAAAACTACCTCTAATGAAGAGGTACAGAAGGAGGCAAGAAAAGTGCAGAAAAAAAGCAACAGAGGTGCAAAAAAAAGAAAGTGCAGTGTAGGAAGAGACAAATGAGGTACATAAAGAGACAACTGGGGAGCAGAAAGAAGCACGACTTGTGCAGAAAGAAGCATGGAAAGGGCAGAATGAAACAACAGGGGTGCAGAAAGAGGCAAGAGAAGTGCAGAAAAAAGCAACAAAGGTACAGAAAGAGGCAACACAACTGCAGAAAAAGGCAAGAAAAGGGCAGAAAGAGGCAAAAAAGGTATATAAAAGACAACAGTGGTACAGAAAGAAGCAAGACAGGTGCAGAAGGAAGCGTGGAAAGGGCAGAATAAAGCAACAGAGGTGCGGAAAGAGGTAAGAGAAGTGTACAAAGGAGCAAGTGAAGTGCAGAAAGAGCCAACAGAGGAGCAAAAAGATGAAAGAGAGGTGCAGAAACAGGCAAATGAAGTGCACAAAGAGGCAAGAGAGTTACTGAAAGAAGCAACAGAGGTTTAGAAAGAAACAAGAAAAGTGCGGAAAGAGGCAAGTGAGATGCAACAAACAGCCAGGAAGGGAACAGAAAGAGGGAAGACTAGAGCAGAAAGAGACAACAGGGATGCGAAAGAAGCAAATGAGATGCGGAAAGAGGCATGGAAAGTGCAGAATGATGCAACATGGGTGCCGAAAAACGCAAGAGAAGTGTAGAAAGGAGCAAGTGAGATGCAGAAAGAGGCAAAAGAGGTACAAAAAGAGCAAAGAGAGGTGCAGAAAAAGGCAAGAAAAGTGTAGAAAGAGGCAAATGAGGTACATAGAGAGACAACAAGGGAACAGAGAGAAACAAGACAGGTGCAGAAAGAAGCATGGAAAGTGCAGAATGAAGTAACAGGGGTAAAGAAAGAAGCAAGAGGCAAGAGAAGTGCACAAAGAGGTAAGAGTATTGCTGAAAGAAGCAACAGAGATGTATAAAGAAGCAAGGGAAGTGCAGAGAGAGGCAAGTGAGATGCAAAAATAGGGAGGAAAGGTACCAAAAGAGGGAAGATGAGTGATGAAAGAGACAACAGGGGTGCAGAAAGAAGAACATTAGGTGCAGAAAGAGGCAACAGACATGCAGAAAGAGAGAAGAGAGAGGTGTATCAAAAGGCAAGAAAAGTGCAGAAAGAGGCAAAAGAGGTGCATAAAGAGACAACAGGGGTACAGAAAGAAGCAAGACAGGAGCAGAAAGAAGCATGAGCATGGAAAGTGCAGAATGAAGCAATATGGGTGCAGAAAGAGGTAAGAGAAGTGTAGAAAGGAGCAAGTGAGGTACAGAAAGAGCCAACAGAGATGCAAATAGAGGCAAAAGAGGTACAGAAACAGGCAAGCGAAGTGCACAGAGGCAAGAGAATTGCTGAAAGAAGCAACAGAGGTGTAGAAAGAAGCAAGAAAAGTAAAGAAAGAGGCAATTGAGATGCAAAAACAGGCAGGAAAGTTACAGAAAGAGGGAAGATGAGTGCAGAAAGAAACAACAGGGGTGCAGAAAGAAGCAAATGAGGTGCAGAAAGAGCCAACAGACATGCAGAAAGAGGGAAGAGAGATGCATAAAATAAAAGAGATTTGCAGAATGAGGTCAAGAAAAGTGCAGAAAAATAAAGAAATATGCAGAAAGAAGCAACAGAAATGCAGAAAGAGGGAAAGGAGGCGCAGAAGGAAGCAAGAGTGGCTTGCACACCATTGCTGCCAATTTAACACCCACATTTAGCAATAAGTAACAGGCCATTCTAGGTTTGCAAAGGGCCTTCCACCACGCTGTAATACTTGTCGCTACATTTTTGGTAACGTTTGACCTGTTTCAGCTAGAAACAAGGCTGTTTTTGCACAAGGCTGTATTTGTTTCATGTTGCGCACACACATGCCCTTAGGGCATGTGTGTGTGCAACATATGTGCAGAGATCAATTTCAGGGGTGCAACTGGGTGTCATTCTGACACCCTCGCACCCTTGAAATTGCATGAGCAGTTTGCGAGTACCTACTAGTACTCGCAAATTTCTCATGCAATCTCCAATTCATTCCTATGGGCCTGTAGGCCCATAGGAATGAATGGGACAGCATTCCTTAATTGCGACTACTAATTTACGAGTAGCAATTAAGGAATGTTTAGGAATTGCTATTTTTATAGCGATTCCTACATGCATAGGTTTTTGCGATTCCTAAATAGCGATTCCTTAAAAATCGCTATTTAGGAATCGCAAAAGCCTACATTGATGCATGTGCCAGTATGTGGCTAATTTAGAAAATGTATAATTGTTAAGCATGGGCTGAAAATTCATTCCGCTCACGGAATTTGCGGATATTCCGCGATTTCGCGATCCGTGAATCTCGCGAAATCGCGGTAAAATCAGCGAATCAGCGGGGACGAATTTTCAGCCAAGCACTTACAGGGTTACAGCAGCAGGCGCAAAAGTTGAAGTTAATTTTTTGTAACCTTTTAGAAAAGGGTTACAAAGAAATTAACTTCAACTTGGGCACCTGCTGCTGTAAGCCTGTAAGTGCTTCCTGGCGCCTTGTTGCCTACTTGCAACTATTCTCTGACCCTGCTCTGACCCTTGAAGCAGGGTCAGAGAATAGTTACAAGTAGGCAATGAGGCGCCTGCCATGAAAATTAAACCTCAACAGGAAGCACTGACAGATGTAAAAACAAGCACTTGCAATGCAATAGGTCTCGCATTAGTAAAGTTTGAGCTATTGGTCTTGTAAATGACAATTTTTTTATTTATGTGTTGGTTTTGAAAATAGCTAAATTAATAGCTTTGTCATTTACGATGCCAATATTTATAACTTTCGCAAATGTTACACCTATAGCATTTGTAATGCAACATGTTTTGTATTTACGTGACTTAGCTGTATTGATATTACAAATTACAATGGCTTTTAATTTTTTTTAAATAATTAATACTTAAATAAAAGTGATTTTAATTTATAATGGCAATAGCTTAAACTTTTGTAAATAACTTTTGTGAAGATTATGTACAGTGTATTTTATTGTGAGGAAAATCCAAGAACAGAAGTGAAATATTAACATCTTTTTGTGACATTTGTAATAAAATTTGAAACATTGAGAGAACATATTTGAACCAGTTGTTGTTGAATGGTTGTGCAGATTGATGCTGGGGTGGCGCTGAGTGGTGCTGTGGTGATGCTGAGTGGTGCTGTGGTGATGCTGAGTGGTGCTGTGGTGGTGCTGAGTGATACTGGGATGGTGCTGAGTGATGCTGTGGTGGTGCTGAGTGGTGCTGTGGTGGTGCTGAGTGATGGTGTGGTGGTGCTGAGTGGTGCAGTGGTGGTGCTGACTGATAATGTGGTGGTGCTGAGTGATGCTGTGGTGGTGCTGATTGATGCTGTGGTGGCACTGAGTAGTGCTGTAGTGGTTCTGAGTGATAATGTGGTGGTGCTGAGTGATGCTGTGGTGGTGCTGATCGGTGCTGTGGTGGTGCTGAGTGATGCTGTGGTGGTGCTGAGTGATGCTGTGGTGGTGCTGAGTGATGCTGTGGTAGTGCTGAGTGGTGCTGTGGTGGTGCTGAGTGATAATGTGGTGGTGCTGAGTGATGCTGTGGTGGCGCTGAGTGATGCTGTGGTGGCGCTGAGTGGTGATTTGGTGGTGCTGAGTGGTGCTGTGGTGGTGCTGAGTGATGCTGTGGTGGTGCTGAGTGGTGCTGTGGTGGGGTTGAGTGATTCTGTGGTGGTGCTGAGTGATGTTGTGGTGGTGCTGAGTGGTGCTGTGGTGGTGCTGAGTGATAATGTGGCAGTGCTGAGTGATGCTGTGGTGGTGCTGAGTGATGCTGTGGTGGTGCTGAGTGGTGCTGGGGTGGTGCTGAGTGATGCTGTGGTGGTGCTGAGTGATAATGTGGTGGTGCTGAGTGATGCTGGGGTAGCGCTGAGTGATGATGTGGTGATGCAGAGGGCAGAAAGGCACAAAAAGCAGTCTAACAAAGGGCAGAAGGGCAGAAAAACAAGGGAAAAACGAGTCTAACAGAGGGCAGAAGGGCACAAAAAAACAGTCTAACAGGGGGCAGAAGGGCAGAAAAAACGAGTCTAACGGGGTAGAAAGGCACAAAAACGAGCCTAACAGAGGGCAGAAGGGCACAAAAAAGAGTCTAACAGGGGGCAGAAGGGCAGAAAAACAAGGGAAAAACGAGTCTAACAGAGGGCAGAAGGGCAGAAAAACAAGGGAAAAACGAGTCTAACAGAGGGCAGAAGGGCACAAAAAACGAGTCTAACAGGGGACAGAATGAATCCCGCCCTGCGTGTTTGTCCACGAAGATGCCACCTTTTTGTGCAATACCTCTACACAACTGGAGTACTTTCTACTGTCTAATCAGTAAGTGCTCCCTCGTTGGCTAAATGTATAGGGGCAGATTTACAATAACTGGTGCATCCCCAGCAATGCGCCAGTTATTGTACGCCGCAGCTCCGCCACCCATGGTGCGCTGCATTTACAATGCAGCGCACCATGTGGCAAAAAGGGCACAGATGCATCACGCATCTGTGTCGTAAAAGCAGTGCATTGCTGGAGCTGCGTCGCACTTGCGACACAGCTCCAGCAATGCTCTGGGGGGCCCTATCTCCCCAATGCTGCATCAAGACTTACACCTGCTTAACGCAGGCGCAGGGGTTTGACGCAGCATTGTAGATTTCACTCAGCCACTTTAATGAGACGTTCTTGTGCAGCAACGCCCTCCCCTGTGCCGGAACGCCTCCTGATGGCGCAGGGCTTTACAACGTGACGCATCTCTCAGAATCGTCATGTTGTTAATACCCAGCACCATGGTGCATTTTTTGTGCTGCCGCTGCGTCACAAGATGTCTCGGTAGAGGGTGGCAGTGGTGAACCAGAGGGTGGCAGTGATAAACCAGAGGGTGACAGTGATGAACCAGAGGGTGGCAGGGGTGAACCAGAGGGTGACAGTGCTGAACCAGAGGGTGGCAGTGCTGAACCAGAGGGTGGCAGTGCTGAACCAGAGGGTGGCAGGGTTGAACTGGAGGGTGGCAGTGATGAACCAGATGGTGGCAGGGGTGAACCAGAGGGTGGCAGTGGTAAACCAGAGGGTGGCATGGGTTAACCGAGGGTGGCAGTGGTGAACCAGAGAGTGGCAGTGGTGAACCAGAGGGTGGCAGTGCTGAACCAGAGGGTGACAGTGGTTAACCAGAGGGTGTAAGTGGTGAACCAGAGGTGCTGTGATGAACCAGAGGGTGGCAGTCGTGAACCAGAGGGCGGCAGTGGTGAACCAGAGGGTGACAGTGCTGAACCAGAAGGTGGCAGGGGTGAACCAGAGGGTGCAGTGATGAACCAGAGGGTGGCAGTGGTGAACCAGAGGGTGGCAGTGCTGAACCAGAGGGTGACAGTCGTTAACCAGAGGGTGGCAGTGGTGAACCAGAGGTGCTGTGATGAACCAGAGGGTGGCAGTCGTGAACCAGAGGGTGGCAGTAGTGAACCAGAAGGTGGCAGTGCTGAGCCAGAGGGTGGCAGTGGTGAACCAGAGGGTGGCAGGGGTGAACCAGAGGGTGGCAAGGGTGAACCAGAGGGTGGCAGTGATGAACCAGAGGGTGGCAGTGGTGAACCAGAGGGTGCTGTGCCCATACACGACCGCATGGGTAACTTCGCCATGCAAGCGGCCCGCAAACACGCAAAAATCCTGCAAACACGCAAAAAAAACAAAAATTTGCACGAATTCGCGGATTTTGCGGATTGCAAATTCGATTTCACGCGAATTCGCGGAACGCGAATTCGCAAATTTCGCCCATACTTAATATTTGTGCGAAAGTCTGTGCAGCCAAACAGTCACATAATTCCAGTGGCACTGCTCATACCTCTGATTAGGTCCACAAGTGCTACACAGTGATTCCATCTTTTTGTCTTACTGAGTTCATAGTTGAGCTTCTATGGAAACTAGGAAGACTAAACTACCATACCACATAATTATTCTCCATAACACACAATCCCACTCTACATAATTCCTAAACACTAAATACCACATACTTTCTATCCACATAATTTCACTGCACAACATATAACAGAATTCCACTACACTCAACGTACATCCACTCCACTCCAACGAACATTAGTAAAAAATGTTTGCATTTGCAACGCCAATAGCTCTAATTCCCGCCAATGCGAAACCTGTTACATTGCAAACACATCTTTAACTAGTAAATACTCATATACGAAAAACGGTGAGGGTGACTAAATTAGCACAAACAAAAACTAAATTCCTGCATACAATAATTGAGAAAATATTTGTGAGACAATGTCTGCTCAACACCTCATCTGGATCCACCATAAAATCCAGTAATGTGCATAATATGTTCCAAAGAGAATGAGGGAGCGACTTATTCAACAAAGAAATCAAAAGGTTCACAGATGTGAATTCCCAAAAATGTTCTTTTATTTGGTAGTGTTCAACAGAGATGATGGCGATCAATCAGTAACACATCTTCATCGTTTCATAAGTCAATATACATAATAAACAGCCGACACGTTTGGTCCACAAATGGACATCATCAGGGCTGTAATTACCAAAATCATGAAAAAAGGTAAAAATTAATATTCCGTTCATACATCAATAACATCAAAAAATACATCACATATTACAATTTCACTCCAATTATCTGTCAATAATATATAATGAGATACCTGCCTATATAACAACCTACAATAATGAAAAATGAGCATATTTATAATGAACACTTAAACACCCTCCCTTGAACTCGCCTTAGAATAACTATTAGTGATAAAAAAGTGGTCAGCCTACCTCCTGTTTATATGCACTTTACATAAGCGAAATCCTATCTCAGCATTTGAAAAACAGCAGTACAACCTAATTGAAAATGAATAAGCACCAGAATGGTGGCGTCCCCGGGGCCGTGGGGGTCCCCACGGGCCCCCACACCCACATTTTATCTAGCCCCTGGGACCTGGCCCTGGCCTACCCGGGGAGTTTTTTAGTAATGAAGCACAAGAGCCTGTGCTTTTTTCTTTTTTGGCAGGAGTTGTGCACCCAGTGCGAATTCTGCCGATTTCTTTTTTTTAAATGCTTTTTTGGCCCCTGCACAGGCCTAGGGGGTCAGGGTCTTTATACCCTGCCCTCTTTTCTTGATTTAACCTTCTTTTAACTCATTTCTTGTGACTCGGTCACCAAGTCACAAGATGGCTGCCAACACATTCTGGTTTAGAGTGTTGGCAGCCAATCAGAGTGAAGCTCGTGCCCAGGAGGAGTCGTGATTCCTCCTCGGTGCTCAGATATCGATATTTTTATTTTTCTGATTTCGCAGGAACTACTGAACGGATTTACGCCATTCTAAAAAGGGGCTCTTTCTGAACCGAGACCTACCTGTTCAGCAGTTTGGGCTATAGCTTTATCTAAAGTTTCCAATGGAAATTAGCATGGGGAAAAACGTGTTTTGGGACCCTCCTTTTTCTCGACCCCCGCTTTGCAAATCACCCCAAATATTTTAAGACAGGAGCGGGACACTAGTTTTGAAAAATTCGCAAAGATATGTCAAACGGCGCCAAAGATATTGGCAAAAGAAAAAAACGCTATTGAATAGAAACGAGGTATATATATATATATATATATATATATATATATATATATATATATCTATATATTTTATGCCTGCCTGACACAGAGAAATAAAGCACTTTTCACTTCTGAAAGAACGCCTGAGTGGTCTGTACCTGGTTTTGCTGTGCTGCCTTGATTTGCCACGCTTCAGGATTTTGGATTTTATATATATATTTATCTCTATATGCCCTGCAATAAAAGGAGTATAACGCAACCTTGTGTGGCGCCCTCACTGTTGGGAGCAACTTAATCTGGATATAGTAGCAGGCTGCGAGGGCGTCCCACCGCTAACAGTGCGGGTCCAGCGCCGTGATCTACAAGGTGCATTGGGAAAAGCGTGTCCGAATTGCATGAACTTGAAACGAGCAGAGCCATGAATTTGCATGTTACCAGCAACCCACTGAGGTATTTTACTTTAATTACACAGAGAACATTGCGGCACCCATTGGAAAGTTAATTGAACTACTATGACCATAATGCAATGCGTGCCCACGCCCACAAGGGCGGGACCTAATAAACAATCGCGAGTGCAATGCAAATCATTGCTGTCTCATCTCCTGGAAAGCCAAGACCATTGACAAAGGGCAAAAACACACCCGAAACGCGTTTCGTCATGAATGGAGCGCACACCGCTAGCCCCTCCTCCGGATCGCCCCTCGGGACTCTGGTACTTGCACTTCTTCAGTGGATCACCCAGGTCGGTGCAAGTCGGTACTCGTAGGACTGATGAATCTCTAGACCCGATACATGTCCCGGGTTTTAGGATATCGCCCGAGACATGTCTCGGGTTTCGGGATGACTTCCCTCATCAGTAGAGAAAGATTGTTTAGGGGTGGAAGAGAAGGCGGCCACACAACAGTCAAAGGCCTCAATGCCAGAACCGGCACGCAGGTGCGTCTTTCAAGAGCCCGTCGGCCCAAAGCTCAAGGGAGCCGTATTGTGTTTCGTCATAAATGGAGCGCACACCGCTAGCCCCTCCTCCGGATCGCCCCTCGGGACTCTGGTACTTGCAGTTCTTCAGTGAATCACCCAGGTAGGTGCAAGTCGGTACTTGTAGGACTGATGAATCTCTAGACCTGATACATGTCCCGGGTTTTAGGATATCGCCCGAGACATGTCTCGGGTTTCGGGATGACTTCCCTCATCAGTAGAGAAAGATTGTTTAGGGGTGGAAGAGAAGGCCGCCACACAACAGTCAAAGGCCTCGATGCCAGAACCGGCACGCAGGTGCGTCTTCCAAGAGCCCGTCGGCCCAAAGCTCAAGGGAGCCGTATTGTGTTTCGTCATAAATGGAGCACACACCGCTAGCCCCTCCTCCGGATCGCCCCTCGGGACTCTGGTACTTGCAGTTCTTCAGTGGATCACCCAGGTGGGTGCAAGTCGGTACTTGTAGGACTGATAAATCTCTAGACCCGATACATGTCCCGGGTTTTAGGATATCGCCCGAGACATGTCGCGGGTTTCGGGATGACTTCCCTCATCAGTAGAGAAAGATTGTTTAGGGGTGGAAGAGAAGGCCGCCACACAACAGTCAAAGGCTTCAATGCCAGAACCAGCACGCAGGTGCGTCTTCCAAGAGCCCGTCGGCCCAAAGCTCAAGGGAGCCGTATTGTGTTTCGTCATGAATGGAGCGCACACCGCTAGCCCCTCCTCCGGATCGCCCCTCGGGACTCTGGTACTTGCACTTCTTCAGTGGATCACCCAGGTGGGTGCAAGTCGGTACTTGTAGGACTGATGAATCTCTAGACCCGATACATGTCCCGGGTTTTAGGATATCGCCCGAGACATGTCTAGGGTTTCGGGATGACTTCCCTCATCAGTAGAGAAAGATTGTTTAGGGGTGGAAGAGAAGGCTGACACACAACAGTCAAACGCCTCGATGCCGGAACCGGCACGCAGGTGCGTCTTCCAAGAGCCCGTCGGCCCAAAGCTCAAGGGAGCCGTATTGTGTTTCATCATGAATGGAGCACACAATGCTAGCCCCTCCTCCGGATTGCCCCTCGGGACTCTGGTACTTGCACTTCTTCAGTGGATCATCCAGGTGGGTGCAAGTCGGTACTTGTAGGACTGATGAATCTCTAGGCCCGATACATGTTCCGGGTTTTAGGATATCGCCCGAGACATGTCTCGGGTTTCGGGATGACTTCCCTCATTAGTAGAGAAAGATTGTTTAGGGGTGGAAGAGCGGCGCCCTCACTGTTGGGAGCAAATTCATTTGGAAAAAAAAAAAAATATATATATATATATATATATATTACCTACTGGCGATAGCCAGTAGGTATATATAGTTAGGATTTTTTTCCTATGGGATTTTTGAAAATTCTATGTCGAATAACTTTGGCTTATGAGGACAGAATTGGCTGAAAGTTTCAGGAAAATGGAACATTTTGTTTCTGAGCAGCCCCTGAAAATTTGGGGGGTTTTCGTCAAGGGGGGGCCGAGAAAAAAGGGGGGTCCCAAAACGTGTTTTTCCCATGCAATTTTCCATAGGGCGGTTGGCCTCACTTTTAGCCTGAACGGCTGAATGGATTTACACCAAACTTGGCAAAATTGTAGGGACTGGTAGCCCGATGTGCCTTTGCTATGTCTCAAGATATAGGCTCCAGTGGTTTTTACGAAAATTAACTTTGAAAAATATAAATTGGGCTACATTGGGCTATATATATGTTGGAGCCCAAATGTAGCCCAATGTAGCCCAATGTAGCCCAATGTAGCCCAAAGATGGCCACCAGAGACAAAAAACCAAATGTAGCCCAAATATCAGCCAGATGTAGCCCAACTATAGCCCAATGACAGATTGTCCCAGAGTGTTCTAAAGAACAACTAGAGTGCTAACAGTCCTACTTATTACAAAGGTATGGCACACCTGAAGCCATCTTGATTGGAATAAAGTGGTAACTCTTAAAACATTTAATTTAAAAAGGAACAAAATGAGGGGGTTCATTTTGCCATAGAAAGTATGATTAGCGAATATATGACGAAATCCCGCATACCATCAGTCCGCAAAAAAAATCCCGCATGTACTATTAGGCCGCAAATTAAAATAACGAAAACTTTTAGAACGAATATGCCTTTAGCATACACTAAACAACTAAACTACCCTAAACCCTAAAACACTACCCCCAGCATGACCCTACACTACACAAACAGTACAACACTACCCTAAACCCTAAAACACTACCCCCAGCATGACCCTACACTACACAAACACTACAACACTACCCTAAACCCTAAAACACTACCCCCAGCATGACCCTACACTACACAAACACTACAACACTACCCTAAACCCTAAAACACTACCCCCAGCATGACCCTACACTACACAAACACTACAACACTACCCTAAACCCTAAAACACTACCCCCAGCATGACCCTACACTACGCAAACACTACAACACTACCCAAAACCCTAAAACACTACACCCCAGCATGACCCTACACTACGCAAACACTACAACACTACCCTAAACCCTAAAACACTACCCCCAGCATGACCCTACACTACGCAAACACTACAACACAACCCTAAACCCTAAAACACTACCCCCAGCATGACCCTACACTACGCAAACACTACAACACTACCCTAAACCCTAAAACACTACCCCCAGCATGACCCTACACTACACAAACACTACAACACTACCCTAAACCCTAAAACACTACCCTCAGCATGACCCTACACTACGCAAACACTACAACACTACCCAAAACCCTAAAACACTACCCCCCAGCATGACCCTACACTACGCAAACACTACAACACTACCCAAAACCCTAAAACACTACCCCCAGCATGACCCTACACTACGCAAACACTACAACAATACCCAAAACCCTAAAACACTACCCCCAGCATGACCCTACACTACGCAAACACTACAACACTACCCTAAACCCTAAAACACTACCCCCAGCATGACCCTACACTACACAAACACTACAACACTACCGATAAATGCACATGCGTTTTGAAAAAATGCGGGATAATGGTATGCGAGCTCAATGACCTTGCGGGATAATGGTATGCGGACTGAAAGTCTGCGGGATAAAAAATGCGGGAAAATGGCTGCAAACCATGATTAGCAGCAGACTTCCCTGGTGAGCACTAGCTTTACTACAGTGATCTAATGAGCAACTAGAGTGCTAACATTCAGAATTTATGGCAAATGTGTGACACATCTGAATGCCTTCTTGATAGAACCAAAGTAAACAAGCATTGAAAATGCAATAGATCTCGCCCTCGTTTAAGTTAAAGCCATTCTGTTTGTAATGAGGTGGCTTTTTAGCTTTGCTTTTATTAGTGTTTTTAAAACTTTCATGTAAATAACATGCATATGTATGCATATATGTATATGTATGCATGCATTTATATTTATATAGATATGCAGATTACATATGTTTATATATGTATATTACCTACTGGCGATAGCCAGTGGGTATATATAGTTAGGATTTTTTCTCTATGGGATTTCTGAAAATTCTATGTCTAATAACTTTGGCGTTTGTGGACGGAATTGGCTGAAATTTTCAGGAAAATGGCACATTTTTTTTCTGAGCAGCCCCTGAAAATTTGGTGGGGTTTCGTCAAGGGGGGGCCGAGAACAAAGGGGGGTCCCAAAACGCGTTTTTCCCATTCATTTTTCCATAGGGCGGTTGGACTCACTTTTAGCTCGAATGGCTGAATAGATTTACATGAAACTTGGCAAAATTGTAGATATGGTTTGCCCGACGTGCCTTTGCTATGTCTCAATATATGTGCTCCAGTGGATTTTGAGAAATTAACGTTTAAAAAAATATATATATCTGTGACAGCGCTCCGGTTAGCGCCCCGGTTCGCGTACCTGACGCGTAACGGAACTTCGCGAAGCGAATCTGATTGGCTCTCCGGTGTCTGTCAACATTCTAAACAAACCGGAGCGGCCGCCATCTTGTCTCTCGGTACGATCGAGAGACAAGATGTGGTGAAAAACGAAGGGGGAAATTAAGGAAAGGGGGCAAGGTAGACCACTCCTGACCCCCTAGGATTGATGAGGGGGATATTAAAGTGCCCCGCGGGGCAAAAAATTTTGCGATTTTACGCCGTAGAGGCGCGTCCCGGTACGCGAAGCGGGCAGCTCACCGGGCAGCTAACCGGGCAGCTAACCGGCAGCGTAGCTGTCAACATTGTAAACAGTCCGGAGCGGCCGCCATCTTGTCTCTCGGTAGGTTCGAGAGACAAGATGTGGTGAAAAAAGAAGGCGGAAATGAAGGAAAGGGGGCAAGGTAAACCCCTCCTGACCCCCTAGGATTTATGAGGGGGATATTAAAGTCCCCCGCGATTTTTCGCGGTAGAGGCGCTTCCCGGTACGCGAACCGGGCAGCTAACCGGCAGCGTAACGGGAGTCCGCCATCTTGTGTTTTTGGAGCGTCCGGTTCGCGTACCGGGTAGCGTCCCGGTAAGCGTAACAAGGGGAAAACCAAGAGAAACAGTAAAAAAAAAATTAAGGGAATAGATTTCCAGCAAACTTGGCAAAATTGTAGGGACTGTTTGTTTGATGTGCCTTTGCAAGGCCTCAAGATATGTGCACGTGTGGATTTTGTCTAATTAAGGTTAAAAAAAATATATATATCTGTAAGCGTGCTCCGGCACGCTTACGTTACGGGTTTTGTTTGCGCTGCAGAACCGATACGTCACGGTTATGCGACGCGTCATGAGGCGTCTCACGTGGCTACGTGATACGTCACATAATAAAGAATATATTTTACAGCTATAGATATTAGCTTTTAAAAAACCAATGAAATTCACTGAAAAAAACCATAGGTTATAGACCATATATAGTTAGGAATTTGCATTTACAAAACCTTGAAAATTCACTGAAAAAACCATAGGTTAGAGACCATATATAGTTAGCTGGACATTTTATTGACAAAAAACCAATGAAATTCCATATATAGTTAGTTGCACTAACTATATATCGCGCACCCGCAATCCACTGCTGATGATGTCACATATTACATCATTCATGACATGGTCAGTGACATCACTGATGACATCACTGATGACATCTCAAATGACATCACTGATGACATCACTGATGACATCTCAAATGACATCAGTGATGACATCATGACACACCAATACCAGTTACTACATACGCACTCACTGATTCCTACTTCTACACACACATTCACTCATTCACCCATACAATCACTCATACATACAGTCACTCATTATTACACTATCATATGCACTCATACACCTATGCAGACACTCACACACTGCCACTCATCCATGGAGTTACTCACACACCTAGTCAGTCCTGTAAAGAATCAATCACACTTCCATTTCCTCATCTATACAGTTAAACACAGAACACCATACTTCAGTGACATCACTGATGACATCACTGATGACATCTCAAATGACATCACTGATGACATCTCAAATGACATCACTGATGACATCATGACACACCAATACCAGTTACTACATACGCACTCACTGATTCCTACGTCTACACACACATTCACTCATTCACCCATACAATCACTCATACATACAGTCACTCATTATTACAACACTATCATATGCACTCATACACCTAGTCAGTCCTGTGAAGAATCAATCACACTTCGATTTCCTCATCTATACAGTTAAACACAGAACACCATACTTTTCACACATATACTAACACATACTTACTCTCTTATACAATCACTGATACAAGTACACATTGATATGCACAGAGTCACACACCTCCCAGCCAGCCACACACACACTCAGTCTTCCATACATCCACTCATTCTTCAATATGTAAAACATATTTAAACTTTACAAAAACACACAGACACTAGATGATGTCATCAGTGATGTCATTTGAGATGTCATCAGTGATGTCATCAGTGATGTCATTTGAGATGTCATCAGTGATGTCATCAGTGATGTCACTGACCATGTCATGAATGATGTAATATGTGACATCATCAGCAGTGGATTGCGGGTGCGCGATATATAGTTAGTGCAACTAACTATATATGGAATTTCATTGGTTTTTTGTCAATAAAATGTCCAGCTAACTATATATGGTCTCTAACCTATGGTTTTTTCAGTGAATTTTCAAGGTTTTGTAAATGCAAATTCCTAACTATATATGGTCTATAACCTATGGTTTTTTTCAGTGAATATATATATATATATATATTCACTGAAAAAAACATGGGTTTTAGGGGTGTTATAGTTAGCTGGACATTTCACTCCTACAAAACCATAGGAATTCCTTTACTATAGTTAGTTCTGCTAACTATAACTCACACCCCTGCAATGCACTGCTGATGACGTCACATAAGACATCACTCATGACATGGTCAGTGACATCACTGATGACATCACTGATGACATTTCAAATGACATCACTGATGACATCATCCAGTGACTGTGTGTTTCTGTAAAGTTTAAATATGTTTAATATTTATATAGGGAAAGGCATATTGAAGAATGAGTTGGTATATAAGAGTCTGAATGGATGATTTAGTAGGTGCGTGACTGACTCTATAAGTGAGGGATTAAACGTATCTTACTGAATGCATGGGTTAGTGACTAAATTGTGTGAATGTCTGTATCCGTCTGTCTGTTGGTGTGTAGCCGGCTACATGGGTTTGTGATTAGCTACATGAGTGTCTATATGTGTTATTGATTGGTTGTCTGAGTATCTGTATGGGTGCCTGAGTGTTTATGTTGGTGGGGTGTGTGTGACTCTGTGAATAGATGTGTGAATGATTCACTGGGTGCATGGCTTCAAAGGGGCATGGCTGGACCACCTCTCTGCAACGAAGGCCTCTGGTGCTTACTGGAGGTACCTACTGGGCTAGTTGCCCCCCAGGGGCCCTCAGGATTGAAGGGGAATTAATTCCCCAACTTAAAACGTGCCACAGGGCGTGTTTGCACACATGTCACTTCAGGCCCAGACCCCTTCCTTCACCACTGTGCAAACGCGCCCGTGGCACGTTATAAGTTGGGGGATTAAATCCCCTTGAATCTTCAGGGTCCCTGGGGTCCAACTAGTCCACCAGGTACCTTCAGTAAGTGCCACAGAGCTGCGTTGCAGAGAGGTGGTCTGAGGCCATGCCCCTTTTTACACCTGCCTTACCGTTTAAGTGGTGAGCAATCTATCAGAGTTCAACTGTGCTACTGCTTAGCATGTTCTGAATAATTTCTACATTTGCACAAACTGCCTGCAGAAATATTCGTGACAAGCCTTTGAAAAAGGACTAAGGCACTTTCATAGGTCTGAATGGAGAGCTCAGTTATGTGACATCGTTCTAGTGAAATACTTTTCCTCAGTCTAGAGGCATGGAAACAAACTATGCTAAAAGCGAAACATTGAAACTGCAACCAGACATGTTTGTAAAGGAGGATACGATACGAAACGAGGCACTGCATAAATTCCTCATCATGTAGGGAGTCGTACTGGGGTAGTATTTTAGGGTTTAGGGTAGTGTAGTGGCATTTGTGTGGTGTAGGGGGTCGTGCTGGGGTAGTGTTTTAGGGTTTAGGGTAGCGCAGTGGTGTTTGGGTAGTGTAGGGGGTCGTGCTGGGGTAGTGTTTTATGGTTTAGGGTACCGCTGTGGTATTTGGGTAGTGTAGGGGGTCATGCTGGGGGTAGAGTTTTAGGGTTTAGGGTAGTGCAGTGGTGTTTGTGTAGTGTAAAGGGTAGTGCTTTAGGGTAGTGCAGTGGTGTTTGGGTAGTGTAGGGGTCGTGCTGGGGTAGATTTAAGGTTTAGGGCGGTGCACTGATGTTTGTGTAGTGTAGGGGGTCGTGCTGGGGGTAGGGTTTTAGGGTTTAGGGTAGTGCAGTGGTGTTTCTGTAGTGTAGGGGGTCATGCTGGGGTGGTGTTTTAGGGTTTAGGGTAGAGCAGCGGTGTTTGGGTAGTATAGGGGGTCGTGTTGGGAGTAGTGTTTTAGGGTAGTGTAGCGGTGTTTGTGTAGTGTAGGGGTTGCACTGGGGGTAGTGTTTTAGGGTTTAGGGTAGTGTAGCGGTGGTGTAGTGTAGGGGCTGTGCTGGGTGTAGATTTAGGGTTTAGGGTAGTGCAGTGGTGTTTGTGTAGAGTAGGGTGTCGTGTTGGTGGTAGATTTAGGGTTTAGGGTAGCGCACTGGTGTTTGTGTAGTGTAGGGGGTCGTGCTGGGGTAGTGTTTTAGGGTTTAGGGTAGTGCAGTGGTGAATGGGTAGTGTAGGGGGTCATGCTAGGGGTAGATATAGGGTTTAGGGTAGTGCAGTGGTGTTTCTGTACTGTAGGGGGTAGTGCTGGGGGTAGTGTTATAGGGTTCATGGTAGTGCAATGGTGTTTGGGTAGAGTAAGGGGTTTGTGCTGGTGGTAGATTTAGGGTTTAGGGTAGTGCAGTGGTGTTTGGGTAGTGTAGGGGGTCGTGCTGGGGGTAGATTTAGGGTTTAGGGTAGTCCAGTGGTGTTTGTGGAGTGTTTGTGGGTTTGTGGTTGGGGTTAGTGCTTTAGGGTTTTCGGGTTGTACAGTGGTGTTTGTGTAGTGTAGGGGGTCATGCAGGGGTAGTGTTTTATGGTTTAGGGTACTGCAGTGGTGTTTGTGTAGTGTAGGGGCCTTGGTGGGGGTAGTGTTTTAGTGTTAATTATAGTGCAGAGGTGCTTGTGTAGTGTAGAGGGTAGTGTTTTAGGGTTTAGGGTAGCGCAGTGGTGTTTAGGTAGTGTAGGGGGTCATGCTGGAGGTAGATTTAGGGTTTAGGGTAGTGCAGTGGTGTTTGGGTAGTGTAGGGGGTCGTGCAGGGGTAGTGTTTTAGGGTTTAGGGTAGTACAGAGGTGTTTGGGTAGTGTAGGGGGTCGTGCTGGGGTAGATTTAGTTTTTAGGGTAGTGCAGTGGTGTTTGGGTAGTGTAGGGGGTCATGCTGAGGGTAGATTTAGAGTTTAGGGTAGTGCAGAGGTGTTTGTGTAGTGTTTGTGGGTTTGTGCTGGGGTAGTGTTTTAGAGTTTAGGGTAGGACAGTGGTGTTTGTGTAGTGTAGGGGGTCATGCTAAGGGTAGTGTTTTAGGATTTAGGGTAGTGCAGTGGTAATTGTGTAGTTTAGGGGTAGTGGTTTAGGGCATTGGTGTTTGTGTAGTGTAGGGGGTCGTGCTGGGGGTAGTGTTTTAGGGCTAAGGGCACTGCAGTGGTGCATGTGTAGTGTAAGGGGTAGTGTTTTAGGGTTTAGTGTAGCGCAGTGGTGTTTGGGTAGTGTAGGCGGTCGTGCTGGCGGTAGATTTGGGGTTTAGGGTAGTGCAGTGGTGTTTGGGTAGTGTAGGGGGTCGTGCTGTGGTAGTGTATTAGGGTTTAGGGTAGTACAGATGTATTTTGGTAGTGTAGGGGGTCATGCTGGGGTAGTGTTTTACTGTTTATGGTAGCGCAGTGGTGTTTGGGTAGTATAGGGGGTCATGCAGGGGGTAGTGTATTAGGCTTTAGGGAAGCGCAGTGGTGTTTGTATACTGTAAGGGGTTAGTGTTTTAGGATTTAGGGTAGTGCAGTGGTGTTTGTGTAGTGTTGGGGCTTGTGCTGAGGGTAGTGTCTTAGGGTCTAGGGTAGTGCAGTGGTGTTTGAGTAGTGTAGGGGGTATTGCTCACCAGGGAGTTAACTGGAAGTCTACTGCTGGTATTGAATGTGATTCTTCAGTCTGCATGTCAGAATTTTCAAAATAAATAGAAGAGAATTTGAGATCTCTCTTAAAACATGCCCTAATTTTTCGTTCTACAACACTAACCATAATTTCTAGGACAAAATGACCCCCTTATTTTGTTCCTTTTTAAATTAAATGTTTTAAGTGTTACCAGTTTATTCCAATCAAGATGGCTTTAGGTGTACCATAATTTTGTCAATAGTAAGGCTGTTAGCGCTCTAGTTGTTCTTTAGAACACTTTGGGAAGCTGCAGTAGAACACAAAGCAATCAACTGACAGGCTGCTTCTGTTGAAATATAACAGGAAGGTATTTGAGATCTCACTTAAAACATGCCCTAATTTTTCTTTCTACAGCATTAACCATAATTTCTATAACAAAATAAACCCCCTTATGTTGTTCCTTTTTAAATTAAATGTGTTAAGTGTTACCAGTTTATTCCAATCAAGATATCTTCAGGTGTGCCATGATTTTGTTAATAGTAAGGCTGTTAGCGCTCTAGTTGTTTTTTAGAACACTCTGGGAAGCTGCAGTAGAACACAAAGGAATCAACTGACAGTCTCTGCCCTTGTTGGATGTACATGTTTTACTGAGAATGTCAGACTTCACTATCACATGACTCAGAAAGATAATGTGAATTTACTGAAAATATGCTCTCATTTTAGCTTCTGAAGCACCTTTCAACCCTCTATGGGACAAGCATGAGAAAATAGTTTTCTCTCAAACAAGGTTCATGATATCCAAGCAGAAGGCTTTTTCACATGGTAAAATCACCTTGGATCACACCACAATTCCTAAAACGAGTATGGTACCATCAACAAATGATTTATAATGGAACTAAAGTCTTAAAACCTTCTATTAACTGCAATCCTTTTTTAAAGAGGTGCTATCATGTATATTGGTCGAAAGGTGGCTGCCAACACTTCTTGGATGAAGTGCTGACAGCCAATCAGATCTCACGATGTGGTGTGTCGTTAGGCTCCGCCCAGATATATATGTACTTTTTTCCTTTAATATCTAAAAAACTACTGAACAGATTTACACCATTTAAGCAAACGGCACGCGTCTGAACTAAGGACTACCTCTTTGCCAAAATTGGTGTAATTCCGTTCAGCAGTTCAGGCTGTAGCTGCGGCTAATGGTTCCTATGGAAAATTGCATGGGGAAAACACGTCTTGGGACCCCCTTTTTTCTCGGCCCGGCTCCACAAATCAACCCAAGACTTTCAGAATAGGAGCGGAGCGGGCCATACGTTTTGATAATTTCGCGAAGATTCGTCGACCGGTACCAAAGTTATTGGAAGTAGAATGTTAATAGGTCTTAACTATAACTACCTACTGGCGACCGCCAGTAGGTAGTTATGCATATTTTTGCATATATATATATATATATATTCCAACACAACAGGTAGCACCGAGCTAGAGAGGCCACAGGAAACAAAGTGAAATTTGTTTCGTCTTTAATTTAATCAGCAGCTTGCAAGCAGTTCTTCAACACCTTGTAAGATGCATCACAATTAATTGCCAGCGCGGGATGTTATCCTTTTCAGAGAAATGACAGCTGCGCTACTCCACTGTGGTAATTAAATTGAATTACAAACACCAGGAGGCTGTGCGACAGCCCCCGCCCGGATGGGTGGGGCTGTCAGCACAGCCTCCTGGTGTTTGTAATTCAATTCAATTACCCACAGTGGGTGCGCTGTTCATTTCTCCAAAGTTTGCAAAAGTATAAACCCCTCGTGGGTAGATGCATCTTACAAGGTGTTGTAACTGCCCTGCTTTCCAGCTGCTGATCGAACTTGTGCAAAGTTACAGCCCTGAACTGTGACCTTGCACCTCATCCTCCCAGTAACTCCAGCTCCTAAATTGAGGCCAGAACGGGCCTGCCTCCAAGCAGTGAGCCCCTCTTAACGGCCGTGCCAGGCCGTAAAATTCCAACACAACAGGTAGCACTGAGCTAGAGAGGCCACAGGAAACAAAGTGAAGTTCGTTTCGTCTTTAATTTAATAAGCAGCTTGCAAGCAGTTCTTGACCTGAAAAAAGCATCACTATTCATTACAATTCATTGCCAGACGCGTTTCAGGATGTCTATCCTTGCTTCAGTGGCTCAGCAGAGGAAATGTCAGCCGCGCTACTCACGCATATATTTTAAATCCGAACACCCGCCCGGATGGGCGTGGCTGTCAGCACAGCCTCCTGGTGTTTGTAGTTCAATTCAATTACCCACAGTGGGTGCGCTGTACATTTCTTCAAAGTTTGCAAAAGTATAAACCCCTCGTGGGTAGATGCATCTCACAAGACGTTGTAACTGCCCTGCTTTCTAGCCGCTGATCGAACTTGTGCAAAGTTACAGCCATGAACTGTGACCTTGCACGTCATCCTCCCGGTAACTCCACCTCCCAAATTGAGGCCAGAACGGGCCTGCCTTCAAGCAGTGAGCCCCTCTTAACGGCCGTGCCAGGCCGTAAAATTCCAACACAACAGGTAGCACCGAGCTAGAAAGGTCACAGGAAACAAAGTGAAGTTTGTTTCGTCTATAATTTAATAAGCAGCTTGCAAGCAGTTCTTCACCTGAAAAAAGCATCACTATTCATCACAATTCATTGCCTGACGCGTTTCAGGATGTCTATCCTTTCTTCAGTGGCTCAGCAGAGGAAATGTCAGCCGCGCTACTCACGCATATGTCTTAAATCCGAACACCCGCCTGGATGGGCGGGGCTGTCAGCACAGCCTCCTGGTGTTTGTATTTCAATTCAATTACCCACATTGGGTGCGCTGTACATTTCTCCAAAGTTTGCAAAAGTATAAACCCCTCGTGGGTAGATGCATCTTACAAGGTGTTGTAACTGCCCTGCTTTCCAGCTGCTGATCGAACTTGTGCAAAGTTACAGCCCTGAACTGTGACCTTGCACCTCATCCTCCCAGTAACTCCAGCTCCTAAATTGAGGCCAGAACGGGCCTGCCTCCAAGCAGTGAGCCCCTCTTAACGGCCGTGCCAGGCCGTAAAATTCCAACACAACAGGTAGCACTGAGCTAGAGAGGCCACAGGAAACAAAGTGAAGTTCGTTTCGTCTTTAATTTAATAAGCAGCTTGCAAGCAGTTCTTGACCTGAAAAAAGCATCACTATTCATTACAATTCATTGCCAGACGCGTTTCAGGATGTCTATCCTTGCTTCAGTGGCTCAGCAGAGGAAATGTCAGCCGCGCTACTCACGCATATATTTTAAATCCGAACACCCGCCCGGATGGGCGTGGCTGTCAGCACAGCCTCCTGGTGTTTGTAGTTCAATTCAATTACCCACAGTGGGTGCGCTGTACATTTCTTCAAAGTTTGCAAAAGTATAAACCCCTCGTGGGTAGATGCATCTCACAAGACGTTGTAACTGCCCTGCTTTCTAGCCGCTGATCGAACTTGTGCAAAGTTACAGCCCTGAACTGTGACCTTGCACCTCATCCTCCCGGTAACTCCAGCTCCCAAATTGAGGCCAGAACGGGCCTGCCTCCAAGCAGTGAGCCCCTCTTAACGGCCGTGCCAGGCCGTAAAATTCCAACACAACAGGTAGCACTGAGCTAGAGAGGCCACAGGAAACAAAGTGAAGTTCGTTTCGTCTTTAATTTAATAAGCAGCTTGCAAGCAGTTCTTGACCTGAAAAAAGCATCACTATTCATTACAATTCATTGCCTGACGCGTTTCAGGATGTCTATCCTTTCTTCAGTGGCTCAGCAGAGGAAATGTCAGCTGCGCTACTCACGCATATGTCTTAAATCCGAACACCCGCCTGGATGGGCGGGGCTGTCAGCACAGCCTCCTGGTGTTTGTATTTCAATTCAATTACCCACATTGGGTGCGCTGTACATTTCTCCAAAGTTTGCAAAAGTATAAACCCCTCGTGGGTAGATGCATCTTACAAGGTGTTGTAACTGCCCTGCTTTCCAGCCACTGATCGAACTTGTGCAAAGTTACAGCCCTGAACTGTGACCTTGCACCTCATCCTCCCGGTAACTCCAGCTCCCAAATTGAGGCCAGAACGGGCCTGCCTCCAAGCAGTGAGCCCCTCTTAACGGCCGTGCCAGGCCGTAAAATTCCAACACAACAGGTAGCACTGAGCTAGAGAGGCCACAGGAAACAAAGTGAAGTTCGTTTCGTCTTTAATTTAATAAGCAGCTTGCAAGCAGTTCTTCACCTGAAAAAAGCATCACTATTCATTACAATTCATTGCCAGACGCGTTTCAGGATGTCTATCCTTTCTTCAGTGGCTCAGCAGAGGAAATGTCAGCCGCGCTACTCACGCATATGTCTTAAATCCGAACACCCCTCCATTGCAACGTGGGGCCCAAGAGGTTTCGAACATTTCAAAACTTCAGGAGCAGCTGTATTTGGAAAAGTAAAACCGAAGATTCTTTTCCGCAGCCGACTGGGGCTGGATGAAAGTGAAGTAATGACTCGGAATAAAACTGAACCCACTTGGGCTATGGAATAATATACTACAAGCACCAGCATGCTTCAGGAACGGAAACGCACCTGATTGGTGCACCGGTAATAATTAAATAGCTGGCATGCTGTGAATGGTGATGTTGAATTTGGCAGTTGCTCCCGATGTCCCTCTCTGATGAAGGAGCCCAAGCGCTCTGAAATGCGTAAGAGACTTTTTAACCAGGAGCTGAATTTCCGGTTTTTATTATTAAAAGCTTCATTAAGCACACAACTGGTTTGGAGGCGTCCTTGCTTCAGGGTTCAGGGCAACTTTTGTGATATATGTATATATATATATTCATATATATATATATATATATATATATATATTCACTGAAAAAACCATAGGTTATAGACCATATATAGTTAGGGATTAGCATTTAAAAAACCTTATTTTATTTGCACAAAACCATTGAAATTCCATATATAGTTAGTTGCACTAACTATATATCGCGGACCCGCAATCCACTGCTAATGATGTCACATATTACATCATTCATGACATGGTCAGTGACATCACTGATGACATCACTGATGACATCTCAAATGACATCACTGATGACATCACTGATGACATCTCAAATGACATCACTGATGACATCACTGACATCTCATTTGACATTACTGATTACATCACTGATGATATCATTTATGTGATAATACATCTTCAGACTCTAATATAACCTTTGATACACTCAGTGTAAACAGGCACTCACAGACTGTCACACATCCATGGAGTTACTCACACACCTATTCAGTCATGCAAAGAGTCAATCACATCTCCATTTCCTTAACTATACAGTTATACACACCTTACTTATTCAAACATATACTAACACATATTTACTCTCTTATACAATCCTTGATACAACTTCACAATGATTCATACAGCCACTCTCACATTCACTGACTCTTATGTTCAGTTATTTATATATGTCAACTCTCACATGGAGTGTGTTTTACATATGTACTTACTTTGACATGTAGAACTGAGATATCCATTCACTCACCAATATACTCATGCACACAGTCAACTGTCCATACAGCTGTTTCTACATGCACTTTGAACCCATACACCTAGGGAATCAACCGCTCACACATCTATGCACAGAGTTATACACCTCCCAGCCACCCACACACACACTCAGTCTCCCATACAAATACTTGGGCAACCATTCAATAACCCATATAGTTACTGATATAGCTACTGATTTAAACATGCAGCAGTTTACAGAAGAACATAAATATTGATTGCCAAATTAAGACACTTTAATCACTAACCCATGCACTCAGTGAGACACATTTAATCATTCTCTCATACAGTCATTCATGCACCTACTAAATCCTTCATCCAGACACTTATACATCCACTCATTCTTCAATATGTAAGACATATTTTAACTTTACAGAAACATACAGTCACTGGGTGTTGTCATCAGTGATGTCATCAGTGATGTCATTTGAGATGTCATCAGTGATGTCATCAGTGATGTCACTGACCATGTCATGAATGATGTAATATGTGACATCATTAGCAGTGGATTGCGGGTCCGCGATATATAGTTAGTGCAACTAACTATATATGGAATTTCAATGGTTTTGTGCAAATAAAATAAGGTTTTTTAAATGCTAATCCCTAACTATATATGGTCTATAACCTATGGTTTTTTCAGTGAATTTTCAAGGTTTTGTAAATGCAAATTCCTAACTATATATGGTCTATAACCTATGGTTTTTTCTGTGAATTTCATTGGTTTTTTAAAAGCTAATATCTATAGCTGTAAAATATATTCTTTATTAAGTGACGTATCACGTAGCCCGTGAGACGCCTCATGATGCATCGCATAACCGTGACGTATCGTCTCTGCAGCGCAAACCAAACCCAAAACGTAAGCGCGCCAGAACACGCTTAAAGATATATATATATTTTTTTAACCTTAATTAGACAAAATCCACACGTGCACATATCACAAACGTTCAAAAAACACAATATGTCGCACTACCGTTACGCTGCCGGTTAGCTGCCCGGTTAACGTACCAGGAAGCACCTTTACCGCGAAAATCGCAATTTTTTTTTTTTCACCCCCCAGGGAACTTTAATAGCCCCCTCATCAATCCTAGGGGTTCAGGAGGGGTCTGCCTTACCCCTTTCATTCATTTACACCTTTTTTTTTTCCACCTCTTGTCTCTCGATCCCACAGAGAGACAAGATGGCGGCCGCTCCAGACTGTTTACAATGATAACAGCCAATCAGCTTCTCCTCAGACTCCCGTTACACTGCCGATTAGCTTCCCGGTAGCTGCCCGGTTAGCTGCCCAGTTCGCGTACCAAGACGCGTCTCTACGGCGTTTGTTTTTTTTTGGCCCCACGTGGCTTTATAATATCCCCCTCATAAATCCTAGGGGGTCAGAAGGGGTCTACCTTGCCCTGTTTCCTTCATTTCCCCCTTTGTTTTGGCCTCCTCTTGTCTCTCGATCCTACCGAGAGACAAGATGGCGGCCGCTCCGGACTGTTTACAATATTGACAGCCAATCAGCTACTCCTCAGACTCCCGTTACACTGCCGGTTAGCTTCCCGGTTAGCTGCCCGGTTAGCTGCCCGGTTCGCGTACCAAGACGCGTCTCTACGGCGAAAAAATCTGATTTTTTTTTTTTTTTTTGGTTACACTGCCGGTTAGCTTCCCGGTTAGCTGCCCGGTTAGCTGCCCGGTTCGCGAACCAAGACGCGTCTCTACGGCGAAAAAATCGGATTTTTTTTTTTTTTTTTTTGGGCCCGGCGTGGCTCTATAATATCCCCCTCATCAATCCTAGGGGGTCAGGAGGGGTCTACCTTGCCCCCTTTCCTTCATTTCCCCCTTTGTTTTGGCCTCCTCTTGTCTCTCGATCCTACCGAGAGACAAGATGGCGGCCGCACCGGACTGTTTAGAATGTTGACAGACACCGGAGAGCCAATCAGCTTCGCTTTGCAAAGTTCCGATACGCGAAAAGTTCGCGAACCGGTTAGCTGCCCGGAGCGCTGTTACAGATATATATCTTGATTTAAACGTTAATTTCTCAAAATCCACTGAAGCACATATATTGAGACCTAGCAAAGGCACATCGGGGTACCAGTCCCTACAATTTTGCCAAGTTTCGTGGAAATCCATTCAGCCGTTCGGGCTAAAAGTGAGTCCAACCGCCCTATGGAAATTAACATGGGAAAAACGCGTTTTGGGACCCCCCTTTTTTCTCGGCCCCCCCTTGACGAACCCCCCCCAAATTTTCAGGAGCTGCTCAGAAACAAAATGTGCCATTTTCCTGAAAATTTCAGCCGATTCCGTCCACAAACGCCAAAGTTATTAGACATAGAATTTTCAAAAGTCCCATAGGAAAAAAATCCTAACTATATATACCTACTGGCTATCGCCAGTAGGTAATATATATATATTACCTACTGGCAGGCACCAGTAGGGAGTTACAGTTAGGATATAGTTTCTATCAAAAAAGTGATTTTAAGTTGCCTATATCTTTGGCACAGGTTGATAAAACTTCATGTCATTTTCCCTAATAATTTGCCCGGTACTTGAGGTGCTGTCTGTAAAGTATTGAAGTGGTTTATCAAGCGGGCCCTAGAAAAAAGGAGGTTCTCAAAACTCATTTACTCCAAGTTTATTCCCATAGGACCTTTCAACAAGCCTACAGCCCGAACCGCTGGAGGTAATTACAACAGATTTTGAAGAAAGTTAGCTTTTGGTCTGAAGATCATGCTGTTTAGAGATTTGGTAAAAAACTGTTCAGTAGTTTTGGAAATATTAAGGAATATACAAATTTGTATATATGGGGACTTGGATACCCTGCGGATCAAACAACTGTTGTGCTGTAATCTGATTTGGAAGTCAGCACTTGAACCTGGAAGTGTTAGCAGCCATCTTGGGGCTCAGCTTGAGCTGAGTCCCACAAAAAACTTAAGAAATAAAGAAAGGGGGTCCGGAGTACCCTGACTCCCTAGGACTCGTGGTGTGGGTTAATAAAAAGTTTAAATTAATTGTGCTGCAAAATTGCAGGTAGATCCGCAGATTTGCAACAACATTGAGAAAAAAAAGAAACATATCTTTGTAAGGAAGCACCCGGGTGGGCCAAATCCCAGGGGCATTCAGGCATTGAAAACATACAGGAAGGGGAGCATGGGCCCCTCCCCAAAGCTTTAAAAAAGCCCTGGGAACAGTCGCCTACTTAGGACTATTTATGAAGTATATGTTAGGGGGCCCTTATGGCCTCCCCTGTCGCTCAGGGGACCACCACCTCCCCTTGGCTTAATACCAATGAAATCAGTGGCCACACGGATGCCCCCATCCACTGGGGAGGAACACTTCCCTGTGGCTGTTTAATTTTGAGGGGGGACCACCACCTCTTCAGGGTCAAAAACTATTTTTGTAAATGGGAGGGGTAGCCATGCACCCCGCCCCCTTAGGGGACGTTCTTGGCTCCAGGGACCCCCACCTCCCCAAGGCAGGCAATAATACAATAAAGAAGGGGGCCATGCTGCACCCCTCACCTGGAGCCAATAATGGGTTTGGGGACCGCAACCCAGAGCTGGCTCATGCCATGTCCTGGGGTGCTCACCCTGGGACACAGCTGTATGCTGTGGCATAGCAGGAGCTTTACGGCCCCCGCTGAACCACAGCAAAGGCTCCACTGCCAGCAAGCAAGAGCATTGAAAATGGTCTTGCTTGCTGTCAGCAGAGCTGAATTACTTTCAGAAACAGGGAGCTGCCTTTCCAGCAGCTTCCTATGGTTGAAAGCAATGTGTAGCGTGGGTTGGTGGTCCGGAACAGACCGGAGACTTTTCTTGGGTAAACTTGGTTTTATTTTTAACAAGGCTCTTCTGCTGCGTGAGGTCAGTCTTTCCCGGGCGAATCCAGATTGGTCCGTGGTTGCGGTGGATGAAGCCTCTTCTGGCGCAGGGAACCCCTTGCTGGCCGTTGGCGGTCTTCGGGAGTCTTTTCCTCACCTCCCCTCGTCGTCCAGCCAAAAGTGAACCAACAAGAGGGACCGCCGTTAGTTCACGTATTTAACACTGATTGCCCTTTTGGGGAGGAGACCGGAGTGCCGGGGACACCGCTGATACCTGCTCTACAGTCTATCTACAGTGACGGGACAGCGTGAGGGAAGAGTGAAGGGGAGTTCAGGGCAGGGAAGGCAGGTAAGGGAGGGTAGGATCGCGGGGAGGAAGGGACACAGGAATGGAACGCGGGAAGAATATATACAGTGCCTACACAATTTACACAAGAGGACCACCTCTCTTCCCCACCCAGGCCGACAAACGCCGCTGTACCTGCTGAAGCCACACATCTCCCTCAGGAGTGTGGCATGGCGATTCGTGGGGTCGTTGGCCCCTTTACTCATGATCAAGAAGCGGAAGCAGCAAAAAAAAAACGCAATGTGTTTTCAATGTAGAAACGCGCGGCAAGGACGCTATTGAAGTCGTTGGTTTGAACTATAACAAAGGTCGGCAATTATCAAATTATAACCAGTGAGAACATAGTGGCATTGAATTATATATTAAAAAATAAGGGCAGTAAACATGGAGAAAAGAGAAGCGAAGAGAAATGACCTATTACGACAAATGTTTGAAAAAGGTGCTGTGGAAAAGGAGGTTGATGTGACCAATGTGCAGATAAAAACGGATGCAAAATCTAAACTAAGAAACTGGGAGAAATTGAGCCGTAAGGAGATAAACAAATCATGCGAGCTAATAACCCTCAAAGAATATCTAGAGGGACAACGTGTCCCTAGGAGACTAAGGATAATTTGATGCTGAGCCATCAGGACAGCTCTAATGAATTGTTGCAAGAATGGGGAGAGTTTATCCTGCAATCATCACTGGAATTAATTGTAATTCTAGTAAAGCATATCGAAATAGGGTTGCTCAAAATCAAGGAACAATTACAGGAAGCTGAAAAAGAGATTGCCACAATGAAATTAAATGTGGAAATGATAAAATTCAAAGGAGAGCTGGAAACGCAAATAGAAAAACATGAGGACGCCGTAAGGGAACGCAAACATAAAAAATTAATTAGAGACGTCACGGACTATGCAGAAGGGCGTATCTTTATGTTCTCGAAAAAATTTGACTTAATGAGACAACAAGTGATGACAACAAGCTCAATGAGCATATCGAGTAGTGCATCCTCCCTGTTGTCTACGGATAATAGTGAAGGGGAACCTGGAACGTCATCTGGTTTGGGACAGTTACCTTTTTTAGGGGACATGCGTCTCGTGCTGCAACAGAGACAATGGGAACAGAACCAAATCTCTCGCCCACCACAAAGGGGAAGAGGGAGGGGACGCGGATGGGCCCCCAAAAACCTAAAAGGAGAGGAAAAAGGTGCAAAAAGCTGCGAAAATGTGAAAGTAGGAACAGAAACTCGCAGCATGCGCCAGAGGAAGAACAAATAAAAGATGAACCCCAGGTAGTGAACCTATCCAAAAGAGCAATCTCAGAGACAGAAAAAATGCTATTGGAAAACGGAATCAACTTCTGTCCGAAGAGGAAAATGGATTTGGCTCAAGTTCGGATAGACCTCTACCTATACATCAGGAAAATAAAACTGGCAAAATATTTTGCAGAGAAAGACAAACAAGAAAAAGAAAAAAACACACAAATGACCGATAAGGGGTCAGCACTAACAGTCAAAAATACGGAAGCTTTCATGAATCTGGTTAATCTGGATGTGGAGGTAAATCAAGAGATCCCCCTAGAAGTGGCATGTAAACAAGAAGGGGCAGGTCTAAGTGGTAACAAATCTAAATCAAAATTTTATCCACAACTGATCCCAGGCAACAAAATTGATCTATTTCAGGAAGCTGTAACCCAAGATCTATACAAACTAAAGAGCAGGAAATATAAGGATAACTTGACAAAAAGCGAGAGAGAGGCACTTCTGGAATTATCTTCAAATGATCAAATCGAAATCAAAATGGCCGACAAAGGCGGAAATATAGTGATACTGGAGAAAACAGCATATATCACTGAAGCACACCGCCAATTAAGAAATACAAATCACTATGACAAGCTGAAGAGAAATGAAATCCGTCCATGGAGATCAAAGAAATGGTGGATGCAAAACTTGCAGATTTGACAATTAAAGGCCTGATCGATGAAGAGGAAAGGAAATATCTTACGGTAGCGCACCCGGTTACAGCTACTATATATTTCCTTCCTAAATTCAATCAATCAATCAATCAATGCATTTATATAGCGCACTACTCACCCGGAGGGTCTCAAGGCCCTTGGGGAGGGGGGGGTCCGCTACTGCCCGAACAGCCAGGTCTTGAGCTGCTTCCTGAAGGCGAGGTGGTCTTGGGTCAGGCGGAGGTGGGTCGGGAGGGAGTTCCAAGTCTTGGCGGCCAGGTAGGAGAAGGACCTTCCTCCTGTGGTGGCTCTTTGGATGCGGGGGATGGCGGCGAGGGCATGGCTGGTCGATCAAAGCTGGCGTGTGGGAGTGTAGAAGTTGAGGAGGCTGTTGAGGTATCTTGGGCCTTGGTTGTGTAGGGCTTTGTGTGCGTGGGTGAGGAGACGGAAGGTGATTCTCTTGTTGACCGGGAGCCAGTGCAGGTCTCTCAGGTGTCCGGAGATGTGGCTGTGTCGGTGGATGTCGAGGATGAGTCTTGCTGAGGCGTTCTGGATCCGCTGGAGTCTCTTCTGGAGTTTGGCAGTGGTTCCGGCGTAGAGGGAGTTGCCGTAGTCCAGTCGGCTGGTGACGAGGGCCTGGGTGACCGTCTTCCTGGTCTCGGTGGGGATCCACCAGAAGATTTTACATAGCATGCGCAGGATGTTGAAGCACGACGAGGAGAGGGCGTTGACTTGTCTGGTCATGGAGAGGGAGGAGTCCAGGATGAAGCCCAGGTTGCGTGCGTGGTCTGTTGGTTTGGGTGCGCTGCCCAGGGCGGGGGGCCACCAGGAGTCGTCCCAGGTGGAGGGCGAAGAGCCCAGGATGAGGACTTCCGTCTTGTCTGAGTTCAGTTTCAGGCGGCTGTTCATCATCCACTCGGCTACGTCTGTTATCCCTTCGTGTAGGTTGGCTCTGGCGGTGGCGGGGTCGTTGGTGAGGGAGAGGATCAGCTGGGTGTCGTCGGCGTAAGAGATGATGTTGAGTTTGTGTTGGCGTGCGATGGCCACAAGGGGGCTCATGTAGACATTAAAGAGGGTGGGGCTGAGCGAGGAGCCTTGAGGAATGCCGCAGATGACTTTGGTGGCTTCTGATCTGAACGGGGGAGGCGGACTCTCGGTGTCCTTCCGGCGAGGAAGGAGATGATCCATTCTAGTGCCTTCTCTTGGATTCGGACATTGCTGAGGCGCTGCACTAGGGTGCGGTGGCAGACAGTGTTGAATCCCACGGAGCGGTCCAGGAGGATGAGGGCCGCAGTTTCCCCGTTGTCGAGCAGGGCTCGGATGTCATCGGTGGCTGCGATGAGGGCGGTCTCGGTGCTGTGGTTGGCCCGGAAGCCAGACTGCGAGAGGTCGAGGTATTCGATCATCTCGAGGAAGGCTGCCAGCTGCTTGTTGACGGTCTTCTCGATGACTTTGGCCGGAAACGGGAGGAGCGAGATGGGGCGGTAGTTTTTTAGTTCGGTGGGGTCCGCTGATGGTTTCTTCAGTAGAGCGCTGAGTTCGGCGTGCTTCCAGCTCTCCGGGAAGGTAGCGGTGTCGAAGGAGGTGTTGATGATGTCCCGCAGGTGGGGTGCGATGACAGCGTCGGCCTTGTTGAAGACGTGGTGAGGGCAGGGGTCGGTTTGAGATCCGGAGTGGATGGAGTTCATTGTGCGTCGGGTTTCTTCGGTGTTGATCGGGGTCCAGGTGCGGAGGGTGGTGGTGGGGGGTGCAGGTACGGCTGTGGGGAGCGTTGGCTGTGTGATGAAGCTGTTGTGTATGTCTGCGATCTTGTTGTGGAAGTAGGAGGCGAGGGAGTTGCAGAGGTCTTGTGATGGGGTGATGTCGTTGTTTCCGGCGTTGGGGTTGGAGAGCTCTTTGACGATGTTGAAGAGTTCCTTGCTGTTGTGTGCGTTGTTGTCCAGTCGTTCCTTGAATGCGGTTTTCTTGGTGGTGTGGATCAGTTGGTGGTATTTTCGAGTGCCGAGCTTGAGGGTGGTCATGTTGTCTGATGTTGGGTCTCTGCGCCAGGCTCTCTCGAGGGCTTGGCAGTTCTTCTTGGAGCTCTTGAGTTCGTCGGTGAACCATGGTGCTTTCTTACTGCCGGGTCTGCTAGGCGGGGTCCTCAGAGGGCTGAGGTCATCTGCGCAGTTGCTGATCCACTTTGTGAGGTTGTTGGCGGCCTGGCTGGGGTTCGCTGAGCTGGCGGGGGGGTCCTGGCTCAGGGATGCGGCGAGCTGGTCGGCTGTGATCTTGTTCCAGCTTCTGCGTGCAACCTGTTGCTGGTGGTGGTGGATCGTGTTCTTTCTGAAGCTGAAGTGGACGCAGCTGTGGTCCGTCCAGTGGAGTCTGGTGGCGTGGCTGAAGGCAATGTCCTTGCTGGATGAGAAGACGGGGTCGAGTGTGTGTCCAGGGTAGTGGGTGGGGGTGGTCACCAGCTGCTTGAGACCGAGGTTGGCGAGGTTGTCCAGCAGGGTGGTGGTGTTGCGGTCGTTGTTGTTCTCCAGGTGGAATTTGAGGTCCCCGAGGAGGATGTAGTCAGCGGAGGGGAGGGCGTGCGGGCTGATGAAGTTGGCGATGTCTTCGCTGAATTGTGTGCATGGTCCCGGGGGTCTGTAGATGAGGGTGCCTCTGAGGGTGGTCTTGGGGTCAGTGTGGATCTGGAAGTGCAGGTGTTCGGCGGTAGCGAGGGTGTCGTCGGTGTTGGTCGTGATGCGGATGGTGTTCCTGTGGATGATGGCGATGCCTCCTCCGGTCTGATTGCCGCGGTCCCTCCAGGTGATCTTGTATCCGTCCGGGATGGCGATGGCGATGTCGGGTGCTGAGGAGGCGTTCATCCATGTTTCCCTGAGGAAGGCGACATCTGGTGATGTTGTGTCGAGCAGGTTCCAGAGCTCTACGGCGTGTCTGTGGATGGAGCGGGTGTTGAGCAGGATGCACTTTAGGTGGTTGCTGCTGGTGCTCGGCTTGGTGGGTGCGGGTGCCGTGCAGGTCCGGATGCAGGAGAACTTGCAGGAGTGGCAGCTGAAGGGTCCGTGGGTGCGTCTCGGGGTGGCTCGGTAGCATCCAGGGATCTGGCCGGCGTTGAGTGCGTTGAGTTCGGTGGCGTCGTAGGTCCGGCGGGTGGTCTGGTGTCTGCGGGGGCCAGTGGTCCAGGCGCTGGGCGCGGTCCAGGCGCGGATGGGCGCAGACGGGCTTACCTATGGCGCGCCTTCGGCGCACAATCGGCGCGCCCGCTGCGCGTATGCGCGGTCGCCATTTATGGCAAAGTGGGAGGGAGGGCGGAGCAGCTGGGAGGCGGGAGCGCACAGAAGAAAAAGGGGGTGTGGCCGTAAGCACAGCGGCGGGAAGCGGGGCGGGTGGGCACAGGGGGCAGAGGGGGACGGCACAGGGAATCACAACCAGGAAAATACAGTACAATGCCAAAAAGGAGACAAAAACAGGTTAAACAGAAAAAGGGGAGAAAATAACAACGAAATTAGCACAAGAGCGCCCGCAAGTGCAGCGGGGGGCGGGGTCAACGAGGCAGGCTCAGTGAGGCTGAGTGCAGCAGCGGGGCGGGATAGCACACGCTACAGCTGGTGGCCGTGTGGCGCGGGAGTGTCCTGAGAACAGGTCACACTCACCTGCGCCTCGCGGTCGCCATTTATGGCCAAGTGGGAGGGAGGGAGGAGCAGCTGGGAGGCGGGAGCGGGGAGGGCACAGAAGAAAAAGGGGGCGTGGCCGCAAGCACGGTGGCAGGAAGTGGGGAGCGGGGCGGGTGGGCACAGGGGGCAGAGGGAGACGGCACAGGGAATCACAACCAGGAAAATATAGTACAATGCCAAAAAGGAGACAAAAACAGGTTAAACAGAAAAAGGGGAGAAAATAACAACGAAATTAGCACAAGAGCGCCCCCAAGTGCAGCGGGGGGCGGGGTCGACGAGGCAGGCTCAGCGAGGCTGAGTGCAGCAGCAGGGCGGGATAGCACACGCTACAGCTGGTGGCCCTGCGGCGCGGGGGTGTCCTGAGAACAGAACCAGAAAATGCCCCCAGGACGCCCAATCTTATCGGCGAAGGGTTCTCTCCTAGAACCAATTAAAAATTACATTGATTATTTTTTAAATCCTTTTGTAACGTGCCTAAACTCTTACATACAGGACACAAGTGATTTACTAAGAAAACTTGAAAACACTCCATGGCAGGAGTCATACCTACTAGTATCAATGGATGTCATATTCCTCTACACCAACATTGGGAATGACATAGGACTCAAGGCATGTACATTTTCTACAAGAAAGGAAGATGCAATTTGGAAACCATAATCAAATGCTACTGGAAATGATCTCTATATGTTTGACTAGAAACATCTTCGCGTTTGGGGACGGAACCGCAATGTGATTTTCCTTCAGTCCCAGCTACGCCTGTTTAGCGATGGGATGGTGGGAGAAAGAGGAAGCGTGGAACAACAGCAATGAAGAAGCATTGAATAAAGTCATTAGTTGGACAACATACATTGATGACTTATTAATTATCTGGGATAGCAGTAAAGATGAATTTCTAGAATACTTAGAAATTTTGAACAACAGTGTTTCGAATCTAAAATTCAGCTGCGAAATCAGCAATGAACAGATAGTATTTCTAGACACAGAAATTTACCTAAAGGAAAATCAAATCCATACTACCCTACATCGAAAATCCACTGCTACCAACGCCACCCTAGAAGCCACCAGCTTCCATCAACAATCCCTGATTTCCAGCATCCCCTACGGGGAATTTTTGAGAATTCGCCGAATCTGCAGTGAAAGAGAGGAATGGCTCAAACACAGTGCCGCAACCTCAGACAGCTTCAAACGGCGGAAATATAACACCAGCGTAATCAAAAAGTTCTGGGACCAAACAAATCAAAAAACCAGAGAAGAGTGCCTGAAAAAAAACCAGAAGGAATCCTCAAGTGAATCAGAACCAGTGCGACTGATAATGGATTACTCAAATGAAAGCAAAGAAATTGCAAACATTTTAAAAAGAAACTGGAAGATCTTACAGTTGGATGAAACAGTGAAGAACATTATGGGACATCATCCAACAATCTCGTACAGAAGGGCAAAAAAACTAAAAGACCATTTAATACATAGCCACTTCAGGAAAACAGCAAAAAAAGACATATGGCTGAAAACAACTGGAATTTGTGAAATGTTATGCATGTAAAGCGTGCCAAATCGCTAAACCCATAAAGAAAGTAGAAATGGCCAACAGAAAAACATGGGAAATCAGAGAACTAATCACTTGTAAAACACAATATGTGGTATATGTTGTGGAATGCCAGTGCCCACTGAGGTACGTGGGCAGTACTGTGTGTGAATTAAAAAAGCGAATACTGGAGCACGTTCGTGCTACCATTCATCAGGATAAAGCGGTAGCAAAGCACATGGAACAGCATCACCAAAGTGACCGGAATCAACTGAAATTCTTTTGAATTGAAAGTGTCCCCAAAAAAGAACGAGGGGGAGACCTAGAGAGGCTTCTTAGACAGAAGGAGTCTAACCCTAACTCCCACATGGGCTAAATCAGTCAGAGGAATTATACATTCATCTATAAAAGCTTCTCTTGTGAAAAATTACTTCTGCTCTAAATATTATGCTTGACTTTCTTAGAAAAACCCACTAGAGGGTAGGAAAAGAGGAAAACATAATGACCGCTGTAGAAATAATGTGTGAAAAATCGGTGTTGCCCCACTGGAGGGAATAATTTTGGGTTATATGTTTGTATATGCATAGCAATTTGTCTTGCCCTATAGATAAATGTCACATCCAGACCTCTGAAAGAAGTAGGAAAAGGCATAATTAAGAGCGATATAGTGTTATTGTAACTAAATATATATAGAATGTAAAAAACTACATCTCCCAAAAAGCAGTGAGGCGCTTTTGCTCCCAAACAGGATGTAAGGATATGTGAAACTGACTACATAAGGTAGGGGGAGCTAAGCGGTCAGTTGATCCTGAGCAAGGTATCTGGATATACCGAAACGCATAGATCTTTAACATCTGGCCTTTGCCACAATCAAAGAGAATGTAAAAGAAAAATAAAAGAAAACTTGCAAAAGACGACCTTGGGACTGCGACCCGTTTGTTTCTCCGGTTGGGGAAATTGTTCCGGGGACCGATTTCTGGCATTACAGCCGTCTTCGGCCCGGCTTGCTTGAATCCTGATGGTGCAGTGAGCAAGGGACTCACAATTGAGTATACCCTTCCACGCTGATGGTGGACAAAACGATCCAGTAAAAGAATTGGCTTGGTATGTTGGTCTGCCCTGTTCCCATGATGCACTGGGCCAGGGACAGACTAATTTGCATGTAGCCAGGTTTTGAGCTGGGATGGTGCAGTGAGCAAAAAAACGGTATTGGATCAAGCCCTGATCTGTTGACTGGGTACGAGTGTTCTGCCTAATTCAGATACTCTGTCCATCACCACCCCCTTTTCTGAATATGTGACATCATCAGCAGTGCATTGCAGGCGCGCAAGTTATAGTGAGTCCAACTAACTATAACGTGGGAATTTCAATGGTTTTATGTCAGTAAAATTTCCAGCTAACTGTAACTGGTGTCAAACCTATGGTTTTTTCAGTGAATTTATTAGGTTTTTTAAATGCTAATTCCTAACTATAACTGGTGTGAAACCTATGGTTATTTCAGTGAATTTCAAAGGTTTTTTTAATGCTAATTCCTAACTATATAAGACCTGAAAGCCCACCAGGAATCTCCAGTATGCGCCAGGGGACTGCATTGCAGAGAGGTGTAATGAAGCCACGACCCTTTTTACACCTCTCTGCAACGCAGCCCCCGTGCATGTTTGAAGAGGGGGAACTAATTCCCCATGCATACTAGGGGCCCCTGGGGGCCAACTAGCCCACCTGGAACCTCCAGTATGCGCCAGGGGGCTGCATTGCAGAGGTGTAATGAGGCTATGCCCCATTTTACACCTCTCTGCAACGCAGGCCCCTGCCGCGTTTGCAGAGGGGGAACTAATTCCCCTTGCATACTGGGGGTCCCTGGGGGCCAACTAGCCCACCAGGAGCCTCCAGTATGCGCCAGGGGGCTGCATTGCAGAGAGGTGTAATGAGGCCACACCCTTTTTACACCTCTCTGCAATGCAGGCCACTGGCGCATTTGCAGAGGGGGGACTAATTCCCCTTGCATACTGGGGGTCCCTGGGTCATATCTGCCCAAACACCGATATTCCGAACGATTGAAAATGACTTTTCTTGAGAAACATTTGGATTTGGATTATCATGTCCTATACTTTGCAATTTTTGAAAGACTAACTTTGAGGATGCTATAAATTACGCAAGTCTGCCCGAATTGTGTGGGTAAAATTGATACCTAGTCTCTTTGAATAAGAATGTACTTACGTCTCGTCTAAAATTTGGAAGAAATATCTAGTTATATGACAACAGGATAGCGACATAACTTGAAGGAAATAAGAACGCCCTGAAGAAGTTCTGTTGTACAGAACGAAATATTTCGGCTGGCTGTGGTACATAAACTTAAGGAAAATAAAAGCATTTGAATATTCACCAAGATTCAGCGCTTCAATAAGGACTCTAAGTGATATGATTTGATTGGACTCATTGTGCAAGTGGTGCTGTGCCAAACTTTGGAATATTCTCCACTACTCTCTACTACTTACTCTCTCCTACTCCGCTACCCTCAAATACTCACTCTCTACTACTCATTCTCTACTACTCTACTACTCTCTACTACTCTTTCTCTACTACTCACTCCGTACTACTCGCTACTCACTACTCCCTACTACTCACTATCTACTACTCTCTACTACTCACTCTCTACTACTCTCTCTCTACTACTCACTTTTTACTACTCACTACTACTCTCTACTACTCACTCTCTACTTCTCACTCTCTACTACTCACTCTCTATTACTCACTCTCTACTACTCACTCTACTACTCACTCTCTACTCCTCTCTACTACTCACTCTGCTACTCACTCTCTACTACTCTCTACTACTCACTCTCTACTACTCACTCGCTACTACTCTCTACTACTCACTCTTTACTACTCTCTACTACTCACTCTCTACTGCTCTCTACTACTCACTCTACTATTCTATCTGCTACCCACTCTCTACTACTCTCTACTACTCACTCTCTACTACTCTCTACTACTCACTCTTTACTACTCTCTACTACTCACTCTCTACTGCTCTTTAATACTCACTCTACTACTTACTCTCGACTACTCTCTACTACTCACTCTCTACTACTCACTCTCTACTACTCCCTACTACTCACTCTACTATTCACTCTACTACTCTCTACTACTCACTCTCTGCTACTCTCTCTACTGCTCTCTACTACTCTCTACTACTCACTCTCTACTCTCTATTACTCACTCTCTACTCTCTTCCTCTCTACCTCTCTCTACTACTCTCTCTACTAGTCTCTACCTCTCTACCGCTACCTCTCTACCTCTACCTCTCTACCTCTACACCTCTACCTCTCTACCTCTCTCTACACGCACACATATACACATATATGCATACATATGCATATGCATTTATATATATGTATGTGTATGTATATATATTTTTTTTAAAAACAACAAAAAGACCTTTTTTTTTAAAACAGCTACTTTTTAAAAAAACTGTCATTCTTTTTCCCCATGGTACGCACACCGGTACGCTCCCCGGTGCGCGTACCGGGCGCTCGCCCCGCGAAAATCAAAAATGTTATTTATTTTTTTTGCCCCGGGGGGCCCTTTTATGGCCCCCAAATCAAACCTAGGGGGTCAAGGAGGGGTCTACTCTGCCCCATTGTGGTCAATTCCCCCTTTGTTTTAGCCACCTCTTGTGTCTCGATCCTACCGAGACACAAGATGGTGGCCGCTCTGGACTGTTTGGGATGTTTACAGACACCTGAGAGCCAATCAGCTTTCCGCACGCAGGTCGCGTAGCGTGCCCGGTACGCGCACCTGTGCGCGTACCGGGGCGCGCTTATAGATATATATATATTTTTGAACCTAAATTACTCAAAAACCACTGGAGCACATATCTTGAGACATAGCAAAGGCACATCGGGCTACCAGTCCCTACAATTTTGCCAAGTTTGGTGGAAATCCATTCAGCCGTTCGGGCTAAAAGTGAGTTTGACCGCCCTATGGAAATTAACATGGGGAAAACACGTTTTGAGACCCCCCTTTTATCTCGGTCCCCGCTTCACGAATCCCCCCCAAACTTCTAAGGAAGGACCGGAGCTCAGCGAGGCAAATTTGAGGAAATTTTCAGGCTGATTCATCAACCAGCGCCAAAGTTATTCCAAATAGAATTTTGAGATTTTGCATTGAAAGAAATCCTAACTATCCTAACTATAACTACCCACTGGCAACCGCCAGTAGGTAATATAAATATATATATATATATATATATATATATATATATATATATATATATATATATATATATATATATATATATATTCAATGAAAAAACCATAGGTTATAGACCATATATAGTTAGGGATTTGCATTTACAAAACCTTATTTTACTCGCATAAAACCATTGAAATTCCATATATAGTTAGTTGCGCTAACTATATATCGCGCACCCGCAATCCACTGCTGATGATGTCACATATTACATCATTCATGACATGGTCAGTGACATCACTGATGACATCACTGATGACATCTCAAATGACATCACTGATGACATCACTGACATCTCATTTGACATTACTGATTACATCACTGATGATATCATTTATGTGATAATACATCTTCAGACTCTAATATAACCTTAGATACACTCAGTGTAAACAGGCATTCACAGACTGTCACACATCCATGGAGTTACTCACACACCTAGTCAGTCATGCAAAGAATCAATCACATCTCCATTTCCTTAACTATACAGTTATACACACCTTACTTATTCAAACATATACTAACACATATTTACTCTCGTATACAATCCTTGATACAAGTTCACAATGATTCATACAGCCACTCTCACATTCACTGGCTCTTATGTTCAGTTATTTATATATGTCAACTCTCACATGGAGTGTGTTTTACATATGTACTTACTTTGACATGTAGAACTGAGATATCCATTCACTCACCAATATACTCATGCACACAGTCAACTGTCCATACAGCTGTTTCTACATGCACTTTTGAACCCATACACCTAGGGAATCAACTGCTCACACATCTATGCACGGAGTTATACACCTCCCAGCCACCCACACACATACTCAGTCTCCCATACAAATACTTGGGCAACCATTCAATAACCCATATAGTTACTGATATAGCTACTGATTTAAACATGCAGCAGTTTACAGAAGAACATAAATAATGATTGCCAAATTAAGACACTTTAATCACTAACCCATGCACTCAGTGACACACATTTAATCATTCTCTCATACAGTCAGTCATGCACCTACTAAATCCTTCATCCAGACACTTATACATCCACTCATTCTTCAATATGTAAGACATATTTTAACTTTACAGAAACATACAGTCACTGGGTGTTGTCATCAGTGATGTCATCAGTGATGTCATTTGAGATGTCATCAGTGATGTCATCAGTGATGTCACTGACCATGTCATGAATGATGTAATATGTGACATCATCAGCAGTGGATTGCGGGTGCGCGATATATAGTTAGCGCAACTAACTATATATGGAATTTCAATGGTTTTATGCGAGTAAAATAAGGTTTTGTAAATGCAAATCCCTAACTATATATGGTCTATAACCTATGGTTTTTTCATTGAATTTCAATGGTTTTTTAAATGCAAATTTCTAACTATATATGGTCTATAACCTATGGTTTTTTCTGTGAATTTCATTGGTTTTTTAAAAGCTAACATCTGTAGCTGTAAAATGTATTCTTTTTTAAATCCCAAAATATATTTAGATGTTTATTGATAATTTTTTTTTTAATATTTTTTTCTTCGCTTCTAGTTCGCGAACCGGGAAGCTTTCCGTTAGCTCATCTTGATGCCGCGATCTAGTCCGCGAACCGGTCAACGTTACGTTAGCGGAACAGTGACGCGTCGCGGAAGCGCGACGTATCACGTTATCGCGTAATGCGTCTAATGACGCGTCGCGTTAGCGCTCCCGGAAGTGTTCCGGACCGCGAACCGGAAGCGATCTGGGACGCGGCGCGCGCCGCGTAATGTAAGCGGAACAGGTCATGTGACTTGTTTATCAAACTTTTCATTGGTTCATTTCACTTTTGGTTTCCAAATGATGTATGACTAGGTCATGTGACCTAAAAATAACACTTTTCATTGGTTCAGAACTTTTGCTTTCCCCTAGTCATGTAAACCCCTCCTTATTTCCTCACTCTGACTTTCATCTTGGTGAGAGAAAGACCATTTATCTGAAGTTCCACAATGGCTTCCATTCTTGCTGCAGCTGGTGCACCCCCACCACCACCTCCACCTCCTCATAAGAAGAGAGGACCACCTACTCAAATTATGACTAACAGAGAGGAGGAAGAGGAGGAAGAAGAAGAAGAGGACAGAGAGGAACAACAATTTGTCGATGAGTTGCCCCGGGTTTCTAAGCGAAAAACAAGCTTCATCTGGCAGTTTTTCTCCATCCCTCCTGGATCAAAGAAGGTCAATGCAAAATATGCCACCTGCCTCATCTGTGATTACAGATTGTCGAGAGGCACAGAAAAGAAATACAGTATGGGCAACTATACAATGCATCGACACATGAGCAGGTGGCATCCCTTAAACTACAGCCGGGCTGAGTTAAGGGATCTTCAAGACAATCCCACGGCAACTCCTGTGGCCAGATCGACCTCCACATTGTCTTTGACGGGAAGAGAGGCACAAGAAACTGTGCCAAACATTCAACCCAACTTCCAGCATATGAAGTTATCTTGTATATACTGTGGAGGTATGCTGTCATATGGCAACATGAGCGTCAACCTGATGAACATTGCGTTCGAAAATCATAAATGCCCTAATGCACCCAAAAAGTAATTTTTTTTTTTGCTCCAGTTGAGCCGTTTTCAATGCCTGTTTTTTGTTGTCTCCCCTCCCCTCCATAAAAAACACAAAAAAATCATAAAACAGTTCTAAAAATACAAAAAAAATCAAAAAATGTTCAAAAAAAAAAAAAATAAAATAAAACAAAAAAAACAAAAAAAAAACAGTTCTTTTCAGAACTACCTCCCCTTTCAAACAAAATTGCTAGAATGTTTATCACTCTGGCAAGCTCTATTTCTTTTGGTTCGCTTCAAGTTCGCTGACCGGTTCGCGAACTTTAAGCGAACTAAAAAAATAATTTAAAAAAAAAAAAAGAGTTAGTATAAGGGAAGTAAACAGAGAATAATGTAAAAAGAAAGACAGCTATAGAGAGTAAATGAGAGATACTGTCAATGACATCATCAGCAGTGCATTGCGGGTAAAAAGAGTAGAAAACATTTACCTTATAATTCTTGTTACCTTTTTTAAATATTTTTTCATACTTTCAATCTGTAAAACAAAGAATAAACATTTCCAAAAATATTAAAACATGTATTTAAAAATTAGAAAAGACAAGGGAAAAGGTTCAAAAACAAACAGTTTTTCAACAACTTTGACATTTACAGAAGTCTCTGCTTCTCTACGTCCCCTACACAATCCTAAAGATATATATTCGAAAGAAACTGTATTTTGATGTTGATGAACTGAGGCCTATTTTGGAACATGATGTTTTTCTTGCACTGCTAATGTCTCACAATAGTGATGCAATAGCAGCGCAAAAAAGATGTAAAGCCATCATAAAATTGTGTCTAACATTGTAAATGCTTGATTTAGGATGCAAATAAGATGTGTGCTTTCAAGAGCTTTCTTTGAGGTGAGGCCTCTTTTCTTTTTTTAAAAAAAACACTACCCAGAAGTACAGCACTGAAAGCATTAAAATTGATATTTACAGAACTCAGCTTACCCATATGTACCTCACATTTCTAAATGTATATCATAAGGACAAAAAGCATAACATTAATTATACATGTTAAATGGTTTCTTTTTGCTGTTCTCAGAATGTATCAAATTTCACTTAAATCAGTGACTTGAAGGTATTCATCATGTAACAGCGGGGAAAAAAAAACACAATCAAAATGACTGTGTTTAAAAAACCCATACAACCTAAGAAATCTGATTTCAAAACTCCTTAAAATTAACTTACTTTCAATGACGTCGAACGATCTCCTATGAACAGCATCCACTCTGTTGTGCTACAAATATTTTCAGCCCGCCACTTTCTGAAAGAAAACCTCCATCGATACGTAAAATATGTTACATAGAAAAAAAGACTTCTCTCATTATATCACATGTTTCCACTAGGCCAAATCATGTTGCCGCGATTCGCAAGTCTTGTTATTCTTCCAATCAAATCCCGACATTTTCTATTTTCGCAACTTTCAAAAATAAAATATTTGAGATTATTTTCACAATCCTGGACTACTAATAACTTACTCTTCTTTGTCACTCATGTTCTCCTTTTCCTATGACACTGATACTGCTTACTATGAAGCAGACTTACTTGCATCAGGTTTATATAGTTGGATTTTTAATCTAGACAGCATTGCAGACTTACATTCCCTCTACTTAAAATTTTGGTTTTAAAAACACCAGGTAAGAATTTTTAAGGTCAAACGGCAATTTTTTTTTGAACGTTACAACGGAATCATTACAGAATGACCAGCCGTTTCCAGACTTTAAGTAAGCTGTATAATGTCCTGATGTTGTTGATGGACCATCGTGATAGATAATTGCTACAGTAACAAAAGTCCTCCCTGATATTGACAGCTGAGAAGCCACAAATTTTTTTATTAAAGTTGACAATTTTGATCCATCAGGCCTACAACGTTGGATCATTAAAATGACATACTGGCCATATCTACGTATAAATAATGTTGACATCATATCACATTTACATTGGCTACACTCCATGTTGTGATCCGCTGCATTTACTAGCTTATTAAAGGACACTGATTTACTGTCTGGCAAAGTTAAATATATAAATCTTTCTGAGTCTACACTAGTAGTACTTGATACCATACAGTTCTCGCAGTCATGCTGCCATTGATAAGAAAGCCCAAACAGGTGATCTACATCTACACCCTCATCTTGCAATACATCAAGCATATACATTAAAAACTCCTGACAATCTTGCTGATTATTTTCAGAGAAGTCTGTTTGACCTGAACATTCATCTAACAGATAACGAACTTCAGACACACTTTCTACTTTTGTTCGATCAGTGCTACATTTCTCTAACACAGAATTCAACAAGCAGCATAAACTTTGTTCTGAATTGAACACAATCTGTTCTTTTAAACTCTCTAGTGAAAAGAGAACATTAACAACTACATTTGCATAGCAGTTGACACCAGAACTGTTTTCAAATTGAAAACCAACAATAACTTCAACAGAATCCACTTTCTTTCTGGTAACAACTTTCGGTTCATTGACTTTTAGTCTTTGTAGGAAGGTGGATATCTGACTATGGTTACCCCCAAACTTTTTGCCTGGTGTTTAGCTGGTTTTTGACTTAGTTGGCCTGGGATCCTGCTATTCAGGGCCCCAGGCTGATTGCTCTCTCCTTAAAATGGACTCCATGTACCTTAGGTGCATAACACAATTGGGACTGGTTCACCTTATGAGCCCCTGTAGTAGAGTACCATAGGTACCCAGGGCATAGGTGTATCCAAGGCCTACCAGGGGCTGCAGCATGTATTATGCCACCCCTGGCCTGGCCTCCATATTTGACACAACTGGCTGATCACACAGCTGGGGTAAGTCGGTGTAACCACCTCTTACTTAGGTACAGTATGTCTGTGCCTAACCCTAAACTGGACACATATGTTCCTATCAGCCACTCCTATGGAAGGCCTCATCAATCCTGGAGGCAGAGTGCTTGGAAATATGTGAGATGGTGCTCTAGCATGAGCTGAGCCTGTCTGCAGCTGTCGGGAACCACTCCCTAAGCTGTTCCGGGATATTGCCATACCATATACTCTTAAGTGCATTATAATCCTCGCGGTTATTTGCTATCTTTGGTTTGGCTTTATCAAAACATGTCGAGTAAGGTGTCATACGAATTGGAATACTATCCCCTCGCCAGTTCTGGCGACGGGGATAGCATTCCACCCTTCTAGAGGGACACGACATGTGTGTAGCCTTAACCCCGGTTAAAGTTAAACAGAGCCTCAGCATCACAAAATGGATGCTGCCACCACAGACACATGTCTGACCTCCTGCTGCTGGGAGTCCTTCCAGCGAGGAGGGCCTGGACAAAGGGTTTCCTGCCTGGGGAGGTGCGAGCACCACCCCAGACAGGGTTTTGTGTATTGGGTAGGACAGGGCTGAATAGATTGAGACATGCCTGGGGCACACAAGGTGTCCCTGTGCATAAGCCAGCCCAAACCGGTTCTGGGGCTTTCCAGCCCCAGTCCTGGCGAGGAGCTGGACAAAGGAGAGGGGGTGTAACCACCCCCCTTCCTGGTCCCACCCATAGGGGAGGGACCTAGTAGGTGATCCACCCCTCAGATTGGAATAAGAGAGGGAGCAGTGCCATTGCACAGCAGATCATCCCGAAATCAACTTAAAACTAAGAAGAAGACTGGACTTCGACATTCTGCTGCACAGAAGACTGAAGAAGAATCTCCCTTGTGGCCAAGGAGTGACCACCCTGTGAACACAGGCACCAACCAGCAACTCGACGTCTGCTTTGCCGCCGCCTCCCGCCGGAGCCCGAGCCCAGAGCCCGACAAGAACCAGATTCCCAGACCTCTCAGAGCCCGATCCACAGTCCCTGCAAAGAAGGGACCCGTGGAGGCATCGAGTGACGTGGGACCGGACCTCTTGGAAGACACTCGTAAAGCTGACTGCGCAGCTTCTGAGGCATCCTCGACGTTGTGCTTTGGGGACTGAGAACCCCCACCACCGAGCAGCCCTTGCACCGAAGATCAGCCCCCCAGCATCTCCACGATCTGCGTGGGGCCCTTTTGCACTGTGCCACTCGACGCGCCATCCCGGCCACTAGCCACGCGGCCAGCGGCCATCTTGGCGACGAACCCGAAGATTTAAACAGCAGGTCTGGTTGCTCCAGACCTACCCAAGCTCCTGTGAAAAGGAGCACCCGCTCTGACCTTGCTGGTCCGAGTGAACAGCATCTTTCGACTTCTGCGTGGCTTGCATTTGCCAAGGCCTGTTTGCTCCGATCAGGTCGCCGACACCGCCAACAGCGAGAAGCCTACGTGGGACAGCTCGTGACCAACTCCTGGACGTCCTCGACCCCGGGTATCCACGTGGCTGCAGAAAGAAGCTACCCGACAACGCCTGTTTGCACCCGACATCGCCTGGTTCCAATCTGGTTCCACGGTAGTCACTGGCTAGTGACTTTGAACACTGTCCCCTCTGCTTTCAGGTCTTCAACTCTTCAGATCCACCCTTGGATCCACCGGAACTCTTCTCATCGAGCCGCCTGCAGCATCTTCAGCTCCAAGCACCATCGACCAGCGTGACGAAACCCGACACATCTTCGACCCTGTGCACCCGCTTCCTGTGGGTGAGGTAACTCAGCTCCGCCGGTGCTCCTGCACTGGTACACATCCCAAGGGCCTGTGTTTTAAGTTTCAGCTCCGTAGGTCACTCGGAAGGTTCCTAATTTTCTAACTTTGTGCTTTTTACGCACCATAGACTTTGTATTGTAAAGTGCGTGCACTTTGAACACTGCATCCGAGTCCCGTGGGCCTTTCCCGACTTAGTTATTTCCAGTCTCGAATAGCTCCAGCGATTCCCAAGGCCCTAGGCCTCTTCACTTTCCTCCTGGTATCTCTTATACCACTTATTTAGTATATGGTTTAGGTGGCCCCTAGGGCTCATCCATATTGTGCAACTTTTGTGTATTTTAAACTGTCTTGTGATTTAACGCTTGTGCTTCTGTGCTCATAAAGAGTCCAGGGGATTTTATAGTTAATAAATCAATATATATTTTCAATATATATCTGTGTGGTGTCCCTTTCATTTGGTATTCAAGGGGGTTGTATATGGTATAACAGCTGGCTTCACATGCCTTTCAGAGTTTAGCCTAAGACTGCTTTGTCCACGTTACCACTAGGATAACTGGTCTACAAGGTTGAATTACAACCATCATCATAAGGGTTGCTTGGCATGGTACAAAGTGATCACTAGAACTAGTGAGCATTATATACCAGGCCAACTTCTCACATTGGTGAGCAGCGGATTGGGATCTGAGCTTGCTGTTGTTTTACCATTACAATCTTTGAGATTATCATTTGAAAGATCATACAGGTACCTGCTAGGTACATATAAAACAAGACTAGTATACTTAAGTTCTACTGAACTTAGTTGTTGTAGAGCAAAGGGAGTAGCACACCCTAGCTACAACTACTAGATAGGTTTAGTAGGTAAACACCAGTGTAGGTAGATTGCAACACATCCACCCACACTAGAGCAATGTCTGGAACAGAGGGGTCCAGTGGACTTACTCCTGTTGAGAGTGACCCTCCAAGGGCACCATCCCAGTTTGCTATTTTTCCTTTTAAGGAACTAAGACAGCTTTGTGTCTTAAGGGGTCTGAAGACAGGGCCTTCCCCTACTGCAGACCACCTAAGAGAGCTTTTGGATCAGTCTGAAGCTCTAAAGACCTCTAAAGCAAACCCCACAGGGAATGCTGAAGGAGGCCATCCTTCAGAGGATGACACTGTAGACACCCCTGCCCCTATCATCCTAGAAGATGAGGAAGCCTCCACCACTGGAGCTCCTCAAGTAGATGTAGAGGAAGAAGAAGAAGAGGAGGAGGAGGTGGAAAGCAGTGAGTCAGATGATGACAGAGATAGTCAGGTGCTGGTCAGTAGACTGAACCAGGCTAACTTAAGTCAACTTGGGAATGAATCAGGTAACAACCCATTCAGACCCTCAGGTGGACTTAACCAGGGCCATAGGAGGAGGAGGCATCACTCAGGTGAATCCAATACCTCCCATGTCTCTAGAGGCTCTCATGGTCACTCCAGAAAGGAGATGACTAGCCCTCAGAGAAGGGAACATGAGGCCAAAATGAGAGAGGCTGAGCTTAGGATCCAGAGGCAAGAGTTAGAGGTTGCCCTGGCTAAGGAGAAACTTGCTAGAGCAAGACAGCCTAGAGAGAGTGGATTAGGATCCACTGGTGGCAGCACTATCCAGAAGGATAAAGACAGGTCCTTTGATACAAGAAACCTGAGTAAGATTGTGCCCCCCTACAAAGCTGGGGATGACATCCACAAATGGATGACTGCACTTGAGAGAGCCTGCATGGTACAGCAGATCCCTCAGGAGCAGTGGGCAGCAATCCTGTGGCTCTCCTTTGAAGGTAGAGGCAGAGACAGACTCCTCACAGTTAGTGATGAGGATTCTAGAAACTACATGGTCCTGAAGAGTGCTCTGATTGATGGGTTAGGCTTAACCACTGAACAGTACAGGTTAATGTTCAGAGATACCCAGAAGACACAGACTCAGGACTGGTCTGAATTTGTTGAATGTGCCACTAAGGCTCTGGAGGGCTGGTTGCTCGGAAGTAAGGTTACTGACTATACAGGATTGTATAATTTAATTATGAGAGAGCAAATCTTAAGTAATTGTCAAAATCAGCTTCTACATCAGCACCTGGTTGACTCTGATCTGACCTCCCCACAAGAATTGGGTAGGAGGGCAGACAAATGGGTCAGAACCAGGATCAGGCCTAAGAACCAGGGTGGTGACCAAAAGAAAGAGACTACCAAGCCTCAAGAGAAGGGTGGGGATAAAAGTAAGGAAAAGACTTCCCCAGGGCCCCAAAACTCCAAGAATAGGGGTGGGTCCCAAGACACTTCTACATCCCAGAAAAAGCCTTATTGTCATACCTGTAAACAGGTGGGGCATTACAAAACAGATAGCTGTTGTCCCAAGAATGGCAATAAGGAGAATATACCTCCAGGTAAGGCTCCAACACCTCCTGTCACTGTTAGCAGTGGTCCCCCAGGTGGTGGGAGCACCCCCAAGAATTTGGGTGGGTTTACTTTTGGAGGACAGGTGGACTCTGGCCTATCCAGGTCCCCTAACTCAGATACTCTTGTCTATGAGACTGGCATGGGGTTTGCCAATTTCACTGCTTGCCCAAACACTTTGAGCAAGTATAGACAGGAGCCCCTCATCAATGGCTTGAAAGTTGAGGCCTTCAGAGACACAGGGGCTAGCATCACCATGGTGGCTGAATGTCTAGTCCCCTCAAGGCAACTTTTACCTGATGCCAAATATCAGGTGACAAACATTGATGGCATAGAATCCAATCATCCCATGGCAGTAGTCAATCTTAGCTGGGGAGGTGTCACTGGCCCAAAGAGAGTGGCAGTGTCAGCAAACTTGCCTGTAGATTGCCTACTGGGTAATGATTTGGAAATCTCAGCCTGGGCTGAGGTTGAACAGCAAACCCATTCTAGAATGGTAAATCTCCATGGAAAGGTTAGTGGGGCTGTAATGGCTACAGCCCCAATTCAAGATGTCCTTCCTGAAAAGGTTGGGAGGGCTGAGCAAACCTCAGCCCCATCTTTAGATAACTTCCCTCCTGAAAAGAGTAGCAGGGCTGTACTAGTAACAGCCCATACCCAAACTGAGTCTCCTCCTGAAAAGGTTGGTGGGGCTGTGATGGCCACAGCCCAAACTCAAACTGATACATGGGTAGTGAAGCCTGAAATGATGGATCACTCCACCCAAACAGAGAGCATTGAGGAGGAAGAGAAATCTCCCTCCCACCAGACTTTAGGAAAGGATCAGCCTCCTCAGGGAACTGATCTTACCCCTGATGAAGGAACTGTCCCAGAGGTTGTTAGGCCTGGCCTGACAGAGCCTCTGATGGCAGTGGACCCTTCTCAGGTGGGACCCAGTCTGGAGCAGGTAACCTGCCCCTCTCTACCTTGCCTTACTCAGCCCAGGGCTGCAGAGGACAAGAAGGACAGTGAGACCCAAAGGGCCCCCTGTCAAATAAAGCACCCCCATCAGCAGATTAGGGGCACCGAAACTAGTAGCCCTAGTGAGGTGAAAACTTTAAAAACTCCTGAGGGATCCCCCTTAAAAGTAGTTAGGGACCTCCCCCAGATGGATATTGTTGGGCACAGCCAAACCTGGGACCCTAAGGGCCCAAACCTGAACTGTCCCTCCAGTAAGCCAAACAGAGGGACCCAGCCTCCAGCTTTAGGTAGCCAGAGGTTGACCCTGAGAGCACAGTGCAACTCAGTCAGAGAAAGAAAGGCACACATGGTGGAGAGTGATTGGAGGAAGCTGAGCCCTACAGAGGAAACTCACTTCAGTACTCCATCTCAACACCAGCCTTTGACTTTGCAAAGACACACCACAGGTAGAGATTCCCTATGGTGGAGACCCTCAGATACCCTTAGGGTGAGGGATTGCTTAGTGGACCATGAGACAGGGGGTTACCAAGCCAGAGCTGGTACTTCCTTATATGGCCACTTAGGCAATATAGGCTTACCTGGTCAAGGATAGCCTTATCTCCTTTCGTTTGGGGGGGGGTTATGTAGGAAGGTGGATATCTGACTATGGTTACCCCCAAACTTTTTGCCTGGTGTTTAGCTGGTTTTTGACTTAGTTGGCCTGGGATCCTGCTATTCAGGGCCCCAGGCTGATTGCTCTCTCCTTAAAATGGACTCCATGTACCTTAGGTGCATAACACAATTGGGACTGGTTCACCTTATGAGCCCCTGTAGTAGAGTACCATAGGTACCCAGGGCATAGGTGTATCCAAGGCCTACCAGGGGCTGCAGCATGTATTATGCCACCCCTGGCCTGGCCTCCATATTTGACACAACTGGCTGATCACACAGCTGGGGTAAGTCGGTGTAACCACCTCTTACTTAGGTACAGTATGTCTGTGCCTAACCCTAAACTGGACACATATGTTCCTATCAGCCACTCCTATGGAAGGCCTCATCAATCCTGGAGGCAGAGTGCTTGGAAATATGTGAGATGGTGCTCTAGCATGAGCTGAGCCTGTCTGCAGCTGTCGGGAACCACTCCCTAAGCTGTTCCGGGATATTGCCATACCATATACTCTTAAGTGCATTATAATCCTCGCGGTTATTTGCTATCTTTGGTTTGGCTTTATCAAAACATGTCGAGTAAGGTGTCATACGAATTGGAATACTATCCCCTCGCCAGTTCTGGCGACGGGGATAGCATTCCACCCTTCTAGAGGGACACGACATGTGTGTAGCCTTAACCCCGGTTAAAGTTAAACAGAGCCTCAGCATCACAAAATGGATGCTGCCACCACAGACACATGTCTGACCTCCTGCTGCTGGGAGTCCTTCCAGCGAGGAGGGCCTGGACAAAGGGTTTCCTGCCTGGGGAGGTGCGAGCACCACCCCAGACAGGGTTTTGTGTATTGGGTAGGACAGGGCTGAATAGATTGAGACATGCCTGGGGCACACAAGGTGTCCCTGTGCATAAGCCAGCCCAAACCGGTTCTGGGGCTTTCCAGCCCCAGTCCTGGCGAGGAGCTGGACAAAGGAGAGGGGGTGTAACCACCCCCCTTCCTGGTCCCACCCATAGGGGAGGGACCTAGTAGGTGATCCACCCCTCAGATTGGAATAAGAGAGGGAGCAGTGCCATTGCACAGCAGATCATCCCGAAATCAACTTAAAACTAAGAAGAAGACTGGACTTCGACATTCTGCTGCACAGAAGACTGAAGAAGAATCTCCCTTGTGGCCAAGGAGTGACCACCCTGTGAACACAGGCACCAACCAGCAACTCGACGTCTGCTTTGCCGCCGCCTCCCGCCGGAGCCCGAGCCCAGAGCCCGACAAGAACCAGATTCCCAGACCTCTCAGAGCCCGATCCACAGTCCCTGCAAAGAAGGGACCCGTGGAGGCATCGAGTGACGTGGGACCGGACCTCTTGGAAGACACTCGTAAAGCTGACTGCGCAGCTTCTGAGGCATCCTCGACGTTGTGCTTTGGGGACTGAGAACCCCCACCACCGAGCAGCCCTTGCACCGAAGATCAGCCCCCCAGCATCTCCACGATCTGCGTGGGGCCCTTTTGCACTGTGCCACTCGACGCGCCATCCCGGCCACTAGCCACGCGGCCAGCGGCCATCTTGGCGACGAACCCGAAGATTTAAACAGCAGGTCTGGTTGCTCCAGACCTACCCAAGCTCCTGTGAAAAGGAGCACCCGCTCTGACCTTGCTGGTCCGAGTGAACAGCATCTTTCGACTTCTGCGTGGCTTGCATTTGCCAAGGCCTGTTTGCTCCGATCAGGTCGCCGACACCGCCAACAGCGAGAAGCCTACGTGGGACAGCTCGTGACCAACTCCTGGACGTCCTCGACCCCGGGTATCCACGTGGCTGCAGAAAGAAGCTACCCGACAACGCCTGTTTGCACCCGACATCGCCTGGTTCCAATCTGGTTCCACGGTAGTCACTGGCTAGTGACTTTGAACACTGTCCCCTCTGCTTTCAGGTCTTCAACTCTTCAGATCCACCCTTGGATCCACCGGAACTCTTCTCATCGAGCCGCCTGCAGCATCTTCAGCTCCAAGCACCATCGACCAGCGTGACGAAACCCGACACATCTTCGACCCTGTGCACCCGCTTCCTGTGGGTGAGGTAACTCAGCTCCGCCGGTGCTCCTGCACTGGTACACATCCCAAGGGCCTGTGTTTTAAGTTTCAGCTCCGTAGGTCACTCGGAAGGTTCCTAATTTTCTAACTTTGTGCTTTTTACGCACCATAGACTTTGTATTGTAAAGTGCGTGCACTTTGAACACTGCATCCGAGTCCCGTGGGCCTTTCCCGACTTAGTTATTTCCAGTCTCGAATAGCTCCAGCGATTCCCAAGGCCCTAGGCCTCTTCACTTTCCTCCTGGTATCTCTTATACCACTTATTTAGTATATGGTTTAGGTGGCCCCTAGGGCTCATCCATATTGTGCAACTTTTGTGTATTTTAAACTGTCTTGTGATTTAACGCTTGTGCTTCTGTGCTCATAAAGAGTCCAGGGGATTTTATAGTTAATAAATCAATATATATTTTCAATATATATCTGTGTGGTGTCCCTTTCATTTGGTATTCAAGGGGGTTGTATATGGTATAACAGCTGGCTTCACATGCCTTTCAGAGTTTAGCCTAAGACTGCTTTGTCCACGTTACCACTAGGATAACTGGTCTACAAGGTTGAATTACAACCATCATCATAAGGGTTGCTTGGCATGGTACAAAGTGATCACTAGAACTAGTGAGCATTATATACCAGGCCAACTTCTCACAGTCTTTTCCCAACAACCTCCCTACTGTTACTGATATTTCTACGTTTCTGGCCTACCACCACACGTTTCTCAAACAAAGGATATTGAGGCAAATGTGGCGCATACTCTCTTCTTAACCTATTGTATTCCTTAACACAATCTAGATCCGCACAAATGTTTGTGACATCACAGTCAATCAAGTACAATCCCGATAAAGTTCTAACTCGTGACAATGCCACATATGCCATACCCTCCTTGAACACAGAACTGCCAATATTCACCAATGCACAGTCTACACTTAAACCTTGCGATTTATGGATTGTCACCGCATATGCCAAGCAAACAGGAAACTGTTTACGGCGAACATATAAGTCTTTAACAAGCAAAAACCTAGCAGAACAACGACCAATTTGCTGTACTTCCTCAATGCCATCAAATTTAATTCTTAAAAATTCTATTCCATCTCTATTTTTGTATTTCTCAAAATCAACAACATTACCCATTGATCCATTTACCAGACCTCTTTCCACATGTAAATTCCTTCTCAAAATGATTCGGCAATTTAAACACACATTCAAAGTCTTTTCAAAACCCGCTGTCTTAGATATAGTCTTCTCTAATGAATCCAATTTTGATTTCAAATTGTCTGACAAAATAATTGTTGATCCCATATGCTCTAATTTGTCGATAGCTTCAAGTTTCACAATCTCTTGCTTTTCTAAATTCAACATTTTGTTGTTGAAGATGGCACATTCTGCAAGAGTTGGCATGAGACATATCCCAGATTTCTTCTCAGTAATTTTCTGAAAAACATTCTCAGGCTCAATCTCTTGTTTGGGATATAAATTTGACAGTAATCGTGCATTTAAAGCTTCTTTCCCATACTCGCTCACTTTTCCAATTCTAATATCTTGTAGAATATTCTTGTAATCTTCATCCTTTGCCTGACGCATATTTTGATGCAGTTCAGCATAATTGAAGTTTAGCCATATATTGACGTTGCCAATGCTCCCTAGGCACTTCCTGGTATCTTCATGCGTGAGAATTTTGAACACAGGTTGACCTTTTACTGGTGTCAGCTGCAGAAGATCTCCGAAAACAATGATGTGTTTCCCACCAAATAACACATCATATTCAGTTTTAAGTACTTCTTGCATTCTCAAATGCACAAAGGCAAGCATGACATTTGAAACCATGCTTACTTCGTCAATGATAAGTAGTTTCATTTTCCTCAAGACTCTTGAAACTTCACAGCATGCATCTCCAGATAACTTGTTGTATTGTAATTTGTTGTCATGCTCCACCGGCAGCATCAATAGACGATGCAAAGTAATACCTTTAATGTTATGTGCTGCCAGTCCAGTAGGAGCGGTGACAACACAAGACAGCGATGACTGAGTCCTTTCCTGCAAATAAGAAGAGATTGCTTTAATGAGGAAACTTTTTCCAGTTCCCGCTTCTCCACTCACGTACAGTCGGACAGGCTTCAACGATGTACATGAGCACTTGTTCTTCTCATGACTTAATCCGTGCTCAATTTCCTTGGTAACTTCATCATATATTTTCCTCTGCTCAACGTTGAGTTGTTTTTCCAAGTCTTCTAAGTTAACTGAATCCTCCTGAGCATGTGCCATGGCTCTTTCTACTTCATTCATAGCAGTGGCAGCTTCATTTTCGATAATAGGTCCTCCAAGTGGATCTTGACTCAATGAAACAGAACTCTGACTGTCCTGAGAACTGTCTCTGGCAATCTCGGCTGCAATCGTTGCTTCCTGCTCAATTTCCAAAGTTAGCATTTCTTGATATTTGGAAAAAGCAGGACATTCTATGGTCTCCTTGGCTGCATTGAAAGAGTCTTCGTAACAGAGGAAATCTCCAAGCAGTTCCTCTTCTGCACGCCAAGGCTTGAAAAGTTGCAAAAGTGCTAAATAGAAAAACTCCTTTTTTTCTGGAGATTCGCCACTCAATTTTCGATGGTTTACTAATTGGCATTTTCTTTGCTTGACCAGGCATCCCTCACATCCAATTACAGCATACACTCCTTTCTCAATATCTTCTTTGATGTTCCTCTTGAATATATAATTTTGGAGAACCTCATATAGACAAACATTCTCAAGGTGACTGCTTCGATTTGGATAATATGTATCCAACATGTTGGTCTTCAAAATGTCGGTACTGTTTGGTTCCTTTTCTGCCAAATATTCAATTTCCCGGACAGGTTTTAGAACTCGATTTCGCGTTGCAGCAAGACCAAGACTCGCCCAAACGAGACTCCTGGATTTGGCATAGAGACTTGCTGAAGACAATCGATCAGAACATTCGTAAGCTCCGATTTCTCGATGCGACAACATCTTCAGACTGAAACTGTACAACTTCTTGCTGAGGCTCTTTTCATGGGAAATGTCCTCCCACATATCCTTCAGTTCGGTCTTTTCTTTTTTGGTGATGTAAGATGTCACATACCGAGCCACAGCCATACAGTTGTCAGCCACAAACTGTATATCCATGTTGGCATTCCACATGGACAAAATCACTGGGTTGTAGTCATTGATGTACTTGGACTCTTCATTCCTTTTCAAATTGTATGTATTCTTGGGTGATTTCCTCGTCACATTATGTCGCAGCGAAGACATCAAACTGTTCACTCTTCCTTTAGAAATCACCGGTCGTGGAAAGTTGAAACGACATTTGGTGTAGAACTTGTCCTTGTTTCTGAATTTACGACGACAGTACTTTCCACAACGATGGCTTTGGAAACGTAGAACTTGTTCTCTTAGACTTTTCTTCTCCGTTGCGTTTGGAACAGCACACGTAGAATACTGTTCTATGAAATTCATCACTAAGTCATCCGGATCTGTTCCAAATTTAGGTGCATCCTTGATCCACAACAACATATGTATATGAGGGGCACCTCTTGCTTGGTACTCCTTTCTCCAGAAGAAATCCAACACCTCTCCAAGAGGTGGATTCTTTTTATTTGTGATGAAAGACATCATAGCTTCAAATCGATGATTGAAGTACCTGCATACATTCACTGGATCCAAAGAACACAGTTCTCCAGGTGTCTTGAATTCAATGTTTTCAATATTACCATTTGCCTCTCGTAGAAATTCAAGTAAGTCTTCCCAGCCATACTCGGCACAGCTCATAGTGAGGAACCATGTTGGAGTTCCTAAGTTCCTCAGCATACATTTTAAATCACCATGACGACGGTACCAGTACTCATTAGTACCACGCTGACACGCCATGAGATTAATTAAGTGAGAATCCAAAATACTGTCTTGGACATTGACTTTATGCATAAAGTCACTTGCCGAGATGTTTCGCAACTGTATACCACTTTTTAAGATGTGGTTCACTGCATATGACAGTCCAGACAGATCGCTTTCAAACAGGAGATGAAACAAATAGGGAATGCATTGCCGAAACCTAGGATCTTCTGCATACAATCGTAAAGTCTGGTATTCAGACGCAGGAATTTGATGAGGTCGCTCATCATATCTTCCTCCTTGACCTGTGGGAAATAGCTGTGGGAAACACCGAGCTTCCAAACTTTCCTCCCAAACACTAATGGGACTCCCTTTGGCTTGTTTCATTTGAAACAACTCAATAGCATTCCCCATGACTTCCTTGGAATGCAAAGGATGAACACTATAATGTTCATATATTTCTTCACTTTTAGAGGCCTCTACTTTCTCAATTTGGCCAGCACACAAATCGCTATCCTCTTCATCACTTACTTCCTCTTCTGCAACATATACATTCTTATAGTACTTATTATTTTTCTTCAAATACACTGTTGCCTTTTTGACTTTCCTAACATCCACTAAATCTTGCCATATTTTCTTATTCTTTGTCGGAACCCCATTAACCAAGATAACCAGAGGTTCCTCTTCCACTTTTTCTATTCCAATTGTGTTAATGTTTTTCTTCAAATCTAGAGGCAAATAAACAACTCTTCCCTTTAATCCTCTCTGTAAATCTGCTGGAGGCAACTTCCCTGTCTTTGGCTCCATTCTTACAATAGCCTGAAAGGGATGGATACTTTGAATCAAAATAGATTCATAAGTATTTAAATCCTTCAATTCAGAAGGAATCTCAACCAATTCCAGATTATTATGAACTGCCCTAGCAGGCATCTGGTTTTGGTTTAATTTATTACAACAATAAGTACACACACGTTGATCCGATCCCAAATCAAAATAATTCTCTACCATCAAGTATGTGGCAAAATCCATCCATTCACTATTATTTTCCCTTTCACTTTTTGCATATAAATCCACTACCTTAGTCTGATTCTTATAATAAGTGCGTCGACAACATACACAAGTGAAATTAGGCCTCTCACTTGATTTCATCTGAAACGTGCCAATTTCCTTCTGAAAATTATCTGTACTGGAAACCTGTACATTATCTTCCACATTACCCTCTACTACAGGGTCAATTTGAACATTCTCATCTTTACTACCAAAGTAACAAAACTCAATTTCTTCACAAATATTCTTCACATCTATTTCAGAACCATGCAAAAGAGCAGCACATAATTGTTTAAGCATAATTGCTGGACTCTTAGCATAATACAACATTCTCACTAATTTTCTCACTTTATTATGATGCACTGCTAGCATCCTGAAATGATGAAAAACACTCTGGCATACTCTCCTGGAAAGACAAGCCAGTGAATGACCACGCAAACCTGTCATTTGTCTCACTCTGCAAGGATCTAAATCTTGCAACAACTTCATTTTCTGCTTCAAACTTTTCTTATTAAATGTCCGTATAAAATCAGAAAGCAAATTGATGGAAACCTGTCGCACACTGCAAATAGAACTACACTTCCAAATGTACACAGGAACCTTAGGACGTCTTCCTAAAACCTCATCACTTAGCGCCTCTTCTGTCTCTGTTGTCACAAGTTGTTCTTTTTCAACTGGACAACCATCCTTCACTTCATAAGCTCGACCATTGATGTCAACTGCATGCACCAAATCATTATCCTGAAAATAAGTCTCCTCATTAAAAAATGCCTCAGAACTTGAACTATGCATCCATTCTCCGGAAAAAACTTCACAAAAGTTAGTACGATTTACTACTCTCTTCCATCTACTTTTTGTTTTGAAATCAGAAATTACCTTGCTTAGTTTCCTAATTCTACTGATTACCAAAATAAACAACTTTCGCTTAATTTCAAAAGCATGATCAATAATTTTCTCTACATTTTTCTTCTTCTTATAAAATGCCGCTTTCTGTTGGCCTTTCTTTTTAATATTTTTCAATAAATTAACTAATATCCTATTACGGAACATTCGATTTCGAATGTCCCTAAACTGTTGTTTCCTTCTACTATCATGCACAGAGTTATCTCTTCCTCTACCAGTAACATTTGTGATGGGTCTCTCCTTTCCATTTAAATTACTTTTCTTTTTGTGAACTGAAACATTTTTTTGAGCAAAACTTTTTTTACTACAAATATTTCTTAAGAATGATTTCGTGCTCTTACCCGGACCTTTCTTGGTGTTTTGACAAGTATTTGGGGAAGAGGACTGCTGCAATAAAACATCATCCTGCTGTCTTTGACGTTTTCTAGCCTTTCGTATTCGACTTTTGGAAGGCATTTTCCAAACTATGAAAGAATATGCAGTTGAATCTGTGGAAAAATATAATATAAAATGTTATTAACCACTATTACCAAACAGTAAATAAATAACAATCATCTAAAACTTAATGCCGTACTAATTATTTAACATAGCAAATGTTTTCCACCAGCACTGCATCACAAAAATGACACTCAATGGTACAAAAAAGGCATACAACACTCATAAATCACTCCCTAATATTTTAAATCATTATTTCAGGATGACGATAAGATGTAGCCTATCTAAAGATTTGTTTAGGCCCTGATCTTTAGACTGGGGTAAATGTGTGTCATTGATCCACATTCAGTCCATCACCTGTTTTGTTTATTTGAGGTGAGGCCAACACATGGTTGCAGATAAGATTTTCACTGAAAAATATCAAAATTAAAAAACATGTGAAGGCCTACCAATGAAGTAAATCATTAAATGAAAACCAATACATTTCTGGAAATATGCACTACTAATGCTTCATAAGATGTTTTGGGTCATATTTATAATGCATTTGAGTATCTAGTATGCTATTTTACATTCTTCCTGGTGCAAATTTATTGTAAATATGCTCCCACCTGCGGTTGGCAAATTTAGATTTTGATTATGGGAGTTAGATAGGCATGTTACTAATTTCCCAAAAATGGTGTATAACCCCAAACAACCTTTGAAGCAAATGCTCTTAGCCATGTTATCCACCTCCCATTGGATAACATGGCTAAGAAGTGCTTGCAAATGTGAAAAAAACGGCCGCAATGCATGAATATCGCAGAAAAATCAGCGATATTCATACATTTTCCAGCAAATGCTCTTAGCCATGTTATCCACTTCCAATTAAATAACATGGCTAAGAACTGCTCTGGGCCTCATGAGGAACGCTTTCCATTTAAAAAGGGAAAAATAACATCAAAAACACTAAAATGCCTTCTAAATATGACCCCAAACAACCTATGAAGCTCTAACAGTACATATCCTGAAATTTAATTGATTTCAAAATTCGATTTTTAAACACAGCATATAAATCAATTGTATACCTGCATTCATGAAAAAATGACTAAAAATGTCCTTGAGACACATGATTGTGTTTTCTAGAATGCCCTAGCACCATTTTTGAGACACTATTAATATGGCTAGGTAACTCCCATAATCAAAATTTAAATTTGCCAAGCGCAAGTGGGAGCATATTTACAAGACACTTGCCCCAAGAGGAACGCTTTCCATTTAGAAAGGTAAACATAACATCAAAGACACTAAAATGCCTTCTAAATATAGCCCCTAACAACCAATGAAGCTCTAAAAGTACATATCAAGAAATGTAATTGTTTATCACAAATGCAATTAAAAACAGCCGCAATGCATGAATATCGCTGAAAAGTCAACGATATTCATGCATTATCCAGCAAATGCTCTTAGCCATGTTATCCACCTCCCATTGGATAACATAGCTAAGAACTGCTCGCAAATGTGAAAAAAAACGGCCGCAATGCATGAATATCGCAGAAAAGTCAGCGATATTCATGCATTTTCCAGCACATGCTCTTAGCCATGTTATCCACTTCCTATTAAATAACATGGCTAAGAACTGCTCAGGGCCCCATGAGGAACGCTTTCCATTTAAAAAGGGAAAAATAACATCAAAGACACTAAAATGCCTTCTAAATATGACCCCAAACAACCTATGAAGCTCTAACAGTACATATCCTGAAATGTAATTGATTTCAAAATTCGTTTTTAAACACAGCATATAAATCAATTGTATACCTGCATTCATGGAGAAATGACTAAGAATGTCCTTGAGACACATGAAAGTGTTTTCTGGAATGCCCTAGCACCATTTTTGGGACACTATTAACATGGCTACGTAACTCCCATAATCAAAATCTAAATTTGCCAAGCGCAAGTGAGAGCGTATTTACAAGACACTTGCCCCAAGAGGAACACTTTCCATTTAAAAAGGGAAAAATAACATCGCAGAAAAGTCAGCAATATTCATGCACTTTCCAGCAAATGCTCTTAGCCATGTTATCCACTTCCTATTAAATAACATGGCTAAGAACTGCTCAGGGCCCCATGAGGAACGCTTTCCATTTAAAAAGGGAAAAATAACGTCAAAGACACTAAAATGCCTTCTAAATATGACCCCAAACAACCTATGAAGCTCTAACAGTACATATCCTGAAATGTAATTGATTTCAAAATTCGTTTTTAAACACAGCATATAAATCAATTGTATACCTGCATTCATGAAGAAATGACTAAAAATGTCCTTGAGACACATGAAAGTGTTTTCTGGAATGCCCTAGCACCATTTTTGGGACACTATTAACATGGCTAGGTAACTCCCATAATCAAAATCTAAATTTGCCAAGCACAAGTGGGAGCGTATTTACAAGACACTTGCCCCATGAGGAACACTTTACATTTTAAAAGGAAAACATAACATCTTAGACACTCAAATACCTTATAAATATGGCTCAAAACAACCTATGAAGCTCTAGCAGTACATATCCAGAAATAAAATTGATTTCTTAAATCGTTTTTAAAAGCAACATCTCTGTTTCAGCTTACATAACAGACCATGAAATGGGCTCCATGTATCACAATATCTTGTGTTACTGCATGCCAGAACGTTACACCAAATATGCAATTACAATTTCTCTATGAAACTAATTCTATTAGTATATCACTAGAGACAAAACCACATTTTATAAACACAGCTTTTTTCATCATTTTCTCCTTAAATCATACTATTCTCTATCTAAATTAAATAAATCTTTTCTCACCTTAGCAAATATTTTTTGAGTTTTGAAAACAGTCTCAGAAATACACCAAATTGTTTTCAGCAGAAGAAAAAGGATGCACTCCAAAGGCTGCAGCTATTGAAAGCACAGAAATACAGATATTCTTTTCACATATCTCTCATATTAGCCAATCATACCTCTTCCCTCACTTTTTTCAAATCAAAACCCTTCCCCCCTCTGCCCTGTCTGCCTTGTTTCCATAGCAACCACCTCCTGGAAGACCTCTCATGTTTGCAAATTCACACAACAATGTTTCAATTGAACTCTGAACTCTCAGTGCACCTGCGTATCCAGTGCAATCTTTCATTAAATGTTTCTTCCTTGACCATTCAAATTACATCTTTCAAAGAACACATCCATGCACCCTAACTTTCTGTTTTCAGAAATGGAAATGCACCAATCACTGCTAATTAATCATTAGCATTGTAAATCCACAGTTTTTTTTCTTTAGAAACTCCTACTGTTTCAACTGCCCTTTCATTACCACACTTCATCTGACTGCAGAACAACCTTCTCCCATCATGTTTAAGGTCTGGATTGTTGGACATAGTTACATCCACTGGGCTCAAAGGTATGCTGAAAGCAGAAATTTACGTAACCTCAATTTACAAGATGTGGAAATTAAGTGGTTGGGCCAAAGAGGACTAAAATGTCACCAATTGATACCATTGGTGAAAACCTTTATGCATTTGCCTAAACCTGACCTGTTAATAGTGCACTGTGGAGGTAATGATTTGGGCACTTTGACAGGGGTAGGTCTGGAAATGCTTTTAAAGGACACCTTTGAGCAATTAATGGCACTTTTTCCTCAAACTGCCTTGGTATATTCCAATATATGCCAAAGACAGAAATGGAGGTGGTCCAACCAATTTTGTCCACAAATTGAGAAAGCGAGGAAGCATGTAAACAAATCTGTTTCAGCTTACATGAGAGACCATGGAATGGGCTCTCTGTACAACAATAACTTGCGTTACTACATGCAAGATATCTACAGAGGAGATGGAGTTCACTTCTCAGATGAGGGCAACAGAATTTTCATTCTGAATTTAAGACTGTGCATTGGTACCTACTTATAAGTACCTAAATGTACCATAAACCCAAAAGCTCTTCTCAGAGCTACCCTACATCTGATCACTCACAATTATTATTTTTCTCTAACTTTTTTCACTAATTTTCCACAAAATTCGCTCCCCGGAGCGCTACCCGGTTCGCTAACCGAAAGCTAACCTCGCGGAATTTTTTTTAAAAAAGTTTTTTTTTCCGCACATATAAGCCTCCTCAGCCACGCTCAGAAAACCTAGGGGGTCAAGATAAGTCTACCATGACCCCTTCTACCCATTCTAAACATTATTTGCCCTCCATCTTGTATCTTAATGCGACCGAAACACAAAATGGTGGACTCCCGTGACGCTTAAGGTTCGCGAACCGGGCCGCTTCCCGGAAAGCGGTCCAAAAAAAAGGCGGGAAAGTAATTTACAGAAAAACGACTAGAGACACTCTCACCAAATATAGATTAGCTCATACTACATAACAATCCCTTCCATTCTCACAAATTTCATTGAAATTCCATTTAGCCATTTAGCCTGTAGACCTCTCCAAGTACCGTGAGGTAAATTACTTCACAAAACACATCTGAATTGTTGGAATTGACAACCAATGAAAATGTTACTTTCATTTTCTACTTTTATTACCTGACATTTAATTGGTTATATACCTGTATATATATAAAGGGAGAGAAGGAAACACAGCCATTTTGACTACTACTTCTTGTTGTACCTCCTATTTCAATAGCTTCAAAAAACTTCAACTTCTTTGTGAAGGTAAGTTATAATTTAATATATTGTGCACTATGACTTAATATAGTAGACTTTTTCTGCTAGATATACACTATCCCTCTGTAGTAGTAATGTATTTAGATAGACTTCTCTGTTATAGTTATCAATGGAGTAAGGCTTGTCTTGGTTAAATCACATACACGTTTTTATAGTCCTATTTCCACTCTCATACTATACACTGCCAAAAGATAAATTCACTGATAAAAACTGCCTATCTAAAATTAATCCCAACAGTGCCCTATCTCTACTAATATATATTTTTTTAATCCAAATTTCAGGCAAAATGGAAGGCGAGCAGCAAGTTTCTTTTGAGATGGACCTGCAAGAGAGCAGCCAGGAATTAATTGAACCAATTGACATGGAATTTATGGATGAAAGCTTGGATAATGAACTGCTGCAATGTGTCCAAGCAGTAGATGTCCTCCTTGCAAATGAGGACATTTTGCAACCTCACAGATTGCAAACAATATTTCAAGAAAATAATGACATTTCAGACACTGAAATGTTAGAAAGTTTAATAAATTATGAAAAAGAATCAAAATAAAAAAAACACTTTAAAAAAAAGAAAACAAAAAAAAACAAGAAAAACAACAAACAATTAACATACAGTATTAGAAAAGTCTTTCATTCTTTTATCCATAAAGTTCGCTGCCCAGAAAGCTATCCGGTTCGCGAACTTGGCGCTTACCACGCAAAAAAAAATTTTTTTTTTTGGACCCTCCTAGGCCCTTTTAAAACCTCCACATAAAACCTAGGGGGTCAACGAGGATCTACTATGCCCCCTTATGGTAATTTCCCCCTTTGTTTTGGCCTCCTCTTGTCTCTCGATCCTACCGAGAGACAAGATGGCGGCCGCTCCGGACTGTTTAGAATGTTGACAGACACCGGAGGGCCAATCAGCTTCTCATCGCAAAGTTCCGTTACGCGAAAGGTTCGCTAACCGGATAGCTGCCCGGAGCGCTGTTACAGATATATATCTTGATTTAAACGTTAATTTCTCAAAATCCACTGAAGCACATATATTGAGACCTAGCAAAGGCACATCAGGCTAACAGTCCCTACAATTTTGCCAAGTTTCGTGAAAATCCATTCAGCCGTTCGGGCTAAAAGTGAGTCCAACCGCCCTATGGAAATTAACATGGGAAAAAGGCGTTTTGGGACCCCCCTTTTTTCTCGGCCCCCCCTCCACAAAACCCCCCCAAATTGTCAGGGGCTGCTCAGAAACAAAATGTGCCGTTTTCCTGAAAATTTCAGCCAATTCCGTCCACAAACGCAAAAGTTATTAGGCATAGAATTTTCAGAAATCCCATAGGGAAAAAATCCTAACTATATATACCTACTGGCGACCGCCAGTAGGTAATATATATATATATATATATATATATATATATATATATATATATATATATATATATATATATATATATATATATATATATATATATATATATATATATATAACCTACTGGCGGTCGCCAGTAGGTATATATAGTTAGGATTTTTTCCCTATGGGATTTCTGAAAATTCTATGTCTAATAACTTTGGTGTTTGTGGACGGAATTGGCTGAAATTTTCAGGAAAATGGCACATTTTGTTTCTGAGCAGCCCCTGAAAATTTGGGGGGGGGTCGTCAAGGGGGGGGCGAGAAAAAAGGGGGGTCCCAAAACGCGTTTTTCCCATGTTAATTTCCATAGGGCGGTTGGACTCACTTTTAGCCCAAACGGCTGAATGGATTTCCACGAAACTTGGCAAAATTGTAGGGACTGTTAGCCCGATGTGCCTTTGCTAGGTCTCAATATATGTGCTTCAGTGGATTTTGAGAAATTAACGTTTAAATCAAGATATATATCTGTAACAGCGCTCCGGGCAGCGATCCGGTTCGCGTACTTTTCGCGTTACGGAACTTTGCGCACGGAAAGCTGATTGGCTCTTCGGTGTCTGTCAACATTCTAAACAGTCCGGTGCAGCCGCCATCTTGTCTCTCGGTAGGATCGAGAGACAAGAGGAGGCCAAAACAAAGGGGGAAATTACCATAAGGGGGCATAGTAGATCCTCATTGACCCCCTAGGTTTTATGTGGAGGTTTTAAAAGGGCCCAGGAGGGTCATAAAATTTGTTTGTTTTTTTTTTTTTGCGTGGTTAGCGCCTAGTACGCGAACCGGAAAGCGTTCTAGGTAGCGTACTATAAGGATAATAGAATGATACACTTTTCAAATACTGTATGTTAATTGTTTGTTGTTTTTGTTGTTTTTTTTTGTTTTCTTTTTTTTTAAAGTTTTTTTTTTATTTTGATTGTTTTTCATAATTTATTAAACTTTCTAACATTTGAGTGTCTGAAATGTCATTATTTTCTTGAAATATTGTTTGCAATCTGTGAGGTTGTAAAATGTCCTCATTTGCAAGGAGGGTATCTACTGCTTGGACACATTGCAGCAGTTCATTATCCAAGCTTTCATCCATAAATTCCATGTCAATTTGATCTATCAATTCTTGGCTGCTCTCTTGCAGGTCCATCTCAAAAGAAACTTGCTGCTCGCCTTCCATTTTGCCTGAAATTTGGATTAAAAAAATATATATTAGTAGAGATAGGGCACTGTTGGGATTAATTTTAGATAGGCAGTTTTTATCAGTGAATTTATCTTTTGGCAGTGTATAGTATCAGAGTGGAAATAGGACTATAAAAAAGTGTATGTGATTTAACCAAGACAAGCCTTACTCCATTCATAACTATAACAGAGAAGTCTATCTAAATACATTACTACTACAGAGGGATAGTGTATATCTAGCAGAAAAAGTCTACTATATTAAGTTATAGTGCACAATATATTTCATTTCTAAAAATTATAACTTACCTTCACAAAGAAGTTGAAGTTTTTTGAAGCTATTGAAATGTGAGGTACAACAAGAAGTAGTAGTCAAAATGGCTGTGTTTCCTTCTCTTCCTTTATATATATACAGGTATATAACCAATCAAATGTCAGGTAATAAAAGTAGAAAATGAAAGTAACATTTTCATTGGTTGTCAATTCCAACAGTTCAGATGTGTTTTGTGAAGTAATTTACCTCACGGTACTTGGAGAGGTCTACAGGCTAAATGGCTAAATGAAATTTCAATCAAATTTGTGAGAATGTAAGGGATTGTTATGTAGTATGAGCTAATTTATATTTGGTGAGAGTGTCTGTAGTCGTATTTCTGTAAATTACTTTCCCACCTTTTTTTTGGACCGCTTCCCGGGAAGCGGTCCGGTCCGCGAACTAGGAGCGTAACGGGAGTCCACCATTTTGTGTTTCGGTCGAATCAAGGTATAAAATGGAGGGTAAATAATGTTCTGAATGGGTAGAAGGGGGCATGGTACAAGTATTTTGACCCCCTACGTTTTCTGAGGGTGGCTGAGGAGGACTATATGTGCGAAGAAAAAACTTTTTTTTGGAAATTTTGCGCGGTTAGCTTCCAGTTCGCGTACCGGATAGCGCTCTTTGAGCGTAGTTTGTTGAAAATTACAGAAAAAAAGTTAGAAAAAAAATAATAAAAGTGTGTGATCAGATGAAGGGTAGCTCTGAGAAGAGCTTTTGGGTTTATGGTACATTTAGGTACTTATAAGTAGGTACCAATGCACAGTCTTAAATTCAGAATGAAAATTCTGTTGCCCTCATCTGAGAAGTGAACTCCATCTCCTCTGTAGATATCTTGCATGTAGTAACGCAAGTTATTGTTGTACAGAGAGCCCATTCCATGGTCTCTCATGAAAGCTGGAACAGATTTGTTTACATGCTTCCTCGCTTTCTCAATTTGTGGAGACAATTGGTTGGACCACCTCCATTTCTGTCTTTGGCATATATTGGAATATACCAAGGCAGTTTGAGGAAAAAGTGCCATTAATTGCTCAAAGGTGTCCTTTAAAAGCATTTCCAGACCTACCCCTGTCAAAGTGCCCAAATCATTACCTCCACAGTGCACTATTAACAGGTCAGGTTTTGGCAAATGCATAAAGGTTTTCACCAATGGTATCAATTGGTGACATTTTAATCCTCTTTGGCCCAACCACTTAATTTCCACATCTTGTAAATTGAGGTTAGGTAAATTTCTGTTCTCAGCATACCTTTGAGCCCAGTGGATGTAACTATGTCCAACAATCCAGACCTTAAACATGGTGGGAGAAGGTTGTTCTGCAGTCAGATGAAGTGTGGTAATGAAAGGGCAGTTGAAACAGTAGGAGTTTCTAAAGAAAAAAAAGTGTGGATTTGCAATGCTAATGAATCATTAGCAGTGATTGGTGCATTTCCATTTCTGAAAACAGAAAGTTAGGGTGCATGGATGTGTTCTTTGAAACATGTAATTTGAATGGTCAAGGAAGAAACAGTTAATGAAAGATTGCACTGGATACGCAGGTGCACTGAGAGTTCAGAGTTCAATTGAAACATTGTTGTGTGAATTTGCAAACATGAGAGGTCTTCCAGGAGGTGGTTGCTATGGAAAAAAGGCAGAGAGGGCAGAGGGGGGAAGGGTTTTGATTTGAAAAAAGTGAGGGAAGAGTTATGATTGGCTAATATGAGAGATATGTGAAATGAATATCTGTATTTCTGTGCTTTCAATAGCTGCAGCCTTTGGAGTGCATCCTTTTTCTTCTGCTGAAGACAATTTGGTGTATTTCTGAGACTGTTTTCAAAACTCAAAAAATATTTGCTAAGGTGAGAAAAGATTTATTTAATTTAGATAGAGAATAGTATGATTTAAGGAGAAAATGATGAAGAAAGCTGTGTTTTTAAAATGTGGTTTTGTCTCTAGTGATATACTAATAGAATTAGTTTCTTTGAGAAATTGTAATTGCATATTCGGTGTAGCATTCTGGCATGCAGTAACACAAGTTATTGTGGTACATGGAGCCCATTCCATGGTCTGTTATGTAAGCTGAAACAGATATGTTGTTTTTAAAAACGATTTTAGAAATCAATTACATTTCTGGATATGTACTGCTAGAGCTTCATAGGTTGTTTTGGGCTATATTTATAAGGCATTTGAGTGTCTTTGATGTTATGTTTTCCTTTTTAAATGGAAAGCGTTCCTCATGGGGCCCTGAGCAGTTCTTAGCCATGTTATTTAATGGGAAGTGGATAACATGGCTAAGAGCATTTGCTGGAAAATGCATGAATATCGCTGACTTTTCAGCGATATTCATGCATTGCGGCCGTTTTTTTTTCGCATTTGCGAGCAGTTCTTAGCCATGTTATCCAATGGGAGGTGGATAACATGGCTAAGAGCATTTGCTGGATAATGCATGAATATCGTTGACTTTTCAGCGATATTCATGCATTGCGGCCGTTTTTAATCGCATTTGCGATAAACAATTACATTTCTTGATATGTACTGTTAGAGCTTCATAGGTTGTTTGGGGTCATATTTAGAAGGCATTTTAGTGTCTTTGATGTTATGTTTACCTTTTTAAATGGAAAGCGTTCCTCATGGGGCAAGTGTCTTGTAAATACGCTCCCACTTGCGCTTGGCAAATTTAGATTTTGATTATGGGAGTTACCTAGCCATGTTAATAGTGTCCCAAAAATGGTGCTAGGGCATTCCAGAAAACACTTTCATGTGTCTCAAGGACATTTTTAGTCATTTCTTCATGAATGCAGGTATACAATTGATTTATATGCTGTGTTTAAAAACGAATTTTGAAATCAATTAAATTTCTGGATATGTACTGTTAGTGCTTCATAGGTTGTTTGGGGTCATATTTAGAAGGCATTTTAGTGTCTTTGATGTTATGTTTACTTTTTTAAATGGAAAGCGTTCCTCATGGGGCCCTGAGCAGTTCTTAGCCATGTTATTTAATGGGAAGTGGATAACATGGCTAAGAGCATTTGCTGGAAAATGCATGAATATCGCTGACTTTTCAGCGATATTCATGCATTGTGGCCGTTTTTTTTCGCATTTGCGAGCAGTTCTTAGCCATGTTATCCAATGGGAGGTGGATAACATGGCTAAGAGCATTTGCTGGATAATGCATGAATATCGTTGACTTTTCAGCGATATTCATGCATTGCGGCCGTTTTTAATCGCATTTGCGATAATCAATTACATTTCTTGATATGTTTTGTTAGAGCTTCATAGGTTGTTTGGGGTCATATTTAGAAGGCATTTTAGTGTCTTTGATGTTATGTTTACCTTTTTAAATGGAAAGCGTTCCTCATGGGGCAAGTGTCTTGTAAATACGCTCCCACTTGCGCTTGGCAAATTTTGTTTTTGATTATGGGAGTTACCTAGCCATGTTAATAGTGTCCCAAAAATGGTGCTAGGGCATTCCAGAAAACACTTTCATGTGTCTCAAGGACATTTGTAGTCATTTCTTCATGAATGCAGGTATACAATTGATTTATATGCTGTGTTTAAAAACGAATTTTGAAATCAATTAAATTTCTGGATATGTACTGTTAGAGCTTCATAGGTTGTTTGGGGTCATATTTAGAAGGCATTTTAGTGTCTTTGATGTTATGTTTACCTTTTTAAATGGAAAGCGTTCCTCATGGGGCCCTGAGCAGTTCTTAGCCATGTTATTTAATAGGAAGTGGATAACATGGCTAAGAGCATTTGCTGGAAAATGCATGAATATCGCTGACTTTTCAGCGATATTCATGCATTGCGGCCGTTTTTTTTCGCATTTGCGAGCAGTTCTTAGCCATGTTATCCAATGGGAGGTGGATAACATGGCTAAGAGCATTTGCTTCAAAGGTTGTTTGGGGTCATACACCATTTTTGGGAAATTATTAACATGCCTATGTAACTCCCATAATCAAAATCTAAATTTGCCAACCGCAGGTGGGAGCGTATTTACAAGAAATTTGCACCATGAAGAACGTAAAATAGCATAATAGATACTCAAATGCCTTATAAATATGACCCAAAACAACTTATGAAGCACTAGCAGTGCATATTTCCAGAAATGTATTGGTTTTCATTTAATGATTTACTTCATTGGTAGGCCTTCACATGTTTTTTTACCTTGGTTTTTTTCAGTGAAAATCTTATCTGCAACCATGTGTTGGCCTCACCTCAAATAAACAAAACAGGTGATGGACTGAATGTGGATCAATGACACACATTCACCCCAGTCTAAAGATCTGGGCCTAAACAAACCTTTAGATAGGCTACATCTTATCGTCATCCTGAATTAATCATTTAAAATATTAGGGAGTGATTTATGATTGTTCTATGCCTGTTTTGTACCATTGAGTGTCATTTTTGTGATGCAGTGCTGGTGGAAAACATTTGCTATGTTAAATAATTAGTAGGGCATTAAGTTTTAGATGACTGTTATTCATTTACTGTTTGGTAATAGTGGTTAATAACATTTTTTATTATATTTTTCCACAGATTCAACTGCAGATTCTTTCATAGTTTGGAAAATGCCTACAAAAAATAGAATAAGAAAGGCTAGAAAACGTCAAAGACAGCAGGATGATGTTTTATTGCAGCAGTCCTCTTCCCCAAATACTTGTCAAAACACCAAGAAAGGTCCGGGTAAGAGCACAAAATCATTCTTAAGAAATATTTGTAGTAAGAAAAGATTTTCTCCCAAAAATGTTTCAGTCCACAAAAAGAAAAGCAATTTAAATGGAAAGGAGAGACCCATCACAAATGTTACTGGTAGAGGAAGAGATAACTCTGTGCATGATAGTAGAAGGAAACAACAGTTTAGGGACATTCGAAATCGAATGTTCCGTAACAGGATAATAGTTAATTTATTGAAAAATAATTAAAAAAAAGGCCAACAGAAAGCGGCATTTTATAAGAAGAAGAAAAATGTAGAGAAAATTATTGATCATGCTTTTGAAATTAAGCGAAAGTTGTTTATTTTGGTAATCAATAGAATTAGGAAACTAAGCAAGGTAATTTCTGATTTCAAAACAAAAAGTAGATGGAAGAGAGTAGTAAATCGTACTAACTTTTGTGAAGTTTTTTCCGGAGAATGGATGCATAGTTCAAGTTGTGAGGCATTTTTTAATGAGGAGAGTTATTTTCAGGATAATGATTTGGTGTTTGCAGTTGACACCAGTGGTCGAGCTTATGAAGTGAAGGATGGTTGTCCAGTTGAAAAAGAACAACTTGTGACAACAGAGACAGGAGAGGCGCTAAGTGATGAGGTTTTAGGAAGACGTCCTAAGGGTCCTGTGTACATTTGGAAGTGTAGTTCTATTTGCAGTGTGCGACAGGTTTCCATCAATTTGCTTTGTGATTTTATACGGACATTTAATAAGAAAAGTTTGAAGCAGAAAATGAAGTTGTTGCAAGATTTAGATCCTTGCAGAGTGAGACAAATGACAGGTTTGCGTGGTCATTCACTGGCTTGTCTTTCCAGGAGAGTATGCCAGAGTGTTTTTCATCATTTCAGGATGCTAGCAGTGCATCATAATAAAGTGAGAAAATTAGTGAGAATGTTGTATTATGCTAAGAGTCCAGCAATTATGCTTAAACAATTATGTGCTGCTCTTTTGCATGGTTCTGAAATAGATGTGAAGAATATTTGTGAAGAAATTGAGTTTTGTTACTTTGGTAGTAAAGATGAGAATGTTCAAATTGACCCTGAAGTAGAGGGTAATGTTGAAGATAATGTACAGGTTTCCAGTACAGATTATTTTCAGAAGGAAATTGCCACGTTTCAGATGAAATCAAGTGAGAGGCCTAATTTCACTTGTGTATGTTGTTGACGCACTTATTATAAGAATCAGACTAAGTTAGTGGATTTATATGCAAAAAGTGAAAGGGAAAATAATAGTGAATGGAAGGATTTTGCCACATACTTGATGGTAGAAAATTGTTTTGATTTGGGAGTGGACCAACGTGTGTGTACTTATTGTTGTAATAAATTAAATCAAAACCAGATGCCTGCTAGGGCGGTTCATAATAATCTGGAATTGGTTGAGATTCCTTCAGAATTGAAGGATTTAAATACTTATGAATCTATTTTGATTCAAAGTATCCATCCCTTTCAGGCTATTGTAAGAATGGAGCCAAAGACAGGGAAGTTGCCTCCAGCAGATTTACAGAGAGGATTAAAGGGAAGAGTTGTTTATTTGCCTCTAGATTTGAACAAAAACATTAACACAATTGGAGTTGAGAAAGTGGAAGAGGAACCTCTGGTTATCTTGGTTAATGGGGTTCCGACAAAGAATAAGAAAATATGGCAAGATTTAGTGGATGTTAGGAAAGTGAAAAATGCAACTTTGTATTTGAAGAAAAATAATAAGTACTATAAGAATGTATATGTTGCAGAAGAGGAAGTAAGTGATGAAGAGGATAGCGTTTTGTGTGCTGGCCAAATTGAGAAAGTAGAGGTGTCTAATAGTGAAGAAATATATGAACATTATAGTGTTCATCCTTTGCATTCCAAGGAAGTCATGGGGAATGCAATTGAGTTGTTTCAAATGAAACAAGCCAAAGGGAGTCCCATTAGTGTTTGGGAGGAAAGTTTGGAAGCTCAGTGTTTCCCACAGCTATTTCCCACAGGTCAAGGAGGAAGATATGATGAGCGACCTCATCAAATTCCTGCGTCTGAATACCGGACTTTACGATTGTATGCAGAAGATCCTAGGTTTCGTCAATGCATTCCCTATTTGTTTCATCTCTTGTTTGAAAGCGATCTGTCAGGACTGTCATATGCAGTGAACCACATTTTAAAAAGTGGTATACAGATGCGAAACATCTCGGCAAGTGACTTTATGCATAAAGTCAATGTCCAAGACAGTATTTTGGATTCTCACCTAATTAATCTAATGTCAGCGTGGTACTAATGAGTACTGGTACCGTCGTCATGGTGATTTAAAATGTATGCTGAGGAACTTAGCAACTCCAACATGGTTCCTCACTCTGAGCTGTGCCGAGTATGGCTGGGAAGACTTACTTGAATTTCTACGAGAGGCAAATGGAAATATTGAAAACATTGAATTCAAGACACCTGGAGAACTGTGTTCTTTGGATCCAGTGAATGTATGCAGGTACTTCAATCATAGATTTGAAGCTATGATGTCTTTCATCACAAATAAGAAGAATCCACCTCTTGGAGAGGTGTTGGATTTCTTCTGGAGAAAGGAGTACCAAGCAAGAGGTGCTCCTCATATACATATGTTGTTGTGGATCAAGGATGCACCTAAATTTGGAACAGATCCGGATGACTTAGTGATGAATTTCATAGAACAGTATTCTACGTGTGCTGTTCCAAACGCAACGGAGAAGAAAAGCCTAAGAGAACAAGTTCTACGTTTCCAAAGCCATCGTTGTGGAAAGTACTGTCGTCGTAAATTCAGAAACAAGGACAAGTTCTACACCAAATGTCGTTTCAACTTTCCACGACCGGTGATTTCTAAAGGAAGAGTGAACAGTTTGATGTCTTCGCTGCGACATAATGTGACGAGGAAATCACCCAAGAATACATACAATTTGAAAAGGAACGAAGAGTCCAAGTACATCAATGACTACAACCCAGTGATTTTGTCCATGTGGAATGCTAACATGGATATACAGTTTGTGGCTGACAACTGTATGGCTGTGGCTCGGTATGTGACATCTTACATCACCAAAAAAGAAAAGACCGAACTGAAGGATATGTGGGAGGACATTTCCCATGAAAAGAGCCTCAGCAAGAAGTTGTACAGTTTCAGTCTGAAGATGTTGTCGCATCGAGAAATCGGAGCTTACGAATGTTCTGATCGATTGTCTTCAGCAAGTCTCTATGCCAAATCCAGGAGTCTCGTTTGGGCGAGTCTTGGTCTTGCTGCAACGCGAAATCGAGTTCTAAAACCTGTCCGGGAAATTGAGTATTTGGCAGAAAAGGAACCAAACAGTACCGACATTTTGAAGACCAACATGTTGGATACATATTATCCAAATCGAAGCAGTCACCTTGAGAATGTTTGTCTATATGAGGTTCTACAAAATTATATATTCAAGAGGAACATCAAAGAAGATATTGAGAAAGGAGTGTATGCTGTAATTGGAAGTGAGGGATGCCTGGTCAAGCAAAGAAAATGCCAATTAGTAAACCATCGAAAATTGAGTGGTGAATCTCCAGAAAAAAAGGAGTTTTTTTATTTAGCACTTTTGCAACTTTTCAAGCCTTGGCGTGCAGAAGAGGAACTGCTTGGAGATTTCCTCTGTTACGAAGACTCTTTCAATGCAGCCAAGGAGTCCATAGAATGTCCTGCTTTTTCTAAATATCAAGAAATGCTAACTTTGGAAATTGAGCAGGAAGCAACGATTGCAGCCGAGATTGCCAGAGACAGTTCTCAGGACATTCAGAGTTCTGTTTCATTGAGTCAAGATCCACTTGGAGGACCTATTATTGAAAATGAAGCTGCCACTGCTATGAATGAAGTAGAAAGAGCCATGGCACATGCTCAGGAGGATTCAGTTAACTTAGAAGACTTGGAAAAACAACTCAACGTTGAGCAGAGGAAAATATATGATGAAGTTACCAAGGAAATTGAGCACGGATTAAGTCATGAGAAGAATGAGTGCTCATGTACATCGTTGAAGCCTGTCCGACTGTACGTGAGTGGAGAAGCGGGAACTGGAAAAAGTTTCCTCATTAAAGCAATCTCTTGTTATTTGCAGGAAAGGACTGAGTCATCGCTGTCTTGTGTTGTCACCGCTCCTACTGGACTGGCAGCACATAACATTAAAGGTATTACTTTGCATCGTCTACTGATGCTGCCGGTGGAGCATGACAACAAATTACAATACAACAAGTTATCTGGGGATGCTTGCTGTGAAGTTTCAAGAGTCTTGAGGAAAATGAAACTACTTATCATTGACGAAGTAAGCATGGTTTCCAATGTCATGCTTGCCTTTGTGCATTTGAGAATGCAAGAAGTACTTAAAACTGAATATGATGTGTTATTTGGTGGCAAACACATCATTGTTTTCGGAGATCTTCTGCAGCTGACACCAGTAAAAGGTCAACCTGTGTTCAAAATACTCACGCATGAAGATACCAGGAAGTGCCTAGGGAGCATTGGCAACGTCAATATATGGTTAAACTTCAATTATGCTGAACTGCATGAAAATATGCGTCAAGCAAAGGATGAAGATTACAAGAATATTCTACAAGATATTAGAATTGGAAATGTGACCGAGCATGGGAAAGAAGCTTTAAATGCACGATTACTGTCCAATTTATATCCCAAACAAGAGATTGTGCCTGAGAATATTTTTAAGAAAATTACTGAGAAGAAATCCGGGATATGTTTGATGCCAACTCTTGCAGAATGTGCCATCTTCAACAACAAAATGTTGAATTTAGAAAAGCAAGAGATTGTTAAACTTGAAGCTATTGACAGAATAGAGCATATGGGATCAACAATTATTTTGTCTGAGAATTTGAAATCAAAATTGGATTCATTAGAGAAGACTATATCTAAAACAGCGGGTTTTGAAAAGACTTTGAATGTGTGTTTAAATTGCCGAATCATTTTGAGAAGGAATTTACATGTAGAAAGAGGTCTGGTAAATGGATCAATGGGTAATGTTGTTGATTTTGAGAAATACAGAAGTAGAGATGGAATTGAATTTTTAAAAATTAAATTTGATGGCATTGAGGAAGTACAGCAAATTGGTCGTTGTTCTGCTAGGTTTTTGCTTGTTAAAGACTTATATGTTCGCCGTAAACAGTTTCCTGTTTGCTTGGCATATGCGGTGACAATCCATAAATCGCAAGGTTTAAGTGTAGACAGTGCATTGGTGAATATTGGCAGTTCTGTGTTCAAGGAGGGTATGGCATATGTGGCATTGTCACGAGTTAGAACTTTATCGGGATTGTACTTGATTGACTGTGATGTCACAAACATTTGTGCGGATCTAGATTGTGTTAAGGAATACAATAGGTTAAGAAGAGAGTATGCGCCACATTTGCCTCAATATCCTTTGTTTGAGAAACGTGTGGTAGGCCGGAAACGTAGAAATATCAGTAATAGTAGGGAGGTTGTTGCAAAAAGACTAAAAGTCAATGAACCGAAAATTGTTAGCAGAAAGAAAGTGGATTCTGTTGAAGATGTTGTTGGTTTTCAATTTGAAAACAGTTCTGGTGTCAACTGCTATGCAAATGTAGTGGTTAATGTTCTCTTTTCACTAGAGAGTTTAAAAGAACAGATTCTGTTGAATTCAGAACAAATTTTATGCTGTTTGTTGAATTCTGTTTTCGAGAAATGTAGCACTGATCGAACAAAAGTAGAAAGTGTGTCTGAAGTTCGTTATCTGTTAGATGAATGTTCAGGTCAAACAGACTTCTCTGAAAATAATCAGCAAGATTGTCAGGAGTTTTTAATGTATATGCTTGATATATTGCAAGATGAGGGTGTAGATGTAGATCACCTGTTTGGGCTTTCTTATCAATGGCAGCATGACTGCGAGAACTGTATGGTATCAAGTACTACTAGTGTAGACTCAGAAAGATTTATATATTTAACTTTGCCAGACAGTAAATCAGTGTCCTTTAATAAGCTAGTAAATGCAGCGGATCACAACATGGAGTGTAGCCAATGTAAATGTGATATGATGTCAACATTATTTATACGTAGATATGGCCAGTATGTCATTTTAATGATCCAACGATGTAAGCCTGATGGATCAAAATTGTCAACTTTAATAAAACATTTTGTGGCTTCTCAGCTGTCAATATCAGGGAGGACTTTTGTAACTGTAGCAATTATCTTTCACGATGGTCCTTCAACAACATCAGGACATTATACAGCTTACTTAAAGTCTCGAAACGGCTGGTCATTCTGCAATGATTCTGTTGTAACTTTCAAAAAAAAATTGCCGTTTGACCTTAAAAATTCTTACCTGGTGTTTTTAAAACCAAAATTTTAAAGAAAGTTTTTGGGGATTTCCTGTGAGGAATTGGAAATTGTTCATCAAGTAGAGGGAATGTAAGTCTGCAATGCTGTCTATATTATTCGTCCAAAACTTTTAAATATAATGTCAATTTTAAAATCCAACTATATAAACCTGATGCAAGTAAGTCTGCTTCATAGTAAGCAGTATCAGTGTCATAGGAAAAGGAGAATATGAGTGACAAAGAAGAGTAAGATATTAGTAGTCCAGGATTGTGAAAATATTCTCAAATGTTTTCTTTTTGAAAGATGCGAAAATAGAAAATGACGGGATTTGATTTGAAGAATTACAAGATTTGCGAATCGCTGCAACATGATTTGGCCTAGTGGAAACATGTGATAGAATGTGAGAAGTCTTTTTTTGTATGTAACATGTTTTTCGAAATGATGGAGGTTTTCTTTCAGAAAGTGCCGGGCTGAAAATATTTATAGCACAACAGAGTGGATGCTGTTCATAGGAGATCCTTTGACGTTATTGAAAGTAAGTTAATTTTAAGGAGTTTTGAATTCAGAATTCTTATGTTGTATGGGTTTTTTAAACACAATCATTTTGATTGTGGTTTTTTTTCCCCGCTGTTACATGATGAATACCTTCAAATCACTGATATAAGTGAAATTTGATACATTCTGAGAACAGCAAAAATAAACCTTTTAACATGTATAATTAATGTTCTGCTTTTTGTACTTATGATATACATTTAGAAATGTGAGGTAGATATGGAAAAAGTGAGTCTTCTGTAAGTGTCAATTCTAATGCTTACAGTGCTGTACTTCTGGGTACTGTTTTTTTTGAAAAAAAAGAAATAGGCCTCACCTCTAAGAAAGCTCTTGAAAGCACACATCTTATTTGCATCCTGAAACAATCATTTAAAATGTTAGACACAATTTTATGATGGTTTTACATCTCTTTTGCGCTGTTATTGCATCACTATTGTGAGACATAAGCAATGCAAAAGAAGCATCATGTTTCAAAATAGACCTCATTTCATCAGCATGAAGATACTGTTTGTTTAAAATAAATATCTTTAGGATTGTGTACGGGTCATAGAGAAGTAGAGGTTTCTGTAAGTGTCAAAGTTGTTTAAAACCTGTTTCTTCTTGAACCTTTTCCCTTCTTTTTTCTAATTTTTAAATACATGTTTTAATATTTTTGGAAATGTTTGTTCTCTCATTTACAGATTGAATATATGAAAAATTTTCTTTAAAAGTTATCAAGAATTATAAGGTAAATGTTTTCTACTTTTATAACCCGCATTCCACTGCTGATGATGTCACTGACTATGTTATGAATGATGTAATAAGTGGGCATGTTTTACTACAATGGTAGGTCTTCACATCTATTATGTCCTCTGTATTCTTCAACAAGCATAAATTTGATATGCAACCCAGAGTACGGTTCATCTTAAACAAACTTTTTGAGAGGACACACCTTATTGTCACCCTCAATCAATCATTTAATCTATCACATTTAACATCTATTAGTTCTACTGCTTCATTTCTTTAATCTTTACTTTCCTGTGTTTGCTACTTCTCTCATTCCTTTCTCTATTACTTAATTTTTCTACTCCTTCCAGTATTTTTCTCACTCCCTCTCTTCTCATACTTCGTCATTATTATTCACTTATTCTGTCTCTATTAATGTTACTGTTTCTTAATGATCTCCAAAAATTTTTAAAACAAGAACAGTAAGTATAAGGATAGGAAAAGACATTTATGTTACAAGAAAGACAGCTATAGGAAGTAAACAAAAAAAACTGTTACTCGCAATCCACTGCTGATGATGTCACTGACCATGTCAAAAATTATGTAATATATGACATGATCAGAAGTGAATTGCGGGTAACAGTATCTTTTCTTTACTCCCTATAGCTGTCTTTTTTGTAACATAACTGTCTGTTTCCTTTCCTTATACTTACTGTTCTTTTTTAAAAAAAAATTTTTTTGGTTCGCTTAAAGTTCGCGTACCGGAGTGCGAACTGGGAGCGAACTAATAGAAATAGAGCTTGGCAGAGTTCAAAGAATTCTACCAATTTTTTTTAATAATGGGGAGGTAGTTCTGAAAAGAACTTTTTTTTTGTTTTTGTTGTTTTAAATTTTTTTTATTAGTTTTCTGAACATTTTTTATATTTTTTTGTTTTTTTCTGAACATTTTGTATTTTTTTTTATTTTTTGGGGGGAGGGGGGAAACAAAAATGATTCATCGAAGAGGGCTCAACAGGAGCAACAAAAAAAAGAAGAATTTATTTTTGGGGGCGTTTTGGACATACATGATTTTTGATGGCTCTTATTATAAGAGTTATGCTACTCTCGCGGTAGCATAATATTTGATTGCACCTCACACAAACTTGTTTCACTTCCCCCATGTCCATTTGAATATTTGGGATCAACTCCCTTGCTTCAGGTCCCGAAACTTCTGGCACGACCGATCTTCTGGCTATTGCTGGGGAATTCTGTTGTTCGTCCCGAAGCTGAGCAGCACTATAGTTATTTGGGTGCCACCTGCTCATGTGCCTGTGCATAGTGAAATTCCCATAACTATATTTTTTGTCCGTGCCTCTAGAAAGACGATCATCACAGATACGGCAAAAGACATACCTGGCGTTCACTTTCTTTTGCCCTGGTGGAAATTTAAAAAATTGCCAAATGAAATTTTCTTTCCTGTTGTACCTCCTGGGCTCCTCTGGCAAATATTCAGGTACTTCCTCCTCTTCCTCATCTTCCTCTTCTTGAAAGATTGGTTGAGTTGGTGGTCCTTTCTTTCCATGAGGAGGTGGAGGTGGTGGTGGGGGAACACTACCAGAAGCAACAACAGAAGCCATTTCTCTTGATTGTACAAAGGTCTTTCTCTCACCAAGATGAAAGTCAGAGTGAGGAAAGAAGGAGGGGTTTTCATCATTTGGGAAAAGCCAAAGTTCTAAACCAATGAAAAGTGTTAATTTTAGATCACATGACCTAGTATTACATCATTAGGAAACCAAAAGTGAAATGAACCAATGAAAAGTGTTATTACCGAGTCACATGACCTGCTGTGTTTACGTTTCGTGCTTTGTGCCGCTTTCAGTCCGCTTCCGGGTCCGCTAACTTGGCGCGTCCGATGACGTATTACGCGACAACGCAAAACGTCATTCTAATGTAACAGTTACGCTGAAAGAGCGTTTACCGGTTCGCGGACTAGGAGCGGCTTTAAAATGAGCTAACGGAAAGCTGACCGGTTCGCGGACTGGGAGCGGAACAAAAAAATATTTTTTAAAAACATGTATTAAAAACATGTAAAATATATTTAAAGATTTAAAAAAGAATAGATTTTACAGCTACAGATATTAGCTTTCAAAAAACCATTGAAATTCAATGAAAAAACCATAGGTTATAGTCCATATATAGTTAGGAATTTGCATTTACAAAACCTTGAAAATTCAATGAAAAAACCATTGGTTATAGAACATATATAGTTAGGAATTTGCATTTACAAAACCTTATTTTACTCGCATAAAACCATTGAAATTCCATATATAGTTAGATGCGCTAACTATATATCGCGCACCCGCAATCCACTGCTGATGATGTCACATATTACATCATTCATGACATGGTCAGTGACATCACTGATGACATCACTGATGACATCTCAAATGACATCACTGATGACATCACTGATGACAAGATCCAGTGACTGTATGTTTCTGTAAAGTTAAAATATGTCTTACATATTGAAGAATGAGTGGATGTATAAGTGTCTGGATGAAGGATTTAGTAGATGCATGACTGACTGTATGAGTGAGTGATTAAATGTGTCTCACTGAGTGCATGGGTTAGTGACTAAACTGTCTTAATTTGTGCATCATTGTGTCTGTTGTTCTGTAAACTGCTGCATGTGTTGATCAGTAGCTATATGAGTAACTATATGGGTTATTGATTGGTTGCCCAAGTATTTGTATGGGAGACTGAGTGTGTGTGTGGGTGGCTGGGAGGTGTGTGACTGTGCATAGATGTGTGAGCAGTTGATTCACTAGATGTATGGGTTCAAAAGTGCATGTGGAAACAGCTGTATGGGCGGTTGATTGTGTGCATGAGTGTATTGGTGAGTGAATGGATATCTCAGTGCTACATGTCAAAGTAAGTACATATGTAAAACACAGTACATGTGAGAGTTGACATATATAAATAACTGTGCATAAGAGCCAGTGAATGTGTGAGTGGCTGTATGGATCATTGTGAACTTGTATCAGGGATTGTATAAGAGAGTAAATGTGTGTTAGTATATGTTTGAATAAGTAAGGTGTGTATAACTGTATAGTTGAGGAAATGGAGGTGTGATTGATTCTTTGCATGACTGACTAGGTGTGTGAGTAACTCCATGGATGAGTGACAGTCTGTGAGTGTCTGTTTACACTGATTGTATCTAAGGTTATATTAGAGTCTGAAGATGTTCATTGTATTATCACATGAATGATATCATCAGTGATGTGATCAGTAATGTCAAATGAGATGTCATCAGTGATGTCATCAGTGATGTCATTTGAGATGTCATCAGTGATGTCATCAGTGATGTCACTGACCATGTCATGAATGATGTAATATGTGACATCATCAGCAGTGGATTGCGGGTGCGCGATATATAGTTAGCGCATCTAACTATATATGGAATTTCAATGGTTTTATGCGAGTAAAATAAGGTTTTGTAAATGCAAATTCCTAACTATATATGTTCTATAACCAATGGTTTTTTCATTGAATTTTCAAGGTTTTGTAAATGCAAATTCCTAACTATATATGGACTATAACCTATGGTTTTTTCATTGAATATATATATAGTTAGGATTATTTCTCTATGGAACTTTTGAAAATTCTATGTCTAATAACTTTGGCGTTTGTGGACGGAATCGGCTGAAATTTTCAGGAAAATGGCACATTTTGTTTCTGAGCAGCCCTTTAAAATTTGGGGGGGTTTCGTCAAGGGGGGGCCGAGAAAAAAGGGGGGTCCCAAAACGCGTTTTTCCCATGTTAATTTCCATAGGGCGTTTGGCCTCACTTTTAGCTCGAACGGCTGAATGGCTTTGCACGAAACTTGGCAAAATTGTAGGGACTGTTAGCCCGATGTGCCTTTGCTGGGTCTCAATATATGTGCTCCAGTGGATTTTGAGATATTAACGTTTTAAAAAATTTATATATCTGTGACAGCGTCCCAGATAGCGCTCCAGATCGCGTACTTTTCGCGTCACGGAGCTTTGCGAAGCGATGCTGATTGGCTCTCCGGTGTCTGTCAACATTCTAAACAGTCCGGTGCAGCCGCCATCTTGTCTCTCGGTAGGATCGAGAGACAAGAAGAGGTGAAAAACGAAGGGGGAATTTAATGAAAGGGGGCAAGGTAGACCCCTCTTGACCCCCTAGGAATGATGTTGGGGTTATTAAAGGGTCCCGTGGGGAAAATAAAATTTTTTTTATTTTTCACGGTAGAAGCGCTTCTCGGTTCGCGAACCGGGTCGCAAACTAATGGCTGAATGGATTTGCACGAAACTTGGCAAAATTATAGGGACTGTTAGCCCGATGTGCCTTTGCTGGGTCTCAATATATGTGCTCCAGTGGATTTTGAGAAATTAACGTTTAAAAAACAGATATATCTGTGACAGCGTCCCAGATAGCGCTCCAGATTGCGTACTTTTCGCGTAACGGAGCTTTGCGTAGCCAAGCTGATTGGCTCTTCGGTGTCTGTCAACATTCTAAACAGTCCGGTGCGGCCGCCATCTTGTCTGTCGGTAGGATCGAGAGACAAGAGGAGGAGAAAAACGAAGGGGTAATTTAATGAAAGGGGGCTAGGTAGACCCCTCTTGACCCCCTAGGAATGATGTTGGGGTTATTAAAGGGTCCCGTGGGGCAAATAATAAAAATTAGATTTTTCGCGGTAGAAGTGCTTCTCGGTTCGCGAACCGGGTCGCAAACTGGTAGCGAAACGTGAATTCGCCATTTTGTGTTTCGTTTTAATTAAATTACTAGGTATAAGGGGGTACGGGAGACGTATCCTGACCCCTTTTGTTTTCTGAGGGTGGCTGAGGAGGCTCATATATGTTGATACATGTCTTCCAGCGGCTATGCGTGAGCGTTTTTTTTTTTTGCTGCGTGACGTCTGTTAACTTTCGATTCGATGGATATCAGGAACTGTTGACTGCCATTTTGTCACTGCGAGTAAATATTTTGTTAAAAATAATTGTTATAAATTAATCCTTATTGATAAACATTGTCTGCGCCATCTTGTCTTTTTTGCAATGCCACACTTTTGTTGAGCACGGCAGCCATTTTAGATGCCTTGACCAGACCCACTCTCTGCACGCCGCCGATCCTCAGCATGGCTCTCCACCCTCGCAAGCATCTCCCCCACGCACTGGGTCACCCCCGCTCTCTCTCTCATGCATGGGCCAGAAACCTCCTCCCATGTGCGCTGCTCTTTCCTGAGAATCACACCCTGTGCCCGCCCGACACCACCCTTTCACCCTATTCACTACCGCACCCTCTGACACTCCTCTTCCTCTGTGTCCGATTGTCCAGGCCGGTCCCAGGCTATCACCTAGCCCTGCAGATGTAGTTTATGGCCCCAGCTGTGGAGAATCACCCCTCTTCAAAGGAGTTACAGTAGATCAAGGCCCCCACCCGATGAGATCCGTCACACCACACGCGTTCCTACTATCTGATAACCATCCTGTATTGTGCTTGGGGAGGGGATTCTCACTGTGAGGGTGTGTGGGACCGAGCCTGAAGCGGAAGATTCCAGGGATGCCTCTTTGTACATCAAAGTTTTTACAATTATGTGTCACATTAAAAAAAATAGCACTCCAACAAAGTAGTAGGATTTCAACACTTTAATAACTTATAAATATATAGAACGCAACAAAAACAGTAAATACATTTAAACATTTTTTTGAAAAAAGAAGCAACAATGGTCAGTAGCTGTGTTTTGTGCGAATAGTCCCAAGGCAGCACAACGTGCTGAGTTCTGGACGGCACCCAGGTGATGTTACCTGGGTGCCGCACTGGTTTTTGGTATCCTACAATGCAGCTCCGAAAAACAGCGTGGGGCGTCCCGGAGGGTGCGCGGGGAGGCCTCGTCAGTAGCGGTCTGTTGTGCGAATAGTCCCAAGGCAGCAGAACGCGCTGAGATGTGGATGGCACCCAGGTGATGTCCAGTAAGTTGTTGCACTGGTTTTGGCATCCTACAATGCTGCTCCGAAAAACGGCGTGGGGCGCCCGGGGGGGGGGGGGTGGGGGTGGGTCGGCGTGAACGGGCCTCCCCAGGTGGAGGCTCGTCTGCTGTACTGGGGCGCCCCTTTACCGTTTCAGTTGCCATTCCGCCCGCTTTTGCTACACTGTGCCTCATCCTCCATTCAGCTGTTTATCGCCCGTTCTTGCGGCTTCAGCGTCTCGCTCACCATGTAGTTGAGTTGCGCCCACTCTTGCTTGCGGTGCAGCGATAGGCGGCTGCCACAGGACTCTTAAAAAGGCGGACGGCTCTTTGGATTTGGGCCTGGTCCACTAAAATGGCCCTGGGACACCTTGGAACTCGGATGTCCCCTGAGCCTTGAAGATTTTACAAAAGTCTTGGGGGCTCCCGACTCCTGCAGGCTTCCGGTGGGGAGCGGCTGCCATGATTGCTCGCGGAATGACCACGACGGAGCCACGAGATGGTGGTGCTCTCAGGCTGACGCCAGCTTCAGTCTGAAACATCTAGAAACAAGGTGGGGCTTTCATCGTTTGGGAAAAAAAAATGTTTTAATCCAATAAAAAGTGTTATTTTTAGGTCATATGATCAAGCCTTCCATCAATAGGAAACCAAAAGTAAAATGAACCAATGAAAAGTTTTATAAAGAAGTCACATGACCTGTTATGCTTACGTTACGCGCTGCTATAAAAAGCGTAGAAAATCCGTTGGCACGTGAGGCGGCGTCAGTAGCGGACCGATGTGCGAATAGGCCGAAGGCAGCACAACGCGCCAAGATCCGGATGGCACCGAGGTGGTGTCCAGCAAGTTGCCGCACTGGTGTGGCCATCCTACAATGCTGCGCCGAAAGTCGGCGTGGGGCCCCCCGTTGGCCTGTGAGGTCGCGTCAGTCAGTGGGGGCTGTTTGAGAAAGCAATGTGATGCTGTGCGTCGCCCCCAAGATGGAGGCTCCTCGGCTGCAGTGGGGCGCCCCTTGGTGTTTCACTCGCTATCCAGCTGAGTTGCGTCCGCACTTGCGGCTACAGTAGGCCGAAAGAAGCACAACACGCCGAGATCTGGATGGCACCGAGGTGGTGTCTAGCAAGTTGCCGCACTGGTGTGGCCATCCTACAATGCTGCGCCGAAAGTCGGCGTGGGGTGTCCCGTTGGCCTATGAGGTGGTGTCAGTAGCGGACCGATGTGTGAATAGGTCGGAACCAGCACAAGGCGCCAAGATCCGGATGGCACGGAGGTGGTGTCATAGTTGAGAGTTCTGAGCAGCGCTTGTAGCACTGTCTGAAGCTTATTTGCACCTGCTGCAGCTTCACTATTGCCCTGGTGTGGCCAAAGATCGCCCATGACATAGGCGGCCGGCTCCCATGGTCCGGCGGAACTTTTTTCCTTTTCCTTTCTGCATCTTGTCCCACAATCCGTTTGACCTTTAGACACGACCAGGTCCTTGAATGTGTGCAGGGGGACGCTATTGATTGAATCAAAATGGCGGCTTCACACAAAGCTGACTCAAGCGATGCTGGTGATGCTATACAGACAAAAAATGGTTTTCAGTTTGTACATTCTTCAGGATTTTTCCATCCAAGTCTGCTTGAGAGTTTGTAGAACAATGGCTTTAGATCTTGCCCTCCCCTCTTTTGACTGTTGGTTCTTGTTGCCTATCTCTTCTGTTGTCATTTAACTGAACCTTTTTTGACTGCCGAAAGGGGTTCTGGTCCGACCGCTGGTTGGTGGAGACATTTTGACTATATCCTGTACCTGCCCGGCCTCACCCAAAATGGCGCCGGTATAAATGGGACTCATAACTCCTTGTTGTGTACTGGTTGCACAACCTTGATATCACGAGATACGTATGCAGTTTTGAAGCACATGGCGGGCGGGAACGAGAATTGATTGAATATTTCGACATCCCTATTGATATTAAGTTCTGATGTGTTATTGATTACTGTACTATTGAAAGTTCGAATTAACGTCACCCATGGTACTTGCCCGCAAATGTATATCTAGATAATTTTATTGTAAGTGGCCCTGTCGTATTTTAATTACAAAATGTACGTCCACTGATTCCGCAACTGTTAGACACCTTAGTTCTTGCAACCTAATGGCCCGCTCGTTGCGTTCCTCTACAGTGTAAATGTCTCCTCATCATATACGATTCCAGTTTGCTCCGTGGCCGGCCCACGTGGTTATAGGCCCGTATTTGTATACTGACATTTTCACAATAAAGGTTTTTAAAACAAAACATGGTAGTAGTATTTACATTGGTAAAGTTTTTAATTTTAGTCACTGTTTTCGAATCAGTAAAAGGCAAGTGAAATAAAGCAGTCCAATTACATGACGGATAAAAGGTATAATACGCAGGAACGCAGTAAAGATAAATGGTCAAGGGCTGTTGTGTTTTTTACTCCTGCAACATAAAGTGATCGATAAGAATCTGATATTCAGGCGTTTCGGCGACTAAGACAGCAGGCCGAGCATCTTTTGCTCAACGGCTCCGTAATGGGACGAAGAAACGCCCTTTTTCTAGAAAAAGGAATATATTTTACTGGCAGGACAGTTGTAAATTTTCCGGGAAAATACATTAGCCTGGAACATTATAACATATATGTTTAAGAAAAAATAATGTTCGAAAGCAATAAAAAGCGTAATTTTTAGGTCATATGACCAAGCCTTTCATCATTAGAATAACAAAAGTAAAATGAACCAATGAAAAGTTTTATTAACAAGTCACATGACCTGTTATGCTTACGTTACGCGCTGCGCGCCGCGCCCCGGATCCCTTCCAGGAAGCTGCACTTCGCGCAATGGAGTACTTCTGGGTGCGCTAACGCGGCGTGTCATATAACGCATTACGCGACAACGTAGGTCCAGAATATAGTCAAAATGTCTCCACCAACCAGCGGTCGGAACACAACCCCTTTCAGCAGTCTAAAAAGTTCTGTTAAATGACAACAGAAGGGACAGGCAACAAGAACCATCAGTCAAAGAGGGGAGGGCAAGTTCTTCCCTACCGGGTCACGTTGGGGCGCTACCGGAACTGATCGAATTGGTAGTCTACAGTGTTTCTGGATGTTTCAGACTGAAGCTGGCGTTAGCATGAGAGCACCACCATCTCGTATCTCAGTCGTGGCCATTCCACGAGCAATCATGGCAGCCGCTCCCCACCAGAAGCCTGCGGGAGTCGGGGGCCCCCAAGACTTTTGTAGAATCTTCAAGGCTCAGTGGACGCTTTCGAGAATGGGGCCCAAGCCCTAGCAGACATGCGTCCGAGTTCCAAGGTGTCCCATGGCCATTTTAGTGGACCCCGCCCAAGTCTGAAGAGGCGGCCGCCATTTTGAGAGTCCTGTGGCAGCCGCCTATAGCTGCATCGCAAGAGCGGGAGCAACTCAACTACATGGTGAGCGAGACGCTGTAGTCGCAAGAGCGGGCGGTAAACAGCTGAATGGCGGAAGAGGCACAGTGTAGCAAAAGCGGGCGGAATGGCAACTGAAACGGTAAAGGGGCGCCCCACTACAGCGTGTCTTCAGGTCAAACGGATTGTGGGATAAGGTCCAGAATGGAAGAGTCATCAAAAGGCAAAAAGTTCCGCCGGACCCCGGGAGCCGGCCGCCTATGTCGGGGGCGATCTTAGGCCAAGCCAGGGCAACACGACTTGGGGAGGGGGCAGAAGTCAAGCGCACCCTCCCAGTCCGCGCCACCACACCGTATGTTGAAAATCTGAAGCCATCGTTCTACAAACTCTCAACCAGCCTTGGATGAAAAATCTTGAAGAATGTACAAACTGAAAACCAGTTTTTGTTTGCATAGCATCAGCAGCAACGCTTGCTATCAGAGTGCATGAGTTTCATGCTCGATCGATTGAGCTAGCCGGATCAGGCAACAAAAAGTATAAAATAGTTATGTAAATAGTTATTTAATAAAATGTTTTACCCTGTTGCTTTGCTGGTGTGTTGTATACATTTATAATATTTGCATAGAGTTTATCGTTATTTTGGGTGGTGTGGGTGGCGGAGCCGAGCTGTCTTGCAGCCATCATGGTGTGGAGCTCAGTTCATCTCACTAGTTTCGTATTTCTCATGAAGGGTTGTTCCTAATGTTTCTATTTTAGCGAGGTCAAAAAGAGATCCCATTAGTGGCCTACTGATTTAGCTCGATTATTTTTTTTTTTTTTACACAATTTTTCACTATCTGCAAAGACTAAACAGAGTATTGCGGCTTTGTGCTTGTTAGTAAATAGAGAATGAACCAAAGAGAATAAATTCTAAAATAGTAAATGCTTGTATAACAATCAATCAAATGGAGAGACAAGCAGGCACGACGGATTACAACGGGGGCAAAGGCCTGCGTTAACTACCCTTCACTATCTGCAAAGAGAGAGTACTTCTAAGAGAAAAGAGGGGGGGGGCAGCGTTCAAAGCACATCAGCGTGCATAAACACAAAAATGTTTTTACCTATCACGTACTTGACATTTGACAGCTTTTGATATTTGCTATTAAAAAACCATTGAAATTCACTGAAAAAACCATAGGTTTTAGCCCATATATAGTTAGGGATTAGCATTTACAAAACCTTGAAAATTCACTGAAAAAACCATAGGTTATAGACCATATATAGTTAGGGATTAGCATTTACAAAACCATATTTTACTCGCATAAAACCATTGAAATTCGCATATATAGTTAGTTGCGCTAACTATATATCGCGCACCCGCAATCCACTGCTGATGATGTCACATATTACATCATTCATGACATGGTCAGTGACATCACTGATGACATCACTGATGACATCTCAAATGACATCACTGATGACATCACTGATGACATCTCAAATGACATCACTGATGACATCACTGATGACATCTCATTTGACATTACTGATCACATCACTGATGACATCATTCATGTGATTATACGATGAACCTCTTCAGACTCTGATATAACCTTAGATACACTCAGTGTAAACAGACACTCACAGACTGTCACTCATCCATGGAGTTACTCACACACCTAGTCAGTCATGCAAAGAATCAATCACACCTCCATTTCCTCAACTATACAGTTATACACACCTTACTTATTCGAACATATACTAACACATATTTACTCTTTTATACAATCCCTGATACAAGTTCACAATGATCCATACAGCCACTCACACATTCACTGGCTCTTATGCACAGTAATTTATATATGTGAACTCTCACATGTACTGTGTTTTACATATTTACTTACTTTGACATGTAGCACTGAGATATCCATTCACTCACCAATACACTCATACACAGTCAACCACCCATACAGCTGTTTCCACATGCAGTTTTGAACCCATAGATCTAGTGAATCAACTGTTCGCACATGTATGCACAGAGTCACACACCTCCCAGCCACCCCCACACACACACTCACTCTCCCATACAAATACTTGGACAACCAATCAATAACCCATACAGTTACTCATATAGCTACTGATCAACACATGCAGCAGTTCATAGAACAACAGATATTATGATGCACAAATTAAGATAGTTTAGTCACTAACCCATGCACTCAGTGAGACACATTTAATCACTCTCTCATACAGTCAGTCATGCACCTACTAAATCCTTCATCCAGACACTTATACATCCACTCATTCTTGAATATGTAAGACATATTTTAACTTTACAGAAACAGACAGCCACTGGATGATGTCATCAGTGATGTCACTGACCATGTCATGAATGATGTAATATGTGACATCATCAGCAGTGGATTGCGGGTGCGCGATATATAGTTAGCGCAACTAACTATATATGCGAATTTCAATGGTTTTATGCGAGTAAAATAAGGTTTTGTAAATGCTAATCCCTAACTATATATGGTCTATAACCTATGGTTTTTTCAGTGAATTTTCAAGGTTTTGTAAATGCTAATCCCTAACTATATATGGGCTAAAACCTATGGCTTTTTTCAGTGAATATATATATATATATATATATTACCTACTGGCGATAGCCAGTAGGTATATATAGTTAGGATTTTTTTCCTATGGGATTTTTGAAAATTCTATGTCGAATAACTTTGGCTTATGAGGACAGAATTGGCTGAAATTTTCAGGAAAATGGAACATTTTGTTTCTGAGCAGCCCCTGAAAATTTGGGGGGTTTTCGTCAAGGGGGGGCCGAGAAAAAAGGGGGGTCCCAAAACGTGTTTTTCCCATGCAATTTTCCATAGGGCGGTTGGCCTCACTTTTAGCCTGAACGGCTGAATGGATTTACACCAAACTTGGCAAAATTGTAGGGACTGGTAGCCCGATGTGCCTTTGCTATGTCTCAAGATATAGGCTCCAGTGGTTTTTACGAAAATTACCTTTGAAAAATATAAATTGGGCTACATTGGGCTATATATATGTTGGAGCCCAAATGTAGCCCAATGTAGCCCAATGTAGCCCAATGTAGCCCAAAGATGGCCACCAGAGACAAAAAAACCAAATGTAGCCCAAATATCAGCCAGATGTAGCCCAACTATAGCCCAATGACAGATTGTCCCAGAGTGTTCTAAAGAACAACTAGAGTGCTAACAGTCCTACTTATTACAAAGGTATGGCACACCTGAAGCCATCTTGATTGGAATAAAGTGGTAACTCTTAAAACATTTAATTTAAAAAGGAACAAAATGAGGGGGTTCATTTTGCCATAGAAAGTATGATTAGCGAATATATGACGAAATCCCGCATACCATCAGTCGGCAAAAAAAATCCCGCATGTACTATTAGGCCGCAAATTAAAATAACGAAAACTTTTAGAACGAATATGCCTTTAGCATACACTAAACAACTAAACTACCCTAAACCCTAAAACACTACCCCCAGCATGACCCTACACTACACAAACAGTACAACACTACCCCAAACCCTAAAACACTACCCCCAGCATGACCCTACACTACACAAACACTACAACACTACCCTAAACCCTAAAACACTACCCCCAGCATGACCCTACACTACGCAAACACTACAACACTACCCTAAACCCTAAAACACTACCCCCAGCATGACCCTACACTACGCAAACACTACAACACTACCCTAAACCCTAAAACACTACCCCCAGCATGACCCTACACTACGCAAACACTACAACACTACCCAAAACCCTAAAACACTACACCCCAGCATGACCCTACACTACGCAAACACTACAACACTACCCTAAACCCTAAAACACTACCCCCAGCATGACCCTACACTACGCAAACACTACAACACAACCCTAAACCCTAAAACACTACCCCCAGCATGACCCTACACTACGCAAACACTACAACACAACCCTAAACCCTAAAACACTACCCCCAGCATGACCCTACACTACGCAAACACTACAACACTAACCTAAATCCTAAAACACTACCCCCAGCATGACCCTACACTACGCAAACACTACAACACTACCCAAAACCCTACAACACTACACCCCAGCATGACCCTACACTACGCAAATACTACAACACTACCCTAAACCCTAAAACACTACCCCCAGCATGACCCTACACTACGCAAACACTACAACACTACCCTAAACCCTAAAACACTACCCCCAGCATGACCCTACACTACGCAAACACTACAACACTACCCTAAACCCTAAAACACTACCCCCAGCATGACCCTACACTACGCAAACACTACAACACTACCCTAAACCCTAAAACACTACCCCCAGCATGACCCTACACTACGCAAACACTACAACACTACCCTAAACCCTAAAACACTACCCCCAGCATGACCCTACACTACGCAAACACTACAACACTACCCTAAACCCTAAAACACTACCCTCAGCATGACCCTACACTACGCAAACACTACAACACTACCCAAAACCCTAAAACACTACCCCCCAGCATGACCCTACACTACGCAAACACTACAACACTACCCAAAACCCTAAAACACTACCCCCAGCATGACCCTACACTACGCAAACACTACAACACTACCCAAAACCCTAAAACACTACCCCCCAGCATGACCCTACACTACGCAAACACTACAACACTACCCAAAACCCTAAAACACTACCCCCAGCATGACCCTACACTACGCAAACACTACAACACTACCCTAAATCCTAAAACACTACCCCCAGCATGACCCTACACTACGCAAACACTACAACACTACCCAAAACCCTAAAACACTACACCCCAGCATGACCCTACACTACGCAAACACTACAACACTACCCTAAACCCTAAAACACTACCCCCAGCATGACCCTACACTACGCAAACACTACAACACTACCCAATACCCTAAAACACTACACCCCAGCATGACCCTACACTACGCAAACACTACAACACTACCCTAAACCCTAAAACACTACCCCCAGCATGACCCTACACTACACAAACACTACAACACTACCCTAAACCCTAAAACACTACCCCCAGCATGACCCTACACTACGCAAACACTACAACACTACCCTAAACCCTAAAACACTACCCCCAGCATGACCCTACACTACGCAAACACTACAACACTACCCTAAACCCTAAAACACTACACCCCAGCATGACCCTACACTACGCAAACACTACAACACTACCCTAAACCCTAAAACACTACCCCCAGCATGACCCTACACTACGCAAACACTACAACACAACCCTAAACCCTAAAACACTACCCCCAGCATGACCCTACACTACGCAAACACTACAACACAACCCTAAACCCTAAAACACTACCCCCAGCATGACCCTACACTACGCAAACACTACAACACTAACCTAAATCCTAAAACACTACCCCCAGCATGACCCTACACTACGCAAACACTACAACACTACCCAAAACCCTACAACACTACACCCCAGCATGACCCTACACTACGCAAACACTACAACACTACCCTAAACCCTAAAACACTACCCCCAGCATGACCCTACACTACGCAAACACTACACCACTACCCAAAACCCTAAAACACTACACCCCAGCATGACCCTACACTACGCAAACACTACAACACTACCCTAAACCCTAAAACACTACCCCCAGCATGATCCTACACTACGCAAACACTACAACACTACCCTAAACCCTAAAACACTACCCCCAGCATGACCCTACACTACGCAAACACTACAACACTACCCTAAACCCTAAAACACTACCCCCAGCATGACCCTACACTACGCAAACACTACAACACTACCCTAAACCCTAAAACACTACCCCCAGCATGACCCTACACTACGCAAACACTACAACACTACCCTAAACCCTAAAACACTACCCTCAGCATGACCCTACACTACGCAAACACTACAACACTACCCAAAACCCTAAAACACTACCCCCCAGCATGACCCTACACTACGCAAACACTACAACACTACCCAAAACCCTAAAACACTACCCCCCAGCATGACCCTACACTACGCAAACACTACAACACTACCCTAAACCCTAAAACATTACCCCCAGCATGACCCTACACTACGCAAACACTACAACACTACCCAAAACCCTAAAACACTACACCCCAGCATGACCCTACACTACGCAAACACTACAACACTACCCTAAACCCTAAAACACTACCCCCAGCATGACCCTACACTACGCAAACACTACAACACTACCCTAAACCCTAAAACACTACCCCCAGCATGACCCTACACTACGCAAACACTACAACACTACCCTAAACCCTAAAACACTACCCCCAGCATGACCCTACACTACGCAAACACTACAACACTACCCAAAACCCTAAAACACTACCCCCAGCATGACCCTACACTACACAAACACTACAACACTACCCAAAACCCTAAAACACTACCCCCAGCATGACCCTACACTACGCAAACACTACAACACTACCCAAAACCCTAAAACACTACCCCCAGCATGACCCTACACTACGCAAACACTACAACACTACCCAAAACCCTAAAACACTACACCCAGCATGACCCTACACTACGCAAACACTACAACACTACCCTAAACCCTAAAACACTACGCCCAGCATGACCCTACACTACGCAAACACTACAACACTACCCTAAACCCTAAAACACTAGCCCCAGCATGACCCTACACTACGCAAACACTACAACACAACCCTAAACCCTAAAACACTACCCCCAGCATGACCCTACACTACGCAAACACTACAACACTACCCTGAACCCTAAAACACTACCCCCAGCATGACCCTACACTACGCAAACACTACAACACAACCCTAAACCCTAAAACACTACCCCCAGCATGACCCTACACTAAACAACCACCACAACTCTACACTACACTAACACAACACTACACTACACAACACTACACTACACTACACAATCACTAACCCACGAAAAAATTAACACAAACCCACTTACCTCTCTCGTCATCGTGGTTTTCACAACGCAAATGCATTTACCATACATGCCTTTAAAACGTAATTCTTTGTAAAGGCATGCGCGATAAATGCACATGCGTTTTGAAAAAATGCGGGATAATGGTATGCGAGCTCAATGACCTTGCGGGATAATGGTATGCGGACTGAAAGTCTGCGGGATAAAAAATGCGGGAAAATGGCTGCAAACCATGATTAGCAGCAGACTTCCCTGGTGAGCACTAGCTTGACTACAGTGATCTAATGAGCAACTAGAGTGCTAACATTCAGAATTTATGGCAAATGTGTGACACATCTGAATGCCTTCTTGATAGAAGCAAAGTAAACAAGCATTGAAAATGCAATAGATCTCGCCCTCGTTTAAGTTAAAGCCATTCTGTTTGTAATGAGGTGGCTTTTTAGCTTTGCTTTTATTAGTGTTTTTAAAACTTTCATGTAAATAACATGCATATGTATGCATATATGTATATGTATGCATGCATTTATATTTATATAGATATGCAGATTACATATGTTTATATATGTATATTACCTACTGGCGATAGCCAGTGGGTATATATAGTTAGGATTTTTTCTCTATGGGATTTCTGAAAATTCTATGTCTAATAACTTTGGCGTTTGTGGACGGAATTGGCTGAAATTTTCAGGAAAATGGCACATTTTTTTCTGAGCAGCCCCTGAAAATTTGGTGGGGTTTCGTCAAGGGGGGTCCCAAAACGCGTTTTTCCCATTCATTTTTCCATAGGGCGGTTGGACTCACTTTTAGCTCGAACGGCTGAATAGATTTACATGAAACTTGGCAAAATTGTAGATATGGTTTGCCCGACGTGCCTTTGCTATGTCTCAATATATGTGCTCCAGTGGATTTTGAGAAATTAACGTTTAAAAAAATATATATATCTGTGACAGCGCTCCGGTTAGCGCCCCGGTTCGCGTACCTGATGCGTAACGGAACTTCGCGAAGCGAATCTGATTGGCTCTCCGGTGTCTGTCAACATTCTAAACAAACCGGAGCGGCCGCCATCTTGTCTCTCGGTACGATCGAGAGACAAGATGTGGTGAAAAACGAAGGGGGAAATGAAGGAAAGGGGGCAAGGTAGACCATTCCTGACCCCCTAGGATTGATGAGGGGGATATTAAAGTGCCCCGCGGGGCAAAAAATTTTGCGATTTTACGCCGTAGAGGCGCGTCCCGGTACGCGAACCGGGCAGCTCACCGGGCAGCTAACCGGGCAGCTAACCGGCAGCGTAGCTGTCAACATTGTAAACAGTCCGGAGCGGCCGCCATCTTGTCTCTCGGTAGGTTCGAGACCCCCTAGGATTTATGAGGGGGATATTAAAGTCCCCCGCGATTTTTCGCGGTAGAGGCGCTTCCCGGTACGCGAACCGGGCAGCTAACCGGCAGCGTAACGGGAGTCCGCCATCTTGTGTTTTTGGAGCGTCCGGTTCGCGTACCGGGTAGCGTCCCGGTAAGCGTAACAAGGGGAAAACCAAGAGAAACAGTAAAAAAAAAATGAAGGGAATAGATTTCCAGCAAACTTGGCAAAATTGTAGGGACTGTTTGTTTGATGTGCCTTTGCAAGGCCTCAAGATATGTGCACGTGTGGATTTTGTCTAATTAAGGTTAAAAAAAATATATATATCTGTAAGCGTGCTCCGGCACGCTTACGTTACGGGTTTTGTTTGCGCTGCAGAACCGATACGTCACGGTTATGCGACGCGTCATGAGGCGTCTCACGTGGCTACGTGATACGTCACGTAATAAAGAATATATTTTACAGCTATAGATATTAGCTTTTAAAAAACCAATGAAATTCACTGAAAAAACCATAGGTTATAGACCATATATAGTTAGGAATTTGCATTTACAAAACCTTGAAAATTCACTGAAAAAACCATAGGTTAGAGACCATATATAGTTAGCTGGACATTTTATTGACAAAAAACCAATGAAATTCCATATATAGTTAGTTGCACTAACTATATATCGCGCACCCGCAATCCACTGCTGATGATGTCACATATTACATCATTCATGACATGGTCAGTGACATCACTGATGACATCACTGATGACATCTCAAATGACATCACTGATGACATCACTGATGACATCTCAAATGACATCAGTGATGACATCATGACACACCAATACCAGTTACTACATACGCACTCACTGATTCCTACGTCTACACACACATTCACTCATTCACCCATACAATCACTCATACATACAGTCACTCATTATTACACTATCATATGCACTCATACACCTATGCAGACACTCACACACTGCCACTCATCCATGGAGTTACTCACACACCTAGTCAGTCCTGTAAAGAATCAATCACACTTCCATTTCCTCATCTATACAGTTAAACACAGAACACCATACTTCAGTGACATCACTGATGACATCACTGATGACATCTCAAATGACATCACTGATGACATCTCAAATGACATCACTGATGACATCATGACACACCAATACCAGTTACTACATACGCACTCACTGATTCCTACGTCTACACACACATTCACTCATTCACCCATACAATCACTCATACATACAGTCACTCATTATTACAACACTATCATATGCACTCATACACCTAGTCAGTCCTGTGAAGAATCAATCACACTTCGATTTCCTCATCTATACAGTTAAACACAGAACACCATACTTTTCACACATATACTAACACATACTTACTCTCTTATACAATCACTGATACAAGTACACATTGATATGCACAGAGTCACACACCTCCCAGCCAGCCACACACACACTCAGTCTTCCATACATCCACTCATTCTTCAATATGTAAAACATATTTAAACTTTACAAAAACACACAGACACTAGATGATGTCATCAGTGATGTCATTTGAGATGTCATCAGTGATGTCATTTGAGATGTCATCAGTGATGTCACTGACCATGTCATGAATGATGTAATATGTGACATCATCAGCAGTGGATTGCGGGTGCGCGATATATAGTTAGTGCAACTAACTATATATGGAATTTCATTGGTTTTTTGTCAATAAAATGTCCAGCTAACTATATATGGTCTCTAACCTATGGTTTTTTCAGTGAATTTTCAAGGTTTTGTAAATGCAAATTCCTAACTATATATGGTCTATAACCTATGGTTTTTTCAGTGAATATATATATATATATATATATATATATATATATATATATATATATATATATATATATATATATTACCTACTGGCGATAGCCAGTAGGTATATATAGTTAGGATTTTTTTCCTATGGGATTTTTGAAAATTCTATGTCGAATAACTTTGGCTTATGAGGACAGAATTGGCTGAAATTTTCAGGAAAATGGAACATTTTGTTTCTGAGCAGCCCCTGAAAATTTGGGGGGTTTTCGTCAAGGGGGGGCCGAGAAAAAAGGGGGGTCCCAAAACGTGTTTTTCCCATGCAATTTTCCATAGGGCGGTTGGCCTCACTTTTAGCCTGAACGGCTGAATGGATTTACACCAAACTTGGCAAAATTGTAGGGACTGGTAGCCCGATGTGCCTTTGCTATGTCTCAAGATATAGGCTCCAGTGGTTTTTACGAAAATTACCTTTGAAAAATATAAATTGGGCTACATTGGGCTATATATATGTTGGAGCCCAAATGTAGCCCAATGTAGCCCAATGTAGCCCAATGTAGCCCAAAGATGGCCACCAGAGACAAAAAAACCAAATGTAGCCCAAATATCAGCCAGATGTAGCCCAACTATAGCCCAATGACAGATTGTCCCAGAGTGTTCTAAAGAACAACTAGAGTGCTAACAGTCCTACTTATTACAAAGGTATGGCACACCTGAAGCCATCTTGATTGGAATAAAGTGGTAACTCTTAAAACATTTAATTTAAAAAGGAACAAAATGAGGGGGTTCATTTTGCCATAGAAAGTATGATTAGCGAATATATGACGAAATCCCGCATACCATCAGTCGGCAAAAAAAATCCCGCATGTACTATTAGGCCGCAAATTAAAATAACGAAAACTTTTAGAACGAATATGCCTTTAGCATACACTAAACAACTAAACTACCCTAAACCCTAAAACACTACCCCCAGCATGACCCTACACTACACAAACAGTACAACACTACCCCAAACCCTAAAACACTACCCCCAGCATGACCCTACACTACACAAACACTACAACACTACCCTAAACCCTAAAACACTACCCCCAGCATGACCCTACACTACGCAAACACTACAACACTACCCTAAACCCTAAAACACTACCCCCAGCATGACCCTACACTACGCAAACACTACAACACTACCCTAAACCCTAAAACACTACCCCCAGCATGACCCTACACTACGCAAACACTACAACACTACCCAAAACCCTAAAACACTACACCCCAGCATGACCCTACACTACGCAAACACTACAACACTACCCTAAACCCTAAAACACTACCCCCAGCATGACCCTACACTACGCAAACACTACAACACAACCCTAAACCCTAAAACACTACCCCCAGCATGACCCTACACTACGCAAACACTACAACACAACCCTAAACCCTAAAACACTACCCCCAGCATGACCCTACACTACGCAAACACTACAACACTAACCTAAATCCTAAAACACTACCCCCAGCATGACCCTACACTACGCAAACACTACAACACTACCCAAAACCCTACAACACTACACCCCAGCATGACCCTACACTACGCAAATACTACAACACTACCCTAAACCCTAAAACACTACCCCCAGCATGACCCTACACTACGCAAACACTACAACACTACCCTAAACCCTAAAACACTACCCCCAGCATGACCCTACACTACGCAAACACTACAACACTACCCTAAACCCTAAAACACTACCCCCAGCATGACCCTACACTACGCAAACACTACAACACTACCCTAAACCCTAAAACACTACCCCCAGCATGACCCTACACTACGCAAACACTACAACACTACCCTAAACCCTAAAACACTACCCCCAGCATGACCCTACACTACGCAAACACTACAACACTACCCTAAACCCTAAAACACTACCCTCAGCATGACCCTACACTACGCAAACACTACAACACTACCCAAAACCCTAAAACACTACCCCCCAGCATGACCCTACACTACGCAAACACTACAACACTACCCAAAACCCTAAAACACTACCCCCAGCATGACCCTACACTACGCAAACACTACAACACTACCCAAAACCCTAAAACACTACCCCCCAGCATGACCCTACACTACGCAAACACTACAACACTACCCAAAACCCTAAAACACTACCCCCAGCATGACCCTACACTACGCAAACACTACAACACTACCCTAAATCCTAAAACACTACCCCCAGCATGACCCTACACTACGCAAACACTACAACACTACCCAAAACCCTAAAACACTACACCCCAGCATGACCCTACACTACGCAAACACTACAACACTACCCTAAACCCTAAAACACTACCCCCAGCATGACCCTACACTACGCAAACACTACAACACTACCCAATACCCTAAAACACTACACCCCAGCATGACCCTACACTACGCAAACACTACAACACTACCCTAAACCCTAAAACACTACCCCCAGCATGACCCTACACTACACAAACACTACAACACTACCCTAAACCCTAAAACACTACCCCCAGCATGACCCTACACTACGCAAACACTACAACACTACCCTAAACCCTAAAACACTACCCCCAGCATGACCCTACACTACGCAAACACTACAACACTACCCTAAACCCTAAAACACTACCCCCAGCATGACCCTACACTACGCAAACACTACAACACTACCCAAAACCCTAAAACACTACACCCCAGCATGACCCTACACTACGCAAACACTACAACACTACCCTAAACCCTAAAACACTACCCCCAGCATGACCCTACACTACGCAAACACTACAACACAACCCTAAACCCTAAAACACTACCCCCAGCATGACCCTACACTACGCAAACACTACAACACAACCCTAAACCCTAAAACACTACCCCCAGCATGACCCTACACTACGCAAACACTACAACACTAACCTAAATCCTAAAACACTACCCCCAGCATGACCCTACACTACGCAAACACTACAACACTACCCAAAACCCTACAACACTACACCCCAGCATGACCCTACACTACGCAAACACTACAACACTACCCTAAACCCTAAAACACTACCCCCAGCATGACCCTACACTACGCAAACACTACACCACTACCCAAAACCCTAAAACACTACACCCCAGCATGACCCTACACTACGCAAACACTACAACACTACCCTAAACCCTAAAACACTACCCCCAGCATGATCCTACACTACGCAAACACTACAACACTACCCTAAACCCTAAAACACTACCCCCAGCATGACCCTACACTACGCAAACACTACAACACTACCCTAAACCCTAAAACACTACCCCCAGCATGACCCTACACTACGCAAACACTACAACACTACCCTAAACCCTAAAACACTACCCCCAGCATGACCCTACACTACGCAAACACTACAACACTACCCTAAACCCTAAAACACTACCCTCAGCATGACCCTACACTACGCAAACACTACAACACTACCCAAAACCCTAAAACACTACCCCCCAGCATGACCCTACACTACGCAAACACTACAACACTACCCAAAACCCTAAAACACTACCCCCCAGCATGACCCTACACTACGCAAACACTACAACACTACCCTAAACCCTAAAACATTACCCCCAGCATGACCCTACACTACGCAAACACTACAACACTACCCAAAACCCTAAAACACTACACCCCAGCATGACCCTACACTACGCAAACACTACAACACTACCCTAAACCCTAAAACACTACCCCCAGCATGACCCTACACTACGCAAACACTACAACACTACCCTAAACCCTAAAACACTACCCCCAGCATGACCCTACACTACGCAAACACTACAACACTACCCTAAACCCTAAAACACTACCCCCAGCATGACCCTACACTACGCAAACACTACAACACTACCCAAAACCCTAAAACACTACCCCCAGCATGACCCTACACTACACAAACACTACAACACTACCCAAAACCCTAAAACACTACCCCCAGCATGACCCTACACTACGCAAACACTACAACACTACCCAAAACCCTAAAACACTACCCCCAGCATGACCCTACACTACGCAAACACTACAACACTACCCAAAACCCTAAAACACTACACCCAGCATGACCCTACACTACGCAAACACTACAACACTACCCTAAACCCTAAAACACTACGCCCAGCATGACCCTACACTACGCAAACACTACAACACTACCCTAAACCCTAAAACACTAGCCCCAGCATGACCCTACACTACGCAAACACTACAACACAACCCTAAACCCTAAAACACTACCCCCAGCATGACCCTACACTACGCAAACACTACAACACTACCCTGAACCCTAAAACACTACCCCCAGCATGACCCTACACTACGCAAACACTACAACACAACCCTAAACCCTAAAACACTACCCCCAGCATGACCCTACACTAAACAACCACCACAACTCTACACTACACTAACACAACACTACACTACACAACACTACACTACACTACACAATCACTAACCCACGAAAAAATTAACACAAACCCACTTACCTCTCTCGTCATCGTGGTTTTCACAACGCAAATGCATTTACCATACATGCCTTTAAAACGTAATTCTTTGTAAAGGCATGCGCGATAAATGCACATGCGTTTTGAAAAAATGCGGGATAATGGTATGCGAGCTCAATGACCTTGCGGGATAATGGTATGCGGACTGAAAGTCTGCGGGATAAAAAATGCGGGAAAATGGCTGCAAACCATGATTAGCAGCAGACTTCCCTGGTGAGCACTAGCTTGACTACAGTGATCTAATGAGCAACTAGAGTGCTAACATTCAGAATTTATGGCAAATGTGTGACACATCTGAATGCCTTCTTGATAGAAGCAAAGTAAACAAGCATTGAAAATGCAATAGATCTCGCCCTCGTTTAAGTTAAAGCCATTCTGTTTGTAATGAGGTGGCTTTTTAGCTTTGCTTTTATTAGTGTTTTTAAAACTTTCATGTAAATAACATGCATATGTATGCATATATGTATATGTATGCATGCATTTATATTTATATAGATATGCAGATTACATATGTTTATATATGTATATTACCTACTGGCGATAGCCAGTGGGTATATATAGTTAGGATTTTTTCTCTATGGGATTTCTGAAAATTCTATGTCTAATAACTTTGGCGTTTGTGGACGGAATTGGCTGAAATTTTCAGGAAAATGGCACATTTTTTTCTGAGCAGCCCCTGAAAATTTGGTGGGGTTTCGTCAAGGGGGGTCCCAAAACGCGTTTTTCCCATTCATTTTTCCATAGGGCGGTTGGACTCACTTTTAGCTCGAACGGCTGAATAGATTTACATGAAACTTGGCAAAATTGTAGATATGGTTTGCCCGACGTGCCTTTGCTATGTCTCAATATATGTGCTCCAGTGGATTTTGAGAAATTAACGTTTAAAAAAATATATATATCTGTGACAGCGCTCCGGTTAGCGCCCCGGTTCGCGTACCTGATGCGTAACGGAACTTCGCGAAGCGAATCTGATTGGCTCTCCGGTGTCTGTCAACATTCTAAACAAACCGGAGCGGCCGCCATCTTGTCTCTCGGTACGATCGAGAGACAAGATGTGGTGAAAAACGAAGGGGGAAATGAAGGAAAGGGGGCAAGGTAGACCATTCCTGACCCCCTAGGATTGATGAGGGGGATATTAAAGTGCCCCGCGGGGCAAAAAATTTTGCGATTTTACGCCGTAGAGGCGCGTCCCGGTACGCGAACCGGGCAGCTCACCGGGCAGCTAACCGGGCAGCTAACCGGCAGCGTAGCTGTCAACATTGTAAACAGTCCGGAGCGGCCGCCATCTTGTCTCTCGGTAGGTTCGAGACCCCCTAGGATTTATGAGGGGGATATTAAAGTCCCCCGCGATTTTTCGCGGTAGAGGCGCTTCCCGGTACGCGAACCGGGCAGCTAACCGGCAGCGTAACGGGAGTCCGCCATCTTGTGTTTTTGGAGCGTCCGGTTCGCGTACCGGGTAGCGTCCCGGTAAGCGTAACAAGGGGAAAACCAAGAGAAACAGTAAAAAAAAAATGAAGGGAATAGATTTCCAGCAAACTTGGCAAAATTGTAGGGACTGTTTGTTTGATGTGCCTTTGCAAGGCCTCAAGATATGTGCACGTGTGGATTTTGTCTAATTAAGGTTAAAAAAAATATATATATCTGTAAGCGTGCTCCGGCACGCTTACGTTACGGGTTTTGTTTGCGCTGCAGAACCGATACGTCACGGTTATGCGACGCGTCATGAGGCGTCTCACGTGGCTACGTGATACGTCACGTAATAAAGAATATATTTTACAGCTATAGATATTAGCTTTTAAAAAACCAATGAAATTCACTGAAAAAACCATAGGTTATAGACCATATATAGTTAGGAATTTGCATTTACAAAACCTTGAAAATTCACTGAAAAAACCATAGGTTAGAGACCATATATAGTTAGCTGGACATTTTATTGACAAAAAACCAATGAAATTCCATATATAGTTAGTTGCACTAACTATATATCGCGCACCCGCAATCCACTGCTGATGATGTCACATATTACATCATTCATGACATGGTCAGTGACATCACTGATGACATCACTGATGACATCTCAAATGACATCACTGATGACATCACTGATGACATCTCAAATGACATCAGTGATGACATCATGACACACCAATACCAGTTACTACATACGCACTCACTGATTCCTACGTCTACACACACATTCACTCATTCACCCATACAATCACTCATACATACAGTCACTCATTATTACACTATCATATGCACTCATACACCTATGCAGACACTCACACACTGCCACTCATCCATGGAGTTACTCACACACCTAGTCAGTCCTGTAAAGAATCAATCACACTTCCATTTCCTCATCTATACAGTTAAACACAGAACACCATACTTCAGTGACATCACTGATGACATCACTGATGACATCTCAAATGACATCACTGATGACATCTCAAATGACATCACTGATGACATCATGACACACCAATACCAGTTACTACATACGCACTCACTGATTCCTACGTCTACACACACATTCACTCATTCACCCATACAATCACTCATACATACAGTCACTCATTATTACAACACTATCATATGCACTCATACACCTAGTCAGTCCTGTGAAGAATCAATCACACTTCGATTTCCTCATCTATACAGTTAAACACAGAACACCATACTTTTCACACATATACTAACACATACTTACTCTCTTATACAATCACTGATACAAGTACACATTGATATGCACAGAGTCACACACCTCCCAGCCAGCCACACACACACTCAGTCTTCCATACATCCACTCATTCTTCAATATGTAAAACATATTTAAACTTTACAAAAACACACAGACACTAGATGATGTCATCAGTGATGTCATTTGAGATGTCATCAGTGATGTCATTTGAGATGTCATCAGTGATGTCACTGACCATGTCATGAATGATGTAATATGTGACATCATCAGCAGTGGATTGCGGGTGCGCGATATATAGTTAGTGCAACTAACTATATATGGAATTTCATTGGTTTTTTGTCAATAAAATGTCCAGCTAACTATATATGGTCTCTAACCTATGGTTTTTTCAGTGAATATATATATATATATATATATATATATATATATATATATATATATATATATATATATATATATATATATATATATATATATATATATATATATATATTACCTACTGGCGGTCGCCAGTAGGTAGTTATAGTTAGGATAATTTTCAATGTTAAATCTCAACATTCTATTTTGAATAACTTTGGCGCCGGTTGTCGAATCTGCCTGAAATTTTCAGGAAAATGGTCTCATGGCGGTCCGGTCCTTCCCTGAAAGTTTGGGGGGGATTCGTCAAGCGGGGGCCGAGATAAAAGGGGGGTCCCAAAACGCGTTTTCCCCATGTTAATTTCCATAGGGCGGTCGATTTCACTTTTAGCCCGAACGGCTGAATGGATTTCCACCAAACTTGGCAAAATTGTAGGGACTGGTAGCCCGATGTGCCTTTGCTATGTCTCAAGATATGTGCTTCAGTGGATTTTGAGAAATTAACGTTCAAAAAAATATATATATCTATATGCGCTCTCGGGTGCGCGCACCCGTGAGCGCTCCCGGCGCGCCACGCGACTTGCGCGCAGAAAGCTGATTGGCTCTCAGTTGTCTGTAAACATTCTAAACAGTCCGGAGCGGCCGCCATCTTGTCTATCGGTAAAATCTAGTCATAAGAGGTGGCAAAAACAAAGGGTGGAATTGACCATAAGGGGGCAGGGTAGACCCCCCCTGACCCCCTAGGTTTGATATGGGGGCCATTAAAGGGCCCCGCGGGGCCTCAAAAAAATTTTTTTTTTTTCGATTTTCGCGGGGGAAGCGCTTGGTGCGCGCACGGGGGAGCGTATCGGGGAGGGTACTATGGAAAAATAATCACTTCAAAAATTATAATATAGTGGGAGAAAGGTAGTAACTATGAGTAAACTTACTATGTAACAGAAAAATAGTTGAACAGTATACTATAAGTCTCACTTTATATTTTAAACATTTTTGGTAATACTTCATGAATTACATATAAAAAAGAATATTGTCTGAAACAATTGAAATTATTAAAGATAAATTTATTCCTCTGATTCTTTTTCATAATTTAATAAAATTTCTAACATAATATTGTCCGGAATTTCCTCATAATTATATGTACATGATTCAATTTCTTCCAAACATTCTATAAACTGTTCATCCAAAGAGTCATCCATGAAATCAACTTCTTTTTTTTCATCTTCTGGTTTTTCCACCTTTACTTTGATAGAAGTATCATTTGCCTTATTTTCTCCTTCCATTTTCTTTCTGAAAATTGCATATAAATTAACTATATTAGTAGAGCTAGTATACCAGAGAAGCCTAACTCAATCCATAACTATTACAGAGAAGTCTATGTCTATCTCTAACTATTAAAGAGGGATAGCATATCACTAACAGAATATTTTTTAAGAAATAAACTTAACGTGTACAATATACTTCCATAATTAGAAGTTACCTTAGAGAAATTAGTTGAAGTTGACAGTGAAATTTGTTTTCAAGTGTACTTCAGGAAGCAGTAGTCAAAATTGCTGTGTTTCCCTCTCTTCTTTTATATATATTGTTGTACTTAACCAATCAAACGACAGGAAAAAATCGTAGAAAATGAGAGATACTTTTTAATTGGTTGTAAATTCTAACATTACAAGTGTGTTTTTGTCATGTAATTTACCTCAGGATATTTAGACAGGCCTGTAGCCTAAATGTCTCAATGGAATTTCACCAAATTTGTGCAAATGGTAGGGACTGCTATGTAGTAGGGCGTATTCTATATTTGATGAAAGTGTCTCCATTGGGTTTTCCGTAAATTACTTTCCCACCTTTTTTTATTTTGCGCTTACTAGTGCGCGCTCAAGTACGCGCACGGGCAGCGTATCGGGAGTCATCCATTTTGTGTTTCGGGACAATCGAGTCACAAGATGGAGGGCAATCAATGTTCGGTATGGCTAGAAGGGGGCACAGTAGAGACTTCTTGACCCTCTACGTTTTCTGAGGGGGTCTTAGGAGGCTCATAAAGGTGAAAACAAAAAAAAAATATGTGATATTTTTTGCGGGGGAAGCGCCCGGTACGCGCACCTTTAAGCGTACTCGTACGCGTACTTTGGTGAAAAATAGTGAAAAAAGTTAGAAAAAAATAAACGCTTTGAATGATCAGAGTTAGGGTAGCTCTGAAAAGAGCTTTTGGGTTCTGTGGTTGATTTAGGTACCTACAAGTAGGTTCCAATACACATTCTTAAATTCAGGAGGAATATTCTATTCCCCTCATCTGAGAAGTGCACTCCATCTCCTCTGTAGATGTCTTGCATGTTGTAACGCAAGTTATTATTGTATAATGAACCCATTCCATAGTCTCTCATGTAAGCAGAAACAGATTTATTTACATGTTTCCGTGCTTTCTCAAATTGTGGACCAAATTGGTTGGACCAGTTCCATTTCTGTCTTTGGCATATATTGGAATATACCAAGGCAGTGTGGGGAAAAAGTATCATCAATTGATGAAAGGTGTCCTTTAATAGCATTTCCAGACCTACCCCAGTTAATGTGCCTAGATCGTTTCCACCACAGTGCACAATTATAAGGTCAGGTTCTGGCAGATGCAAAAAGGTTTTCACCAATGGTATCAATTGGTGACATTTTAATCCTCTGTGGCCAATCCACTTGATTTCCACATTTGATAAATCAAGGTTATGAAAATTTCTGCTAGCTGCATACCTTTGAGCCCAGTGGATGTAGCTATGTCCAATAACCCAAACAGAGTACATGATGTGAGAAGGTTCTGGTCCAGTCAGATGAAGTGTGGGAATGAAATGGCAGTTGGAACAGTAGGAGTTCACAAAAAAATAATTGTGGAGTTTCTGTGCTCTTGAATCACTAGCAATGATTGGTGGATTCAGATAGTTGAAAACTGAAAGTTAGGGTGTATGGTTATGTTGTGTGAAAGAAGCAATTTGAATGGTTTAAAAAAAGTCACCAAAAGCAAAAATACCCTGTATAGGCTGCTGTATTGACAGGTCAAACATCCTTGCTGAGTTAATTTGCAACATTGTAAGATAAACTTTTGAACCTTAGAGTTCAGTTAGGAGGGAGTTGCTATGGTAACAGATAGAAAGGTTTGAGAGGGGGATGGGTGTTGGTTTGAAAATAGTGAGGGAAGAGTTTTCATTGGTTGAATTAAGGCATATGTGTACAAAGATAGAGATTTTCTATGCCAGTCTTGGTTTCAGTGTATTGAGAGCACACCTTTTCCTCTGCTAAAGAAAAATTGGTGTGTGTGTCTGACACTGTTTTCAATCTCCAAAAGCATTTCTAAAGGTAAGTAATGATTCATTTAATTTAGATAGAGATTTATTTTCTCTATGGAGAATATTTGGAAGCAGATAGTTATGTTTTAGAAGTGAAATTGTATGTTAGTATATAAGTCCTGCGCAGTGTTTTTTACATGTTATTTAAAAATCGATTTTGGGTGCAAATGAATGGTATTTTTATTTGGCCTTTTTTATGATTGCCATGTGCAGTTGATGCATGACTTTAAACATGGGTAATAAGTGATGCACTGGTGGCGCCAGGCTTTTATAAATGAGGCCCTGACTTTGTTTGATGATATTGAGTGGTTGTAGTTAGGTTCTGTGCAGTGTTTTTTACATGTTATTGAAAAATCGATTTTTGGGTGCAATTGATTGGTATATGTATTTGGCCCTTATTTATGAATGCCATGTGCAGCTGATGCATGACTTTAAACATGGGTAATAAGTGACGCACTGGTGGCGCAAGGCTTTCATAAATAAGGCCTGACTTTGTTTGATGATATTGAGTGGTTGTACTTAGGTTCTGTGCAGTGTTCCTTACATGTTATTCAAAAATCGATTTTTGGGTGCAATTGATTGGTATATGTATTTGGCCCTTATTTATGATTGCCATGTGCAGCTGATGCATGACTTTAAACATGGGTAATAAGTGACGCACTGGTGGTGCAAGGCTTTCATAAATAAGGCTCTGACTTTGTTTGATGATATTGATTGGTTGTACATAGGTTCTGCACAGTGCTTCTTACATGTTAAACAAAAATCGATTTTTGGGTGCAATTGATTGGTATATGTATTTGGCCCTTATTTATGAATGCCATGTGCAGCTGATGCATGACTTTAAACATGGGTAATAAGTGACGCACTGGTGGCGCAAGGCTTTCATAAATAAGGCCCTGACTTTGTTTGATGATATTGATTGGTTGTACTTAGGTTCTGCGCCGTGTTTCTTACATGTTATTGAAAAATCGATTTTTGGGTGCAATTGATTAGTATATGTATTTTGCCCTAATTTATGATTGCCATGTGCAACTGATGCATGACTTTAAACATGGGTAATAAGTGACGCACTGGTGGCGCAAGGCTTTCATAAATAAGGCCTGACTTTGTTTGATGATATTGAGTGGTTGTACTTAGGTTCTGTGCAGTGTTCCTTACATGTTATTCAAAAATCGATTTTTGGGTGCAATTGATTGGTATATGTATTTGGCCCTTATTTATGATTGCCATGTGCAGCTGATGCATGACTTTAAACATGGGTAATAAGTGACGCACTGGTGGCGCAAGGCTTTCATAAATAAGGCTCTGACTTTGTTTGATGATATTGATTGGTTGTACATAGGTTCTGCACAGTGCTTCTTACATGTTATTGAAAAATCGATTTTTGGGTGCAATTGATTGGTATATGTATTTGGCCCTTATTTATGATTGCCATGTGCAGCCGATGCATGACTTTCAACATGGGTAATACGTGACGCACTGGTGGCGCAAGGCTTTCATAAATAAGGCCCTGACTTTGTTTGATGATATTGATTGGTTGTACTTAGGTTCTGCGCCGTGTTTCTTACATGTTATTGAAAAATCGATTTTTGGGTGCAATTGATTAGTATATGTATTTTGCCCTAATTTATGATTGCCATGTGCAACTGATGCATGACTTTAAACATGGGTAATAAGTGACGCACTGGTGGCGCAAGGCTTTCATAAATAAGGCCTGACTTTGTTTGATGATATTGAGTGGTTGTACTTAGGTTCTGTGCAGTGTTCCTTACATGTTATTCAAAAATCGATTTTTGGGTGCAATTGATTGGTATATGTATTTGGCCCTTATTTATGATTGCCATGTGCAGCTGATGCATGACTTTAAACATGGGTAATAAGTGACGCACTGGTGGCGCAAGGCTTTCATAAATAAGGCTCTGACTTTGTTTGATGATATTGATTGGTTGTACATAGGTTCTGCACAGTGCTTCTTACATGTTATTGAAAAATCGATTTTTGGGTGCAATTGATTGGTATATGTATTTGGCCCTTATTTATGAATGCCATGTGCAGCTGATGCATGACTTTAAACATGGGTAATAAGTGACGCACTGGTGGCGCAAGGCTTTCATAAATAAGGCCCTGACTTTGTTTGATGATATTGAGTGGTTGTACTTAGGTTCTGTGCAGTGTTCCTTACATGTTATTCAAAAATCGATTTTTGGGTGCAATTGATTGGTATATGTATTTGGCCCTTATTTATGATTGCCATGTGCAGCCGATGCATGACTTTCAACATGGGTAATACGTGACGCACTGGTGGCGCAAGGCTTTCATAAATAAGGCCCTGACTTTGTTTGATGATATTGATTGGTTGTACTTAGGTTCTGCGCCGTGTTTCTTACATGTTATTGTAAAATTGATTTTTGGGTGCAATTGATTAGTATATGTATTTTGCCCTAATTTATGATTGCCATGTGCAACTGATGCATGACTTTAAACATGGGTAATAAGTGACGCACTGGTGGCGCAAGGCTTTCATAAATAAGGCCTGACTTTGTTTGATGATATTGAGTGGTTGTACTTAGGTTCTGTGCAGTGTTCCTTACATGTTATTCAAAAATCGATTTTTGGGTGCAATTGATTGGTATATGTATTTGGCACTTATTTATGATTGCCATGTGCAGCTGATGCATGACTTTAAACATGGGTAATAAGTGACGCACTGGTGGTGCAAGGCTTTCATAAATAAGGCTCTGACTTTGTTTGATGATATTGATTGGTTGTACATAGGTTCTGCACAGTGCTTCTTACATGTTAAACAAAAATCGATTTTTGGGTGCAATTGATTGGTATATGTATTTGGCCCTTATTTATGAATGCCATGTGCAGCTGATGCATGACTTTAAACATGGGTAATAAGTGACGCACTGGTGGCGCAAGGCTTTCATAAATAAGGCCCTGACTTTGTTTGATGATATTGATTGGTTGTACTTAGGTTCTGCGCCGTGTTTCTTACATGTTATTGAAAAATCGATTTTTGGGTGCAATTGATTAGTATATGTATTTTGCCCTAATTTATGATTGCCATGTGCAACTGATGCATGACTTTAAACATGGGTAATAAGTGACGCACTGGTGGCGCAAGGCTTTCATAAATAAGGCCTGACTTTGTTTGATGATATTGAGTGGTTGTACTTAGGTTCTGTGCAGTGTTCCTTACATGTTATTCAAAAATCGATTTTTGGGTGCAATTGATTGGTATATGTATTTGGCCCTTATTTATGATTGCCATGTGCAGCTGATGCATGACTTTAAACATGGGTAATAAGTGACGCACTGGTGGCGCAAGGCTTTCATAAATAAGGCTCTGACTTTGTTTGATGATATTGATTGGTTGTACATAGGTTCTGCACAGTGCTTCTTACATGTTATTGAAAAATCGATTTTTGGGTGCAATTGATTGGTATATGTATTTGGCACTTATTTATGATTGCCATGTGCAGCCGATGCATGACTTTAAACATGGGTAATAAGTGACACACTGGTGGCGCAAGGCTTTCATAAATAAGGCTCTGACTTTGTTTGATGATATTGATTGGTTGTACATAGGTTCTGCACAGTGTTTCTTACATGTTATTCAAAAATCGATTTTTGGGTGCAATTGATTGGTATATGTATTTGGCCCTTATTTATGATTGCCATGTGCAGCTGATGCATGACTTTAAACATGGGTAATAAGTGACGCACTGGTGGCGCAAGGCTTTCATAAATAAGGCCCTGACTTTGTTTGATGATATTGATTGGTTGTACATAGGTTCTGCGCAGTGTTTCTTACATGTTATTCAAAAATTGATTTTTGGGTGCAATTGATTGGTATATGTATTTGGCCCTTATTTATGATTGCCATGTGCAGCCGATGCATGACTTTCAACATGGGTAATACGTGACGCACTGGTGGCGCAAGGCTTTCATAAATAAGGCCCTGACTTTGTTTGATGATATTGAGTGGTTGTACTTAGGTTTTGCGCAGTGTTTCTTACATGCTATTCAAAAATCGATTTTTGGGTGCAATTGATTGGTATATGTATTTGGCCCTTATTTATGATTGCCATGTGCAGCCGATGCATGACTTTAAACATGGGTAATACGTGACGCAATGGTGGCGCAAGGCTTTCATAAATAAGGCCCTGACTTTGTTTGATGATATTGAGTGGTTGTACTTAGGTTCTGTGCAGTGTTCCTTACATGTTATTCAAAAATCGATTTTTGGGTGCAATTGATTGGTATATGTATTTGGCCCTTATTTATGATTGCCATGTGCAGCCGATGCATGACTTTCAACATGGGTAATACGTGACGCACTGGTGGCGCAAGGCTTTCATAAATAAGGCCCTGACTTTGTTTGATGATATTGATTGGTTGTACTTAGGTTCTGCGCCGTGTTTCTTACATGTTATTGTAAAATTGATTTTTGGGTGCAATTGATTAGTATATGTATTTTGCCCTAATTTATGATTGCCATGTGCAACTGATGCATGACTTTAAACATGGGTAATAAGTGACGCACTGGTGGCGCAAGGCTTTCATAAATAAGGCCTGACTTTGTTTGATGATATTGAGTGGTTGTACTTAGGTTTTGCGCAGTGTTTCTTACATGCTATTCAAAAATCGATTTTTGGGTGCAATTGATTGGTATATGTATTTGGCCCTTATTTATGATTGCCATGTGCAGCCGATGCATGACTTTCAACATGGATAATAAGTGACGCACTGGTGGCGCAAGGCCTTTATAAATCAGACCCTGACTTTGTTTGATGATATTGAGTGGTTGTACTTAGGTTTTGCGCAGTGTTTCTTACATGTTATTGAAAAATCGATTTTTGGGTGCAATTGATTGGTATTTGCATTTGGCCCTTATTTATGAATGCCATGTGCAGCTGATGCTTGACTTTAAACATGGGTAATAAGTGACGCACTGGTGGCGCAAGGCCTTTAAAAATAAAGCCATGAGTTGCTATTGTATAAACTTAAATATGTTGCAATTTATTGTTTATATTGTTTGCTTTTTAACATTACTTTGTTGTTTGCTAATAGTGGTCTTTCATGTGTTTTTTTAACAGAACAACAGATTCAAATCAACTTCTGAAAAGCAAGCAAAAATGCCTTCAAGGCAAAGAAAAATCAAAAATACCATACGGAAAAGGAGAACATCAACAACAGAGTTTATGGAATCCTCTTCAACAACTACTTCAAAAAACACCAGAAAAGCTTCTGGTAAGCCAATTAAGTCTTTTCTTCGTAACATATGTCGTAGGAAAAAAAATGAAATTGCTAATGTGAATATACAGAAAAAGTCAACAAATCTAAAAAGGAAAGAGAAGCCCACAAAAAATGTTTCCATTGGACCAGGAGAGAAGAGAATGGTTAGCAATAGAAGGGTAAATGTTTTTAGGGACATTCGTAGGCGAATGTTTCGCAATAGGGTAGTTTTAAATTTGCTAAAAAATGAAAAGAAAAGTAAACTAAAAGCTGCTTTTTACAAGAAAAAGAAAAGTGTAGAAAAGATTGTTGATCAGGCTTTTGAAGTTAAGAAAAAATTATTTATTTTAATAATCAATAGAATTAGGATACTTAATAAGGCAATGGATGTTTTCAAATCGAACAGTAGATGGAAAAGAATTATTAATCGGAGTAATTTTTGTGAAGTATTTTCTGGTGAATGGATGCATAGTTCAAGTTCTGAGCCTTTTTTTAATGAGGAGAGTTACTTTCAGGAAAATGATTTGGTGCATGCGGTTGACACCAGTGGTCGTGCCTATGAGGTGAAAGATAGTTGTGTGATGGAAAAAGAGAAACTTGTACCTAGAGATGCAGAAGAGGTGTTAGCTGATGAAGTTTTAGGGAGACGTACTAAGGGTCCAGTGTACACATGGAAATGCAGTAGTATTTGTAGTGTGCGACAGGAATCAATTGATTTGCTTCGAAATTTCTTACGTACATATAGTAAAAAAAGTCTCAAACAAAAAATGAAGATCCTGCAAGAGTTAGATCCTTGCAGAGTGAGAGAAAGCACAGGTTTGCAAGGGCATTCACTAGCATGTCTTTCTAGAAAAGTTTGTCGGAGTGTTTTTCATCATTTTAGGATGTTAGCAGTGCATCATAATAACGTAAGGAAATTAGTGAGGAAGTTGTATTATGCAAAAAGTCCTGCACTTAAGCTTAAACAGTTAAATAGTGCTCTTTTGCATGGATCTGAAGTGGATGTGAAGACTATTTGTGAAGAAATTGAGTTTTGTTATTTTGGGAACAAAGAGGACAGTGTAGAAATAGATATAGTAATGGATGGCAATGCAGAAGATAATGGACAAATTTCAAGTATTGAAAAGTTTGATGAGGAAATTATCAAGTTTAAGGTGAAATCAAGTGAGAGGCCTAATGTAACTTGTGTGTGTTGTCGACGGACTCATTATAAAATTCAGACTAGGTTAGTTGATTTATATGCAAAAAGTGAATTGGAAAATAATAGTGAATGGGAGGATTTTGTAAGTTATTTGTTGGTGGAGAATTCTTTTGATTTGAGTTTGGATCAGCGTATTTGCACTTATTGTTTGAAAAAATTAAATGAAAATAGAATGCCTGCAAGAGCAGTTTATAATAATCTTCAGTTGATAGATATTCCTTCTGAATTGATGGATCTAAATACTTATGAATCTATTTTGATTCAATGTGTCCATCCTTTTCAGGCTATTGTACGCATGGAGCCTAAGACAGGGAAATTGCCTCCATCAGATTTACTGAGAGGATTAAAGGGAAGAGTTGTTTATTTGCCTCTAGATGTAAAGAAAAATATTAATACAATTGGTGTAGAAAGAGTAGAAGAAGATCCTTTAGTTATTCTAGTTAATGGGGTTCCAACAAAGAGTAAGAAAATTTGGCAAGATTTAGTGGATGTTAAAAAAGTCAAGAAGGCAACGTTGTATTTGGTCAAAAACAATGAGTACTACAAAGATGTAAGTGTTGGAGCAGAGGAAACAGCTATAGAAGAAGATAGTGATTCTTCAGTTGGTCAAATTGAAAAAGTTGATGTGTCTAGAACTGAAGAAATATATGAACATTATACTGTTCATCCTTTGCATTCCAAAGAAGTAATGGGAAATGCAATTGACTTGTTTCAAATGAAGGCAGCAAAAGGAAGTCCCATTAGTGTATGGGAAGAAAGTTTGGAAGCTCGTTGTTTTCCACAATTATTTCCAACAGGTTGTGGTGGACGATATGATGATCGACCAGTTCAAATTCCTGCAGCTGAATACCGGACTCTAAGATTATATGCAGAAGATCCAAGGTTTCGTCAATGCATTCCATATTTATTTCATCTACTGTTTGAAAGTGATTTGTCTGGGCTTTCTTATGCAGTTAATCATATATTAAAAAGTGGACCTCATTTGCAAAATGTATGTGAAAGGGACTTTATGGAGAAAGTTAATCTGCAAGACAGTATTTTGGAATCTCAGCTAATCAATCTCATGGCATGTCAACGTGGAACCAATGAGTATTGGTTTCGTCGTCATGGAGAATTGAAATGTATGCTAAGAAACTTAGGAACTCCTACATGGTTCCTCACTCTTAGCTGTGCTGAGTATGCATGGGACGATTTACTTCAATTTCTACGAGAGGCAAATGAAAACATACCAAATATAGAATTGAAAACACCAGGAGAACTGTGTTCTTTAGATCCAGTGAATGTTTGCAGATATTTTAATCATAGATTTGAAGCTATGATGTCTTTTATTACCAACAAAAAAAATCCTCCCCTTGGAGAGGTTTTGGATTTCTTTTGGAGGAAGGAATATCAAGCGAGAGGTGCTCCTCATATACATATGTTGTTGTGGATTAAAGATGCACCCAAATTTGGAACAGATTCAGATGAAACAGTGATGAGTTTCATTGAAGAGTATTCAACATGTGCTGTTCCAAAATCTACTGAAGAAAACAATTTAAGGCAACAAGTTTTACGTTTTCAATCTCATCGTTGTGGAAAGTACTGTCGTCGAAAATTTAAAAACAAGGAAAAGTACTACACGAAATGTCGTTTTGCATTTCCTCGACCAGTGATTTCTAAGGGAAGAGTAAATAATTTGATGTCATCTCTACGACATACTGTGACGAGAAAATCTCCCAAAAACACATATAATTTGAAAAGAAATGAAGAATCTAAGTACATCAACGATTACAACCCAGTGATTTTGTCCATGTGGAATGCTAACATGGATATTCAGTTCGTTGCTGACAACTCTATTGCTGTGGCTCGATATGTGACATCTTACATCACCAAAAAAGAAAAGACAGAACTGAAGGAAATGTGGGAGGACATTTCACATGAAAAGAGTCTAAGCAAGAAATTATACAGTTTCAGTCTGAAGATGTTGTCGCATCGAGAAATTGGAGCATATGAATGTTCTGATCGGTTATCATCAGCAAGTCTCTATGCCAAATCAAGAACAATCATTTGGGTGAGTCTTGGTCTTGCTGCCACACGAAACCGAGTTTTGAAATCTGTACAAGAAATTGAATATTTGGCGGAAAAAGAACCAAACAGTACAGATATTTTGAAGACAAATATGTTGGATACATACTATCCAAATAGAAGTACTCACCTTGAGAACACATGTTTGTATGAAGTTCTTCAAAACTACAGTTATAAGAGGAACATCACAGAAGATATCAATAATGGAAAATATGCACTCATTGGCTATGAAGGATGTCTAGTGAAGCAGAAAAAAGGCCATTTGATTAATCATCGAAAATTGAGTTGTGAAGTTCCAGACAAAAGAGAATTTTACTACTTAGCTCTTTTGCAACTCTTTAAGCCATGGCGTACAGAAGAGGAACTACTTGGAGATTTTCTCTGTTATGAAGACTCTTTTAATGCAACTAAGGATACCATAGAATGTCCTATTTTTCTAAATTATCTGCAAATGTTGAATGAAGAAATGGAGCAAGAAACCACAATTGCTGAAGAGATAGCTAGAAACAGTTCTCAAGATAGTCAGAGTTCTACTTCATTGAGCCAGGATCCACTAGGAGGACCAATTATCCAAAATGAAGCTGCCACTGCCATGGATGAGGTGGAAAGAGCTATGGAACAAGCTCAAGAGGATGGAGTTAACTTAGAAGATTTGGTAACGCAACTAAACATTGAGCAGAAAAAGATATATGATGAAGTCACAGAGCAGATTGAACATGGATTCAGACATGAGAAAAAAGAGTGCTCATGTATATTATTTGACCCTGTCCGACTGTATGTAAGTGGAGAAGCGGGGACAGGAAAAAGTTTTCTAATTAAAGCCGTTGCAAGTTATCTGCAGAAAAGGACTGATTCACCACTGTCTTGTGTTGTAACTGCTCCAACTGGTCTGGCAGCACATAACATTAAAGGGATTACTCTACATCGTTTATTGATGCTGCCAGTTGAACATGATAATAAATTGCATTACAACAAGCTATCTGGAGATGCGTGTTCTGAAGTTTCAAGAGTCTTGAAGAAAATGAAACTTCTTATCATAGATGAAGTAAGCATGGTCTCAAATCTAATGCTTGCTTTTGTGCATTTGAGAATGCAAGAAATTCTTAAAACAGACTATGATGTGTTATTTGGAGGAAAACACATTATTGTTTTTGGAGATCTATTGCAGTTGACTCCAGTAAAAGGACAACCAGTGTTTAAAATGCTCACGCATGAAGATACCAGGAAGTCCCTTGGAAGCATTGGAAATGTTAATATATGGCTAAATTTTAAATATGCTGAACTGCTTCAAAATATGCGACAGGCCAAGGATGAAGATTATAAAAATATTCTACAAGATGTAAGAATTGGAAAAATGACTGAGAAAGGGAAAAAAGCTTTGCATAGTCGATTAATTTCAAATTTGTATCCAAATGAAAACATTCTTCCAGAGAATATTTTTAAAAAAATGACTGAGAAGAAATCTGGGATATGTTTGATGCCAACTCTGCAAGAATGTTCCATCTTCAACCAAAAAATGTTAGACTTAGAAAATGAAGAGATTGTGAAACTAGAAGCAATAGATAAAATAGAGCATATGGGTGCAACAATTGTTTTGTCAGAAAATTTGAAAATTAAATTGCATTCATTGGAGAAAAGTATTTCAAAAACAGCTGGTTTTGAAAAGACTCTGAATGTGTGTTTAAATTGTCGTATCATTTTGAGAAGGAATTTAAATGTTGAAAGCGGTCTGGTAAATGGAGCAATGGGTTATGTTGTTGATTTTGTGAATTACAGAAATAGAGATGGAATTGAATTTTTAAAAATAAAATTTGATGGCATTGAACAAGTACAACAAATAAGTCGTTGTTCTGCTAGATTTTTACTTGTAAAAGACTTATATGTTCGCCGAAAACAGTTTCCTGTTTGTTTGGCGTATGCAGTGACAATTCATAAATCTCAAGGTTTAAGTGTAGATAGTGCATTGGTGAACATTGGAAGATCTGTGTTTAAAGAGGGTATGGCATATGTGGCATTATCTCGAGTCAGAACTTTATCAGGATTGTATTTGATTGCATGTGATGAGACAAATATTTCTGCCGATCTAGATTGTGTTAAAGAATACAATAGGTTAAGAAGAGAGTATGCTCCACATTTGCCTCAATATCCTCTGTTTGAAAAACGTGTGGTAGGCCGAAAAAGAAGAAATGAGGATAATTGTAGTGAGGTAGTTGCAAAAAGACAAAAAGTAGAGAAAACTGTAATTGAAAACAGGAAGAAAAAGAATTGTGGAGAAAATGTTGTTGGATTTCAGTTTGAAAACAGTTCTGGTGTCAACTGCTATGCTAATGTAGTGGTTAATGTTGTTTTTTTTCTTAAAAGTTTACAAGAACAGATTGTTGAAAATCGGGATCAAAGATTGTGTGGTTTATTGAATTCTGTGTTTCAGAAATGTAGCAGTGTTACAGCACAAATAGAAAGTGTAACAGAAATTCGAAATATTTTAGATTTGTGTTCTGGTCAAGATAAATTTTCACAGAACATTCAGCAGGATTGTCAGGAATTTTTAATGTATATGTTTGGTGTTTTGGAAGATGAAGGTGTAGATGTAGATAATCTTTTCAGTCTTTCTTATCAATGGCAGCATGACTGCCACAATTGTAGTTTATCAAGTACTACTACAATAGACACTGAAAGATTTATATATTTGACTTTACCAGACTGTAAATCAGTGTCTTTTAAAAATCTAGTTAAAGCAGCAGATCATAATATGGTGTGTACCCAATGTAACTGTACAATGCTGTCCACATTATTTATACAAAGGTATGGGCAGTATATCATTTTAGTTTTCCAACGATGTAGACCTGATGGAACTAAATTGACAACTTCTATCAAAAATTTTGTGGCTTCTCAGTTATCAATTTCTGGAAGGACCTTTACAACTGAAGCTATTATTTATCATGATGGACCTTCGACCACCTCAGGACATTATACATGCTACTTAAAATCTGAAAATGGATGGAGTTACTGCAATGATTCTCATTTAACTTATAAACAACGTTTGCCTTATGACTCTACAAATTCTTATCTAGTGTTTTTAAAACCAAAGTTTTAGTAAAGGGAATTGGCCTTTGAAGACGGGAATAGTTAATAAAAGTTAGTTAGTTAGTTAGTTAATCTAATATTTGAAATTATTTATCTCATGTAGATACTTTAAGTGGATCTCAAAGTAAAAAATACCGATATATCAGACACAAATTGGCCGTGAGGATTGTGTATGGTATGATGTTTTTAGATCTTTTTTCATAGGAAGTCGATGAAATGGAACTCATAAGGAACAGCAGACTTTTTTTCTACCAAAAGGACCTTCACTATCTTCTATTTGGCCTCATGGAAAAGTAAGTGAATCAAAGATTAGTGTACATATATGAGATGTATGTTTGAATGGGTTTTTTTAAACACAATCTTTTAGATTGTGTTTTTTTTTTCCCGCTGTTATATGATGAAGACTTTGAACTCACTAATTTAAGTGGAATTCAATATATTCTGAGAACAGCAAAAATAAATAATGTAACATATTGTAGAAGTTATTGTGTAGTTTGCATTATGTAATTTATATTGTGTTCACATTGTTATGCACTCATTTTCTTTTTCACCCTTATTTACCTCTCTTTAATAATTTACAATCTTTTTTCATTGCTGTTTCTTTACTGTACTTCATTCACAACTTCTTAATCTAATAGGAACTATCTGCATTTCCTCAGTTCCTTCCACCACTTTTTATCTTTTTTATATTCTCTTAGTACCACTGCTTTAGTTTCCTAACCCTCTTTCTCTTTCTCCATTTTTTTTTCTTTCACACTCATTGTACTGTAGTTCAGTTAGTTCTTCCTTTTGTCTTTCTTTTACTCTCTCTCTTCTTTCTCTCTATTACTCCCCATGTGTTGCCCTTATTCACTTATATGTACCCTCTTTCACCCCTCTTTACTTATATTCACTGATATTTACTTTCCCTCAATCGCTGCTATTCTTTTCCTCTGATCCCGTCACTACCTGTCATTCTCATACTTAACTGTCCTTCTTTTTACTTTCAATATCCATTTATATTCTCCCTTAACCTCTACTTTAGTGTTCTTCCTATTTCTTCTTTCTTTTGCTCCCTTATTCATTTTTCTTTTCTCAGTTACTTCCTTTTACACTTTTTATCTGTCTTACTATCTATTACACAGTCCCTCCTTCATTTTTTTTTTCTTTTTTTTTGTTAGTGCGCTGACGGTACGCGCACGGGTGCGCGCACCGAAAGCGCACCAAAGTGAAATATAAAAAAAAAATATTTTAAATTAAAAATATTATCTCAATATACATTATAGTGTTCATTTTTACAAAAACATACTTTAGCAATTCACTAAAAAACACATAGGTATGAGTCTGTATAAAAAGTTAGGAATTAGCATTAAAAAAACCTATGAAATTCACTGAAAAAACCATAGGTTACACACCAGTTATAGTTAGAAATTAGCATTAAAAAAACCTATGAAATTCACTGAAAAAACCATAGGTTTCACACCAGTTATAGTTAGGAATTAGCATTTAAAAAACCTTACAAATTCACTGAAAAAACCATAGGTTTCACACCAGTTATAGTTAGCTGGAAATTTTACTGATATAAAACCATTGAAATTCCCACGTTATAGTTAGTCGGACTCACTATAACTTGCGCGTACAATGCACTGCTGATGACATCACATATTACATCACTCATGACATGGTCAGTGACATCACTCATGACACCATCCTTGTGACATAGTGACAGACCTCCTCTCAGTGTAAAGTAACCCTTGAGACACATATTCAAAAATAGAAACTGAAATTTTTAAAAAATGGACATACCTATATCAGTTACAACAAGCAATTCTGTACTTCCACTATCTATATACACATCCACTCATTCACCAACAGTTCTATATAGTCACTCATACATATACTCACTCATCATATGAAGAGATACACCTATACATCCTGTTACACACCGACATTCATCCAAAAGTTACTCACACACATATTCACACGTGCAAATAAACTATTGAACAACCATTTATTTGAATATAGAGTTATACACACACTTCCACCTTACTTCTATTGAAAATTACACATATTTATTCTCTTAAACAATCACTTATAGAAACACATACTTATTTAAACAGGAAATCTTACAATCTCTTACTCTCACATATACTCACTTATATACATCAATATTCATATATACTAGATTAAAACATATGTAGTTACTGATAAAGACACTAGTGAGACAGTCATTCACTCACTAACAAACACATATAGACACTCATCCACCCATACAGTCCTGTACATATGCTGTCTTCAAAACACATACAAACAAAGAGTCAGTCACTCATGCATCTATGTGCTAAGTAATACCTCCACCAAACCATATAGACACTCATACTAAAACTAATAAAAATATCAAATAACCCATATACATACGCATGTAGCTACTTATCAACACATGTAGCCACTTATACACAAAGTGAAACACTAATATATGTATTTAAATATTTAAACATAACTCACTAATATTTATTTTTCAGAAAGACACATATTCACTGGATGGTGTCATCAGTGATGTCATGAGTGATGTCACTGACCATGTCATGAGTGATGTAATATGTGATGTCATCAGCAGTGCATTGTACGCGCAAGTTATAGTGAGTCCGACTAACTATAACGTGGGAATTTCAATGGTTTTATATCAGTAAAATTTCCAGCTAACTATAACTGGTGTGAAACCTATGGTTTTTTCAGTGAATTTGTAAGGTTTTTTAAATGCTAATTCCTAACTATAACTGGTGTGAAACCTATGGTTTTTTCAGTGAATATATATATATCTTACCTACTGGCGTTCGCCAGTAGGTATATATAGTTAGGATTTTTTCCCTATGGGATTTTTGAAAATTCTATGTCTAATAACTTTGGCGTTTGTGGACGGAATCGGCTGAAATTTTCAGGAAAATGGCACATTTTGTTTCTGAGCAGCCCTTGAAAATTTGGGGGGGTTTTGTCGAGGGGGGGCCGAGAAAAAAGGGGGGTCCCAAAACACGTTTTTCCCATGTTAATTTCCATAGGGCGGTTGGACTCACTTTTAGCTCGAACGGCTGAATGGATTTGCACGAAACTTGGCAAAATTGTAGGGACTGTTAGCCCGATGTGCCTTTGCTAGGTCTCAATATATGTGCTCCAGTAGTTTTTGAGAAATTAACGTTTAAAACAAGATATATATCTGTAACAGCGCTCCAGGCTGCGCTCCGGTTCGCTTACTTTTCGCGAAACGGAACTTTGAGCGCAGAAAGCTGATTGCCTCTCCGGTGTCTGTCAACATTCTAAACAGTCCGGAGCGGCCGCCATCTTATCTCTCGGTAGGATCGAGAGAGAAGAAGAGGTGAAAAACGAAGGGGGAATTTAATGAAAGGGGGCAGGTATACCCCTCTTGACCCCCTAGGAATGTTGTTGGGGTTATTAAAGGGTCCCGTGAGGAAAATAAAAAAAAAAAGATTTTTCACGGTAGAAGCGCTTCACGGGCCGCGAACTGGGCCGCAAACTGGTAGCGAAACGGGAATTCGCCATTTTGTGCTTCGTTTTAATTAAATTACTAGGTATAAGGGGGTGCGGGAGACGTATCCTAATCCCCTATGTTTCATGAGGGTGGCTGAGGAGGCTCATATATGTTGATACATCTCTTCCAGCGGCTGTGCGTGAGCTTTTTTTTTTTTTGCTGCGTGACAGTCCGGAGCGGCCGCCATCTTATCTCTCGGTAGGATCGAGAGAGAAGAAGAGGTGAAAAACGAAGGGGGAATTTAATGAAAGGGGGCAAGGTATACCCCTCTTGACCCCCTAGGAATGTTGTTGGGGTTATTAAAGGGTCCCGTGAGGAAAATAAAAAAAAAATGATTTTTCACGGTAGAAGCGCTTCACGGGCCGCGAACTGGGCCGCAAACTGGTAGCGAAACGGGAATTCGCCATTTTGTGCTTCGTTTTAATTAAATTACTAGGTATAAGGGGGTGCGGGAGACGTATCCTAATCCCCTATGTTTCATGAGGGTGGCTGAGGAGGCTCATATATGTTGATACATCTCTTCCAGCGGCTGTGCGTGAGCTTTTTTTTTTTTTTGCTGCGTGACAGTCCGGAGCGGCCGCCATCTTATCTCTCGGTAGGATCGAGAGAGAAGAAGAGGTGAAAAACGAAGGGGGAATTTAATGAAAGGGGGCAAGGTATACCCCTCTTGACCCCCTAGGAATGTTGTTGGGGTTATTAAAGGGTCCCGTGAGGAAAATAAAAAAAAAAAAGATTTTTCACGGTAGAAGCGCTTCACGGGCCGCGAACTGGGCCGCAAACTGGTAGCGAAACGGGAATTCGCCATTTTGTGCTTCGTTTTAATTAAATTACTAGGTATAAGGGGGTGCGGGAGACGTATCCTAATCCCCTATGTTTCATGAGGGTGGCCGAGGAGGCTCATATATGTTGATACATCTCTTCCAGCGGCTGTGCGTGAGCTTTTTATTTTTTTTGCAGCGTGACGTCTGTTAACGTTCGATTCGATGGAAATCAGGAAGTGTTGACCGCCAATTTGTCACTGCGATAAAATATTTTGTTATAAATGAATCCTTATTGATAAACATTGTCTGCGCCATCTTGCCTTTTTTCCAATGCCACAATTTTGTCGTGCACGGCAGCCATTTTAGATGCCAGGCTGGTCCCAGGCTATCACCTACCCCTGCGGATGTAGTTTATGGCCCCAGCTGTAGAGAATCCAGACATGCCAACCCTCCCGATTCAGGCGTGAGACTACTGATTTCAGTGCTAGTCTCCCGCCTCCCGATTTCTGCAAGCAAAAACCCGGGGGCATATTACCAACAACTAGCGATAATTTTTGTCTCTAACTTGTTTAGAGACAAAAATTATCGCCGCACATCGCCGATTTTTATCGCAGATAAACCTTGCTATTAGCAAGGTTTATCGCAAATGCGATAAAAAACGGCCGCAATGCATGAATATCGCTGAAAAGTCAGCGATATTCATGTATTATCGAGCAAATGCTCTTAGCCATGTTATCCACCTCCCATTGGATAACATGGCTAAGAACTGCTCAGGGCACTATCACTGACATGCAAAGCGGGGCCCACGATGGTCGCTATCTCCTTTTAGCTGTCACTAACTGGTGTTAGCGACAGCTTGGTAATAGGGAGATAATTTTATCTCCGCTTTCTTGGCTTTTAAAGCCAAAAAAGCGGAGATAAACCCCCTTGATAATATGCCCCATGATTCCTCGGGGGTTTCAGCTGACAGGGCTTGGTATTGTGTTACGTGGTAATTCTTCCAGGAAACGTCAGAGGGTCGATGCAGGGGTTCTAGAAGGGGTGATAAAACATTTAAGCCTCATAAACAAGCGCATGGTCTTTTAAAGATCTGTGAAGTACTCGGGGCGGCGGTGTGTGTGTGTCCTCTTTCAGGAGCGGGCGGGGGGGGGGGGGGAAATGCCAGCAACTTCCAGGCTAGGCAGTGTTCAACACTTGCATCACCCTTTCTCTGCCTGCTATTGCGCTCCATGCTTCGGAAAGGTAAGAAAAAGAACGTGCATTTGAGTTTGAAATGTCCGATCCTGTAGCAGTACACTTGCAAAGCCCACACATGACAATAACTCGATTCAAGGCCCCATTCACCCGTTTTAAAAAAAATATATAACACTCCAACAAAGTAACATTATAAAACTTTATTAACTTTTAAATATAATGAACGGAACAAAAACTGTAAAAACATTTAAACATTTTTCACCAAAAAAAGCAACAATTGTCAGAAGCTGTCTTTTGTGCGAATAGTCCCAAGGCAGCACAACGTGCTGAGTTCTGGACGGCACCCAGGTGATGTCGCCTGGGTGCCGCACTGGTTTTGGTATCCTACAATGCTGCTCCGAAAATTGGCGTGGGGCGTCCAGGGTGGTGCGGGGGGAGGCCTCGTCAGTAGCGGTCTGTTGTGCGAATAGTCCCAAGGCAGCAGAACGCGCTGAGATGTTGATGGCACCCAGGTGATGTCCAGTAAACTGCCGCACTGGTTTTGGTATCCTACAATGCTGCTCCGAAAATTGGCGTGGGGCGGCCCGGGGGGGGGGCGTGGGGGAGGCGGCGTGAACGGGCCTCCCCAGGTGGCGGCCATCCAGCTGAGTTGCGCCCGCTCTTGCGGCTACAGCGTCTCGCTCACCATGTTGTTGAGTTGCTCCCACTCTTGCAGTGCAGCGATAGGCGGCTGCCACATGACTCTTAAAATGGCGGACGGCTCTTCGGTTTTGGGCCTGGTCCACTAAAATGGCCCTGGGACACCTTGGAACTCGGACGCTTGCCTGCTAGGGCTTGGGCTCCATTCTCGAAAAGCTTCCCCTCAGCCGTGAAGATTCTACAAAAGTCTTGGGGGCCCTCGACTCCCGCAGGCTTCCGGTGGGGAGCGGCTGCCATGATTGCTCGCGGAATGACCACGACGGAGCCACGAGATGGTGGTGCTCTCATGCTGACGCCAGCTTCAGTCTGAAACATCCAGAAACAAGGTGGGGCTTTCATCGTTTGGGAAAAAAAAATGTTCTAAACCAATGAAAAGTGTTATTTTTAGGTCATATGACCAAGCCTTCCATCTTTAGGAAACCAAAAGTAAAATGAACCAATGAAAAGTTTTATAAACAAGTCACATGACCTGTTATGCGGCATAGGGCTACAAAAAGCGTAGAAAATCCGTTGGCACGTGAGGCGGCGTCAGTAGCGGACCGATGTGCGAATAGGCCGAAGGCAGCACAACGCGCTGAGATCCGGATGGCAACGAGGTGGTGTCCAGCAAATTGCCGCACTGGTCTGGCCATCCTACAATGCTGCGCCGAAAGTCGGCGTGGGGCGCCCCGTTGGCCTGTGAGGTCGCGTCAGTCAGTGGGGGCTGTGCGTCTCCCCCAAGATGGAGGCTCCTCGGCTGCAGTGCGGCGCCCCTTAGCGTTTCACTCGCCGTCCAACTGAGTTGCGTCCGCACTTGCGGCTACAGTAGGCCGAAGGCAGCACAACGCACCGAGATCCGGATGGCACCGAGGTGGTGTCCAGCAAATTGCCGCACTGGTGTGGCCATCCTACAATGCTGCGCCGAAAGACGGCGTGTCCAGCTGAGTTGCGGTCACTCTTGCGGTACAGTGACTCGAACGCGCCGAGATCCGGATGGCACCGAGGTGGTGTCCAGCAAGTTGCCGCACTGGTGTGGCCATCCTACAATGCTGCGCCGAAAGTCGGCGTGGGGTGCCCCGTTGGCTTATGAGGTGATGTCAGTAGTGGACCGATGTGTGAATAGGTCGGAACCAGCACAAGGCGCCAAGATCAGAATGGCAAGTCCTGGATGTTGAGTGCCATAGTTGAGAGTTCTGAGCAGTGCTTGTAAGACTATCTGAAGTTTATTATAAGAATCAGACTAAGTTGAAGACTGTCTGAAGCTTATTTGCACCTTTTGCAGCTTCACTATTGCCCAAGGTGGTGTCCAGCAAATTGCTGCACTGGTGTGGCCATCCTACAATGCTGCGCCGAAAGACGGCGTGTTCAGCTGAGTTCCGGTCACTCTTGCGGTACAGTGACTCGAATGCGCCGAGATCCGGATGGCACCGAGGTGGTGTCCAGCAAGTTGCCGCACTGGTATGGCCATCCTACAATGCTGCGCTGAAAGACGGCGTGACCAGCTGAGTTCCGGTCACTCTTGCGGTACAGTGACTCGAACGCGCCGAGATCCGGATGGCACCGAGGTGGTGTCCAGCAAGTTGCCGCACTGGTGTGGCCATCCTACAATGCTGCGCCGAAAGTCAGTGTGGGGTGCCCCGTTGGCTTATGAGGTGATGTCAGTAGTGGACCGATGTGTGAATAGGTCGGAACCAGCACAAGGCGCCCTGCACTGTTGAGCTTTTTTCAATGCCTGTTTTTTGTTGTTTCCCCTCCATCAAAAACAAAAAAAATATATAAAACTGTGCAAAAATACAAAAAAATGTTTAGAAAAGCAGTGCTTGTAAGACTGTCTGAAGCTCTTTTGCACCTGCTGCAGCTTCACTATTGCCCTGGTGTAGCCAAAGATCGCCCATGACATAGGCGGCCGGCTCCCGAGGTCCGGCGGAACTTTTTTCCTTTTCCTTTCTGCTTGTCCCACAATCCGTTTCACCTGAAGACACGACCAGGTTCCTGAATGTGTGCAGGGGGACGCTATTGATTGAATGAAAATGGCGACTTGACACAAAGCTGACTCAAGCGTTGCTGTTGATGCTATACAGACAAAAATCGGTTTTCAGTTTGTACATTCTTCAGGATTTTTTTTTCCATCCAAGGCTGATTGAGAGTTTGTAGAAAAATGGCTTCAGATTTTCCACATATTACTCTTCAACATTCTTCCTAAATGTAACAATGTGAGACTCACTAGGAGAACGGCTGTTTTACATTCCTTTCAAAATGCTGCCAACAATATTTTCTGAATGGAAGACACCATCTTGTAGCATAAAGGGCCGAAAGGGGTTCTGGTCTGGTCGATTGTTGGTGGAGACATTTTGACTATATCTTGGACCTGCCCGGCCTCGCCCAAAATGGCGCCGGTATAAATGGGACTCGTAACTCCTTGCCCGCAAATGTATATCTAGAAAATTTTATTGTAAGTGGCCCTGTCTTATTTTAATTACAAAATGTACGTCCACCGATTCCGCAACTGTTAGACACCTTAGTTCTTGCAACCTAATGGCCCGCTCGTTACGTTCCTCTACAGTGTAAATGTCTCCTCATCATATACGATTTCAGTTTGCTCCGTGGCCGGCCCACGTGGTTATAGGCCCGTATTTGTATACTGACATTTTCACAATAAAGGTTTTTGAAACAAAACACGGTAGTAGTATTTAGATTGGTAAAGTTTTTACTTTTAGTGACTGTTTTCGTTTCAGTAAAAGGCAAGTGAAATAAAGCAGTCCAATTACATGACGGATAAAAGGTATAATATGTAGGAACGCAGTAAAGATAAATGGTCAAGGGCAGTTGTGTTTTCCACTCCTGCAACATAAAGTGATCGATAAGAATCTGATAATCAGGCGTATCGGCGACTAAGACAGCAGGCCGAGTCTCTTTTACTCAACGGCTCCGTCATGGAACGAAGAAACGCCCTTTTTCTCGAAAAAGGAATATATTTTACTTGCAGGACAGTTGTAAATTTTCCGGGAAAGTACATTAGCCTGGAATATTCTAACATATATGTTTAAAAAAAAATAATGTTCGAAAACAATAAAAAGCGTAATTTTTAGGTCATATGACCAAGCTTTTCATCATTAAAATAACAAAAGTAAAATGAACCAATGAAAAGTTTTATTAACAAGTCACATGACCTGTTATGCTTACGTTACGCGCTGCGCGCCGCGCCCCGGATCACTTCCGGGTGCGCTAACGCGGCGTGTCATAAAACGCATTACGCGAAAACGTAGGTCAAGAATATAGTCAAAATGTCTCCACCAACCAGCGTTCGGAACACAACCCCTTTCAGCAGTCCAAAAAGTTCTGTTAAATGACAACAGAGGGGACAGGCAACAAGAACCATCAGTCAAAGAGGGGAGGGCAAGTTCTTCTCTTCCGGGTCATGTTGGGGCGCTACCGGAACTGATCGAATTGGTAGACTACAGTGTTTCTGGATGTTTCAGACTAAAGCTGGCGTCAGCATGAGAGCACTACCATCTCGTAGCTCCGTCGTGGCCATTTCACGAGCAGACATGGCAGCCGCTCCCCACCAGAAGCCTGCGGGATTCGGGGCCCCCAAGACTTTTGTAGAATCTTCAAGGCTGAGGGGACGCTTTCGAGAATGGGACCCAAGCCCTATCAGGGAAGCGTCCGAGTTCCAAGGTGTCCCAGGGCCATTTTAGTGGACCTGGCCTAAAACCGAAGAGCCGGCCGCCATTTTGAGAGTCCTGTGGCAGCCGCCTATCGCTGCACCGCAAGAGCGGGAGCAACTTAACTACATGGTGAGCGAGACGCTGTAGTCGCAAGAGCGGGCGGTAAACAGCTGAATGGCGGAAGAGGCACAGTGTAGCAAAAGCGGGCGGAATGGCAACTAAAACGGTAAAGGGGCGCCCCACTACAGCGTGTCTTCAGGTCAAACGGATTGTGGGACAAAGTCCAGAATAGAAGAGTCATCAAAAGGCAAAAAGTTCCGCCGGACCCCGGGAGCCGGCCGCCTATGTCGGGGCGATCTCAGGCTACACCAGTGCTATAAGACTTGGGGAGGGGGTCGGAGCCAAGCGTCTTCTCCGAGTCCGTGCCATCACACCGCCCCTCGGGGGCCTCCGTCAAGCGGTTTAGGGAGGTACCATATAACATTGTTTTCAAATGCAGTCAGGTCCACAAACGACCCTCACTTACTTTGAGAATAGTGAAGCTGCAGTAGGTGGAAATAAGCTTCAGACAGTCTTACAAGCACTGCTTTTGTAAACATTTTTTGATTTTTTTGTATTTTTGCACAGTTTTATATATTTTTTTGTTTTTGATGGAGGGGAAACAACAAAGCACAGGCATTGAAAAAGGCTCAAACTCAGAACTCTGAACTATGGCACCCAACATCCAGGACTTTCCATCCGGATCTTGGCGCCTTGTGCTACTTCCGACCTATTCACACATTGGTCCACTACTGACATCATCTTATAAACCAACGTTATGTAAATAGTTATTTAATAAAATGTTTTACCCTGTTTCTTTGCTGGTGTGTTGTCTATATTTTTAATATTTGCATAGGGTTTGTTGTTATTTTGGGCGGGATGGGTGACGGAGCCGAGCTGTCTTGCAGCCCTCATGGTGTGGAGCTCAGTTCATCTCACTAGTTTCGTATTTCTCATGAGGGGTTGTGGTTAATGTTTCTATTTTAGCGAGGTCAAAAAGAGATCCCATTAGTGGCCTACTGATTTTGCTCGATTCCATTTGTTTTTTTAAACGATTTTTCACTATCTGCAAAGACTAAACAGAGTATTGCGACTCTGTGCTTGTTTGTAAATAGAGAATGAACCAAAGAGAACCAATTCTAAAACAGTAAATGCTTGGATAACAATCAATCAAATGGAGAGAGAAGCAGGCACGACGGATTACAACGGGGCAAAGACCTGCGTTAACTACCCTTCACTATCTACAAAGAGAGAGTACTCCTAAGAGAAAAGAGAGGGGAAGGGGGGTGCAGCGTTCAAAGCACATCAGCGTGCATAAATACGAAAATGTTTTTATCTATCACGTACTTGACATTTTAAAGCTTTTCATATTTGCTATTAAAAAACCATTGAAATTCACTGAAAAAACCATAGGTTATAGTCTATATATAGTTAGGAATTTGCATTTACAAAACCTTGAAAATTCAATGAAAAAACCATTGGTTTTAGGCCATATATAGTTAGGGATTTGCATTTACAAAACCTTATTTTACTCGCATAAAACCATTGAAATTCCATATATAGTTAGATGCGCTAACTATATATCGCGCACCCGCAATCCACTGCTGATGATGTCACATATTACATCATTCATGACATGGTTAGTGACATCACTGATGACATCACTGATGACATCTCAAATGACATCACTGATGACATCACTGATAACATCTCATTTGACATTACTGATCACATCACTGATGATATCATTCATGTGATAATACGATGAACCTCTTCAGACTCTAATATAACCTTAGATACAATCAGTGTAAACAGACACTCTCAGACTGTCACTCATCCATGGAGTTACTCACACACCTAGTCAGTCATGCAAAGAATCAATCACACCTCCATTTCCTCAACTATACAGTTATACACACCTTACTTATTCAAACATATACTAACACATATTTTCTCTCTTATACAATCCCTGATACAAGTTCACAATGATCCATACAGCCACTCACACATTCACTGGCTCTTATGCACAGTTATTTATATATGTCAACTCTCACATGTACTATGTTTTACATATGTACTTACTTTGACATGTAGCACTGAGATATCCATTCACTCACCAATACACTCATGCACACAGTCAACCGCCCATACAGCTGTTTCCACATGCACTTTTGAAACCAATCATCTAGTGAATCAACTGCTCACACATCCATGCACAGAGTCCTACACCTCCCAACCACCCACACACACACTCAATCTCCCATACAAATACTTGGGCAACCAATCAATAACCCATATAGTTACTCATATAGCTACTTATCAACACATGCAACAGTTTACAGAACAACAGACATAATGATGCACAAATTAAGACAATTTAGTCACTAACCCATGCACTCAGTGAGACACATTTAATCACTCACTCATACAGTCAGTCATGCACCTACTAAATCCTTCATTCAGACACTTATACATCCACTCATTCTTCAATATGTAAGACATATTTTAACTTTACAGAAACATACAGTCACTGGATGTTGTCATCAGTGATGTCATCAGTGATGTCATTTGAGATGTCATCAGTGATGTCATCAGTGATGTCACTAACCATGTCATGAATGATGTAATATGTGACATCATCAGCAGTGGATTGCGGGTGCGCGATATATAGTTAGCGCATCTAACTATATATGGAATTTCAATGGTTTTATGCGAGTAAAATAAGGTTTTGTAAATGCAAATCCCTAACTATATATGGCCTAAAACCAATGGTTTTTTCATTGAATTTTCAAGGTTTTGTAAATGCAAATTCCTAACTATATATAGACTATAACCTATGGTTTTTTCAGTGAATATATATATATATTACCTACTGGCGGTCGCCAGTAGGTATATATAGTTAGGATTTTTTCCCTATGGGATTTCTGAAAATTCTATGCCTAATAACTTTGGCGTTTGTGGACGGAATTGGCTGAAATTTTCAGGAAAATGGCACATTTTGTTCCTGAGCAGCCCTTGAAAATTTGGGGGGGTTTTGTGGAGGGGGGGCCGAGAAAAAAGGGGGGTCCCAAAACGCGTTTTTTCCATGTTAATTTCCATAGGGCGGTTGGACTCACTTTTAGCCCGAACGGCTGAATGGATTTGCACGAAACTTGGCAAAATTGTAGGGACTGTTAGCCCGATGTGCCTTTGCTAGGTCTCAATATATGTGCTTCAGTGGATTTTGAGAAATTAACGTTTAAATCAAGATATATATCTGTAACAGCGCTCCGGGCAGCGATCCGGTTAGCGAACTTTTCGCGTATCGGAACTTTGCGATGCGAAGCTGATTGGCCCTCCGGTGTCTGTCAACATTCTAAACAGTCCGGAGCGGCCGCCATCTTGTCTCTCGGTAGGATCGAGAGACAAGAGGAGGCCAAAACAAAGGGGGAAATTACCATAAGGGGGCATAGTAGATCCTCGTTGACCCCCTAGGTTTTATGTGGAGGTTTTAAAAGGGCCTAGGAGGGTCCAAAAAAAAAAAAATTTTTTTTTTGCGTGGTAAGCGCCAAGTTCGCGAACCGGAAAGCGTTCTGGGCAGCGAACTTTAAGGATAAAAGAATGATAGACTTTTCTAATACTGTATGTTAATTATTTGTTGTTTTTGTTCGTTTTTTATTTATTTATTTATTTTGATTTAAAAAAAAATTATTTATTATTTTCATAGTTCATTAAAACTTCCAGCATTATATCATCTGGTATCTCGTCAAACATGGATGTTTCTGTCTCTTGTAAGGTTTGAATAAATTGTTCGTCAAAAGATTGATCCATAAAATCTTCATCCACATTTTCTTCAGTTACAATGTCTTCGGATGTAATCTCGAAGGAAACATTAGTTTTTTCTTGCTCCCCTTCCATTTTTTTGCTGTAAATTGCATAAAAAAAATAATTATATTAGAAGAGTTAGGGCACTGTTGGGTTTAAGTTCAGACAGGTAGTTCTGTTTTTTTAACAGTGAAGTTAAAGTAAGTAAATTCATAATTATAGCAGAGAAGTGTAAGTCAATCAATAAATATAACAGAGGAGTCTATCTGTATCTATAACTATAGCAGGGGGACAGTAAATAATTATCAAAAAACGTTTTTACAAATTAATTTAAAGTGCCACTTACAAATTATCAATTTAATTTACAGGGAGGTGAACAGGCTCTTGAAATGTAGTTCAGGAAGTAGTAGTCAAAATGGCTGTGTTTCCTTCTCTTCCTTTATATATATTCAGGTACATAACCAATCAAATGTCAGGAAAAAAAAATTGAAAATGAAAGTAACATTTTCATTGGTTGTCAATTCGAACACTTCAGATGTGTTTTGTGAAGTAATTTACCTCACGGTACTTAGAGAGGTCTACAGGCTTAATGGCTAAATGGAATTTCAATCAAATTTGTGAAAATGAAAGGTATTGTTATGTAGTATGAGCTAATCTATATTTGGTGAGAGTGTCTCTAGTCGTTTTTCTGTAAATTACTTTCCCACCTTTTTTTTAGGACCGCTTTCCGGGAAGCGGCCCGGTTCGCGAACCTTAAGCGTCACGGGAGTCCACCATTTTGTGTTTTGGTCGCATTAAGATACAAGATGGAGGGCAAATAATGTTTAGAATGGGTAGAAGGGGTCATGGTAGACTTATCTTGACCCTCTAGGTTTTCTGAGGGTGGCTGAGGAGGCTTATATGTGCGGAAAAAAACATTTTTTTAAAAAATTCCGCGAGGTTAGCTTTCGGTTCGCGAACCGGGTAGCGCCCCGGGGAGCGTATTTTGTGGAAAATTAGTGAAAAAAGTTAGAAAAAAATAATAATTGTGAGTGATCAGATGAAGGGTAGCTCTGAGAAGAGCTTTTGGGTTTATGGTACATTTAGGTACTTATAAGTAGGTACCAATGCACAGTCTTAAATTCAGAATGAAAATTCTGTTGCCCTCATCTGAGAAGTGAACTCCATCTCCTCTGTAGATATCTTGCATGTAGTAACGCAAGTTATTGTTGTACAGAGAGCCCATTCCATGGTCTCTCATGAAAGCTGAAACAGATTTGTTTACATGTTTCCTCGCTTTCTCAATTTGTGGACAAAATTGGTTGGACCACCTCCATTTCTGTCTTTGGCATATATTGGAATATACCAAGGCAGTTTGAGGAAAAAGTGCCATTAATTGCTCAAAGGTGTCCTTTAAAAGCATTTCCAGACCTACCCCTGTCAAAGTGCCCAAATCATTACCTCCACAGTGCACTATTAACAGGTCAGGTTTTGGCAAATGCATAAAGGTTTTCACCAATGGTATCAATTGGTGACATTTTAATCCTCTTTGGCCCAACCACTTAATTTCCACATCTTGTAAATTGAGGTTAGGTAAATTTCTGTTCTCAGCATACCTTTGAGCCCAGTGGATGTAACTATGTCCAACAATCCAGACCTTAAACATGGTGGGAGAAGGTTGTTCTGCAGTCAGATGAAGTGTGGTAATGAAAGGGCAGTTAAAACAGTAGGAGTTTCTAAAGAAAAAAAAGTGTGGATTTGCAATGCTAATGAATCATTAGCAGTGATTGGTGCATTTCCATTTCTGAAAACAGAAAGTTAGGGTGCATGGATGTGTTCTTTGAAACATGTAATTTGAATGGTCAAGGAAGAAACATTTAATGAAAGATTGCACTGGATACGCAGGTGCACTGAGAGTTCAGAGTTCAATTGAAACATTGTTGTGTGAATTTGCAAACATGAGAGGTCTTCCAGGAGGTGGTTGCTATGGAAAAAAGGCAGAGAGGGCAGAGGGGGGAAGGGTTTTGATTTGAAAAAAGTGAGGGAAGAGGTATGATTGGCTAATATGAGAGATATGTGAAATGAATATCTGTATTTCTGTGCTTTCAATAGCTGCAGCCTTTGGAGTGCATCCTTTTTCTTCTGCTGAAGACAATTTGGTGTATTTCTGAGACTGTTTTCAAAACTCAAAAAATATTTGCTAAGGTGAGAAAAGATTTATTTAATTTAGATAGAGAATAGTATGATTTAAGGAGAAAATGATGAAGAAAGCTGTGTTTTTAAAATGTGGTTTTGTCTCTAGTGATATACTAATAGAATTAGTTTCTTTGAGAAATTGTAATTGCATATTCGGTGTAGCATTCTGGCATGCAGTAACACAAGTTATTGTGGTACATGGAGCCCATTCCATGGTCTGTTATGTAAGCTGAAACAGATATGTTGTTTTTAAAAACGATTTAAGAAATCAATTACATTTCTGGATATGTACTGCTAGAGCTTCATAGGTTGTTTTGAGCCATATTTATAAGGCATTTGAGTGTCTTTGATGTTATGTTTTCCTTTTAAAATGTAAAGTGTTCCTCATGGGGCAAGTGTCTTGTAAATACGCTCCCACTTGTGCTTTGCAAATTTAGATTTTGATTATGGGAGTTACATAGCCATGTTAATAATGTCCAAACAATGGTGGTAGGGCATTCAAGAAAACGTTTTTCTGTGTCTCTAGGACATTTTCAGTCCTTTCCTCTTGAATGCAGGTATACAATTGATTTATATGCTGTGTTTAAAAACGAATTTTCAAATCAATTACATTTCTTGATATGTACTGTTAGAGCTTCATAGGTTGTTTGGGGTCATATTTAGAAGGCATTTTAGTGTCTTTGATGTTATGTTTACCTTTTTAAATGGAAAGCGTTCCTCATGGGGCCCTGAGCAGTTCTTAGCCATGTTATTTAATGGGAAGTGGATAACATGGCTAAGAGCATTTGCTGGAAAATGCATGAATATCGCTGACTTTTCTGCGATATTCATGCATTGCGGGCGTTTTTTTTCGCATTTGCGAGCAGTTCTTAGCCATGTTATCCAATGGGAGGTGGATAACATGGCTAAGAGCATTTGCTGGAAAATGCATGAATATCGCTGACTTTTCAGCGATATTCATGCATTGCGGCCGTTTTTTTTCGCATTTGCAAGCAGTTCTTAGCCATGTTATCCAATGGGAGGTGGATAACATGGCTAAGAGCATTTGCTGGATAATGCATGAATATCGTTGACTTTTCAGCGATATTCATGCATTGCGGCCGTTTTTAATCGCATTTGTGATAAACAATTACATTTCTTGATATGTACTGTTAGAGCTTCATAGGTTGTTTGGGGACATATTTAGAAGGCATTTCAGTGTCTTTGATGTTATGTTTACCTTTTTAAATGGAAAGCGTTCCTCATGGGGCAAGTGTCTTGTAAATACGCTCCCACTTGCGCTTGGCAAATTTAGATTTTGATTATGGGAGTTACCTAGCCATGTTAATAGTGTCCCAAAAATGGTGCTAGGGCATTCCAGAAAACACTTTCATGTGTCTCAAGGACATTTTTAGTCATTTCTTCATGAATGCAGGTATACAATTGATTTATATGCTGTGTTTAAAAACGAATTTTGAAATCAATTAAATTTCTGGATATGTACTGTTAGAGCTTCATAGGTTGTTTGGGGTCATATTTAGAAGGCATTTTAGTGTCTTTGATGTTATTTTTCCCTTTTTAAATGGAAAGCGTTCCTCATGGGGCCCTGAGCAGTTCTTAGCCATGTTATTTAATAGGAAGTGGATGACATGGCTAAGAGCATTTGCTGGAAAATGCATGAATATCGCTGACTTTTCTGCGATATTCATGCATTGCGGCCGTTTTTTTTCGCATTTGCGAGCAGTTCTTAGCCATGTTATCCAATGGGAGGTGGATAACATGGCTAAGAGCATTTGCTGGAAAATGCATGAATATCGCTGACTTTTCTGCGATATTCATGCATTGCGGCCGTTTTTTTTCGCATTTGCGAGCAGTTCTTAGCCATGTTATCCAATGGGAGGTGGATAACATGGCTAAGAGCATTTGCTGGATAATGCATGAATATCGTTGACTTTTCAGCGATATTCATGCATTGCGGCCGTTTATAATCGCATTTGTGATAAACAATTACATTTCTTGATATGTACTGTTAGAGCTTCATAGGTTGTTTGGGGTCATATTTAGAAGGCATTTTAGTGTCTTTGATGTTATGTTTACCTTTTTAAATGGAAAGCGTTCCTCTTGGGGCAACTGTCTTGTAAATACGCTCCCACTTGCGCTTGGCAAATTTAGATTTTGATTATGGGAGTTACCTAGCCATGTTAATAGTGTCCCAAAAATGGTGCTAGGGCATTCCAGAAATTACTTTCATGTGTCTCAAGGACATTTTTAGTCATTTCTTCATGAATGCAGGTATACAATTGATTTATATGTTGTGTTTAAAAACGAATTTTGAAATCAATTAAATTTCAGGATATGTACTGTTAGAGCTTCATAGGTTGTTTGGGGTCATATTTAGAAGGCATTTTACTGTCTTTGATGTTATTTTTCCCTTTTTAAATGGAAAGCGTTCCTCATGGGGCCCTGAGCAGTTCTTAGCCATGTTATTTAATAGGAAGTGGATAACATGGCTAAGAGCATTTGCTGGAAAATGCATGAATATCGCTGACTTTTCTGCGATATTCATGCATTGCGGCCGTTTTTTTTCCCATTTGCAAGCACTTCTTAGCCATGTTATCCAATGGGAGGTGGATAACATGGCTAAGAGCATTTGCTTCAAAGGTTGTTTGGGGTCATACACCATTTTTGGGAAATTATTAACATGCCTATGTAACTCCCATAATCAAAATCTAAATTTGCCAACCGCAGGTGGGAGTGTATTTACAAGAAATTTGCACCATGAAGAACGTAAAATAGCATAATAGACACTCAAATGCCTTATAAATATGACCCAAAACATCTTATGAAGCACTAGCAGTGCATATTTCCAGAAATGTATTGGTTTTCATTTAATGATTTACTTCATTGGTAGGCCTTCACATGTTTTTTTACCTTGGTTTTTTTCAGTGAAAATCTTATCTGCAACCATGTGTTGGCCTCACCTCAAATAAACAAAACAGGTGATGGACTGAATGTGGATCAATGACACACATTCACCCCAGTCTAAAGATCTGGGCCTAAACAAATCTTTAGATAGGCTACATCTTATCGTCATCCTGAATTAATCATTTAAAATATTAGGGAGTGATTTATGATTGTTGTATGCCTGTTTTGTACCATTGAGTGTCATTTTTGTGATGTAGTGCTGGTGGAAAACATTTGCTATGTTAAATAATTAGTAGGGCATTAAGTTTTAGATGACTGTTATTTATTTACTGTTTGGTAATAGTGGTTAATAACATTTTATATTATATTTTTCCACAGATTCAACTGCAGATTCTTTCATAGTTTGGAAAATGCCTACAAAAAGTAGAATAAGAAAGGCTAGAAAACGTCAAAGACAGCAGGATGATGTTTTATTGCAGCAGTCCTCTTCCCCAAATACTTGTCAAAACACCAAGAAAGGTCCGGGTAAGACCACGAAATCATTCTTAAGAAATATTTGTAGTAAAAAAAGTTTTGCTCAAAAAAATGTTTCAGTCCACAAAAAGAAAAGTAATTTAAATGGAAAGGTGAGACCCATCACAAATGTTACTGGTAGAGGAAGAGATAACTCTGTGCATGATAGTAGAAGGAAACAACAGTTTAGGGACATTCGAAATCGAATGTTCCGTAATAGGATATTAGTTAATTTATTGAAAAATATTAAAAAGAAAGGCCAACAGAAAGCGGCATTTTATAAGAAGAAGAAAAATGTAGAGAAAAATATTGATCATGCTTTTGAAATTAGGCGAAAGTTGTTTATTTTGGTAATCAATAGAATTAGGAAACTAAGCAAGGTAATTTCTGATTTCAAAACAAAAAGTAGATGGAAGAGAGTAGTAAATCGTACTAACTTTTGTGAAGTTTTTTCCGGAGAATGGATGCATAGTTCAAGTTGTGAGGCATTTTTTAATGAGGAGAGTTATTTTCAGGATAATGATTTGGTGTTTGCAGTTGACACCAGTGGTCGAGCTTATGAAGTGAAGGATGGTTGTCCAGTTGAAAAAGAACAACTTGTGACAACAGAGACAGAAGAGGCGCTAAGTGATGAGGTTTTAGGAAGACGTCCTAAGGGTCCTGTGTACATTTGGAAGTGTAGTTCTATTTGCAGTGTGCGACAGGTTTCCATCAATTTGCTTTGTGATTTTATACGGACATTTAATAAGAAAAGTTTGAAGCAGAAAATGAAGTTGTTGCAAGATTTAGATCCTTGCAGAGTGAGACAAATGACAGGTTTGCGTGGTCATTCACTGGCTTGTCTTTCCAGGAGAGTATGCCAGAGTGTTTTTCATCATTTCAGGATGCTAGCAGTGCATCATAATAAAGTGAGAAAATTAGTGAGAATGTTGTATTATGCTAAGAGTCCAGCAATTATGCTTAAACAATTATGTGCTGCTCTTTTGCATGGTTCTGAAATAGATGTGAAGAATATTTGTGAAGAAATTGAGTTTTGTTACTTTGGTAGTAAAGATGAGAATGTTCAAATTGACCCTGAAGTAGAGGGTAATGTTGAAGATAATGTACAGGTTTCCAGTACAGATTATTTTCAGAAGGAAATTGCCACGTTTCAGATGAAATCAAGTGAGAGGCCTAATTTCACTTGTGTATGTTGTCGACGCACTTATTATAAGAATCAGACTAAGTTAGTGGATTTATATGCAAAAAGTGAAAGGGAAATTAATAGTGAATGGAAGGATTTCGCCACATACTTGATGGTAGAAAATTGTTTTGATTTGGGAGTGGACCAACGTGTGTGTACTTATTGTTGTAACAAATTAAACCAAAACCAGATGCCTGCTAGGGCGGTTCATAATAATCTGGAATTGGTTGAGATTCCTTCAGAATTGAAGGATTTAAATACTTATGAATCTATTTTGATTCAAAGTATCCATCCCTTTCAGGCTATTGTAAGAATGGAGCCAAAGACAGGGAAGTTGCCTCCAGCAGATTTACAGAGAGGATTAAAGGGAAGAGTTGTTTATTTGCCTCTAGATTTGAACAAAAACATCAACACAATTGGAGTTGAGAAAGTGGAAGAGGAACCTCTGGTTATCTTGGTTAATGGGGTTCCGACAAAGAATAAGAAAATATGGCAAGATTTAGTGGATGTTAGGAAAGTGAAAAATGCAACTTTGTATTTGAAGAAAAATAATAAGTACTATAAGAATGTATATGTTGCAGAAGAGGAAGTAAGTGATGAAGAGGATAGCGTTTTGTGTGCTGGCCAAATTGAGAAAGTAGAGGTGTCTAATAGTGAAGAAATATATGAACATTATAGTGTTCATCCTTTGCATTCCAAGGAAGTCATGGGGAATGCAATTGAGTTGTTTCAAATGAAACAAGCGAAAGGGAGTCCCATTAGTGTTTGGGAGGAAAGTTTGGAAGCTCGGTGTTTCCCACAGCTATTTCCCACAGGTCAAGGAGGAAGATATGATGAGCGACCTCATCAAATTCCTGCGTCTGAATACCGGACTTTACGATTGTATGCAGAAGATCCTAGGTTTCGGCAATGCATTCCCTATTTGTTTCATCTCTTGTTTGAAAGCGATCTGTCAGGACTGTCATATGCAGTGAACCACATTTTAAAAAGTGGTATACAGATGCAAAACATCTCGGCAAGTGACTTTATGCATAAAGTCAATGTCCAAGACAGTATTTTGGATTCTCACTTAATTAATCTCATGGCGTGTCAGCGTGGTACTAATGAGTACTGGTACCGTCGTCATGGTGATTTAAAATGTATGCTGAGGAACTTAGGAACTCCAACATGGTTCCTCACTCTGAGCTGTGCCGAGTATGGCTGGGAAGACTTACTTGAATTTCTACGAGAGGCAAATGGAAATATTGAAAACATTGAATTCAAGACACCTGGAGAACTGTGTTCTTTGGATCCAGTGAATGTATGCAGGTACTTCAATCATAGATTTGAAGCTATGATGTCTTTCATCACAAATAAAAAGAATCCACCTCTTGGAGAGGTGTTGGATTTCTTCTGGAGAAAGGAGTACCAAGCAAGAGGTGCCCCTCATATACATATGTTGTTGTGGATCAAGGATGCACCTAAATTTGGAACAGATCCGGATGACTTAGTGATGAATTTCATAGAACAGTATTCTACGTGTGCTGTTCCAAACGCAACGGAGAAGAAAAGTCTAAGAGAACAAGTTCTACGTTTCCAAAGCCATCGTTGTGGAAAGTACTGTCGTCGTAAATTCAGAAACAAGGACAAGTTCTACACCAAATGTCGTTTCAACTTTCCACGACCGGTGATTTCTAAAGGAAGAGTGAACAGTTTGATGTCTTCGCTGCGACATAATGTGACGAGGAAATCACCCAAGAATACATACAATTTGAAAAGGAACGAAGAGTCCAAGTACATCAATGACTACAACCCAGTGATTTTGTCCATGTGGAATGCTAACATGGATATACAGTTTGTGGCTGACAACTGTATGGCTGTGGCTCGGTATGTGACATCTTACATCACCAAAAAAGAAAAGACCGAACTGAAGGATATGTGGGAGGACATTTCCCATGAAAAGAGCCTCAGCAAGAAGTTGTACAGTTTCAGTCTGAAGATGTTGTCGCATCGAGAAATCGGAGCTTACGAATGTTCTGATCGATTGTCTTCAGCAAGTCTCTATGCCAAATCCAGGAGTCTCGTTTGGGCGAGTCTTGGTCTTGCTGCAACGTGAAATCGAGTTCTAAAACCTGTCCGGGAAATTGAGTATTTGGCAGAAAAGGAACCAAACAGTACCGACATTTTGAAGACCAACATGTTGGATACATATTATCCAAATCGAAGCAGTCACCTTGAGAATGTTTGTCTATATGAGGTTCTCCAAAATTATATATTCAAGAGGAACATCAAAGAAGATATTGAGAAAGGAGTGTATGCTGTAATTGGAAGTGAGGGATGCCTGGTCAAGCAAAGAAAATGCCAATTAGTAAACCATCGAAAATTGAGTGGTGAATCTCCAGAAAAAAAGGAGTTTTTTTATTTAGCACTTTTGCAACTTTTCAAGCCTTGGCGTGCAGAAGAGGAACTGCTTGGAGATTTCCTCTGTTACGAAGACTCTTTCAATGCAGCCAAGGAGTCCATAGAATGTCCTGCTTTTTCTAAATATCAAGAAATGCTAACTTTGGAAATTGAGCAGGAAGCAACGATTGCAGCCGAGATTGCCAGAGACAGTTCTCAGGACAGTCAGAGTTCTGTTTCATTGAGTCAAGATCCACTTGGAGGACCTATTATCGAAAATGAAGCTGCCACTGCTATGAATGAAGTAGAAAGAGCCATGGCACATGCTCAGGAGGATTCAGTTAACTTAGAAGACTTGGAAAAACAACTCAACGTTGAGCAGAGGAAAATATATGATGAAGTTACCAAGGAAATTGAGCACGGATTAAGTCATGAGAAGAACAAGTGCTCATGTACATCGTTGAAGCCTGTCCGACTGTACGTGAGTGGAGAAGCGGGAACTGGAAAAAGTTTCCTCATTAAAGCAATCTCTTGTTATTTGCAGGAAAGGACTGAGTCATCGCTGTCTTGTGTTGTCACCGCTCCTACTGGACTGGCAGCACATAACATTAAAGGTATTACTTTGCATCGTCTACTGATGCTGCCGGTGGAGCATGACAACAAATTACAATACAACAAGTTATCTGGAGATGCTTGCTGTGAAGTTTCAAGAGTCTTGAGGAAAATGAAACTACTTATCATTGACGAAGTAAGCATGGTTTCCAATGTCATGCTTGCCTTTGTGCATTTGAGAATGCAAGAAGTACTTAAAACTGAATATGATGTGTTATTTGGTGGGAAACACATCATTGTTTTCGGAGATCTTCTGCAGCTGACACCAGTAAAAGGTCAACCCGTGTTCAAAATACTCACGCATGAAGATACCAGGAAGTGCCTAGGGAGCATTGGCAACGTCAATATATGGTTAAACTTCAATTATGCTGAACTGCATCAAAATATGCGTCAGGCAAAGGATGAAGATTACAAGAATATTCTACAAGATATTAGAATTGGAAAAGTGACCGAGCATGGGAAAGAAGCTTTAAATGCACGATTACTGTCAAATTTATATCCCAAACAAGAGATTGTGCCTGAGAATTTTTTTCAGAAAATTACTGAGAAGAAATCCGGGATATGTCTCATGCCAACTCTTGCAGAATGTGCCATCTTCAACAACAAAATGTTGAATTTAGAAAAGCAAGAGATTGTGAAACTTGAAGCTATCGACAAATTAGAGCATATGGGATCAACAATTATTTTGTCAGACAATTTGAAATCAAAATTGGATTCATTAGAGAAGACTATATCTAAAACAGCGGGTTTTGAAAAGACTTTGAATGTGTGTTTAAATTGCCGAATCATTTTGAGAAGGAATTTACATGTAGAAAGAGGTCTGGTAAATGGATCAATGGGTAATGTTGTTGATTTTGAGAAATACAGAAATAGAGATGGAATAGAATTTTTAAGAATTAAATTTGATGGCATTGAGGAAGTACAGCAAATTGGTCGTTGTTCTGCTAGGTTTTTGCTTGTTAAAGACTTATATGTTCGCCGTAAACAGTTTCCTGTTTGCTTGGCATATGCGGTGACAATCCATAAATCGCAAGGTTTAAGTGTAGACTGTGCATTGGTGAATATTGGCAGTTCTGTGTTCAAGGAGGGTATGGCATATGTGGCATTGTCACGAGTTAGAACTTTATCGGGATTGTACTTGATTGACTGTGATGTCACAAACATTTGTGCGGATCTAGATCGTGTTAAGGAATACAATAGGTTAAGAAGAGAGTATGCGCCACATTTGCCTCAATATCCTTTGTTTGAGAAACGTGTGGTAGGCCGGAAACGTAGAAATAGCAGTAATAGTAGGGAGGTTGTTGCAAAAAGACTAAAAGTCAATGAACCGAAAATTGTTAGCAGAAAGAAAGTGGATTCTGTTGAAGATGTTGTCGGTTTTCAATTTGAAAACAGTTCTGGTGTCAACTGCTATGCAAATGTAGTGGTTAATGTTCTCTTTTCACTAGAGAGTTTAAAAGAACAGATTCTGTTGAATTCAGAACAAATTTTATGCTGTTTGTTGAATTCTGTTTTCGAGAAATGTAGCACTGATCGAACAAAAGTAGAAAGTGTGTCTGAAGTTCGTTATCTGTTAGATGAATGTTCAGGTCAAACAGACTTCTCTGAAAATAATCAGCAAGATTGTCAGGAGTTTTTAATGTATATGCTTGATATATTGCAAGATGAGGGTGTAGATGTAGATCACCTGTTTGGGCTTTCTTATCAATGGCAGCATGACTGCGAGAATTGTAGGGTATCAAGTACTACTAGTGTAGACTCAGAAAGATTTATATATTTAACTTTGCCAGACAGTAAATCAGTCTCCTTTAATAAGCTAGTAAATGCAGCGGATCACAACATGGAGTGTAGCCAATGTAAATCTGAAATGATGTCAACATTACTTATACGTAGATATGGACAGTATGTCATTTTAATGATGCAACGATGTAGGCCTGATGGATCAAAATTGTCAACTTTAATAAAAAATTTTATGGCTTCTCAGCTTTCAATATCAGGAAGGACTTTTGTAACTGTAGCAATTATCTATCACGATGGTCCTTCAACAACTTCAGGACATTATACAGCTTATTTAAAGTCTCGAAACGGCTGGTCATTCTGCAATGATTCCGTTGTAACTTTCAAAAAAAAATTGCCGTTTGACCTTAAAAATTCTTACCTGGTGTTTTTAAAACCAAAATTTTAAAGAAAGAATCTCGGGATTTCTTGTGAAGAATTGCAAAAGGTTCATGAAGTTGAGGGAATGTAAGTCTGCAATGCTGTCTACATTATTGGTCCAAAACTTTTAATTATAATGTCATTTTGTAAAATCCGACTATATAAATCTGATGCAAGTAAGTCTGCTTCATAGTAAGCAGTATCAGTGTCATAGGAAAAGGAGAACATGAGTGACAAAGAAGGGTAAGATATTAGTAGTCCAGGATTGTGAAAATTATCTTAAATGTTTTCTTTTTGAAAGTTGCGAAAATAGAAAATGACGGGATTTGATTGGAAGAATTACAAGACTTGTGAATAGCTGCAACATGATTTGGCCAAGTGGAAACATGTGGTAGAATGTGAGAAGTCTTTTCTTGTATGTAACATATTTTTCGAATCGTTGGAGGTTTTCTTTCAGAAAGTGGCGGGCTGACAATATTTATAGCACAACACAGTGGACGCTGTTCATAGGACATCCTTCGACGTCATTGAAAGTAAGTTAATTTTAAGGAGTTTTGAATTCAGATTTCTTATGTTGAATGGGTTTTTTAAACACAATCATTTTGATTGTGTTTTTTTTTCCCCGCTGTTACATGATGAATACCTTCAAGTCACTGATTTAAGTGAAATTTGATACATTCTGAGAACAGCAAAAATAAACCATTTAACATGTATAATTAATGTTCTGCTTTTTGTACTTATGATATACATTTAGAAATGTGAGGTAGATATGGAGAAACTGAGTCTTCTGTAAGTGTCAATTTTAATGCTTACAGTGCTGTACTTCTGGGTACTGTTTTTTTTAAAAAAAAATGAATAGGCCTCACCTCAAAGAAAGCTCTTGAAAGCACACATCTTATTTGCATCCTAAAACAATCATTTAAAATGTTAGACACAATTTTATGATGGCTTTACATCTTTTTTGCGCTGCTATTTCATCACTATTGTGAGACATTAGCAGTGCAAAAGAAGCACCATGTTCCAAAATAGGCCTCAGTTCATCAACATCAAAATACAGTTTGTTTAAAATATATATGTTTAGGATTGTGTAGGGGACGTAGAGAAGCAGAGGCTTCTGTAAATGTCAAAGTTGTTGAAAAACTGTTTGTTCTTGAACCTTTTCCCTTGTCTTTTCTAATTTTTAAATACATGTTTTAATATTTTTGGAAATGTTTGTTCTCTCTTTTACAGATTGAAAGTATGAAAAAATATTTTAAAAAGGTAACAAGAATTATAAGGTAAATGTTTTCTACTCTTTTTACCCGCAATGCACTGCTGATGATGGCACTGACCATGTCATGAATGATGTAATAAGAGGACATGACTTACTTCATTGGTAGGCCTTCACATGCATTATCTGCTCTGTATTCTTCAACAAGTGTAAAATTGATCTGTAACCCTGAGTAGGTCTCACCTTAAACAAACCTCAGGACAGATCACACCTTATCGTCATCCTGAATTAATAAATAGATCTATTAAACAGTATCTCTGGTTTACTCCCTATAGCTGTCTTTCTTTTAAGATTACTCTCTGTTTACTTCCCTTATACTAACTCTTCTTTTTTTTAAAAAAATATTTTTTTGGTTCGCTTCAAGTTCGCGAACCGGGCAGCGAACGGGAAAGCGAACCAAAAGAAATAGAGCTTGCCAGAGTGATAAACATTCTAGCAATTTTATTTGAAAGGGGAGGTAGTTCTGAAAATAACTTTTTTTTTTTGTTTTTGTTGTTTTATTTTATTTATTTTTTTTCTGAACATTTTTTGATTTTTTTGTATTTTTAGAACAGTTTTATGTTTTTTTTGTGTTTTTTATGGAGGGGAAACAACAAAAAAACAGGCATTGAAAAGGGCTCAACAGGAGCAAAAAAATTACTGCTTGGGTGGGTTAGGGCACTTATGGTTTTCGTACACCATATTGATCAAGTTCACACTCATGTTCCCATATGAGAGCATAGCTCCACAATATATACAGGTAAACTTCATGTGTTTGAAGTTCGGCTGAATGTTTGGCACAGTTTCCTGTGCCTCTCTTCCTGTCAAAGATATAGTTGACGTTGATCGGGCCACAGGAGTTGTCGGGGGATTATCTTGTAGGTCCCTCAACTCTGCCCGGCTGTAGTTTAAGGGATGCCACCTGGCCATATGGCGATGCATAGTATAGTTGCCCATACTATATTTTTTCTCTGTGCCTCTAGACAATCTGTATTTACAGATGAGGCAGGTGGCATATTTAGCATTGACCTTCTTTTCCCCTGGAGGGATGGAAAAAAACTGCCATATGAAACTTGTTTTCCTTCTAGAAACACGGGGCAACTCCTGTATAAATTCTGGTTCATCTCCATCCTCTTCTTCTTGTTCCTCCTCTTCCTCCTCTCTGTTGGAGATGAATTGACTTGGTGGTCCTCTCTTCTTATGAGGAGGTGGAGGTGGTGGTGGGGGTGCACCAGCTGCAGCAAGTATAGAAGCCATTGCTGAACTCCAGGAAAATGGTCTTTCTCTCACCAAGATGAAAGTCAGAGTGAGGAAAGAAGGAGGGGTTTACATGATTTGGGAAAAGCAAAAGTTCTGAACCAATGAAAAGTGTTATTTTTAGGTCACATGACCTAGTCATACATCATTTGGAAACCAAAAGTGAAATGAACCAATGAAAAGTTTGATAAACAAGTCACATGACCTGTTCCGCTTACGTTACGCGGTGCGCGCCGCGTCCCGGATCGCTTCCGGTTCGCGGTCCGGAGCACTTCCGGGAGCGCTAACGCGGCGCGTCATTAGACGCATTACGCGACAACGTGATACGTCGCGCTTCCGCGACGCGTCACAGTTGCGCTAACGTAACGTTTACCGGTTCGCGGACTACGTCGCGGCATCAAGATGAGCTAACGGAAAGCTTCCCGGTTCGCGAACTGGAAGCGAAGAAAAAAAATATTGAAAAAAAAATTATTAATAAACATCTAAAATATATTTTAAGATTTAAAGAAGAATACATTTTACAGCTACAGATGTTAGCTTTTAAAAAACCAATGAAATTCACAGAAAAAACCATAGGTTATAGACCATATATAGTTAGGAATTTGCATTTACAAAACCTTGAAAATTCACTGAAAAAACCATAGGTTATAGACCATATATAGTTAGGGATTTGCATTTACAAAACCTTATTTTACTCGCATAAAACCATTGAAATTCCATATATAGTTAGTTGCGCTAACTATATATCGCGCACCCGCAATCCACTGCTGATGATGTCACATATTACATCATTCATGACATGGTCAGTGACATCACTGATGACATCACTGATGACATCTCAAATGACGTCACTGATGACATCACTGATGACATCTCAAATGACATCACTGATGACATCACTGATGACATCACTGATGACATCACTGATGACATCTCATTTGATATTACTGATCACATCACTGATGATATCATTCATGTGATAATACGATGAACCTCTTCAGACTCTAATATAACCTTACATACAATCAGTGTAAACAGACACTCACAGACTGTCACTCATCCATGGAGTTACTCACACACCTAGTTAGTCATGCAAAGAATCAATCACACCTCCATTTCCTCAACTATACAGTTATACAAACTTTACTTATTCAAACATATACTAACACATATTTACTCTCTTATACAATCCCTGATACAAGTTCACAATGATCCATACAGCCACTCACACATTCACTGGCTCTTATGCACAGTTATTTATATATGTCAACTCTCACATGTACTGTGTTTTACATATGTACTTACTTTGACATGTAGCACTGAGATATCCATTCACTCACCAATACACTCATGCACACAGTCAACCGCCCATACAGCTGTTTCCACATGCACTTTTGAACCCATACATCTAGTGAATCAACTGCTCACACATCTATGCACAGAGTCATACACCTCCCAGCCACCCACACACACACTCAGTCTCCCATACAAATACTTGGGCAACCAATGAATATCCCATATAGTTACTCATATAGCTACTTATCAACACATGCAGCAGTTTACAGAACAACAGACATAATAATGCACAAATTAAGACAGTTTAGTCACTAACCCATGCACTCAGTGAGACATATTTAATCACTCACTCATACAGTCAGTCATGCACCTACTAAATCCTTCATCCAGACACTTATACATCCACTCATTCTTCAATATGTAAGACATATTTACACTTTACAGAAACATACAGTCACTGGATGTTGTCATCAGTGATGTCATCAGTGATGTCACTGACCATGTCATGAATGATGTAATATGTGACATCATCAGCAGTGGATTGCGGGTGCGCGATATATAGTTAGCGCAACTAACTATATATGGAATTTCAATGGTTTTATGCGAGTAAAATAAGGTTTTGTAAATGCAAATCCCTAACTATATATGGTCTATAACCTATGGTTTTTTCAGTGAATATATATATATATATATATATATATATTATAACACATTCTCAGCATTCTCTCACCAGGAGCCCAATAACTGGATACCTGCGGCGCAGAAGAGGAGAGGACGACCCAAAGTGCAGGTGAGCAGTGGTTTTATTTAATGGCGTGGAAGGCCCACCTCGGCATAACGTTTCGGCCTACACAGAGGCCTTGGTCACATGACGCATGGAGGAGGAAAGGCAGAATTTAAAGTGCTAGTGCAGGTTGATTTGAACCATGATTGGTTGCAGTAATCAGATGATGTTAATAAGAATTCATAGACATCAATGACATACAATGCGGCTGTTGAAAGAATTACGGGATAATCCCTGTTTAAATAGCTGTACATGTGCAAAATGAGGGTATAGACAGTTATATCCAACAGTGGTGGTTTTATATATACATATACACAATCCTAAGGGTATATGTTTATCTGAAGAAAACTACACCATGTAAAAATAATAAATATATATTGGATTAGAGATCGTCAATATATAAAACCTGGATAAAAACCATACAAAAGTTTAAAATGCAACAATGCAACTAAACTGATGATAGAATAAATACCCTAAAATACATATTTATATATTGCACATAATGTTCAACTAATGTTGTCATATTTACAATATGGAGGAGATATATATATATATATATATATATATATATATATATATATATATATATATATATATATATATATATATTACCTACTGGCGGTCGCCAGTAGGTATATATAGTTAGGATTTTTTTCCTATGGGATTTCAGAAAATTCTATGTCGAATAACTTTGGCGTTTGTGGACGGAATTGGCTGAAATATTCAGGAAAATGGCACATTCTGTATCTGAGCAGCCCCTGAAAATTTGGGGGGGTTTCGTCAAGGGGGGGCCGAGAAAAAAGGGGGGTCCCAAAACGTGTTTTTCCCATTCATTTTTCCATAGGGCGGTTGGAATCACTTTTAGCTCGAACGGCTGAATGGATTTATACGAAACTTGGCAAAATTGTAGATATGGTTTGCCCGACGTGCCTTTGCTATGTCTCAATATATGTGCTCCAGTGGATTTTGAGAAATTAACGTTTTAAAAAACAGATATATCTGTGACAGCGTCCCGGTTAGCGCCCCGGTTCGCGTACCTGACGCGTAACGGAACTTCGCGAGGAGAAGCGGATTGGCTCCCCGGTGACTGTGAACATTCTAAACAGTCCGGAGCGGCCGCCATCTTGTGTCTCGGTAGGATCGAGACACAAGAGGTGGCAAAAACAAAGGGGGAAATGAGCATAAGGGGGCAGAGTACATCCTCCCTGACCCCCTAGGTTTGATGAGGGGGCTTCAAAAGGGCCCCGCGGGGCAAAAAAAAAAAATTGTTATTATCGTTTTTTTTGCGGGGGGAGCGCCCGGTACGCGCATCGGGAAGCGGTCCGGGGAGCGTAATATACGGAAAAAAGAATGAAAGAATGTTCAAATATTGTATGTTTATTGATTGTTCTTTTTGTTGTATTTTTTTTATTTTTTTTATTTAAGTACCAACATGTAGGTACCAATGCAGAGTCTAAAAATAAATATACACCGTTTACTTTGTAGATATCTTGCATGTTGTTTCAGAAGTTATTGTGGTATATGGAATTCATAGCATAGTCTGTGAGGAAAGCAGAAAGAACATGGAGGCAGGAGATGATAAAGAGATGTTAAATACACATTGGAGATAATATAGTGGGAGAAAGGAAGTAACTATGAGCAAACTTACTATGTAACACAAAAAAAGTTGCACAGTATATTATAAGTCTCAGTTTATATTTTATCTTTTTGGGTACTATTTCATAATTTTCATATTAAAAAGAATAATGTCTCAAACAATTTTAACTTTTAAAATTTAAATTTATTGTTCTGATTTTTCAAAATCTAAGAGAATTTGTAACATTAAATCATCAGGAATGTCCTCCTTTTCATTCCAAGAATCACATTCACATTCTTCAGCACATTTTAATAATTCTTGGTCTACTGATTCATCCATAAAGTCTAGTTCTTCTTTTTCTTGGTTTGGATTGCTTTCAATCTTAATTTCAAATGAAATTGTATTTTCTTTTGGCTGTGCTTCCATTTTCTTGCTGTAAATTGCATTAAAAAAATATATCAGTGGAGATAGGGCACTGTTGGGTTTAAGTTCAGACAGGTGCTTGTGAGTTTTTAACAGTGAAGTAATCTTTGGGCAGTGCATGGTTTCAGGCAGGAAGTAAAACTATTAAAAAGTTCCTGTGATGAAGCCTAAGTAAATTCATAATTATACCACAGAAGCCTAACTCAATCAATAATTTAAATAATTAAGTCTTTCTCAATGACTAACTCCTATAGAGGGACAATATGTAACTATCTGAAAACGTTTTCCTTATTTAATTTAAAGTGCATAACATAGTTCTCCTTTCAAATTTTTAAAATGATATCTTACCTTTGAAAAAGGAGTTAAAGTTGACAGTCAAAATTCTCTTGAAATGCACTTCAGGAAGTAGTAGTCAAAATGGCTGTGTTTCTCTCTCTTTCTTTATATATATTCAGGTACATAACCAATCAAATGTCTTGAAATAATAGTAGAAAATGAAAGTAACATTTTAATTGGTTGTGAATTCTAACACTTCATATGTGTTTCTGTCATGTAATTTACCTCAGGAAATTTAGTCAGCCCTACAGCATAATTTTCTCAATGGAATTCCATCAAATTTGGGTAAATGGTAGGGACTGCTATGTAGTAGGGCCTATTCTATATTTGATGAAAGTGTCTCCAGTGGTTTTTCTGTAGATTACTTTCCCACCTTTTTTTAGCGAGCGCTCACCGGTGCGCGCCCCGGTACGCATACCGGCAGCGTTACGGGAGTCCTCCATTTTGTGTATCGGTAGAATTGAGACACAAGATGGAGGGGAAACAATGTTCGGAATGGGTAGAAGGGGGCACGGTAGGTTTTCTGAGGGGGGCTTAGGACGCTGATATATGCAAAAATAAAAAAATAAAAATTTGGAAAATTTCGCGGGGGAGCGCCCGGTACGCGCACCGGTAAGCGAACCGGGGAGCGTACTTTGGTGAAAAATAGTGAAAAAAGTTAGAAAAAGATAAACGTTTAGAATGATCATAGGTAGGGTAGCTCTGAAAAGAGCTATTGTGTTCTGTGGCTGATTTAGGTACCTACAAGTAGGTTCCAATGCACAGTTTTAAATTCAGGAGGAATATTCTATTCCCCTCATCTGAGAAGTGCACACCATCTCCTCTGTAGATGTCTTGCATGTTGTAACGCAAGTTATTGTTGTATATTGAACCCATTCTAAAGTCTCTCATGTAAGCAGAAAGAGATTTATTCACATGTTTCCGTGCTTTCTCAAATTGTGGACAAAATTGGTTGGACCAGTTCCATTTCTGTCTTTGGCATCTATTGGAATATACCAAGGCAGTTTGGGGAAAAAGTGTCATCAATTGATGAAAGGTGTCCTTTAAAAGCATTTCCAGACCAACCCCAGTCATAGTCACAAAATCATTTCCACCACAGTGCACTATTAAGAGGTCAGGGTTTGGCAGATGCATAAAACAATTATAATAAAAACATATAAAATATATTTTTCATTTAAAAGAAGAATACATTTTACAGCTTTTGATATTTGCTATTAAAAAACCATTGAAATTCACTGAAAAAACCATAGGTTATAGACCATATATAGTTAGGAATTAGCATTTACAAAACCTTGAAAATTCACTGAACAAACCATAGGTTATAGACCATATATAGTTAGGGATTAGCATTTACAAAACCTTATTTTACTCACACAAAACCATTGAAATTCGCATATATAGTTAGTTGCACTAACTATATATCGCGCACCCTCAATCTACTGCTGATGATGTCACATATTACATCATTCATGACATGGTCAGTGACATCACTGATCACATCACTGATGACATCTCAAATGACATCACTGATGACATCACTGATGACATTTCATTTGACATTACTGATCACATCACTGATGATATCATTTATGTGATAATACAATGAACCTCTTCAGACTCTAATATAACCTTAGATACAATCAGTGTAAACAGACACTCACAGACTGTCACTCATCCATGGAGTTACTCACACACCTAGTCAGTCATGCAAAGAATCAATCACACCTCCATTTCCTCAACTATACAGTTATACACACCTTACTTATTCAAGCATATACTAACACATATTTACTCTCTTATACAATCCCTGATACAAGTTCACAATGATCCATACAGCCACTCACACATTTACTGGCTCTTATGCACAGTTATTTATATATGTCAACTCTCACATGTACTGTGTTTTACATATGTACTTACATTGACATGTAGCACTGAGATATCCATTCAATCACCAATACACTCATGCACACAGTCAACCGCCCATGCAGCTGTTTCCACATGCACTTTTGAACCCATACATCTAGTGAATCAACTGCTCACACATCTATGCACAGAGTCATACACCTCCAAGCCACCCACACACACACTCAGTCTCCCATACAAATACTTGGGCAACCAATCAATAATCTATATAGTTACTCATATAGCTACTGATCAACACATGCAGCAGTTTACAGAACAGACATAAAGATGCACAAATTAAGACAGTTTAGTCACTAACCCATGCACTCAGTGAGACACATTTAATCACTCACTCATACAGTCAGTCATGCACCTACTAAATCCTTCATCCAAACACTTATACATTCACTCATTCTTCAATATGTAAGACATATTTTAACTCTACAGAAACATACAGTCACTGGATGTTGTCATCAGTGATGTCATCAGTGATGTCATTTGAGATGTCATCAGTAATGTCATCAGTGATGCCACTGACCATGTCATGAATGATGTAATATGTGACATCATCAGCAGTGGATTGCGGGTGCGCGATATATAGTTAGTGCAACTAACTATATATGCGAATTTCAATGGTTTTGTGTGAGTAAAATAAGGTTTTGTAAATACTAATCCCTAACTATATATGGTCTATAACCTATGGTTTTTTCAGTGAATATATATATATATACTAGCTGTACCCGGCCACGCGTTGCTGTAGCTCAGTCTGGTTAAATGGAAGAGAAAGAAAAGAGTAAGTGCACATTTCTAATATGTTTAATTTCACAATTCTTGTGGGTATACAATATGTTTTTGTCCATCCTAGTATATGTAGACTATTGTCTATATGCGTCCCTTGTATTTGCTGCGCAGCAACCAAATCGTTAAGGTTTGTTCGGGTTGCAAAGTGAACCAACCCTACCCCCTCCCTCCACCCACTTCCCCGTCTGCCATCCTGACACCAACTGTCCATCCTAGTATATGTAGACTATTGTCTCTATGCGTCCTTTCTTAATGTTGCAAAGTGAACCAACTCCTCCCCTCTCCCTCCACCCACTTCCTGGTCTTATGCGCTAATCTTGCAAAGTGAACTAACTCTTCCCCCCTCCCTCCACCCACTTCCTGGTCTGCCATTCTGACACCAAATTTCCATCCTAATCTATTTAGACTATTATCTCTATGTGTCCTTTCTTAATGTTGCAAAGTGAAACAACTCCTCCCCCCTCCCTCCACCCCTTCCCAATCTGTCATCCTGACACCAACTGTCCATCCTAATATATGTAGACTATTGTCTATATGCGTCCCTTGTATTTGTTGCGCAGCAACCAAATCGATGGGGTCTGTTCGGCTTGCAAAGTGAACCAACTCCTCCCCCCTCTCTCCACCCACTTCCCGGTCTGCCATCCTGACACCAACTGTCCATCCTAATATATGTAGACTATTGTCTCTATGCGTCCCTTGTATTTGTTGCGCAGCAACCAAATTGATAGGGTCTGTTCGGCCTTTCGATTAAAAACATGAGTGTATTGGACATGCACGTATTTGAAACCAAGGTTGTGTACATATAAACATGCGCTAATGTTGCAAAGTAAACCAACTCCTCCTCCCTCCCTCCACCCATTTCCCGGTCTGCCATCCTGAAACCAACTGTCCATCTTAATATATGTAGACTATTGTCTCTATGCGTCCTTTCTTAATGTTGCCAAGTGAACCAACTCCTCCACCCTCCCTCCACCCACTTCCCGGTCTGTCATCGTGACACCAACTGTCCATCCTAATATATGTAGACTATTTTCTCTATGCGTCTACTGTAGTTGTTGCACAGCAACCCAATCTATAGGGTCTGTTTGTCCTTTAGATTAAAAAGACGCGCGTATTTGACACGCGCGTATTCTAATCCAACATTGTGTATATATAAACACACGCTTGTTCGAATTCAACGTTGTGTCAAAATTTCAAATCAATCGGTGAAGAACTTTCATAGATTTGACATTTTTATCAAACGCACATTGACATTTGTATGTGTCTGTTTGTGCTTTCGATTAAAAACATGCGCGTATTAGAATCCAACGTTGAGTATATAAAAATACTTGCGTATTTGAATGCAACGTTGTGTCAAAATTTCAAATCAATCGGTGAAGAACTTTCGTAGATTTAAGATTTTTATCAAAAGCACATTGACATTTTTATGTGTCTGTTTGTGCTTTAGATTAAAAACACGGGCGTATTTGACACGCGCGTATTCGAATCCAACGTTGGGTATAAAAAAACACTTGCATATTCGAATGCCACGTTGTGTCCAAATTTCAAAGCAATTGTTAAAGAACTTTCGGAGATTTGAGATTTTGAACAAGCTAACAGTTACATTTTTATTTATATAGATATAAGGATGAGGTCACATTCCTAGATGTTAAACTTAATGTGGTGGGCAACAAACTGATTACAACCCTGTTTAGGAAACCAACTGCGGGAATACCCTTCTCCACGCAACTAGTGCACATCCCCAGCATTTGATCAAAAGCATCCCGTACGGGGAGACGCTGCGCATCAGGCGCATATGCCGTGAGGAGGATGATTGCAAGCAGAAACAGGAAGAAAGTCAAAAGAGGTTTCTCAGTAGAGGGTATAAAGCTCAGGACATTGAGGTAGCTGTTTTCAAATCTAGGAATATGGCCAGAATAGATCTCATGCAATGCAGGGCTAAAAAGACCACCAAGCCAGGTATGAAGGAACCAACAAGGTTGATCTTGTCCTACTCCCGACAGGAAAAACAGATTAGGTCTATTGTAAAAAGAAATTGGCCAATCGTGAGTGGGGACCCTGTGATTGGTAAGCTTCTACCCAATTATCCGGCTGTTTCGTTTAGAAAATCTAACAGCATGGGAAGTATGCTTACCAGTAGCAACCTTGATACCAGAGCAAAAGGCACATGGTTGATGGCAAGAAAAGGATTCGTTAAATGTGCAACTTGTAAAGCTTGTCAATATGGTATGAATGCAACCAGCTACACAACGGCATTCAATACCAAGCCGCGAAGCATAGAACAGCATCTCACATGCAAAACAGAGTATGCTGTATATGTTTTAACATGTAGTTGCAAATTACAATATATTGGAAGCACAAAGTTACAAGCACATAAAAGAGTCTTACAACACATGCGAGCAATCAGAAATAGTGATGATAGTTACCCTGTAGCGAGACATTTTAAACAGGTCCATAATAATGATTTGAAACATCTTAAATATTTTGTCATAGATGCAGTGAGTCCCCAGAAAAGAGGAGGGGATAGAGAGCTTAAAATCAGAAGAATGGAGACATTGTATATTCTGGAATTAGACTCTAAACACCCCAGGGGACTCAATACCAGTGAAGATTTACGCACGTTTCTGTGACAGAAAAGAATTGATATGAACTGGTTAACTTTATTGTGCGCAAGGTTTTATAAACATATGTCACGATTTTCTATACATTGCTTTTTATGTATAGATATATATTTTTTCCAAGGGAGATATTTAAATAATTATATTTACATATTTATTTATGGAGGTAAATTTTAGGACTATTTATATATTAATATATGATATTTATGATTGGATTTTAGACATGGAATTTTGGAAAGTATATTTTATACATCTATATTTATGGTCTGAGGTCCCAATATATTATGATGAATGTGTATTTTGATTATTTATTATATTTATTATGTATTTATTATATTTATAGTCCTTTGCAAATTTGCACTCTAAAAAGATATAATATCTTCCAGCTTTTAGTTTTGTCAACAAGAAACAGAGAAAAATACATAATGTTATTTGCAGATATGACATAAAGAAATGCTCAAATAAGGTACTTATAAGCAGAATATATCTGTAAAATATCGTAGTTACTGAGGTGATGCACTGTTTATTGTTATGTCTTCTTTGGGTTCAGGGATTAGGCTCAGCATATTATTATTAAATTTTTTGTATGTACAAAATACTATGGGTTAGCACGATTTTTCATTAATCAAGGTTTCAGGACATGGTTGGAGAATTCTTTTTATGATTGCCAAATAAATTAAGCATTTAAGCTGCAATCTAACATAAACAACATTTGGATATATGAAGCAATAATGGATTGAGTGCTTACGCGCATTTAAGAAGTTATTCTCGTTTATTTAAATCCGAATGTAAATTTAAGTAATTTAGGCAACAAATGTTAGAAATGATTTATCATTTTTTAAGATATGTGGGCTATTACATGCAGTATTTTTACCATGTCCATGCTTTGTTCTTTATGCACTTGCACTTTAAATAGCGGTGATTGATTCAGGAGGGTTGTCATGTGATCAAGGGCGGGAGCGCCCGAAACGCGTAGTGGCAGAAGTGGCTGAATAAAGGATATTGACTGCTCAATACTTTGGGTCCACGCTCGTTTTTTCTACAAATGAATTGCAAGTTCGAGCAAGAAGCTATATATATATAATTCAAAGTACATGGCTCCGAGGTGGGAAGAACAAGCCCCCAGACACGGATACCCAAGGAGCAGAAAAGGACGCAGAACCAGACGGGCAGGCGGGGGGAACAAGAGGAAGGGGCAGAGGCGCCCGAGCACCCCGTTGGACCAATCGGAAGCGCACCAACAAAAAACAATAGCCCCAGCTATTCATCCAAGTGGAATCAACACTACCACTAACCCCCCAGGCAACTCTAACACCAACAATGTGGTTACAAACTTAACGGTGGTCAATCTCACTCCTAGAGAACTGACAAAGGAAGAAGAACAAGTCCTAAGTCTTGGACTGACCTTTTGTCCAAATAGTGAGTTGGAATATACCCAAACCAAAATAGACCTGTTCCGCTTCACCTGCAAACTTAAACTACATAAACATTTCAAAATGCGGCCACATCTACAACATAAAGAAAACCAAGGGCGAAGAATCACAGCATCAGACGCACTGAGCGGCAAAGACCTACGCTCAGTTGAGATACTAACAGATCTGGAATTGGAACAAACACAGGACCTTGCAGATTTGGATCCAGCCCAGAGAGCTGAAATGCAGGGTATTGAACAGGACAGTGAAAACAGTGGTTTTAAACCGCCGTCCACCTTTGTTCCCCAATCTCCTTGGGACGCCATAGATGTGTTCTCGGAAGCGATGAATGATGACCTACTAAAACTACGGAAAAGTAACCAAAAGAACCCCCACCAGAACATCACGGAACAACAGAGAACTGCCTTGAAAGGATTAACGATGGACACGAAAATAATCGTGAAGCCCTCTGACAAGGGCGGGAACGTGGTCCTGATGACCCGTGAATATTACACGAAGGAAGCATTGAGGCAACTTTCAGATGAGAATTTTTATACTAAATGCACTAATGATACCTACCAACAGAGTATCATAGAATATGACAAACTCATCTCCAAATGGTACAACCAACGTATGCTGAACAAAGATGAACATTTGTTCTTACGTACCACCTGCCCAATGACTCCAACTTTCTACCACCTCCCAAAACTTCACAAAAATCGTGACCACCCACCTGGACGCCCGATTATTTCTTCCATCGGGAGTCTAACGGAGAATATGTCTCGCTTTGTGGACCACACCTTATTTCCTCTTGTGTCCAACTTGGACTCGTATATACGAGACACAAAAGATTTCTTGACAAAACTGAACAATTTGGTGTGGGAACAGGACTATCTTTTAATGGTATTAGACATCACCAGCCTCTATACTATTATCGATCATAGTCATGGACTAGAGGCAGTTAAATGGGCATTGGAACAACGCCAACTACGCTTTTCTAGACACAACCTAATGATTCTAGAATTCGTAGAATTTTGTCTAAAACATAATATTTTCCTGTTTGAAGAGCAGTTATACATCCAGAAGTCTGGCACGGCGATGGGTACCTGCTTTGCTCCCAGCTACGCGAACTTGTTCGTGGGCTGGTGGGAGGAGCAGGTACCCAGGAGCTGTAGAGTTGGGGACGAAGAGGGCAAGGTCATCTGCTGGCATCGATATATCGATGATCTTTTCATTGTGTGGAGAGGTAACCCTGAGACAGCTCAGGAATACATCAATGTACTCAATAATAATCAACTTAATCTGCGATTTTCTGGGACAGTGAGTCCAGTGGCAGCGGACTACCTGGACCTCAAAATATATGCAGAAGACGGTCAACTCCACACTAACCTCTTCAGAAAGCAAACTGCTGGCAACTCTACACTGCACGCCAGCAGCAGCCATCCACCCCAATTAATCAGGAGCATCCCCTACGGGGAATTGCTAAGACTTCGCAGGAACTGCTCAAAACCCTCGGATTTCGAAGCGGCTGCTTCGGAATGCATATCCCGATTTAAAGCCAGGGGATATGGCGAGAGCATGCTCCATAACACTCTAAAAAGAGTAAGGAAAATAGAGAGACAGTCCCTCCTGACCAGTAACACCGATCAGGTCAACCGAAGGGGCATGTCAGGTGAGGATCAAGGCAAGTTCAGAGTTATAACTCCCTACTCAACAGGTGCAGACAACTTCAGAGCTATGCTACGTAAGAATTGGCATATTCTTTTAACAGACAGTGTGCTCAAAGAAGGCCTTCCATCTCAGCCACTCCTAACCTTCAGTAAAGCAAAATCACTAGGCGACATATTGGTGCACAGTCATCTTGACAAAGTGTCCTTAAGAACGAACACTTTGAGGGATCAACAAGGCTTTTACCCCTGCGGCCGCTGCAAAGCGTGCGCAGGCAGTAAACGTGTACTCTCGTATACAATATCAGAAACTGGCAGGAAAATCTACATAAATAAATTTATCACCTGCAGCACACAGTATGCCGTATATTGCTTGCAGTGCCCCTGTGGCTTACGCTACATTGGGAGCACGATCAAGGAGATAAAGCTTAGAATATTGGAACACATGCGAGCCATCGACAAAACAGATCAGACCTATCCGGTGGCTCGCCATTTCGCGGAAGTACATAATCGAGATCGGAGTAAGCTCCAGTACTTCGGCCTCGATATTGTACCCCACAATATTCGTGGAGGTGACCGTCTACGCAGATTAAGGAGACTAGAGTCCCGTTACATCATTGATCTGTGTACAAAATATCCCAAAGGTCTTAACAGTGGGGAGGAGATGGCCTTCCATCTAGGGAAATGAGCAGTTAAGATCTGTCATACACTATTCCAAGATGATAGTGCATTTGATCACACTGAAACTAGAACTTCTCACATTATCATACTTGGAATATGTGTATACTAATGTATATAATAGCTCTGAAACTTGCATCCGATTTCTTTCTTGTACATAGCAGTTTCTTGTACATAGTAGTATGTGATAGACAATTTATGGTTATTTGACCTATGGTATATGCTTCTCTTGGTACAACCTATAATCAAGCATTTGGGAATCATCATTAATACCTTGTGACTCTGATTGAATGAATCTTATATTTGATCGGATAGAATGCAGAAGCTTATCTCTAATGTCTCTCTACATACTTAATTTCCACTGTATATAATATGCACTCTAATCACATTTGTTTCAATTTCGAACTCATGTTATAATTTTCATTTAAACTGTGGTTTATATTGTGAATAATTATACATGCCCTCCCTGATGTTGCACGCGATGCATTTCACTTGACACCCACTTATCCAAAAACCCCCCCTGTAGCTATGTTCAGCTTGCAGCTGTGGTTTGAGAATTGATTTAATTTTCTTTTGTGTACAGGTGATTTGGCACATGCATTATATATGGGGACACAAGCCGATCCACGGCTCTATTATTTCATGTTGATTTTTTGACATTCTATTGTGATCAGCCTAACAGGATACAATGCAATTGCCCATTTGTGGGCTTTATTTAGATAATTTCTAATGTTGTGTTATATTTACTATACACTACAAGATGGCCGCCTTGTTTCATGCTAGGCTTTAGTCCCCTTGTTTGTGTCCACACCTGATCAGCAGTGGGGGTGACTATGTATGTTAAAAACAATGTCGGAAACAAACACAGTGCATCACACACTGACGAAGGCAGACCGCCGAAACGCGTCTGTGTGCACCCCTCCGCTGAATAAAATCTAGCGCGTTTGTATCCCTCAACCTCGAGTGCTGTTATTCTTTCCAGGGAGGATTGGGAAGGACTTTGGAGCGTTAATATATATATATATATATATATATATATCCACACGGGTTCTCGCAGAGCAGCGCCGTAGTATCGATCTCACCGCAGCGCCGTCAGAAAACAGCCGACCCAAAGTTTCCGTGAGTAAATTAATTTATTCTGCAACACACGGACAGCATGAATATATATATATATATATATATATATATATATATATATATATATATATATATATATATATATATATATATATATATATATATATATATATATATATATATATATATATATATTCAACCACTCCTGGTCCACTTATTTCTTCACGTGAAAGAAACCAGAGTCGAGGCCCGAATGCAGTTCACAGTGCTTCAGGTTTATTAGGCACAAAAAACCCTACGCGTTTCGAGATCAGCCGATCTCTTGCTCACGGGTGGGGCTTAGGTGTACTGCCATTCTTTTAAAGTGAACATTACCGTGTTTGGAAATCACACGTGATCTATAGACATAAACAAGTTCAATTCGTTGTTACAATGTCTTTCAGTTAATAAATGAATTTTGTTTTATAAAATATAAATTCATTTAAATCATTTCATCGCATTATTGTCAAGTTATGACACATTATTTAAACAGGATATACCTTCTTATTGTGATACATGATAAACAATACATGTTTAAGGTATTGGGGAGAGGGAGCTCTTTAAGCTCTGTCTGCTTAAAGGAATGCCCGGCAGAGAAATAATTCACCCTGGTGTTTCCCGCAATCAAAAAGAGCCAACAAAATAACAGAGGCATTACCATATGCGAGGATGGGTCATTGTACCGACAACTGACTGTGCTGTTTTGTTTGTTTGGTTCTTAGTGAGGGACGCAGTGCACAGTACCCGAGGCCTCGTGGTTGGCGAGTATAGTGACATGTACCATCGGAGGAACTTTCCCTGTCTGCTTTCTATGACAACGACTCGCAGCCAATGAGGTTACTCTGATGTTATTTAAACAGCAACCCCGCGAAGAAAGCAACTTGACACTTGCAGCACTGACCTGGCACTGATGAGGCACACGCCGAAACGCGTCTGCCAGACGCTGTAATTGTGGACATCGCGTTGTATGGCAATTGTGCACCGGAGGTATTAAATTTCTGTTTGGCAACCCGAGCATGTGTCAGACCTGGTTTCATGAAAGCAGGATTGGAGGAGTATGTGGATGCGGAGGTCGGCTCCGCTGATACTGACACGCCCCTCGTTCAGGAGCACCGCAAAAAAAAAAACGACAAACTTTGGTTCGAAGTGCTTGGCGGCGCCCCCCCCCAGCCTGGAGTGTCTTGAAGGTATTGGGGAGAGGGAGCAGGCAGTCTGTCTGCTTAAAGGAATGCCCGGCAGAGAAATAATTCACCCTGGTGTTTCCCGCAATCAAAAAGAGCCAACAAAATAACAGAGGCATTACCATATGCGAGGATGGGTCACTGTACCGACATCTGACTGTGCTGTTTTGTTTGTTTGGATCTTAGTGCGGGACACAGTGCACAGTACCCGAGGCCTCGTGGTTGGCGAGTATAGCGACATGTACCATCGGAGGAACTTTCCCTGTCTGCTTTCTATGACAACGACTCCCAGCCAATGAGGTTTCTCGGATGTTATTTAAACAGCAGCCCCACGAAGAAAGCAACTTGACACTTGCAGCACTGACCTGGCACTGATGAGGCACACGCCGAAACGCGTCTGCCAGACGCTGTAATTGTGGACATTGCGTTGTATGGCAATTGTGAACTGGAGGTATTAAATTTCTGTTTGGCAACCCGAGCATGTGTCAGACCTGGTTTCATGAAAGCAGGATTGGAGGAATATATATATATATATATATATATATATATATATATATATATATATATATATATATATATATATATATATATATACCAGTATTTTTGAAAATACTTCCAAATATGTGGATTTCTTCCCACAGGAACACATTCAAAAACTAGCCTCCTACAACAAGGATACTGGAGACTTCTTGAACAAAATGAAAGATCTTCAATGGCATGATGAATACCTTTTAATTACCTTAGACATAACCTCACTGTATACGTCCATCAAACACAACAATGGACTTAGAGCCTTGAAGTACTATCTGGCAAGGAGAGGACCTCAATATGAAGAACACAACAAAATGATTATCAACATGGTTGAATTGTGTCTAACTAACAACATCTTTATGTTATAAAATGTATTATACCAACAATTGCGAGGGGTTGCCATGGGAGCCAGCTTCTCTCCCAGCTACACGTGTTTACACATGGGTTGGTGGGAGGAGCTGGTCCTCATGGCAAACTACTCAAACACACTGACCAACCATGTAAAGTGCTGGTGGAGGTTTATCGATTACCTATTTTTGGTCAGGCAAGGTACCGAAAATGATGCAAGTGAGTTCATTGACTCCCTCAACAAAAACAATTTAAATTTAAATGTTACTGCTAACATGAGTAGAACCAGGGTAACATTCTTGGATGTTGAGGTGTACATAGACCAAGGGAGGGTGGAAACCAAACTACATCGAAAACCCACGGCAGGAAATGCAAACCTGCATGCCAGTAGTGCATACCCTATCCACCTTATACAGAGCAATCCCAATGGTGAGCTACTGCGAATAAAGAGAATTTGCAGCAGTAGCGAAGCACTTCAATCAGCGCAAAGTGAATGCATCAAAAGGTTCAAAGAGAGAGGCTACAGTAACAAATATCTAAAAAAGCACTCACTAAGAGTAATCGTGTGGACAGGGAAACGCTAATTAACACACAGCATGTTCCTAGTGTCCAAGAAGAAACTTCACGTATTTTTAGATTTATACTAGATTACAACAAACAACATACAGCAGTGAGAAAGATAATCAATAAGAATTGCCATTTCATCAAACAAGACCCCATTATCGATAAAACCATCCCTAAAAGACCCGCTATCACATACAGAAGGGGGGCATCTATGAAAGTTGTGTTAATGGACAATGACCCCTGTGGTTCGCCAGCCAAGGGCTCTTGGCTAGCACAAAGAAAAGGGTTTTACAAATGTAAGGTTTGCAAAGCCTGCCAACATGGGGTCAATACCATTGAATACTCTACTCCATTTGGTGAGCATAACAGGGAAATAACCAAGGCTCTAAATTGTAAGACTTATCACGTGGTGCATGTGTTGGAGTGCCCAAGTGGATTAAGATATATCGGTAGCAACATCTCACCGGGGCATAAAAGGGTGCTCCAACAGATACGAGCTATCAGAAACCACGATCAGTCATACCCCGTGGCCCGCCACTTTCAAGAAAAGCATGACGGTAACCCAAAGGACCTCAAGTACTTTCTTATTGATTCGGTCCCCAAAAACAAAAGAGGAGGTGACAGAGAGAAAACCCTCAGACTATTAGAGAAGCATTACATTCTAAATTTAGATAGTAAGCATCCTAACGGATTGAATAGTTCGGAGGAACTACACGCAAGCATTGTAGAGTTGAGGATGTCAGCTCCAATCCCTGTACAAATGATTGATGTCCTTGACCAATTATAGACCAGCTGAAGATCTGATAAGCACATAGTATTACTATGTTTGCTAAAATAATGCACCATACAAATAAATGAGAAACTAAAAAATTATCCAAAACCGCCATAATGTATTTATACTGTTTATAATAGACAAACTTCCCCCACAGTCTCTTTTTGAGCTATCTTAACCTTTTTTTTACTAAGCACAATTCATCTCATGTTTTGCACATGCACTGTTTTGCACAGTTACATCCAGCAATTACAATAGCAGTCTACCAAACAAGGATTAAAGATCAGAAAACTGGGTATACTCTAGGAGTCAACTTTAAATTCAAAAGACTTTATTCGGTTATGTCGTTTTTAACCATAAAAGTATCACATAAATATCACAGCAAATTAAAACAGCCTATAGATTTCCAAGTTCAACTTAAAATCATCATAAAATATTCACATTTCCTTTTGTAGTTTACATAATAATTGATTTTTGTGAATAATAAACATTTATTAAAAAGGCAGAGACTGATGCCACTGAAAATATGTTGTCTAATTTCAGAATTGCTAAAAAGGCAGGTCGACAATGTCGTAAGTTCAAGTATCTCAATATGGGCACAATCCACCTTTTTCTCGGTATTGAGTAATATTTACAAAAAAATAAAATATGTATGTCAGACTGGGTGGATATACTATCACAAGGGCATTTAATAATACTACTAGTCCATTCGTTTATGGTGGGCAAACTGAGAGCCCTAAATAGAATGCCGTATCTGAGACGTGTAATCAGAAATCGCTCACGATCCTTCATCTGCAAAGTTAAATATGGTTGCATAACCTGCGGTGTCAGTATAAGCTAATGAGAAATCACTGTAGTCTTTATAGACTCCTTCTTTCCCCTACAACTCTCTAGATAAGTGATACATAGATTGTTCAACATCTTCCTTGGTATCTGTATCATGGAGAAGGGATCCTCAAAATAATCAATATGATCAATGTTGGCCAAAAAGGTCCTAATGTAGCTTAGCCATTTTACTCTCCCGGATCTTTCTAATTTAAGGATGTCCCCCAATATTAGGCAGTTTAGATGGCATTCATCGGTAGTCCAGACTCTGTGCCAGAGGAGAACCGGTTGTACTTTTATAATGTCCTCCAAATAGGGTATTCCCAATTCAGCATGACAGTTGTATGTGGACATGCTATCTGGCAAAGATAATAGGTACCTCAAAAAACTATTTTCCGTTTTCTGTAGAACTGAAACATTTGTGTTTCTCCAAATACCAGCACCATATGTTGCAATCGCTATACAACTTACTTTGTATATGCATAGGAGTTTCTTTACTGGTTTTGGCCCCAGTTTTTCACTTAATAGCTTTAGTGCCATAATAGACTTAGTATATAACAAATTTCTACTTCTAACGGCATTGCCCGGTGTTATGAAACAATACACCCAGATACGGAAAAGTTTGGGTATACTCTAATGGATTCGAGTCTATAAACATTGTTCTCTTTTTACTGTTGGCCCCTTTACCACAATTCATGCAGAAGGTTTTTTGTGGTGTTAACCCTCAAATCCAGATTTGTCATGAATTTGGTAAATTATGTAATCATGTCTTGCATCACTAGCGGGGTCCTAGCCATCAATACAGCATCATCTGCATAAATAAGGGCCAGTATTTTACGCATTGCTGCCGTTGGCATATCCCGACATTCTTGTGGCAGGGTTTTTTCTAAGCCATTAATATAAATAGTAAATAAAAATGGGGCAAGGACACATCCTTGCCTCACACCCCTGGCAATATTAAACATCTGTGTACATTCCCCTTTGTTTCCATACCTGACCGTAGCACTCGCACCATTGTACAAATCGTTAAGAAATAGAATTATGTTTTTCTCAACACCCAATTGTTCTAAAATTACCCATAATTTGCTGTGTGTAACACAGTCAAAGGCGGACGACAAATCCACAAAAGTTAAAAACATCCTGCCTCCTTTAGCCTTAGTATATTTCTCCGAGAGAATATAGAGATTGAGACACTGATCTATTGTCCCCACTCCTTCTCTAAAACCATACTGTAGGTCGCTTATGATCATATGCTCTTCAGCCCATGAATGTAACCTATTAAGAATGACTCTACCTATGATTTTGACCGATGAGTCAAGCAACGAAATCGGGCGGTAGCAGGTATAGTTGGTTCTATCTCCCTTTCTAAAAATGGGGACGATAATTGAGGCATACCATGTGTGGACAAGGCCCTCTGCACATGCAGCATTAAAAACTCTTGTGAGTAGTGGCGCCCATAACATCACATTGCTTTTAAAAATATCAACAGGGACGCCATCGGGGCCTGGTACCTTACCGCCTAGGCTGGAGCCGATACCCCTTATCACCTTATCTAGTGAATAGTTGAGGTTAAGGGGTCCCTCCCGTCCACTGTCCTTGTCATTCCCGGTTAGCACACAGTCACGTTCTATGGTGGGCGACTGTACACTATAACATTTTTCAAAATGGCTCACCCACTCGTCCTCAGTGATTGCAATCTCTATCCGTGCCTTCAAGCTGTCCTTAAGATAAGGCGCATTTACAGCCTTCCAGAAAGCGGTCATATCTCTTGAGTCTGATGCATCCATTAACCTCTCTCAGGCTTCCCTCCTCAACATATCCTTCCTGGTATTTAGTGCTAACTTGTACCCTTTACGGAGTTCCCTGATCTCTATTTGGTTGCTCTGCATTTTGTTCAAAGCCCGTTTAAGAAATGTACGCGACTTTGTGCAAGCAGAGTCAAACCATGTTATACTCTGTTTCCTTCGGCGCTTAAGTTCCACCCATAAAGTGTTTTTGATATGATTAACTATTGTCATAAAATTGTTAATCGTTTCAGTGTTGTCCGACTCCAGATTCAGACAAACACCGAAACTCTCTTTACAGGCATTAATTGAATTGCACAAAAACTCCTCTGGTATTACTTTATTCCATTTCAAGGCATATCCATTTTGTCTTGAAATGTCGATATCCCTTACTTTATGTCTTGGTGTGTTATCTGGAGAATGGGTGGGGCTTAAAATTTCGACTTTAATTGGGATGTGGTCACTCACTGGGATATCCAGCGTATGGAAGTTATGAACATAACCACCATGTCTTGTAGAAATCCCTATGTAATCTATCGTCGTGGAAGCCCCTCTGCCTATAAAAGTAGCCGAGAAGGGTACTTCCGGGGTACACATTTTGTTAGCCAAACTCAAATCCTTCATGAACAGAATATCATTTAACGCTTCCCCAACTACTGTATGATCAAAATGTGTCAATGGGGATTCCCTATCCATCATTAGGCCACAATTCCCCATTCCCTCTCTTTTGCAAATTGCACAATTAAAGTCTCCCCCCATACCACAGCAAACTCCGTAGCATTTTTACACAGTAGACTATTAATTTCAGATCTCAGGGTTTTAAGTACGACCACGATATCCGAAGATGGAACATTATTGTAGAAGTTTACAATCAACCAGCAAAATCTGTTGTTCACGTGCAACCCAACAATATGATAAAAACGATTGTTATAAAAAGTCTCCATACTCCTATACTTAAGATTATTTGAAATATATGTGCAGAGGCCTCCTTTTGCTCTGCCGTGCAGTGAACCTATTGCAGGAGTAAATACAGTTTTAAAACCATTTAAATGGGATACTTCCATTGTCCACGTTTCCTGTAAGCATATAATGTCTGAAGTATCTGTCATTTTTACCCAATGCTGGCTATCTACTGTAGTTCTTAGCCCTGCAATGTTCCAGGAAATAATAGACCAAGTATACTTGTTCATAATTTCTGTCCTATCGATACTATGGGGGGATTTTTCCGTATTAAAATCAATCATTTCCATATTCAGATTAGGATCCATCATATGTAGATTATTTTTCGGGATACTTTCCTCTCTGAGAGCATTAACATTCGTAATTGTGGGTTGATCCTCTGGGGTTACTATATCATTGTTATCCTCAACTGAGTGATCTTTCAACCTTACAGCGAAATTATCAGCTACCTGCACATCTATTGGTCAATCAACCCCACCAAGCTCAGATAATTGTTCAAAGCTATTATATATCGGGACGGTGAAGTGTTCCACTGGGGGGTAATAGCCCCTTTGGTGGAAATTATTAGGAAAAAAGGGAACTGGACCATCAAAAAACTGTGTGGGTTGGGGCCTCATTCCGTATGTACTCTAAGAGTCTTAATATAAAGATCAGACAAAATATACACAAAAACAAAATGCGGAAGAAGATAGGGCTGGTCCGCTATTAGCAAGAATTATTAAAAATACCCAAGAAGCGACTCCCATATTGGAGGTTACCAACTCGGACGGTGTTTTGGTTAATACTCAGCTAGACGTAAATGAGGCATTTAAAGCTTACTATGAGGCTTTGTATGTGGCCCCTCTGGACTTGCTGGATCACAATTTTAAATTATTTTTTAGAGACCTACAGCTCCTACAGGCATTAGAAGCACATAAGAAAGACCTAGCCAAACCCATAACAGGCAGAAATTAGAGAAGTAATTAAGGCACTCCCTAGGAATAAAACACCAGGATCAGATGGACTACCTGCAAAGTTTTACGCTACATATATAACAATCTTAGTGCCGCACCTTAAACAACTATATCAGTCATCCTTGAAGGCTAGAACACTACTAAACACAACACTCCAGGCACAAGTAGTGTCTCTACTGAAACCGGGCAGAAGTGGTAAAGATATGGCAGGGTATAGATCTTTGTCTTTGTTAAACACAGATTACAAGATTTTGAGTAAATTATTGGCTACCAGAATGCAGCAATATATACCACACTTGATACATGCGGATCAAAATGGATTTGTGCCTGGCAGGAGTACAGCATTAAATATCCGTAGACTAAAATTAGTGGAAATATCAACATAGACATATGACGCCGCCGAACCTCGGGTTGTCGGCCACTGGGCTGTGTACAATTGATAAGTAGGATCACAGAAATGCAAATGTCAAGGCCGGTCTGGATGGTTGTAGGATTGTAATAATGTATGCTTTAATTTGTCAAATAAAGGTCTTTAAAAAAATTAAAAAAAATAAAAATAAATAAATAAATATCCGCAGACTACATCAAATAATGACAAGATAATTTTTACCTGTGGGCACGCAAGGCTGCATCCCGCTGTACATGAGATAGGCGTTTGATTCATTAAATTGGGAGTATATGTTCCGTATCCTACCAAAATATGGAATCCCAGACCAATACATAAAATGGATGGCCTTATTATACGCCAATGCCACTGCACGTGCCCATACCGAGGCACACTTATCTCCACTTTACATAGTGGTGAGGGGCACACGACAGGGTTGCCCTTTATCACCCCATATATTCATTTTAGCACTGGAACCTCTTCTGGTTAAAGTACGTTTAATAGCGCCACAGCATGGCATAAAGGATGGGGCTGAAATACACATTATTTCGGCTTATGCCGATGACATAATCTTATATTTAGAGGATTTATATAGATACCACACACCCATCTCTGTACTTTTTGAGAAATTCCAACTGCTTTCCTGGCTCTCTATCAACGAAGCCAAATCTTACGCCTACTCATTTCGGAACCACAGATCACAAGACTTGCTACATTTTGGCCCATGGACCTTCCAACTGGCGCAAACAACCTTTAAATATCTAGGGATACACTTATACAGGGAGTTGGACAACCTGATAGATGGCAATGTCACTAGCGCAATTAACGCAATTAGTGCATAAATTAAATTTTGGACGTCCCTACCCATCTTGGTGGCGGGAAGGATAGCCATCACCAAAATGGTGTTGCTCCCCAGACTGATGTACTTTTTCACCAACTTACCAATAGTGTTCCCTTCCCACATATTCAAAGCTCTAGACACATTTCTGATAGAACTAATCTGGGGCACGGGTAGGCGAAGGATAGGGCTAGAAAAGCTTAAGTTAAACAATAGAAGCGGTGGAATGACAGTACCGGACTTCAAGACTTACTGTTATGCCAGCCAGCTTCAGTGGATGGCATACTGGCTAGCAGGTAGGAATCTACAAGAAATAGGAATGTCACAGAGGGAGGGGGTAAGTTACATAAGTTACTGTTGCCAACCGTAAAGACACCACTGAATACATCTCCACTACTTAAAGTGGCTCTACATTACTGGAGGAAGGCGCTACTATATACTAAATGACAAACACCGCATGCCCCAAATATTCCTTTGATGTGTGTCCCACTGTCTATGGAGGTAGTCTCCACACGACGTATCTCAGCCTGGCTGGATACAGGAGTGGATACAGTAGGTAAGCTCTTTGTGGACGGTACACTGGTATATCATAATACAGTGGTAAGAGAGCGAGGAGTACCCAATACACTTTTTCTGACGCATACACAGATCCTGAGATGTATACGTGAGGGTTGGGCTCCGGATGGACCAGAACCCCCAACGCACAAATTAGTGAACATGTTGTACCTAATGGGAAATGGCAGTCACGCAACAAAGTGGTTGGCACATTCGATCAAATCACATACGGCAGCGTCACTATGGTCTCTCGGAGAAAGGTGGGATGCAGAAATAGGGAGGGATCTTATAGATAAGGAAAGGAAAGGTGTTATTGAACACCCAAGGAAGGTAGCACATAATCCCAAATTTAAATTCATACAACTAATGATATTACACTGGGCGTATTTATCTCCCCACAGATTAAGTATGATGTTCGCGGAAGTTGCTGATGAGTGCCCCCGGTGCCAAGAGCCGAATGCTAACCTAATACATATGTTATGGTCCTGCCCTAGAATTTTAAATTACTGGTCCACACTACACAACATATTAACAACCATAGCGCTTGGGAGAATAATGAACACCTTGGAATCCTGCTTGCTGGGATTAAGCCTTACTAGCAAAACTGGGCACCCCACAACCCACTTTCTTAATATAATGCTAATAATAGCGAAAAGAACGATAACATTACGCTGGAAGGCAAGGAAAGCACCATCGGTCCAGGACTGGTATAATGATGCAATCTGTTGGGGTACTGCAGAGGGTATAGAACTTCAGAAGGAAGAAAGGCGCGGGCTGAGGAAAAAATCTATTTCACTGGATTGGAATGTGGGGTAATGGAAGAACTTATAGCAACCGATATTCATGTAATATGATGAGTACACTGATGTATTGTAAATATGAATATGTTGATGATTCAGCTGCCAGTTAATTCAGGATGCAATGTTCCAATTGTTAAGGTAAAATCTATAGCTTGTGTTGAGACCTTGCGAAGTGAAGTGTAGACAGTGGTGTTAGTGGCGAATGTGTGGCTTAACAATATGGCCGAAGGGTGGGAGGAGGGATGAGTTATCATAGCTGTTACGTTATTCTTTTGATTTATTAAGTAGAGTAAAACGAGGGTGTGTTCACATGTCATGGTATAAAGATTATAAGATATAGTGAAGGTGTCTGGCGAGTCAAACTATACAGAATTGTTTCTTCTTTTTTCCAAATATGTAAATGGGCATTCATGAATGTTGCTGTGTCTTTGACCTATAACACGATCAAAGCCGCTATAATAATGGCTTTCTGACACCATCATTGTAAAGATGTATAATGAATAACAGTACATGTTGTTGTGGAGACAGACATACCTTGTCATGGATGTGAACCAACCCTAATAAAATATGTTTAAAAAAAATAATAATAAAAAAATCTATACTACTATAATAAAGGAAAATTTTGAAGCTTTGAGGCGGGTAAACTCGGGAACCACAGCGCCAATCCACACAAATGATACATCGTTGGAATTGTCATGGTGTGCACATGGACATAGGCTATATAAAGTAAAAATTAAACGTTATTTAAAAAATGTAACATAAAAAAAAATAGTCCCCTGGAAATAGCGGCGGCCGCGACGTAGCGCTGGCCGCGACGTGTGTGCTGACGAGGAGGAGCGTGCGTGCTGACGAGGAGGAGTGGCGGACATGAGCGGTGGACAGGCAGGGAGGAGAGGAGGACAGGTGGGGAGAAGCGGTGACGAGCGGCGGTGAAGTCAGGAGCACGGGGAGGAGAGGCGGCTCAGGTAAGGCTCCGGGACACGGACAATGTCGGGCGGGAGGGGGCCGGGGCCGGGGAGGGCGGTTGGCCCTTAAGAACGGCGGCTGAGGTAAGGCTCCGGGACACGGACAATGTCGGGTCGGGCGGGGGCCGGGTGGGCGGTTGGCCCTAAAGCCTCATTGCCCCCAGACGACGTCGGGCGGGCTGCTAGTATATATATAAATGACTACCAAGCTGGCAGTCATTTCTAAAGCATTGACAGGAACTGTTGTCACAGTGGTTCTGGTCAATGCTCTTAACAGTTTGGTGCAATGCTCCATCAACTAGATGAAGCCTTGCACCGAACTGGATTCTATTTTAATATTCAAAATGAAAATCCGAAAACAGGATTTTCTTTTAGAAAAAAGAAAATATAAATCCTCCCCTTGCTTTGGGAATCATCTCCTATGGTCATTTGGGCATTATTTCTATTTTTCTGGCCCTTAACACCAGGGTTTGCCTGGTGGTGACGGTACAGTAAAAAACATGTTTATATGCTTGCCCATCCTAGTTTGGTGGATGGACATATAGCCAGATCTCCAACAGCCCAACAGAGCAATGACCGCCAGAGGGGTTTGGCTACAGCAAAAATGGAGTAGTAACCGCCGTAGTCAAACAAGTTCCAACCACATATGAATCGGGCGGGCAACCACTTTTTTGTGGGGAGGGAAGTTCATTGCTGGTGCAGCAACATATAAATCATATAAACTCTTCAGGTGAAACGTAACCGAACGGTGATGTTCCCACAGATCTCGTAATTCCAATGGGGTCAGTAACTACTATTACCAGCCACATCAGCATTAAAGAAATCCTTATAGGGAGGAACATGACGAGTTAGTCTTGTTTGTAGAATGCATGACGTAGTCTTAATCATTTATTATGATTTAATATAGTTAATGTTGTCACCTTGGCCATTCCACCTGGGCGCATGTGGATTTATGAATAGTGATGAAGAGATGTCTTCTCAGGCCTCTTTCCTGATCAGCTTTTCCAATATTCAAGTAAAAAAAAAATCAGCCATTTGAACTGCCTCCCCATTGGCAGCTGTGAGATTTGCCTTTCAGATCAAGTGATGCATAATTGATGATCATCTGCACGAACATTCTGGGAATTCTGGATTACCGTCAGCTGCAGTGCAATGCAGATTTTTCTGACCTATAGCTGAAGAGCTCGTTCACTGTTATGGTATAAGACAGTGATCTTTACATTGCCTCAGAGCTCGATTGCGATTTCTAAGGCGACCCGGCTAGGACAGAATACTAACCAGTGAAAGAGTTCCAGGGGCGTATAATTACTTCGCTTTTCGTACTCATTTATGAACTCGAATGCTCCCTTCACGTCTCCCAGGAGTGTCTTAGTTGTCTGCAGAGAGGAGCTTGTCTCAATATTCGTCAAGAATAATAACTCACGGGGCAAAGTTTAAAAACTAAAGATAACTGCTCGTTCACATGTGGGAACTGTTTGAAAATCGAGCTTAACGCAGGGTCCCACTTTCTGTTACACCATGTGAAGGGGTAATGTCTTCGACAGGCACTGGCAACGACAATCAATTTGACTTTTGAATACTGAAAAAATGTTGGCAAGCTTGAGTATCATCAGACGAGGCAGAACTTGGGTAGCAGTAGCCAATGCTCATTTCCCACTCATAGGGAATCTTGCAACCTGCTGCACTTGTTCCATTTCTGTGTTGGTTACGAATAAGCCTCACTTTTAAACCGATTTTTAAATATGAATACAGAGAACCACCTCTTTTTCATTTTTTGTTATTAATCTGGAGAAAGTGGAAATAGGTCTTCTTTAAAGTACATTTTAATGTCGCTAATCATGACTATCGTCCGAATCGATGCTCTGACAGCTAAGATGTGCTTGTCTTTGTCCTGCAATGTTGAGCGAGGATTATATAAAGTTCTGTAAGAAATGTCTGGATGAAAGCCATTTCTTTTTACAAGTTTTTTATTCACAATTCAGTTCTGTGACAAATTTATAAATAGGGGGCCTCACTACGATGCCAGTTGGACCCGCTTTCACTGTCCTGAAAGTGGCGGGCGGACCTCCGGGGTACTGTCAGAAGCAGTCAGCCCGACTGCTGTATATTACAATGCATGTGAAAAGGCAGTTTTCTGACCGCCATGGTCCTCTAACAGGAAATCACGAACACAGTGGTGTCGGAAAGGATTAATGGAGGCAGTCGGGAAAAAGAACACCTCGCAATCCGACCGACAAATTAAGGTGCACCATAGTTCCATTATCGGCGCAGGATGATCCCCACCCGCAACAAAGTAGAAAAAGGCATGCATAAATAAATACACAACACAACTTTTTTGTTTGGAGAAAAAATGGCTGCAGGTTTATTACATACAACAGTATTCAAATTATGTTGGGTTATCTTATGGGTGATCCAAGGGCAGGAAGCCGTACTAACCTATGCTCCCCTGCCCGCCTGATGAGCCAAGCACTGTGGAAACCCAGTCAGCACTACCCTTATAGGGGTGATCCCTTACTGGATCATGTGACACATTGGTCTCTTATTACTCACCCACCTTTCAGGGCGGAGCGTAGCAAGGCAAGCCCCCGGTTGTGCAGGCCCACAACTGCCCGAAGGACTAACGGGGCACCAACGTCATTGTTCCAGGACTCTCCCCTGAGGCTCCTGGGATTTGGCTCTGGCACCCTTATTGTGCCCTTGCAGAGGTATCCTTCTGTACCCAGACTGCTTCCAGATCGCCCTGTAACTCCACCTGCAACAACAAAGAAAACATTACAACATCCTCAAAACCCCCCTTGCCTGCCCCAAGCCGGGTACGCGGTAGGGTGGGAGACGGCGCGTCGGGCAGTGCAGGGCTACACTCACCGAAAGGATGATGCTCACAAGCGCAAACGGCACCTTCAGGCCCAAGGAGCAGCGACGATGAAACGATGGGCAGAGACGGCGTGTCGGGCAGCAAAGAGGCCCAACAATAGTGGGGGGAGGCCTAAATACCCCTCCCCAACCCCCAGCGCGCCGGACTTGAGGTGTCTAGCGCGCCCTGTAAGGGGACTCCTCCTGGAGCCCAGAGAAGCGAATGGGGAGGCGCCTAAATTGCACTAAGGATGTCCGCCCTCCGAGGTGGCCCCCTGCGGGTGCTGCGGGCAGCCCCATTCTGACTACACATTCCTGGTGGTCTAACCAGAACATCAGAGCTGGCGGAAAAGGAGTAGGAGGAGGGTCAAACTTACCTCTACACAGGTCCGCACGTCCTGTGTCACCATGGAGCTCAAAGCACATGTCCTGCACCTGCTCAACCTGCTCGTTGCCCATGACAATACACACCGTCAATGACACAACTGCCGGTAAGTCTCACACTTACCCCGATACAGTCAGTCTACAGCCATGGGATGCACCACCTTGGACAAGCTGGGGCAGAGCTTGCTCTGAATGAGTGTGTGTGAGTGTGGGGGGGAGTTGGGAGTGATGTGAGCAACATGTTCCCAAATCATAACGTTGGAAAATCTTTCAAATGCATATTGTATGAGAAGCATGACAGGAGGGGGCCTGAAGGGACAGTTGAAAGAGTGAGCAGTGAGAGTAGCATGGCAGGGCTTCAAGTGGTCAGGCGTCTGCCGGTGGTTACCACCTGTGGGCTGTAAAAGGTGATGTAGAGACGGATCCCATTTACCTACCCATATTTGACCTCATCCTCAGGGCACTACATTGCCAGTTCTGTAGCAGAACATCTACGGCAGATGTAACTGCAAAGACACTGACAATACTCCATTCCCAGTATTGGCAGCTCAGTACTGAGGCAGTATCATAATTCAATGTCATTCTTAATAACTAATGCTACTAACACCCATTGGCAAATCCAACAGTCCTGGCTACGTGTATGTGCATTGCAACTCCTAGTTGCAGATACCTTGATGTTTTGCAATGACGGAAGGAGGCTGAATTAGTGATCATCTGTGAAGCTTGTGTACTGATGTGTGCAATAACTATTATCTTAAAACAGCACCTCCTTAGCAATTATATAGCAATCAACTTCTGTAACGCCCTCACATTGCCCATAAGCTAGGTCCTGTTGTAACACCAAACAAACATCAATCAGTATGGATGTCTCAGGCACATAAACACCCATCTACTGCTAAAGCACTGCATGGGCCTTCATACATCATCCACATGAAAAAGTAAAGCCAGTTAATAGCGTTTCTCAAACACTACAGTGTCAAAAATTGAAAGGCCACAATGTAAAGACTCCCTGTAGAAATGGGTTACTCACACCAGGGACACCCATGGCATGCGAAGGGCCAAGGCCACAGTTCATATTGCATCTTCCTCACAATCTCCTTGTGCACATGGCTTGTGGCATGAGGTTTATCAGGGGTAAACAATAATCTCAGGGAAACTGAGTAAGAACTGACCTAAACGCAGCAAGAAACGCTGACTACGGAAGAAACTGGGATGGTCGGTTACCTGTTTTGTAAGGCATTCTCGGCGCAAGAGAAGTCCGACAACGAACGAGGATTGCAGGCTTGGGCTTCGGCGGAAGAAACATCGGATCACAGCGCGAACTTCCCCGGAGTTTGGGCGGAGGCTGGGAAGGCTAGAGCGGCCCACAGGAAAGCAATCAGGTGGCTTGGCTTCCTGTTCCGGGGCATCAGTGGCGGCGGCAGTGGCGGCTGCAGAGGTGAGCATGGCTCAGTTTCATCTTGCTTTGGGATTAGTGAAGAGGCTCTTCGGGGGGTCCTGGTTAGTAGAGGAAACAAAGGCATAAGAGAGAAGCACTTCTGCGGGCCACAAGACAGCGACTTCGTGAAGTTAAACTTAAACTTAAACACAGAATTGCTGAAAAAAAAGGAAAATACTTTAACTTTAACTGGGCAGCACATGAACGAGACAGTGTCAGAGGGGGGGGGAACACTGGAACAAGTAGGGAAGATAAAGACAAGGACGCAGACATTCATCCGAAAGGCGAAGTATTAAAAAATTTAGCCACCCAGAAAGAGCCAGCCAGCCAAATAGACACAGAGAAAAAAAGAGGCTCGGCGACTGTGGTCTCTAACTATAGCCTCCGAAACAGGAACCTCCTCAAACAAGAACAATATCCCAAAAATATTACTCCTAGAGAAGTAAATAGAAGGAAGGCAAAAAAAACATCTCTTGAGCCTTTAAAAAAATATAAGGATAAGGTGAAATTATTCGGAGACAAACTTGACGCAACTCCGAAAATAAAGATTACACCCTCACTGAGAACCTTCTTTAAGGTCCAAAAGCAGCAGACAAATCACGTAAAGGACAATATAAATCGACCTGTAATTTTAGCAGAGAAACCTGAGCTAGCCTTATCACAGAAAAAAGACCAACCCTTGCAAGAAGAACCTCTCTGCATAATACAGAATAAAATCTCGAATACCCCTTCAAAAAAAATAACTAAAGCCGGTTTAGAAAACAATGTAGTAGATAAAACTAGAGCTCATCCCTCTCCTCAAGATATGGCTGAAGCAGCTACAACAACAGACACAACAGGAGAAACTGGAGAAACAGAAATAGCAGAAAAGGTCCAGAACAGTAACAGTAACAACGAAGAGATGGAGTTAAACAAAGAGAAAGATACTGTTGAGACACAGAAAAAACAAGAAACCGGGAAGGATGGAAAATCAGGCTCCAAAAGCTCTAGAAATCAGACAGACGAGTTCCTTGAAAAAATATGGACCGAAATGAGAGACAAATTTGCCATATCTGAAGCAAAACAAGATAAAATTCAAGAAGTGAGCGAAAAGTTAGATTGTAAACTAAATGCACTAGGAGAGAGAGTTACAGCTATAGAAGGGGAAGTGAGCGGATTGAACAGAAGGGTGGAAAGTAACAGGAAAGAACTACACACGCTGAGACAAGAGGGGAAATCTATGAGTGAGAAATTGGAATCTCTTGAAAACCAAGCAAGGAAAAATAATATAAGAATTTTAAATGTTCCAGAAAAACAAGAAGGTACTGATATTAAGAAATTTATTGTAGGACTCTTAGTGGAACACTTTCCATGGAGCGACGCTGAGACGCTGGAAGAAGACATACAAAGAGTTCACAGAGACCCGTTCGGAAAGGTCAAAGACAGAAAAACACCCAGGAAAATCCTTATAAACTTCAAGACTTATACATTAAAAGAGAAGATCCTGGGCGAGGCCTTGAAAAAGGAAAATTTTAGTAAAGACTCTTGGTCTTTCAGAATTGGATCTGATATGTCCAAAGCATCTCAGGACAGACAATGGGAGTTGGGAAAGTTCATGCCAGAACTACAATCTCTAGGAGCCACAGTACAAATGAAGTTCCCACCCTCTCTACGAATTATGTGGCGCAACAAAATGAGGAACATTAGAGACCCCGAAGAAGTGAAAAATCTGCTCAGTCTAATGAAAGACACAGTCCAGATGGAAAACTCTACAATTTGAAATGGATTTAAAGGCCGTAAATAAAAAAAATTAAAAAAAGCAAAATATTCGTAAACATATATGAAAAGATGACGGCGCATAGTAATAAAACAGATACTCCAGGTCCAATCTTGAGGAGCCAAAAGGGGTTAAGATGGAAACCCCAAGAAAAAAGGAAGGAGGCTTCCCCGGGGAGGGTAAGAACAAAATACAAAATCTGAAAAGCAAAACAAAAAACGGGTGGGGAGCAAAATGGGGGAAAAAATCAAAAAAATAAATCCTCAATATTGAAAGAAAATTGGAAAAGAATGGAATACCAACAATTCAATATCAAAGCTATTGAAACAGGTAAATTAAAGACTATAAAAACAAACAAAAATAATGGGAGACACCTGTAGAAACATAAAAATACTATGCTGGAATGTTAATGGCATGAGAACAAAAAGCAGAAGAAACAAAATTCTAGAATACCTAAAAGCATCTGAAAGTGAAAATATTATTTTGCAGGAGACACACCTATTGAAAGAGGAATGGGATCAGATAATGAAAAATCTAGGATGGGCGGATATGCATATCTCTACAAATCAAGGGTGCAATATCAAAGGTGTAACCATTGTTTTAAAAAAAATCCCTAAATGCAATTATGGAATCCTCAGAAGTGGATAGTAAAGGAAGATGGGCACTAGCAAAAATGAAATTGGGGAACACCGCTTTCACAATAGCAGGGTATTACGGCCCCAATCTTGATGACCCTGAGCCCTTACAGAAATCGTACACACATTTGTTACTAGCTAACACTCCAGTAATTCTAGGAGGAGATTTTAATCTCACCCCAGACCCTAAAACTGATAGGTCTCCCCCAGGAAGAAATTCTAATCTACCTAATCTACCAAAAATGAGGGAGTGGATTGGTATTTACAAGAAGGACTTAGAGCTAATAGACATATGGAAAGAAAAAGGAGACAAGAGCCAACCCTCCACACTACACAACAAAAGATTAGGACATGGATCTAGAATCGATTTTTTCTTAATAGATAGTAGCTTACTGGAAAATGTAACACACCTAATCCACATTCCAGCCCACTTATCAGACCATTCCGCTGTACAGTTAACATTACAAACTAAGGCAACTCAGATACATAGAAGGTTTATGGTGGAAAGAGCCATGTTTTTAGATCAGGAAATTGTACAAGCACTTAAAGAAGAAACAGAAGCCTTCTTTGAAAATAGTAAAACAGGAACATCAAAACAAATAATATGGGATACGTATAAGGCCGTATTAAGGGGCAAGCTACTTAACCTTGGAACACATAAATCAAAGAAAGCGAAACAGGAAATAACAGACTTAGAAAAAACTATAAACATTTTAGACACCCAAATACTAATGGAAAGAGATCCGGACAAGAAAGAAAGCTTGCAAAAAGATAGACAAAGGCAGAAAGACTCCCTAAGCAGTATCCTTGAAGAAAGAGTAAAAACTAAGTGGGAAGCAAGCAAGCTGGCAAACCATGAATATGGGGAGGGATGCGGAAAATGGCTTGCATGGAAATTAAAGACTGACACAGTAAGAAATAAAGTAAAAACCTTAACAAGACAAGACCAAACAAGCCTGATCTCAGCGGAAGAGGAAATTAGAAAAGAATTTGGGACCTTCTTCTCGGAACTATACACTGAAGATGTAAACCCATCTGAGGAACAGATAGAGGAATATCTAAGAGACACGCCAGTGTTAAATCTATCTGAGGAGGAGAAAAACGAGCTAAATAGGGACATTTCACCAACCGAGGTTAAAAACATAATAAAATCCCTGAAAAAAGGAAAAGCCGCAGGCCCAGACGCATTGCCGAATGAGCTGTATCTGACTTTAATGGACACATTAGTTCCACACATAACAGAGCTAGTAAACTTGTCCTTTAAACAAAAGGAAAGGCTGCCGGACACCTGGAATGATGCAGTTATAACAATTATTTTAAAGCCAGGAAAGGACCACAAAAAATGTGAATCATACCGGCCGATATCTCTGCTCAATGCAGATTATAAAATCTTTACTAAAATAATGGCAACAAGATTGGGAAAGCTCACACCTCAACTTATACACCTAGACCAAAAAGGCTTCACAAAAGGAAGGCAATTAAATGAATTAACACATGAACTCATAAGTGCTATAGACATAGCTTCATCAAAAAATATCCCTCTCACAATACTAACTGTCGATGCCGCCAAGGCATTTGATAGAGTAAACTGGGCATTCCTGAGCAGTATAATGACTAAAAACAACTTAGGGGACTCCTTCCTACACGCAGTAGGAGAAATTTACAAAAATCCTAGATCAAGAATCCTGGTTAATGGTAGCCTCACGAGTAACATCAACATTGGTAGAGGCACCAGACAGGGGTGCCCTCTCTCTCCCCTACTTTTTAATCTATATATAGAACCCTTAGCAAACAAACTCAGAAGCTGTAAGGAAATAACTCCCTTTAAATACCAGGGATGGGAGAAAAAGCTAGTTCTCTACGCAGACGATCTGATGTTATTCACAGATAAGTATGTAAAATCCAAACCAGCTATAGAAAAAATCATTAGTAAATTTGGCCAAGTTTCAGGATACTCAGTCAACCACACAAAAACAGAAATAATGACATGGAACACACACCTTAATAGCCCCAATATAAAGAAAGAGATAAAATATTTAGGCCTTTTGGTAAATCAAAATTTAGATAAAATACCACAAAACAATTTAAATAGAGTAGCCCGAGAGGTGGGAAAACTGCTTAAAGTGTGGTCTAGCCTACCCTTAAGCTTTATAGGGAGATCTAACATTATAAAAATGAATATACTCCCAAAATATACCTTTCTATTCAACACTATTCCTTTGGAATTTAAAAAAGCTGAATTAAAAAAAACTGCAGGGAGAGATTGCAAGTTTTATATGGGCCTCCAAGGGAACCAGAATTTCGTGGAAAAAACTCAGGAGGAAAAAAGAGAAAGGAGGGATAGCAAATCCAGATTTAACAGAATACTACAGAGCTTTTCAATTTAAAAATATACGGGCTCTCCTAAGAATACATCAATATTACCCGGAATACCTGCAAGTAATGACAGAATCTGAGGATCACTTTCTCTTTAAATTTGGTCACCAAAAGTACTTTAAGAAAATCAAGCTAAAGGTTCTGAAGGAGGCAGTTAAACTTTGGATACAAATTAGAACGATTCTAAAAATCCCTTATTACAGTGCAATGGCACCGATATGGAACTCTCCCGGAACTCCAGACTGTTTAAAAGATGCCATGGCCACCCCTTTAAAACAAAACAATATTAAATATTGGGGTCAACTCCTAAATGGGTCAACATTAATCTCTTGGGAAGAAATGCATAGGATCTCCAATGGAACAATATCAAGATTTAAGTTTTATCAATTAAACAGCTGGGCAAAGAAAGTACCAACACATGATAAAGATAGCAAGATCATAGAAAAAGAAATGATAAAAATCCTACCCATAAATAAGGAGGTAGCAAAATGGTATTGGACCCTTTTAACAGAAGAAGACGAAAGTTCCCAGATGGTAGACCAAATCTGGGGGAAAGAACTGGCTACAGAAGACCTAGTAAATATATGGGAAGACTCAATAGAGAAATGTTGGTCAACATTAAAATCTGTGGCATTGAAAAGAAATCATCTTTATACTTTGCACAGAGCCTATTGGACACCAAAAAAACTTTCAAAATTTAAAAACGCTGGAATCAAAAAATGCCCTAAATGTGGGGAAGAAAGGGCAGACGATGTCCATATGTTCTGGAGCTGCCCATCCCTGAGAATATTTTGGGAAGAAGTGGGTAAGACGTTAAATTTGATCTTTCGAAAACATCTAAAAGTAAGTACAACTCTTATTCTCTTTGGGATTGGTAACACAACAGAATTAGTTAAATTAACAGTAATGGAAGCAAAATTACTTTTTGTATTAATGGTGATAGCCAGAAGGGAGATCTGCATTAAGTGGATTGGTCCATCACCCCCGACGCATGGAGAGTGGATGAACTCAGCTATCAAGATAAATAAACTAGATAGAAGGGGGAAAATTAGCAAGAGGTTTAAATGCTGGGAAATCATGGAAAAACATCTGACCTCTGAGAAAAGGGCATAACACATTGTCCTATGATTAAAGCGAAAGCATAATCTGGTTAATGAGTATGATACTCATAGAGTAGCCAAGGTGGCTAGCTCCCCTCCTCTCGACTACAGATATGTGTATATGTAAATGGCAAAGGTACTCCTCTGACCGAGCAAGATAAGGGAAAATTCCCAAGACAAGAGAGACCATTGGGCAGTGACGGTACAAAAAAGCTTCAGAGGCAAAAACCAAATTTTCCATATACATAAAATTTTCGCAATATGAGGATTAAAAAAACCTAAAAAAAAACAAACAAAAAAACAATAATCTCACAAATTGGCATGCACCAATGCCTATTGTGTAAGTGAAAGTCTTTAGAAAAATACACGTAGCAGCAACAGCAGTTGTCAGGCATCTACTAAAATAATTTGGAAAGAACACACATGTAAATTGTTACTTGCGCATCAAAGTACCAAATAGGTATTACAATGCAATGCCTCCATGTGTGGAGATACAAATACCAACTTGGCATACATCAAGCACATATCCACCCTACATCCCAGGTGTCACTGCAAGCCCAAACTAGGTAATTAATCCTCCCAAGGCAAGAAAAAATGACAGTTAGTGGACAAGATGCAAAGAAAATGTCCAATGTAAACAGTTGGACCAGCATGAGACAGAAGTCATCACCCCGCCTTATTAGGACAGTAATCTAGTAGGTTGTCCAAAAAATAGCAGTACCAGGGATGCGGGTAACAATAAATATATGGTATTCAGCACCAAGGTTCCCTGGGGTGCTTGTGCTTACCGGGGGAGCCTGCCAGGGGCATTGGGGGAAGTAGATGATGTAAGGTATGTGGTATCACACCTCCATAATCGGTATCTGACTGTCTCCCTATTTTGATTTCATGTATGACCCATGGCGAGAGGAGACAGTGCCATAAGACTCCGAACAGGACACAAGCGTGCCACAAGATGATGATAAGGGCGGAGCAGAGCACACCATGGCGTTTGGGGAAAGATTGCCATCAGACCTTACCAGACGTCAGCCTCCCAGAGACACAGCAAGAGGTGGGTTTCCTAGTGCTTGAGTGGAAGAGCAGCATGGGCAGGCCCACAGAAAGAGCAACGGAGGCGCAAAGAGACGACACAGGGTAGGGGGAGCGCAAGAAGACGGAAGCCTCCCTTGCGGCGTTGCGGAAACAAAAGGTGTATTGGTTTGGTTATGGAAACACACCGACAGGGCGGTGTGTAGAAGGAGGGCCACTCACTCTCGGATGCCTCACGGCTGGGTGAGTACGCCTGATGAAAAATCGGGGTAGCAAACGGAGACGGCACTCGCAGCCCAGCCCCCGCCAGATGGCAGGGCACAGGAGTGACTAGCAAGGTAGCGAGTTGGGTTCCCTGGCTCTGAGAAAAGGCTACCTCCCACACGCAAAGGGGCCTGGAAAACAACAAAGAACAATCTACAAGTTGTCAGGGTGATTTACGACACTAGGATATGCAAATGAGCAAAAGACAAACCAGTGATTTATGGTCAGCAGATGATTTTTGGCTGATGATTTATGATGCCCAGGCAGAATGATTTGTGATAACAAAATGATGACAGATTTGTGACCAAATGATTTATGACAGCCCGAGGATTTATGGCGGCTGATTTATGACGATCAGGCAGAGTGATTTATGACAATAAAACGATTGTGACAAAATGATTTATGATACCCGATGATTTATGACCCCCGATTTATGATGTCCAAATGATACTGAGCTATAACCAATTGTGATAATGTATGATAATGATTTATGACCCCGGCCTGAGAAGGTATCCAGGGGAGTTGTACAAACATGACGTATGTCATGAGTAATAAAACTGCAGCCAACAACCACCACAAAAATCAATGTCTGTTGGCTGTGTGTAGGAGTACATGTACACAGGTATGGTACGGTTCCGGGAAAGGGCGCAGTGCGGCCGTTATGTGTCACCATGGAGCTCAACGCACATGTCCTGCCACTGCTCTACCTGCTCGATGCCCATGACAATACACACCGTCATGGACACAACTGCCGGTAAGTCTCACACTTACCCCGGTACAGACAGTCTACAGCCAAGGGATGCACCACCATGGACAAGCGGGGGCAGAGCTTGCTCAGAATGAGTGTGTGTGTGGGGGGGGAAAGTGATGTGAGCAACATGTTCCCAAATCATAACGTTGGAAAATCTTTCAAATGCATATTGTATGAGAAGCATAACAGGAGGGGGCCTGAAGGGACAGTTGAAAGAGTGAGCAGTGAGAGTAGCATGGCAGGGCTTGAAGTGGTCAGGCGTCTGCCGGTGATTACCACCTGTGGGCTGTAAAAGATGACATAGAGACGGATCCCATTGGACTATCCATATTTGCCCTCATCCTCAGGGCGCTACATTGCCAGTTCTGTAGCAGAACATCTACGGCAGATGTAACTGCAAAGACACTGACAATACTCCATTCCGTACTGAGGCAGTATCATAATTCAATGCAATGATGCCACAGATGTCATTCTTGATAACTAATGATACTTACACCCATTGGCAAATCCAACAGTCCTGGCTATGTGTATGTGCATTGCAACTCCTAGTTGCAAATACCTTGATGTTTTGCAATGACGGAAGGAGGCTGAATTAGTGATCATCTGTGAAGCTTGTGTACTGATGTGTGCAATAACTATTATCTTAAAACAGACCCTCCTTATCAATTATATAGCAATCAACTTTTGTAACGCCCTCACATTGCCCATAAGCTAGGTCCTGTTGTCACACAGTCAATCAATCAATCAAAAACATTTATATAGCGCACTACTCACCCGGAGGGTCTCAAGGCGCTTGGGGAGGGGGGGTCCGCTAATGCTCGAACAGCCAGGTCTTGAGCTGCTTCCTGAAGGCGAGGTGGTCTTGGGTCAGGCGGAGGTGGGTCGGGAGGGAGTTCCAAGTCTTGGCGGCCAGGTAGGAGAAGGACCTTCCTCCTGTTGTGGCTCTTCGGATGCGGGGGACGGCGGCGAGGGCGTGGCTGGTTGATCGAAGGTGGTGTGTGGGAGCGTAGAAGTTGAGGTGGCTGTTGAGGTAGCTCGGGCCTTGGTTGTGCAGGGCTTTGTGTGCGTGGGTGAGGAGGCGGAAGGTGATTCTCTTGTTGACCGGGAGCCAGTGCAGGTCTCTCAGGTGTCCGGAGATGTGGCTGTGTCTGGGAATGTCGAGGATGAGTCTCGCTGAGGTGTTCTGGATTCTCTGGAGTCTCTTCTGGAGCTTGGCGGTGGTTCCGGCGTAGAGGGCGTTGCCGTAGTCCAGACGGCTGGTGACGAGGGCCTGGGTGACCGTCTTCCTGGTCTCGGTGGGGATCCACCGGAAGATCTTACGTAGCATGCGCAGGACGTTGAAACAAGACGAGGAGACGGCGTTGACTTGTCTGGTCATGGAGAGGGATGAGTCCAGGATGAAGCCCAGGTTGCGTGCGTGGTCAGTCGGTTTGGGTGCGGAGCCCAGGGCCGGTGGCCATCAGGAGTCGTCCCAGGCGGAGGACGAGGAGCCCAGGATGAGAACTTCCGTCTTGTCCGAGTTCAGTTTCAGGCGGCTGGTCAGCATCCATTCGGCTACGTGTTTCATCCCTTCGTGTAGGTCGTTGGTCAGGGAGAGGATCAGCTGTGTGTCGTCAGCGTAGGAGATGATGTTGAGGTTGTTTTGGCGTGCGATGGCCGCAAGGGGGCTCATGTAGACATTGAAGAGGGTGGGGCTGAGCGAGGAGCCCTGAGGGACGCCGCAGATGACTTCGGTGGCCTCTGACCTGAACAGGGGTAGGCGGACTCTCTGTGTTCCTCCAGCGAGGAAGGAGATGATCCATTCCAGTGCCTTCTCCTGGATTCCTGCGTTCCTGAGGCGTTGCACTAGGGTGCGGTGGCAGACAGTGTTGAATGCCGCGGAGAGGTCTAGGAGGATGAGGGCCGCTGTTTTTCCGTTGTCAAGCAGGGCTCGGATGTCATCGGTGGCGGCGATGAGGGTGGTCTCGGTGCTGTGGTTGGCCCTGAAGCCCGACTGTGAGGGGTTGAGGGATCCGTTCGTCTCGAGGAAGGTGGCCAGCTGCTTGTTGACTGTCTTCTCGATGACTTTGGCTGGAAACGGGAGGAGCGAGATGGGGCGGTAGTTCTTGAGTTCGGTGGGGTCTGCTGTTGGTTTCTTTAGTAGAGCGCTGAGTTCGGCGTGCTTCCAGCTCTCAGGGAAGGTGGCGGTGTCGAAGGAGGTGTTGATGATGTCCCGCAGGTGGGGTGCGATGACGGCGTCGGCCTTGTTGAAGACGTGGTGAGGGCAGGGGTCGGTTGGAGATCCGGAGTGGATGGAGTTCATTGTGCGGATGGTGTCTTCTGTGTTGATTGGGGTCCAGGCGCTGAGGGTGGTGGTGGGGGGCGTTGGTGCGGTCGTGGGGAGCGTTGGTTGTGTGCTGAAGCTGTTGTGTATGTCAGCGATCTTGTTGTGGAAGTAGGAGGCGAGGGAGTTGCAGAGGTCTTGTGATGGGGTGATGTCGTTGATTCCGGCGTTGGGGTTGGAGAGCTCTTTCACGATGTTGAAGAGTTCCTTGCTATTGTGTGCGTTGTTGTCCAGCCGCTCCTTGAATGCTGTTTTCTTGGTGGCGCGGATCAGTTGATGGTGCTTTCGGGTGGCGAGCTTGAGGGTGGTCATGTTGTCCGGTATTGGGTCTTTTCTCCAGGCTCTCTCGAGGGCTCTGCAGTTCTTCTTGGAGCTCTTGAGTTCGTCGGTGAACCATTGGACCTTCTTGCTGCCGGGTCTGCTGGGCGGGGTCCTCAGTGGGGCGAGGTCGTCTGCGCAGTTGCTGATCCACTTCGTGAGGTTGTCGGCGGCCTGGCTGGGGTTCGCTGAGCTGGTGGGAGGGTGCTGGTTCAGGGCTGCGGTGAGCTGGTCGGCTGTGATCTTGTTCCAGCTTCTACGTGCAGCCTGTTGCTGGTGGTGGTGGATCGTGGTCCGTCTGAAGCTGAAGTGGACGCAGCTGTGGTCCGTCCAGTGGAGTCCGGTGGCGTGGCTGAAGACTATGTCCTTGCTGGATGAGAAGACAGCGTTGAGTGTGTGTCCGGCGAGGTGGGTGGGGGTGGTCACCAGCTGCTTGAGTCTGAGGTTGGCGAGGTTGTCAAGCAGGGTGGTGGTGTTGCGGTCGTTGTTGTTCTCCAGGTGGAAGTTGAGGTCCCTGAGGAGGATGTAGTCGGCGGAGGGGAGGGCGTGCGGGCTGATGAAGTCGGCGATGTCTTCGCTGAAATGTGTGCGGGGTCCCGGGGGTCGGTAGATCAGGGTGCCTCTGAGGGTGGTCTTGGGGTCGGTGTGGATCTGGAAGTGCAGGTGTTCGGCGGTTGTCAGGGTGTCGTCGGTGTTGGTCGTGATGCGGACGGTGTTCCTGTGGATGATGGCGATGCCTCCTCCAGTCTGGTTGACGCGGTCCCTCCGGGTGATCTTGTATCCGTCCGGGATGGCGATGGCGATGGCGGGCGCTGAGGAGGCGTTCATCCAGGTTTCCGTGAGGAAGGCGACGTCTGGAGATGTGGTGTTGAGGAGGTTCCAGAGTTCCACTGGGTGTCTGTGGACGGAGCGGGTGTTGAGCAGGATGCACTTGAGGTGGCTGCTGCTGGTGTTCGGCTTGGCGGGTGTGGGTGCAGGGCAGGTCCGGATGCAGGAGAACTTGCAGGCGTGGCAGCTGAAGGGTCCGTGGGTGCGTCTCAGAGTGGCTCGGTAGCATCCCGGGATTCGGCCGGTGTTGAGTGCGTTGAGGGTGGCGGCATCGTAGTCCGGCGGTTGGGCTGGGGTCTGCGGGGGCCAGGGGTCCTGGCGCTGGGCGCGGTCCAGGCGCGGATGGGCGCAGACGGGCTTACCTTTGGCGCACCTTTGGCGCTCAATCGATGCTCCCGCTGCGCGCGTCCGCTGCGCGGTCGCTCTGGGGACGTCATAAGAAGGGAGCCGGGAGGGAGGGTCTGCGGGGGGGGCGGGAGCGGGAGCCAATCGGCTGGCGGGGGCGGGGCCTCGGGCTGGGGTGGTGGGAAAATCTGGTGCGGTCCTCGGTGGCTGGGGTGGCGGGAGGTAGGGGGCTCGGCGGCCCTCGGTGGCTGTGGTGGCGGGAGGCAGGGGGCTCGGTGGCCCTCGGGTGGCTGGGGTGGCGGGAGGCAGGGGGCTCGGTGGCCCTCGGTGGCTGGGGTGCCGGGAGGCAGGGCGCTCGGCGGCCCTCGGGTGGCTGGGGTGGCGGGAGGCAGGGGGCTCGGCGGCCCTCGGTGGCTGGGGTGGCGGGAGGCAGGGGGCTCGGCGGCCCTCGTGGCTGGGGCGGCGAGAGGCAGGGGGCTCGGCGGCCCTCGGTGGCTGGGGTGGCGGGAGGCCCAGGAGCGTGGGGGTGACCAGGCCGGGAGGCGCAGTGGTCACTCCCTGGCTCTGGTCGCTCTGGGGACGTCATAAGAAGGGAGCCGGGAGGGAGGGTCTGCGGGGGGGGCGGGAGCGGGAGCCAATCGGCTGGCGGGGGCGGGGCCTCGGGCTGGGGTGGTGGGAAAATCTGGTGCGGCCCTCGGTGGCTGGGGTGGCGGGAGGCAGGGGGCTCGGCGGCCCTCGGGTGGCTGGGGTGGCGGGAGGCAGGGGGCTCGGCGGCGGCCCTCGGTGGCTGGGGTGGCGGGAGGCAGGGGGCTCGGCGGCCCTCGTGGCTGGGGTGGCGAGAGGCAGGGGGCTCGGCGGCCCTCGGTGGCTGGGGTGGCGGGAGGCCCAGGAGCGTGTGGGTGACCAGGCCGGGAGGCGCAGTGGTCACCCCCACACAGAACAGACATCAATCAGTATGGATGTCTCAGGCACATAAACACCCATCTACTGTTAAAGCACTGCATGGGCCTTCATACATCATCCACATGAAGAATTAAAGCCATTCAATAGGGTATCCCAAACACCACAGTGTCAAAACTTGAAAGGCCACAATGTAAAGACTCCCTGTAGAAATGGGTTACTCACACCAGGGACACCCATGGCATGCGAAGGGCCAAGGCCACAGTTCATATTGCATCTTCCTCACAATCTCCTTGTGCACAGGGCTTGTGGCATGAGGTTAATCAGGGGTAAACAATAATCTCACAAAGTGGCATGCACCAATGCCTATTGTGTAAGTGAAAGTCTTTAGAAAAATACACGTAGCAGCAACAGCAGTTGTCAGGCATCTACTAAAATAATTTGGAAAGAACACACTTGTAAATTGTTACTTGCGCATCAAAGTACCAAATAGGTATTACAATGCAATGCCACCATGTGTGGAGATACAAATACCAACTTGGCATACATCAAGCACATATCCACCCTACATCCCAGGTGTTACTGCAAGCCCAAACTCCTGGACAGTGGACAAGGTAAGCTGCAATACATACCATTGCAGATACCACACAATGCAATGTCTTCCCCAATAGAAACTCTTCCCACAAATACATCAATTGAAACTGGATCCTTGGCCTCTGTAACTCCATAACTTATCCCAAGGTCTGAATATACTTACCACTGCAAATGTAACATCTATCATCATCAAACATAACTGTAGGCACCATACCAAAATAGCCAATTACAAGACTGTTATCAGTAGCAATGGCAGGACAAAGGTCATCAACAACAAGAAAGTCTTGATTACAGACAAGAAAGTTCTGTTTTGACCAGTCTAATGTTTTAAGTGTGGTCCAGCAGATTGCTGTGCCACAAACTTACCTTCAAGGAAACTGCCAGGGAAACTTCCCCAGGAAGGGGCATCTAGTGGGCAGGCCTGGCACCTCGATGTCACTCGGGTGCGTTGGGGTAGGGATTGAGAGGGTTTGGTTGGTCTGTGAGAGGTTGGGTATTGGGATGAGGCTATGTTCGGGATGGGGAGGTCTGGGTTGGGCTGTGGCAGGGCTGCGCTTAGGATTGGGAGGGCTGAACCGGACCAATCTGGGAGTTTTACAGCCCTTAAGGATAGTTATAGGTGCAGGGAGAGGGAGTAGCAATATTTGTTTTGTTTTTGAGGATTTGGGGTAGGGAGGGGAAGAGTTACCATGGGTTTTGGGAGTGGACTGGTCTGTTAAGGGACATTGACCTCTCTTTTTACTTTGGGTTTTGACAGGCGTAGAAGTGAGAGGGAAGGGTAAGGGTGGGAAACCAGACCTGGGTTGGAAGAGCACCAGGCAGCAGTGGCATGGGAGACGTCAAGAGCAGTTAGACAGACTTCTTGGGGAGATGGATGGGAGGTGAGACAAGGGATGGGGTTTTGGAGGTAAAGGGATGTGATGTCTAAGGTGTGGCTGTGCATGCATGTGTCTCTGAGTCTGATGTGAGTGTGGTTATGGAATGTGTCTGGTCTTATGTTCATGTGGCTGGTGGTGTTGTGGTGTCTGGGTGTGTGATGTGGGCAGTGGCAGTTTCTGGTGGTGTGGTGTCCTGCTGCATGGGTGCAGTATTTGCTGGTGTGGTGTCTTTCTGCATTGGCGTAGTGTCTGGTGGTGTGTTGTCTTGCTGCATGTCAACGAATTAGGTGATGAGGAGTGCAAGTGTTTTATGAGTGAGTGTTTTCCTGTGTTTTTCTTTATGTTTGTGTGTGCTGAGTGTGGATGTTGAGGTGGATGCATGTCTATGTGTGTGTGTGCTTTGAGCGGGTTTGGGAGTAGGAGTTGTAAATGGGGAGGAGGCAGGAGAATTGCACCCAGCACTGCACTCTGACCCACAGAGATATGCCTCAGGGTGTCAATGGCCTCCACACTCAGGGAAGCAGGGAGACCGGGGCAGAGGTGCCTGGAGAGAAGGAGAATCTCCTCCTATTGAGGGATCCGACACAGACAGCTTGTTGGGGAGAAGCCGGGAGGGTGGGGATGGAAGGGGGCATGGTGGACATGGAGGTAGTGGTTGGAAGTACTGGTTGGTCCGTCACCACCATGGATTGGCCACAGGAGGACAACTCTGAGGTTGTAGAGGCCGAGTTGGGTGGCTGCACCAGGGAGGACCCACTACTCTCTGTGCTACTGCTTCCATTCGTGTCACTATAGAGACGGGAACCAGTCTGGCCAGCTGCTTTCCCAATGGTCACTGCTCTGTCTCCTCCGCTGTCCTGGGTTGATACTGCAAGAGTAGTTGTTCACACTTACCAAGTGGCACTTAGACATCTGTCCACTGCCAGATGACACTGTTGAATGCTGCACATGAGATATTTAGCTAGGTGTCACATGTAGTTTCGAAGAGTAGAATGGAGACATTGAGGCTCCAAGTGGTGTGAGAAATCAGCACAATTCAGCATTATGCATGAGTCTGGCTAGTAACATCCCCAGTCTATGATCTCCCATATCAGCAGACCTTTTGAACATTATAAATGGCAATGCCATTAGAACGCTGAAAGTGCATGAGGGTTAGAAAATATACAGTACAGAATATGGTCTCAGTTGTGCCCAAAAGAGAAGGGATTTCACTGTACATTTGTAGTCTAATAAACACTCATACTAATGTTGTCCTCAGTGCTGGCACACACATATGCCCCCTACATGTCAGTATATCTCTCCCTGCTACATTTAACCACCCAGTGTATCAGCCTCCCAAAATGCACATGTCCATCACACATCACTCAATACTCCCATCTAACTGGCATGCAAACTCACATTGCCAGACAGTACAGGAAGTCTTCCCACCATGTGTGTCATTGCTAAAACAGTTTTGTTTGCCTCATGACATCCAACAATATAATTGGGTGTGTGTTTATACCCACCCATGTCGCCACACCTGGTGTATGTGGTGACACCTACTCTGTACACCCATAACGAAAAGCCTATTGTCACAAACACATTGGCCAACACATACCCATGATGGAATCAGAATGAAATGCATGTCGGCCCTCAGATCATGCATAGAATATCTGTACATATGACAGTACATCACCTAAAGGAACACATGCCAGCATGTAGGCATCAATACAGGCGGCACCAATGTTGTGAGCTACATCAAAATACTGTACATTTCCCACTTACCAAGGGGAAGTAGTGCACAGTAATTGCATCCAGAGTGCATTGACACAAGTCTGTGGACCACCTTCACATGAGACACAGTTGTGAGGAACCACCACTCCACACACAAGGATGACAAGTGGGCAGTTTGGGACCACTGTCACACATTACATCTACTGATAATGTAGGCAACCTGTGACATTGGCCAGCACTGTAGCTGGTAATCCTTGGCAACTGTCATTTTTGGACCCTGCTTAGTACCTGCGCATATGGACAATAGTCTATGGGTGTCAGCATGCAACTACTGCAAGGCCTACACTTGCAACAACTCTCCCATTAGTTACCTTCAAGCTTGATGGGGAAGTAGCTGCCTGAAACAGAAGACCGATGGTTATGTGTAAATATTCACTCATGACAATTCTCACCCCCTCCTAGCTGGTGTTGGGTTCACAGCTGCCCATGAAGGTCCAGGTATTCCACCGTCAGGATTCAGGTTAAGTGGGGGTGAGGGTCGGGCATGTGCCCTTTCTGACTGGGGAGGACAGCGTCTTAGTTCCTCCCACCATTGTCTGCAGTGGACACTGCGCCGACGAGCAACCTCAAGGGTCTGCCCCATCCGGGCAATGGCATTCCACATGGACACCTTCTCATGGGCGTTGACCTGTATTGATGCAAGAGATGAAGAGACTGAGTGGACATGAAAGAAATAGCATATCTACTAGGGTGAGACAGAGGTTATACACAGATAGCATACCCATCAATCAAAAGTGCACACACCACATGTGTACTGAGCACTAGCTGAACACTACAAAAACGGTACAGCACACTGTTTACGTAATCTAAGAGTAGGGTCATTCATGGTCATGCCAATGCTAACTAAGCCCGGACACTGACATCACGTAGCCCTGGTCCACAGCAAATTTACTCTGAAATGAGTTAACAACTGACATAGCACACCATTATGTCTTACAAAAGGGTACAGTACGAATGCATCACTGGACAGAAACCTGACCTGTCTGGACAATTAACTTTATTCATACAGTACAATACCTGACTGCTATCATTGTAAGTACTATAATTCAATAGTTGGGTCACACTGAAAGGGCTGGCATGTATGTCACTGAGAGCTCCCACTCTAAGGATAGGTGGACATGTGATATACTTATTAAGACATCATACTACATCAGAGTTTGTGTGTGTGTGGGATGCACCTTATGCCAAATGTGGCAATATCTAATGGACTTCACAAGCATTCCATTGTACATACTTAATGCTAGTTCATTCTGATACAGCTGGTGATGCAATTCTAAACTGCACTGCAGATGTAATCAACCATATCCAGTGTACATGTGTCACATTAGCAAAGTTAATATACAATCCACTATCATCATATGACGGTAAGATCCCAGACATGTCAGTGTTAGGCACCTGTCCTAAGGCAAGGACACACAATGACCTTATGGATTCATGGACAGCAGTCTTGTGTCTTACCTTGTTATCATTCACAAAACAAATTGAGCTTATACTAGGTGAAAATAGGCCGACTCATGTTCCTGCTACACTGATTTATTCTACATCCCAGAATCAGCATATCTACAGGTGTACTCTGTGTAACAGCTCCATTAAAACTTCAGCTCTGCTACAGCCTGGGCCAGGGACCATACCAGGCACATATCAGTGTCAGTGTTTGTTCTCTGCATGCTCAGCATATTGTTCTCTCATGACCATTCTGTGCCACATATACCATAACTGACAGTACACCTTGTGGCCAACCTATATGTGACATAACTGTTTTGGGTTACTATGAAAGGGGCCTGATGGTATCTCCCGGATAGCAGGTTGGTGAGGCCTCATTTTTGCAGTTGGAAATGTGGAGCTGAACATCTATCTACCATCATCCTCACATGCTACTTACAGGACACATACACGAGTTAGGGTGTAACGCCGACACATTTGTTAGCACATGTGCGATTCACTGATAATCTGAGTATTAATAGACACCCCTAGGTCTACACGTGCATAGATATGTGCATCACTTTGATGTGATGGGCACAAAGTACAGTCCAAAATAAACCATTACATCATAGTCATATGTTTGGCCCGGTATGCAGACATGATATCGAGTTTTTAGTATCGACCTACACTAATATCGAGTTTTAAATATCGTAGGGACAGAATATCGAAGACAAGAATATCAGTGACCAGAATATCGACCTTAAGGTAAGTAATATATATGTATTAAATGTTTAGAAATTAGTCATTTTTTTAAAAGTAAATTTTGAATTTTAGTATCAGAGCGGGTTGTGGGTTATAGGGTAATAGGGTGGGAAGTAATTTAAGTATAATTAATTAATTACTATTTTTCATTTGTTTTTATTGATTATTAATTTATTAGCTATTAATTTTTATTAATTGATTAATTTATAATTATATTAATTATAATTAATGTATTATTATTATTTATTTCTTGTTATTGTTGAATAATTTATTGTTAAATAATTATTCATTGATAATTCATTTTTATTAATTGATTCATTGATAATTAAAAAATGTGTTATTTTGTATGTGTAGTGGGTTGTGAGTTTATAGGAGAATAGGGTGGGAAGTAATTTATTATATTTAGGTACATTTTAATATTTATTAATTGGTATTGATTATTAATTTATTGTTAATTGGTTATTAATTTGTAATACATTTTTATTATTTAATTAATTGATAATTACATTAATTGTGTTATTTTTTATGTGTAGCAGGTTTTGCGTTTTCAGGGGAATAGGGTGGGAAATGATTTAATGTTATTTAACTACATTTTATTCAATTTTATTGGCATTTATTATTTTGTTTGTAATTAATTATTAATATGTTATTTATTTAAAAAATACTTAATTAATGAGTATGTTAATTTAACCCCTTACGCTATCCTAATAATGTAATGATGATACTTGTAAAGCGCACTGTTACCCCATCTCGGGGTGTCCTGGCGCTGAAGACCGCTGGGGAACCCGTCCTGGCTTTCCCTGTGAGATGGCCCCTTCTGGGTATCTCCAAGGTGAAACCAGGCATCCCCGGCGTCTGTGGGGGGCCGTTGTAGAGATGAGGCAAGCTTAATACCCTGAGTTGCCGAGTGTGATCCCTGGTTAGAGTAGGCACCGAGGCGAGAATTATTAAGTCCGTTGACCCTGGTCCACGACCCTGCCGCGTCGGGAATCGAACCCTGGTCTGGGCCGTTCTCTGCTTCCGGGTCTGCCGCCTCTAACCAGTGAGCCACACCACTACATTTTCCACACTTTTACACTCACTGGAGTTGGAATAGTAATTTTAACCCTAACGCTATCCAACACTTTCCCTACTGTTGCACTCACTGGAGTGGGAATAGTAATTTTTACCCCCACACTATCCAACACTTCCCTATTGTTGCACTCACTGGAGTGGGAATAGTTATTTTAACCCCTACGCTATCCAACACTTTCCCAACTCTTGCACTCACTGGAGTGGGAATAGTAATTTTAACCCCTACGTTATCCAACACTTTCCCCACTGTTGCACTCACTGGAGTGGGAATAGTAATTTTTACCCCTACACTATCCAACACTTTCCCTAGTGTTGCACTCACTGGAGTGGGAATAGTAATTTTAACCCCTACGCTATCCAACACTTTCCCTACTGTTACACTCACTGGAGTGGGAATAGTAATTTTAACCCCTACGCTATCCAACACTTTCCCTACTGTTACACTCACTGGAGTGGGAATAGTCATTTTTACCTCTACGCTATTCAACATTTTCCCTACTGTTACACTGTTTGGAGTTGGAATTGTAATTTCATTCCCTCCGCTATCTAATATATTTTGTATTATTTTAGTTAATGTAGTATATAATTAATTTAAAAAATATTAAAAATAATTGGTATTTTTTTAATTTGTCATATATATCTATTACATTTTTATTTTCATTATTGTTTTAGGTGTAGAGATGTATTTGTCATTTATAATATATTTTTTAACAATTGATACGTTATTAAATTAATTATTAAAAAATATTATTAAGTATATATTATATATTATGTTTAATTAATTTTTACATTATATATATTAGTTATAAATGTTAAACATTTTAAAATATTTTTACCTATGTTTATTTTAATTATATGTATTATTTACTTTATTTTACATTATTTTTGTATCTTAAAAAAAACAATATTTTTAACAACGATATTTTTGACATTGATATTATTTTTTCAATATATTTGTACTTACCATAATGTAGATAGGATGTCGATATTCTTGACTTCGATATTTTTGAGTTGATATTTATGTAGGTCGATATTCTGACTCTCGATATTCTGTCAGTGATTCGTTTGGCCACCATTTTCTGACATAGACAACACTGATTTCAGTCTGGGACTCTGGGGCACAATAAGGGCTAACGGTTTTGACAGTAATGTTTTAGCCGATCACAGAATGTACTAGCAGTACTCTCTTGCTCCTCTGATGACCCATAGAGCTCGATGTACAGGGGATGGACCTCGGACACCAGGATCGCCAGCTCCTCTGGAGTAAAGGATGGGGCCCTGCTCCTGTATAGTGTGCCATTACTGCTCCCAGAGGTGGCAAACAGCAGCTGATGATGAGGAGGTTTGTTAGGCAGCAGTGTCTGAAGGCAAGTGATTTGATGCTGAAACGGCCACCTATAAGTTTGCCACATAGGCTGATTTCTTTTAAATGAAATGAATGAATGAATGAAATGAAATTTGATTTGTAGAGCGCATGGCTGCCCGAAAGCGTCCCAGCGCTTGCTTAGGGAACCCATCCTGGTATTCCCCTGCGAGATAACCCATTACTGGGCATCCCCAAGGTGAAAGCCAGGCATCCCGCTGCAAGGGGCCGTTGTGGAGATTAAGCAAGCTATTGCCCAGAGTTACAGAGTGGGACTCCATGATTGGAATAGGCACCGAGGCGAGAACTGTCAGGTCCGGGGAGATTTGAGCCCAAGACCCGCCAAGGCAGGGAATTGAACCCTGGTCCGGGCCAGACCTCTGCATCAGGGTCTGCCGCTCCAACCACTTGAGCCACACTTCTTGCAGACGGACACAGCCATTGGCAGCGATGGTCGCATTTTTCAATGCTGGACAATAGCTGTGACCTCCATATTCGATACCGCCTACTGCATGGTACAAAAATCCAGTGCATGACTTAGCAGCATGTCCCTTTTTATGGTACGGGCATTCACATAAGAGGTGTCATCTGGAGGCAGACATAGGCCTCGAACAGCGACAGATGGCATCATTTCTCAAAATTGTCCAATGGCTGTGACTGCCGTAATCAATATCGCCTACTGTGTATTTCTAATAGGCAGTGGTCTGTGATTCAGCATGTCGCATGAGTAAGGTCAGACATCCACCATGTCAGTGTTACAGGCCTCATTGGCTAACAAACTCTTGAGTGCACCTCCATAATTACACATATGTTGGAACATGTCCTCTGATGTATGACACTATTCCTCTGCCTATATCAATCCTCACACATCAGTGCTGTTCATGATGGGAGGTATGTGTGCACTGCCAACTCCTCAACAAGGCGGTGTCCGCCATACAATAGTAGATTGTATGATGGGCACAGTGCTGTAACAGAAACATGAAGAGGCCAGATTGGGAATGATATGTGGATCTTGCAGTCATGGCAATGTGTCAGAATCTTCCTGGTCATTTTCATAGTTCTCTTGTAAGTTGTGTGATGCTTTAGGCTGTTTGCCGCCTGGAATGGCCCATCCTACAACAGTGGTGAGTGAAGTATATGCATCTTTCAGATTATTAGCAGGCATCTCTTCCACTTTCCTCATGCAAGAAGTAGCTTTGCATGCTGTTGTATGTCATACAATGTTGATGTGTATTGTTGTTTACAGCTGACATCTCAGTGATGTGGGCTAACAATTCCTTGTAACGGAACTCTGCAACATCTTCGTTACTATGACTCTCTTCCGGATTGTCTCTCTCTATTGCAACATGTTCTGCGCTCTTTTGCTCGCTTTATTGTATTATGTTTCTGCTCTTGTTTATTCTGCTCTGTAACTGTTGTGAAGCGCTCCGATACCCTCCGGTCAGGCTAGTGCTATACAAAACTTCATAAATAAATACAAAATAAATGTACTTCACATTATTTGACTGTGTCTTGGTATATTTAGTGTGTACGCTTTGACCAATATCCATATGTCTGTACCCTCCTAACATAGATTCCCTGGCAAAGGACAGAGACGACAGTCTCCCATTTACCAGCTATTTCCCGACCTACGAATGTTGGAAGAAAGGGACGTCATCAGGAAGGTTCGATTCAATAGGCAGAGAATACAAGATCTATGTGACCAGTTGGTGCCTCGTTTACGTCCTCAAAGGAACTATCCCACATCTCTGACAAAACTGAGTTTCCTGGTCACTGGTTCTTTTCAGTACACTGTGGCCATAGCTGGTGGAATGTCACACACTATGTTCAAAGGTGTGCTACATGATGTGCTGGCACCATTAGTGAGACACATGGACAGATACTTTCAGTTCCCCAGAAGTGAAGATTTGGCGAATTTGAAGAGTGACTTTTATGGTTTAGGGTGCATCCATCATGTAGTTGGATCTATCAATGGCACACACATTGCCTCAGTACCACAGCAAGTCAGAAAGCAGGTGTATAAGAACAGGAGGCACTTCCATTCGATCAACCTGCAAGTGTTGTGTTTACGGGATTTATACATCTCACACATCTTTGCCAGTGGTGGCTCAAAAGCGATGTCAGAGAAAACATTGGGATGAGGAGGAGACGCACCTGTGAGGAGGAGGAGGAGTCTGCCCGAGTTTGCCTGCGGTTTGCAGTCCAAGCTAGTGGAGCGGAGTGAAGCCGGAGCAGGTGACAGAGTGAAGTTGTAACCGGAGCCGGTGATCAGAGCTGTGATCAGCTGTGTTCAGAGCCGGTGTTGGGGTTGAGCTGGGGTCGAGCTGAGTTGAGCGAGCTGATGTGGCAGCCCATTCTCCCGCTCCTGCTCCCACCTCCCCTGCTCCCCCGGCTCTCACTTTTGCTCACCCGCTGTTCATCGAGCGAGCGGAGCTGGTAACTAGAGAGCTGGGGTGGAGCTGAGTTGAGCTGAACTGAGTGGCAGCTCACTCTCCCTCTCCCCTGTCTCTCACATCTCACATTTCTTCAAATCGAGCAAATGCTGACACTTCCTACACCAAATGTAGACACCGTTCTGACCAGAAGAAGCGGAGTGGAGTAGCGAGAGGTGCCAGGTCACTGGGTTGTGCAGGTAAAGGGAATCTTAGCGAGATGCTCCCCCTGCCTCCTCGCACCCATCTGGGTAGAATTGTGCCACTGTAGTGCGGCAAAAGTGATTGTTAGCCACAATAGAAAAAGTGGCTATTCACCACAATAGCAAAACATCTGAGACCATTGGTACAGTACAACTGCCATTGGCATCAAACCTATCCAGCCAAAACGGGTCAGAGGTAGCTGGATAGAAGGGGCGCTGACGTGTGAGTTAATCATTAAGAACTCGCTCACAAAAATGAGTTGTTTAATGAGGAAACACGAGCAGAAATTCTCCAAAATCACAAATAGGCAAATCTACGAACATACTATGGGCCCCATTAACATGGCGGGTGGATCGCCCCCGCCGGGCCGGCGGTAGGCACCACCGGCGATCCACCTGCCATCCATGCACCAAAGACCCCCCTCCACATTACTATGGCTGGTGGGTCTGCGGTGGACGGAAAGACCGTCTGCCGCTTTTCAGCCTGATTGACAAGTTGACCGGGCGGAAAAGGGTTCAATATGGTGGCGGTGTCTGTTAGACAGCGCCAGCCATATTACAATGGGGGTGGAAACATGCCTTTTCGTGGCAGCAGTGCCGCCACGGACAGGCATGCAGAGTTTGCTTGCGTGGGGCGGTTGCGGCCTCCAGGGACTCTGGAGGGTGGGGGGTGCACATGGGGGTACCTATGGTACCCCCCTGCATTTTAATGTACAATGTGGCAGGCACCACGTGGTGCCTGTCGCGTTGTGCATTGAAAGGCACAACTTGCCTTTGTGGCATTGCCGCGGGCAGTGCTTTCAGCACCACCCGCCGCAATGTGACAAATGCGCTATGCACCCGCCAGTGTGGCGGGCACATCCTAATTGAGGATGTGGGACCGCCACAAGCATTGCGGGCGGTCCCGATTCCCGGGGGTATAGTGGGCGGCTAATGACCCCCTAAGCATCTAAGTAAAAGGAAAAAGTGGGTAGTTAAAACATGCCAAGAGTCCCCTCAACTCCATCCCCGCAGAGTTTCTGCAGAGAACCCAGCCACAAAGAAGGTCCAGCAGGCGGCTAATCAGACGTTTAAGCCAAGTAGCAAGGAGTATGAGATCAGGAAAAATTCATCAGGCACCTCCAAGCTAATCCGGGAAGAGAGCACTCACAAAAGACTTAACTCTTATTTCAAAACAAAAAGAAAGAGAAATCCACTTTGAAAAAAGGGAGGCTCGTCTCAGCTCTGACACAGTACCAGCCCTTTTCAAATTCGGGGGGAAAATGGAAAACAGATATTTAACTTTCTAAAGGATCCAATGGCCACAATTTACGCCTCCCCAGACAAGGCTTCCGCCTTGTAAAATTCCATAATCCCAAAAAAATACATAATCCCAAGAAAATCAGGAGAAGCCCCCTATCCTCAAAACCGCAAGAAGAACCACCCCAATTAAGTGAAAACACCCCACAAAACAGGAAACCCGGCCAAGAATTAAGAGTAGAGGTGGTTGATCATGAAGAAGAACCTGTTAAAAGGGGGCTGATAAAAAATAACAGCACAGGTTCACCTGCCCTTGGCCTCGTCTGATTTAAGTAAGGAAGGGGAAAGCGGAAAGAATCAAGGTAAAAAAGGAGGCACAAGTAGAACTGGTATCCAAGATATAATACAAATAGATGAATGGATCAGTTCTTTCTCCATATCAAATGACACTGACCTTATCCAAGCCTTGGAACTAAAGACACAATCCGAAGAGGATATTCACACAAACAAGCCAGGGAAAATCCCAGTAGTCGACTCGCCTCCAAAATGGAAAGTCGGGGAGAAAGGGGGGGGGGGGTCACCTCCACACCCATAAAACACTCACTCAGTCAAGACCAGCAGGAGGGAAGAAACAACGACAGAAACGTTCAACCTCCAGAAAGGCGAAAGCCTTCATCACCCCTTATCACGATCTCATCAGTTAGCGGAATAGATTCAATATTGGGGATTGCAACGCAATCCATCCATACAGCTACATGGAGCGAAACGCTGCTAAGAACACTACAGCACGTCTTGGCAGAACATACATCAAACTATGGGCATCCAAGGTGGGGGGGCTGTCAATATATGTTACAGTAAAACTGGAATGGAAATCAGAAGAACTGGACACAGGAGAAAATTGATTGCAAGTCTTGAAACTGGAGTGCAAAAGACCCACACATATAAAGCCCTGGCAGTTATTGATTTTAAATATATATATGCATCCAGATAAAAAGAAGAAAAAGGAAAGATTGTTATGCCTGATAAACCTGATAAAGGCACTGCAAGCCATGCATCAAAACTACGAGATGATAATCTTAGGTGATTTCAAAAGCAATTTAACCCCTTCCATGCTCATGACGGAACGGTTCCGTCATGAGCGTAAGGTGGCCTGTGCTTATGACGGAACCGTTCCGTCATGGTTCCATAGCCCCAATGGAACGTTCAGCACCGGGGCAAAATCCGCGCAGCACAGAAGGGGTTAAGAAGGGGTAATCCGAATAAGAGAAAGCGCCAAACTGAGTCCGAAGTTAACAACCTAAAACGAGAACTAGAAGCTCTAGACTTAACCATTCTGAACGGAAATACAAAGGGGGATCAGCCAGCTGGCATCACATTTTTGAGTGGAAGGAAACAATCCACCATAGATTACACTATTGTCAGTAAGGAACTTTTGCACTTTGTTGACTCCATTTATATCAATACACATCTAGAGAGTGACCACCTCCGGCAAGATTTGGCATTACATGTCAAGCTGTTTCAGAAAAGAAACACAGCAGCTTTAGCCAAAATGCAAGAAATACACAATGAAAGGAGATTAAAGTGGCGAGGAACAAAAATCAAACAAATCATGGACACCGTGCACAAACACCGGGCCACTGAGTGACCACTTATTAGTACAAGATTGGGAGAATCTAGGAATGACCTTGCTAAATAAGTTTCCATCAATTCCAGCATGCCAAATGACCCATGGTGCAAGAAACAAACTGTTGTGTAGCATTTTAGAATCCAAGCGTATCTTACAGATCCATGCCCTTATATAGGTACAATTCACATTGCCCTTACATAGGCAAAGAAATCCGAATCATATTTAGACATAACCCATCCAGTCCAAATACAGGCATGGCAACTTCCATTAGTTCCAAAAAGCCACAACGATTTCTTGGAAAACTCGGCTTCAGCAGTCAGGGACATCCTCTTTCTTGAATATTGATTTGTCCTAGAAATCATGGCATTTTCAAAGAACTACCATTCCCTCGGGGTTCTTTGATGACGTTATTATGTCCGACTTTACGTCAAACCAGGCACCTTCAAGGTATAAATATGCCGACACTTGCCCCAGCAAACACACAGTGATTTGGAGCAGTTCAACTATCTACTTGCCCGACGCAGCTCGCTACAGCAAGTGCTGAAGGAAGCCGACCCTCCAGCCTGACGCACTGATTGAGAAGCAGTCCTTTCTCTCTATGAGAATCCAGGTCCAATGTTTCCAGGCTTCCCTTGCGGGGTGTTGGGAAATCGAGTCCGAGACAGAGATACCAGACCTCCTTCCTTCCAAAACCAAGGTATGGAGCTGATTAGACCCTAAGAGAAATCTTAGATAGATTCTTGGCAAAGAAACTAAAACCTATGCTACACCTCACTTTCTTCTTCCCTTGTACTAGACTTAGGTTAGGTACATCGGGGTAGGCGTATTTTAGAAGCACCAGTTGAGTACTTTTAGTCTTTGTTCTTTATGTATGTATTTTATGGCTTAGAAACCATACCATGCTTTTACAGTATTATTTTATGATACTCTTCGTACTGTACGCATTATACTTTGCAGCCAGTATTACGATTGTAGCAGTTCATTTCCTTTGCATGAGAAAGAAGACTGTTTAATAAATCCTTTTACTGAAAACACCCGTCTCTCTATGTCTCTTCACCTCTGATGAAACGAAGCATGCACGATTGACTTAGTAAAATATCTATCTATTGTTTCCACAACTCTGAAGATACGTTTTATCTTAGGGAAACAAAGTTGTCATGTTTATGCAGTTGTCAGAAACAAATCCTTTCTTGTGTATTCGAGAAAGTTTCTAGTGACCTCTGAGCTAGCTGGTACTCACAATTAAGTGTAATATATTCGATAGAGACCTAGTCCACATAAGTCCTACGTCAAATCTATAGGATATATTATTCCAATGAGCAGAGCCTATTGGGAATATAGGAACTACACTACATGGCGCCCAACATTTGGTAAGGCACTAATTTAACGCTAGATACAAGAGTAACTCAGTCGTGCTTTTCACAAATACCCCTTTTTCCCGTAAAATACTCCAATATACATCTGGAGTGGGTAAAAGGATAATATCCGCCAAAACTGAGTAGGACAAAAATCCTATGTATTCGTTTTTGGTTTGTTCAACGTTGAAGGATACAGTGTTCCAAAATATTGTTCACCTTATCTTTGTTTCCTTGAAACTTGTTCTGCAAACTTTCAGTCAACAAAATGTCGGATAGCGATACCGAGACCGGTAGACCTACAAGAAACAACAACGCACTCGGTGGAGCTGCAGTAACTGCAGCCCGACCAGGCTTAGACATTACAGGTTTACAAGAAACAGGCGCGGATGCTATAATCATCCCGGAAAACTTAAGGAAAACCATCACTATAAAGCTTATAACAAATGGCCTATCATCAAGAGGTGGTAGGGTAATGTTTGTTATAGAGGCACATGAATATCGGCAGACAGAGGTATTCTATTCATGGATTGTCTTCCCAGAAGCAAATTCAGTAACACATGTGTTCCATTTCTGCAAAGTAGAGGAACCTCCAACGGAATACACTCCCTTCGAGGATGTTGAAATTCCATTAACATACCAAGAGCATGCGCTCTGGTTTAAAGGTGCCCTACAACATCAAAATCACATTACCAGGCTCGGTCCACTAGGTAGACCAGGAGCAACATGGCCGGTTTTAGCCAGCTATACACCACATCCTGCCATTGAAGAAATAAGAGGAGCAGAACTATTAGTTCAACTAAAACAACTAATCAAAATACATAGACAATTGGTTCAATATGTCATGAGGACTCTAACAGTCCAACCTCCTATAAGGATTCTACAGCAAACCCCTCACCAGGGGAACACAAATAAAATCACACCACAGTCTATACAATCAGTCATTGGTAAATTACCCGCAAAAAGGGAACAAATTCCATTCTGGATAGCTTAGAAAATTACTCAAATCGAGGCAGTATTTCCCAATACTACCCCTCATGAGAAACACAGGATTCGCATAATCTGTCAACCAATGGGTATCGCACCACACCTGGAGGACTGTGACACTTTGGGTACAATATTTGCTGCAATCTACACATAAACACATGGTGTTCTGTCTATGGCGGTAATACAAGACGTCCTGAAACAGATTCAAAATAAATACAGGGCAGAGCCTGCTTTGAATCTAGTTATGAAACTACTGAAAGATTTCAAACAGGTCTTAGCTATAATATTAGCTAATATTAAAGGTGAAGCAGCATCCATGGCGATCCGCCAAAAAATAAGAGAAATTGATGTAACTGAGCAACCATATGAACTGGCCAGAATAATTGAAAAATACTATGAAGAGCTAGGTAGAGATAGTTTGGGTGGGAAACCAGTTAAGCCCCAACTAACAGAGAGTCCTGAAAAGGTCTTTATTAAAAACACTCTCACTACTCCTAAAAAGAAGTGGGAGAGTACTAAACAAACTTCTAACGAGAAGCGTTCTCAACCTCGAGGTAGGTCTCCTCAAAAGGAGCCCTCTGAAAAGAGGTATAACCTCAGGAACAGGGATAATTTGAAAACACTTGATAGATATCAAGATACTGATACACGTTCCTCTCGTACCTTTCAGACTTCCTCACAGAAATCGGAAAGAAGAGGACGGTCAGAACACAAGGAAGAACGCGTGAAGTCCAAAGACGATCAACACGCTCCAAAAAATAAGAAAACACAATTCACCAAAAAGAAGGTAGCAGGTCTAAAAATCAGACATGCCGAGGATCTTGAGGACACAACTCAAGAACGGGGAGTGGGCCCAGACAATGCTGGACAGCGCAGCAGAAGTTACCATAGCTCGCAAGATCCTGAAGGATCATCTGGAGACAGTGGACTTGAATGAGTACATTCAAGTTGAAACTGCTGATACCAGGGTTAGCGTACCCCATAAGTTATATGAAATAAGGCTCCGGATGGAGGGGGACATACCTAGGAAGATAAGAGAACTCTTTTGGGAGAAGCTCTCTAAGGTTATGACATTCTTCTAGATGAAAAAGAGAGGCTACCAAAATTTGTCAGGGAGTGCCCACATGGCGAAGACATCATTATGCCAGCCTTCTCGAATCATATTCCAATTCACTTAAAATACACCTATGCCAGGAAATGGGCTGTAGCCCAGGCTCCGGCATTATATAAAAATCATGTGGGATGGGATGAGGACTCCCCTCACCACAAAATCCAGTTAATAACTCAACCAGCTGCACAGAGGCAGTATCCAGTTAAGCAAGAAGCTAAAAAACAGGTCCGGGAGATATTAGATCAACTTGAATACCAAGGGATGATTGAAACATGCACCTCCTCAATGAACAATCCTTTGTTTCCTGTCTCCAAACCAGACAACACATATCGTCTAGTTTTGGACTACAGACATTTAAACTCTTGTTGCAAAACATTTGCAGTACAAATTCACACAGTGCAGCACTGATGAATAACATTGTGCGCAAAAAATATAAAACGACATTAGATATTTTTAAAGGTTTCTTCTGTCAAACATTGCACCTGAAAGCAGGTACTTGACCGCTTTCTCAATTATGGGGACACAGCGTCACTTCTGTCGTCTCCCTCAGGGATTCAAGAATAGTTATTTTCAGCCAGAGTAACAGAGTTACTACAAACGTATGATGATGAGGCATTATCTTATGTCGATGACATCTATCTAACAGACGATGACTTTGACAGGCACTTGACCAGAGTGAATACCATAATACTTGGCTTCGCCTCTGAAGGGTATGAATTAAATTGTAAGAAATCGAGAATTGCCCACCTCAACGTCCTATTCTTAGAATACGTGTTATAAAGTGAAGGCAAAAGCCTGGCAGACAACTTTTTAGAAAAATGTGCGCTGCTCCAACCTCCAAAAACGATGAAAACCTTGCAGTCAATTCTAGGTTTCCTAAATTTTGGAAAAACTTACATTCTAAACTACGCAGAAAGGGTTAAACCTCTCCACAAATTAATCAAACCTGATTTCAAAACAACTAATTGGACTCAAAAACACACAGAAATTTTGCGTTCAGTGCAAACAGACATGTTAGCAACAACACATTTACAGACACACGTAAATGTATGCAACCTTGTAATCCAAATCATTCCCGGAAGATGCGGATTCACGTACTTAACCTTTAATGAAGGAGAAAAAGTACCAATCGCATATAAATCACTCTTGTACACACAAGCTGAAATGAAATTCACTTCTACAGAAAAAATTCTGACAGCAGTTCAAACTGCAGTAGCAAAAGAGAGAGCTCTTGCACAGGGTAAAAGCATAATGGTTGTTACTCCTGTACCTGCTCTAGAAGCAGTAACAAAGGCAAGCATTCTGAATGCACAGGCTTTACATCCAAGCTGGATACAATGGGTTAACTCTGTTGCTGCAACAGACGTTGAATACGTTTTTGACCCCTATTTGAAAACACAAGAATTTCTACAATACGAACAAGAATGTCCTCTGTCCACTCAGATTCCGCCTCTAGATCAGTACGAATGTATAATTTATACAGACGGATCAGCACAGTCCGCAATCGGGGGTAAACAAGCTTATAGTGCTGTGTGCGTGATTGTTAAAGGTCGCTGGTAATGGTAAATTCCGACCTATGGTCACAAAAACACAATCTCTCGGCGACTGTACAGCTCAGCGAGCTGAACTACAGGCTTTCAACATGGCGCTTGAAAATACCGATTGCGAATTCCCCACACTCATAGTGTGCGATTCGTATTACTGTGTTCAATCTTACAATGAATACTTGCAGAACTGGGTTCAAAACGGTTTCAAAGATGCAAAAGGTGGCACAATCAAGCATAAGTTGCTTTGGGAACAAGTAGTTCAATTACAAAAAGAACTACAAAAGACTCATGTGATCCATACACTGAGTAATCAACGTGATGGCGTTCACGTTGAAGGGAATTCATTGGCTGATGAAGCCGAGAAGGCAGCTGTGCAAACGGCTTTCGTAGCTGCAATCACTCATTCTAAAACAAAAATAGACAGCAAAATAATGCTAGCTGTCAATGCCACAAGCAAAGGCAGCGGTGCAGCGTTACCTCTAAAATATCCACTTGAATATTCATGCATAATTGATGCCAACTCCGTTCCTTTTCCTTGAATCCCTGGAGTGGGGGATAGAGTAATTCCAAACAGGAGACGTAGAGTAGCTTTGATACACGAAGCACATTTGGGAGAGGGTCTGATACATCAAGGGATCGCTAAATCTATACTAGAATTAAAAGAGACGTACTGGTGGCCAGGGATGAATGCCCACATTCACGAATTTGCAATGAATTGCCATGACTGCAACAGAGATCGCAGCAGAGAACGCCGCCAGATACCTGACTACAGTATAGCCAGCCCAGTGAAGACACCTTTGTTAGACAGCATTAGACTATCTACACGCCGACGTCCCTATGGACAAATGCGGTCCCACATCTATTACGACAGATTCATTTGGATGTGGCCTCAGCGCTCGGCTGACGCCCGAACTGTTATAAAAGATTTGCAAGTCTTTATCGGCACATACGCAATCGACAAGCTACATTCTGACCAGGGTCCTGCGTTTAGCTCTTGAGCTTACAAAGAGGACATGGCCAATCTGGGCGTTGCATTGCGGTATTCGAGTCCATTCCATCCTGAGGGAAATTCTGTAGTGGAAAGAAAAAACCGGGACATAAAGCAATCTATAACAGCTAGGGTATTAGGCTCTGGTGATGGGTGGGTCAAACATCTAATAAGTGTCCAACGTAGTTTAAATAATCTGCTAAGAAATTCACTGGGTGGAATCACTCCATATGAAATCCTTTTTGGTACTACAATGCTTGTCCAGGATCACGATCGTCACACTTCAGTGGTAGAACAAAAACCCTTGATATCAAACACTGTTTGGCTGCTTTGCAGGACTTAAATGAAACAAGAAGAAGTCTAAGCAACACATTGCAGAAGCCAATTACCACTGAAGGAGAACCACCTGTCCCAGCAAGGCTTGTCTGGATTCAAAAGATTGGTGATCTAGTCAGAGAAAAGATCGCGGATAAGAAGGAATTTTGGCCTTCTTACAGAAAACCAGTACCTGTGCTAGCAATCCACGGATCAAGAACAGTGTTACTGCTGCCCCTTGCTGGAAGAAAGAAGACCAGGTTTGTGTCCATCGATCTGGTAAAACCACATTATGTGGCCAATCATAAGTAGTAGGCCCAGTGGACTCCAAAGATGTAGCAGAAGACCAAATCGTGCCACTATCCAAGAGGTTCAAACTGAGAGACTCATCACCTTTGAAGAATCTGCAGTAAGAAAAGAAGGACTATGCAATAAAGCCATGGAACTTGTGCCTCTTGAGACCCAAATAACAGTTCATCAAGACACTCCTGTCTACAATGATATAGCATCTGACTATACTAATATGACAAGGGATCATGAAGCTCATGTTATTTCAAGTAATCCTGATGCAATACCAACAATTGATAGAACTACCTCTGGCTATTTCATTAAATTTGGTATGTTTTCTGAGGATCCCAGTGAGCCCAAAATGACGCCAGCAAATAAAACTTTTAAAAAACAAGTAACAGAGCTATTTCAACAACTTGAAAAAACAGATCTGGTTTCACCATGGGTTGAACTTTGGATTGTGCTAGGCGTATTTTTTCTCCTACTTTGGCTAATCCTAGTATTAAGTTTGGGAATCCTGACAAATGGAAAATACAGTAAAATGGACACAGCAAGTAAGAACATCATCTTGCTACTGACGGCTCACAAATCATCTCATCGTGAACAAAGAGACTTAACATCAGTGAACATCACAGCCGTTCCTATACCTGGTGGTATAGCATGGGACAGAACTGAGTATAACATTTATGGTCCGGTAGAGCTGTTGAAGATTCCACATCAATTCAAGGTTTCTTTGAGTGACTTTGTTTCACCCAACACATTTTCTGATGATTGGGACTATGGAAATGTTAATAATATGATGTCAGATTTAGAGATGTCTGCAAAATTTGCATGAATACTTAGAAGGTTCTACAACAACAAAAAAACTTGAAGGTCTGGAAGGTTGAGAAAAAGAAGTGGCCACAAAGACGTGTCACACACCACTACCACAACAAACGGTGAAAGACCATCAGATGTAAAGAAGTCCTATCAGCCCACCCATGTGGCGGAACATCGTCATCTAGGACCTTATCAGCAGGTTCTTGTTTGGCCAAGCCCAAAGGTAATGGCTTGGTGCCAGTAGATCCTGATGCTGAAAGAGGATGTGTCCTCACCGAGAGTGGTGCTGATAGGGTGCAGTGCTCAGAAAGATAAGTGACGATGATTAAAATGACGGTCAGGGTAAAAAAATATGTTTATTGGTATCTACCAAGACGTCAAATATAAAAACAGTGTGATGACAGTGTGAGAATATCACTGTACAGTAAGCATATAAGATTTAGGCACACATGTTTCTGCCGTTATGGTATCAGTTTACCGGCATTCTTCAGGGCCAGGCTGGATTTTTAGCTACTGCAACATCCACCATAGTTAGTGTGAAAAAATGATATTTAGATCAAGAAAACAACATGATTACAAAGATGGAATGGTGTGGCTAGATAAATCACCCTACCGTATCCTCGTAAATAACCGTGTAACGAGGAATCCTTTCCTGCAGACATCAAAAAAGAAAATTTTATATGACAACAATGGAGCAACGTGCATTTAAATAAATGTGTGAACTCAAATTGTGGCATTCATTCACTCAGTGGGCCAGTCAATTTCATGACGGCCATATTGTATCCTGTGCATTGTAAATAGTCACTATCTCAATATGTGCTTAGGTTATGATACAAAAAACAGAAAAACTTGGTTGTTCAAAATAGCCATGAGGTCCTATGACGCTAGGAACCCGCTCTAGATTCGTACCCGCTAGCCGCCCTAGTCTCTTTTTTGCAACACTCTCTATGTTATCTCATTTAACCTGGGCGCGGGTTTGGAGCCTTGTAGTCGACTTTAGTTTATAACACTGTAAATATATATGCTAATGTCGATACTTAGACTCTAAAATTGTCTTCATAATTCCTAATTCCTAAATTTTGAATTCGGTAAACTGGGAATATGATGTAACAATAACATCTCTAATGGGATGCAGCCCTCTTAGTGCAGCGCATCGTGTTTTTCGACCTCATGGGCTATTTTGAACAACCAAGTTTTCCTGTTTTTTGTATCATAACCTAAGCACATATTGAGATAGTGACAGTCATCATGTCCTGAAATTGTCCTTCTCCATATGTCCAATAGAGCGGGGCCTCTTTATCCGAGCCGTTGCCGGGTGAGGTGAGGCTTACTTCCCACACAAAGCTGGGTAAGTGTATGTTAGATTTATTACTTTTAATTGTACACAGATTATCTGTATGTGACTATTTACAATGCACAGGATACAATATGGGCGTCATGAAATTGACTGGCCCACTGAGTGAATGAATGTCACAATTTGGGTTCACACATTTATTTAAATGCACGTTGCTCCATTGTTGTCATATAAAATTTTCTTTTTTTGATGTCTGCAGGAAAGGATTCCTCGTTACACAGTTATTTACGAGGATACGGTAGGGTGGTTTATCTAGCCACACCATTCCATCTTTGTAATCATGTTGTTTTCTTGATCTTAATATCATTTGTTCACACTAACTATGGTGGATGTTGCAGTAGCTAAAAATCCAGCCTGGCCCTGAAGAATGCCGGTAAACTGATACCATAACGGCAGAAACATGTTGGCCTAAATCTTATATGCTCACTGTACAGTGATATTCTCACACTGTCATCACACTGTTTTTATATTTGACGTCTTGGTAGATACCAATAAACATATTTTTTACCCTGACCGTCATTTTAATCATCGTCACTTATCTTTCTGAGCACTGCACCCTATCAGCACCACTCTCGGTGAGGACACATCCTCTTTCAGCATCAGGATCTACTGGCACCAAGCCATTACCTTTGGGCTTGGCCAAACAAGTACCTGCTGATAAGGTCCTAGATGACGATGTTCCGCCACATGGGTGGGCTGATAGGACTTTTTTACATCTGATGGTCTTTCACCGTTAGTTGTGGTAGTGGTGTGTGACACGTCTTTGTGGCCACTTCTTTTTCTCAACCTTCCAGACCTTCAAGTTTTTTTGTTGTTGTAGCATAGTTCATGAGGGGTATGAGCTTGATAGGTCAGTAAATATAGTCCCCCAGACCCTCCTTTGACAGTTGTTTTTCCCTACTTAGAAGGTTCATCAGATTATGAACAAATGTACTGTTATACTCATTATGGTCATCATTTTTTGCACAAATCAGCAAACCCTAGAAATTTGTATATTTATAAACAATGGGAACATTTTCCAACGCCACCAAAACGTAGCTCAAAAACCTTCTATGAAAAATTTCCATATTTCTCAGGGTTTAATACCACAAATCCAGAAACGTTTTTCTTTAAAAACGTTAGTAAGACAGGAATGAAAAGTATGTTGACTAAAACTAAGCAAATGTATTCTGCAGCCTTTTATGCCCAATTGTCCTCATTAGGTTTTGACTTTTGGAGTGACAACATTGAGATGAAAACTGTCTGGGGCACAAAAGACTGGCATGTGCACAGATTAGAAGAGATTAGAGGCTTTATTTCGAGCCTGCATCATCCCTGAACAAATAATGTTTTTGAATGACACTGTTCAACAGACATCCTGGCTTGGCCTAGCCAAGATAAAAGATTTAAACAAACCGTCCATACCTACACCTACACCTGATAGTAAGAACACTTCAAAGGGGGTGGTCGACGTAAAAACAATTTTACTTAAAACAGAACTGATCCTGAATGGAAAAAATGGTTAATCTGGCCCACAGACACAAATAACTGTCAAGATAGATTCCTGAATAAGACACAAGGGTTTATAGTAACTAGGCCAGATTCAAGATATTTCTAGAGACAACATCCAGTGATAGTAAAAACATATAGTGTAGGAAAACTGTGCCTTGAGTGGCTTCAAAAATCTACACTTACAGAGGTTAAACAACACTTATCTTTACTTAAAGATGGTATTGATTTAAGGGACTTCTTACAAGGTGTTGCAAAATGATGTCATAAACGTTTCATATACGCAGGTATATATGCCATGTATAATGAAGCTTGGAAAGCGACACAAGCAGAGACTGCAAAAAGAATATGAGAAATTGATTGTATTCAGTTAGAGAAAGCTCTCTCTGTATTTGACAACGGTTAACGACTCTGTCATCCAGAATTTATTCTTTGGACAGCATAGTATTCTCTGCCATTGACATAATGGAACAGGACTTGCTCATGCTACAGCATGGACAGTCGCAATTACGTTCTATAATGCTTTTAGGCTGGACGTTACAAAATCTTTGTTCTGGATACGTGCCATGGCGTCTAATCAACACCATGTCATTGTTATCTGTATTTAACCGTACAGATAAACAAATCACTCTGGCACAAAGAGGGGCAGACTATACGGTGCTGAGCATTGAAAAACTGGAAAGATTACCATTAACTGTTTCGGAAAAACTTGCCACCGAATGGATAATACATGGGACAATCACTCTGCTTGTCACGATTTTCCTTTTTCAATATTGTTTGAAACATATACCAGCGGGCGTGTATGAAAGGTTGGGCAAGGAATACATAAAGTCAACTTGGGAATTACCATACACACACAGATGTTGGAGTGGGGGAAAATAGGTATTTCTTAGTGGTACAAACTGCAAAAGCGCACTAAGCGGTACACTTTTATATCAGGGTATTAATTTACACAGAGCCTGTGATGGTTCTTCGACCAACTTATCCTGCCGCCTGCAAGGTTCTCCAACAGCAGTGATAGATCCAATTTTTAGGCAGCTTTCCAATGGGAGCTACATAATGTTGAATGATCACAGTTGTTGTGGCATGATGCCAGGAATAGCCTATCTTGTAACTGTGTCAGCCAGGGTCACTTGTTGTATGCAAGTATTGTTTCCTAAAACTAAGACAGACGGGAAGTAGCCACTATGGCTTCACTGAACATCTCTTCTATTCGGATTGAAACTTTAAGCAGAAAGAAAGCCATTCTTTTACAAAAAACTGTGCCATTGACCTCGTCCAAAGAGACATATGATCTGCAGGTTTGTGCTGACATGGTTTTTGGCTCTATTTTTGAGTGATGGTGACTTTAAGCTTGCTACCATCTTGAATCTCTATTCTTGCCTTGTGTTGGTCCTTTTAAGGCCTTTTTCCAGACCTAGAAGCATAAACTAGAGGATAGCTGCTTTGTATGATGATAGATCCCTTATTCTTGACTCTAATCCATCTATTGCCTATTGGCTTTGACATAATTTTGTGTCCTTTCATCATCCTACCTATAGTATTGGGTGGATCCTGTAGTCCTGACTTTATATTACATATTGGTATGGTTTGTGTATGTACTCTGACAGAGCTAAGTGTTATTTCATCCTTCTCAGGCCTACAAGGCCCAGAACTAGAGAGACTCCATTTTGCTTTCTGTCCCTGCAGACTGAGATGCTTGCAGGGTAAAGGTAATGTTCGCTAGGGGAAAACCAGCCGAGACTGGTTCTTATCGGAAGAATGTGTTTGTCTCTTGGGCCCAGACGTAACATGCAGATGGCCACTGCATTTGCGCAGTGAGCCCTGGAGCTGGCACAGGAATTCGGTGGGAGGCAGCCCTCTGTTGGAAATTTCCATGAGGGGAGAGCATTCCATATTAGCGAAGTGCAGGAGAAGAGGAGAGTCAGTCGGTTCTTGGAGAGAGAGATGTAAGATGGTTTTTTGGAGCTGAAGAGAACAGTTCAGTTCAATTGGTTTTCTGGAATAGAGAGAGAAGGCAGATAATTGCTGTTGCTGGAGAGAGCAGTCAGATGAACGAAGTTGGAACTGTCAGCTGGAGCTGCCAGTTTATCAGGATGCATTAAAGCTGTTACCAGTCAGATGGAGGAGTTGAAGCTGCCAGCTGGAGCAGTTGAGCCAGAGGAGTGAAGCTGTGGTGACGGAGGGAGAGAGAGAGCCCTGATTCCACCAGAGAGAGAGAGAAACATTCCTCCTAATAGGGTGAGGTATTCTAAACTAATTTGCTTTACACTTACACCTTAATCTTGTCTTTTATTTCCTATGCTAAATTCCCCTACTGTATTGCTAATCCTTTTCCTTTCAGCGGTGTGCAGTCTATTTACAGTCCCTGTTAGTTACATGTGGATGTGTTATAGTAAGAAAGCTTTACAGAGACCCCGCAGATCTGTGTATGTGTCTATTCCCATTTTACTTTTCAGGCTATGTGTTATAGTATATTGCTATTGTTGTTATTGTAATAAAGATACCCCAGTTCTTAGTGAACCAGCGTATGCCTTGTTCTTATATAGTGCAGGTAACCTTTTCTTCTAGTCAGGTGTCAGTGCATGAACGGAAGCGACCCCCGATCAGGTAAGTGACCACTGAATAATTAGGGAGAGAGGAGCCCTTGAACTAGAGGATAAGTTGTACACCATGTAATTCGGCCATTCCATAATATTATTGTACCCCTAGTGAATAGTGAGAGAAACTTCCCAACATAGAGAGAGAGAGAGCTGAAGGTATTCATAGGAAAGTGATCGTCGTTGGGATGCGGCGTTATACCCACAGGATTGTGGCTTGTGTATGTATGAAATAGTGAGAGCACCAGGGGGGACACTGGTGTGGATACCCACAGGATTGTGGCTTGTGTATGTATGAAATAGTGAGAGCACCAGGGGGGACACTGGTGTGGATACCCACAGGATTGTGGCTTGTGTATGTATGAAATAGTGAGAGCACCAGGGGGGACACTGGTGTGGATACCCACAGGATTGTGGCTTGTGTATGTATGAAATAGTGAGAGCACCAAGGGGGGACACTGGTGTGGATACCCACAGGATTGTGGATTGTGCGAGCACTGGTTGTGGCCAGTGTGTAATGGTATATAATCAGAACTGCCCCAGGGTAGATTAGTCTGGGCCCATGTGGTCGCGAGACTATATTGTGTGAGTGTGGTGTAGGGCATGGACATCCTTAGTAATCAGTGAGTATTTCTAGTAATACCTATAGATTTAGTGGTGTTTCTGATGATATGAGCTTGTATATTGCGAGTTCCCCATCCTCAGGTAGGTACCCAGGTGCCTGGAAAGATGGGTCCTGAGGAGGGAGGTGGTTACGTTTTGGCCGGGTTGATGGTGCTCTGATGAGCTGATCCTATCTGGTCTGAGAATCCGGTCATAACATCTGGCGTCACGAATCGTTTACATAGCCTGTGTGCGCTGTATTGTTTTTATCTTGTTGGTTTGCACTCGGCACGACATTGACCTATGGGCTTGAACAGTTGCACTGTAAGGAGATTGCAGTACATCATGGCATTTGACTTATGCAGGGTGGAAGAAATGCTTTTCATCTTGGTGTTTGAACTGTCAGGCTTGAAGGGTAACTGTATGTGAGTGAGCCATTTACATCTTGGTGTTGATGCAGTTGTACATATGTGTGTGAAAAATGCTTGTAAATTGCTCATTAAATGGCTTGCTGCATTTGCTTATGCTGTGCAATGTGAAATGTATTCAGTGTAATATGACTTGTGGAGTTCCTTGTAAATATCTCATTTTAAATATGGTTTGTGAGGAGCATGTTCTCATTTTGACTTGCTGAGTTCCTTGTGAATTGCGCCTTGTATATATGCCTTGTGAAGAGCATGTCATTATTATGACTTGTTGAGTTTCTTGTAAATATGGCTTGTGAAAAGCGCCATGTGGATATGGCTTGTACAGAGCATGCTATTGTTACTTTAGGCAGGGGAGAGCTGGATCTCTTTCAATTGCTTGGAGAAAATGTTTTGAAGATTTGCGCATGTGTTATTTGAAAACGTGCGGAGATGAGTTCATGACTTTCCCATGTATCTGCATACATTGGGGAATGATTGTGTTTGAGCTGCCAAAGGGTTAATATCTTAGATTGAGACGGCAGTATTTATTTTTACATGCTGTTTAATATGCATGGTTACGTGAGCTGACGCTGAAAGTCAGTGACTGTTTAGATTAATGATGGTTTGATTTGACTTTTTAATTAGTTGCAGGGTTCGCCTATGTGCTTTGTCAGCTAGCTGACATAATGGTAACATCTTGCATGAAGAAAAAAAGCAGTGTTCATTTAACATTCTGTTTGAAATGCGTCCACGAGTTTGTGTGGGTTTGCCTTTGAACACGTGATTTAAAGCGTCTGACTCGGAGGTCGGAAAGTTGTAAATCAACCAGTCGGATTGCGATAAGGGTTTTCAGCTCAGCTGTGGATGGTACAGACAGATACACGAACCAGTGTTTTAGAGTTAGTGTTTACCAGTTGGGAAAAAAAAATAAAACAGACCCATCATAGAATGTGCTTTAATTAGTGAAATGCAACCGTGTGTTTTAAATAAAATGTTTTGTAGTGTATTTTGTACATCTAGCAAATATAAATGATTATTTTCCTGAAGCAAGCTGCCCTTTTATTTAATGTTCAACTGCACATGTTTCTGTATTTTGCGCTGACATGCATCAGAACAGCGTGTGGAAGTAAACCCACTCAATTGAAAAAAAATGGCTATCTGCAAATATAAATCTGGCCCTTTTAATAATTAGAATAGAAAGGCTTGCACACTAAATTATGAATTCTTGGTTATGACCCTTGTTTAATTTGATGGTGTTTCACATGTTATTTTAAAAAAAAATGTGTCTGCATGAAATGTTGTTCTAATATTTTTTCCTTTTCAGCAAGTAGCAGTACATTATGACAGAATTATTTTAAAATGCTAGCATGTGACTAAGTTACAAAAAATATGTCTTTATTAATTCCTGTTTTTAGGATGCTTTTTACCACGTTTAAATCTGCTTAAATTAGTTAGAAGTAATGGTGCAGTGTTTCTAGCCTGGGAACAGTGTATGTTTTAAGTTAGAAAGAATTTGCTTTGACCTTGGCTGATATGAGCCAGGCAGCTGTTCTCGGCTCAGAGTTTTGAAAGGGTGGAGGCCCCGTGGGTGACTTATGAGAGCAGAGAAACCCAGTTTGTTATTCTTGGCTATGTTACAGTTTCTTTCCGCGGAGAAATGTTTATATAAGGGGGGGTCAAGTTGCTCTTCCTTACAGTCGGCCCAGAAAGCTTCATTGATTTCAGATAAAGGATGTTTGCAAATGCAGAATAATTGGCAGACGCTTGGCCCTTGGAGTTAGATAAATACAGTAGGCACAGAAAGCTTCTCTGACTAGAGATATGAGATGCTTGAACAGAATAATTGGCAGGAGCTTTGCTCCTGCAATGAGATCAGCATTTGGCAGTGATTCAATATTACATCGCAGTGTAGCCCGGCTCCTGCTTATTATGGTTGGAGCTGATTCAAAACTCTGAGCGCGAACATCTTTCTGGAGGGAGGGGCTGTTTCTCAGAGGAGTGAAGAGTAGCTAGGCCCCAGCCCTTCTGGCTGTGTATGAAAAAATTAGATTTTGCCCAAACAAATTTAAAGAATATGGTATAGGTAGAATGTTTAAATCATTCCTTGGATTTAGAAGGGTTCTTTTCATGAATTAGGAGGTTTCTTTCGAAAATAAAAAGCACTTGGGGTGCTTTTTGAATGGAAAATGTGTTTTTGCAAGATTGATGATGCGTGTTTCTCGTTTCAGATGGCTGGCTGACGTGTGGGGGCCCTGGATGAGTGTGACTTTCTTATTTTGGAGTGATGAGTTTTGTTATTTTCGGAGTGAGTGCCCCCCCATAAACCCCCTTGAGCCTGGACCCAGAAGCAGACGTACCAGGATGACCAGCTGGGAGGATATGCTTCCTTGGCACCGGATACAGATGAAGATGGAGAATCATGGCCTATAAAAATGAACTGTTTTCCTAAAGAAGAAACCAACTACAGAAGAGAACTTTTTATAGTGACAGAACTTTTAAAATTGGCATGACAATCTACAGTTGGCTGCCGTAGCAGTCAGGTTCAAACCCCATATACTATTCTTGAGTCACTAAAAAATTTTCATTGACCTGAAATGTAATTCCTTGGCCTGCATTCTTGAATCTTGCATTTTTCCCATGTTTCTATTTCAGATGGACATTATGCCACTTTTGCAGTTACCATATACAGGCTCCAATCCACTTGAAATAATATTCTCAGTCCTGTTCATGGTTTTGATTTTCCAGTTTAAAAGATGCAGTGCCATATTAATGCAATGATGCAAATGATATATATTTTGATTTTAGTATGCTACGCTATTTCATTATTGATACACTTGTTTATCTTTCACCTATTTCATAGTTTTCCTGTTTTCTCTAAAGCAGTCCTACCAATGGAAGAGAAAGTAATTTTTTAAATGATGGTGCACACATGTGTTCTACAGAGTGATACAGAGAGATTAGGTACAGACTGTTTCCTGAGTTAGATGACTTGTGACCTTTACCTATTGCCTTTGGCATGGTCTACTATTACTCAATTTCCCAAGTTTAAGTCTATGATCTTTTAGAAGAATATTTACAACACACTTAGATAATTTTCTTTGATTTATTGCTTGATATGCATAGTGCTACACCAGCTATTTTGCAGGAATGGGGTTATCTTTGTTTTCCTGTTATTACACTTTCACTTTGATCCATCAACTCTTATTTAGAACAGTGGGATTAGTTCCAAGGGTGGTCACCCTAGACTTTAAGTTGTCGTGGGAGGTGTGTCTTTTAGTCAGGTTATGTCCTACATCTATTAGTAATAGTTGCCCAGACCTTGAGGACCCTTTGTCATGTTTATTTGTCAGATTTCACCAAATCCTTTCTTAAGTTGACCGAAGTAGGTAGGCCTCATTTAGGCCCTTTATTGTTTTCATTTCACAAACATGGCCCTACACCAATAGATTTCATGAGTTATCACTAGAAGTTGAGGCACATTTAGTTCTTAAGTTGACCGAAGTAGGTAGGCCCCATTTAGGCACTTTGTTGTTTTCATTCCACAAACATATTCCTACATCAATAGAATTAATCAATTATCACTAGAAGTTGAGGCACATTTAGTTCAAGGGTGCTTTAGTTAGTTTCTGTTGTTATCAGATCAATCTTAGTTATATTTCAACATTCAGGTCAAGGGTGCTTTGATTTGTTTTCAGTTGGTTGTCAGATTTACATTCCCTACATCAAGTTTTAGGTGGTATTTCCTTAAGTTGTCATTTATTTTAGGGAGTCTTTTGGTTTTTGGTTTTGTTGATAGATTATGTTGATGTTTGTTTATTTGTTTGTTGTTGTTTACAGATGTTCGCAAGTTAAAGTCAAGGGTGCAATGTGCTGACATGGTTTTTGGCTCTATTTTTGAGTGATGGTGACTTTAAGCTTGCTACCATCTTGAATCTCTATTCTTGCCTTGTGTTGGTCCTTTTAAGGCCTTTTTCCAGACCTAGAAGCATAAACTAGAGGATAGCTGCTTTGTATGATGATAGATCCCTTATTCTTGACTCTAATCCATCTATTGCCTATTGGCTTTGACATAATTATGTGTCCTTTCATCATCCTACCTATAGTAGAGGGTGGATCCTGTAGTCCTGACTTTATATAACATATTGGTATGGTTTGTGTATATACTCTGACAGAGCTAAGTGTTATTTCATCCTTCTCAGGCCTACAAGGCCCAGAACTAGAGAGACTCCATTTTGCTTTCTGTCCCTGCAGACTGAGATGCTTGCAGGGTAAAGGTAATGTTTTAGTTATAAGGTGTTGTTCGCTAGGGGAAAACCAGCCGAGACTGGTTCTTATCGGAAGAATGTGTTTGTCTCTTGGGCCCAGACGTAACATGCAGATGGCCACTGCGTTTGCGCGGAGAGCCCTGGAGCTGGCACAGGAATTCGGTGGGAGGCAGCCCTCTGTTGGAAATTTCCATGAGGGGAGAGCATTCCATATTAGCGAAGTGCAGGAGAAGAGGAGAGTCAGTCGGTTCTTAGAGAGAGAGAAGTAAGATGGTTTTTTGGAGCTGAAGAGAACAGTTCAGTTCAATTGGTTTTCTGGAATGGAGAGAGAAGGCAGATAATTGCTGAAGCTGGAAAGAGCAGTCAGATGAACGAAGTTGGAACTGTCAGCTGGAGCTGCCAGTTTATCAGGATGCATTAAAGCAGTTACCAGTCAGATGGAGGAGTTGAAGGTGCCAGCTGGAGCAGTTGAGCCAGAGGAGTGAAGCTGTGGTGACGGAGGGAGAGAGAGAGCCCTGATTCCACCAGAGAGAGAGAGAAACATTCCTCCTAATAGGGTGAGGTATTCTAAACTAGTTTGCTTTACACTTACACCTTAATCTTGTCTTTTATTTCCTAGGCTAAATTCCCCTACTGTATTGCTAATCCTTTTCCTTTCAGTGGTGTGCAGTCTATTTACAGTCCCTGTTAGTTACATGTGGATGTGGTATAGTAATAAAGCTTTACAGAGACCCCGCAGATCTGTGTATGTGTCTATTCCCATTTTACTTTTCAGGCTATGTGTTATAGTATATTGATATTGTTGTTATTGTAATAAAGATACCCCAGTACTTAGTGAACCAGCGTATGCCTTGTTCTTATATAGTGCAGGTAACCTTTTCTTCTAGTCAGGTGTCAGTGCATGAACGGAAGCGACCCCCGATCAGGTAAGTGACCACTGAATAATTAGGGAGAGAGGAGCCCTTGAACTAGAGGATAAGTTGTAGACCTTGTAATTCGGCCATTCCATAATATTATTGTACCCCTAGTGAATAGTGAGAGAAACTTCCCAACATAGAGAGAGAGAGAGCTGAAGGTATTCATAGGAAAGTGATCTTCGTTGAGATGCAGCGTTATACCCACAGGATTGTGGCTTGTGTATGTATGAAATAGTGAGAGCACCAGGGGGGACACTGGTGTGGATACCCACAGGATTGTGGCTTGTGTATGTATGAAATAGTGAGAGCACCAGGGGGGACACTGGTGTGGATACCCACAGGATTGTGGCTTGTGTATGTATGAAATAGTGAGAGCACCAGGGGGACACTGGTGTGGATACCCACAGGATTGTGGCTTGTGTATGTATGAAATAGTGAGAGCACCAGGGGGGACACTGGTGTGGATACCCACAGGATTGTGGCTTGTTCGAGCACTGGTTGTGGCCAGTGTGTAATGGTATATAATCAGAACTGCCCCAGGGTAGATTAGTCTGGGCCCATGTGGTCGCGAGACTATATTGTGTGAGTGTGGTGTAGGGCATGGACATCCTTAGTAATCAGTGAGTATTTCTAGTAATCCCTATAGATTTAGAGGTGTTTCTGATGACATGAGCTTGTATATTGCGAGTTCCTTTTCCTCAGGTAGGTACCCAGGTGCCTGGATAGATGGGTCCTGAGGAGGGAGGTGGTTACGTTTTGGCCGGGTTGATGGTGCTCTGATAAGCTGATCCTATCTGGTCTGAGAATCCGGTCATAACAAGGTTGCAAGGTCCTCTACAGAGATAAATGCCCTTTTATCCACAAATTGTCCAATACATTTCGCAGAAATGTTAGGCCGTATCTTAAACATGTCTGATACCAGTGGTATTATACATGTATTTAAGACAGTTTTTTCGGGACTGTTAGCACCCTTTGCAGCAGTCCTAGGCATTTTTTCAAACTTCGTGCACTCTGTGTTCGGCGGCCTGCCTCTTATTTTGGGACTCATAGCAGCAATACTATTTTTGTTCCTTCTGCTTCGATATGGCAAGTCCAGTCACCAGCGATACCCTGATTACCACAGAGAACACTCTCCTGGCAATGAAGTGTCGTGAACGCATGATACAGATTCTGGGCCTGGCTCGTTTAAGAGATCTGAATATCACATGAATCCCATTGTTCAGACCAATCTGGCAAGATTGCATCTTACCTGTTCTACGATGCCTGCTATGTGGAGAAGAATGCGTGCTAGACATCTGTCTGACACTTCCATCAGTGCTGCCAACGGATGTTGATGCTTTGCTTGGTTCGGTAATGGCTTGTGCATTGTGTTGTCCCCAGCGGCTACCAATCCTGATGACGGCATTCATTGAGGTCTCACTGACACAATCTGCTGACTGTGAGATACGTGGAACAACAGGCACACAGGTACCATCTACTGCGAACATTGCTAATGCGGCTGACGGTGACGGCGATGCTTCTCATCTGTGTACGATTAATCTGATTAACGAGGTAGTCTAACTTTCACCTACAGTAGTAGACAAATTCTTTGCCAGCTTAGAAGATTTGATGTTTTCTCCTAACAACGAGAATGACTTTTGAAGTAAGCACACAGCGTTCTACGGGACTCTGTGTTCGGCCTTCACTTCTCAAAACAAAACTTCCAACTTCAGAACTCTATTTTTTATGAGATTTGACTTTTTCCAAAATTGAACTTTTTTGCCACAAAGTAATCTGCTTAAAGTAGAACTATTCTTAGAGAATAAGAATTCTTTGAAAGACTTACAAGTGACAATATTTGACCTTGTCCACAACTGAATTGATTTATATTCTGCTATGGAATGGTCTGGACTTTTCTTCTGTATTTTAGAGCCATTTCATAAATGTAATTTTGTAGTATTCTCCTCTTACTATATATCTCATGTAATTCTTCTCCCTAGCTGCTCAGCCTGTATGAGTGTTCTAAATGGAATGTGTGGTGTGTGAGCTATGTGTGGAAGGCTTGTGTGACTGTGGAGAGTGACAGTTGATGAGTGGGGCTGAGCAGCTAGCAGGCTGCTCCTGGTGGGGCTATGAATGGAGTTATCAATTGGCTATGAATTGACTGTAACTTACCATCTATAAGATTTAACCACCTTTTGACTAACTTGTGAATTAACCTACTTGATTTACATCTAACCAGCGTAGCGTGGTTACTACATTATTTTTGGCGACTACGTGTTGGAGACCTCCCCATGCATTAAAGGGGTAAAAGTAACCTGAAGAAACCTGAAGATGTTTTCTACAACAAGTTTGGTAAAGGCTACAACTGAGAAGAAACATCAGGCACAGCCTACAGGAACAAGACACAAGACGCAAGAGCCATTAGATGAAACTCAGCAACCCAAGATACCCCCAGGTAAGGAGCCACAAAGGGAACTTATTGAGCACGCCATGCAGCCCCACCAGTGTCCATCAGACCGGACAGCCCCTACCCGAGCGTGCTGTGTGTGGTTTACCTGGGGTATATGGACATTAATTGCGCATTCTACAGTAGTAAGCGTGATTTATTTATGGGTATTTGGCTCTTGTAAATCTAATGTAACCTGCAAAAGGACAATTTTAAGGAGAGATTCTGGGCCAGCTAAAGCGTGCTGTACTCTACAACAGACAACTGCCACACAAGTGTGCTTTACACAGATTAGAGGAGCATATGAAGCAGCTCAGCTAGAAACTATATGTACTGTGAGCCTCCTCATCTTCCTAAGTATGTGCAGAGTGGAAAAAAACGTGTTATACATTGTTTAAAGAGGCCAATGACGCTGTGCAGAGAAAACATTTATTTCATTTTTTTTTTGCTTCTAAATCATCTGACTCTAAAATGTGTCCCTTCGTTTATATTTAATTACAAACCATTTACTGCCATGAGGTTCATCTATTTGACCTCTGTATTACGAAGGAAATCACCTTTACTTCAAAAGAACAGTGTTACCGTTTTGGAGACAGTCTGTTGAAAGAGCACAAAAATCAACACAGATGTGGAAGCTTTATTTATCTCATTTCACTCGATTTTTGAAAGAAGCTTAATTAACGTTTATTTCTTAGATTTTACATTTTTCCCATAAATGTATTCTGCTACAAACAACTGTTAGACTGTTTTAAATTCAAAACTGAGCTCGCGCTCCTTACCTGCCTCGTGCTTTGGTGAGAAGAGGCTGCACAAGTGGAACTCTTAATGACGTTTTTTTTTCATGTTGCTCACAATGCTGTCTATGGTTGTTTAACTGCAGGGGCGTGCCGGGAGCCAGCCGGTATGACGTGATGTACGTGCCGCCATTTTAAGGCTACCAATTCTACTCTTCAATTTCAAGAGCGCTGTCGTGGGAGCAACTTTTACGCACGTCCCTTGCCTGTTTGTCATGAATCTGCAGCATGAAGATATCGGCAAGGCAAATTTCAAGGTTTTTAGTAGCACAGTACATTTTTGAAATAACAACAGTGACTTATGTTTTTTTTGGTGGTGGCACATATATCTTCACATTTCGCTAGGGTTATTGTTTCACGTAAATTTGTTGTATGTGAAGTATTATTTTCACTGTGCTTAGTGATACTGATAGGGCGCCCAGGTCACCTGGCTCTGAGTTTACCAGATTTTCACACACTTGGGCCCATGACGTGATTATGACATTAATATGTGAGTCGGGCGAGTTTACACACGACTATCAGTACTTTGTATGTGTCTTCTTCAACACTATTACCATGGCACCTGACTTACCACAGGTACATACCCTTCACAATGAATAAGGAGCTAGTTGTAGATAGGAGACACGAAAATCCTAAATATACTCTATTCATTTAATAACACTTTGTAATTCTTCAATGACCACAGACACCTGAAGGGTTTTAAGGATTTTTATATAGTAATTAAAATTCAAAGTGACAAGAGTATAAGGCTAATGCAGATCAAAACATCAATAATCAGGATTACAAGAATGATATAACTATGAATAAGGGCAAGCACCATTGAGTGCGAATGGAAAATCTAATGGGTAAGGGTAACAGGGAACATGCTATTCAGTTTCAGGCTTATACTAGGGAAGGTAAGTGTAAAGCACATTAGTCAGCGACTTTCCTAAAACCTATAAGTGATTCAAACACTAATCCTAGTCTATCTAAACTTAAATCCTAAACATCAATAATGTTCATCACACTTTATTTAAGCAGAACAATAGTTTCAATATGCCCTACAGGAAGGGGGAAAATGGAACATACTAATAAACAGTTTGTATATGCGACATTTGAGAGAACAGAGAGAATATCATGGGCATAGAGGCTTTATTAAAGATCAGGAAGGAAAAGGATAGTAAACGAACACCCACAATAATATTTACCTAGGACAGGAATGAGGACTAACCCTGGCCACGGGTCAGCTTAGGAAAGACGAGGACAAGGACCCTCAAGGATTTAGGATGCCAGTAGGTGAGCAGGTACAGCTCATGGAAAACCAGGACAGGATACCCCTCAGGACTTTGGGTCAGGACTGGGCTCACCAAAGGGCACGACCAACACCTGCAGCTTCGGATGCAACGCCTGCGCTACCCCCTCACTGCACGGAATCCGCCAGTAACCCCGATTGGGTTCTCGAATCTCCCAGCAAAGTGCTCCGCCAGCACTTAGGACTATTTCCACCCCTTGGAGTTTGTGGAAATTATAGACTATAGAGTCGTGGGGTCGGTGACAGGTCGGCTATTCGGACAAGTCGGACAATTTCTCTAACTAAACTAGGCTAGTTATACCCTTTTTGGGTCCCTAGACCACCCACAAATGTTGCAAGTGACAGGGTCCCAACTTACTATTGGCCAGGAGAGGCGGTTAGGTCATTGTCACCACCTAAAATTCTGTGTTCCCATAATTAATATTTATTTCTCTGTACCCACCCCTTACATTCCTGTTCCCAGGCATACGTGTAGAAGAGGACAATAGAGTACACAGTGGAAAGAAACAAATGTAACATTTTCAGGTGAAATTCAGCATCTTCTCCCGGGGTTAAGGGTGATCTTCCCAGGAGCGTCTCAGCTTCGGTAGCCAGCTGGCTGAGTTCCACTGATGCAAGGCCCGGTCCTCATATCACGTGATCGGGTCCACATAGACTTCTAAGATGGAGAGGCTCCCCAACTCCCAGGCCCCCAGATACGCGGTACATGAAAAGTAAGCGAAAACAAATTAGAAACACAGAAAAAATGAATACACTGTACACCATGATAATCTACACTGCACCCCTTACTTTATATTAACTATAGCGGTTAAGAGTTAAGCAGAAATAGATAGAACTTTAAAGCAGCATGGGCAAGCAGAGAGCGTGTTTAAAGACAAGCGGCCATATTAGCTACAATGCGCATGAGCGAGCTCTCCCTCCAAAACTGCGAGTGCATCACATCACATGGGTATGACCGACGCATGCGCAGACTGGATTTCTGCGAAGCGGCCATTCTGTAGTATGCAAGCATGATTAGGATTAATAGACACATAGGCAAGCGTCTCTGAGACACCCGCGTGTACTGTAAAAGTGAAATATTAATGACAAACAGGATTGATTAATACTATTACAAGTTAACGAGGTTCATGAATGAGAGCAAGTCGCTTTACGTGCGAGTCCTTGCTCCATCAATCCCCTCTTTGATGATATTTACTATCATCACTATTAATGGAAACAGATGCCAACTTCTTTCAAATCTCATTCATCTCAATCTCTACAAATTTGTTGTTGAGCCTCTTCTCAGCATCCTTATTGGGATGGAAACTCTTGGCCTTCTTATAAATCTGATTTCTTAACTCTTCTAATTCAAGTTCGTCAATATTTCTCTTGACTCCTTTCTTATTTACCGTATACTTCTTTCTGCACTTTTGACATTTGCAGCAAATTACTATAATGAACACAATCAGACTTATTCCAGCTATTGGCATCAGTATTTTCCCCACAAGACTGCGACCTATGTTAGAAAACCAACTACCTACTGAGGAGAGACCATCAGTCAGTCTCTTTCAGGCACTATCAACCTTCAGTGGTTTGAGTTCCTTTTCCAGATTAGTTATGTTTCGTACATATTTCTTAATTTCTACGCTTTTATCAGGAATGTAAGTGCAACAATGTTGCGCCTTCAGCATTCTGCAGACTCCGCCCTCTTTTGCCAATAAGGTATCAAGAGCAAGGCGATTCTGTAAAACCATTGATCTGATCGCAACCATTTCAGTATTGACCAGCAGGAATCCAGCAGCAGTGTCAGTTGACAACCGATCCACTACTGTAGATAATTTGCAGATACGGTGAGTGTTCAGAACCACTCCCACTCCAGGTATCAGTGCACTAAATATATCACCTATAATTTCTCCTACACTTTCACGTCTACTACGTACTAAACCATTAGTATTTTCATTGCTTCCAGCGGCGTTGTTCACATGGTATATTTTCGGGAAGACAATGCCAAAATAGCAGCTTCCATACCAGTGATCCGGCAATTTGAAATAAGCCTTGTTTCCACATATATAATAAATTCCAGGAAACACAGGTTCTGACCCATTTTTGAAACCCCAACCTCCAATTACCTTATAATTATGTTCGCATTCACTGGAACCGATGAATACATTGTTATAATAACTAGTCTTTTCTCTATGCAGACAGAGTTTCCCTTTCCGTTCAAAATCCAACAACAGCGCAGGATTTGCTTCGCCATTTGAGGTGCTTTCCATGTTTTCAGCCCATTTAGGAGTTTTCTGTCTCTTATCATTGGCCTTTCTTTGGAAACTCTCCCTTCTCTTTTCTGCCATTTTCAAAAACATTTTCTCTTGCTCATGTAATGAACAAGTCAAATTATCTCTGCGAGCTTCATTTAAATCAATGTCACCTATAGTCAGAAAGTATTCTCCCATGTAACGAGTCACTTCACTTCTGACATGCACAATGTTCAGGTTTCCCCGAATAGGCAGTTCAGAAAAAATCATGTCAGTGTTTGAATAGTAGTACTGTAAGGTGCTTCTATAAAACAATCTTGCTAATATACTACAGGAAATTCCATAGGTCAGGGGTAAATGGTGATAGGTCACACCTTCAGCTACTGAAGTAGGTAGCTTCATGCAAACATAACAATCTTCTATTTCCATAGCTTCTACGTAATGCACTAATAGATTTGCAAAGACATTTAAATGTGGTCTGTTTCTCATTTTGTGAAAATGCAGTCCTTCCTCATCTGGTGCTTCTAAGTCAGGTCGTGTTTGTCTCAGGCTGATTGAGTTGTCACGTCTCTCTACACTTCGTGGTGTTTCTTCAGTATGTACAACTTCTGTGTCTGGGGTCATGGGTTTAGTAGGGTACAGGTTAGTATCTTTACTTATCATAAAAGGTATAAAGACTGTTAGTCCTATCCATACTACTATAACTATTGCTACGCTGCATAAGCATATTTTACAGCAAGTTTTACAACAATTCCCCCTAGGTCTTCCATTCACATTTGAATCAGACATTTTAGCTTACAGGTGGCTTTCCAACCCCTCTTTGTTTCTTAATACAAGAGGCTTACGCAGTTTCACTTTCAAGGTGGGTCTTCTTCCTCAGGACTCAGATCCTCGATCGAATCTTGATCGCTTCTGTCACTCACTTCAGGATCATCAATCTCTTCCAACACCAAATAGGTCCATTCAGGACTCCGATAGTTTTTATTTAGTCTTTTCACTCTGGTACTGCGTCTGTTTTGCTGAGTTCCTGCTCTCTGGCTTTCGCTAGCAGCTCTTTTTCGGTCTTCTATTTTCTCCTCTACTGTTTTCAATCTTAATTTCAGTCTCTTTATGTATCTGGGTTCACTTTTCTTCTTGAGCCTTTTAGTTGTCGAGGTAACTTGGCCCTCTTCACGAGCTCTTTTATTTTCGCTCTGTTGAGGCACTATCGTTTTGGCAGTGTCATTTTCCCTGCCTATCTGGCTAGTTCCAGGTCTTTCTTCAGTTTCTTCTGCCTGGTTTCTAAGCTGGCCTTGTTCAGGAATGTATTGGATTTGTCTTTGATTTTCAACTGTTTCTGGCTCTGTCTCCTGAACTCGTTCGTCTATGTCTATCTGTTCCTGTTCATGCACTTCGAACCCTTGATTTTCTTCCGCATGAACTTCAGCTTTAATTACTAACTGTCCCTTTTCAGTTTCTGGAGTCTTAGGAGGAGTGTCGATGACTTGGTCTGTCCCTACTTGACCTATTTCCTGATCAGGTCTGACGTGAATCTCGATAACCTGACCTTCTTCTTCTAGCCCTGTCTCATCCTCACTATCCCACTCTCTATCTAGGTAGGAATATTTTCTGGTTCTTATTGGATCAAGAATCAGGTCATCTGCTGGGAACCATTCGTCTTGACTGGTGCTCGGTAGTATTACATCAGGTAGATCCGGACCCTCGTCTGGAGTCTCCTCAGCTGCACCACCTTCAGCCTCAGCCGCCTCTTCTTCGGTTACCTTCTTGGTATGGCTGGCATGAATCCACTTTGGCACGCCAGCGCACTTTACAGCAGTGGTAGTGACAAGGATCACTTGCCTCGGTTTTCCCCACTTTGGTCCAAGGCAACTCTTCCGGGTATGCTTCTTCAACACAACCCAATCCCCAGGTTTCAGTTTATGGGCTGGAGTGGTTGGCCATTCGACAGCAGCCTCCCCAATCTGGTGAGAGATAGAACGCACTTGGTCACCCAGCTGCCTGCAGTATTCTAGCACCAAATCATCTGAAATACTCAGCAGTTTGTGTCCAGGTACCCATGCCTGTCGCATCACTCTTCCAATTAGTACTTCATGGGGGCTCAGGCCTGTCTTTCCGTTTGGAATGCTTCTCAATCCCATCAAGACAAGGGGTAAAGCTTCTATCCAGTTCAATTTTGTAGAATTACACATCTTGGCCAATCTTGACTTTATAGTGCCATTCACTTGTTCGACTATTCCAGAAGCCTCTGGACGATATGCACAGTGTAGCTTAGGTTCAATCTTGAAAGCTGTATAGAGCTCTTTTAAAACCTCGTTGGCAAAGTGCCCACCTCTGTCTGTTTCAATTGTCTCTGGAAAACCATACCTAGGTATTAGCTCCCTGAGTAACAATTTGGCTACAGTAAGGGCATCATTTTTCTTTGCTGGATAAGCTTCCATCCACCTTGAGAATAGGCAAACTATTACTAAGACATATTTGTATCCTTTACACATGGGTAACTGAATAAAGTCTGCCTGTAGTCTGACAAAGGGACCTTCTGCCCTTCCAATTGTACTTTGCTCTACTATAGTCCTCTTCCCTGCGTTGAACTGCTGGCACACTAAGCACCTCTGGCAAAGCATCTCCGCGATGTTCCTGAATTTTGAGTGATAGAACACTTGGTGAAACATACGGCACATTGCATCCCTCCCAATATGGGTATCTCCATGAATCATCCGGGACATTGGGGCACCCATGCTATCTGGTAGCACAGGCACACCTGTCTTATCAACCATAACACCATCTCTTTCCCTAGGCTGACATTCCTCAGTCTCCCATCTTTGCTTTTCCTCCTCCTCTGCTGCTTGCTGCAACTCTTTCAGTTCCCTCCAAGTAGATACATTCTCAAACACCATAAGTTGGCAGCTGTTTCCGCCTCCCCATAATTTGATTTTTAGGGACATTTTGTATCGGGCGCAATATTGGGCAATTTGGTCAGCATATCTATTTCCGGCTGTCACATCATCATTACCAGACTTGTGAGCAGCAGATTTGACTACCGCCAATTCTTTGGGTAACTGGATTGCTTCCAGTAGGTTTTGTACCACTTTTCCATTTCTGATAGGGGTACCTGAGGAAGTCATGAATTCTCTTTGTAACCATAGCTGGCCGAAGTCATGAACAACCCCGTAACCATATTGACTGTCAGTGTATACGGTTACTCTCTTATTTTTCCCTTGCTTGCAAGCTCTGGCCAATGCTATTAACTCGGCCACTTGGGCAGATTTTATTTCACTTAGATAGGATGCCTCTAGGGTCGTTTCCAGTGTGACTACAGCATAGGCAGCACTCAACCCGCCATCCTCATGTCTCAAACAGGAACCATCCACAAACATCACAAGATCCTCTATGGGAAGGGCCGTTTCTTTTATATCAGGACGTGGTTTGGTGCTAAACTCAGTTAAGTCAATGCAATTATGCTCAATTTCGCCCTCCACTTCTGCATTTTGGGTGAGGGGCAACAAGGTTGCAGGGTTTAAAATATTGCATTGGGAAATTATCACTTTCTCTGCACCAATAAGAATTCTCTCATACTTAGTCAGCCGACTAGGAGTGAGATACTGGGTCTTGGTTCGGGTTAACAGGATCACGACTGAATGTGGAACATAAACCGTTACAGGATGTCCCATGACAATGTTTTCACTCTGTTTCAGACTCGTGCAAGTAGCAGCCACTGCCTTCAGACACCCGGGTAGCCCAGCAGCCACTGGACGTCTAGTCAGACCATGTTCTTGGGTTATGACTGAGAGCGCACAATTGTCTCGTGTATCACAGAACGATTCAAAGTTCTTGGAATAATCAGGCATTCCTAATGCAGGAGCTGAACACAGACAATTTCGTAATTTTATCCAAGCTGTCATGCTTTCGTCATCCCAGCTAACTGGATCATCTACTCCTTTCTTGGTCATTTTTATCAAAGGTTTGGCTAGAACAGCAAATCCCACAATCCACTGTTTGCAGTATCCCACAACTCCTAGGAACATTCTGACTTCCTTCTGGGTTCTGGGTAATTCCATATCTCGAATTATTCTAATTCTTTCTGAAGTAACCCTTCTGATACCTTTTTCTATCTGGTGCCCCAGATACATCACTGAATTTTTACAAAACTGCAATCTGTCAGGTGATACTTTATGTCCTACCTTGCCTAAATGATTTAGTAAGGCGATGGTATCAGTAACACAGTCGCTTTGACTTTTAGACGCCACTAGAAGGTCGTCTATGTACTGAACCAAGACAGACTCTTTTGGTAGGACTAAGGATTCAAGGCATCTTTTTAGAACCTGATTAAATATTGAAGGGCTTTCTGTGTACCCCTGGGGGACACGATTCTAGACGTAGACATGACTGTCAAACTCAAACGAGAAAAGAAATTTGCTGTCTGGATGCAGTGGGATGGAAAAGAATGTATGACACAAATCAATGACAGTGAACCATTCCGCATTCCATGGGATCTGATACAGGATCACTGCAGGGTTTGGCACAATGGGACAGCAAGGTACAACAATCTGGTTTACCTTTCGCAGGTCCTGCACTACCCTGTACTTTCCGCTAGGCTTTTTAATTCCAATGATGGGTGAATTACAAGGACTGCTCATTACTTCCTGTATAATGTTTGCTTCTAGCAACTGGTTTACTTCCAGTGCGACTCCCGCTTTTACTTCTGCACTCATTTTATACTGTCTAGTTTTTGGGTAGGTAGCATTTGGCTTGATGGCTATTTTAACTGGGTCCACATTTGCCATCAATCCTACATCTCTCCCGGTGAAATCCCATACCTCTGGTACCACCCTTTGTTGGAGTTCCTCAGGTAAATCGTGAATTGTCAGAGCTTTAACTGCTGCATAGGGCCTTAACAACATTAGTTTATACAGGCCATCTTCATCTGGGGTCTGAATTTCAACGCCTTTTGGCGTGCAAAAGATGGTACAGTTCATTTTGCACAACAAATCTCGTCCCAGTAGGTTCACTGGACTGGAGTCACAGACAACAAATCTGTGCATTTCTTTGAAATTCCCTATAGAAATCTCCATTGGTTCAGTTACAGGAGTACTAATTATTTGATTTGATACGCCCGCTACTTGGATTGCTTCTCCCGAGAGGGGTAGGTTTGGAACGTCCGTTGTTCTTAAAGTCGAACGGGTAGCACCAGTGTCCAACAGAAAGGTGACATCATTTCCTTCAACCTTTCCTTCAATGTATGGCCCTGTCTGGTCTACCGGTAGGGAGGCGCCAAGCACGCACTCCCCTTCCTCCCCCCTCAGGCCCCGTCAGTATGGTTCATCACAGAGGAATGTATCATTTAACAGGAATTGTGAAGTTGCTGTATTTCTCTCATTCCTTCCTTTCCATACCTCAACCCTCTCATTCTGTTGAGCCTGATTCTTGTAATTAGGTCTAGGAGCTCGAGGCAATAGAGGCGGATTTACCTGTTGCTGATTCTTTTGTGGCCCCTCTTTCTGCACCTGTGGATTTAAACCATTTATGGGGGCATTACCAGCCAGCAAATGTGGACACTCGTCTCTCCAGTGCCCTATCTGACCGCACCCGTGACAGGGGAACTTCTTTTTGGCCTCTTCTTTACTCATTTTTACTCGGGGTTTCCCTCCCCCCCCAGAGTTAGTGTTTGGAGCATTACTATTCAATTTACTTAACTGTTTCTCCTGTTGCTCGGCCAATTTTACTTGTGCCCACATCACCTTTTCCTTCAGGGCCTTTCTTTTGTTCTCCATTTCATCCTCACAGTACTTAGTGTACTTGAGGACGTCATCTATGGGCTTTCCCTGCCAACAGATTTTATTATCTCTAATCCACGGAGATATCTCCGGTCTCAAACCCAACACGAATCGATAAATGAAATGAGTCATATCCTTTATTTTAATATTATCGATGCCACTGTAGGTTTTGAATACCTGCAATAATCTTTCATAATAGGAATGCACCGTTTCATTATGATCCTGGGTAGTTCTATCTATTCGGGTCCAATCAGTTTCTTTCGCTGGTACTTTTCCTTTTAGGTATTGTATGACTTGGTCATATTTTCTCATTACATCTGGGGAAGGAGCTCCAGTTCGGGAGTCCCTTGCAAATTCGTCACTGGGCCAATCAATTGCTATCTTGCAGTCAGTCCATAAATCTACAGGAACTACAATGTCAAAGAACCCATCCAGGTCCTTTAAGAGACATTTTTGGACTTTCACAAATCGCTCCACCTGCCTATACCACTCCACTGGCTTCTCTCTCAATTTTGGGAAGTCATTGGTAAAAGACACAATGTCTTGCCGGGACCACGGGACATGTACATATTTCCCACCTGGCACTTCTCTCATGGGATACAGTTTTTCTGCTTGGCCTACTTCTTTTAACACGTATTCAGAAGCCTTTGGTTTGACCTTACTATCTTCCTTTTTCTTTGCCCACCTGGCTTTCCATTTATCTAGATCTCCCCATTTCTGCAGTATGTTCAGCAATTCCTTTATCTGTATTTTCTTTCCTGACACATTCATGTTCTCCAGACCTTTATCGGAGAATTCTGCTCTATAGAATTTCTGCAAGACTTTGGATCGACTTACATCAATTCCCATGTCAGCAGCAGTGTCCATTAATTTTTCATGGAGCACTCTGGTATTCCGTGTAAGGCTCTTGCTGATAAACAGCAACTCTTCTTCATTAAGGGTATTCAATCTGTCTAATCCCACATTTCCAGCCATTAGTTCCTCCATTTCTATCCTTAGCCTGTAAATATCCAAAGGTTTGGGTGGGGGAGTTTCTCTGTCTATCTCTTTAGTCCATCTATCTAGTTCCTCTGGAGTCACCACTGTGGCACTCCGGATCCCTGATGTTGTTTCAATTAAGACTTCCTTTGCCTTGGCCTGACTCCCTGCCCGAGGTTCACTGGTCCCAGGCTCCCTTATAGGTAAATCCATTAGGGAGATCACGGACTCACACTCACTTGCCTGATCATCAACTATAAGCGGCTCTATTTTTGGAGGGGCTGTGATTGGAGTAATGACTGGAGTTCTGGGGCTAGCCTGCCTATCCCCGTAAAGAGGTATAGCAGGACCAATAGTCACTGGGATTGTCAGGGCGTCAGGATTTGGATGTATCTGAGCTATAGTCTGAATTAAATCATTTCACTGCTTAATCAGGGCATCCCTTTCTCTCTCATGCAAAACCCTTTCTGACGAGTTGTCATGCATTATTTGGGGCACTAAAGGAGGGTATATACTCGGGGCAGTGGGGATGGCTAACCCTGGTCTATCTTCACCAAAAGGTCGGTAATTTGGGACTGCTGTACTGGGTCTGCAAAATTCATCACTATTACTGGGTTTGCTACCAGCACCAGTTACATCTGTCTCGCTGGCCCTTCTACTTCTGGGATGTCGGAAAAAAGGATTTTTCGAACTTAGGGTTCCTGACGCTTCAGCATAAGGAGGTGGATTTTTCATTAACAAATCCTCCAGATACTCATCCTCTGAATCCCCCATGGTCATTAGATGTCGAGTTTTCTCTGCCTTTTTCCCTTCTCCTTGTTCGGTTACCCCAAACATCGGAAATAGTCCCTCAACCATCATATTCTGTCTCCACTGCTTCATCTTCTGCTCTTTTGTTTCTCGCTGTAATTTTGGATACCATTTGCTCACTCCCTTATCCATTCGGGGTCTATCTCGTTCTAGAGCCTCAATCTCCCATTCCTCTAAAGCTTCATACTGGGTCAATCTGGGTCGGGGGTGTAGTTCATTCATTCGGGTTCTCAAGTTAAACAGGATTCTACCATTAAAAGTACCATTGAGGGGAAATGCTAGGACTCTGTCATCTTCAGTGTACTTTACCCAATTTTCTAACCACACACAAGTATGGTACCCTTTGTCAAACATCATAAAGGATGCGGGAGTATTAGGAGGTGGAATGATCACACCCTCCCTAGTTCTAATGGGTTTGTCTTTCTTGAAATAATTCTTGATCTTTACGGCAAGGGTCAATTTTCTCTTTCCTCCGTACATATTGTAAGGTCTGCTTCTTAGCATCTGCTCCTTATGAAAACCTAAGTTTTGCGGATTAGGTAAGAATTCGGGATACCACATACACCTCTCCAAACTATCCTCAAGCTCGGATTGATTAATTTTGTTTACTTATGAACTTCCAATGCTAGCGCGTCTTTCAACTCACAGCAACCAATCAGCACTGAGGTTGCAAAATCTGTCAACCAATGGGTGAGCGGCCCCTTCGTGAGACGCGGTCTCACTCTTCGGCACTCACCCCTCCCTTACAATTCTGGCTTTACTACACACCCGCTGGCTCAACCAATACCAGCGCGGCACGGAGTGACGTCAGTGCAGCCTTGCGACCGACTCCCTCCTTCACAAGGTAACGGAAACTTTGAATTTTCCTTAAAGTGCAATTACGAATTTTAGTTAACAACGTATAACGTTCGCCACTGTGCTTGAGGGTTTTAAAAAGAAAGAGGGGTTTTCTTTTACTGCAAGTAAACCACTTTTGTCTACTTTTCATTCACTACGGATAGGTCTCTTCTGCCTATCCTTCTCACACAAGCAATAGAGAACCTGCTACTCTTTTGACTAATCCACTTCTTTCCGGGATATATACTAAGTCAATTTTCGCCAACGTCCTCCCTTGCTGTCATTCAAGCTTCAAAGAACCTATTACTCCTGCCGTCTGTGACCCTTACTAGGTGATATCACAACGGGAGTTTCATCAAGGTGTTTGTAGCTAACATTTACACATCAATAACTTCATGAAAATCCTAATTAGCGCTACCAGTCCTGCCTAACCATGCACTAATCTTCCCTCCTAGCCAGTGACCTCACAGTCAAGTGGATTCTACTCACCACCTGCTATTTTATTTCCCCGGGGATCCCCACAACACAAAAACAATCACTCACAATTGGTTAGTATTATATACTTAGTATTTCATGAGATATTATAAACTTATTCTATGACATTTAATTGCAATAACAATCCTTATTTTAGCAGCAAAAATGTTTAGCAGCACATTTTATTTTTCACGGTTCAACAGAAACTATCTTATCTACCTATCTTAACTAGTCCAAACCATCTCTTGCTACCAGAAAAATACTGATAGGGCGCGCAGGTCACCCGGCTCTGAGTTTACCAGATTTTCACGCACTTGGGCCCATGACGTGATTATGACATTAATATGTGAGTCGGGCGAATTTACACACCACTATCAGTACTTTGTATGTGTCTTCTTTAACACTATTACCATGGCACCTGACTTACCACAGGTACATATCCTTCACAATGAATCAGGAGCAAGTTGTAGATAGGAGACATGAAAATCCTAAATATACTCTATTCATTTAATAACACTTTGTAATTCTTCAATGACCACAGACACCTGAAGGGTTTTAAGGATTTTTATATAGTAATTAAAATTCAAAGTGACAAGAGTATAAGGCTAATGCAGATCAAAACATCAATAATCAGGATTACAAGAATGATATAACTATGAATAAGGGCAAGCACCATTGAGTGCGAATGGAAAATCTAATGGGCAAGGGTAACAGGGAACATGCTATTCAGTTTCAGGCTTATACTAGGGAAGGTAAGTGTAAAGCACATTAGTCAGCGACTTTCCTAAAACCTATAAGTGATTCAAACCCTAATCCTAGTCTATCTAAACTTAAATCCTAAACATCAATAATGTTCATCACACTTTATTCAAGCAGAACAATAGTTTCAATATGCCCTACAGGAAGGGGAAAAATGGAACATACTAATAAACAGTTTGTATATGCGACATTTGAGAGAACAGAGAGAATATCATGGGCATAGAGGCTTTATTAAAGATCAGGAAGGAAAAGGATAGTAAACGAACACCCACAATTATATTTACCTAGGACAGGAATGAGGACTAACCCTGGCCACGGGTCAGCTTAGGAAAGACGAGGACAAGGACCCTCAAGGATTTAGGATGCCAGTAGGTGAGCAGGTACAGCTCACGGAAAACCAGGACAGGATACCCCTCAGGACTTTGGGTCAGGACTGGGCTCACCAAAGGGCACGACCAACACCTGCAGCTTCGGATGCAACGCCTGCGCTACCCCCTCACTGCACGGAATCCACCAGTAACCCCGATTGGGTTCTCGAATCTCCCAGCAAAGTGCTCCGCCAGCACTTAGGACTATTTCCACCCCTTGGAGTTTGTGGAAATTCAGACAGAGCGCTCCGCAGCTCTCTGTATCAATCACCTATAGAGTCGTGGGGTCGGTGACAGGTCAGCTATTCGGACAAGTCAGACAATTTCTCTAACTAAACTAGGCTAGTTATACCCTTTTCGGGTCCCTAGACCACCCACAAATGTTGCAAGTGACAGGGTCCCAACTTACTATTGGTCAGGAGAGGCGGTTAGGTCATTGTCACCACCTAAAATTCTGTGTTCCCATAATTAATATTTATTTTTCAGTACCCACCCCTTACATTCCTGTTCCCAGGCATACGTGTAGAAGAGGACAATAGAGTACACAGTGGAAAGAAACAAATGTAACATTTTCAGGTGAAATTCAGCATCTTCTCCCGGGGTTAAGGGTGATCTTCCCAGGAGCGTCTCAGCTTCGGTAGCCAGCTGGCTGAGTTCCACTGATGCAAGGCCCGGTCCTCATATCACGTGATCGGGTCCACATAGACTTCTAAGATGGAGAGGCTCCCCAACTCCCAGGCCCCCAGATACGCGGTACATGAAAAGTAATCAAAAACAAATTAGAAACACAGAAAAAGTGAATACACTGTACACCATGATAATCTACACTGCACCCCTTACTTCATATTAACTATAGCGGTTAAGAGTTAAGCAGAAATAGATAGAACTGCAAAGCAGCATGGGCAAGCAGAGAGCGTGTTTAAAGACAAGCGGCCATATTAGCTACAATGCGCATGAGCGAGCTCTCCCTCCAAAACTGCGAGTGCATCACATCACATGGGTATGACCGACGCATGCGCAGACTGGATTTCTGCGAAGCGGCCATTCTGTAGTATGCAAGCATGATTAGGATTAATGGACACATAGGCAAGCGTCTCTGGGACACCCGCGTGTACTGTAAAAGTGAAATATTAATGACAAACAGGATTGATTAATACTATTACAAGTTAACGAGATTCATGAATGAGAGCAAGTCGCTTTACGTGCGAATCCTTGCTCCATCAATACTGCCATCTAGTGGCTTTATTTCAAGTACAGTTTAATGCCAAATATGCTTAACAGTATAGTCTCTTTCCTAGAACAGCTTATGACTTAACTGTATTATAGTTTTACAGTTTTTGAGGGTTTGTGTTTCCTACAAGTTAACGGAACATGTGTCAAGGCATGTTTTGGGGTTCATTATATGCAGAGGTAGGTCCCTGCGTGCGTAAGACACCTTGTGCCGCATGATAAATTGTTGTAGGGTGCCGCATGATAAATTGTTGTACGGTTATATTCCCTATGTGTCTCCCACATGGAGAGCACATTTCTGTTGTCCCTTGGTAAATAGTTTGGGGCAGGACTTAGGGTTTTAGCCCCTTTGTTCACGTTACTTGTCTTCCTACACGGTAGTACTTATGACATTACATTACTTTTTTTGCTAAACTTTTCGCACCCTTACAGGAGGGTTGACTTTAGGGTTTTATTTGCCCTTACCATTTGTTGCTAGCGTAATTCCTGCATGCGTAAGTCACCTTGTGCTGCATTCACATGTTGTTGTTTGGGTTTTTGGTAGAGCTTTGTGTACCCTTACATGAGGGTTGGCTCTACATCAGGCTAAGCTTTGGAATTTTATATCCAATTTTACAGTTTACATCACGGTTCACATTAGGTAATTGTCTCTACATAGAGACTACATATGTCTCTACATGGAGACCACATTCAGTTGTCCCTGTTAAGGGTGGGGGGCAGGACACTGGGTAACAGTCCCTTTTGTCCACACTTTTATGTACATGTTGGTTGTTCCCTGTTTAGGCTAGGGGCAGGAATTTGGGTAGATTGTCCCTCTTTCCACATTTTTACAAGGAGTTTCCCTACATGGGATCATTTACGTTTTCTCTACAATTTTGTTTGCCTTTATTAATGAAGGGAGATGGGTATTTTGTAGTTCATATATTTTCACCTTTTTCCCTTCTCATTTTACTGCATAGTTTCTATCCCTCTAGTGATGTTATTATGTTTATCATCCTTGGGTTATTGACTATGTTGCCTATCTTTTGACGAAACGACATCCTTTGCTGAGGCGTTTACAACTCTAGGATGTATGGAACATGTTCATTAACTTTTATTATACTGGTATGTCTACAGTTTTAAAATGTTAATGTATCTATTTAGCTTGTACACTTATGCTTGGAGTTTTAGACATTTTTTGGTATTACCTTATCTTGTATCCTTAAGCATATAGTTTCATGTTGTTTAATACTGTCTTTCATTTATAAGGAAAGAGGTATATAGTATTCTCCTCTTACTATATGTCTCATATAATTCTTCTCCCTAGCTGCTCTGCCTGTATGAGTGTTCTAAATGGAATGTGTGGTGTGTGAGCTATGTGTGGAAGGCTTGTGTGACTGTGGAGAGTGACAGTTGATGAGTGGGGCTGAGCAGCTAGCAGGCTGCTCCTGGTGGGGCTATGAATGGAGTTATCAATTGGCTATGAATTGACTGTAACTTACCATCTATAAGATTTAACCACCTTTTGACTAACTTGTGAATAAACCTACTTGGTTTACATCTAACCAGCGTAGCGTGGTTACTACAAATTTCATGATTCATTCTGATAGCATTTGCAATGTCATACTATATGCTTTGAATGAAAGAATTGCTTTTAAAGCACAAATGCTCATTTTCGTGTACAACGATTTCGAATGCATTTTATGTATTTTGGGAGAGATTTTTACACATCATGCTTTAGATATGTTTTAAATGCTTAGAATTTAGTAGTATCGAACATAATAAAGTGGAGTGTGTCTTGTGTAGCATTTTAGAATCCACGCGTAATTTACTGATTCATGCCCTTAGATAGGTACAATTCACATTGCCCTTATATAGGCATAGAAATCCTAACCATATTTAGACATAACCCATCCAGTCCAAATACAGGCATGGCAACTTCCACTAGTTCCAAAAAGCCACAACGATTTCTTGGAAAACTCAGCTTCAGCAGTCAGGGACATCCCCTTTCTTGAATATTGATTTGTCCTAGAAATCATGGAGTTTTCAAAGAACTACCATTCCCTCTGGGTTCTTTGATGACGTTATTATTTCCGACTTTACGTCAAACCAGGCACCTTCAAGGTATAAATATGCCTACACTTGCCCTAGCAAACACACAGTGGTTTGGAGCAGTTCGACTATCTACTTGCCCGACGCAGCTCGCTACAGCAAGTGCCAATTGAGAAGCTGTCCTTTCTCTCACTGAGAATCCAGCTCCAGTGTTTCCGGGCTCCCCTTGAGGGATGTTGGGACATCAAATCCGAGACAGAGATACCAGACCTCCTTCATTCTAAAATCAAGGTAAGGAGCTGATTAGACCCTAGGAGAAATCTTGGATAGATTCTTGGCAAAGAACCTAAAACCTTTGCTACACCTCACTTACTTCGTCCCTCGTACTAGACTTAGGTTAGGTACAAGGGTAGGCGTATTTTAGAAGCAACAGTTGAGTACTTGTAGTCTTTGTTATTTATGTATGTATTTTATGGCTTAGAAACCATACCATGCCTTTACAGTATTATTTTATGATACTCTTCGTACTGTACGCATTATACTTTGCAGCCAGTATTACGATTGTAGCAGTTCATTTCTTTTTCATGAGAAAGAAGACTGTTCAATAAATCCTTTTATTGAAAACGCCCGTCTCTCTATTTCTCTGCACCTCTAATGAAACGAAGCATGCGCGGTTGACGGAGTAAAATATCTATCTATTGTTTCCACGACTCTGAAGATACGTTTTATCTTCGGGAAAAAACGTTGTCATGTTTTTGTGGTTGTCAGAATCTAATCCCTTCTTGTGTATTCGAGAAAGTTTCTAGTGACCTTTGAGCCCGCTGGCACTCACAATTAAGTCTAATATATTCGATAGAGACCTAGTCGACATAAGTCCTACGTCAAATCTATAGGATATATTATTCCAATGCGCAGAGCCTATTGGGAATATAGGAACTACACTACAGAACCATGGTACAATATATAGCTGTGCGACCTGAAAAGGAAAATTGCAGAGGAGGTGAGAACCAAGGCTGTATCTGCAATAACGGGAATAGCTACAGATAACAGTAAGATCACAGAAATGAGAAAGGACTACAAGGAAAAGTGTAGGGAGGCAAAAAAGGTGCATATTGAAAATTTCTGGGAGAAATTACTCTGGGCAAGTCAATTTCCAAATAGCAGTGAATTTTGGGGAATAATAAATAATCTAACAAAAGGAATATGAATGCACCAAAACTTGGGAATAAGCGAGGCAGCATGGACACAACATATCCACACACTGTACAATAACACACAAAATGACAAACATATGTGGGCAGAAATTGGCTTGAAAATATTAGAGGAGGTAAAGCAAATTGGAATTTCCATGAGCTCTCTCAAAAAGAAAAACGCACAATTGGAAGGAGACCTACTGAAATTTAATACCCATGACTCAAATACTCTAATTAAAACTAAACAACTAAAAGAAGTAATAAAAAAAATGAAAACTGAAGGTGCAGCAGGGCCAAACGGTCTCCGAAATGCACTTTTCAAGCAAGAAATTGAATTCAGGGCCAATTACCTTACGCCGCTTTTTAACCATCTAAATCGCAAAAATAAGACCCCCAAACTCCTGGAGAGGGAACCTATTTCATCCAATATATAAAAACGGAAGTTGTACCGAGCCTGGAAATTACAGGCTCATTGCCCTGATTGCCCTGATTGCCCTGATTGACGTTGAGGCAAAACATTTCGCATCATGCATTTTACAACAACTACAGGCATGAATGGAGGAAAAGAATATAGGGGCATATTATCAAGAACGTTGATAAAATTATCGCCGCTTTAGCGGCAGGAAACGGCCGCTAAAGCGGCGATAATGGGCTTGATAATATGCCCTTGTGAATTCCCATAGCAGCCCAGGTTAACACCAGAACCTGGGCTGCTATGGGAATTCACAAGAGCATATTATCAAGCCCATTATCGCCGCTTTAGCGGCAGTTTCCTGCCGCTAAAGCAGCGATAATTTATCGACTTTCTTGATAATATGCCCCATAATCCCGAAATATCAAACAGGTTTTAGGCATGGAATGGGCACTATCACGAACCTGGCAGCAATGACAATCCTAACAGAAAAAGCCATTGACAAAAAATCTGGACTATTTGCATGTTACATCGACCTAAAATCAGCCTTTGACAGAGTGCCATGAGATTGCCTCTGGGTAAAATTGAAAGCATGGGGATTACCACAAAAATTAATCGACATCATAATTGCCCTATATAGTGTAACCTGGGCTAGGGTGAAGCTCAGAGACAGCAGCAGAGTATCATCTAAGATAAACACAAATAACAGACTGAAACAGGGCTGCGTCTTGTCACTGGTTCTATATAATTTGCATCTTGCTGATCTAAACATCCACCTGTCAAAAACAAATGTCCACCCACCCAAATTGGCAAAAGAGCCAGTACAGTTCCTGCAATATGCAGATGATATAGTGGTCATGAGCCAAACTCCAATCGGGTTGCAAAGAGTTATCAATAACCTGATAGTTTACCTTGACCAGCAAAGGGCTGGAATTAAACAAGAAGAAAACAAAGGTGGTGCGTCGAGCTGGCTCCAGGTCTGGTAAATATAAATGGTACGCAAAGGGCGAACAAATAAAGGAAACCAGCTCATATAAATACCTGGCCATCAAGCTGGGCTGATGTATGTCTTTCACGAAACAGAAAATAGAAATAAAAGCAATAGCCCAATCACTAATTTTTGCTTACAAACAGTTGCAAAAGAAACTGCGCTGCCCTTCCTATAATCATCTCCTGAAAGTAAAGGCAGCACAATTACTCCCAACACTGGCATAAGGCCTAGAAATATGGCACGGTCAGGAAATTGATATTCTAAATGAGCTGCAGACAAAAGTGTACAAAGCAATTTTTTATCTTCCTAAAGCCGGCTCACCAGCACAGATACGCTTGGAATTCGGTCTTCAGAACCAGTAATTCCAAAGACAATCTATCTTCATGAAATTGTGTTCGAAATTTCGATCCTTGGAATCCGGATCGCTGAACAACTTATGCTGGGCACAGTTCGATCAGAAATCACCAAATACATGGGGCAAATACCTGAGAACAGCCCTAGCAGAACTAGAAATTCAAGAGGTTTGGGACGGCTAGGTGGAAAGAACAGCATACAATAGAGTGTGTAATGCCACTGCAAGGAAACTGTTTTTTTTGGAAGATAAAAAAAGATTAGTTAAACGTCGACATGCCTGGTTGGTAATAAATTCATACACAAAACTCAAACTACAAGCCTACTTAGCAGCACATTTTTGACTTACACTAAAAAAGAGGTTTATGCTGTACTGACTAGGAGATCATAGGCCATATGTAGGTGGCAAAATACCGGTCGGTAACGGCCGATTTCGGCCGTTACCGACCGGTTTTTGTAATTCCAGATGTAGGGGGCCTGAAAATTACCGATTCTGTACATTTACTGAATCGGTAATTTTACCGAATCAGTAAATTACCGAATCGGTAAATGTACAGAATCGGAAATTTGGGATGTAGGTGGCACTGGAAAAAGTGCCACAGGCCCTTAGAAATTCGTTATTTACCATGAAATACAATGGCATGGTAAATAACGAATTTCTGTGTACATGCACATCTGTGCATGTACACCTGTGCCAAGTGGCACACATACATGCCCTAAGGGCATGTATGTGTGTCACATTGCACACAAGCCAGAATCAGGGGTGCAACAGGGTGTCAAAGTGACAACCTGTCCCCCTTGACAAATCGGTAAAATTACCCATAGGAATCAATGACATTTACCGAATCAGTAAATACTGATACAGTAATTTTACCGAATATTACCAATTCGGTAATATTTAAAGAATTATTACCTACATGGCATTTACAGAATTGTAAATACCGAATCGGTAAAATTCGATATTTAAGATTCGGTAAATGCCATTTACCTACATATGGCCCCATGACACCAAGGACTTGCTACCAACCTGGAAAGGCAAACATCAAGACGAAAACTGTTGCTTATGTGGATACCACAAAGAATCAATATGCCATCTGATGTGCGTCTGCCCCACAGTAAAAGATGAAAGAAGGAAGCTTTAAAAGTGATCTTAAATGAATTAAACATCTGCAACTGCAGGTAGGCTGTAACTTGCTGGATGTGGGGCTCATCAAACATTTTAATCTGCCATGGGGTAAAGCTCTTCACATTGACCGGCAACCTCCTCCAAAAGCGGACACGAAATAAGTGAACGAGGTCAAAAACGGGACTGAAAATCATGTAAATATTGTAAAAAATGTTATAATGAATTACACTCTTAAAAATATCGTTTTTATTTGATTGCTTTTAAATCATTTTATTGGGTACTTTATGGTTGTGAAAAAACAAATAAAGGCCTTTTTGACTGACTATGCCAGTTTCCCAGGATCTTACCAAACTCTTTCATAATGCAGAACAGCACCATGCCCCAGCTGATGTCACAACTACTACTGGAGAGGGCCTGGCTTGTTGTGAGAATGATATGCACAATCCTTTGTGTGTGCGTTTTGTCAGGTTGTATGTTCTATAAATGTGTGACATATCAATTTGCATATCTTTCATCTAGGAGATTCAGTGTATCCCAGCTGCCCATGATTGTTGACACCTTTGAGGAATTCAACAATGCCAGGGGAAGTCTGCTTCAATGCGGCCCATGGAAGAGCAAGGCGGCCAGTGGAACAGGCTTTTGTGCTACTGAAGGCCAGATTCAGATGTCTGGACAGGACTGGGGGAGCCCTTCTCTACCCACCCGGGAAGGTGTGTCAGATCACCATAGCCTGCTGCATGCTCCGCCATCTTGCACTGCAATGGAATATGCCTCTCATCGCAGAGGATGGGGACCAGCAGGAGCCACAGGATGAGGATCCTGAAATGACAAATGACAATGATAGTGGGGAAGATGAAGGAGTTGATTAGCGGCAAGAGCTTATCAACAACTTCTTCTCTTGAGTCTAAGTATGCCGTGAGATGTCATTACTAGACTGTTACATTGACTGTTATGATGCTATGAGGCAGACATTAATGGCTACATGTTAGGTATGTACAGCTGTGACAAATTCTGTGCATGGCTGTTTGTGTCGATAGGTTTGGAGACATACACACATAGTTTTTGCAGCTTTTTACATGTGACATGTTTCAATGCACTGTGTACTACAGAAGTTGAATGTAATTGGTGTCTGACGTATGGATTCCTGCCTAATCTTAGTATTGTTCTGTTGTAGGTACCTTCACGATGTCATCTTCATTTGGACATTTCAGAGTTCTGACATCAGCTGGTATATGATGCTGTTTTAAGTATGAAGTGGACATGAATTGCTCCTGTGAATGTTTGGCACAGACTTTGTGTGTACTACTCCGAGACCAAGCCAGCTTGCACAGCAAATGAATGGAAGTTGCTTAAACTCCATTGGACTTGTTCCCTATCATGTGGTGGGCCTATTGCAATATGTGTACTATCATGTTCTCTATCAATGTTGTTGTTGGGCCAAATCATGCTAGTCTGTGAATGAACTGGAAGTAGCTGTTGATTTCTCTCATCACTGTACACCACAGTGCTTGTGGCACACCACTGACATATGATTGTAACATTTCACCAGATGCAACAAAACTGGATTGGAATGAACCTGTGCTTAGAAACTGTTGTAATGCCATGTTTTGGTTTACTTGATCAAATGACGTGGGTCACTTTTTGTGAGGGTGTTGATGTGGTTCCAGCTGATGAACCAATTGTTTGTTGCCTATTCTATTTGGCATTGCCAGATGTGTCTCCTCCTACCATGTATTTTGAAGTATACACATGACATTAGTGGTCACTGAAGCAGATAGCTTTTGTGATGTCTTGTTTTGCTCTTTTTTTTACATTATGCAAGCCTAAGTTTGGGACTTTGGAATAAAGTTGCCACGAACCTGTACACTTGTATGTACTTTTGGTGGCATGGTTGAATGGTTGAGATACTCAGTAACACAATGTTGACAATACACATGTACATGCTTACCTAAGTAGCTTATACTTTCATTTGAGAGATCACATGGGAATTACAACATAAATTGGTAGCTGAAAATGATACTACATGAGCATGAGCTTGTGTTGTTGTGATAAGTGAAGTTATTGCAGTGCACATTGTGACAACAAGAAATGGAACAAAAATAGACAAAAAATAACCACAATGGAGTGCAGCTGTCAGTAGTAATGGATGAAACAATTGTTGTAAGAGCCAAATTGCATGGAGTCCAAAGTCCAACACACTACTCCCATCAGAAGTGGGAAAGTGTACAAGAACAGTCAAAAAATGAATGGATTGCAAACAAAGGAGGAATTCAGGGGTACCATTTAATACTGGCGGTGGTGGGTCTTACCATCCGACACTCCTGGATATTTCCTTGGGCGTCCCACCCTTCTTCTGGTGGGGGGACCCACAACTGCATGGTGTGGGGTGTCTGATGAGTCTCCCCTTGACAGGGCGTCCCTCCCTGTGGCTGCCAAATACATGAAATATAACATGTGAGGGATCGGCGCGGTGAACTCTAGTAAAAGAAGGAGAAATGAGAGATACATACACGCATACGTTCTTCAATAGATTTTAGTTTTAATTTTTTTCGAGAGCTTAACACTTTAGACACATCATACATATACACTTTAATCAAACATATTGTATTCAAAATTACAAAAGGAATTATAGAGTAAGGTAGGTGCTCAGAGAAAGTTCCTGTGAAAGTGTAGAAAGGAATGAAAATGGAGGGGTTTAGACCCTTTTCTCAATCATTTTTCTACATTAAAAGCCTGCCCAATAAAAGAATGTAGTATTTAGTCCATCCCATAAGGACACAGCTGATAAGTAATGGTTGCCAAATGCGGATTGTGAATATTGATTCAGAACAGGGCGCCGACCCACTGAATGCCTCAAATGTGGGTCTTCTTCAGGACTGTAAGTGTGAGTAGGGAAGAGCAACCTAAAAGAAGGGGGCACTTTTTAAAATAATCAAGATATGGTAAGACATATTATGTCATGTCTCATGGGAATGAAACTCACGTTACCCTCACCTAGATGCAAGTGTCAAACAAGCACCACAGTAAATGATGTGAAAACGGAATAGAACATGCCAACAGGCTCCGTCTTAGCAAGTGATAGTAATCCACCTTCAACATAATGGCACAGCACCTCAGTTTGTATAAAGAAGAATCACATCAATAATGTCTCTATGTGTGGATCCTTGAAAGGCTTCTCACCTGGATGCTAGTATCATCCAAAAGTATCCATCAAAGGGCCACCAAACTTGACTAATAGAGGGTAATAGTTGTCCACCTGAAAGTTAAAAAGGGCATATGTGCGCTAATATATAAGTTCTACACGTGGGGATTGAACAAAAAACATTGTTGGTTAGGCTCACGTTATGATAGAAAACAGTGCCGTTCACCGTATCTCCAAATGCTTAAACTGAAAAAAACGTTAAGTTGATTACCAAAGGAATGATTTCCATGCGGCCTGAAAAAAGGGGGGGAGGTGATTCACCAATAAAAGGACACTCAGGGTTCAATGATCAACTAATATTTAAAGATCGGCAAAAAATGCCCATAAGAAAATATAATGCGTAACATTACCTTATGTCTCACATGTGATTCCAAAGGCAGCTGGCTGCAAATGTCTGGACGTGAGTGATGAAAAAAACATGTATATCTCTCCTTGGCATCAACGTGCACGCTACCCAGGTCAAACAGGATTACTTTACAAGCCATCCTAGAGTCATTCGATGGTCATCCAACTACATTAGCAGTCATTTTCACATCATCAGACATCATCAAGCTCTTGAAGTCATCAGCAAAGCTGAAAAGCTCAGCCTGATGATTTGAGGATACTTGAAAATGAGTATCCGATGATTTTAATATGTGTCATTATTCGGAATGATTTAAGGATGACTTGAAAATGAGTATCGGATGATTTCAGAAGGTGTCGTTTTTCCTGATGATTTAAGGATGACTTGAAAATGACTATCCGATAACTTTATAGGATGAGATTGTTCCTGATGACTTTGGGATGATTTGAAAAGAGCTATCTATTTACTTGGGGGCGCTAGGTGGTGCACAAGCGGAATGGCCGCCATAGTGTGAGGCTCCCGTCGTCCGGCTAAAACTTTTTCATTTATCCTCTGCCCTGTCTCACTATGCGCCTGAAATGCTGCATGGAGGGGTAGATGAAGGTGCGGAGAACAAGCGGTGGTAAAATTAGCGACCTCCGCGCAGAATTGAGGTGACTGCGGACATCGTGAAGTGCCGTGCAGGCAGACGCCCAGAATATCCTGGTTCTGCGGCTGGGGTGCCATGGACACGCAAGCGGCGCGGCTTCCACGTGGGCTACAGGCCGGCGCGCTTCATAAGCGGCGAAAACACTGCGGTGAGTTTCACTACGTACGGCGCGACATTGCCTGGGCTCTGAACTGTGCTAATACAAGCCCTGCATTTGAAAGCACACATTCTTACGGCGAGACATCGAGGCGATTCACAGGGAAACGCCGCTTTGAACTTTTATATAACGCAGATAGCATGGTGGCAATGACCGGTAGGCGGCGGCTGGCGTAATACCACACCAGCAGGAACACTGGGCCGCGAGTGATCTCTTGTGTGGCTAACAAGGCCCCAGAGACAGGACTTAATAAACGTACCAGCCAATAAGACCGCATACTTAATGGGGGAGTGAAATGCAAGCTGGAAAGTGCGCGTACGGCCTGAAGCGCTAGAAAGATATCAGTACAAACAATCACCGGGGCGGACCCGAGAGAGGAAGGCACCCGTGATCCTGCAGCAGACGTACGCAATGAGCGCTATCGGGCCTACAGCGTAGGTGTGGAAAAACGCGACAGGCAACACTGCGAGTCCCCGTCCCACAGAAATGGACTTACGATATATCATCAGCCTCGTGGCCACAAGAACTCACAGACTAGAGGGGTCCCCAGTACGAAAGCAACATATTGACACTACTCTGGCATTGCGCCCACCTTTATAGGCTGCTGAAGCCTCAAGACTCACGATGGGGAAACCAGACACGTCTCAACCGCGACTTACATTCGAGACAAAGAAAAGCGCATGTCAACAGGCTATGGAGGCGGTAGATGGGGCAGAAGGGTCACAACAAGATAGGCAAACAGAATCAGGCAATGATGTGAAATCCATCCTATCAGAGGTACGACAAGGCTTCGCAACCATTGCAGACAAGATGGACACACTAACGACACGTATGGATACCATTGCCCGTAAAATCGAAGGTCACAAGACACGCCTTAAGGAAGCTGAACAACGAATATCGGATACGGAAGACACCCCGGCCCAAGTGAAAAATGCAGTGACTCAAATGGACAAGCTGCTAAAAATCATAGCAGCCAAGAACGAGGATATAGAGGCAAGAAGCAGAGGGAACAACGTTTGCATCTTGGGCATACCAGAAAGTACAAATACGGGCAAGATGGAGGAATACATCGAAAAGATGCTCATCACAGTGATCGGAGTGGTCTAACTATCCTCACATTTCATTGTTGAAAGAGCTCATTGCCCCCTTGTACCGAGGCCTCCCCCTGGAAGCGCATCCAGACCTATTATTGTGTGTCTATTGAATTAAAGAGACAGAGACACAGCCCTACGCTTGGCCAGGGAGAAAAAGCAATTAAACTACGAAGGTGTGTCCTTTACTATGTTCCCCGGCTTCACCACACATGTACAGGAGGAAAGAAGCAAATTCACTGCTGTGAAGCAAAAACTAAAAACCACAGTTGATGGACAGAATGCAGAACAATGTCATACATTCACCCCAGTACAGAGATCTGGGCCTAAATCCATCGTTTTTTTGCACTCCACACCACCCCAGTTCAGACATGGCCATATGCAAATCAGTCTGACCCTGCGCCTCATGGGAACAGTCCAGCCCGAACTGCCAAGCCATTCCTTCCCTGGACCGGAAACAAGCTTCCGAGGACCGGTTTCTGGCATTCCAGCCGTCTTCAGCCCGGCTTGCTTGAATCCAGTGGAGTGGAGAGCATGGGACTCATGTCTGAGCAAAAACTAAGGCAAGCTCAGATAGACTATGCCCTACTTTACCCAGCACGTCTCCGAGTAACACATCAGGGCATCCAGACGATATTCACGAAACCACAGCAGGTGGATGATTTTCTCAAGAAACTCAAGAGACAGAAAAACACGTCACCTGCGCCGGAAGACTCTCCAAGGGCACATTCATCAGATGTGGAATGACCGACTCAGAGGTCAGGAGAGATCGCTTAAGCCACTAGACAACATAACATGAACTCAGCACCGCTACGACCAAACCGAAGACAAACAGCTGTTGTTCACTAGACATGGACACTGTATATGCAGTATGAACTGCGCGTCCGGACAGGGGATGGGCACAATGAGCAGCCGGACACCCTCAACGCTTCTTCAGGGACTTGCTCAGTGACGCAGGCCTCCTGGACAGGCGAGAGGTACCCGTGGGCCACCCGGCAGTATTTCCCCATATGAGTGTACTCCACTATTTTCTTCTATTGACTTTGTTTTTTGTCTATCTCAGTTCCAGTTCTTTCATGGAATGGGTTTGATACTGATAATGTGTTTGACAGGGTTTTTGTTGCTGGGGAGGGGGGAGGACTGGATATAACTGGCATGATTGGGATGCTTCAGTGGAAGGGGGGAAGGGAATGGGAAGTTTGCAGCTTTAGCAACACTAGCAGAAATTACTCAAATAGGAAAAATGACTCCTGTACTGGACAATTATTGACATTTTTAAACTTGCAAAGTAGTGGATATTGTATTGTGAGGCACTATGTCATCTCAGGAAGATGAAGCTGTACTTAAGGTAATATCTTGGAACATCAGAGGCCTGGGTGACCCCAGAAAGCGTAGACAGTTATTGGCCTACTTAGATAGGCAGCAGATACAAGTGGCCCTACTACAGGAGATGCACATTAACCCAGGGTCCCCAAATGCATTTGACAGTAAATGGGCAAGTGTTAGAATTTTCTCCTCCTACTCCTCTTATGCCCGGGTAACACCTATATTGATAAAAAAGCAGATGCCCTTTTGCGTTAGCGGGTGCACTGGAAGACCCAAAGGGGAGATATGGGATTGTATGGGGAAGATTGGGCAGAGACTCAGTAACGATAGCGAATTGCTACCCCCCCCCAATGCAGATACTCCTGAGTTCTTCACCACATTGTGGGGGAAAATACTGAACGTAGGGTCCACTCACATCATATGGGGAGGCGATTTCAACGTTGCAATAAACCCTGCGCAGGACAGGTCCAACACCGCCGCACATCATTATACTAATTCCCAAGAAGTATGTTAATGTTAATGTTATATGTGCTTGTATAGCGCGCAGCTGCCCCAGCAAAGGGGAGTCCCGGCGCTTACTGTATGAAAGGGGACAGAGGATAGGAAGGTAGGAGGGAAGGGAGAAGTTAACCGAAGAGGTGTGTTTTTATTGCTTTCCTAAAGGTCAATAGATTTTGTATCCCTCGGATCTGGTCTGGGAGGCCATTCCAGAGTTTGGCGGCCAGGTATTTGAAGGAACGGCCACCCATCCTGGATAGTTTGATATGGGGTACCGTTGCGAGATTCTGGCCTTCTGAGCGTAGGGCGCGCCGAGGGACGTAGGTTGACAAGAGTTGGCAGAGCATGGGGGGAGGCCGTTTTTAGGATTTTAAAAGCTAGGCATAGCGTTTTGAAGTGTATCCTTTTCTCCATTGGGAGCCAGGGGAGCTTGATAAGGACGCTAGCCACAGACGTGTGGCAAGGGAGACCTACCAGAGCCCTGGCGGCAGCGTTCTGGACTCGCTGGAGTCTAGCTTTTTCTGCAACGTTCGCTCCTAGCAAAAGGGAGCTGGCGTAGTCCAGCCTGGAGAGGATGGCTGCTTGGACTATCGTCTGACGGGTTTGATTGTCAAAAAATCCCAGGATAGGCCTAAGGTTCCGTAAAATGCCGAAGCAGGTTGCTGCCACTTTTTTAGTATGGTGAGTAAATTTGAGGGCAGAGTCTACCTAGACTCCTAGGTTTTTAACACAGTCCTTGGGCACAGGTGGTAGTCCCAGATTTTCTGGCCACCAGTTGTTCCCCCAGGTGTTTGTCTTTTTTCCCACCAACAACACCTCTGTTTTGCAGGCGTTGAGCTGGAGGTAGTTTGCTGTCATCCATTCTGTGATGTCAATGAGAGTTTGTTGGAATTTTTGGGCGCTGTGACCACTTTCATCGTTTAATGCCACCCCCAGCTGCGTTTGTTTGCAAAAACAACAGGTGATGGACCGAATGAGGATCAATGTCACACATTCAACCCAGTCAAAAGATCTGGGTCCTAATCCATCGTTTTTTTGCACTCCACACCACCCTGGGTTAGACAATGGCGATATGCAAATCAGCTCTGACCCTGTGCCCATTGGGAACAGTCCAGTCCGAACTACAAAAGCCATGTCCTTCCCAGAACGGAATCAAGCATCCGAGGACCGGACCGGTTTCGAGGTAACACCTCTCATCAGCCCGGCTAGCTTGACTCCAGTGGTGTGGAGTGCCTGGGACCCACGTCTGGGCATCCCCAGTACACTTATAGCGAGTTTGCAAAAACAACAGGTGATGGACCGAATGAGGATCAATGTCACACATTCAACCCAGTCAAAAGATCTGGGTCCTAATCCATCGTTTTTTTGCACTCCACACCACCCTGGGTTAGACAATGGCGATATGCAAATCAGCTCTGACCCTGTGCCCATTGGGAACAGTCCAGTCCGAACTACAAAAGCCATGTCCTTCCCAGAACGGAATCAAGCATCCGAGGACCGGACCGGTTTCGAGGTAACACCTCTCATCAGCCCGGCTAGCTTGACTCCAGTGGTGTGGAGTGCCTGGGACCCACGTCTGGGCATCCCCAGTACACTTATAGCGAGTTTGCAAAAACAACAGGTGATGGACCGAATGAGGATCAATGTCACACATTCAACCCAGTCAAAAGATCTGGGTCCTAATCCATCGTTTTTTTGCACTCCACACCACCCTGGGTTAGACAATGGCGATATGCAAATCAGCTCTGACCCTGTGCCCATTGGGAACAGTCCAGTCCGAACTACAAAAGCCATGTCCTTCCCAGAACGGAATCAAGCATCCGAGGACCGGACCGGTTTCGAGGTAACACCTCTCATCAGCCCGGCTAGCTTGACTCCAGTGGTGTGGAGTGCCTGGGACCCACGTCTGGGCATCCCCAGTACACTTATAGCGAGTTTGCAAAAACAACAGGTGATGGACCGAATGAGGATCAATGTCACACATTCAACCCAGTCAAAAGATCTGGGTCCTAATCCATCGTTTTTTTGCACTCCACACCACCCTGGGTTAGACAATGGCGATATGCAAATCAGCTCTGACCCTGTGCCCATTGGGAACAGTCCAGTCCGAACTACAAAAGCCATGTCCTTCCCAGAACGGAATCAAGCATCCGAGGACCGGACCGGTTTCGAGGTAACACCTCTCATCAGCCCGGCTAGCTTGACTCCAGCTAGCCGGGCTGATGAGAGGTGTTACCTCGAAACCGGTCCGGTCCTCGGATGCTTGATTCCGTTCTGGGAAGGACAAGGCTTTTGTAGTTCGGACTGGACTGTTCCCATGGGGCAACAGGGTCAGAGCTGATTTGCATATCGCCATTGTCTAACCCAGGGTGGTGTGGAGTGCAAAAAAACGATGGATTTGGGCCCAGATCTTTTGACTGGGGGAGTGTGTGACATTGATCCACATTCAGTCCATCACTTGTTGTTTTTGCAATTGCCGCCCTAAGTGCGTTGGGGATGCCCAGACGTGGGTCCCAGGCACTCCACACCACTTGGAGTCAAGCTAGCCGGGCTGATGAGAGGTGTTACCTCGAAACCGGTCCGGTCCTCGGATGCTTGATTCCGTTCTGGGAAGGACATGGCTTTTGTAGTTCGGACTGGACTGTTCCCATGGGGCAACAGGGTCAGAGCTGATTTGCATATCGCCATTGTCTAACCCAGGGTGGTGTGGAGTGCAAAAAAACGATGGATTTGGGCCCAGATCTTTTGACTGGGGGAGTGTGTGACATTGATCCACATTCAGTCCATCACTTGTTGTTTTTGCAATTGCCGCCCTAAGTGCGCTGGGGATGCCCAGACGTGGGTCCCAGGCACTCCACACCACTTGGAGTCAAGCTAGCCGGGCTGATGAGAGGTGTTACCTCGAAACCGGTCCGGTCCTCGGATGCTTGATTCCGTTCTGGGAAGGACAAGGTTTTTGTAGTTCGGACTGGACTGTTCCCATGGGGCAACAGGGTCAGAGCTGATTTGCATATCGCCATTGTCTAACCCAGGGTGGTGTGGAGTGCAAAAAAACGATGGATTTGGGCCCAGATCTTTTGACTGGGGGAGTGTGTGACATTGATCCACATTCAGTCCATCACTTGTTGTTTTTGCAATTGCCGCCCTAAGTGCGCTGGGGATGCCCAGACGTGGGTCCCAGGCACTCCACACCACTTGGAGTCAAGCTAGCCGGGCTGATGAGAGGTGTTACCTCGAAACCGGTCCGGTCCTCGGATGCTTGATTCCGTTCTGGGAAGGACATGGCTTTTGTAGTTCGGACTGGACTGTTCCCATGGGGCAACAGGGTCAGAGCTGATTTGCATATCGCCATTGTCTAACCCAGGGTGGTGTGGAGTGCAAAAAAACGATGGATTTGGGCCCAGATCTTTTGACTGGGGGAGTGTGTGACATTGATCCACATTCAGTCCATCACTTGTTGTTTTTGCAATTGCCGCCCTAAGTGCGCTGGGGATGCCCAGACGTGGGTCCCAGGCACTCCACACCACTTGGAGTCAAGCTAGCCGGGCTGATGAGAGGTGTTACCTCGAAACCGGTCCGGTCCTCGGATGCTTGATTCCGTTCTGGGAAGGACATGGCTTTTGTAGTTCGGACTGGACTGTTCCCATGGGGCAACAGGGTCAGAGCTGATTTGCATATCGCCGTTGTCTAACCCAGGGTGGTGTGGAGTGCAAAAAAACGATGGATTTGGGCCCAGATCTTTTGACTGGGGGAGTGTGTGACATTGATCCACATTCAGTCCATCACTTGTTGTTTTTGCAATTGCCGCCCTAAGTGCGCTGGGGATGCCCAGACGTGGGTCCCAGGCACTCCACACCACTTGGAGTCAAGCTAGCCGGGCTGATGAGAGGTGTTACCTCGAAACCGGTCCGGTCCTCGGATGCTTGATTCCGTTCTGGGAAGGACATGGCTTTTGTAGTTTGGACTGGACTGTTCCCATGGGGCAACAGGGTCAGAGCTGATTTGCATATCGCCATTGTCTAACCCAGGGTGGTGTGGAGTGCAAAAAAACGATGGATTTGGGCCCAGATCTTTTGACTGGGGGAGTGTGTGACATTGATCCACATTCAGTCCATCACTTGTTGTTTTTGCAATTGCCGCCCTAAGTGCGCTGGGGATGCCCAGACGTGGGTCCCAGGCACTCCACACCACTTGGAGTCAAGCTAGCCGGGCTGATGAGAGGTGTTACCTCGAAACCGGTCCGGTCCTCGGATGCTTGATTCCGTTCTGGGAAGGACATGGCTTTTGTAGTTCGGACTGGACTGTTCCCATGGGGCAACAGGGTCAGAGCTGATTTGCATATCGCCATTGTCTAACCCAGGGTGGTGTGGAGTGCAAAAAAACGATGGATTTGGGCCCAGATCTTTTGACTGGGGGAGTGTGTGACATTGATCCACATTCAGTCCATCACTTGTTGTTTTTGCAATTGCCGCCCTAAGTGCGCTGGGGATGCCCAGACGTGGGTCCCAGGCACTCCACACCACTTGGAGTCAAGCTAGCCGGGCTGATGAGAGGTGTTACCTCGAAACCGGTCCGGTCCTCGGATGCTTGATTCCGTTCTGGGAAGGACATGGCTTTTGTAGTTCGGACTGGACTGTTCCCATGGGGCAACAGGGTCAGAGCTGATTTGCATATCGCCATTGTCTAACCCAGGGTGGTGTGGAGTGCAAAAAAACGATGGATTTGGGCCCAGATCTTTTGACTGGGGGAGTGTGTGACATTGATCCACATTCAGTCCATCACTTGTTGTTTTTGCAATTGCCGCCCTAAGTGCGCTGGGGATGCCCAGACGTGGGTCCCAGGCACTCCACACCACTTGGAGTCAAGCTAGCCGGGCTGATGAGAGGTGTTACCTCGAAACCGGTCCGGTCCTCGGATGCTTGATTCCGTTCTGGGAAGGACATGGCTTTTGTAGTTCGGACTGGACTGTTCCCATGGGGCAACAGGGTCAGAGCTGATTTGCATATCGCCATTGTCTAACCCAGGGTGGTGTGGAGTGCAAAAAAACGATGGATTTGGGCCCAGATCTTTTGACTGGGGGAGTGTGTGACATTGATCCACATTCAGTCCATCACTTGTTGTTTTTGCAATTGCCGCCCTAAGTGCGCTGGGGATGCCCAGACGTGGGTCCCAGGCACTCCACACCACTTGGAGTCAAGCTAGCCGGGCTGATGAGAGGTGTTACCTCGAAACCGGTCCGGTCCTCGGATGCTTGATTCCGTTCTGGGAAGGACATGGCTTTTGTAGTTCGGACTGGACTGTTCCCATGGGGCAACAGGGTCAGAGCTGATTTGCATATCGCCATTGTCTAACCCAGGGTGGTGTGGAGTGCAAAAAAACGATGGATTTGGGCCCAGATCTTTTGACTGGGGGAGTGTGTGACATTGATCCACATTCAGTCCATCACTTGTTGTTTTTGCAATTGCCGCCCTAAGTGCGCTGGGGATGCCCAGACGTGGGTCCCAGGCACTCCACACCACTTGGAGTCAAGCTAGCCGGGCTGATGAGAGGTGTTACCTCGAAACCGGTCCGGTCCTCGGATGCTTGATTCCGTTCTGGGAAGGACATGGCTTTTGTAGTTCGGACTGGACTGTTCCCATGGGGCAACAGGGTCAGAGCTGATTTGCATATCGCCATTGTCTAACCCAGGGTGGTGTGGAGTGCAAAAAAACGATGGATTTGGGCCCAGATCTTTTGACTGGGGGAGTGTGTGACATTGATCCACATTCAGTCCATCACTTGTTGTTTTTGCAATTACCCCCAGCTGCGTATCATCAGCGTAGGATACAAGGGACATTCCGTGTCTCCTAGCCACTTCTGCCAGGGGCTGAACATACACATTGAACAGGGTGGGGCTAAGAGCTGACCCCTGGGGTATGCCCTGTTCAATAGGACATTCCCTGGGGGGGGTAGGGGGGGTGGAGACTCGAAATGATCGGCCAGAAAGAAAGTTTCTAAAACAATCAAGAGCGAGTCCTGATATCCCGACCTCTTTTAACCTGAACAGCAAAACTTCGTGTGACACCGTGTCGAAGGCAGCACTGAGATCAAGTAGAATCAGTGCTGCACTGAGATCAAGTAGAATCAGTGCTGCCATTCCACCAGAGTCTAAAATGGTGCGGAGGTGTTCTGTCACACTTAGTAGAGCTGTCTCGGTGCTATGTCCCGCCCGGAATCCATGTTGTGACCAATCTAAGATGTTATTAGATGACAAGTATTTGGTCAGGATGGTATTTACATGGGCTTCTGCTACCTTGGCTGGCCATGGTAGGAGGGATATAGGTCTAAAGTTTTCGGCAATGTTAGGGTCCAGCGTAGGTTTTTTGATGATTGGTGATATCCAGGCTTGTTTCCACTTGGAGGGGATTATAGCTGTAGAGAAAGATTTGTTAATGATGTCTCGCAGGGGGCCAAGGACAGTTATGTCAGCTTCTCTGAACGTTTCAGGTTTGAGAGGGTCTGCCGGTGAGCCTGACTTGATTTTATTACAGATTTTAGAAAAATCTTCAAAGCTTAGGGCCGGGATGTTAGAGAGGTTGGGTCTGCTGGAGTCATTAGATGGGATGAGGTCAAAGGTGGAGGGAAAGGTAATATACATTTTCCGAATTTTCTCTGAGAAAAAAGAGGCCATGTTATTGCATAATGCGGGTGAGGTGTTAGGATTAGCCTCTGTTTTTTTAGCACTGAGTTCTTTAAGTTTTGCAGGGCATATTAGAAGAAGGTGGCTCAATAGATAGCTGGAGACTCACGCACCCACAGGTAAAAAAGGGAATGCACTTCACATCACGCACCGGGACGTGGGCAAGGATTGACTACTGTTTGCTTTCGAGGGGGTTGGGATCAGCAATCCGTAATGTCACACACCCTGCCAGGACCTACTCAGATCACTGCCCTGTCAAAATTTCGCTCACACCCCCGGGGTATGACAAGCCCAGGCCTACATGGTGAATGCAACCAACTGTCTTGTTGGACATGGTCTTTCAGACCAAACTTGGGGAGGAAATAAAGGACTTTTATCTTAGAAATAAAGACTCTGTTGACAGTGTGGAAGTTATCTGGGAGGCGTTCAAAGTCACTATCAGAGGGTACTGTATCTCCAAAAGCTTTGGAGTACTGAGAGACATACAGAGAACAATTAGAAAATTGAAACAGGAACTGAAGAGGCTGGAGGGTCAGATGGGAGAGGGGGAGACAGGAAAGGTTCAGAAGGAATTCAGGGAAAAATTATCTGAATATGAAGCAACTGCAGCTAGGGAGTTGAAATTCAAAGGCCGGTACTGGGTGGCTCGCAGGTATGGAGAAGGAGAGTGACCAGGGAAAGCATTGGCTGAAATTACAAGATGTCCAAGGTTTACTACTCATATACTAGAACTTGAGGGACCTGGGGGAACGGTCTGCCAGGAAACGCCTGACATACTCGAAGCATTCACCTCACACTATGCTACATTATACTCTTCGCAGCGGCATGGGCCGGTAGATCTAGGCGCAATTATGGGGGATGTAGTACTTGGGTGGCTCAGTGATACACAGAGTAAGTTCCCCAGTGCCCCATTTGAGATTGATGAAATTAGGGAGGCGATCGTGCAATTGAAGAATGGGAAGGCGCCAGGCCTGGACGGGCTACCAGCCGAGTTCTATAAAAGCTACATTGACATCATGGCACCGGTCCTCAAGGAAGTCTTTGAGGAGTCCCTAGAAATCGGGATTTTCCCCCACCAATGAGGGAAGCATTGGTGACGTCCCTCTTGAAACCGGGCAAACCCCCGGGTTCCTGCGACTCCTATAGGCCATTATCGCTCATAAATTGCGATACGAAGATCCTGGCCAAGGTACTGGCTAATCGCCTCAATCTCCTAATGGATAAGCTTATCCTCCCCGACCAGTCAGGTTTTGTCCCTGGGAGAGCCACTACCCATAATCTGCGCACTCTGTTCTCCCTGATACAGACCGTAGCTCCTGAGTTCCCGCTCGCCGCAGTTTTTTTAGGTGCCACTAAGATTCGATTCTGTGGAGTGGGATTACCTATTTGGAGTGTTGCAACGTATGGGCTTCCCGTCATTATTTTTTTCATGGATACAATTGCTGTATCACCAGCCCACGGCTAAGGTATTGATGAATGGACACATGTCCTCAGCATTCTCTATCTCGAGGGGCACCCGTAGGGGTGCCTGCTATCCCCGCTGCTATTCTCTATAGCGATTGAACCGTTGGCATCTAGGCTTCGCCAATGTCATCAGGATAAGAAATTCAGGTGTTGCTTACGTCAAATTCTGATTTTGTTATAGGCTGATGACGTAACATTATACATCAGAGATCCCGAACAAAACATGAATCCCTTGCTGAGTGAGTTCATAGTCTTTGGTAGACTGTCTGGGGTTAATATAAATTGGGGTAAATCACAAATATTCCCTCTTACGACAGATTGATAGCTCTTTCTCGATTCTGTGGGTGGTGCATGGCCGTTCTTAGTTGGTGGAGCGATTTGTCTGGTTAATTCCGATAACGAACGAGACCCCCAGCTCCGTGAGGCACTGTCAACTTCCCCTCCCCCTTTTTTCACGTATGGAAGGGAGGATATATATGTAGCGTGGTGGTGACACTGATATACATACACGCATCTTGGCAGCATTGCCAGATTGAAAATTACAACGTTGTGTAATACTGTGGATAGAAGTTAGATATTCTCTCTACCACAAGAGCAAATTCTTCCCCTTTGTTTAGCCGTCGAGCTGTTCAGGAGCAGGCCATTGTTGTAAGAGAGATATTTGAGTGGGGGGCGGCCTGTCTCTGTTTCCCCCTAGGCTCCTGTCTTTGTGAGATTATTATGCAAGGGCACAAGCTCATTATGCGTACTATTGGATACAACCCATTAACCTCAAGCGCGCTAGCGGAATTCCGCTCGTACGCTGAGATTTTTAAAAGCGCATGTTACGTGTATGAGCTGGGCTCGTCATCAGCGTGCGAGGAGGCTACGCCATGACGAGCCCAGCTCGTCATCAGCGTGGAAGGGGTTAAATATATGCCTCAGGTAGCCATTGAGGACTGGCTCGCAGATCCTATTCCACTATACGGACTCATACATGGTCCTGCTCGTTCTCAGGGGACGCCGCATACAAAGGTCACAAGTACAGTTGATGCATGGAAACACATAACATATTTTCTTGCGTCACCCCTGCTGTACTCTTCGCAACTCCCACTGACATACCACCCAAATATGGAACTACTACAGGAAAGAGGTTTCCAGACTTTATGCAAGTGACTCCATGTCGCCACATGGGGGGACCTTTTCCACGAAGGTATATTCAGCTCCATGGAGCATCTTTTTCAAGGCATTCAGCCTACAATGCTGGACATATTCTTATATGTGCGACTGAGGTAAGGGATGAGGGCGGTGATCTCTGACTTCCCTCGGGAGCCCAAGAATCTTGTCCACTACACTTCATGCTCAGTTCCACAGATGGGAAACACTTGGGATCAGGTATATACTGCTGCATACGCACACAGCAAAAGGGCATCACTAGTTCGGCCCGAGCACACTGGAGTGAGGAGCTGGGGCAGGAAGTGACGGATGACCAATGGGAATATTGTTCTACACAGACCTTGCAAATTTCTGCCAGCTGAAGATTAGAGGTGATACATTATAAATTCCTGCAACGTTTGTACTACACACCTGTCAAGAAACACCGTTTTAGGCTGACTGATAATGATAGATGTGAGAGGTGCAAAAGGCCTGGGGCAGGTTTTCTGCATCTGGTGTGGGAATGTCTGGTGGTGCAGGAGTTTTGGTCACAGGTATATGAGGCCCTCACTAAAATGAGGGATAGCACACTGGAGAGAGACCCCCTGATGGCACTTTTGGGATACACTGCGCACATACCCAAAACACATAGGAAATTCATTGCTACGTCGCTGTTACTGGCTAAGCGTAGAGTAGCCTGCAGATGGGGTAGGGGGCGAGCCCCTAAGTTTAAGGATTGGCTGACAGACATCTTATATTGCCAGGAGGAGACAACTACATATGCGGAAACATTGCAGAGAGCCTCCAGACCCAATGATATCTGGGGTCCTCTTATGAACTATCTGTTTCACAGGGAGACTGAGAACACAGATACCTCTCCTGCAAGGGGCACCTTATTGCTGTATGATATTTGTTTCTCTCCCTATAGCCCCGGGAATACCCTATAGGACAGCTGTTGATGTGCGTTCTGGGAGTTGGGACCCGCATTGAATATGCATAACATGCTATTGGCTACTAGTGGGCCTCCATGTCTGACGTTTTTACTGGCTACCAATATATGTTGATGCCACATGTGAGCAATTTATAATGAACATGTTCATTGCGATATCACTGCGAGAAGCTCATATAGAAAAATCAAAATGTCGATTTTCTGAAACTTGCTATGTGGTTGTCAAGCTGCATTGCTATATTACATGACAAAACTATAAATAAAAGTTTTTAAAAAAGTATTTACTTCAAAGATACTATTGTGTTTTCAATTACATGTTTTTGCTTCAGGTGATTTGAACAGGAATTGCTTGTCTATTTAGAGAGCATGTCCACCACTTTTGTTTCAGTTTTTCCAGAAAAATGCAAACTATTGGATTATTGCACGATTAATTGCGGATAAACGGAAAATGACATGTAAGTTTTCTATTATACACAACTGAGCATACAATGTGCTTTAGCAGACTGTGCATAAGTCATAGGTTATTTTTTAACAATTATTTTTATTTTTGTTACTTTTTTTTGTACAAAACAGGTAAATTAAGCATCCACTGTAAAAGGATCAATGCCTAACATTAATAAAGATGAACATTGGCCATTGTATGCATAGTCACTGAAGTTAAGGGACAATGAAGTATGAAAATATGTGGCAGGATAGACGAAATAACAGAACAAAAATAAATGCTGCACATTATGCAATCACTGGAGGCACATTATGCAGCAGAATCTTTATCAAGTCATCTGATATTTATTGATTTGCACCGGAAAACAATACACAAAGTGATGGAAACAAGCATCCATCAAATAAATACACAAAATATGAAATATTTATTTTAATTCACAAACAAATAAAAAGTTTTTTTAAACTTTTAATGGGAAGGTTGAAGCTTTTCTAAACGCAATTGAGACCACCCATTGGCCATACTGTATTGTATTTGAAGTACTAGCACTGCTTCCAAAAATCAATGTGACGATACAAAATGAATTATTAGCTGCACATTTATAAAACATTTTTGATTATTCAGTTGTACATTTTGCTTATATATTGATATACACTTTATTATTGGGCTAACATTACTATGTTTTATGAGCAGTCTAGGACCCCTGCGTAGGTGTCACGGACCCCTAGGTGTACTTGGAGCACAAGTTAAGAATGCTTATCAAGATGATTTATAAACAAATGTGCTATAAAAAGAGACGTGCATGTAGTAGAACTTTCTATCATGATTTGCCTTAATGTATTTCAAATCGATTTGGCATTTCACTTACAAATGATTCATTTTCTACCTGAATGTAAAATCAGGCAAATTTTATCACTGATAGCTGTGATGTTGTAATCTACTACTACCAGATGAACTGGTTCCCTGATGTCATAGGATTCGCACTTAGGTGGAACCATGAGTGCTAGGTTAACAGACACATCTGCATGCTTGCACTGAATGAATCTAGTGACTCTGCCATAGGCAAACACTCCAGGTTCTGTTTCATATTTTATTACACTTTGGTCTCTCCTCTGAATACGTGTGTAATTTGAGCTGTAAACAAGAAGATTGCTTTGTTCTAAAGATATTTTGTTATAGGCTACTACATCCGAGCCTAAAATATGAGTGATCTGAGTTACTGCTATATATTCATTCTCTGTTAAGCTGTAAGGGTATGTAGAACCAACACTGTAAATGCATTTTTCTATTTTTAAGTATCGCTGTCTCTTATATGAATGCATCATACTCTGCTCAAATTCAGCCTCAACACTATCAGGAAGCAAATGCTTTTCCATTAACACAGGTATTACTTGTATCATATTTACTGCATCTAGAATTTGAGTTTCAATGCCTACTGTACCATGCACATGTTGTAAAAGAAAACCATTAAGATCTTCAAAAACAAAACAATTAGCAGTAAACAGAGGTCCTGCTGCTCTTACACTGTCTACTAAGTGAACCAATCGATGAACATTCATGGTCAAAAATCTTTTTTCATATGAATCATTAAACAGTGGAACAAACAAAAGTAAACACTGTTCTGCTATATTTAAATCTTCCTGGCTAATGTCATTATTTAATATTATGAATTGCTTTCATAAGTATACAAAAGTGTATATAGCGTGATCTATCCAAAACATGTTTTAACACAGGCATTCCAGAAAAGAAAGTTTCGAAACTGTGCGGCCTTCCAATATGGTAGTTCATCAACAGACCTTGGAACTCTACTACTGTCTAGTGTGGCTTTTATCTGATTTAAATAGACATTAACTACTTTGACTTTTTCATAAAAAGAGTATGAATGATGCTTATATTCTTTAGTGAACCAGATGGTCATCAACAATTTCATAATGCCACTACAGACACCATGTATGTAATCATTCACAAATCCTCTGGTTACACAAAAATGTTTCAAAAACATGAACCACAGGGGACATTTGATCACTCTTGCACTCTAATCAGAAAGTCCACTCTCGATATTAGCTATTGTACTGTTTACATCAGATTTAATCGTATTGAGTGTCCTTGGTGGGCCTTTTAGTTTTTCAGCATTGTAAGGAAATACTCTACGGTGCCCTTTTCCTGAAACAGTCACTTCACCCTCTAGTAGACAATGCCAGCACCCAAACTTCCCATTAAACTGGGTGCTGTTTGAAACAAGACAACAAGCTGGTAAATCACATGTGATTGGCAGAAGTGTAGCAGGGCAAGTAAAACTACAATTGTTATGATCTTTAAATAACACTCCACTTTCCAGCTGTGCAAGTTCCTTATATAATGGCTTTAAGAAAGTCCACATTATTGGCTTTTTTTGTGGAAATTCAAATACCATACAGTAATATATTTTCACACCCCTTTCTTTGAGATACAGGCAGCTCGTTTACCATTACGTACACTGGCCACATTGATATTTTGGAACTTTTAAATACAGGAACACCATTTTTGTTCATTGCAAATAAAAGGCTGTTAGGGGTTTTCAGGAATCCACTCGTGAATAAATCTAAATACATTTCCCCATCATATACATCTTTCATTGTTTGTTTCTCATTCTCCATATAGTGATCAAATCAATGTTTCCTTACCTTTTCTGTAAAATATTTTCGCCTAAACATAGTCTGTAACTGCAATTAGGCTATGCTGAATGAAATAAGACACTGAGTCACTCTGAATAAAATCTTTCAAACAATGTTGGTTAGGACAGGTCTCAGTGTTTTTCTCAACATGTGTATAGCAAGTGGTACAATAGTAAGTAATATTTGGGGCCTTAACACTTTTTTTGATATATTTGTGAAGGTGATACATATTTTTGAACATTCTATTATCACGTGGCAAGAGCAAATAGATGAGATTCAGCATATAGCAAGGTGCCTCATCACTCAAGCGAAAATGAATAATAAAGAAACAAAGCAATAGTATGAACACCCCTAAACATTTTTTGGAGCCCTCAAAAATAGGTGATGATTAATCTGTGGTATTAGTTTGATCAGAACAAATTTTAATTTCTTCGTACTCATTTTGAGTGGTATATCCAACTAGATCCTTAAGTTGTTCAAAACCAGAATCCGAGTCATTAATTAAATCATATTTAAGATGAGCATCCATTTCACCTTTTAAGCTACTACAAAGCATATTCCAAACAATGTAAAATCGGATCTTCATCTGTGTCATCTACTGGTGGGGTATAATCGGGTAATGCTGTCCTGTTGTCTGAATTCAATGTACACTGCTCTGCAGGTGTGAAGAACTGTAAAAAAGAAAGTATGTTATTGTACATTTAGTAAGCAAAATATGTTTAATTAGATTGTAAATGTATTATGTGTCAGTAACCAAGTACATTTTCTGTGGCAGAAACTCAATGTGGGTTGATGAGGATCTTCATTTTTGCAGGTGATGCGCTTTCAAACTATATACTTTCATGCATCAAATTGTTAATGCAAGTGGTATAAAAAGGAGTATATCATTTCATACTGTACCTTTGGGGATAATGTCAATATGCTGTGCTTGAAGTCTGCAAGGATCCTTCTTTTACTTTCTTTGGTGCTGCATGTTGTATAATGTTGCCATCTGCTTCTTTAATTAAATGTTCTGTCTACTCTCATGCAGAAAAAGACCAATTAATTCAATTCTGCACTTGGTAACGTTTAGCACAGGACTTTTTGCGAACTCTAAAAGTCAAATCAGAGAAGCTGGTTTGGTGACTTAATAGGTTAATAATGTATTCTCAAAACTTGACAATGTAACTTTTTTGAGCACGTTACAATTGCTGCACATTTAATTCCGAAACGCAATGCTTTGTCTCCGCAGAACATGGATTTGACTATGATAGATGATTACAGTAATATATTAAGTGCATAGCTAACAACATTTAATTACTTACTTACATGTTTTTTCTATTAAGGGCTTGCCTAACTAAACGACCTCAAGAAATAAAACAACAGGGTAAAACAAAAATCATGCAGAGTAGATCATTCTCTTTGCAAGGAAGCCTGCTGCCTCAAAAAGAAAGATGAGCCATCTGAAGTACTATTAACTGCATCTTACTGTCTCTGTATATTGGACACTTGATATCATCATAATCTCTAAACACAAACCTCTATGTAATTCGAGGCAAATGTTCAGTTGAAAGTGACTAGTGTAGAAAGCAGACTTTAATACAATTGTCATTATAGAAGAGAGTGTCTTCTGAGGTTACTTGCCATTGTGAGTAAATATGTTTTGTAGATTGAAGTGTCCTCTGAACAGATTTACAGTTTGAAATACTCTTTAAATATGGAAATTGAGCTGTGGGTCTTTCTCCCAGAGACAATACTTTGAGTTCCTCACCTGGTATTATTTTATGATTCCAAACATCTCAGTTCAGTATCTTTCTGGCTAATGAGAGGCCTCTAAAAGGTATTAACACCTGACAAACATACAATGCTCAAGATTATATTTTTTGTGAATTACTGATATGTCCCTTGTAAAGTGAAATATCATATACCCAGGCCCTGTAATTGAAACGTTACCAGTGAGCTCTAGCACTAATTACCCCAACACAAGTAGCCTTTCAAACCTGTCTCAGGTCTGCCATTGTAGAGATCGGTGTGCAGTTTACTGCCACTTCGACTTGGCATATAAAGCTACTTGCCATGCCTCAAAAGCCCCTTTTATTTCATATAAGTCACCCTAGGCAACCCTGCGGAGCAGGGTGTCATGTAAATAAAGGTCAGACATGTGTGCTTAATCATTACATTTCCTGTTGCCACAAAGAAGGACTAAATGTCAAGTTAGTGAATATATATTACCCCAACCAAGATCATCCTCAGTTTTGCTATTCGCTCGGCCGCCTACTTAAAGTGGCTGATCTTCCACAAATTTGGGAAGGCAACTTTAATTGCATATTGGACCCTACCCGTGACCGATCCAAGGGCCCTCCACATCGCCCTTCTGCTGCCACTGGAGCAACTTTAGATATTATCGACCAATTAAGTCTGCTAGATGTGTGGCGACAGCTCTGATGACACCCCAGGATTCACATATTATTCTGCAACCCTTGACACCCACACCAGAATTAATTACTGGCTGATATCTAAGAGTGTGCTCACCCGGGTCTTCACCTGCGACCCACTTCCAAGAACATATTCAGATCATTCCCCGGTTATGTTAGACATAGAATTATGAACTGAGCACTTTGCCCCTTTCACTTGGAGGTTCCCCCATACTCCTTACTGGACCCGATATTTCAGGGAGATATAGCCACATCCATACAGGGCTTATATGAAGACAATATAGGCTCAGTAACCGCTTTCTCAACGGTCTGGGAGGCATTCACATTGTACATAAGGGGGATTGCAATCTCGAAACACACAGTAGTGTTATGTTCCATACGAGACAGACTATCCAGATTAGAAAAAGAGATAGTACAACTGCAACAATCACATTTGAGATCAGGTGGCTCAAAGATCCTAGAGGATATTAAACAAGCATTGACATACCCAATAGGTCTCGCCTTCTAGACCTTATAAGTATTTAGTCAGAGATATTGACTTTGCCTATGTCTTTAAGCTGTGCCTTACAGAAGTCTGCAAAATACCACAGAAGGGTCTGGCTCTTAAGCAGCAAGGCTGAGCACTCATAAACAACCACCAGAAACAATTGCCAATACTGCTGCTATTTAAAACACTGAATCAAAACCTGATGTAAGAAATGACCATCAATACATCATCAAGCGTATTAATTGCTTTTTAATTTTTTGTTATATCATTTCATTTTTTAGAAAAAGAGCTTTGTTATTTTTTATATATATACACACATTACATAATACAAAACCCCACAATTACTGTACAAAATGTACGACACCATCACATCAGACTCTCTACTTCAAGCATACTGCAGGCATACACACACACTCCATTACATCATTATACAAGCAATAAACCAAACAAAAAGGAATTTAGCATTGAATAAACCTTATTCCTAATAAATGCTATTATATACACTGGTAAAATTTAAATTAACTTTGTCGAATAGGACCAATCCTTTTGCTAAATGTAATAGCCCGTAGTGAACAGGAGAATGTTTGGTTTACCCTAAGGTCTACGCGTTTCAAACCCCTCTGTTTCAGGGGGTTCTCATCAGGACCAAACCTCACTAAAAAGAAAGAAAAAGAAGAAAAGACTAATCAGCTAATGACATTCTAGTTCATGAAACCATGGCTACACCAGTCTCAACAGCAACCTCCGCTTACCTCTACATGGAATCTAATCATAAAGCATGCCTCCTACTGGCACATGTGGAAGGTGATGGATCTAATGAAAAATAATCAGAAAAGACAGAAAAAGACTGTCATAATAATAATTGAGCTCTAGGGAGTGCTTGAACGTCTTGCGACAAAATGACATGGTCCCATGGTATTTTTATTGTTAAGGGCGGGACTTACATGTACAGCTTCTTTTCGGCGAATATCCAAAAGATTGAAATAATGAATATTGCACCCATCTTGGGACGCGGTCTGAAACAAATGAAGTCCGAACAGGGATGGTTTTAGTAAAGTGCACTGTTAAACGAGGACACACCCATAATAGAAATGCGGCGTCGATTACCTGTTTTACCTTCGCCGTGACCCGCTTCTAGATTATGCTCTGTTCTCTGTCAAGATAAAAAACACGCTGTCAGTTATGGGATCCGTTGTCTAGTTCCAAACGATCAAAAGAATTGGGGGTTCATGTGTCGCTGAGACGCTTACCTGATGCGAACAGGAAGCGTTTTCCAAATCAACTGAACGTATTGGCCAATCAATGCACCTGATGATGCTCGGTGCCTCGTCTCTTTTTAAAAAACGGTTGCGTTCCAGCCGCAAGAGTTGTTGGAACTTGTAGTTCAGTGCAAATATAGGGTATATTGGTGCAACAAATGGAGAAAAAACGCACACGCTTAATTTTTAGTTTCCGCATGATTAACAGGATGACAATTGAGGCGGGTCTTACCGATTTCATTGGTCCGACGATCTGGACTAGTCACAAAGGTTGCTGGAATTTGTAGTTTTTGTGAAAATAAGAATATTTTATCTCAATAGGGAAACTTGTCCTGTATTTGAAGCGGTTTTGACTTGAAACTGAAAGGTTCTAATTATGCTCCTCTAAGGTTGCACCTTTCGACAATAGTTAAGATGGATCGTCCCAATTTCATTAGTCCGACATTATGGACCAGTCGAGAAAGTTGCTGGAATTTGGGGTTGTAATTAAATAGTTGTGTGTTGCGTCTTGACATGAAGCAAGAACATATCCTTCGCCTATAGTTGGAACGATTTTGGACTAAAGGTGTGCTCATCTAGAATTGTGCCATCTCCGAGTTCGTGGTGTTCCTCATCTTTTATCTTATAGTTTATACAATTCAGAAATTTTGTTTAGTCCAGACACCGCCGTGTCGAATTTCACTATTAATAGAGCTTCCCTTTTAGATAGTTTTTGCTCTCTATCTCTTCCACATTGATCAACCTCTACAGTTGAAATTACAGTCCATTGTACATCTTTTTCTGTATGTGATTTTCCTAGTCCAATGATTGACAAGAGGTGCGGTCTCCACTTTTTTTCTGATGTGTGACTTGTGTTGGCTTATTCTTTGGCGTATTTTCTGGCTTGTTTTGCCTATGTAGAGTAACCCCCAGGGGCAGGTTATCACATAGACCACAAATCTTGTTTTACAGTTGGAAAAGGTCTCATGTTTCCAATGCACTCCTCTATGGCTAATGATATAACAAAAAATTAAAAAGCAATTAATAAGCTTGATGATGTATTGATGGTCATTTCTTACATCAGGTTTTGATTCAGTGTTTTGAATAGCAGCAGTATTGGCAATTGTTTCTGGTGGTTGTTTACAGAAGTCTGCAGCATGACGAAAAGTTACAATAAAGAAGTGCCAGAAGCATTTTTTCTACCTTATATATTACAAAGAAAGCATTATGTACAACTGAACGGCCATATTAAAAAAGTATTACCAATAAATATTGTCTTGAGTTTTCTTTGTATTTTCCATGCTGGCAACTTCTATCTGCCTGTCCCAATGGTTGCCTGTTATAGTTTTTTTTGTTATGGGGCATACATAACAGGAGGGTGAAGGTTGTGAAATTGTACCTGTATAACAATCAGTGAGAGAGTCAGTCAGTCAGTGAGAGAGAGAGTGAGAGAGTCAGTCAGTCAGTGAGAGAGTCAGCCAGTCAGTCAAAGAGTGAGAGAGTCAGTCAGTGTGAGAGAGTCAGTCAATGAGATAGTCAGTGCGAGAGAGTTAGTCAGTGAGAGAGAGAGAGTTGGAGAGTCAGTTAGTGAGAGAGAGAGTCAGAGAGTCAGTGAGAGAGTCAGTGAGAGGGAGAGTCAGACAGTGAGAGAGTCAGTGAGAGAGAGTGAGTCAGTCAGTCAGTGAGAGGGTCAGTCAATCAGTGAGAAAGTCAGTCATTCCGTCAGTGAGAGAGAGAGTCAGTCAGTGAGAGAGAGTCACAGCAAGAGAGTCAGTCAGTGAGAGAGTCAGTCTGTCAGTGAGAGAGAGAGTCAGTCAGTCAGTGAGGTTCAGTCAGTGAGTGAGAGCCAGTCAGTCAATCAGTGAGAGCCAGTCAGTCAGTGAGAGAGTCAGTCAGTCAGTGAGAGAGAGATTGAAAGAGTCATTCTGTCAGTCAGTGAGAGAGAGAGAGTCAGAGTCAGTCAGTAAGAGAAAGAGTGAGAGAGTCAGTCATTTAGTCAGTCAGTGAGAGAAAGTAGGAGAGTCAGTCAGTCAGTGAGAGAGTCAGGGAGAGAGTCAGTCAGTGAGAGAGTCAGTCAGTGAGAGAGTGGGAGAATCATTGAGGCAGTCAGTTAGAGGAGAGCCATACGGATCATTGGGAGAGAGCCTTGTAGGTTCAGGCACCTGCTGCACGGTATGCAGAGAAAATGGGAAAGTGGAGAGAGAAGGTTGGCTGTGCATCCTCAGCAGACAGCCAGGTAGATAAATGCACCTGCTGAATGGTATGCAGCGATTGATGATGGGATATGCTTGATAATACTTTATTCGATATATTCATATCATAAAAGTACAAACATTTCCAGACATAAAATGTTACTTATAAATAATATTCTGGCTATTTCTTAGCATAAAAACGATAAAAAGCTATTTACAATTTAAAAAAGGATGGTTACAAGGGGGTAAAGTGCAATCACAGTAATATACATATAAGTTGAAAGTTGAGGCATGATCTAGTTTTTTATTTTCATTGAGCAGCCTTGTGCATATAAACCAAGCACTGGCAAGAAACTTTGCAACCCGGCATACAATATACAAAGATGAAGTATCTGTTAGAAGAATACGTAGGGCAATCCTAAAGTCTCTTACACCCAGCTCCCTGCATACTGGTTTTAGCCACCTTGTTCTTGGCCTCTTGTATGCCTTACAAGCAAACAAGAAGTGGGGTAGGGATTCCTTCAGACATGGACATCCTGGGCAGAGGAAGCAATGGTCCCTCATTCTTTTCCACCCCTCTATAAATTTATTAAGAGGGAGTATGCCGTATCTCATTTTCAGATAGAGAGATCTATCTCTTGAGATTTGAATATAGTCTAGAAAGGGCTCTAGCTTTCTGGTGGGCTTATGTTCTAGGAATTTGGTAGTAAGCACCCCCCACTTAGTGCCCTTTAAATCCTCAGCCTGTACCCACTCCCAATAAAAATGTTTAACAATTTGCTTGTGGGGGGGGGGGACTGGGAATCCCACAATTCGCCCATTCCTAAGCTCACAATCAGCTGCCTCAGTTTATTAAGCCACTGTATCTTGTTTGAGCTATTCAGGACAATCAATTCATCCAGGACCTTAGCATGGTTTTCCAGTTCTGGTGTCCTGCTCAGGCGCACCCAGAACAGCAAGGGTCGAAGGCGTACTATGTCTGCAATTGGGCGTTTGCCCGTATCAATAAAAAGGGGTTTCAAAGGTGTTGAGTGAGGAAGGGAAACTAAGTCCCTAACAATGGGATATGTCACAGAGCAAGCCTTTACCATGAATAAAACTGGTTGCACGTAGACAGTAGCTGTGCTGGCCTGCCTCACAAGCAGGAGAGACACAGCATTGGCACTTTACAGCCGTCTCCTACAAGGATCAGGAGCACGGTAAGCATCAGTGCCAGCTTTCCACATACAACATCTACAAACATCAAACAGAACACGCTTTCTTCTCACTGAAAACAGTACAGTAAAGTACAGGCAGCACCAGGCATAACTAGACTCCCACAAACAGAACAGGCACAACAGCACAATCTTCCCTCCGACACTGGGCATGTAGAGCATAGACAAAAGCATGGGAAGCTTTTCTTGCACAGATGACGCACAGCAGAGGAGTACTGTAGCTTCAGACGGATGCCGAACAAGTACAGCACAAGCTTACTAAAGTACAAACTTGGCCCAAATGTGACAAAAAGGCAGGCCAGTTGGTAGAAGAGCAAGCTTTGCTCGGATACTCAACACTACATCATGCATCTCAAGTTTACTTTACACCCCCATGTCACACCATTGCATGTACATTAAAAAAGCGAGATTTATCAGTGCGTTTCTGGAGTTTCCTTTGGATTCCATCACTGCCCTACCCAACTACAACAGTACTTGAGCTGTCAAGGCTCCTGGACAATATTCAAAGCTGAGAACAGGTAAAAGCCTGGATGTAAGGATTAACTTTCTTTTTAGAAGTGTATAGGGTGTGAGCTGGGATTTCTGAGAGGTCAGTGACAGTGATGTGCACTAAGCAGTTGAAAAGCTGTATATGATGGTTTTTAAAGTGGAATTTTAGTAGTGGCACTTGTTGGTATAGCACTGTTAATACATAATACCATTTCACAATATAAATTGTATGATGTATTAACTTGGGTGTGAAAGCGATCAGTGGAAATTTAAACCTATGGTCTTAAGCATAAAGAATCTTGTCCGCAACATAGTAGAAGTTTAGAAGTGAAGTGTTTTAATTATTTGTCTACCAAGTTTAAAACTTAAAGCCCTACATTTGTACGGAAAGTCATGTAAAAAAGACAAAGTGCCTTGTAAAAATTGTAGGGAATAAAATAATTCAAATTAGAAGGAGATAATATCACACACTCCTTCTGAAAGAATGAACCTATGTAATAATAAAAATAATACAAAATGTTCGTAATCTCATGGCTTTATATGTTAACCTTGAACAGTGCAGCAAGAGGGAAATTTTAAGCGTGCAGAAAATGATGTTTCAAAAACATTTCCACATCAAGCTGTTAAGCCTCCCCCCTGTCCAATTAGCCAGTCTTTGCCTCCTACCTCAGCGTGCAAACCTTAAAGGCTAGGAGGATATATTTATTCCCACACATGCTGCTTATTTTTGAAATCAAAGAAAATAATTATGCTGTCCAACCACCAATCGAGATAAGTGGTCGCAGTTGGCCGGATGGCCCAAGTAAACTCAAGAGTAGTCGGTGCTTATAATCTGTTCCACGAGCGCCTCTGACGCCTGCCACCTCTGGGAGCTGTGGAGTCAATCTTACAGCATGAGCCAATCAGATGCAACCTTTTTCAATAAGGAAAGCGGCGAAGGTCAGCAACAGGAATTCAAGGCCTTGCACACCATATTTATCTTACATTATATCACACACCATTCCCCACAAACTAACTGAAATAACTTTACAGACCCCAGCCCACTGAAAACCTATGCCTGCCTGAGCTGGGACTCGAACCCGGGTCCTCAATAGACAGCAGCTCCCCGCTCCGTCAACTGTAGCATCCAAATACATACATAACTATTAAGTAGCCAAAATGTTAAAATTTACAGCATGTCCTGCTTGCACTCACCTTTAGGCATATACCTGAACTAATCAGGTGGACTCGCAAAGCCTACACACATCCGGAAGCGCCGGAAGTGACGTCATTGCTCTGCTGCAAGAACAAATCCAGTGAGGGTGCAATGGCCATAAAAAGGGCACAATGGATCGGCCTTGGTTTCTTTATTTTCCAACTTTACCTTTTGAAAGCAGGAAAACTTCAGGGATTCCAGCGTATCTCAGGTAAGGCATGCTGCAGCTGACACCAAGGGGTCCTGCTTAAACACTTGAGACAGGCCCGAGGTGTCTCCAACTTAATTCGTCTAAAACCGAGGTGCTCCTGATCAGCCGTGATCCACCGAAGTGGGATGATCACTGGTGGCCCTCTACACTGGGTATGCCCCCGATTCCAAAGAAGAAAGTAACAAGCATTTACAATGCAATGGTTTTGCCTTTGTTAAAGTTAGAGCTATTGGCATTGCTCGACATTATTTTTTATTTTTTTTAACATAAATAAATGGCATTGTCATTTACAATGCCAATAGCTTAATCTCTCGCAAATGACACACACAAACACCCACAGAGAGCCCCCCCCACACACACACAGAGCCCCCCACACACACACAGCCACACAGAGCCACCCACACACACCCACAGAGCCCCCCACACACACAGCCACACAGAGCCCCCCACACACACAGCCACACAGAGCCTCCTACACACTGCGAGCCCCCCACACACTGCAAGCCCCACCACACACTGCCAGCCCCCCCCACACACTGCCAGACCCCCACACACTGCAAGGCCCCCCCACACACTGCCAGCCCCCCCACACACTGCCAGCCCCCCCCCACACACACTGCGAGCCCCCCCACACACACTGCAAGCCCCACACACTGTCTGGCAGTGTACATCAGGCCCTCAGAATTCCATACAGCTTTGGAGAGAGTTATTCTGCAACTGTTCATTATAAAGAATATATTATTTCCCAACTATACATTAAAATGATATTGCAAGACACCTGCAGTTCCAAGCAAACTATGGAACCGTGGAACAACATATGTTACATTGACTTCAATTAGGGTGTGGCCAGACGGCTATATTCATGACACTGAACAAAACAAACTATCAACTCCATGAAATAACAACGGGTTTGGGCATTCGTTCGCCCAGCGGAACAACATATTAAGCATGGGCGGAAAATCCGTTTCGCTCGCGGATTTTGCGGATTTTCGGTAAATTCGCAATCCGCGAGATTTGCGAATCTCCCGCAAAATCCGCAAATCCGCGAGCAGCGGATTTTGCTCGCACTGTTCGCACTGTTCGCGTGAGTTCGCGCCCTGCGAATAAGTGCAAAATTGCAGAAATACGATCTTAGCAAAACTGAAACTACTTACCAGGTTCAAAAGTTCAGGCTCATCATTAGTAGCCATTTCCTGTAGTGCTTCCTGAGGGGCCCCTCCAGAGTTCAGTTGCCAGTTGCAACTATTATGTGACCCTGCTCTGAACCTCAGAATAGTTACACATATGCCACAAAGGTCCTGAATTACAGCTAAGGGAGACAAGCAGGAGCCAGGCTGGAAGTTCAAATCCATTAATCAGCCCCTAATTCATTATTGTCAGTTGGGGCAGGGCAGGTGTTGTAACTAATTTTGCAACAATGAAAGCACTTAGCAAGTGCAAAAGATCACTAATCAGGAAGCACTAAGGAAGCAGGTGCCAGCTAAAAAAATATTCTGTGACACATTAATCAGCCCCAAATTAATTCAGGTCACTTGAGGCAGGGAAGGTGTGCTTGCGTTGCCATAATAATGTACACTGACTGGACAACCAGAGGGTGCTGTGATGAAACAGAGGGTGGCATTGGTGGGCCAGAGGGTGGCATGAGTAGTCAGAGAGTGGCAGTGGTGACAGAGAGTGGCAGTGATGAAGAAGAGTGTCCCAAACACAGGCTGGACACGTAGAAACAACAAGTTCGCGAAACTTGCGACCCGACAGGTAAGTTCGCAATTTGCGACATTGTACAAAACCCTCGCGAACTGGCAGAAACCCACGCAAACACAAAAAAAAAAAATCCGCAAATTCGCGAGAATTCGCGGATTTTGCGGATTGCGAGTTCGCAAATCCGCAAAATTCGCGAACGCGAGATTCGCAAAATTCGCCCATGCTTACAACATATGGCAAGGTTCATAATATGGGAAATGAGCGTGACTATGGACCCCCACAACAGAAAACGTACGCCGAGATACAACCTAGATAGAAAGAAACCCCTGAACGGAATGCCTGATACTCAGGGAACAACATCTATTTAATACAGCATCGAAGTAAGCAACCTTCTCGGCGCTGACATGCAGAGTAAAAGAGACGACCACGTCCCTTTAGGGAGAGCCATGTGTTTAAGAACATCTTTGTTTTGTATTCCTTTAATGCTGTGCACATCAATCAACACCACAGAACTCACCTGAGCCGCAGACCACGAAAATGAAAAGCGCCAGGAGCCAGGGGGTCCCACCGAGGACTTCTCCTCCTGTGCATTCCTCTTCCAGAGGAGAAAGAGTGGTCAGTACATGGACTACGCTGGACCCAAAAAGCCACAAAGTATCAGCATAGAGGGCACCCTTTAACTAGAGGCGGGTAATAGCAGGGGGTACATTTAGGCTCCAGGTGGAAAGTGGAGTGTCTAGTAATGTATCCATAAGGAGAGAGTGCCCTGCCTCTGGAATGGACATCGGACAGTATACAGAACTGCACTTGGGCTTACTGACAAGAATACGTCAGCAAAATGGGTTACACTTGACCCACAGGATCAGAAAGTGACAATTAATTAAAAGGGATACACCCCATGCCATATTAAGATGGGTTCAGTACAATAAAGTGACACACCTGAGAGAGAGGGATCAGAGTAGAGGCTGCCCCTAGATGGGTGGATTCCCCCAGCCCCTTACCCCTGCAGATCACAGGGGGAACCTAACAGATTTACGAGCTACGTCACCAAAGGGGCAAGTAAGGAGCGTCAGACAGGTGAGCGCTCACCGTGGTCTTAGCTACATTGCCGCGTTGGGTGATGTTCTTGCTGTGCTTCTCGTTAGCCATCCGTATCCTCTGCTTAGCCACCATCGTGTCGCGCGACCAGTAGAAGGAGACGATGCTGATTGTGCTGCGGGGTAAGTGGGCGCTGCTGGCAGGACGTGAGCTGCTGCCGCCGCAGGGAGCACCGGTTGTGAACTCGATGTAAACCACAAGACAATATCACATAAACAATCGGGACGAAAAATTGAAAAATAACATTATCCTGGTACAGAGCAATGAAAATGTCAGTACACGTGGTATCCTAATTTCATAAAATGATTATATTCACATTTGTTTTTAGTACTTTATGTTCCAAAAGGTATCCAAATTTCATAGAGGAGTAGCTCCAGTCATGTGAAGAAAATGCGCTGACGCACGTTTCAGTGTGGGGCACCCAGATGCACTGGTCACACCTTCATCAGGGCGCTATACTGGTAGTGAGGGGGGCATCATGAACCTGGATAGTCTAAAAATGACACAGACAAATCCTGAGTATATTGGGGAGAGGAGTTGACCTAACCGCTAGGGTGGTCGACCTCGAATCTGCCGAACCGGGTTCGAGTCTCTGCAATGACGCTGAGCATCCTGTAATTCTGGGCAAATCACTTAATCTCCCCGTGCCTAACAAAAATTAATGTGTGTCCTCTTGTAACGTAACCGGTGCTATGTAAAGCACTTTGATACCAGATACGTTCGGGTCAAGTTCGTGCTATATAAAACTCTGTAAAACAAAGCTCTGCTGGCTTTGCTGCTGTTTACTTTACCAAGGATTTGGTGCTCCGGCCCGCCTCGAAATGTGGATGAATGGAAGGGCTTCTGCCAGGTGCAGCTTGTTATTATACAGGGTGCTGGGAATCATGTATCCCGACTCGAGGCCGGCCAGGAATCCACATGAGGGGCTTGAATGTAAAGGGGACCCAGGAAGCCTAAGGATACCATCTTGCACACAGCGCTACCCGCCTTGCTACTCTCACCTTCACTCTGGCGAAAAGGAAAACATCATCCTTCCCCCAATGCACAGCCATTCAGACAAAGTGCATCCTGGGACCTGTGGTTACATCCAACACTACAGTGGGCGTGCTAAAAGGCAATCGTGGGGGCGAGCTCTCAAACCAATGGGAGCACAACAGGACACTCAAAGGTGTGGGCGGAGCAGCACTGTGAATGATAGAGGCGTCTGAGGACGGCGAAAGCGCAGAAATTCATTATGCCTGTGAAATCAATTAAATGGTTTCATAACTGAACTCCCCGAGTGGCCTCTTACCTTTTTGCATTGGAGGGGTATTTTGGAGATATATATATCAAAATGCCTATAGTAAGAATCATACACACTGAAACTCGAAAAAGTTGGGAATAAAGTCTACTCAAAACTAATTTAAAAAACGTCAAAGTCATGCCACTTTACTAGATAGTTTACCTTATAACCCACTGCTGACAGAAACCATGCTGCGTGCTAGGATTCAACATGAGGTGGAATACCCACACCCGATAGCTGGAGCGTGTCAAAACATCACCCTAGATTTAGAGTGATAGATAAAGATTGAAGATTAGCAAGGCCATGGGTTAGAAGCGTGATACAGGTAAGTTAAAAGAAGTCTCAAGATAGATCTAAACTGAATGGCTGGTACCTGTAGTCAGTAATGATAGATCGTCTAACAACTCCTGGCAATAGAAGCTGTTACGAGAAACATTATTCAACAGGGGAGATGATAGACTAAAAAGGAGATAATTAGGAACATGAAAGATAGGAAAAGTTGACGGAGTGGTACCAGAAGCTATGCAATGTATCCAACGAAAAGGCCAGGTTACCTAGGAATTAAAGTTATGTGGAATACAAATCTCCAGTACTGCTATAGAAGATGGAGCTCTAGGTTCTAAGGGCGACATTCAAGGCATAGGTGTTTTCATATGATAAAATATTAATCAGAATGTGGAAGAAGGAATCACAGAGCCATCAGCGGAACACAGGAATCTGGGAACCACAACACAGGTGACGCCTTAAAAATTTGAAATAAAACAGCAACGCCACAGTCGACGGCAGTGAGAGAGGGTAAGTCAAAATAGATGGAACAAGCTGTAAATGTAAACAGTACCAGAGCTGACAAACCCATACGTGAAGATAGAAAAGAGACAAAACTGCCCTAGGATCAGATAGACAGGGAGTACAGGGCAGAGAAATCCCCAAAGTGTAAACGGTACGGTAGGGATCACCGATAAAGGTATAAAGGGTGCATAAAAACACAAAGTATCCCTAATATACACACGCACACTATATACAAAGCCAGCTCCCCTCTGGCTGTCGTGCACTGTGAAGACCAGGGTTTCCATGGAAGTGTTCCTAGCCCTTGTGCCTCTTGAAACTGCTCTCAGCTTTCCTGGCTTGTGATGCTTGGGGGCTTCCAGGAAAGTGTTCTCTGGCCCCTTGGAACAATATTATACAGATGCCTAGGCGCTGTATAGTTTGGCAGCTAACAAGTTGAAAAGAGAGAAAGTGAGAGTCGCCAGGACGATTAATTTTATTGTTTCTACTCCCTATGGGGTAGCATCAGCCCCGCGTGGTCTTGGCATTTGTAAATGCATGTACCTCTAGTCGCATTTTGTTGTCAATCAAAGGGGAAGGTATAGGCCTAGACTCTCCCCCGTGACTAGTGTGTAATGGACCGTGCTGAAGTGCCTCGATGCATGCCTCAGCCTTTACAGACCCAGGAGCTGGTTTGGGCTTTCCACGTCAAGGCAGGGCTTGGGCCCTCCACAGCTGCCGTGTCTCCCAACTGCAGCACCAACAGCCGAGCTCCAAGCGCAGCAGCAATTCCACGGTTCAGGCTCCACTGGCCACTCAGGAAGACCAGGGGAGGACAACGCCGCCACTCTAGGTTCAGGCGGAGATGCTGTGCAACATCCAGGCGCTGTTGCGCTGTGTGGCAGACCCACGACACAGGCAGCCGGCGAAACGACAACCAATAAACAAAGGGGAGATGCGGCGCGACTCCCAAGCGCCGCTGGGCTGCACCGCAGGCTCACGACTCGGCTCAGAGGCCGATCACGGACCAAGTGTAGCTCGCTGGGGTGGCATCAGGCGAAATCGAGCCGCGGCCCCAGATTGAGAGGAGCAGGCACGCAACGAGCGGACAGCACCACAATAGCGGACCCCAAGCCCAGTACGAATCACAGGGCTAAAGCTGCAAGAACTGCCGTGATGCCTCGGGCCCGGTGCAAGCCGCCGGATTTAGGCCGATTCACCGGGGCAGTCACTGCGGGGACCAGGGACCCAACGCCATTGGTCAGGTTCTCATCATTGAAGATCCGTCCTCCCAGGGTGCAGGGCATTAACCAGCCAAGTAGCGCTGGGGTCAGGGTAGTGAGGGCACCGAGCCGAGACGTGATGGTCACACAGCATTCATTCCAGCACTCCGAAGAGGGCATCTTGGCTCATCTAATCCCTCGGGCAGCTCTTCGCACGTCCCCATATCGCACGGCGAAAGGGGGAGGAGAGGCGAAGAGGAGACCACGGGTGCCGTCAATCCCGGCCCAGATTCGGGGGCGTGCCCGAGAATCGGATTTCGGCTGATGTCGCCAAAAGCTAAAAATTCTGGGGAACGCCCCCGAATCTGGTCCGAGATTGACGGACAGAGCCTTCCTCCCAATGGCTAGCCTCCATTTATGGAGCTAGCCAATGGGAGGAGGGGGCGGATACCCGACCCCACACAGAAATCATAACGTTTTTTGGCGCATGCGCACTACGTGCGCATCGCCAGTCAAAACCTAAAAAACGTGGGGATTCTTATGGACAACTCACTCACTCTTGACTCCCACACAAAAGGAGTGGCAGGCACTTGCTACGGCCGCCTACGCTCCCTCAAGCATATTCTAGGTTTCTTTGAGCCTCCTACCCGCCAGATAATAGTCCAGTCCTTGGTGCTATCTCATCTGGATTACTGTAATGTTCTTATGCTTGGCTCAAACCTGACGGTTACAAAAAGACTTCAAAGGGCTCAGAACGCTACCACCCGCACTCTTTTTGCCTTGCCGAAACGCTGCCACACCTCACAGACTTTACGACGTCTACACTGGTTACCTGTAAAACAAAAAATCCAATTCAAAACCCTCTGTCTAATCCATAAAATTCTCTACGGCCATGGCCCTCAAATACTACAGGGACTTTGTACTTTCTACACCCCCACGCGTGCTCTCCACTCTGCTGATCTCCACCTTGCCGCACCATCAGGGTCCGCAGGAGTAGAGCAGGTGGTCATTCATTTAAGTACATGGCTCCGATACTTTGGAATTGTATCCCCACAAAGGCACGTACCACCACAAACGATCAGCTCTTCCGAAAACAAATTAAAACTTGGCTGTTCTCCTCTATCTAAGGCCCCCGCACTCGAGGTGCCGGCCATTCTGTTACTCTGTGTCCGCTGTGTTTTGCCGTTCAGCCCGTCCGCAAGCGCTGGGACGCCCTGTTGCTGGGGTAGCCATGCGCTATATAAACTTGTTTAACATAACATAACATAACATATCAACGTGGTGCCGGCAGCACGTCCCATGCAGTCAACCACACCCCCGGGCTACTGGGGAGCCCTGCAGGCCAGTGTCAATTACCCCAATTCTGAGCATGGGGCCTTGCATAAAAAAAGAGCAGGCAGTCCTAGACATCCGGCCCCAGGGCTTAAAGCGAGCCGGGTCCTGCTGGTAATCTTTAGGTGCCCTTCTACCCAGTGCCACAAGGACTAGATTTTATGTTTTAAATATATAGCTCACGCTGGGAGCGCATTAAATCAAGCAGCAGTTAAAATATAAAGGGGAAACGTTTTTCAAACCACAGGAGGTGCAGGCTCAAACCTGCTTTCTTAACTTGAGAGTCGACTGCTCTAACATTAGGCCACAGCCTTCGCCACCAAAAATGAGTAAAATCTTTAGTATTATAAACAACAAAGTGAGAGTTGTTACTTATTTATCTGAAGCAAATTACACCCAATGATAAAGCCAATAGTCCTGGCTTGTTGTGGGTGTAACGTTACTTGTGTTTTATGGCAAATGAATGGACAGAAGCAGCAAAATTCCAGTGGGGCAGCTCTGTGCAAAGGAAAGATGTTTGGTTTCAGTGAAGGGCCCGTTTGATTTTTGTTTTGTTATGAGGGGGGAGCCTGCAGGCCAGGGTCAACCCCAAGTCTGAGCCCTGGGCCTCGCATAAAAAAAGAGCAGGCAGTCGTAGACTCCCGGCCCCAGGTCTGAAAGTGGGCCGGGTCCTGCCGGTGCTGACCGTTAATCTTTAGGTGCCCTTCTCTACCCCTCACTGCCACAGGGACTAGATTTTATCTTTTAAATATATAGCGCACACTGGGAGCGTATTAAATCGAGCAGCAGTTAAAATATAAAGGGGAAAATGTTTTCAAATCACAGGAGGTGCAGGCTCGAATCCTGCTTTCTTAACTTGAAGGTCGACTGCTCTAATAGGCCACAGCCTTCCCACCAAAAACGAGTAAAATCTTTAGTATTGTATACAACAAAGTGAGACTTGTTCTTTATTTATCTGAAGCAAATTACACACATTGACAAAGCCAATAGTCCTGGCTTGTTGTAGGTGTACTTTTACTTGTGTTTTATGGAAAAATGAATGGACAGAAGCAGCTAAATACTAGTGGGGCAGCACACTATGCTAAGCCCAGATTTTAGGCTTAAGCATTAGTTACTTTACACATGGACCTGTTAATTTTTTTGTTTTTGTGACACCTTCAACCTCACGGTATGCCCCAGTGCGCACAGATGTGGTGCCAGATGCTTGTATATCTGAATGTGTACTGCATAATAGCTTAGTGTAATTGTATAGTGACAATGGCTGCTTAGCAGCTGATGGCATACCATCTTTCCAGATCGAAAGTGTAGTGAGAGATGCTGAGGAAAGTGGATTAGAGCTGTGTGCTTGGCGGCAAAAGCAGACAGAGCATAGAATTAGACCTTCAATTATACTGGTGTACTCATATTAAATACCAGTCCTCATTGGAAGAGCTTGTACTCTACTATTAGAGGCCTAGCTGTGTTGCTGAGTAATGAGAAGAGTAGGCCGGGGAATAGCTAGGGGTGGGTGTTTGGAGTGGTAAAACACCCACATAAATGTGTTCTGTAGTAATTTGTTGCACTGCTATCCCTTTCCGCTACCCCTTAAACCCCCATCATGTCTTGCTTCTTAGATACTGTGCGTTAACAAGCTATGTGACCATGATTGTTGGGAAACCTGATCCCTATGCTGCAGTCTCTACAGCAGGGGCTGCAAGGCCTGTGTTACACCCACCCGAGTCGGGGTGCCTTCATCACTGCTGTTGCATGAATGTTGATGTGTAGCTTTACTTTAATTGAAGGGGATGTGCTTCGTATGGCCAGGTTCCCAGCAGGTTTTTAGTTCCTACTAATTTTCAAATTAGCCAGCTGGTTCTGAGCAAACAGGAGGCTGTTGTGTAACTAAGGTAGAACGATGTTCTCAGCAGTCAAATGATGTCAATTGTCACTTCTATTAAGCCAGGTGTTTAGATCAGGGAGGGAGGATATTTACAATAGAATGTCTGAATTTCCAAAATTGGTAACTCCACGCTCTGACATTTTTTAAAACACTTTCTGTCCTTTTCCTGGTTTCTACTTTGCCTCACAACTTCTCTCTTTGCCCCTGATGCCTTGAAATACCTAAGTCGGGTGGCTTATTAGTGGAATAAAGCATCATGGTCAAAGGTTCAGGATATGGTGGGTCCACTCAACCATTCGCCCTTTAGAGGTTGACAAAATGAGTAACATTGAGCTGGGCAATGATAAACATGTTGTTTAGCGGCAAGATACCCCTGGGTGAACGTGCACTTTACAGGTGCATGTTATATTGAAGTTACATGTGGTCGGCATATAATGCTTTGTGCATGAGACCACTAGGAACAACTTATTTAAGTATTTCTATGACATTTCTATGGCATTTGCCACACTGTCTACAGTATCCAAATCTCTGCTCCTGTTGCCTTGAGGTGCATGTGGTTTGCATATGGTGCAGATATATGGGAGCTCTCTTGCCCCAACTACCTTTCATTCCCCTTTCTTCTACGAAATCCCCACTCTAGCTTTTTTTCCCCAGCAAAGAGCATCAGAAGTCTTACCGTAGTCCTATGGGGTTTAGATTGGTCACTTTCTACCGTTAGAAGCATGTGATAGAATGGATGAGATGGGGCATGGTTAATGGTGTGATCAGCTGTATTGCACTACCAAGCAACACCAATTGAATTACTTTCCGCATGATGGCAATGAGTCAAATTATAGCAGCTCCATAGGGATCTGCCTACCATTATATCATATGAATGTAATCCCTTTAGCACCTAACGGCTAGGGCGGTCAACCTCGAATCTGGGGAACTGGGTTTGAGTCTCTGCAATGACGCTGAACATTCTGTAATTTTGCGCAAATCACTTAATCTCCCCATGCCTAACAAAATAAAAATAAATAGAAAAATGAATGTGTCCTTATGTAATGCAACTGGGACTATGTTAAGCGCTCTAATACCCGATCCAGGTCAAGTTCGCATTATATAAAACTCTTTAAAATATATATATATATATATGTTTTTAAACTGGATTATTATGCAATTTCCTCAATGGCCTTTAGTGAATTCTTAACACTTCTTCCAAAATCTACGCATATTAGTTATAAATTGCATCAGGTCAGTGTACTTTTTGTGATGCTTTTCTCCAATTAAATAATCTGTGAATCGGTTTGATATACTTTGTATTATACCTCTGAAACTAGACCAGTCACAAACTAATTCCTGGTTTTTATATATAGCAGGACATAATCAAGCTTTCATTCAATGTCCTGTTTTTCGCTTGCGATCGCTCTGTGTGTGTTAGAAAAGATGGAGACTTTCTTTCTTTTGGACAATTCGGGTGAAGTTCTTTGTAAATGGCTGATCGAAAACAGATGAAACTGGTTGGCCAATCACCGAAGACAGAGATTTTAAAACTATGATTCTTTTCCAATCATCTGGTAAGCACAATAAGTAAACTTTTATATTAAGATTGTAACTGCAGGATAATGGTACTAATTTCCAACATGATTCAGTAAAATCCTACATTTGGGAATAAGTTAATCCAATAATGGTCAGTAAAAATTAACATGCATGTCCTCACATATTCCTTGCAGTGCTCTCCAATGACAAATGTGCCACTTATGAAAAGGGCTGAAACGTTTAGCTCGTGGCACTACTATAAGACAGCCATTTGTGGATAATCTATTTTATTTAGGCAATTTCTTTCTGGCGGTTCAGGTTCAGGCTTACAATGTGTTCTGTCTAATAAGGAAAACTTACTTTGTTATGGATAGATTATACATTTGTCCTTTAATATCAATACCTGTTTATGTATATATTCTAGCTAGCGCTTGAAGATATATTGCAAGTGATCAATGTATTATCTCTGTTTTGAAGTTTATATATAAATATGTTTTTTTCATTTTTTAGTGAAGAAACAGTGTCTTACGATTCAAAATATTTTAGAAGACCTAATTGCAAGCAATTCTGGTACAACGGAGGGTGTAAAACAGGTGTTGCTTCAAAGGGCACCGGAGGAAAAGCAGTTGATAATGGACTGTGGCAATCGGGGAAGCGCTGGAAGACTTAAGAGGGTGTTAAGTAAACTCCAAGAGGAGGAAATTGCAGAGAAAAGGTGCAATGACAAAAAGGCCAAGCAGAGTGGGCAGGATTACGTAAGAGTTGCTAACCATACTCATGCTGAAAGCACAGCTTCTCAGTCTGGTGATGAAAGTTCGCGGATGAATGTGCAGAAACTTGAAAACCTGGTCCTTTTAGCAGGGATGGCGAGTTTCCTTCATCCAAAATTTACAAGTAAATATGACGCAGTAGAACGTGAAAATGAACTTGTCTTGAAGTCCCTACTTAAATCCAAATGTCAAGGACAAAAACATGCCTCGCTTTCACCACCACACCAGTTAATACCCAAAAAACATTTTCCTACACAAGAGCTGGCTGTTTCGAGCAATGGAGTAACACCTACTAAACCCTGCTAACAAGAACCCAAAATGATGGTACACTTGGCACCACTTAGTTTGACACCACAAGGTTTTGTGGCTCATGGCTCGCAGTCACACAGCCCGGCCTACAGTGACTTTCCATCTGCAGTACCGCCTGTGAATGTGAACTGTACCCCTTGACATGATGACTCCTAAGAGCTAAATGAGTGCTGGCATTATACACATGTGCATATTGTTAAGCATGTATGCCAGCCTTTTTTCCTTGGTGAACGTAACATGCCTTTTGTTGCCAAAACAACATAAGTTCTAATGGTTATCTCTACAAAAAGCCTTGATACTTATTAAAACATTGAATTAATATGTATAAAAATGATCGCAGCACACCACTTATCATAACAGTAATACACTTTTTGCAAAAAATCATAGGACAGTCAATTGAGCTCTTGAAGATTTCTTCCTTCTTTTTTATTCTTTCAAACTCCAATCCCTTTTGTCATGCCAACGCGTTTCGCGAGGTTAAAAAAAAAACTGCTTCATCAGGGCGGAAATGATACAAGAAGCGCTTTTACAATAATATTCCTGTCCAAAGCGCTACATGCGTTAATATAGAGCCCCCTCGTTGCCAACAACCCTGTGCTTTCACTTGTTATAACACTCGGTGAGAAATGCACAATATTCGTCCGTTATTGACACCTTGTGATTCACTCGTTTAGAAAAAGATATTGCCACATTGTACATTTCTGATTAGTAATATTCACGCATAGCATTAAAAATTCATTGTCTAGCAATGGCTAAACCACAGCCATATGATGTGTTGGTGACCTAAGTATAATAAAATAATACCAGATGAGACCACTGTGTCATTTTACAAATAAATTCCCCAAGTACAAAATGCAAAAAAGCATTGAACTACATTCAACACGTAGTTACCGCAATCCTCATATTAATTCCTTGGTACCCGATGTTAAAACGAAATTCATTTGAAAAAACAATTACCTCCTGAGAGACAGGGCAAGGTTAGAATCATAGAGCATTTGATCAGTAGTTAAAATATTCACTGGACGATTCCCTACCTCCTTAGTTGAATCGACTTTCTTTTCAATTAATAGTTTGCTATGATGGTTTCCTCAACCACTAAATGCCACCTGTGTTCGTTTCTACAAAGCAAATGGAAACACATACTTATCCGTGCTCATTTTAAACCTGCGCCCTTTCTTTTCCATAGCCCAATACAACATATACTGCCAATTTGTGGCCAATCTTACCTTTTAACTTTATATACTGCAGGCGGTAAACACATAGGGGCTGCTGTTGTTGTTTCTTATTAATAAGGGTGCCAAATACTCCCAATTTTTCTGCAATTTAAATAAGAAATCCCATTAAGTCTCAATCCTTTGTGGTGCAGTTATAACTCTCGAAGAACCATTTGCTTAATACCACCTACCAGAAGTCCGTTTATTGTGCTCCACTTCTCAAAATAACCGCCGCCACATGCCCACTTCTCTATTAGGGTCTCCCCCTGTCAAATCAAAGAATATGCTACCATTACTCCTCCGAGTAAACCACCATTTCGATAAACCAATCCCAAATTTCACTTGCTTACCTCCTCAAGTATTCCTCAGCTCACCCGAGTACAGACAACCCAGTTCATCGTCCTCCATACTCCTAAATACGTCATTGATGCGTGGACATAGAAAGCGGACTACTGAGAGCCACGTATGTCCTCCATATTAGATTGGTTAAAGTCTTTGTGCTCCGATCCCCTGATACATCCTGTTGATATTCGAACTCCTTAATCGCTTCATATTATCAATCGTAAAAAAACCTTATCAAATAATGCGATCATAGTTATTAGATCGCATGACAACAGATCATTAGCGCCTTGTTTAAAATTGCAAACCAATAAAGTTTTGCCACAAATGCTTAAAAATCGTAAGTTCATACTCCGCCATCTTGGACTAGTTAGAGTTTACTTCACCATAGTTATGTATATTCCTTCCGAGGATCTTAGCTCAAACTATAAAGAAGTTGAGCACTATGCCGCCTTTTCCCCAATTTGCATGAATTTCCCAATGATTGACACACCCATAATTTCTGGAGCGCATAGTATACAAAGCCCACTTCATCACATTTGCATTTACAGAGCCTTGTCCATCCCTCATGCTAATTGGTCACTCCATGTGCCTCTATTATTTGCATCATGCAGTCTATTTCTTTTCCTCATAATTCTAGATTATAACTAGAGCATCTGTGATCAAAACACTCATCAGATCAAGAGCTACTCACTCCTCTTAAATAACGATACTACTGATCCTCATTTTGCCAAATGAAGATCAATCAATTAGTCGCCAAGAAAATATTGTAGCTCCTGATCAAAATATAGGCCGTCTTCTATGGCCCTTAGATGCATGATTATTTAAATTGCAGAAAGATTGGGAGTATTTGGCATCCTTATTAATAAGAAACTATGACAGCAGCCCCTATTTGTTTACCGCCCGCAGTATATAAAGTTAAAAGGTAAGACTGGCCACAAATTGGCAGTATATGTTGTATTGAGTTATGGAAAAGAAAGGGCGCATGTTTAAAATGAGCACGGATAAGTATATGTTTCCATTTGCATTGTAGAAATGAACACGGGTGCTTTTTAGTGGTCAAGGAAACCTTCACAGCCAAGTATTAATTGAAAAGAAAGTCGATTCAACTAAGGAGGTAGGGAATCGTCCAGTGAATATTTTCATTACTGATGAAATGTGCTATGATTCTAACCTTGCCCTGTCTGTCAGGAGGTAATTGTTTTTCAAATGAATTTCGTTTTAACATCAGGTACCAAGGAATTAATATGAGGATTGAGGTAACTACATGTTGAATGTAGTTCAATGCTTTTTTGCACTTTGTACTTGGGGAATGTAATTGTAAAATGACACAGTGGTCTCAGCTGGTATTATTTTATTATACTTAGGTCACCAACACATCATATGGCTGTGGTTTAGCCATTGCTAGACAATTACATTTTAATGCTATGCGTGAATACTACTAATCAGAAATGTACAATGTGGCATTATCTTTTTCTAAACGAGTAAATCACAAGGTGTCAATAATGGACGAATATTGTGCATTTCTCACAGAGTGTCATAACATGTGAAGGCACAGGGTTGTTGGCAACGAGGGGGCTCTACATTAACGCATGTAGCGCTTTGGACAGGAATAATATTGTAAAAGCGCTTCTTGTATCATTTCCAGCCCTGATGAAGCAGTTTGATTTTTTTTAACCTCGCGAAACGCGTTGGCATGACAAATTTCACTTGCTTGCCTCCTCATGCGTCTAAGGGCCGTAGAAGACGGCCTAAATTTTGATCAGGAGCTACAATATTTTCTTGGCGACTAATTGATTGATCTGCATGGCGAAAAATGAGGAGCAGTAATATCGTTAATTAAGAGGAGTGAGTAGCTCTTGATCTGATGAGTGTTTTGAACACAGATGCTCTAGTTATAAGCTAGAATTATGAAGAAAAGAAATAGACTGCATGATGCAAATAATAGAGGCACATGGAGTAACCAATTAGCATGACGGATGGACATTAGGCTCTGTAAATGCAAATTTGATGGAGTGGGCTTTATATACTATGCGGTCCAGAAATTGTGGGTGTGTCAATCATTGGGAAATTCAGTTAAATTGGGGAAAACGTGGCATAGTACTCAACTTCTTTACAGTTTGAGCTAAGATCCTCGGAAGGAATATATATAACTATGGTGAAGTAAACTCTAACTAGTCCAAGATGGCGGAGTATATTCGTACTATTTTTAAGCATTTGTGGCAAAACTTTATTGGTTTGCAATTTTAAACAAGGCGCTAATGAACTGTTGTCATGCAATCTAATAACTATGATCGCATTATTTGATAAGGGGGTCTTTTACGATTGATAATATGAAGCGATTAAGGAGTTAGAATATCAACAGGATGTATCGGGGATCGGAGCACAAAGACTTTAACCAATCTCATATAGCGGACATACGTGGCTCTCAGTAGTCTCTTTCTATGTCCACGCATCGATGACCTATTCAGGAGTATGGAGGATGAGGAACTGGGTCGCCTGTACTCGGGTGAGCTGAGGAATACTTGAGGAGGTAAGCAAGTGGAATTTGGGATTGGTTTATCGAAGTGGTGGTTTACTCAGAGGAGTAATGGTAGCGTATTCTTTAATTTGACAGGGGGAGACCCAAATAGAGAAGCGGGTGGGTGGCGGCACTTATTTGGAGAAGTGGAGCACAATCGGCGGACTTCTGGTAGGTGGTATTAAGCAAATGGTTCTTCGAGAGTTATAACTGCACCACAAAGGATTGAGACTTAATGGGATTTCTTATTTAAATTGCAGAAAGATTGGGAGTATTTGGCATCCTTATTAATAAGAAACTACGACAGCAGCCCCTATTTGTTTACCGCCCGCAGTATATAAAGGTAAAAGGTAAGACTGGCCACAAATTGGCAGTACATGTTGTATTGGGTTATGGAAAAGAAAGGGTGCATGTTTAAAATGAGCACGGATAAGTATGTGTTTCCATTTGCATTGTAGAAATGAACACGGGTGCTTTTTAGTGGTCAAGGAAACCTTCAAAGCAAAGTATTAATTGAAAAGAAAGTCGATTCAACTAAGGAGGTAGGGAATCGTCCAGTGAATATTTTCATTACTGATCAAATGCGCTAGGATTCTAACCTTGCCCTGTCTGTCAGGAGGTAATTGTTTTTTCAAATGAATTTCGTTTTTACATCAGGTACCAAGGAATTAATATGAGGATTGAGGTAACTACGTGTTGAATGTAGTACAATGCTTATTTGCATTTTGCACTTGGGGAATGTAATTGTAAAATGACACAGTGGTCTCAGCTGGTATTATTTTACTATTCTTAGGTCACCAACACATCATATGGCTGTGGTTTAGCCATTGCTAGACAATGCATTTTTAATGCTATGCGTGAATATTAATAATCAGTAATGTACAATATGGCAATATCTTTTTCTAAACCAGTGAATCACAAGGTGTCAATAATGGACGAATATTGTGCATGTCTCACAGAGTGTCATAACGTGTGAAAGCACAGGGTTGTTGGCAACGAGGGGGCTCTATATTAACGCATGTAGCGCTTTGGACAGGAATGTTATTGTAAAAGCGCTTCTTGTATAATTTCAGCCCTGATGAAGCCATTTGGTTTTTTTGAACCTCGGCGAAATGCGTTGGCATGACAAAAGGGATTGGAGTTTGAAAGAATAAAAAAGAAGGAAGAAATCTTTAAGAGCCCAATGGACTGTCCTATGTTTTTTGCAAAAAGTGTATTACTGTTATGATAAGTGGTGTGCTGCGATCATTGTTATAAATTGTGTGCAATCTTAGGATTGTATAGTTAGAAGTAGGGTGTTCTCTTCTCCCATTGACATTGCAAGCACCCAAGGGAACTAGAATTCTTGAATAAATTTGTGAGTGCATTACTACATGAGCGCCAATATTTTCCCATACACCCAAAGAGTTGAAATTGAATTAATATGGTACATTCATTTCCTCAGCAATAGGGCACATATACCTATCTATTAAAATGTGAGTAAACAAATGGAAAACTGTTTGATATGATCAGTATAAATGATGGACTAATGGTTGCTTTTCTTTTTTTCCCCCCCTCAGGACAATGAAGAATCATTTCATTTGATGACGTAGGAAAGTCCATCATTCAACACTGGGGTATTTTTTTTTTTTTAACGTACATATGATTTGCTTTCTCTCTAAGGAAATGGTATATAACTCCTTGTCCATAATTAATCAAAACAAAAGCTTTTCGGTTGGCCCTGGTTCCTGTCTGAATGAGGAGTGTGTACGATTACAAGCCGAAAACAAACACTCAAAAGGTGCGTGCTTGATATTCTACCTTTCCACATAAACTGTCGCAAATTCTCATTAATAATCTTTTTTTCCATCCAAACGCATGTATTGCCAAAAAGTATGCTTGTTATGTGTATATTGTATTTATTATCTGCTGCCTTTAACAACTGTATTTATTTGATTATAGCACAGTTGCAAGGCACTTGCAATAGTGAGTTGGTTATACAGTCTTTGCAAGCTGCGCTGTCTGCTTTGACCATTTCTAGGAATTTAACAGATACAACAGCATAAAAAATATGCAGTCGATCATTCACTGTACAAAAGGTACTTCTACTCTTTGCCACTCTTTTAGCACAGTTAAAGTTTATATGGGACAAACCTTATAGATTTCCTGCATGAGGACTTTGACATCCTTCTGCATGCAATGTTTTTAAATATAGCTGCTTTATACTCCTGGAGCTAACCTAGCAAATATTACATTGTTAGCCATGTACAGATACCAAATCAAAATAAAAAAACAATCTCTTCCATACATATTTTTTTGTATGTAACCTAACATTATGGCAAATAGTTAATAGTTGTGTTATTTTGCAGACTGATATGCACTAGTTGGTAAAGGACCCAAATGATCCTTCATGGTTCAGATACGTACTCGTTCCAAAGAGAAAATTGCACAGACTCTTGGAGGAAGCCAAGGCAGCTCGGGACAGTGCAGGTTTTCTTCTCAATGGTATCAGCGAAATACTTTTTTCTCCTAAAGAACTTGCATCTGCAAAAGGTGTAACGAAGGCTCGTGCTGAACAGCTGTCCTTGATGAGGAGAAGGATGATGCATTGTTTGGTAAGCTATTACAATAGTTCAAATTAACATTCAGTTGAGCTTGGATTGTGAAATGTTATTATTATACATTGTGTTAAGTTATGTTTGCATATGTGGTGTTGTATCATAATTGTACGATGACTCCATCATTACTTAACAGTTGTCTGCAAAGGAACAATAAGAGCAATGGGGGTGGCTTGTAATTTCTTAACAGTTTGTGCTGAGCTTATGCTACAAATGGCATGCAAATCTGGTGCAAAGCCTTGAGTTGGGATTTCATTTCTAAATCTGTAAGTCCAGGTGTGAGGGGCTCAAACTGGATTAATGGGTGATAGCAAACTGCACTTTTAAAATATACTGTGCTCACAGCTTTTATTTAGACCTGATCAAGTTGGTCCTGGTCCTAGCACTTGGTTGTAAGCACCCTTTTTGATTTCTGGTCACTATGCTAGTTTCTTAGACTGTTTTCAAAAGATGAATATTGCAAGTACAGTTCAGACTCACCGTGGCTGCCTCCATGATGGTTTTGTAAAGAAATCTGGCACTGATTACTTTCTGTTTGCAGAGGAAGCATGACAGCGTCTAGTGAACATGACTATGACACATGTTTCTTACAATGCATCTACATTGGTACAGTCTTTCTTCCAAGTACCCCAGCATTTCAAAAGTGTAAAAGAGGCAGAGAAGATAGACTGCTACTTAGGGCTAGAACTGTCATTCGGGACCGGGGGCTAAACACCAGTTATGTGGTGGTGCTTTGTGTTCAATTTCTGTAGTCAGTCATGTTTGCTCTTTTATAATTCTCACATTTAGTGCAGATTTTGAGCAACAGAAAAGTACCCCTGCTCTTAGCCACGCCCACTCCTGTTGCCCTAAGTGTTATATGAAGTTCTGGAGGGGACCCAACTTTTTATCATAAGAGGTCTCATCGCACAAAAGCTAAGACCTTTGTTGAAGGTGGATATTTCTGTCCTCTTCCTGAAACTCCAACAGATTTCCTGAAAACACAACTTGATGCTTCACTCTTAAGTTCATAAAGAACATTTTTATTTCTTCACCTTCTGCACCCCTCTTCATTAATGCTTTGCTCTTACCTGTTCCTCTTTGAGCAAGTGACCTTACTGTTTCACTTAGGAAACCTGTAACCTTAACCATATCATCTGGCAGACTGTATGAAATAATGGAATTGGAACTTTTTATAGGCAGCCCAGCCCTATTAAAAACCAAAAATTGTGGCGGTTGCATGATACTGATGTATTTTCACGAATTTAAGGAGTCTGTGTGCAGTGCCAATGGCTGGTCATCACTAGATAATAGAAGTATGAGAAGGAAGGTGGCTATAAAAAATTGAAATGCCAGAAGAGGATTAAGGAAAACTCTGCATCTAGAATGAAACCACGAAGTTGCTGTTTTTTATGAAGCCATTTGTTCTTGTTTCAGTAGTCTGGCCTTATTTTCCTGGATTTATTTTTCCTGGACTTTTTCTCTTGTTTGGTATCCTGGCCCCTGGGGGCCAAATATGTGCTTCAGATAAATAAAATTACATGTTGACACATCTCTTTTGATCATTTTTCCGTTAACCACAGTTTTGTTTAGTCTTTTGCAAATGATCACCATGTCAAACAGCGTCAGATAATGCTCTGTACCTCAAAATAAGGCAAATCCCAGTGATTCAGGTGTATGGGAATGCAAAGGTATTACATTGTTGCAGACCAATTCTTTTGTATGAAGGTGCTTGTGGTATTTCTGCAGGACAAACCTAGCCAAAATTAGCAATTCACAGATTTATTTTATACAAGTGTCTACCTCTCACTGTAGAGTTTAGAAAGTAATCTATGCCAAAGCAGAATAAAATTAATCTGATGATTAGGACCAGATTTATCGAAGTTTTGTGTCTGGTTTGCTTGAGTTTTATAATGCAGACCTGAATCAAAATCCTTTTCAGGATTTGCAAACCAGAGCAAATTGGTATTTGGTACAACACTCATCCGACGGTTTCACGTTTGTCTAGACATAGTATTTTTTTGGTAACGGAAGGGTACCCTTCCATTACAAAACCTAAGCTAGACTATTTGTAGACAACATTGCATTATAGTGCCAAAGTGTGTGCATGTCTCTTAGCTGCCTAATGGTGCAGTGGCGCTAGTGAGAGGGATAGACATGCCACTCCTACTCTCCCTGTTATGCAACACATCCAATTAGGGTGCTGCACCTGGTTCAGCGACAGTTTTGTAAATCTGGGCCTTACTTTAGAACTCGTGGCATCGCAAAATATTCTTGGTAATGTGTAAAAAAGGCATATTACATCCAAGTTGCCTGTTTTCGACAGGAAAGTACATTGAGGAGGTGGCCCTCCAAATGTTTTTCTACCAGCAAATCCATATTCCTAAACTACTTGTGGGACCCTGCAAGGCAATATTGGCAGTCGGCTAACGTGCTCCTAAAATGGAATTGTCAAGGTGTAATACAACCCATAATGATTTATTAGTGATCCATAGGCATTCAATATCAATAATTAAATCATCTGGGAGTAATCTACACTTGGCCTTCAATTGGCTTAATATCATCCATGAGTATTTCACAATCATTTGAAAGTCCTTATGTAGTCATCATTAAGTAATCCATACTCATTCTGTAGTTGTCCTTAAAAAATACTGAGTAATCCATGCTCATTTTTGAGTTTACATTAAATCATTCACTCATACTGAAAATGTCATAAGGCCATTCTAAAGTAATCAATAGCCATCCTGAGGCGGTCATAGGATCGTCCAGTAATAATCAAAACTCAGCCTGAAAATGTCATGGGATCATTCCAGAGTAATCAACTTTCATCTTGAAGCGGTTATAGGATCATCCAAGAATAATCAACAGTCATCCTTAAATTGTCTGGAGCTCATCCCCGAGTAATTCTCACTCATCCTGAAGTTGTCCATTAGTATTCGTGGAGTTGTAAAAGGTAATCACTCCCTGCCAGTGGAAGTCATCAGAACACCATCCTAGAGTAGTTTTTGTGATTACAGTAATTGTTATCTCATTGAAATATTCTGCCCTATAGGCATACTTCAGGATGGCTTGGGATGACTTCCCCTGATAATTACAGGAATAGCCTGGCTAAAGTCAGCAGATGACTCCAGAATCACTCCAGGATGATCTTCCTTATTGACTAGGGGAATGCTGACTTGACTCCGAGATAACAGAGCGGTAGAAGACACTCTATCTATTCATCACAGGCACCATTATGGCCAACCGATGTCGACAAGGATCGAATTAGGTAGTTTGGAATAACATGCAAAAGCCCTAGAACCCAGTACGGTGTTCCGTGTCATCTTGCCAGGCCCCCTATGACTCACAAGGAAGTTAAAGTCTTGATTATTGATAATCGTATTACATAGATGGATACACAGGGAAGTTTAGAGACAGAGTCAGGAGACACGAAGATGTTTCATATTACGGTGTAAAGTAGTCAAGCATACAATTAAACATTTTAAAAACAAAGCACAGACTTTACATATGCATGTTGTTGAAATAACCATGGGGCACATGAGTATAGTGCAGTCCATGGGCCACATCCAGCATGTATTTCAAACCAATTGTGCATGTTTTTCATATATACAATTCTGAAAATAAATAAAACAAGGAAAAGGAAATACTGATTTTGACATTTAAACATAAATTGGTTGTGTGTAAAATGACATCCAGATGATGGCATCATACAATACCTCGTACCAAATTAAGAGATCAGACGTTACATATTTAGACATACGCACCCCGATATATCGTGAATACAAATACATCCCAAAGAGGACCTCAAACTGCAGTGAGCAGAATATTGATGCATGGTCAGAAGTGGGGAGAAGAGGGCAGCCATGAACAGGTATTCCTTATAATTTAGGAATCACCCATTACTGCGACTCGCCACCGGTTGTGATATCTCCTCATATTCATTTAAACCCTTGGGTATCGGGTCCAGAAAGTGAATCTATTTACATCCTTGTAGGTTGAGAATATTTCCACAGTCCCCACATCAAGGGTTTTAATGTACCTTTTCAATTACCAGTCACCTAGTGCTGTCAATAGGATTTTTTTTCTGTGAGGAAGTGTTCTGCAGGAGGTGCACCTTCCACATCACATCTACTCTTGCTTCAATGGTGCAAGAATAATGCTTTCGCCTTCTGCTGTATTTGGCCTACATAGAGAAGCTCATATGGGCACTTAATCACATAGGTTACCTTAGTGCTGTTGCAGTTGGTGTGTTCTTTTACTGTGTATGTCTGGCAATTATGATTAAAGATCTGTGTCTAATACCATACCACATGCCTTACACCCCCTACACTTAACGTGATCCTTGAGCGGTGAAATGTTCCATAGTGTTTGTGTGGTGGGTTTGGCTGGATCCCCTAGGAGAGAGCTGACCACATAGTCTTTGATGTGCTTCCCGCTCTTAAAGGAATTAATGGGTGGTTGTGTCATCTCGACCTCGTCTGATATTAAAGACCAGTAGTGGTTGATGAAGTCCCCACCAAACACTAAAACTGTAACTTTTTTTCTCTTCCGAAGGGACAAGACTGATTTGCATACTGTTACTCCTGTTTCTATATATTGGACAGGCAAATTACACAACCATGACATTGAGTACCAGGAATTTAAACCACTTCAAGCATGTTCATGTATTTGTTACTCTATAAGTGAAGTGCCTTAAGTAGTGTGGGTTTCCCAGGAAGGGCCCTGAGCTCCTTAAGCCATAATGATTAAAGCAGTACCTCTATCCGAAGACCCGACTTTGCAGAAATGTACCTGGGTTTCTTGTGCTTTTGGTGAGAGGGAATGTGGCTTTGAATTTCCAATGGGTGTCTCTTATTTGTAGGAAGTCAAAACTGATGATGTGTGTGTGTGTGAGTGTTCACCTGGATCTGTAGTTCAACTGCTAATGTGACTGGTAGTATGCACACAGAGAGCGATAGAGTGAGAGAGAGAGTGTCTGTGGTGTTGACTGTGCTTGTGCAGGTTCCTCAGTGTCAAATCAATAATGTTAATACTGCAGAAAGCAACCATTAGATAGATTTCCCTACTGGAACCATGCAATTCTCATGTACCTGTTGATAAAGTAGAAGTTACACTCACTGTGCCTACATTTGTGCACATTATTTAAAGTTACAAGTACTAAGTCAACATTGTGTTTTTCAGATGAGTCAGGATGCGTCAAATGCTTTGGAGCATCTCTTTTGTTGGTTCAGGGCACCTTCACTGCAAGTCTTCATTTTCTCCAATATATAAGTATGGCTAGTCAAAGGACTTCGACATGGGACTTCTTGCTCAGGGTTTTCGAGGGACATCCTGTTCAGATCACTCAAATCTGCACCTGGTTACAAGGTGTTAAAAGCAAGATCAAGTAGGCATGACTAATGTTCAGGAGAAATTGCATGATATTGGTGTCACCACATTGCATAGGTGACAGTCAGATACTATAAAAATATACTTCCAGATATATTCTCGTTCCTGATTAATCCAATTCTGAAAGTCAGCCCCTCCGCTAGTGGTCTTGTCTCCAACGCATCCAATTTAGATTTAAGAGATGTTCCTTATCCTCCATACTAATCACAATATAACATCAAGTAATCCTTCAGAAAACACTCACTCAAACAAGAGTTTAAGCAATACACTTTCTGGTTTCAAGACATTACTCCCCGTTGCAACAAGCACCTGAACTGTCAAAAAAGTACACAACGACAAAGCTACATTTATTGAAATCCAAAATTCCAAAACATTAAAGGCTTCAGAGTAAAACTAGGCATCCCAAAAGTAAAGTCTTTCCTCTCCGACAAGACCAGGGCAAACTAACTAAATTCCAAATCATCCCCAGTTGCCTGAATTATGGATGATAATCCACCCATAAACACAATGTCTACTATAACTGAACCTTATTTGGAAATAAAATATATGTTTCACAAATAATGTAAAAACAACGAGCAGATAGTATCCTAATGAAAAAGACACAATGTTGTCCCCATAAGACATTGTAGAAATTAAACCTTGACTGTTACCATTTTATTTGAAGGTCAGCAGTCCCTGTCACTATATAGCAGGCAGACTAACTTCCTTCCCACTGGCACCAAGACTTTCCTTTAGAACGGCCATTTTAGTCAGAGGCTACCATATCAATGTCCTCCACAAGTTTAACCTCCTTCATCCTAAGCTCAAATAATTGGACATTTCTCAAAACTGCAATCTACAGTCAATTTGTTGCTATCCAATACTATTCTGACTATTCTTCAGTGAGATTTGGCCAATCTTTTATACTTTTCATTACCATTAGCCTTGAAAAGTCCATTGTGATGAAAGTGTCCGTTGTAGTAGGTTCTTTTTCACTTGGGCTTGAACAATAATTGAAAACTACTTATGGCACTTTACTTTCTCATATGTAATCAAGAGAATTGGATGGACTTGTGTATTCTTGTCAACCACATCAGTATTACTGAGCAGTACTATTGTACTGAATGAGATGCTTGAACATCTGTTCCATTGTAATAAATATAACTGATTGTATTACTGTTTGACATTATATGTTAATTACCATTAAATACTTGCTGCGTGCATTATTAACCTTTGGTGTGCTCACGACAAACCTTGCCCATGATATGAGTAATCATCTTCCTATGACTTTGAGGCCCTCTTTTGGTAGCCAAGTGAAGTCTTTCCTACTATTATTGTTCTTCACATTAATCATATTTCAGTAAATGAGGCCTCCCCTATTTCAGATGTGTGATTCATATTTTCCACTGCTACCACTGTAAAGCAGGCCTCCAAGCCAACAGCTATATCTCTTGGCAATGCAAACGACCTAGTTCACCCTGACATCTCAACCTTTTACAGAAACACTTCTTTTACAAGGTTACAAGATAGTATGGCTTGGCTTAGTAGGATTGACTGATGGATGGGTGGCAAGACTACACAAAGAAATGCTGCCCCGCTCCTGGTTTAGTGCACGCTCTTACTCCTCATATCAATGCCTACTAGTTGAAGCAAACATTATTGCATTTGAACTTGCTTACCAATCTGGCTACCTCCAATTTTGCTTCTTTCCTAGGCATCCACAACTACCATTAACATGTCTTTGCTGGTACGAACATAAATGTGGCATTCTCAATGTGATCATAATGAATGCAGGTGCTCCAAATATAGGTGCTCTCCTACTAGTGGAATGGTCTGATTGCTCTGTGATCCCGTTCACATTAACAGCTTCATCATGAAGATTTAGAGACCAATTTAATTCTTGGCAGGGAGGAAACTCCATTGCAGCGGTGACGAAGTTCCCTCCCCACCAAGACTATGGTCCACCCTCTTGATTTTGATTTGGGCGGAATACAGTTCAACGACAGCAAAGACTACTCCATCTTTGCGGTGGTCAAATTTGGTTGTTTGGCCACCCACCTAATTTAGGTGGGCTGACATATAGCTATTTTTCAATGCCTGTCATTAAAATCCAGCTTTGGGATTTTTTCTAAAATAAATATAAAAAATATTTGCATCTCCATATGGCTCTGTCGTGTTTGATGGAACCATCTGGCAATGTTGCAGTACGTTGTCAGGAAATTCTCCTGACAGTTATTCCTGTCAATGCTTGAAATGTCCGCCGAGCTGACCGACCTTTACAAATTTGGTGGTCAGCAAATCTGCCATGGCAATGGGGTAACTCCATCAGGGTGATGGAGTACTTAACTCCGTCGCCCTGACGGAGGATGGTCAGACCATCCAAATATAATTTGGCCCCTTAATATCCGAGCTAAAAAGGTCAGTAGTATCCAGAAAATAGGTTTGTTGTCCATTGAGAAAATGTTTTGCACACAACTCGCTCTAGAAGAACTGCAGAAAGTCACATCCATTACATCATTAGAAGACACCCCACTTGATTACACCTCTACACTATCACAACACTAAGATGAAGTACTGACTAATAGTCTCGACATTGCCTCCCTGACTAAAAAGCAAAAGGACGATATCCAAAAGATCATCATCCTGGTACTCTGCTTCTTTAAAGAATAATCGTACAGCACTACATAGGATTGACAGAAGATGGAGAAAAACACCCTCTCAGCAGCTCTTCCTAACGAGTTCGTAGGTGGATACTGTGCTTTGCTCGTGATTGCTTTTTGGAATGGCATTGCCATTAGCTATGGTATTGTCTCAAGGTACATGAATCACTTCAAAATGACTAAAAAATAGTTATAAGAAGCTAAACAAACAGAAGATTCCCCAAAGTAATTCCAGAACAAAGCTGACATTTTGAATCATTAAAATGTCCAGAAAATGATCTGTAAAGCAATTTCAACAGCTAAAATATTATTGTACCCAACCACGGGGCCTGAGAATCTCAAATATAAATATGAAAAAGTACTGACTTCTTCCAGAATATAATCACAACTGTTACACAGGAAATGTAGGTATTAGGGTCTATTCCCGAATCTGTCACACTGACAAGCACATTTTTAGCCTAGCGGACTAATTTAAAGCCAGTCTGAACTCTGACCCTCCTGAAGTGTGCATCTCATACAAAATCGTCCAGCTATTCTGAGGACACATTGAACACAATATCTTTTTCTTTTTCTGTATCTCTGTCTCTCTCTTTTTGCTAGCTAGACATAAACAAATACACCGTCAGAGTTACACAAAGTGGCCAAATAAGCCACTTAAAGAATTAAAGAAACCATGACCTCATGTAAGCCAAATACATAATATGCACCTCATCAAAGATCTCTCATTTGTAAAAGTATATACTCATGTAATACTTGTTAGCCTCCCCAATGAAAAAGCTACATGAAAGACAACACCCTACTCGGTGAAAACCTATCCGTTTTCCACCATGGTAATGTCACAGAAAGCATATGATAGGTGACACTTCTGAATGTTTGATAGCAATAAAAACTGCTTCCTAATTCTGATAGATCCCAGAAGTCTTCAACAAGTAACTTGGGAGCTATTTTGGTGGCTCTCCCCCAACCTGTAAATAGATCTCATGTGTGCAACCCAGCCTACTAAGTTAGAAGCTTCTGCTTGGTTGCATGACTATATGTATCAGTAAATTGAAAGTGTATTTTCAAGATGAAAATGTGTGTTTTAAGAACTCGTTAGCGGGTGTATGGTGAAAAATGGTTGTATTTCCAAAATATATTTAAAGCTGATATCTGATAAACCATGCGGTGTTGGGGAGACCCATTACTGATATTAAGATCTAGGTGCCAGGGGCACTGCAGATTTTTTGTATTACTCATGCCAAGGCATTCCACATTTTCAAATCAATTTTTACTTTACTTTTGGCAACCGTATATGACATACTGAGGTGATTACTGCTGGCAGTCTTGTTTATGGTGGCCACCAATGTGATATTCTCTGATGTGGTCTCTAAACCAATTCTAATAATATTAGTAGATTGTAATGGTGTTCATTGAAAATAAGTACCTCTTATTACAGGAAAGGTTTGAGATCTCTGATCTATTTTCTGTATTTGAGGCCAGTGCCACATTTGGGCTGATGGATGAAGGTGGTGGTCTTTAATGCAAAACAAGACATAGAAAGGCAGCAAAGAGAAAGATGAGAAAACAGTGATCAAGGGACAAAGCAGGATGCAAAAGATCCCCCAACGGTTTGATATAGAGAGAGGATGAAGTATGGTGGCGGAGGAACAAGGAATTATATGGAATCAACAATATTGCCTTGGTAGTTGACAATCCCAGTATTTGATGGGATCCCAAGAAAACCTTTGAGCCCCAAACACTCACTTTGTTTTCTAAGTTAAGTACTGACATTCACCACAATCAACTTGCCTCTGGCTTATCAGACAGGCTGAAGCTTGAAGAGAAGTGTTACAAATGTAAATTCCTAACTACTCAGATTGCATGAACGTGGGCTTTCTGATTCACACTGTAAATGTTTGATTGATTCCTGAATTTTAAGTTTTGCAATGTTAGTACAAGCCTCTGTTTATTAATGCACTTATCGCTGACACCCATTGGATTTCTCACCTGAAGCTATCCACTCTTTAATTATTTTACGGGAATAGCATGCTGATTCCTTGCCAACCTTGTTATCATGTGCAATGAGTATTAATATTTAAGTTTGTCTTGTTTTTCAATATTTGATAACTCCTTTCGCAGAGACTGTCCTTGCCATTACTCATTTACCTCTACAAAACTGGAGATCCCTCTGAGACTACTTGGTTTCCAATGCAAGTTCCCATACGACTGCAAACTAATGAATAAATGCAATTCAATAAATAAATCTTGGTACTGTGTGGAGTAAAAGGTAATGACATCAGATCATCATGTATGTTTTCCTTGCTCCTTTCTACTCTGCTGTATCACCTTTCAATTTTCTATTGCTGTGTCTCTTTGTTCTATTCTCTTTGATTTACTCACAATGTAGTTTACAGACAAAGCTTACAGAACACTAACCAGAGTGTGGGTCACAATGACACAGTATAAGGTCGGACAGCTAATGCTGTACTTCTGTTGTGCTTTCAGTAAAAGAGTATCTTGACATATTTTCTGAAATCATTTGATGGATTATCCTGCCTGTTTCCAGCTTGGCGTTAACACACCATATTGTGTGTATATCAAATGCTGCTTTTTTTGTGCCATGCACATAACCATTTATTAATGTGTTGCTTTTGTTTTTCATATATCCTGGTTGTGCGCTTTTAAACCATATATCTAGTGTAGTATAGTGGCTTCTTTAGGGCTGATGTTCTTTTACATTTATACAGCTTTACAGGACTGTAAACATCCCATGAGATTCTTTACTCAGTACATCTGCATTAACTAACAGGTTACCTTCTGAGAGACCTCCTGGTGAAACACTACAATAATGGCACTACCATCTGTCTGAGTTAAAGGTGAGCATTCTCTCTAACAGTGAGTTATCGCTCCATGGGTATTCTGACCAATAATAGAACCAGCCTGCAATAGACCTATCTCTGTGAGCAGTTGGTGGCCCATCCTTACCAAGCAGGCAGGATTGTTGTATTCCACCCCTCCTGATGGCAGACTGTTTAGCTGCAAATAGAAGCAGAGACTTAGGGCTCCATTACGATGTTGGGCGGATCGCCACCGCCATGGTGGCGATCCGCCCGACAGAAATGCCCGCCCGCCACCCTTTTCCCCCCGCCACATTACAATGGCGGGGCGGACCCCAATGGAGGGAAACACCGCCCGCCACTTTTCCGCCCCGGTCACCTTGCGGCCGGGGCGGAAAAGGAATAATATGGTGGCGGTGTCTAATAGACACCGCCAGACATATTATGATGAGTGGTGTGCAGTGCCTTTCCGCGGAGGCGATGCCGCCACGGAAAGGCATGCGTTCTTCCCTCTGGGGGCCCCCTGCGGGCCCACAGAGTGAAGTACAGGTGGGGGGTGCGCGTGGGAGATACCTGTGGTACCCCCCTTCATTGTCATTTGCAAAGTGGCAGGCACCGCGCGGTGCCTGCCGCTTTGCAAATGACAATGTTAAAGTGCATTTTCAGCATTGTGGCGGGCGGTGCAGAGAGCACCACCCGCCACAATGCTGGAAATACAGGATGTGCCCGCCACTGTGGCGGGCACATCCTAATGACACCCCCGGGACCCCCGCCCTTATGGCGGGTGGTCCCGATTTACGATGGAATGACGGGCGGGCAAAGTCCGCCCGTCATCCTAATGGACCCTTTAGACTCTCAATATTAGTTGCCCAGAGTGGAAGGTGATGATTATCACTTCAATAAAATATGACTCCTTGGGGGTGGTAATCTATCGGTTGTGATAATTATCACCTATTAAACGATTTTGGGGGAATAACATGCAGATGTTGGTGCTTCCTGGTGCTCTTGTAAATATTGGCAAGTTTTCTAGAATTAAATTTTGACAGGCTTGGCATGCTGAAATGTAGCTCTGAGGGTCAGACTATATTGCACTTGGTAAATAGTGGGTCCACATTACAATACTAATGAATTCTGGTTTAAAACTGCTTTATTTAAATAAGTAACATAAGTTTAGAATTTCCTTTTAAAATGGACAAGAGGGCATTATGTAAAGATATATATGATATAAGACAAGGTACAATAAAGAATAATGAATTAAATGAATAATGCAAGATACACTGCAATCCAATAACAACAATGTAATAATTTGGTACCTTATAAAAATCACATTTTATATTTTATAGTTTATGATGAAGGTTGGGAAAAAAAAGGAAAAGAGAAGAGAGGAGAGAAAGGTAAAAAGGGAATGAAAGGAAGGTAAAAGAAATCAACAATTCATATAACACTACTTAATTCATATAATAACATGATATATTGTATAATTACTATATAGACTAATAAATGAGGTAAAATGGTAAATATATTAAAGAAAAAGTTAATGCAGGCTGGAAGGCCATAGTAGAGTCTTGGGACCCTCTGCACTTTTTGTTTAAATAAGCGGTAAGAGGTGGCCAGAACATATATTTTTTAATCACAAGTAGCATAGAGTAAACTGATACAGTATCAACTCTATGACGAGAAGGTTCCACCAACTAGCTGTATTGACCATAGTAGAGCTCTTCCAATTGGATGTGATGCCTTGGAATGCAATGGCAATTAGTAGGTCCACAAATTTACCTAGGTAACAATTCCCTGACTAGAAGTCTGAGGAGCTTCCCCCAAAAATATTTTACTGTCAAATTGAAAATGAATTGAACATATAGTGGAAATTGTTCTACAAACCTCAAACCAGAAGGTTTTCATTGCGGGTGGGGCAATGGAAAAACATATGCAAATATGTGTCACTTAACATTTTATAAGACCAACATGTGTTTGGAAGAGTTGGGTTGTATTTATGAATAGAAACTGTAGTGATATACAACCTATTAAAGCAATAATACAGTGTTTGTGTGGTACTGGCATTATAAGAAATGTGATGTATTTTAGTCAAATTAATTTCGATATTTTTCAAGAAAAGGATTTTTGTAGGTCTGTCTCACATAATATCTCAGTTTTAGATTTTGAATGAAAGGGAGTTATGTAATGCAATATTTATATGTATAAGATGATTTAGTGTTTGGGGAAAGGTTAACTGGTTCAGAGGCGGAGAAAGAATAGGTACTTGTGTTTGTGTGAGCGTAGAAATAGATTGCATACGGGCAGCTTTGAGAGATTCATATTTGAGAGTGCAGGAAGAAAAAAGCCCAAATTTAATTTGAATCTCCAATGAAGAGGGAGGAGTCATTCCACACATTAGTTGTTTGACCTGAATTATGCAACTGCTCACCCATTGTTTCCAATAAATCATGTGATTAGAGAAATTGATGAGTTTGCTATGCAAGAGGGGGCATTCTAGAAATTCCTGCAATAGTGTCATAGGTTGTGTAAGAATTCACAATGTTGATAAGATATACAATTCAATAGGAGGAGAGGAGAAAGATATAGGTGTCTTGAAAAATGTACTCAAGAATGGAAAGGGAATGATGATATCAAGGATTCTTCGAATTTGCACTATATAGTGGTAGATGCAGAGTTATCAGCACTCATGTGAGGTAATACTTGCTTCAAGACAAATGCAGTGTGATACTGTTTAAAATTTTACCCTGGTCAATTTTTTAGGTTTACATAAGAAATGTAAGGAAATACCTACTTTTTACCCACTCCATAAAAATGTTCCAATCGTTCTATAAACTGACCTAAATAATTTTACAGGAAGTTTTAACAGTAGCACGGACAGATACAAATTGATCATGGACAGCATTATCATCTTTATTGTGTCTAACCTACCCCTCCATGACAAATTAAAAGGGGACCATTTGCCCGACATTTGAAGAATCTTATGTTGGACATCCTCAGGATTGATCCGAAGGGCTTTTGCAATGGAGGTGGAGTATTTTATTCCTGAAGATGTGAGTTCCACTTATACCCAGTGCCAACAAACATGTCTTTAAACAATATTTATTTAGGGGGAGAACCTCCGATTTTGTGAACTTTAATTTATACCTGTATAAATCAGAATATAATGATAAAAGATGAACAAAGACAGGTATTGATGTGTGCTGATCTGAAACAAAAAGGACTACATCATCTGCATATGCTGTGAATTTAATTTCAGGACCCTTATGTCAAAATCCATGAAAGGAGGAGGAGTATCATATAGTGTGCAGAAAGGGTTCTGGGGACAATATAAAAAGTAACAGTGGACATCCTTGTTTAGTGTCTTGTGAAAGAGAAAAATAGGAGGAGTGGATACCATCAAGAAATACCGATGTCTTTGAAGACGAGTAAAGTAGACCGATGTATTTTAGAAAAGTTGGACTAAAGCTGTGCCATTCAAGAGAGTGCATCATAAATCGCCAATGTTCGCAATCAAAAGCCTTCTCGTGTCTTGAGTGATAGCAGCCGTAGGTGTATTACTTACAGAAGCAATGTGTAGAATGCACAGAAAAACTGTAAATTTATCTGACATAATACTGCCCTTTACAAATCCAGTTTGCTCTAAACCTATCATATCTGGAATAGCATAAGTAATCCTAAGAGGTAAAAGTTTGAAAAAAAGCTCACAATCTAAATTAACAAGAAAGATAGGCCTATAGTTTGCGCAAGAGGAGGGAATCTTTATCTTTTTGGGGGATTAAGCAGATCATAGTTTCCAAAAGGTGCCTCGAGCCTCGTTAGGAGAGAGAAAATATTAATATAATGTAAGTAACTGTGAGAGCAAAATATATGAAAAGCAGGAATAAAATTCAGACGTGGAACAGTCTGGTCCAGGGGCAATTTAGCAAGAGCAGATTTTAGTTCAAAAATAGAAATTTGTTTGTCTAAAATAGAGAAGTCCTGTGCCTGGTATTGGTGTGGTGGAAGGGATTTACAATAAGAATCAAGTGCCTCATCAGAAGGAGAATGATCTGGCTTACATAAAAGTTCATAAAAGTCAGTAAAACACTTCAAGATTTCTGTATCTTTAAAATGAGGAACTTCATTTTCATCTATAATTGTAACAGTCTTTGACTGTTGAGATTTAACTTTAAAATAATTAGCAAGTCATTTGCTTCATTTATTACACCCTCGTGAACTTAGAAATTGATCTTTAATAATATTTCAGAAGCTTCTTCTGTTGATTTTTCATTAAATTCAAATTTAGCTTGCATTAGATGTTGTAGTGTTTTATTTTTGCCAGTAAAATATTCATGTTACTTAATGGAAGTTAATAGTAGTGAAGAATCCTTGATGGCTTTTTTCTTTTTAGTACAAATGTAATCAATGATATGGCCTTGTGCAGCTGCCTCAAAGGCATCCCAAAAGTCATAGATTGGGAGATCAGGTGCAATATTATAAGGTGAGAAATTCTTTAACCCTTTTGATGCGGCCGGAATTCCCCTGCGGTGCAGGAGAATTCCACGCAGGCGCAAATCAGATGGCCACCGGCCGTCCAACACACACACCCACAGTGAGGTCGGACGGCCAAGGGCCACCTGACGCATGCAACGGGTTAAGGAAGCATTTTAACTTTTCTACAAAGAACTTGTCTTACAACAAACTATTATTGAAGCACCATTGGTTAGATCTGTAAGATTCAGGTAATAAATCAAGATCAATTGTGACAGGAGCATGGTCTGAAAATAAGTATAGAGACGATTTCAGCATGAGTAAGTGCAGAAATTAAAGGAGGTGAAAGAAATATGCAATCAATTCTGGATTGGGAGTGATGGGTAGGTGAATAAAAAGTGTATTTCAGATATTTGAATTGTATATTCTCCAGGCATCCACCCATCTTCTGGAATGAATAGAACATGTGAATGTTTTTTTACATTTTATTAGCGACATATTTAACTTGGGATTTTCTTTTTAGAAAGGAATCCACGATCTGATTGAGATCTCCACCGACTATGAGATTTGTGTTAGAGCAGTAATGTATTGTAGCCAATATTTGTTCCCAACATTGTATATCAACACTGCTTGCGCCATAACTAATAAGTATTTAAATAGGTGTGTGATGAATAGTAGCATGAATGAGAAGCCATCTACTCTATTCATCTCTTTTCTTTTTCTCAAATACCAGAGGAAGGGATTTGTCAACAAGTATGGCGACCCCATGTTTATTTGTATTAGTCGGAGAGCAGAATGCATGACCAAGCCAATTTTTGCATAATGAAGTGACATATTTTTCTGACAGGTGAGTTTCTTGTAATAAAGCAATATTACATTTAAGTCTCACTTGATTGGAATATGCATACCTTTAACATTCCAGGACATAACACAAAGACTATTTGCCATTTAAAACATAGCCATTATATATATTCATCTTCTTTAAATGAATTGAAGCAACAGTACAGTATGGTACAGTACAGTATGGTAGCAACACAACCATATTAATAGTGAGCATGTAATGCTTAATGAAACAAACCATGTCAAGTATGAGCATGTTATACTTAATGGAACCAAATGAGAAAAGATATAGAGCAAAATGACAAGCAGGATGGGTAAGAAAAAAGAAGAAATAAAAATAAATAGGGAAGGGTGTTATGTAGAAAAAAGAGATGGTAAAGAGCCAGAGAGGCCTCAACCCTAGTCAACCATAGAACATGTTGTTTAACATAAATAATGAGATAGGGTGGTGAAAAAGCAGATAGACAACCAACAAAGAGTACACAGAAACCAACAAGGGGAACTCCGCAATCAGAAAGATCAAAATAGATAATTAATCTTTGACCACAAGTAAAATAATAATAAGGGAACACTATGTAAACATTGGGTCAGGGGAGATAAACGTATATCCCAAAAATCCATGGGAGACATTCGGGTAAGACTCAAAACACCTGCAAGGACATAAAGTCTTTAAAGCATTGCATTCCACGAGCCCTAAATTCTTTAACAGCCTGATCACCAGACATGTCCCCATGCGTAACCTTTGTTCCGCTCATCTCCATCTCCTCACTACCCCATCAATTAAACTAAAAAGGCAGGGTGGACGTAGGTTCTCCTATTTGGCTCCCAGGCTTTGGAACTCACTCCCACTCTCAGTTAGGAACTGTGACAGCCTATTGGGCTTTAGAAAGGCCTTGAAAACTTGGCTTTCGGGCAACCCTGCTAAATTGGTCTCTCGCAGCAGTCTTTTGTATGATTAGCGCCATGAAACCTCTGGTGAACTTCCGCTTGATAAATTTACTTTAACATAACATAACATAAAAGACAAGTGAGGATAACATATTAAGAAATACCACAGTAAAAAACATCACTAGAAACAAATGTACAAGAGTATGATGAAAGGATAAATCAAGTTTTCCCAAATTCCATTTCCTCCCCCTTACACTGCAAGAACCATTTCTTTAGGTACTCAGGGGAGTCAAATGAAGAAGTTCTCTCTTTGTATGCAACCTTAAACAAGCATGAATGTATTGAACCATAATGAACATTAGTGGATTGCTGAGCAGGGTGTAAAGATAGGAATTCCTGCCTTCTGTTTGCCATTTCTCGAACCATGTCTTGTGAAAAGAAATGTTTTGGGCCCAAACATTGCATTTGTTTTCTTTGCTTAGTTGTTGGGAGAACCATGGTCAAGCCAGTATACTGTAAGAATAAAACAATAATTTCTCTTGGTCGAGTTGAAGAAGAGGAGCCAGAGGGCCTGGGGCCAAGTCTGTGAGCTCTTTGCAGATTAGGATCAATGCTTTCTGTAAAATAGTTTTAGAAATATGCACTTTAAGGAATTTGAGCATGTACGAGACCTCTGTACCCTCCGGAATTCCATAGATTCTGAGTTTATTATGCCCATTACAATTAATCTCTTCCATTAAATCTTCAAGAATTAAAGGCAATGGTGATTTTGACAGTGAAATTGGGTCTTCTTCTGTCTTTTGTGAGTACTTGTTTTGAATACCTTACAAGATGAAGCCATCGACACCTGCGAGGATGTTAACTTTTGAGCAGAAGAGGGAGCAGATTCCATTTTAAATATTAGAAAAATATTAGCCCAAAAGAAAAGAAGGTAGACAACCAAATTTTTAAAGTGCTAGTGGAAATGTAGGTACAAACAAATGCAAATGGCCTTGCAGACACATCAGAAATCACACAGACTGGCACCCAAACGTATGAAGCATTTAGGCTGGAGAAGTGGTAAATTCCTGTGACCTTGGAAGTGATAATATAGGATGGACCAACCCCTGTCCAAGCATGAAAAAGGGCAAAGTTAGCCCTATGATAAATATGATCTCCTTATGGCTTGAACAGGATGATACCATTAAAGAGCACTTCCTCAGAGGCAGAGTTGTTTCCAATAATCAATGAAAAAGGTGAGGTAATTAAAACATTTATATTTAAATTCCTCTCTCCTTTTCAATAGGAGTTTCTTTTGAAAATAATCCCCCATGCAAGAGTTAAAAGATAGCCGGCAAGCATGAGGCTGAGAAGCGCCCCGCCGGTTTTAGTGTTCGAAAACGGGTGGTCATGGGAGTGAGGGGAACAGAGTGGAAGAGATTTGAATAATGAGGGCCAAAAAAGGGTCCAAGAAAACAAACTTATCTGTAGCCCCAGCTATGCAACATCTCCACAGCTGCCAAGAACATGAAGAAATGCAGGTGGTCGGGCAACATTTCAGCTAAGGTGCCCATCGTGGTGGGAGACTCAGAAGCCAGCAGCCAACTTGTTGGGGGTTCGGCCATGCCTCCCCAATATTTCAGAATTGTGCACAAGCAGAAGTATGCAAAGGGCTGGAATGTCTTCTGCCACCCTTGATGAGGGCCTTAGGAGGAAAAGCAATTAGCAAAAATAACTTAATCGCTTTTTATAATTCTCACATTCTTTTTATGTTTTCTTGCCACGATAAGCGTGATATTAAACATTGTTATTCGACATTTGTGCTGTACTAGTTTCACTTCTAGTAGACACCTATAATAATGCTAGTAAATCTGCCTTGTGTGTTGGCTCTGTGGAAAGGGTAAGAAGAACCCTGAACATTTTACAAGATATGTGTTTCAGGTTTGTCAATACCTAACATGCTTCAATTACAGGATAATTTGGAGAGGTTCAAGGGGCACCAGTCTGGTTTTCCTTCTGAAAATAGTAAGGTAGTACACCAGAACAGCCTGGGGTCCAAGGAAGTCTACTAAGTGTGACTAAGAATGTGTAGGTACTGCAATATGCTGGGCTCTATTGAGATTGCCTACTGACCTGGAAATGCATTGCTGACTGCTGTGACAGCAAGCCTCCTTTATTCATAACTGATACAGCTGACTTTCAAGTTTGGCCAGTCTCAGTGGTCCATAAATATACTTATATTCTCAAGGAGTATGAGCCTGATCAGCTCCTCCCCAACATCTGGTAGCGATGGCATTACATTTCTGCGATAGCTCAGATTGACAAAGTAAGTCCTTTCCTTTCAATCCCACCCTGGGGGGCGGAGGAGGTATTCTCTGAGCCAAGTACTTAGCAGATGGACCGAGTCCTCATTACTACTCGTGGCCTTGGTCTTACGGAGTATACAACCGCATTGGCCTCTATGATGAGTCGGCGTTTACAACCTACTGTATATAAACTATCCAAATCAACCCTTATATCTCCCTTTTTTATCTCTGTATCCTAACAGCATGTCACTATAGGGATATGTCCTCTCTCTCCCACCAGTTAAAGCATTGTTTTTAGTAAACTCAGTAAGATTTGCCGAATGAATGTTCATGTCTCTGATCATAGCAATGTTGCCCTTTAGATGAAATACATATAATGAGCGTGAATGGAGCTCTCCCATTGGACGTTAAGCCTCACAAATTGCAGTAGTGGGTAATTTAATATTGTTACGTCCACAAGGAATCGCTGGTTTGATCGGGAGGATTAAAACCACGTTCTCTACACTTTAGTTCAACCAAAAAAAAATTCTCACAGAGGGCACTTCAATGTATGTGTTGATGTATGTATTTTGTTGATATTATTACAGGTTTCCCTCAGGGAGCAACTTACTCTTCCAATATTCTGAGCATTCACTCAGATGTGTGCCTACGTTCTACCCCACGAGTGAGGAGGTAGGGATAGTACCAATGGAATCTTTCTATTTTTAGTCCTGATGAAAGCTGGGGAAATTGCGTTAGCCGGCTGAAACATGTCAACAGTTTGCAGAGTAGAGGGGCAGGGGGTTCATTACAGCCCACCGTACCACCATCCACTGATCCATAAATTACCTTTTACTCTGATCAGGGAATCCAGCATTAAAGTTTACATTTGGAGTTTCCGTGGTCAGTTTTAGATTGCTTCTCTGCCCCCTCTTCACCTGATCCTGCACTGTTTCTTTATTTGTTATATTGCCTTCCCCTCCCCTTTGCTCCTCCTTCTGCATTGGTCTGTGCAGGGGAGTGTTAGCAGCCCTATGATGAAGCATGCCACAGATTGCTGTGGGTCAGGGCAGTTTTGAAACCTTTGTGTGTTTTCTCACCTCTAGATCACAGCAACTTCATTTGCGAAGCCCCATTTCTACATGTGTGTGTAATTACATTTCAAAGTCATTCTCCTCAAACTGAATCATTGTGGTTAGTATTTTGCAACTGATGGGTTGATTGTATAGTGCTTTCCAGTGAGGTTAGGGGATTATTAGATGCTAGAATACAGGTGTATCCCAAGAGAGTGTTTTAAATGGGTGAGTTGTGCCAACAAAGCACATCAAAAATGACTGGGGCATTAACTATGAGACCGATCTGAGAAGAATCATGTATACCTCTAAGAGAGAGAAGTTTTTTAATTCATTTGTATGTAGTCACGTCTTGTACTAGTTTTGCCATGAGCCAAAGGAAGAATTGAAAACAGGACAACATTTCAAGTTCTTGAGTGTCCTGTTAATCGGGAGTGGGCATCTAAGATCTAGGGTTCACCCAGGTGGGAAAACCAGACACTTCTCTGGGAGACTCAAAACTGATCAAAAGTGGAAGTTTCAGTGATCTGCTTGTGCAGTGAGATAGATGAGTGCTGCGGCAAAATGATGATGGATGGAATGCTGAATGAATCAAACATCCACCCCAGTCAAGAGATCTGGGTTGAATCCATTGTTCTTTTGCTCACTATACCACCCCAGTTTGGATACAGCCATATGCAAATCATTCTAGATGCTGCTCCTAATGGGAACAGTCCAGGCCGAACTGCCAAGCAGGGTCCTCCTTGGACCGGAATCAATCATCCTGGGACCGGGTCCAGAGTAAAACCCCTCATCAGCCAGGCTAGCTTAAATCTAATGGCACAGCAAGCGAGGGACCCTTGTCTGGGTATACCCATCCCATTTAGGGCGAAAAGTGCTGCGGCAATAAATGACGGATGGAATTCTGAGTGCATAAAACATTCACCCCCAGTCAAGAGATCTGGGTTGAATGCATTATTCTTTTGCTCACTTAGCCACCCCAGTTTGGACCCAACCATATGCAATTAAGTCTTGACCCTGCTCCTCATGGGAACTGCCCACACTGGGCAGGCCAGTTGCTTTCAGATTTAACAGCAGACATCACTTGTAGAAGATCAGCGTATTGCAAGAAAAATAGGATAACTCCTCTATGTTTAATTGAAACTCTGGGACCAAGTCTGTGCGACCTTTTTATGTTGAGAGGGGTGGTCATAGACATATGCAGAAGTTTTGAGAGAAAGGATTGGAAATAGACAGTCCAATCAAAACCCTCTGTGTTTTTGGGAAGACCTTAAATGTGAAGGTTATTACTTCGATTTCTATTTTCAAGAACCTCAGTGTGCTTTTTAGGTATTTATTTCTCTGACTCCAAATGAGAAGTACATGAAGCTGTATTTTGCAGGCTGTCTGTTTATTGCTCTACCATCAAAACTTGTGACTTCAGGGAGGGCTATTTATCATCTAAATGTTGGACGGTCTCTTCCATGAAGGGCTTTCATGCACCGATTTCCTCAAGGATCACTTCCATGGAAATCAGGTCTACTTTAACTGACAATGTGGGATCTTTTTTCAGTCTCGTATTTGATCCCAATGGCATTTTACCTACTATAGATGATTTTGGGTGAGAGTCAGACTTCCGAAAGGTATTGTCATCCATATTGCTGTAGGTAGATGCTGAGTCTGATAGCAAAAAGGTAGAAGATGCAAAGTTAAGGTTTCTTGCTTTCCTTGTATGAGATAAGTGGGCTAGAAGAGTGGAAATTCCAATGAAATAACAGTTACATTCAATAGGGTGAAGTAAAACTTCAATTGAAATGCAATGTAAGTGTTAGTAGTGAACTGAAAAACAATAAAAATAAGCACTGAGGAAAACAAAAATCTTGAGACAAATAAATGATATATGTAGTGGTATTTATCTCCTTGGTTGCATCTAAGTAAAAAGGTGGTATATTTTTTAAAAGAATATCAGCTTCCCAGGTATCTGCATCTCCTAAAGAAGGGATCAGAAAGCCAAGCTGGAACTTCGAGGTATTTGGTGGTTTAACACATGTAATGTCTTCAATAATGAAAACTCTCTAGAGACCAGCTGGGTGAATGCTGGCAGATTACTGTGGCATTGAACATCCTGATGTGGGGAAAATGCTGAAAACTAAGCTGACAGGTACAAAATTCCCAAGTTGATTAGAGATAGAGCTGATAGTTAAAAAAACAGTGCAGGAGCTCGGAATGGCTTAATTAACAAAGAGACATGCTCACCGTCTCACAAAATAGTGGGAGGATCTTGCATTTGGGGATGGAAATCCCTGGGCGGCTGCGCATAAGGACATGGAGCCGAGTTTGAAGAAAATAATCCTGCAACTCACCAGGTTCCCTGGAGGAGACACATTAATGTCTCCTCCACTGGTGAGCTCTGTAACAGCCTCAAAACTGCTTATAGGCTCCCTGTTCTAAGCAGAGCTTAGCAGTACACCACCATCTTGCTTGGCCCATGCCCCCAATAATTAATAATTTATTACGATGCACGGTTCATTTATTTGTCAACTCTTAACTTATTTCTTCCCATCATTGGTTTAATACTTACATGGTAGACTAGTCTCAGTTTCTTTCTCAACACATCTTTCCTTAACCATCAATTAGCTGTTCACTATGTGCTTGCTGTCTTCCGTAAAAAAGGTTTCATACAACCTACTGAACATAGCTTGCTCTGATATTTATTTCTATGTCTAAGTGATTCACTCCTTGAAAAGCAAGTATGGCCCACTCTAAACAAGATGCACATACAACTGGAGCACTGTAATTCTGCAACTGACAAACCTGTCTGGATATACAACCAAAGAAAGGAATAAGTCGACTCCAAGTCAAGTCAAAGATACATTATTTTGGCAAAGCCATAAATGTTTTCCAACAATACAAATAAAATAAAACATTCCTGATTCAATTAATACAAATACAACTTAAAACATGTCATATATTAGTACATATCAATAAATATGATTGCAATTATTTAAAATGACAATTTATACAATTAATAAAATCAAGACTCGACAATCATAATTTAAACTAACACAGAATATCATCATTTGATCACTTGTCTTCTTTTTGCCAAAATTCCCCCAAAAAACGTTGTTGTTGCACTAGCATACAGTGCAGAAGGAATTGATTTTAGTATCCTCAAGGCAGTGAGATGGCACAAAGTCCCAACAAGCCTAAACACAGGTGCCAGCCAAGCTAAGCAAATCTGGGTATAGGCTGGGGATGCAAACAGCAGATGTGGCAAGGTCTCCTCCTGTTCAGCACAATGGGACAATTATCATTCTTAAAACCGTTGACACATTTACAATGAAAGACTTTAATGAGAGCATACCAAATCTAAATTGATGATATCATTTCCTATCTAACAGGAGCATGATTAAATCACAGTACATCTCTAGCTCATGCACTGCTTTGAAATTCTGAAACTCCACCCTCAGAGAGGTGATTACCACATTTTGTTCCTTCCTCTGTATCACCGAAGTCCAATACTGATGTTTTGATGATACCAAATATTACCATGGCCTAGTTATATCAACAGCTTCTTGACCAAGCACAGCCAAGATATTTTATGGAATCTGTTGGTATTGATGACATCTTGTATGGCAGCTATATAATGGCTCAACTCGGGGGTTACCCATAGTCTTCGCCAAAACAACAAGGAACGTACGGGAGACTTGAGGGCAACATTTTTGACACCCAATCCATTAATACAGGGTACAAGTGAGTACTGGATGGAAGGGAAACTAGAGCTTCTAAAAATAAGCATTTTCTAACCATTCCAGGGCAGAGACCTCTCCAGAACCCACAATTCTGCGCCATATAGAGCAGCACCGATATCCTTGACCTCACATACCTGGAGGACTGGTTTTACTGGTTTGGTTAGGGATTCACAATGTTATTTTAAAATAGCTCCAGTAATCTGTCTGTAATTTAAGCAAGCCTTTTCAGTGTACTTGGATCAGGACATATTAGATGAGAGTTTGATTAATAGAGTGTCATCCACAAACAACAATATGGAGGTCTTGATATTTGCTATAGGTAAAACATCAGCTGAACACTCAGAAAGACAATCTATCATCACGTTCAAGTATAAAGAAAAGAGGGTAGAGCCAATACACACCCTATCCTATCTGTCAGTTGGCCCTGCGACCCTTATTTAGCCATAGCAAAATGTTCTCATGGATCCTGATGAGTAAAGCTAAGGTTTCAGGAGGCATACCCATCTCCTGCAACAACTGCCACCGCCTTACCCTTGGAACCAGGTCAAACACAGATTTGGAATCGTCAAAGGCAACAAACAAGTTGCCTCTGTCGATCAAAATGGTCTTCCAGTATATTTTTAAAAAACGGAGGACCGGGTCTACTGTAGATCTTTTAGCTCTAAATCCCACCTGGAGTGGTTTTAAAATATCCCTTTTGGATATCAATGCTTTAATTTTTTACTGATATCATGCAACAGAAGACGTTTTTATACAATCTATAAGGCTGATGGGTCTGTAATTAGCTGGTAGGGACGTATCCCCTTCTTATACCGGGGTCACTTCAGCTCCCTACTATGATTCTGGGATGAGGAATCCCATTGTAATAGCATTAGCTTAGGCTACTGTGTAAGCTGCCTAAGGTATTGTGTATTAACATGTCAATGGGCAAACCATCTGGGCCAGGAGCTCTCCCTCTCACAAAAGTCTAAAGAATTGAGAACGTCATCCTCTGTAAAGGCTGGGATATTAAAATTTAGAAGGCTTTTACAAAACGAAGAACCATCACTGGTATCAATGCCCTACTCATAGTGAGAGTCTGAAAAATGCAAAGCCCATTCCATACCTGGAACATGATTTACTGGATATAACCCTGTATTTTTACCACCGCTGGCAATCAACTTCCAGAAGTGGGTTTGCTCTCTGGTCAAGCAAGCCTCTGATATCTTTCTTCATCTGTTGGCATTCCACTTTTTCTTGGCCCTCAACTAGATATGCTTATACTCCTTCCTGGCGTCAACAATCATACTTAGGTTTTTTTATTTGATCTCTCTTGCCAGAGAGCATCTTGCTTCCCTACACTTCCTATTTAACAAAGGATTGCTCTTTTAGTGAATGCTCCTTGTGGCACTTTAAGGAAATGACCCAACTGTACATGTCTTCTGTTCCTTTATTTTTGTTTATTTATTTGAAAGGAAAACTGTTTATAGTTTGCATTAATTGTTCTTGGTTATCTCTTCTAGGGTCTTCTGGTTAATCCCTTCTCAAACTCTTCCTGGCCACCGGCATCCCTCGGACAAGAAAAGGCTCAGGTAAGTGTTTTGAGCTTTTTTTTCTTTTCTCTGTTTTATTTCAAGGGAAGGGGAGTGGGGAATAGAAAACATCACCAAAATACTCCTTCACCACCGACAACAACAGGAACTGAATCTTGGGAAGAGGGATTCTCTATGTCTCTACCCCCCTTCCAACTTTAGAACATTCTGCTTTTATACTCTGCTCTCCCCAGGAAGACCCGTAGGCGCCCACGTACCTGAGAGAGCCACGTCCCTCTGGGAAAGTGGTGGATCTCTTTTCAGTGGGTTCCTCCTTCTGATTCTTTTCACTCCTCTGGACTTGCTATTGCCATAGAGACCACGGTCCCAGCAGGATTTTCGGTTTCTGGCACTGTTTCTTCACCCGGGACTTTGTTTTATGGAGTCTTTTTTCTCTTGTTTTTTCCTCTCTGGGTTTCCTCTCCCCGCGGTATGCTAATAATGACACTTTCCTCTTCCGGGATAGGCTGGCCCAGTGAGAGAAAGGGAGTGATACCTACACCCATCTGCCTCCAGAAACGCCACTCAGGCACCCACTGGGCCACTGGCGGCATCCTAACAGCACAGACAGCCCCCAGGCTGCCCAAAAAAGCAGCCCACAGCTGGAACTCGGCTACCGGCCCTTCAGCCCTTTCCCGAGTGCCCGCCTTACCAATCCAACCCTGCAGCTCAGCAACTCCCTTTCAATACCACTCAAAAAGAATAAATATGTGTTATTAGGAAGTGCCTCCATCAATTAAAGTCAATACTGCCTTCCAAGCACCCTTTACATTTTCAGATTAACCACTTGTGTACAGGTGTCGTGGCAACAAGGTTTGTTTACCTGTCTGCCCCTCACTCGATTTCACAGCACATGAGACTTCCTGCCTTAAACTTCAACTGAAGCATTTCAACTCTCGGAATTAACAGTCCTGGAAAGGTTCTCTTTTTCGCAAAAAGTAGGGGAACTGTTTTCTTACATTAAAAACATTAGGGCACGTTGTGCCCCTTAGATCCTGCCCACTTCGACCATTGTACCAAGGTCACAAAAAATGTTGTTGATGATTGGTGTGTGAGTTTCAAACCTTTGTCTTCAGAGTTATGCGCATTTGGAAATCTTTGCACCTTGTACATATTGTGAAAAATCCCAACTTCACTTGTATAATAAGTTTGATGCAAAAAAAGTTTTTGCAAAAGCCTTTTACCCCAAAAACTTTGAAGGGAGAATTTTTCTGCTAAACATTGTCTATCATCTGAAAACCTATTTAAGTTAGTATGTTCTTAAAAAAATCACAAACTTTCTTTAAATTGAAAGATTCTGATTTCTGTAAGAAAACCACGACTTTGTGGAGCAAAGAACTTTAACAACGTAATAATGTATGTCTGCCCTCCTTATCTTTCTTTAGAACAGAAATGCAAGTGAAAACAACCAGCCTGAAAATATGCATGAGCCTTCAAGTCCAAGCATGCAATGTGCATTAGGGTAAAATGTAAGGGCTGGAAAAAACTGCTCCTGAACACGAGGTCACTTTGGAACTCATTTTGGTGCTTTTCATTTAATTTCGAAAACTTCCCAAATAAAATGCAACACACATATGTGTAGTCTTTTTGTCTCAGAAACTGAGTAACCATCTTTTTAACATAGACATTGTGCATGTACATAGTAGTGTCTGAATACCAGTTTGTATTGTGTGTATTATTTGCTTTTAAATAAGCAAAACTGAGAAAGAGAAGGAAGCTCACCAGGAAAGGAAGTTACCACTCCTGTCCCACCCACCCACACTCCTCCGTCAACCCCTTCGCTCCTCCCATGTGTAATAGTTTTGCTCAGAAACTGAGTAACCATCTTTTAAACATAGACATTGTGCGTGTACATAGTAATGTCTAAATACTTGTTTTTTGTGTTGTGTGTATTATTTGCTTTTAAATAAGCAAAACTGGGAAAGAGAAGGAAGCTCACCAGGAAAGGAAGTTACCACTCCTGTCTCACCCACAATCACCCGTCAACCGCTTCACAAACCCCCACCCCAGGGTATCTGGAGCAACAGTGCAGCCATCTGTCCTTGTATTACCAGTAAACTTAGGTTGCTGCCCATTTCCTTTTAGTATCTCGTGGTATCCAGGCAACCATACGATACTCCAAGAAACGGCACCATTTTAAATCTGAAATAACTGAACACACCTGTGCGGTGCACAATGAAAGCACAGCAAGGGAGCTTTGCTGCAAAACACACATCTCTGAGAAGTGTTATTTCCTAATGCGCTGCATCATTTGATGTGCCGCAGCCAAAATTGGGCGCTTTTGTTATATTTCGGAAGAAAGTCATAACGCTGCTGTTGTTTATTGTAAAACAAATTAGAGTCGCATTGCTGCTGCCTTGCCTACATGGCAGGCTGTAATCGCTCAAAATGACCAGACTCAGACACATGTTTCTTGAATAGCAGAAAAGGCCACCTTTATTTTAGATCAGGTAACTCTAGAATTCAGGAAAATACTTTATAAGATCCACAATTTAGTAAAATATGCCAAAACCATTACTATTTTCTTGGGTATAAAATATTAGCATTTTCAGACCAAAACCATCCAATATTATGTTATCACAATCTTTCAAAACCTTGTGTTTCATTACCCTTCGTTGTTTACCTTTATTCTTTTCACCTTTCTTTTTCTTTAAATCCGGGGTGGGCAAGCCCGCTCCAGACTTACCCCCCAAAACCACTGCCACCCAGGAAAACCGAAGAGTTTTCTTGGACCCCGCCCTTGTCATGTTTCAACAATTTTACGTCATTCCTGTGCACCACAAATTGACTTGCAGTTCCTTCGCTAAAAAATCTCGCAGGTCAAGCAAATAATATGCTAAACCCAGATCTGTCAAGTGCACCCCATCCTCCCTAAACAGGTGGCCTTCTTTGCTACCAATGTGATCATGGCAAATGTACTTTATATCCATTCCTGCACAAAAAACCTTCATAGCCCTGTTCAGTTTCCTTCGAGCCTTGTCCATCGCAGAATGGTCCCTAGCATTCCTCCAGTGTCGTCCGTAGATGAATTCAGTACACACAATACGAGTGCCTAACCAATTGTCTTTTAAAACTGCTAAATCTAGCTGCATACGTTTTATTAATGTTAATCCAGATAGGGGCACCAAGTCATTTTTGCCAAGATGTATTGCTGACACCGCTGACAAACCTCTATCATAACTCATCTTGGCCAAAGTAGGGAATAGTTCCTCCCATCGCATACCACCTCTCCCGCGCCACTGTAACTCGTGTCCATCGCTGGGAATGCAAAGGATCCTTCAATAAATTTGCAGCGCAGCAAAGATGGCCGCCCATTTGACGAACGAATGTCCGACAATCCAGATTTGTTTCTTTCCTGTAACCCCACGAATATCACCTATATAGAGAAAACAATTAGCAAACAAGAAAAAACACAGCAAACCCCAACATTACGTGCGCAGCAACCTGATTTCCATCTCCCTATTTTTTTGATAGCCTCCCATCCCAAGCCTAACCTTGCTGCTTCTGTGGCTGCTCCTATCCTGAATGAATGCGACCCGTATGCTGCAGGGTTTTCTCCAATGATGCACAACGCCATTTTGAAGGGGGACCCCATTCCCAGTTGTTCAAAAAGGCGGATACGCCAATTAAGTTACAAGCTATGATTCCATGGTTAGAAATTTACCCGGACTGGCATGCATCGAACAAGTTGTATTGGGGATTTCTTGAAGTTTTTCAGATTTGCTATCAAGGTCCTAGGGTACAACGCTGGGCGGAAAATCTAAGGTTAGCGAAAGAATTTCCTAACATAGTGGAGTGGTGTGGCTCACTGGTTAGAGGTGGCAGACCCGGGAGCAGAGGACAGCCTGGGACCAGGGTTCAATTCCCGACGCGGCAGGGTTGTGGACCAGGGTCAGCGGACTCGATAATTCTCACCTCGGTGCCTACTCTAACCAGGGATCACACTCGGAAACTCTGGGCATTAGCTTGCCTCATCTCCACAACGGCCCCCCACATACGCCGGGGAGGCCTGGTTTCACCTTGGAGATACCCAGTAGGGACCATCTCACAGGGAAAGCGAGGACGGGTTCCCCAGCGGTCTACTGCGCAGAGATATTCCTTCAGGAGTCGATTCTAGTGCATTACAAACCCACAATTAATTAATTAATTAATAGTTAAGCCATGAATAGCCCCCAAAGTGCATCTGTGCTTTCCTTACTACATCCATATATTTAAAAAGGGAAACCGCTCTCTCTGGGTATTTCTCAGTGTATATACTGGCAAAGATGAGAAATGCCGAAGCCCAATTCTCAATATTGCGGGGAACCCTAGGACGCCTCGCTAACTCCCACTCCTCTTCCTTTGATCCCTCCTTGGCCTCGTGATCCCAAATTTTTAGTTTCGTTTTTAATGATAAATGTGTCCCTAATGGCATCGCCAAACCCATATATGGCAGGCACTTCCTTGTGTTTACCTCATTACCTGTCGCCTTTTGAAGTAACTGCTGTTTGTCCTGTCGTACAACCTCATCACTCCCTCCCGCTTCTGCAATGGGGACGCTTTCAAAGGTATCTTGCAAATGACGCTTCTTGCTAGCCTTTGACCTTACCTGTTTGTCCTGGTCCCGTACTTCTCCCCCCAGCCCTCTGTCTAAAGCGGGACAAGTTGCATCCCAAACAGACCACCATTGCCGCTTACCTCTAGGAATTTGCTCTGCTCTGTCTCTGAACTCTTGCATGACGTTCAGCTGCTTCTGACGTGTCGTCTTCCCAGCATTCGTCATGTCCGCTCGACTTTTGCAATGAGGGAGCACAAAAAGTTGCCCCCCTTCCCGACCCACCCGCTTCCCTCCCTGCACCTAACCCACCACTCACAAATTGTACGTTAAATAATTCACTTTCTTCCAAATGATTGCTGTCATCAGCAACCTTAAAATGTGCCTCCCCACCACCAGACCGCTTAGTACTAGTGCTAGGGCATTCGCCGTCACCTACACCACCATCAAATTGAAACCAGTCTCTGGCCGACCGCCGCTCCACCGGTCTGCCCGCTTGGAGGGAATCCGCACGTGACCCGTCACTCACAGTTGTACTGTTGGCACCCGCAAACTGTGCAGCTGGCCGAGGCTTCCCCACCATACGTTTGTCATGCGTGGCAGCTACCAAAATAGTCTCTTGAGTCCTATCACCTGACGAAAAATGAGGAGAAAGGGGTGAGCCCGTCTCTGGATATAAGCCGTGAAAAACATTCTCCTTATCGCCAACTTGAGACTTGTCGTTTGACATCCACACCCACTGGCCTTCCTTTTCCCACACGACCTGAGCTGGCCTATGTGACCTCTGTCCCGGGGGGGGCCTAGCACGAGGAAAAACATATTCAGTGTTATAACGGCTCGGCTGCTCATCCACAGTATAGTCCTGACTTTCAAGCCTCTGTGAAACTGACTTCCTGTGGGCTCTCACCTCCACTACCTCAAATTCACACTCAGTTGCCTGGCTTAGGTGCATTCGCTATTTCCTCCTTGACTAACCTGAATGCTTTAATTTGTTCATCTTTCCACTCATATGCTACATTCTTTTTCAACAGTCTCCTGAGAGGTTCCACCTTTTCCGCATATCTCTGTATGAACTTTGCATAATATTCACTGAGACCAAGGAACGACTTGAGGGTTTCCTTGTTTCTAGGTTCCGGGGCCTCCCTTATTGCGCGTACTAAATCATCTTTAGGCAAGATACCTTCGGCTGTTAGGACATGCCCTAGGTACTCAATCTCCTTTGTCATGAATTTACACTTATCCTTTGAGACTGTCATACCTTTCTTTTCCAAAACATCTAAAACCCTTCCAATCAACTTTATGTGCTCTTGTTCAGTTTTTGAATGTAAAAGAATGTCGTCTTGAAAGGCTTCCACCCCTTTCATTTTCCCAAACGAAACATCCATGAGTTTCTGAAAAACCCCTGAAGATGATGCCAGGCCAAAGGGAAGCCGCACATACCTGAACGCTCCAAACGGCGTGATGAAAGTTGTCAATTTCTTAGACCTTTCTGACAGACATACCTGATGGTACGCAGCTCTTAAGTCGATCAGTGAAAAATATTTTGAACCAGATGTCGACTGAAGAATGTCTTGGATTTTTGGCAGGGGATGGCAGTTTACAATAATGTTTTTATTAAGCGACCTCAGGTCTACACACAACCTAATATCCCCTGCCTTTTCTTCTTTGATACTACAATAGCAGAAACCCATTCAGATTCTTCTGCTTCTTCAATCACACCTTCTTCCTTTAATTTTTCGAGTACTTCCCTCAACTCATTCCTTATGGATAATGGTATTGATCTAACTTTGTGCTTACTTGGTATAGCGCCCTCCTTTAGTTTGATGTCATGGTTGAACCCCTTCACACAACCAATTTCATTTTTAAACACTTCTTTATGTTTTCCAAAAACGGTTTCTAAATCTTCTTCACTTTTTTCTATGCATATGCTGTTCATCCATTCCTCTCTCAAAATCACTGGGTCCTTTGCCCCAGGTACCAGTACCACCCCTAGTTGGGCCAGATCTCTCCATCCTACTAGTATCCTTCCTTTCTCTGCAACATAAATTTTTGTTTCAATTACTCTTCCCTTGAAACTTACAGTGTCAATGAAATACCCCAGCATATTTATTTCCTTCTCCCCAAATGCTTTCGGGTTTATATCAGATTCTGTCAGTTGTACACCTTTCCATTTTTCTTCAAAAAGAGTGTCAGATATGGTCGTTATGGGCGCACCTGAATCAGCAGTAAATTTTAGTTCAACCTCACCGATTTTCACATCACTGACAGGACCTTTTATCCTCCCTTCCTCCATTTCTACATACAAAACTATATTAGCGCACATTTCTTCATCAAAACTGCCTACAGTGCTTATACCCATGCTGTTATTCATTCTTTTGGTTTTACACAAGGTGGAATAGTGACCATACCTTTTACACTTAATGCATTTTTTGCCTATTTCAGGACATTTTTTAAAATCAGCTAAGTGTTCAACTGCTTACCTCCCACCTTCCTTTCACTCATACTCTTGTCATACGCCTTACCATCAACCTTCTTCTTTTCCTGTAAATAAAATACATTAGTGTTATTTCCCGTTGAAGATAACTCTTTAGTGGAAATTAGAGACCTTTCTATACCCCTTGCAATGTCTACGACTTCCTGCAAGGTCGGTCTTTTGCATGCTAAGAGCCTTTCCTGCACTTTCTTTGTGTAGCAATAAAAAACAATTTGGTCCCTTATGTACACATCTGTCATCTCCTCATATTCACATTCTACTGCCAGAACCCTTAGACACGCAACGTAGTCTTCAACAGTCTCCCCTTCCTGTTGTTTCCTTTGGGCAAATTTATGTCTAGCAACCATAATATTGTTTTCCTCATCGAACTGCCTTTCTAACCTTTTCAGTGCCTCCTGATACTCATTTAATGGCACAAATGTTCCAGGTGGACTCTCATATTCGGGCAGGCTGTCAAAAATGTCCTGACCCGCTTTTCCCAACAGTCCAAACAACAAAGAACATTTCCTTTCTGCATCAAAGGCTTTCCCATCTTTTGAAACGATGTAATTTTCAAAAGCCCTCACCCACTTTTTCCATTTCATTGTGGGCTTACCAGGTTCATCCAGGAACCGAGGAGGTGCACATATGTTATTGCATTCAGCCATGTTAATCACAATATGTTTAGTTAACTTTTCTCCTCACTGCAAACTTAATATTAGGATGGCCTCAGTGTTTACTGCTTAATAGCTTCACTTCTAGTCGTGCTTACTTGAGTTTTGTCTGTTTTACTTGCAGCCCCCTTGCCTTCCTAAACGCAATGTTTCTTTTGCTTGCAGCTTTTTTTACTTTTCAAACGCAATGTTTTAATTGCGAGTGCCGACTTCTTTGCACTCGTCTGAACTTAGTTCGTCAATTTCCAAGATGGCCGCACGCTGTACACGCACGATGACGTGCGTTGTCCTAGACCAATCAGCTTATGCTCCCGGCATGCTTCACGCGGCACAGCTGAGGTAACTGACTGACGCCTCAGCTGTTGCACTGACAATGAAGCGCGCCGATAACTGAAGTTTTCACGATTGATCTCACAGGTACAGCGGTGGTTTTAAAAGCTGTCTTTTTCTTTTTCAATTCAATTTTTCAGACGACCTGCACATTCCTTCCATACGGCTTGTTTAGCGTATTAAAGTCTTATTACATATATTACGCGCTGCCGATATCATTCGCGTTAAGTTGTTTCTTCGTTCAATTCTTCACTCAACCTGCGCTCACCATATTTTTGCAGTGTACTCACGCAGTTTAACTTTATTGCTCCTCGGTCCGATCACAAGCTTCGTCACTAAATCTTGCTGATCCACCAATTTACATCTGCAGGCCCTTGTTTCACCAGTCCTCGTCGCCAATTGTAGCGTGACAACACCACAAGAGAATAAGTGTTGTCAACATTCAGATTATTTAAAGTTACAAGGGCCCGCTGGGAGCGGATATAACTGGCTGTCACCACGGGAGTCAGCTGTCATCTGTCACACAGATCACAGTGACGTCAACTAAATACATTCTGAACTTTCTATGGTGACGCGGAGTGACGCTACATAAAGGAAAGGGAAAACATACTGAAAGCATAACCTTTTGCCCCACAACAAGTACAACGTGTACGACAACCATTTACATATAAATCTGTCTTTTTGCATTTTCTTGTTTTTTTGGAAGCTCGTTCGACTGGATCCTTCTCTGGGAATTCAGATGCTGAATTTGCATAGCCACCTCCGACCCCAACTAGCTCTTCGAAGCCAATCACCCTGTGTTGTGGCATTTCAGGTGTGGTGAGCTCACTCAATACGCGTAGCTACGATTAACGACGCGGACACCAGTGCTCGGAAGTGAAACAGGAAATGGGTGTTGCCCTCGTAATTGTTTTCATAATGGGTTCAGACGTTTGTGTGTCTCACCATTTCCCGATTTCTTTGACGTTTGCATTCAACTTTTATTTCACACGTACCTATCCTACAAAAAACATGTTTTTCTAATCCTAATTGCAAGAGCCTAACATGTAACAACTAGCTGCTCCACTCTCTTGAGTCCCTTTACACTTTTTATTTCTATTTGAATACCCATTGTCCTTAAAGCACCAGAGCCGCGCAAATAACAAAGCTAGTTTTGAAGGCAGTCGGGCGGTGGTGTAGCAAGGGGGGGGGGGCGGTCTACCCTGGGGGGCACGAGTTTTGGGAGAGGCGGTGGCTCCCCTCGCCCCTCATGAGTTTGACGGGGGCGGCAAATGCAGGAACTCTCGCAAGCATCCCCCCTTTCAGTGTGAACGCAGGGAGGCAACGTCCGGGACAGCTACAGATGGCCAAGTGCCTAGTTACGCCACTGCTGCTGGGACAGTAGCCTGTCCGAGCGAGGAGTCAATTGTTCGTCCTCAGATTAGTTTCTCATAAGCAGTGCTTTAAATGGATAGAAATAAGTGCAGTTACTCACCAAAAATAAGCAGTGGACTGAGGGTGGAGTTTGGGGCGACGCAAGGGACCGAGCAGTGTTTTTTTTACCTTTGCTTTGTATGCAAAAAATATGCATGCATTGTAAGAATGCCTAACCAGTTATATAGTAATTACCAATAAGTCCTTAATATTAACCAAAGTAACCTACATTTAGCAACCTTATAATAATAAAATATTGAGGAAAAAAAACAGCAAGTTTCCTAACGTTTGCCTTGTAGTTTGCTTTCATATCCTTAATGCAGGATCATGATTCGCTAAACTATATGACAAATGTTTTAACTTGTGACCAGCAGATAGCACAATGATCTCTGCAGCAAAAACAGTAACCAACAGAGCTCTCTATATAAAAAACAAATCTGTGATCCTCATGTTTCGTGCTGTGCGTTACAACAGGCACAGTGAACCTCTATGCAATTTTATGTTCAGTCAAACCTTTGCTTAGAAGAATGCACACAGGTATTTCCAGCAAGTGAATTAACCACCAGAGTTATTAATGTGCCATTGTACCCGGGAATTTACTGGATATGCAAAGATCTCTGTACCAGGTAATATTTCGAAATGCAGCATGTTGTGCTGAGTTAGGCAAGGCAGAATAAAGGTATTATCACATTTGTCTTGTTGTCAAATTCTTTGGGGCAGAGGAAAAAAAATAATTAAGTCCCTACTTTGATCTTTGCGACAGCGCCCACTTTCTGCTGCCAACCCTTGACCTAAAGCTAGAGTTAGCCTTATGAGTAGCCATTTTTAAAGTACATTTGCCTAGAGCTGTGAGAGCCACTTACAGGTCGAGCAAGGCTTAAGCCAGATGATGGGCTCTGGATCAACTCATGGTTCTCTTGGAACTTCAAGCCCAAAATGAGCTGAAATTTCATGTGGCTTCTGCCTGCTGCACTCGCTGTACCCTTATGCACAAAGGTAAAAACAAAACTTTAACATTTGTTGTTAAAAGGAGAGATAAATTGATACCCGTTTAGAAGCTGATATGTACAAAATGAAACAAGAAAATCTGGGATTTATTCCGGCTTCTCCACTTAACCAAACTCTATGATCTTAGGCAAATATTTTGTTTTACAAATCTCCCATTTTCATCATTATACCTCAATATTGTATAATTTGACTTATTAATGTCAAAGCTGCATCGTGTTAAAGAAATATGCTTTTTTTTATTTTGAAGATACTTTATCCTATTTTAAGGGATGTTTGTTGGAGGATTTACAATGGAAATATTTCAAGGGCTCGAATCATAGAAGGTCATTTAGAGCCCAGCCAGACCCTTGGCCCGGCTGTCCCTGTACATTTGTTGGCTCCCCCACCACTACATTTGTCTTATGAAAGGTAAACCTGCTGCATCATTTGTTCACATATCTGACATTTTCTGAAAGAAATACACAAAATTTCAGAAAATAATTGTAGAACATCACAAAATTATCACTGGAAAAGTTAGTGCTGGACTGTTAATACACATTACCCACACACTGAAAAAAGTCTAAATACATTTGGCCCCTTTCACACATACTTGGCCCCTCACACACTTAAACACCCATTTCATGCTCTCGGAATCACATTTAGTTTCACACAAACACACAGTACTACTTTTCATTCTCACAGTCACACCCACGCTTACAGACTCACACGTATTGCTTTTACTTACTGGCTCTCACACATTCTCTTTTACGCTCAGTGCCCTACATTGGAGGCCATCAAACACTTTAACAGGTGCAGCACAAAGTCGGGGTCATATTTTGTGCAATGTACATATTTACAGAATGAAACCTTTTCGTAGATTGCCACATGTGTGTTTCATTGGAGCAGAGATTCTTAAGAGGTGATTTGCCTGCTTCAAATCACCAAGGTTTATGGGACCCGGACCCTCCAGATGTTCTTGGCGCCGCCCCCATCAGAATCCTCAAATCAAGACTTGAAGACCAGAGCTGTGGGTAAAAAGAGCCATGTTTATTACAAACCATCACACATAAACATAACAATATATAACCAATAAGATTCAAATTCCATACGATATAGATTTATCAAATTCGATTACTAAATTATATTTACATTTATGCTGATCATAACATCATAATCCGTCAGCAGAAATGACAGAACTTAATTTTTATACAAAGAATGTTTTCTATCGCTCCAGCACTAAGGGGCCTTCTGGCTCGAACCCCCAATTGAGAACCACGCAAGGTGCAATCCACCTGCGTCCTTGAGAGGTGAGCCCCTGCCATCTGGTCCTTGTCCGCCATCGTAGGGATCCATCCCTCCACCACCAGGCTACCCAAGGGGGCTCGTAGGGTATAACCAGGGTCCGCAGCCCCATGCCCAAGCCGGTGTCTCTATTCTCTCTGGGGTGAGCTTACAGTCTGTCCCCCTCAGTGCTGGCCTAGGGAGTATGCAGGAGGACACCACTTAACAATGTAAGGCAATTTATATGGCCTCCTTATCGCCACAAGGGCGACTAGGGCCAACCGGTCCTCCGCCCTCCCCACCACAAGACAAATTCTGCCCACCAAATTCTATTGATCCACAGGCCCATAGTCATGTCAGGCTCAAAATGTCATGAATCCATATGTCTGAATCCAAGGCAGACATCTGCACATCATTGTAGTGGAAAATACGATCCCCATGCGTAATTTGTGGGTGTATTCCCAAGCCGGGCCCTGCCCCAGCATTCAAGGCACTTGACCGAAATATTAAAAGGCACTTGACCGTAATCCTGGCCCCCACTAACGCATTGAGGCCATGCTATCTTGGAAACATCATACCCAACAGGGCGAATCCGGACAACAGAGCTTCCCCCGTGGCCCTGTGTCCCAGCCCAAACATATCATTACCTCCTTAAAGTAGGATAACCAACTCTGGGATCTGCAGTCCCCCATGGCAGAGGGAATCTTTCACTAGCTGGCGAATGTGTGCGGTCTGAAGGCCTGACATCAATCAAATGAAAGGGAGACACTTCTCAAAGCCTACCAGCGTTAGCTTATGCAGCTGCTGCAAACGATAAGTGGACCATCGCACGAACAAGTGAACCAGCACCCACACAAACTTGGGAGGTATACTACTTAAATCTCATCCGGCGAAATATCCGGCCCGCTTGCGCATGTCACAGCCCCAAATCTGTGGTGAGTAACCGACTAGATTAATCCACCAGCTGTGATAAGTAGTCCAAAATATGCTATGTTCAAACCATGCATGAGTTTGAACCTGAGGACGGATGGACATGTACGTCCCCAATGAGCATCAACAGGCCTATTCTATCCCTTTATGCCGTTCAGAGCTCCACTACCTTCCCCTTTCCAGTAGGGTCAGGTTTGAACTTCCCCCTGGGAGTGAGCATGTCTGCATATATCCAAGTGTCCAGGAACTGCAGACCTCTTTCGTGTGCCAAGTTGCGATGCCCCTACAAATTTGATCACCCTGAAGGAACCCTAAAATGCAACAGAACATGCTGGAGAAAATAAGGTAATTTCGTCGGAGAACTGCCCACTAAGAGGAGGTTAGCCAACCTGTCCTCCGCTAAGGTCTTACTCACCAAGAAGAAATTGCCCTCATTCGGCATGCCCTTAAGTTGGTGAAGAAACCGATAACCATCCAATGGGCTCTCGCGTAAGACACTAGCCTGCTTTGTGATCTCAACAATTGCAAGCTGCCCTAACTGGCCCTTCAGTGAAAAAAGGGGGGTCTACCATCCCCCGCGGACATGCAAAGGCTCTGTAAGCCCTTGGCACTCTTGTCATGACCTCTGTGTGCGTTTGCAGAGCAAGCCCCAACCAACTGTGATAAGGCAGGACTCCAACACACCAAAGAGATGTTGGGAACCTAGCCAGTTGAGCCACTGCTTGAAAGTAGGCCTGATGGCCCCTTCACTACAACTTTTGTTATGGGCGCAGCTGGAATGCCTGGCTGACATTGCTGCTCAGAACCAAAAGCAGAAAAATTTGCAGGTGCAGTTGAAAGTGTCCAAGTGTCCGAAAATTACACCATGACAAGTACGTCCAGCCCATTTCTGTGGCGCCAACTTATGGCAGGGGGGACAGCGTCTACCCTTTAAACATAATGGGTGGACACCGTCTACCAGCGTGTAACATCGATTTGTTCCCTGGCACTGGCTAGCTGTTGCAAATCTATCTCATTGGCTGAAAAAGAGACTAAAACAATATGATGGACGGGCTAGTGCACCGTTAAACTAGAGGGAGGATTCCCAGCCTGGCAATGGAGATTAAATCAAGCAATGAATCTATGAAAGATCTGATCCTGGTAAAACTAGGGTAGGCACGGAAAATATGCGAAACAGAAGAGATGGGGCTAATGGAAAAGAATTAAATGAGGCTTAGAGGGGTGGCAAAGGAGGACACTACCTACCACTAGTTATCCGCAGAAAGGGTACACAGCCGACTGATATTCAGAAGGTGAAATTACAAAATCGTATAACATGAACATGCTGCCAAGAAAGCACCATTTTACGAAAGTAAGTTAACTGCCGGTACGCTGAAAACACTGTAATGCATGGACGACCCTGTATTAAGGGTGCCACTGAAACTCATGCAAGAGAGGAACTGGGCGCTTTCTATGTCAGCATGCATGCATGTGGAAGGTACCCTACCCTAGCCCAGGAGCGCGCTACACTGGAGGGAGTAATGCAGCAGAGGGCCCGTGGACCCAGGGATGGGGTAATGGGCAGAGAGCATTAAGGAAGAAGCTACCTCTGCTTCCCACAATGCTCCACTGATGACATAGTGCACATCCAAAATGACCATACTGAACCCATTACGCTCTTTCAATCAACGATTCCTCCAAGCAGATACAAATATTACTCCAAGAGCCAAGTACACTTGAGGCTAGATCTCGTTCCGTCTACTACACAATTTGTGACCAGAGGAAAAGGTTGTTTCACAGCATGCGCAATTTCTCAGTGCAGTCAGGAAGCATGATTTCAGGCCGCCCTTAATGTCTGTATTGTAAGAACCCTTGGAGTGTAAATCTAGGACATCACCTCACATTCACCTCTCCCAGGGCCGTGCATCAGTATGTTTACCCCATTAGTCATCACTGTCTACCCGCTTCTGTCATGGTTGCAATTCCGGAAGATTGACATTTCAGTAGGATGGTACATTTGAGAGAACTACATATCCCAGAAAGCTTAGCAAGGGGGAGGAGTCAAGCCTCCATAAAGGTACCTGATTGCTGGTGGGCCGTGTACGTGATTTTGACCAGTAATTGGAGTTGGAACTGTGTATCCCGCATTGGTGGCGTTCTGCCAAGGCGGAGTTCTCATTCGAGGAAAGGCAAGCGTTCGGCGGCTGTCGTATGCCTCTGCAGGATTGTGGAGTTTTGGAAGTTGCATTTCCTGCGTGCTGGCGAGAAGTGAAGCGGCTGTGAGATCGAGCAGCGCTTCAAGTTCGCTGGTGTTTTCTCGGCTGAGAGAACGAAGGTGTGGGAAGCGGCGGCTTCTCTTTGTAGCGTTCAACGGCTGTTGAGCGCTGTTCTAGCACCGGCTGGTGTTAGCGGAGTCCTTGAAGCGGATGGAATTGAACACCATCGGCTGTTACCGGATTCCGTGAGTTTTGAGTATAATACGAACTGGGAGCTTGCAAGCGTCAGTAAAGACGCCGTTTTGGTACTTTGGATTTTGGGCTAAACCATTTGAACTATCAACGTTTGGATTAATGACATTGGAACTTTGTGATATCAAGACTGTGTTTTACTAGAACTCATTTTTTGGGAACTAACCAGAGGAGAATCGGATTGCTTTTTATTAGTGCACTATCATTCTTATTTTTGGATTGAAGACTATACACTTTTGGGGAATTTCTGTTGGTATCACCCAGGAAGGCTGGAAGGTGTGTATGTGAAAGTAGTGAACGGTGGAGTAGTGTTTGGGCCGATTGAGTACCTTCTTGAATGCTGACCTTCTTCATTGTATTTCAGATTAGGGTGCCATTGTGGATTGAGGTTTATTCACTACCTACCAAGAGGGAGATGGAGAGATTGTAGCTAGCACCCGTGGTAGGTGGTGTCCAAGCGAGAATACATGAGAGTAGCTAGCATTGATGTGTTATTAATGCTTGTGTTTCTTTGTTGTTTCTCATTACAGCCTCCCGTCCTGTTCCAGCCCCTTCCTGGTTTCTTATTTTCCCTCACCTGATTACTTTATGCTCAGTGTAATTTGAATTCTGAGCATAGGGCAGTCTGGAGGTGGACCCCATATAGCAGCGCCTGATCCCGAGAATACGTGGTCGTGACAGAATCACGTACCCAAGTATAGTTATTCTCCCGGTCAGGGGGTGCTGTTGGGATGGCCACCCTGGACGATGTATTGCACGCGTTGGGTGTAGTTCAGCATGAACTTGAAACATCTAGGGCTGAAACAGCAGCCTTGAAAGAGCGGTTTGACAGGCAGACGCGTAACCCATTCGATGCCACAACTGGTGGTTCACCAATACAGGTGACAGTGTCTCCCCCTATACCATTAGCCAGTCCGGAGAGGTATCCTGCTAACATCCAGACCTTTCTGACCCAGGTGGCCTTACATTTTTCGTGTAGGCCAGCCTCTTTTCCGAATCACATTTCCCGAGTTGCTTTTGCTATATCTTACCTTACAGGGGATGCTACCAATTGGGCTGTGCCATTGGTGAGATCTGATGATGCTCTGTTGTCCAACTGGGAAGAATTCCGAGCGGAATTCGAGAGGGTCTTTGATAGACGGGCCACCACGTTGAGCGCGGATAAAGAATTGTTGGGGTTACGTCAGGGGAGAACGGAGCTAATAACCTATATGACGGCCTTTAATCGATTGGTAGTTGAAACATCTTGGCCTGAGGCTAAACGGATGGCGCTATACTATCAGGGCTTAAACGAGGACATCAAAGATGTGTTAGCACAAATAGACCCCCAACCTAAAACCTGTATAGATCTGATAAATCTCACCTTGAGACTAGACCATCGTATGTCTGATAGAGGTGGTGAACGTAGGAAGGGGGATCGAACCGAATATGGCTCACAGTTGGGGGGTAGGTCTATTGTAAAAGATACAGGACCAGAACCTATGGAGTTGGGGGCGATTCGGCCACCTTTAACGAAAGTGGAAAGAGAGAGTAGGAGAACTATGGGCCTCTGTATGTATTGTGGCAAAAAGGGGCATTACGTTAGGGACTGTACCATGAGACCAAAAAAGACCAACTATTCCCCTTCACTTAAGCAGTTAGCAGTAACCAAGACGGTAGATTGTGATGTCAGAAATCCCAACCTTGAGGCTTTGTCCCTGGACAGGAAGCTAGCACCTGAGTGGAAAATACCATCATTAGAAGTGCCCACGTGTAAAAAGTCAGAGTCTCACATTTTGTTGTCCATGTTCTTAAACACCATCAACGAGAGTCATCCGGTGGTGTCTATGATTGATTCAGGAGCTACGGGCAACTTCATAGATCAAGGGTTGGTGGATAGATTGGGGTTGGTGAAGGTACCAATTGATAAACCTGAAGTAGTGTTGGCGGTGGATGGCACGCAGTTGAAGTCTGGCCCGGTTACCGCTCATACTGAGAATGTGAAACTGGTTATGCCAGGGGGGTTGAGAGAACATTGTGAAAGAATTGTGTTGAACATAATCGAGGCTCCTCAATATGAGGTGATTCTTGGAATGCCTTGGTTGTGGCAACACAACCCATCCATTGACTGGAGAGCTAGAACGGTTGCATTCGAGTCAGAGGAATGTGAGGGGGGTTGTATGAAGTCCTCTGCTTCCCATGTCTCTTCCTTGGCCCAGGGGTTTTCCATCGCCACAGCGGTAGAAAAAGATGTGGAACTGCCTTCTACATACCATCAGTTCAGGGATGTCTTTAGTGAAGCGAAGGCGGAGACATTACCCCCGCACAGGGATTACGATTGCCAAATTGATTTGGTGGAAGGGGCGGTGGTGCCTTCGTGTAGGGTGTATGCGCTTTCAGTGTCGGAAACAGAGCATCTGAGGAAATACATCGAGCACTTTAGCGCCCTTGGCTTCATTCGTCCTTCCCGCTCCCCTGCTGCCTCGCCGCTTTTTTTCATCTCAAAGGCCAATAAAGAGTTGAGGGCTTGCATTGATTATAGACAGCTGAACAGGGTGACTGTACGAAACAGGTATCCACTTCCACTCATCGCCGTCCTTTTAGACCAGGTCCGAGAGGCGAGGATTTATACACGCCTGGACTTGAGAGGGGCTTATCATCTGGTCAGGATCAGGGCTGGGGATGAGTGGAAGACGGCCTTTAAGACCTGTTTCGGTCTATATGAATATCTGGTAATGCCATTCGGGCTCTGTAATGCCCCGGCGGCATTCCAGTTCTTCATTAATGACATCATGAAGGAGTACCTGGACAGGTTTGTGATCATCTATATCGATGATTTGTTGATTTATTCGGTGACCGCTGACCAACATGCCAGTCACGTGATGCTGATTCTTCAAAAACTGCAGGAGCATAATCTGTTCTGTAAATTGTGTAAATGCGAGTTTGGGGTGGAAGAGGTGGAATTTCTGGGGGTGATACTTAACCCTCGGGGGTTCAGAATGGCTGATAGGAAGGTGAGAGCGGTTTTGGAGTGGCCGGTTCCTTTGAATGTACGTGACATCCAGTGCTTCCTGGGGTTCTCCAATTACTACAGGAGATTTATATCGCATTTTTCACAGTTGGTGTCTCCTATCACTCGCCTGCTACAGAAGGGAGTAACCTTTATGTGGACCCAAGAAGCCGGTGAGGCCTTTGAACTTCTGAAACAGGCATTCAGTTCAGCCCCAGTTCTTATGCATCCCCAGATGGAAGTGCCGTTCATAGTTGAAGCCGATGCCTCTGATGTGGCCATTGGGGCAGTTCTGTCCCAGCGAGATCAAACAACCGGATTGTTACACCCGGTGGCATTTCTCTCGAAAAAACATAATCCAGCTGAAGTAAATTATACCATTGCCGAGAAAGAACTGTTGGCAGTGAAGAAGGCCTTTCAAGAGTGGAGGCATTATCTGTGGGGGGGTAACCATCCGGTGACAGTGTATTCCGATCACCGCAACCTGGTGTACTTGAAAACGGCCCGGCACTTGTCTCAAAGGCAAATGCGCTGGATGCTGTTTTTTGCCGAGTACGAGTTCACGATCACCTTTCGTCCAGGGGTGGAGAATAGAAAGGCGGATTCTCTATCCCGATGTTTGAATACGGACTGTGATAAGAGAACAGCTCTCAAAACCTATTCTAATCGCCTGAAGTGGTGTTGTGTTCAATTCAAGTGGAACATTTCCTGGAGGTGGTAGCCAAGCAGCGTACTCCGCAGCAATGGGAAGAGTGGGCGGCAGGGGCAGGTCATCGGTATCTTAAACACGGATTACCAATGGTGCAGAACAGGTTGTTTCTTCCGAACCATGAGCTTCGTTTGATGGCATTTAACTGGTGCCATAACGCACTCATGGCAGGTCATCAGGGTCATCAAAAGACTGTACATGAAGTGCAAAGACATTTCTGGTGGGAAGGATTGGTTCGGGATGTAAGACAGTGGGTGAATCAGTGTGAGACCTGTGCGAGAGCCAAGAACGTTCCATCGAAGCCAGCAGGGTTACTCATGCCGTTGCCAACGCCATTGAGGCCATGGCAGGTGATTAGCTTGGACTTTGTGGTGGGTTTGCCCATGGATAAAGGAAACGACGCCATATTGGTGGTGGTGGATAGTTTCACCAAGATGGGACATTTTATTCCCTGCAGGAATCTTCCCTCAGCGTCTCAAACAGCACAGCTGCTACTAACGCAGGTAGTTCGGCTTCATGGGGTTCCACAAGTCATTATCTCAGACAGGGGTCCGCAGTTTGTGGCCAGGTTCTGGCGTACCTGGTGTAAAGCCTTGAACATCTCGGCGGCTCTATCGACCAGTTTTCATCCCCAGTCTGATGGTCAGACTGAGAGACTGAACCAAACACTAAAAAAGTATCTACGCTGCTATGCAGATGAGGCGGCAGATTCCTGGGTTTCTCTATTGTGGTTAGCGGAACTGTCTTATAACAATGCTTGGCATTGTTCTACAGGGGAAACTCCTTTCGGGGCTAACTCTGGGTTCAATGCTAACATACTACCGGCGAACATACCCTGTGATGTGGCCAACCATCCAACGGTGGCGGGCCAAGTGAAGGCCCTTTTAAGTATTCATCGGAAAGTGCAATCCTCATTGGATAAGGCAAAGGCTTCGTATAAGCAATGGGAAGACAGGCATCGGAAGGAAGGGCCCGAGTATAAAGTGGGGGATAGAGTGTGGCTCTCAACTAAAAACATCCGTTTCAGATTCCGGAGCGTGTTCCATCCCCGCTACATTGGGCCATACACGGTGGTGAGACGGGTGAATCCGGTTGCCTACAAACTAAAGCTTCCAGCCTCATTACGGATTCATCCGGTCTTCCATTGTAGCTTGCTGAAACCAGCCCTTGCTGCACGCCGGAAGGCCGTTCCTCCAGTAATGCGTGATGGGAATCTGGAGTATGAAGTGCGTAAGATTTTGGATTCCCGTTTCAGACAGAGGAGGTTGTGGTTTCTAGTGTCTTGGAAGGGGTATGCTGCAGAGGATGATTCATGGGAACCTAGCTCAGGGGTACATGCTCCGGGGGCCATCCGCCGCTTCTTTGCTAGTCATCCGAGAAAGCCCGGGGCCAACCGGCGCTGGTAAGGAGGGATATACTGTCATGGTTGCGATTCCGGAAGATTGACATTTCAGTAGGATGGTACATTTGAGAGAACTACATATCCCAGAAAGCTTAGCAAGGGGGAGGAGTCAAGCCTCCATAAAGGTACCTGATTGCTGGTGGGCCGTGTACGTGATTTTGACCAGTAATTGGAGTTGGAACTGTGTATCCCGCATTGGTGGCGTTCTGCCAAGGCGGAGTTCTCATTCGAGGAAAGGCAAGCGTTCGGCGGCTGTCGTATGCCTCTGCAGGATTGTGGAGTTTTGGAAGTTGCATTTCCGGCGTGCTGGCGAGAAGTGAAGCGGCTGTGAGATCGAGCAGCGCTTCAAGTTCGCTGGTGTTTTCTCGGCTGAGAGAACGAAGGTGTGGGAAGCGGCGGCTTCTCTTTGTAGCGTTCAACGGCTGTTGAGCGCTGTTCTAGCACCGGCTGGTGTTAGCGGAGTCCTTGAAGCGTATGGAATTGAACACCATCGGCTGCTACCGGATTCCGTGAGTTTTGACTATAATACGAACTGGGAGCTTGCAAGCGTCAGTAAAGACGCCGTTTTGGTACTTTGGATTTTGGGCTAAACCATTTGAACTATCAACGTTTGGATTAATGACATTGGAACTTTGTGATATCAAGACTGTGTTTTACTAGAACTCATTTTTTGGGAACTAACCAGAGGAGAATCGGATTGCTTTTTATTAGTGCACTATCATTCTTATTTTTGGATTGAAGACTATACACTTTTGGGGAATTTCTGTTGGTATCACCCAGGAAGGCTGGAAGGTGTGTATGTGAAAGTAGTGAACGGTGGAGTAGTGTTTGGGCCGATTGAGTACCTTCTTGAATGCCGACCTTCTTCATTGTATTTCAGATTAGGGTGCCATTGTGGACTGAGGTTTATTCACTACCTACCAAGAGGGAGATGGAGAGATTGTAGCTAGCACCCGTGGTAGGTGGTGTCCAAGCGAGAATACATGAGAGTAGCTAGCATTGATGTGTTATTAATGCTTGTGTTTCTTTGTTGTTTCTCATTACAGCCTCCCGTCCTGTCCCAGCCCCTTCCTGGTTTCTTATTTTCCCTCACCTGATTACTTTATGCTCAGTGTAATTTGAATTCTGAGCATAGGGCAGTCTGGAGGTGGACCCCATATAGCAGCGCCTGATCCCGAGAATACGTGGTTGTGACAGCTTCTCCCCCACACAAAGTTCTTGAAGCACTTACTACTTAGGCCCACTCATCTCCCACTGCAATACTATGTGTCCCTATTGTACTTTCCTCCCACTCGTGTTATGGATGCCGTCATGATGCTGGTGACGCAAACCTCACAGAGGACTAAGTGCAACACAACCCCCTCGAAGCGCGTATCAGTGCAACCTATTGCACTCAAAGTTCTCAGATGAATTTAGCACTAGCAACATTGTCCAAAATATTACAAAATCACAAAACGATTAGCAACGGGGGAATCAAAGCACTTTACATAAGCCACTTGTGTTACAGAAGGACACATACCAGGCGAAATTAAGTGCTTTGCCCCAAATAACAAAATGTTGAGCATCTCTGCCGAAACTCGAACCCAATCAAGGGGTCCTCCACAATATCATTGGTGTGACAATTCCGATTTCTTCACTAGCAACACCGTCAAAATATTAAACCAAAAAAACAATTAGCAATGGGGGTATCAGAGTACTTCGCATGAGCACCAATTGTGTTATAGAAGGACACACACAATGCGGAATTAAGTGGTTTGCCCAAAATTGCTAAATGTGGAGCATTCCTGCCAAAAAGAAACTTGAATCTGGCTCCTCAGCTTCGCGGATGACCACTCCAACCTAAGGCCAAATCCTCCGCCCTTTGTACCTTTGCTGATGACTCTCCCTGCCTACACAAATCTTGAACGTCCCCTAAAAAATTGTGCGTCAGGACCAAAGGAACCGGTAAGCTACTAGTTTCGGATGTCAGCCATCGTTACCACCAATTGGGATAAACACGAAGCTACTGATGCAAGCACCCCGCCATTAGGTTGCTCTGAGAACCTGTTACCTGTACCTCTCCTTTAACCCGGTGGCGCTACCTCTAGAACCGGCAGGGCATCAGAGACGTAGGCAGCCCCCAGCTCAACGGAATGGGCACAAAGCAGTGATGCCTCAGCTAGCGATCCCGACAAGCTCACTAGCAAGCCAACCTTTGACCCCGCAAATGAAGAGCGGCAGACCCTTCAACTCCCTGAGGTAGATAGACTGCCCCTGTACCGAGTGTAACTGCAAAAGACCCTCCAATATCAGCTAATAATGCCAGAACATCATCTGATCCCCGCTGCATCTGCCATGCACCCTTGGGTGTAGCTGGGATGATTTACCTAACGTCTGGATGAGGGTGCTTGGCCCAGATGCCCCCATTCCATCAACAGACTGCACACCATCTCCCCCAGGGGACCTCCGAGCAACTGCGCCAGTCATTTGGTGTCCCAGACCACATTGAGCTGGCTGTCTCCCGACTCTCCTCCTGGCCAGAGGAAACAAAGAAATTAATTGAATGCTGTGCCACCAGAATCACACCCATCCCCCAGCTTAGTCAACACGAGCCACAATAGCTGCACCAGCTCGGGACTGCTCCGGGTACAGATAAAGTGAGATTCGTACCCCAATGTCCCCTTCAGATTAAAGTGCCGTTCACTGCGCCCACCCCCGTGAGATCGCCAAAACGGGCAAATTAGTGTATAACTTCCCAGGGCGAAAACCCAGACCGCCACATAATACCCCCAAGACCCCACCGGGCCATTGCCTCAATCTACAAAGAGGAGGGCCAGATTCCCCAAACTAGGCTGAACAAGTGGAAAATTCCAGCTCTGTGAATGCCGAGCGTGGGGTGCTTACCGCACAAAGGCCCAGCCATACACTGGTGGGCAACCCCTCTGCTTGACATTTGCCTATGAGAGCCAAATAGGACTAGCAACTATTAACCAAGTAATTGGACACCAGCATGCGCTGGTTAGAGCACGAAAATGCCCCGATCAGGAGCCCCGACGCAATTCATCCATCTCTCTGCCCTACAAAAAAGTGAGGGGGGCTCTCCGCCCTCAACCAATGTCTGATGCATTGCAGTCCCCCCACGCCTATTAGGCCCAACCCTAACCCTGACTCACACCATGGAGCGCTATGAAGTCAAAGGGCCAGAACTATCGCACTCACCGGATAACGACGACAAACTGGGCGAACCCGCCCCAGCATGGAGCCTCCACCGAGCACTTCACCAGAGCTGGGCAAGTATCACTCAAGCCCCTGCGGCTCCTGGTCCTCAGGCTGTGGGACGCCCCCCAACAGTTTCCCGCAGCGGTGCGCCCAGGGTCCCGATGAATATTGCCCTGCAAGGCGAGATCCAGAAAGGGGAGAGAAAGAGAAGAACTCCAACATTGATCTGAATTCCCTGCCTTCCTCTCCGGCCTGACTCTAACTTCTCGCCTCTCCCGCCGCCTAACTCCTCTGCTGACGTTGAGATTCGTAGGAGTCCACTGTAACGAAGAGAGGACAGAGGCCTGGGCAAGGTGTCCTAAATAGGCCCCCACGATCTCCTCCCCCCCATTGCCGGCCCGGCAAGAAGTGAGGTTACGTCTCGCCCTGGAAGTACTTCTTGCTGTTACTGTCGACCCATCTCTCGGCCAGGAGCCACAAGGGCGTGGCCAGGATCCTGGGGCTCTGTGCCCTAATGGCGCGCTTCCTTATAGTATGCGCTTTTCCATGGTTATATAACAAATGTTTATCAATAAATGGCACACTGATGAATCAATACTAGTGCTGCAGTTTTTCAAAAGTATGTATGTATTGATTTAGGTCCAGAGAGCAGGGATTTTCTTTCATGCAAATCCCTTTCATTTAAATTCTTTATGGGCGAAGATTTGCGTGTGTTCAAAACAATGGGCATGCTAGCAGGCAGTATTGCCCTGAACAATGTGTCCCACACTTGCGCCCATTAGGTTTTATGGACACCTTTGGACCACCTCTGAAAGACAACCTGAGGGGTGCTCCTCCTCACATAACTTCCAGTGAGGCACACACAACTCTTTGTGATTTACTGAAGATAAGCTGCTTGCTGTCCTGGTGCTTTTAAACTAACTGAGCCCAGCCTTCACCTCCGTTAAAAAGGTGCTTTAACCCATTGCAGGACGTGCAGAAAGAGCTGCCCAGGAGCGCAGCACCAACCGCATCAAAATCGGGCCGTTATGCGTGTTGGTACTCTCCTTGTCAGAAAATATAAAAGTTCCGGTACTCAGTACTGGTGAGTACTTGCCCATTTAAAGCACTGCTCATACCACCGATTGTTCGAGCCCGCCAGAGTTGCTGTTGCTAGGGCACGTTGGTATTATAGGACTGATGTTGGAAGAAAGGGCAAGTGGGCCACTAGTATTTCCTTTTTTAATTGGAAACTTAAGGTAACTTCAAATGCTTCAGTGTCTTCTGTTAGGTACTATTGGAGAGTTCTCTGAAGCTGCTGTGTCGGGGAGGGTGGAGAGAGGGGAGTGAAGCAGACAGTAGGGAGTGTGGTTACAGTGCTGGAAAGGGATGCAAACAATGCCCTGACTGTTCCAGATCTTTCTGTAGTGTGGAGCTGAAGGGAGAAAATGGAGCCTGATCAGAGGAGAGGAAATGCCATCTGGTGGTGTAAAGGAGCCTTAGCCAACCAAAACAAACACACACACAGAGGAGGGACCAACACGGGCAAACACCAATAACAGGCCAGCATTCTGAATGCCACAGATAACAACCAGTGGAAATTGGTGGGTGTTCCAAAAGCCACCAGAAGAGATTAGAACAGGTCTTGCAGAGGATCGACCAAAACAGGGGCTTCAGACCCCTGAATTGCAGTTGCGGCTCGTGTGCTACAGGATGAAAGAAGGCGATTTAAAGCGCGTCAGAAGTGGCAGCCCTGCCCCTTCAGCTGCCAGCAATCTTTGTTGAATCGCCTCTGTGCGCTGAGGATTGTGGGCTTAGAAGTCCCCAGTTCAGCACATTTTTAATGAGTACCAGTATTAGTAAATACACTTTTCCTTTGAGTTTCATTGCAGGCACCATCAATTTGCTGATGTACTCAAAATGCCGAAGGTATAGTATGAATTATATTTCATAACAATAATATTGTATCCACAACAACTTAACCAGTAAATTGTGTGATAAGTATAAATATGTAAGTATGGAGGTAAGAAGAGTAAATACATACTCATCTTGAGGATTTAGTAGTAGGCCATGTATTTGTATGCAATACTGCTGTAGAATTAATTTATTGACCTTGAAATAATGTCAAACGGCCAACGTCAAATTACAGTCACCTGACACAAGCAATGCAGTTTCTTTCTTCCTTAATTCCCCTAAACACTATATTACAGGGGCTAAGTGCTTCACAAACAAAGAGTAGTGTTCTGAATAAAATAAAAAAGTTTAACTGAACTGTGTTGCTGGACGGTGAAGGCCTCAATAACAATTATGATGTTTTCTTTGGGTTATATAATAAGATGTGATCCAGCACCAATCAGGGATCGATAAACAATCAATAACTCATACGCCACGGGCCTATACTCATTTATCCAAACATAAATCCTTGTTGATGCTGGTGAACATAAAATCAGTTATTATAATACAGGCTCTAACACTAAATAAATAACTAAGCCTATTTATCAACTTCTTTCCTCTGGTCGATGGACCTAAAGTTGAGAAGTTGATGGCAATAATTATTATCTATCTATCTATCCTGTGATATGATCACAAACTCCACGTAAGTTTAACAATGTTTATCACAAAATAAGGTGAAAGGTAAATGCTCATCATGTACAGGTTTACAAGGCAAACAAAGAACTTAGGCCCACATGCATCATTTTTGGTATTTGCGATTCCTAAATTGCGAAAATGAAGGAATCGCAATTTAGAAATCGCAAATACCTACGCATTAAAAATTCGCATATATTTTTGCGATTTCCTTTTTTTCCTTATTTACGATTTCTGATTTTGCGAATCGCAAATAAGGAATCCCTTTACATTGATTCCTATGGGCCTAGAGGCCCATAGGAATCAATGGGAAGGCATTCTCATTTTGCGATTCACAATTAAGGAATCGCAAAATGAGAATGCAATTTCTAGGGTGCAGGGGGGTCCAAAGAACCCCCCCTGCACCCCTGAAATGTAACATACAGTCCATTTTTCACACATACATGCCCAAGGGCATGTGTGAGTGTAAAATGAAAGTGTCAAAAATGCACTTTTGTGCATTTTTGACACTTTTCTAAAATTACCATGAAGGTTGACCTCATGCTAATTTAACACTTCTAATCTGCGAATTCGCAATTTTTTTCAGATGATGCATTGCATTTAAGAAATCGCAAAATTGTGATTTCTTAAATGCAATGGCAATTTAAGAAATAGCAAATAAATTGCGATTTCTTGAATAGCGAAAAAGCCAAAAAGGTTAATGCATCCCAAAACAAAGATTTGCACTCGCAAACGGCCGAATTTAGCGATTCGCACCGTTTGCGAATGCAAATCACTTTGATGCATGTGGGCCTTAATCACAGAGAGAGAGAAAACATTATCAATACAAGCAGTGTCAAACTCATATTAATTGAAACAAAATGCAAATAAAGTAGTGGATAGGTGAAGAGACAAAAGATTCAGAGATAAAAATTAATTTGCAAATGATTAAGCAAAGTACGGATCATTTAGCTAATACTAACCTAAGGAAATTCGAGAAATACTACCTCCTAGCCACGGGGATAGTAGGGGCCCCCTCAGGCAGATTAAGGGAACAAGGATTATCTGGATACTGGTTACAGGATAGGAACAGGAAACAGGTAGGCCTCAGCAAACCCAAGGACAGCTACGATCTCCCTCTGAGCTTCTTCCCAACCGCACCTAATAACACCCGCTAGGGCACCCAATTATACCCTAAAACCTACATGTCCAACTCACACTTGTTGAAACATTTACGAAAACTCAGTCTCTCATTGGCTGATTTGGGGGCTGTTCTATCATACCACCATAGTCACGTTCATATTTTCATAGCGTTCTTTGTGCAATATATTTCACATTACGTTAACAACAATTTTTTGAATACACATTTCCTCTAGTAAGCAACACGTTACAAATCTCTACACTCTCATTGTTCAACACTGCCACTTCGGCGGGAGAGGTTTGTACATTTCCTCTGTTTCTCCTGGCCATCCTTGCGTTACATAGCAGACATACAAAGCTCTTCGAAGGTTATCAGCCTTTTGCCTTCTCCACTCTCGGTCAGAGCCCGATTTTTGGTTAATTTATTCTTATTAATTTTCTTTTAACCCACTACTGGCATGCAGAAATGTAGGCCCATATTAGTTTCACTATAATGAACAGAACACACACATTATTAATTTCACGTAATGGACATCTCACTGTTTACCAACCACCATTGCAGTAACCCATGTTATATTCCTAGCAAGAGCATTAATGTGCAAAAGCAGCATTATTTTTTATTAAGAATCAAAACGCAAATGCGGCCTAGTCTTTTCATGCATTAGTCTCCACATTGGTGCACGCATGCACAAAGCATTTTCCACTGTTTTCGTGTTTGTGCATGTTATTTTCACAGCACACTGTGAGTAAATGTTACTGAAGAGTCAATCCGAGCAGGTTTTATTTTCTCAAAACCCTGCTCCATCAGATGTCTTATAATAAGGCTTAACTAGTAACGACCTGCTGCAATGAAATGAGTATTCCACTGCTATTGCGGCCCCCTCCCCTCGGGATTTCAGTGTACTTATTATATTCAGTACTCACAAAAGCACAAAAAGTCACTATCATCAACCACTATTCTCTGCACCCAAGTAAGAGAAGAACCTGCGATATCCCTGATTGAGAACGCTGGGCACCACATAACAGCTTGAGTGACAGAAACTGGAGAGCAATGGAGTGCAGTGCAGTGTGATTTTGCTACTGAAGATCCTGTTCAGATTTTGGGGATCCTGCCTGGAGTTTCGGGTTCGCCGAGAGCAAGAGCACCAGTGGCGAGCAGTGGTGAGTAGAGCGGGAGCCGAGCAGGAACGCCAACAATGGTCTGGTTTTGGGTCTGGTTACTCTTGAATTAGTGCATCTTCGAACTTGGTTATGAGTAGTAGGTGCACTCAGAGTGTAGAGGTCATAAATAGTGGGGGAAAATAAAGTTAAAAAATGGTCGACATGTTTCTGCATCAGTTGCCTTGGTTAGGACTTATGGGCATTCATCAGGACCGTTAAGTGAATAACGTGAATAGAATATAAATAAGGTGCTCTTAAAAAGTGAAAAGAAATAGGAATGTTGACCTGTTTCTCTGTTATGCAGGTCTCAGTGTACCTGCGAAGAATAAACACAATCAATTTGCAACACACACAAGGGAGAGGGTACAAGGGGACACACACTCAGCAGAAATCTGCTTAACACATCTATCCAATTGATAGAGTTCTTAAACAACTAAAAAATGGCAATACTTCATTGACCGGTTATCAATCATGGCAGTGTCAACTCTCTCTTCAACACTCCAAACTCATGCATGGGACTATAGCACGCTTGCAGTTGGTGATGCATGCAGGTATTTACAACATATTCTTAGGTGCTGAATGAAACTAAGCGTTGTTTGGTCTCTCTTAGTAGGTGGTTTGTGCAAGAGAAGTCAATTCTCTATGTTTTTTACGTGTACATTCACCAATGCACTTTCCATTCGATAACGTGTGAAAATTCCGTAACGTGAAACAAATTAGAAACGGCCGGGTCGGGTGTGTCATTCCATGCATGGTTTCACACGAGTGACTCTGACAGAGCGTAGTCTGTCGTGGAACACTGTCTCGGAGTTTGTTACCTAGCGCATATGTCTAACGCGCTCCACTCGAATGGTAGAGCTGCAGGGGGACTGGGGAAAAGAGATAATGTGATTAACATTGTGTTTCATAATATACTTGCGATTTTGGTAGCGATCTCGTTCCTCCTTCTTCGTTACCTATTGCGCCCGTTCCTGGCGTCCACTGTGTGCGCTGCTCTTGCCAATCCGGAAACAGTTGATTGTGTTTCCGATTCGACATTAAAGGGCGGGGGTGATCTTGTGTGGTGATCCTATTGGTCTACACACTTGTTGCCATGGCAATCTTGGCGTCCCTTCTTTAAGTGGATCAGGACGCTGTCTTCACAATAAATATGATACAGTTTAGTTTGGTAAGGTAACTGGGGTCAAAATCACAACACATGTCGAGGTATTGACTTTAGTCACGTAATTGTGCCGATTTAATATGATGTTAGTCGTTCGTGTGTAGTCATGTGTGTAGATGTTAAGCTTAGTAAATAGCATATCTAGAGTTGCTATCTTACAACACACGAGGGGGGAGTTGTTGTAAAGAGGGATAACTACCCTGTGTAAATACAGGTAGATATTTCAAAAGGATGCTTGCTTCGGCGTAGTCTGTGTCCTGGTTGTCAGAATTGGACATTGGTCAAATACTGCCGTCTATTACAATAGGGAGGGAGTGTTGGTGTTAGGAGGGACGTGTCGTCCAGTGCAGTATGAGTTCTTGTCACAAGTATTTGTCACGTATGGTAGGCACATTGTCTCATGGGTATTGGATAAATAAGTTTATGCGTCTTACGGATTGTGAAGGAGGTAATTAAAGAGGCAGTCGTTTTTTAGAGAAAGACAGTCTGTTTTTAGAAAAGTTTTCCAGGAGAAGGGTGGTGTGTATGACATTTTCAAATACCTGGGAATTACAGATTCTCAGACTCAGCGTAATTACTTCATCTTCTTGCGAGGGTGAGCCATGGTATGTTATCATTCAGCCCTTCGCTATCAGTTCTGAGCCTATGAACCCATCTTTGCTCTTTTTCAAAGAGGGTTTTTTCTGCATTACTGTCTTTGTTTGACAAGGTCTCCAGAATGACCCATTGTAGATCTTGTACAGTATGGCCCTGTTCTAGATAGTGAGTGGCCATTTTCGCAGTGCTCTTCTTGCATTTGACATTGCTCCGGTGTTCACATAGTCTTTGTTTGGCTTTTCTGCATGTCATGCCGATGTATTTCTGGTTACATGGGCAGGTGATCATGTAGACCACGTGGGTGGTGTTGCAGTTAGTGTGACTCCTCAGGGTCCATTTGAAGTCTGGTAGCAACTGTAGTTCCTTTGTGGGTTTAGTGAGGCTACATACAGAGCATGAGCCACACGGATAGTGCCCTGTCACTTGCGGGTTGCCCCAGAAACTGGTCTGCTCTCTGGGTACTTTTGAGGCGGGTCTTGTGTGGACTAACATATCCTTCAGATTCATAGTTCTTTTATTCGCAAACCTAGGTTTTGGCCATGAGAGGTTGCCTGATGTCAATATTCGCCAGTTTTTATTGATGATCTTCTTTATATTGTTCGTCATTGGGCTGTATGTGGTTACACAAGTAAGGACTTCTTCAGAGGGTTTTTTGGGTACATTCTCAAGGAGTGCCTCTCTGTTCTGATTTCTGGCACGTTTTTTACATTTATCGATAACGTTCCTTGGGTAGTCTTGTGCTTCTAGTTTTTTGCAGAGATCGTTTGCTTGTGATTTATATTCAGAGGTATCGCTGCAAATACGCCGTAATCTGAGAAATTGTCTGTATGGCAGATTCTCTCTTAAAGGTCTGGGGTGGAAGCTTTTAAAAGAGAGAAGGCTGTTCTTTGCGGTGGTCTTAAAGAAGGTTCGAGTCTGGAGAGTGTTGGCTTCTGCATTGATAGTTACATCTAGGAAATCGATGCTTTTATTGTCTGCACAGTAAGTGAATTTCAGACAGTTGTCTCTCTGGTTGAGCCAAGTATGGAAATCAAGTAAGTTATTTTGGTCACCTTGCCAGATGACAAAAATGTCATCTATGTACCGTTTCCAGAACAGTATCCGGTGATGATAGGGGTTGTTACTCTCATTGAGAATGTGTAGGTCCTCGAAGGCGCTGACATAAAGTCCTGCCACGCTAGGGGCAAATGTGCTGCCCATCGAGGTACCATGACATTGCAGGTACAGTGTGTCTCTGTATTGGAATTTTTTTCCATGAGTGCCATCCGGCAGCATTCCAGTACAAAGTGTCTGGGAGTCTTGTAAGTCCATGTGCAATTGAAGAGTATATTTTCAAGGGTTTCCATGGTTTTGCCTTGTGGAAGGCTAGTATACAGGCTTTCCACGTCGAATCCAACCAGGAGCATGGTGGTTGGGGAGTATTTGATGTTTTTTAGCTGGTTGAGGAGGTCCCTGGTGTCCTTTAGATATGTAGGGGTCTTCTGGACCAGTGGTTCAGATGCTCCGTCCATCACCACTCCCTTTTGTACCACTTTTGGCCGCCATAAGTGTGGCAGGGTATGCTCAGACATGAGTCCCTTGCTCACTTTGCCACTGGATTCAAGCAAGCCGGGCTGAAGACGGCTGGAATGCCAGAAACCGGTCCTCGGAAGCTTGTTTCCGGTCCAGGGAAGGCATGGCTTGGCAGTTAAGGCTGGTCTGTTCCCATGAGGCACAGGGTCAGACTGATTTGCATATCACCATGTCTGAACTGGGGTGGCGGAGTGGGCTAAAGAACGGCAATGGATCAAACCTAGATATTTTGACTGGGTGTGAGTGTTTGATTGGTTCAGATGCTCCCTCCATCACCACCCCCTTTTGTACCGCTTTTGGCCGCCATAAGTATGGCAGGGTATGCTCAGACGTGAGTCCCTTGCTCACTTTGCCACTGGATTCAAGCAAGCCGGGCTGAAGACGGCTGGAATGCCAGAAACCGGTCCTCGGAAGCTTGTTTCCGGTCCAGGGAAGGCATGGCTTGGCAGTTCGGGCTGGACTGTTCCCATGAGGCACAGGGTCAGACTGATTTGCACATGGCCATGTCTGAACTGGGGTGGCGGAGTGGGCTAAAGAACGGCGATGGATCAAACCCAGATCTTTTGACTGGGTGTGAGTGTTTGATTGGTTCAGATGCTCCGTCCATCACCACCCTCTTTTGTACCGCTTTTGGCCACCATAAGTGTGGCAGGGTATGCTCAGACGTGAGTCCCTTGCTCACTTTGCCACTGGATTCAAGCAAGCCGGGCTGAAGACGGCTGGAATGCCAGAAACCGGTCCTCGGAGGCTTGTTTCCGGTCCAGGGAAGGCATGGCTTGGCAGTTCGGGCTGGACTGTTCCCATGAGGCACAGGGTCAGACTGATTTGCATATGGCCATGTCTGAACTGGGGTGGCGGAGTGGGCTAAAGAACGGCGATGGATCAAACCCAGATCTTTTGACTGGGTGTGAGTGTTTGATTGGTTCAGATGCTCCGTCCATCACCACCCCCTTTTGTACCACTTTTGGCCGCCATAAGTGTGGCAGGGTATGCTCAGACTTGAGTCCCTTGCTCACTTTGCCACTGGATTCAAGCAAGCCGGGCTGAAGACGGCTGGAATGCCAGAAATTGGTCCTCGGAAGCTTGTTTTCGGTCCAGGGAAGGCATGGCTTGGCAGTTCGGGCTGGACTGTTCCCATGAGGCACAGGGTCAGACTGATTTGCATATGGCCATGTCTGAACTGGGGTGGCGGAGTGGGCTAAAGAACGGCGATGGATCAAACCCAGATCTTTTGACTGGGTGTGAGTGTTTGATTGGTTCAGATGCTCCGTCCATCACCACCCCCTTTTGTACCGCTTTTGGCCGCCATAAGTGTTGCAGGGTATGCTCAGACGTGAGTCCCTTGCTCACTTTGCCACTGGATTCAAGCAAGCCGGGCTGAAGACGGCTGGAATGCCAGAAACCGGTCCTCGGAAGCTTGTTTCCGGTCCAGGGAAGGCATGGCTTGGCAGTTCGGGCTGGACTGTTCCCATGAGGCACAGGGTCAGACTGATTTGCATATGGCCATGTGTGAACTGGGGTGGCAGAGTGGGCTAAAGAACGGCGATGGATCAAACCCAGATCTTTTAACTGGGTGTGAGTGTTTGATTGGTTCAGATGCTCCGTCCATCACTACCCCCTTTTGTACCTCTTTGAAAAAGAGCAAAGATGGGTTCATAGGCTCAGAACTGATAGCGAAGGGCTGAATGATAACATACCATGGCTCAGCCTCGCAAGAAGATGAAGTAATTACGCTGAGTCCTAGAATCTGTAATTCCCAGGTATTTGAAAATGTCATACACACCACCCTTCTCCTGGAAAACTTTTCTAAAAACAGACTGTCTTTCTCCAAAAAACGACTGTCTCTTTAATTACCTCCTTCACAATCTGTAAGACGCATAAACTTATTCATCCAATACCCATGAGACAATGTGCCTACCATACGTGACAAATACTTGTGACAAGAACTCATACTGCACTGGACGACACGTCCCTCCTAACACCAACACTCCCTCCCTATTGTAATAGACAGCAGTATTTGACCAATGTCTAATTCTGACAACCAGGACACAGACTAAACCAAAGCAAGCATCCTTTTGAAATATCTACCTGTATTTACACAGGGTATTTATCCCTCTTTACAACAACTCCCCCCTCGTGTGTCGTAAGTTAGCAACTCTAGATATGCTATTTACTAACCTTAACATCTACACACATGACTACACACGAACGACTAACATCATATTAAATCGGCACAATTACGTAACTAAAGTCAATACCTCGACATGTGTTGTGATTTTGACCCCAGTTACCTTACCAAACTAAACTGTATCATATTTATTGTGAAGACGGCGTCCTGATCCACTTAAAGAAGGGACGCCAAGATTGCCATGGCAACAAGTGTGTAGACCAATAGGATCACCACACAAGATCACCCGCCCTTTAATGTCGAACCGGAAACACAATCAACTGTTTCCGGATCGGCAAGAGCAGCGCACACAGTGGACGCCAGGAACGGGCGCAATAGGTAACAAAGAAGGAGAAACGAGATCGCTACCAAAATCGCAAGTATATAATGAAACACTATGTTAATCACATTATCTCTTTTCCCCAGTCCCCCTGCAGCTCTACCATCCGAGTGGAGTGCGTTAGACATATGCGCTAGGTAACAAACTTCGAGACAGCGTTCCACGACAGACTACGCTCTGTCAGGGTCACTCGTGTGAAACCATGCATGGAATGACACACCCGACCCGGCCGTTTCTAATTTGTTTCACGTTACGGAATTTTCACACGTTATCGAATGGAAAGTGCATCGGTGAATGTACACGTAAAAAACATAGCGAATTGACTTCTTTTGCACAAACCACCTACTAAGAGAGACCAAATAACGCTTAGTTTCATTCAGCACCTAAGAATATGTTGTAAATACCTGCATGCATCACCAACTGCAAGCATGCTATAGTCCCATGCATGAGTTTGGAGTGTTGAAGAGAGAGTTGACACTGCCATGATTGATAGCCGGTCAATGAAGTATTGCCATTTTTTAGTTGTTGAAGAACTCTATCAATTGGATAGATGTGTTAAGCAGATTTCTGCTGAGTGTGTGTCCCCTTGTACCCTCTCCCTTGTGTGTGTTGCAAAACGATTGTGTTTATTCTTCGCAGGTACACTGAGACCTACATAACAGAGAAACAGGTCAACATTCCTATTTCTTTTCACTTTTTAAGAGCACCTTATTTATATTCTATTCACGTTATTCACTTAACGGTCCTGATGAATGCCCATAAGTCCTAACCAAGGCAACTGAGGCAGAAACATGTCGACCATTTTTTAACTTTATTTTCCCCCACTATTTATGACCTCTACACTCTGAGTGCACCTACTACTCATAACCAAGTTCGAAGATGCACTAATTCAAGAGTAACCAGACCCAAAACCAGACTAATAAAAGTTCCTTCTGGTTTTTTAGGCCTTTTATATTCTTAATACCCCTTATCACTGGCTCACTACTACATCAACCTTGGGTAAGAACCTCCTGGTGGAGGCTGCATAACTTGATCGACCTAATGATTATGCACACACGTGATCCAAAAGCGGAGAATCAAGATATACCGCTTTAGACGCCATCATACCCATCACGTGCATGAGGGTCTTTTATATCGGGACACCCCCTCCTCCTGTTTCGCCTGCATACCTAAGGATGTGCAGGACAAGTGATCCATTCTTATTTGATTAACATAGTTAACGTGGAAACTGAATGGATCAATATTCCATCTCCCCCCGCATTTGATAAAAAGATACCCACCTACCTAGCCAAGCAGTATAGAAGGATTACAGGACAGGACAACAATGGTAAGTGAGTGGCGCTGCAGGGGTAAAGGCAAAGTTTGTCGAGATTACCCTTTTTTCACAATCTCAAAGCTCAAGAGCTCAGGGCTAGATATACAATAAGCCTTGGGACCAATTTGTATCAATAACGGAGCACGGAACACGTAACACCGCCATTAACTCTATTAACTCTGCTAACAACTAATATGCATTTAGGAAAAGAGAGGGCATCAGGTCCTCCCATAAGAAAAGCAGAGGAAGTACAGGTGTCAAAAGCCACAAAAAAAGTATAAGCAAAAATTGACGGAGGAATGCAGCCACTAATTTCACCTATAGCACGCATGTTTGAAAAATCTATGAAAGTCCGTCATAAATTTGAGTTCATGAAAGACCCTTCGCTCAGTGATTGTGACCTAGCAGGGACCGGCGCACAAAGGACTACACGCCCCAGGACACAGCGGGGCTACCAGCGGACTCGCAGCCCCTCCCCCTTGTCACCGGGGGTTTAAAAAACTTTTTGCACCTCCCGCTTCGCGGGAGACGCTTCACGGGAGACGCTTTGCTCGGTGTTTGTGACCTAGCGGGGGGCGGCGCACAAAGGACTACACGCCCCAGGACGCAGCGGGGCTACCAGCAGACTTGCAGCCCCTCCTCCTTGTCACCGGGGCTTTCAAAAACTTCTTGCGCCTTGCGCTTCCTGGGAGACGCTTCGCTCGGTGTTTGTGACCTAGCGGGGACCGGCGCACAAAGGACTACATGCCCCAGGAAGCAGCGGGGCTACCAGCGGACTTGCAGCCCCTCCCCCTTGTCACTGGGGGGGATTTAACTAACAAGCCTGTCCCGCCTTGCGGGACGTGCGCGGGCACGCGCCGGGCTAAGCCAGGGCAAAGGGCGGGCCGTCCGTGGCCACCAGAGGCCGAAGGAGGCTGGGCTGGGTAACCCCTCTAATGCCTGTAAATAGGTAAGCGGAAACAGCAGGACAATGGGGTGCAGGGGGGCAAAAAGGCAAAGGTGCCGAGGAAGTCAGAAACCATCATTTCTTATCGTACATCAGTTGTGGGGGTTTTAAGTAAAGAAATTGCCAATGCGAAGAAGGATTTGGGTTTGGATCTTCCATCAACGGCAGGTGGAGTGACTGATATTGTGCCTGTGACTAAGCTACCATTAGAGCCGGTTGTGGTGATAACTAATCCCATGAGCGTGACTGAGATTCAAAGCGGTATAGTGGAAGCTGTGGTTGAGGTCCCCACTGTTAACCAGTCCCCTGAGGGAGAACGATTTGGATTAATAGCACAATGTAACCTGGGGAAACGAAGAGGAACTAAGAAGGGCACAAAGCAGCCAAAACAAGTAGCGGTGTCACAACATACTGACTGTGCTATTCATGAAAAACTGGGAGACCTGGTGGAGGAGATGTTCAACTCACATCTGGAGCCAGCCTTAGTGGGCATTGCTAAGGACATTGTAGATACTCTAAATATTTGTGTCGCAGGTCTTTTGAAAAAATGTGAATTGATTGACTCATTTATAAAGGAGTACAGAGGTCAACAAGTCTTGGTTAGACAGAATCAGCAAGCTCATACTGCCAAATCTGGGGATAAGGAGGGTCATTCTTGTATTACTAGCTCAACCTTAATTCAGGACCAATTTACTATAACATCTAATAATAAGAGTGTGGGCGCTATTGGTAATATCCCACAACATGATATTGGGAGTCGTATTCCCGGTAACACCCAAAGTGTGGGCAGTAACAACATTGTTAGAGAAAAAATTGCCAGGTATCCCAGTACTAGCAAAAGGCTAGTAAAACCATGTGGCATTATTATTGATCTTCCCCCAGAAGCTGCCCCTTTGGTGGCTGTTTTCACAGAAGTACCCCCATTAGGTGATGGAGTGGTTGAATCGACCCAAGAAATCTTAAGGCAATCCAGAAATTGGTGTATACAACATAGTAGCAGGGGTTTAGATATATCATCCAGTATTATTATGGCTAGAAGGGTCGGATGGATTGGACGCCGCCCTAAGAGTGTGGAAGGGGATTGTGTGGTAGTGAATTTTAATAGATGCAATGTGGCAGATAGATTGTTTTGGGATGCTTCAGAATTAGATAATTCTGGTATTAGACCATTACCACTGGGTTATTTCTATCCACCATCAGCTGCACACATAAATGCACATGCAATATATTCACTTATGTCTTCTGGGAAGAGGCCTTTGTTGGCTCCTAATGTTTTGCATGAGATTCCTCAGCCCCAAGTAGCAGGGGGGCCACCCCCGGAGAACTGAGAGCGCTAAAGCAGCTCCACATTCATTTTTAAAATTTTCAAAACAGGATATGGATATAGTTCTAACTAATCATTTTACCCCATTGACACACTTGGAGGATATGGATTGACTAGAAGATACTGCCCAGCCAAAAGTGGAGAGACCTATGGTGTCAAATTTAGCTACCACGTGTAAGATTCTAAGTTGGAATGTTGCAGGAATTAGACCTAGGAGAAATGATGACATCTGGTTGGACTTAATAAAACAATATGATAGTATTGCGATGCAGGAAACATGGGACACAACTAAGAATTTTTTCCTGGATGGCTATATAGGTTTTGCTGTTCCCGCAATCCCATGGATAGTTGGTAGATCAAAATGAGGCTTAATCCTCCTTTTCTCCTTAAAACTAACTGGTTCGCTAAAGATGTTCGAGTCAGGCTCTAGTAATGTTTTAATAGTTGAGTGGGTTATCCCCAACTTGTCTAAAATCTTATTTATTCATTTTTATATTGCCAGTGAGAGCGAGTTTATTAATCAACATTTAGCCTCCCTGGATTGTTTTTTGTCAGAATATAGAATAAAACAAAACACTGCATTCGATATTATTCTTATGGGTGATTTTAATATTCACCCATGTAGTTTGGATTGCTATATAGCTGAGCACATGGGGCCGCCCTGTTCTGTGGTTCCACATTTTGAACATAGTAAACAGGGAGAGGCTCTGGAAGATCTTCTAGCTAACATGAATCTTTTTGAGTCAGGTTTTAGTGACGGTGACAAGAGGGTCCCTACATTTAAAGGAAATGACATAGGCACTGTTATTGATTATATTTTTTTGTCCTCCTGTGTTTTATCTAGGGTTGTGTTGTATAAAGTTGTATTCTCTGTGTTTAGTGACCATAACCCGGTGACTCTGGAGGTGGAGTTAGGAGAAGTTTTGGGTTTTAGGGATAATGTGACTTTGGGTGATAGTTACTTGACCACAAAAGACCAGAGGAGGAGACTCAAGTGGTCTAAGGTGGTCCCTGAAACATTTTTTGAGGATTTTCTTTACTAAGGCTGAGGTGAACCTAGCCATATGCCAAGACAGTTCTGTCCCTAGTTCGGAGATAGTTGGTGCTTATGTTGCCATTTGTAGCCAGATTGCAAAAAATATAAAGGCTAAAACTAAATTAAGACCTCATCAGGAAGAAAGATGGTTTGAGAGAAGCTGCTCCACGGCTCATGGTGCCCTGCTTCAAGCCCTGAAGGAAAGACCAAGAAACAGGGAATCCGTTGCTAGCTTGAGGAAAACATACAAATTGGCCATTGCTCAACGGATACAAGAAATAAAAGATGAAGCGTGAAACAATCTTTTATCAATTGATGTCTTGCGGGACAGTGGTAAATGTTGGTCAACTATTAACCATCCTTTTTTCTCGGGGCAAGAGAACATACCATTGGATTTTATCATCCCAGATGATCAATGGTTATCTAAATTTAGGGAAATCTATGGCAATGAGGGCCTGGATTCTCTGGTAGGTGATAATATTACTACACAGCCTTTGCCTCCTATAATCTTTGAAGTGACTGAGGTAGAAAGAGCAATCCTGGATATGTCAAAAAATAAAGCACCGGGCCCGGATAGGGTCCCGGCGGACTTGTACGGGAATGTACCTAAATATTGGGCTAAGATCTTAACTAATGTTTATAATGCCTCGGGCTCTAATGGGTTTCCTGCCTCCTCAGCTACATCCATTATCGTCCCGGTTTTTAAAAGGGGGCAGAGTGGGGACCCTTCGTGTTACAGACCAATCTTTTTGATAGACTCAGCAGTAAAAATCTTGGGCAGAGTCATTTTGTATAAACTCAGGGATTGGTTAGATAGCAGGGGGTCCTCTCTAATCTCCAATATAGTTTTAGGGAAAAGAGAAGTACCCTTGATCAGTACCTGAATCTACAGCTTTTAATAAGTAAATATACAGTGGCTAAGGAAGGGTCCCTTTATATGGGTTTCATGGACCTTTCCTCGGTTTTTGTTTTGGTTAATAGGGCAAAACTGTGGTCCATTTTATTAGATTTAGGCATTGATCCATCTTTGGTTAATTTTTTTGCAGTTTTACACCGGGGTCTTTTAGCGTCAGTCAGGGTTACTCAGGACAGTAGATGCACTAGTCACTTTAGCTCAGAGAGGGATGTAAGGCCAAGATGTATCCTGGCCCGCCTCCTTTTTACTATATCAATGCTCTGGAGAAATCCTTGGGAGGGGCCTCCCTGGATGTTCCGCGAATAGGAGACTCAGTAATCACGGTTCTCCTATACGCGGATGACGCTGTTCCTATTGGCCCGTACTGGCCTTGGTCTCCAAAGGTTGCTGGACTCCTTTGGGGATTTTATGGTGTCCCTGGATTTGAAAGTAAATATTAAGAAATCACATGTTATGGTTAGTGGGAAACAATGAAGGAAATTGAAGTTGAAATCTTTCTTTTGTAATGGAGCGGAGGTTTCTAAGGTGCATGTTTTTACATATCTAGGGGTCCTCTTTGATGAAAAAGGTACCTGGGTTCCTCAGCAGAAGCTCAAAGGGAATGCTGTAGCAAGGTCTACCTCAGCACTTATGGGTTTTGCAAAGAGGTTGGGGGCAAGACTCGTGGAGGCACTTTTGAAAATGTATAAATCTAAATGCCTGGCTATAGCCATGTAAGGCTCCTCCATATGGGGCTACACATCGCAGGACAGGATCCAAGTTGTGGAGAATAAGTATCTAAGATTTCTTCTCTCAGTACCCCAGTCCACCCCAACGTTTTCAATACATACTGAACTAGGGTTGGGATATGTAACGGATCTGTTGAAAGTTGCCCCACTGATGTACTAGGTAAAGACATGGCAAAAAAAAGAAATTACACTGAATCATCAGATTTTAGGTGATTGTGTATCTATGGATAAAGCTAACAGGGTTCCCTGGCTTGAATATGTAAGACTAATGTTTACAAAATTAGGGCGCCCCGAGATTTACATGTCACCTGATTGTATTGAAAAGGAGGAGGTGAGCTGGACAAAGACTAGTTTTTTAAACATGTTACCATTGGAACGTGAGGAGCAGGAGCTAAAGAAACCTATTGTAAAGGCTAAATATGTGTTATTAACTACCCCCTTACTTAAGCCGTATTTAAGAATCGTAACTAGACCTTTCCATCGCCAGCTCCTGATTAGATTTCGATTATATTTAATTAATTTGACTTTAGGTTTTTTCCTATTTGGGGTAAACATGAAAACTAATCCATGTCATTGTGATAACTTTTCAAACCAGGACACTTTGCATTTTATTATGTTTTGTGAGTTCTACTCTGACATTCGGGAAAAAAATGTAATACCATTACTAAGAGAGGCGGGTTTCCTACAAGTTAGGCCTGGTCTCACCTACTTAGAGATGTTAAGTAGTACCCGCAACATTTTTTGTGTAGCCAGTTTTTTGGTGGCTGCTGTCCGGAGCAAAACTAAAAGATTAGCCATCGCTGATAATAATAATCCTGTCTGATTTTATTGACCATTAATATGAAATTATGAGTATTGATTGTTATTGTTGATTTTTTATATATGAAATGTTTGTATTCTTGTCTTTTATGATTTTAAATAAACGAATAAAGTGTTTTGACTGACTGACTGACCCTCCCGGGGCTATGATGACAATGCAAAAAGGGACAGAAGCGGCGAATCTTCAATCTCCAATAAGTCAATCAGTAAGCTAACAAATAGGTTTGATAATAAAACGAAACCTGATGGTCAAGAGATAGGTGTCGAATTTCAGAATAAAAGCTTCCAACAGGCAGATAGGGAAAAACTTAATACAACAGGTGCAACATATATGTATATTTCAGACCTTGAAATGTTAAGTATAATACCAACAATGCCAATGAGGGCCCCACCACCCCTAGAGGTAAAAGTGGAAGTTAGAAAAAAAAATGAGATTACAATGGACACTATGCTTTCACAGCAGGTGGCTAACCAGGGCACTCAGGAACAGCCAGCAGTAGGTATCCAATCAATCAATCAATCACTGACATTTATAAAGCGCACTACATACCCGTAGGGTCTCAAGGCGCTGGGGGTAGGAGGGGGTGCTGCTACTGCTCGAACAGCCAGGTCTTCAGCTTCTTCCTGAAGGAGAGGTGGTCTTGGGTCAGGCGCAGGTCGGTCGGGAGGGAGTTCCTGGTCTTGGCAGCCAGGTAGGAGAAGGACCTTCCTCCTGTAGTCGCTCTTCGGATGCGGGGGACGGCGGCGAGGGCGTGGTTGGCTGATCGGAGGTGGCGTTTGGGAGCGTAGAAGTTTATTCGGCTGTTGAGGTAGCTCGGGCCTTGGTCGTGTAGGGCTTTGTGTGCGTTGGTGAGGAGGCGGAAGGTGATTCTTTTGTTGACGGGGAGCCAGTGAAGGTCTCTCAGGTGTCCGGAGATGTGGCTGGTGCGTGGGATGTCGAGGATGAGTCTGGCTGAGGCGTTCTGGATCCGCTGGAGTCTCTTCTGGAGCTTGGCGGTGGTTCCGGCGTAGAGGGCGTTGCCGTAGTCCAGTCGGCTGGTGACGAGGGCCTGGGTGACGGTCTTCCTGGTCTCCGTGGGGATCCACCAGAAGATCTTCCGTAGCATGCGCAGGATGTTGAAGCATGACGAGGAGACGGCGTTGACTTGCCTGGTCATGGAGAGGGAGGAGTCCAGGATGAAGCCCAGGTTGCGTGCATGGTCTGTCGGTTTGGGTGCGGTGCCCAGGGCGGGAGGCCACCAGGAGTCGTCCCAGGCGGAGGGTGAGGGGCCCAGGATGAGGACCTCCGTCTTGTCCGAGTTCAGTTTCAGGCGGCTGGTCGTCATCCACTCGGCTACCTCTTTCATCCCTTCGTGCAGGTTGGCTCTGGCGGTGGCGGGGTCGTTGGTCAGGGAGAGGATCAGCTGGGTGTCGTCGGCGTAGGAGATTATGTTGAGGTTGTGTTGGCGTGCGATGGCCGCGAGGGGGCTCATGTAGACGTTGAAGAGGGTGGGGCTCAGAGAGGATCCTTGAGGGACGCCGCAGATGACTTCGGTGGCTTCTGACTTGTACGGTGGTAGGCGGACTCTCTGTGTTCTTCCGTCGAGGAAGGAGATGACCCATTCCAGCGCCTTGTCCTGGATTCCGACGTTGCTGAGGTGCTGTACTAGGGTGCGGTGGCAGACAGTGTCGAATGCCGCGGAGAGGTCTAGGAGGATGAGGGCTGCTGTTTCTCCGTTGTCCATCAGGGCTCGGATGTCATCGGTGGCGGCGATGAGGGCGGTCTCGGTGCTGTGATTGGCTCGGAAGCCGGACTGTGAGGGGTCGAGGGATCCATTCGACTCGAGGAAGGCGGCCATCTGCTTGTTGACGGTCTTCTCGATGACTTTGGCTGGAAACGGGAGGAGCGAGATGGGGCGGTAATTCTTGAGTTCGGTGGGGTCCGCTGTGGGTTTCTTGAGTAGAGCGCTGAGTTCGGCGTGCTTCCAGCTCTCAGGGAAGGTGGCGGTGTCGAAGGATGTGTTGATGATGTCTCGTAGGTGGGGTGCGATGACGGCGTCAGCCTTGTTGAAGACGTGGTGAGGGCAGGGGTCGGTCGGTGATCCGGAGTGGATGGAGTTCATCGTGCGGATGGTGTCTTCGGTGCTGATCGGGGTCCAGGCGTGGAGGGTGGTGGTGGGGGGTGGTTGTTCGGTCTTGGTGTGCGTTGGTTGGTTGTTGAAGCTGTTGTGTATGTCCGCGATCTTGTTGTGGAAGTATGAAGCGAGGGAGTTGCAGAGGTCTTGCGATGGGATGATGTTGTTGTTTCCTGCGCTGGGGTTGGATAGCTCTTTCACGATGTTGAAGAGTTCCTTGCAGTTGTGTGCGTTGTTGTCCAGCCGGTCCTTGAATGCGGTTTTCTTGGCGGCGCGGATCATCTGGTGGTGCTTCCGGGTGGCCAGCTTGAGGGTGGTCCTGTTGTCCGGTGTGGGTTCCCTTCTCCAGACTTTCTCGAGGGCTCGACAGTTCTTCTTGGAGCTCTTGAGTTCGTCGGTGAACCACTGGGCTTTCTTGCTGCCGGGTCTGTTGGGCGGGGTCCTCAGCGGGGCGAGTTCATCCGCGCAGTTGCTGATCCACTTTGTGAGGTTGTCGGCGGCCTGGCTGGGGTTCGCTGAGCTGGCAGGAGGGTGCTGGCTCAGGGAGGTGGCGAGCTGGTCTGCTGTGATCTTGCTTGTGATACTCCAGGCAATCAAGCATGGAGTAAGTAGTGGTATAGCCCAGTGGCGGCTGGTGAAGTTTGAGAGTGGTGAGGCTCGGCTAGGCTCGGCTCGGGTGGGGGTCACATTAGGGGGGCACACCATTTTTTGGAAAGCTAGTCGCCATTTCCTGTGCAAATGTTATTTATACAAAGTGAGATAAAATGATGCAGCTTGAGGGAGTGTGCTTACACTATATTCTAGCCTCATTTACAATATGCACTAGAAAAAATAGGAACATTGACATGTAATCACACTATACTGTTCAGACAATGAACACATAAATAGGGAAAACACAATGTGCATGCACAGTATGCCACACAGACTATACAAAACCTATATACACATACTGTACTCATGCACAGGTCACATGCAAATATACTGTATACAGCGTGTGTGTTCGCACAAACTAACTAAACCAATATTATTCTGAGCACCAATAGCATTGTCACAATATATACTCTAAAAATCCTCTACAACCTAATACTGATCCCAATATGCTGAACAAGTAGAGCATGTAAACACACATCATTCCCAAAATCTGCAGGATAGATACTGAGCGCAGTTACGCATGCATGGCGACTGTTCAGCACTTAAAAAATGCAACAAGCAGACCTAAATAAGAACAAGTAGTTTTTATTTTAATATTCACACACACAAACTTGCACCCACAAACTCGTGTGGGGTTCTGCCCGTGCAGAAAGCGCTCACATCATCTTACAAGGCAGTGGCAGGAGACTGAGGTACCCAAGCTGCTCTTGGAGAAGACAAAAGTAAAGTATTTAAAAGTCAATAAAGAACATCAACTACACAAATCAAAAGTCTGTATAGAAGCCTTATGAATATCCAATCATCCCCTAAGAAAAAAAATGGAAGTTGTCTTTTCAATCTGATATTACTTTAAGGTCCTAATCAGAGAGATTGAAAATAAAATGGTACAAACTCTATTGCTCAAACGCAAAATAAAATCCCAAACTTTGTCTTGCCCAGGGTACATTCAACCCAATACATATATTGCTTAGAGTAGACATGGAAGGGTGCAGCTTTCATGCCTGGATTTTCCAGCTATTCACAAATACTGTCTGCAGGCTACAAGAAAATAGTTAAGTGACATTTAGCATGTGTCCATTTAGAATAACGGCTGTTGATGTCACATCCGTGCCAAAGACATCCAAGGACTGCATTTGCATTTGACAAATAGAGCTGAGCAAGAGATAGAAATATTGACAGTTTACTTGTTGCATTGCCCCATCAGAGAAAGACGAAGTAATCCGATATCCGGGTGCTCTAAATTAAAAGTGCAGAACAATTATTTTTCTTACCTAATGTGTCTCGATGCAAAGTAGCTAAATAAAGATACCCGCAGGTTAAACTTTGAGCTCTGTCTATGTGGAACATGTTTTCAATATATGTGCCGTCCCCAGCCTCCCATTTGAACTCCTTGTTGATTGGAGTGCAACAGTGCAATAAATGATTATGCTTTTGGGGAGCTACAAATATTTAACCAAGTGAAGTATTTATGTTATACAACTCATGGACCTGATTTTTTATAGAGTTCAGAATAGGAACTCCTCGAGCGTGTCTGCAAATCCCACAAACATAGTTCAATAAAAAAAGCTCCTGTCTGTCTTTGAAAACCCGAACAGCATGAAGGAGGGAATAATTACGCACGCACCGAAACAGGCATTCATTTGAGCAGGCCAGGCCTCCAATAATTTTAACAAATCAAATTGACCAGTTGACATTTTTTGTACCTCACCTAGTGACACCGAGGGAAGCTTCAAGACAGATGAGTCGGCGATGCAGACTCCTTCATATAAACACACGCACCTCCAGTGCGTAAAATTTTATCCTTCATTCCAAGTCTCCATGAATCTGTTACTGGCAATACATCTGAGGACATGCCAGAGCTCAAATGGCTTTTAACTGCAGTACAGGAAGCAAGAGAGTGAAACAGCTCAAGTCGGCGCAGTGTGTCATCAAAACCGATGACAAACTGCGCAGACTCGATTTCTTGGCTTCTTCCCTGCTGTCTGTCTGTCAAATTGGAAAAGGGTGTGGTGACAGTGGCTGCACTCCCTGATTGACATGGAGACCTAGTGCCACAGGGCTTGAGACATAAACGCCCAGGGCTAACTTTACCCCCATGTCATCACGGGGTGGAACCTAGTCTTGAATGCACTGTATTTGCCGAGTTGATGGCCTCACAGGCCTCAGGGCTGTGAGATTATCAGCCCGGCAAATACTCGCGAGTTTGTGCCAACCCAGAAGATTATATTTGGGGAAGCATCATGTCACTGACATCATCACAGCAACAAATACGGTGAGTGGGGGTGTACAGCAGCTCTCAGTGAGAAAATTCAATGTATATTGTGAATACTTTTTTTGTTTTTAAAAGAAGCAGTTTAGTATTGCTTTGAAGCTTTCTTTTGGCCGTGAATGTAAAGGGGGCGGAGCCCCGACGCCCTCAAAAAGAAACCGCCACTGGTATAGCCTATGAATAAAGAACAGATATGGGCATAGTCTTAGTTGCAGAATTAAGCATGGATATGGAGAATAGCTCACCCTCCGATGAACAAATTGAAGAATTAGAGACCCACCATGGAACCGATGGAAAATTAGGAAAAAAAGAGATCAATATGTGGCACTGCAGTACACCAAGCATCTGGGAAACCTATAGTGATAACAAATGCACCAACAAATTTAAAGAGGCAAATAAGGAGCAATTAAATTCCCAAATGGGTTCAGATGAATTTACTTAAAGGGATCAGGGATCCAAGTAGAACCATAAGGTCCAAAACACAGTCAATCAGGACTTGGAATCCATATGGGACATCTTTTATCGAACGCCATCACTGACCTTAGAAGCACTGACATTTCAGTCAAATAAAATGGAGATCCAAATTGACTTACTTAACGTGATGGCCAAAGCAGTAGCAGGAATAGATCAAAAAGTGGCTCAGGCAAACAGCCTGATAATAAGAGCTCAAACACAAGCTGCTTCAACATATCTTGAATGTACATGCACCCAAATAATTATTAAACAGGTAACAATACCAGAGGTAATGAACTCAATACTCAAAGACGTAAAATTGAGTCTGCAGAAGGGAAAAAACAAGGATAAAGTGGACACCAGATTAAACAAGGACGCAGGAGTAGTCAATAATATAAAACAGTTAAGCAATGTTGTTCAACTAAACTCTCTAAAAGATACAGTAAGCATGGAAAATCCAACACAAACAGCAGGCCAAATACTACTGCAAGAGGGGGAACGGTTAAATGACATAAAGCCAATGGTCTCTCATGTAGAAGATAAAGTGAAAGACCCAGGGATTACGGAAGCTGTTTCCCCACCTTTCAGTATGACTAAGAAACATAGGAAAAAATTATGTAAAGCAAGGAATAAGGCCAAACGGAATTCAGCAATTGCAATACAAGCTCCAGAAGAAGAAATTACCGAATTAGGCGGCAGCAGAATAAACAAAATAAGGAAACAATGGAACATCAGGAAAAGGAATCACACGGAGAACAGATTTCTACAAATAACAGTAAAAATATGAAATATTTTTCCTTATTTAATAAAGATAGATGTGAAAAGCAGGTGAGAGAGCAAATTAATGAAACATATGCTCAGAACAATATACCAACTGCAACAAATACAAACAAAAAGAATCCCTACGAACCTGAGAAAGAGAAGATTAACATAGATTCAATGAAAAACGTGACATATCCCGGGAAAACTGACATATTGTGGGAAAATAGTGAAAAACTAAAAAGCTTATCAAAACCTCAGAAAACAAATAATCGCATCAAGATGACGTGAAAAGAAATATTGCACCAACAGTACAAAGAACGTTCCTGGTACAGCAAAGTACAATTCAAAGCACAAATCAAAACCAACAACACCATCAAAATCAAATAAATCATACAAATATGCCAAATCATATAAACACAACCCAAAATTATATGATGAAACAGACAGAGGAATACTGTATCATATTTAATAGAACACACTCGGATAATGTAAGAAATGGAGAGGATAAAGTATTCTCAAATAAAGAACATTTAGGTACTGTAGATGGCAGTAGTGAGAAATCAACAGCTAATGGAAAGACACAACTGATCTTTAATCTGGAATATAATTCTAGAGGGTTACAAGATACACTAAACAGAAGAAATATTCTTCACCTCTTTAAATCTATTCCAGTGCTGGAAAAGATCTCAAGTGAGGATATTGAAGCTATCGAATTTATACCAAACACAAAAAATAATCAAGAAATGAGATTGATTACTTTAAACTCTGGTTCTATAACAGAATTAAATAATAATGAAAAAGAAATCTTCCTTAGCTGGGGAATAACAATTAGTAAGCTGTCACCAAAGAAGGTGAAACTACAACAACAAAATACATGCAAGCAGGTTTTCTCTATATTGAAAACCCCTCTCGGAAAAACTGATAAAAGAGATGAAATGACAATGAATCAAATTATAATTGAAAAATCAAATAGAATAAATGAAAAGTGGATTTCTACAGCTCTTAATGGAACCAATGAACATTGACAGAACATAGCAAATCGCCCGAAAGAAAAATCAAAAAATGATAGCAAATTACTAAAGCTATGCTCGTGGAATATAAATGAGGTATGTAAAAAGTAAAAAAATGCCCACTTAAATTCTATGTCAAGTATCTATTAGGTAATTCTATTACAGGAAACTTGGTCCACTAATCCTGTAAGATTAGAAGGTTATAAAGGATACTTTGCACCTGCAATTAAACGACATAAACATGGTCGCCCCAGCGGGGGCTTGGCACATTCATAGATATTGCCTTGAAAGTGGAGCACGAACAAGTAAGCACATTTAACCCCAATTTTCTTGTAGTAAAATTACGATATATGGAAAACAAAAAATCTAAATCATTAATAATAGTTAACGTATAAGTGCAAGGAGTAACACGTGTACTTCTCTTAGTAGTTTTTGTTCCAGCAAATGATGGAGGACCCATTTGCAGACAATATAGCCTCAGGGGATTTTATTTAAACTTGCTTGTGCCCTACCCAAGAGATGATACCACTCAAGAACAGGACTACCAATGGGCAATCCCCCACCAAGCAGCATATACAGTAACAAACCATGGCCAAAGCAAACTAGGTACAACCTTTGTCAAAGATATTGAAGCAATGGGATTAAGAATACTAAATGGGAGACTCTCTCAAGACTAAAGATTGACCCTGCACCCAAGAAAGACATGTACTCTTGTATATAGATATCCTAGTACATCACGTTTAGACAATAGAGAAGTATATTAAAAACTAGTTTCCCAGAAGAAAATAACAGATGGTTGTGTTTCTTTTATTGTAGTCAGTATGAATTTTTTATTGAAAAACACCTAATTCTTCTAAAAGTACCACACAATTGCTTGCCAGCGCGTTTCTTCCCTCATGGGACTTCTTCAGGGCTAAAAGCAATTACAAAACACTATTCACTACATGAACACGATAAAAACATACAATACACAAAAACTATACAGTTCATTATAACTCATTATTAAACTAGCTCCATACTGCTATTGGTCGCTATCATGGTTGAACATGGCTCTCATCCTATTACTTATGGATCAACTGGAAGCTATTCAAAGTATCACATAATATTTATAACACAATCATTTTTGCCAAGGGAGGGAACAAAACAAACAAGTACATAATCTATTGCCGTGAATCCTACATCAAGGCTATGCTCTATTTGTACGTACAATGTTAACCTGTCTTTTGTGACAAGGAAACAGTAGCCATAGTGCTATCCTCTTCAAAACAAACGTCCTTCATTTATATGTTAAATATATTTAATATTCTATATTTGCGAAGTTGGATTTGATCATCATTAATCGCTATTTCCTATCCAAAATCAGACATATATATATTGTGTACCCATATGATAATATTTACTCTCTAATTCGTACCTTAATCAAAGTCTGTATCTGTTGTTGGTATTAAATGAAGGTTCGAGCCAAATTTAAAAGCAGCGTTGATGAAAGTGCGTATCTATAAATAAACGTAATTTATATATCGCTATAAGTACACGTTACGAACAATGTTTTGCTTTTGAGCTACTTCTCTGATAAAGATAAACTATTGCTAAAGCACAAGAAATAACATAAATATTATCATTTGTAGAGCAAACACACAATAAAATAATATCACTGTCAGAGCAAACACCAAGAATTTGTGTGTTGGACAGTTATAAAAGTCAATATTATCAAATAGTATAATTCAATTCTTCAGTGATCCTTGTCCTAAAAATCCCCTACAAAAAGCTATGTACACTTATGTAAAGAGGTTCAAGGTCTAACCCACACCTTAATGAGTATCATTGGCAGCTAACATGATTATCAAACGTTAAAAACAAAAAAAACGATTAATGCTGCACTATATCTAAAGATGGGTACATTTTATTTATTCTTTCACAAACAGGCTCAACATATTGTAGTCTATTCTATACACTTACCTATCTAAATTTCATTTTATATGAGTAGTGTTATATAAAAGCACGTACCCTTACTTAAATGGGAGACTCCCTCAAAATTCACCAACAGCATGGACATATCACTCACAAACCTATAAATCAAGAATTGATTATAAAATGGTATCATTAAACATTTTTAGCAATATAACTTAGTTCCAAATTGAGAAGGTGTCTGAAAGTGATCATTGTCAGCAAGCACTTACTACAGATCTATCCTATATAAAACATCACACATATTTAACCACACCGGGAGAGACTGGAACTATCAATTACAGGAGACTTATTTGGAAAGCACGCACCAAAGACGACACAAATAAATGGGCCCAAAAATTGGTTAAAGATTATTTTGAAGAAAAATCTTTATCTGTAATTGAACAATGGGTATACTCTACACAAACATTAATTTAAACATATGAACTTGCATCTAACCCAAAGAAAAATCAAAAGAAGGAAGCCAGAAAATAAAATAAAATTAAGCTATCCTATTTAACACAGACTATGAAAAGGTCTCGCAATAAATTATGGAGACAGATAAAAAGTCCCCAAATGACATGGATTTGCCTACTAAATGAAAGAGTATTAATCAAAATCTGCAGAAGTTAATCTGGGATGAAAGGAACTAGTCAAAGCATGATTTCTGGGCTAAGGTTCTCCACGCTAGTAACCAAACAAACTTTAGGGAATTCTGAAAAATTATAAATGGTTTAGGACGACCCAATAAAACAGCAGTATCATCAACATTGAGTGAAAAAGATTGGATTAGTTATCTGACAAGACATCTAAATTCAGACAATGAAACAATACATCTGATCTATAAAAAGAATACGATTGAGGTGACAAGAAATTATCTGGCCCACAAAATAGATATATCGTAAAATCACTTTTGTAAACTAATAAGGAAACAAAAAGACGGTGCACCAGGGCTGAATGGTATACCATTTGCACTTTTTAAAGAAGACCCTGACCTATGGTCAGAACATCTTACAACAGTCTTTAAAGAAATTGTCAGGACATAGATCATACCTGAATCATGGAGGGGATCATTAATATCGCGAATTTATAAAAAAGGATGCTGGGCCCAGCCTGAAAATTACAGATTAATCACTCTTCAGGACACAGATGCCAAGCTATTTGCAGGGGTTTTACTATCAAGTTTATCGGCATGGGCAAAGGATAAACAGATAATTCCACTTAACCAAACAGGATTTATCAAAGAAATGGGTACCACAACAAATATACTAGTTCTATCAATGCTAATGGATAAATGTATTTTAATGAAACAACCCCTGTATCTGTGCTTTGTTGATTTTAGATCGGCTTTCGATTGTGTACACAGAAGACTTTTATGCCAAACATTGAAGGGACAAGGTATCCCAGAAAATGGAATGATTATAAATGAAACAAAAATAAAAATCATGGAGGTTAACAAAAATTCAAGGTCAAAACATAAGCATAAATGGTTCCTTGACAATAATCAATTAGAACAAGTATCCTATGAATACTTGGGGGTATTATTTTTTGACAACAAAGGACCACATATGACTGATATGCAAGGGAAAGCAAATACCTTGATAGCTGCATTTAAAATTTAGCAGAAAACGCTAGGAGAGCTGACTTACCGACCATTTGTAAAAGTAATATCAGCAAAACTGTTGCCAACTTTAACATATGGTAGTAAAGCGCTGTGTGGGAAAGACTCTGAGACCATCACAATAATGCAGTGAGAAAAAAAACGTTTAAAACCCTCTTTCATCTTCCTCACAATGCATCTCTGGCACAGATAAAATTGGAATTTTGATTAACTAACCAATCATTCGCACAAAAAGGCCAATTTTTAAAAGTATGGAATAGAATAAAAAATGATAAAGCAAATCAAATGTCCCAGCTATTATGGCAGGAAATAAATATAAATAGTAAATTATACGCCTGGAAATATTTACATGCTGCACTTGATGTATACTCAGCAACTCCTATTTGAAATACGACAATAAAAACAGAATCATTCAAAAAATCTATTAATAATGTAACAAAACATCTATCACTGCTTATGGATAAAGACTCTTTTGTAAAAAGGAAACATGCTTGGCCACTAATGAATGGTTTCACAAAGGTGAAAGTACAACCATACCTGGAAACCCCATGGTCACTGAAGCACAAGCGTATTTTCATAAAAGCTCGTTTTGGTGCCTTTCCCGGCATATGTCATCCTATGCCATGGCTAAGAACAGAGGAACCATTGCATTGCCATTTATGCAAAATGGGAGAGGAAACCTTTATCCACTTGAAGTGTGCATGCCCAGAACTGAGAACTGAAAGAAAAACAATTCTTAAGGGGCATTTTAACACACGAGGAGTTTAGACTTGCAGGCAAGCTTTGATAAAGTGCTTACAATCTGACAATATAACATTGAACTCAGCCTTTGTAAAGTTTTTAATAAGTACTGAATCAAAACTAGACCAGCAAAATTAAATTGATACGTACTGTATAACGTTAAGAGTGTTATGAAACTGATATCATCAAAATGAATCTTTTTAAAAATAAGGAATAATTTATTCATGTTTTTACCTCCTACTGTTTTTACTTCTTTTTTATATAAATTATGTTTTTATATTGTAAGATTTTAAGTAATCAAACAATAAAGAATGAACTTGAACTTGAACTCTCCGCGAAGCCCATAAAATCTGTCTCACCTATGACAGCCATTGGTCTTCAGTAATCCCAAATTAACTTAGATTTTACTCCACAAAGACCTATTCGAACCGGCCACCAAAAATCTCAGGATTCACAAGGTCCTTTCACCATGAACATCTTATCCAACAGCTTTACTTTAATGATTAGTTTTGAACTTTTTGGAATGTCTACCTCTTATGCCCACATGCATTCAAGTTTTGTGGGCCTTGTCAATATGCTTCCTTTTTGACACGTTATAAAAGTATGCCCTTGAACATTATAACATGGCCTGACTCTCAAACATTATTATGTCTTGTAACCAATGGGTTTAGATCCCAAATCTCTGATACATTTTTTCTATATTAGAATGCCATTTCTAAAGATGGGACAGTCGTATCCCAAATCTGCAACAGTTGCACAAGATCATTCATTCAAATGGATAGTGTTATACCTTCCTGGACAACTGAGTCCATCTAGTAATTTGTTTTATAGTCTACTTCCCCAACAGATGCAGCGGATTAAAATTAGTAAAAGTTATTGGTACCAGTTGTTTGTTGGGACTGCCTTAGAAAAAATATTATTGCACAGAAATATTATATCCTAAAGATTGTTTGCACGTATGTCTTTTCAAGCGTTTAGATTTTCTATTTTTATCTTCAGTTTGGCAATATTTCTGTCAAACTGTATTTTGATTACAATATTCTTGTATCGTACAATACCTTGAGTGTTACAAGTGACATTTTCACTACCTTTGCTGTCATCAATACAACTTTTTACAGCATTCTTCACAATATCATTGTTAACAAAGTGTTCAAGCTCCCACCCTGCCTCCAAAACATTTGAAAATGAGGTTTGTGGCTGGCTATCATCTACAAAAATCCCAAGTGGGTATGTAATTGTTATTGTAATTGCTTTGCATTTATATAGCACTTACAACCCCTAACAAGGCATCATATCACTTTTTCTGGTGAGTAAAACGGATTAGTGGTGAATTAATATAGGGACATATCAATATTTATTTGAGTTGTGGATATGTTAGTCTGTTATTTGGATTGAAAAGGATAGTGGAAAGATAGAAGAGGGAAGGGTTTGCATTTATATAGCGTTTGCTACCCCTAAATAGGTGTTGAAGTGTTTTTCAGCGGGTAGCATGCTGTTCCGAAACCTATATAGGATTAGTGAGGAATTAGTATAGGAGAATATGAAATTTATTTGAGCTGTGGACATGTGAGTTTGTTATTTGTATTGAACAAGGATAGTGGAGCGATAGTAGAGGGAAGGGTTTGCATTTACATAGAGCTTGCTAACCCTGCATGTAGCATGCTACTCTGGAACTCAAAGAGTATTAGTGGGGAATTATTATAGGTGAAATATGAAATTAATTCGAGCAATTAACGTGTTAGTCTGTTATTTGGATTGAAAAAGATAGCAGTAGTAGGAGGTTTGAGATGAATAAAGAGGAGCTAGGGGGGAAGTCAGAGGGAAGGATTTAGAAAGGCTTGTTTGGGAAATCTAAATAGTAAAATAGGTATGAGATGATGCAAGTAGGAGTAACGTTGGAAGAGTCTTGAAAGGATTATTTTGGGGATCATAATAGTAGAATGGGGTTTGGGACGAGTGGGAGAGTGGAGGTAGAGGATATATTGAGAGAGGTGTAGGGTGAAAAATAGGGTAGTGAATTGGAAAGAGTAGTAGTATGGGGTTTGGGATGAGTGGGAGAGTGGAGGTAGAGGATACATAGAGAGAGGTATCTGGTAAGATATAGAGTAGTACATTGGTGATGCTGAATTAGAAGCAAAGTAATAAATATAAAGCTACATAAATACATGGAAGGTATATATGTATAAGGAAGGTAATATATCTAGATTTAAGTTGAATTTAATAAACTCAGACTTTCAAATGTTACTGTACTAAAAGATGTACTTATTTATGCAGTCACCTATATACATGTTAAACATAAAATATTATAACTTTAAGTAATATGAACATTTGTTAAGCAGAACTAATGAATATCTATATATTTAAAAACATAATTATTATACATGTTTATACAAAGCAATACACATTTGTAGGTACACATCTATAGTCTAAATAAATGCTTGCATACAGAGGGATATGCTGTATATTTATGTTTGAGTATGGGGATCATGTCGGGAATAACCAGCTCATGAGTAGCCTTGTGAAGATAAGGTTGTAATAGTGAATCTTAAGTTTGGGGGTAAAGAGTTCCATAGTTTGGCTGCTTGAACAGAGAAGGATGTGTCACCTATGTTTTTTTCTTGCAGAGTTGGTTTTTGAGACGAGATCCCAATCTAGAGCGGAGGTACCTTTGTTGAATGTATTTGGTGATTTTATTCCTGATGAAGATTGTTCTGTCCCATGTATCACTTTATGGATGATACAAAGTAGCATGAATGTGGATCTTCTGGCAACCGGTAAGTAATGTAGATCTTTCAAGGCACAGGAGATCTGGTTGGTTGCTTTATGTGTAAGAGTAGTCTGGCAGCAGAGTTCTGAATCCGTTGTAGTCATTTCATAGTTGTTAGAGACTATTGGCGTAATCAAGTTTTGACAGAACAAGAGAGATAGTGGCCTGGACCTTGTGTGGAAATCCCAGGTGGGGGAAGATGTGTCACAGACTTTTCATAGTAACAAAGCTTGATCTTGCTAGCTTGTCCACTTGGGAATTCATTAATAGCTTGGAGTCCATAGTAATTCTGAGGTTTCTTCCTTCCTTTGATACTTTAGACAGTGTTCCCAGATCTTCAGGCCTGGAAGCAAGTGGGTAAAAATGTTTCCAATTGTCAAACATGAGAATTTCCGTTTTGGAAGCATTCAATTTGAGATGGCTCCATGTCATTCATTGATACACGGCTCAGAGACAACTGAAAATAAGTGAGTTTCCAATGTCTTTGGTGCTTTCAAGTTTAAGGAGTATTTGGGTGTCATCTGCATAGTTATAGCATGTGAGGTTAAATTGGATGATCACTGCCGGTAATGACTTCATGTAAATGTTAAACAGCATGGGTGAGAAGATAGAGCCTTAAGGGACCCTTGCTTTTGTGAAGTATGGCCTGGATAGGGGGTGTATAGATTACATTAGTTTTGTTTTGAAGGTAGGATGTGATCCAGTCGAGAGCAGTCCCCTCTATGTCAGCTTCATAGAGTCTTTGTATTAAAGTGTCATGGTAAACTGTGTCAAAGGCAGCTGAGAGGTCCAAGAGAAGTAGTGCAGCAACCTCAACTGTATTCATAAGGTTATCCCAGATGGCAACAAGGGCAGATACTGTGCCTCCTGCTGGACGGAATCATGTGTGGAAGTCTGAAAATATTAAATTATCTTTAATGAACTGTTATATCTTGGTGAATGCTGCTCTTTCTATCAGTTTGCCCAGGAAAGGTCCATTTGTAATCAGTAGCTGCTGCTACCGGACCTGGGTGATGGTGCTGGGGTGGTGCTAAAAAAGGAAATAAACAAAAAAAAAACTCCTCTCCCTTCTCCGCCAGCCAGCCCGAGAGCCACTGAAGTATATAGGAAACATAAAATGATAATAACAATAGTTATTATCATGTTATATTTCCTTTTGTTCAGTGGGGCAATGCTCCTCTGCCTTAGCAGAGGAGCCACCACTGTTTGTAATCAGTCAGTAGTTATCGGGGTTAAGCGGGTCCAGGTTTGTTTTCCTTAGTAATGGGCATCTGTATGACGTTTTGACAACTTCTGGAAATATTCTGGTAGAGCAGGAAATGTTCATGATTCTTCTTACTGGTAGCAGAGGTAGGTAGAAGAAATTTCTTGAAGGTTTATGGTGGACACGAGTCAGAAGGGCTGCCTGCAGGCCTGCTTGCTTTGACCAGGTCTATAAATTCATTGTGGGGAGTTTGTTGAAAGGAATGGAGAGGCTGGGCTAGCGTACTCTTGGAATGTTATTTTTAAAAAGGGTTGGTGCTGGTGGTTTTTCTTTGTTTTAAACAGGAGCCCAACTTGTCTACTTTGGACGTGTAATGATTTGCCAGTTTGTCTGCGAAATCTTGAGTAATGGGATTAGCGCCTTCTTGGCAGTTTTGTTTAAAGAGTTTGGTGAGACTTTTATAGAATTCTTCATTTGCACATTTAGCATTTTGAATTCTGTCTAAATAGTATCTTTATTTAGCTTTTTTGATTGCTGCCATGTATAATCTGTTAAATTTCTGCAGGTGAAGTTTGTCTTGATTGTGTTTGTTTTAAGCCAGGTACATTGTACCATTCTAGTTTGTTGTTTCATCGCTTTTTAGTCTAAATTTTGCCAAGGTGCCTGTTTTCTTTTGTTCTGTTCCGTCGTTCTAAGTGGTATTAGGATATCGAAAGCGTCCTGTAGCCACACATATCGGTTTTAACTGAATTCATTGTATCTATATCTGTACACAAAGAAAAACAAATTCACTTGTTTAGGGCCAGGTATCCACAAAACATTTTAAATATCTTGTACGAAGTGTTAATCCATTGGAGAATCCACCAACAATTTATTCACCACAATATGATCTCTATGATCTAGGTTTTTTTATTGGTAATAACATGCCTTTTACGTGCAGTTTTCCACCCTGGAAATGTGTGTAATTCTTTTCATGCAAAAGGCTGGAGTAAGTATATTTCCAGGATAGGAATGGAGACAGAATTCCCTAATATTAAAGGGCACATTGGGTTAGGGTTTTCCATAAGGAGATTTTTTATTCCTCGGACACAAAAAAGTTACATGCATGAATTTATGCAAATGAATGTGTTGTGTCCGAGCTTAGTATACAGAATTGTTTACCCGGGGAAAGTTAGGTCTGTGTACATTTGATGCATGAGAGATTGTTGGGAGGAGAATGGCATGGACAATATGATTGCTGGATAGAATGTATAGCTAAGGTGCATCTGCTGATGGGGATTTCCAGTGCTGAAATGGGACTTCACGGATGACAACCTACAAGCTCCCATCTGCAAGCAGTGCAGAATGCTCTTGGCACCTGGATTATTACCAAATTTGCCTGCTGAGTACATCTCAAGTGCTAAACTGGAGTGGGAGAAGGCATGATGAACCATGTGGTGGATGGATCTATTGCTGATCTTTAAAGGGTGTAATTGGAACGATCTGCAGAAGGACTCGAGAAGCCAACAGAGAAAAGGGAAGTCTCTTGAAGAAACTGTGTAATTACATGTGAGTAGTGGGAAAAGACAGAAGGGAGTGAGAGCATGGGTGCTATGATGACCTGGTGATGTTGTGCCTGAAACAGAAATAGGAATGTTGGCAGTAGGCATGGTTGTCATTTTAGAATGGAATAGAGCTTGGGAAATTGGCTTTTCTGTCAAGATTTGAGCTGCAATTACAGTGACTACACTGCCATACCTAACCCTGGCAAGAAAGCTCCCAAAATAAGAGTGGTGGTTCTTCTCCCGCAAGAAGACAGCTGGCAAATAAGGAAACAAATAAGACACATAGGCACATCTCATATGCATTCAAGAGGGATTATTACCTACCCAGCCCAGCACTCTGGCAGTGCTCCAACAAATTACAAATCCCATGTTTGATTGTTTGTAGAAGTTAGGGCTCTCACTGGACAGGAAAGTTCAGCGCATAGCAGAGGTGGTTTGGGAAAGGCCGAGTGAAATTAAGGGGTTGTGCATCAATCTAGACAGGATGATAAGAGAAATTGAACCAGATGGCAAATTTCCACAGCGCAAGAAAAACCAGATACATTCAGGGCTATTCACAAAGATAAATTAAACTTCTGAGTAATTTACATGTGTATTTGAATCTTACAATTTTAAAAAACTGTACTATTTTAGCCTATACACAAAGTTTGAGGGTAATGGTACTCAAAAGTGTAGGCTTGCATCTCTCCAACCCCTTTAAAAAGTTTAGAGCCAACTTTAGGAGTGTAAAATACTACTGCGGAAAAGGAAACAATAGTAAGTCCAGAACCATACATGGCCATCCACTGATATTGCTACACCCTCGCATAGAAAATAATGCAGGTGCGGACTTAAAACAAAATCTCATAAAAAATAATGTTAAATTTATATACATTTTTTAAAATAGGAAACATATCAATAAATAAACTTGACTTTAGAACAAATATCTAAATATAAATCATATTCATTATTTGATCATAAAACATGCTAACTATTTTTTCTGAATCTGTAAATTATTTAACATTCATTTATATCAAACAATAATTTTAATGCATTATTGATACATTATTTTACTTTAGGGAGGAATTTAATTTTTAATTCAAACTTCCCAAAAATATGTTTATATATTTAACTTGATTAAAGATTTAGCCCTATAGCATTTTATTTTATTTGATTCTACATTTACAAAAGTACACCAAAGGTATCTGCATTGATATTTAACATAAAAATATTTTTGCTAATTTATTATAAAGTTTAATAAACACTTTTAATTGTATTCATACTTTAGCATAGGGAGAGCTCCACCCCAACAACAGAGTCTTCCTATTGTAAAGTATAGGGAAAAGCAAGACAATTTTTTAAAATAAACATATATTTAAGTTAAACATTAATAGAAGTTAATTATATATCTTTATTTTAAGTGCAGAACACAATAAAGAAATGTAGCACTATCAACTTCATTTTCAATTCAATATTTAACTAATATAGACATATTAAATAAAAAAAACATTTTTTCTGAAGTTTGAAATAAAAGGTAAAGTTCCACCTAAAGAAAAAAAATTAAAACTATATTGTGCATTAATATTTATTAAATGTGACACATAGAATTATTTTTAATAATAGTATTACATTAATTTATAAATGTAAAAGTTTATTGAAATAATATATAACTAAATAACACATGTTTAATTTTTTTATTTTGTAGCTTGAAATTATATTGATTTATATTTTTAATTGTTTAAAAAAAGTTAATTTAATCTACCAAAATTTCCTATGAAATGTTATTTTAAGTCTCTACCTCCAATATTTGCTATGGGAGGTATTTGCAGTACCAGTGGTTGACCATTTTTTGTGCTGGACTTACTCCAGCTCTGAGATGGAGTAATTTACTACAGTTTGTGAGTGGGAATGGGCTTACTATTTGGATGTTGGCCTCGTCCGTCCCTAAACTCCTCCCTGCATGATTCAACATCAGACCCCACATTTCTGGCACTCTTGAAAGTTGAGGAACTGAGGTACGCAGTCCTGGAAGCAGCAAAGCATATGAATAAACTTTCACTGGAAGAGAACAAAGTGTGTTGCTTTCCTGATGTTTTTTGTGACATGGAGGCATGGAGGAAGGATCTGGAACCAATCACAAACAATATTATAGTGAAGAAATTTGGGCTAGGATATTGTTTCCAGTAGAACTGTCAGTAATAAATCAAGGAAAATAGTACCTGTGTGTGACCTACAAGATGGAAGAAATGGTAACAGTCTGTGAAAGAGAAACTTCCACTTATTGCACAAAAAAGGGCAACATGCTTTCATCAGCCAGAAGCATTAAGGCTCATTCAACTCCCATGGCGCACAATGGTCATCTACATATAAAGTTACCAACAAGGGAACTGCATACTGTCGGTCCAATATGATGTCAACGCCCAGGGCAAATTTGTGCTAGTGGCCATTTCTAATGATGGAGAGTAATTACCAGTGGCAGTGATTAAATCAATCATTTCGCCCATGGCTGTTTTGTATACTAAATACAATGTTATGCCTAGATAGGGGTCCTGTGCTCACTGTGCCACTCGAACTAAGCTGCAACTGACTGACGAGCCTCAATCAGGGAGAACCGGGTCTTGGCGTGCTTGTGGTCTACTTCAGAATGGGACTGGCTTGGCAGTTGGGGGTGGACTCTTCCTACTTGAGAAGGACTCAGGCTGAGTTGCATATAGATGGTCTAATCTGAGGTGGTATGGTGAGCCAAATAATGATGAAGTGGGATGCAGTCAGAGTAACTACCAGTAGCTGTGATTAAGTCAAGCATTCCACCTATCACTGTTTTGTTTACTTCAGTGTGGCCAATTCTTCAGTTGGATACCTGTGATAGAACCCCTCTTTCCTAATCCCACCCTCTTCATTTTGGGCATCAACTGGGCACTATGTATAGTGTGATTAATAATGCTTCTTACTAAATGTGGGGGAGGAAACTGAGGATTTGTGGGGATGAAACTGGGGGCTGCAACCAGCTACTTAAAAGCTTGGAGCACTGTAACATATAGGAAATGAGAAGCTGCATGGAGCTATTGAGGATTATTATGACTCTCAAAACTATCAAACAAATGGAACAGTTGTCTTGCCTTTCCCCCATTTAACTTCTGCATGCAATGTTGTGTGGCAAAATGACAATAGAATTAATTGCCTGATTTAGAGTTTGATGGAAGCAAATGGTTTGTCTAGCTGTTCAACTATACACCACCATTGAGCTCAATGAATCCTATTTACATGGTTGACAGATGGAAATCCATCATCCACCTGCCTCCTCCACCACAGTTTTCTTGCTCCGTCAGCGGCAGTATACCCTAAACACCGTGGACCACCTGATGGAAAGACCATACTCAGCCCACTGTATTTAGATTATAATTTCTTTCTACAGAAACATGGTCGTTTCATCTTCCACATCTCAATTAGAGGACAAATAACACAAAAGCTAAACCCCGCCCACAGCCCCGACACAACCAACTCAGTCTTGGCATCCTTACTACTGCAAGCTCTGTCATTGGGGAAGGAACAACAACACAATTTCCAACAAAATAGAAGGTAAATATGTTTAACACTTTTTTTCATATGCTATGTGAACTTAAATATCACTAAACCTAACTGTATGCACACCAAATCATATCTAGTAACAATAAACAGTGTCTTCCACTCGGTCTACATGTCACACATTACCTACCCATATACAATACTCGTGTAAAACAATGTTTCTAACCCCATCCTAAAATCTGTAAATGAATGCACATTTGTAAAGCAGAAATGGGCTAATCTAAAACGCACATCATTCAAGACTACCCTTGATCCCTGACTTCGCCCTTACCTGACACTGCTCTCATATGAAATAACTATGAATCCCAAATACACATTACCACAACCCAATCATTGCTATGTTACATTGTCAAATCTTACATATAGTATTAGGGGCAGAATACACTCCCCCACCACACATAACACCAATAGGCTACCTAGGTGTATGCACACACAATACATGGAATGACGTATATGTGAAGCCAGTACCTAAAGGCATACCTACATTTTATCAAACACATGTAACAAATCAAAATATAGTCATCACATCCCCACTCTGCATGCCACAAACACTATCATATCACATCACCACTCCCATTAACAAGCATGGGAAAGGAAACCAACTAAATCTACCACAGCGCAACACCTAAAAAATCACAATACCTGGATATTGAATAAAATTGTTCACATACACTATCACATATGGAAAAAATACATTTTCATCAACAACCAATAACTTATAAAAGGGACACAAAATGTTGAAAATTTTGTTTTTAATGTAAATTAAAAAAGGCAACTCCAATCGGCAACCTCTGGGCAAAAAAGAATAAAGTAATTGTAAATGTTTAAAACCGAAAAAATACATCTTGTACAGTGGTTAGGTAGTGTCCTATCACAGTTCAACATGTTCAAATAGGCTTCAGGATCGAGTTTGGTGAATAGGACCCTCCCTCACAAACTTGACAGATATCCCATCTGTCATTAGGATATAATGGAATTGTAACTGTGAATGGGATTTTCGTCACGTTTATGGCAGAGTATCCCATTGGCTAAACTCGTAGTCAGGTCCTCTGTCCTTACCTCCCATTTTGCAGAGATGCCTCCTCATTGGGACCTCCATCCTCGGGGAACAGATGGCAATCTGGGCGCCTATGTTTTATAATGGGGTGGGTTTTCAGGATTTGTGAAGGAGGGACAGTACCTGTGTGTTTTAGAGAGGAAGGATTTGGGGCATGGTGAAGTTTTGGGGCATAGTGAGGTTTTGGGGCAGGTGGGATAATGGAGGAAGGTGGAGTAATCAGGTTTTCAGGTGAAATTGGGAGAGGTGGTGGAATATGGGCAGGTGGTGGAACTGGGGCAGGTGTTGCAACTGGGGCAGGAGGAGGAATATGGGCAGTGTCTGGCACAGAGTCAGATGTTCGTGAAATACCAGTGCCAGAGTAGCTACTAGCATCGACAGGATTTCTGTGTAGGACAGACATGGTAGTGCGTATATCTTCCAAGATGCCTAACATGGAACAGACATGGTACTGTGTATGTCCTCCAAGACTCCAATCACTTTAGTAAGTTGGTGACTGACACACTGGATGGCATCCAGCAATGCTGGCTACCTCTCAGTGAGGATTTTAAAAACCTCCAGATCCTCCTCTGACTCCAGGAAGCAGATGCAGAGGTACCTTGGATGAAGGAATCTGCAGTCTGTTATTTGAACTGGGTCCATTTTAAACAGGTGCTGACTTGGTCGGGGGGCAGTAGTGAGGGTGGTGCTGGTGGTAGTGGCAGTGATGGCGGCCACTGAAGCAGATCCTGTTCCTCAGATGTTTATGTTGACTCTACAAGGGAATGTCCCGAGTCAGAGGCCTCAGAGTCAGATCACTATGCAGCCTCCTGGCCAGCCCCTTCCCCACACTCAGTGCCACTGGGTTTTTCAGTGTTTGTTGCTCCATGTGTTGCCTCATATTGGCCCTACTGCTGTTGCCCGAAGTGTGGCCACCATCAAACACGCTTGCTCTGGAGGAAACTGAAAGCAGACGTATGCACACATCAGTTACACAGTACAAAGTGTAATGTTAAAATGTACACACCACTAAGATGTTCTGAATCTTCACACTCAGTGTGAATATTCTGAAGAAAGAGCACCTAACACGATCTCACAAGATATGTAAAACTGCATATTTGAAGTCAAGCTAGCATTGACATTTTTAACAGAATGTTTTTGGACACAAATCACAGTGGCCATATTTAGTTTGACGGATGGGATCCATCTTAATAGTGGCATTAATTCCTGTCTGCCATAGTCCTAGGGCTAAGGCCATCCGCTATAATGCACTTGCAATATAGAGGTGGGAGATTCACCACGTTTCCAAAGAACTTTTGGATATGTCAAATTGGTATATTGTACCGGTTCCTAGGGTGAATTGGGGCAGCTCCTATTTTTTCAATGTTGTGATAAGGATGAAGGCATTGACTGAAGTCATGAACTAATTGAAAACATCTTTGCTTGATGGTAGCTACCTGTTGTCATTTGCTGATTAGAGATATGGACATATCCTCTTTGAAAATGATATTTAACAACCCAAAACTTTTACTTTCAGAATGTGTTTTTAAAAAAATGCACAATCTATATATATAAAAATGAAAGTATGTCTGTTTGTCCTTTATGCATTACTACACCATTCATCCGATCGCCATGAAACTTTGGAAAGTTGTTGAGTACACTCCCGCGAAGGTTTCTGGCAAAAAAAAAACACAAAAAAAAAAGTGTTAAAAGTTGTTGAGTACACTCCCGCGAAGGTTTCTGGCAAAAAAAAAGAAACATTTGTTAAATATCGGCTCCCCAGGGCCCTCATAATCTTTCCAATACTGAACGTTGACAGTTTACGGTGTGACTCGCATTTGCAATGACCATCAACAAAGCACAAGGACAATCACTGCAAGTGTGTGGAACTAGATTTGGAGAATCCGTGATTCTCACATGGACAACTGTATGTGGCCAGCTCACGCGTCGGAAAACCTTCTGATTTATTCGTGTACGCACCAGACGGAAAAACAAAAAATACTGTGTATCCACAAGCACTCGAATAAATAAACACATTTAAAACAACACTTTAAAATGTTTTCCATATTAAAATGAATAAGTTTCAATAAAAATGACACAATGTAAATTGAATGTTATCATAACAAGTTTCCTTAAATTTCCTTTCTTCTGAGATCGCAGCAACGCACGACGGGTAAGCTAGTTAATGAATAAAATGTTTGAAATATGACAATTATTACTGAAAATAAATAACATCATGACTATGCATGATGACAAATTCAGTAGTTCAGTAATTAAGGTTGTCTTGTAAAAATGTTGGTATATCAACAAAATTAAAAATAATGGTAGCCTAATACCCATAATGTTTTCTTCTTAATCCTTCCTAGAGCATGTCATCCTGTCATCTGCCGGGGCAGTAGCATGTCTTTGGTGGATACTTTGGACTATTGCACAGATATTGGTTTTGGAGAGATCTGAAATGCAAGTTGCCTGCCCATTGTTGTATCGCTAGTGATTCTGTTTGTGGTGCAGTTCCTCTCAATCATGGAGTGAGGTCACTGTACGAGTTTCATCAATGGGCCCTGACACATGAGGTAAGTCATAAAGCCTAGACTTTAGACTTGATGTTATTATCTGTGGAACTTGGTGTACCTCATGCTTGTGTTTCGGGGCATATGGTCTGCGGAGAACATGAGGGCAGCCAAAGGTAGTGGTGAACACTACCATTTAGGCTCCTACTATCTTTAGTGTGCCATTTGTCACCAGTTTCTATAAGTGATCCCTTCACAATGGGTGGATTCCTGTTATAGCCTGCATTGGAACAATCACATTTCCATTTCCAACATGACTCTAACTTCTTTTGTAATCAGATCTGCACTTCTTCTGTTTTGTCTTCTCTGCAAGGTCTGCATATATACAGGTGTATGTACACACTGCTGGTGTGTCCATCTCCCTTGCAGGGCTTTTGGATGTCCACTACCTATACATTTTTTATATACTGATGTTAGTTGTCTGTCGAGACTGAACAATAGACAAACATTCGTCAATTGTGGCTCCCTGGTTAGCACTGTCCATTTCCCAGAGTACTCTCAGCTGGAGATGTCTCGGCTGACAGTAGATAGTACTTGAGCACAGAAAGCAACAGCTAAATCAGACACTGCTGCAGTGTTTGGAAGCCATCCTCCACCATCCCAGATTTGAGAGTTTTTACCCTCAAATGACAGGATGACATTCTGGGCCCCAAGGAGTTCAATAATCTTGTAGCTTAGCTGTACTCATGTTGGTGAAATAGGTAACAGCATTCTACGCCTCTTTCTACATCGGATCCTACCTTCTCTCTAAGTTTGTCTTAAGTTTAACTTAAGACCTAAACTTAAGATTAACTGAGACAACATCCTAAATGTAGTACTCCTAAATGCCTTCTGTGAATACCGAAAGTCGTTGAGTTAGGATTTTGTCTCAGATTACTTTTGTGAATCGGGCCCCCTGACTTCCTCCCTACAGATGTGAGAGTTTGCATGAAGAACAAGTCTCTTGTCTGCGCATCACTTAGTGTGGCAGTGCGGTGGTCCTCCTAACCAGCAACCAAGAGCTCCAAGTCACCAGGGAAGTGCCCGGTGGAATAAAAGTCCTGCTACCATTACCATAAGCACATCAGGGACAGATGTTCCCCCTGTCAAGAGTTGGCCAGAGCCTCACAAGCAGGTCCTTTCCAGGACTAACCAATCAGCTCAAGGATTGAAGGGGCATTGGGAGGTGTCTAACATGCTGCATTCTCTGCTCTAGGCGTGACATTTGCACTCTGTAATCAAGTCACATGTCTCAGCCTGTGTCGAATCTCCATCTCCTGGACAGGGCTGATTCTTTTGTCTTGGAGAATTTTGTACAATTAATCCTGAAACTGACATATAAAAACACATGCTAGCAATTAAGGGACTTGGCAATCCCAACAAACAGTACATGACCTTAGCAGAAGCATATGGTGCATTTCTCACATTAAAGCAATACAGACTTAGCCTTGTTAAAACTATTCAATATTTTCACTTCATTAACAATCTGGTAAGCCTCTTAAAGCGGATTTTAAATATGTCTTCCCTTGACAAGGTGAATTAAATTGCCCCAAGGGAAACAAATTTAGGTCTTTAATTGCAGTGAAGCTGCCAGTTACTTAACTTCATTTAAAGACTCTGGGGTGCATGTTTGACCATTTCATCAGTGCTTAATTTGAGCCGTGGCTTTCTGGTGTTCAGCACCGGCACTTACTTGGTTTCGGGTGCGGAGCACCGGCACCTAATTGTCAACACCATACTTAGAACAGTCTACCACATGGTGGTGCTGCTCATCTAATTTAGAGATGAGCAGAACAATGGTTGTTTAGGAATAAAATATACATTTCAATTGCTAATACTTGCCTCCCCAGCCATTCCTTTAGCTTTGGGGACCTGGAATAATCTGAACTGTTGCAATTACATGCAAGAGAGATGGTTAGTAGTTGTTTTGGCAGCGATGACAAGGGTGATGGGTGGTGCAAGTTGCAGTGGCCTCCTGGTCAGAACCCTGGCACTTAATATTTTACAGATTAAGCACTGCATTTGTGTTTGCAACTCGCATATTGCAATTTTTATCGGCTCACATTTTGCTTGGCGCAAAACTAAATGTGTTAATGTGTCTCACACGCATTAGAGATTCCCAATGGGGTTGCAATGACCTGCCTCAGTAATATTTATGAGGCCGTCGTAATTTGCTACCCATTGGAAATGGACAATAGCACAGGGATGGAGCCCTGCTAGGGACAGCTTACCAACATGTCTGTGTTTCCTTTTAAATAAAGGAACTTTTTTTTTTAAATGCAGTTTGTTCCCCTAAAGAAAAGCGGGATTTGTTTCAAAAAGAAAAAGTAAACAGTTATGTTTCACTTTTCAAGAGGAGGCAGTGGTCCGTGGGACCATTGCCTGATCTTAAACAAGCATTTGCAATGCAACCGGTCTCTTATTTGTGAAAGTTAGAGCTATTTGCGTTGTAAATGATATTGCTGTTTACTCATGTTTTTTATTAGCGTTGGAGTGGATGTATGTTGTTTGTAATGGAGTTATGTTATTTGAATTGGAATTGTTAGTTGTGGAATTGTGTGGGGTGGAAGTATGTGGTGTGTAGTGTATTTGTGTATTGGAAATATGTGGCACGGTGAATAAATAGGGGTGAGAGCTGTATAAAATGGATAGAAAGTAAGATTCAGAATGACAGGTAGTTCGTATATGAAGTGGTGAATGAACTCTAGATAGATTAGGAGAAATCCTTTGTAAGAAGGAGAGAATGAAAGGGAGGGAAGCATACAGAGTCATAAAGAGGCTGTGCTTGTGTATGCAGAAGACACCAAAAGAAGAGGAGGAGTGCGTGTGTTTGCGGTTTGGATTTTTCTGAAAAGTTATGGTAAAGGAACTGTGCTAAAAGACCAGATGTGAACCAATATAAGAAATGCCGGATGAGTTGTGTAACAGAATTATGTGGATAGTAAAAATGTGGTATTAAGTGTAGTGGACTTATTTTATTTATTTATGTATTTATTTTATTCATTTGAAGAGTTTTATATAGCGCTGGCTAGACCCGGAGGTATCAGAGCTCTTTACATGAGGATCATTGAGTTACAAGTTACACATTACATCTGTTACAAGAGCATAGTAAAACACAGGAAAAAGAAAAACAATGTTACAGTATTTCGTCGGAGGGAGGGGGAGGGAGGAGACACAGCGGGAAGACGTCGAGAACAGGGAGAACTGTGCCCGATGTTCAGCTGGGTAGGTGACAGCTGAGGGGATGAACCACAGCTGATCTCCTCTATAGCTGTCTAGCAGCACCACCAGGCATTAGCCACGTTGCTCAAGACTCCGCGGCCAGGAAAAACAAGAATAGCAGTTTTGCATAGTTACATTAGTTACAGTTGCATAGTCAAATATAGAAGAGCCTGCCCTCAAAAGAAGATAGAGGGAATGGAGAGGAGGAGAAGAAATAGTGGGCTGGGCAGCAGATCAGATCTGGCAGACCAGCAGTGGGAGAAAAATGCCTCATGAGGGCCAAAAAAGTTAGGGTAAGCGGGACCATCACTTAGGTAGGGGTCATGAGTCACTAAGTCCAGAGCAGATTACATTACCGCTTAGGTTATCTCAGGGAGTGAAATAAGGGAGCCTCATTAGTGGCCCTTCATGTCTGGGGAGGAAAGAGCGTTTCAGAGGGGGCCAACAAGGTGCCCTGGCTCTTGTAGATGGTATTTCAGTCAATTTTAAGGCCTGTTTTAAATTACCTCGTTGTGATCATCAGCACAGGGGCCTCTGTTAAATCAGCCCTGTTACCCCTGCCCTCGGTCCGATAGCCGTAAATGGGCCTCCGGAGGGGTGAGATTTATTTATTTATTGAGCTTATAGAGCGCGACAGTTACCCAAAAGGGTTTCCCGGTGCTACGAGACAGTGTGCTAGAGGACAATAAGTTTACTACCGTGCAAAAGAGGAGGATTTAATGATTGAACAACCAGGTCTTAATGGCTCTGCGAAAATGGACATAACTAGTTTTGTTTCGAATGATCAGAGGGAGAGAGTTCCACAGTTTGTGGCCCAATAGAGAGAAAGACCTGCCACCCATTCTGGCAAGTCGGACCTTAGGCAAGCTAAAAAGGCCATGAGATGACGAATGCAAGCAACGGGCAGGAGTGTACATATGCACCAGAGATTGTAAGTATCTCAGGGCAATACCCCTTTTTATTTTGTGCATGTATCTGAGAGTTTTAAATTTGACTCTGCTCTCAACCCTGAGCCAATGTAATGCACGGAGATGTCCTGAGATGTGTTCCTTTCTGTGAACTTTACATAACAGCCTTGCGGCGGCATTTTGGACTAGCTGAAGGCGTCTGGTGACAGCCTGTGATGCCCCTAAATAAAGAACATTGCCATAATGTAACCGTAAAGTTATCAGGGTATTGATTACGGACTTCTATGTGTCACCCGGCAGCATCCAAATAATTTTCTTCAGACAACGCAGATTGGTAAAGCATATGGCTGTTAACTTCCTAACCTGGGACTGCATAGTTAATCCTTTGTCAATAATGACCCCCAAATTTCGAAACTGGTCAGATGGAATAGGGAGGGCTCCCATTTCTGATGGCCAGTGCCTGGGACTCCAAAGGTCCTGCTTGGGACCCAATATTAGGACTTCCGTTTTTCCTCCATTCAAATTGAGCAAATTGTCACTCATCCATTTGGCAATTTTCCTAAGGCCGGATTAAAGGAGGGAAGTAGAGGCTTGATCCGAATTTGAAAGGGAAAAGGTGATCTGAGAATCGTCTGCATATGTGAACATAGTGAGACCTTCTTGTTCAGCAATACGTGCTAATGGTGTTACATATAAATTAAACAACAAATAGGGGGGAAACCCCGGTACACATTTAATCGCTATTCCAAGCACCGTCGCACTCATTGCCTCATTGCAGTTAAGGAGATATCTGCTGTTTCAGAGCTCCCCTGCTGGCCTTAAACAGTTTGGGCCTCTATGCTCAAGTTGTGGATCCTTCGCGCAGGGTCGCCCTGGTCAGAAACGCCCGGCCGCCATCTTCAAGTCAGGCATTTTCCGACGCTTTCTGGGATTTCTGTCGCTGGAGTCTGCCAGCGTCCGGTGTCCTTTGTACGCTTGCAGCCATGACGTTAAAAAGTCTCGATGGCCCAACTTGGCGCGTCTACAATGGCCCGGGAGACCCCACATTCAACCACTTCACAGGGAAGGGAGGGGGCTGGGAGGAGGAAGCGGTAGGCAAGCGGTCGCTCTTCAATAGGCCGCTTCTCTCGCCCAGGCACACTCGAGCTCAAGCTCTCACTGGTTAAGCCGGTCACTGGGCAAACACCCGCTCCCCAGCAGGACAGCTGATCCTCACCGCCTCTCGCCGTACTTTAGAGGCATCCAGCTGCCATCTTGCCTTCGGGCCGACAGTTGGAGTTGGCCATCTTGGCTCTGCCTACAAGTCTCAGAGCCAGGGTCAATTTCGCCACGAAGCTTCGACATGTGAAGTCTGCTGAGGTTTTCCCAAGGATCAGCACACTCCCCAGGTGATCCGACGCACGGGATTATGAAAAATATTCATGCCATGGGCTCCAGTTTAGTAGACACAGGGGATACTGCGGACAGAGCTCCGGAGTCCACACCCGCTCCAGAGCCCCGCCTACTCTTACCTTATTACCTTACCTTAACTTATGTGTAGTGGTAATGAGTGTTGTGGAGTGGGATGTATTGTGTAGAATAATGTGGTGTGGTGCTGATTTATGTGACATGATGTGGATTTGGGTGGTGTGCATTGGATGTATGTGGTGTGTTGTAGAATTTTGTGTTGTGGAGTGGAATTTTATGTGGTGTAATGGAATTGTGTGAAGTCGAATTGTGCTGTTTGAATCTGTGTAGCACTGAGTGAAAATACGCAGAGTGGAATTGTGTGTCATGGAGTGGAGTGCATTTATGTGGGGTTTTAAGTGGCATGGAGTAGATTTATGTGGAGTGTAATTAGGTGGAATTGAGTGGAGAATAATCATGTGTTGGGGTATGGAATTGTGTGATGTTGAATTGTGTGGTGTGGCTGTCTGTGATATTGTGTTGCACGGTGTGAAATTATGTGAAGTGTAAATATGGGGCATGTTGCAGAGTCGGATTTTGTTGAGTGTAAATATGTGTTTTGGAGCTGAGTGGATATATGTGGAGTGTACATATGTGGCGTGACGTGCAATTATTTAATGTGAAGTGGAATTATGTGGCATGGAGTGGAAATTTATGGAGTTAAATTTGAATAATTGTTATTATATGGCATGTGGTAGAATGAAGTATGTTTGAACTGTGTGGTGCAGAATTATTAGATGTTGAAATCATTTTTGTAGTGGAATTTTGTTGTGTGCATTTGTGTGTTGTGGAATTGTGTGGGATTTAAGTGTGTGGTGTTGTGTTGAATTATGTGGAGTTGAATGCTTCTTGTCTTTGAAAGGCCTAAAATGAACCAATATAAGAAATGCTGGATGACTAAAGTGAACCAATATAATAAATGCTGGATGAGTGTGTGCGAGTGTAATGGCACTATGATGATTGTAATTGTGTGGTATTAAGAGTAGTGGACTTAGTTGTAGTGGTATTTTGTGTTGTGGAGTGGCATGTATTGCGTTGACTTATGTGATGCAGTGCTTAAATATGTGGCATGGTGTGGAATTGTTTGGTGTGGATTGGCTGTATGTAGTGTAATTATGTGTTGAGGAGTGGAATTATCTGCATTGGAATGGAATTGTGTAAAGTTGTGTTGTGTGAAATTGTGTGGCATTGAGTGAAACTATGTAGAGTGTAATTATTTTGACAAAAAGAATCCAGTCAGGGCCTGGTAAACTTTAGACGGATATCCAACATTATCACTAATGTTTACATGAGTCTAAGTGGTTGAGGCTGTTGGATCTAGGAAAAATTTAGTGGCAGAGATATCTGTGAGCCACAGTAATACGAGGGGTTTTTGTCATGATATGTAGTTTTGTCTTTTGCTCATAAATTGTTTATATGTTCTAGATATGTCTCAATCAATTGTGCATTTTATTATTGTGTTTGTGTAACATTGTTTTTATTTGTGTATGATCCCTTCAAGGCATATTCCTTGAATTTTAAACTGCATTGTAATGATCTGTATGAATTGGCTTTGTTTATTTACTGCCTAGACATTGGTTTTTAATAAAATTAGATTGTTAACGATTCTATTTCTTTGTGGAAGCCTTTTTATATTATCTGATATACAGTGCACCATAGGTCCTTCTTCCCTGACAAGACAGGGCTTAGGGCATAGGTGAACAAGTAGACTCCAGGGATTCCCCCTTTGACTCAGAGTGTAATTATGTGCCAGGGTGTGGAGTGTATTTATGTAGAGTGTTATGTGGCATGGGAAGATTTATGTGGAGTGTAATTATGTGGTATGGAGTGAAGTGTAATTATGTTGTGTAGTATGGAATTGCATGGTGTTGAATTGTGTGGAAATGTGTTATATGGTGTGAGTGTAAATATGGCTCATGTTTTGGAGTTGAATTATTTTGAGTGTAAATAGGTGTTTTGGGGCAGAGTGGATATATGTGGAGTGTAAATATGTGGCGTGGAGTGTAATTATGTAATTTGGAGTATACATGTGTGTAGTAGAATTAATTGGAGTTTAATTGTGTTGTGTGGAGTGTGATGGAATTATGTTGCATGAAGTGATATTATGTGAAGTGGAATTATGTAGCATGGAGCGGAGTGGAAATTTACGTAGTTGAACTTGATGGATTGTATTTATGTGGCATGTAGTGGAATGATGTAAATTTGAACTGTGTGGTGCAGAAATATGAGATGATGAAATAGTTTGTGTAGTGGAATTAAGTGGTGTGCATTGGTGTGTTGTGGAATTGTGTGGTATTTAATTGTGTGGCTTTGTGTTTAATTATGTGTAGTTGAATGCTTGTTGTCCTTATAAGTAATGATGTTGAGGTGGATGAATTCAGGACTTTGATCTGAGCTGCGGGTTGCATCCCAGTGCGCTGGTGTGCAGCACCTCTTTCATACTTCAAAAGACTGCATACATTCTCCTGGAGATTGAGTTACAGATCTCTCTGGCATTAGCAGCAAACGCCAAGCCCCACTAACCATTTGCCACTGTAGCAGCTTGGTTTTGTTAGTGGAAGAGAGAAGCAGGGAATAAGGTTGTTTGTAAGGATTGGGAAGAAGTGATTCTTTGAGAGAGTCACCTTCTTGAACAGGGCTCAGCTGACACTGGCTCAGTCCTATTAGCATTTCAGTATAAAGAAGAAACAGACGGTCTGTTTCTTTTTGTTTCATGGTTCTCCTTGGCAGGGGAGTGTGGGTAGGGAGGGGCTGGGCTGTAAATCCACACTTGCCTCTGCCTCTGGTCTCAGATGTGAAAGAGTTTGTGCTCAGTGGCATGTAAGAATGAATGGTCTAAAATATGTGCACCTCCAAACCAAGAAAGCAGCGGCCAGAGTCCCTTACCTTTTACTATTATGAGAGCAGCTGTTCTAAAAAATGCACTCCTCACAGGCTGCACAGAAGAAACTGTAGAAAACATACAAAAATCAAGTGGGCAGGGGGGAGCTGATGTGCAGCCCAAGCCATCTGGGATCAGGGGGAGAGACACAGCTACGAGGGTGAAGAGCAGAAACCCTCTCCTGCACTGGCAGGAGCCTTGGAGATCGTGGCCGGCATATTAACAGATGAAAGGCGTCAGAAAAAGAAAGGTGCCACAAAACAAGGCAGAAGACATGTAAGACGGGCAGTCTCCTGGGAGGGTCCGGAAATGCAAAAGGCGGGACAAATTAACTGCATTCACCAATGCAAAGCAGCCATTTACAAAGGACATTGACAGGACCCAATAGAAAACATGGGAGGTTCTTCCAACCCATGTACCAGATACAGCATGTCTCTGGTTGAGACCTGAAAATGCTTTTGCTGCCAGTCACAAAGGGGAAGGCGACCCTTTCCCATTTGCAACTGGCTTACCACCTACTTGAAGTAGGCAGTAAGCTGCAAATGTTTTGCAACCGCATTCGGGCGCAAAACAATTGTAAATGCCCTTGCCAATCGCTATTAGGAAGGGACGCCCTTGTCATGCCCTTTCCTAATAGTGACTTGCAAATCCTTTTTTGGGAGTCAGTAACAGGTTACTGACTCACAAAATAGGGCTGGTACATTGCATTACCCATTTAGTGGTCACAAATGGGCCGCATGTCCGTTTGTGACCACTAAAATTGGTCATCCATGTGCCCCTTTCTCCTACACAATTGCTCATTAGATAGATCTTGAAAAAATCTGATGTGGTGTTTTTTCCGGTTACATTGTTTTTGCTTGATACCTTCTTTAGTTATTGATGACATAACTGACATTCAGGAAATGTCAGCAAGAGCTGTCTGAGACAAAACTGGGACTGAGCAAGTGTTTAGGCTAAATCAACAACAACGTCTTTTATTTTCAAAGTCCAAAATATTATTTTCAAAAACTCACTTATCAGTGTCCCAGTATATTCTTTTGCCTCACATTCAAGACATCAAAAAATTATTTGATTACTCCCATGCAGTTAACTTTGCAGCCTTGCATATTCTTGACAAGGCTAGGAAGTGTCTTCTCTCACTGCATAATTAGCAGTATACCTTTTTTTAACTCTGTCCCAGATCTTTCGATAATTACTTCCAGTGATAACATTTTAATTAGCATGGTTTTGTTCCATCTCCAGGTTTTGTAATGAATATGGAGAGGAGATTTATCTTAAAGGCCTGAGCTGCTGATTTTGGACTGAGGAACCAGATTCGAATCCCAGCATGGACTCATCATCCTGTGATACCGGTAAAATAATGTAATCCCCCAGTTCCAAAAATATTTACTCTGTATATTGTAATCTGGTACTCACAAAAGCCAAGTTCACACTTTGAAAAACTGCAAACAAACATAAAGGTCTTGTCTTGCTATCCCCCTTAAGGTTTTGTTTGGCATTGGTTGGACACCAACTGCATGAAGCTCCACTCCAGAAAACGTCATGAAGGACAGGGTGTTTCGGGAGCGAGTATTTTGATTGACATTCAGGAAAGCAGCTTGAATCTTGTTTATGTCAATACTTATTAGAGCTAAGCTGCCATCATCCCTTAAACAAGTTCTGATATGTATTTGAATGGGTTACTATAGGAGATAAGAGAACATTGAAGACAATGGTGTAGCTCTGGGCTTATAATGACTAGTATAAGCCTGCAGCTTCAACATTCCAATGCTTGTTTTCATGTTTCTCCCTATTTAATTTAGAACATTCTACTATCAGTGGATGGAATGTTCTAATAGCCTTACAGCCATTCTGCCTCAGGCTATACCGGTTCTTAAAGGCCATGTTAGAAATAAGGGTCTCTAGTTGGAAGGTTTGTACCCTGTCAGAGTAAGGACCCTTCCTTCTAGTCCAGAGAAGGGAATTATACACCTAAAATAAACCTTTCTCACCCCTGTGGTAGCTTCGCACAATCAGTCAGGTGTAAAGCATCACACACAGTAATTCAGTGAAAACACTACAAAATGGCACCAAACCGGTTTTAGGAACATAGCCAATATTTATCTGTGTAAAACAAGACCAAAATGATAAAAATCCAACATTCAGTAATAAAGGTATAAATACTGCAAGAATAACCTTAAAAGACAGTTCCTTGAAATTGATAACTCCGTCCGGGGCAATCACGGCATTATGAACAAACAAATCCAACAGTTCAGGTCAACTGCAAGGTTGCAGGCCAGCTACAGTGGCACAAAGACCTACAAACAGTACCTTGGAAATGCAGGGCATCGTGGACCTTGTGATAAGCTCCAAAGAGGTATCATCACTGTGGTCGGTGCTGGAGTCGTCAGGCCCTTGAAGTCACATGCGCTGCAGCTCGAACTCCAGTGAGGTTGAAGTCAGGAGCGCTGGCGTCGATTGAGTTGGGGCTGCGAATCAAAGTTGGATAATGCGATGTGCAGTGCCTACAGTTCACTGTGCAGGCAGCAGCTCGGTGACGGCGCCCGACATCACCAGTGAGACCAGGGCTGTGGTGTGAAGTGGGGCGATGTGACGTGCGGTCTCCACAGGTCACAGTGCAGGCAGCCGAATTGTACTTAGAACCAAGGCTGCGAAGTGGGGCAATGCTTTGTTCGGTTCTAGCCGGTCTCAGTGCAAGCAGTGGCATCTGTTGATGAGGCTGGAGTCAATGGTGCTGACATCAGTGGACCAGGGCTGTTGTGTGGAATGGTGTACAGCTTCATGTACCTCACGAGCGGTGTCCACAGGCCACAGAGCAGGCAATAGCATTGATGGAGGCGAGAAGCAGCATTATCGATAAAACCAAGGCGGAAATGTGAAATGAAGCGATGCGAGGTGTGGTGCCCATAGGTCATGGTGCAAGCAGTGTTGTCAGTGACAGCGTCTTGTGGCTGCATCAGTATGACCAGGGTTGCGTTTTAAAGCAGGGCAATGCTCCGGGAGGTGCATTCAGGTCATGGAGCTGGCAGTGGTGTCGTTGACAACGTCATAGTTGTTTTTCTTCTGTTGAAGCACAAAACACACAGTTCCCAGTGCTGGTGGCAGATGAACTTGAATTCTTTGATGTTGCTGAGACTTACAACAGGAGGCAAGCCCCACTTCGAGCCCTTAGAGAAACTCAGGCAATAAGTTGCAGAAAGTTCAGTCCATTCCTTTCACTGCCCAAGACAGAAGCAGTAGGCCAACACAGAAAAACACACGGCAAAGTTGAAGTCCCTCATGACTGCTTCTCCAGCTCTTCTTCTTGGTAGGTTCCTTAGTCCAAAAGAGTTCTAAACTTGTAGGGTCAGAGCCCCCGTACTTATACCAGTTTTAGTCCCTGAAGTTGCCAAACTTAAAAAAAAGTATTTCTTGGCTTACTAGAACCAGCTCTGTCCTCCCTGGTCCAGCCACACTACAGGCGGTGAAGACAGCATTAAGAAAGGCAGACACAGCCCTATTCAGTTGTCAATGACAACTCCTACCACCACTCTATCTCAGGAAGACCCATCAGGATCAGTGGTGGCTCGTCCGCAGTGGCGGAGGAGTGTCACCCCACTGCCTGGCTCCGAGACAGTAAATTAAAAATAAAACAATGTCATTGTTTTATTTTTTATTTTCCAGCTCTGAGCCAGCTAGTGGAGGGAGGGGCATTCGGGGCATTGGCAGGAGGAGTGCAGCGTGCACTCCACTCCCTAAGTAAGCATATGTGTTTTGGCCAGCCATCTCAGGCTGACCAAAACACACATGCACACTTAGGTTTTCTCCAACCCAGTTGCATTGAGCAGCTGGGCTGAAAAAAACCCACAGGCTCCCTGATCTGAGCAGGGCTTTTTTCCTGCCCACTCAGACCACTCCCCGTGCTGCGGGGGATTGCAGGGAGTCTGTGGCGTGGCCCCAGTGCTTGCTGGGACCAGGAAGGATAATGCTGAGTGCGACGCAGGGAGGCAGCTCCAGGTACATTTTATTTTAAATTATTTGTTTATTATAACCCTCCCCACACACGCTCCCCCTTCCGCTCTCCCTCACGCCACCTCCACCCGTCCCACCACCTCTTTATTGTGGAGGCCGCTATTAATCTGGATATGCAGGGCACACCTCATCTCCATTTGTGTGAGTGTCTGGAGTGAATGCACAAACAGCCCCTATCTGTCTAAACCAGAAGTGGATTCCGCAGGCAGGCACAGAACGGTTAAGCAAGAAAATGCCCACCTTCTAAAAATTGAATTTTTAGAATGCACAATTTAAAAACCATGTAAATGTAAATGTAGGTGTACTTATATAGCGCAACCTGTCACCCAAAGGGCATCCTGGCGCTTGCTTAGGGAACCCGTCCTGGTATTCCCCTGTGAGATAACCCCGGCAGGGTATCCACAAGGTGAAAGCCAGGTATCCCGCCGCGAGGGGCCGTTGTGGAGATTAAGCAAGCTATTGCCCAGAGTCGCAGAGTGTGAACCTGTGAGTCGAGAAGGCACCGGAGCGAGAATTATCGAGTCCGTGGAATTTTTTAGCCCAAGACCCGCCGAGGCGGGGAATTGAACCCTGGTCCAGGGCCGATCTCAGCTTCCGGGTCTGCCGCCTCTAACCCCTGAGCCACACTTCTCCACCTTACTAAAAGGTGTATTTTTAAATTGCGAGTTCAGACATCTCAAACTCAAACTTTCAATTATATTTCAATTGAAATCTGGACTGGAACGGTGTTTCCAGCCAGACCCATTGTTAACCTATGGAAGAGATAACCTTTCAATGGTGAAAAACGAAATGTACAGTATTTCACTACCAGGACATCTAAAAACACACCACTACATGTCCTACCTTTGAAGTACACTACACCCTGCCCTTTAGGCTGCTGTGGGCCTACCATAGGGGTGACTTATATGTAATAAAAGAGAACTGTTAGGGCACTTGTCAAGTCAACATGGCAGATCAAAACTGTGTACGCAGACACTGCTGTGGAAGGTCTAAGACACATTTGAGAGGCTTCTTGAGTGGGTGACACAATAAGTCCTGCAGGCCCACAAATAGAATTTGATTTACATGCCCTGGGCACTCCTGTGCCCAATACTAGGAACTTATTAGTACATCAAATAAATAAATCCTGTAAATACCAATCATGCACAATTTACAGAGGGAGCACTTTAGCACTGATCAGCAGTGGTAAAGTGCACAGAGACAACAAACCCGCAAAAACGTCCCGCATACCATGAAAAACAGGAGGTCAGAAAGCAAAATGACAGGGTGAAACAAACCAAAAGATGCCAGGTCTAACAGGCCTTCTTTGCAAAACTTGTAATTTCACATAATTTTCCAGATTAAATTTGCAATTTCACACACCCTTAACTGCGAGGTGTTTAACAAAATTCTAGGAAGAGGCTAGACAATAGCACAGACTCCTATTATTTAAATTATACGGGAAAGGAAGACATGAGGATTTAGTGCACTGGTTCTTAACCTGGGCTCTGGAAATCGCTGGGAGTCCGCGATGACTACAAAGGGGGTCCGTGGCTGCTTATAAAATTAAATATTATTAATAGAGTAATAAAGTGTATAAATGAGCAAAATGCTAGATTTAAAATTTTAAATCGTTCTTTAACTGATAAGTTTGAAGTTGGAGAATAAAATTAAGTTAGTGTTCTCTGATTGATCTGTGAGAGCAGAGCAAGTACATCAAACCGAGGATAGTATGAAGGATGGGTTGCCTCAATTTAATTTAGAAAAGTTTCAACGTTGTCATTAAAATAAAAATAAATGTTTTTATCTTTGTGAATTAAATAAAATATGTAATTGTTTGTTTGATGAATGCTTATTTCAGTATTTGTGTGTGTTGGTTTGTGGTTCAAATCATTGGTGTTAACATAGGACAAATGGTTAAGAACCACTAATTTAGTGGCAGTCATATTTTCCACTCTGAGGTGGATAAGTTGAAGGGAACTGGAGTAAACTGAATATGTTTACAATTTCTAATTTGCCAAATGGCAGGAATTCATGTGTCATGAGATCTGTGAGAACAATAAGGGAGTAAAGCAAATCCAATGAGTGCTTTAACCTTAGGGTACCCTGCATGTTGAGACTTCCCCTGTAAGTGATCTTATCTCTGTGTAACCGGTGCTGAGTGAGTTCTCATTGTACTTCATGTGTTCAGGGAGTTCCTTTGATCTAAAAAAGTAGTTAATATTTTGGACATGTTTCTCTGACTTTACATTTCTGTCACGTTTGAGCATCTGGGGCACTATTATGCTTGTCATTGTTTGCGCCAGGAGCACCTATTAACCCATTCCGTGCTCCCGTCGGCCCTTGGCCGAGGGGAGCACTACCTCGCGGGGAGATTAGAGATCCCCTTGCAGGCGGGTGCACCCGCCTGCAATAGGATGTCTGTAGGCGGGGGTCTAAAATTTGGACCACCTTACCCCTTCCAGAGGGCTGCTCTCAGGGGCACACACAGTGCACAACCTAGAAGGTGGCGCACTGTGAATCTGCCCCCTGAGAGTGTCTTTCCCTCTGCGCCCACGTCTGTAATATGGCATCGGAGCAAATGCAAAGGAATTCCCTCATTTGCATAGGGTATGCCCCAATGCAAATAACAGAACGCCTCCTGAAGGTAGCGTTGGCTCTTTAAGTGCACCCGCGATATCGTTATTACTGAAGGGGATGCACAAGCATCTGCGCCCCCTTCTGTAATATCATAGTGCCCTGTAATATGGCCCCTTATCCATTACTGAAAAAAAGGTGAGATGAACTGATAGTTGAAACATTGGGAGCTCCACTGAGTAGAATGAAGTGGCACAGGACTTATAATGGCTGTTAAAAGTCCGGAGTCCCAACATTGCAATGTTTATCTTTCAGCTTCTCCCTATTAAATTCAGAACATTCTACCCTCTGTGGGTGGAATGTTCTAGCAGCCTTATAGCCTGTCCGCTTTGGACTATACTGGTTGTTACAGGCGCTTTACCTTGTTATAGGCCCTCTCCTGTTACTCAGGCCTATAACTTGGGCCCAGGGCCCTTAACCACCGATTTAGCCCTCGGCAGCCAGCTATGAGGGTACACTATATTTCTTGAGATCTGTTATCTAGGGTGAAGTGATGTTAAAGACAGAGATAGGCTTGACTAGAGGAACATGTAGATATTTCCTGAAAGATTTATGCCTGGGAAATATAAAAAATGCTGTTGAACTGTCATTCACTTGACACTGTAACCAAATCCACCTGCGTTTCAAAGTCCTCATTCCGATGAAAAATCGCTCAACGGTTCTATATTGTGGACGCCTCATTTTATTAGGCTGGTAAAATATTTAGACCAGGACTGCATTATTACAGTAAACAATGGTTTCAGCTGTATAGTAAATACACAACAGCTTGAACTGATATGTATGAAGATGATAACATAATTATCTGCAGAGATTTCTGAATAAAAAATGATAAGCTGAAAGGAAGTTCTTGGCTTAGAGACTGTATCTAAATGGTGAAGAATAACGTATGCTAAAATGCCGGACTTCAGGCTGTAGCTGCTACAATCAGCAAATATATATATGACACACGATCTCCTTTAAGAGCACCACGGGGAAGGACAGAGGTTTAATATCACTTCAGCTTTTAGAAATGCTTCATGAACAACACTGGAGGGTTTTTTCAGAGTACATCAGGGTTCTTTGGCAAGAACGTCTTGTTCCAATGAGTGAGAGAGCTGGCAATTGTAGTACTTCAAAGTATCAGAAGTGTGTGAAAAGGAAATGCATTAGAAGATGCAGCCAAGTTGTAGCTCAACTCCCTTGAAACCTGAACAAAATAATCAATGTTTCATGATCTAACAGACACAGCGAACCTGAGCCGGAAGCAACAGTACCAGCGCGATATCATGAATCCCATTCCCACAATGAAAGATGTGTTTGGTTGTCTTGATTATGGTATCGTTTGTAGTTCCTTCTGTGAACTCAAGCTTTTCAAGTCTCCTGTTTGTGCTAAACATGTTGTAAATAGCTTAACGCATGGGGTTGGCACTGGGTGGCGGGGACACTGGTGAGAATAGGAGAACACCAAATGGCTGAACAACACACCACAATTAATCAAGTGGAGGGAGAGGGAAGGGGCTGCGATCCATTCAGCTTCCTTGCAATAATACTTAATATCAAAAGGGAGTGGATCACTTGACCTGATTAACCAGGGTTTGCAATGTGTTAATTAAAAACCCTCATTCACGTCTGTAGGTCAAAGACGGTATATCTTGGTTCTCCGCCAAGTTAAAAACATGACAGCATCATCATAGTGATTCTTTTTCATATGCTTACCTCCATCCGGAGGGAAACCACTGGTTATTGCAGTAGTGATCAAAGAGAGGTGTCGTAGGTAGAGCGAGTACAAGTTGCTCCCGAAGGACGTAAGCAGGTCAATTGTGCCCGCCGGCTCCCTGTTGAAGCCCGTTACTACGGACTTGAAGGTACTATATGACCTTCTTCATAACAAAGTGAACTACAAATTGTTCACTCAGGTTGCTGTGAAAACACACACAGCTACCATCACTTTTTTTGAAGTCATGAAGAAAGCCCCCACCGACCCACCTGGGCATTTACAAAGGGCTGAAACATGTTGACCTTTTTTGGACACCTATAGTGCGTTAGACTGATAATCCGTCTTTTCACGCACCACACTGTTTTTATCCATCTCGATTCCGGACTCATTAAAAAATTCAGTCTTGGATATACAAGACTTTTTGATCTACTTCACTAAAGCACTTGAAACTCACCTCTCTTTGATCACTACTGCAATAACCAGCGGTTTCCCTCCGGATGGAGGTAAGCATATGAAAAAGAAGCCCTATGATGATGCTGTCACGTTTTTAACTTGGCGGAGAACCAAGATATACTGCCTTTGACCTATATACGTGAATCAGGGTTTTTAATTAACACATTGCAAACCCTGATTAATCAGGTCAGGTGATCCATTCCCTATTGAACAACACACTAAACATGTCTGGTCATACCTTACCGTAAACCAACCACAAGCGAACACCTTTTTCTGAACAAGGTACACAGACATACACAAAGCACTACCAATAGAGCCTCCGGGGTGCTAAGAAAGCTATTTTAGTGAATGCATCAGGGAATCTGCCAGAAGCACTTCAAACAGTGAAAGTGTAACATATGCTGCAGTTCTGTCTCGTGAGAGGTTATCAGTGACTGAGATGAACTAAAGAATTCCATCTATCACTATATCCAATAGCATAATATGTATCCCTCAGTACGAGGGGTATTAATGGTCCTGAGCCAAATAACTCATGATACATGTTTTGACAAGGGTGACCCTACAACTTTAGAAAACCTGCGGTAATGCCGTGTGCTAAAGAAACACTGGTTCACTGGGATTTAAATCTCTATAGCGAAAAGTTGACGACAGAAAACATACACAATTTTAAATTACCAAGGCATATAATAAACAGGCTGAAAGAACGATGTTCTCTTGCAATTCATTTATTAATTGCATGTTTTCGACAATGTTATACTTGTTCTCACAAAAGAGATCTGGTTCTCCTGCTTTAAGTGAAGGAGAGGTGCAGGGAAGGGTGATGGAAAAAACAAAGGCAAAGTGAAACAAAGGCAAAGTGAAACAAAGGCAAAGTGAATCAATACTAAAAAGACATATGACTCCTTTTTATGCATTGACAGTAAACAACCCATTAGTTGTTTTTGACTTCTTTGTAGCAGGCAATGCCCACCTAAGTCTGAATCTGGAGGCTATGTGAGACAGCATTACAGAACTCGAACTGAGACCTACGATGTGTGGGATGCCTCTTGGTGATTGCAATACTATTGGCACTAAGTGCCTGCCAACCACGAAGATACTTGCATTTTCCTGAATGTTTCCAACAGCTTTACATGTATCATCTTGGCCTTCTGACACGCTTCTCTCTCGTGGTCCACGCTGCAGATGTCATGCACTAGTTCATCATGCTGGGTTGCTGGTGTATGCCCTTTGTCTCAGGGTGGCATAGGTGCTGTATGTTGAGTTGCTTGTCTTGGTGTGAATGAGAAATAGATGCAGGTGTATTCCCCATTTGTGTGTTTGCCCTTCCTAATAGATCATGACATGAGTGTGAAACTAGCACTGTATACAGGAAACCTGGTGATGAGGCTGGAATTGGGTTTGGGTAGGGATTCCTGGGTGTGCAAAGGTTTGTGGTCAGTGCCCCTAAAGAGTAGGTGTTGTTTCCAGTGTAAGGGTGGAGAGGTCCAGTGTTTGGGTGGTGATGACTTACTGATTTTGGTAGTTAGCATCTTTCCTTGGAGTTATGTTAGCCATGGTGCTGGGGTAGGCACTTGTTAAGAATATGGTTAAAGCTATTTTCAGTGGGGTCACTTTGCAGTCTATGAGTTACTGTGCTGGCTGGCAAGTATGTGACAATTGATATTAATAGTAAATACATATATTGACATGGTCAATAGGATAATTGGTATATGTATTATTATGAGTTGCACAACATGTGTGAATATATATATATATATATATATATATATATATATCTTTCTTTAGTCGGGTGCAAACGCATCCATGAAAGATACATTCATACATTTGTACAATAAAAGGAAAATACACCATGTAATATGTAAAAAAGCATGTCATGCTACTGAAACATCATAACATTTTAAAACAATACAAAGGGATAAAACTCTGGGAGACAGGACTGTACACACCCACGCACTAAAAGAACTTTACAAATGCAGGTCGCACAAATTCCGCCAATTCTAGAGAGCCTAGATCAGTAAGCGGCCCGCCCAAAACTTAGCACTGCACAGAGTGTAAAGGGGTTAGGTAACAACTGTAAGTGCAAGAGTGCCACTTTGGCCTGCCTAAACTTCAAACTTTTTAACAAGGGCCAGAGAAAACGTTTTCTGGGCAATGAAAAAAATGTACACAATCGTGCAAAATGTAATGTGTCCTGATGATATCGAAGATCGCAGCCACACGGACCTCGCTGATCTAACGGGGAAAAAAACCAGCAGGGGATGCTAAAAAATGATAAAGCTGGTTGAATCTGAAACGTGTGATTAAGAATCTGTCATAAGCAGTAGTTAAGGCCAGGAGGTATGGTTCGATAGCCATAACTGATTTTAACAATGCATAGGCCCTCACTGAGGGTTTACTAAGCTCAGTGTTTTCACGATTCACAGTAATAAATGTATGATGTAGGTCTTTCATGAATTTGATGTCCCCAAAACTTAGAGTGTCATGTGCAAAGAAAATGTCTGGTCTTCCTATAGTTTGGAAAGACTCCTTTACGTATCTTATCCAAGGGATTTTGTTGGCATGTTCCAATGCCATACAATCCAATAGGATCATGTGGTTTAAGCCCTTATGTTCACCTGCCCATATCTTTATCCAGCACACTAAAGTTTGAATGCCACTTGATCCGCCAGGTAACCAACCCCTAGCTCTTCATGCACAGACCAGGCTGGCGTGCTCAGGGGGATCGCAGGATCCAACGCAGGAATTTATTTTCCGGGGCACATACTCCCAGATTTCGCTACCGTATAAAACTCTAGAAATACCATTAGACTTGTACAGTTTTAAGATGACCTCCATGGCCCATGAACCCAATCTAGTTACAAAGCTAGTGATGGCTCACAGGATTTATTCAGCTTGCACAGCTTCCCTTCCAAGAGGGCTTCCCACTGTAATTTATAATCAAATAACACACCCAGATAAGGGAAAGCCGGGACCTTGCCAAGGGTATGGTTGCCAGCTTTAAAACCTCTTGGCCAGAGCCCCGCCACTAAAACATAGGACTTAGTAAAATTTACAGACATGTCCAGCCTGTCCATAAAATGCCACAAAACCATATATTAACACCTGCAGGCCACGGCCTGTACGGGCCATGAGCACAGCGTCATCAGCATAAAGTAGTCCTGGCAAAGTTCTCCTACCTTCTCTAGGGAAGTCTGACCAGAGTGCCAAAAGGGCAGCCTCAAGGCCATTATTTTGAACTAAGAATAAAAAAGGAGCTAGAATACAGCCTTGGCGCACTCCCCGTATATAATTAAAGTGATTGGAAAGGTCTCCCTCATGGGAAAATCTCACTGCCGCCGTCGTGTGGGCATGGAGTGATATAAGTAGGTGGACAATACAAGGATCCACTCTCAAAGAGATTAATATCCCACAACTTAGTCCGGTTTACCCGGTCAAAAGCGGATATAAGGTCCATGAAAGCTAAATACAGTGCGCCCGGATGAGCCACCTTGTATTTAGATATCAGGAGATAAAGGTTAAGACATTGGTCCGTAGTTGACAAACCTTCCTGGAAACCATATTGGACATCCGATAAAATATGGTCATCTGTGGCCCACAAAGACAATCTGGATAGAAGTTTCCGACCCAAAACCTTGACTACTGCATCAATGAACGAGATTGGGCGGTAAGATTGTGGGTTATCCTTGTCTCCTTTTTTAGAAATGAGTACTATGATAGCAGTGGACCAGGAGGGCAATGTCACCTTGAGGCCGCCTCATTTAACACCTGGGTCAGTATAGGAGCCCAAACCTCGATGTTATCATGGAAAAGGCTTTGTTTAATGCCAACAATTCAATACTTGAAGAAACCTCCTCCAAGTAAAAAGTAATAGGGGAAACTCCAGACAGGGAAGTATGTCTATGCATTGCTCGCCCTGGCAGCCTACGTTATAAACTTTTTCAAAATGAGACACCCACAGATCTGGCGTGATGTGGTGGCACACGGTCGGATTGACTGATTCCGCAAAGCAAGGGCTATTCATGATTTTCCAAAATAAGGTTGAATCACTCAATTAGCTTGCTTTGGTTAAGTCCTCCCAAGCCTGCTTTTGGAGTTGGAGCCTGCACTCTTTCAAATTCTCTTTTTAAAGACGTTGGCATGAGAACACTCTTTCTCCCTCAGTGGTTAAAAGGCCAAAAACGATCTAGGGTATGGAAGAGAAAAAGCTTAATATTTCCTTGCTCGGTGTGTGAAGACCCAGACATACGCCTATCTCTTTCTAGCATGAAGAAAAAAGGCTGTGGTTAATGTCTATGCTCACCCATCGAAGATGTCTACCCTGATCAATGGGGGTTAAAGATTCCTGGAACATTCGGTGACCTGTTGGAGAGTGGCCCAGCCCTGTCAGCACAAGTATCAGTGGATTGGGATTGCTAAAAGCACTGTGCTCTGTGATAAATGAACCGGGAACCACTCCCAAAGGTGCTGTCCCAAATATAAAGTCTATGATAGTTGCAGAACCACTTCCTTTAAAAGTTGGGGGCAATAGAGAAGTAGGCCCCGGGTACCAATGGTCTAGGGTGTATACCAGGTTATGAGAAAGTAAAAGGTTGTTTAACACCTTCCCTTCTGTGGTGTGTTCCATGTGGAGGTCGTCTAACAGCGGGCAAGGCTGAGCAGTCGACTGATTCTTCACAAAGGATGGGCACAAATGACAATTAAAATCACCCACTAAAATAAGATTCATTTGCTGACAACCCTCCTCCTTAATGGAGTCTAGGGTACGATTTAAAGTGTTGAGATTGGAAGACCTGCCCTCCCCCTCTTGGCATAATATAAATTGATTATAACCAGTGTAGGTGCTCTCCCCATATGCAATTCTATACCATGGAATACCTGAGAATCCCACTTTAAAATCTTTAAATCTTTGCATAATTTTAAATCCACAAATACAATGAGGTCCCCACTAGCTCATCCCATGATTGAGTTTGACGATGGGCAGAAGATAGTCTTATACCAGTCCATAAAAAAATTATTCTTAGTCTCCCAGGTTTCCTGTAAGCAAATGACTTTATATGACCTAACATACAGTAGTCATCTGTCATCTGTAAACTAGGAAGACAGACCTGCCACGTTCCAGTAGATAAGACTGAATTCTCTACCAGGAATGTGGTTGTTGTTACCAAGAGGGGGTAATGGAGAAAGAGGCGTGTGAGGCCTCACCTGGGGCCTGTGGTTAATCACAGGAAGCACATAAGGGAGGGGGGCTGATAAAATCTTATTTGGAGTCGAAATTGATAGGGGGTAAGCTTCCTCTACACTCTGTCTCAAAGGGCCATGTTGTTGGAGTGAATAGATGTGTGTCTCCTCAACCTCCTGAAGTCAATCCAACTCATTCAGATCTGCAAGGGGGACATAAGAGTTTGAAAGTGGCAACAGCTGCCCCATGCCTCCTTCATTAAGACTACCCCTTGGGTTGCCTAGCGGAGGTCTGTAGAAAAAGCCCGGCGGGAGTAGTTTAATGCATGAGTTTGGTGGAAATGATTTGGATACTCCAGAGAGAAATTCCTGTGCTAACTCTGGGTATCATACAGAGATAATGATGCAGTCTCCCCCAAAGGATTTCCTTGATGGGTCTATCCATGCTACCCTCCACGCCATCAAGATATCATTATGATCCCTGACAAAATACCCAGAGTGCAGGGCCAACCACTGGGAGGCTTTATTAATCAGTTGGAGATTCCTCTGTCTAAGCAAGTAGGTCAGATACCCCTGACAGGACCACAGAGTAGGACGCACATGCTAGGAGAAGATCAATCACTGGGAGCTGAAAATCCTTGGATAGTTGCACCCCTGAATAAGGGGCGTCTGCAGGGCCTAGGGCCAAGTTAGATTGAGCAGCGCGGAGTGCACCGTCTCCCACAGTGCAAGATCCACCAGTCCCTAGCACTGTATGCTAGACCATACCTTCCTTGGCCTTTAGGGGAGAATTAGCATGAGGAGCACCACTGCTACTCAGGGGATTAGCGAGGGGCATGGTATCAGCTAATGATGGGCACTCTGGCAGTTGATGAGGTGGATGTTTGACAACTGAGGTCAAAAGAATATTAATTTTGCTAGCCAAATCCATGGAAGCTAGCTCCAGTTTATCCAATCTATTCAGAAGGGGATATAACAGATCTGTAGGAGTCACTGTGATATTATGTAGAGATGGCGCCAGGTGGGTCAACAATTCCCCCGCGAACATCCCAGTTGCAGCATTCACCCATCCCTGACGTGTGGTCACAGGAGCTTCCATGGTCTTCTTTGCCTTCCGTTTCCGTTTAGGAACAGGGGAGCTTGCTGGGTCGGTGGGTGGAGTGGGCGGGGAAAGGGAAGGCTCAAGCCTCAGGGCTAAATGCTTGGAAAGGGATGACTAGCAGGTGCTAAATTTGAGGACAATAGAGTTCGAGCTGGGGAAGGGGTGTGCAGGACCTGGGCCTTGGTGATCGTTGGCAAAGTAGGTGAAAGACTTAGTCCCAAACATCCTATGTCTACTGAAAGCCTCCTCTCCGCCCGATCTATCTCCTTATTAATAGCACCCACAGCCTGTGCTAGAAATGTATCAATGGTATGGCTGTCCCATAGGAGTCACTGGCTGAGCTTTCCTTCTTCCCATAACGCTGAGTCAAACAGAGCCTGGTGACAAAGAGTCCAATTACCCAGTAGATCCAAGAGGGGCCCCAAAGGGGATAACAACGGTTTGCTCCATTTTTCTCAAATTCCACAATGGTATCCAGGATAACAAGCCAAGCAGAAAGGGTACTCATGAGTAGTCCTGTGTCCTGGAGTCCTGGAGCAACCCCTCCGATCGGCAGATGTTGGTGAAGGCTTTCACACAGACCAAGCTGTGACCAGGAGTTGCCGACCAAGAGAGTAAGACCAGCCCAACCTCGACCAGATACTGACGGCGCCGATGGGCCCACCCTTGGCCCTGGCTTTGCCCGAGTGCAGCCCGGGCATGCCTGCGCATGTCCCATGCTGTAGGGCTCGAGCGTACATTATACGTGCCTCCGGGCGCAGAGTGAAAGTGGCAATGGCCACAGGGACTGCTGAGGCTTGGTGTCCTAGCTACCCCCTCCTTCCGCAAACATTGATGGGTTCCCACTCTGTGTTCCCACTCTGTGGGCCAAGTGTAGATTATATGCGCTTCCGGTAGCAGAGTGGAAGCGGCAATGGCCGCAGAGACTGCTGGGGATCTGGTTTCCTGGCTGCCTCCTCCCCCAAACTATGACGGGCTCCCCGTGTGGGAATAGTGTTTGCTCATTTATTCAATGTATGCCATTTCATCCCAACCAGTGTCCAATTCGTGTAATTGAAGTTCCTGTGCCCTTTTTTGCAGTTCTTGTCAGTTGTAATACCCCAAGAGTGGTTAGAACCTATCATTGACATTTTTCTGGATTTTAGTTGTTCTTGTGACAACTTGCACGCAGTGGCGGCTGGTGACATTTGAAAGTGGTGAGGGCGTAAAATAATTGTGGTACTGCACTGTGGCGAGCAAGCTTAGTGAGCGAGCCCGAACACCCTGAAGTGGGTTCGGGGGAGGGGGGTTGTTTTATGAATGAAATCTGTCTTTGCAGCAAGTATAACCCTTCTTTCAGAAACTACATGTAAGCTTGGAAAAGGCCCAGCCACATTGCCTACTGTATAAGTGGCTCAACAGGTTGCACCAAAAAAGTAGAGATCAAATGCAGACTGGGTGCCACAACGTTCATGCGCGCTCGTACATATTACTATGACGTGCACTTATTTCCACTTACTCTTATCTGCATTTTCCCCTTGAAAGCCCATCTCCGTGCACAGACTCCCATCACTGTTCTACTCCGGGGCCGGAGACCGTCTGCTCCCGCCCTTTTTAAAACTCGGACCGGCGTATCTGGTGATTAAACAGCTGCACCTGTGGTTCCGGAATTTAGCTGCCAAGCGATGTGAGAGCATGTCCAACCACAGGGATGCATTCCATTCAGGCATGCGCAATCAGAATACGAGCCATCAAAATTCATAGGGAGAGCTGAGCCAATGGCCTGGCTTGGCTTGGCTGTATCCATTAAACTGTTTAGCATAGAAATCATGCACAAACATCATCACATCCAGATAGGAAGGAGGTGATTGACGTCATTGCTATTATTACAACTTTGTGGCCTGCTCGAAGTGCAGTAAACCTTTGATCCCGGACCAACAAACCTCTGCTTTGGCACTTTAACCACAGCATTTTTCGTGTGCTTTCTGCTTGACTTTGAACGTACCACCTTTGCCCCCCTAGACAGACACTTCTCTGAGACACAGTATTAGACGTGTTCCCATCACATCTATTTGTCTGGTATTCCATGGCCCCTCCCTACCTTGCCATCTCAGGCACCCAAGGCATTACGTAACAAGCCTGTTGCTGACAGCCTCCCCACCCTTCACTGCCAGCCTCCTGGTTAAGGGGTGTAAAGTGAAACAAGCGCTCTGCTTCTGTGTTTTGGCAACTATTTTCGACGCACTGTGTGTATTCCACGGTGCATGTGCCACCCTCCACAATGAGACAGCTTTACACACGCATGTTGCAAAGAGTGGGCTGGTGCATTTTGTAAGTAGGGGTGCATGTGAATACGGGCAAGAGACCTCACCACTGCACCACAAGACTGACTGCTCGGCTATACCCCCCAAGCATGAATTTAGGTTACCCCCCACAACACGACCCCCACCACGTACACGTACTGCCTTCCAAAAGTAGAATACTTGAGTGTCCGACATTACTTCACGTAGCTCACCTCATGTATCTGCAGGCCCTGCTGCAGGAGGGCCCACGTGCTAGCATGGGAGCTACCGTCAGAGACAAGCAGCATCTGTTCCTGCGATGGTCACCTGCTTCGGGAGGAAAGGAGGCCCTTGCTGCTTCATCCTCCAGGACACAGCGCATTGTGCTCGGGTGGAATAGGTCCCCTCTAGGCAGAACCACATTCTCGGAGCCCGCACATGCTTCCTGTCTCTGCTAATCTTACAACAGACAGAGGGTATCAAACAATCTGGGCCTCTGGAAAGCTTTCTCGTCGTGATTCCCAGAAGGTATGGCGCCTGCAGATCCTCTGCTGATCAAACACAGTAAACCCCACCCTTTCAGAATTCGTAACAGGGTGTGGTCAGCTAGGTTTGCTGCATTAACCCCACCCACCCTATTACGAACTGTGAAAGGGTGATCTGGGCGTGGATGAGACCAGTTACACGCCCAGGCCGAACTGTATTACATCGCCATCAAGGGGTGGAGTTCAGCCCACGAGGCAATGAGTTTGCCCAGCTGATGACATCACAGGCCTCATGGCTGTGTGAAGCATCCGCCAGGCAAATATATGCAATGAATAACAGAGATTACTGCACTTACACTTCCGTGCTTAACAGAGCGCACTGTACACACGGAAGAGAGTTTACTTAGGTGAGTGAGTGTGACGGCAACGTGTATCTTTATTTTTTATTCACATTAACAAAATGAAGAATTTTGTAAATTGTTTTTTTGGGAAGAAAAAATGCAGGGGGCGGAGCCCTGGCGCCCATGAAAGGGAACCGCCACTGCGGTTGTTTGAGACAAATGCTATTCCGGACATGGCTGGTTAGCGGTTATGTAAAATACATCTCCCAACTACATGTATTCTGTCGGACTTCGAGCATGTGTGAGGGGAGTTACTATGGTACAAGATCACTTTTTGTCAGTCTACCAGTGCACAGGACTTTGTCAAGATTGTCAGCATTTGCACTGGTGGACTGGTGACAACATTATGAGCGTCAGCATTTTGGACTGATCTAATCATGCTTTTGATTGGACTGAACATGTGTGGAGAGTGGGAGGCGAACAATGGACATGGCTTTTATAAGTCAACACCACTCAAGATGGCTGCCAAGACTAGCAATGCAGGCTGTCCGACACGTCCCCGCAGGGGACACTCATAAGAGGGCGGCCCCCTTAGTGCCACAAAATGGCACACAGGGCAGCCCAGTGTTCCACGACCCCTGTTAGGGTCCTGCTCGTCCCTTCCAGCCGGGGTGGGGGGCGGGGAGAGGTATATATTCTTCCCCCGCCCACCTGGTGGCCTCTTTGTCCCCTCACCCTGTCTCCGTTTCCCTCCCTACTGCGTACCCGGCGCTTTCAGGGTGGGGGTGGAATGTGTTCTAATATTTTTATTTGTGTTGCAGGCGAAGTTACAGGGCGATCGAGAGGCAGAAAGGTACTCCGGGGTACCCTCTTCAGGAGCCCAAAGGGTGCTGAGGCCTAATATCCCCAGGAAGTCTGTGCGGTGGACCCTGGGGTGCGACAGCACCCCGTCTATCCAACGGGCGGTTGAAACATGTACAACCGGGGGTCGCTTGAACGCTCTGCCCCTCGTAGGGAGGGCGTGAGCAAGAGGGTGGACCGATGGTTCACCGGAAGTAGGAGTGGCTATCCCCTCACCACAAACGCTAGGCAACGATTGGCTAAGGCCACGATGCAAGTTGGTCCATCGGGTGGTAGGCCGCGAGGGGCGGCTTGCCTTTGGATCGCTTGTAAGATAACCCACCATGTTGGCATATGTGTATGCTAATAAACGTGCAGCAATTTTCTCCAACAAAAAGTTATCTTGTCTGCTTATTTATGCTACATGTATGTTGCTGCGGGAGGGCTGGTGAGTGGGCCGATATTGGCACTAAGTCCATTGGGAAGCATCAAAAACTCAAACGAGCAAAGCGTCTATCTGTTGTCACTGCTGTCTATTTGAGCATAGGTTTTGGTTGTAGTGTTTTGGGTGGTGGACTGGGGTATAGTTTGCTTTGAGGTTCTATGAAGTCTCGCTAATTTGGGGTTTGACTGGTCTTCTCTATGGCTGTAGAGAGGGTTTGAGCCTTTAAAGGTGTCTGCCAACCATTGTTAAGGCTAGATATCATGGAAATACTTGTTCAGCCTCCACACTTCCCACTCACAATCTTCCCTCTTCAATTCTCTCACCATCCCGCACCAGGACACCGGTAAATTAAACTCACTGTTTTCAGGAGGACATTTCTACATGTGCTTTGCGCCAGCAAAAAGGCTGTGTTGAGCTCTTTTTCTGTTCCAAACGATATTGCACAAAAATACAGAATGTGCCAAAAAACGCAATACAAAAATCAGAATGAAATTCTTGGAAGCTGTACATGACAGACCTTGGGGGCAGGGATGTAGAGGAGAATATGAAGGACCAGCATTAGGCAGGCCCGGACTGGCCATAGCGGGCACCGGGCAATCCCCCGGTGCGCCGCAAGGGTGGGGGCCACTTTTGAGCCCCTGGGGGCCGATTTTCATAGCTGCAAAATCGGCCCTGCAACAAAATCGGCCGAAAACCGGCCCTAGCAAAGCACTCGGCGGCACCTCCAACCCCCCAGAGTGGGGAGGGGGGAGCCGGCCGAGCACTTTGCCAGGGCCGGTTTTGGTTCCCAGTCCGGCCATTAGGTCCAGGAATCCAGAAGAGTAAACTTTTCCAATCTCCATCACTGCTCACACAAATGCATCTGTTACCTCTCATAATCAGTGCATCTGTCACACACCCAGGGCACGAATCCAGGGATCACAGATTCATTTTCTCCTTTCCTGATGCCTTTCTTCACGCCCCCGCTAGGAGGCACAGTCCCCAGTTTAATGCCGAATACATAATATAGTAAGTGGATGACAGAGGGCGAACCATGAAACAAAGCCACGCGAGGCAGCGCTTTCTTAGAACATTTGAACAAATGAAAAAACAAATGCCGCGATATCCCAGGGGTCGTTAATGAAATCTTTAGCCTCCCCCGCAAGTTATTATTCCAGGAATATTCTATTGTACGTCTGCCGGGAAATAACTCTTGAAGCATATTCCATTGAAATTGGAAGTTGGTTATTCTGTCATTCTCACCTGGGGTCTCTTTAGCTGCGCAATGGAAATCATGAGGAAAGCACATGCGAGCTGCAGAAATGCTGTGACTGAGGCCCGAGACGCTCTCAGATGGCGGGAGCTGTCACGTGACACGTGCTCCAAGAAGTCTGCACGAGGATGGTTGGAAACTGCATGGCCCATCTGTACGAACCCGTAATTTGTTTTGGTGGGTGGCATTCATTTTTGAGGATGTTTTCCATCGTCAGAATTTGACCCAGAGCAAAAGAGAGAAAGGGGAGAAAGTTGGAGGGAGAGGATGAAAGGAAAACAGTCGCAAAGGGAGAAAGTAGGAATGAAAGGAAAAGAACGTGTAAAAAGTGAGATAAACAGAGGAAGAGCTGTATACCTAAAGTGAATATTGAAAGTGCTAATTTAAAACAGTGCGAGATCACAAAGCATTTTTGACAGGCACTGTTTCAAATCCTTCATGGTGAGTTAACCCCTTTACTGCTAAGGCATTATTCTTCTTCTCACATAATTTCCATTGAAATCAATGGAAAGTCCATGACGAGTTACCCTTGTCATTAGCGGCGAAGAGGTTAAGTCAGTGTTTGACCCAAACAGCGTTTACCACCATCCTACTAAAACAGATTTCTATAGGTGGAAATGTGTGACAACTTTGTTTGGGACATACATGTTTTGTGGTGTTTCAGTTGTGGTGGTGATGTGCTTTGTTGTTAATTGTGCCTCTGCACTTTTTTGCTGATTTATTATAATGTGATATTGATTTGCACTGTAGTGTGTTCTATTTTGACAGGTTGTTTGGTGCCTTATGTTTTAGTTGTGTTCATATGCTATTTTGTATATATTATTCCAATTCTGCTCTGTTGTTTCCTATCGATATGTCAACACACGATCCAGTGGCGGCTCGTAGAGGGAGTGCTGAGGCGGGCCAGGAAGGGGCTGAGTGGGGGGGGGGTGGGGTGGGGGGGGGGGTAGTGGAGTCGGACATAAGACGACATGGAGTAAGGTAAGTAAAAAAATAAATAAACCTATTCATCTTGCGCTCGCTCCCTCCCCCACCCCGCCCAGCAGCACTCCCTCTGCGAGCCGCCACTGAGTCATGATCCTATGTTTCTATGCTGTTAACGCACCTCTCATTGCCACACTTTGAGCATTGGAAGAGTTGGAGCAGTAGTAGTTTACCATATTAGCCAGTGGAAAATGCTAGTTAGCCACTGGGTCTTTAAAGGAAAATTTTACTTTTGGCTGGAAATGTAAAATATTTTGGCACCTTTAAAGTAATAACAGCAAAGTGAAACATACCAAATATGTACACAAGGATGGCTTTAGCACTGGTGGCTTCTGGTGCAGCAATCTTTTTTGGCTCCCTCCAATGGCCTCCTATTCCACAGATTCCACCATTACCACCCTCCAGCGGAGCCCCTCATCTTTACGTAGCACCTCTCGCACATGCATGTTATTTCTTTTAAAGCCCTACTCATCCCAATGTTGTGTGTCATAGCACTTTACATGTTAAACAAAGAAGGGGGACCAAGGAGCTATAAAGGTCCAGTGTCCATGCTCCTAATATAAATCTATTTATCAAAAAGAGGACAAAGTTCCTAGATCAGGGTGCAAAAGTCACCCATAGTTCAAGGTGCAAACAGTCACCAACAAGGGTGCAAAAGTCACCCATGTATCAAGGTGCAAAAAGTCACTAACAAGGGTGCAAAAGTCACTTTTGCACCCTTGTTAGTGACTTTTTGCACCTTGATACATACCTTGATACATACATTGATACATACATTGTACAGACTCAATGAATCATGCGCAGTGCTTACATTGTACAACTGTCAGGGCCCTCATCAGGAGGCCACTACCACTTGCACCTCCCACTTGCCTCTGTCAGCACTGCCAATTACAGTAGCAATATAACTACTAACCATCACACTACCACAGGTGTGGCAGTTTTGACTATTCCAGCCCCCCAAATCAATAGGAATTGCTTCGGCAGCAGATTTTAGTAATTTTTAATTTATATTGAATTAATAAACAACTGTTGTTCTTCTTGTCACTAAATTACACAAACAGTGTCACCATGTGGCAGATTGTCGTAAGTGCCACTTATGACAATTAAGTGCTGGTGCTGAGCCCCGGAAACCACCTGCTCAAATTAAGCACTATGTGGAAATGAGTGTCAGAGGCGCAACTAGAGCCAAATTTCGGGGGGGGGCTAAGAAAAATTTTCGGGGGGGAGCTGAACCTTTAATCAGTAGGCAGAGTGGAGCTGCAGGGGCTCTTAGAAGGGGTGAAACAACTGCAAAACCTAATTAACATTCAAATGGTCTTTCAAAGACCTGTGAAACGTTCGGGTGCGGCTCTGTGTGTGCCCGGGATCTGTCTCATCCCGGGCTGCCACACACGACGGGGGGGCTGAAGCCCGGTGAGTCCAATGGGTGTTGCGCGCCTGATGAGTGTATATGAAATGGTATAAATGACAATGAGGACTGCAAGTTGTGTTAGTCACATCATCCATACTGGTAGGCAATATATTTTAAGTGTGCTTGAGCTGGAGATGTGCAGGATATTAAAACGTAACACAGTGGTTGTGGCTAACTTTACTAATAATAATGTATTTCTACTCAAACAAACCTTTTTTAACAGGTTTAGTTTAATGAAAGACTGGGGAAGAGCATACGGTTCTAACGTATTACTTGCAGTTTGCAAGGCCCCTTTGATGCCAGATCATAGCTCACTACTACATAAAATATAATTCTGTTATCTGCATGTTACATGCCTTGCAGCAGGCATTTTAACACGGTACAGTACTTTATGATGAAGCCAAACTGACTAGAAAAAACTCCATCTCTTTCCAGCATTTACATTACAGGGCTATCGTGACATTTTTATTATTGTTTGAAAATATCTGAGCATACAAAGATCTCTGAAGAAGGTACTTTATAAGCCCCAAAAAGCATATCAAATTGGAGCCCCAGCCCCCCCCCCCCCAATGCTGGCTATGTACACACAAGTATTCTTGGCACATGTTACTACCTAAAAAGTCTGCTCTTATATACGTGGTTAAAGATGTTTGCACCGAGCACTGCTTTATTTATCAGCAAGGGCATATAATGATACCAGTTTACAAAACAAATTCCTGGCCGGCCCATGAACAGAACAGTGATGAAGAAAAAGGCATGACTTGCATTCAAAACCAAGTCTTCTTGAGATTTGCCAAATATATATAATATATATGATGAAAAAAATGAAAAAGGACTTTTAAAAGAAAGTTACAAATCATAACTACTGTTTGTGTGTTTTCTTTTTTAGTTGGTGTTAATAGCCACTAGATGAACGTTATAATATTATGGTAGATTGATTCTGTACAATTCATCATGTTTTGAGATAGATAATTAGTAGTATCTGTCCCTGCAAATAATCATTCTTTAAGTAAAATACCTTTGGCATCATTTGTCTTTAGTTGGCTTCCAGATTGGAGCAAACAAACATTGGCAAGAGCAACCCACGCAGGATTCAAAGATCGCTTCTTACTCGGACCAGGAGGGTCAGAGCGGTGGCTCCTTTTCAGGGGAGCGAGGGCAAGTCTGGAGCAACCAGACTCACAAGTTAGTTTTGAAGGTTCGACGGTTCTGGGGCCACTAGTCAAGGGGCTAGTGACCGGACCAACGCGTCAAGCAGAAAAGTGCAGAAGGGGCCCACGCAGTTCTCAGAGAGTATGGAGGGGTGAGCTTCGGTGCAAAAGCTACTCGGGGCTGGGGCTTCTCAAACCCCAATGCACAGCTTCGAGGGGGCCTCGGAAGCTGCACGGTCAGCACCACATGGTTTTTCCAAGATGGCCGGCTCCACGCTCCACGTCGCCTCCACGGGTCTCAGCTCTGCTGGGACTTTGGATCAGGCTGTGCGGAGTCTAGGGAAGCTGGTCTTGTCGATCTCTGTCGCTCGAGTTCCGGCGGGAACTGCAACAAAGCAAACGGTGAAGCGCTGGATGGTGCCTGTTTGCACAGGGTGGTCACTCCTTGACCACAAGGGAGATTCTTCAGTCTTCCACGGCGAGTGGGATGTCAAAGGGTCCAGAAGTATGTTTCAAAGTTTCGTTCAGGATAATCTGATGTGCGCTGGCACTGCTCCCACCTTTATTCCAATCTAGTGGGCTGGATTACCTGTAAGGTCCCTCCTATGGGTGGGACCAGGGAAGGGGGTGGTTACGCCCCTTTCACTTTGTCCAGTTTCGCGCCAGGACTGAGGCTGGAGAGCCCCTGAACTGGTTTGACTGGATTATGCAAGGGGAAGCCTTGTGCTCCCCAGGCAGTGTCTAGTTTCATTCAAACCTCCCTGCTACAATCCACTATCTCCTGTCTGGGGTGGTGTGACACCTCCCTGTGACAGGAAACCCTTTGTCCAGGCCTCCCCTGCCAAGTTTCGGTCAGCAGTAGGAGGCCAGACTTGTGTCTGTGGCAGAAGCGTCCATTTTGTGATGCTGAGGCTCTTTTTAAAATCAACCGCGTTTTAGCAAAGTAACATGTCTTCTCCCTCTAGAAGGGTGGAATGCTACCCCCATCGCCAGGACTGGCGAGGGGGTTGTATTCCAAATCGTAGGACACCTTACACAACATGTTTTGATAAAGCCAAACCAAAGTTAGCACATAACCGCGATGGATTATAATGCACTTAAGAGTATATGGTATGGCAATATCTCGGAACAGCTAAGGGAGTTAGTCCCGACAGCTGCAGACAGGCTCAGCTCATGCTAGAGCACCATCCCACATAAAACCAAGCACTCTGCCTCCAGGATTGTTAAGGCCTGCCATAGGAGTGACTTATAGGTATATGTGTCCAGTTTTAAGTGTAGATATAGGTATACTATATCTAAGCAAGGGGTGATTACACGACCTTGCCCCAGCTGAGTGATCAGCCAGTTGTGTCAATTTAAGAACCAGCCAGGGGTGGCAAAAGATATGCTGCAGCCCCTGGTAGGCCTTGGATGCACCTATGCCCTGGGCACCTATAGTGCACTGTACAGGGGCTGACAAGGTGTCCAGTACCAGATTGGTTATGCACCTAAGGTGCATGGAGTCCATTTTACAGAGAGAGCAGATAGCCTGGGGCCCTGATTAGCAGGAACACAGGCCAACTAAGTCGAAAACCAGCTAAACACTAGGCAAAAAATCTGGGGTAACCATAGTCAGGTATCCACCCTCCTACATAACCCCCCCAAACGAAAGGATATATTACCTGAGTGGCCATATAAGGAGAAACCTGCACTGGCATGGTTACCCCCTGTGTCATGGTCCACCAAGTAATCCCTCACCCTAGGGGTATCAGAGGGTCTCCACCATAGGGAATCACTACCTTGGGTGTGTTTTTGCAAAGTAAAAGGCCGGTGTTGATATGGAGTACTGCAGTGAGGCTCCACTAATTTAGGGCTCAGCTTCCTCCAATTATCTTCCACCATGTGTGCCTTTCTTTCATCAACTGAGTTGCACTGTGCTCTCAGGGTCAACCTCTGGCTACCTAAAGCTGGAGGCTGGGTCCCTTTGGTTGGCTTACTGGAGGGACAGTTCAGGTTTGGGCCCTTTGGGTCCCAGGTTTGGCTGTGCTCAACAAAATCCATCTGTGGGAGGTCCCTAACTAATTTTAAGGGGGATCCCTCAGGAGTTTTTAAAGTTTTCACCTTGCTAGGGCTGCTAGCTTTGGTGCCCCTAATCTGCTGATGGGGGTGCTTTATTTGACAGGGGGCCCTTTGGGGCTCACTGTCCTTCTTGTCCTCTGCAGCCCTGGGATGACTAAGGCAAGGTAGAGAGGGGCAGATTACCTGCTCCAGACTGGGTCCCACCTGAGAAGGGTCCACTGACATCAGAGGCTTTGTCAGGCTAGGCCCAACCACCTCTGGGGCAGTTCCTTCATCAGGGGTAAGATCAGTTCCCCGAGGAGGCTAATCCGTTCCTAAAGTCTGGCGGGAGGGAGATTTCTCTTCCTCCTCAATGGTCTCTGTTTGTGTGGAGTGATCCATAGTTTCAGGCTTCACAACACATGAATCAGTTTGATTTTGGGCTGTGGCCATCACAGCCCCACCAACCTTTTCAGGAGGAGACTCAGTTTGGGTATGGGCTGTTATCATAACAGCTCTGCTAACTTGTTCAGGAAGGGCTTCTGCTAAAGATGGGGCTGAGTCTTGCACAGCCCTACCAACCTTTTCAGGAAGGACATCTTGGATTGGGGCTGTGGCCAACACAGCCCCACTAACCTTTCCATGGACATTTACCATTCTAGAACGGATTTCGTGTTCAACTTCAGCCCAGGCTGAGATTTCCAAATCATTTCCAAGTAGACAATCTACAGGCAAGTTTGCTGACACTGCCACTCTCTTTGGGCCAGTGACACATCCCCAGCTGAGATTTACTACTGCCATGGGATGATTGGTTTGGATTCCATCAATGGTTGTTACCTGGTATGTGGCACCAGGTAAAAGTTGCCTTGAGGGGACTAGACACTCAGTCACCATAGTGATGCTAGCCTCTGTGTCTCTGTAGGCCTCAACTTTCAAACCATTGATGAGGGGCTCCTGTCTATACTTGCTCAAAGTGCTTGGGCAATCAGTGAAGTTGGCAAACCCCATGCCATTTTCACAGACAAGAGTAGTTGGGGACCTGGGTAGGCCAGAGTCCATCTGTGCTCCAAAAGTAAACTCACCCAGATTCCTGGGGGTGCTCCCACTTCCTGAAGCATTACTGCTAACAGTAACAGGAGATGTTGGAGCTGTATTTGGAGGAATATTTTCCTTATTGCAGGCCTTAGGTCAACTGGGGTCAGTGTTCCAATGGCCAGGCTTTTTACAGTTATGGCAATAAGGCTTTTTCTCTGTAGAGGAAGTGTCATGGGGCCCACCCGTTTCCTTGGAATTTGGGGGCCCTGGGGAAGTCTTGTTTTGAGATTTATCCCCACCTTTTTCTTGAGACTTGGTAGACTCCTTCTTCTGGTCATTACCCTGATTTCTAGGCCTAATCCTGGTTCTGACCCATTTATCTGCCCTCTTTCCCAATTCTTGGGGAGAGGTCAAATCTGAGTCTACCAGGTGCTGGTGCAAAAGCTGGTTCTGACAATTACTTAGGATCTTCTCCCTCATAATCAAATTATACAATCCTGTATAGTCATGTACTTTGCTGCCATGTAGCCAACCTTCCAGAGCCTTAGTAGCACAATCTACAAAATCAGTCCAGTCCGGAGTCTGTGTCTTCTGGGTGTCTCTGAACTTTAACCTTTACTGTTCAGTGGTTAAGCCAAACCCATCTATTAGAGCACTCTTCAGGACATTGTAGTTTTTAGCATCCTCCTGTCTGACAGTGAGGAGCTTATCCCTCCCTTTCTCAGAAAAGGAGTACCATAAGATTGCTGCCCACTGTTCTCGAGGAACCTGCTGTACCATGCAGGCTCTCTCAAGAGCAGGTATCCACTTGTGGATGTCATACCCTTCCCTATAGGGGGGCACAATCTTTGTCAGGTTTCTAGTATCATAGGACCTGTCTTTCTCTTTGGGAATAATGTTGCTGCCACCAGTGGAATCCACTCCACACAATTTTTGCTCCCTTGCCAAAGCAAGTTTAGCTTGGCCAGGGCTATCTCTTCCCTCTATATCTGGAGTTGGACAGCCCTCATTCTAGCCCTATGTTCTTTTCTCTGGGGGGAAGTCATTCCCATTTGAGAGTCCCTTAAGGCACTAGAAATGTGAGAATCCCTTGAGGGAGATCTCAATCTTCTATTACCTGAGGGAATTATGTTATAGGATCTGGGGAGGTGCTCGCCCTCTCCAGTCCTATGTAGGTCCAAGTTGGTTTGGTTAAGCCTCCCCACTTGTACCTGGATATCCCCTTGATCCTGATCTGACTCATTACCATTTGACTCAGGGTCTACCACCTCATCTTCTGGGGTGGAGTTCTCAGTCTCTGGGGGGTTCACTGACCCTAAGGGAGCTATACTAGCTTTCTCAAGATCATCCTTTCTCCAGGATGCCTATCAGGATGGGAATGGTAGGGTTGTGACCCTTTCTCAGCCCCCTTGCAGTGCACAAGGCACTCAAGTCCTTATGGCTGAATTTGTCATAGCTGGAAGGTGCCTTGGTAAGGTCAACCATCACAGGCTGAGAGCCTGAAGCTCCCTCTGTGCCAGACATGACTGCTAGTGAGGTGTAAGTGGTGCACTTACCTACACTAAGTGTTTTCCTACTGTACCTTGCAAGTGAGTTGTAGGCAGGGTGTGCTAAGCCCTTTGATTTACAACTACTAAGTTCAGTAGAACTTAAATATGTACGCTTTATTTATATGTACCTAAGGTACTTGATGTGATCTTTCAATTTGATAAAAAGATTGCAATGGCAAAACAACAGCAAGCTCAAATCCGCACCGCTGCACACCAATGTGAGAAGTTGGCCTGATATATATTATGTCTCCAATTCTGGGGGCACCTTGTATCAGTCCAAACAATCCCTTATGGTGATGGTTGTAAGTCAACCTTATAGACAAGCTATCCTAAGGGTAGCATGGACCAAGCAGCCTTAAAGGCTTAACTCAAGAGGGTATGTGAAGCCAGCTGTTTTACCAATCACAATCCTGTAATATCAAATGAAAGGACACCACACAAGTTATATATTATAAAATATTTGTATTTATTCTCAGAATAATCCTCTATACTCTTTATGAGTCTAGAAGCACAAGCGTTTAAACAAAAGCACAGTAAAACATATGAAAGTTGCACAATTATGGATGAGGCCCAGGGGCCACTCAAACCATATACTAAAATAGTGGTATAAGTATCACTAATCGAACAGTGGTCAGGCCTAGGGCCTGGGGAATCGCTGGGACCAGTCGGGACTAGCAATGCTGAAGTCGGGAAAAGCCCGCGGGAGTCGGGTGCAGAGCTTAAAGCACACACATGCACCAATGCAAAGTCAATGGTGCGTAAAAGTTATCGAGTTACTGTTTTAAGAGTTTTCCGACTGACCTAGAAGGACAAAACTTTAGACCTAGACACTAGAGATGTATATCAATACAGGAGCACCGGTGTTCAAGTGTTACCTCACCCACAGGAAGCGGGTGCACAGGTGCAAAGTCGTGTCGGCTTTCGTCGTGTAGATCTATGGAGCCTGTAGATGATGATGCTGCAGGCGGCCAGAGGAGAAGTGTCCGGTGCGATCCAAGGGCGGATCGAAGCTGAAGGGTACCTGAAAGCAGAGGGGACAGAGTCTGGGTCACTCAGCAGTGACCAGGGTGGAACCAGGAAGGAACCAGGCAATGTCGGGCGCAATCAGGTGGTCGTTGTGAAGCTTGTCTCCGCTGCCACGTGGACTCTGGGGCACTGAGGATATCCAGGAGTGGATCACAAGCTTTCCCACAAAGGCTCTCGCTGTGGGCGGTGTCGGCTTCCGGATTGGAGCAAACAAACCTTGGCAAGCGCAACCCACGCAGGATTCGAAGATCGCTTCTTACTCGGACCAGGAGGGTCAGAGCGGAGGCTCCTTTTCAGGGGAGCGAGGGCAAGTCTGGAGCAACCAGACTCACAAGTTAGTTTTGAAGGTTCATCGGTTCTCGGGCCACTAGCCAACGGGCAAGCGACCGGACCAACGCATCGAGCAGAAAAGTGCAGAAGGGCCCCACGCAGTACTCTGAGAGTATGGAGGGGTGAGCTTCAGTGCAAAAGCTGCTCAGGAATTGGGCTTCTCAAACCCCAATGCACAGCTTCGAGGGGGCCTCGGAAGCGGCACGGTCAGCACCTCGTGGTTTTTCCAAGATGGCCGGCTCCACGCTCCACATCGCCTTCACGGGTCTCAGCTCTGCTGGGACTATGGATCGGGCTCTGCGGAGTCTAGGGAAGCTGGTCTTGTTGATCTCTGTTGCTCGAGTTCTGGCAGGAACTGCAACAAAGCAACCGGTGAAGCGCTGGATGGTGCCTGTTTGCACAGGGTGGTCACTCCTTGACCACACGGGAGATTCTTCAGTCTTCCACGGCGAGTGGGATGTCGAAGGGTCCAGAAGTATGTTTCAAAGTTTCATTCAGGATAATCTGATGTGCGCTGGCACTGCTCCCACCTTTATTCCAATCTAGTGGGCTGGATTACCTGTAAGGTCCCTCCTAGTGGTTACACCCCTTTCCCTTTGTCCAGTTTTGCACCAGGACTGGGGCTGGAGAGCCCCAGAACCGGTTTGACTGGATCATGCAAGGGGAAGCCTTGTGCTCCCCAGGCAGTGTCTAGTTTCATTCAAACCTCCCTGCTACAAACCACTATCTCCTGTCTGGGGTGGTGTGACACCTCCCTGTGACAGGAAACCCTTTGTCCAGGCCTCCCCTGCCAAGTTTCTGTCAGCAGTAGGAGGCCAGACTTGTGTCTGTGGCAGAAGCGTCCATTTTGTGATGCTGAGGCTCTTTTTAAAATCAACCGCGTTTTAGCAAAGTAACATGTCTTCTCCCTCTAGAAGGGTGGAATGCTACCCCCATCGCCAGGACTGGCGAGGGGGTTGTATTCCAAATCGTAGGACACCTTACACGACATGTTTTGATAAAGCCAAACCAAAGTTAGCACATAACCGCGATGGATTATAATGCACTTAAGAGTATATGGTATGGCAATATCCCAGAACAGCTAAGGGAGTTGGTCCCGACAGCTGCAGACAGGCTCAGCTCATGCTAGAGAACCATCTCACATAAAACCAAGCACTCTGCCTCCAGGATTGTTAAGGCCTGCCATAGGAGTGACTTATAGGTATATGTGCCCAGTTTTAAGTGTAGATATAGGTATACTATATCTAAGCAAGGGGTGATTACACGACTTTGCCCCAGTTGAGTGATCAGGCAGTTGTGTCAAATTAAGAACCAGCCAGGGGTGGCAAAAGATATGCTGCAGCCCCTGGTAGGCCTTGGATGCACCTATGCCCTGGGCACCTATAGTGCACTGTACAGGGGCTGACAAGGTGTCCAGTACCAGATTGGTTATGCACCTAGGGTGCATGGAGTCCATTTTACAGAGAGAGAAGATAGCCTGGGGCCATGATTAGCAGGAACCCAGGCCAACTAAGTCGAAAACCAGCTAAACACTAGGCAAAAAATCTGGGGTAACCATAGTCAGGTATCCACCCTCCTACAGCCGTTTTTGCTGCATAGCTGCAATATTCCCCCCTGTAACAAAATCAGCCAAAACTGGCGCTGGCAAACAGCTCGGCCACAGCCCCAACCACCTGGGGCGCCAGCCCAGCACTTTGCAGGGCCGGTTTTGGTTCCCAGTCCGGCACTGACTTGGCGTGATATTACGAGTTGTCAGCCTAAGGTCACAGGTGCAAGCCAGGGGCATGCAGCAGGAATTACTCTTAATTTCTTTTTTTTTGCAGTTCGGTGCTACATTGGAGAGCTGATTCCTTGGCTGGAAGTTTGCCCTCTGTCTCTTTAAACATGTTTGGTTTGCGCCTGAAAAGCCAAAAAAGACAACACTGGCTACATTTTGCCATTAGTAAATATGCGGCTTTCTAATTTGTTTTAGAACTCAGACCACGACAATCTTACAAATACCGCGGCAACTTTAAAATAAGAATTTCATTTCTTTTTCTCCACGCTGAGAGGTCCATTGATTGATAACTACTGTCCCTATCATGGACCTGTAAACATCCTCACTGAGAATTGGAATTGCTTCTCTGTTACCCAACTAAGGGGTCAAGAAATTTTACAAGATCCTTCCTTGACCTGAATATGGTCTCATTGACACGATGCAACGAAGACCAAAACGTCAACGCCTAGCCCATTCTTCTTTCTTAAGTTTTTTTTAAAATTCTTTTGGTCTTGCGTTCTGAATCCTATGTATAGGACAGACTCATTGCTTCATTTAATGAAAACAGGCAGTTATACATTGATAACTAGGACATTTTGGTATGTTTGATGTATAAGTTTTCTGTTGTCAATGTACGTTTTGGATTTATTGATGTTTTTTCTGTACCTTTACCTCTATGTTATTGAAATATAAAATCAATTACCTTTTTTGATACACCCGTAACTGCAATTGATTTGTTTATTGACTCCTTTGAATTGTTTCGAGTTATCCAAATGGGTGTCATTAGAAGTCACCTTCCATAAGATATTAGTACCCTAGCTATAGTTCTTGTATGAATCCCTTGTAGGCATCATTACCTTTGATATTTTATCAGTAAATATGCAGCATTCCCTCCCTTTGCTGTTTTTAAAAGAATTGTTGCGTATCCTGACACAACTCAGGCTAAGATGAGAGAAAATATTTAGGGGAAGAGAGTGGAGGGAGGATGAGAGGGAGACTTTAAAGAAGAAATGTAAACTCATTTTCAGGGATTTCGATCTAGTTGCTGAACTTAAAACTCCTATGCAAACCTCTGCCAATCAACTGATACCTTGGTTAGATGACTAAATGGCACTGGGTTGGTATCACTAACTTTGCCAATGCACCACTGTTCTGCCCAATGATACATCACGCATACTTGCCAAACTTTCAAGAACAGAGTATGATCTTTGTGCTTACAAAAATCGATATTAACAAATGATGAAATCTCTCCCTCCTCCCCCTTCCCCTTACCCCTTACCCCCTACCCCTCTCCGCTCTACTCTTCTCCTCTTTCCAGCTCCTGACCTTTGCCCTCACCTGTCCTTGCCCTTAGTCCCCACCCTGTTTATCTGTGAACTTGCCCTCGTCAACAGGGACCTAGCTATTTTGACTGATGCCAGATGGAGCTACCTGGTTTAGCTGAAGGGGAGACAGGCCGTGGATTCCCTCCTTGGATGTTACCTACCCAGTCGGTCTTTAGACAGACTTCCTTTCATCTCTCCTGTCGTCTCTTCCCTCATCCTCCATCTTCACACTTCCCCTTTCCCCCCTCCACTATTTATGTCTCTCCTTCTCTACTCTCTCAATCGATTGCTTATTTTTTAACATAATGTGTAATTGTTATCATTTTCTGTTACATTGTGGAACCTAATTTAAAGAGCTCTGATACCTTCGGGTCTAGCCAGCGCTATATAAAACTCTTTAAATAAATAAAATGAAATCCCTTCTCCAGAAATTATTTTACATGGTTGTGCCTGATGGTAACAAATAAACTGCAAATAAAAAAGCTTTTTTTCCTTTTTAGGCCAAGGGTGTCCAACATAGGTCCAGGGGAGATGGATTTATGTTAGATTTTCAGGTTCTTTTTTTTTGGTAAACCTTTCTATTAGTTTTCCCATGTACATACAGAGTATACATTTGATAGTGTCGTTGACAGTCATGTAACATTCGTCAAGTTATATTGCCATTATAACATATTAACCTCAAGATCATTATTTGTTCAGGTAGGCATTGTGTTTCTAATCATGTATGGATGCTTAGTGAGAATGGGTTTCATCCTGGTTCGTTAGTTACCAGGGCCTATTGTGTGCATCCTACTGCTCTTATGGTTGGTTGAAAAGAGTTCACCTGTTTGAATTGCTCGTTGATGGAAAGGAGGGGGCTGGGAATAAGGGCATTTGTTGTTGCTGGGTCTATTGGCACTAGGTATTGCTCTCACACCGGGGCACTTATGGGGTGCCAGTGGGAATGGGGGGGATGGGACCTGTCCAGTGGGTTCCTGTGTTGCTCGGGGCGCTACGGGATCGAGCGCCATCTGAGTGGCAGTTGGGGTATTCATAGGGGTGTTATGTGTCTGTTTGAAGCTGTGGAGGAGCATTGACCACTTCATGGATATGTAGCACTGTTGTATTCCCCACGCATCCTCTAGCCTGATTGCATCCTATTCAGTAGCTCCCCATTTTTAGACTGCCCCCCTCCATGCTGCTATAAGGGGACTGCTTGGAGAACATCAGTGAAGTGTAATGCTGCGCTTAGCTAGGAGTAGGGCCAGTATCGCAAAGCAAATCTCCACCTTCCTCTGATTTTTTCTCTTTAAAGAACCCCAGGGCATTGGCCTCCCAGGAGGCAAGGCTTGTCAGACCTGTGACCGTCAATATCGCAGCATATACTCCTGCCCAGTAAGGCTGTAGGGTGGGGCATGACCATAGCATGTGAACAAAGGGAGCCCCTGGCATGTGGCTGCGTGGGCATTTAAAGTGCGTCGCAGGGAAGAAGTGCTTGAGCTGCTCCGGTGTGAGGTACGCGCAATGTAGTATGTTAAATTGGATGTTTTTAAAGAGTTGATTACGCAACACTTTTATATGATGCTCCAATGCTGCGAGCCATTCCTTGTCATGTAGCACCTGGCCAAATTCCTCCTCCCACTTTAGCCGTAATCGTGTTAGTGGTACACATGTGAGGTCTACGATTGATTTGTATATCCAAGTGACAAGGTGTTTCCCTGCTCCCCTATTCAATATCGCATTTAGTGTGGGGTATGGTTTGGGTTCTCCCTCCGTCAGGTCCCATGTCCTCCTACAGTCCTCTATGAGCTGTCTGTGAAGCAGGAACTGTCCTGCGGAAGTCCACTCCCCTCTGCAAGACCTTCAAGCAAGGTTAACGGGCTATCTGTGCACAGGGTATCCGCCTCCGTGAGTGCATATTTTGTCCAGGTTTGTAAATCTCTAGATGTGTAGTGGGTACATCCCCTAGGGAGACCCACTAGTGGCAATAATGGGGATTACATTGGCATTGTTCGAGAAAGAGGGTGAATCCTTAATATACAGGTTCTGGCCATCTTCACCAAAACGGAGTGGGAGGGATTGTGTTTGATCCCCGGGAGGAGTATTCGGGTGATCTCTGGAGTTGACACTGTCCTCGTTGACGCTAGGTGTCGCCCGCTGTCCAGCGCGAGATCCACTGTAATTGTGCTGCAAGGAAGTAGGCCTCAAATGAAGGGGCTCCCAACTCTCCCCAGTCTTGCGACAGCTGCAGTCATGCCATAGCTACTCTGCGGCGGCCTCCGCCCCAGACTAGTGACAGTAGTAAGGAGTTTGGTTCTTGGAAAACGTCTGTGGGGGGATCACTGGGACATTTTCAAAATAATAGAGGAGATGGGGTACCATTATCGTCTTTGATAGAGCCACCCTCCCTATGGGGGCCAAGGGAAGCGTTCACCAGAACATGACCTGGGCCTTGATCCCTCGCACGGTGTGAAAGTGGTTGCCCTCAAGGAGATCCCTCGGAGTATGGTAGACCCTGACTCCCAGATACCTAGGAGCAATCCCGTTCCATTCTAACTTGATTTCCTGTTATCTCCCAATTGGGGTGTCTGAATGAAGGGGATAGATAGTGGAATTGGCCCAATTTACTTTCAAGCCCGCCGCTCTCCTGAAGTCATTGAGTGTGGCCGACAGAGGTGTGAGGTCTGCTGTGAAGTCTCTGACATATATTAGGAGGTCCTCCACATTGAGAGATACACTATGGGTTCGCCCCTCGCACTGTATACCCTGAAGCTCGCCCCCCCTCCCTAAGTTTTATCACCAGCGGTTCCATCACGAGGGTGAACAGCAATGGGGAAAGGGGGCATCCATTACATGTACCAAGGGACAATTGGATAGGTGGAGAGATATGTTGGCCTATTCGGACCCGGGTGGCGAAGCCGGTGTATAATAATTTAATGTATGCCAGGAGTTGGGGTCCCATCCCCACTCATTGCAGAACGGCAAATAAATACTCCCACAGCAAGGTGTCAAAGGCCTTTTCTAGGTCTAGTATAAAGCACGCAGCGTGCGGGAACCGGCCCCGTACACCATCTTGGTTATGAAATAGTCAAATATATTCTGAGAGGTGTTTCTTCTAGGCACAAACCCACACTGGTCAGGGTGTACAAGGCCCGGGAGCACCTCCGTTACTCGGTCTGCTAGGATCTTCCCCAATATTTTGCAGTCTGTAGTTAGTAGGGTAATCGGTTGATATGATGACCTAAGCAGTGGATCCCGATCTGGTTTAGGGAACGTCACTAGTATTGAGTCCCACATGGACTGGGGAGTGTTTCCGCCTCTAGCGCTGCCCTAGATACTATGTCCAGCTGTGAAGCTAGCTGCTGGGAGAATGTGTGGTAGTATTCTATGAGGAAACCGACAAGGCCTGGTGCTTTGTTTTTGGCTAAATGATGGATCGCGTTTTTGATCTCTGCTGTCGTGATTTGTTCGTCTAGTGAGGTCTAGTATTCATCCATTATCTGTGTTATAGTAATGGATTGGAGTATTTTTGGGATTTGTTCTTCTCTGTTGGGGAAGGGTTCTCTCTACAGGTCACTATAATATTCATAGAAAGTGAGCAGGATATCTGTCTGTGCGTAAATGATCTCACCTGTCGTGTTTCTGATGCTGGTAATGGGTTGTGTGTTCAGGTCCTGCCGGACGAGCCAAGCAAGCAGGGTTCAGGCTCGGTTTCTCTCTCTGTGAGTTCTGGCGGCGTAGTCAAGGAAATTGTATCTGCGCAGGCTTTTGTGTATTTGGTCTTGGCTTCTACTATTTGTTTGTGGAGAGTGGCCTGTATGTCTGCCTCTTTGGATAGCTGCACTAAGCTTTGCTCCGTCGCTTGTACCGCCTGCGCTAATGTTTTCCGAACCCCCTCAATTTGTCGATGCATACTCCCCTCATGACCACCTTGCAGGCATCCCATTTTAGTGTCCTAGAGCCTGTGGAGTGTGCATTTTCAGAAAAGTAGTTTTGTATGTTCTCCCTCTGCTCATATTGGAACACCGGATACTCTAGGCAGTCTCGTGTAAGCCGCCAGGTGGGGACTGGCGGTGAGGGTGGGCACCATCTGAGAGTCAGAATGTGTGCATCGTGATCTGATATCACCCTACCTAGATAGTCCGAGTGTTGAGCTTAGGAGAGGACCGTGCGTGTACACAGGAATCGGTCCAGCGGCAAGCGTAAATCATGGGGGATTGAATGGAAGGAGTAGAGTTTAGTTGTCGGTGTGCATGTCACCATGCATCTGTCAACGACCAGTGGTTTGCCCAGGGTTGGAACAGGGCTGTGCGTGTGTGAGCTTGCGACGTTGGGGCCAGTGGGTACGATCTGTATAATAGTGTTTGTTCCGTGTTAATAGCATAGATGCTACCTATTAGTATTGGCTATCCATCCAGTAATCCCTCTAGCAGGGCGTATCTCCCTTCGGGATCTATCTTTCTATTAGTCTCCAAGAAGGGGACTCCCGGCCTGAGCTAGATGAGGGCTCCTCGCGCGTAAGCTGAATACGTCGTGGTGCAAAAGGTTCCCTGCCTATGCTTTTGAAGCTTATCCAGTCCCCCCTTTGTGAGGTGAGTTTCCTGCAATAGTATGACCTGCACCTGCTGGCATTTAATATAAGCATAAATGGTGTAGCACTTCCGCGCTGTATGTATACCCCGTGCATTTAGAGTGAGAAATTTAACATCTGCTGATGGGCTCATGGTGGCTGATAGGTGGCGCGGTGAGGGTGGGAAGCCCAGGGGTCCCTCTTAAAAACCCCATGGAGAGCTTGGTGGTGCCCAGTGTGAGGTATAAGTGTGCCAGTGAGTGTTTCAGCCCTTTGTGATGGGATTGGTATGGGGTCAGGGTAGGGCGAGGGGTTAAACTAGAACTCTATGGGGTTAAAGACCAAATACAGGGAATGTGCTGCAACAGACAGCACATCCAAACCGGTGCAATTGCGTACCCACTAACATTTTGTGTGGGGGGTCTGTTTCGTCTGACTCGCGTGAACCTCAGATGGGTCCCTTATAGTTCTGTGTGCAGCTAGTGGGGGTCATCCTCATCTGTGGTGGCTGTGGGCTAGCGCTATCATGACACTTAGTTTGCTACATGGAATTAAGGTATTTAACAACAAGGGGTGGTGATGGACAGAGTTTCTGAATTAAGCAGAATACTCTCACCGAGAAGAGATCAGGGCTAGATCCAACCCCGTTTTTTAGCTCACTGCACCATCCCAGCTCAGAACCTGGCTATATGCAAATTAGTCTGTTCCTGTCCCAGTGCATGATGGGAACAGGGCAAACCAAACTACCAAGCCAATTCTTACACTGGGAAGGAAACAAGCTTCCGGGGACCGGTTTCTGGCATTTCAGCCGTCGTCGGGCCGGCTTGCTTGAATCCTGATGGTGCAATGAGCAAGGGACTCACATCTGAGTATACCCTTCCACGCTTAGGGTGGACAAAATATTTAACAACAAGGGGTGGTGATGGACAGAGTTTCTGAATTAAGCAGAATACTCTCACCCAGTCAAGAGATCAGGGCTAGATCCAACACCGTTTTTTAGTTCACTGCACCATCCCAGCTCAAAACCTGGCAATATGCAAATTAGTCTGTTCCTGTCCAAGTGCATGATGGGAACAGGGCAAACCAAACTACCAAGCCAATTCTTACACTGGGAAGGAAACAAGCTTCCGGGGACCGGTTTCTGGCATTTCAGCCGTCGTCGGCCCGGCTTGCTTGAATCCTGATGGTGCAATGAGCAAGGGACTCACATCTGAGTATACCCTTCCACGCTTACGGTGGACAAAATATTTAACAACAAGGGGTGGTGATGGACAGAGTTTCTGAATTAAGCAGAATACTCACACCCAGTCAAGATATCAGGGCTAGATCCAACACCGTTTTTTAGCTCACTGCACCATCCCAGCTCAGAACCTGGCTATATGCAAATTAGTCTGTTCCTGTCCCAGTGCATGATGGGAACAGGGCAAACCAAACTACCAAGCCAATTCTTACACTGGGAAGGAAACAAGCTTCCAGGGACCGGTTTCTGGCATTTCAGCCGTCGTCGGCCTGGCTTGCTTGAATCCTGATGGTGCAATGAGCAAGGGACTCACATCTGAGTACACCCTTCCACGCTTAGGGTAGACAAAATATTTAACAACAAGGGGTGGTGATGGACAGAGTTTCTGAATTAAGCAGCATACTCTCACCCAGTCAAGAGATCAGGGCTAGATCCAACACCGTTTTTTAGCTCACTGCACCATCCCAGCTCAGAACCTGGCTATATGCAAATTAGTCTGTTCCTGTCCCAGTGCAGGATGGGAACAGGGCAAACCAAACTACCAAGCCAATTCTTACACTGGGAAGGAAACAAGCTTCTGGGGACCGGTTTCTGGCATTTCAGCCGTCGTCGGCCCGGCTTGCTTGAATCCTGATGGTGCAATGAGCAAGGGACTCACATCTGAGTATACCCTTCCACGCTTAGGGTGGACAAAATATTTAACAACAAGGGGTGGTGATGGACAGAGTTTCTGAATTAAGCAGAATACTCTCACCCAGTCAAGAGATCAGGGCTAGATCCAACACCGTTTTTTAGCTCACTGCACCATCCCAGCTCAGAACCTGATATGGTATGCTCAGACATGAGTCCCTTGCTCACTGTACCATCAGGATTCAAGCAAGCCGGGCCTTGATCTGTTGACTGGGTAGGAGTGTCTTGCTTAATTCAGATACTCTGTCCATCACCACCCCCTTTTTGTAACTCGTTTTGTCCACCATAAGCGTGGAAGGGTATGCTCAGACATGAGTCCCTTGCTCACTGTACCATCAGGATTCAAGCAAGCCGGGCCGAAGACGGCTGTAATGCCAGAAACCGGTCCCCGGAAGCTTGTTTCCTTTCCAGTATAAGAATTGGCTTGGTAGTTTGGTCTGCCCTGTTCCCATGATGCACTGGGCCAGGGACAGACTAATTTGCATGTAGCCAGGTTCTGAGCTGGGATGGTACAGTGAGCTAAAAAACGGTGATGGATCAAGCCTTAATCTGTTGACTGGGTAGGAGTGTCTTGCTTAATTCAGATACTCTGTCCATCACCACCCCCTTTTTGTAACTCGTTTTGTCCACCATAAGCGTGGAAGGGTATGTTCAGACATGAGTCCCTTGCTCACTGTACCATCAGGATTCAAGCAAGCCGGGCCGAAGACGGCGGTAATGCCAGAAACCGTTCCCAGGAAGCTTGTTTCCTTTCCAGTATAAGAATTGGCTTGGTAGTTTGGTCTGCCCTGTTCCCATGATGCACTGGGCCAGGGACAGATTAATTTGCATGTAGCCAGGTTCTGAGCTGGGATGGTACAGTGAGCTAAAAAACGGTGATGGATCAAGCCTTGATCTGTTGACTGGGTAGGAGTGTCTTGCTTAATTCAGATACTCTGTCCATCACCACCCCCTTTTTGTAACTCGTTTTGTCCACCATAAGCGTGGAAGGGTATGCTCAGACATGAGTCCCTTGCTCACTGTACCATCAGGATTCAAGCAAGCCGGGCCGAAGACGGCTGTAATGCCAGAAACCGGTCCTGGAAGCTTGTTTCCTTTCCAGTGTAAGAATTGGCTTGGTAGTTTGGTCTGCCCTGTTCCCATGATGCACTGGGCCAGGGACAGACTAATTTGCATGTAGCCAGGTTCTGAGCTGGGATGGTAAAGTGAGCTAAAAAACGGTGATGGATCAAGCCTTGATCTGTTGACTGGGTAGGAGTGTCTTGCTTAATTCAGATACTCTGTCCATCACCACCCCCTTTTTGTAACTCGTTTTGTCCACCATAAGCGTGGAAGGGTATGCTCAGACATGAGTCCCTTGCTCACTGCACCATCAGGATTCAAGCAAGCCGGGCCGAAGACGGCTGGAATGCCAGAAACCGGTCCCCGGAAGCTTGTTTCCTTTCCAGTATAAGAATTGGCTTGGTAGTTTGGTCTGCCCTGTTCCCATGATGCACTGGGCCAGGGACAGACTAATTTGCATGTAGCCAGGTTCTGAGCTGGGATGGTACAGTGAGCTAAAAAACGGTGATGGATCAAGCCTTGATCTGTTGACTGGGTAGGAGTGTCTTGCTTAATTCAGATACTCTGTCCATCACCACCCCCTTTTTGTAACTCGTTTTGTCCACCATAAGCGTGGAAGGGTATGCTCAGACATGAGTCCCTTGCTCACTGTACCATCAGGATTCAAGCAAGCCGGGCCGAAGACGGCTGTAATGCCAGAAACCGGTCCCCGGAAGCTTGTTTCCTTTCCAGTATAAGAATTGGCTTGGTAGTTAGGTCTGCCCTGTTCCCATGACGCACTGGGCCAGGGACAGACTAATTTGCATGTAGCCAGGTTCTGAGCTGGGATGGTACAGTGAGCTAAAAAACGGTGATGGATCAAGCCTTGATCTGTTGACTGGGTACGAGTGTCTTGCTTAATTCAGATGCTCTGTCCATCACCACCCCCTTTTTGTAACTCGTTTTGTCCACCATAAGCGTGGAAGGGTATGCTCAGACATGAGTCCCTTGCTCACTGTACCATCAGGATTCAAGCAAGCTGGGCCGAAGACAGCTGTAATGCCAGAAACCGGTCCCCAGAAGCTTGTTTCCTTTCCAGTATAAGAATTGGCTTGGTAGTTTGGTCTGCCCTGTTCCCATGATGCACTGGGCCAGGGACAGACTAATTTGCATGTAGCCAGGTTCTGAGCTGGGATGGTACAGTGAGCTAAAAACGGTGATGGATCAAGCCTTGATCTGTTGACTGGGTAGGAGTGTCTTGCTTAATTCAGATACTCTGTCCATCACCACCCCCTTTTTGTAACTCGTTTTGTCCACCATAAGCGTGGAAGGGTATGCTCAGACATGAGTCCCTTGCTCACTGTACCATCAGGATTCAAGCAAGCCGGGCCGAAGACGGCTGTAATGCCAGAAACCGGTCCCCGGAAGCTTGTTTTCTTTCCAGTATAAGAATTGGCTTGGTAGTTTGGTCTGCCCTGTTCCCATGATGCACTGGGCCAGGGACAGACTAATTTGCATGTAGCCAGGTTCTGAGCTGGGATGGTACAGTAAGCTAAAAAACAGTGATGGATCAAGCCTTGATCTGTTGACTGGGTAGGAGTGTCTTGCTTAATTCAGATACTCTGTCCATCACCACCCCCTTTTTGTAACTCGTTTTGTCCACCATAAGCGTGGAAGGGTATGCTCAGACATGAGTCCCTTGCTCACTGTACCATCAGGATTCAAGCAAGCCGGGCCGAAGACGGCTGTAATGCCAGAAACCGGTCCCCGGAAGCTTGTTTCCTTTCCAGTATAAGAATTGGCTTGGTAGTTTGGTCTGCCCTGTTCCCATGATGCACTGGGCCAGGGACAGACTAATTTGCATGTAGCCAGGTTCTGAGCTGGGATGGTACAGTGAGCTAATAAACGGTGATGGATAAAGCCTTGATCTGTTGACTGGGTAGGAGTGTCTTGCTTAATTCAGATACTCTGTCCATCACCACCCCCTTTTTGTAACTCGTTTTGTCCACCATAAGCGTGGAAGGGTATGCTCAGACATGAGTCCCTTGCTCACTGTATCATCAGGATTCAAGCAAGCCGGGCCGAAGACGGCTGTAATGCCAGAAACCGGTCCCCGGAAGCTTGTTTCCTTTCCAGTATAAGAATTGGCTTGGTAGTTTGGTCTGCCCTGTTCCCATGATGCACTGGGCCAGGGACAGACTAATTTGCATGTAGCCAGGTTCTGAGCTGGGATGGTACAGTGAGCTAAAAAACGGTGATGGATCAAGCCTTGATCTGTTGACTGGGTAGGAGTGTCTTGCTTAATTCAGATACTCTGTCCATCACCACCCCCTTTTTGTAACTCGTTTTGTCCACCATAAGCGTGGAAGGGTATGCTCAGACATGAGTCCCTTGCTCACTGTACCATCAGGATTCAAGCAAGCCGGGCCGAAGACGGCTGTAATGCCAGAAACCGGTCCCCGGAAGCTTGTTTCCTTTCCAGTATAAGAATTGGCTTGGTAGTTTGGTCTGCCCTGTTCCCATGATGCACTGGGCCAGGGACAGACTAATTTGCATGTAGCCAGGTTCTGAGCTGGGATGGTACAGTGAGCTAAAAAACGGTGATGGATCAAGCCTTGATCTGTTGACTGGGTAGGAGTGTCTTGCTTAATTCCGATACTCTGTCCATCACCACCCCCTTTTTGTAACTCGTTTTGTCCACCATAAGCGTGGAAGGGTATGCTCAGACGTGAGTCCCTTGCTCACTGTACCATCAGGATTCAAGCAAGCCGGGCCGAAGACGGCTGTAATGCCAGAAACCGGTCCCCGGAAGCTTGTTTCCTTTCCAGTATAAGAATTGGCTTGGTAGTTTGGTCTGCCCTGTTCCCATGATGCACTGGGCCAGGGACAGACTAATTTGCATGTAGCCAGGTTTTGAGCTGGGATGGTACAGTGAGCTAAAAAACTGTGATGGATCAAGCCTTGATCTGTTGACTGGGTAGGAGTGTCTTGCTTAATTCAGATACTCTGTCCATCACCACCCCCTTTTTGTAACTCGTTTTGTCCACCATAAGCGTGGAAGGGTATGCTCAGACATGAGTCCCTTGCTCACTGTACCATCAGGATTCAAGCAAGCCGGGCCGAAGACGGCTGTAATGCCAGAAACCGGTCGGCGGAAGCTTGTTTCCTTTCCAGTATAAGAATTGGCTTGGTAGTTTGGTCTGCCCTGTTCCCATGATGCACTGGGCCAGGGACAGACTAATTTGCATGTAGCCAGGTTTTGAGCTGGGATGGTACAGTGAGCTAAAAAACGGTGATGGATCAAGCCTTGATCTGTTGACTGGGTAGGAGTGTCTTGCTTAATTCAGATACTCTGTCCATCACCACCCCCTTTTTGTAACTCGTTTTGTCCACCATAAGCGTGGAAGGGTATGCTCAGACATGAGTCCCTTGCTCACTGTACCATCAGGATTCAAGCAAGCCGGGCCGAAGACGGCTGTAATGCCAGAAACCGGTCGGCGGAAGCTTGTTTCCTTTCCAGTATAAGAATTGGCTTGGTAGTTTGGTCTGCCCTGTTCCCATGATGCACTGGGCCAGGGACAGACTAATTTGCATGTAGCCAGGTTCTGAGCTGGGATGGTACAGTGAGCTAAAAAACGGTGATGGATCAAGCCTTGATCTGTTGACTGGGTAGGAGTGTCTTGCTTAATTCAGGTACTCTGTCCATCACCACCCCCTTTTTGTAACTCGTTTTGTCCACCATAAGCGTGGAAGGGTATGCTCAGACATGAGTCCCTTGCTCACTGTACCATCAGGATTCAAGCAAGCCGGGCCGAAGATGGCTGTAATGCCAGAAACCGGTCCCAGGAAGCTTGTTTCCTTTCCAGTATAAGAATTGGCTTGGTAGTTTGGTCTGCCCTGTTCCCATGATGCACTGGGCCAGGGACAGACTAATTTGCATGTAGCCAGGTTCTGAGCTGGGATGGTACAGTGAGCTAAAAAACGGCGATGGATCAAGCCTTGATCTGTTGACTGGGTAGGAGTGTCTTGCTTAATTCAGATACTCTGTCCATCACCACCCCCTTTTTGTAACTCGTTTTGTCCACCATAAGCGTTGAAGGGTATGCTCAGACATGAGTCCCTTGCTCACTGTACCATCAGGATTCAAGCAAGCCGGGCCGAAGACGGCTGTAATTCCAGAAACCGGTCCCCGGAAGCTTGTTTCCTTTCCAGTATAAGAATTGGCTTGGTAGTTTGGTCTGCCCTGTTCCCATGATGCACTGGGCCAGGGACAGACTAATTTGCATGTAGCCAGGTTCTGAGCTGGGATGGTACAGTGAGCTAAAAAACGGTGATGGATCAAGCCTTGATCTGTTGACTGGGTAGGAGTGTCTTGCTTAATTCAGATACTCTGTCCATCACCACCCCCTTTTTGTAACTCGTTTTGTCCACCACAAGCGTTGAAGGGTATGCTCAGACATGAGTCCCTTGTTCACTGTACCATCAGGATTCAAGCAAGCCGGGTCGAAGACGGCTGTAATGCCAGAAACCGGTCCCCGGAAGCTTGTTTCCTTTCCAGTATAAAAATTGGCTTGGTAGTTTGGTCTGCCCTGTTCCCATGATGTACTGGGCCAGGGACAGACTAATTTGCATGTAGCCAGGTTCTGAGCTGGGATGGTACAGTGAGCTAAAAAACGGTGATGGATCAAACCTTGATCTGTTGACTGGGTAGGAGTGTCTTGCTTAATTCAGATACTCTGTCCATCACCACCCCCTTTTTGTAACTCGTTTTGTCCACCATAAGCGTGGAAGGGTATGCTCAGACATGAGTCCCTTGCTCACTGTACCATCAGGATTCAAGCAAGCCGGGCCGAAGACGGCTGTAATGCCAGAAACCGGTCCCCGGAAGCTTGTTTCCTTTCCAGTATAAGAATTGGCTTGGTAGTTTGGTCTGCCCTGTTCCCATGATGCACTGGGCCAGGGACAGACTAATTTGCATGTAGCCAGGTTCTGAGCTGGGATGGTACAGTGAGCTAAAAAACGGTGATGGATCAAGCCTTGATCTGTTGACTGGGTAGGAGTGTCTTGCTTAATTCAGATACTCTGTCCATCACCACCCCCTTTTTGTAACTCGTTTTGTCCACCATAAGCGTGGAAGGGTATGCTCAGACATGAGTCCCTTGCTCACTGTACCATCAGGATTCAAGCAAGCCGGGCCGAAGACGGCTGTAATGCCAGAAACCGGTCCCCGGAAGCTTGTTTCCTTTCCAGTATAAGAATTGGCTTGGTAGTTTGGTCTGCCCTGTTCCCATGATGCACTGGGCCAGGGACAGACTAATTTGCATGTAGCCAGGTTCTGAGCTGGGATGGTACAGTGAGCTAAAAAACGGTGATGGATCAAGCCTTGATCTGTTGACTGGGTAGGAGTTTCTTGCTTAATTCCGATACTCTGTCCATCACCACCCCCTTTTTGTAACTCGTTTTGTCCACCATAAGCGTGGAAGGGTATGCTCAGACATGAGTCCCTTGCTCACTGTACCATTAGGATTCAAGCAAGCCGGGCCGAAGACAGCTGTAATGCCAGAAACCGGTCCCCGGAAGCTTGTTTCCTTTCCAGTATAAGAATTGGCTTGGTAGTTTGGTCTGCCCTGTTCCCATGATGCACTGGGGCAGGGACAGACTAATTTGCATGTAGCCAGGTTCTGAGCTGGGATGGTACAGTGAGCTAAAAAACGGTGATGGATCAAGCCTTGATCTGTTGACTGGGTAGGAGTGTCTTGCTTAATTCAGATACTCTGTCCATCACCACACCCTTTTTGTAACTCGTTTTGTCCACCATAAGCGTGAAAGGGTATGCTCAGACATGAGTCCCTTGCTCACTGTACCATCAGGATTCAAGCAAGCCGGGCCGAAGACGGCTGTAATGCCAGAAACCGGTCCCCGGAAGCTTGTTTCCTTTCCAGTATAAGAATTGGCTTGGTAGTTTGGTCTGCCCTGTTCCCATGATGCACTGGGACAGGGACATACTAATTTGCATGTATCCAGGTTCTGAGCTGGGATGGTACAGTGAGCTAAAAAACGGTGATGGATCAAGCCTTGATCTGTTGACTGGGTAGGAGTGTCTTGCTTAATTCAGATACTCTGTCCATCACCACCCCCTTTTTGTAACTCGTTTTGTCCACCATAAGCGTGGAAGGGTATGCTAAGACATGAGTCCCTTGCTCACTGTACCATCAGGATTCAAGCAAGCCGGGCCGAAGACGGCTGTAATGCCAGAAACCGGTCCCCGGAAGCTTGTTTCCTTTCCAGTATAAGAATTGGCTTGGTAGTTTGGTCTGCCCTGTTCCCATGATGCACTGGGCCAGGGACAGACTAATTTGCATGTAGCCAGGTTCTGAGCTGGGATGGTACAGTGAGCTAAAAAACGGTGATGGATCAAGCCTTGATCTGTTGACTGGGTAGGAGTGTCTTGCTTAATTCAGATACTCTGTCCATCACCACCCCCTTTTTGTAACTCGTTTTGTCTACCATAAGCGTGGAAGGGTATGCTCAGACATGAGTCCCTTGCTCACTGTACCATCAGGATTCAAGCAAGCCGGGCCGAAGACGGCTGTAATGCCAGAAACCAGTCCCCGGAAGCTTGTTTCCTTTCCAGTATAAGAATTGGCTTGGTAGTTTGGTCTGCCCTGTTCCCATGATGCACTGGGCCAGGGACAGACTAATTTGCATGTAGCCAGGTTCTGAGCTGGGATGGTACAGTGAGCTAAAAAACGGTGATGGATCAAGCCTTGATCTGTTGACTGGGTAGGAGTGTCTTGCTTAATTCCGATACTCTGTCCATCACCACCCCCTTTTTGTAACTCGTTTTGTCCACCATAAGCGTGGAAGGGTATGCTCAGACATGAGTCCCTTGCTCACTGTACCATTAGGATTCAAGCAAGCCGGGCGGAAGACAGCTGTAATGCCAGAAACCGGTCCCCGGAAGCTTGTTTCCTTTCCAGTATAAGAATTGGCTTGGTAGTTTGGTCTGCCCTGTTCCCATGATGCACTGGGGCAGGGACAGACTAATTTGCATGTAGCCAGGTTCTGAGCTGGGATGGTACAGTGAGCTAAAAACGGTGATGGATCAAGCCTTGATCTGTTGACTGGGTAGGAGTGTCTTGCTTAATTCAGATACTCTGTCCATCACCACCCCCTTTTTGTAACTCGTTTTGTCCACCATAAGCGTGGAAGGGTATGCTCAGACATGAGTCCCTTGCTCACTGTACCATCAGGATTCAAGCAAGCCGGGCCGAAGACGGCTGTAATGCCAGAAACCGGTCCCCGGAAGCTTGTTTCCTTTCCAGTATAAGAATTGGCTTGGTAGTTTGGTCTGCCCTGTTCCCATGATGCACTGGGACAGGGACAGACTAATTTGCATGTAGCCAGGTTCTGAGCTGGGATGGTACAGTGACCTAAAAAACGGTGATGGATCAAGCCTTGATCTGTTGACTGGGTAGGAGTGTCTTGCTTAATTCAGATACTCTGTCCATCACCACCCCCTTTTTGTAACATGGAATTAAGGAGCAGGGCTGCTCTTGCACTCAGGGGCAATGGGTCAACCATTGTGAGTGAGCAAAATACAAGTGTGTCAGCCGTCTGTGGTGTGACAGTGGGCTGGGCCCCAGAGTTCTCATTAGAGTCACTTGAAGCATTGGGATCTTCTTCTTCGGGCATGAAAATGTGCGGAGTGTCCGAATGGTCTGAGGTTGAGAGATTTGCCCCCATTTCTTCTGCTGCTTGTATGGCCTTCCGACGCCCTGCTATGATCTGCTCCAGGTCTGGTAGTGCGAGTGTTTTATGAAGTGGTTGCTTTCTAGATTGACTTCAGGTATTCCTTGCTCCGCATCTTGGAGGCCTGGTTGTCTTCAACTCCGATGCTCTGGCACTTTTCTGATTTGGGCCAATCTGTAAGTTCAGGTCCATTCTGTCTGCTGCTTCCTGCGGATCTGTGAAGAATACTGTAGTATTGTAAGGAATTATTTTGAGCCTTGCCGGGAACAACAGGGAGGATTGAATGCTTTGATTCCGTAGTAGTCTCTTTATCTCAAGAAATGAAGCTCATTTCTGCTGTACCACTCTGGAGTAATCTGGGAAGAGCATGAAGTGTTTATCCACTACCGTGATGGAATTATTCTGTTTGGCCGCTGGTAATATGGCATCCCTGTCCCGAAAGTGGAGAAGCTTTATCAGCATGGGGCGAGCCCGGGGCGGTCGTCGTGCCGGAACCCTGTGTGCTCTTTCAATCAAAAAGTATGAGGTGAGTTCCTCCCGTGGTGTAAAGCACAGGAGTCAGGCCTCTGTATATTCAATGGATCATTCCCCTCCACTCCCTCTTGCAGGTTCAGGATACACAAGTTACTTCGCCTGGAGCACCCTTCCAGATCACAGGTTCTGTCCTCCAGGGTCATGACACCGGCCTGTAAGTCTTTTATGGAGTCCTGTTGTGCTTCAGTTTTAGGTATTGTTGCCAACAGCATTTTTCCCCATCTCCCACCTACTCCGCCAGCCATGGTCCGTGGCCAGGGTGCCGAAGCGCTCCTCCATGGTTACCCTTGAGAGCTCTATGGCCGCTAGTACCTTGTTAAGTTTTTCGAACATGATTGCCGCATCTTGGAGGCCTGGTTGTCTTCAGCTCCGATGCTCTGGCACTTTTCTGATTTGGGCCAATCTGTAAGTTCAGGTCCATTCTGTCTGCTGCTTCCTGCGGATCTGTGAAGAATACTGTAGTATTGTAAGGAATTATTTTGAGCCTTGCCGGGAACAACAGGGAGGATTGAATGCTTTGATTCCGTAGTAGTCTCTTTATCTCAAGAAATGAAGCTCATTTCTGCTGTACCACTCTGGAGTAATCTGGGAACAGCATGAAGTGTTTATCCACTACCGTGATGGAATTATTCTGTTTGGCCGCTGGTAATATGGCATCCCTGTCCCGAAAGTGGAGAAGCTTTATCAGCATGGGGCGAGCCCGGGGCGGTCGTCGTGCCGGAACCCTGTGTGCTCTTTCAATCAAAAAGTATGAGGTGAGTTCCTCCCGTGGTGTAAAGCACAGGAGTCAGGCCTCTGTATATTCAATGGATCATTCCCCTCCACTCCCTCTTGCAGGTTCAGGATACACAAGTTACTTCGCCTGGAGCACCCTTCCAGATCACAGGTTCTGTCCTCCAGGGTCATGACACCGGCCTGTAAGTCTTTTATGGAGTCCTGTTGTGCTTCAGTTTTAGGTATTGTTGCCAACAGCATTTTTCCCCATCTCCCACCTACTCCGCCAGCCATGGTCCGTGGCCAGGGTGCCGAAGCGCTCCTCCATGGTTACCCTTGAGAGCTCTATGGCCGCTAGTACCTTGTTAAGTTTTTCGAACATGATTGCCTTTTGACCTGCTGGAGCTGGGGACCCCGGTCTCGTCTGACGGGGGTCCTGTTGAGGCGTCCCATAGTCGTGGCTAGGGATGTAAGCACCCAGCCACCCCATTTGTTTGGCTATCCGGTGGCCGTGCCCACGACTCTCCGTTTCTGGGTCAGTTCTGTCCAGATCCCCCGCCTAGTCTTGTTGTGTTCGCAACACTCTCTCCTAGAGGGGTGATGGGCCTTTGGGTAATGCACAGTGGTAATTCCTGGCAGGACTGGCCTCCCTTCCTCCTCTGAGTGTCCTTGGGTTCTCCAACCAGGCCTCTGAATACAGGCTGATTCGGACCTAGTTTGTTAAGCACCCCTCTTTGATTATCCGGGCTGGGGCTATGGCTCTGCTTGCCACCACTTCGTGGGAGAGGCAGGTGATGTCTGCTGCTGTTGGACCCCTTGAAAGGCTGTCTGTAGGGAAGTCGCAGTGCAGCTGTGGTTTGTGGATGGAAGGCGGGGGAAGGGGAGCCCCCGGCTTTTTCAGCACAGTTCTCTAACTTGGTTGTTTAGGCCTTTCTCCCCGTTCCGTGCCGCATTCGCCACAGCCCTTTTCCCCCCTTAAGCCACCTCTATGGGAGCACTCCTCATGGCAATATCTGTGACCCTTGGTGAGAAAGGAACGTCTTCTGCCTCTCAAATGTCCACAGCGATGTCTCTGAGCTCCACTCACCAACCACGGGAGCAAGGTGATGTGGAGCCCCTTGTAATCGCTCCTCTTTTCCCTGGTTGGCATGTTCCCTCAGTGATGCCCCTTATGGGGTAACTCTTCTCCTAGGCTAATGCTGCTGTGGCCCCCGGCTTTCTCTAGGCCCCAAAAGCTTTCTGGAAGGGAGATGAGTGGAGCCCTTTATTCGGCAGAGCCCGTCCGTTAATAGTGGTGGCGGGGGAGGGGGTTTCGGTTGTGTCTACACACCCCGTGACCTGATTCCTTCCCCACCCTCTAGGTTGCAGGTTCAGTCCTCCCTACTTTCTTCCCCACGTAGACCCTGTGAAGTCCTTGCTGCCCCCAGTGGCTGCAGCCACTCCTCTGGAAGCACCTAGAGTTCGAGATGATGGCAGGTGTAAAGCCTCGCCCTGGGACTCAGGAGGTCACTGGGCAATGTTCAGGGGTGTTGCGGGTGTGAGATGGTCGCCGTTGTCAAGGGCGCTCGCCACAGGGTCCCTCCCAGTCTACGGCTCGGTCAGGCATCTAGCAGTGCTTCTCGGTGGTGCCGCTTTCTTTCACCTCTGGGTCCCACCCTCCGCCACCGTCCAACGCGCTTCGGTGCCCCCCGCTCACCTCTCGGGCCAATTTGTCCCTCACAGTCACTGGAGTCCCGGTCCTTCTGGGTTTCACCACCGGCCCCTGGAGGCAGCAGGCGGCTGCCATTTTGGAGTCAGGCACTTCCCGCTATGTGGTTCGCCAGAGATGCTTCGTTTTCTCCCTTCTCGGCTTGGGACCGCCACCCCTGCTGACACCTCTGCCGTTCAGGAGTGCGGCGCAAGCCTTCCGGTGTGGCTTGGGGCCCCACCTCAGTCGATGGATGTCGCTTGTCGGGTTCCTGGCACAGAGCTCTAGCGAGTTGTGTCCGTCATCGTGGCTAGCGAAGCCACGCCCCCATGTAAGATTTTCAGGATATGTACAATACATTTAAATGTAACTCTTTTACATATTCAGTGGCTATCTTGAAAAGATGGCACGGATATAGTGCTCCTGGACCTACAATGGACACTCCTGCCCTAGTTATATGTAGGTTTCATCAATGTTGTTTCAGCGTGGGCTTTGTTATTGTTTATCAGTTGCTCAACCTAATTAATTTTTAAGGAGACTATACAAATATAAAATAGGTTTAGCAGCTTAAATGTGTATATCAACATGTATTTTATTATAGGGGCACAGCTTACAATTCTTCTTGGTATAGGGAGATATGTAGAATAATATACAGGTACAAAAGTGAATACATTTTAAAAAATTTTCAGCTTGAGGGTAATTAACCTATTTCACTGAATGCAAGATAAAACAATTTCCTCCCAATATCACATGATATTCAGAGGCTTGTGAGTTGAATCTTTTCAGCAGATGCCACACGATAGCTTAGTGCATTCTCATGTTGCAAATTACTTCTGAACCATACCAATTTCATTCGTACATGATGTGCATTCAAATATAAGACACACCTTAAACTTCAAAACAGTTTGTATTCATTGTCCACTATGTGTGCACTTGGGAACATTGTGTCAAAAATATTTAAAAGACAGGTCCTGGAGGTTTATAGGCCTAGGGAGAGTGGGACCTGGTTATTGTAGAGTAGGGGGTGATGTTGCACCTTCTACACAGGGTGTTGCCACCCACAAAGGAAAATGAGGTGGATGGAGGAGTGGGTGCAATGCCACCAAAGACAAAAATGTATGAATCATATATGCTCAGGAAGTTAGTGTATCTGATGCATATGTATCACTTGCTAACAGTCTATGTGAAGGAATTCTTGGTGGTTTGACACTTAAGCCCCTCTTTAAAAAACAAAAATCTTAAGGGAGTACATGACAACCTCACAGCCTCCTAGGGAGGTACAGTCTTGCCTGTATAGCTCGCTTAAAGCATTGCGGCATGTACTTAAAGTTGGGGGTCTTCCTGGCTACTCCCCTGGCCTCCCTCTAAATAATGTGGGCGGGCAAATGGACAAATCTTTAACCATTATTACTCTGTCTGGCTGTAGAAAATGTGTTGTTGGTGGCAGGGATGGAGTAGTCTCCACTGTCAACATACTGAAGTTCCTCTTGACTCTAAATGCAGCAGGCGAACCTTCAGTTTGGTGGAGAGGATACTTGCTCGCCTGTCAAGCACTAAACATCCAGTACTTCTCTTAGTGATGATCTTCAATATTCTCAATTTTGTAGTGTTTCGTGGCCACTGCAACTGTGCTCTTAAAATGTACATTTCAAATCAATGAATTTTGAATAATTCCAATGTTAGAAATGGGAGTCTCTAGTTGGCAGAGGTTTGCACTTTTGTCCAAGTAGGGACCCTTGTTTTTAGTAAGGGACGGGTAAGGGGGTTACACACTTTAGATAACACATGCTCACCCACTTAGTAGCTTGGCACAAACAGATAGGCTTATCCCTGTACGATGTTGTGACAGGCACAAGTCCAGAGGTGCGTTGGCCGGGCATGGACTAACGGTCACCCACAAAACAATATCTTGGAAACAAAGTCAACAGACGATGTATGGCGTCAGTGCTGAGGCAAAGCTGGTTCCCTTGTGCCACGTGGGAGGTGAGGCATTGAGTCTGTGAGGAGGTGAGGCGTCGAGTCCAGGACAGGGAAATTAGGTGGAGTTGGCAGAGAGGCATCAGTTCTGGTGGGGCAATGCCATTTCGAAGAGTTTGTGAAGTCACCCTTGTCCATTATCGGCTCTGCGATAATGGGATGCAGGTGGTGGCAGTGACAGCATTAGTACGACCACCGGTGACAGGAAGGCCGACAACTGCAGGCATCAACAGGAGTTAAAGGGTTTCAGAACTGCAGTGTAGGGTAGGTCGTGCATCGTGCACTTCACGAGCGGTGCCCCCAGCCTTGGTGCAGGTTGCGGCGTCACTGGTGGCATGGCTGATGGCGTCAGAGTAGTTTTTCTTGCTTTTCACCACCAACCGTTCAATTTTCAGGGCTCAGGAACTAGAATTTGTGCCCTTTTGAATGCAGGAGTCCACAGAGGAGTCCAGGTGCTGGTCAGTGGGTGCAGTTGAAGTTGTTGTGGTCATGAGACTTCAGAACAGGAGGCAAGTACACACAAGCTCTTGGAGATTCTTCTCAAGCAGGCTCACAACAAAGTTCCAGTCTTTGTCCTCTCCTTGGCAAAAGCAGAAACTGCAGGCCAACCCAGCAAAGCACACACAACAAAGGGGCAGTACACTTCCTTACATCTTTCCAGCTCTTCTCCTTGTCAGAGGTTCCTCTTAAGTCCAGAAGTGATCTAATTCTCTGGGGGTTTCCTTCCAAAACTTATACCACATTTTCTCTTTGTTCTCTTTGTGGCATGAGTCTCTGAACATAGTCCAAACCAGTTCTGTCCTCTCTAGTACAGCATGACTGCAGGAGGTGGAGACAGCATTGTGCAAGAGAGACACAGCCTATTCAGGTGCAAGTGAAACTCCTCCCACTACTCTAAATTCAGCCCGGCCTATTCAGTCCAGCTATGAGTAAGCCAGGAAAGGCAGGACACACCTCAACCCTTCCTTGTGGCTGTCTATAGTGAATGCACATCCCCAGCACCTGTCATTCCAAAACCAGACAGTCAATACTCAAATAGCAGAGGCACAAAGAATTGTTAAACAAGAAAATGCCTACTTTCTAAAAGTGCAAAAACACAAGAACACCTGGTATCCAACTTAATTTAAATACAGCAACAACACTATATTCCTTTGGTGGTGGGGTTGTTTATTCACCCTAATTTCACAATACCAATATGTCATAAACTTCAACATAACTATAACACAACACAAAACAAATATGACATGTATGTACAAGAAATACGCCACAATCTTTTCTTTGGCGTTTCTTATGTCCTGAATTCATCAATTGACTTTGCCTATACGTGCATCCAACTATTTGTCATCATAAATTGACATTGCCGACGCGTTTACAGTACCGCAGTATTCTCTACGGGCTCTCATCAGGGCTCCTTAGTAACAACACATTGGAAACATCTGTAGGACAAGCAAAATGGAAAATCACTCTTTTAGCCTTTACCTTTCTCACTATTTTTTTTACATACATGTCATATTTGTTTTGTGTTATAGCTCAGTTGAAGTTTATGACATATTGGTATTGTGTTATATTTATGTTTATGATGTCAAATTAATGGCAAAGTTATTTGTGGTGAACATTCTAAATGTTGTATAAATTGTGTATGTCGTTTGATATGTGTTTTTCTATAGGGATATGAGATTCCTTACACAATAAGAAATAGAGTAATTGAGAAATTAGGGTGAATAAACAACCCCACCACCACAGGAATATAGTGTGGTTGCTGTATTTAAATTAAGTAGGATACCAGGTGTTCTTGTGTTTTTGCATTTATAAATGGCCCTACCTGGGTCCTGTTTGTTCGGCCTGACCCCCTTCTTTGTTCTACTTTCTAAAAGTGGCATTTTCAAAGACACAATTTCAAAACCATCTCCCTAAAAAGATGTGTTATTAAATTCTGAGTTCAGAGTACCTAAACTCCATTTGTCTATCTTGTCCTAATGGAAAGTTGTAATTGTAAGATGTTACAAAGCAACTCCCATGTTAGCCAATGGGACAGATAACCTTTCATTAGTGAAAAACAAAATTGGCAGAATTTCACTATCAGGACATGTAAAACACCCCAGCACATGTCCTACCTTTTACATACACTGCACCCTGCCCATGGTGTACCTAGGGCCTACCTGAGTGGTACTTACATGTAAGAAAAGGGAGGGTTGGGGCTTGCCAGGCCGACATGGCATTTAAAACTGTGCATGCAGACACTGAAATGGCAGGTCTGAGGTACATTTGCAGGACTATTCATGTGGGTGGCACAATCTATGCTGCACTTCCACTAATAGCATTTGATGTATAGGCCCTGGGTACACACAGTGCATTGTTCTAGGGGCTTACCAGTGAATCAAATATGCCAATCATGGATAATCAATCCTAATAACAATTTATACAGGAAGTACTTGCACTTTGACACTAATCACCAGCAGCAAAGTGCCCAAAGCATCTAAGCCAGCAAAAACAAAATCCAGCATACTGTCCAAAACACATGAGCAGGAGGCAAAAAGTCAGGGGTAATCACGCCAAGGATGCTACATCTAACGTCTAATATCTGCTGAAATGAGCTGTATCATGAAGTGATTATCAGAAATCAAATGAGCCATTCCCAATCAGTTGAAAAAGTCACCCTGGCTTAAAATAATACACTTGGGGCCAGATGTAGGTGGCCCAATACCGGTCGGTAACGGCCAAAAATCGGTAATTTCGCCATTACCGACCGGTATTGGGATTTCGGGATGTAGGGGACCAAAAAGTAGCCAAACCGGTAAATATACCGAATCGGTAAAGTTACCAAATCGGTAACGCTACCGAATCGGTAATTATTCCGAATCTGTAAATTTACAGAATCGGTAAAGTTACAGAATCGGAAACTTTACCAATTCGGTATAATTACCGAATCCGTGAAGTTTCCGAATCAGTAAAGTTACCGAATCGGTAACTTTACCGAATCGGTAAATAAGAAATGGTAAAAATGATTTTCGAGATGTAGGTCACCTTTTAAATACCGAATTTGCATGAAATTCGGTATTTAAGAGTCGGTAATTACCATGGATTGAAATCAGGTGGTAACCAGGTGGAGGCTATAAAAAAAGCCTCAAAATGCACCACTAACACCAGAATGGCAGTGTTCTATGTCATTGCGAGGCGGCTACGGCTCCAGGCAGAAGGAGAGAGGGTCTGGAGGAGAGAGGAACAGGTGTATAGGCAGAGGATCACACTATTCCAGCTAACTGAGCCTGAGATCCTACGGAGGTACAGGCTGGCCACACAAACAATCCTGGAACTCATCAGGGACCTCCACCCACTTTTGGACCATCCAACCCCAAGGGCGCACGCCATCCCACCCCATGTGCAGATGCTGTGCAGCCTACACCTGCTTGCATCTGGAAGCTACTAGAGTGTTGTTGCTGCGGTAGGTGGGGTGTCCCAGAGCTGTCTGTCCCGTTTCTTTCAAAAATTCCTCGATGCCATGTTGCAGAGAATGCAGCACTACATTAGCTTCCCTGCAACGCATTCAGAACTGCTAAGGACAAAGACAGACTTCTATCAGATGGCGCAGTTCCCTAAAATCATTGGCTGCATTGATGGTACCCACATACCAATATGCCCACCTGCTGCCACAGAGTACATTTATCGGAACCGTAAATCCACCCACACCATAAATGTACAGGTGATCTGTCACGCAAAATACGTGATCACTGACAGTAGCAAAATTCCCAGGGAGTACCCACGACTCCTACATCTTCCAAAACAGTGGGATTTACGCACGCCTGACTGCGGGGGAATTCGGAGAAGGATACTTGCTAGGTGAGACACTGTGTGAAAATCACTTGCATCGTATTACAGGTGGATGTGTGTGAGCATGTCATTAATTTTAATTTCTTCTCACTGTCCCCTAACAGTGCATATGCCCTCCGGTCCTTCATCCTCACACCATACCTCAACCCAACAACACCTAGTCAGAGGAGATACAACAGGACACACAAAACAACTAGAAACACTGTGGAGCGCACCTTTGACATGTGGAAGAGCAGGTTTTGTTGCCTCCATAAAAGTGGAGGGGCCCGCCAGTACACACCAATCACCTGCTGCAAAATGATAGCAGCCTGTGCAATGCTACACAACCTGGCGGTCAAGAAGGGCACAGAAGTGGAAATCTCAGATTATGAGGACCATGACGACGAGGAAGCAGTGCCTGAACAACACACATCTGGAGGAGCAACATCAACTGATGGCAGACACAGACGGGAAGAGGTCACACACAACTATTTCTAAGTAAGTAAGGAGACAAAGACAGGCGTAGTATGCTACAACACTAGTTTAATTTTGTAAAGACGTTGGTTTTTTTAAGCACAAAAGTGCCACAAAAAGCGTATAACTGCAATGCACTCAGTTCTGTTTAACTTCACCATGAACTGTGAAAGTTATTTCTTAGCACACTTCCCGGGAACATTAGTAGGTGGTTCAACCTGCTCACTGTCTTGCTGGCCTGTGGCCTCAGCATGGCGCCTGCTCCTCCTAGTTTCAGGTACAAGGGTGCTTCCAATGCTGCTCCTGCTCGTGCTCTCCTCACTTACAGGCACATCCAGAGCAGCTGTGTGTGCAGTTTGTGCATTCAACAGCGCCTCAAGAGCACTGGTCATCCTGGCCATGCCCCTAGTGACCTCATTTGTGTTTTGTGTCATGGCCTCCTGCATGTTGTTGCTTCTCCTGCATAACAGGGATGTGGAAGTGGCCAGGCGGTTGATGGCTGTACTTTGGACATGTGCACGATGCCTATCCTTGTGCCTTGCAGCAAAATCATTATCCAGTTTGGTGCATAGTAGCTGCACCGAGTTGTTGATTCCCCGCATCCCTGCTGCCATCTCCTTGTTGACCTGTACCAGCTCACTGATGCCCTTTCCTATCTCTCCCATGTTACTATTCAGGGACCTCAGCTGTCGATGGCATGCCTGGATGGCTCTTCCCTGCATCCTTTGTATGCGCAATATGCTCCCCTCCAGACCAAGGAACACACTTGGACCCTCAACTGGTGCATCTGCTGGCCTTTCTTGCACTCTGTGGCGTCTTGCTGTACTATGGCCCATCCCTGCACTGGAGTGTGTTGTGCCAGTGCTCTCTCCTACAGGCAAGTTCTGTGGTCCGTCACCCTACATGTCAGCTGCTACGGACTCCAAATCAGGGAGTGGACCCACGACATGCCTCCTGCCTGGTTGTGATGGGGGTATCATATCATGCTGTGATGCTGGCATTTCTGGTGATGACAGCAGGAGAGGGGACTGAGATCTGCTAGGGGACGCCAGCAACTCTTGGGCCATTTCTGTGTCTTGGGCAGGTGGATGGCTACTTGCAGCAGCTTTGTCCTGTGGTAGGTTGAGGGCACTCTGTCCTGCATCCTGACTCTCCTCCCTCTCAGGTGGTGTCCGTCCAGCCTCCTGCGAACGCCTGCGAGACGTTTCACCTGTGGACACATGAGTGTACATTAGCTAAGCGCTACTGTCTCACAGTCACTACAAATAACACATTTGCCATGTTCTGTATGCAGTCATTACATGAACTAGTTGGGTGGTGTGCTGTATGACTTGTCCTGACATTTCCTGTCTACTTATCGCATCATGCATTGGCCCTGTATATTGCTAGCAGTACTGGACTTGGGTTCAATTGCCCACTAAGGGTACAGGTAAGGGTGTTGGTAATGGGGGGAATGCAGTGCATTTGTCTTACCTTTTTTGCTTGCAGCTCTGGCCGAGCTGTCTACTTCTCCCAGTCCGCAGACGCTGTCTGGTTCTATGGTTGAGGCCACCATCTCCTCCAGGTCAGTCGGGGGGGGGGTGCGGGGTTCTTGCCTCCGCCTGTTTTTGATGCCTGCTTGTGATGTTCTGCCATTTTCTTTTTGGTTTGGCTCCTCAGGTCATAAAAACGTTTTTTGAGGTCCTCTGTGTCCCTGGTGGTCACCCCAACGGCATTTACTTTCTCCATAATGTCCAGCCAGATTTTTCTTTTGGCTGATTCAGCCACAGTGAGGGACTGCCTGCCAAACAATTTGTGGTGCACCTTCACCACCTCCTCCACAAGGACCTGCAGCTCCATGCTGCTGAATTTCAGCTTCCTCCTCCTCTCATGCTGCTCTTTTTCTTGGCTGCTTGTCATTTTTCACTTTTAAAAGTGCTCAAAACCCTTTCTGCTGCTCCTGCACTCTGCTCAGCTCTAACTGCCTTTCCAGGAGCTTCTAATTAGTTACAGCTGCCTGTGTAGCCACTTCCTGGTAGGGAGGGGGAGGGTGGTAGCACCTGATTGGCTTCCTATTTGAGTTTCACTTTTGTGTGATTTCCGATTCGCCTTTTGGCCCATAGGAATGTATAGGGAATACCGATTCGGTAAATACCGATTCGGTAAGTTCCGATTGTCCGATACCGAATTTTACCGAATCAGTATTTTTTACCGAATTTTTTCCTGTAAACCATTTTCCGATTCTAAAATACCGATTCGGTAAAATTCGGTATTTTAGAATCGGTAAAATGGATTTACCTACATCTGGCCCTTGATTCTTACAACCACTGCAGGGACAACCGCACCTAGAAGAGGGACATTGCCTCCCACTTTAGCAAACTCTCAATAACACCACTGAGGTGTATTAGTTACTTTTCTGTCACTTTGTTCGCTATGATTGAGAGAGAAGCAACTTCTGTTGTACCAGAAAGCCATCAAATAGATTAGTTGGTTTTATCAAGTGAAGACAGGAAAGAGCAGATGTTCAACAGAGTGAAATATGCCAACAGTAATACAAGAAAAGGAAAGATACTTCAGGAGCACCACAAACCCCTGCTGGCAAACTTCTGAACTACATATTTTTGCATCTGCAAAATATAGCTTTAGTTATCTTGTTGAGCTTAAACAAAAGCATAAACATTCCAATCATAGAATGAATGGGGATGAAGTTCATCCCCCACCTCCTGTATTGGGCTGATATTTGAACACTATAAGAGCTTTTGACTATTGAACTAGACAATCCCTTAGAAGGTGAAACAGCTTAGTTGGTGGAAACACCCTGGGGAAGGGATATCAAATGGATGGAGGGAAAACAGAATAAGGGACTGAAGTCTGCGAGAAGCTTTAGGGGTAGAAACATCCCTTGCATGGTGATGGATGTTCACCCTTGCCCTAAGTGTCTCAGCTGCAGCAATGTCTGGAACCCTGATGTTGATAAATGTTGTCATGGACGAACATGGTTCATGCGTGTGATGGAGCAGATTTCATCTGCAGTCAGGCATTGTTTTATTTTTGTGCTTCAGACAGACTGCATTTAAATTGCCACACACATTTTGGTGCAAGTTAAAAACATGGCACATGAAAAACATGAAAGTGAGGCCTATTTAGTCTGAAATGCTTTTGCTGAATTAACATGTGTTTTTGCAATGTAGAGAAAAGTGGCCTTTTTATCTTTGAAGATTAATAGAATATGTTTCTCTCTTCCCAGCCCATCCCTAAATCCACTATTTCTGTCTTAAGAGACTTTGACTTGTTGCGTATTTTGATAAATATTTTCAGTTAATAACACCTCTTTTTCTTTGTTGCACATTGCACATTTATTTTGCATTTTGTCATAAATAATAGAAAAGCTGCTTTACACTAGTAGCTTGGCTAGGTAAACATTTATTAGTATAGAGTTGGGAAACATAATGGGCTGATTTACATGAAATTAATATTATCTTTGTGTTTGTTTTATTTTGGGGCCTACCATTAAATGGCTGCCTGTGAAACCAGCAAGGCTATGGCTTGCTTTGAAAGAGAAGAGAGCATGCACAGACTGTGGCAGCTTGACTCAAACTGCGGAAGGGGTCAAGGACACCTTGAACTGTACATTCTTGTGATTGTGCCAATGTACCAGTTTGATAAAGTATCCGTCCTGCTGCACTGTGACAGGAAGGAAGGAAACTATAGAAACATTTTTCCTAGTAAATGTTGCAAATGTTTATAAATGTATTATTCATGTATGCTTCTTTTGTTAAAACTGGTAAAGTCAGGTTTTTTAGAATGCGTCAGGAAAGTGAGAACTCATGCCATCATGACTGACCAATCAGGTACAGGTTTTCCTGAAGTTGAAACATTTTGTGTAGTCTGCCAAAATTTTGTGTATAAATTCTGACCTCTCCGGAGGAGGGGCTGGCTTTCTCAGCTCAGCTGGCTTCTAGGCTCATTAGGGGGGTGTGTGAGCTCTTGAGAGAAGGAACAGATTAGGTCAGACATCCTATGGGTTAGGTACGAGAACCGTCCCGGGAGATTGCTGAAGGGGAGGTGCGTCCGAGGAGAGTCAGGGGGAGGTTTCTTGCTTCCACGTCATATTTTGGCACTGCAGGCCACATTCCTTTGAGGCCTGTGAAGGAGGGGCTGCTTTCCTCTTTAGACACAGAGATGCACAGGGCACCAAACAGATAGAAAGGCTTTTTAGATTTAGATGCTAAACTTTAAGTTTATGCTTTGACTAATTAATTAGGTCTGAAAAGATTTATTTGACTTATGCATTTATTTCACTTAATTGGAGATTTTTGCAAACTATTTGATTTTTGATTAGCCTAACAAGACTATTTTTCTTAGAAACTTTTTAAGAATTTTGAATGACATTTTGTGCCACATTTTCTTTCCTATATTTAATGCTTATATGCAGACTGTAATATGTTCTGTATTAATGCTATTTTTCCTGTTTTCCAAATTCTGTAACCTGATTGATATTTTACTAATGAATAAAGGGTCAGAGAAAATTAACTTGTGACTAGAAAATAAAACCCTTTAAATACTCTACAACTCTCTTTATTGGCTTAAATAAATATTGCATTTTTGACTGTTCATCTTTATTTATAGTCTCCTGAAGGTATTACATGGTGTGAAGGGCCCAACACCTTTTGAGCGGTAAATTAGAGGTGGCATGAAGGTTTTGCATTGAGAAACTACCAGAAGAAATTACCGCTCCATCACGTGTGCGCCTTGATATAGACCTGTCTCACAGATTGTACTCTTATTGGACCTTAGAGGGATGTTCATAGCGCTAGCTTTATAGTGGTGAAAGGCTACTGCCTTTGCCATGAGTTGAGAAAGGAGGGGTTTGATTCATGCGCAAGAATCCCAGCATTAGCCAGCAGATAATAAGAGCAGACAGCTACATCCCTAAACCAAAGAGCGACTTGATCACCAAGTGGAATTTAAAACCCATTTGTGGGCACCACAAGTGTGGCAACTGCGTGGCCTGCCCCGCTACTATAGAAGGAAGTTCATTTGAACTTAATGGAGTGAAATGGAGACATGAAAGTTTCACAAATTGTAAGACTAAGAACGTCATTTATGCAGTGGTATGCCCTTGCAATAAAATATATATCGGAAAGACAAGCCAACAGGTTAATGCGGTGGACAGTTCTTGCATGGATTGACCCAAAATCTACATGTATTGAGACCGCTCTACTGTGGAAAGAGGCATATTTAATTATGAAATTCAATAGTATCAACCAGGGCCTCAACTGCATGAGCGAGCTAAACAGAGCTTAGAAGTCTCATGAGCTGTAATCAAATATATGGCGCTGTTGTCAGCTTCAGGACTTGTGTCTCTCTAATAAAGTATAAATGGGATCAGTATTGATATGTAGGGAAAAGACAACCGACCTGTGAAATTGAAATGCTTACCTTGGGCAAACAAATTGAAATACATGACTTCAATGAACTACATCTCCCAGAAGTCATTGTGAATGCAATTTGATCATCCCCTCCCGTGATTGGTCAGAAACGCATCATGTGACACTGATGCACCATCACATGACGTTTGATTCTGCTCGGCGAGCTGGTAGCAACAATGGAGGCAGATGCTCACTTGGAACCTTGAGCCTGAAGCTTTATTAGGTGAGCAACACACATTTTGCACTTGAATACAAGTGCTTCCAGCCAAAAACGATTTTTTACAATTCCTTTACATTTTTGCCCCTGCAGCCACAAATTATTTTTAAAGAGAGTGAAGGACTGTCAATTGTCACAACACTTCCTCTGCGGGGCCACGCCTTTGGGCCCCCCTCCCCGAGTAAGTAAATAACTTGCGCTCAGTTGTCACGTTGCAAACTTATCGAAACAGACACCGCGAAATTGCATGTACTATTTCTATTGCAGAAGTAAAGACCTGCAATTGCTGTCTATTGTTTACAAATCGTCTTGGCCACACAATATTGAAAACCAGGTAACTTTTTCCTTCCTTCCCCCATACATAGCTATCAGACAAAAGAATTACGCCCCATGAGCTCAATCATTCATAATGTGTTTTATTGCAGATTGGCAACCACTGTTTGTTACACATTGCTGATGGTCACATCTAACCGGCATAGTGCAGGTATGTGACCACAAACTTGTGCAGATAGAGAAAGAACTAGGGTTTTGGGAAGCACCTTTTTTAATAAAAACTCAAACCCCTCTCCCCCCTTTTTTGTCACAAACAGTCTGTTCGTAAGAAAGACTAATCCAGCCCTGATGAGAGTGCGGCAATTGATTTAACCGGCACCCGAAACGCGTCGGCAGACAAAGGAACTCAACTCCTTGGTTAAATATTGCAAATACACCCCCTTGTGTCCCTGATATTTCAGAGGATTTTGATTTATCCCAAATATAAGGGTGCTAGTTGTCTAATTTATCATTTTGTATGACAACTTTGTATTTTGTATTGTGTATATATTGATTGTTCTTTGTGACATTTCATTCGTTTGTATTGATGTTTGACTATTATGAGTTTATTTGTAATTGTATGTCAAAACACATTTTCACGTTGTTCATTTTCACTGTGTAAGTACTAATGTGGTATTTCGTTTAGTTGACTATGTGTTCTTTTTGTGATCAAAGATATTAATTAAAAAAAATAATGAAATAAAAGGCAGAAATTACTGCTAAGGTAAACGTATTAGTTTTCGTTCATCTTAATTCATATGAATAAGCGTTGTGAAGTCACCAGAGGCATAGGTAATTTTTTTCTTATGTAGTTTGCCATGAGTTAAGCAGCATGAGAGCAATGACGGCAGCATACCATACCGTATAGTGATCAGTAGAAGTTAATATGCCTTTTAACCTGTGTCACTGGAGTGAGGCCTAGAGGCTCACTCGTGTGAAGTTCTGCTGCTGTGTGCTTAACTCTCCCTTGGCTTACATCAAGTTAGTATATAGCAGTTTGCTGTGTATGTGTGTGCAGTATGTATGTGCTGGGTATGTATATGCCTGTGAATGTTACAATACATGAAAGATTCCGGGTTTTATTTTGGGAGACCAAGGACTGACTAGAGGAGCATGGAGAGGTAAGGTAAAGGAATTCTTCCAGACAGATTTGAGGATCACTGCATTGCTGTGACCTTGTGGAAGACACACTAGAGGATGGAGAGACAAGCTCTTCAGCACACTTCCAAAGATGCTCTTTCATTCAGATGGAGGTGACTGGAAAGGGGCCTGGGTATATCTCAGAAAGGAGAGAAGGCTGATAAAAGAATCATAGAGTAGAGCTGGGGTGCTTGTGTAATCTTTTGATATCACATCCAGTTTTGAGCCTCTTGTTTCTCCCATGGCCTGGGCCTGTGTTGTGGAGCCATCATATTTTGTGTCACTCCTCCTGCAACACACTGCTTTTTGGATGAATGCCAGGGCATAGGAGTTCGCAGTTAAAACGGAACAGACCCCAAGCACAAACTTTAAAGACTCTAATCATAAATAACATTTGATTAGGGAAAATGGAGTATAAGAAGGGAAGATCCAGGCCCCTAAGATTTTGAACTCTCAAGCAGCCTGCCAGCATGTGTAAGGAGGGAAATCCTTGCAAAACATTTGCATGTGGCTAAGACTGGAGGCTAAGGCCTGCCAGTCTCCCAGCTGGGCGAGGAGACATAACCCAGGGAAATCCTAGACCACCAGCCTTTGGAGCCCGGAGCAACAGTGCCTGCCTGCTTTCCAGGACCAGTGAGCCATATAAGGAAGAGGAGAGCACTGGGTGAGCACTGTCCATTGGGGGATCCTGGCAAGAGAATCTCTGTGGCAAGGTGTGAGGAGACAGCTACTGCACCAATCGAGTCGTTGCCAATGTGAAGGTTCAATTCGGTGACCCTGTATGCCAGAGTGGTCCGCGCCCTGTAGTTACATGTGGTCATCTTCACTGCTGTGCTGATCGGGCTGGCATCCATGTGCTTTGTGTAAGTCAGCGATCCTGTATGTTGGGGAGCTTCCATAAAGAGAAACCTGCTGCTGTCCTGACAGGTCATCATCCTAGTGCAGAGCAGGTAGGTGGACTTTTATATCCAGGGGCGATCGGAAGAGACAAGGATCATAGGCAGGTTGATGCTATTGTTGCAAGGCAAAGCCATCATTGTGTCCTGTCCATGCCCAAGCCCTGACTGAGGATCAGAACTGGAAGCTTCAAACTCTATCCTACCTCCCGCTTTTGATGGAAGACCAGAGAAAACTTACCTCTGCATGGGAAATGCACCAAGGATAACCCTTGCAGAGCCCCATGTGCAATACTCCCTGAAAGCAGCAGCTACAGACACTGCACCTGTGAGAGAGATTCCATGGGGACTACAGTGGGGCAATCTCTGCTGATCTGAATAAGATGGATAGAAGGGCCGAAAGGTCCCGAGGTAACTTGTCTGCCAGATAACGCTTTGGCGCTGGAACAATTTTGACTTTTTTCAACAGAGTCGGAGTGGGACTCCAAAGACTTGGACTGCTAGTGGAGCCTAACCTAATTGTCACCTATAGTGAATGGAAAAGTGTCACTACCTCTAGTGATAGGAGAGTGGGACTCAAGGGCCTGTCGATTGAACGCAAGAACCCTGACCTCAGAGGTTGTGTGTATTGTTCATGGATGATGTATTTCACTTTGTATTCATACATGATTACTACTCTTGTCATAAAAGACAGTATTTGACTGTGCAATCATGTATAGCTGCTACCTTGATGTGTGAGCCAATGTTAACTCTACTGAATCTAACGCCCCTCAAGAAGCCTTTTTTTGCTGGACCGGTGCTACCAATGATATTCAAATGTTGAAGGGGTAATTGTCCAGTTGCTCAAGATCCATAGTAGGAAGGGCCTGGGGACATGAGGAGAAAAAGACTTCAACCCCCACCATTGAGCCCAGTAGCTCCTTCTTGCTCTGTGGCACTCTGAATGCGGTTCTAACACGTGCCTACCTAAGAAATTAGAACATTAGGATATCAACAACTGAAACAGGACATATGCCTCATGAGCTAGATGTGATACCTTTGGATGATTGCTCAGATCATACAGAACACTATCTGCCAGATTTATCAAAGTATTGTGTTGCTCTTGTGTCATTCATAATGTCACAAGGGCAATGCAATAGTAAAGTCAGATTTACCACGCACTGCAAGGTCACCTTGCATGGACCTGCACTGCATGGTAAATTTGAAGTAACGCAAGACAGCACAAGTCACTGCCTTGCATTACTCTGCCTATGAAGGGCGTTCCATGTATGGAGCGTGGGTGTTGCCATGTATCCACCCATGGATTTTGGGGCTTTCCCAGATTTACCAAGATTGGTAAACTTGGGAATAGATGAATATGCCATGGCAGCTCAGGGGAAGCGCAACAAGAAGGAATGTTTGTTATTCTCTTAGTTGTCTCCTATTTCTAAGTGTGCTGCATTCGGCAGCACACTTAGAGCAAAAACCCTCAGAAGATTGGTTCTGTGCAGAAAGGTTTACCTTTATGGCACACTATCAAATGGAGGAAACGTGTATGCTAGCAAGAAACAAAGATGGAAAGACTTTCCTCTTTGACCATTAAATGATGAAGGATAACAGACAGGATTGGCAAGAGAGAAAAGGAAAGATGCGGACTTGCAAAGACACAAGTGATTGACTACATTAAAAGTGTGTCTAGTGGTGAGGGTCTGTCAGTGACTATCTGAAATATTACTAACTCGCACTTCAGCTGTCATATCTTTGCCAATGATGCCATGTGCTGAAAATTGAGGGCAAGTAAGTGCTACCCTTATTAGTTTCCAGGGACTTGTTTACAGCCCACAACCTGTGTGTGCCAAGATAACGCACATTGTAAGACTTCCATAGTAATAGTGCTCTTGAAACCCAATCACTATTATCGGCCTTTTGATTGATGGCACCACCATTGGCTGCTATATGTTGCATTGAAATATTGCTCAGCCACCTTCTTCAGCCATTGCATCATTGTAATGCTCATTTAAATCATATATAGTTTGATCTACTCATCTGCCATTTCATATGTTAGGTAGATGGATGAATTTGTATGTGGCATCCTATATTATTCTTAGTGATGTGCTCCACTGAAATTATGACAAACAGGTTCAGAGCAAGGGCCTTTTGGTGGTTGCAGTCAATCACATAAAAAGAAATATACTGACAGAAAGATGAATCCTGAAGAACAATTCACCATCCCAAGGAAGACAAGGCTGCCACAGAACGGAGGACCTTAAACACCCTACATCTGCAAAAATGCTACCTCAAATATGATAGGCATGTGCACATTTGCAGCTATCTCTCACACTCCTTTTCTCCAGTCCATGCATCAGTACAGCCATACATATGCAGTGTCAGAGTATAACAAGTCTCAGACACCCAGGATAATACCGAAACACCCCAACCTGGGGTCCATGCAGTCTCTCTATCTTCAATAGGGCCAGATGCATTATTGTACTTGTCACAATACTGCTACTAGTTTGTAACTAGTATATTGAGGACCAGGACTGAATTTTGTGAACTAACTGATGTAGTAATAGATCAGTTAGCAAAATTCTGAAATGAAGTGGTTCGAAAACCGACCTACCTAATTAACATTCAGTTGCGACTCAATCTAATTGGATACAATCTCAAGGATGGTGGCCTGCAAAGGTAAGCAGACCATGTCATCTCTGATTGCATTTAAATAGCAAAACTTAATTTCCTTAAAAACAAATAGAGCGGCTTTAAAAAAAAAAAACATTCTTTTTTTCAAAAGTATTCTCTGAGAGTTGTCAGTGGCCCACTGGACCTCTCATTACTCCCCTAGAAATATTTTCCACAATTAACCAAGGGGAGGAGGTCAAAAGGGGGCCCTTTCCTTTTTACAAAAGAGATACCACACCAACTTGGGGGGTCGGTGACTTTTCAATGGTTTGCTATCGGATTTTTTGTCACAAGCCATTGAAACATAGGGTTCAGATTCAGGGTCCGATTCTGATTCGGGAAACGAATCCACACGACGATTCGTATTCGAAGCCGTTTCCGTACGAATCGTACAAATCCGTCTGAATCGGGTAGTACGATCCGTAGGATAGAAATACGTCTGATTCCGTGCGAACCGTGTGAACAACAAGGCTAAATCCGTACGAATTAGACTCTCACAGTGGTTGTATGATGTTACAACGCGATCCAAAAGATCGCGGTACATCACAACGCATCTTTTACAACGCAAGTCGTTACCATGACTTGCGCTGTAGGGTGCTGGACTTAGTAATAGTAAGATTTACTATTCCAACTCCAGCCTACGTACAGTAGGGAAGGTTTTGGAATAGTAAATCTACTATTCCTTAGTCTAGAGCGCCCTCCAACACAAATCGTGGTAACGACTTACATTGTAAAAGACGTGTCGTAATGGCACCACGGTGTTTTGACCGCGGTGTAAAGGCTGTTTACCATCACAGTGAACCGTACAATTCGTAAACATGCCGTATGACCCGCCAAGTACGATCTGGACCGGGTAATGAATACGCGATTCGTACGGAACACGTCGTGTATAGGCAATTCGTACAGAGAGCCACATATTCACATACGCACCGTACCCCTAAATGCAAGGGGTGTACGCACGGGGTGTATGCACCGTATACCTACGGCCTTGGGGGGTATGAACCGTACCCCTCCGCACCGTACGCCAACATTCATGGGGTGTACGCACCGTACCCCTGAAATCCAGGGGTGTACGCACCGTACCCCAACGCACCATACCCCTGCTATCACGGGGTGTACTCACCGTACCCGGGGGGGTCCGTTTCATAAGCATTTCGAGGCAAAATCTGCTTTTACGGATGTTTAAGCTCCGGTAGAAAAAGAGTCGTACGGAGTGTTGTCAATACGATTCGTACTTGCTGGGTCAGAAAATACAGCTTCGATCCATACGGACATCGCGTACTGCGCGTTCTGAGTTGTACGGTCTTCGGTACGATTCGTACGGAGACCTGCTTTGGGTACACATCGTACTAGGTCGTACGTACAGGTAGGATTCTCCATATGAATCGTGCGGGAAAAAAGCTCCACACGGCTTTACGGACGGCATTTTCCCGAATCGGAATCAGACCCTCAGTGTTTGGAAGGGATGTCCAAAATACCAATCCGGTATCCAGTTGCAGTCCCATTGTAAAAGTCCACAACACTTTATCAACTCCTAAAATGGGATTGATACACATAAAAGCCCTTTTTGTGTTTACAAGCACCAATTCTGAGTATTCTGACCATGAAAAAAATGTTAGAATAACTGTCCCATAAAGCCATATCAGCATAACCACCTTATCTCTCATTCATTTTCAATCTATTGCACAGCAAAGGGCACTGATATAGAACATAACATTAGCAACATTCTGGCCCCCCACATGACATGAAAACACCTCACACATGTCTACAAAGTTAACCAACACCTTTCCAACAGTGTACCTCAGTGGAGTAGAACGCAGCCCATTTAGAAAGTGGTTTGCCAGCTCATCATAAGTAGTAAATACTGCATAAATTCAACAAAAACTTGAAATTAATGAAGGTATCTCCTATTTCTTAACTTTATTTTGGATGGCTATATAAAGTGTATGGAGCAAAAGATAAGTTAGCCCGGCTGATGAGGGGTGTTACTCCGAAACCGGTCTAGGAATGCTTGTTTCCCGTCCAGGGAAGACATGGCTTGGCAGTTTGGATGGACTGTTCCCATGAGGCACAGGGTAAAGACTGATTTGCAAATAGCTGTGTCTGAACTGGGGTGGCAAAGTGAGGTAAAGAATGATGATGGATTCAACCCAGATCTCTGACTGGGGGTGAGTGTCTGCTGAAAGAATTCAGCACACCGTCCATCATCTCTTTGTGTTTGCTTTATTTATAGTATATACCTTGCCCCAAGGTGAAGGACAGCACTTTACATGGTACCAGCAAAACAACTTAACTGTGCTAACCTACAGTTCACACAGTCAGTCCTTTACATATGACTGGTGATAAATGAGTAAAGCAGTTTAATGGCAGTGAGTGAGAGTAGTAGTAGTAGTAATTTTTTCAACCAATTAATGATCATTCACATTGAAACACATTCATAATACATTCATTGAATTATTAGACAATCATATAAAAAGACAGTGAAGAATTAAAATAAAATAAAATAAAAGCACGGTATATTTCATAATATAGTAACAACTATAAAATACACTCACATTAATTCCAAAGAGATTAAAAGCCATAACATTCTAATGGGTGTCTAAAATCTTAGTGCTAATTCGACCAGTTACAGATCCTGCACAGTATAGTACATTCTAAAGGGTGCATTCTTAGAAATAACATGATACCTCGTCATAAATATTACCAACCATATAAAATGTATCATACTAAAAACATCTAAAAGGAACAATCACATTGGTACCAAATACCTACATGGTAGTACAAAAGGAACTTCTAATGAATAGCTAAAATCTTAATCTTAGTACCCCAGGCATAGAGCAGATATCTTGATATAGAAAACACTAGCCATTCTTTGGTATCAGATCTTCGCACTCGCAAGGCTTTTACAGGTTGTGTTATAGACAGCAGCCGACATGCCAGGACTATCCATCTCTTTCTGGACTTTACATATGCAGGGCAGAAGAACATAATATGGTTTAAGGATTCAGAACAGTAGTTACACACAGGACAAGGTGAGGTTACAGTGGGCTGCTTCCATTTACTTTTACTAAGGTTCACTGGCAGTGTCCCATACATAAAATGTAAATAAAGTGCACATTCAAATGTTTTTTCTGTCAAATCAATAAATGACTCAAGCATGAAAGAGCATGTAATGTCCTAAAAAAAACGCTCATTTAAAGTGCCAAATGCTTAAGAGTTAGACCAAGAATCCTTGATGTATTCCCAGTACCTGGGATCCTCCCAAAGGTCCCTCAAACCTAATCTATTCAGAGGCAAGATGGCTGCCGTGGCGTGGGCTGTGTGAGCAGCTCGCTCCCTGCTCCAGGCTCCCAGGAGGAAAGAACGTTCTGTAACCAGTTGGCCCACCACAGCTTTTTCGAAAATATTTATAGCTTTAATCTCTGCTCGTCGTGTATGAATTTTGCTGCAAGAAAGTAGCGAGCAATGGCGAGCAATTGCAAGTAACTGACATCGAACGACTTACTGGCTTACTGGCTTACTGGCTCATCCGACTCAGCTGGTTCAGCTGGTGATTACGCACCGCTTCCCGCAGCCCGCAGTCCGCGGCTTGTGGATGTTGGTCGGTTTGCTCCTCTCTCGGCGGTGCGCCCCGGTGTGGTGTTTCCCTGTGCTGATACCCGGTTTTCGAAGCTACATGGTCCGCAGACGTGGAGGGACCCTCAAAAAGAAAATGCCACCTAAGGAACCCAGAGAGCAGACCAAAACTGTGACAAGGAGCATTACATCAAAAGCGGCCGCAGGAGCTCCAGGTAACAGTACAGATACGGCGCTGGTAGGCGGAAAAGAAATGCCGGTAAGCACCAGGGCTGGTACGGACATACCTGATTCAGCGAAAGGGAGGGCTCTAACTGTACCGGCGCTGTTTGAGAAACAGAAAGTCAGAAACCGTAAGGAGAGCGCGCTGTGTGATTCTGATAAAACAGATAGAACGGGTGAGATATTAGACGATTTTGCACAAACTTTAAACAGCGATGCCATTGACGTTGGGGTAATGCAGTTAGGAATAACGGTCTCGACAACAGAAGACAGCTGCATTTTGGGGGATGGAGTCCCTACTGAACAGTGTGGTGTAATGTTGGATTCTAGTGCTGGCATACTGCTGGAAAATGCAAAAGCGTCTGACTGGGTCGAAGTATTATTAACACCAACGGCATTAGAGGTCCCTGTATTACAGGACGCAATAGAGAACTTCTATTCTTTATCTGACCCCTCATCAGATGAGACTATGGATCATAGTAAAGACTGGGCGGAGTGCAGTGAAGAAAGTAGCTCTGCTGAAGTAGAATCCGAAGGGTCATGGCCTAAGGCATAGCTTTCCAAACTTTCCATGTTGGTGACACACCTTTTTGTGAAATTTTTTTCAGGGACACGGTAACGCGAGCGAGCGCAGCGAGCGAGCACGAACCAACCAAGGGGGGTTTGGGGGGGTTCTTCCCGCCAAGAAATTTTTGAAAAAGTAGTGGGCAAATGGTGCATTTCCAAGCAAATTTGAGAAAGCATGAGACCATGTTTCTTTGTTATACATTGTGCAATTTAGCCTATGGGTTTATTTTGTCTTCAATTTCCCATTTACAAGCAAATGGCATTGTTTGTCTTAATTTCCTTAATGAGCATGATTAGTACACGTTGTTCAGTAAATACATATCTCATGGTAAATCAGTTTAATGCTAGACATGTAATTATTAATTCCGATAAATACATCATGTGGGGGCATATTAACAAGGGCATTAGGGCAAATGGATGCAATGGCAATCTAATTCACTGAGGACAGACTAAAAGAAAACGATGGACATAGTAGCAGAGGCTAAACTGAAGCTCATCAATGTAGAACTGAATTCTTGATACTTGACCAGTAACAAAATAAACACACACGAGAGAATCCGTTTCACAGAGTTCTCTGCCGAAGAGTAAGAAGGGATTGTCAGGTGGGACTTCTGAAAAGCACAGAGGGTCTAAATTTGAGATGTTCCAACAGCACAGCCTGAGGAGCATAGGGGCGCAATGATAATTACAAACATTTCTGAGTAAGCCCACAGAAATCCTGCTGACATGGCAAAGAAAATGAACATGAAGACAAACAGATTGTATTTCAGCTGTCCTGGGTGAGCTGCCAGAGACGCTGCAGAGGCCTTCACAGTAATTCACCCCACTTCCAAATGAACTATTAGTGTCACGGCGAAAATAGCTTCTCGATTACCCTCCTGAACAAAGCTAGTGAAAATGCTTTTTGTACGAGGCCCTTTGCACAGGATTAATGAACTGGAAATAAAAACAGATGGCCTTGCATAATATAAACAATTCCCGGAATGAACGTACACTGGTTGTATATAATTATTTCCCATACCGTTATTTTACCTTTTTTATTTCGTGTGCGTGTGTGCATGGAGGCGAGCTTACCTGCTGTATAATCCGAGAGTCAAGATCACGAGGCTCCGCTCCACAGCTGCTCTGCCCTTTGCCCTTCACCCTTCGCCCTCCGCCTTCCGCCTTGTTGCATGCACGTCGAAATCCTTTGTGAGAGGGCTCAAGTCGCATTCCCCGGCCTAATATCGGCTGGCCTGCCTACGTCATCGAGGCGCATCACGCGACACACCTACGTGTGGGTCGCGACACAGTAACGTGTCGCGCCACACAGTTTGGAAAGCACTGGCCTAAGGGAACACCGCCACTTCCGAATATTTCTACTGTCAAAAGGCGAAGAAAACGGGGGTCACAACACACGACTGGCAGGGCCTGTGAGGATCGTGTTGAAACATCTCAAGGACCTGAAGTAACGACTCCTGTATCATTGGAGTCAGTGGAGCAAGCAGGATTAAACACTGGTGAAGATCTTGGAAAGGAGACTACTCCAATGAATACTGAAGATATAACCTTAACCACTATCTACCAAACTATGATGAGTCATCGGGCTGAGTGTATATCAGAAAATTAGCGTACACAGGCAACCTGTTCCAAAGTTAAAAACGCTGTACGACGAGCCATCAAACTTTGTACCGGAACAGCTAGCAGAGTAACAGAGGCCGAGGCAAGAATTTCGGCACTTGAGGAAGAGACTTTGGCACAAAAGCACAAATTAGACAGTGTTAAAGCGAATAAGGAGGATATTTCATATAAACTGTCTGGGCTGGAAAACCAGGCGCGCAGGAACAATTTGCGCTTTCTCAGTATACCAGAGAAAAAAGAAGGGATGGATGCCAGAAGATTTATTATTGAACTATTGACTGATGCATTTCCTGATCTTACATCCTGGGACTGGTCAAAAGAAGTGCAAAGAGCACATAGATTCCCGTTTAATGTAAGAAAACCTAGGCAGGGCGAGGAAGAATACTCTAGGGCTATATTAGTCTGCTTTAATAATGTTCTCGCCAGGGAAGCAATTTATAGTCTAGCCCGTCCTGATAAAAAAGCTGAGGCTAAGAACTGCACTTTTTTTGTGCGTCCGGATTTTTGCCAGGCCACTGTTTCCCAGCGCTGGCATTTAAGGCAATTAATACCCGATTTCCAAAAGAAGGGGGACACTGTGTTTCTGTAGAACCCAGCTAAATTAAAAATAGCAATCAAAGGGCAGACTAAATTTTTTCATTCTGAATGCAAAGCAAGGGAATATTTAGATTCTCTTTGAGGATCAAAAAAATAGAAAAATAAGGGCTGGATCAATTAATGAAGAAGTCTAGTTAGAAGCTCAGCTATCATAATTCAGTTTCATTTCTGCTTTGATTTAATTATGCAAATATTGGTTGAGCTGATTAATGCTATGCTGCTTTATGATACATGGATTTATAATGTATTTATCATGCTGTTATTCGATTGCAAAAGGGTATGCCTTTTTCCTTTTTCCTTTTGTTGTTGTTCTTTTTTCTTCCTGGGGTGCCTGTGGGTGGGGGGGTACGGCATCCATACCTAACAGGAACTGTCAGTTCCTGAGCCTCATATGTTGGGGAGGGGGGTGGGGTGTTGGTTCCGGGGTGGGGGGTGTGGAGGGCACGGTGGGTGGTGGGGGTGTAAGGCAGTGGTAGTTGTTAAAAAAGCTAAAAAAGTTAATATAACTGTTACAAACTCTAGCAGAGGAAGGCCATTGATGTCAAGTTTGATAATACTTTTGTTTATAATGGATAAAAAGATTAAAATTTGTACGCTAAATATAAATGGCCTTAATGATCTTAAAAAGTTAGGGATCTTGTCTGAATTAATCCAGTTGTCATGAATTGATATCCTATGTCTACAGGAGACGCACATTTCTTGGGACAAAAGAAACATATTGAATAGTTTGGGTCTTGACCTTTTAGTTTGTTCTAAGCAGACTGGCATTAAAAGAGGGGTTGTGATCTTTATGAGAGAAGGGGTTGGGAATTGTACTAGAACGTTAGCTGATAAATGGGGGAGATGGGGGCTTGCGGAAATGATTGTAGAAGGTAATAAATTTACAATGTGCTGTCTATAAGGTCCGAATTTGGACGACAATGAGGTATTCGATACTATTAACTTAGAGCTTGCTACTTGGAGTCAACCGTTAATTCTTTGTGGTGACCTGAACAATAACATGGAGTCTGATTGGAACATCTGGGCCCAGGGGAGGTATGCTGGCCGAAAAATTAGGACATACAGAGCTCTAAGAGCCTTAGTGGTAGGAAATGGGTTATTTGACGTATGGAACAATGTTTTCCCTACTGACCCTGGATATACTTTTTTCTCATCACCGCATCAAAAATTTGTCCGATTAGATTATTTTTTATCTCTTCTTTTTTTTTGGAAATGACCAATATTGACATTATGCCTCAATCACTTTCGGATCACAATCCTGTTATATTAGAATTATACTTAGCTTCCCAGGGCTGCAACTCCAATCGTCAATGGTCGTTCCAAAGGAATCTACTTCTAAATGATCAATATCTGTTACACATGTCTAAAATTATTCAGGATTTTTTTTATGCAATAGTGAGACGGCCTCAACCCAGATTGTTTGGGATACATTTAAATCAGTTGTTAGAGGGGAAACTACAAATTTTTCTAACTTTTACCGGAAAAAAATTCAAGAGGAATTTAAAAACAACTCTGATCGGGTTAGGTCGGCAGAGCTTAAATTAGCTATCTCTATCAGCAGGGGTTTTGGAGTTGAGGAAGCTCAACGCCTCTTAACTATTGAACGGGCCGTTCTCTATACCTATCTAGCTGATCAGGTCGCTATTAAGTTTAAACAACATAAAGTAGAATGCTATGAATTAAATGATCAGACAGGTAAAATCTTAGCTCAACGGCTGAGACAAAAAAGCAGTTTTGAATGATGTAACAAAAATTATTGATCTAGCTGGTGCAACTCAAGAAACGCAAACAGGGATATTGGCGGCGTTTAGCGACTTTTACAAGGTACTATATAATAAAAAAGAGGATGAGGGCATCCAAGATAGGGCTCCATTGGAGTATTTAAGGAGCATTGATAATCTTCCCATTGCTGACGCAGACATAGTGTCTTTAAGTGCTCCTATTTCTTGGGAAGAAATTGAAACGGCTATTCTGGGTCTAGCTCCAGGAAAAGCAATGGGACCCGATATGATTCCCCTAGAGTTTTACCGGACCTTCCGAAACATGCTAAAACCCCAATTACTCGAGATCCTTCAGCAAGCTTTTTTAGGGTACCCCCCCTACTTCCTGGTCTTTGGCCACTATAGTGATATTCAAGAAAAAAGGGAAGGACAGTAAGGAAATGGGATCCTATAGGCCGATCTCTCTGATTTCATCAGACAGTAAAAAAAAATTCAAAATTTTTAGCAAATAGACTAATTGATATAATGCCAAAGATAGTATCTAAGATCCAGCATGGTTTTATAAAAAAACGGGACACTACTGATCATGTTAGACGCATTATTACTTTGCTAGATTGGGCACAGGCCACAGGATCCCCAGTCGGCGTTGTACTATTAGACGCTGAAAAAGCTTTTGACAGGGTCGACTGGGGATTCCTGTGGTCCGTATTGGCTTGGAAAGGGGTTCCCCAAGAATATATTTGTGCAGTTCAAGCATTATATAATAATCCAAAAGTGGTAATACGTATAGCCACTGGTACATCGGATCCTTTCTCGATCACAAGGGGGACAAGGCAGCTGTGTCCCTGCTCCCCCTTGTTGTTCGCGCTTTATATAGAGCCATATCTAATCAGGCTAATAAAAGAAACCAGGATTCCCCGGTCATGCTACATCATGCAGCTCATAAAGTCTTCGCATATGCCGATGATGTGGCAATTGTCACGACAGATGCAGCAACTGCTTTACCTAAAATTATAGAACTCGCCCAAGAATATGGGGAATTTTCTGGATATAAATTAAATATTACAAAGACCCAGCTTTTACATTCAGCTGAAGGCAGGCCAGAAAATCTAATATTCGCATCTACAGCCTCTTATCTTGGTGTGACAATTTCCGCTAAAGTGGAAGACATTGTTGGCTTGAATACAGACCCGTTATTATTTTCTGTTAATAGGACTCTTGAGAGGCTGAATAATTTACATCTATCATTATATGGCCCTACAAATGCAGTAAAAATGGTTATATTCCCCAAATTCTTGTATTTATTCCGTACAATACCACTTTTGTTTTCCTCTGCTTTTTTTTATTAAATTAGAGAGATCCACCTCTAGGTTCATATGGGGATACCGGAGAGTAAGAACATCTCTGAAATTATGTACTATGTCTAAATTAAGAGGAGGATTGGGGATCCCGAACTTTCGACTATATTATTGGGCAATCTTTTTAAAGGCTATGGGTATTCTAATCTTTCCAGATATCTGTTTGGAGGAAGCAATGGCTCCCTCTATTTATGAAATGTTGTTAGGAACAGAGGCCCGACAGTGCTTACTGAGATTGGTAGAACCAAGTTACTATAAGAAAACAAAGTTTAAAGTTCTGATTTCAGCATGGCAAATTTGGAAACAATTTAACAAAAAGTTTTGTTTTAACCCGAAGTTGAACTATTATACACCATTTTTGAAAAATCTCTCGCTCCCCGAAATTTTCGGGGATTCTGTTATGCAGAGGTGGAATAATCTTAAGATCAACTCTTTCGGGGATCTGTTTCAGAATGGGCAAATGGTACCATATTCGCACCTGCAGGATAAATATAGTTTAACAAGGAGAGACTTCTTTAAATATCTCCAAATCCGTAGTTTCATACTGTCAAAAAATCTTTTTAATACCAGTTCTATGAATAAAATGGATGTACTTGAAAGTTGTATTAAGAAAAATAGAATTGGCATAATATACCAACTGATGTTGAATAGACTAATAGATGATCTTGAGATATTTACTGATAAATGGCAAAGGAATCTGGGAATAGCTGAGGTTAACATTTCTAGATCCTTAGAAATGGCCAGTCTGGTGTTATTCAACGGGTCTCATAAAAGCCAACATTTTATGGCCGTTTTCGACTTATACTATACACCTTCGAAATTGGCGCTATGGAAAGCTAAGGGGGCACAAAGTGCAGTCGTTGTGGATATGTCGCTGCTAACTCCATCCATAGGTTTGTTCAATGCCCAAAACTGAATCAATTTATACGAGATGTGCAAGGCTTTTTAGATAGTATCCTAGAATCAACAATAATACTATCACCAGAACTAGTGATATTGGGAATTCAGGCTGAACAAGTTGGTATCAGAACAATCGAAGAAGAAGGCTTTTTATTTATAGCTATGTCTGTGTATAGATACTGTATTACCTCACGCTGGCTGGATTTGGATCCCCCAGCTTTCTATCATTGGCAATCCAAGCTATTAAGTGTATACCGGCTTGAAAATGCGGTATATAAACTTAAGGGCCGGCGTAAGAGGCTGTTTGGTCAAAAACTATGGTCACCCATTAGTAATTGGATCTAACTGGTTTATTAAGTTCTTAAAAAAAATAAGTGAACCTGTTTTCTTCTTTTTAGGATAATGTTATTTTGTATCTGATAGCAAATTTGTAATACTCATGTGAACATGGTGCTGTATTTATTTTGCCTTTTCCTTTTTTCTTATCATGAATTATTTTTTGTATCTGTATTTTGCAACTTTCCACTGCCAAATAAAATCCAATAAATAAAAAACAAAAAACAAAAAAAACCTAATCTATTCAATTTTAAACACTCAACCCACCCAACCACTCTATCTAATGTTTGTATTTCAGCTACAGCTTCTGTGATGGAAATCTGTGTTTTGCTAGTCCATACTCCATAGCCTCACCCAGACCAATAAAAACTTCAGTGCAGAAATGTGGGAGATACTCTTTAGCCCAAGATCGAGACATACAGGCACCAATGGGATGTTTGTTGGGAGGTTCAGTAGATATCTTACAAATTAATTCTCAATCAACTCCAGGCTTTTAGTCCGTTCCATACCCCACAATTCAGCCCCATATAGAGCAGCACCCAACCCTCTTGCTCAATAGATTTTGAGTGCGGGAGAAATGTGTCAAAATACAGATTGATTGAATTTTTTAACAATTTCTGTCTCATACATGTTGTAATGAAAAAAACTCTTTTGGATCTGGGCAGTCTATGACAAGTTGCTAGACAGTCTGACCCCTAAACAGAAATAATCGAAAACCTTAACCTGCTCAAGGCTATTGGGTTCCAACCTCAATTTACCTTTAACGGATCAATGCAGAAGAAATTTCATTAATTTGCTCTTCAAACAGTTAATTTCTAGGCCAAATTAATCACAAGCATTAGCAAACGTATAATGGAATACGCCTGCCCACTTATTTAGTGGGGTCACCTCCACAATCAAAAAGTGTGTTAATTCAACCATATACATATATATATATATATATATACAAGGTGAATAATGTAGGGGCGGAGAAGCTAAACAAAAGTTTCAGGCTAGATGTAATACACCACTGAAAGGTGTATGGCGGATGGCTGCAGGATTTTAATGAAATATGTATGTTTTCAATTAGTATTCACACAGGGTAACCAAATGAACAGGAAGTGATTGGAGGTTAAACTGGGGTAGCTGCAGTGTTGTGTTGCTCTATTATGATATAGTGTTCTTTGAAGAGGCATGTTTTCAGCTCAGTTCTTTCATAAATTCGTACATAAATTGGAACAGAACATGGATACAGGGATATCATTTCAGAATCTGGGCGCATAGATGAGAAGTACTTTTATTTTTTCACTTCATCTTCAGCCAGATGGTGTCCTGAATTCCCGAGGGCCACCAGAGCTAGTGAGCTTGTCATCCAGCTACATGGGCAGTAGCGTAGCGAGGATGCCATGGGTCCTGGTGCAAGCAAGGTAAAAGGCCCCTTTGACTACTGTTGTGGTAGTAAAATACATCAATTTCCAGGGTTCAATGGGACCCTCAGGGTTCTAGGCCCTGGTACAACAGCACCTGCTGCACCAACGGTAGGTGGGCATTCAAGTCATAAATGCTTTGTACATGATAACAGCTGCTTTCCAAAATTATACGACCTAGTGATGGGGCTGGAGAAGGGAGCTAAACAAAAGGAAACAATATATTTTCCACTCATGCATTAGGTTCATGCCACACTAGCTAGACCGCTGTGTTTGTGGTCAAGTTGCATCTCTGTTCGATTTGTATTATGTCTCTTGGCTCAGTTCCCAGATATGATTGTTGTGCTGGGTGCCAATGGAAAGGCAAAGGGAGGGCTGCGGAGTGGCGCACGGCCTCCTAAGTGTGGTGGCACACTGTAATGGTACTTAGCAAAAGGAAAAAGGCAAGCAGCTCTTCTGCAAATGTTCAACATTCACCTTCAGGTTCAAGAGTTTTGTTGTGATTGCTGAAAACATTCTTAATTTTAGATGATGAGCTCGCTAAAGCGACCTTGTTGCCCGCAGGTCCTCTTTGTTTGCCTGTCCTACCGAACACACACTGATTTCTATTGCATTTTTCTCTGGGCAGACAAGCACAGAGAGAGCGATAGCCAAGACATGGGAGAGAAAGGTAGAGAAGTAGTGGGATTGGTACAATTTACGGAGTGGGGGTGCTGGGAGTTAATGTCATTTCACTAAAGCAAAAATCTAACTGCTACTTAAAGATTATGTTTTTCCAGCCCAAACGTGTGCAGGTTGAATTGCACAAAATTAAAACAACTCTATTAACATGAATAAATATTGAGTCCACAATATCAATTGGATAGGGATGGTAAGTATAGCGCCGGGAAGTATAGATTTAGTAACTCCACTTCAACTTACTGTGATGCTATAATGATAGTCGTTGCTGTTGACTTGATATTGTTGTATTTCAACCATGATATTGTAACCCTGTAAAGGTAAGTATATCATGGTAACTACATCCTCTTGGTAAGTATATCACAGGGAGCTCCAGATCTATTGCTCTAAACTCTGATTCAACTTACCTTGATGAAATAGTAGTAGTCATTGCTGTGGTCTTGATATGGCTGTAGGCTGATATTTCGACCACAATACTGTACCTCCACCCATTCATGCCAAAGTGCAAGGGAGGACTGACACTTCATATAATAGAAGGCTAATAATGTGGTTTTAGAGCTATGACATTCCTAGCACAAGCCTTATCAAAGTGTGACTTGTGCGATTAAATCAATAGAAATAACTACTAGATTACCAACTGAGTTGTGGTTGAGGATGGAAGATGATTTAATAGCAAATGTGTGCTTGCTCATTATGAATGGGCATTGCTCTATGAGCCTTTCATTTACATGTTATCAACGAATACTGAGAATGTTATACCTAGCTTTTTTCACATACCAACTCTTGGCTGTTCCAGATAAAATGAAAGCAAAAGGCTGATATTTTTTGCTACAAATGTGGCAGCCTTAGTCTGGTGGTTTCAACCCGACTAATGTTTGGTATGATTTGTTTATTTTGGATATTTGTGCACCCAGTCATAAAATGCTCATACTTTTTTGTAAACATTGATAAATTCATTGATTATCCGGAACCAGGGGGCTAATGTGACCTGAAAGGGAGTTTCTTATCCCTCCCCTCTTCTTTCTCACATTCAAATAGCTACATAATACAGTCACTTCTTGACATTTCACAATGATAATCACCACTTCTCCCTTTAACCTATGCCTGCTCAGGAACATAAACTTGAAATCAAAAACCTCAGAATGGACATGTGTTGGGTTCTAACTTTGGAATGCAGAGCGGATGCATGGTTTCCAGGGAGACTACTGTTGTGAAATGTTAAAGAGACTTGAACGGCAGTTGCTGTTTTGCGTTGTTCCACCCAGTCGCACTGTGTGCACATGCAGCCTGATTCATGTAGGTAAATTGCACTCGCAAAGGGCCAGATTCTCAGAATCTGGCCCTTAGCGAGTGCGATTATTGCATTTGGTATTCATGATACCAAATGCAAAAATCGCTATGTAAGAATTCGCATATTTGCGTGGAATGGCATTTAAGGAATCTCTAATAGAGATTCCTCAAATGCTATTCATGACACACAACAAAATTGCGATTTTGGACTTTTGGGGCCGCTATTTACCGACAGGTCAGACCTGTCGGTAAATAGCAAAAACTCAGAAAAATGCTTTTAAAAGCATCATTCAAAGTTGCATGTAGCACACACACATGTCCTTTGGACATGTGTGTGCGCAACACCTGTCCAAAAGTGCATTTTAGGGGTGCTACAGGGCGTCCTTTGGACACCCCTGGCACCCTTAAAATCGCTATCTCAGTTGCGAGTAGCAAATTGCTACTCGCAAATCCCCATTCATTCCAATGGGCCTCTTGGCCCATAGGAATGATTGGGGAGTATTTGCGAGTAGCTAATTGCTACTCGCAAATAAAGAACATGTAGGAATCGCTATTTAAGTAGCAATTCCTACATGAATGCCGTTTTGCGTGTCCTCAATAGCGATTCGCTATGATTCGCTATTAGGGACACGCAAAACGGCATGTACATGAATCAGGCTGTTAATAAATACATTTACCAGTACCTTCTGTCTGGCTCCGGAGATCTTATCAGTGGCAACGAGGATGGGACCTGCCACTGTGTATGTAGCTAAGGATGCAGCATGTCTTTTGGGATTGCTGGAATAAAGGAATTTAGGAGTCATTATTGGTCCTAATAGTCAGGAACAAGTATTATTAAAGGATGAATGCAGGTACGTGTGGTCACTGGAGGAGCATGTGTGAGAAAATACTTTTCCGGAGGTTTCCAGTCAGAAATCGGAAAAAACGGTTTTTCACATCGCATTGTTTTGAAGGAGGGTGAAAAATGGATTGTTAACAAACCTAGAAGTGTGCTGTTTGCCATGAGAGAGGAGATGGAACAAGAGTTGCATTCGTTCCAGGAACACGGCAAAAATTAACCTATAGAGAGTTTGAAATGGTTGTCACCCATAGTTTTAGCCAGGAAGCCTAATAGAAGTTTGAGGATGTGCATAACTTGCGGGATCTCATTGAGGATATTTGGGTGGACAGACACCCTTTACCGAATATCACAGAAATGTTATATTTACTCAAGGAAACCAAAGTGTTTTCCACTCTTGATATGTCATCTGCATATCATCAAATTGTTTTGCACAAAGGTAGTCGTCATTTAACATCTTAGTATTCGTAATAATGAATGGTAAATTTAATTGAATTTTTAATTATTGTATGTCTTGCTTTTATGAGTGAAATCTCGAATAAAGCATACTTTGACTTGACTTGACTTTGACTTGACATCTTTTTTCACACTGTCGGGGACATTTCAATATAAAAGGATGCCTTTTGGGTTGGCTTCTGCCTCAGCTGTCTTACAAAGAGTGGTGGAAGCTATGCTCAAAGGGATTTTAAATGTGCATCGTTTACAGGATGACATTCTGGTGTATGGTAGGGACCTGGAGTGTCATAATAGAACTTTGGGCAGAGTTTTGACAATTTTGACTGCTAAGGGTGTTACTCTGAAGTCTTCCAAGGGCAGATTTGCAATGGATTCCGTCGTCTACCTGGGTTGCAAATTGTCATCTGAGGTGGAAGAGCCTAAAGAGAGTTTGGTGAAAGCAATCAGAGTTTCCAGTACCACAAAATAAGGATCAGTTGAAGTAATTTTTCGTGATGTTAGAATTTTATGCACAGTGTCTTCCCAATTACTCTGAAAAGACGCATCACATGAGGGCACTCATGAAAGAACCCAACAATTTTCATGAACTGTTGAGCATGATCTTGAGTTTGATGTGATTAAAAAAAAAGTTAGCCAATGTGATTCCTCCGCTACCATTTGATACTCGAGATCTTTCAGTTGTAGTGATGGATGCTAGCCAGCATGAATCGGGGTCAGTTTTTATGAAGATTAGAGAGGGCAGAGGTGTAATTATGGATATATGACGTTACAACGCATACTTTTACCACGCATTCCTTTACAACGCGGTTTTTACATCGCATGCCTTTACAACGCATAGTGCTTTGGGGCGCTGGATAGTGAATAGTTTAATTTACTATTCCAACTCCAGTCCCCGTGGATAGTAGGGAAGGTGTTGGATGGTAAATTAAACCTATTCCCTATCCTAGAGCACCCCCCAGCGCAATGCGTTGTAATGGTTTGCGTTGTAAAAGTTGCGTCGTAAAGGCACTGCGTTGTAAAAGTTGCGTTGTAAAGGTTGTTTACCGTAATTGTAGCTTTTGCATCTCGTGCATTGAGAGGGGCAGAATCTACGTATTATGCCATTGAATGAGAAGCCCTAGCATGTTGGTGGAGTGTGGATCACTTTAGAAAATATTTGTGGGGCACTGAATTTGTTATTTGCATGAATCATAAACCTTTGCTGGGTGTGTTCACTACGGAGGGTGCCAGTAAGGCCACTCCTCGCATGGCAAAGCGGCATTACAGGATGTTAGAGTTTCAGTTTCGCTTAGAGTTCATTCCAGGTGCAAACTAATATTTATGCGGGCTGTTTGTCCAGGTTACCCTTAAAGGATTGAACAATAGAGTAGGTTTTAGATTAAGATTTGTGTGCGGTTGCGTTATTGCAAGAGCCCGTGTTTCAATGCATTCTGGTGGAGGGCTGGTTGATGGCTGTGCGTGTGGATCAAACTTTGCAGCTGGCGAATATTTGGGCAAAAAGTGGGCGAATGTTGGTATAGTAGAAGATGTAATGGCGTTTAAACATGTTTTCTCGGAACTGAGCATTCAGGATGGTGTGTTGAAAAGAAGGGCTTTGCTTGTGGTTCCTCGCCGCCTGCAGGTTAAGGTTTTGGCGTTGTCTCATAAGGGACATATCGGCATGAGGACATTGAACATAAGAATAAGGGAGGTGTTTGGTGGGTGGCCTGGAATAGACCAGGATGTGGAGCACTTTGTGAGGAATTGTATAACTTGTGTGACTAGTGATAGGAATCAGGTTACCCAATCCTGAGGAAGCCATACCAGTAGCCTTGGCTGAAACTAGGCTTAAACATAAGTGTTCCTTTGTATGTTTTGGATGAGGGGAACAGGTATGGTGTTTTTTTGATAGACTATGCCACCAGATGGTTGGAAGTGAAGTTTATCAATGCAGCTGAGAGGTGGTTGTGTTCTTGCAAGAGGTTTTTTTGAGGGAGAATGCCTCATTGGAACTCGTCAGTGATAATGGGGTGCCGTTTGTGTCTGGAGAATTCCAATATTTTTTGTCTCACTGGGGCATCAAACAAATCACAAATTGAGAATGCAATTTCAGGGTTGTAAGGGTGTCAATAGGACACCCTTTTGCACCCTTGAAATTAACATGTGTGCACATGTGGCCCACATACATGCCCCAAAGTGCATGTATGTGACCCACATGGCACTTTGAAAAATGCCAAAAAGTGCATTTTTCAAAGAAATCGCAAAATACCACCAACCTGAAGTTGGTGGTATTTTACAATTTCTTAAGCCACAATTTGCACAACTTGCTTCCTACATTGCATTTAAGGAAAATGCAGTAGCAAAATAAGGAATCACAAATGTTGCTATTCCTTATTTTGCATTTGTTTTTTTTGTGCTACATAGCACACTGCCCTAATGCGATTGCAAATGCTGAAATTCTGCGAATTTCAGCATTTGCAAGCGCAATTAGGCTTCCTACATATGGCCTTAAGTGAAGATGTAAAATGTATGTACTTTATTTACTCGTTTCTTTTTTTGGACTATGTGAAGATGAAAAATTTTGCTCAGCTTTCGAGGTTTTGTATGACACAATTTTGTGATTTCACTATTTCTCTATATAGTTTTAGGTAGGAGTGTAATATTAATTTGTTTTCTTTTTGTTTATTTCCTGCATTTCTAGGTGGTGTGTTATGCAAACTGGGCTTGCGTTTGGTAGTGAGGGTTTTTGGGATATTTTGTGTTTGGTATTAATAGGGAGGAGCTGTGTTGGGTTTTAACTTTGGAATCCAGTGCTATTGCATGGTTTCCAGGAAGGCTACTGTTGTGGAATGTTATAGAGACTTCAACCGAAGTTACTGTTTCGCGTTGTTCAGTCCATTCGCATTGCGTGCACTTAATACATTTATTTACCAGAACCTTAACCAACTAAGTGGATAAGGAACATAAGAAATAACATAAAGAGACCTGCAGAGCTGTTCAAAACTGCCAACGTATTGAAAACCATAAACTATGCAAATCTCTCACACGCCTTCCTTCATCACACTGCTGATCGCTGTATCACATAACCCAACACCAGCTCCTCAGTGGTCCTCACACATGACATAGAAATGTAGGCAAATGCTTCAGTGCCCGAGATAGGGTGCGTAAGCACTATATAAATGTTGCAATACAATACTCTCTTAAGCTTCCTCTCTCTCTCTCTCTCTCTCTCTCTCTCTCTATCTCTCTCTCGTTCTCTCTCCCTCACTTTCTCCATTCCTTGATCCCTCCCCCCTCCCCCACACTCTAATAAGGAACGCCTTTCATATCCCGTCTTTTCGGGAAAGGACTGGGGTCAAGAATGAATGAGATTGTCTCTTACTGGTGACACTGGGATTCTTTCCATCAGAAACATGTGTGTCTTATTCTGAAACACTCACCAGGAGAAACAGTTGCAAAATAATGTTTAATTATTGTAAAAAACACAAGGCCTTTTGAGCCAAACAAATATTGTCATCAGAAGTACTTTCTGCCCAGTAAAAATAATGTCCCAAGGTGCTGCTCTACAGTTTAATAACGCTCTTGGTACTGGACAGAGTTGTAGAGCTTCTCGGAATAGCGGGTTAAATACCAGCATAATACCTATGTGTTAGAGGGAGGTATCAACCATTGGGTACTAGGCCGCAAGTGCAGTACCATGCCCCTTATCTAGACTTGTCAAACTGCCCTATGTCAACAGGCTACCACACTTTCGTCCTTCACATATACAAATCAGTTATGTATGATTAATTAGCCACATTGGTCCCACTGAAAGCAAACAAAGAAAGCAATTCACACAAAAATTCTGATTTGTTACATGACCATATGAAGTGATATGGCAACCCAGGCCATGACCTTGCCAAACATTAGCAAACTGGTTGCTGGGAAGAACCCATTTAGCACAGAGTTTTTGGTGAATACAACAGACTCCTGATCGCCCCCAATGCACACTAACCAGGATTTGCAACTGCAAGTATCAGGCTGATTACATAGGACATAACCACACAAAAGAGATATTATGGTGTTTGGAAATGCACTCTTCAATACACTTGGGTACTGGGACCTCTAATGCTGCTATCTGGCACCAAAAAGGCAAAGAAACCCAATAAGGGGTGTTCCCCTAAAAAGGAAAAAGTCTGTCACTCACCGTGGTTCTCAAAAGGTCCATATGGTTGACCCAGGTTGAAATTTTTTATCTTTAAAGAAAGATTTTTGAAATATACAATATGGCGTGTACAGGTTGTATGAATATGACATATTACAGAAAGAACATTTTGAGGTGCTTATTTATAACAACATACACACAATAGTGTGTAGCATTAGCAGAGCAAGAAGACTTATGAAGTGTCCACCAGATCTAAATCCATAAAGAGGGAGCACATGATACATTTAAGACTTGGTCCCAAAGAAGTTCGATTTTAGATTTTTACCCATCCTCTAAAGAGGATATTTTAGGTGTTCCATATACAAGGGAGGCCTTTGGGGTAGTAGAATGGAGCAAAAGCACAACTCTTCAGAGTATCACATCATACATGTGATAATAAACTGTATTTATTTCTCTGTAATCTAGGTAGATTAAATAATTCTCTAGCTTTAGAAAAGGGATGATTTCTTCACTTGACATAAGGTGATGTACCCACATCAGTTTCTTAAATTTCCAAGGCTAGTGTACGGATTTATGATTTACTGCAATTAGTTTATTGTACCATATGGAGGAATTTGTGCATTGGGCAGCAAAATATGCAGACCAGCAAGTATATGGACGAAACCTGAGACTGCACAGCAGTCAGCATGAAGTGCTATGGTGGGGTAAAGGGGGAATGTGCTGGGGTAACTTGTTACCTTGATTGACAAGACTGGTTCCGCAGAGGGGTTGCCCTGATATGTTTTTGATTACCTGGGGGAAAATTATCTGGTGCAAGTATCAGGATTAACACTACTACAGCAAATGCAGCAGCATCTGGAGGCAATTAAAAAGAACTTTACCGGGACATACATAGTGTGGGCAGAATTTGAGCCATGTCGGGTATGAAGGGGGGTTCGGAGACATGCAGCAACTGACAAGGTGCGACGAAAGCTCAACAGAGCCTTGAGGGTTTTCTGCATGGGTAAGAACATTACGGTGATCCTGAATGGGGGCATAAAGGAAGAAGAGGTTTGTCTTTTTCAGGACGATGGGGTGCATCTTTCTCAAATGGGGAATGCATACTATATGATGGAGTTGCGGGATGTGGTCAGCCGCTTAAGGCATGAGAACGTCTGGTGCAGTCGAGATCTCCATTAATGTGCGTTTTTTGACTGGAGCGAGAGGAGCAGAAAAACAGCCTATGGGATTTTCTGGGTGTCGATATTTTAGGGGGTGGAGAGTCACATGTGGGCGTATTCAAACCCTTGGGTGGAGAAGAACTGAGTACAGGTGACAAAAGCCAGTGTGCTGTATGTTGTCAAGTGAGGAAAGAGTTTCAGGAGAGGGTCTATGGCAGGAAAAGGAAGGAGAGCATTGATATATGGCAAGAGACCAGTGAGTGGAACAGGGATGAATGGAACAACGTATGAGGGCTTGGGGGTTTGAAAGTTGGCGTTAGGTGTGAGTGGTTGCGGGGTTTATGGGAAATGTCGTACTTGCTAAGCTAATTTTATATATGTAGATCAAAGAAGAAATCGGAGTTTGCAACCGTGTCCCAATAAATGGCCTTTTGCGCTAAATCATAGACGTTGTATGTTTTTATTGCACGAGCAGTACTAAGACATTAGTAGATTGAACTATTTTGCTATTCCAGTCAAATCTTTGATTTTTGGGAGATGTGCATTTCTTTCAGTTTTGAATGAAAATGGGACATAAAAGAATAAATAATAAACTAGAGTGTTGTTTACTTGGCATCTATTACCTAATCTTCGTGCGTTCTGTTTTGATCGTGCAAAAATCTTCGTTCCACCACATTTCACTATTAAGCGACAATGTGCTTCATACATTATTTCCATTCTTTTGGGATATTTGTAGATATATGCACAATTTAGTTTGCAAAGCAAACAAGTCTTTTTACTTACGTGTGTTAGAAAAATCACTGACATGTTTGTAGCCTACTCTTTTCACACACTTCTGTTACCTTTCAGAGTAACACTGGGATCAAGTTACAAAATTCTCTCACTTTGAGATTAGTAAAAGGAAACTAAAACATAGATCTTATGTTAAAATACATAGCAGTAGTATATCAGAAGATGTTGCTTGATATTTTAGTGTGTCTTTTATAACACAGCCAATGCTGGCAAAATAAATATATTTGAAGACGTATTTTTGGGTCATCCTTGAAATAAACTTCTTCAAGTTTATCTGGGGGTTGGAAAAACCCTATCCTCCTATTCTCAAATACTCACTGATCTGAGTGATCTAACTTATCTCTAGACTGCATTTTTATCAGAAAAGGAAGATAACATTCTGCATGCCAAAATACAGAGTATGTTGAATGACATGCTACCGCTTAATATAGTAACCAAATGGTGAGCATTCATACTCCCTAATTTTCAAAGGGAGCAGTGTTTGTCGACCTTTACAAAATTATTGAAATTACTGTTAAGCACAATTCGTGGAATGTCTCGAAGTATTGAATTACACAATTTTGTGCAGAAGACTGGTTCATGCAGAAAATGTGTGCTGAAAGAAAATGTATGCTCAAAGCAATCTCCAGCAGGGATCTCGGAATTCTTTATTACATGAGGTGTGCACTTGAAAAAAATGAGCCAAGATACGGGCAAACCATGTTTCGCTCTAAAAGGTCCATGCAATTTTACAAAATTTCGAGAAAAAAAGACACCATTTTGCACACCACTAGGTATATGCATCTCAGTCTAAGAGTTTGGATTAGGTGCAGATGGAGTCCTAGGTAGTCCAACATTCACAAAGCAAGCACCAAAATTGTTTGAACTGTACTGGGGAAAATGAATTAGGGGAATATCCTCTAGAGTTTGGAGGAGGAAGAAGCCAGTCATTCTTAGTTTCAAAAACTGCAGTCTCATGTTAAGTGAAAGTCCACAATGACACCCACATTTATCACTTTTGTAATTGGTTCTGGGCATGGCCCTACTTTGAAGGGTATATTTCTAAGAGGCACATGGTTGGTATGACCTCAACAAAGATAATTTTGAACTCAGTGGAATCCATTTTAAGCCAGGACCAACCCAATTAATAGTTGAAATACATAAGGTGATATTATTGTGCTAATCAGAAGAATGTCGTAAAAGATTCAAAATGAACTGCATTAAATCGGTGTAGTTGAATATTGAATTGGTGTATCAGTTTGACAAGAGGAAGTCTATAGATTGAAAAGAGGGGAAATGGTTAGGCCATTGGAGCTCTACTTGCTTTACTATGGAGATTCACCACTTGTATTTGAACTCAGTCCATTCCAAAACACTGCCATGAAGTCCAATGGCATTGAGCCGTTTTAGGAGAGTGGCATAGTCAACCAAACGAAAATCCGTCAGCAGGTAGATCAAGAAAAATGAGTACCCAGCAAATTGCCCCTTTCCAATCTTAGGACATCTAGGATGGATACATGATTGACTGTTCAAAGGGTTGACCAAAGCCTGCCAAACTCAAATCTAGAAGGCTGATACCCAAAATGAATGCCAGCTATTGAGGTACCATTACTTACGGCAAAAGTATTATGGGATACAGTAGGTTCAGGATTGGTCTAAATTGTAGGCATCTTTAGAGCCTATCTGTAATTATTACAGGTAGGTTTAACTATAGATTGATTTAAGTCAGATAAAGTCGAGTTTATTTAATTTACATCACACATAAATTAGCACAGTCATATTCAAAAATGGTAAACATACAAAATAGTAGAGATAGAGTTAAAAACACATTTAAATAATTTGATGGTTGGTTGAGATAAAAAATGTACAAATGAACTCAAAATTAAGATATAAAAATACGATAGCACTCCTGCCAAACTGGGCTGTTCTGTCCTGCAAGTGAACCTATGTGAAAAGGATAAACTTTAGTGTGGACAAAAGGTTTAAATGTTGCACCAAATGTGATCTTCAACTAGATAGTATCAAATTTAGAGGAGAAGTAAGAATAGGCTTTATTTGTAATATTCATTTGAGAAAAGTTAGTCTGAAATCGGTCAGAACTTTCTTTGGTAATAAAAGAGGCTTCCTTGTGGTATGGTAATAATAAACTTTTGCTTTCTTTATGAAACCTTTAATGCTCTTTATGGCAACATTTCTTGCATACACCAAGATTATGATTGTACTGTGTGGAATTTTCATATGGTGATCTACGATTTAGAGTGAAACTTCTTTTAAGAAGATGTGTTTGAGCCCAGAAGTTGGATTGCTTCATGGTACTATCATGTAGAAGGTCTGTATTAGGACAAACAAATCTGACACTCAATACAGAAAAACAGATCTGATGTATGGCCTACTCTGAGCGGTATAAAGGCAACTATATATATGTCCACTTGTTGTGACTATTGGATGTCGCCATTGGCATTGGTGTGGTTTGCTAATCCTCATCTTCATGCTTGTAAAGTAAATGGCAAGTCCGTCTGAATGTCCTGTCATGAAACGATTTACTATGTAAATATTTCTGCAATACATAATTTTTTGTCTCTTTCAATGTCTATGTTCTGTTTGGTAAACCTATTATAGTCTTCACTACCATTGTTTTACAGGAATACCTTATGCACACAACAGTGAAATTACGTACAGTCGTGTCTGTGTAGACACACAAATACATCAAACCAAAGCCAACAGAAACAAACAGTATTTTCTTGCAAAGTATCACTACAGTTCAGTTTTTTAATGATTTCAGAACTAGCCAGCCGACACGTGTTTCATCGCATTTGGAAAAGTGTTTCCGCAACTCCTCAGGGCTGGGAAAGATACAAAGAATAACAATGGAACATCTGACATGATGTTACAAGATTATATGTTACAGAGCATCTACTCATGTGAGAAACCCAAACGTACGGATCTCCAAGTGAAACGTACGTTGTGTGCGTCACCTAAAGTTATATACCGTAGGTGAGAAAAGTTGTGAAGAATCAGTTCTAAAAGAAAGGTCTAAAAGAAAGGAAAATGGAACTCAACTTCTTTCTCCCTCGTACTCGGAGCTCCCTCTCATTTTTGCCTCCTTTATTTCCATTTTCCTTTCTTTTAGACCTCCTTTCTTTTTCACAATTTCAAATGCAGGTATGATTACTTCTTTTTCACTTCCTACACATCTGGGCAATACACAGCACATGTAGAATTAGGACACTATAGTGTCTGTGATCCGTCCGTCACTTCTCGCACACCGACAGCCACAATACCAGCACCTATAGACACTGCATGATTCTCGGACTGTGTCTTCTCATACATCTTTCACATTGACACTCGTGTCATTTCACAATGGAACTGATTCTTCACAACTTTTCTCACCTAAGGTACATACCTTTAGGTGACGCACACAACGTACGTTTCACTTGGAGATTCGTACGTTTGGGTTTCTCACATCAGTAGATGCTCTGTAACATATAATCTTGTAACATCATGTCAGATGTTCTAGTGTTATTCTTTGTATCTTTCCCAGCCCTGAGGAGTCGCGGAAACACTTTTCCAAATGCGATGAAACACGTGCCCGCTGGCTGGTTCTGAAATCATAAAAAAACTGAACTGTAGTGATACTTTGCAAGAAAATCCTGTTTGTTTCTGTTGGCGTTGGTTTGATGTATTTGTGTGTTTACACAGACATAACTGTATGTAATTTCACTGTTGTGTGTATAAGGTATTCCTGCAAATTCATGTTTTGTATGTTGGGTTTCCTCTGACATACTTCTGAGTGGTTAGAGGGTCTTTTCCGCTCGCTAGTTGCACCACAATACTACCAATTTGCCCATTTGGCTGGTCCAGTCCAGAGCTTGCAGTTGACCAGAGCGGAGCGGAGCATGTGAGCAGCAGGAGAACCAGACCCCGTCCCCGACCCCAACGCCGAGAACCGCTGAGAACCGCTTGGCTTCGAGACCTGCTAACCTGCTAGCCGCTGTCGCTGCGCTCCCCGAAATCCGAGAAGTGTGGGCTGCGTGAGGAGCCGCGATCGCGGCTCGCGGCCCGAGCCGCGGCCTGCAGTCGGTGCTGCGGGCAGCCAGGCGGCCGGGAGTTGTGGAGCCCCAGAGCCTGTGAATCATCGAATTACAGCAGATTAGCCTTGCTGGAGTCTGCATCTCCAGAATCTACATGGCCACCTGCTGTCCTACAAGACCGCGACAGCCAGGGTAGGTGCTGCGTGCCAAGTTGTGCTGAGTTGTGAGTCCCGAACTACCACGTGAGGACTGACCACAGCGAAAGCTTCATTGGGGCGTCGGGGTGTGGGCTGCTGGCGGTGAGCGGCAGCTAGAGGGAAGAGGAAAGAGGCAAGAGGCAAGATGCAAGTGTTAAGGATCCAGCCAAGCCCCTATTTTCTGCAGCCTCATTGCCTACAGCTATCGCCCACCCACCCTTATCGCACATGTAACTTATTCAGTGCACATTGTTGCTTGCTACTCATTGCCAACATTACCAGCCAAGAGGGAGGTAAAACACTGTACAGCTGAATAGCGAACCTTATAAGCTACCCCCCTGGAGGGGGAAAATAAATGCTGCACAGAGAGCGCTGCATCGTAGGCATTAACAGTGAAAAACCTTAAGGTGACACCGCTGTAATCACCTTCCTTTAACTATTAACCTTCAGCAACCCCCAGCTGGAGCCAGTATTTGAACTACCGGTCTGGGGCTGCCCTTCCACCCACTCGCATGACCCCTACCGGCCTCCACTGCTTGTTCCCGATGGCTGGTGTTACCGGTACCTGTAGTGGCCCGGTTGCTGGTTACGCCAGGGCTTAATAACACACCGCCAAACCATTGCGCTGTCCTGAGCTGCCTTTGTGTCTTGTGTTAGGCGGCTATGAGTCTTCGGTGTATGGGCGTGGAGTAGGCGTTGGTGGCTATATATTTTGTGACTGGGTCTGCAGGGAAAACGAGCACACAGGCTGGGGAGGTGGAAAAGCCCTGATACAGGTCTGCCACGGGTGTGAAGTGAACGGAGCAAGCGGTTCACCGGTACTTTTCGGCTGTCTCTCTCTCCCTTGGTGCATTTAAAGCTGTATCAGGGGTAAGGTCCCCAGAATTCTTGAGACAACTTTTTACTGAGTCTTTACTGAGTCCTGGACTTCGTGAGTAGAGGGTCCTGAGATATCACTACAACATACAAAAAAGGGACAGGTGATTATAAAGGGGAAATATGCATTCTGGTAAGGAGAGGATATCAGGACCAACTACAAAACTGACAAAGAAAATACAACAATCTAGGGTGATAAAGAAGGTCAAATCTAATAATGTTGGATCAAACCAGACACTAATTTCTCCTATAGCAAGGATGTTTAAGAAATCAGGTAAAATACCAGATAGATTCTATTTCATTAAGGATCCAACTGGAGCTTTGTTGTCAATGCAAACAGATGCAGAAAATAAAAATTGACAGTCCCTACGAGTAGTGAAAAAATCAACAGGCAAGATACAAAAAATAGCCTACAAAATGGAAAGTGTAACTTGGAAAGCGTTGCAAAGGAACAAAATGATAACGAATTACAAATCACAGACAAAGATATATTAAGTGTAACAATATCTCCAGTGCCAATTCACCAAGAAAAAACAAAAGAAATGGATATATCAGGTGCAGCAAATACATCAGAGGTAGTGATTAAGGACACAAGCTGCTTTATAAACAACTCTGATCTCAATTCTCCTGAATACAACCTAGCATATCAAGGAGGTAGGATGAAACAAAAACAGTTAATGATTCCTATAGAAGTAAATGTAGAAATCAAGAAAAAGTTACATATAGTTCCCGAGGATATATTGCCTGAACAACTGAGCAATCACAGTGATAAAACCGGGATTGACATCCAAGAAGACAATGGCCATCACGGAATAGGACAAGATAACCCAAATGGGGGGGAAGACTCAGTGAATAAAGTAATTAATGATTATGACTCAAAAACAAATGATATTTCCAGGGGTGAAAACGCAACCTTCTCGGATAATAAATATCAAAGTGGCAAGACAACACAAAATAACCAAATGGGAATAAAACAACATGATATGGGGATATCTTGGGATATTTTCTATCAAACCTCAACTCTCACATTGGAAGCATTACAATATCAATCCAATAAAATGGATATACAAATTGATCTATTAAAAATTATGGCAAACACAGTTGCGGGGATTGACAATAAACTTGCTCAGCTTAATGGCCTTATAGTCAGAGTGCAGAAAGATAATGAAAAAATGACCACGGAATGTATCTACTCACCCATTATAGACAAACTAGCAGCAATACCAGAGGTTCTGCATAGCATAATAGAAGATACTAAAAGGGACATTCAAAATAAAAATGGAATCATCTATGAAAAAGTGAGATATAATCCTAAAAACACTAGAATAATTGATAAGATTGATAATGAATTTATCAGCTGCACTGAAAGCCTTGAGGGCCCAGAATTAACATCAATAAGAAAATCACAGATAAAAAATGCCATCACTAGATGTACAATCATTGGACCAAACAAGGGATGAAGCTACTAGTATTGAAACAAGGGTAAAACAGGAATATAAGAAGCAGGACACCGATGGCCTCAATATGCTGTCAAAACGCCAAAGGAAAAAATTACGCAAAGCAAGGAAAAACGTAAAAACTAAACTCTGTCAAGCAATTCAAACGGACAATGATCAGATAACAACCATAGACGCGAATGGACTTCATATAGGAAATGATTTACCAAGAGAGAATAAAAGAGCTCATCACCTACTAGGAATGGCAATAACAAATATTTTGCTATATTTGAAAACAAACCATTAAGGGAAAAAATATCAGTAAAATGCGCTAAAACAAATCAAATAGGGATTGAACAAAACAATTGGGATGAAATCCCTAAAAACAGGAAAGTAAAGCAAAAGGGTGAAGGGTTGAATATAGATCAAGATCCACCAAAGGAGGAAAGTATAAGATTAGAACAGCAGGCGGACATAAGGACCTTAGTTAGTCCATCTCAAGCTGAGGTCGAACTGCTAGAAGGAGATGAGGAAGAGGATATTAGCCCGATCACGTACAGTTCTCAAAGAAGGAAGGATAGCACCCCTATAAAAGTAATGCTAAAAACCACTCAGCATTAAACCCAGCATGCTGATGAAAAAGCAGATACAATATTTAAATCGAATAAGAGTGAGGATAAAAAAATTATTACAGAATTGCCAGATTGAGATCATTTGTTTATTGAAAACAGGGAAGGGGTAAAAAGAATTACCTATAAAACAAAGCAAGGTAAGGTAACAGATGTCCACAAGAACCAACTACCAATTGACAAAGTACAACTTATTTTTACACCAGAATTTGAATCTAGAGGTAGGCAAGATACACTAAATCGAGGGAAAATACTCAGATTATTTAAGTCTATTCCATCTTTACACAAAATTGAGAGTGATGATGTCGACTCTATTGAATTTATGACAAGAAAACATAGTCTCCAGGCTCCCACTATAATCACATTAAACTCACCGGCTATAGCAGAACAGATTCTAAATGAACAAAGGGTATTTAAAGCCTGGGGCATAATAATTACCAAGCAAGTCCCAAAAGTTTCTCCGACTCCACTATTTAGTGATGAAAACCAGGTACAGCAGGAAAAAATAGACAGGCAAATAGTTCCCGTACTAAAAAGTGCACGGGGCAGATCCCCTAAGAAAGTGGCAGTGACTTCACCGCAAATCAAAGTAGGAAAAAACTCAGAAATAAATGAAAAATGGATCACCCTGGCATTACATAGCAAAAAGGAGCAATGAGCGAATAGAAGTAAGATCCCCACATCTAAAGTAACAGAGATGGGACAACTGAGTATCTGCTCATGGAACATAAATGGATTGGGAAAAAAGACTCACAATGCACACAAAGATTCCATATCGCGCCCATGTCAGATTATTTTCTTGCAGGAAACGTGGGAAACCAAACCATTTATGTTACATGGATATATAGGTCACTTTGAAAATGCAAAAAAAATCCATAAATTTGGCCGACCAAGTGGGGGGTTAGCAACATTTATTGCGAGTGACCTACAGGTTGAGCACGAGCGACTGGTCCTAAATAGTACGAACATTTTATTAATTAAACTCAAATATAAAGCAACTAATCAGAAACCAAAGTCCTTATATTTGATTAATGTATATATTCAGCCAATATGCACTAGTAGGGGATCTACTTGTGAAATACTTAATACATTTCTATTGGAGCCAACGCAGACTATATGTTGACTGGGGACTTTAACCTAAATTTAATGTCACCTTTTATAAGGGATGATATTTCTCAATCACAAGATCTTCAATGGTCAATCCCCCATCAGGACCTAGGAAAAGACAGTAACCCCCTCAGTAGCAAAATAGGTATACAATTTGAGGTAGTGTGGCTCACTGGTTAGAGGCGGCAGACCCGAGAGCAGAGGACGGCCCGGGACCAGGGTTCGATTCCTGGCGTGGCAGGTTTCTGGACCAGGGTCAGCGGACTCGATAATTCTCTCGCCTCGGTGCCCACTCTGATCAGCGATCACACTCGGCAACTCTGGGCATTAGCTTGCCTCATCTTCACTAACGGCCCCACCAGACCGCCGGGGATGCCTGCTCTCACCCTGGAGATACCCATTAAGGGACCATCTCTCAGGGAAGCCAGGAAGGGTTTCGCAGCGGTCGAAGCGCCTTGGGACCCTCCGGGTAAGTAGTGCGCTATATAAATGCCTATACATACATACATACATTTGTTAAAGATATGGAAGCGATGGGTCTGCAAATTCTTAATGGTAGATTTAAAGCAGATATGCCACTAGCCTATACATACTTTACGCACAATGCAAGGTCAAGGATTGATTACACAATTACATCACTTAACATTTTTCAGAATATTACCTTATACCAGCTAGAGAAAGTCACGGAGAGTGATCATAGTCAGCAGATAATAACAATCAATCTTGGGACTAATACAAACCAACCACACAAGACGGCCTTGGGGCATATTGGTACTGTAAACTACAAAAAACTGTTTTGGACTATCCAGATAAGGATGAGATGAATGAAGAAGTTGAAAGAATAATAGAGAATTGCTTCAATGATTCAATATGGAAAACATCGATAGAACAGTGGGTATATTTTACCAAGAAGCTCGTTAAACCCCAACCTCAACCTCAAATGCGATTGAATAAAAGGAACCAAAATGAAGAACAGAAGGAAAAGAAAACATATAAAACCTTCCATATACAATTACGAAATTAAAAAGAGCTTGAAATACGTTGAGAAGGAAAATTAAGAAATCCGTCGCTAATGAAGAAATACTAGGCAAATTGAAATCTCTAAATTAAAACTTTAAGAAGTTAATATGGAAAGAAAAAAAACAAGTAAAACAAGTATTCTGGGCAAAACTATTCCATGCAAGTAAACAAATGCAAGAGAGTTCTGGAAGATCATAAACGGACTGGTTCGAACAAATAAACTGGTGGTTTCATCTGCACTAACAGAACAAGAATTGATCACATTTCTTATAAAACATCTAAGCCAGAATGGCTCAATAATGATTAAAAAACGAACCGCAACCTACATACAGTTATGACTGTAATACGGAAGCACCAATTATAATAACAAAGAAACAACTAATAAAGTTCATTAAAAAACAGAAAGATGGTGCACCTGGACCAAATGGCATCCCGTTTGCCCTCTACAAAGAAAATCCAGATCTATGGGCAGTATATTTAGAAAAGCTATTTAAAGAAATTGTACAGGAAGGTATCATCCCTGAGTCATGGTGGGGGTCCTTAATTACACCAATCTTTAAAAAAGGAAACTGGGCACTTCCGGAAAATTATAGGCTTATTACCCTACAAGACACAGATGCCAAGCTGTTTGCCAGGATTTTGCTAACTAATTTAAATGAATGGGCTTCAAAAAAAGATACTGTCTTTCAATCAAGCAGGCTTTATTAAAGGGCCGGGGACAACGACAAATATCCTGGCATTATCTCTACTAATGGATAAAGCAATCAGAATCAAACAACCCCTGTATCTATGCTTTGTAGGTTTTAAATCTGCTTTTTGATCGTGTCCAAAGAAACTTATTATGGGAAAAGCTCCAAGAAAAAAACATTCCAATGGTCCTGTTGAAACTGATTCAGCTCCTGTATAATAAAAAGTGGGTTAGGGTGAGGATGGGGGACGGACAAACGCTATCAAAAGAAATCCCAGCAACCGAAGGCCTAAAACAAGGCTGTGTACTAGCTTTATACTAGCCCCACTCCTTTTCAATTTGTTCTTGGCGGACTTAAGTGAGACCTTGGATGAATTAAATGCACACCCTCCGAAATTAGCTGATACGCATATTTCTAATTTGCTCTATGCAGATGATGCCATCTTACTAAGCCATACTAAAGTGGGACTACAGCGTTTAATCAATCAAACATTCAAGTACGCAAAGGAAAACGGGATGGAGATAAACAAAACTAAAACCAAGATCATGGTAGTCACCAAGAACATAAAACTAAGACGTAAAAGTAAATGGTACATGGAGAGCAACCAACTGGAATAAGTTGAAGTATATAAGTATTTGGGTGTGCTATTTGATGAGAAGGGCAACTATCAGCCACAAAAAAGGGATATCCAAAGGAAGACAAATGCCTTGACTGCCGCTATTAGAATCTTACAAAAATCACTTGGCAACCTCACATATGGGCCGCTTTTGAAGATTATAGGGGCTAGACTGCTTCCAACTATTACATATGGCAGTAAATCATTAATGGGAAAGGATACCGAATTATTAAATAATGCCCTATCTAAAACATACAAATCATTATTCAACCTCCCAACGAATGCCTCGCCTGCACAAATTAGACTGGAGTTCGGTCTAAACATCCAATAGTATGTGAGAAAGGGTCATTTCATTAAAACCTGGAATTGGATAAAAAACGATCACGATAATCAGATATCCCAGTTGTTGTGGAAATAAATAAATAATAATGTTAAGTCAACTGCATGGAATTATCTTAAGGAAGCGATAGAGGAGTTTGCGGTTATTACAATCTGGAATAATACGATAAATAACACATCGTTCAAAAAAATAATCAATAAAACTACAAACCAACTATCCCTCGTAAAGGACAAAGATACTCTAACAAAAAGAAAACATGCTTGGACAATAATAAATGGATACAAAAAAAAGAAGGTACAACAATATTTGGAAACACCCTGGGCGGAAAAAAATAAACAAGTTCTACTCAAGGCAAGATTTGGAATACTCCTGGGACTTTGTCATCTCCCCCCGTGGAAAAACACTGAAAGTTGTGCATTATGCAGACTTTGTAAAAAGGGAGAGGAGAACATTGTCCACCTTTTATGTATTTGTCCTGGACTCCAAAATGAAAGAAGATCCTCACTTAAAATTCTTTTTAATCTCCGTGGAATAAGGACATGTAGGCATGCATTGAAATGTTGTCTTGAATCGAATGATATAGGTATGAATGCTACCTTTGTGAGGTTCCTACTAACATCGAAAACAAAATTAGGAGATTAAGTTTTTAAAATGAAGTAGTATGATGAAATTTAATTAATTTTATGGTGCAATAACTTTTACTAGTTTTATACATTACAGTAAATTTTATGTGTTTACAATATTGTAAGATTTTAAATAATCAAACAATAAAGAATTACATTACCACAATACTACTGTTGCTCGAATACTTATTACGTCCACTTTTAGCAGAGCGCCCAGTAGATACTCTGTGATATAAAAACCCTTTCTCTTGTGACTACGTTTATTGAGTCAGAGTGGGCAGCCGCTACGTAGTTTTACCCTTATACCCAAAATCACCAAATCTTGGGCGACTTTTTCTTTAATATTCAATGGATAGAGCTAAAGCACTAGAGGAACTGTTCGATAACTTAGCAAAGGGCATGTCCACACACACAGCATCCACCGGTGGGAACCCTCCACGGAAGGAAGGACTTAAGGACAAGTTTATTAAACTAGAGAGATTAAAAAAGCTGGAGAATTCCAAGGGGTGGGACGGCACCACTCTGAAACAGTACATAAGACTTAAACGCACACCCAGAGGGGTCCGAGCCCAGATCTTTCCAACATACGACGATCTTGATACTGATTTAATGGGAAAATGGGAAGAAGCATTAACAAACAGCTCCATGACACCTATGGACATATTAATTGAAAGAGCTGATCGTAAAGTCTCTAAGCTTCAGGCAGATATCTCTACACTTGAACAAGAGATCAAAGACTTGAATCTTCCTGAAGCCACTATTAAGAATTACACCATCTTAGACAAGATTCTACTGAAACATCAGTCTGAGATCAAAAACAGAAAGGCTAGACAGCTCAGGAGAGACGAAAAGGACCACAGGGAGGGTAGGATCTTCACTTACGCCAAGTAATACGATTCTATGATCCCCAACCTTTTACACTCAGATAGAAGTAACAAGACAATGACAGAACCCAGTTCCATTTCCTCCAGCAACACTTCACTGAGTGCAACCAGTGTCAGTGAGACTGAAACCGACAACACAGACAGTACGGGCAGGGCCCTTCTGCTTTTTTACGCAAGGTGCAACGCATCAGGAGACGGAACAGGGGGCTACCCCCAAGAGAAAAATCAGATCCAAAACCCGCAGGGGCAGGAGGGTCAAACCCAGAAGACTACAAGAGGAAACTAAGATCAGGAACAGCCAAGAATTGACAGACTCAACAGATACAGAGGTTAAGGACATTAATCTTTCCTCCCTAGCTCTAACCACAGACATGACCTCTCACTTGAGTAGTGGCCTAAATTTCAACCCTCATGCAACAGGGGATATTTGCAAAGTGAAGATGGATCTCTTAAGTTTATCAGAAATGTGAAACTTAAGAAACACTTTTTCTGTACCAATTTGACTAATAAAGCACCAATAAATATTCCTGTACCTGAGGAATCTGATGCATTGTCAATAAAAGACATTCAAGCAACACATCTTCTTTTGACTCTTACTGACCTAGAGGAAACACCATACGACATGATTAGGCTTTTGGATGAACTCAATATTGAGTCAGAATATAGCATTGCCAGCGGGCTTAAATCCAAATCCAAGTGGATTCCTACCCTCCCCGGCGGTAATGCTATAGATAACTTTTACAAACGTGTACTAGGTGACATCAATAAATTGAACACCCAACATTACAACCGCTCTTTCAAGTATAGAGACAATTTGACACAGGGCAAACGTTTGGCACTCACCACATTGGTTAACAACCGAGACATCATCATAAGGGAAGCTGACAGGGGAGGCAATGTCGTAGTGATGGATCTTTGTGATTGCCACAAGGAAATCTCCAATCAACTCAAAGACCACACCTGCTACGAGCGACTCTCACAGTACCCTATAGGACCTCTCACCACAGAGATCAATAGCAAACTAATGACCTGGAAACAATCAGGTCTGCTCAATGATGATGAATACCTCTATTTGAAGGTCTTCAGGCCATCATATCCATGGCTGTATACACTGCCTAAGGTTCGCAAACACCTTCCATTCCCTCTAGGAAGACCTATTGTTTCCGGCATGGGGGGACCAACGGAGAGACTGGCAGAATACGTTGATCTCTTGCTTAGCCCTCTTGTGCGCAACCTGCCATCCTACATACAGGACACCAAGCATATACTCAGTATATTAGCGGACATTCAATGGCAACCGGGCACTATTCTAGCCACCATGGACATGGTGTCATTATACACGAGCATTAATATAGACCTGGGCATACAAGCCATCAATAAACATTTGTACAATCCACCCGCCTCCATGTGGCACCACACCAACATGTTAACATCTATGATGGAAATAATTCTGAGGAACAATTTCTTTATCTTTGACCAAGTCTGGTACCGTCAGAAAAGGGGAGTGGCAATGGGGTCGAAATTTTCACCCTTATTTGCCAATCTCTTCATGTGCAACCTGGAAGCTGACCTCATATGGGGACCCAAAGGTGCACAATTTATCGACTCCATAATCTTTTGGGGTCGTTACATTGATGATTGCATCCTCCTCTGGTCAGGCACTGACGAACACCTACACAACTTTTTCCAACATCTTAACACAAACACAAGGGAGATAAGTTTTAACATGGAGTGCAGTAGAACGAAAATCGAATTCCTGGATGTGGAGTTCTATGTCTCACAAGACACGCTACATAGCAAGCTTTTCAGAAAGACAACAGCATGCAATGCAGTTTTGCATGCCTCTAGTTCGCACCCACCACATCAGATACATTCCATACCCTATGGAGAAATCCTGAGGGCTAGACGGAACTGCAGTGAGGAAGCAAAGTTCAACAAATGTCTTCTCGACATGAAGGACAGGTTTTCCAAGAGAGGTTATTCAAGGGCCACACTACAAAAGGCAGAAAAAAGACTTAAGAAAGTCAAAAGATTTGACACATTAAAGTCACACACGTCTTTGAAACCTTCAGACAATTGCATATGCATGATCACTGACTTTAATGCAATGCACCATGCTATACGAAAGAGTCTAATGAAACATTGGGACATGTTGAGAGCAGACAGAGCAATTCAAGACTCTATTCCGGATGTGCCACAGATCACATTCAGAAAAGGAAGGACATTGAAAAACAGGTTGAGCCCCACAATCCCACACAGCATCAAATCAAGCAATTGGATGACCCAACTTAGGGGCCGATTAGGATTGCGGTGATTCCGCATCCTCCGGGCTGGCGGAAGCCACCGCAGGCCCACAGGATGCGGAATCACCGCAGAAGTGCCTTCAAAGCCAGATTAGGATGGCTGGGGGGTCATCTGTGGACGGGAAAACCGTCAGCCGCTTTTCCGCCGCTGTCGCCTTCCGACCGAGGCGGAAAAGCTCTAATATGGTGGCGGGGTCTATCAGACCCCGCCAGCCATATTAGGATGGGGCAGGAAACATGCTTTTCCACTGCGGCTTTTCCGCAATGGAAAAGCATGTGGGCTTTTGAGTTTGGGGGCCTGTTGCGGGCCCCTAGGGTGTCAGGGGGTGGGGGGTGCACATGGGTGGTACCTATGGTACCCTCCTGCATTTACATGAACAAAGCGGCAGGCACCGCGCGGTGCCTGCCGCTTTGTGCATGTAAATGCAATACATGCATTTTTATCCTTGCGTCGGGTGCTGCTTAAAGCTGCACCCGCCGCAAGGTTAAAGATACGGGATGTGACCTCCAGGGTGGCGGTCACATCCTAATTGCACCAGAGGGACCGCCGCTGTCCCTGCGGACGGTCCCTCCACCTCGGGGGTGGCAGACGGACGCAGGTCCGTCCGCCATCCTAATTGGCCCCTTAGTCTAGGCTTTTACAAATGTGGGTTTTGGTCCATGTGCAGATGGGCTAAACATGGTACCAAACATTTCAATGGCATGAATGGGGAGAACTTCACCATCAAACAAAACATTAGCTGTACAACAAAATTCGTGGTGCAATTGAATGCACATGTGGCAAATATTATGTAGGCAGCACCATAGGATCACTAAAGGATAGAATTGCTGAACACATGAGGGCCATACAGAAACAAGACCCCAAATATGCAGTGGCACTTCATGCGGCTGCATGTCAGTCACAGGATATTGACAAAAAGGTACGCTTCTTTGGGATTGATACGGTCTCGCACAACGTAAGGGGTGGCAACAGGGAACTTAGACTACGTCGCACAGAAGCAATGTGAATTATGCGTCTGTGTACCGTGGAACATGGTCTTGATTATGACCAAGAACTTCAATATTTCCTGGGCAATTGATAATGATGTACAGGGTGGGCTGTTTTTCACTATTACCATAGAAAATGAGCTCCTTTAAATCATGTATGTAATGTTCCCCCTCTAAAGATGGCTTTTTCTGTCTATTTCTTTGTGCCATTCTCTGTCAGAACCGGACCTTTAACTTTGGTGGTCTGTTTTCCCGTATTTCAATGTGATGTTTCAAATGTCCCTACTGTAACCAAGGGTATTACGTTTATGATGATAAGGTCCTAACTGCGCACAGAGGATTTTCTGATGTTCACTCATGACTTTTTCTCTTCTTGCATTACCCTGCTCTTCGTATTACTGGATCGATGATCTACGCCCACATGTAATTTACAGTTTAGGCCTAGCTATTATGTTGACAACATAATCATTGTTCTTACAAGCAAAAAACGTTTTTATGTATGAATTAGATCTTATTCTACAATGTTGAATATTTAGACTGCATACCGGGTAAAATGTGAAAAAAACCTTCTAATTTCCGAACGTCACCGGGTATTCTAATAATTACCTCACACCGGCATTTTGTAATACCTTTTATGCCAATTGATAGCCTTTCTACGTCACGTTTTCTCTTGTCGGCTCTTTTTTGCACCCGGAAGAGTTGTGCATGCAGACACCGCTAACACCTTTTTTTTTTTTTAAGTTTGAAGTTTATTAAGGCATAAAGAAGAAAAGACAGTTCATGAAGAAACAATCAGAAGTTATAGAAACAAAAAATCTCTCTTACATCAGAATAATATTGATCCAAGAAATAATGTGAGGTAAAAACATTGGAAGTTAAAATTGTAGAAATATTGAGGGTTGGGGAAAAAACATGAGAATCATACAACATAGAAGTAATAAAAAACAGAAAAGGAAATTAGGATGCATTAATAAAGTTACATATACTAAGATAAAACATTTCATGGTGGTTTTTGAACTTCAACAGTACGTGGTGGAGAGTTGGGCGATGGTCTGGCAATTCTAGATAAATATTCGGTGAGGGGAAGCCATAGAAGGTCGCGTTTAATTGCTAGGGAAATAGGGGAGATAAAATTGGTGTCTAGACGGTGATTGAAACAAACCGCATTCCACCATGCAGAGAAAGAGACATCCTTGGCCTGTTTCCAATGTGATGTAATGTGATGGAAAGCAATGGCTATCAGGAGATCAAGTAGTTTGTGTTTATGGTGGGGTCCAGAAAGATCAGGGGAAAGGGAGCCTAGGAAAATATGAAGGATTGACAAGGGGAGAGTGAGATTAAAGAGTTTTTGTATTTGAGACCAAACTAATTGCCAGAAATGGAGAATGGGAGGGCATTCAAAGAGCATGTGTTTCAAATCAGCCAAAGGGCAGGGACAGGACCAACAAGTGGGAGAAGTGTCTGGAGAGAAAGAGGATAAGGTTGCGGAAGTGTATAGTGTACGGTTATATAGAAAAAATAAGGTTTGGGTAGTATTGGCAGCTCTAGATGTACTTTGAATTTTAGACCAAATTCTATCCCAAAACATAGGAGGCCAATTTTGAGACAAATCATCCTCCCACGCCAACTCAATTTTAGATTTAGTACGCTCAATAGATGTTTGAAGGGATTTATAAAGAAAAGATGCAGATGGGGATTGGTCAAGAGCATTTGAGATGGAAAGGTGAAGTGTAGGAATAGTGTTGGTGGCAGGGAGAGAGGAAAGATATTGAGTAAGGGAGGGAAGTAGAGATAAGTATTGTTTGCGAGAAGAGGAGGGTAACGAGAATTGGGTTTGGAGTAAATGGAATGGGAGAGGGCAAGAGTCAGTAACAAGTTGAGAAACCCATTTTAAACCACGGGAATGCCAGGATTTCCAATAGATTGAACGATTTCGAATTTTAATGAGTTTATTATGCCAAATGGGTTGGGTAGAAGTAGAAGATGCAGAAGGGTATGTGGATATTAAGTATGGTTGAAGAAGAGAACGTGTGTGGGAGATGATGGGAGAACGGAGAGAGGTGACGTTAGAGGAGAAGGAGAGAGCTTCATTGAATTCATAAGGGTGAAGGAAAGATGATTCGAGTGTTAGCCAAAGTGGAGGATAATACGGAAGATCCGAAGAAATCCAACGTAAGGCTTGTTTTAAGGAGAAGGCATTATGATAAGATTGAAAATTAGGAAATTTAACTCCACCCAAAGATTTTTCCTTCTTTAAAGCAGAGAGGGCTATTCTGGATTTCTTGTTTTTCCATAAAAACTTCAATAAAATAGAATCTATTGATTTGAAATGATGATTGGGGATGCGAATGGGAATCATAGAAATAGTGTATAGAACCAAAGGAGCTAGCATAATTTTTATGGAATCCAGGCGACCCCACCAGGAAAGAAAGAGAGGGTTCCAGCGGTTGATGGAAGAAGTGAGCTTAGTAGAAAGGGATTCAAAGTTAAATTTGAGGGTGTCATAGAGACGAGGGGCAAACCAAACCCCTAGATATTTAATCTTAGAGGGTTGCCAGGAGAATCCAGAGGAGTCAAAAAGATGTTTTAGACATAGGGGATGCAAGGGTAGTATTTCACATTTGTCCGTGTTAAGTCTGTACCCAGAGACATTAGAAAAAGCGGACACTTGGTTTAGGAAGGAAGGAAGGGTTATTTGAGGGTCTGAGCAGTAAAATAAAATATCGTCAGCGTATACCGATAATTTTACTTGTTGTTGTTGGGAACCATATTGAAAACCGGAAATATTTTCGTCGCGTCTAATTTTGGTTAAAAAGGGTTCTAAAGCCAAAATAAACAAAAGGGGAGATAGAGGGCAACCTTGACGAACTCCTCTTTGGAGGGGGAAATAATCAGAAGTGATGCCGTTAGCAAAAATGGAGGCATGGGGACTAGAGTAAAGTAGAGAGATAAGGGAAATGAATTTAGGTGGGAAACCGAACCAACGAAGAGCTTGGAACATAAAATCCCAGCCAATTCTATCAAAAGCCTTCTCGGCATCGAGAGAAATGGCGGCTAATGGGGAAGTAAGAGAAGAGGCTCTACTCAAAATGTTAAAGAAAACACGAGAATTATCTGATGACAAACGACCTTTAACGAATCCAGATTGTTCCGGACCGATAAGGTCTGGTAGTAGAGGGTCTAATCTAAGAGCTATAATTTTGGCAAAAATTTTATAATCTGTATTGACCAGGGAGATCGGGCGATAGTTTTTACATAAAGTATGATCTTTGTCTGGTTTGGGTATTAAACAGATTAATGCTTCTTGGAAGGTCCCCCGAGAGGAACCAGAATCAACAAATGACTGAAATAACAGGAAAAGTTTAGGGAGGAGAAGGGAAGAAAAATGATTATAGAATTCAATGGTGAAACCGTCTGGTCCCGGGGCTTTTCCTTTACGTAGGATTGAGACGGCATGAGAGATTTCAGAGGGGGAAATATCTAAATTCAGCGTTTGAAAATCTACATGTGAAGATTGCGGGGAAGGAATATCTCGAAAATAAGCAAGAAGATCATCAGGATCAGGGATAGATTCAGGAGTGTATAGAGTTTGGTAGAAAGAGACAAATTGAGCTAATATATCTTTATCTTTGAAGAGGGAAATACCAGTTGGACCTTGTAACGATTCGATCTTTGTTTTCTCTTTGCGTATTTTAAGATAATTAGCTAGAAGCTTGCCCATTTTGTTTTGTCCTCCGTAATAACGGGAATTACACTTAAGGAGAGAGTTTGATGCTGCGTTAGTGGTAAATTTATTGAACTCAATTTTGGCTGAAATAAGGTCGCGAAGAGAGGATTCAGAGGAAGAGTTATAGTATGTGTATTCAAGTTTCTTTATTTTATCTAATAGTTGAGTTGATTTGGTGATTGATTGTTTTTTCTTTTGAGAAACAAAGTCAATGATAAAACCTCTAGCAGCTGCTTTGAAGGAATCCCACACCGTGACAAAGGAAGATCCAGGAAGATGATTTAGTGTAAAGAATTCAGAGGTGAAAGCTGTAAATTTAGTGGAGAATATGGGGTCTAGGAGTAAAGAGTTATTAAATCTCCAACACCCTGAATGAGGAGAGAAGGGAATAAGGTCAATGTCAACAAAAACGGGAGCATGATCTGAGATTAAAATGGAACCGATGTCTGAATGAGTGGCTAATTGTGCTAAGGGTTTGCTAAGGAAAAGGTAATCAATTCGAGATTGGGAGTGATGGGTGGGGGAATAGAACGTGTATTCTTTAAGGTCAGGGTTACATAGTCTCCAAATGTCTACTAAAGCATAATTTCGAATAGAAGTAATAAACTGGGAATGCATTTTGGAGGGAATAAACTTAACCTTGGAATTCCTGTCAAGAAAGGGGTCTAGAACTTGATTGCAATCACCACCAAAAATAACATATTTCTCATTAATTGTAACTAATTTATCAGAAATAGCTGGCCAAAATAATTTATCAATACCTGTAGGAGCATAAACATTAAAAATAACGATAGGAATTTTATCAATAAGAAGATTAGTAATAACCCAACGACCATTGTCATCATTTTCATGGGATACAACTGAAATATTTAACTTTTTATGACATAAAATAACAGTGCCATTTTTCTTACCCAAAGCAGGAGAATGAAAAACATGCCCCACCCAGCAACGTTTAAGTTTGCTAGCCTCCTTGTCTGAAAGGTGGGACTCTTGGAGGAGAGCTACATCAGCTTTGAGCCGCGTAAAGTGGGTTAAGACACGTTGACGTTTAATGGGGTTATTTAACCCCTTAACATTCCAAGTAACTACTCGGAATTTGGAAGATCAGTAGAATGGTATGAAAGAAGATATATTGAAAAGTGAATAGGAAAAGGAAGATAATAGTAATAAGAATGCAAGAAACCAGAAGTGTAAAAGGAAGAGATCAAAAGTGAATAAAGAGAGTATAGTAAAGAGATAGAAGAGAAAGAGTTGAAGAAAGGGATAGAGAAAGAGAACAGTAGAAAATAGAGAACAAAGCATGTAGAGAGTAGTAATATCATAACAGATAAAAGAGATCAAAAAGAACTGAGGGATGACGACGCCAGAAGAAGACGACATCAACAACGGAGACTCACATCGTCGAACACCTGAGGAACCAGCGAAGAAACGAAATGGATGGGAGTACGGATACACCAGGATGAAGAAACACGGGGAAAAGGATCTGTGAAAAGGTAAAAAAAAAGAGTAGAAAAGAACATTAGAAATACACATGGTAGATGAAACAAACAAAACAAAATAGCACTAGAACATTATATAAATGAGGTAAGATATACAGGGGTGGAGGACATTTAGTCATATACAGGGATCAGAAACAAAGAATGGTAGGGAAACGTATAAGCAGACAAATGAGGAAACTCGTCAATAATAGACAAGACAAAACAAAACGGTTAGACGGGTCTTGCAGTGTCCATGTTTTCGGTTTCATGGCGACGCAGGAACTCTTCAAGGACGAGTGGATCTTCAAATGTAGTTGTTCTGTCTTTATAGGTCACCTTGAAGAGGCAAGGATGTAGTAGTCCATATCTGGCATCAAGGGCTTTCAAACGTGGCCTCAAATCCAGGAACTGCTTCCGACGGTCGGCTGTGACCTTAGCAACATCTTGAGAGAGGTATAGCCTGCGGCCCTCCCACATAACTTGTTTTTTAGCCTTCACTGCCAAAAGTACTTGGAGGAGATCCGTGTATTGAAGGAATAGCATGATGACTCCGCGAGGCTTATTGGAAACGTTCGGGCCAAGTCTGTGTGCACGCTGGATATTTAGAGAGGTGGAAGAAGGAAGGTCCAAGATTTTTGGTAAAAAGGTTTGGAAGAATGCTGTTGGGTTGGATCCTTCTGTAAGTTCCGGAAGATTATAAAGACGAAGGTTGTTCCTCCGGTTGCGATTTTCCAACTCCTCCGCCTGTCGTTTCAGGAGAGAGACATCTTTTTCTAAGAGCGAGATTTTTGCACATGAGGCATGAAGAGTCTCTGTAGATTGTTCTACCAAAAGAACCCTTGATTCCAGCGTAGACCACTTGTCATGGAGAAATTGTAAGGTTTTAGTGGTTTCGGCCATGAAGGGCTTGAGTGCACGGAGTTCCTCTAGAATAAGATCCATTGAGGCAGAGTGTGATGAGGAGCCTGGAGAAGGAGGGTCTTTTTTCAAACGCTTCGTTGAACCAGGTTGTAGAAGTTTACTGGGTGGAGTAGCTTTGGGAATTGCGCCGTGAGCGGCGTTTGGTTTGAGGAGAGCAGGTTCCTCCATGGTAGGTGCCTTAGAGTCCGAGTCTGAAGAAACTTGTGGTTTGGTTTTGGAAGCTGTAAGTTTAAGGGTGCGGAGCTTCCCCATAAATGGCAAGAGACGGGAGAGCAAAGACTCCACAAAATGAGGAAGAGGAAGCTGTGATAAATATGCAGTAGGAGGTACGCCTTATGAAGAAAAATTATAAAAAGCGTATGTAACTGCAACGAGGAGTGATGAGGAGCGACCCAATGGCAATTACAAAACAAATATCATTTCCTCAGATAGAACTAGCCATAGTGCTGTGTAAATATAATTATCACCACATGACCTCAAATTGCAGAAGGAAACATTGAAAGCAGCTTGAAAGGATTAAGAGGCTGCATACAGAATAGCGTGCTGCCCACGTGTGGGGAGAAATGCTTGAGGCATGAGGAATAATGCTGAGGAAGGTGGAGAGACAAAAGCGGTAATTCTGTATAAAAACCGCTAAAACAAAAGTCACATGTTAAGAGGGGTGTTGCAGAAGCTGGGTTCGCTAAAGCATGGAACCAGTGTGCGAAATTACCGTGCTACGCACGTTGAGTCATAGAAGCGGCGCTCGGTGACTGGGAAGTCCGCTGAGGTACGGAGGAAAATGGCGGCCGCCGAGTGGTGAAACGCGTCACTGGCGAGAACTGCGCATACCGCCAGAACAGAGGAGAGCAAGTCAGAATATTCCGCTCACCTCACGTTCCGACGGCGATATCAATCATTTGCGCATCCGCAGGTCTGGTAGAGACGAAGAAAGTCGCCGGTTCCCGTGGACGACTGGCGGAGCTCCGCAGTTAAGCCGCCATCTTGAGCGGCGTTCAAGCCACGCCCCCTCACCGCTAACACCTTTTGATCTTATTCTACGACCGCTATTTTTCTTTCATCACTTCGTCTACATGGTCTATTACGATGGGATCAGCAAGGATTGACACTTATGGCCACATGGTGGCAGCTTAGGCACCATGGACATGAAGGACAGTCTTCCTGTTAAATTTTCTGGAACACACTTGCTTTCTAAACAGAGGTTAGCGCGCTAGTTTTCCAAAAAAGGGCGTCCTTCGGGTCGCTGAATGGCTTTAAATCACTTCCGGCTTCCAGGTCACCTGTCCACACTTTGGAACACGGCGACCCGGGAAATTGACGGATCATTAATTTCTACACTACTAATTAGTAAGTTCCAACCCCGGATACTTTTCCTTTTTTACTTCCTTAATTCCTAATTTTTAGAGTGACATAGACTTCTTCCGTAGAAATGGGAGTGGGACTAATATACCTGTTCCGTTTACTTTCAGATAGCACACATACTAGGAGTTATCCGCTCCAAGACAACGCAGAGAACCACTTCCCGGGCTTACTGCCCCTAGCAAATCGCCTTAGGGTAATTAAATATTTTTTCTTATTGATTTGACGTACCTATAATTGCTCCATTGTTTTAAATCGGTGGAGAATGCACAAATAGTAGTATATTCGTGACACACGAATTCTCACTTCTGTCTTTTACAGCGCAACCTCTCCATCGCGATTCTCATTGACCACAATACCAGGGCACATACAGACATATCCAGTGACGTTATGTTCCAACTGAAAATACAACAAGGATTACATTTCCCTTTTGGGTAACGTCTCTTTTCAATCACTCAGACCCGACCACTTGAACCTTTGAATGCTTCATGCATCACTTTAAGAAACCAAACTTGACGTTTCCCACCTTTTTTCTTTTTTCTCTCTTTCCCTTGTCCCTACTCCTACTCTGCAGCTCATTATATCCAGGATTTTTCGCACTAGGTCAAGGGCCCTGCTGGGTCGGAATTATCACCGGTGGAGCGGTGAGCTTCTTATTATACAAAGAATTTTTATTTCGGAAATCTCTGTTTACTTCCTCAACTTCTTTCTCTCTCGTACTCAGAGCTCCTTCTCATTTTTTGCCTCCTTTGTTTCCATGTTCCTTTCTTTTAGACCTCCTTTCCTTTTCACAATTTCAAATGCAGGTATGATTACTGCTTTTTCACTTCCTACACATCCGGGCAATACACAGCACGTGTGGAATTAGGACACTTTAGTGTGTGTGATCCGTCCGTCACTTCTCGCACACCAACAGCCACAATACCAGCACCTATAGACACTGCATGATTCTCGGACTGTGTCTTCTCTTACGTCTTTCACATTGACACTCATGTCATTTCCCAATGGAACTGATTCTTCACAACTTTTCTCACTTTCGATACATACCTTTAGGTGACGCGCACGACGTACGTTTCACTTAGAGATTCGTACGTTTGGGTTTCTCACATGAGTAGATGCTCTGTAACATATAATATTGTAACATCATGTCAGATGTTCTATTTTTATTCTTTGTATCTTTCCCAGCCCTGAGGAGTCACGGAAACACTTTTCCAAATGCGATGAAACACGTGTCGGCTGGCTGGTTCTGAAATCATTAAAAAACTGAACTGTAGTGATACTTTGCAAGAAAATCCTGTTGGTTTCTGTTGGCTTTGGTTTGATGTATTTGTGTGTCTACACAGACACAACTGTATGTAATATCACTGTTGTGTGCATAAGGTATTCCTGTAAATTCATGTTTTGTATGTCGGGTTTCCTCTGACATACTTCTGAGCGGTTAGAGGGTCTTTTCCGCTCGCCAGTTGCATCACAATACTACTGTTGCTTGACTACTTATTGCGTCCACTTTTAGCAGATCGCCCAGTAGATACTCTGTGATATAAAAATCCTTTCTCTTGTGACTAGTCCTCACTACCAGGCAATATTGTGGTTTTTGGAATGCACATGTTGAAGTGTGCCTGTGGTCTGTATCGTTTACGAGTGATCTGTGTCAGTAATTTTCAAGACGATGACCGCTATGCTCTAAACAAAACCACTGTGCTTTTATGTGATTTTCATGGCGGTATTTTAAAATGCCTGCTGACTGGTGTTGTCTAAGCAGGATCTATGTTCTTTGTAAACACTTTAGTGTTGAAAGTTGTGATGATATTGTACTTAAACAAAAATACGCTTGCGAGTGGTGGAGAATGCCTGTTGTCATTGTTATCATGGTGGTGTGCTAAGGGGTATGTTATTGTACCGATGGCAATTTGATTAGGTTTAATAAAGCTTTGAATAGATTGGGTGTATTTGCAGGTTTTATTACATAAGTCATGTCTAATGTGCATCCAGAGTATTGGTTTTACAGTACCATACTAAGTTTCCACGTTTTCTACATTTCCTCACTGATGTAATTTTCCCTAGAAATTGTCTACTTGGTGATGAAAATAGATCAATTGTTAGTTCGAGAGCTAGTGTGCATCCAGAGTTTTGCCCTTAGAGTAGTTTACTTAGTTTCCAGGTGTTCTACATTTCCTCACTGATGTAATTTTCCCTAAAAACTGTCTACTTGGTCCTGAAAATAGATCAGTCGTTTGCTCAGGAGCTGATTTTAAAACCAGTTTCCTTGTAACTTTGAAACAATGCAGAAGCACGCAATCTTTTTTAGAGAACTTAAAAGAGATGCAAATATCCTGATTTTAACATGAAAACCAACATGCAGAACCCTTCATCTTCTATGGCGAGTAGCTGTAATGTTTGTGAAAATTATAGGAAGATCATAAGAGAAACACTTTGCAACTTCAAACAGACGAAAGGTTGATAATCATGTGCTCTCTTCACCTTCACACTGCATTTAGTTTTTTCTGCTTTTGTCTTTAATATTAGCCAACATGTGTGCTTTTTTCTCAGCTTTCACAAAGAACACTTTCCTAATTACTTCATCGATTGCAGCATAATTACACACCTTACTTAATCTCACCCTATATATTTTTAAAGAAATATTGAGCCCAATTCACAAAAAATATGTGTACATTTGTACTCATACTCGTTCATTTCCTTGAAAACGGCACTAACTGCAGCTTCAAAGGTGCACCACTGGGAATGTTCTCTGAATGTTGCATGACATCTGCTATTTTCCCAATGCATAGTCATTTTCAGGGGGGATGGCTGCAGGTTTCCACCATATGCAGTGGCGTAACGAAAGTTTAGGGGGCCCCCCTGCAAAGCATATTGAGGGGGCCCCCTCTGGACCCACTCAGGGGTGGACATGCCAGGGGACTGTGCTGAGAGGACCCCCCTGGAGCTCAGGTGCCTCCACGCACATCGGGGCCTGCGGATTCCTTTGTTACACCACTGCTACATGCAGAGCACCAAAGCACCCAATCCTTTAGGACAGATACAAAGAGTCCAAAGACAGATGCCAGACAAGTCTAGCACAACTATTATTTGTATCAAAAAGTTGCAGGCTTTGTTGTGACGTGGTAAATTAGGACACACATTCAACATAATTAAAACACAATGAGTTTTTGAAAAAGAGGTTGATTACTGTATCTTGCAGTTAAAGTGCCAGTACACTTGAGACATAGGCTCCCTTTGTTTAAGTTTTACCAGTATGGACTACATGAGCAAATGGGGTAGACAATCGCTCTAAACAGACTACTTAAGTGCCAGGGTTTATTTTGTATCCCAGATATCGGTATCCCAATCATTTGGAAATACCTTTAAACAGGCAGACAGCTCAGAACTGTACATTTGGGCTCAGGATTTCGGAAGCTGTGAGCCTTGTTCAGAATTATGGCCAACAAGCTCAATTTAAAGAGCTATATATCCTAGCTGTAAACTTTAGCTGGTGGTTCCCTACTCGGGACAAAAGAGGAAGGAGGGATAGTTCCTAGGGAATAGTGTTCCAACTGTAATACACAGGCTACTCTTCCTCAAGGCTATTGAGGGATGAGAAGCACAGACCAGACACTTGCTATTCTGTGTTATCGGTATAATTTTTGATTTTTCTCGTCCACCGGACCAGCTTCTCCATCGTGGATAGAATGGTCTTCCCTTACAAAGGCATCACAAGTCTCTTGGTCAGGACAATGATCTGTGGGATGATGCCAACATTCTCTAAGTGCTCAGGCAACTTGTTGTGCCATGACCAGCCAAACAGCAGGCACTGAAATCAGGTCGAAGCCCAACTGTTGTATGTGGCAGGAAACGGACATCATGCCACTCTACATTCATGTGAAGTGAATTGCACTACATGGGACTGGACTAAAGGGACGAGAATTCATTTAAGTAGCTGCTCACAGGCCCAGCTACAATCAACAAAAAACTTTCATTCAAAATTCAAGTGGCAAGTCAACCAGCAACGGGAGTTTTGCAAGAATTCAAGGATGCAAACAGGTGGACCTGATGTGAGAGGGAGTTCATATGATCCTCAAGTCAAACATCTATTAAAGAAAATCCATTTGACAACCTCTGGCTCAAAAGATGCAGTTTACAGTGACAACACTACTTCTTCTAGTAGGGGACAGACACATACACTTGCAGCTTTATCCCACAAACCTGGATAATAAGGGGCGGCACTGTAGAAGAACCTTAGTCATTCTTGTAGTCTTGAATTTATTTCAGAAATAAAATCAATCCAACCAGTATAATCCCATAAATAAGATTCACAACAGTGCGGAAACATTCAACTCTTAAAAAAAAAAGTCTCTTGTTCAAAAACAACCACAAAGACACCCTTACAGGTATGTGCATAAGTTATAACAGTTAAGTCAAGCAGCTGTATTTTCAGTTGCACACTGCCATCCGAACTGAAGAGCCCCTCAGGCACAGTTCCCTCTGTGGTACAGGGATTTTAAAAAAACACTTGCAGAAAGTTAAAGTGAGAATGCTGTGGAGCACAGGATAAAGAGCAAAACTGTATACAGTATAATTATAAAAGCGCAGTTACATCCCTAAGCAGATAAATCTGCAAGAACCACCTCACAGGAGGGCAATATCACAGCCCACTCCAGCCAGAAGAGAAGGTATGCACAGGTTACTGGCTGCAAAATATGGTTCTAAGGTAATGAAATATCTACCTTCTATAACCCCAGAAATTCTTTACTGCTTAACCTCCAGATCTCCCACAGATTTAAAATGCCAAAGTGCATATTATCGTGTTCTGTACAAAGCCACAAACTGTTTCTGTGATCTTATTCCATAATCCTTAAAAAAAAAAAAAAACGTCTGTACCAACAAATCTCGTAAGTTCTGAAAGCGTGGGGAGGGTGAAGAGAAAAACTGAACTCACTTTTATTTCCAACTGCTCATTTTATCAGGTCGAATTCTACCATGAACCTTTGCAAAGGGGGAATACCAAGACCACGTATAAACTAGATGCTAATGCTCAGTGAGCCAATCCACATAGGGTTCCATTACCCTTGGCACTTTGTTCAAGTAAGATGCTTCATTAACTGATTTTAACAAGTGGCCAAAAATCTTTTAGTATTAGTGTTATTATAAGTATACTTTCAGGTTCTATTCAAATGGAGTTTAGACTGATGCCCTAAAAAACATAAGCTGCAGTGTATTACAGACAGGAATTACATAGATCCTGCGTACAATTCATATCAATAAACCCCCGATTATTCGATTCACTCACAGTTACAGCCAGATGAGAACTGGCTGGAAAGGTGCTTTGTAGTCAATAGACCTGGCTCCCCACTATTTGCTCAAAAGTAGTAGAGGAATTTTATCAGCTAAACTACAGATACATCGCAAACATTAATTAGACTACTGGAAGACGTTTTACTTTAAATGATCCACCATATAATGGCACGGATTTCTTTTTTTTATGCTCGACAGGTGATCAGAGAGCAGGACACCCAAACACCACCACGCAAATACATAGTAACAGTAGTGGTCAATGTTAACTATTACAACATTGGTGAAGGCTTTTAGCAATGCTCACGGGTAATTTAAGACAACACTTAAAGCAAATGTTGAACTCTGTCTCTCACTTTTAAAATAGGATTTATTTATTCTAACAGTGGGTGTAGCTAGTAGATCCAACAGGTAGACACTACTAATGCAGCAATCGTCTGCTTGTCACAATCGGTAGGTTATTCAATGGAGATGAAATTAATGGACTATTCGGATGCTTTTTAGGCACACCATCAAGAGCTCTGCCTAACAGAACTCCATTATTTCACTGCAGATAACCAGGAGATCTCTGGTGGTAAGGCGAACAAAATAACATAGGGGGGGGGAGGTTGGAACAGAAACAAACATGCTTGACTGTCGCTTTTACAATTAACCCAACAGAAGAACTTTAGAGTAAAAAGAATAAGGCAGGCAATTCAACAAGGCCTAGTTTGTTAATCCACTCTTCCTAAATCCCAGATCAAAATTTCTCTACGGGCAATACAGGAAATCAATCTAAGTTGGCAGAAAGTAATCTGCTGCAAAGGCACTTGACCGCTCGGAGAACAGGACCAAAAACCCAACACTGAGGGAAACAAGAAATATAAAGCTGCATGACAAGGGGAAAAACACAGTGAGGTAAGAAACATTATTAATTCTACAAGACCAAAGTGAATAGTGCAACACAAAGATAATGGAAGCACCTAGGACTCGAACAGACTCGGACTCACCTGAAGGGCTGAGGTCTGGCCTTCAGCTTCAGAGGCAGGCGCAAGACAGGGCAGGGGCAGGGCAAGGCTAGCAAGGCAGGCAGGGGCTCTAGTAATAATTTAAATTATGGCCCGTGAGTGACGGACTGTCCTTCTCAGTCTCTGTCGTGGCTTGCTCCTGGGATGCTCCACCTCACAAGTCACGCGCTCTTTAATTGCATGACAAATCCAATGGAATTGGTCACCAGCCCCACCCTGGACTTTTTCAGACGCGGAGACAATTGACCACCATGCACCCACCCACCATCATAGCTGCCAAGGTTTGAAATTGCTATGATTGACATGTTCATAATTTCAGTGTCATTATGAGTTACATTACAACGACAATGCGTGACACTTTGTCACAAGCAAAATTAAGCAATGAAGACCAGGGAAACACATAAAAATTGTTCTGCAGTCCCTACTTCCAGTGGAACTCCTCAGTGTCTGTGGGAGGCAACACTACCGCCTGGCCTAGTAGTAACTGTTGTAAACCGCGTTAGAATTACCCTTCCTTTCCACAATGCAGGGAAAATCCATATATGTAAATTTTACATGCCAACAAAAAAAACGTGTTAGGAGAAACCGAGTTTTAGGAGAAATTCGCCCCACACTGGCATGTAATCTTAGCTGTAGCAAACTCTTGCACACTCTCCTCCAGATTGTGAGGCATGACACTGCGCTACACTATGAATACGTTACTGAAAACTAAGGTGCTTCTGTTCACATTTTCATATTTTGCCACTTAAGGGGACTGGTATAGAAGGAAAATAGATCTTCCTCAGAGCACACATACGGGTCAGTGGAGAGCCGGGATTTAAAGCCAAATTTGCTTCTGTCAAAGTCTTCTAAGCCCGGAGTCATTTTAGTTCCTCGTGTGTGTCTGCTCCACAAGGCGCTCTTCGTCCTCTGATGAGGAGGATGTGGTGCGTCGGCTGGAGCTGCAGACTTTGGGGCTGGAAACCAGGGTTCTGAGCCTCTGGGTCGTATACACATCCTGTGATTCTGGGCAAATCCCAGCTCTGCCAAGTATCACACGGAGACTAACGCATTTCAGTGTGGTGGTCCGCATCACCGCACTGAAATCCATTGTCACGCATTATTGGCATTTGCGCCTGCCCCCGGAATGTAAGCCATAGCATTGCTTATTCCAATGCTAGTCTGAAACGTACAGCTGGAGATTGGCAGCACACTGCTCAGGCATGCTGGGGCTGGCTGTCTGAGCAGTGATTTGCACTACAATGTAATAATTTGCACCCAGCGCGTCAGCAGGCAACTTTTGATAACTGTGATACGTCACATCCTGTTGGCGCCTGTGGCGCACCACGGGTCAGGCAGCATTGTTTCTGTACGGCAAAGGCTCGCACTACCGCGGTCAAATTTAAATTAAATGAATCAACATTGCGATTCTCGATGACTGGGCTCTCGACTCACGGGACCCTGGAGCGGCTGGTGAGTACCTTTAGAAGAATCCTTTCCGGGGTCCGCAGTAAGTAATTACTTATTCAATCCTTGCTGAGTCCAATTATGTATAAGCATTTCTATGCAGCAGCGTTGCAGATCCCGACATACAGGAATTTCAAAGGTATGGATGCCAGAATGAGCTTGTTTGGTGAGAGCCCCACACAAACTCAGGGTCACTTAGGTTATCTCCCATCAATTCTAAACTGTCCCACTGAGCCGAGGGCTGTCACAAGCTGCAGGAGCTGCTGTAAATTTCAAAAAACACAGTTGATGGACAGAATGTAGAACAATGTCTTACATTCACCCCAGTACAAAGATCTGGGCCTAAATCCATCGTTTTATTGCACTCCACACCACCCTAGGTCAGACACTGGCTATATGCAAATCAGCCCTGACCCTGTGCCTCATGGGAACAGTCCAGCCCGAACTACCAAGCCATGTCTTTCCTAGACCGGAATCAAGCATCCAAGGACCGGTTTCTGGCTATTAGCCTTCTTCAGCCTGGATAGCTTGACTCCAGTGATGTGGAGAGCCTGGGACTCACGTCTGAGCATACCCAGCCCACTCGGGGTGAAAATTGCAAAAAACACAGTTGATGGACAGAATGTAGAACAATGTCTTACATTCACCCCAGTACAAAGATCTAGGCCTCAATCCATCGTTTTGTTGCACTCCACACCACCCTAGGTCAGACACTGGCTATACGCAAATCAGCCTTGACCCTGTGCCACATGGGAACAGTCCAGCCCGAACTACCAAGCCATGTCTTTCCTAGACCAGAATCAAGCATCCAAGGACAGGTTTCTGGCTATCAGCCTTCTTCAGCCTAGATAGCTTGACTCCAGTGATGTGGAGAGCCTGGGACTCACGTCTGAGCATACCCAGCCCACTCGGGGTGAAAATTGCAAAAAACACAGTTGATGGACAGAATGCAGAACAATGTCTTACATTCACCCCAGTACAAAGATCTGGGCCTAAATCCATTGTTTTTTTGCACTCCACACCACCCTAGGTCAGACAATGGCTATATGCAAATCATCCTTGACTATGTGCCTCATGGGAACAGTCCAGCCCGAACTACCAAGCCATGTCTTTCCTAGACCGGAATCAAGCATCCAAGGACCGGTTTCTGGCTATCAGCCTTCTTCAGCCTGGATAGCTTGACTCCAGTGATGTGGAGAGACTGGGACTCACGTTTGAGCATACCCAGCCCACTCGGGGTGAAAATTGCAAAAAACACAGTTGATGGACAGAATGCAGAACAATGTCTTACATTCACCCAGGTACAAAGATCTGGGCCTAACCGTTCAACACAGAAGCCGGCCGGAAGATATTGGAAACCTGGAACAACCCCTCAGCTACATGCGAGAAAACTTAAAAAGAACAAAACTAAGACGCCGCCAATAGTGCACGAGCAGCGGCCAGCCTGCGGGCTGAAATCCGAAACCCTGCCGCTTCTGCACCTAATGAAGTGTGGTTAAAGAAAAAGGAAAAACAGAACTCCAATCGAAGACCCGCACTGACAGACCAAATAGAACGACTTACTAGCCAGAAGCGCTTACACAGACAGACAGATGAACTGCTCTCTGCGGAAAGGTACCCACCTAACCCACGCCCTGAAGAAGAGCCTGACGATTAAACACACAGGCTTGGAAACGCGTCAGCGTTTTTTTGGTTCACCAGAATAAATTAACTTTAATTAGCGCAAAGTTTGTTTGAACAATAGATTGCAAATTATGACGAATAACGAATAGTCATAAACTTCACCTTTGCGCTACTAGACCTCAAATATAAAAAGTGGTTATGAAGAAGGTCTAGTGTTGAAATTAGTTAGTAGGGTACAGTTCACACTTTCCTCGTGTATATGTATATTGTGAAAATTGTATAGCTTAAATGGTCTTTGTATATTTGTAACATAAGTGTTTGTTGACGGCTCTTTTTTGCACCCGGAAGAGTTGTGCATGCAGACACCGCTAACACCTTTTGATCTTATTCTACGACTTCGCTATTTTTCTTTCATCACTTCGTCTACATGGTCTATTACGATAGGATCAGCAAGGATTGACACTTATGGCCACATGGTGGCAGCTTAGGCACCATGAACAGGAAGGGCAGTCTTCCTGTTCAATTTTCTGGAACACACTCGCTTTCTAAACAGAGGTTAGCGCGCTAGTTTTCCAAAAAAGCTCTAATATGGTGGCGGGGTCTATCAGACCCCGCCAGCCATATTAGGATGGGGCAGGAAACATGCTTTTCCACGGCGGCTTTTCCGCCGTGGAAAAGCATGTGGTCTTTTGAGTTTGGGGGCCTGTTGCGGGCCCCCAGGGTGTCAGGGGGTGGGGGTTGCACATGGGTGGTACCTATGGTACCCTCCTGCATTTACATGAACAAAGCGGCAGGCACCACGCGGTGCCTGCCGCTTTGTGCATGTAAATGCAATACATGCATTTTTATCCTTGCGTCGGGTGCTGCTTAAAGCTGCACCCGCCACAAGGTTAAAGATACAGGATGTGACCGCCAGGGTGGCGGTCACATCCTAATTGCACCGGAGGGACCTCCGCTGCCACTGCGGACGGTCCCTCCACCTCGGGGGTGGCAGACAGACGCAGGTCCGTCCGCCATCCTAATTGGCCCCTTAGTCTAGGCTTTTACAAATGTGGGTTTTGGTCCATGTGCAGAAGGGCTAAACATGGTACCAAACATTTCAATGGTATGAATGGGGAGAACTTCACCATCAAACAAAACATTAGCTGTACAACAAAATTCGTGGTGTATGTGATTGAATGCACATGTGGCAAATATTATGTAGGCAGCATCATAGGATCACTAAAGGATAGAATTGCTGAACACATGAGGGCCATACAGAAACAAAACCCCAAATATGCAGTGGCACTTCATGCGGCTGCATGTCAGTCACAGGATATTGACAAAAAGGTACGCTTCTTTGGGATTGATACGGTCTCGCACAACGTAAGGGGTGGCAACAGGGAACTTAGACTACGTCGCACAGAAGCAATGTGGATTATGCGTCTGTGTACCGTGGAACATGGTCTTGATTATGACCAAGAACTTCAATATTTCCTGGGAAATTGATAATGATGTACAGGGTGGGCTGTTTTTCACTATTACCATAGAAAATGAGCTCCTTTAAATCATGTGTGTAATGTTCCCCCTCTGAAGATGGCTTTTTCTGTCTATTTCTTTGTGCCATTCTCTGTCAGAACTGGACCTTTTACTTTGGTGGTCTGTTTTCCCGTATTTCAATGTGATGTTTCAAATTTCCCTACTGTAACCAAGGGTATTACGTTTATGATGATAAGGACACATACCATATGAACAATTCACCATTGGGGCCATTATGGTCACCTGTATAACAATTATTCAGAGTCGATGTGGTCCTAACTGCGCACAGAGGATTTTCTGATGTTCACTCATGACTTTTTCTCTTCTTGCATTACCCTGCTCTTCGTATTACTGGATCGATGATCTACGCCCACATGTAATTTACAGTTTAGGCCTAGCTATTATGTTGACAACATAATCATTGTACTTACAAGCAAAAAACGTTTTTATGTATGAATTAGATCTTATTCTACAATGTTGAATATTTAGACTGCATACCGGGTAAAATGTGAAAAAACCTTCTAATTTCCGAACGTCACCGGGTATTCTAATAATTACCGCACACCGGCATTTTGTAATACCTTTTATGCCAATTGATAGCCTTTCTACATCACGTTTTCTCTTGATGGCTCTTTTTTGCACCCGGAAGAGTTGTGCATGCAGACACCGCTAACACCTTTTGATCTTATTCTACGACTTCGCTATTTTTCTTTCATCACTTCGTCTACATGGTCTATTACGATGGGATCAGCAAGGATTGACACTTATGGCCACATGGTGGCAGCTTAGGCACCATGAACAGGAAGGGCAGTCTTCCTGTTCAATTTTCTGGAACACACTCGCTTTCTAAACAGAGGTTAGCGCGCTAGTTTTCCAAAAAAGGGCGTCCTTCAGGTCGCTGAATGGCTTTAAATCACTTCCGGCTTCCAGGTCACCTGTCTACACTTTGGAACACGGTGACCCGGGAAATGGACGGATCGTTAATTTCTACACTACTACTTAGTAAGTCCCAACCCCGGATACTTTTCCTTTTTTACTTCCTTAATTCCTAATTTTTAGAGTGACATAGACTTCTTCCGTAGAAATGGGAGTGGGACTAATATACCTGTTCCGTTTACTTTCAGATAGCACACGTACTAGGAGTTATCCGCTCCAAGACAACGCAGAGAACCACTTCCCGGGCTTACTGCCCCTAGCAAATCGCCTTAGAGTAATTAAATATTTTTTCTTATTGACTTGACGTACCTATAATTGCTCCATTGTTTTAAATCGGTGGAGAATGCACAAATAGTAGTATATTCGTGACACACAAGTTCTCACTTCTGTCTTTTACAGCGCAACCTCTCCATCGCGATTCTCATTGACCACAATACCAGGGCACATACAGACATATCCAGTGACGTTATGTTCCAACTGAAAATACAACAAGGATTACATTTCCCTTTTGGGTAACGTCTCTTTTCAATCACTCAGACCCGACCACTTGAACCTTTGAATGCTTCATGCATCACTTTAAGAAACCAAACTTGACGTTTCCCACCTTTTTTCTTTTTTCTCTCTTTCCCTTGTCCCTACTCCTACTCTGCAGCTCATTATATTCAGGATTTTTCGCACTAGGTCAAGGGCCCTGCTGGGTCGGAATTATCACCGGTGGAGCGGTGAGCTTCTTATTATACAAAGAATTTTTATTTCGGAAATCTCTGTTTACTTCCTCAACTTCTTTCTCTCTCGTACTCAGAGCTCCTTCTCATTTTTTGCCTCCTTTGTTTCCATGTTCCTTTCTTTTAGACCTCCTTTCCTTTTCACAATTTCAAATGCAGGTATGATTACTGCTTTTTCACTTCCTACACATCCGGGCAATACACAGCACGTGTGGAATTAGGACACTTTAGTGTGTGTGATCCGTCCGTCACTTCTCGCACACCAACAGCCACAATACCAGCACCTATAGACAATGCATGATTCTCGGACTGTATCTTCTCTTACGTCTTTCACATTGACACTCATGTCATTTCCCAATGGAACTGATTCTTCACAACTTTTCTCAATTTCGATACATACCTTTAGGTGACGCGCACGACGTACGTTTCACTTAGAGATTCGTACGTTTGGGTTTCTCACATGAGTAGATGCTCTGTAACATATAATATTGTAACATCATGTCAGATGTTCTATTTTTATTCTTTGTATCTTTCCCAGCCCTGAGGAGTCACGGAAACACTTTTCCAAATGCGATGAAACACGTGTCGGCTGGCTGGTTCTGAAATCATTAAAAAACTGAACTGTAGTGATACTTTGCAAGAAAATCCTGTTGGTTTCTGTTGGCTTTGGTTTGATGTATTTGTGTGTCTACACAGACACAACTGTATGTAATATCACTGTTGTGTGCATAAGGTATTCCTGTAAATTCATGTTTTGTATGTCGGGTTTCCTCTGACATACTTCCGAGCGGTTAGAGGGTCTTTTCCGCTCGCCAGTTGCATCACAATACTACTGTTGCTCGACTACTTATTGCGTCCACTTTTAGCAGAGCGCCCAGTAGATACTCTGTGATATAAAAATCCTTTCTCTTGTGACTAGTCCTCACTACCAGGCAATATTGTGGTTTTTGGAATGCACATGTTGAAGTGTGCCTGTGGTCTGTATCGTTTACGAGTGATCTGTGTCAGTAATTTTCAAGACGATGACCGCTATGCTCTAAACAAAACCACTGTGCTTTTATGTGATTTTCATGGCGGTATTTTAAAATGCCTGCTGACTGGTGTTGTCTAAGCAGGATCTATGTTCTTTGTAAACACTTTAGTGTTGAAAGTTGTGATGATATTGTACTTAAACAAAAATACGCTTGCGAGTGGTGGAGAATGCCTGTTGTCATTGTTATCATGGTGGTGTGCTAAGGGGTATGTTATTGTACCGATGGCAATTTGATTAGGTTTAATAAAGCTTTGAATAGATTGGGTGTATTTGCAGGTTTTATTACATAAGTCATGTCTAATGTGCATCCAGAGTATTGGTTTTACAGTACCGTACTAAGTTTCCACGTTTTCTACATTTCCTCACTGATGTAATTTTCCCTAGAAATTGTCTACTTGGTGATGAAAATAGATCAATTGTTAGTTCGAGAGCTAGTGTGCATCCAGAGTTTTGCCCTTAGAGTAGTTTACTTAGTTTCCAGGTGTTCTACATTTCCTCACTGATGTAATTTTCCCTAAAAACGGTCTACTTGGTCCTGAAAATAGATCAGTCGTTTGCTCAGGAGCTGATTTTAAAACCAGTTTCCTTGTAACTTTGAAACAATGCAGAAGCACGCAATCTTTTTTAGAGAACTTAAAAGAGATGCAAATATCCTGATTTTAACATGAAAACCAACATGCAGAACCCTTCATCTTCTATGGCGAGTAGCTGTAATGTTTGTGAAAATTATAGGAAGATCATAAGAGAAACACTTTGCAACTTCAAACAGACGAAAGGTTGATAATCATGTGCTCTCTTCACCTTCACACTGCATTTAGCTTTTTCTGCTTTTGTCTTTAATATTAGCCAACATGTGTGCTTTTTTCTCAGCTTTCACAAAGAACACTTTCCTAATTACTTCCTCGATTGCAGCATAATTACACACCTTACTTAATCTCACCCTATATATTTTTAAAGAAATATTGAGCCCAATTCACAAAAAATATGTGTACATTTGTACTCATACTCGTTCATTTCCTTGAAAACGGCACTAACTGCAGCTTCAAAGGTGCACCACTGGGAATGTTCTCTGAATGTTGCATGACATCTGCTATTTTCCCAATGCAGAGTCATTTTCAGGGGGGATGGCTGCAGGTTTCCACCATATGCAGTGGCGTAACGAAAGTTTAGGGGGCCCCCCTGCAAAGCATATTGAGGGGGCCCCCTCTGGACCCACTCAGGGGTGGACATGCCAGGGGACTGTGCTGAGAGGACCCCCCTGGAGCTCAGGTGCCTCCACGCACATCGGGGCCTGCGGATTCCTTTGTTACACCACTGCTACATGCAGAGCACCAAAGCACCCAATCCTTTAGGACAGATGCAAAGAGTCCAAAGACAGATGCCAGACAAGTCTAGCACAACCATTCTTTGTATCCAAAAGTTGCAGGCTTTGTTGTGACGTGGTAAATTAGGACACACATTCAACATAATTAAAACACAATGAGTTTTTGAAAAAGAGGTTGATTACTGTATTTTGCAGTTAAAGTGCCAGTACACTTGAGACATAGGCTCCCTTTGTTTAAGTTTTACCAGTATGGACTACATGAGCAAATGGGGTAGACAATCGCTCTAAACAGACTACTTAAGTGCCAGGGTTTATTTTGTATCCCAGATATCGGTATCCCAATCATTTGGAAATACCTTTAAACAGGCAGACAGCTCAGAACTGTACATTTGGGCTCAGGATTTCGGAAGCTGTGAGCCTTGTTCAGAATTATGGCCAACAAGCTCAATTTAAAGAGCTATATATCCTAGCTGTAAACTTTAGCTGGTGGTTCCCTACTCGGGACAAAAGAGGAAGGAGGGATAGTTCCTAGGGAATAGTGTTCCAACTGTAATACACAGGCTACTCTTCCTCAAGGCTATTGAGGGATGAGAAGCACAGACCAGACACTTGCTATTCTGTGTTATCGGTATAATTTTTGATTTTTCTCGTCCACCGGACCAGCTTCTCCATCGTGGATAGAATGGTCTTCCCTTACAAAGGCATCACAAGTCTCTTGGTCAGGACAATGATCTGTGGGATGATGCCAACATTCTCTAAGTGCTCAGGCAACTTGTTGTGCCATGACCAGCCAAACAGCAGGCACTGAAATCAGGTCGAAGCCCAACTGTTGTATGTGGCAGGAAACGGACATCATGCCACTCTACATTCATGTGAAGTGAATTGCACTACATGGGACTGGACTAAAGGGACGAGAATTCATTTAAGTAGCTGCTCACAGGCCCAGCTACAATCAACAAAAAACTTTCATTCAAAATTCAAGTGGCAAGTCAACCAGCAACGGGAGTTTTGCAAGAATTCAAGGATGCAAACAGGTGGACCTGATGTGAGAGGGAGTTCATATGATCCTCAAGTCAAACATCTATTAAAGAAAATCCATTTGACAACCTCTGGCTCAAAAGATGCAGTTTACAGTGACAACACTACTTCTTCTAGTAGGGGACAGACACATACACTTGCAGCTTTATCCCACAAACCTGGATAATAAGGGGCGGCACTGTAGAAGAACCTTAGTCATTCTTGTAGTCTTGAATTTATTTCAGAAATAAAATCAATCCAACCAGTATAATCCCATAAATAAGATTCACAACAGTGCGGAAACATTCAACTCTTAAAAAAAAAAGTCTCTTGTTCAAAAACAACCACAAAGACACCCTTACAGGTATGTGCATAAGTTATAACAGTTAAGTCAAGTAGCTGTATTTTCAGTTGCACACTGCCATCCGAACTGAAGAGCCCCTCAGGCACAGTTCCCTCTGTGGTACAGGGATTTTAAAAAAACACTTGCAGAAAGTTAAAGTGAGAATGCTGTGGAGCACAGGATAAAGAGCAAAACTGTATACAGTATAATTATAAAAGCGCAGCTACATCCCTAAGCAGATAAATCTGCAAGAACCACCTCACAGGAGGGCAATATCACAGCCCACTCCAGCCAGAAGAGAAGGTATGCACAGGTTACTGGCTGCAAAATATGGTTCTAAGGTAATGAAATATCTACCTTCTATAACCCCAGAAATTCTTTACTGCTTAACCTCCAGATCTCCCACAGATTTAAAATGCCAAAGTGCATATTATCGTGTTCTGTACAAAGCCACAAACTGTTTCTGTGATCTTATTCCACAATCCTTAAAAAAAAAAAAAAAACGTCTGTACCAACAAATCTCGTAAGTTCTGAAAGCGTGGGGAGGGTGAAGAGAAAAACTGAACTCACTTTTATTTCCAACTGCTCATTTTATCAGGTCGAATTCTACCATGAACCTTTGCAAAGGGGGAATACCAAGACCACGTATAAACTAGATGCTAATGCTCAGTGAGCCAATCCACATAGGGTTCCATTACCCTTGGCACTTTGTTCAAGTAAGATGCTTCATTAACTGATTTTAACAAGTGGCCAAAAATCTTTTAGTATTAGTGTTATTATAAGTATACTTTCAGGTTCTATTCAAATGGAGTTTAGACTGATGCCCTAAAAAACATAAGCTGCAGTGTATTACAGACAGGAATTACATAGATCCTGCGTACAATTCATATCAATAAACCCCCGATTATTCGATTCACTCACAGTTACAGCCAGATGAGAACTGGCTGGAAAGGTGCTTTGTAGTCAATAGACCTGGCTCCCCACTATTTGCTCAAAAGTAGTAGAGGAATTTTATCAGCTAAACTACAGATACATCGCAAACATTAATTAGACTACTGGAAGACGTTTTACTTTAAATGATCCACCATATAATGGCACGGATTTCTTTTTTTTATGCTCGACAGGTGATCAGAGAGCAGGACACCCAAACACCACCACGCAAATACATAGTAACAGTAGTGGTCAATGTTAACTATTACAACATTGGTGAAAGCTTTTAGCAATGCTCACGGGTAATTTAAGACAACACTTAAAGCAAATGTTGAACTCTGTCTCTCACTTTTAAAATAGGATTTATTTATTCTAACAGTGGGTGTAGCTAGTAGATCCAACAGGTAGACACTACTAATGCAGCAATCGTCTGCTTGTCACAATCGGTAGGTTATTCAATGGAGATGAAATTAATGGACTATTCGGATGCTTTTTAGGCACACCATCAAGAGCTCTGCCTAACAGAACTCCATTATTTCACTGCAGATAACCAGGAGATCTCTGGTGGTAAGGCGAACAAAATAACATAGGGGGGGGAGGTTGGAACAGAAACAAACATGCTTGACTGTCGCTTTTACAATTAACCCAACAGAAGAACTTTAGAGTAAAAAGAATAAGGCAGGCAATTCAACAAGGCCTAGTTTGTTAATCCACTCTTCCTAAATCCCAGATCAAAATTTCTCTACGGGCAATACAGGAAATCAATCTAAGTTGGCAGAAAGTAATCTGCTGCAAAGGCACTTGACCGCTCGGAGAACAGGACCAAAAACCCAACACTGAGGGAAACAAGAAATATAAAGCTGCATGACAAGGGGAAAAACACAGTGAGGTAAGAAACATTATTAATTCTACAAGACCAAAGTGAATAGTGCAACACAAAGATAATGGAAGCACCTAGGACTCGAACAGACTCGGACTCACCTGAAGGGCTGAGGTCTGGCCTTCAGCTTCAGAGGCAGGCGCAAGACAGGGCAGGGGCAGGGCAAGGCTAGCAAGGCAGGCAGGGGCTCTAGTAATAATTTAAATTATGGCCCGTGAGTGACGGACTGTCCTTCTCAGTCTCTGTCGTGGCTTGCTCCTGGGATGCTCCACCTCACAAGTCACGCGCTCTTTAATTGCATGACAAATCCAATGGAATTGGTCACCAGCCCCACCCTGGACTTTTTCAGACGCGGAGACAATTGCCCACCATGCACCCACCCACCATCATAGCTGCCAAGGTTTCAAATTGCTATGATTGACATGTTCATAATTTCAGTGTCATTATGAGTTACATTACAACGACAATGCGTGACACTTTGTCACAAGCAAAATTAAGCAATGAAGACCAGGGAAACACATAAAAATTGTTCTGCAGTCCCTACTTCCAGTGGAACTCCTCAGTGTCTGTGGGAGGCAACACTACCGCCTGGCCTAGTAGTAACTGTTGTAAACCGCGTTAGAATTACCCTTCCTTTCCACAATGCAGGGAAAATCCATATATGTAAATTTTACATGCCAACAAAAAAAACGTGTTAGGAGAAACCGAGTTTTAGGAGAAATTCGCCCCACACTGGCATGTAATCTTAGCTGTAGCAAACTCTTGCACACTCTCCTCCAGATTGTGAGGCATGACACTGCGCTACACTATGAATACGTTACTGAAAACTAAGGTGCTTCTGTTCACATTTTCATATTTTGCCACTTAAGGGGACTGGTATAGAAGGAAAATAGATCTTCCTCAGAGCACACATACGGGTCAGTGGAGAGCCGGGATTTAAAGCCAAATTTGCTTCTGTCACAGTCTTCTAAGCCCGGAGTCATTTTAGTTCCTCGTGTGTGTCTGCTCCACAAGGCGCTCTTCGTCCTCTGATGAGGAGGATGTGGTGCGTCGGCTGGAGCTGCAGACTTTGGGGCTGGAAACCAGGGTTCTGAGCCTCTGGGTCGTATACACATCCTGTGATTCTGGGCAAATCCCAGCTCTGCCAAGTATCACACGGAGACTAACGCATTTCAGTGTGGTGGTCCGCATCACCGCACTGAAATCCATTGTCACGCATTATTGGCATTTGCGCCTGCCCCCGGAATGTAAGCCATAGCATTGCTAATTCCAATGCTAGTCTGAAACGTACAGCTGGAGATTGGCAGCACACTGCTCAGGCATGCTGGGGCTGGCTGTCTGAGCAGTGATTTGCACTACAATGTAATAATTTGCACCCAGCGCGTCAGCAGGCAACTTTTGATAACTGTGATACGTCACATCCTGTTGGCGCCTGTGGCGTACCACGGGTCAGGCAGCATTGTTTCTGTACGGCAAAGGCTCGCACTACCGCGGTCAAATTTAAATTAAATGAATCAACATTGCGATTCTCGATGACTGGGCTCTCGACTCACGGGACCCTGGAGCGGCTGGTGAGTACCTTTAGAAGAATCCTTTCCGGGGTCCGCAGTAAGTAATTACTTATTCAATCCTTGCTGAGTCCAATTATGTATAAGCATTTCTATGCAGCAGCGTTGCAGATCCCGACATACAGGAATTTCAAAGGTATGGATGCCAGAATGAGCTTGTTTGGTGAGAGCCCCACACAAACTCAGGGTCACTTAGGTTATCTCCCATCAATGCTAAACTGTCCCACTGAGCCGAGGGCTGTCACAAGCTGCAGGAGCTGCTGTAAATTTCAAAAAACACAGTTGATGGACAGAATGTAGAACAATGTCTTACATTCACCCCAGTACAAAGATCTGGGCCTAAATCCATCGTTTTATTGCACTCCACACCACCCTAGGTCAGACACTGGCTATATGCAAATCAGCCCTGACCCTGTGCCTCATGGGAACAGTCCAGCCCGAACTACCAAGCCATGTCTTTCCTAGACCGGAATCAAGCATCCAAGGACCGGTTTCTGGCTATTAGCCTTCTTCAGCCTGGATAGCTTGACTCCAGTGATGTGGAGAGCCTGGGACTCACGTCTGAGCATACCCAGCCCACTCGGGGTGAAAATTGCAAAAAACACAGTTGATGGACAGAATGTAGAACAATGTCTTACATTCACCCCAGTACAAAGATCTAGGCCTCAATCCATCGTTTTGTTGCACTCCACACCACCCTAGGTCAGACACTGGCTATACGCAAATCAGCCTTGACCCTGTGCCACATGGGAACAGTCCAGCCCGAACTACCAAGCCATGTCTTTCCTAGACCAGAATCAAGCATCCAAGGACAGGTTTCTGGCTATCAGCCTTCTTCAGCCTAGATAGCTTGACTCCAGTGATGTGGAGAGCCTGGGACTCACGTCTGAGCATACCCAGCCCACTCGGGGTGAAAATTGCAAAAAACACAGTTGATGGACAGAATGCAGAACAATGTCTTACATTCAATTTGAAAGGGAAATGGCTTTTAGGTTGTCAGAGAGCGGGCGCTCTGCCAGTATGGAAGCACTATAGGAAAACAAAGTAGAGTGTGGTGCAACTGGGTGAGTGGAAAACCATATAACCACCCGAAGGAGAAGCGAGCAAGCTCACTGCTCCACAATAACAAAAGACAACAAACCCTATGCACACACTTGACAAGTAAAAAAACGGATTCAATGTCCAGATATGAGAATTCGATAGAGCAGAGAAACCAAAGTAATGTTTGAATTGATATATAAAAAATGAGTAAGTATCAATGAAGAAGTCTTGGTCTCCTTGTTTTATTCCAACACAGCATGTGAACAACCAGCCGACACGTGTTTCATCGCATCTTGCGAATCTTCAGGGCTCTATTGGTTGTGCATCGGACTTTATGGTCGCTCTTCCGGTGATACTTCCGACCCGGAAGGGCCCAAGACCATCCAAGCTCTATTGAAAAGGTGAGGTATGATAGCTTGCAAGCGTAGTGCGCTTGTTATGGGGTGCCCGGGGGAAGATGTAGTGCTCGGTCACTTTGTATCTGAAATTCCGAACTTGCTCAATTCTAAGGGATAATTCCGTAGCCTGTACCGGATTCGGTGTCTTAAAGCGTCTTGTTGCTCCCTTCTCCTCCCGGGTCTCCTCGTTCGAAGTGCGAAGGGCTATCATACCTCACCTTTTCAATAGAGCTTGGATGGTCTTGGGCCCTTCCGGGTCGGAAGTATCACCGGAAGAGCGACCATAAAGTCCGATGCACAACCAATAGAGCCCTGAAGATTCGCAAGATGCGATGAAACACGTGTCGGCTGGTTGTTCACATGCTGTGTTGGAATAAAACAAGGAGACCAAGACTTCTTCATTGATACTTACTCATTTTTTATATATCAATTCAAACATTACTTTGGTTTCTCTGCTCTATCGAATTCTCATATCTGGACATTGAATCCGTTTTTTTTACTTGTCAAGTGTGTGCATAGGGTTTGTTGTCTAATGTCTTACATTCACCCCAGTACAAAGATCTGGGCCTAAATCCATTGTTTTTTTGCACTCCACACCACCCTAGGTCAGACAATGGCTATATGCAAATCATCCTTGACTATGTGCCTCATGGGAACAGTCCAGCCCGAACTACCAAGCCATGTCTTTCCTAGACCGGAATCAAGCATCCAAGGACCGGTTTCTGGCTATCAGCCTTCTTCAGCCTGGATAGCTTGACTCCAGTGATGTGGAGAGCCTGGGACTCACGTTTGAGCATACCCAGCCCACTCGGGGTGAAAATTGCAAAAAACACAGTTGATGGACAGAATGCAGAACAATGTCTTACATTCACCCAGGTACAAAGATCTGGGCCTAACCGTTCAACACAGAAGCCGGCCGGAAGATATTGGAAACCTGGAACAACCCCTCAGCTACATGCGAGAAAACTTAAAAAGAACAAAACTAAGACGCCGCCAATAGTGCACGAGCAGCGGCCAGCCTGCGGGCTGAAATCCGAAACCCTGCCGCTTCTGCACCTAATGAAGTGTGGTTAAAGAAAAAGGAAAAACAGAACTCCAATCGAAGACCCGCACTGACAGACCAAATAGAACGACTTACTAGCCAGAAGCGCTTACACAGACAGACAGATGAACTGCTCTCTGCGGAAAGGTACCCACCTAACCCACGCCCTGAAGAAGAGCCTGACGATTAAACACACAGGCTTGGAAACGCGTCAGCGTTTTTTTGGTTCACCAGAATAAATTAACTTTAATTAGCGCAAAGTTTGTTTGAACAATAGATTGCAAATTATGACGAATAACGAATAGTCATAAACTTCACCTTTGCGCTACTAGACCTCAAATATAAAAAGTGGTTATGAAGAAGGTCTAGTGTTGAAATTAGTTAATAGGGTACAGTTCACACTTTCCTCGTGTATATGTATATTGTGAAAATTGTATAGCTTAAATGGTCTTTGTATATTTGTAACATAAGTGTTTGTTGACGGCTCTTTTTTGCACCCGGAAGAGTTGTGCATGCAGACACCGCTAACACCTTTTGATCTTATTCTACGACTTCGCTATTTTTCTTTCATCACTTCGTCTACATGGTCTATTACGATAGGATCAGCAAGGATTGACACTTATGGCCACATGGTGGCAGCTTAGGCACCATGAACAGGAAGGGCAGTCTTCCTGTTCAATTTTCTGGAACACACTCGCTTTCTAAACAGAGGTTAGCGCGCTAGTTTTCCAAAAAAGCTCTAATATGGTGGCGGGGTCTATCAGACCCCGCCAGCCATATTAGGATGGGGCAGGAAACATGCTTTTCCACGGCGGCTTTTCCGCCGTGGAAAAGCATGTGGTCTTTTGAGTTTGGGGGCCTGTTGCGGGCCCCCAGGGTGTCAGGGGGTGGGGGTTGCACATGGGTGGTACCTATGGTACCCTCCTGCATTTACATGAACAAAGCGGCAGGCACCACGCGGTGCCTGCCGCTTTGTGCATGTAAATGCAATACATGCATTTTTATCCTTGCGTCGGGTGCTGCTTAAAGCTGCACCCGCCACAAGGTTAAAGATACAGGATGTGACCGCCAGGGTGGCGGTCACATCCTAATTGCACCGGAGGGACCTCCGCTGCCACTGCGGACGGTCCCTCCACCTCGGGGGTGGCAGACAGACGCAGGTCCGTCCGCCATCCTAATTGGCCCCTTAGTCTAGGCTTTTACAAATGTGGGTTTTGGTCCATGTGCAGAAGGGCTAAACATGGTACCAAACATTTCAATGGTATGAATGGGGAGAACTTCACCATCAAACAAAACATTAGCTGTACAACAAAATTCGTGGTGTATGTGATTGAATGCACATGTGGCAAATATTATGTAGGCAGCATCATAGGATCACTAAAGGATAGAATTGCTGAACACATGAGGGCCATACAGAAACAAAACCCCAAATATGCAGTAGCACTTCATGCGGCTGCATGTCAGTCACAGGATATTGACAAAAAGGTACGCTTCTTTGGGATTGATACGGTCTCGCACAACGTAAGGGGTGGCAACAGGGAACTTAGACTACGTCGCACAGAAGCAATGTGGATTATGCGTCTGTGTACCGTGGAACATGGTCTTGATTATGACCAAGAACTTCAATATTTCCTGGGAAATTGATAATGATGTACAGGGTGGGCTGTTTTTCACTATTACCATAGAAAATGAGCTCCTTTAAATCATGTGTGTAATGTTCCCCCTCTGAAGATGGCTTTTTCTGTCTATTTCTTTGTGCCATTCTCTGTCAGAACTGGACCTTTTACTTTGGTGGTCTGTTTTCCCGTATTTCAATGTGATGTTTCAAATGTCCCTACTGTAACCAAGGGTATTACGTTTATGATGATAAGGACACATACCATATGAACAATTCACCATTGGGGCCATTATGGTCACCTGTATAACAATTATTCAGAGTCGATGTGGTCCTAACTGCGCACAGAGGATTTTCTGATGTTCACTCATGACTTTTTCTCTTCTTGCATTACCCTGCTCTTCGTATTACTGGATCGATGATCTACGCCCACATGTAATTTACAGTTTAGGCCTAGCTATTATGTTGACAACATAATCATTGTACTTACAAGCAAAAAACGTTTTTATGTATGAATTAGATCTTATTCTACAATGTTGAATATTTAGACTGCATACCGGGTAAAATGTGAAAAAACCTTCTAATTTCCGAACGTCACCGGGTATTCTAATAATTACCGCACACCGGCATTTTGTAATACCTTTTATGCCAATTGATAGCCTTTCTACATCACGTTTTCTCTTGATGGCTCTTTTTTGCACCCGGAAGAGTTGTGCATGCAGACACCGCTAACACCTTTTGATCTTATTCTACGACTTCGCTATTTTTCTTTCATCACTTCGTCTACATGGTCTATTACGATGGGATCAGCAAGGATTGACACTTATGGCCACATGGTGGCAGCTTAGGCACCATGAACAGGAAGGGCAGTCTTCCTGTTCAATTTTCTGGAACACACTCGCTTTCTAAACAGAGGTTAGCGCGCTAGTTTTCCAAAAAAGGGCGTCCTTCAGGTCGCTGAATGGCTTTAAATCACTTCCGGCTTCCAGGTCACCTGTCTACACTTTGGAACACGGTGACCCGGGAAATGGACGGATCGTTAATTTCTACACTACTACTTAGTAAGTCCCAACCCCGGATACTTTTCCTTTTTTACTTCCTTAATTCCTAATTTTTAGAGTGACATAGACTTCTTCCGTAGAAATGGGAGTGGGACTAATATACCTGTTCCGTTTACTTTCAGATAGCACACGTACTAGGAGTTATCCGCTCCAAGACAACGCAGAGAACCACTTCCCGGGCTTACTGCCCCTAGCAAATCGCCTTAGAGTAATTAAATATTTTTTCTTATTGACTTGACGTACCTATAATTGCTCCATTGTTTTAAATCGGTGGAGAATGCACAAATAGTAGTATATTCGTGACACACAAGTTCTCACTTCTGTCTTTTACAGCGCAACCTCTCCATCGCGATTCTCATTGACCACAATACCAGGGCACATACAGACATATCCAGTGAAGTTATGTTCCAACTGAAAATACAACAAGGATTACATTTCCCTTTTGGGTAACGTCTCTTTTCAATCACTCAGACCCGACCACTTGAACCTTTGAATGCTTCATGCATCACTTTAAGAAACCAAACTTGACGTTTCCCACCTTTTTTCTTTTTTCTCTCTTTCCCTTGTCCCTACTCCTACTCTGCAGCTCATTATATCCAGGATTTTTCGCACTAGGTCAAGGGCCCTGCTGGGTCGGAATTATCACCGGTGGAGCGGTGAGCTTCTTATTATACAAAGAATTTTTATTTCGGAAATCTCTGTTTACTTCCTCAACTTCTTTCTCTCTCGTACTCAGAGCTCCTTCTCATTTTTTGCCTCCTTTGTTTCCATGTTCCTTTCTTTTAGACCTCCTTTCCTTTTCACAATTTCAAATGCAGGTATGATTACTGCTTTTTCACTTCCTACACATCCGGGCAATACACAGCACGTGTGGAATTAGGACACTTTAGTGTGTGTGATCCGTCCGTCACTTCTCGCACACCAACAGCCACAATACCAGCACCTATAGACACTGCATGATTCTCGGACTGTATCTTCTCTTACGTCTTTCACATTGACACTCATGTCATTTCCCAATGGAACTGATTCTTCACAACTTTTCTCACTTTCGATACATACCTTTAGGTGACGCGCACGACGTACGTTTCACTTAGAGATTCGTACGTTTGGGTTTCTCACATGAGTAGATGCTCTGTAACATATAATATTGTAACATCATGTCAGATGTTCTATTTTTATTCTTTGTATCTTTCCCAGCCCTGAGGAGTCACGGAAACACTTTTCCAAATGCGATGAAACACGTGTCGGCTGGCTGGTTCTGAAATCATTAAAAAACTGAACTGTAGTGATACTTTGCAAGAAAATCCTGTTGGTTTCTGTTGGCTTTGGTTTGATGTATTTGTGTGTCTACACAGACACAACTGTATGTAATATCACTGTTGTGTGCATAAGGTATTCCTGTAAATTCATGTTTTGTATGTCGGGTTTCCTCTGACATACTTCTGAGCGGTTAGAGGCTCTTTTCCGCTCGCCAGTTGCATCACAATACTACTGTTGCTCGACTACTTATTGCGTCCACTTTTAGCAGAGCGCCCAGTAGATACTCTGTGATATAAAAATCCTTTCTCTTGTGACTAGTCCTCACTACCAGGCAATATTGTGGTTTTTGGAATGCACATGTTGAAGTGTGCCTGTGGTCTGTATCGTTTACGAGTGATCTGTGTCAGTAATTTTCAAGACGATGACCGCTATGCTCTAAACAAAACCACTGTGCTTTTATGTGATTTTCATGGCGGTATTTTAAAATGCCTGCTGACTGGTGTTGTCTAAGCAGGATCTATGTTCTTTGTAATCACTTTAGTGTTGAAAGTTGTGATGATATTGTATTTAAACAAAAATACGCTTGCGAGTGGTGGAGAATGCCTGTTGTCATTGTTATCATGGTGGTGTGCTAAGGGGTATGTTATTGTACCGATGGCAATTTGATTAGGTTTAATAAAGCTTTGAATAGATTGGGTGTATTTGCAGGTTTTATTACATAAGTCATGTCTAATGTGCATCCAGAGTATTGGTTTTACAGTACCGTACTAAGTTTCCACGTTTTCTACATTTCCTCACTGATGTAATTTTCCCTAGAAATTGTCTACTTGGTGATGAAAATAGATCAATTGTTAGTTCGAGAGCTAGTGTGCATCCAGAGTTTTGCCCTTAGAGTAGTTTACTTAGTTTCCAGGTGTTCTACATTTCCTCACTGATGTAATTTTCCCTAAAAACGGTCTACTTGGTCCTGAAAATAGATCAGTCGTTTGCTCAGGAGCTGATTTTAAAACCAGTTTCCTTGAACTTTGAAACAATGCAGAAGCACGCAATCTTTTTTAGAGAACTTAAAAGAGATGCAAATATCCTGATTTTAACATGAAAACCAACATGCAGAACCCTTCATCTCCTATGGCGAGTAGCTGTAATGTTTGTGAAAATTATAGGAAGATCATAAGAGAAACACTTTGCAACTTCAAACAGACGAAAGGTTGATAATCATGTGCTCTCTTCACCTTCACACTGCATTTAGTTTTTTCTGCTTTTGTCTTTAATATTAGCCAACATGTGTGCTTTTTTCTCAGCTTTCACAAAGAACACTTTCCTAATTACTTCCTCGATTGCAGCATAATTACACACCTTACTTAATCTCACCCTATATATTTTTAAAGAAATATTTAGCCCAACTCACAAAGAAAATGTGTACATTTGTACTCATACTCGTTCATTTCCTGGAAAACGGCACTAAGTGCAGCTTCAAAGGTGCACCACTGGGAATGTTCTCTGAATGTTGCATAACATCTGCTATTTTCCCAATGCAGAGTCATTTTCAGGGGGGATGGCTGCAGGTTTCCACCATATGCAGTGGCGTAACGAAAGTTTAGGGGGCCCCCCTGCAAAGCATATTGAGGGGGCCCCCTCTGGACCCACTCAGGGGTGGACATGCCAGGGGACTGTGCTGAGAGGACCCCCCTGGAGCTCAGGTGCCTCCACGCACCGCGGGGCCTGCGGATTCCTTTGTTACACCACTGCTACATGCAGAGCACCAAAGCACCCAATCCTTTAGGACAGATGCAAAGAGTCCAAAGACAGATGCCAGACAAGTCTAGCACAACCATTCTTTGTATCCAAAAGTTGCAGGCTTTGTTGTGACGTGGTAAATTAGGACACACATTCAACATAATTAAAACACAATGAGTTTTTGAAAAAGAGGTTGATTACTGTATCTTGCAGTTAAAGTGCCAGTACACTTGAGACATAGGCTCCCTTTGTTTAAGTTTTACCAGTATGGACTACATGAGCAAATGGGGTAGACAATCGCTCTAAACAGACTACTTAAGTGCCAGGGTTTATTTTGTATCCCAGATATCGGTATCCCAATCATTTGGAAATACCTTTAAACAGGCAGACAGCTCAGAACTGTACATTTGGGCTCAGGATTTCGGAAGCTGTGAGCCTTGTTCAGAATTATGGCCAACAAGCTCAATTTAAAGAGCTATATATCCTAGCTGTAAACTTTAGCTGGTGGTTCCCTACTCGGGACAAAAGAGGAAGGAGGGATAGTTCCTAGGGAATAGTGTTCCAACTGTAATACACAGGCTACTCTTCCTCAAGGCTATTGAGGGATGAGAAGCACAGACCAGACACTTGCTATTCTGTGTTATCGGTATAATTTTTGATTTTTCTCGTCCACCGGACCAGCTTCTCCATCGTGGATAGAATGGTCTTCCCTTACAAAGGCATCACAAGTCTCTTGGTCAGGACAATGATCTGTGGGATGATGCCAACATTCTCTAAGTGCTCAGGCAACTTGTTGTGCCATGACCAGCCAAACAGCAGGCACTGAAATCAGGTCGAAGCCCAACTGTTGTATGTGGCAGGAAACGGACATCATGCCACTCTACATTCATGTGAAGTGAATTGCACTACATGGGACTGGACTAAAGGGACGAGAATTCATTTAAGTAGCTGCTCACAGGCCCAGCTACAATCAACAAAAAACTTTCATTCAAAATTCAAGTGGCAAGTCAACCAGCAAAGGGAATTTTGCAAGAATTCAAGGATGCAAACAGGTGGACCTGATGTGAGAGGGAGTTCATATGATCCTCAAGTGAAACATCTATTAAAGAAAATCCATTTGACAACCTCTGGCTCAAAAGATGCAGTTTACAGTGACAACACTACTTCTTCTAGTAGGGGACAGACACATACACTTGCAGCTTTATCCTACACACCTGGATAATAAGGGGTGGCACTGTAGAAGAACATTAGTCATTCTTGTAGTCTTGAATTTATTTCAGAAATAAAATCAATCCAACCAGTATAATCCCATAAATAAGATTCACAACAGTGTGGAAACATTCAACTCTTAAAAAAAAAAGTCACTTGTTCAAAAACAACCACAAAGACACCCTTACAGGTATGTTCATAAGTTATAACAGTTAAGTCAAGCAGCTGTATTTTCAGTTGCACACTGCCATCCGAACTGAAGAGCCCCTCAGGCACAGTTCCCTCTGTGATACAGGGATTTAAAAAAAACACTTGCAGAAAGTTAAAGTGAGAATGCTGTGGAGCACAGGATAAAGAGCAAAACTGTATACAGTATAATTATAAAAGCGCAGTTACATCCCTAAGCAGATAAATCTGCAAGAACCACCTCACAGGAGGGCAATATCACAACCCACTCCAGCCAGAAGAGAAGGTATGCACAGGTTACTGGCTGCAAAATATGGTTCTAAGGTAATGAAATATCTACCTTCTATAACCCCAGAAATTATTTACTGCTTAACCTCCAGATCTCCCACAGATTTAAAAAGCCAAAGTGCATATTATCGTGTTCTGTACAAAGCCACAAACTGTTTCTGTGATCTTATTCCATAATCCTTAAAAAAGAAAAAAAAACGTTTGTACCAACAAATCTCGTAAGTTCTGAAAGCGTGGGGAGGGTGAAGAGAAAAACTGAACTCACTTTTATTTCCAACTGCTTATTTTATCAGGTCGAATTCTACCATGAACCTTTGCAAAGGTGGAATACCAAGACCACGTATAAACTAGATGCTAATGCTCAGTGAGCCAATCCACATAGGGTTCCATTACCCTCGGCACTTTGTTCAAGTAAGCTGCTTCATTAACTGATTTTAACAAGTGGCCAAAAATCTTTTAATATTAGTGTTATTATAAGTATACTTTCAGGTTCTATTCAAATGGAGTTTCGACTGATGCCCTAAAAAACATAAGCTGCAGTGTATTACAGACAGGAATGACATAGATCCTGCTTACAATTCATATCAATAAACCCCCCGATTATTCGATTCACTCACAGTTACAACCAGATGAGAACTGGCTGGAAAGGTGCTTTGTAGTCAATAGACCTGGCTCCCCACTATTTGCTCAGAGGTAGTAGAGGAATTTTATGAGCTAAACTACAGATACATCGCAAACATTAATTAGACTACGGGAAGACGTTTTACTTTAAATGATCCACCATATAATGGCACAGATTTCTTTTTTTTATGCTCGACAGGTGATCAGAGAGCAGGACACCCAAACACCACCACGCAAATACATAGTAACAGTAGTGGTCAATGTTAACTATTACAACATTGGTGAAGGCTTTTAGCAACGCTCACCGGTAATTTAAGACAACGCTGAAAGCAAATGTTGAACTCTGTCTCTCACTTTTAAAATAGGATTTATTTATTCTAACAGTCGATGTAGCTAGTAGATCCAACACGTAGACACTACTAATGCAGCAATCGTCTGCTTGTCACAATCGGTAGGTTATTTAATGGAGATGAAATGAATGGACTATTCGGATGCTTTTTAGGCACACCATCAAGAGCTCTGCCTATCAGAACTCCATTTTTTCACTGCAGATAACCAGGAGATCTCTGGCGGTAAGGCGAACAAAATAACATAGGGGGGAGGTTGGAACAGAAACAAACATGCTTGACTGTCGCTTTTACAATTAACCCAACAGAAGAACTTTAGAGTAAAAAGAATAAGGCAGGCAATTCAACAAGGCCTAGTTTGTTAATCCACTCTTCCTAAATCCCAGATCAAAATTTCTCTACGGGCAATACAGGAAATCAATCTAAGTTGGCAGAAAGTAATCTGCTGCAAAGGCACTTGACCGCTCGGCGAACAGGACCAAAAACCCAACACTGAGGGAAACAAGAAATATAAAGCTGCATGACAAGGGGAAAAACACAGTGAGGTAAGAAACATTATTAATTCTACAAGACCAAAGTGAATAGTGCAACACAAAGATAATGGAAGCACCTAGGACTCGAACAGACTCGGACTCACCTGAAGGGCTGAGGGCTGGCCTTCAGCTTCAGAGGCAGGCGCAAGACAGGGCAGGGGCAGGGCAAGGCTAGCAAGGCAGGCAGGGGCTCTAGTAATAATTTAAATTATGGCCCGTGAGTGACGGACTGTCCTTCTCAGTCTCTGTCGTGGCTTGCTCCTGGGATGCTCCACCTCACAAGTCACGCGCTCTTTAATTGCATGACAAATCCAATGGAATTGGTCACCAGCCCCACCCTGGACTTTTTCAGACGCGGAGACAATTGCCCACCATGCACCCACCCACCATCATAGCTGCCAAGGTTTCAAATCGCTATGATTGACATGTTCATAATTTCAGTGTCATTATGAGTTACATTACAACGACAATGCGTGACACTTTGTCACAAGCAAAATTAAGCAATGAAGACCAGGGAAACACATAAAAATTGTTCTGCAGTCCCTACTTCCAGTGGAACTCCTCAGTGTCTGTGGGAGGCAACACTACCGCCTGGCCTAGTAGTAACTGTTGTAAACCGCGTTAGAATTACCCTTCCTTTCCACAATGCAGGGAAAATCCATATATGTAAATTTTACATGCCAACAAAAAAAACGTGTTAGGAGAAACCGAGTTTTAGGAGAAATTCGCCCCACACTGGCATGTAACCTTAGCTGTAGCAAACTCTTGCACACTCTCCTCCAGATTGTGAGGCATGACACTGCGCTACACTATGAATACGTTACTGAAAACTAAGGTGCTTCTGTTCACATTTTCATATTTTGCCACTTAAGGGGACTGGTATAGAAGGAAAATAGATCTTCCTCAGAGCACACATACGGGTCAGTGGAGAGCCGGGATTCAAAGCCAAATTTGCTTCTGTCAAAGTCTTCTAAGCCCGGAGTCATTTTAGTTCCTCGTGTGTGTCTGCTCCACAAGGCGCTCTTCGTCCTCTGATGAGGAGGATGTGGTGCGTCGGCTGGAGCTGCAGACTTTGGGGCTGGAAACCAGGGTTCTGAGCCTCTGGGTCGTATACACATCCTGTGATTCTGGGCAAATCCCAGCTCTGCCAAGTATCACACGGAGACTAACGCATTTCAGTGTGGTGGTCCGCATCACCGCACTGAAATCCATTGTCACGCATTATTGGCATTTGCGCCGGCCCCCGGAATGTCAAGCCATAGCATTGCTAATTCCAATGCTAGTCTGAAACGTACAGCTGGAGATTGGCAGCACACTGCTCAGGCATGCTGGGGCTGGCTGTCTGAGCAGTGATTTGCACTACAATGTAATAATTTGCACCCAGCGCGTCAGCAGGCAACTTTTGATAACTGTGATACGTCACATCCTGTTGGCGCCTGTGGCGCACCACGGGTCAGGCAGCATTGTTTCTGTACGGCAAAGGCTCGCACTGCCGCGGTCAAATTTAAATTAAATGAATCAACATTGCGATTCTCGATGACTGGGCTCTCGACTCACGGGACCCTGGAGCGGCTGGTGAGTACCTTTAGAAGAATCCTTTCCGGGGTCCGCAGTAAGTAATTACTTATTCAATCCTTGCTGAGTCCAATTATGTATAAGCATTTCTATGCAGCCGCGTTGCAGATCCCGACATACAGGAATTTCAAAGGTATGGATGCCAGAATGAGCTTGTTTGGTGAGAGCCCCACACAAACTCAGGGTCACTTAGGTTATCTCCCATCAATGCTAAACTGTCCCACTGAGCTGAGCGCTGTCACAAGCTGCAGGAGCTGCTGTAAATTGCAAAAAACACAGTTGATGGACAGAATGTAGAACAATGTCTTACATTCACCCCAGTACAAAGATCTGGGCATAAATCCATCGTTTTTTTGCACTCCACACCACCCTAGGTCAGACACTGGCTATATGCAAATCAGCCTTGACCCTGTGCCTCATGGGAACAGTCCAGCCCGAACTACCAAGCCATGTATTTCCTAGACCGGAATCAAGCATCCAAGGACCGGTTTCTGGCTATCAGCCTTCTTCAGCCTGGATAGCTTGACTCCAGTGATGTGGAGAGCATGGGACTCACGTCTGAGCATAGCCAGCCCACTCGGGGTGAAAATTGCAAAAAACACAGTTGATGGACAGAATGTAGAACAATGTCTTACATTCACCCCAGTACAAAGAACTAGGCCTCAATCCATCGTTTTGTTGCACTCCACACCACCCTAGGTCAGACACTGGCTATACGCAAATCAGCCTTGACCCTGTGCCACATGGGAACAGTCCAGCCGGAACTACCAAGCCATGTCTTTCCTAGACCAGAATCAAGCATCCAAGGACAGGTTTCTGGCTATCAGCCTTCTTCAGCCTAGATAGCTTGACTCCAGTGATGTGGAGAGCCTGGGACTCACGTCTGAGCATACCCAGCCCACTCGGGGTGAAAATTCCAAAAAACACAGTTGATGGACAGAATGCAGAACAATGTCTTACATTCACCCCAGTACAAAGATCTGGGCCTAAATCCATTGTTTTTTTGCACTCCACACCACCCTAGGTCAGACAATGGCTATATGCAAATCATCCTTGACTCTGTGCCTCATGGGAACAGTCCAGCCCGAACTACCAAGCCATGTCTTTCCTAGACCGGAATCAAGCATCCAAGGACCGGTTTCTGGCTATCAGCCTTCTTCAGCCTGGATAGCTTGACTCCAGTGATGTGGAGAGCCTGGGACTCACGTTTGAGCATACCCAGCCCACTCGGGGTGAAAATTGCAAAAAACACAGTTGATGGACAGAATGCAGAACAATGTCTTACATTCACCCAGGTACAAAGATCTGGGCCTAACCGTTCAACACAGAAGCCGGCCGGAAGATATTGGAAACCTGGAACAACCCCTCAGCTACATGCGAGAAAACTTAAAAAGAACAAAACTAAGACCCCGCCAATAGTGCACGAGCAGCGGCCAGCCTGCGGGCTGAAATCCGAAACCCTGCCGCTTCTGCACCTAATGAAGTGTGGTTAAAGAAAAAGGAAAAACAGAACTCCAATCGAAGACCCGCACTGACAGACCAAATAGAACGACTTACTAGCCAGAAGCGCTTACACAGACAGACAGATGAACTGCTCTCTGCGGAAAGGTACCCACCTTACCCACGCCCTGAAGAAGAGCCTGACGATTAAACACACAGGCTTGGAAACGCGTTGGCGGTTTTTTGGTTCACCAGAATAAATGAACTTTAATTAGCGCAAAGTTTGTTTGAACAATAGATTGCAAATTATGACGAATAACGAATAGTCATAAACTTCACCTTTGCGCTACTATACCTCAAATATAAAAAGTGGTTATGAAAAAGGTCTAGTGTTGAAATTAGTTAGTAGGGTACAGTTCACACTTTCCTCGTGTATGTGTATATTGTGAAAATTGTATAGCTTAAATGGTCTTTGTATATTTGTAACATAAGTGTTTGTTGATACTGTTTAATGTAAGTATTGTACATAGGACATACCCACTTGTGTATGACAAGGCAAATCCCCAGACAAGTAGAACAATCCACACAAGTGATGCAACTTGTATTTATCTAAAAAAAATAAACTACAACAACTACTGATTAAATACGGTGGTGTACAAAAAATCTGCTCAAAATAAAAAAGTGGCAGAACCAAAAAGCGACTGGGTTCTCAATTATTACTTACAACAGTGAGCCCGATGCCGGCATCTGTAGGGTCAAATAATGTATGGGAAGGTCCGTCCGCACCTTCCTCCCCACCACATCCCTCCCCCCCTCCCCCTCCCTCTCCCTCCAAGGTTCAGTGTGACTCTCGTGGTCTGAGTAGTTCATCAGAGTGGCAGTACATTAATAAAGAGCTCTGTCTGCCTCAGAGGCCCTGCTAAGGCCCGGACATGCTCAGCGCACCATTTAATTAATGAAGAAGAGCCTCTGAGGCCGGGGCGGGTGTGCGGCTGCCCACAATTTAATTTATTACGGGCGTGCGCAGCTCATAATCACAATGAAGAGGGTTTGGCCGCTTCGCGCTTCCTGGTTCCGGCTGAGTGAGGGGCCCCTGGAGAGCGGGGCCCCCTGGAGAGCAAGGCCCCCCGCAACACGGGGGCTGCGGGGGCCTGTGTTACACCCCTGACCATATGGTACTGCAACAAGCAGGGCTGAGTCGCGGGTCCTGTGCCTGCAGCTCCTGTGGCTCTAGAACTGGTTGAATCATCGTAGAATTTCCCTGGTCGTGCTGCACCTAACAGTATATTTAAATGCCAGTGAGGAACAGCTCAACCGGCATTGCCTCAACACGAAGAGCTGCTAACCTCTCTTTCCGAAAGCTGAGCAAATGTTGCAAGATAACAATATTTAAAAGCATTGTTATTTCTCATTCAGATTGCTGAGTAAGCAGAACGCCTGTTGTCAACTCGCTATGGTAAACCCTAAAATAGCTTGCCCATATTAAATCTTGCTCAACATTGTGAGTGCACTTTTTTCAAGCCCTGCTAATGTGGTACATGCTTTTCCTATTTTATGAAAGTTTTCCCATATTGCCTGTCTCACCTAAAAAAACATTTTGTAAATACAGTATTTTTTGCCTTTGCCTCAAATTGTAAAGCGCTCTGATATCTTTCGGGATCAAGTTCGCTCTATATAAAACTATGAATAAATAAAAAATAAATAATGCAAACATCGCTTTGATTCACCCACTCCCAACTCCCAAGCCTTTGCACAGGGTTGTCTACTGCCTAATTGTACACAGTTCCGATGAACAATTTTGCAGTAATAAACGCAGTGCCATTTTGCCATTCTGAAGTAGTTATCTTTCAATATGTGGATTCCCAACAAGAGTAAATAGAGCTATTTCTGCTGTAAACGTATACTTACGGCAGTAAATGGTGTGAATCTGGCCCACTCATTGCAACTGATTTTCTAGTTTGGGGTGCAGTATTGTCTGTGATTCAGTAAAAAACACTAAGGGCTAGCTTCAACTTTAATATAACCTTAGATGGAGTTGCCCAGTCCAGACAAACTCTATATGTAACTGTCCTGCATGGGATCTATTGTAGCGTCACTGAGCCCATTTACTTTGTCTCACTTTATTTCTTAATAGTATGCCTCAGATTCATTTACTTGGTCCACCGATGGATCTTGAATAATGCAGAGAGGTGTTGGATACAGGGGATTCAATCCAGTTATCCATTGAGTACCAGGAATTGGGTAATTGACCTATAAGCTCATAATTAAATTCCTATATATAATTATCAAAACTATTCTATAAAAATACAAAATTATCATGTCTAGACTAAATCTCCTGAAGAAATTCAGTCTGACTAAAATCCCACAAACCAATGACTCATTCAGAGCTATGCAAAATAGTAACAATAGTATCTACTGACTTAAGAGTTCTCTATATTAGAATACCCATCTCTCTTTAATACTCAATTAGAATGCACAATCAATTGTTGGAGACAAGTCATGGAGAGTAACGGAAACAGGATTTATAGTTAAAGTTAGACGTTATTAATAAATTAAGAAGAGTAAATACAAAATTCTCAGGCATTTAAATTTAGGAGTGTGGAATAAGCAAATGTATCTCTTGTGGGCCATCAATTACCAAATCCCTAGAAAAATTCAGGAAAGGACGTGAACAATATCAGCTCAAAGGTTCTCTCCCATGAAGTAAAGAAGTTCAGATATAGCGCACACAACGTTGCATCAGCCAAATGGAAGCCAAAAGAGTCTGCAAAGAAACAAATGATGTGTCTCTAAGAATACAAAAGAGCAAGATCTCCTCTCTGCTCCTTCATTACACAATGTATAATATAATTCTCAAGTTCTGGGGTGACACCCCCTGGGTCACTTCATCTGGTCAGACCACTCAGTCCATTGGTCAGTTCGTATAGGGTGATTGTCATACAGAATAAAGAAGACATGTTCGAATTTAAAATATTTCTATTTTATGGCAAAAGATGGTGATCATCACATAAGCAGTCCAACTATCCAGTATGTATAATTTCTAAATAATAGTCTTTTATTAAAGGCACATGAGTGAGTTCAAGAAGACAGTTTCTCATGGCAGATGTTCCCAAAGTAGCAAAGTGGTTGCAAGTAGTCCTAGCATGCGCAAGGGAACCTTCCCTATAAAACATAGTTTCTCTTCAAACTGTAAGTTTACAATGCCTTTCCATGAGAGCAGAATCAAGTAAAGTAGGGAAAATACAGACCGAAATTGAATTTAGTTCATGATATATAGTATATAAAATAATGGAAATATACATTACATTCTAGAGTCTTTAGACCTTATCTCTTTCTCTTCAACTTACTTGCACTCATAAAGCATTTTTGTTTCATTGTAATTAGCACATGTAACTATGAACTATTCCTGCATTTTCAAAGTACCAACATGTAAAATCATTTTAAAACATGAAATATTAATAAAGTTTCCAGTAATACTCATTAGTACATATATGGAGATTATTCCCTAAAAGTTTTGAAGCATTTAGTCTTTTTATAAACGTGCAGCAGCCTTTTCCCTTTTCTCACCTGGTGCACATTTTCACGTACACAAATATGGAGTTTACACATGAAATCTTTTCAATATTACACACACATTTCTGAACCATATTAGACTTAATTAATTCTTCACACATTTCACTATTTCGAAAAAAGTGGTTAGAAATCTTGTAACACCTAAATACATCATATTTACTTTTGATTGGCACACATGGAATTAGCAACTGCAACAGGTTACATTATGAACTAATGTCACTTAATGAATATGCTTCCATCTACCCTATAATTTATATACATGCTTTTACAATGCAGTAACTAAGTGCTTTCATGATCTGTTTCTCGTCAACATGTGGTTAACACAATTTGTGCACGTTTGTCATTTTTCTCTCAGCAGTTTCACCATCAGTTTTATGTGTCAACCAAGGCATTCAGGAGTTTATGTGCTTCATCAATCCTCTATTTAATGGCAAATTAAGCCATCACGAAATGTCTTTTCTTCAAATGTCACACATTACAATTCTGTGGTTTTTATTAATTTTAATCTAGATTTTTCCAAAGCATTTATTTCATTGTAGTACCCACTTTGTCTGTCTTCCAATTCTATTTCAGCTGTTTTCTGTTATATTCCGCTAGTTTCTTTCTTAGTTTTCAAATGTGTATAGACCTTAAAGTTGATAACCAAGGTCAAGATACATATGGACTTCAATATTTTCCCAACAATCCACTTCACAGATTTGTAAACCATCTACCCAGAGAAGAAAATCCTTTCCCAATTGATTCCCGAACACCATCAGCTTTTAAATCTTTCAAATCTTTTTCATGGTGTGTAATGCTCTTAATATACCCTTTCATGTCTTCACTTTTGTCTTGAATATATGTGCAACAATGCTGCACCTTTAGCATTAAGCAGACTCCGCCTTACTGTGCGCAAAAGACATCTAAAGCAAGATGATTTTGAAGAACCATAGATCTCATGGTACTCATTTATCAGTATTTATTGCCAGGAACCCTCCAGCAAAACACTTTCCGTGTATCAAGGACCTTATGACAACCTAACAGTAAGTGTAAAATGTTGCATCTTGTACCTAAGCTGCAGGTGCAACTTCCTTCAGGATCCACCATAGCCTCTTTTATCCTGATATTCACATAACAAGGGTTAATTCCTATTCATAATCTTAACATTTTCCTTCTCAAATAGTACTTTGGTAACATATTTATATACAGGAACTGTTGGTTGGATTTCCAAGATTTAATCAAGAAACTCACCGATTTCATTCCCTCCAGATACCGGCAATCCTGGTCTCTCGACATATCTTTGCCCAGCACCCTCAGTTCTCGTCGTGCTACATCAGTTTGCAAGTCCTTCAGGTTCAGTTTTATTCCTAGTTCCCTTACAACTGTCTCTAGAATTTTCCTAAACCTTAGGGCCTATTTCAATTCACCCTGCAAAATTTCACTTTTGCACCATTCTGCTACTTTTTGCTCTACTCCATTTCCCAGACGTTGCCAAAACCTTATCATTGCCATGCGTACCATTATCTCCCAAGATACCATTCCTGTTTCAATTCTTACTGCCTGTATCATAGATGAAATAGATAGGGATACTATTTTTTTATACATTTTCCCTCTTCAATATCTCATCTTCTTTTACCACTCATGTACAATACTTCGGCTCCATATTGAAACTTAGAAGGTATCATGGCCATATAAGCATTTATAAGCATTTAGGACAGGTTTATCCGACCTTTCTCCGTACTTCCTATTAAACCTTTTTAACCCACTAACTGAGGCCAGGGCTCGTATACTTAATATATTCAGATGAGTTTCCCATTTTAGGGATCTTTCATACCATATCCCCAAGTATTTGTATTCCTTTACTTCTTCCACTTTAGTGGAGCCCAGAAACCAACTAAATATCTTCCTTTTCTAGCCAAAACTTAAGACCTTGGTTTTGTCTAGATTCACAACACATTTTTTCTGGTTGTAGTATTCATTGACCACAATCAACTTCCTCTGCAGACCTATCTCTGTTAGGTCTAAAATTACCAAATCGTCTGCATAGAGCAAGCAAGCGATGTGTTTCCCATCTATTTTTTAGACTAGCACCCCATACCTGCTTGGTTGGCCTTTGTCCATTCTCTACGTTTTTTTTATTCTTTCCCACGTCCAAGAGGTTAATTAACTAATAGTTTTTGGGCATTTTTACATCTCCACACTTGTGGATGTGTCTAATGATCACACATTTCCAGGCCTGGGGCATCTTCCCTGTCTCTAGAATGCCGGAGAACATATTTGTAAAAAGTTTCACCCACCAGTCGGATTTAGTCTTTATGATTACTCCCGGAAGGTTATCAAGGCCGGCTGCTCTAGCCAATTTTAAGTTTGCTACAATACATTTAACGTTACTTTCAGAAAATAATAATCTCGTATCCTCCCCCATCTCTGGCCAAATTAAGTGTACCATAATTTCTTGCCGTTCTTCTATACAGTATATTTCGCCCAAGTAACCTTTCCAATCTTATTCTGTCACTATGCAATTCATGGTTGTCTGTGTCTTTCCCGAACCCACCTGGATCAACATTTCTTACATCCTTAGTTTCTATTGCCTCCAGGAGGTTACCCCAACATTTTTCTTTATAATTTCTCTTCTGACCTCTTAAAACATTTTTATACATTTTCTTTAATTTCTGTAGAATAGTCACCATCTCTATATCATACTTTAGTCTCACAAACTTCTTTCCCCTTTTCTTATGTTAGCCTTTAGTTTGCTACATTCCGCACTGAACCAATCTCTCTATTTATGGCCTTTTTCATTCATATCTCTCCTGCTGGTTCCCCTTGTGAATTTAACTCTTAGCCATTCGACCACTTGAGTAATTACATTTTCAAACCAACCTATGGTATCCTTCCTTGGGACATTGTCTAGTTTTGACACTGTTGAAAAGTTCTCAATTTCTTCAAGCCCTCCCCTGTCATACGAGTAGTCAGCCTTTTGGGGTACTCCATTTGTATCAGAATATTTGTATCTCTTTGTTTTTTAATCCCTCCAGCAATCTCAGTGCTAAGAGGAATGTGATCACTTCCTCCAACCCTCATCACCTCAAAATCTGTCAACAATAAAAAATTCCAAGCATAAATAAACATGTCATCTATTGGGCATAATTGATTGCCTCTCTTAAATGTGATACTAGCTGGCCGATCTGACTCAATTCTTCCATTCGCACAGACAAGGCATGATGCGCTCATAAAATTACATAAGGCTATATCATGCGCAGTAGTTCCCCCCCTCGGGAAACTGGCAGAGTTTATGTTGTGGGCCATCAGTAACTCATCACATCCTAGATCAACTCTACTGGGGTCCAATTTATGATTAAAGTCTCCTAGTACTAATAGTAAATCCTTCTGATAGTCATCTGTGATCTCCACAACATCCTCTTTGAAATTGCTCATGCCGACATTATATTCCTTGAACCCACCTCCTTGCATATAAACATTAATGAGATAATACCATCATAATTGGGGCTTGGATCCCGCAGGTTCACTCTTCCGCCATCAACCATTTGCTTTTAACTTTCAAGGCTACCACTTGTTTAGCTATTTTAGTCAATATCATAATTATTTGCCTGCTGCCGGCCGACCCAGCTTGCCTCTCCTTGCTCTTAAATTTAGTTGTATGTACCCTTCCAGCAGGGGGGTTACGTTGCACATCCACGTTTCTTGTAAGCATACAATTTCAAAACTTTTGATTGTTTTTTTAAAATCGTCTGTTCTAGATATTCTATTGTACCCATTGATGTTCCACGTAAGTATACCCAGGATGTGCGGTGACCCTGCCTCCTAATCAACTTCATCTAACCAACTTTTTTCTTCAATCTCCGAATGTGTCAAAGGCCTATATCTGTTTATCAATTTTACTCCTTCTCTGAGCTCCTCACTTTCATTAGAACACAATGTAATTTTTTAATCTTCCTTGTTCCCATATGATTGCTGAATCAATTGGACCTGCCTTGTTCCCAGTCCTGCACGATAATTTAGGAAATTATGTTTATTTGAATCCCTCTCTCTTAGTTCCTGTTCTGGGACTACTCTGATTCCTTCTTCAAGTAGATCCATTTCTATGCTCAAAAGGACGTTTTTTTTTACCAATCGTGAATAGAGCAAGGCCTTTGTTACTTTCTATGAAATCCACTTGTTTTAGGTCTTCTGTCCCTATATTTTTCAATCCTACGCATTTGGAGAAGGTATGGAGCAGTTGTGTTTGGTTTAAGGGGGTTAATTTCCTTCTACTCTCCCCCCCTTCCTCCGATTTACTTAAAAATCCTTCTCTATTTCCTTTCCTTTTTCGCAAGTTCTACTGGCCTTCCCATTTCATCTCTTCTTTAGCACTTTCCCTACCCTCATTTGGTTTTTAATTTCTCTGTTGTCTCCATACTTAACCACCTGCTCAGTGTTGTTCATAGATTGTATTATAGGGCTCAATAACCTTTTCTTTGAGTTACCATCTTGTCTTCTGCTGTTGATATTCGTATATATTGCATCCTTAATCATCAATCTCTGTTCTTGATCTTCTTTTATATCTTTCAGTGGACCCTTATATCCTACTACCAAAGTCACCTCATCCATTTCCTTTTGCTTTACGCATGATCCCCTCTTATCCCTTCTCCCTTGCTCCTTGTTCTAGGAATATATTGTTTATAACTCGTTGATTCTCCCTTTTTTTTTATAAGCATCGGGTATTGTGGTATATATAAACTCTGTTTCCCCTTATCTGTCTGAATCATTCCACCTCTTCTGCCTCCCTCTCAGACCCTATTTTGTCACCTGTAACCATTCTCACAATTGAGGGCATATGATCCTTTATATGCTTTAACTCCCCACAATTATTTGTAGTTGTTCTTTTTGACCTTTCAAGATATCATTGTTCATTACAGAGACTTCAAGCAAGCCTTGCAGAGTATTTTGAAGGATCAACATTACTACTATCATCGAGGCACTAGATGAGGCTGTAATTTTGAGATTGGATAAGGACCCTTCCACGTGGTCCTTCGCCCTTGCTGGGAGTGAGATCAGTCTCTGACATTCTTCTTCCTGCTGTTTCTCCTGTTTCTCAATTCTGGTGTTATCCTGTTCCATATCTATACTTCTCCTCTCCACCTCCCTTTCCTCTAAGATTTGCCTCTTGAGTGCGAGAGTAGTTGAGGAGATGACGACAGTCTGGGTTCCAATGTCAAATCACTTACATTTGAAATATCATACTGTCTTAGGTCTAGCATATCCTGGTTCTGTAGTGCAGAATTGTTGGACACCGCTTGTTTTCCCTCACTTGTATTTATCTCCAATGATAGGTTCTTTTTGAAGTGTTTATCCACGAAATTCTTTATTGATTTGATGACTGAGGCTCCACCTCACTGTTCTCCTCCCTGAACCCCTACTGCTGTACGTTGTGATGTATTATTTTGGGGCAGTCCTGGGTTTTGGCACTAGTGCCTGGGGGTGTTTTTCCCATGGCATTTTTGTGTCTTCCTTTCTTCTCACTCCGTAGTTCTTTCCCCTCGTCTCCCTTCTCTGTGGAACTGTTTGTCTTTCCACAGCTATTCTGTCTCTTACCACTTTAGCTTTCCCGAGTGCCATATTTTCCTTTGTCTCGTCAGTCCTTCTGATACATTTATTTACGAAGCAAATGGCTTTAAAATGTCCCCGCTCCGTCTTCTGACCTGCTACTAATCTTCACTCCTCTTCCACACGTTTTTATATTCAATCAGAATAATTAGTACTTACCTCTGCTCACCTGCCATTCACTATTTCCTACTTCTTTGATTCCTCCTCTGCCTCTACGCTTCGCAATTACTGCACCCTGTCTCCACCTTCCAATCTTAGGCCGGGTTTCCAAACCTCTTACTGTGTTTCGGTGCCTTATGCTATTTTCTACTGTTGCGCTCTATTTCAAGGGATGTTCACTCTACATGAGTCTTCGGGGCATAGGTAAAGTTAAATAAACTTAAATCACCATTACCTTCTCCGAGTTTCCTCCTTTGTTACTCCTTCTCCGTTGTGACCTCTATCTTCAGGGTAATACACAGGGGGGTGGGCAAACTATCCTTTCGTTGAGCTAGACTGAGCTTTCCGGCTCTCCTCAGCACCTGGCTTCTCTGTATGTTGGTGGGCCTCGAGTCCCCACAGTTCCCCACTCTGGGGTGGGGTCAGGGCCCGACTCTGGCCCGGTGCTGCCTGCGCGCCCACCAATCCCCCAGGGTTAAATTTCACCACCACCTGGGCGACGGGGTTACACAGGCAATCCTAACAGCCATGGCTCCCCACGTGACCTCCGGGTCTTCCTTGGGGGAGGGGGTGACTCTTCAAGGGAGGCTTCTCCAAACCGGCACCTCCCGACTGGCTTGGCTGGCTTTGGCCGTCGTTACGGTCTTAATTGTTCCATGCTGTTTGCTGACCGGTTACATTCTCCATCCCCTCCCATCCCTTCCTATCGGAATCGGGGTACGGATTCCGAATTACCGGTCTCCCGGTGACATCAGGGTTCCTTCGTTTGCATTGATGGCGGCAGCAACAGCTGAGCTACAGCTGAGTTGTCAAGTGAGGTCAGAGCAGAGCAACCGAGCACCCTATGTATTACACCTATGTGTACTTCCTGCAGGTGAGCAGAGTTTGACTCCATTTTCTTTTAATTTAAAAAAAGGATTTTAGGAATTTCAATTGTTCTCTGAAGGTGGCTCGTGCAAACTCAGATTGTTATAGCAAAAGGCGTGCTATTCTTTGTCTCAGCCATTCAGCGAAAGATAAGTCCATTCTGGTGCAGCTAATTTTTGACTTGGTATTTTAGTTCTTTTGGACATCCTCACTGATTGCCCCTCATCATCACTGTTGCCTTGTTCTGACTGACTAGAAACTTCCACAGTTATTCGTGGCACTCTTCTTTCTGGTAGAATGCATCTAAAGCAGTCTTGTTTTCTTGGCCAACAGTCTTCAGGCGCTACTCGCATATCATGTGGACTGTTCCCTTAGATGAGGTCAAAATTACACCTAGTCAGCTCTTCTTTTCATGACCCTTTGATACCTACAAGAGCTGACTATCTCTAACCATCCCTCTCTCTCACTGCAAAACAGAGTAAAACCTTTGTTATAGTCAGGCATTCCCAAAGGTAGAGCTTGACAAAGACTCTCTGACAGTTAGGTGAAAGGGCACATGCAATCATCATTCCAAGGTACCGGGTCTGACACATCTTTGTGTGTCAATCTCTGAAGAGCTTTGGCCGTCAAAGCGAAATTGGGAATCCATTGTCAACATTAGCCAAGAATTTCCCAGAAAAATGGAGACTTCCTTTTGAGTGCTTGGCGGACTCATGTTCAGAATCACAGTGATCCTGTCTTGAGACACTTTCCTTGCTCCTTCCTCAATATTTTGTCCAAGATACTGAACGTGATGCCCATTTACAGCCAAATGATTCAGCATAGGGGTGGTATCTCATGTGTAAGCCTTCTCAGTACTTGACGCTACCAATAAGTCTTCAGTGCACTGAACGAGGACAGAATGATTTGGCATCTCCAAGGATTACAAATTCTTTTTCAAATTCTGATTGAATATTGAGAGGATTTCGGTATACACATGTGGAACTCAGTACCAAGGCAAAACACAATTGCAAAACCAGAAAGTGAAGAGATATTGACTTTCCTCATGCAATGGAATGGAAAAGAAGGCTTGACACAAATCAATGACAGACAATCCATTCAGCTTAACATGGAATCTAGAATAGAATCACTGCTGGATTTGGTACAGCGGAACAACGTGGGGCAACAATTTAATTTTGCGCAAACCATGAACAATGTGCTATTTACCATTGGGGTTCTGCAAACCTATGATAGGAGAGGTAAATAGACTCCCAATTATTTATTTTAGGTTACTTGCTCAATGATCAAATCAATCAAAGGAGTAATCCCTGCAATGGTTCCTGGACTCAAATTGTGTTGAGGGATTTGAGGAAATTCAGCATTTAGCTTTACCATAATTTTTACTGGAGCCGCACCTTTTATCAGACCAATGTCTTTTCCTGTAAAATCCAAGAGCTCTACAAACATGGAGTCTCTCAATTCCCAAGGCAAGTCATCTCTCAATAACATGGGGAAAATTCCTGTGCGTTCTGACTTCTGTTCAGCCAATTTAAAGACCACGTCCTTATCATTTGTGTGACCTTCAATTCCCTTTGGAGTACCACCGATTAAGCAATTGTGTTTGCACAACAAATCTCGTGCCAGTAAGGTTATTGGACTTGGATCACATACAACAAATTTGTTCAAATCTAGAAAGAACCTATTTTCATAGGTACTGGTTTTGTTACTGGGATTGACATCTGTCGGTTTGCGACTCCTATAACTTGTATTCTTTCTCCCAATGGGTTGGGTGTGGAACTTCTGCTGTGCCTACTGTGGAATAGGTAGCACCAGGATCGACAGGAAATGAGATAGGAGTCCCATTCACCTTGCCGTTCACATAGGAACCACTCTGGTCTAACTCTAAGTGTGCACCAAGCATACATATCCTTCTCCCATCTCATGCACCGTCATTGTGACAGGTTTGAGTCTTTGTCATCTAGTTTGATCACAGAATATTGCTGGGACACATTTGGATTTGCATGATTCGGTACCTGTATGAAATCTTTTATTCAAATTGCATTTCTGAACCTGACCATTCATTTGAGGCATCGGGGCTTAGGGCATGTTTTGAGTTTGATTTCTTTGTCTCTGAACCTGCTTAGTATGCACTATGCCATATTCCTGTGATTGTGCATTACCAACATTCTGAATATTTCCCACATTTCCTTGATTAATTGGATTAAATTGACATTCGACCTTCCAATGCAACAACTTGCCACAAATGTGGAATTGTACTCTTCAATACATCAATTGAAACACCTTGACCTCTACCATGAGCCTGCTTACCCTGTTGTTGTCCTCCACTTACCCCTCACATCCTCTGGTGTTGCTGATAACCTCCCTGCACAATAAACATGGAATCAATACCTATTCCACCCTAACCTTTCTGTACCACCTTTATCTGAGTAATTATGAGTTTTTCCATGTCAATTTTTGCTCAACCAATTTCTTTAGGACAAATGTTCCCTTTCAAATAGGTGATGGCTTGGTTATATTTCTTCATCCCCTCAGGAGACGGTGCACCTGTGCGAGCATTCCTTGCTGGTTCTGTTTCAGGTCAATCTACAGCAATTTTACATTCTGCCCACAAATCACTCTGGACCACAATTTCAAATAAGGTATCAAAATCATTCAGCATAACCTTTGAAACTTTCTCAAACCGTTCAACTTGTTTGTACCATTCAACAAGATTTTCTCTCTCAAGTTCAGGAAATCATTTGTAAAGGACCATGTGGCACATGCATCAATATAAGGAATTGCCATTCCTTAATAGCAATTTTTAAGGAGTCGCAATTCCTTATGCATGTAGGAATCGCAAAATAAATAGCGATTCCTACACATTCACTGATAGCGAATCACAAATAGTGATTTGTTACTAGAGAATGTATTCCCATTCATTGCGCTAAGGAATGAATGGGAAAGCATTTGCAATTTGCGATTACCAAATAGGTAATCACAAATGTGAATGCAATTGCAAGGGTGCTAGGGGGGTTAAGGCCCCCCTGATGCACCGCCCAAAAAAATTAAGTGTGCACACATGGCACCACATGGCACTTTAAAAATGCAATTTTGTGCATTTTTGTAAGGATTTGCAAATTACCATCAACTTTAAGTTGATGGTAATTTGCGAATCCTTAATGCAAAGTCGCATTTTTAAAATCCTTCATACATTGCATTTAGGGAATTGCAAATTGTGATTCCCTAAATACAGTCACAAAATAGGTTATCGCAAAAATTGTGATTGCCTATTTTGTGAATGCATTTAGGTTTGATGCATCGGAAATGGCTTTTTGCCGGTCGCGAAAGGGATGATTCTGAAAATCGGCCCGTTTGCGACCAGTAAAAAGCTTGATGCATGTGACCTCAATATATCTGGTCTAGTCTGAGGGACATATACATATCCTCCTTCAGGCACCTCTCTCATCAGAAGCATGCTCACTCCCTCGCTCCCATCATCTTCAATAACCAGAAACATTTGCATAGTGACCCTCTTTGTTTCCTTCGTCTTGACCCATCTACCTTCCTATTTTTCCAGCTCTCCCCATTTCCTGAGGGTAGCCAGTAACTCTTTGATCTGTATTCTCATTCCTAATGGTCTCATGTGTTCGATATCCTTGTCAATAAATTCTATTCTGTAGGATTTTTGCAATGTTTTTGACCGTTGTACATCCGCTACATATTTCTGTGCCAACTCAGATCACATTTCATGTGCAGACAAACAATAATTCATCATCTTGAAACATGACTATCCTGCCAGGGCTTATGGTTCCTATAATCATTTCCTTCAACATCAAAGGACCTATCATTTTTCGTCCCAAAGGCATTTATTCCATTAACTCCAAAACCTGTGTTATTTGCAGGAGTAGCTATACCTTTAAGCCAATCATCAAATTGTTGACAAGTAGGAACTGTTTGTCCTTTTGTGGCATTCCCTAATAAATCCTCATTCTGACCTTTCATTTTTGCAATAGATGTGAAATGGAAAAAGGACAATGCAGAGTTTGGTATTCCTATCAGGAGAATGTTTCCTGTAGTATTCTGTGTTACCCTTGGTGGAGTTACCATACCATTGAGGCCAACTGTAGGTGTATATCCGGGATCTTAGGTCACGACAGACCCGATAACAACTTCAACTATTCTGCACAAAGAGAATAATGCAAACATAAACTCTGACCACTTCGCATAACCTCGTGTAGCCATTTAGCAATACTGCAATCTTTAAACATTTGTAAAGCACAACCCGATTGATACTCACACCACTGCTTTTAACCGTCTTCATCACAATCCTCCGTCAGTACTGGCACTCAGTCGCCTTCAACTGGACATAAGCTTTAAGCTTGGGATGGAACGGCAATCTTTGGACAGGGAATTTTAATAGGGTTCTTAGTAGGGACCCCTAATATCCTAACTTCATCGCACAGATAAACTATCAGACACACTACTAGAATAACTGTTGTAGAGCCACTGGGCCCATTTACTTTATCTCCTAACTCTACACCTCGGATTCATTTATTTGGTCCTCTGATGGATCCTGATTCGTGCCAAGAAGACATAGGGCATCCAATCAAGCTATCCAAGGAGGACTAGGATTTGGGCAACTGACCTAGAAGCTCGCAATTAGATTCATATATATGATTCTCAAAACTACACTACACAAATGCAGAACTATCACAGCTAGATCGAATATTCTGAAGAAATTCAGTCGGACAAAAATCATGCAAACCAATAATTCAGCTGTAGCTATGCAAAATAGTAACATTAGTATCTGCTGACTAGAGAGCTCTCTATTAGATTTCCCATTCCTCATTATTAGTCAATTGGTATGCACAATCAATTGAAGGAGAGATATAAACACGTTTTTTAGTTAAAGTTAGACTTTATCAGTAAATTAAGAAGAGTAAATACACCAATCTAAGGCATTTAAATTTAGGAGTGCAGAATAGGCAAAACTATCTCTCGTAGGTCATCAATTACCAAAGCTCTAGAAGAATTCAGGGAAGGACATGAACCATATGAGCTTAAAAGTTCTCTCCTATGAGGGAAAGAAGTCAGAGAATAGCTCATACAGAGTAGTGTCAGCCAAATGGAAGCCAATAGAGTCAACAAAGAAACGGATGATGTGTCCCCCAGTCTGCAAAAGAGCAAGATGTCCTCTATGTCTCGCCATTACACAATGTATAATATAATCCTCAAGGTCCGGGGTGACATCTCCTGGGCCACCTCATCTGGTCAGACCACTTAGTCCATTTGTCAGTTCGTATAGGGTGATTGTCATGTACCATAAAAAAGTCACATTTTATGGGAAAAAAAGTGTTGATCATCGAATAAGCAGTTGAACCATCCTGTATGTATAATTTATAAACAATAGTCTTTAAATAAAGGCACATGAATGAGCTCAAGAAGACAGTTTCTCATAGCAGATGTTGCCAAAGTAGTGAAGTGGTTGCAAGCAGTCCTATTATGTGCATGGGAACTTTCCCTATGAAACATAGGACCTTATTTATAAGGATTTAACGCAGCGCCGCAAGCCATTTGGCTGTGCAGCACTGTGTTAATTTCGAAGCAAAGGGATGCATCATATCTGCAATGATATAACGCTCCTTTTGCTCTCCCCTATGCTGTAGCACAATTAGCTGCCATGCGCAGACACAGGCACACATGCACCGTGCTGTAAGGGTGCCAGCATCACAGGGATGATTGCTGTTGTGCAGGAAGGGACACCTTCCTACATAAAATCAATCTTTAGAGGTGATTTCAACTTCCTTTGTGTGCTGCGCAGCATGCATAGAAAGAGGGAAAAAACCGAGGAAAATGAAAACATTTCTCCTTGTTGCGCATCCCTACACCTACTCTGGGCAGCCGTAGCATTCAGAAGCATTCTCTGGTTTACACTTTCTCATAAATCTGGGAATGTGTCAGGTTCCATGGATGTTGCATGGGAACACCCACAACAACAATCATGGAATGCCCCTTTCATACAAAGTGCTCCATGTAATGGTGTCATATATACAAGGAAAGGAAAAGCCACACAGGATGGCTTTTGTATCCTTGTAAATATGGGGTAGCTAAATGCGCCGCTGTTGCATCACAAACAGTTACCTATAGGCGGCCCAAGGGGCTTGCAAAATAAGCCCCATAGTTTCTCTTCACATTATAAGTTTACAAAGCCTTTCCATGAGAACTGAATCTAGCAAAGTAGGGAAAATGCAGGCCTAAATTATATCTAGGTCAGGATATTATGAATATAAAATAATGGAAATCTACATTACATTCTAGAGTCTTTCGACCTTATTTCTTTCTCTTCAACTTATTTGCACTAATAAAGCACTTTAATTTCATTGTAAATAGCACATGTAACTATGAAATATTACTGCATTTTCAAAGTACAAACGTGTAAGATCATTTCAAATCATAAAATATAATATCATTTCTAGTAATTATCATTAGTACATATATGAAGATTGTTCCATATAAAGGTTTTGAAGCATTTATTCTTTTTTCAAATGTGTAGCACACTTTTCTCTTTTCTCACCTGGTGCACATTTTCACATATGTAAATATGGAGTTTACATATGAAATCTTTTCAATATGACACGCAAATCTCTGAACCATATTAATCCTTCACACACATCATTTCGACAAAAATGGTTAGAAATCTTGTAACACCTAAATACATCACATCTAGTTTTGATTGATGGACATGGAATTAACAACTGAAGCAGGGTAAATTATGAAGGAATGTTACTTAATGTATATGCTTCAATCTACCCTACAATTTACCTACATGCTTTGACAATGTAGTAACTAAGTCCTTTCTTTATCTGCTTCTCATGATTCTTTAATGTATAGTTAGCACACATTTGTGCTCGTTTCTCATTTTTCTCTCAGTAGTGTCAAAATTGGTTTTATGAGTCAACTTATGGATTCAGCAGTTTATCTGCTTCATCAGATCTGAAACTGTCATAATGGTGAAAACATCTGGCAGTGGATAAACCAGCGCCTCAGCCATTCCTGCCTGCCACAGGTCTCCACAGTAACATTCCGTTCTCGGATACAGAATTCTGTTTCCAATAATCAACAGGTCGTGACCAAAGCAAAAATTGCAGACTATTCGAGGTATTAAGCAGTAATTACCTAGGAGAAGGAGGCACAGGGGGAACAATTATGTGTGCCATTAAAAAAAATTGCATCCCTTTTATTCTTAAGTACATTTCCTCTAAGTTCATGTCAGTGAAGTGCGTCAAACATTGTAAATGGTTCACTTAACGGTAGCTTATGATTTATAAAATAATTATATTATTGACAAAATCTTACAACTGTGTTGGAAAAGGCAGAATAGGCAGTTTTGCATTTTCAGTTAACTGTGCATTTTACCATAATGATGCCATGAGAAAAAGCCAAGTTAAACATCAGGCGGGCAGAAGGAAAGGCAGGTGCCCCTACTCCCTATCGTTATTTACACAGAGAGCAATATTTAATCTGGACATCTTGAACTCATGATCTTTTTCTCCTCCTACATTTGGATGAATTCAGCTTGATTTAGTTTGTATTTTAGATTTATTGAGTACCAAACTTCTGATGAATTTGGCTTCGGATGGTTGAATCCAGTTGGAAACACCAACTGGGATATTTAAAAAAAAAGCAACAGTAGAATTGTTATTGTACTTGGGTCTTAGTGTGATAATACTGCATTGAAGCAAGGCACTCTACATTACTTAAAAACTGTGATAACATGTTTTTATTTACATCTTCCTACTTACTGACTCATAGCACTTTAAACATATACGAGTTCTGACAGAGGAAGCTACTTTAACATCAAGCTCTTTTTTAGGGTTTTTATAAACCGGCATAAAAAATCTTGCAACTACCATCTCCTGCTGCTGAGGAAGCTCCGGCAACTGTAACCTTTCGCGATAAAAGTTTTTTGGGTTAAGACAGTCATCATCTCCCTCACCATCATCGTTATTTAACAGTTGGAGACAATCATAAAAGCATAAAAAATTCATAGCACCTCAAAAAAAAAACAATCACATTAAATGGTTAAAAACACATACATTTACGACTATGTAGAGCTAAATGAAGAAAACACCTTACTGTGGTTAAAAATATTTCACTTACAACATTGTGAAACTGATTAAAGAAAGGACTCTACTCTGTAGCACAGCTCCTTATTTGGTAACAGTTGCAGGCATTGAAGAGCTATTCTGCATTGACTAAATTTGTATTCCCTTAAAAGAGGCAACATAAATCGAAATCTAAAAACACTATAAAATTTACAAAACAATTTAAAATGCTGAACTATTTGGGCAGAGACACCATCACAGGGACACACACCTTCATTCATTTTACCAAATTGTTCTAGAGGAAAACATAAAAGATGACTAATTATACCAGCTCTGAACCTCAATAGCAAGTCCCTCCCCCAGTTGCTGCGGACTAAGGTCAGATAGGGCTCCACGCCAACGTTGGTCTCAAAATTGCATATTGCTGCACCAGTGGTTTGCTCAAATCTATACCTCCCCTCTTAAAACATCAGTATTCAAAAAACTTATTCTTGCTATCCATCTTGTCCTTCTTACAGAGGAGTGATGTTCAAACAGGGAAGGTCTACCTAACTCGTCAAAATTCTGCTTGACTTTAGCTAGCCATGGCATTTTCAATTCAAGATCGCAGTGCATAATTCACTCATAATTATTGCGATTTAGAGTAGCCGGGGCTTATTCCACATTGAGAGCTACAACAAAAGGAGTCTCAGTTTGATATAGTGCTCAAAATATCCTAAGACAAGTTCCTCTTGACCAAAGTAGTGTGACATTGAATGGCAAAGGGAGAGAAAGTGCCTGCAAAATCATTTTTCGTTCACTTGAAGTGCACAACAGTTGGCATAGCCCAAATACATTTCCCATAACTCGCATTCCGCACACACTGGGTTTTGTAAATGTCCAAGAGAGCGGAAATAGGTATAACTCCCACAGTTTGGCTAACAATAAAAATGGAATTGACTGCGTGAGTAAACTTCAAACTACGATACAAAATAGTACTGGTGCAAGACGGACCAAACCCAACCCCCGTTTCAGAAAACTGGACACACTTACTATATATTTTTTTTATTTATGGTGAGGATGTGTAGTTTGTTGCATTTGGGACCACATAACTAAGTGTGCAATTTGGCAAAATTTGTTGATAAATCCAAGTCGGACATACATTTAGAGAAAGCACTGACCAGGCATTGTACAGAATTTGGAGTGCGTGCAAAAAGTATGGCGTCGTCTGCATACAGAATCCACTGGTGAAGGGATAGAATTAAACAAAGAAACCTCATGAGTTGCTACTTTCAGTTGATTATTAAGGGGCATATTTATGGTAGCTTTGCATCATACTTCCACCACGCAATGTGCTACATGCGTGACATAAATCTTTAAGTCGATTCATGAAGCCTGGCTTTGAATGGCTTAAAAAATCTGGAATACTGCAAAGCAGCGCAAATTGCTGCATTGCATTACTCTGCGCAACAAAGGCATTCCATGGGCGTTGACTATTCCTATGCAACTTCCATGGTTTTTGACATATTCCCATATTTACAAGGACTTGTTTATCTGGGAATGCACCAAAATATATGCCTTGTAGCAGGGATTCTGCTCATACACAGAACTGTGCATAGAGACTTGGAACCTCAGTGAATTAGGGTGTACCAAAACTCATAATAATAGCCAAAATCCCCTACCAGACTAGCAATCAGTGTCTCATTGGTTCTTCCATACCCCCAATGATTAGACAACCCAGAACATGGAACTTAGAATACCTCAGGCAATGTGGAACACATAAACACTCTTTCGTTATACTCTCATACTAGTCCACAACGGGGAGTAAATGAAGACACATGCAAGTTTGAAATATTTATTTCTAATGCCGTGTTCTCAGGCGCAGTATCTTAGCTAATACAAGCAGACATATTATAAGCAACAAGATTATCAGCATAGTTACGATTCCATAAAACACAAAAGGAGAAAGCATGTTAAAATGCTAAATGGAAATAGGCTAGATTACACCTAGATATCACCCTCCCTTGCTAGTAGGTTATTTTATATCTACAGAAGGTCTCTTGGGTTTACAAGGGCAGCCCCATACCTCTGGTCCTAGTAGAATGGATCACATCATTTTCTGCACCAGCTCTCTGCATGCAAATGTTCTCCAAAGTGTGTTTGCATGCCTGCGCATTGCATTATTAAACGTGCCAAAATCAGAGGTGGCCACAGCTGCATATATGTTATGTCTAGAACGTGCGCTGATCAGACCGAACAACAACCACTGTGTTGAAATAACCTTGAAGGCCTCGGCACTCACTATTCAGACATAGCTTAACAAGCAAAGCTGCTACTATAGGTAAACATATTATTCTCGTGTGAAGCAAAACAGTCTGCTAGACTCTAAACATTTGTAATAATGTGTGCTGTGTGCAAAGGCAGCAGAAAGGAAAAATGGTTTTTAAACTTCTAATAAGCTCATGCTAACTTAACACAGTGTAAATCCCCTTGACACCCCCCCTTGACCCGAGCACGGATAAGACAAAGGGCAAATTTGGAAAGCAGAGTTCAACAACAACCGTCAGAACCAAGTTCAAATTGCCACAGGGAAAAAACGGGAACAAAAAACTCCATAATTTGAATGTATTTCTAGCCATGGACATAATGAAGTCAATGGGTCTGGGCAGAAAAAAATGAAGCCGAGAGAAAAAAATATAAAACGGATCCGATGTCCAACTTGTGGCCTCGGTCATGGAAGAGAGAGAAGCGATGACACAACTCAATGCAACAATGTATATGCAAAATATGTAGCAACCGCCTTCAATAGGAAGTCACTGTTCTCATCCGAAAACATGTCAGCCATCCAATTTAGCAAAGGGAAAGAACATACATGTTCTTCAATTACCGGAGCCTCTAGCACCATCAGAGGGCAACTCGGCGCATCCTCAATGTAGGTGCGTGCCAAGAAATCTTGCGCCGCTGCGAAAACATTCCAACGTCCCAGGACTCCATGCATCATTGCAAAGGCCATAATCCCTCCGCCAGAGCAAAGCAATTCAAGAGCAACTAAGGAGCTCATAAACTGATCATAATCTGCATTGGGAGACATCGTATTGCAGAGACACAAATCCAGGGCCCAGTCTAAATCGCAACTCAGGCAATGAAAGACAGGCTGTATGCATGTAAAGTAGGAAAATCGAAACGATAATCCATAAGCCGCACTCAATGTAGCAAGAGGCAGCGCTCCATAAAATTCAAGCATTCGGCTGCGGAGCAGCAGTAGTCGTGACAGATCTTCTCGCAATACAGGACTTGCATCCATTTTGAAATAAACAAAACAGCAGAAGTACGCCTGCAACCAGAGCCAGCATTAAGGGAAATCCACCAAATAGGCTGGAAGAAATTGAATGAAAAAATGCCGGGAAAACACCAAATATAGTTTGAAAAGAAGACACAAGGCCACTGCTAACAACTTTAAAAAAGTGAGTCAGACCTGTGATAGAGGATGCATTAAAGATAGTGTGAAATAATTCACTGAAATGCAAGGGCAAATCTGTATTTAAAAAAGCATGCACTTCTGTGCGGGTGTTTGCCACGTGAAGGACAAATGTTTCACAAGAAGATGTGAGGGCAACTTCTTTCTGGGACAATAGAGCTCTTATACGACTCATCTTGTTGAACTCTGCTTTCAAGGTCAGAATCGTCTGCCAGATGGAAACATCAAGCTTCCCATGCGGAGGAGGAAACACACATTTTTACAGCAAACCACACACTCACTGACGGTAACCACGTAAGGAATTCCTGTCACCATCCCACAACAATCTTCATTATTAAAGTAAATAACTCCTGTTTGCCAGAAATGTGAATGTTGGTATGATAGCAGGTGCTGGTGTACCTTTCAAAATACAGGCTAAATTTGGCTTGTTCTGGTTACAAGAGCCATGCAATTGGATATTCCTACACATTAATGAGTGATCAGGTCTTGTAGTGCAATCCTCACCATTCAAGTAAACCTCTTTTCCCTCCCTGAGGCATCTATAGGTAAATGGTAGCGACCAAGCTTCATGGACATAAGCGGTGCCCAGAGGTTCATATCTACCAATTGCATTGTACTTCATACAGGCTTCGAATTTGAAAGGGGGAAAAGGTAGAGTTATTAACCGGTGGATAAGCCATGTTGCCGAATTGGTCTCAGCCACAGAAAATGGTAACAGTTCTAACTTTTCAATGTGTAACATAGAAAAAGTTGCATCTTTCATTGACATAAAACGTTGCTTTTCAGTCAAATTAAACGGGGCAAATAATGATGACGTATTCATGTAGTGCCTTGGCACTTTTCCTGCTTTCAAGGTTTGTAAGGTCCATGCAAACTGCATAATAGAACGCAATTGATTTTGACCATGGTAACAAAACAGACACTTCATCTTGCACAATATCAACAACAGATGACACAATTTTATCTAACGTGTAAATGCGGGAAGAAAGCGTATTAATGCTGTTATCTACAACTGCTAGCACTTTTTCTAAATTTGCCTGATCTATAGCTCTAATGCGGGAAGCCGCCTCAATTTGGGACAGTTTTCAAACTTCGTTGTAAATAGCATATATCCATCTCTTAGATCTGCCGGAGACCGGGCCTTTCACAGAATCATTCAGATCAACCTCGTCAGTCAATTTAGATAAATGCAGCTTAACCGATGCCAAAGTGGAATGTTTGAGTCAACTCTGACATGAATTGCCTACAGAATAGGTAGTCACAGAATGGCCACTTTCAAAACGGGGATCCACCCTGACCTGAATGTAGCCTGGAGCTAAACCCAGAAAACGATGCTGGCAAGAATCAGCACTTTTGTGCCACAGCAACCAACCCTTAGGATCCAAACTGGATATGTTAAAGGAAGAATTCAGTAACATGGTCTGTAATTCTCTGATGGACAACTTGGTATTATTATTCCAACCAGAATATTTCTCCAATTCAGGAAAGGAAGGTGCATTTAATTTTTCAGTAGTAGCCAATCCAAAGCAAGTTGTTTGTGAAATTGTAGAATTCAAAAACAACATATGGTTCGGGATGAGGCATGCACAATGCAAAGCCTCAGTGCCTTGCACCTGCCAACTTTTAGAATCCCAAACAGATTTAAGATCAATAGTATCTTTCCACAGCTCATAGCCTCCAATGGCCAATTGGTCAACAAAGGACTTTGAATACAATAATTTTGTGTGGGTAAGTCTAACCTTGGAAGTGGACTTTTCAGTCATTTTAAAATAAAATGCATTGGGCTTTGACTGATTAAAATCAGTAAAATAAGTGAACCTCTTTAAAAAAGAAGTGGAACTGCTTTGTACAGGAGCGGGACAATGTTCCCACTGTGTATAATTAATAGTATTCTTCCTGGTATTTGCTTTATGCAGGTAGTGATTGCCAAAATGTTGATAACAAAACAAATCACCATAATTTGCAGAATCTAGATACAAATCTTCAGCATCAAAGGCAGCATAATATTTCAAATCAGAAAAAAAAGCTTCTATGGCCTGAACATCCCAATCATCAGAACATATATTTTGTTTAATTATATCTCCCATAGAAACTCTTAGGACATTTATAACCTCAGTGGTTCCATGGATTTGAAATCTAATAGCATCCCACACAATCCCATCTAAGACGGGCCAAGCAGTGATATTAACAAAAGCCAGGTCCCTCTTTAATCTGTGTGATGAGGAATGGGGGGCCAATGTTCCATTAATATGTTGAATGCATGTTCTTTCTTCAACATAGTGCCCGTTGACAAGGCAGAAAATATACACCACAAATCCAATAGACATGAACAGGTAAATCGGAAAAAGCACCAACCAAATGTAGGTCCAAGGAGGAATCAAAAAATCTTTTTTAAACAGTTTTGCAAGAACAGAAATCTTGGAAGGGGTCTTCGATGTGTGTGAGTCAGTGTCAAATGAAAATCTGATTCTGTAGCCAAACAAGTTTGCAAATCAGGCATCGATAAGTCAGTGGGGTAAGTATATTCAGTTTCATCAAGGTGAGCACCAGGTAGTGAACTCTATAAAGGACTTGAAACTGCAGGCATCTCAAGGGCAATATCAGGCCTGGGGTTAAGAGCCGGGGCCAAAACAGAATTTCCCAAAATCGATGGACATGAGACTGCCGGAGTCATACTAAGAAGAATCGGCCACTCTGTGTAGTTTGACATTGTCAATGGAGATATACCTTTTCTCTTTACGACCTGGAGGAGGTGGTAAAATGACTGTTCTTGTGCCCTTCACTCCAAGCACTGGAACTGGAGCTCGATATGAGGGACCAAATTCTTTCTTGTTTTCGATCTTCTCTCGAACCAGTTCTCCAACTTGGGGTAGCCAGCCAACTAACGGAATCTGCAGCGCAGCCTCAGATGTGGAGGGCAAGTGTTCCTTTGTAAGACTGTCTCTGGTCTTTGGTAGATCCTGTAAAACATTGTGTCAAAGGAGGCAGCAACTGCCGCCTGGTCTAGACCATCAAGGTCCGGGACAGAAATCTTGATACCAAACAGCATTTAGTATGGGGTCCCCCCACCCAGAGACCTTCTAAGGAGATTATTAAGGGCACGCTGCACGCTATTGAGGTGGGCCAGCCAGTTCCTGCCAGTGCCTATAACCCTAGCTGTCAAAGACTACTTTAAATCTCGGTTCATTCATTCCACAACACTATTACCCTCAGGTCTGTATGGAGACGAAAACTTGACTTGGACACCCAACGAAGTCATGGCATCTCCTTACGCCTTAGAGGCGAAAGCAGGACCCTGATCCGAATGGAAGTCACGCAAGTCTCATATGACAGTTCGTGAATTAGCAGTGCGGTGTGGCCACACCCACAAAAAGCGTGTGCATGAATCAACTACAACTAAGATGTACTTATACGCAGTATCAGAAGAAAAAGGACCACAGTGATCTAAGTAAACACAACCAGGTGGTTTATTAGAAATGTACAACTGTGTCTGGGGTGGACGCGCAGCAGTTGAAGGTATAATGTGCTGGCAAATGTCACATTGAAGGACATAATCACGCATCTGTTTGTACAGTCCCCGCCACCAGAAACGTTGTTGTAACTGAGATACAGCAGCCAAAACGCCCGCATGCGCAGACGCAACACTTTCATGGGCAGCCGTAATCAGTGTGGACCTGCGGTCCGCATTGGGAATTAACCTTTCACCAACGTCCGGTATTTTCACATAAGGAACTTTATCAGGACTTAAGTGGTATGAATACTTTGAAGGGAACCCCTTAGGATATTTACTTCCCTTCTCAGTTGCGGCTACAGCCGCCAAGATATTATTATCAATCTTACTCTTGGAACGTGTAACTGCTGCAACCAAATATGCAGATACTGCTGATTTTGCGGCCTCATCGGCCAAAGAATTGCCAACAGCGTGAACTCCCAAGTGCTGATGACCGAGAGTGTGAATTACATGCATGAGTGACAATTGCTCCTTAAGCTCAGCCACTCGGACCCAGATCATTTTATGTTTTATTGTGCTACCTTTGGAGTCACGAAAATCATTCTGAATCCAAAAGAACAGGTTCTCATTGTAAGACTGGACACAGTAGTAAGAATCACTCACAATAAGAGTCGTCAAACTAGGATCAGCGTACTCCAATGCAAGCATAAGAGCACGGAGCTCTGCCAATTGTGCGGTACAGTCCCCTAAAGTCTGCGTGTGCAAAACTTTGGACTTGAATTCATCATTCACCATGGTACCTACCACAATGGCGCAAGCTGAGACGCATGCGTGCTTAGACCCATGCGCAACTTGCGCTGAACCATCAGTGTATATGATACAATGGAAATCCTCCAAAGGTCGCATAGTCAATGGCGCAGGATGAACAAATTCATACTGCAAAAACTCTTGTGACTGTAAGGAGGCATCAAAAATAAACGTGACATCCGGAAACGTCAAAGATGCTGCCCATTGTATCCACCGTGGGTGCAAAGCTTTAGAATTTGGTACACTGGCCTTCGTCACTGCCTCTAGTGCAGGATACGGGGTAACAACTAACATGCGTTTTCCCTGCAACAGTGCACTTTCCTTAACAATCACCATTTGCACTGATGTTAAATCTTTTTCTACAGTGGAAAACCGCTTTTCAGCCGAAGTGTACACGTGTGACTTGTAAGCAATAGGTACTGTGTCTCCTTCGTTAAAAGTAAGGTAAATGAAACCCACCGCCCCAGGGATGATTCTTATCATCAGGTTGGTGTGGTTATCACGAGTCAGTAAGAATTTAGATTCTAGAAGATCAGCCTGCAAAGATTGAAAAATGGCTGAATGTTCAGGCAGTCAGCACGATTTGGGGAAAATAGGTTGTATCAAAGCATATAAAGGCTTGATACGCTGGGCATATTCGGGAATGTAAGTACGCCTGAAATTCAAAAATCCCAGCAAGGACTGTAATTTTTTTCAGAGTTGTAGGAGCGCACAGCTGTGCGTATTTCTCCAAGAAGTGAGGAGCCAATCTTCGACCTTCATTGTTGAGCTCGTAGCCCAGGAACAACAATGTGTACTCTGCACTGTGAGACTTTGCAAAGTTGAATTTGTAACCGAAGTCCGCAAAGTTACAAATTATGCGGTCAACGCGACACAGATGCAACCAAATTTCGTCGTCTGTGCGATAGATGTCATCCACATACGAACATGCATCTGGGTCAACTCTCTCCAAGAGAGAGACGATACGGGCAGCAAACACACCTGGACTATTCTTATAGCCCATAGCCAGGCGTTTAAATTGGCGTTGTTTGCCGCCACAGGTAAAACTGGTCCATTGGGAACTTAGACCATCCAAATTGTGGGCAAAAAAACTGTTGGATATGTCAAGTGTGGTTTTAAACCGTTTTCACACAAGACCATCCACTAGAGCAGAGCCGTGGTTATTCTGTACTGCACAGGTACGGCAATGCGAGTTCAAATGCCAGTAATCCAATACCAAACAGTACGAACCTTCTGGCTTGGTCACCGTAAAAAGTGGGTTATTTATCGGTGACACGCAAGTTTCAATTACACCTCGATATTCCAATTGTTCAAGGATTTCCACAACTGAAGATTTATCTTCACGTCGGATGGGATATTGAGGTTGAGGCTGTGGCATAGACCGTAAGGGAATCTTGTGGTGTGGGGAAAATTTATCCCAACCATAGTGCATACGGTACAGAGCGGGCGCAAGGGCCTTAGCCCACTTTTCTGCAAAATTCAGCGCATGCTCCTTCGAGACCGTGTGCACGAAACTAGGGAGGATCACCTCCTCCCCTCTCGGAGCTGCGAGAATAAAAGGTGGGGGCCAGTCAGCCTCCGCTAACAAAATGTCATAGGTAGTTGTAAGATTTTCCCAAAATACCCCTTTTATGGTACGGTGTATGTCACCTTCAATTAAAAGGACTATTTCATAAAGTCTATCAGGGGGAGCTACTCTGGTATCAGCTGTCTCGACAACAACATATCAGTCAGTCGAGGTCACCTTCAGTAGTGGACGCAGGGCCTCCCGCACTATGGTAATCTCCGCTGCGCTGTCCAACAATGTCGTTCTTCGCCGAACTCAACACGGCCATTGGATTGATTCCATTGGAAAGACACCGCTGATTCATTCAGGCTGCCTACCCCCGTTTATCAGACGCCGCGTATCCTGTTCCCACAGACGCCCTGCATCAGTGTTCAATTCACCAGTGACACCCTTGTTCCTATTCTCAGATCCTTTTGAACGCGTCCTAATTGACTGCATCGTGGAACCACCTCCTTAATTTTACCACATATCCGCCAAGCAACCAGCACCCTCAAAACAACACAACCCCGTCCTGAAGACAATCCCAATTGACGAGGATCGAAACGTCGTCGACTACACACCTCATTACATGGTGCAGCTTCTACAATGGCTCATTTGAAATGCATCTCCTCTAAATCATTGACTATCACAATTTGAATTATCCTTGAGCCATACTGTCCTACTCACTGTATATATTTTTCACACTTACTCACTTGACGCCGCTCACGCTGTCCACTATTGTTACTTGCGTCGCCACCTATGTCACTTGCACATACTGAGCACCAAGTACAATCGGGTTGTTATTGATTCATTTTGCACAGTGCTGCTATAACTGTATTCTCTCCCCTTTTTTCTTGTTAAATTATATGAAGCAAAACAACCAAAACTAAAATGATTCAAGTCTCCTTATTTCTGGACTAGTAATTCTTTCAGCATACATCTTTAATTGTCTCCATAATAATACCTGTTGGGATACTGTTTGTTTTCTCTATCCTCTTACCCTGATACCAGCGTGGTTTACGGGTCACACTCCTGTAGTATTTTACTGTCCAACAATGTCAGCGCCCACGTCTGATTCCGAAGCTGCGTTCTCACTATCTGTGGCATATCTTGCTGTTAAAGCGGCAACTTTCTTTTTCTGTGAAGAATCGTCCTGCTTGCCTTTTCCGCCTTTCGAGCGGGGCTGGTCATGACTCTTCTGGCCACCCTGACCTCCGCCGCCGCCTCCACCACCGGACGACGAGGCCGATGTGTCCTGTAAAGAACAAGGAGAGCATTGATCAGGAACCTGAAATCTATCAGGGGACTTATTCGTAGTGCGGTCGCGCAAATCATAATCGCGCTCAGTAGACACAGGCACTGGTGAAGGGGGACGGGACTCCTGTTTCTGTTGTTGTTTTCCCTGTTTTTTATTTCGGTTTAAATTTTTCTTTGGAGCTGTGGATTGAACGGCTGTTTCAGACTTCACACCCTGGGTTTGCTTTTTATCTTTAGCAGTAAAGGGCTTGACACTTAAACTATTGCTTCCAATTGTTTTATACGCAGCCGTAATAATTCTCGGTAACTGTCGGGGTTTGTCGGTATCGGGTCATCGCGTAAGGCATTAGCCAGTTGAAAGTTCACCGCATCTCCCTTTACATTAGAAAGGACGAGATCGGCTACTACATCAAACGTGCTAATGAGTCTCAGTCCAAATTCAACCGCAGCCTCAGGTCCGTGTTCGTCCTGAACACGCTTAATGACCATTGGAAGGACAGCCATTGACAGAGTGCCGAAGCACCTCGTGTACACCGCCGCAAAAATCCTAACCCATGACTCAGTTACGGGCTTCTGGTACCAAATCCTTGGGTAAACTGATTGTAAGAATCCTGTGTTTTTCTACGGGACTCGAATTAGGAAAAACTGCCTCCAGCTGGTCAAATTTCTCGGCAAGCCAAAAAAGCATATCATCCTTATCTTGGGGACGCTTGCCCATTACTGCATTGACCATCACGGGAGTCAGCTTCATTCCGCTCGGTCCAGCTGGAAGGGCCGCAACACCAGGGGCCCCGCCCTGAAAATTGCGGTTAATATATTGAACTAGGGCCCTAATAACACTAATAAAAGAGTCATATATGTTATGTTATGTTATGTTATGAGATTTTGTAGAGCGCTCAGCTGCCCCAGCAAAGAGGCGTCCCGGCGCTGATCCTAAACAAAACACAACAGAGAGCAGAAAAGGACTTATGAGAATTAAGGAAATAAAAAAGTTTTAATGGCTTTCCTTAATTGGTAGAGTTTATTTATTTCGCGAATGTGGCCAGGTAGAGTGTTCCATAGCTTAGCTGCTAGGTACCGAAAAGACCGTCCACCAGCTCGACTGCATTTGAATCGGGGGATTTCAATCAGATTCTGGCCGGCTGAGCGAAGCGCTCGCGTGGGCACATACATCTTCAGAAGAGGTTTTAGCATTCTGGGGGTAGATTGTCTTACGATTTTAAAGGAGATACATAAGGCTTTAAATTATATTCGCTGGGCTATTGGGAGCCAATGTAGTTTGCGAATAGTATTGGAAGTAGAGCTAAAGCGGGGCAAGCCTACTAAAGCTCTTGCAGCCGCGTTCTGGACGCGTTGCAGACGGGCCGTTTCTGTTTTGTTAGTCCCAAGAAGCAGAGAGGACGCGTAATCCAATCTGGACAGCACCATAGATTGGACAATCAATTGTCTGGTATCAGGGTCGAAAAATGTCAAAATAGTTTTTAAACTTCGCAAAATTCCGAAACATGTAGCGGCCACTTTTTTAGTTTGGGTGATAAAACTAAGAGCAGGGTCTAGCCAGACTCCCAGGTTTTTGACTTCTGGATTAGGTGTAGGAGCTTTTCCCAAATTGGAAGGCCACCAGTGATCTCCCCAAAGTTCCGGGTTTTTTCCCACCATTAGCACCTCCGTCTTTGCGGCATTAAGCTGTAGACAGTTGGCAGTAAGACATTCTGCTACAGCAGCCAGGCCAGAGTTGAATCTGAGAGGGTCCATATCCCTTCTCTCCGATAAAGCAACTACTAGCTGCGTGTCGTCAGCGTAGGATACGATGTTAAGGTCCCACGCTTTGGCGACAGCAGCCAGCGGCTGGACGTACAAATTGAACAGGGTGGGACTCAAGGCTGAGCCCTGAGGGACCCCCTGTTCAATAGAGTAAGCCTTGGAAAGGAAGGGAGGGGTGGAAACCCGAAAGGACCTGTTGGTCTGAAATGACCTAAACCAGGCAAGAGCCACATCAGTGATCCCTGCCTCTTCGAGCCGACGAAGCAGGATCTGGTGGGATATAAGGTCTGTAACTCAGCAACAGGGACTTAGCCCGCACAAGGATGTGGGGTTAATCCAGCCAAAACCGTCCAGGAAGTGCCTGGAATGGACAAAGGACCCAATCTAGCCGCCGTTACACTGTGGGGAAGGGCGCCGTCAAACCAAACACAGTGCTGCCATGCAGAAATCGTAATCTCCTGTGTCCTATAAGGGACATATTCCCTGGGCACGGCTGTGTGAGTGTAAGTGTGAAAAACCTGCGTAGCCGCTTCCACTGCAGGAAACATCACCGGAGAGTAGAATATCTCAAACGGGTAAGCAACCTCAGCACTTATGACCAAAATCACTGCCATGCCCTCTAAACCAACATTGTATGCTTGCAAATGATTGCGAACCGCAATGCGACTATGTTGCGTTATAACAATGTCAGCCATAGTGCCACAGAGAAGAAAAAGCTACAATGTAAAACTTAGTAGCACCACTAGGTAGTAATTCGAAAGGAAATCATTTGAAAAGATTCAAGCTTGAAAAGACCTATGTAAATATAGGTAGGTTTGTCGCATAGGTCTTGAAGGTCTCGCAGTGAACGTGGGTGAGTGCTACGGTTTGAGGGTGAGAAGGGAAAGTGGAGGTCCTCGCTTTCTACACCAGTGTTCATCGTGTGGCGGATGGCTTGAGCCTGAGAAGGGAAAGTGGAGGTCTTCATTTCCTACACCCGTGACTTTCAGGTGTGAGGAGTGTTTTTTTCCGCTCTGGCAGCACTGCTTAAAAAATTCTTGAACTGTAGGGGGATATATCCAGACTTGTCTGCCACAGTTAGGTTTCTTCGTCCAGCAGGATAAACAATCTTAAATAACCATTACTTATTCAGGAGCTTTCTGTTGAGGAGGAGTGTTGCAGAATTAAAAAGACATACCCATTGCCGTGAGGGGAACGGCTTGCTGTATTGGGGCTGATATTTTATTGCCGTGAAGGGAACGGCTCACAGCACCAGCGCCAGCATTATCGCAGCCACCGCGAGGGCAGGGACTCCAACCCCCAGGTGCCCCGGCGGTTGCGGCGCGCGAGTGATGCCTTCAGAGCGCCCGGAGGCGCGTGAAAGGAGGGGAACGCCTCTCGCCCCGCGAAGCCCGCTAGAAACTGGTGGAGGCCGGGCTGGGCCAGTCCCCCTAACTCCTATTCACAACCTTGATTGGCTGAGTGGCAGTATGTGCGTATTGTAAACATTTTGTACGTTTTTATACAGCCACTCATTGTATAGACTGGTGATCTTTCCCGGGAAACAATGTCCACCCGAGGGAGCAGAAGTAAAACAGCCGCAGGAGGGACCCTGTTAACGGGCACCTTTGATAACTTCATCATAAGGGCCAATACCTTCATAAACCAAGGGATTCCATTAATGGAGCGTAGGGTATCCCAAGACCTTGCATTGGCAAAGAAAAGATCATCTATGGGACAATTTGCAACGGCCAAAACCCCCGAACAATCTAAGGCTGTGGGTCTTATAGATATCCAGGCAGACGTTCATGTAGATAGATGTAGCCTGCCCAATACGGTTGACCTGTCAGTGTCTCACTTATCATGTGCCTCTCAACTAAGCACTGACCTGGAAAAAACTCCGGAATTAGCTACCAGGATCACTCAGGAAGACACAAGCGTTACTACACTGAGGGGCAGGAGGGAGGGCACCATCCCCAAAGTACGGAAGACAAAAAAAGCGAGGGGAAGGGGACGACATCAGAAAAAGACTACTAGGGGTCGCTGCTCAAAAACCACATACAAATCATGACCATCAAGGTCCTGATGTTATAATAGAGACCGGGAGTACAGGGAACTTAGAAGGTTTAACTAGCCCGTTTAGGAAAAAGTGTCAGTGGGGATGTGGCTGACATTCAACTCTTAATGAAGATAGAAGAGCTTTTTAAATGTTATCTCTCTCCTATCGAAAAAAACTATCCCACATTGAAAAACAACTAGCCGATCTCTGCACCGTGCCCAAAAACCAAAAACCACCCGGGGTCCAAAAAGCCGGGGGTAACAAATCAAGTAGTAACAAAGTTATAGTACAAGCTCCTAAAAACCCTCCACCATTAGCTGTGAATATCAACCCCAACCCAGGCTGAGTTGCTGAGAAGGGAGTTGAAAAGGAAGATAAAACCAACACATGTCGATCTGCCTCGTGAAGGGGCCATTTCACCCAGGGAACATACCACGCAGCCAAAGGGAAATAAAAATGGTGGAGTATCAGCCAGAGGAAGAGTGGTGAACCTCCCCGCTGAGGCTACACCATACGTGGTGGTTATGACGGGGGTCCCAGAACTTGAGGCTCCCGGTGAGGAAGCCAACTGGTCGTTACTCAACAAGGTCCGACATTGGCTTAATCAAAATCGGCCTTTACCCCCACATCGTTCAAGTAAGATCCTGACGGTGCAGAGGGTGGCATGGCTGGGCCACCAGAGGAAAACTGTCCAGGGAGATTGCGTGTTGATTAATTTTGCGGATCCACACACTGCTGCCCATGTCTGCTCATGGGACACACAAGATAGGTTTGAGGGTATAGCCACTAGGCGACTTTCCTTTTTTTATCCCCCAAGGAGTGGGCCCACTCGGGACCTTGTAGTTGATAGTAATTGGTATAGAGCAGGGCATCGAGATTGGGGTCGGAAAGGGGGTCTTGGGGGGAGCAGCCTTCCATAGAGCCAGTCTTTAGGGATAATTGGGGTGGCTTTCCAATCATTAAATAGGTTTAGCTGCATGGATATGGTGGATTGACATACAAAATCACCAAGTCTCTTAAATAAGGGGAAAGTGGTTCCTACAGCTGCGAACAATTCTGATACTGGGAAAGTGGACCCTATAGCTGCCAACAACTCTGATAGCAGCAGGACTATAGCCCCCATACAAACAAAGTTTTTGAGGGGCAGTGGTGGCAGTAATTCACCCCTGAAATTAGCTACTTCCTTAGAAACCATTAGCAAGCCTATTCCCTGTGTGCAGGGTGGGAATAATGGAGTTACCCCTGACATGTCTGTCACAGGCCATAGGGTTATCCATTTGCTATCTTGGAACGTGGCCGGGTTGCAAAAAAAAATGGTCCTACCAGAATGGAATGCGTTCATCGAGAATTTCGATGTATGCATGTTCCAAGAAACCTGGAGTTTGCTCCCAGTGCACAAATCCGGTTATGCAACCTTCTTCCTGCCCGCATTAAGCTGTGGCAAGGGTAGACCGGCGGGAGGATTACACATCTGGGTAAAAATTGGGTTGAACTGGGATATTTCCATCCATGAATCAGCGACTAGGGATATCTTACATCTCTCATTCGCAGGACACCCTAAGGGGAGTAGGATAGATCTACTTAATATCTACTCTAGAGGGACACCGGGGATACAACTTCATGTACATTGGCGACTCTAGCACAGATATTAGCCAAATGCCCCCCAACTTCTAAAATAATAGTGGGAGGGGATTTTAACTGTACATTCGAACCCCTATCAAGGGACGATCCCCTGGGCATAGAGGAGGAGGACTCTAGATGGTCTATCCCAGCCCTGTCACTAGCTCAAATTAGAAAATGGTCAGTAAGGGCAATTCAGATCAATGCCCTGACCATCGAATTTAATTTAAGAGCGCTAAATGGTAGGACAACTTCTGACCGCGCTGGAGCGATGACTTTCAATAGGCTTAATGGCCCGTCAAGAATTGACTACATCTTACTGGATGTTTCACTGTGGTGCGACCTAATTGACATGGAGGTCGTACCTTTGCAGGATAGCGACCACAACCCCTTATGCATGAAGCTAAGGTGGGGTAAATTAAAGGGAAGTGGGAACAATGTCCCCTTGAGGACAACCAATGAGGTCGTCCCTTACAATGGTAATCGCAGGCTGAAATGGGATAAGGTGCAATTCCAGGAAGGGAATCTTGAGAGGATTAGGGCGCATGTAGCAGATTTAACAGTAGAGCTGGAGGATCTTGAACAGGGAAATGGTAGTGCCCAGGGGCTGTCCTTCTCCTTGGCTTATAACAACGCAATAGAGGAAGTAGGGCAATACTTTGTAGTCCAGGGTAAAAGTGGCAGAGTGAACAACAAACTGGTTAAATCCAGTACCCCGTGGTATTGAGACCAGTGTAAGGTAAAATGGAAGGAGTTAACAGTCGCCCTGCTTAAAATAAATACCTCACTAGTTAGAGCGGCTAGGAAGGATTATGCGAGGGTGTTAGTGTTGGCTAAACGAGAGTGGGAGGAACAACATTGGCAGGATCTTAAATCCGCTGCCAATAAGAAGAATGCCACGCTGTTCTGGGAACTGATTAACAAGGCTAGGCAGCAAAGTACACCACCTATTGCTAACCACATAACAGAACAACAATGGTACTCCCACTTCTCTGCACTGTATGGCGGGATAGATGTGATAGGTTCACCTCCCTTAGACCCTGATACTAGGACCCAATCCCCACTGGTACTCGAGGAACCATTTCTGCCCTCTGAGGTTATATTGGCCATTAGACATCTGACCCCTAGGAAGGCAGCTGGCCCGGACGGGATACCAGGGGACCTCCTTTTGAACGAACCTGCTGCCTGGGCCAGACTCATCGCCTTAATAATGAACCTGATCTCCAAGGGTTACCCTGTGCCAGATTCATGGAAGGGAGCAGAGGTGGTAACTGTGTATAAAAAGGGCGCCAGAGATGACCCTGCCAATTACAGACCAAACAGTCTGATTGACGTGATCCAGAAGGTGGTTGGCAGGGTCATCATCTCCAGGGTGGGTGTCTGGATGGAAGAGGAGTATGTTCTTTCTCATTTCCAAGCAGGGTTTCGCCAAAAGGTGGGCACGATGGACCAGGTTTCCACTTTTTTGCGATCTATTGGAAGGCTGTGACCATCAACAAGGGTAGTCTCTACCTGGCATTCATAGATCTCAAAACGGCGTTCAACCTGGTCCCTCGTGCAAGGTTGTGGAATATCCTGGAGAAGATGGGCTTTCCAGGGCCACTTTTGGGATTCATTGTGAAGCTCCATGAGGGGAACTATGCGAGGATCAGATGGGGCACCCAGGGACAACTGACAGAGAGGGTGCCCTTGAGGAGTGGAGTCCGCCAGGGATGTGTTATGGCACCGACCCTGTTCTCCCTCTTTGTGACTGGAGTGGTGCACCATCTGAGGGAGGAAGCCCCGGATGCGCCATCCCTGGCGGGGGAAAAAACACCTACCCTACTCTTCGCGGATGACACCATCTTGATCTCTAAATCCCCCACAGGTCTCCAAAAGCTCTTGTACCATTTTAGTGTGTTTTGCACTGACAGAGGCCTTACCATCAACACCTCTAAAACAAAGCTTATGGCCATTTCACCTTCCAAGAGATTTAGGAATAATGTTTCGCTTAATGGTGTCCCCTTGGAGTTGGTTGATTCCTTCGATTACTTGGGTTTCAGGGTAAATAGCCGGATGAAATGGAAAGATCACTTGGCCAAAATGCTACTAAACCACAAAAGAGTCTCAGGGGTGGTTTTAAGGGAACAGCGGGAGTCGACGAGTAAACCTGTGGCACCGACTCTTGCAATCTATGAAGGCCAAGTATTACCGGCTGCCCTATATGGATCCGAGCTGTGGGGGTTCGAGAACATAACAGAGTTAGCTTCATCTGAAAACAAGTTTATGAGAGATTTGGTGGCCCTCCCAGTTTCCACCCCGCTAATCCCACTACGGTTAGATTTGGGTAGGCGCTCCCTCAAAGATATAGTGCGTTTGCGCCCACTACTTTTTTGGGTGAGACTGAGAAGGACCCAGGAGCTCCACAACTATGCAGCAGTTCTAGATGAACTTATTATGCTCAACACGGGCAACAAGATCAAGGGGTTGTGCAACCTGAGACAGTTGGTTGTGTAATTGGGCTTAAGTGAATCATGGACAAGCCAAAACGCCGCCTACCAAGCTAGTGATTAAGAAGCTCCATTGGACCAGGGTCCAGGAGATGGCCACACGCAGAGGTGTAGGGGGTCCCCTTTCCGAGAGATTCCTTGAGATTAAATGGATAAGAAAACTTGAACCCTTCCTAGACTTCATAGAGAAACCTCTGGATAGATCACTTTACCTAAAACTCAGGCTCGGGACTTTACCAGTGAATGATTTCACCTCTGGGTGGAATAACTTAGGTGATCTATCAAAAGCCTGTCCTGGATGTGCAGCCCCCAATGAGTCTGTGGCGCATTTTCTCTTTGCCTGCCCGGCATATAGGGTCGCCAGGAAGATATGGTTAAAACCACTATGCAAGGGGCTGGGCCTTAGGTGTCACAAAATGGCCCTACGGGTCCTTTGCACCGACACGTCCTCTACTGCTATGGTGTGTGGGGTAGCTAAATACTTGGGTAGTGCATGGCAGACACGTACAAGGAGGGCCAAGCCTACCCCTATTTTACCTAACCTCCAGATGGCCCCATGGTAGGATGTTTTTTATGGTTCTAATGCATCTGTTTTTAGCGTATATTTTATAGATTTTAGAATTTGGGTAGTATGTGATGCTGTATGTATATGTAGGATTGGTGGGCTCCTGTTTTTTTAATCTATTTAGTGTACTGTATAAATTGTATACTTTTATGATGAAATTTTTTATTGAATAAAGTAATGTACAGGTAGGTTTGTCCGACGCTACTATTATCCGGAAACAATAGCGAAGGGGTTAAGGATTGAATTAAGTACAACTCAAGTGTCATGTAATAAGACCACCAGCGTTGGGCGCTATGTAGCAGGGATTCTGCTCATACACAGAACTGTGCATAGAGACTTGGAACCTCAGTGAATTAGGGTGTACCAAAACTCACCATAGTAGCCAAAATCCCCTACCGACTAGTAATCAGTGTCTAATTGGTTCTTCCGTACACCCAATGATTACACAACCGAGAACATAGGAACTTAGAATACCTCAGGCAATGTGGAACACATGAACACTCTTTCATTATACTCTCATACCAGTCCAAAACGGGGAGTAAATGAAGACATGTGCAAGTTTGAAATATTTATTGCTAAATACTGTGTTCTCAGGCGCAGTATCTTGGCTAATACAAACAGACATATTGTAAGCAACATGATTATCAGCAGTTACTATTCCATAAAATACAAAAGGAGACAGCATGTTAAAATGCTTGTTGGACTTGGCCTTTCTGGCAGGTTCACCCCTGAACTTTTTGCCTTTTAGTGTTACATAATTATAATGATTTCTGGTCTTTGCGACACTTTAGCACAGTGGCGCAGTGTAAAGTGCGTGCGCTCTCTGAGTGCGTGTGTGAGATTGGCCTGCCCTCCCATAGGAATGCATGGGGAATGTGTTTGTCCATGGTAAATCCTGATGCGTGTTGAGTGCAGGTGCGAGTTTGGTATGTGCAGACTCGTGTGATTAAATGCTGCGCGATGATGTGAGCGCGTTATTGTGTCTAGTGTGGAAGTGCCACTTCTAGAAGTTGGCCTGTCTGTGCAGTGAATGTGCTGGCTTGTGATTGGCTGGGGCTTGCTGGTGTGCCAGGCTCCTGGAGTCAGGATGGGTCTGCCCCGGTGGTGAATGGGAGATCTGCATGTTGATGGCTGGGGAGGAGAGCATCTGGGACCTGAATAGGGCTGTGCTTTCCCTCCACAATGCTGGCTCCTTCCCCTGTGGTGTGTCTGATGTCCCTGACCCATCCTGTGAATAAGCAGAGGGGCTGAGCAAAACAAAGTGCTCAGGAACCAGTTGCATCTGGTTCGCCCCTTGCCTGCACCTTTGAAAACAAAGGGATTTTGTGTATAAAAAGAGGCTGTGACCTCCTGTAAAATGTTCTTGTGTCCTGATACTTGAATCTACCAGGGGCTTGCTGCTGCTGGGGCCCAGGGGAAGGCTTGCCTACCTGGGCCCTGCCCAGCCCCTGGATGCCTAGGATGACTGGGGGACTCTTCTACTTTTTGGATTCCTGACAGAGGGGGGTCTTGCTGATGGTGGGGGCCCAGGAGGGACTGCCATGGTGGCTGCCTCCATGCTGGAGTGCCCTGTGTGCTGGCCCCTGGGCCCTACATTGCTCCCCCACTTTCATTTAACCTTTTTCCTATGCCCCTAGCGCCTTGAGAGCGCTTTATCTTTTCATCCCTGGGCAGAGCGCTGTCGTTTTCCCTCAGAGGGAAGCGCTCCTGCCCTTTGTGTGCCCCGAGTGCGCAGGTGCCCACCCTGCGTCTTTATTTGCATTTTATAATTATTAATACGGGTGACCACCCCGTTTTGATGTGCCCCAAAGCGGGTAATCCCCCCTCTATTTACTTTTATTATGGCGAGGGAACATACCCCTCGTGTGCCCCCGAGAGAGAAAAATGCCGGTGCCGCCGCCGCGAAAACTGCAAAAAACACAGTTGATGGACAGAATGCAGAACAATGTCTTACATTCACCCCAGTACAAAGATCTGGGCCTAAATCCATCGTTTTTTTGCTCTCCACAACACCCTAGGTCAGACACTGGCTATATGCAAATCAGCCTTGACCCTGTGACTCATGGAAACAGTCCAGCCCGAACTACCAAGCCATGTCTTTCCTAGACCGGAATCAAGCATCCAAGGACCGGTTTCTGGCTATCAGCCTTCTTCAGCCTGGATAGCTTGACTCCAGTGATGTGGAGAGCCTGGGACTCATGTCTGAGCATACCCAGCCAACTCGGGGTGAAAATTGCAAAAAACACAGTTGATGGACAGAATGCAGAACAATGTCTTACATTCACCCCAGTACAAAGATCTGGGCCTAAATCCATCGTTTTTTTGCTCTCCACACCACCCTAGGTCAGACACTGGCTATATGCAAATCAGCCTTGACCCTGTGCCTCATGGGAACAGTCCAGCCCGAACTACCAAGCCATGTCTTTCCTAGACCGGAATCAAGCATCCAAGTACCGGTTTCTGGCTATCAGCCTTCTTCAGCCTGGATAGCTTGACTCCAGTGATGTGGAGAGCCTGGGACTCACGTCTGAGCATACCCAGCCCACTCGGGGTGAAAATTGCAGAAAACACAGTTGATGGACAGAATGCAGAACAATGTCTTACATTCACCCCAGTACAAAGATCTGGGCCTAAATCCATCGTTTTTTTGATCTCCACACCACCCTAGGTCAGACACTGGCTATATGCAAATCAGCCTTGACCCTGTGCCTCATGGGAACAGTCCAGCCCGAACTACCAAGCCATGTCTTTCCTAGACCGGAATCAAGCATCCAAGTACCGGTTTCTGGCTATCAGCCTTCTTCAGCCTGGATAGCTTGACTCCAGTGATGTGGCGAGCCTGGGACTCACGTCTGAGCATACCCAGCCCACTCTGGGTGAAAATTTCAAAAAACACAGTTGATGGACAGAATGCAGAACAATGTCTTACATTCACCCCAGTACAAATATCTGGGCCTAAATCCATTGTTTTTCGGCAAAACCGAAAGCCAGGCCCGCGCCCATCTGTGGGCGGGGCCTGGATTGCCTCACTTCCGCTTCCCCCTGCCGGAGGGAAGCCATTGCCGTCTGAAGCTGCACGGAGAATAAAGAAGGAAGTATGGCGGCTCGCCAGGGCCCCCATGGGCGGAGGGAGCCCTGCAGCAGCGAGAGGTTGTCTGGGCAAGCGCGGCGCAGCGAGACCCGACATGGCTCTCCGGAGAGAGGGAGAGCCCTGCCCACTGCCACCGCATCTGCAGTGAGAAGTCTTCCCCCGCCTAGAGCCGATAAGCTAAGACGGCTGGGGCGGGGGGAGAAGGCCACAGGAATGCAAGGGCCTGCAGTGGCGAGCCGGGCCTACGGCAGCCCCTTTTAAAGTCCTGGAGGCTCTTGCAAGGAGCTGAGTCAAGAGAAGGGGCCCCCCCTGGAGGTCCCCCCCAGGCACCAGAGTGGTACCCTCTCCCTCTCCAGAGCAGCCCCGGATGTCAGCGGGCCGCTCCTACGATAGGGGTATTTATTTCCTTAAGGAGCTGGAGCGCTCCAAGGGAATCTGTGTATTTCGAGCCCACGGGAGGCTCCTATCTACGCCCACATGTTTGCAGGGGCATTTTGGAGGGTAGAGCGGCCCCGGTTGGCAGCAGGCCACTCCCCCCAGTTAGTAGCTTTTGTTTCTGGCCCTTGAGGCTCCAGAGGGGCCCGTGTTCTGCCCCTGAGGGCCCCAGTTGTTTTAAGAGCCAGAGGGCTCCAATGCACCTGTTTATTTCAGAGCCAGATGGCTCCAGCAATTGGCGCAGTCCTTGTCCAGAGGGCTAGTGAGAGCCCTGTCGCAGTTCTGTTTCCAGCAGCCCAGCAAGTAGTGGGCAGCTGCACCGTTTAAGTTTTGCTTCTTAGGGGACTTGTACTTTGGACTCAGTGGTGAGGCGCACTCCTTCATCTCTACCTTGGCCTTCCCACAGCTGTGCAGCACTTAGTGCCAGCTGCAGCATTTAGGCCCCTTGCTAATGTCCCCAGCTGCCCAGCAAGTAGTGGGCAGCTGCTACGTTTAGGTTTTGTCGCAGTGGCGCAACCTGGACCCTAATGTGATTTATGTGCTAAATATGATTGATGCGCTAATGCTTTGGGTGTTAGGAAATGTACTGTGTGTAGTATGTTTTGCGCACCCTGTGTTCTGACACCGCTGAATGTGTTCATATGCATCATGTGTCTTCCCTACACCGCTGAATGTGTCCTTATGCATCATTTGTCTTCCCTACACCGCTGAATGTGTTTTTATGCGTCATGTGTCTTACTGACACCGCTGAATGTGTTTTTATGTGTCATGTGTCTTCCCTACACCGCTGAATGTGTTCTTATGCATCATGTGTCTTCTCTACTCCACTGAATGTGTTTTTATGCATCATGTGTCTTACTGACACAGCTGAATGTGTTCTTATGCATCATGTGTCTTTCCTACACCGCTGAATGTGTTTTTATGCATCATGTGTCTTACTGACACCGCTGAATGTGTTTTTATGCGTCATGTGTCTTCCCTACACCGCTGAATGTGTTCTTATGCATCATGTGTCTTCCCTACACCGCTGAATGTGTTTTTATGCGTCATCTGTCTTACTGACACCGCTGAATGTGTTTTTATGCATCATGTGTCTTACCTACACCGCTGAAGGGGTTTTCATGCCTCATGTGTAAAGCTTCTGGCCTATACCTCTGAATATGTTTTCATGCGTAGGTGGTACTTACCTTTTACAAGTGGTTACTGGTTGTGTGCTACATTTGTTATTGGGTGCTACAGTTATTATATGTGCTATGCTCTAAGTATTATTCCTAAAAAGTGCTAATTCTACCAAGTGCTAGTTCTAAAAGTGCTTATTCCTGACAGTGTTCCATGTGGCCCTGTCCCATGTATATAATCCCCTGTAAATTCTGCCCGTGCCTCTGGCACATTGTAGAAATGGATCACATCATTTTCTACATCAGCTCTCTGCATGCGAATGTTCTTCAAAGTGTGTTTGCATGCCTCCGCAGTGCATTATTAAACGTGCCAAAAACAGAGGTTGCCACAGCTGCATATATGTTATGTCTAGAACGTGCGCTGATCGGACCGAACAACAACCACTGGGTTGAAATAACCTTGAAGGGCTTGGAACTCACTGTTCAGACAAAGCTTACCAAGCAAAGCTGCTACTATAGGAAAACATATTATTCTTGTGTGAAGCGAAACATTCTACTAGACTCTAAACATTTGTAATAATGTGTGCCGTGTGCAAAGGCAGCAGAAAGGAGAAATGGCGTTTAAACTTCTAGTAAGCTCATGCTAACTTAACACAGTGTAAATCCCCATGACAGCCTCACTTGGAGAGACTGAACAAGGAGAAATATCTGTATTTCTCCTAGTAGTATCCTCTTTCTATGTCTGCTGCAAAAAGCCTCTCGGGATTGCTTTTGTGCAGAAAGGTGCCCCTTCCTGCACCAAAAAAACCCTGCCTACAACACAGGCGCTCTTGCACCATTGGTTCAAGGGTGACTGTATTGAAGCTAGGCTGCCAAATCAGCACAGGTGCATGGGGAAAGGACAGAAATGTGCTGTTTTGGACAAATATGGACCATTCCTGCCCTTTCCCTGTGACGCAGGGCACTGGAGCAAGATGACTTGCTGCACTGCCGTGCACCACAAAGTTTACAAATATGGCCCTACGTTTATTAATATATATAATAAACAACCGAGAAGCAAGAACACAACCTTGTCACACACCTCAATGTAATTTGACAGGGTTAGGAAGCTCCCCATCAGGTCTAACTCCGACCCTAACCAATAAATGTTGATGCATAGTAAACCAAAAATGTACCAGAGTGGCATCTAACCCCATATCAAGTAAAAACAGCCCTAATTAGTCACAGTTAACCTTGTAGAATCCATAAGATAAGTCCATATGGGGTGTGTAAAAAGGACAGCGCGTTGCTACAGTATACTTGCTTATAAGCAAATGCAAGTGTATGCACTTTTCCATTGTACCTAGCCGCTCCCTAAAGCTGTATTGACAGGCACTCAAAATGTTATTTTCCAGAGTCCAATCCCTTTTTCTATTAAATATGACCATCCCAATCATCTTAACTGAATAGTCAATTAATGATATTTGGACAATATTGGACAATAGAATTTGGGGTCCATACAACTATCTTAAAATTAGGTCTATAATTGAGCTCAACCATTAGTAAAAAGTTCCACACTGCACATGTAGTTAAATGCAGGAGAAAGGGCACCTATAAATCATCCCTACACTGGTAAAGACAGTCATTGTCTCTAAACTGGTGAGCATCAAACAACCATTATTTTGATTTGTCACTCATCCTGAACAGAAAACATTCAAGCCATTGAACCTCAGAGATATTGTGCTACCAAAATATTGTGCCCAAAATATCAAGGTACACAATTTTAAGAAGACAAGTGCATTTGGGTACGTACTGATTTACTAATTTTAACTCCATATCTACATACGGCAAAGATACATATGTGTGGAGTTAAGGAAAGAAAACCTCGACTTACCTAAATATAATTTGAAATATTTTGATCCTTCATATTTTGTCTATGATATTCTGAAGTTGATATTAAGTGCATTCCATATGATGGTGATGATGGTGGCCGGAGGAGTGTCCAGCTGCCACTGCCACGACAGGTGTCCATCTGACAATGAGTCAGCGGTCCCACCTTCCCGATTAGGATAGAACCGCCAACAGAGCAATCGGAATGTGCATGGATCTGTAGGAGACATCACATAGGCTCCCCTGGCCACTTAGTATTGGCCCATGGAGAACAGGGCCCTGCTTCAGGCCCCCAAAATTCCCTTTCTGACAGCCTTTTCATGCCAGTTGGACCACCATGCAAAGTAAGGTAGTCCAATTAAGAGGTTAGCCAGGCTGGGATGCCATTTGGTAACCCTGAGTTAGCCAATGGGGCTACTAAGCTTTCCCCAGCAAAACCACAATTTGGAAGTGTTTCTGTTAAGACATATCAAAAGATGTAGGTCTTACTCAAATATTTATAGCTCACTGCCGTACGGCTCTATAGGCTTTCTTTAGGGGAGACTTACATATCTAATTGAAAGAAGTGGGTGCTTTGCCATGAGTTGGAATGGCAAAGTCAAACTAGCAGTGTAAACACTGCCCTTTCAGTCTGCAGTAGCAGGCTGGGATCCTTTTTGTCCTTGTCACATTCCGGGTGGAACAAACAGTACTGCTGCCCTGGTTGAATACTCTGCCTTGCATGCCCTGGGTACCATATATACTAGCAACTTATAAGCAAGACAGTACTTGCCAATCAGGTGTATCCAATCCAACGTATCATTTGTATAGGGTTAGAACACTGGCAATGAGGTCTGGTTAGCAGGCCTCAGTGCACTCTCAGAATTGAAAAAACCAGCAACATCAGTCTAAAAATGTGGAGGAGAGCATGCTAGAAGAGGCATTTCTTTAAAAGTGGGATATGAAATAGGTATATCTAAATGTGGTGTGGAAAAAAGGCTTTACAATGTGCATGAAATAACGTTGAAAGAACAACTCAATATCATTCCATAAAGGAAGAGTATCAGAAATGGCGTCAATCTCAAGCTATTTGAAGTGATTCAAAAAGAAAGCGGTATGATTAAAACAAAAGTTGGGAAAATTAACCCCAGCCATTTCTTTAGGATGCTGTATTTTAGTAAGAGACAGCCGAGGCTTTTTATTTTCCTACAAGAATTTAGGTAAAATGGTACAATGCCACGCCGCAAAACGGTGAGTACTCGCACTCCGAGTGGCTTCCTCTCCTAAATCGGGTTATGATGCACATTCCTCTCTAAATCTATCCCGCATATTATTATTTTTTCAGGATGTGATTGAGCGTTTTACTCTGTTTTGACAGTAAGACCAGCACTGACTCTAATTCAGGTGAGTGGGATACTTAACAACCATAAGCAGAGTTGTATTCTAGAATGGGCACACAGCACTGATGAATGCAAGTTTTTGTGTAAGCATGGTTTAATTTTCTTGATATTTCTTTGCGGTATTCCTTGATGAGAACCCGATCACGGGCATGTGTATTTTTAACGCTAGTGGCACTCAGCAAGCATGGATATTAATTGAGTTCTGTGCATGGCCGCCCCATCGTGGTTTCAAAAACAGGTAACCCGAGGAAAACAACCCGATCACTGACACTCATGGCATTGTATATTTTTTAGAGGCACACAGTCCGCATCAATGACAGAAAGGATTTTGCGCAAAGCGGTGATCGATGTCTTTCTCTGGGTGTTCAATCATAACATCCCTTCACCTTGAGAAACAAAATGGGGCACGTAGTGAACAAAATGATATAAAGGAAACTACAACATGCATTCAGAAGTATTACCGAACATCAGACAGAATTACAGTACAGACATTTAAATGGTTTATGTCCTGTTTGTCTCTTTTGTTTTCCAGGTCAGATGGCAAGACAAGGCACGAGAGTCCTTTGTTAATTGTTGTGTGACTGATTACTTGAGTACTTACCACTTACTTATGAATCAGCCACTTAGTAGTGTAGGTTAAATCAATTCAGTCCTGAAGAAATGCAAGCAGATCCCTTGTGGACTAAGTTAGGCAAGAAACATGCTGCCCTCATGTTTTGACAAATTATCATGATTACTCCCTAGACCATTAAATCCCACATGAGCAGCACATTTTTTATTTAGGTTAATGAGCTTAACCAGTAAAGATTACTCAAACCCAGCATCACTAGACCTATTTTAAATTACACTCTACCTCCACACTACACATTCTTCACAACCGACTTCTCAGCTGGCAAATTAAAAGGTCTCTGGCAAAGAGCTCCTTCATGGGTGCCTGTGGGGCATTGCAGCGCTGGTCCAATGAGGAGCATGCCCAGATGATGAAGCAAGACACCTTTCAGGGTGTGTGAGGGTTCTTGCTCCTCTTGGAGCCTATTCCATTGACCTGGAAGCCTGCTATTTTCAATTCTTTATTTTCCCTAATCTTCTGCACACTGCACACTCTTATATCTATATTTCTTGTTAAATTAACACATCAGTTTTCAATGGAGCTAAACGTGATACAACTATTTGTCCTTTAATAGGAAAACCCAATCGGGTAACATTCTAGGAAGTTATACACGGAGACATAAGCTTGTAACTGTAGAGTTGATAAACATCATAATTATTCCACAAGAATAATGAATAAAGAAGAACTGTAATTGATCAACAATAGAGAGATCTTTGTTGCTTTAAAATAAAGGTATAATGATATAAACACATTTATAAGAAGAAAAATAGAGAGAGAAACAGTAGGAGTACGAGGATAGAATAAAACAGGAGAAAGAAATGAATAGACATTCCAAAAGACAAGAAAAAAACTGAAAAACAAGTAAAACATACCTACAAACAAAGATGATATATGGGGATAGTGGAAACACGGGAATAAATTAACACCACTAGGGAAGGCGCCAGATCAAATGACAAAAACATGCATGAGGGTAATACATGGAGGACAATATCTGAGGAGAGACAAACACAATTACATTTTTAAACAAATGTTAAAGTTATGACAATAACTAGTTGGATAAAGAGCAAAATAATACTAGAAAGAATTATAAAGGAACAACAAATTCAGAATCCCATATGAAAATTTAGAACTCAAGTGGCAAAAAGTCTCAAACTATCCATGTGATTATCTCAACAGTTATCCAAGAATTTCTGCAATACATATGGATCCTCATATGTGATAGTCTTATGTTTATATGGCACCTCAAATAAACATGGAAGAAACAGTCCAAAGAAAGCATTAATACATGTGAAAATAGGGCTTATTGCTAAAGATCCTTTCTGACGATTCGCTGCGGGTTTCACTAGATCCTGAGATAAATATAAGTTGGGATCTGACCAAGTAACTCCACCTCTAGTCTTAGCCACTCAGATAACTTTCAATAAATCCTTATAGTCCAAGAAATTAATGATAACTCCTCTGGGTTTCTGTGAGGTAGTATGAGTACTACGACCCAGTCTGTGTACTACTTGTATGTTGAGAGGAGGAGAAGGAGGCACAGAAAATCCAGAATATAGAGAAGAAAGGATTGAAAAAATGCGATAGGATCTGAGCCTTCCAAACTCTTCGCCAACTGATAAATAAGGAAGTTGTTCCTGCGATTGTCATTTTTAAGGTCCTCAGTATGTTTTTTAAATTGAGTGACTTCAGCCTGAAGTTGCTTGAACTCTTGATTAACATCTTGCAATTCACCAACCTTACATTCCACCTCAGTGACTATGTTATCCAGTCATCATCATTTGTTATCAAGACTTTGAAGTAATGTATGACGATATTCTACAACACGGAATACAGCACTGTCATTAGAACAAATGCATCTTTAGTATGCACCCATATGCACCCATTCAGCAATTCTAACGATGTGCATACTGAACCACGATGGCAGAATAAAACTTGAATGGTCAGACTGCCATAGCACTGCCGCAACGGTGTGGCTGTCTGAGGGACGCAATATATTTTGCGGTGACATGCGGCACCGTTAAGCATATTATGACTTTCCTCACCACCAGCGCTCTCATAGAGGTCCTTATTCCATGAAAATGCTGGTGGTGAGGACAGAATGGGGTCCCAACAGGCCCCCTCTGGGCCCTGTGTGTGGGGGTGCATGCAGGGTGGCACATGTTGTGCTCCCGTTGTGGATGCCCCACATTCCTGCATGGCATGGACTGCACAGTCCATGCCATGCACGAAAGTTCACTGGCGGTCCTGTGTGGGTGCACTTTAGGGCTCACACATGAGCCTTTAAACTGCACCGCCACAGGACCGCCACGCCACCCACCCGCCAGACCACAATAATGCTTGTAATCTGGCAGGCGGGTGGCAGCCCTGTTTGGTGGTGTGGGGGCGGGGCAGTAGCGTGGCAGCCTGCTCTCACATTACCAAATTCATAATCAGGCCCTAAGGGTAAACAGAACAAGGTTGTACCTACCATTGGTGCAGCAGGTACAGTGTCACCGGGTCCCAGACCCTTAAGGGGTTCATTGAACTCTGATAACTACTGTATTTCACTACCCCAACTGCAGTCAAAGGGGACATTTACTTGCTTTTACGAAGGGCCATGGCATGCTTGAAGCTACTGAAACTGGGGAGCCTTGGCCTGACTAACAGTGGGTGACAGAGGACCTGACTAATAGCAGGTGACAGAGAATGTAGCCACAGAAGATACAACTTAACTACTTTTACAAAGCAGAGGCCCACGGAAGACGAGGGCTCTGCTAGGGGCCCCAAAAGTCCCTTTCCATCTGCCTTTGCATGGCGGTTGGACCAACATGTAAAGACAGAGAGAAAGGGACATCCTAATACCTATGGTGGGGCACCGCCCCCATTTTAGGGATTAGGCTCTGACTGCCATTCCGAAGTGCTACTTGACTATGCATGAAATTAATAATACAAAACAAAATATACATGTCAAATTCCCACTGCATTATAATATAGTAAGGTGATAGTGTAGAAACTAAAAAGAAAATGTGTATTCACTATTACAATGTTCAAATTTCGACATACACGTATTATGAATCTGTTTGTAAGAAGTCCCTTATATATTTTGTAATATATGTTTTTTTTTACTTTTATTATATAATTTAAAATAATTTATCAAAATATATTACATTTAGAAAAATAGTCCTTATTTTTTTAATGTAATTTTTTTAGAAATGTGATTTTTGTATTGTAAAAATTACAAATAAAAAAATCCTTTTATTTTTTATAATTTCTTATATTTGTTTCAGAAAACTTTAATATAAATGATATTAAACTCTTTTTTTTAACAGGTAAATCACATTTACCATTACTAATAAAAACACACATAATAACACTAAAAATAAGAGCAATGCTTATACCCAACAAATAAAAACAACACATTAAATAAAGTTTTTCATACATTGATTTTAAAAAACTTTTAAACTGTAACCCTCCATATTCACTCCCACACAAAACAGTCTAATACAAAAATATCTTCTCAATTCCCAAAACATTTATTTTGTCATAATTCCTATTAAAAATATATATCTAGTTTATAGTACTTCCCACACTTCTCCCTTATAAACACAACATCCACCTACTATTTTTTATCAAAAATGTAATTTAAATTTCATAATTAAAGTTTTTAATTTTTGTACACATGTAACACAATTTTTTCAATATTCCCCACCCTTTTTCCATATAAACACAACTTCCCAATCCAAATTCTATTTCCATTTTTGTATTCTTTTTAAACTTTACATTAAAAAATTCACAAATTATTACATGTTTAAAATAATCCACACCCTTTTCCCCTATAACCCAACATCCTGCTCTTAATTTTTTAAAACTTGTTTCTAATTTATTACAATTATTACAAATGTTCTACACATTTAAAAACATTATTAAATTACACCCCAGCCTTATGCCGTATAAATGCAACAACACGCTCTAACCCTAAACACTAAACATTTAAACTATTTAAATTAATTACTAAAAATAATACAACACAAAAAAATTACTAGAGCATTTGAAATGTTTTACTATAAATAAAAACATGTGCATAAAACATACATATGAGTACACACAATTTTCCACTTAGAAATGATAATATATACAGCAATAATATTGACAATTATAATATGTACATCGATATGTAATACAATACCTAAAGTCGATCTTTTTGACATCATTATTACATCCAATGATATTTATACATCATGATATTCTCAATACGATAATTATGTGACAGAGTATATTTTTTTCTCGATATTTTGGCTGAATACCGTGTACAGAGTATCCTGGTATATGAGCACGCCCACATACAAGTATACATAACAGTGTACACAGTATCCTGTTATATACTTACACCCTTGGGCACAATATTGTGGTGCACAACTCCATGATATCCGATAACCCACTGCATACCCTAGCACACTAGTGCACACTGTCTGCTGGAACTCAAATGGCAGTGCACATTTCATAAGCTACAGAGTTCAACAAAAACATTTGTAATTTAAACTAATCAGAAGTTACTAAAAATCAATATAGCAGCGCTATGTAGTCTCAGACCCATTCCAAAGGTAAACTGGTCACATTGGGGCTCATTATGCTGTCGGGCGGGTCTGGAACAGCGGTTCCAACCTGCAAACATCAATTTGTCAATGGACCCTTGTGCCGTGGGCGGAAGCGGCCTGCAGCACAAGCTCTTCCATTGAAAAATGGATGTTTGTGAACATCCCTGCCCCTTGTGGCAGGCACCATGCAGTGCCTGCCACACGGTGCAGAGATGTTAACGGGGGCACCATAGGCCCCATAGCAGAGGGCCAGGGGTAAAGGGGGCCCTGTTAGGGGCCTCCAGAATCACTTTCCAACAGCCTTTCTATGTCAGAAAGGCCGACATGGAAAGGCTGTCGGAAACAGTGTTGTAATCCCGACAGCGGAGACGAGGCTGGCTCCACTGTCATTCAAAGGATTACAATGTTTCTCCTCTTCAACGGGCTCTGTGAGCCCATTGGAAGAGGAACAGTATCCCCTCTGACAGACTGTTGGAGGGTATCCACCCGGCATCCAAATCAAGCCCATTGTAGTTGCTGAATGCTGTAGTAAGGTTAAGAAGGTATATGGAGACAGAACTAATGCGCAAAATGAGAAAACAATGAAAAAATACGGACACAGAATTCAGAGTACTAAGTCTATTTCTTGCTGCATTATTCAGTCCTCACAATTTGGCCCTCCTTTTAATCAAAATCCCAGAGTACCTGAACTTGGCATATAGTTTTGTCTTATAAAAAAGATCTTTGTTAGTGAATAAATCTTATCCCTTCAGACCTTGGCTGATGTTCAACTTCAACAAACACACTTCTCTTTGTTTATCTTTGCATTATGGAGTAAAACCATTATTGATATCAGGTGACCTTGGGTATCCTGCCCTCGTGTTCTTGTTGGCTTCACAATAGATATCCTCTTAAGGATCAAGAGACTCCATCTCAGATCACCCCTTTTGCTGCCACACACCCACAGTGATAAACATTTGCTTTTTGTTTCCACTACTAGTGAGTCATTCTTTTCTTATCATTTGCATAGCTTTGAGCCCATAGATTTGGCTGGGAATACTTTTGAAAACATACATATCAAATTGCCATACAAACATGTTTTAAATTAAATATTTCAAAGAGAAACTTGTTATGTCAAATTAAATCAAATTGTTCTATTTGCATTCACCTAACCTTAAAAAAAAAAGAAAGGCCATCAATAATCCCCAATACTTCAGCTTTAAAGAACATACACAAATACAGACATTCACTTCTGAATTTATTACAGCGAACAGGTTCATTTATGAGAAATGATGCATCGCTGTGGCAAAGCAGTGATACATCAGAAAAAGTTGTGCTGCTATACGACAGTTCATAATGACATGGATGCGCTGTATTTATGGTACGGGCACAAGGTAAGGTCCCAAGGTGCATCAAAAATATTGACACTTCCGTGGGATGGAAGGAGCAGAGAAATGTGATGCATTTGCAGCCAAAGTGCCGCAAAGCTGCTTTGTAGGACGTAAAGCAATCTTTACGTGTTAAAAATCAGCTTTGCATCACATTAGATTACATCATGTGTCAGAAATCCCTCAAAAAGTGACACATTGAAGTAAAACAAATCCCAACACATCAAATGGAAGATATGGAGCAGGCAGCAGCAGTCAGAGCAACAACCCTAACACCAGCCAGGATGTCCAGACAGAACCCCAGGGGAAGAGGAAGAGTAATTTCAGTGAGGAGGAGGATCACACATTAACAACTGAGGTAACAAGGAATGAACACCTTCCAAATTGCCATTAGAGAAGAAAAAAGCTATCTGGCAGTCCATAGTGAAGAAGATAAAGGGTGTAGGGCAAACTAAAAGGACAGTAACAGAATAGCACTGGCATGACTATAAACGCAGGACCAAGGCGAAAGTAGTCAAGAATCTGAAGACACCCTTGCAGATCAGAAGAGGAGGACCTGAGGACCCGGAGGTGCGGGACCCCTTGGAGGAGCAGGTGGCATCAGTCATACCAGCAGAGTTGGTGGCAGTAGTTGCCGGACAGGACAGTGCTGGGTTTGATCACCAGAAATATCTATAGGGTAAGTGGCAACAAGGGAAAATATAGTTAAAACTTGCAACATGGGGCTAATGTGTCTATCTCAGCCCCATACAGCCAACATTTTAGTGTTAAGTAATTGAATGGAGTTTGCCAGAGGGTTAAATCCTCACCTGAGAGGGAGTTCAGGTGTGGAGTATGTAAAGTATCACCAAGTAGGATCATGTAAAGAGCCCCATGTTTAGTCACTAGCATGAAACGACATTGCATGCAGCTGTTCTGCTGTGTGGGGTGAGAGCACACAAGTGTTGACCACCTTGTTAGAGACCACACTACCTTCTGTCATGTGCACATTTATGCTGGGGTTGGGGTAAATGCAAGTGATGAACACCAGAGGACCATGAGTGTTTGCCTGGTAGTGTAGAGCAATGTAAGTGTGGCTGAGTACATTGAATATATATCTGAATGGGGAACCATTGAATAGAGAGAAGGTGAGGTGTGATATGGGTACTGCAAGATAGCCTGAGTTATAGTCATGCACTGCTGTTTCTGATAGTGTCACACTTGTGTCATAGCTGTGAAGGGATGGTACAGAAGAGGGCATTAGTGTACTACATCATACATGTAATGCAGGCCTGGGTAAATGTGGGGAGGGGGGAGCTGTAAAAAGTAAGGCTGACTATGCCACTTATTTCAAAGCAGGAGAATGTGAAACATGAAATATTGAAGTGACAGGGGCCATATGTATGAAGGTAGCAATTATCGATTCTGTAATAGCGATTTTTAAGAAATCGCTATTTCAGAATCGCTAATTGCTATGTAACAAGCAAATCGCAATTTTATAGCGATTTCCTGATATTCCTTAATTGCGAATTCGCAAATTGCGAATTCGCAATTAAGAAATACTTTCCCATTCATTTCTATGGGCCAGGAGGCCCATAGGAATGAATGGGAAATTAGCGATTCGCAATTTGCTAATCGCAAATTGAGAATATTTTCAAGGGTACAGGGGTGTCCAAAGGATACCCTGTTGCACCCCTGAAATATGCATGGGTGCACATGTGGCGCACACACATGCCCTAAGGGCATGTATGTGCATCACATGGCACTTTGAAAAATGCAAAAAGTATGTATTTTTGAAGGAATTCGCAACTTACCACCAACTAGCAGTTGGTGGTAATTTGCGATTCCTTAAGGGCAATTTGGGAATTTTTTTGGCTTCTTATATTGCATTTAAGGAATCGCAAAATTTGTGATTCCTTAAATGCAATCGCAAAATAAGGAATCGCAAATTTTGCGATTCCTTATTTTGCAAGCAGATTTCCTTGATACATACCATTAGGCCAAATTGCATTCGCAAACGCCGAAATTCTGCGAATTTCGGCGTTTGCGAAGTCAATTTGGCTTGATACATATGGCCCAGGGTGAGCTAGGTGTCCAGGATGATGGGCAGGTTTTGAAGATGGTTAGATGGTGAGGTTTATGAGCTATTTGTGTGTCACAGAATGTCATGACTACTAGCATATGGGGTAGGACTTGAGCCATAGCACTCACATACAGGCAGGCAAGTCGGCCAATTGCATATGGTAATATATATGGCTGGTGTTGGTGTCACATGAGCGTCAATGAATGATCTGGGTGCCATCAGTGTGTGACAGTAAGTTGAGTCCCTGGGTCTGAATACGGACTGCCAGAGGAGTAATGTACAGGTACAAGTGAGCTGGATGAGTTAAGAGATGCGTGATACTCTGCAGATAACCATCTATGACAATGATGAAATGGGTGAGCGTCAGCGTTTGCAATATGCCAATTTTCACTGGGCCTATCCCCCTCAGAGATGGTACACAGTGCCTACTGTCCTGAACTATGAAGATGACTGTGTGTGTAATGACATTACATAATTACACAAAAATAAGATACTCATGGTAAGTATATCCCCATACATATTCCTGCAGTGTAGCAAAGTTGTTTGCTTTGAAGAGTTGTGTGGATGTGTGTCAAATATTGTCCTTTTATCACATTAATACAAAACGTACATGCAAGACAGCACAATAAGGCAGGCTGGTGTGGTGTACTGTGTGAAAGGCAGACTGCTGGACCAAATCGAATACCTGACTGATCCTTCATCACTTTCCCAGGAGCTGTAGGCTAAGTAGTGGCTATAGGGAATGAAGACTCTCTGGTAAGATGGTGCAATGTGCACAGTAGTGGAGTCAATAAGTGACTGTCTAATCAGTATAGCCATCATGAAAAAGAAAGTTAATCAATATGATACATTTGGCCTTTACCTGCACCTACCCTCACAGGCAGGGCAGGGCAGCAAACTGTAACAATATAAAGATACTGTCATGTGAAAGGGAACTCAGTGTAACTTGGCCTCACTTTCTTCCAGCAACATATGTTCCACACATCAATTTTTAACATAAAGTGAACAAAAATAGAATCTGTATATCAGCCAAATTACTCATGTCAGCATCTATCATAAGCATCATTGATAGGGCCTCCTGCACACAATAAAACCCTTAGAGGCCTAGTTTTCTATGTATGTGTGCCACAGAATCCTGCACACAAAGGAAGCAGGAGTGACTTAGGCGACTTGAGGTACTTATCCTTATTAGACATCACCTGGGGAAGCCTAATAATTTGATGCAGTATACATGACGTGTGACATAAACCATGGGAGTTGCATGGAAACACCCACACAATGGCATAGAAAACTTGCTTGGTCTCCAGCTGCTGTTGCTGTTGCTCGGTGTTGGGAAGAGGAGACACTGGGGTGTGAAGTGGATGAAGGCATCCAGGCCAGAAGGTAAGAAAGCAGAAAATGATGGCTAAGATATTCCTGCCACTCTGGCTGTTGAGATCTGGAAGGAACCAGATGCCAGCATGTGGAGGACTGCCATCAGCTTGAGCTGTGGAAGAATGCGATTGGGCATGGCAATTAGTAGCTGGAGCCTTACTGCAATCTTGTTTAGCAATCCTATGATTGAGCCCCTCTTGAGGGAAATCGGCTGGTGAAAAACATGCTCCCTTCTAATGCCCTGTCTACTTGGTGGCATTGTTGTCTGCCGGTGACTCCCAGCTGCAGAATGACCACATCCATGGCGTAGTTGAGTTGGGAAATTGTTTTGTGTGGCTTGTCTTTATGTACCACAGCCACTGTATAATTTCCTATTCCGGCATTGCCAATGTGCAAGAATTTTAACACATTACAGGCTTTGTGCACCACTTTCAGTCAATGCATCGACAAAACCATAAATAACAGTGCGTTGGATTTACCTAACTTTTTATTGGGGATCGCCCGCCTTGCATATTTTACTGTCTGCGTGGCACAGGGGGTTTACTGTAGTTTAAGCTCACTCAAAACTTCACTGCACAAGATGCACAAGATGTAGATATCACTCCCATGGCCGGGACATTTGATCCTAAGGAACACCACTCACACGGATTAGCCCAACAAATAAGGGGCCGATTTTGATGCAGTCAGAAATGGCTCTGCCCGTCTGTCTGAGCTGTTCCGACCGCACTGAAATGTCCAGTTCGGATTACTTTGCAACCCACCTATTTTGATGGGTCAGTCAGAAAGGAACCCGAACTGGATTCCCGAATGGCCTCCGAAGGGCTCAGCGCAAGGATGAACGGCACCTCAACTCTTTACAATGAGAGCATGCATTCCCGTCAGACTGCATGCGCCGACATTGTAAAGAATAGGAATGAGACTGAGCAGTGTTCGGTTGCATCTTAATTTCTGGGTTAGGACAGACAACAGGAGTTCGTTTGGTTCCAGATCCCAAACGATGTCGACCTGACTCAGGTCCGTCCAACATTGTAATGGGGCCCTAAGTGTTTCCTAAAATGCTGAAATTATCATAACAAATAAGATATCTCAATGATATTGTATCTGACCTAAGCCTTTTACAAATAATGTAAATCTGAAAATAACCACAGTGGATTTGTTATCCAGCTAAAGACGTCTGTTAGAAATAGTATAAAATGTTTTGGGAACATTACGTTTGATTTTGTAGCAGAAACTGCTGGTGGTGGTGGGGGTGTAACTTGCTCTACCACAGTGACAGACTCAAGTACAGATTTCCACTTCAGTACCAGGAGGATGATACTTCCACACGCAGGGGCATATGCTGAGCTGTGGGACGAAGCACAAGGTCAGACCGCCTGCAGAAAACGGTTCCATTTTCTGGGTGAGTGTGAGTTTAGGCTGTCCGATTTCACGTCTCATGCAGCCCGCAGCTCACTACCTGCACATAATATTATGACAGGCATTCTTCAAAGAAGCGCTATTAGTGTGCCATTCCTGCAGCATTAGACAAGAAATGTATGCCGAAGGGCAGAGAGAGGGAAGCTGCTCCATCAGTCAGCAAACAATGCAAACTTTCCTGTTCCTGAGCAATCTCATTGGTGGTCCTCCCTGGTTTACAATGCACCCTATTGTAATACACTAATACATTAATTTGTAAAACAATAAGTGCAGGGGCCCAAAGTTGTATCTAAAAGCCAGTGGCCAGGATTACCAAATTTCAGGGTGCTGTATACCAAGGCTGCTTGGTCTTGATTAAAGCTCATGCCTCATTCATGCTTCACCACAATACACTACCCTGTTATCTTACTCTTGGGAGTTTTATTCCATTTCTCCTTTCTCCCTTTGCTACAATTGTTTCGTCTTTCTCCTTCTTTTCCCCTTTTGTGATTTTCTCTCTCTTGCTCCCAGATGAGGAAAAATAAGTGCTGGTCATGAAAAATGTGTGCCAGTGGGCCCCACCTGCAAATGCAAGCTCAAATTAGGCACTGTTGTTAAAGTCTCAGACACTGGCAATGCCTTTAGTCTGCAATAAGGTTAATAATTTTGATGTGCCCACTACACCACTCCAGAAAGGGGCCAGTTAGATGCAGAGCAGACTTGCTTCTATCTCAATGGAGAGAATTGCCAGGCCAAGTTTCACCCAGAGAAGGCCCAAGGAGATGAGACCTAGCAAGGACAAAACCAGTCTGTATTGCTTGTGTTGCAAATCAGAGGGGACCTGGTCCAGCTGCTTAGTCTGGGCAGTCATGTGTTGATGGGGCCATGACTGCTTTGTATATACCTGGTGTCAGTGTGCATTGGTACTGACTAGCTAGAAAGCAATGTACTTGAATGCTGTACAGATTGATTAGCAGTGTTGTCTGAGAGAGTCTCCCTAGGTTGGAGTTATATATCCAAATGTGCATCCTAAGCTTGCTGTCCTATTGGACTCAGACTGCACCTCAATAATGTGGCCCAAAAACGCTGATACAAGATTGGAATAGCTTATGTTCCCATTCAAAGCTTACATAGCCTGTCAGCCCAGTTAAGAATTGTATGCAAATGACTGGTCCCTGTCTCAAGTTGTGCCCAGAGTGATTACTAGTGGCTTAGAATAATTTGAGCATTGCATCCATCACTTCTTGTGCTAACTGGGTCGCCCAAAGTTAAAGGAGTTAATGCAAGACTAGGGTCCTAAGTTCACTGTTCAATAAGACTGAAGCTGGATCTCTATGATTAGGCCCAACAAGACTGAAACAGAAACCAGTGGTAACATGATGTTAATAATTATAATAGTAATAATAATAGTAATACAATAATAATTATAATAATAATGATACACTGTTTATATTGTAGGTGTAACCATACCCTAATAAAATTTGTAATTCTCCACCATGTTTGGAAATGCTTGAATAGGTTTGAATCAAAACATTAGATGAAGCATTCTAAGGGAGCCTTGCTCCAGTACTCCATTTTAAACATCTATGCTATTTACATACTGGCTGGGACTCGATTAATGAAGTAAAATGGAAAAGAATATGTTATGACCTCGGTCTATGCACACAGCATAAAACATGTTTGGAATGTTGACTTGCAATGATGCCGGCCATTTTGGAACAAAGTGATGTGATGCCATTGCGTGATGTGACCAGGGACTTTTATTGGGGCCTGCAATGGAACATCTAGAAGCAAATACTTCCAAACATATCTTTTTGCAGACTGCTCAAACAGAGAGCTAGATTAAAGTTTCACAATTAATCTATACCTGGAACTAATAAAGTACTCAAATAAAGATTTTTTATTTACACATATACTATCAATTTGTATAACAAAAGACGCATGGGGACAAGAAGCAAAGACACATAAAAAAAATATATAAAAAATTCAAAAAACAACAAGTAATATATAGAATTATAATTGTGAGATGGACAATACCGTCAAACAGGTGTATCCTCTTTTTTTTGTCAAATCTGTTTATTAGCATTTTATAGTGTCATAGTACAGTATAAAGAACGATCAGTTTATCATGACATTCCGGTCATGCCGGTTCAGCATTCAAGCATCACAGATCGATACAGAGTGAAATCATGGAGCTGCACTGACAGTGTCACATAAGTGAAAAGTATGTGCTCAGATCTGACTAGTACGTGGAGGGCCTAGTCCGGCGCCCTCTATATTGTTCATGACTATTTGTTGGTTCAGTCTTGCACAATAACATGCTTGTGGGGTGGATCCCTTTACTATGGGCTTGCACCTAGAAATGACATTTATCTAACAGTTATACAAAAAGCTTAAACAATAGCGGCAAAACACATACAGTTGTGCATGCTGATCTTACTCCCCCCTGCCCCCGACACCCTCCTGCGTGTGCAACTTCATCTGTGAGCAAGTATGTATCACAGGCCTGCGTGTTCAAAGGCTGAAGGACTGTATGACAGGTTATCCGGACAGTAAAGCAGCCCACGGTATGCTCCAACTGCTCAGGCCATCTACCTAGGTCGCTTCAGCATCCGAGTCGCTAGCCCCCCCCGGTAGCTGTAGGGCATTGAGCATGCGTTCCCATTGTTCCGCCATAGGTTCTTTTCGGAGCCCCGTCGTTTCCTCCCTCCGTATGGCTATCCATTCGGCCCGGGCCCACGCCTGAAGGGAAGAGACCTACGCCTGCGCAGCAGGTGGTTCGCGCGCCTTCCACCGCCTCGTAAGGAGGCGTTTCGCCACCACCAACCCCAGATCTAAGAAGCGGGAAGATGCCTTATCTTTGGGTGACCTCTTGAAGAGGTTTAAGATGTACTCAGGCCAGCTAAAGGGAATGGTGCGACCTGTGCACGCCCCAAGCCTTCCACATATCGCATTCCAGTAAGCACCCAATCTAGGGCAACTCCATAAGAGGTGGATATGTCCTGCGTCTAGTTCATCACACCTGGGGCAGGACGCGTCAGAACGGTGGAAGTATCTATTGATTAGCTCAGGTGTTAGGTAGGCTCTATGAACGATGAAGAGTTGTATCTGGCGGAAGCTCATGTTTCGGGGAATGCACACCGGACTTTTAAGAACTCTCTCCTATTCCTTATCAGTCAGCGCCCGTTCCATATCTCGTTCCCACTTGCCTCTGAGCGGAGCCAAACTGATCTCTGTGTGAGCCCTTGGCGATGCGGCAAACCAGCGGATCAGGTGCCTACCCTTCCCCATAACGTGCGGGTATTGTATGGTTAAATGTTGTTCAGGCTCTGGCGCCATGTCTCACCATCTAGCCGCCATCTTTGCTATGAGTGAGGGATGCAGCAGGAACCCCCCAGGAGGTAGTCCGTCCTCGGATACCAGTGTCTCATAGGCCACTAGTGCTCCATCTCTGAAAAGATCGCCCAGTGTCTGGATATCAGCCTCTCTCCACTGTTCCAGCATGGGGTGTGTGATAGCCCCCCCACCTCCTGGAGAGCCCTCCAAGGGTATAGCCGGCGCATACGGGAGCACCTTTCAAGTGAGGAACAGGGCTCTACGGAAACATTTGTATGCCACCGCCAGCAGCAGCGGAGCGCTCTCAGGCGCCGTCAGCGGGTGAAAGAGCTTGGTGACACGGCACAAAGAGTACGGTGGCTCGATCGTAGCAGTGTCTTCCCTACCCTTATCTGCCAACCAGCGGGCAATCCATTGTAGCTGCACAGCCAGGTAGTAGTGCTCAAAACAAGGGGTGGCTAGCCCTCCCTTGTCCGTTGGCAGAAACAGTTTCATCAGAGCTAGCCGATGCCGGGACGTGCCCCAGATGAAGTCCCGCAGGACCGCGTTGAGTTTTGAGAAGAAGGGGGCCAGGATTAAGTATGAGCTTAAAATCTGTTCCGCTTGCGGATTTTGCGAATTTTCGGTAAATTCGCGATCCGCGAACTCCCGCGAATTTACCGAGAATTCGCAAATCCGCGAGCGGCGGATCCGGGGGCAAAAGTTGAAGCCTGGCCTGTTGTAACTATTTTACGATGGCGCCGGCAAGCTGCCAGCGCCATCCTAAAATAGTTACTAAGTTAGCTTCAACAGGAAGCTCTAATAGATAAAATAAAGCAGGTGCTCGATTTTATCTATTAGAGCTTCCTGTTGAAGCTAATTTAGTAACTATTTTAGGATGGCGCTGGCAGCTTGCCGGCGCCATCGTAAAATAGTTACAACAGTCCAGGCTGGTGTGCTTTTTTTCCCAAATGTACCGTGGAAAATCAGCTGTGATGCTGGATAGAGGCTTTTGCATCCTTGACTTTCACGAGCGCAATACCCGTGCTGTTCCTGTGACCAGGAGCTTTTTCTCTTCATCTGCTGAACTGATCTTTCTCTGACCTTTTATGCACACAAGGGGCATGTGAACTCGCATGGAAGCCCCGCACGTTTGGCCCCGCGCACACACTCGCGGTTTGCACCGTCTTCCCGCCATTCACCCACTATGATGGACAGCTCACTCAAGGGACCCCTGCGCCCTTCGGGGCGATTGCATAGTAACACACACATGGTCGCTCGAAGTAGTTGATGCTCAAATTCAGTGACTCATTCATTAGCCCAAAAACAATCATGAGCGTCTTCGAGGCTGGACAGGTGTGCCTCTTCCCAAATCTACCGTGGAAAATCAGCTGTGATGCTGAGTAGAGGGCGGCCTTTGCATGGTCGCTCGAACTAGTTGATGCTCAAAATCAGTGACTCTGACTCATTCATTAGCCCAAAAACAATCATGAGCGTCTTCGAGGCGGGACAGGTGTGCCTCTTCCCAAATCTACTGTGGAAAATCAGCTGTGATGCTGGGTAGAGGCCTTTGCATCCTTGACTTTCATGAGCGCAATCCCCGTGCTGTTCCTGTGACCAGGAGCTTCTTTCTCTTCATGTAATTGTGTTCGCACGGGTTGCTGCAAGTTCGCACGCGTTTTGTACAATTTCGCAATTTGCGAAATTGCACAAAACCCTCGCGAACTTGCAGAAACCCGTGCGAACATAAAAAAAAATCCGCAAATTCGCGAGAATTCGCGGATTTTGCGGATTGCGAGTTCGCAAATCCGCAAAATCCGCGAACGCGAGATTCGCAAAATTCGCCCATACTTAGCCGGGATGAATAGTAGCAGATTGACAAAATAATAGAGAAACCTGGGATGCATGACCATTTTGGCAAGGGCTATTCTGCCCGTGATTGTCAACTGAAGCGTGGACCAAAAGCTTATCTGAGATCTGAGCGCTGCCACCGCCCGCCCCAGATTTCCGTCGAACAGGTCAGCTGATTGGCAATAGATCTGGATCCCCAGATACTTAAAAGTATCAGCCTTCCATTGGACTCTCGTGCCCCCCAGGCAGTACTCCGGGTCTTCCACCCCGCTTTTGAACGCGTATAGACAGGACTTGGCCACGTTTACCCGAAGTACCGAGATTTCTCCGAACTTACTCAGCAGTTGGGTCAGCTGTTCCGGTATGCAGCTCACATCTCGCACAAATACCAGCAGGTGGTCAGCGTAGAGCGAAACCTGATGTATTGCGTCTCCCAGGGGGATTCCCGCATCTAAGGTCTGCCGCAGCACCGCCGCCAGAGGCTCTATCGCCAGTGCAAACAGTAGGGGTGACAAGGGACAACCTTGCCTAGTGCCCCTGCCCACCGCCACTGCTTCAGAGATGTAGGGGCCCAGCCGCACGTGCACTACAGGGTTTTTGCAGAGAAGGTCGACCATTGGTAGGAAGTCCACATCGAACTCAAAGCGCATCAACAACTCGGCTAAATACCAGTCAAAAGCCTTTTCCAGGTTAAGCATTAGGCATCCCGCTCTGGGCCATTTCTTTGTTGCCTCAGCCGCTATTCTAAAGAACCGCCTAAGATTCAAGGATGTGGACCATGCCGGCACGAACCCAGTTTGATCAGCATGTATAAGGTGCGGAACCACCAGCGCTAGCCTTTCAGCAAGCAGCTTTGCTAGGATTTTGTAGTTGACATTGAGCATTGCCAATGGCCTTTATGAGCCCAGTGCTGTTGGATCTCTATCCGGCTTAGGCAATGAGACCAGGAAAACCTCCTGCATGGACGGGGGGAGTGAGCCCTCATCAATTGCTTCGTTGTACACATGAAGGAGTAAGGGCGCCAGAGTGTCTCTATAGGCCTTATAGTATTCGGCAGGCAGACCATCGGGCCCCGGTGTCTTCCCGGTCGCCAGAGCCTGGATCGCATCTCCCACCTCTTCCAGTGTGAGGGGTTTGTAAAGGGCGCCCTGATGCTTCTCCGAAACCACAGGCAAGGTGACTGAATCTAGAAAGTTTTCTAGCGCATGTCTGGGACCGGTTCGGCGAGCCCTGTACAACTGTGTGTAGTGTCCAACCAAGACACGGTGTATCTCACGCTGCGTGTATACCACCTCCCCCCCTAGTAGCCGGCCAGCCCTATCCGCCCAAGCGTGTGTTCGAGCTGTGTGCGCCGCATAGTTATGACACCGCAGCTGTTCCATAGGAGTTGCATGCTTAGCGGGCAGGTCGCTCAGCGTGTGTGCGTGTTCCCCGGGCCCTTCGCCCTCCCTCTCCTACTGTAGGAGCTCATTTTCCAAACGCATGAGTGTGGTGGACAGTGTTTTGCGTATGTTCCATGAAGCTCCCAAGCAATGTCCCCGGATGACTACTTTGTGCGCGTCCCATTCCACCGCAGCGCTGCTTGCAGACCCCTCGTTAATCTCAAAGTAGTCAAGGAGAGCAGTGCCCAACGAGGATCGGAACTCGGGGTCCTCAAACGCAGCAGGCTGCAGCCGCCATGTAGGCACAGGCGAGCGGTCCGCCTCCCAGCTAAGTCTGAGCCGTAGTGGGTTATGATCAGAATGTGTTCTCTCCAAGTATTCCGATTCGGCAAGCAAGGGGAGCAGTGACTGGGTGCCAATTATCCGTTCCAACCGGACATGCAGGTCATGCACTGAGGAGTAGTATGAGTACACTCTGTCTGTGGGGTGTTGCACATGCCATAGGTCTTGTATCTCCCAATATGCAAGCCAATCTCTAAATGCCTGCGCATTGGACATCACCGTCGTAGCCCGGAGTGGGGGGAAAGAGCGGTCCAGCCTTACGTCCAGTACCATGTTGAAGTCCCCGCCTAACAACCAGGGGAGGCCAGCATATGAGTGTAGGACCTGATTCAGTGCCGCTAGGAAGGAGGGCTGGTCCGAGTTTGGGGCATAAAGTGATCCCAACAGGACTTCCTGACCATTTAACCTTCCCCGCAGTAGGCAATACCTTCCCTCTGGATCTACTTTCACGTCTTTGCAAAGGAATCGGACACCTGCTCTCACCCATATCAACGTGCTGCGCGTGTGCGCAGAGAAGGTGGTGCCATGAATTTGTCCCCGCCAGCACCTATGGAGCTTATCAAGCTCGACCTGTGTCATGTGCGTCTCCTGAAGAAGGGTGATCCCCACCCCATGCCGCTGTAGGTAGGAGAAGACTGAGTAACGCCGTGACGGTGTGTGCATACCGCGGATATTCCACGTCAGTATATTAGTGTGCGTCATGTGTCTGCATAAGTCGTGCCCTCAACTTGCCAGGGGAGTGTCCCTCGGGGGGCAGCGGACAGTATCTGGGGGGGGGGGTCAATGTGCCGCATATTAAACAGGAAACAATTAAAAAGAACATTATAACTAAAAGGGCGAGGCCCCGATGGGGCGTACGTCCAAACTTCAACAAGATCCACCCTCTAGAAAGGTGTGAGGTCAGCGCAGTGGCTGTCTGGGTGATTGTGTTCCCAACAACTCAATCTATACTCGTCCCAGTCGCAGACCCCTGAGCTATCCAAAAGCGCAAGAGGGATCTAGTGCGAGCAAGCGCATAGGGCTGGTGTGGGCCAGTGATAGCGGAGCCCAGGAGCTGGGCAAGTGACTAGCGCTTTCCGTTACAGGTCAGCAGACGCTCTCACATGTGTCTGGCTAAGTATCAACCTGTAAGAGCATGCGCATACATGTCAAGAAACCCCCCCTCCCTTCTGATACAACACCGGGTACATCACCATTATATAAAGGATACAATGAACAGTGTACTCAGGGGTAGGGGCCCCTATTGGGCCTTTGTGGTCCACTAGCCAGTCACATGAGTTGGTCAGCTGTTTGGGGCATCACCACTGGCATGTTCATGTCTTCGGAGATCACCGTTGACGGGGATGAGGAGCCACTGGTATCCAGATCTCTCGCTAGCTGGGAGTCCATGCGGCCGGCATCATCCATCACTCCCATAGTCGCAACCGCATCAAGTGCGTCTTGTCTTTCCATTCTCAGCTTCTCCGGGCGAGGGGCAGCAGGGCTCGGACCGCGGCGGTCTCCTCTCCTCCGACACATCCTCGAGCGCTGCTCCTGCCACCTGCCGTCTTTTGAGCCCGTGGGCCACGCCCCCATTAATTGACCTGCCTGTTCTAACCAGTCCCGGACATCCGATGGGGCATCAAAGAACTGGGTGCCATCTTTTGAAATCACGCGGAGGCGAGAGGGGAACAGCAAGGAGTAAGGCAACTCAAGCTCCCTCAGTTTCTTTTTCACCGCCATGTATGTGTTCCTCCGCCTCTGCACTGCTGCTGTGTAGTCTGGAAAGAGCATCACGCAACTGTATGTGTTTGCACCACCGGTTGCAGTTCCTGAAGTGACTGACACTGCGTGGCAACCGACTCCATCAGCTTGCGATGGTCAGCATGTAGGAGGGTAAAGTCTGAGGTGACCTTATCGATCCGGGCCTCCAAGGATGCTTTGGTTTGTTCCAGGGTGTTTCCAATGCGTTCTACCACCGCCAGCTCAGTATCCATCTTAGCAGCTAGGGCTGCAGTCGGCCCCATGTTTCCGCTCTGGTGCCCGCGGGGCGAGCCAGGGTCCTCAGCCACGTGCTGCCGTTGTTGGGATTTGTCTCTGACTCTGCCCATTACCAGTTGTTGTGCGGTAGGCATCTGCGCTGATCACCAACGGTTAGCTCCCGTGTGATAGGCCGCCACTTAAAGGCTAGGAAAGGGGCCTCCTCGCCCGCTCCTCCGTATCTCCGACCGCGGTGTGATGTCTCCTATCCCCGCCAGGCAGCTACACAGCAGGGTCTAGGTGGCTGGCGTCTCCCGTCAGCACAGCAGGTGTCTCTCGCGGTAGCTCCGCTTCACCCTCTTGTCATAAGGATGGACTCCCTTAATTCTCGCTGCTGTGGGCGCCTCTCACATGTCTCCGCACCAGCGAACTGCGTTCTGTCCGAGCCAGTGTCTCTGTGCAGTGCGGCCGTGGTGCCTCAGGTGTGGTAATACAGTTCAGGTCGCAAACTCCTGGTGTCTCCTTTGCGCACGACTTGGGCCGCGTTGCTGGAGGGGGCTTCCCAACTACGAAGGCGAGAGCGGCGACCCTTGTCATAAGATGGCGCCCAGTCCTCCGCAGGTTTGGTTGTGTTGCCACAGCCCTCGAGTCTTAGTGCCCAGGGGCACCTGAACGTGTCGCAGTCCCAGATCTCTGCGCCAATCTAAGTCCCTCACCAGCTTATGCTCTCGGTGGTAGCTTGACCTCCAGAGTCTCCCTGCCAGCGAGCTGCCAAATGTGGTGCCTTTAAAGTGCCTCAGCAGATAGTGGTGTTCTTGCCCAGTCACTGGCGAGGCTGTTCTCCCATTGCATAGGCCCAGTGTTAGAATGGTTCTGTCTGCGTGCGATCACTGAGTAGGTAGGCCTGTCTGTAATTGTTCGGTAGCAGGTAGGGCTCCGAGGGCGCCTTCCCTCTCAACATCGAGGTCCCAGTAGGCCTCCGCTCACTACCTGTCTCTGCAGATCTCTCGACTCTGCCACAGCCGCTCCAGGCGCCTCTAGATGGCCCTCTCACCCTTGTTTGCCAGCGCCTCCGCGGGGCCTCCCCAGTCCGCCCTGGGTCCAGCTCCTCACCGGCCTGCAGCTGTGTCCTACACTGTAGTCCTCCGCCTCCCTCAGGTCTGCAGCGGTGCGGCCATGTGAGCCCTCAAAGCCCCGCAGGCCTCGGATGTTGAGGGGCAGCGTTGCGAGGCTCCGGGCCGCCTCACCTCCGGTCCGCCCTCTCGTGGTTGCCGGCTCAGATTCTCGGCCGTTCCGGTCACAGCCGCCTTATCCCCGGCACTGTTCTAGGCCTCGCTCCGGGTTAGTGGCCGCCAGCAGCTTTGGGTCACGGAGCCCACCAGCCTGCAAATGACGCTCTTTCACCAAACGTAGCGGGCGCCTGGGTGGAAAGTGGCGCCCAGCACCTCGCGTCGCCCTAGCGGCAGCTCCGGGCTTCCCAACGGTCACCTGGCCCCGGGGGAGTTTTGTGCCTTTCCGCAGGGAGGCCGCGCCGCTGCTGTACTCCGCCAATCTTTGCCGATACAGCTCCGGTCTCTAGACTGCCGGTCTTCCCAGGCTCGGCACCGCCTCCCACACCCGCTCAGCAATTCACAGGCACAGGGTCGCTTTTAAGGATAATATGCAGGATAATGAAGGGGTCCCGGCGACGGAGCTCTAGCAGGACACGTCCGCCATGTTGGCTGTCTGGCCATGCCCCATCCAAACACGTGTATCCTCTTCCATGTAAATTAATAGTTTGACCAGAGAAAGTATAATATTATATAATTGATTTCAGAACAATTGTCAACATTTCAGACTCAAATTGTTACCGATATACGAGACATTCCTCAGGACAAAATGGCATTCTTGAAAACAATACCATCTGCAAAGCTACAAAGAACACAATTTGCTATTATTTAAACAATTCTTCGAATTCAAAACAAAATCAATCCAGATCCAAGGATACAATATATGATTTAAAAGGTCTATAAATGCCAGTCCGAATAATCCAATAATTTCTTCATTTTAACACTTATCATTTAATTATGGATAACATGACTCAATTGTAATGATGACATATTTCAACATAATCTTCTATTAGCCCCTCAGTCTGAACAAAATATGATTTGTTTCCCTGGTAAATCAATAAAACCAAATATACAGTTAGAGACCATCCACTTTGAAAGCCTTTGCACTAAAACCTCTCAGTCAAAAGTGCTATTGGTTTTGGAGATAGTATTAAACAACAGACCACACCCATATAGGTTGCTAACATCATTTAGCACTGAATGGGCCAGATGTACGACCCTTACCATTTGTGAGGCGCAAATTACGTCGTTTTGCAACTCGCAATTTGCGACTCGCAAATTGTAATTCACAACAGTGTCTTAGATGTTGTGTGCGATTCCAAATGGGTTGCAAATTGCATGCCTCATTATTATTCATCCAGCAGGTGCAATTTGGGATCCCATTGGGAATGGCTAGCGCTCCGGGATGGTGGCCTGCTGGTGTCAGCAGACCACCATGTCTGTGACTGCTTTTTAAATAAAGCAGTTTTTTACAAAAAATGCAGCCCTTGTTTCTTTCAGGAAAATGGGATGCATTTAAAGAAGAAAATGAAAAGTTTCTGTTTCATTTTTTACGAGTAGGCAGTGGTCTGTGGGACAATTGCCTCTATGTTTTTGCATCCATTCACGTTGGCGAGTGGCTTACCACCTACTTGAATTAGGTGGTAAACTACTAGTGTTTTGCGACTGCAATTGCGGTCGCAAAAAAATGTACATTGTAGTGCGAGTCGCTTTTAAGAAGGGACACCCTTGGCACGCCCCTACTAATAGCAAGTTGCAAACCCTATTTTGCGAGTCGGCAATAGGTTACCAACTCACAAAATAGGGTTTGTTCAGGGGGCAGACCAATTTTGCAGTCGCAAACGGGCCGATTTCCCATTTGCGACTGCAAAAAATGGTCGAACAACTGGCCCAATGTTCTAAATATAGCTTTGCTTGAAAATTATTTCATCAACAAACAAAAGCGACTGCAATGTGCTTGGTTTTCACCACAAACACAGCTGATATTTTTGCCTTATGGGATAGGTCTATCTACGATATTACAAATTCCTTTATTCAGAACTATCAGGAACAGATCGTCTAAAATGGATTAGATATTTTGATGATATTTTTCTTATTTGGGGGCATATGTAAGTAATTTACATTTTGCGATTGTCAAATAGCGATTTTTAAGGAATCGCTATTTGAGAATTGCAAAATGGAATGTAGGTAATAATTCGCAATTTTTTTGCGAATCCCTAAAATTCCTTAATTGCGATTTGCAAATTGCGAATCGCAATTAAGGAATGAGTGTCCCATTCATTCCTTTGGGCCAAGAGGCCCATAGGAATGAATGGGGATACATTCTCGAATTGCGATTTTCTATAAGAATTTGAGAATCGCAATTCCAAGGGTGCCAGGGTGTCCAAAGGACACCTGTTGCACTCCTGGAATGTGCCTGTAAGTACATGTGGCGCACATACATGCCCTAAGGGCATGTCTGTGCGCCACATGGCACTTTGAATAAAAAAAAAAATGCATTTTGACAGGAAATCGCAAAATACCATCTACCTGGAGTAAGTGGTATTTTGCGATTCCTTAAGCCAAAATCGCAATTTAAAAGGCACCCCTAAAGAGCATTTAAGGAATCGCAAAATTGCGATTCCTTAAGTGCTTGAGCAAAATAGGGAATCGCAATTTTTGCGATTCCTTATTTTGCTGTGTGGCACCTACATACCAAAACGCCGTTTGCGAGTCAATCTGTTGACTGGGTGTGAGTGTTTGATTGGTTCAGATGCTCCGTCCATCACCACCCCCTTTTGTACCGCTTTGTTGGCCATACGTTGGCAGGGTATGCTCAGACGTGAGTCCCTTGCTCACTTTGCCACTGAATTCAAGCAAGCCTGGCTGAAGACGGCTGTAATGCCAGAAACCGGTCCTAGGAAGCTTGAATCCGGTCCAGGGAAGGCATGGCTTGGCAGTTTGGGCTGGACTGTTCCCATGAGGCACAGGGTCAGACTGATTTGCATATGGCCATGTCTGAACTGGGGTGGGAGAGTGGGCTAAAGAACGGTGATGGATTAAAACCATATCTGTTGACTGGGTGTGAGTGTTTGATTGGTTCAGATGCTCCGTCCATCACCACCCCCTTTTGTACCGCTTTGTTCACCATAAGTTGGCAGGGTATGCTCAGACGTGAGTCCCTTGCTCACTTTGCCACTGGATTCAAGCAAAACTGGCTGAAGACGTGCTGTAATGCCAGAAACCGGTCCTAGGAAGCTTGAATCCGGTCCAGGGAAGGCATGGCTTGGCAGTTCGGGCTGGACTGTTCCCATGACGCACAGGGTCAGACTGATTTGCATATGGCCATGTCTGAACTGGGGTGGCAGAGTGGGTTAAAGAATGGTGATAGATTGAACCCAGATCTGTTGAATGGGTGTGATTGTTTGATTGGTTCAGATGCTCCTTCCATCACCACCCCCTTTTGTACCGCTTTGTTCGCCATAAGTTGGCAGGGTATGCTCAGACATGAGTCCCTTGCTCACTTTGCCACTGGATTCAAGCAAGTCTGGCTGAAAACGGCTGTAATGCCAGAAACCAGTCCTAGGAAGCTTGAATCCGGTCCAGGGAAGGCATGGCTTGGCAGTTCGGGCTGGACTTTTCCCATGAGGCACATGGTCAGGCTGATTTGCATTTGGCCATGTCTGAACAGGGGTGACAGAGTGGGCTAAAGAATGGTGATGGATTGAACCCAGATCTGTTGAATGGGTGTGAGTGTTTGATTGGTTCAGATGCTCCGTCCATCACCACCCCCTTTTGTACCGCTTTTTTCGCCATAAGTTGGCCGGGTATGCTCAGACGTGAGTCCCTTGCTCACTTTGCCACTGGATTCAAGCAAGCCTGCCTGAAGATGGCTGTAATGCCAGAAACCAGTCCTAGGAAGCTTGAATCCGGTCCAGGGAAGGCATGGTTTGGCAGTTCGGGCTGGACTTTTCCCATGAGGCACAGGGTCAGGCTGATTTGCATATGGCCATGTCTGCACAGGGGTGGCAGGGTGGGCTAAAGAACGGTGATGGATTAAACCCAGATCTGTTGACTGGGTGTGAGAGTTTGATTGGTTCAGATGCTCCGTCCATCACCAGCCCCTTTGTACCACTTTGTTTGCCATAAGTGTGGCAGGGTATGCTCAGACGTGAGTCCCTTGCTCACTTTGCCACTGGATTCAAGCAAGCCTGGCTGAAGATGGCTGTAATGCCAGAAACCGGTCCTAGGAAGCTTGAATCCGGTCCAGGGAAGGCATGGCTTGGCAGTTCGGGCTGGACTGTTCCCATGAGGCACAGGGGCAGACTGATTTGCATATGGCCATGTCTGAACTGGGGTGGCAGAGTGGGCTAAAGAACGGTGATGAATTAAACCCAGATCTGTTGACTGGGTGTGAGTGTTTGATTGGTTCAGATGCTCCGTCCATCACCACCCCCTTTTGTACCGCTAAGGGCATGTCTGTGCGCCACATGGCACTTTGAATTTTTTAAAAAAAAGCATTTTGACAGGAACTCGCAAAATACCATCTACTTGGAGTAGGTGGTATTTTGCGATTCCTTATGCCAAAATCGCAATTTAAAAGGCACCCCTACATAGCATTTAAGTAATCTCAAAATTGCGATTCCTTAAATGCTTGAGCATAATAAGGAATCGCAATTTTTGCGATTACTTATTTTTCTATGTGGCACCTACATACCAAAACACTGTTTGCGATTCGCAAATGCCGGAATTCTGCAAATTCCGGTGTTTGCGAATCGCAAACGCCTTCCTACATATGCCCCTGGGTGAAGTTCTATTGAATTTTTTTCCCAAATTCCTCCAATAGTTAAATTCCAAAGTTGGAATATGTATTTTATACATGACCACCCTACACAAAGAATTAGTTCTCCAGATCTTCAGCTTCTGGTGGACAATGGCTATTAGTCCACTCATTTTTATTGGAAATCCACAAAGCGTAACACCTTCCTCAAATATAGTAATCATCATCTGCTTCCCTGTTGCCAATTTTTACGTACATGCCGGAACCGGGACTGTACAAAAAAATACTACTTCTGTGAAACAAGAGTGCTGGCAAATGAATTATAATCAAGTGACTATTTGTATAGACTTATATAAATAGATCGATGAAAAGAGCATACAATAAAAATCACGAGAGGCTTTTGCAGGTCATAGAGAAGAGAACTATGGAAAAAATAGTTGACACAGAATCTATCGATGTCAAAAACGACTAATGAGACATTAACAGCTACTAAACAGTGGGGAATTCTGCCCAGATAAACCTTTATTTGCTTTTGAAATGGCACGTATTACAGAGCTTGCTTGATTGCAGCTTACAAAGAATCATTAAAGACAAGCACTGTTCTACGGATATGGGGGCATTACCCTGTCATAGGCCATTATAACTGGGGTCACTGCATTGCTAGTAACAATGTGGAATTCACCAAATCTTTCTGAGCAAATTGCCGAGGATGGTCGGAAGATTATATTGAAATTGCATTCTAACACAAAAAATGTAATATTCTGCATCGAGTGCCCTTTTTTTGCAATACATAAGGAAACCTTACCAGCAGGGATGAAAAAGGATCTTGCAACACTAGTCACGTATTAGGTGCAAGATGCTGAATGCCCCCTTATTGAACAGTACACCTGTAACAATCATCGAGAGGATGAGATGAGATGAATTTGCTTTAAAGTGAGAAAATAGAACAGAAGAGGTGTGAATATGGAGAAATGAATGACATTCAGAGAAAAATGTTGGTTTTTGTGAGCTAATACTGCTAAACAGGGATTTAAAAAAGTGGTAGAGTATTTTTCTCAAGCTGTCTTGCAATACATATTAACTGTCGAACCGATCTCCACTCTCTTCATTATTGCATGATCATACACTGGTTGCAGTTGCTTTCCGGGACACTGTTATCACTTATTGTTAGGTCTGCTGTTAACCAAGACCATTTAATTTCACAAAAATTATATGTTTAATGTACTTATAGAAGCTTTCAGACATCCCTCTCATTCATTGCTCTGTTTATGCGTTATTCGCGTTTTTCTTCTGCCCACTACAGTATATTGCATGGTGGGAAGGGTCAGCCCACTTAAGCCATTGGCTAACTTACATGTGAATGACAGCATTCTTCCCTTTCACAAGCAACAGATCTGCACCCAATGTAGTTCTAATCAGCGCCAGGCACTACTATGACAATGTCTGCTTTTTGAGAGAGACCAACATAATAGCTTTCCTTTTAGCCACTGTTTTTTAAAATGTTAGACTAACTAGTGCCCCACAGCTTCGCCTGCAATAAAACTTTGGAATATTCTGACAAAACCTCAAAGCAACCATTTTTGACAAAGCAAAAATAGTGGCAGACAGATTGACTTTGCCAAATCAATGTGAGATAAATTATCGGACTAGAATGTGCTTTGATCGCGGCAAGATGAGTATGAACTTGAGACGTTTGATCAGTTATCTTTTTATAACAAGACAGGATGGTGGTTCTCCATTTACTGGATCTGCCAGATTTAACTATTGCTCCATAGCCATAGAAACCGAATGCTTTCAAAACCGATACGTCGATCCAGCCTAGGAGCCCCGAGTTTCGCTTACCAGAGTGAGTCTTCCAACCTAGCCTACACCTGTGCTACGTGTGTCAACGTTTTGACTTGCGTATTGAGGGTGAGGCATCTCAGAAAGTTGTCAGAAAGAAAAATGCAATTTTCAGGGCGACGAAGAAGGGAGAAAAAACACAGGTTGGTCCAACAGTACTGGGGAACTCCTCTATGCCTGTGATCCTGACGAAGGTGACGACCCTTTAACCAGCTGTAGCCATAAACTAACTCAGTGCAACAGTACCCTTCGCGGACCCGCCCGCCAGTCTCCCGCCGCTCCTCCGCCCGATTTCCAACTGGAGCGGGAGCCGCCGAGAGGAGACCGGCGAGGGGCAGGACCACAAATCCCAGAAGCCCTACTGGGGTCCGCGTCACCGCTAAGCGCCAGGAGGCGCATAAAAACAACGCTACCACCGCATCGCGGGACGCGAGCGGGACGCCGGGCGAAGCCCGGGCCAAGGGCGGGCCCGTTTTAGCCCGTTCTAGACCGAGCTAGGCTGGGCTGGGCTGCCCCTCTTGGTTTTACGATCCGGTTGTCACTTTTTTTCCTGTTAAAGGTACTGTTATTTATTTATTTGTTCTTTGGATACTTAGTTATCTATACTCCATAATCCCTGTGCCAAGAAACCTTTATAACAATTAACTATGACAACCATGACAAGGGGGTCTCGAAGTAGAACAGCAATGAAAACCGCATCAATTACCGGACCAATTGATCAATTCATCACTAAAACTAATGAGGCTATTAACCTAAGTATTTCCCTGCTGGAGCGAAGGGTGTCACAAGACTTGGCAATTGCTAGGAGATCCTCCATGGGTCCCTTAGCGTCTGCATTATCCCCACTCCAATCTGTATCACCTATTCCGGTCCTATTGCTACCAAATGTTACGGCAGAGGTCCACTCCATCTTGAAAACAGTGGACTTGTCAGCTACCAACCTTACCTCCGATTTTGACTCTACGGAGAATCTGGAGAAAACTCCAGACCTCCAGCTAATTCTATCCAAAGACAAAGGTCTTGAGAACCTGTCCAAGGGTGCAAAGGGTGGCGCTATACCCAAACAGGGCAAAGACAAGAAGAAGGGCAACACCAAAAAAAAACCAAAATATACCTAAAAACAAGAAGGGGCCAACTGTCCCATTGCCGGTGGGTGCTCTAAGTGATTCTATCACTTCACTTATTAACACAACAGATCCTTCGGCAAACCTAATAACTACGGGTAAAGAGGGAGGTATTTGTAGTTCGTGTACTGCTAATTCCCAGCTTTTAGCAAATATCAGGGAACTATTAAAGCATTTTCTGCAACCGCTAGAACGGAGTATTATGTCAATCGAAAAACAACTTGCAATACTATCCCAGAAGCCCTCGCCTCAACATAGTCTGGGTCAAATTAACCCTGGGGCAGGTATAACAAACCCCGCCAGAGTAGGTACACAAGGGGCTCCTTTAGTTGAGGGAGCCAAATCCTCTAAGGCGGCAAAAGCTCATCCTATCCAAACTAAGCCCAAAAAACCAGAAACACCTTCATTTCCTGGGAGTGGGTCTGCGGCCGAGACTACGATCACCAATTCTTCTACTCGGCATCCTATTTCTCAGCCTACCCCCACCCAGCCAAGTATAAATAAGGGATTAACCCAGCCCTTGAACCAAAGGCCCACTCTCCCGCCAACGCCCCAGCTCCCATCATCGAACTCATCATCAAATCGACCAGATAAGGGAAAGAGGGATTCCAAGTCCAAACGCCCTGTCCACTTACCCCCAGAAGCATCTTCCTATACTGTTATTCTTACTGGGGTCCCAGAACTGCCTATAGATAAAGAGGAGTCGTCCTGGTCCCTTAGGAATTATGGGCCCGATTCACAGAATGAACTTAAGACATTTGGCATTCACAGAATGCACTTACTACTATCTGGTATTCACAGAATGCACTTACTACTTTCGGGATTCACAGAATGCACTTACTACTTACGGGATTCACAGAATGAACTTACTACTTTTCGGGATTCACAGAATGAACTTACTACTTTTCGGGATTCACAGAAGAGACTTACGACTACTAACTTTACGTCCGCCGCCGGGCCGTAATTTCCGCCACCGGGCCGGATATTACGCCATTTAGGCGGACTTTACCGCACACTTGCGTAAAATGCGATTACGGGCCGTAAAATGCGATTACGGGCCGTAAAGTACGATTACGGGCCGTAAATTGCGATTACGGGCCGTAAATTGCGATTTTGGACCGTTTGCCATGTTAGTCAAGAGGAAACACCTGGCCAAGGTCCACCCATCCCCCAACATGGATCAGCTGACACACAGCAGCCAATTCCAGCCCTGCAGCATGTATGAATGCTGAGCAGACACAAAAAACCCTTTTCAGGATGTCACTGAACGTGTTTGTAGCACTACCCCATGCCATGCGGCAAAACTACTTGAGGAGGAGGAGGAGGAGAGCACAGAGGATCTACAGGCAGAGGATCAACCTATTTGGAATGTCCAGCCAGGATGTAAGGGCCAGGTACCGTTTCCCACCTGAAGTAATCCTGGAAATGGTATGTGAGTGGGAGCAGGAACTTGACTCTGTGACCTGCTGCTCACATGCTATACCAGCATACCTCAAGATCCTTTCTGCCCTCCACTTCTTTGCTACTGGCTCCTTCCAAAGGGTCACTAGTGACCATGTGGGCATTTCCCAGGCGAGCCAGTCGCGGTGCCTGCATCAGGTACTGAGATGCATCACTGAGAGAGCCCCCAACTACATCAAAATGCCATATACACTGGACATGAGACAAAAGGCAGCAAGAGATTTTTATCTCCTTGCACAATTTCCACGTGTGCTGGGTGCAATAGATTGCACCCATGTGGCCCTTCAGCCACCCCGCCACATTGCACACATCTTCTGCAACAGACACAGATGGTATTCCATCAATGTTCAAGCAGTCTGTGATGCCAGTGGAAGGTTCATCAATGTGCATGCAGCGTTCCCAGGCAGTACACATGACAGCTTCATATTCCGCATGTCACCTCTTGCTCGGCGTATGGATGCTGGAGAATTTGGTAACATGTGGCTACTGGGTAAGTACCAAGCACTGAAAATGGGTGATATGTGTCAAGTAAATATATGAATGCCCCCCAATAGTAACGATTGTACAATAAGAAACATGGCCCAACAGACACTGCATGTATGAATGTATAGATCATGTCCTGTCAAAGTCAAAGAGTGAAATGTTAACAACTTCCCATTCTTCCCTCCTCAGGTGACGCTGGGTATGCACTCTCTCCACATCTCCTCACCCCTTACAGGCGTGCTAACACTGTACCTCAGCGTAGGTACAATAGGGCACACATACGTACTCGAGCCATCATCGAGCGCACTTTTGGTCTGTTGAAGTCGCGATTCAGATGTCTCGACCGTACAGGGGGTGTGCTTCTGTACTCCCAAGTAGTTGTGTGCAAGATTATACTTGCCTGTTGTGTTTTGCACAACATTGCTCTAATGCATGGCTTACACATGCCTCTCCACCCTCGACTAGCTCTGAATGTGGGAGCCCGGGCTATTGCACATGACCGACGTCAGGGCATGCAAGTCCGTGATCTGCTAGTTGCCACATATTTTGCATGAGCAACCTGTAGTGCCACAGACAACATGTGGTTTGCTGTCTGTTGTCAATGATGAAATGTGGACAGACACAACAGTGTCCATAAATCCCACCCTGAGACGACTTTTCAAACCACACTAACTGCATGCAAATCACAGCTGCTGACAGAAGTCAAAAGGTGGATTGTGCCTCAGGTCACGTGCCCATGTCAGCGATCAGCGTAGTGGACATCCCTTAAACAAACTATTCACGCTGATGACAAACAATACATGTCCTGAGAGACATACCTGGACCTCATAAGGATGGGTCACCAAATCACAAAAGGTTGCATACTCAGGCCTAAGACCAATAGAGAATTGACTCCCCCACAAATGATGGGCCCAGAATGTGAGTGATGATGTCATGTTAGAATCATGCACCATGGGTCAGATTTACAATAAGAGTTGCATCTCTGCATATCAGCAGGGATGGCCAAGTAATTGTGCCTCACAGCAGACATCCCTTGCGCCATCATGGCTGTGCCGCATGTACAAAGCTGTGCGCTGTGGACCAAGTATAGACAGAAGTGTGAAGCCTATGCTGTCATAAAGGTGAAGCACCACTGGAGTTGGGTCGCAAGCGCAACGCAGCTCCAGCAAGGCAAGCGGCGAGCCGATGCCCAACATGCAGCATCAATTCTCACGTCTCCTACAAGCAGGTGCAGGGTTGGGACGCAGCATGGCTACGAAAATGACAGTGTAATTTTGTACTTTTCATGCTCCCACTGTTTGGTGGCGTATGTGTGCTGGAAGGCCGCCCCCCCCCCCTGTGCAGGAACGCACAACTGCGGTGCATGGCCATACAATATGACACATTTCACTGATGCGTCACGTTGAAGATACCCCACAGCATGGAGTTGGCGTAGCGCTGCTGCGCCAATAAACTTACGCTACTGTGGCGTAATTGGGGCACACAGCGGCCCCCATATGTATCTGACATATCCACACTTCTCCACACCAATGTTACATGACACGTCATGCAACTCTGATACTGAGTACTCAATATGAACTACATGTCCCATAATGCAAAGTATGAGAATAGGAAAGTCGGATGGATGTTGTCAGCCCCCTACCCCCTGTCAGTGCATAAATGACATGAAATGAACTGTTCCCCCTTTTGCTACATAATCATGCATAACACCTGCATTGTCCTTTCACTTTTTCCTACATCAGAACAACAGGATGGCAGTGGATTTGTTTACTGATTGTGGATGGCCCAGGATGAATAAAAAATGGCAGCAAAATACTTCCTGTGATGTGTTTCCTGTCTCCCACTACCTGTATAACATTTCCTGTATGAAATAATGTGTTCCGGGTCATTTTCGCAAGTTACGGCGCCAAACCGTAGTTTCCGGTTGTGTATCGTAGTGCGCGTGCGCGTAAACGACGCTCCGGAACCGGAAACTACGAAATCGGGCCGTAAATTACGAAAATAAACTAGACCACATCATTGCATACAGGCAAGGTGATACATCAAGTGGGAGACAGGAAATACTTTACAGGAAGTACTTGGCAGCCATTTTGTGGTCATTCAGAGTCATCCCCTTTCACTGATCAGATCCACAGGCATCCTGCTGCTCTCATCTTACCAATTACCCCATAATGGCTGAGGAATATGAGGAGAGAGCCCCCCCTTTCTCAGACAGGGAATTGGACATCTTGGTGGAGGGGGTGCTGGAGAAATTCCCTCAGCTATATGGGGACCCTGAGCAACAGCTGAGCACTGCAGCCCGGGGCAGGGTATGGGCCAACATCGCCGAGCGCTGCAGTGCAGTGGGAGTGTTCACCAGGAGGGCTAGGACGTGCCGCAAGCGCTGGGAGGACCTGAAGCGGTGGGCCCGTCACAAGGCTACGGAGCTGGCTGGCCTGTCCACCCAGCACCATGTACATCGTCCTCGCCTCTCACCACTGTACAGGAGGGTCCTGCGAGCAGCGTGGCCAACCCTCCATGCTCAGCTGGAGGAGCACGAGCAGCATAGACCTAGTAAGTTCATCATATGCAATATGAGTCTGGGAGTATGATGTGAGTGAAACAGTGCTGTACCATTGTGTGTCCCATGCCTCCATTAGCCAATTCCATGTCCAAGCAGCAGTCACCAAGTTTTGATAGGCACACTGTGGCATATGGACTATACAGGCCAGAGTGCACTTTGGGAGTTGTAATGTTCTCATGACAACTGGGTAAATGAGCCACACTCATGCATCCATATTGAAATCTGCTCTGCCAGCACCACTACAATTGTACCAAGTCCATCATAACGGATGTGTGCATTGGATGAGCGATGGTACAGAGATGGTCCAGTCTGCACATGGCAGGCCATGGGGGATTGGATGTTGTGATTAGCATTGCACCTGTAGCGTTGTGTTACAATTGAGACAGATCATCATGTGCCTTGGAGTCAAGACAGATATTGAGATCCTTGCATCACTCACAAGTTCTCATAGGTCTGCAAGGTGTGACCACTGACAGACGTCTGACCCTCAGTGGCCTGTATGACATTTCACATGCACAGATAGCTGACACAACTGCCCACCACTGTTCAGCGGTGATACAGCACAACCGTGTCAGTCAAGTAAGTCACTATGTGGCACTGGATTGTCTGAAGATGTGTGGGGACATCAAAAGGCTAGACACACAATGTAGCTAGAGGAGTACTCCAGACCCCACGTGGATGTGTGACCCACATTTGTCTTGTCCCATACAATGCTACAAAGCAGATGACACTTGTCCAGACGTTAAATAGCTGCAAATCAATATCAATGGCCAATATCATTTATATCTGGACTCTTCATGTTCTCCTCTGGTGGACTTGTAGTTGAACTGGTACATGCAGCAGTGACACGACACACAGATCACAACAATGCCAAGGTTGAGGTTTGGATAATTCAGTTGCGCAAGCCACAATAATACACATGAGATGTCCATGTCAAACTCAAATCAGTATATGACAGTGTGCATACATGTAATGTAAGTGCATGGACAGAATGGGTGTTGGGAGCACACTGCCTCACAGTCCCAGCACGGTTTGTCCCTTTGCATCCTGGTAAATGCAGTACACATTCCAAACTCACTTTGGAATAATCTGGAGTGATACACCAAAATTGCTGCTGACTTTGCTGTATATCCCTAGACACGTGTTCCTGGAATGAGCGCTTCATCAGTAGAGAGCTGCAGTTTCATGGAGAGCAAAGTAAATCATCTTGCTTTGCTGTGTTCCTGTGAGTGTTACTGTGACCTCAGAATAACTTGGCAGCATTCCCAGCAAACACAGATGAATCAGGAGTTATTTAGTACTGTACACAGCATATACCCGGATGCAAAGGGGCAAACTGTGCTGGGACTGTGAGGCAGTGTGCTCCCAACCACCACTTAGTCCATAAGGACTGATGGGCAGATCAACAAGGCACTTGCGCCTCTTTGCACCGCCATTGGGTCACTTTAGTGACGCAGCGGCGGAGCACACAAAGCGCCATGCTGCTGGATTATTACAACGTGACGCATACGGTGCAGGATTGCATCCTAAAAGTGGCTGAGTGAAACTACAAGATACCACTCAGTCACTATTAGGGCCAAGCGAAGTCAAATCTACGCACCTGCTTGAAGCAGGTGTTAGGATTGCCGCAGCATGTTAGCGACCGTGCACCCCCGAGCCTTGCTGGAGGCGGCTCCGCAATTGCCACGCCACTACAGCAAAGCTCGGCTCTTCCACCGGGGATGCATCACACATCTGCCCACCCAAGCGCCACAGTGTGCCGCTTAGTACATGTGGTCCAACAGGGGTGACGCACGGGTGGGCTGATGCGTTACAACTCATCAGACACACCTCTGCTGATTAGCGGAGATGCGCCAGAAGTTGTAAATCGCCCCCTGATAACTGTACAGTGTGATTAGAGTTAAACAAATTTGGGCCTAGGCTATTCTATGTATGTGTAGCGTCATGCATGGAACAACCACCACATCAAGATTTTGCTTATACTTCTGCAGGCACGGTTGATGAGACAGGAGATCCACAGGAAGAAGTCCGGAGAATTAGACCATCTGTTCGGCGACGGCTAAACCCTCTTTCCACTAGCGATGAAGGGGAGGAGGAGGAGGAGGAGGAGGAGGAGGAGCCATCAACATCTGCAGGCCAGAGGGTTTCACCCACCCGGGATAAAGACGAACACTACACCGGTACTATGTCCCAGGTGGAGGCTGTGGACAATGAAGGGGGGGGTGACGAACCGGACACCTCGGACCATGATGTGGGGGATGGCCCCTCACCCACACATACATCACCAGTGGGTCACAAAGAGGTATCCCCGGGGAAGGCCAACATTCCATCTGGGCCTGCCATCTGCCCCACCGTACCTCTAGAGTCCCCCATGCCATCGGGGGCTCCTGCTCAATCCCCTGATACCGGTCTCCCTACTCTTGGCCGCCAAGCCAAACACATCGGCTCCGGACCGGAGGCACCACGTCCCTTCTGTGTCCCCCCCCCCCCAGTGCCGGTGCTGTTCCTCCTGTGGCTGTGCCAGGGGACTTGAGTTGGATGGTCGAGGGTCAACCAGACATGTCCGCTCGCATCTTGCTACAGGTGTGTCTGGAGATACGCTCGATGCGAGCGGACCTAGTCCGATCTATGGACAACATCGGCATCCAACTCCAGTCCCTGACCACAGCCATTACCTCTTTCATCTCCCAAGTGCCTTCCCATACCACCGTCAATGTGTCCCCCTGTCCGTTGGCCCACACTGGTTCCCCCCATACGCCTCGTGTGTCACGTTCCCGTGTGGTGCCTGTTCCTGCATCAGCCAGACGTGTGGATGTATCCGACCCTGAGGAGCTAGACATTGTGCTCCTGGATGATGACCAGAAAGACACTTGACTGTTGGACTGAGACATTGTTTTGGACGATGATTTATTTCTCCCCTTGTGAATAGACTGGTTCCCATGACGCTTCCTGACGTATTATATTTGTTTTGCCCCACCCAAATCCAAGTTCCCTTCTCCTTCTGCATTAAGATCATCATTTGTTTTCCTTTCTCCCTTCCAAACCGACGGTTTCTTTGTGTTCCTACATAAATGACTTTGCAGTATTATACTTTGTCTGACTAGTTTCACTTCATTTTGAATGTCTATTGCCAAATATAGACACATATTTAGTAAGTCATATGCTATGCATACTACAACGTGTTGCCATGATGTGTTACACTTGTACCTGTCTCACACACACACACACACACACATGCCTACATCGTCAGAAGAGACATACTACACAACAGAATATTACAGTAGTAGATATTTATTGTCAAAATACTCCTAAGGAGCCCAAAACAAATAAGCCATTTTAATGGCGGTCATGTTTGCGTTGCCGCAATCGTGGGGGGGAGGAACGCGGTGAGGGGTGAGGTCGTCGCCTTCGTGTCTGTGGGTGTTGTCCAGGCTGATCAAGAGGTGCAGGTGCCAATGGTGTCTGCACATTAGGTGTCTGTGGCTGGACAAGGGCTGGTTGATGAGGTGGTTGAAGTGACTGTGCAGAGGTTGGTGGTGGTTGGGCAGGTGGTGGGGGTGGTGGGAGTGACTCTGCAGCGGTTGGTGGTGGTTGGGCAGGTAGTGGGGGTGGTGGGAGTGACTGTGCAGTGGTTGGTGGTGGTTGGGCAGGTAGTGGGGGTGGTGGGAGTGACTGTGCAGTGGTTGGTGGTGGTTGGGCAGGTAGTGGGGGTGGTGGGAGTGACTGTGCAGCGGTTGGTGGTGTTTGGGCAGGTAGTGGGGGTGGTGGGAGTGACTGTGCAGTGGTTGGTGGTGGTTGGGCAGGTAGTGGGGGTGGTGGGAGTGACTGTGCAGCGGTTGGTGGTGGTTGGGCAGGTAGTGGGGGTGGTGGGAGTGACTGTGCAGCGGTTGGTGGTGGTTGGGCAGGTAGTGGGGGTGGTGGGAGTGACTGTGCAGCGGTTGGTGGTGGTTGGGCAGGTAGTGGGGGTGGTGGGAGTGACTGTTCAGGGTGCGGGTGTGTTTGTATACCTTGGCTGTGGTGCTGTGCAGTTTGTGTTACAGGTGTGGGGATGTGCTGTCCTACAGGCCGACATGATTGTCCCCCTCCCTGCGTTGGCTGTGAAGGTAGACTTTGGACCACTCTCACCATGCCCTCCATCATCTTCATGGCCAAGGCATGGTGTCTTGCACTCTCTTCCCTTTGGATGGATATCAGGTCTCTTGTATTTCTAGACATTTCCTGCCAAGTGCTATCCATCCTGTCCAAAGCTTGGCCCACCCTGTCCACCCCCTGAGGGAATTGGGCCATGTCCTGCAGGAACCCAGATATGTCAGACAGGGTAGCCCCTATGGCCCGAATGTCCTGCCTCACATCTGCCTGCTGTTGGAAGAAGTCCTGCTCCCACTGGCCACCATAGTCATGTGCAGGCCCCCTCTGCTGGTGTCTGCCAGGGATGAGATGAGCAGGTCCAAAAACAGGGAGGCTGGCAGGTAGAAGTCTGTGGGCAGGAGAAGGGTTCCCAGGGGATACCTGGTCCACAACAGGGCTGGCACTTCCCACAGATGGTGGAGAGAATGGCAGGGATTCACTGCGTAGGGAAGAGTGGGTAGGGGAACCACCATGTCGGTCCCGGACGTGAGGGCTGTGAGTGAGTGATATCTGTGAGTGGATGTGTGGTAGCTGTGTCTGTGTTGATATTTGCTGTGGTATTGATAGTCTGAGAGGAGGCAGACGGGCGTTGCTTGTCAGAAGATGTGAGGCGGGGACGTCAGTATTGTCATCCCCGGAGTCTAACAAATTGTACTCATCATCCTCCTCAAAGGCAACGTCCTCTTGCTCTTGATCCTCCTCCTCTCGGGCATGAGTTGCAGCCGACATTGCTGCCTGGAGGATCAGGGGATTCTCCCCTCGGATTTCCCGTCTGCCACTACTGGTTGTCGGTCTGTCAGCCTCTTTAACAGCATCATCTGAAACACAGAGGTTGCAACTGTATTGGTGATTGACCAGGTATTACATGTGCAGCAACACCAGGGTTGTATTTACTGCATCTTGCATCAGCAGATGAGGATCATGTGATCTGGTTTGGATACCACCACAAATGGCCGCTCACACCATAGCCCTGAGGTGTTACACGGAGATCTACATGATACTAGCAAACTCACCAGTTCCAGCCACAACTCTCTGTCCCTTTGCGTTCCCTCCTAGTCTATCCTGCTGCACCTGTCTCACCATAGTAGTTGTAGACATAGCTGTAGAGGGTAGAAACAACATTATCAACAATCTGCCTCACCAAATGACAGACATGCATATGTGTCACTCCTGGTCTGTATTTCACTTAGTAATCAACAACTGTTGATTCCATGTAGAAGGGGATCTTGATCTATGTAATGGCTTTGTAATCTGAGCTGTTGACACTCCTCATGCCCAATTTACCTGAGGGACAGGTGCGTGACAGTTTCACAGCTGCAGCCAGGATGTCATGCATCCCCCGGGATGGTGTGCGCTGCAGTGGTCTCATCCTGTCAGCACCTGTGATGAGAAATACATGTCCATATTTTCGTACAACAGATTGTAGCTATGAGTACAAATGACATTCTCATTAGCCATTTGTGGATAATCAAGGACGCTGTGCAGCATGCATAGCTCATTGACTTAACAAGTGGGTACCTGCTCACAAGCAGCATTTGCAACCTTACAGCCATGCGGCACTTACATCAATTAGATGACACATCAACTGACAGACTTGTATGAGAAGGTTACTGATTTCACCCTTACCATTGTGACTGACTATTTTCATGGGTGTAATGTTGTGTGTTGAGAAGTCAGAAAGGAGTTCATGTGTGAGATGTGCAATTGTCAGGGGCCTGATGTTGCCCATATGTGCTTCCCTACCCATGAGGTCACACAGCTCATTATTGAATGAGAGAACGCAGATTACTAATGTCCATCCTTTGAGTGTTCTCTGTTCCCATGCTCCATTTCCAACATCATGGTACTACTCACATGACAACAGATAGTGTCTTGTGTGTGCAGCAGACATCCAAACCTCATATTTCATACACTCACCAATACATGTGGATATGGTAGAAGGGAGGCAAGCAGAAGACAACATTTGGATTTGATCACACATTGCAGAGGAGGTGAGAAGCTTTGAATCTTCGCACCTGCACTGGATTATCCTGTTGCTCTTCAGCAAAATGATTTTGCAGGTGTAACTGCATGAAGAATCACCTCAGCAGCCCCTACACCCATCTCACAGGTACACAACTGGCACCAGTGTGTGCCTCAGCCATGCCAATTTCATATTGATTTGTGCATGTTAATTTTCCTAGGTATTTAGCATATCATTGACTTGCAAGCCTGTTGTGTTGTGGAGGTTTCTCATGACACATTGTTCTATTGTATGTCCATTGTGCACACACTTGGCATACATTTTGTGTCAGCATCTCATTTGCCACCAGGGTCTGATCGGCCATGTGTTCAAATGCCCCATGTGAGCATATTGTGATGCAGGATAACAGTGTTGTACAACACATATGGTGGAGGTGAAAGGCACAGTTCATAGGCATTCAGCAAGCTTGACTTACCGTGGCCCAGCACCGGATCAGTCTGTGGTCCCTGGGCAGATGTGAAGTCCAACCTAGTAGCAGGAGTCAGTGGGCGTCTGGGGTTATCGGAGGACGGCATTGTACCTAGAATGATAAGTTTGTTTGGCAACTTTACATTCCTGCTGCCACATGTGATGCATTGGATTCCTGGCACAGGACGGGCACAAGCAGTCATGGTCACCGCCGTTGCAGTAGTGTGTCATACATTATGTAATGTGTGATCCCACATATAACTTAGATTGGGCCCACTACCTTGATGCTACCTATAGCACAATGACATGCCTACGACTCCAGAGGTAAAGTCCACTATCGTGTTTTGTTGAAGTCCGAAATTTATCCATCCAATGTACGCAGTACATGATCAGCTCTGTGGACTGTGCTGAACAAAGTATGTATGAAAGATTTGAAGTTGGACAGTGTATGCATTGTCAATACTACAGAGACTGCTATCTCCCCGTTTGGTCTTCATTTCCGTATCGGTGCAAATGCTACTTCTTGATTATGTCTACAAACACTATTACAATATGGTGTATACACCCTTCTGACTTGTTGTGGCCCTCGATTACAGGATTGCTTTCCCCGTTCTGGGTCTGTTGATGTAATACATGTTGTGTACCACATTTACAAAGGTATGATGAGGCAAGACATGTTATAATTTGTATTTCGCTGTTCACAAATGTCATATGTAAATGGTGAATGTCCATTGACGTCTCCAATTGTCATGCAGCAAATGTAGCATTAATGGTTGTCTTACATAGCTGGGCACTATTTGTCCCTCTGTTGTCTACTGACCATGTATGCTTTTTGACCATCTCCTTTGACTTACCAGTTAGTGTGGTTGACATGCCTTCATCGGTACGTTGCCGAATCCTCCTATGCGATGCGGTGACCTCTGCTACTGAAGTTGTCGGTGCTCTGGCTGGATGTGTCAATGGGTGAGAAGAGAGAAAAGTAGACAAATGGAAATGTGCTTGTGTACAGTTTCGGGAATTTGCCCATATCTTCTGTGTGATAACAGTATTGCGTGGAACTGCCGCAGACTGGGCAGGTAGGAGCAGTGGTGTGTTGGGGATGTAATGGCGTGGCAGATTGGAAATTGGACAACAGGATAGGTGTTGGACATGTTTACATCAGAGGATACTCTCACCATCTGCTTTGTGATTTAGGCCAGCACAGGGTGATGTACTGTTTGGAAACTTTAGTGGCAGGTTTACAAGCCCCTGGGGAAAATAGATTTACACTGTGGTTGCATCACTCCTGTGACACAACAGTGGTGTACAACAGACAACACATTTAGGAGTATTTGCACCGTGACGCTACTATGGTGAATCGTCATGTTGTGAGGCCCTGCGCTACGTCAGCTTGGAGGTGGCAGGGTGTGCACTCCTTTGGAGTATGCCGCATCCAAGTGAGTCAGTGTAATCTACATCAGTGGTTCCCACACTTCTGACTCCTGAGGACCCCCATTGAGTCACCACTGGAAGCCGAGGACCCCCATGCAATTAGTATGAGTTAAATTTCTATCATTTTAACAGTAATTTGAGAAAAATACACACGTGTGCACACAAAACGAATACTCAAAGTACTAAGTATTTTGGGTCAAGATGTGCGACTATTTAATGTAGCGCCTCGCAATTTGCTACACTTTTCAAGTGGTAATTTGCGAGTCACTAAATGAAATGTACAACAGTGTGTTTGACACTGTCTGGGATTCCCAATGGGGTCGCTAATTGCGAGGTTCATTTATATTATTGAGCCGCTCGCAATTTGCAAGCCCATTGGGAATGCCAGCCCTCCCAGGTATGGTGGCCTGCTGGGCTCTGCAGGCCACCATGTCGGGGCCAACTTTTCAATATAGCAGTTTAGAAAAGAAAATGCTGCCTGTTTACAAAGCATTTTGTAAAATCAATCAAGTAACAGTAAAGTTGTCTTTACATTTTGCTAAGGGCAGGCAGAGGTCCCTGGGACCACTGCCTGCCCTTAAAATAATATTTTGCTTGCTTTTGCAAGACCCCTTCCCATTAGCAAATGCATTACCATCTACTTGAAGTAGGTGGTAATTGTGACTGTTTTGCCACCACAAACATTTGTACATGTTTTTGAGACTCGCTAATTGGAAGGGAATGCTGCTTCCAAATCGCAAGTTGCTAAACCTATTTAGAGAGTTGCAAACAAATTTGAACTTGCTAAATTGGCTATGTACAAGGCCCCATAGGTTTTTGCATGCACAAACGGGTTAGCGAACCCGTTTGCGCATTTGAAAACCGATCGTACATCTGGCCCTTAGTGTTTTATGTAGAAGTAATAGGCCCTCTGTCAAATGTATTTCATTTGTTTTATAGCATCTTTCATACCAATGTAGAATGTCAGAGCACTTTCCATCACACACATATAGAGACATAGAATCGTACATGTAAATGTGTGTATATGAAATGTTTTAAGAGTTCTTGGTCTGGAAAAGCACAAACTCAGTATTCAGAACATGACACAGGGGCTAGCATTGACTTTAGCATACAAAACGTTTTTCTACCCAATAATTTCTTCTTAGCAGCATCAGGATAAATAATAACTGGGAGATGTTTAAGTTACAAACTGGTACCATGCAATTTGCAAGCAGCTCTTTGATGACAGTTTATGGGTCCCTCTGCTAGATTATGATTGTCACTCATGAAGAGCACAGTAACAAATGAATCTCTGTGACAAAAGCAGTAACCACAATCCTAGGTACATACAATACTGCTTTTCAAGATGAATTTTATACTTTCTTTGCAGTAGGCACATTTCTACTATGTGCTACATTTGTTACATTGCAGCTGCCACAGAACAACATTCTCCTCATGCTCCAGCAGGTACATTGATCACTGGCATTATCTTGACACGTTTATTGTTGCTGGTAAGCTGCTAATTATACAAGAACATTTCTGTGCTTTAAAAAATGATGCCTATGGACCCCATGGTAATGTGTTACGGACCCCTGGGGTTCTGCGAAGCACAGTTTGGGATACACTGATCTACATTATTTCACAGTATCACCTATCAGAGGCTGCTGTGACGCAACAATACGCCTGCTTGAGGCAGATGTCAGGAGTGGCACAGCACGTTAGGTATGGGCAGTACATGGATATTGTTGGAGTTGCAAAGCTCTTCCGACACAACTTCAGCAAAGCCCCCCCTACACACCATCAGATTCAACACACATCTGTCTATCCCTGCACCACAGTGCACAACCATATGTACACGACACATCAGTGTTTGCGCAAGGCTTGAATTGGTCACATGTCATATTGGTACTGGCGCTTCCCTGCTAATGTTTGTCTTTAGCTTATTTATTTATTAAACTTACTTTTAAATTTCCATTTGTCATTGCACATTTTCTGTCAATATGTACAGTTATTGAATTAGCTGGGTTGTGTATGTATGGCATCAGTACTGTGCACATGTTTTTAATTGGGTGGGGGGGTATTAGCCTTTTCTGATGCAAAGCATTCTGGGACTTGTGGTGCTGCGTAGTGGGTGACACATGAGTCTCTGACTAACCATATTTTTATATGCACTTAGGACTATTTCCATGATCACTATGACAGTGTAACACAGACAATCTCTTCATGCCATTTTCTTTTCATTCCACTTACCTGGTACCACGTGGCGGACGTCACTGACAGGCAGCCCATGGACCAAGTGGGGGTGTATTGTTGTCAGGATGTCCTCCTCCTGTCGGGTGAGCTGGATGCGGGGTCCAGGGCATGCAGCAGGGAGGATTCTGCGCAGTTCTATCGTGGAATATTTTTCCTTGACCCTCTGCTTTTCGTCCTGCCACTTTTTTTTAATGTCCTGTATGGTTCGCCTCTCCACCCCCAGGGCTGAGACAGCAGTGGCTATCTGCTGCCATAGTTCTTGCTTCTGTGCCCCACTGGTGCAATATGGTGGTAGCCCATGTAGGCGATTGTGGTGCCTTACAATGTATTCCACTAGCATGGTGGTCTCCTCTGCAGTGAAATTTTTTTTCCGTCTCTGCTCCATGTTCACTGTCACTGAAAGCATTATAGGAACAGTCTCTCTGTGTCCAAACCTGTTTCTTCACTGTGTGCTGCTTTTATGTGTTTTGTGGTACTGGTCAATTAGTGTTAATTAGCTTCAGCTGGAGCGTGGTGGGGGATGGTAGGCAGTGGCAGCATACACCATGGCAAAATGGAGCTGTTGGCTGGGATTGGCTGCTGTGTGTCAGCTGGTCCATGTTGGGGGATGGGTGGACCTTGGCCAGGTGTTTCCTCTTGGCTAACATGACAAACGGCCCGCAATCGTAATTTACGGCCCGTAATCGTAATTTACGGCCCGTAATCGTAATATACGGCCCGTAATCGTAATTTACGGCCCGTAATCGGAATTTGCGCAGGTGTGCGGTAAAATCCGCCAAAGTGCCGTACTATCCTGCCCTGTGGCGGAAATTACGGCCCGGCGGCGGACGTAAAGTTAGTAGTCGTAAGTCTCTTCTGTGAATCCCGAAAAGTAGTACGTTCATTCTGTGAATCCCAAAAAGTAGTAAGTTCATTCTGTGAATCCCGAAAGTAGTAAATTCATTCTGTGAATCCCGAAAGTAGTAAGTGCATTCTGTGAATACCAGATAGTAGTAAGTGCATTCTGTGAATACCAAATGTCTTAAGTTCATTCTGTGAATCGGGCCCAAAGTCTCACAGTGGCTTAGTATAAATAGGCCCCTACAACCACCCCATACAAGTCGTATTTCAGCAGCACGTAGAGTCTCGTGGATCGGGGCTGAACCCAAAAGTATTCAGGGTGACTGCATTATTGTAACCTGTGATGACACAGATATTGTGGACCATATTTTCTCTTGGCCTGCTTTGGACAAGAAAGGGGGGATAGATGCCTATCACCTTTCCTTTTTTTATCCACACAGGCGTAGTCACCAATACCCGATAGTCCCAAAATGGGTGCAACCTCCCGAACGCCAGCAGCTGATAGCCCCAAATTGGGTGCAGCACCCGATAGTTCCAAATTGGGGACATCCACCTGAACGCCATTATCCAATAGCTCCTAATTGGTCGCAACCTCCTGAGCGCCGGTACCCGCTAGACCCAAACTGGGTGCAACCATTTGAGCGCCCTTGGAGCTATGCGGTTTCCTGGCATACTCAGGGGAACAGGAGTAGAGACTGGGAACACCTTCCACGGTACCCCAGCAGCGACCACCATACAATTGGGGGGGTGGAGAGGCATTCCGGTTAGCAATAGATACAATTGCCTGGATATGGTCGATTGACCGTCAGTTATCCCCTATAGTAATAACTCCCCCAGGTGTAATTTGGGTACTTTTTCAGAAATCCCTGAAGAGAGAAACCCTGCAAATGACCTTAACATCACTATAAAGTCAGTGGGTATCCCAAATCAAGGTAGTACGTCTGATATAGAAGAAGCTCTATCAGTGGACCAACAGGAGTCTTTGGTAGTGCCTACAGGCGTGAAGTTGGGAGCCCCTGATATAAAGATTGATCAGCAACGAGAAAGCGTTATTTTAAACTTAGCTGTAGCCGTAGGGTACACATTTTTCACCTGGAATATAGCCGGCATCGCAGGTAAATTGAATACCCCATTTTGGAACAAGTTTATTGGGGCCGGCCATGACATAATCTGTCTACAAGAAACATGGTGTCAAGAACCTATCTACGTAGAAGGCTATTCATCTTTTAGTCTAAATGCTTCTAATTCTCCATCAGGCAGAGCTAAGGGGGGCCTAGTGCTACTAATCTCCAATGAGATGACTAATTTCAAAATTACAAAATACTCTACAGTATGAACACACAGTCAGGTGTTACGGTTGGAATCTAACAAGGGCAGAGACTTAATTTTAGTTAATTTTTAAAATGACAATTTTGACGCTTCCAGGGGAAACCTTCTATTGGCACTGGAAAGTGAAATCAAAGGGGTACTGGCATCATCATGTAAACTGGCATCCATCCTTTGGGCTGGCGACTTTAACATCCAGCCTTGTCCTCTAGCATTGGGTAACCCCTGTGGTTTTAGTACAGAGATGGGTAATGGTGGTGCGGTAGACAGTTCTGATTGTTTGCATTTTCCACACTGTAACTATGGCACGTTATTAAACACACTTTTAGTCAAATTAGACCTAGATTTGCTTAGCTGCAATAAAAATAAGTTTAATCTCACCTGCCCCTCATTCACTGGTAGGAATGCCAACACCAATATAGACCACATCCTGCTGTCTAATGATAGTGCATATACCAATTTGTGGGTCAGGGAAGAAATCCTTAGCGACCATAATAGTATCTCCTTGATCCTACTGGGATGGGGCACAAAGACTCCCGCTAAGGAATCCTGCTCCACGGATATAGTCCCCATGAGACCGAATGGACCTAGGATCAAATGGGCCGGAATTGACCCGGCGAAAAAACACAAGGAGGTAGTGGATGGATGCAGAAATGAAATTTCCTATTGCTTGGGTGATGTCATCGATCCCACAACCTCACTCTTGAGTTTCATTAGGATGAATGTAACCATCGAAGGGATCTTTACAAAGAAACAGCCTAAAGTCAAACCTACCAGGTTGGGGTGGTTTGATAAATCTTGCACCTCGTCCCTTCGTGAACTCAAAAAAGCACTAAGTAATAAACCCCGCAATATTATCAATATCAAAATACTGCGTGCTAATTACAAGGTGGCGCTTTCCAATAGAAAAAAGGTTCTGCAAGAAGAAGCATGGCATAACCTAAACGTAGCAGCCGAAACACTAAACAGTAAACTCTACTGGGAAACCATCAATAGCCCTTTTCTAAACACCGATGGCATTCCAGAACTAACATCTTACGTTGCATGTAACGCCTGGATAGAACACTTTTCTAACATTTTTAATCCTGAGGGGAAGGCCCTAGAAACCCAGGTCATCCAGGATTCTGTTTGGCTCTCTTTACCTTTAGGTATAAGTCTGGACGAGGTCTATGAAGGACTGTTTAATAGTAAAGGGGGAAAGGCTCCGGGTCCGGACGGCGTACCTATAGACTTATTGAAAACTAAAATTAATTTGTGGGCACCTATCTTAGTGAGGGTTTTCAATGCAGCAGCAGAGGGCCGCCTTCCACCATCCTGGGGTCATTCAGTTATCATACCATTATTTAGGAAAGGAAGCAAATCGGAAGCGTGCAATTACCGCCCTATTTCTTTGCTGGATGCATCAGTCAAGGTAATGAGTCGTATCATGCTGAAGAGATTGGAAAATTGGGTAAATGAAAAGGCTATTTTAACTAAGGTCCAATACGGATTCAGGAAAGGCATGGGGACACTGGAACAATGTGTAAACCTTGAGCTCCTAATTAACAAATATACGGACGTTAAGACTGGTAGCTTGTTTCTTTGCTTTGTGGACCTGAGCAGCACGTTTGATCTGGTTGATCACTCTATACTATGGCAGATCCTGATAGACTTGGGCGCACCTAAAGAGATCGTTCATTTTTTGGCCAGGCTATATGAGAGGCTGTCATGCAAGGTGCGTTACGGCCCCCTAGGCGAATGCTCTCCTTACCTCAAAGTTTCAAGAGGCATTCGCCAGGGTTGCGTACTGGCTCCTCTTTTATTTTCTCTTTTCATCAATCAAATAGATTCCATTCTGTGCCAGATCCCCGCAGATGCACCATCGATAGGAGGAAGCCCGGTCCCAATCCTACTGTATGCGGACGACGCTGTGCTATTGTCCCGCACACAGATTGGTTTACAGCGTCTTATTGACAGTTTTACGTTGTTTATTGAAAGCAGGAGATTATTAGTAAACAAAACCAAAACATTTGTATTGTCTTGCGGGATGAAAGCCAGGAGAGCTAAAACCAGCTTCTTCATTGACAAAGTTAAAATGACCCAAGTCAAAACCTTTTGTTATCTGGGCATCACCTACGCAAGTAATGGGCTGTGGCAATTCGAGTTTGACAACATCAGTCTAAAAATGGCGAGGACTACCAACAGCATTTTTAAATTTTCTTCCAAACTTGGGGTGAGGAGTATTAAGGACATGATGAATATCTACAATGTAAAGTGTGTCACATCAGCGCTGTATGGTGCGGGGGTGTGGGGACATTGCACTGGTTCTTCCATACAGAGAGATGAAAACAAGTTTTTGAGGAAACTGCTTTGTGTACCGACTTCGGCATCAGTAGAACTGATTCATGAAGAAGTCGGAATCCATTGTATCTCGGACCTAGCTGCATTACGTCCCCTGCTGTTATGGCGCTCAATCTGGGCTAAAACTGAAACATTATTTACCCAGGAGATAATCCTTGATTGCCTCAGGTTGGACCACTCCCCACGTATCAAGTGGTTCAAGTATATACATTACTGGTTCCATTTTTTATTCCAGATTGATATACTCCTCGACCCTAAAGCTGCTGTTTCCATTCCCAAAAAAGTCATAAAAAACAGGTTTCTAAGCTACAAGAAGGAGTGTCACAACAGGGTGTCTGGAACTCTACAAACTGTGATGTTTTATCGGGACTGCAACTTAAATCCCGGTTTCCAACATTACCTTTCCGGTGTTACACGCAACTCTCATCGGTTTGTTCTAACGCGGCTAAGGTTGGGAATCGTACATCACCTTGTTGCATTCCCCATAATGAAAGCCAGATCTGATACCGCATGTCCTTGTGATAATATTTCACGCCAGAGCTATTGTCACTTTGTATTATTTTGTAAATTTTATCATCCTTACAGGGTATTATATTTAAAACCCATCTTTTTAAAAAATAATGTTCGTTCTACGAAGAACGCTTTACAACTTTTATGTTCCCTAAAGGATCTGGATATCTGCTTTTTCGTAGCATCATACATACTAAAATGCACAGCTGCCAGGAAAGCCATAGTCCTCTGATAGATTTGGTCGAGTTTTGTTATTAATCATGGCTTCCTGTCTGTGGATTGATTCGTATATCTGTATGCACCTTAAATGAACTCTGTCTACAATAAGATACAGTCTGGGCATCATCCAAATCCTATCTTTTTAATGGTCAGTTTGAGTTTTTTATAAATATTACGTTTATCTTAGTCTTTTAGAATTATCATTCTGATGAATTTTTAGGAACTAATGAAACATATGTATTTGTTTGTTCTGCTTGTATGGTTTGTTTTACAAATCGAATAAAAGCTTTTGAACTGAACTGAACTGAACTGAACTGAAACTATTGCTCCATGGATCATGATCACTGTGCGACAATATTAGTATCCGTAGCACGTGAATGCTTACGTGCAAGAAGCAGAGATTGTGTTTCTGTAATTGGTGTAACAATATTCCCTGCATTCTGGGACAGGGTTGGAGGATGACGCCGACGGGGCAGGTGCCAATTAGTTTAAATATTGTTAGCAGCAGCAGTGTCACTGGCACCGCCACGAGAACGGAAGCTCTGCGCACAGTCAGTCTCTGAACGTTTTAATTGTATGTTCACACCCATGTCCCACATTTGCAGAATGTATACGGCTATGGGACTAGGCGGCAGGCCATTATTAATGTATTATTCCCCTGCAGATGAAGGTGCGGCTCGCGTGGCCACGCACTTGTGCAGTGCTGCACGTTCACATTCGTGTACCGCTGCTCCACCGTGACCACCTGGCACCGTGGTCTTCAGGGTGGGCACAGAAGGGTGGGTCATGCTTTTCCATGTGCATGGCCCAGTTGCTGGCCACAGGGCAGAAATGTGCTGCTGGGAGAGGGCGAGTCTTCCTTTCAGGGGCATGAAGGCTCATAGGTTGTACTGCAGACACACATCCAGAGGTGTTTTAGGGCATGGGCAAAGTGGGCTCCAGCCCAAGGCCCCAGCCTTCCAAAAGGGGCCCTGATAGAGCCAGCTCTGTTCTGCAGAGTCAACGAGTTTTGCCCCGATGACCTTGAATACTTGTTAAACAGATAGTTTTAAATACAGTTTTCCTCGAATTTATTCTCAATGCAGGTGATGTGTGAGAGTCTCTCTTACAGGCATTTTGGGGAGATATTTTGGGCCTCATTTATTAGAACTGACGCATCGCTGCGTGAAAGCAGCGATGCGTCACCTCTCAGTGCGCACTGCTTGCGACATTCCTGATGCGTCATATTTAATGTATGACTTATCATGTCGCAAGGAGTTACTGATACTTCAGTATTTCTGACGTATCTGTAAGCGCAAAAGTGACGCATTGCTGGAGTGTGTCACAAAAGTGACGCAACTCCAGCAATGCATCCTTTCACATGGGGCAAGCCCCATGTGAAAGGGCCTGCGTCAGTCTTACGCCTGCTGTGAGGCAGGCGCAAGATTTTGACGCAACGGTGTCCTAAAAGTGACGCAGTGAAATCTCATAGATTTCACAGCGTCACTTCTACGACCCTTCCTTGCGTCAATACGCCCCCCTTGCATACATTATACCTGGCGCAGGTATAATGTGGCGCAGGGGTTTACAAAGTGACGCATCTACCTAGATGCGTCACTTTGTAAATATGGCGCAACAAGGCGCATTTTTTACGCCACTGGTGCATCACAAAAAGTGACGCACCGACAGCGTAAAAGTGACGCACAGCCTCATAAATGAGGCCCGTTGTCTTTATGTTTCATGCAACATCCATAACAGCTTCTTTTAGTTCAAAATAGGACCTCACATATGCAAAATGGGTGTCACAGAGATTATTTACAATAATATTAAATAACTACTCCTGTTGTACAATACTGAAAACACTAGTTACTTTACCTGAATATTAGATGTAAACAGATTCAGAATCTGGAGTAGTGTGCCTGTGCACTGTCTGTGACCTAGCCAAAGATGGCATGAAATAGCTGACATTGGATTACACATTTATATCTGTTCCAAACAGGGGCCCCCAAATTACGTTTAGCCCAGGGCCCCCAAAATCCTTAAGATGTCCCTGTAGATATTGTGCTTTGTCTGGCCTGTCTATTTAAAGGCAGAACATGGCATCCATAACTTGTGCCCTGGCAGAGGATGGTGTTTACTGGGCCTATCAACACAACAGGAGAAAGTGTGCAATGTTTTTTCGGTGCAGGATTTTGGGTTTCCCATCCCGGCCTTCCAAAAAGTGCATTGGACTTTGCCTATGTTATTTATGGTGCTGTGCAAGATTCTCTGTGTTCACCCTACTACCGCATTGTGGAAAGTGTCTCCGAGCTGTAGCTTGATTGTTTTGTGTACACTGGGAGGTTTTTGTCTAAAGATGCAGTGTGTCGGCCGTAAGTACATTCTCTTTTTGCCTCTTTTTTTACTTTAGTGGTGCTGTTTGTGATGTTCAGTCTTGCCACAAGTAAAACCTACAAGTAGAGGTATATCTCAGGGCTGTTGTTGCTGTGTGTTGTTTGGCAGACCACTCACACTTTTCATTTTACTGACTCTGCGTTGTGAGCTTGCCCAACCCCAGCAGCCAATATAAGTTTTCTTGCACTGTTTTCCTAAAACCATATATATTTACTTTTGTGTTTGTATTTATTTAATTGCTGAGCTTTTTTGTAAAGCACTACGTCATAGTGGTTACCCATGGATTGCTCTACTCCATCTCAAGCCACTGATCTGCAGTGTGATATTTTTACTCTTTGACAATTCATCGAATTTCAGGTGTCCCTGAATGAAATGCTCACTTGGATATATTTTCTGATGTAACGGTATTGTTGGAGTTCCCCTTCCTTTGCTGACTGGGTGCACTTTGCATCACAGATGCTCTTAAATCGGTGACTTTTATGTGAGCACACAAAACTAAAAAATAAAGTTTTCGGCACAAAATACTACTCATTGGTGCAGGTCAGACTATCACTGAGACTGTATTCCCTCAGGTTTACCTACAAGTGTTAAAAATGCTCTCAAGCACAACATCCTTGCCACAAAATCCCAGAGAGCTGGCAAGCATCATAGCGTTGGACATGTGTGTATCAAAAGTGACCTCCTCTTTTTACTTCTGACACACATACATGTCCAGACAGTTTTTTGGATCAAATATTTTACAAAGTTTACTTCATCCAGAAATTAAGAACTATGGCTTTCTGTAACCAAGTTTTTGAACTTCACAATCTTTTTAACAATGACAAGATTATTTTGCCAGCCTCGAGTATTCAGCCAAAAATTGCAGTATTTGCACCACCACCTTAAACCTTCTGAAAGCCCTTAAGTCAAACACTGAGTCTCACATCTAACCTCCTCCTACAACCTCACTCTGGAATTGGAACATCACAAGCAACCATACCTTTCTAGTGAGCAGTTCCAGCCATGATTATATATATGTTGAGACTTATACCTCTACAAATCCTGCTACAACTGAATAGGCCTCTATGACACTCACCGATGTGCATCAAAACTACATCTCTTCTAATGTCCTTCGCCCTGATCTCAAGCCTTTAAGTGGGTGCTCCTGGAACTACATCACCAATACCCAACTCTGCCCCTACTGTCATACCCTCTCTAAGACTCCCCTTTCCTCTCATTTCCTCACTTTTTAATCAGTGTCACGATTCTCCCCACCTTACTATATACACTAACGTTGACATGTCTAAATATGAGTTTGCTGTGGTGCATTAAAGCTCAAGTATATCAATGATGCTACATCCAATTTGTAGAACATGGTCTTTGGCTTAAACGCTTTGTCTCTCCCTAGCTGTCTCATGCTCGAACGCTAAGCGCCATTAACTATGAATACCTCATGCTTTGATTAGTTTCCCTGTAAAATGAATAAAAGATAATAGTATTTCAATGTGTGGGCATGCATGTGTGAGCTATGGGTAAACTAGTACTCAGTGTAATTGTGTACTTCAGAGAACAGTTGTGTATTTCACCTTGCAAGCATGCTCTTCAGGGGCGCACAATATATGCATATAGGCTTGTTCACACATGCACCTGTCTCTCTAATATACCATATTCATGTGCATATGAATTTCGGACACAAGGAGGTGGTTCTTTTTCCGACGACAGTGAAAGCAAGATGGCGGCCTCGTAGTGGTGGGCGTTTGCAGTGAGACAGCAAGGGCATGAGGAAACCTTGTATTTAACCGTACACCCATGAATTGCAAATAAGAAGCGTAAATGCTAAGTGCCTGTACCTGGCGGGTGTTCTGGCTGCGGACATCGAGATCATCGGTACACTCGGCTGTACTCATCGGAACGCCATTCTCATCCTGCTGGAGGATCCAAACGAGGAGGCGGAGCACTTTGAGTTGCTTGGAAGAGAAACTCCTGGAGAGAAGCCTGCGGAGCTGGCGGAGGTTGCGAAGTTCGCGAAAACAGAGAGGCGGTATGCCACCGAAAACGGGCTCAAAAGCTGCAGCGGCAGCCCGGAAGAAAGCCGAAATGGAGGAGATGACACCCGATGAGGGGGAGATGCCTCAGGGGACACAGATTTCCACGGAGGAGCTGGCAAAAAAGAGCAAACAAAGCATGGCCAGGACTTGCCAGAATACTGCCTTCATCGCAGAGCTATTTGCAAAAAGCAGTAAGGAGAAGAGCACTAAAACTGTGGCGGATTCGGATGTGGGGGGGTAGACATCGTGCAGGGGACTGCAGGGGCAAAGCAGGGGGAGATCATCATCGTAGGTGCAGGCGCTCTGCAAACCCCGCCTACAAGGAAGACTGCCAGAGGGGGCCCTGAATCTCACCCAGCATTGGAGATTCCCAATAAAAATTGTAAACTAGCAGATCAGCTGAAGGTTATTCTATTGGGACAGGTTATTCAAGGGAGTCTAGCTGGCGTTGGGGAGGTTGAGCAAGCCGGTATACTCGATGCAGGAGTCGGAGATAGCTCTCGCCAGATCCCCCAGACAGTTACAAAGGACCCACAGGCCCAACGGCCCCCAGGGGCATCGATGATAGACACTGACATAGACGGAGGTGATATGATAATAAGGGAAGAACTCGGAAACTCAGACCTTCCTGATACCGATAGTGTCAAGAGCATTCAGGACTCGGAGAAAGAGAAGGATCCCAGTGAGTGCTTCTTCTCCGTCTCAGAAGGCGCGGAATGGTCAGAAGAGGATGAGGAGCACAGCTCTTATTTGGAGGACAGTAATCTAGAGTCAGAAAGCGACCCAGAACAAGAGCTTGCAGCAACTGCAGTAAAATCTAATGTAGCGCCAAAAGTACAGGAGCTGCCACATCATGATCTGAGTTGGGACCATTCCTTCGCAATGTCGCTACAGGGCAGCCCTATTTTGGAAGTATCTCAACCCCCAATCCTGGAGGTGATCCATCAGGCAATTCTAGCACACAGGGAAGAAGCATGCCAAGATAACCGCAAAGCCCAGGCGGCAATAAGAAAAATGCAGAACGTGGTTAGAAAACTTTCTAAGGCCAGTGCCAATGTGGGGGATAGAGTCTCTAACCTCGAGGAGAGGGTAGTTTCAACAGAAGCAGAAGTAGCGGCGGCCACCAGCAAAGTTGAGTCCCAAGGCGCCCAAGTCATTGATATTCAATGGAAATTAGAGGACATGGAGAACAGGCTCAGATGGAATAATCTCAGGGTACTGGGAATCCCTGAGGGAGTGAAAGGGGCTGATGTTAGAGCCTATGTCATCAAGTTATTTGAGTCTGCATTTCCTGAATTGTCTAGTTGGAACTGGTCTGGAGAAATACAGAGGGTGCATCGAACACCCTTCAAAGTAAGACGCAATGCAAAGGAGGGGGATAAACCAAGGGCAATTTTAACCTTTCTGGGCAATTTTATTCTGAGGCAAGCCTTAGCTGATAAAGCGAGACCTGATGCGAAGAGGTCTAGTGAAGGGATCTCTTTTTTCGTACGCCCAGACTTTTGCCATTCGACGGTTGAAAGGCGCTGGAGATTAAGACAATTGATCAAGCCCTTTCAAAAGAAAAAGTTGCAAGCATATTTGATAAACCCGGCGCAGTTGAAGATAATCAACGAAGGGCGGACACAATATTTCTCCTCAGAAAGAAAGGCACAAGAGTATCTCGACTCATTAGGCAGGCAATGATTGAATTTTCTGTCTTATTCTGTGTTCTATGAAACAGGATGGTAAAATAGGCTAGTACGGTTTATAGATAGATAAAAGGCATGGGTTAATAGGCATCACGGTTGATATATTTATTTTTGTATTATAAGTTAGCTCTCGCTGTTTTCACTGCAAATTCATCACATGCTCAGACTTGATCTGATTGCTTCACAATGGCGGGTGCAGGGTGCGGGGCGGGTACGGGGGGAGGGGGCAGGTTAGGAGGGAATGGGGAATGGGGGAGGGTTTGGGGGAGCAAGGGAGAAAAATTAAAAAAAAAGAGATTCTGGTGCTATGCAGGTTTGTTTTGTTTCTTGGTTGGTCTTGTTAAAGGTTTTATGGAGCTTCAGATACAAATGTTACAAGGGATTGAAGGTGGTAAATCTGAGCGACAGGATGTTGAACATTAGAATCTGCACGATCAACATCGGTGGGTTGAATGACTGGAGGAAACGCCAAAAGCTTGCTCACTTTGGTAAACTAAATGGAATTGATGTACTATGTCTCCAGGAGACACATTTACCCTGGGCAAAAATGAATTTGATGAAATTAAGAGGCTTTGATATGTTAGCTTGTTCATCGCAAACCTCCTCAGTAAGGGGGGTTGCAATCCTTGCAAGATCATTCTTGGGGAGGGCCAAGCGGTGCAAAGCTGATTGCCTAGGGAGGTGGGAAATAGCTGAGTTAAGCATGGGCTAAACACAATGTGTGATTTACGGGTCCAACCAGGATGACCGCGAAATGTTTGATGCTTTGGAAGTGAACTTAGCCGGTTGGCCTACCCCAATTGTGGGGATTTTAACATTTCTGCTGACTGGTATAATCAGTCGTCATATGCAGGACGTAAATCCAGAGTATTCCGGGCACTTAGTGCCCTCATGTGCTCACATGAGCTGAAGGATGTTTGGGGGGACAAGGAGCCAGCCAATCCTGGTTTTACGTATTTTTCGAACCCCTTTCAGAAATACACCAAATTGAAATATTTTTTTATATCCGCCTCAGAAATAGGGAAGGTTAACATTAGGAAACTACCGAAAATAATATCGGATCATTATCCGATGATATTGTCCTATGAGGTGGAAACTATAGAAAGGGTAAAATCTAATTGGACATTTGAAAGAAGGCTATTAGCGGATGTTAGATTTGTAGAACATCTTAGTAAGTGGACAGTGGAGTTTTTTATGCTAATCGTTATAGCACATCAAGGAATGGAGTATGGGATGCATTCAAAGCCGCTCTAAGAGGGGAGACTATAAGCTGCTCTGCAAGATTAAGAAGAGAGGACAGGAGTAAGGGAGATAGACTCACGGGCCTACTAGCTGAAGCAGAAGAACAGCATGTTCGAGATATTGTATGTGGAGGGGATTGTGTTGAGAGTCAACAGAAACTGATGATTATAAAAGCATAACTTCAGAAATTAGTAACTCAGAAAGCAATCAGCGACTATCAAACCTCTAGGGCAAAACTTTATGAAACCGGCGAGCAAGCGGGTAGAGCACTGGCGCTACAAATTAGACAGGATAAGACTAAGAATGTGATCTCTAGTATAAAGGAGGGTTATACAGATCCAAAGGATATCTTACGAGTGTTTAAAAACTTTTATCAATCACTTTATAATGAAGAAAGGGTTGCTAGTAGTATCTGCGAGAAGCCCTGGGATGGAGGGCCCGTGCTGGCTGAACAGGAGAAAATAGAGTTGGATAAGGAGTTGTCGATAAGCGAGATAAGAGCGGCACTACAGGACTTAGCTGTAGGCAAAGCTGTTGGCCCCGACGGTATTCCTTTGGAGGTTTATAAGAGTATAGAAACGGAGATTGCCCCTTTATTAATGGATCTTTTCAATGGGATTTTATATTTAGGTATTACGCCAGACTCATGGAAAGAAACACATATAATCGTGTTTCACAAGAAGGGAAAACCAAAGGAAGACCCGGGTCATACCGCCCAATCTCGCTCATAAATGCAGATACAAAGTTATTTTCAAAGGTGTGGGCTAGAAGATTGGGGAAGATTATTGGCGGTCTTGTCTCTCAGTGGCAGCATGGGTTTGTTCCGGGGCGAGGTACCACCGATCACACTAGGCGAGCTATGGCACTGTTTGATGCCCATGCTGTCTCGGGGGGGGGGTGCCCATGATCCTCCTCGATGCTGAAAAAGCCTTTGACCGTGTGGTATGGAAACATCTATGGGGCATACTGGTTGGCAGAGGTTTCGGCCCTAAGGCTATGAGAGCCCTCAAGGCAAATGTATCAAAATCCGACAGCTCGAGTACAAGTAATGGGGGAACGCTCGGATAAAATCATAATTAGGAGGGGGACGCGCCAAGGGCGTGCCTGCTCCCCGATTACTTTCTCACTATATATAGATCTCTTGATTCAGAGGATTCTTGGTTGTGCGCAGATTAGCCCAGTAATGTTTAATGGCTATGAAAATAAACTATTGGCCTATGCCGATGATTTTGCAGTTATAACCCCTGACCCCGAACAGGCGTTGCCGGTTTTGGTTCAATTAGCAAAGGAATTTGGCACTCGTCTGGGTACCTATTGAATGAAGGAAAGACGCAAATAATTTGTGCCAAAAACATTATTAAGACAGATGCTAGATTTCTTGATTCGGCGGTATACCTCGGGGTGAGAGTAAATGCCTCTGTCGATAAGATTATTGTAGATAATTATGTCCCTCTTATGAGGAATATAGAGGCTGAGCTGAAAAGAATTGATGTTTTACATTTATCCCTGATAGGTAGGGTAAATGTGTTAAAAATGACAATGTTCCCTAAGGTATTATACCTGTTCCGGGCTATTCCTCTTCTTGTAGAAGAGAGTAAGTATGGGCGGAAAATCCGTTACGCTTGCGGATTTTGCGGATTTTCGGTAAATTCGCAATCCGCGAGATTTGCGAATTTCCCGCAAAATCCGCAAATTCGCACGCAGCGGATTTTTTTTTCCTTGGTGATACAATTTTGTGGCGCGCAGCGTTTATCATCGTTTGCAGAGTTGTTTTTCTTGATATTTTGCGAGTGCTGCGCCATTTTGGATCTTGCTGCGGGATCCCGCGGGAATTTGGCAAGCGCGATTACGTAATCGCGGCTTGCCAACTTTTGCAGCGAGCGTTTGTCAACGCGAGTACGCCGAGATCACGTCTCGCGGTACTTCGCAATTGCGAGCTTTGAGATGCGGCGAGCAGCAACAATCTCGCACACGCGAAAATATAAAATTTGCAATTCTGCACAAGAAATCCACCAGCAAGCAGCATAAACCTTCTTGAAATGATGATTTTTATCTGAATAACTCCTTAGGTTGACATTTGCCTGCACTTTTTTTGCGAGGAGTCCATTTTGGGGAGGGGGGTGGGAGGAAGGAAGTGCCCCACAGTCTTCAACTTCCTGTTCCTGTCCAGCAGGCTCCTCCCAGTGCTTTGTCCATCTCCTGGTCACTTTTCATTTGGATCTGGAGCTGGAAGGATTACTTTTTGTGGATGCTGCTGGATATTTGGATTTGAGGCCTTTTTGACTTTCTTTGGATCACTTTTGGATTAGAAATTTTACAAGTAAGTTTGTTTGGGGCATTACAGTTGCTGCAACTACAATTTTGGAATTTTCGATTTTTGGGCTGTTTTGGGGCCTTTTGCCCAGGGGTACTCAGTGGTGGGTGGACTGAGTCTTTCTGTGGGGTGTCTTGAACTTAAACATCACAGAGGGCATGGATGGATTGGGATTGTGCTGATTTTTCAGTGATTTTCGTTTTTTGGGGCTGTACTTGTGGCCTTTTCACCAGGGGTATTTGAGTCTAGCATTGGCCTAGTCTTTCTGTGGGGTGTCTTGAACTTAAACATCATGGAGGGCATGGATGGAATGGGATTGTGCTGATTTTTCAGTGATTTTCGTTTTTTGGGGCTGTACTAGTGGCCTTTTCACAAGGGGTATTGAGTCTTGCATGTGCCTAGTCTTTCTGTGGGGTGTCTTGAACTTAAACATCACGGAGGGCATGGATGGAATGGGATTGTGCTGATTTTGCAGTGTTTTTCGATTTTTGGGGGTGTTCATGGGGAGGGACAGGCCATGTGGCTGGGGGCCATTTTGAGTGCTGCTACAGGCCCTGGCCATGTGCTGGGAGGCAAGTGGCCATTTTGAATGTAGGCATTGTTGTTAGGCCTGCAACCATTTTGCCTACTTTTCAACCTTTATGCCCAGGGGTAGTGAGTCTTGCATGGGCCTAGTCTTTCTGTGGGTTGTCTTGAATTTAAACATCATGGAGGGCATGGATGGAATGGGATTGTGCTGATTTTTCAGTGATTTTCGTTTTTGGGGGCTGTACTTGTGGCCTTTTCACCAGGGGTATTGAGTCTAGCATGGGCCTAGTCTTTTTGTGGGGTGTCTTGAACTTAAACCTCATGGAGGGCATGGATGGAATGGGATTGTGCTGATTTTTCAGTGTTTTTCGATTTTTGGGGGTGTTCATGGGGAGGGACAGGCCATGTGGCTGGGGGCCATTTAAAGTGCTGCTACAGGCCCTGGCCATGTGCTGGGAGGCAAGTGGCCATTTTGAATGCAGGCATTGTTGTTAGGCCTGTAACCATTTTGCCTACTTTTAAACCTTTATGCCCAGGGGTAGTGAGTCTTGCATGGGCCTAGTCTTTCTGTGGGTTGTCTTGAATTTGAACATCATGGAGGGCATGGATGGAATGGGATTGTGCTGATTTTTCAGTGATTTTCGTTTTTTGGGGCTGTACTTGTGGCCTTTTTACCAGGGGTATTGAGTCTTGCATGGGCCTAGTCTTTCTCTGGGGTGTCTTGAACTTAAACATCATGGAGGGCATGGATGGAATGGGATTGTGCTGATTTTGCAGTGTTTTTCGATTTCTGGGGGTGTTCATGGGGAGGGACAGGCCATGTGGCTGGGGGCCATTTTGAGTGCTGCTACAGGCCCTGGCCATGTGCTGGGAGGCAAGTGGCCATTTTGAATGTAGGCATTGTTGTTAGGCCTGCAACTATTTTGCCTACTTTTCAACCTTTATGCCCAGGGGTAGTGAGTCTTGCATGGGCCTAGTCTTTCTGTGGGTTGTCTTGAATTTAAACATCATGGAGGGCATGGATGGAATGGGATTGTGCTGATTTTTCAGTGATTTTCGTTTTTGGGGGCTGTACTTGTGGCCTTTTCACCAGGGGTATTGAGTCTAGCATGGGCCTAGTCTTTTTGTGGGGTGTCTTGAACTTAAACATCATGGAGGGCATGGATGGAATGGGATTGTGCTGATTTTTCAGTGTTTTTCGATTTTTGGGGGTGTTCATGGGGAGGGACAGGCCATGTGGCTGGGGGCCATTTTGAGTGCTGCTACAGGCCCTGGCCATGTGCTGGGAGGCAAGTGGCCATTTTGAATGCAGGCATTGTTGTTAGGCCTGCAACCATTTTGCCTACTTTTCAACCTTTATGCCCAGGGGTAGTGAGTCTTGCATGGGCCTAGTCTTTCTGTGGGGTGTCTTGAATTTAAACATCATGGAGGGCATGGATGGAATGGGATTGTGCTGATTTTTCAATGATTTTCGTTTTTTGGGGTTGTACTTGTGGCCTTTTCACCAGGGGTATTGAGTCTTGCATGGGCCTAGTCTTTTTTGTGGGGTGTCTTGAACTTAAACATCATGGAGGGCATGGATGGAATGGGATTGTGCTGATTTTGCAGTGTTTTTCGATTTTTGGGGGTGTTCATGGGGAGGGACAGGCCATGTGGCTGGGGGCCAGTTTGAGTGCTGCTACAGGCCCTGGCCATGTGCTGGGAGGCAAGTGGCCATTTTGAATGTAGGCATTGTTGTTAGGCCTGCAACCATTTTGCCTACTTTTCAACCTTTATGCCCAGGGGTAGTGAGTCTTGCATGGGCCTAGTCTTTCTGTGGGTTGTCTTGAATTTAAACATCATGGAGGGCATGGATGGAATGGGATTGTGCTGATTTTTCAGTGATTTTCGTTTTTGGGGGCTGTACTTGTGGCCTTTTCACCAGGGGTATTGAGTCTAGCATGGGCCTAGTCTTTTTGTGGGGTGTCTTGAACTTAAACATCATGGAGGGCATGGATGGAATGGGATTGTGCTGATTTTTCAGTGTTTTTCGATTTTTGGGGGTGTTCATGGGGAGGGACAGGCCATGTGGCTGGGGGCCATTTTGAGTGCTGCTACAGGCCCTGGCCATGTGCTGGGAGGCAAGTGGCCATTTTGAATGCAGGCATTGTTGTTAGGCCTGCAACCATTTTGCCTACTTTTCAACGTTTATGCCCAGGGGTAGTGAGTCTTGCATGGGCCTAGTCTTTCTGTGGGGTGTCTTGAATTTAAACATCATGGAGGGCATGGATGGAATGGGATTGTGCTGATTTTTCAGTGATTTTCGTTTTTGGGGGCTGTACTTGTGGCCTTTTCACCAGGGGTATTTGAGTCTAGCATGAGCCTAGTCTTTCTGTGGGGTGTCTTGAACTTAAACATCATGGAGGGCATGGATGGAATGGGATTGTGCTGATTTTTCAGTGATTTTCGATTTTTTGGGGCTGTACTTGTGGCCTTTTCACCAGGGGTATTGAGTCTTGCATGGGCCTAGTCTTTCTGTGGGGTGTCTTGAACTTAAACATCATGGAGGGCATGGATGGAATGGGATTGTGCTGATTTTTCTGTTTTTTTTCTGATTTTTTTGGGGTGTATAACTGAACTGATGTTCCTCTGTCTTCCATTGTTTTTAGGTGCACAAGACTCAAGAGAACCACCAGTGCCAGGAAGAAGTCCTGCAGCGGTGTGTGTGTGCAGCATAACGTCACGCGACGTCACGTCTGGCCTCAGACAACTCTACAATTCGTGCAACTGCGGCCTGCTGTCTGACCTGCTCTGAAGAAGATGGCCCCAAAAAAGGTCTCCGTAGCTCCTCTAGCAAGAAAGTTGCTAGTAAGGAGCAGAAGAAGCAAGTTACCAAGGAGGCTGGTGTGCCGGCCGCCACGTTTTTTGGGAGCAAAAAAAAAAGTACGCCTGCAGCAGCAGCAGGATCTGCTGGGGACCAAGCTGGGAGCAGCACCCCCGCTCCATTGGGTTCAGTGCCTCCACCACCACGCCAATTTAAGTCAAAGCCCTTGAGTGCTTCAGAGGCAGTCAGTGTACTTCTCCAATCACCATCGACCAGTGATGTTGGCTCATCGCAAGAAAGTAGCAGCAATGTCCCTGAATCAACACAGGTTGTTGTAACTCATCTGACAAGTGTTGAACAACCACAGCCGCAACAACAACACCATGTGCAAGTACAAGCCCAAGTACATGTGGAAGGAGAGGCAGCGCAAGGAGATGCGCAAGCAGAGGTGTATGGAGGGTCACAAGTGCCCACAATAGTTGTTCCTCCCGAAGTAGGGGCACATCAGGAAATCGACAATCAAGCCGAGGTATCATTGGAAGCCACTCCTCCTGATGATCATTCATTGTCTTCCACATCCCTAGCAAGGAAAAGATCAAGGTTGGTATCTACATCTTCTTCAAGCCCACCTCCTTCTGATGATACGGATCCCAATTCGGAACCAGCACCACTGCCGTCTGAGAGTGAGGCACACCATGATCTGACAAAGGTACCTAAGCGTAAAAGGAAGGTCGTCGAAAAACTCATAGCTATGGAGTGTGATGAGGCTCAACAAGAAGTGACGGATACTGCTGCTGGCGAAGCCTCTCACGATGACGACGATGAGGCAGTCATCATAAAGGTCACTGCAGCCCCAGCGGGCATGCAGCAAAGAGACATTTTGACCCTATCCCGAGAAGCTGCTGAGCGTGATGATGATGTCGACGAGGAGGCAATGGAAATGGAAACACAACAATCATTAGATTTGGAGTTAACTAGTACACCAACACCTACAGCTTCCATATTTCTTCCTCGCAAGAAGGGACCTCCATCCACCTCGACCTCAATTAGTGGTGGTGAAAGTGCAAAACGTACTGAAGTTCGGCAATCCACATCCTCCACTTCATCTGGCATTAGCAGCAGGACCACCACCACCAGTATCGCCGCCTCCTCCGGCCCCCAAAGACATTTTAAGTCTCCAGTTTGGGACTTCTTTAGTGTTTGCCCAAAAAAGGAAAACTTCGCCATTTGTAGCATTTGTAAGCTTCGAGTTAGTCGTGGTAAGTTTGGTACCAACTATGGTACCGGAGGCCAGAGAGGTCATCTTAGGAGAACGCACGCTGTCCAATGGTTTGCGCACCTAGAGGCGGTCAAGGAAGCCCGAATTGCACGTAATGAAAACGTTGATTTTTCATCTGATGATGACGAGGAGGAAGAAGATGATTCAAACAGTGTGTGGGAGAGAGTGAGACATCAATGCGAAAAAGTTCATCAGCGAGCGTAACTGGGTCGAAGATATCATCATCATCCCGTAAATCTTTGGTCCAGGGCAACATTAAAAAGATGTTGTTTACAGAAGCGCAATATGAACGCAACCACCCACTGACGCGTCTGTATAACACTAAGCTGGCTAAAATGCTAGCTCTGGACCTTCTCCCTTTTTCTTTTGTAGAAGGGGTTGGTTTTCTAGAATTAGTGGCAGCGCTCTGCCCTAGATGGAAGGTTCCTAGCCGGTTCTATTTTGCCCGAGTTGCGGTTCCAGCATTACATGAAGATGTTCTGGAGGTGATTGGGGCAGCTTTGCAGAAGAGTGCTGTTCACACTATACATCTGACAACAGACATGTGGACCAGTGGCGCAGGCGCTGATTACATGTGCATCACTGCACACTGGGTCTCTATTTCAGGGGCTAAAGCAAAGCTAAACGCAGGTGTTGACCCGGACATTGTTTTTAAAGCTGCTCGGAAACATGCAACACTAGCCATGTTTGGTTTGGAGAAACGTCACACAGCAGAAAACATTTTGGATGTCTTTAACACAAAGGTCCTTAACTGGCTGTCCCCAAAAAAACGCCAGGTCGGTTATGTTTCCACGGACAATGGCGCCAATATAGTTAAGGCCATGAAGCTGGGTGAGTATTTCAGAGTGCCGTGTTTGGCGCACTGTATAAACCTGGTTGTCCAAAAATTCTTGGGTAATAAAGACAGTGCAGCGTACAGAGTATTGGACACCTGCCGAAAAATGTGCAACCATTTCAGCCATTCTTTTAAGGCTCGGAAGCAGCTGAGGAGCCTGCTATATCAACGTCAAATGCCAGTGAAAGCACTCATCCAGGAGGTGGTAACACGTTGGAACTCAACCTTCTACATGCTTGAGCGTCTGTATGAGCAGTATACGGTACTCGATCACTATTTCTTAACAGAGGGTACAGCTCAGAAGGAGGACCTGAGGATGGGTGCGGCGCAATGGAACATAGTTAAAAGCCTGACACGCATGCTTCGTCCTTTTGAGTTCTTCACGCGTGCAGTCAGCAAGGAGGACTTTAATTTGGGAAAAGCTATCCCATTGTTGTACATGCTGGAGCACCAACTGAAAGAGGTGTGTTCTGTGTTTGAAAAAGATGTAAAAAACCAAGACTCTTTTGTTCTGGCTGAGAAACTATTAGAGCTCCTACAAGGTGATGAACGTCTTAAAATGATCCACTCAGAACAGCATTACATTTGTGCTACTATTCTGGATCCACGCTACAAAAAGGCGCTGGCAGGCCAAGCATTCTTTCCTTTTGCTGATGAAGATGTTACAAGTTACAAACGGTGGATAGCCTCCTCAGCCAAGAGGTTTGAAAGAGAACGGCAGCAAATTGAAGGAGAAGGCAGTACATCAGCATCAGAAGGCCATCCCCAGTCACAACAATCCTCTTCTGCACCTGTGGCTGCGGCACAAGTGACCTCTCAGCCGTTAAAGAGACCGGCAACCGGATCATCTGCACCACCAGACGCAACAGTAACATTGGAGGCTGAAGAGGATTGGCTAGCTCGGCTTGGGTTTGGTTCTCAAAAGGTCACAGCAACAGCTAAGCAAAGAGGAGGAACCTTGGAGGAGAACCTTGATTCGATGGTCAAGGACTATCTGAATGACTCAACAGAGGTCTATGTTACTGCTGACCCATTGGCGTATTGGCATGGGAAAAAAGAATTGTGGCCACAGCTCACCAACCTGGCTTTAAACTACTTGTCTTGCCCACTCGCAAGCGTGTCTTCTGAACGTGTTTTCAGTGCTGCTGGTGGCATTGTAACTTCCAAACGGAGCCGCCTCTCGCCCAAAAATGTGGAGAGGTTAACAATGATCAAGATGAATCAGCACCTCATACCACCAGATTTCAGAGTACGAGAAAGCGCGCCGGATGAAGACGAGGTGGCCAGCAACATAGATGAGGGAATTTCTGCTCTGTCAGGTGACACTGAGCTCACCCTGCCTGAATTCGCAGAGTATGATGACGAAGCCTTATTCTTATTCCTGGACCGTGATACCGAGCCCTGAAAATGAGACAACGAATCAATAACTTTCTTTTTCGTCCTTATTCACTTTTATTCCTGTGTGTCTGTCTTTCTTTGTTGTGCACAGTTAATATAATTCAAACTTTAATCAGATAATCACCAAAACAAGCCCATCAGCAGAACTGTCTTCACTTGTTTGCTAATTGATTTGAAGGTGCCGCAGTCTGCATTCCTCAGGTTCACAAGTTCAGAAGAACATGCTCCTCTATCCTCCTCCTCCAGACTCCTATTTCCATCAAAGCAGAGGGCTGGTTTACGCCCAATGAAGAAAGACTCAGCACTTGTGGGGGTGTTGTTCTACCTCTTTGCAGGTGAGTTGACGGCTCTGGGGCCATTGCTGGGAAGCTCTAAAAGTGGTTTGGACCAAATCCGAGGCGCACATTTTTTAGTGTTTTTGCTGACTTGCTTGCCTTTGAGGTGCTCTTAGAGGGGGTTCCGTCTGTTTGTGGGTGAGTTTCGGGGTCTGTCAGCACTGCTGGGACACTCTAATCTTGATTGCATTTGCTTTTCAGGAAATCCGTGGTGGCAACCCCGACTTATGGCCTAGCTACGCAGCGCGTTTGGACCGAAGGCCGAGAAATATTGTAAGTAGATGTTGCTTTTGGCCTGTTTGGGGGTGTTATGCTTTTTGGCGGGTGGGTTGGCAGGTGTTGGGCCATTCCTGGGAAGGTCTAATACCGGGTAGAAGTGGTTGGACAAAATCCAGGCCGATTTTTTTTTTGCTATTTCTGACATTTTGCTCAATGTAGCGTTTTCGGGGGCCGGTTTGGGGGGCTTCCTGGTGTTTGTGGGTGGGTTTCGGGGTCTGGGAGCACTGCTGGCTATGGATACTTTACATTGCAAGAGGTTTGAAGCAAATCCATGGTGGCAGAGGGGAGTTAGGGCCTAGCTGCAGAGCGCGCGCGGAGTGATTTGGGAAATTTGGGAAAAAATGACTGTCCCCATTTTTGTACTTTTGCTCTTTGGCTGTTTGGGGGTCTTCTACTCGTTTTCTCTTGGGTTGACGGCTCTGGGGCCATTGTTGGGAAGCTCTAATACCGGATAAAAGTGGTTTGGACCAAATCCGAGGCGCACATTTTTTAGTGTTTTTGCTGACTTGCTTGCCTTTGAGGTGCTCTTAGGGGGGGTTCCGTCTGTTTGTGGGTGAGTTTCGGGGTCTGTCAGCACTGCTGGGACACTCTAATCTTGATTGCATTTGCTTTTCAGGAAATCCGTGGTGGCAACCCCGGCTTATGGCCTAGCTACGCAGCGCATTTGGACCGAAGGCCGAGAAATATTGTAAGTAGGAGATGTTGCTTTTGGCCTGTTTGGGGGTGTTATGCTTTTTGGCGGGTGGGTTGGCGGGTCTTGGGCCATTCCTGGGAAGGTCTAATACCGGGTGGAAGTGGTTGGGACAAAATCCACGCCGAAAAGCCTTTTGGCACTTTTTGTAACTTAGGGTTCGTTAGCCCTAGCAGCAGGATTGCATGTGTTTCGGGGTGTTCTACATTTTTGCAACTGAGTTCTGGGGTCTTAGAGCACTCGTGAGAATGTGTAATTTTGGTTGCAAGTCATTTGAAGAAAATCCTGGGTGGGAAAGGGGGTATTTGGCATAGTTAAAGAAAGCCTTTGCCACTACTCTTAACTTAGGGTTCGTTAGGGTTAGCAGTATTTCTATTGCATGTGTTTGGGTGGGGGGGTTTTCGAGTCTTGGAGCGATGCTGGCTATGGATACTTTTACTTGGTTGCTTGCAAGTGGTTTGAATGCAATCCACGGTGGGTAAGGGGGTATTTGGGCCTACTTTTACTTTCAAAGTACGTTTTGTCACCAGTTTTCTGCTAGGCCTCGTTTTTTCCGATTTGATTGGGGGTCTTCTACATTTTTGCGACTGGCTTTAGTAAGGGTCTTGGTGGGAGCACTGCTGGGAAGATCTAATTTTGTTCTAAAACACAGTTTACAGTACACCTAGCTTGAGGGGAAAGATCTGCTACATTAATTTGCCCATACTTATTTATCCTTCAAAAGGTGACTCAGACAGAATACGCACTGTCAAAAATATTGTACTGTCTACTAGGAAAAGCAAAGTGTGACTTTTTGCACTCCACAGCCTACATACCTTATATTTATTTATCAGTGCTGTTGTAATATTATATCACTTCCTGTTTTTCGTTGAATAATTACAGGCCGGGTTTCAGTCTGTGCAATGGGGAAAAAAGGATGGAGTCAGGCTTCACATTAGCGAGCCGCAATTCAGCATCCGCCAGGCAGGCAGTGGACAGGGCGTCTTCTGGTCACCAACATTGATGGACGAAGCGTCAGATGGAATGGAGGAGTGCCGCTAATAAGAGGATTTTTTTTCTGCATGCAACTTACTTACCAAATTCAACAGGACAACTACAACAACATACAGATACAGTATCCATTGTGTTTTTCTATGACTGTGACTGCATTTCTTGGATCTCTCTCTGCTTCTAAATTGATCCCTTAACACATCACTTAGTCCACTCCACTATCACATCTGCACCACACATAGTCATTTGTAAGTGCTCCTACGTAATTCGCAAGTCGCAGCACGCCCCAGCCCGTAGAGGACTGGGATGGCCCCAATGATGAAGCATGTCACCAAGGGGCAACCCTGGTGAGTGAGGGGACGCCTAGAAAAAGAGCAATTTCTCCTTTTCAATCTACTACACCTTCCAGAACAACCCCATTGAGTGTTGTGAACGGATTTATAGTGACCAGCAAGGCTCTCAGGTATCTGGCAACAGAGACCTTATGTTGAATATAGTTATCAATAATTCCACACGCGCCCTGTACTGTCGCATTCTTTCTTCCACAGTTGCCGAAAGTACTACTGACTTTTCACTGACATGCATGCAGTAGTGCATGCACTTTCAAAGATTGATGGATAGGTTTGTACCCAAAGATTTGTTTATGTTCAATTGTTTGTCCATGCTGTGCTTTTTTTACAGGGTGTCTTCTGGTGGTGACCAACATCAATGGACGAAGCGTCAGCTGCAATGGAGGAGTGCCGCTAATAAGAGGATTTTTTTTCTGCATGCAACTTACTTACCAAATTCAACAGGACAACTACAACAACATACAGATACAGTATCCATTGTGTTTTTCTAGGACTGTGACTGCATTTCTTGGATCTCTCTCTGCTTCTAAATTGATCCTTTAACACATCAATTAGTCCACTCCACTATCACATCTGCACCACACATAGTCATTTGTAAGTGCTCCTACGTAATTCGCAAGTCGCAGCACGCCCCAGCCCGTAGAGGACTGGGATGGCCCCAATGATGAAGCATGTCACCAAGGGGCAACCCTGGTGAGTGAGGGCACACCTAGAAAAAGAACAATTTCTCCTTTTCTATCTACTATACCTTCCAGACCAACCCCATTGAGTGTTGTGAATGGATTTATAGTGACCAGCAAGGCTCTCAGGTATCTGGCAACAGAGACCTTATGTTGAATATAGTTATCAATAATTCCACACACGCCCTGTACTGTCGCATTCTTTCTTCCACAGTTGTCGAAAGTACTACTTACTTTTCACTGACATGCATGCAGTAGTGCATGCACTTTCAAAGATTGATGGATAGGTTTGTACCCAAAGATTTGTTTATGTTCACAATTGTTTGTCCATGCTGTGCTATTTTTTCTTGTCTCACAAAACCTTTCCCAAAAACCCCCGTACCCATCCATTTTTCAAACCCTAACCCTCTTCCCCCGGGCTGTGTGGTTTTGATTGATGTGTGACTAAATTACAGCAATAAATCCACACACTTGCTGGGGAGGATAAGGTGATAGCAACAGGCTGGTGAAGAAATCCAAGGATATATTCTTACTCTGCTTGACAAAGACCCATGGCTAATGTCAAAGAACTTCAACCGAATTAGTAGTTATACTTTACCATTTGTTAGGCTACAATGTGGCACTGTTCTAGTGTACTGTCACCTGCTATATTCTCTATTGTACCGTTGTATTGCTCAGGAGGACAAACCATATTTCATTTTCTTTTTTTTCATAGGCATGCAACTGCCACTGTGTCACACCACTAGTACTACCGCTATGAGGAAATTTTATCCGCCCAGGATCGCCAACCTTATTCGCTGTTTCCCCTGGAGCCAGCCCTGGGTCTAGCCCTACTTTAAAACACAAATTACAGGTAAGATAAGCGTTTGGTGGGAGGGAGTACAATGGAGTATTAGGAGAGACGAGAGACTGACGGTAGTACTACTAAAGTCCTAGGACTCTTGAATTCACTTCACTTACTCTGTGAGAGGCACTTAGTGTTGAAAACATTTGGGCATTTACACTTAAAGGAAGAAAATGGAACTAAACTTTCAGGAAAACAAAGTTACTGTTAAACCCCCACCCACCAGGCAAGCAGTAAAAAACAGGTATGCTCAGATAAAGTTTGAAAAAGTATATTTATATCCCTAACAAAATAATCTCCTGCAAGACCCTCCCTAACCCCAACGGTTGTCCTTTAAAAGTCCCAAACCCAACTCCCGATTCCCACCCCCCAAAAGTCTCTAAAAAAGGGGCAAGGGACACTATGGGTGGATGCTGTTTACTTTTTGGGCCAGGGCATCATACTCCTGGCGGAGCAAGTCGTGCTCTACGCGGAGCCCCTCCAACACGTTTGTGAAGTGGTGGAGCTCCTGCTGAAGGCGGGACACCCTCAGGGTACTGCGGCGCAGGCGTGCCTTGCAGTTACAATGGCTGTGAGAGGCAGCTGTTGTCCTTGCTGCTCGGCGGTGGCGTTTGGCTTTGGCAGCCCGGCTCAGTCTGGCTGGAGCACTGTGCTGGGTGGCAGCCCGTGGGGGCACGGAGGCCGATGCAGACGACGTTGTTGTTGTGGTCGACTGCACACTTTCGTCGTCCTCCAGGGCCACCAGCCGCCGATATTCTGCAACAGTGGCAGCGATCCTCCGTTGCCGGGCCGCTCTAGCCAGCTCCTTCCTCCTTGTTCGTTTGGAAGGAGCATCTATATGAAGAAAGAAAGACATAGTCTGTAACCAATGCTCTTTAAGATTAACTCAATCATTCAGCAGAAATGTGTGTTGCAGTACAACTAGCAACTTGCAAGCGCATTACATAACTATTGAGGCCAATATCTATCTAACCTCCCACTTCTTCATCCTTGCTCTAACATTAGTGGGAGTTTAAGGACCAAATTCTACGAGCACTATGGACTTCCATTGGAGTCGACTATGAAAGTACACCAGTCTTATTCTTCTTCTTGTCTCTTGTTTAGGAAAATTGGTACGTTATCTTCTGCAAGCCGGCATAATGCCAGCGCAGTGAACTTGCACCCGAGAAAAAGAGACGCACGCCATGATGAGTGACCTAGACTTGCGTTACTGTACCGGTCCAGTACATGCAGGTGGTGAAGCTCTTACTTTTCTATTACGGGTGGCACTGAGAATACTCTGTTACAAGGGCTATTGCTTAATTAATTTAACTTTCACCCTACAGTGCAAATGAGTACTAGAAATGGAAAATGAAGAAGATAAATAATCTGATTATCTATCACCTCACATGGGATGTTTTTGCTTACATATGGGATGACTTTAGGTGCTTTGCTTTTTATTGAGTGACCAGTGATACATCCACACATGAATGACTGAGTACTACTAAACTTATTAAGAGAGGTAGGGAGTGGCCACCGTAATAACCGGATCTATGCTGTGCTTGCAATACAAACTACTGCTACTATTGATGGTAGTATTTGGACAAAATTACAACTTCTTTTCCTTGCCTTTCCTACACTGGAACGGACGTGCGGGTGCAGTGTTACATGCTCTTCAAAGTTACACTTAGTTCATCCACTGACCGTCTACTCTCTCTAGATCATGGGTACTCACAAACTTTCTCTCAGGGGCTAAATTTACAGTGTAGTTTGTGGCCGAGGGCCGCACTGGTGGGGGCGGAGTCAGAGGGGGCGGGGCTAAAGCAAAACGAAAACTTGTGACCATGAGGTTGCACACAGGTCCCTGCAGCAGATGCCTTCATCCACTGAGCCACCAGACCCAGCATTTACATACATCTCTCTCCCTCCTGCTCTCCCTCCTGCCCTCCCTCTCCATCTCTCTCTCCCTCCTGCCCTCCCTCTCCCTCCCCCTCTGTCATCTAACTGTGTGTGTGTCTGTCTGTGTCAGCCTTCAGCCCGGGCTGAGACAGCTTCCTCAACGCGCACACACAGACAGCCACACCAAAGTACTTAACAGGTCTTTAAAAGACCATTAACATATTATTGAGGCTTTGTTTGTTGTAGCGCCCCTGCATCTCCACCCTGACAATCACTGCTTGCCCGGCCCCACAGAGCAGAAGCTTTGTTCTATTTCACCTCTTTGTGGCCCTGCATCTCCACTCTGCTCTGTGGGGGCCGGGGGAGCAGTGATTGTCAGAGTGGAGATGCAGGGGCGCTAACAGGTGAAATACAACAAAGCCTCTGCTCTGTGGGGGCCGGGGGAGCAGTGATTGTCTGCAAGGTCTGTGCACCGCCAAGGAAGGCTTGCCGGGCCGCCACCGGCCCGCGGGCCGTACTATCAGTACCCCTGCTCTAGATACACATATGCTATCTAAGAGTCAGATAGTAGCATGATCCAGGTATATTATGGACACATACAGTTTCTGTGTCACCCACCCAGGATGTTGTCCTTCCACCAATCATTGCTTCATCATTCACCCAGCCATGCATCTCATATTCTTTCCTTCCCAGCCACGTCTTCAATCTCAATAAGTAAGGAATATATAAGAGCTTACCTCTGCCCGCCACCACCACCGTCTGAACTCTCACAGCCGGCACTGGAACTGCTGCATCCTCCCCTGAGGAATTGCCCTCCGCCTCCGTGTCGAGCACCACCACCTCCGCGTTGGCCCCGCCACCAGATGTTCCACCTACAAAGTACATTTAAGAATGTTAGAATAAACCACTCACTAGTATTTGGTCTAGGAATGAAGACATGTGAAAACAATGTAATTTGTGACTGTGTACTCTAAAGTAAAAAAAAATGTCCCTTTTTCCAGGGAAGGGTGTTGTCTTGCTGCACTTTTTGGCACAACTGATGAAGGCTGGCTTTTTAACACGCACCATTTTTCTCCACACAGACAGAAGATGGACTTCTAACAACAAGATCAAGTTGAAACAAGGTGAGAGCTCGGCTCGACCACAAGAAATGTCTTCAATTAATTGTCAGCACTAACCACTTTTCCAGTCTCAGTTAAACGTTTAGTTTTTTTATTATGACTTCATTTTAATAAATGTGTTTACTTTTAATAAAGCTTTTTAACTTAAATAGACTCTGTGTTTTTTGGTCCAGACTAGAGTGACTGAGCGAAAGGTTTTGCAATTTTTGCAAGCATGAGTCCGTGCCTCTGACACTTCTTGACTCTGACTCTGAGTCCGTACTCTTGAGCTACGTTGGATAATCATGATTGGGGATCAATCATCGATGAATTCGGGAGGTAAATGACTAAGCCACACTATGTAGTCAGTCAGTAAGGACATTGGGGGTTCAAAGTCTGTTATCACAGAGGTATGTGGAAACTCTAACAGCGCCTATTATAATTGATAAGCAATGCACTATTTATTGTCCATAGTTCTGTTTCTGCAGAAGAATTGTCCCCGCAACAGTAGTGGTATGGATTGTCCTCCTATCTAAACCAAAAGGTAGTATCTTATACTTTCTTGGTGGTCATGCACATTTTATAGTTGGGAATTTTCAAAGCAGATAGAACACTTCAAAAGACATTATGGACAATCCCAGAGGACTGCACTAAGTTGATAGAGCTATTGCTGACTAGAATGGGAGTTTCGCCAACCGTGCAATCTTAGTTAGCTACACAGACAGACTAATAAGAATAATCTAGTAATACCACAGGGAGTCATAGTAGAGGCAGGATAAGAATTTAGATACAGTCTACAAGAAGATCAAAGACGATTTTGAAAAAATCAAATGAGGAACGCTAGGAAAAGTAGGTACTAGTCTAAAATGAAAACTTACTGGGGCCAGCAAAGGAGCCCTCGCCTGCCCGATCCTGGCCCTGTTCAACAGCATCCGCCTGCTGCTCCTGTATCCTCCCCTCGCCCCTGGGGGGAGCTGACGTACAACATGAAAGAAAGAACAGAAAACATGGATGATTGTTGCTTGTCAATGTCAACCAAATCAAACATTTCAAAACAACAATAATAAAATATTTCCGCGAAATTATATTGATTAGGGTTAGTTTTCATTGATTTGCGGACCTGCGACTTCGAAAGTCACGTAACTCACTAAACAAAGTACTGAAAGGTTCACCTAGGACTGGCAGGCAGCAGTCCGCAGGCAAGACGCAAAGTGACAGACAAACTCCATTGTGATTTCAGTCAGATCAGTGACAACACTAACAGTTGCCGGCTACATAACCAGTCATTTAAATAGTCAAACTATCAATCCACCGCCACTATTTTTCTTATTGTCAGGGGTACAAAGGAAGGGGCAGATTTAAGCCCCTTGCGGCTCTTTTGCTCCGTTCTTGCGTGACTTTTGTGACGCAGCAGCTAAACAAAAGAGGCGCCATGGTGCGGCGTATAATATTATAACAACGTGACGCATTTGGGAGATGCATCCCGTTATAAAGCCCTGCGCCATCAGGGGGCGTTCCGGCGCAAGGGAGGGAATTCCTGCGCTGGAACACATCCTAAAAGTGGCTGAGGGAAATCTACAAAATTTCAATCAGTCACCTTTAGGAAAATGATGCGTCACACAAACCCTGGCCTGCACCTGCTTGAAGCAGACGTACGGCTTGAACCAGCATTGGGGAGATAGGGTACCCCAGAGCATTGCTGGAGCTGCGCCATCGTTGCGACGCAACTCCAGCAGTAAAGCTTCGGTGACGTTTTGGGCCCATGGTGCGCCGCATTGCAAATACGGCGCACCATGTTTGGTGGTGGTAGCGGGCTGCACAATTACTGGCGCATCCCTGCTACTTTGCAGGGATGCGACGGTAATTGCAATTCTGCCCCTTAGGGGCATACTTACTTACGCGTTCTGGCGCATCTCCAGAGATGCGCCAAATCAAATGCTTCACGCAAAACTACCCTTGCGACACGGCAGATGCGCCTCATTTACAATGCGGCGCGCCCTGGCGCAAGGGTAGGCACTTGCGTGACGCATCTCGTCACGTAAGAGCGGCGCATCGCTGGAGTCACGTCGCCAACGCAATGCAACTCCAGTAATGCTCAGGGCCACCCAATACTTAACATGCTGTGTCAGTCCTTACGCCTTCTTCAAGCAGGCATAAGGAATTGAATTGACGTAGCAGCGTCGCAGAAGTGCCTGCGTTAAATCTTGTAGATTTCACGCAGGCACTTTTGTGAGGCGCACAGCCGCAGGACCGCCCACCCTGAATACTAGGAACGCACCCATTGTGGCGCAGGCCCATGGCTTTATAACGTGACGCATCTCCCTAGATGCGTCACGCTGTAAATGACTCGCAGGGATGCGCCACGTTTACGCCGCTGTTGCGTCACGCAAGGCAACTTAAACGTGGCGCAAGCGGCTTGTAAATGTAATCTGCCCCCTAGTGTCTAGCATTACCCAGTTCTGTAAAGTACACTCATACATAATTGTTACTCAGGCCAATGAGACCACAAAATAGAAAACAAATAAGCATAGTAGCAACACGACTGAGAAGGAGAGCAGTGCACCTGAAATGCACAGAAGATTTTGAAATATAATTTAACTACAATGTAATCGTCAGCAGCATTATTGGCTTGCTCCATGTAAAAAACAAATATTTGCAATACAACAACACAGAGCAGGGGAAAACATAGTAGTGAGTGATGAAATAGCTACTACTACTCACCAAGCCCGGGGATCTCCAAGCCGAGCTGGTCCAGCAAGTCGCGCTCCCTGTCCAGGACGTCCGTCCAGCGGTGGGTGACCTGGCTGTAGGTGCGCTGGACCCCGGAGAGTTGGGACATGGCCCAGCACACCTTCTGCCACCGCTTCCGTCGCTCCCGGATGTTGTAGCCGGCCGCGATCCTGCCGCCTCCCGCGATGGTCCTGGGCAGGCGGCGCTGGACAAAGTAGACCAGCGCGCCCACTTCCTCCGGGCTGAAGATCTCCCGTCGCGTCTCCTGCTCTCCCCTCAATCGACCGCATGCTGTCCTGGCACGGGGTCCAGGACTCCTCCTCCCCGCCGCCGCTGAGGCCCTCAAGTGCCTGGGCAGCTTCACGGCGCCTGGCTTCACCATGGTCTGGGCAGGTAAGGTAGGAAGTAGAAAATTAAGAAGGAATAGGATAAGGAAGAAGAAAAGAAAAGAGTTTAAAAAAGTAGTTTAAAAGTAAAGAAAAATAGCAGAAAAGACAAAAATATACAGCTAGGAAAATAGAGGGATAGATAAGAAGCAAAATCGTTCAAAAAAAACTGAAAACAAGCAAAGGATGGCAAAGATAGCAAGAGGATTAAACACCATGCCCAGACACAGGAAATGAATGAAAAACAAGATGGCCGCCCGTTCACGAGCGCGAAAGTAAGTTCGCACGAGATTTTCCTCGCGATCTCGTGCGAACTTGTACTCGCAATGCGCTTACTTCGCGAGATTATACATAGCGGGCGGAAACGGAAATACGTCACGCAAACAAAATGGCCGCGCCCGTACTCGACCTTGGGGTAAATTTGCGTGTTGCGCTGCAAGCGGCTCGCGAATACTTAAAAAAAACTCGCAAAACAACAAGCCGCAAAAAAATATAAAGCTCATTCGCACGAATTGGCGGCTTCCGCGGTCGGTTTCGCACGACGCCGCGCCTCGCGGATAGCGCGAAAAAACCGAAAAACGATTTCTGCAAAAGCAAAAGCAATGAGCAGGTGCAAAAGGTCAACCTCATGATTTGTAACGATTCCCTGTAGTGCTTCCTGAGGGGGCCCTCCAGAATTCGGTTGCCTGCTTGCAACTATTGTGTGACCCTGCTCTGACCGTAACTGTATGCCACAAAGGTCCTGATTTACAGCTAAGGGAGCAGACAACCAGGTGCCAGGCTGGAACTTCAAATTCAGTGACACATTAATTAACCCCTAATTCATTATTGTCAGTTGGGGCAGGGCAGGTGTTGTTAATAAACTAACCCCAAATTAATTCATGTCAGTTCAAGCAGGGCAGGTGGGCTTGCTTTTCCCCCCCATCTTCTACAGTGATGATGAACCAGAGGGTGGCATTGATGTAACAGAGGGTGGCATGGGTCAAAGAGAGGGTGGCAGTGGAGAAACAGAGGGTGCTGGGAGGCTGTGATGATGAACCAGACATAGAAACAACATAGTCGCGACCGTTGCGAGCCGACAAGTAAGTTCGCAATTGCGGACTAGTACCAAATCCTCGCGAACTGGCAGAAACACTTGCGAACACACAAAAAAAAAAAAATCCGCAAATTCGCGGGAATTCGCGGATTTTGCGGATTGCGAGTTCGCAAATCCGCAAAATTCGCGAACGCCAGATTCGCAAAATTCGCCCATGCTTAGAAGAGAGACTGATGAAAAGTCTGGAATCAATATTCATAAGGTTTATATGGCAGTATGGTAAGATCAGGCGCTCTATAAAATATATGTCACTGCCCCGGGAAAAAGGTGGGTTGGCTATGCCGAATCTTAGGCTCTATCATTGGACATGCCTGCTGACCCAAATGACCCAACTTTTTCAATCAGGTGTGAACTCGGATAGTGTAAATGAAGGCAATGTGTCTCTGCCTTCTATTTTTGAGCTGTTATTGGGGAGAAAGGCTCTAGGTTTATTGTTATCTGAAGTAGATCGCCGCTATTATAAAAGATCACGGTATAAGGTGCTGGAAGGGGCTTGGGGGGCTTGAAACGCGACTCAAAAGTTGCTGAATATTTCAAAGATAAATTCCTACCTCCATCTGTGGAACTCTAGCCTTCTTCCTCAACTGGACATAGATAGGAATAGCCTGATCTGGCAGGAGAAGGGAGTAATGACTTTGGACGACATCATGGCAGGGGAATCTATTCTGGGGTTCGAAACTATTCAGCAGAAGTATGGTATTCCCTCCAATCAATGGTTTCTATATGCCCAGATAGCTCGAACCTTGGCGGCCGTTAGACCTCGGATCTCTTTGGGAAATGGTAATACAATGATTGAGTACTTATCAAAGGGGAGCAAAAGGATCAAAACAGTATACAGCTTTCTGTTATCAGGAATACAGAATGATATGGAGAAAACTGAGGCTTCTTTAGCGGCAACATTAGGTGACTCAGATGTCAACCTTGATAAAGCTCTCCATTTAAACAAGAAGCTATTCCGCTCATCAAACCTGAGGGCACAGCATTACAAGACACTGTTTAGTCTATATTATACCCCAGCAAAGCTTTTTGCTTGGTGGGCAAGGGAAGATGATAAGTGCCCCAGGTGCAATCAGGTCCCTGTAGATTTGTCCCACATGTTTTATCATTGTGATAAGTTAGTTCCAATATGCAGGAAAATCATGAAATTCTGGGAGGGGGTGTTAGCTCTTAAAATCAATCTAACCCTGACTTTGATGTTATTAGGCACGGATGACAAGCTGGAACTGGCAAAAGATGTAGAAGCTCTGGTTTTTATTACGGTTGCGGTACTTAGGATTCTTATTTCTGTCGGATGGAAGGATACATCAGCTCCATCTTTTCAAATGTGGCTTGCCAGATTGCTGGGAATGCATAATATAGAAGAGTGTTTGTATGAGTATAAGGGTAAAAAAAAACAAGAAATGGGCAGGAATATCTGGGCACCAATTAAAAGTTGGAAGGATTTAAGAACCTAAAATTACGAATACTGTCGGTGTGTATTCAATATTGTTTAATACCCTTATAATAATGTTTGTGTCTAACCTATTGATAGTCTATTAATCAGATATGAAGCAAAGAAATTATCCAATACTAGTTTTATTTTATTACTATAGGATTCAGACTTTTATAATCCATGTACGTTTTGTTTTAATTAGCATGATAATGTTGGTGTGATTATGAACAATGAATTGTATATATATTTTTGTACCAGAAACTCTCAATAAAATATATAAAAACATTTTTTAAATGAATTTCGGACACAAGGGTGTGTTGTATTTACCCATAACCTGAACTCACATACTGGAACACACTCACCTGCACACTGGAATACTGTCTCACTGATATTTGACTCACTCCCACACTCACTCATCTTTGACTGACTCGTGCACTCCTCTTGAACTCACTCGTCTCGCGCAGTAGAGTGCTCACACACTCATTATTCATCCTCGCCTTTAATAGGCTCATGGGTGGTCAGCTGAGCTTATGCAGATGAGTTATGCAGCACAGAGACTATTCCAATCTGACCTGATCTAGCTAACTACATATTATGATCGGTGACCACTTGGCATGTTGCAATGACAATCAGATATCGGATTCTTTTAGCAAAGTCCATTCCAACAGATATCTCCATAATTCTCTTCCCTTTAATCAATGTCTGCTCAGGACCATTAACCTTAAACAGTAGACACAATATCTTAGTATAGAGAACTCCGTACAGTAACCATAAAAATGGGATTCTAAACAAAAGAAATGCCATAAAGCGACCTACAGAGAGATGACAAAAAAATTAGCATGCATATCTCTCACACCCTTTTAATCCATCAGATTGCTAAATACAGCGTCCCACCATTATACTATAAGCTGCACGCACCCCAGTCAGTGTTCCTCATACACACAACAAGGAAACACTTCCCACATAGCATCAAAACAAAGACAACACCTTTCTTACCACACATTCTACACATGGTGTAGGTCACTACTCAAGTAGGCAAGTGGTTCAGCGCTCCACATAGTGGTAGTAAACCCTATATACATTTTACAACATAATACATTCAGGATAGCTTCATCCTCTCAGCTCCTATCTTCTTGGCTACATCCCTTTAGCTCCCACCTCCTTGCAGCCATCCATTTAGTTCATGCCTTCTTGCATCCATCCCTCCACAACCTGCATTCTTGGCTCTTATCCTCCCCATACATCTGTTGAATCATTTGCTCCTTAATCCCATCCCTTCTTCTGTTTCTTCTTGTATCTTTCTCTATTGAGTACTCACCTTCTTCTTGCATCCATTCTTCCAGCACTGTCTTCCTGTATCCCTGCCTCCGGCTCTACACATTATTAGTTATGTAGTATGTTTCAGCTACCGTAGTGTTTGGTAATACTGTTTTCTATTTTCCTTCCTTCTAGGCAGTAGTGGTGGAACAAAACCCACTATTAGAGTCTTTGTGGTGTCCCCAAAAATATTCTTACTCCTACCTCACAGTCATACAGTCTACCACCATATTGCCTTTCTACAATTTAATTTAACTCACAGAAATGAGTAAACAGCCAAGAAAGCGTTCAGGTGATGCTCAAGAGCACCACATTAAAATTAAAAAGGGGCAGTGTAAAGGCAAATTCATAAGTAATTGACCATGTTTGGGTCTCCAGCTGATCATGGTGCAGCATCATCTCCAAATCCCTCCACAACACCAGACCCCAATACCGCAATGAAAAAATCGCCTTCAACACCACCAAGAGAAACCTCTGTTCTACCGACCTTGCCATGGCTGAAATATCTTGCATCCGGAGAGTTAGAACGGGAGGAAGAGCCTTCTCCTACATTGCGGCCAAGACCTGGAACAAACTCCCCCTCAGCATCAGATGAACCCCCACACTGCAAGCATTCAGGAAGAGCCTCAAGACCTGGCTTCTCAGATGACTCAGAGCGGTCCGATATCCCCCCAGCGGCTTGAGACCCTCACGGGTGAGTAGTGCGCTTCACAAATCCCTGATTGATTGATCATCTCATGCATCACTGCCAAAAGATGATGCAGCTGCATTATCAACAGGAGAAAAAGCAGCATTGTCACAATCACAATTAGTCCAACCACTTTACCAAACATTACAGTGCTCTGATCAAACCACAGATATACTTTTTAGCATTAAAGCACCAATTGTGCCAGCACTCCAGGCAACAACTACAGTAAGTGCAAAATGCAAAAGTAAATAAGCTGTGTCAACAGTTCATCCTTCCATTGCAGAAGGAATGGGGAAAACTGCAAGACGAGCTAGGCCTGCACCTCTACAAGTGACTGAAGGAAGTTCAGAAGCTGAAAGTATGCTGTCACTAGATGAATCTCCAAGTCTGCTAATAAAAATGACTGAAGGAAGTGCAGAAATTGTAAGCGCACCAGATGTATCATCACGCCTACCAATGGCTAAAGAAAGTGGAGAAACTGCAAATGCGCAACTTGTTTCAGCAGTATTGCCAAACACTAAAGAAGAAAGCAACGTCATTATGAGTGAGGATGTAGAATTAAATTTAGAAGAGCTAGAATCAAGCAATAGTCAGTTTTGCATGGTTTGAACCGGAGTGTTAGAGGGAACTTTCTAGACAACCTTGACATGAAACAGAGTTACAAAAGTTTGTTATTACAAGTGGCCCATGCAAGCCTAGAGGACCCTTTCCAAGAGATAATAAAAACCGCCGCTTTTCCACCCAAGTACAAATAGGACTGTAGATAAGACCCCAAGCCTGTGGTCTGGTACTCTTTAAAAATGGACAGTGCATACTGTGAACCTTGTTGGCTCTTTGGAGAGAGAGACCTGTAATCCTATCAGGAAGCATGGTCTGTTGATATAAAAGATTGGCAAGGCATTTCCCGAACAAATAAAGATCACAAAAAGATGCGCTCACATTTAGGGGCTTGTACTGGACATGTAAGATGGAGGCACAATGAGACCATCAACACACAACTGGAATCAGACTACAAAGAACAGGTAAACTATTGGACACAAATTCTGGGCTGGATCATCGATGTTACACTCATGTTGTCAACTTGCAATTTACCTTTCCTGAAATTGGTGTATTCTATGACATTGTACATAAAACATTTATTTTTCAGTCAAAGCATCAAACGGTGGGAGTAAATTACAACTACAAAAGAGAGCACAACTCATACAAAGCCAACACTGAAGAAACTCTGTCCAACACGCTGGACATCCGGACATGATGCTCTGTTTTCTCTGCAGTATCGTTTTATGGACATCATGAAAGAACTCACTGCATTTTACTGCAGCATAAAAAGGTTGATGAGTGCACAAAAGCTCAAGGTCTTAGGAAGTGCATGGAGATGATGAATTTGTGTTAATGATTGTAATCCAGTCCAAAGTGCTGGAGACAATGAATATTGTGTCCAAATTGCTTCAATCTAAAGCTCTGAACCTTTTACAAAATCAAATATGTAAAGTAGTGCAGCTAATATGTTTGCCAGTTTCAGAGGACAGTTTGAAGCATTGAAAGCTCAGCTTCTTCACATAGGTAATTCAAATGCATTTTACACAAAAATGACTGTGGCGCAAAAAAGCCCTTTAATGAAATCTGTGAAGACCAGAGGTTATGCAATCCCAAAGACAATTCCAAGGTGTCTGTGTTTAATGCTAACATATATATTGTTGTTAATCAGATAAAACATGATTTGATTAAATTAACACCATGATAAAAATGCTTTCATTTTATGATGCCAACAGAAATCTTCAGAGATAGGGACCTATTACGGAGGCGGGCAGACTTTGTGTTGTAAACATACCTTGTGCGTGGCAATGATGGGAGATACTGAGAGAGCGCCATGTTATCCTGAAAATTGTAGGAGTACATTATACTCACCCGTAGTCAGCACCCAAATATTTAGAGGACTTTTACTAATGTAGTTTGGAAATGTAACGTTTGGGCCGGGGATCAGTGCAATATGCAGTGGAGTGTTTATTAACCATAGACAAAATAATGCCTTAATCAATTTCAAATAATCTTTATTTCGATCACAAAAGATCATAAAAGATGTACAAGTGATTTTCATCAATAAAAACATTATAAAATGTGCTATACATTTTAAAAAACAAGTCCCCAAACTCATGGTTGCAATCTGGTTGCTAAAAATGCATATAGTTAAAAAGAGGACGAATCTATAACAAGACTAATATGAAAGGTAATAGTAAGGGAAAGTATTCATGCAGCTATAGTGTCCTTAATAATTTTTGTGCGTAATCGCCACATTGCCGTCAGAAATTTTGCCATTACGAACACTGTTGGTGCCGATAGATCTGTTTTAAGGACTCTGTAGGCCGGAGCATAAGTTCGAAAGCCCAAGTTCCTTAAATAAGGGACCAACCAATAACTCCTAGTTCTGCTGTAAGCTCTGCAGAACAGGACCACGTGAAGATCACTTTCCAGTTTATAGTTGCATGCTGGGCACACCCCTGAGTCCAAGTTGCCTTCCCAAGATTTAGTAAGGGACCTTAAGGGGAGCGAGCCATACCTCCATTGCATGTAGATCTTCCGTACGAACACAGGTGTCATGCCATCTAGTACATATTCAGGGCTATAAGAGTCTTTTACCTTAATGAATGTGTCGGTTAGGGATCCTTCCCGGATAAAATTCAAAGATTTCTGAAGCATAACGCTATAGAATAGATTTGAAAGTTCTTTTCTAGAGAGCCTTACGGACACTATTTCCGGCTTGGACCATAGCTCTGGGACTCCGAGGATCATACACATGTCCCTGATGTACTTTATCCACGGGATTTTGGTGGCATAGGTTGATCTAAGAAGTTCCTGCAGTTCATTTCTGTAGTGTACCATATCCTGACTGCTCCACAAACGTCTCCAGTAGGTCAAGGGTTTAAGGCCCAGTTCCTCCGTGATTGGTCGTAATGCCAAGTCCATTCTTAGGGGGAGAAGAGGAGTGCTCGGGGGAAGTGCTGCTAATTGTCTTATAAAATTATTTTCTGCAACCTGTATGGTGTGTAACGGGATGTGTCCCCATAGCTCACCCCCATAGGTAATACCCCCTGGGCTTGAGCTTTGTAAATATGGATCGCGGGTGCCAGTGGACGAAGAGGAGATTTTTTGGCAATTCTTGTAATGGCACCTGCCCTCTGGACTAATTTTGTGGTTGCTTTAGTTTTATGTGGCAACCATGTCAGGTTCTGGTTGAGGGTTATGCCAAGATATTCTATTACATGAACTCTTTCCAGGGTTGTAGATCCTAGGCGGGGATTTGGGCAGCTTTTGGGTTTGGGGTTGAGAATCATACATTTTGTCTTAGAGGGGTTTATTTCTAGGCCCCTTTCGTTACAAAACCCCAAAAACCCATTCAGGACCCTCTGAAGCCCCATTGGCGTTTTTGACAGCAGCAGGGTGTCGTCCGCGAACATAATCGCTGGCACCCTGCTGCTGTTCAATTGTGGCGCATCAATGTTAGGGATCTTGCTCAGATGCTCTATCACCCCGTTCACGAATAAGCAAAACAGGGTCGGCGCCAATACGCAGCCCTGCCTTACTCCTCTGCGAACGGGGAATCTGTCTGTCAGCCTGCCGCCCTTTCCATATATAACTCGGGCATAGTTGTTAGTATGCAGCCTGATTAAGACATGGAGAATATCTCCTGGATTACCCAGCTCAGCCAGCACCTCCCACACTAAATCGAAGGAGGCACGGAGGTCCACAAAGACCGCATACAGTGTCCCGCCTTTTATGAGCACAGTCTTCCAGTAGATCAATCAATCAATCATAGACATTTATAGAGCGCTCTACTTACCCGGAGGGTCTCAAGGCGCTGGGGGGGGGGGGGGGCTGCTACTGCCCGAACAGCCAGGTCTTGAGCTTCTTCCTGAAGGCGAGGTGGTCTTGGGTCAGACGCAGGTCGGTCGGGAGGGAGTTCCAGGTCTTGGCGGCCAGGTAGGAGAAGGACCTTCCTCCTGTTGTCGTTCTTCGGATGCGGGGGACGGCGGCGAGGGCGTGACTGGCTGATCGGAGGTGTCGTTTGGGAGCGTAGAAGTTGATGCGGTTGTTGAGGTAGCTCGGGCCTTGATCGTGTAGGGCTTTGTGTGCGTGGGTGAGGAGACGGAAGGTGATTCTCTTGTGCAGGTCTCTTAGGTGTCCGGAAATGTGGCTGTGTCGTGGGATGTCGAGGATGAGTCTGGCTGAGGCGTTCTGGATCCGTTGGAGTCTCTTCTGGAGCTTGGTGGTGGTTCCGGCGTAGAGGGCGTTGCCGTAGTCCAGACGGCTGGTGACGAGGGCCTGGGTGACAGTCTTCCTGGTCTCGGTGGGGATCCACCGGAAGATCTTCCGTAGCATGCGCAGGATGTTAAAGCACGACGAGGAGACTGCGTTGACTTGCTTGGTCATGGAGAGGGAGGAGTCCAGGATGAAGCCCAGGTTGCGTGCGTGGTCTGTCGGTTTGGGTGCAGTTCCCAGGGCGGGGGGCCACCAGGAGTCGTCCCAGGCGGAGGGCGAGGATCCCAGGATGAGGACTTCCGTCTTGTCCGAGTTCAGCTTCAGACGGCTGGTCGACATCCACTCGGCTACTTCTTTCATTCCTTCTTGAAGGTTGGCTCTGGCGGTGGCGGGGTCGTTGGTAAGGGAGAGGATCAGCTGGGTATCGTCGGCGTAGGAGATGATGTTCAGGTTGTGTTGGCGTGCGATGGCCGCTGAGTATTTGGTCGACTGTGGAGACTCCTTTTCTGAATCCCGCCTGGAGAGGGCTTAGGATGTCAGTCTCCTCCATCCAAGTTAGCAGCCTGTTGAGTATTAATCTGCCAAATAGCTTCTGGGATACATCAATGAGGCTGATTGGGCGATAGTTGGCTGGGAGCAGGGGCGACCCCTTTTTAAAAATCGGGACCACCTCCGCCCCCAGCCAAGTATCTGGTATTTTCATTCCCCCCAGCACTGCATTGAATAACACCATGAGGTAGGGTGCCCAGTTTCCAGGTTCATGCTTGAATAGGTCACCCGGCACCCCATCCAGACCTGGTGCCTTTCCAGAGGACAGCCCTGCTATCGCCATCCTAATCTCTTTTACAGTAAAGGGGTCAGAGGTCTGTCCATCAGGGATAGTGGGTGATGATGGTTCTGTCCCCCCATTCTCTAGGGAGTATAACAGCTGGAAGTGTTTTTGCCAGACATTTGCGGCAATGTTAGGTTCAATTGCCGTGGGAAGATCTCCACATCCGTGATTAATTATTCTCCAGAATCTACGGGAGTCTCTTATTGCTAAGGACTCCGATAGATTCTCCCAGTGCTGCACATCCCACTCTATCTTGGCGTTGGCTATAAGTATTTTATAAGCCCTCCTTCTAGAGCAGATCTCTTCCCTCGGACCTCCTGCTTTTATAATAGATAGGAGGTCACGTTTTGCAACTCGGCATGCAGTATTAAACCAAGTGCCTTTATTCGATCCCTGGGTTCTAGGAAGTCTAGTGCAGAAGAGGTCAGCTTCGAGCTTTCTGATTAAGTGCTCGTGTACCTGTGCGAGATCCTCGCTGTTTTCCTTCATGGAGTCTGAGTTCCATAAATCAAAGGCCTCCTCTAGGATTGGAATGATTCCAGCATAGAGGGTGGCTAGCTTATCTTTGCTGGAGGCAAGATTTTCCCATCGTATCCTCTTCCTATTGTTATCTAGGAGGTGCCCCTCTCTAGGCTTTCGCTCATTTAACGCACTCTCCTCCAAGCAGGGGATGACATAATCTAGTTCTAAAGCATTGTGATCACTGTCCTGTCTAGGCATTACTCTAAAATCCACCACCCTTTTCCAAGCATGCAACTGTACCAAGAAGTAATCTAATCTAGATTCCCTCCCGACTTTATTATACGTACATTTGCTCGGGATATCAGACCTAGTACGGCCGTTACAGGCTCTCAAACTGTGGGTGAGATTTAGTGTATTTATTTGTACGGCCAACGGTGTCCATGCTCTGGGAGGGGGAGCCTCTGTTGGAGGAACCTGCCAACTTGAATCCTCCTCTAGGGAGGGTCCATCAAGTAATCCAGGTAACGGTTCAAAGTGCGAATTGAAGTCCCCCCCTATTAGGTATGGTATGCCTTCTGGGATGGTTTCTAGAAGCCGGGACAGTGCCTCAATGGTTTTGGAGGTGGCCGCTATTGAGACTGGCCTGGAGTAAATATTTATTACAAGTAATTTGTAAAGTCCCGGCCATTCAAGAAGAACAGCCAGTATGTCTTCCGAATCCACGGTATATCGTGAAGCTAAACAGCCTAGATCGGAAGCCACCCAGAATGCCAAGCCTCCAGATGGTCGGCCTCTCCCTCCCCATGTAGCTTGTATCGAGAATGTCTCAAAACCCCTAAACATGGTCTCCTCCCTTGCCCAGGTCTCTTGGAAGAGACAGGCACTTTTAGAATTGATTAATTCGGCCCATGAGTCCGAGTCTATTTTATTGGCCAGGCCTGCCAGATTCCATGAAAGCAGTTTTAATGTTTGAGGGACATGGTGCCCAATCCCCTTCGTAGTTTGATTAGCCATTTGGTTTATGTGGACTGGTCGGGTTAACCTCTGAATCAACCCTTGACCCGTGGATGAACCCTCTAAGTTAGTTCCCCTTTTTTCTCTCTGTTGAAAAGGACCTGAATTTCTAGTAGGAGAGTTCTCCTCCCCATGGGTAGAGTTAGGGGGATTTTGAGTGCCATCACTATGCCCTGTTATCTGCCTAGGTGCCCTTTCTTCAGAGGCCAACTGTCAGTCCACCATTTCAAGGCAGTCATATCGGTTAAAGGTTGGTAGAAACGGTGGCTGATAGTGTCTAGGGGGCCAAGGTACTTCTCTTTCGAATCCACCCCTTCCAATTCCTCTTCTATTTACAGTCTCCCAACCTCGGGGGTAATCATAAGTTAGCGGGTAGTCAAAAGATGTTCGCATTTGGTTATAGGGGATTCTCCTCCCTCCCTGGTTACCCCCCCCAATTTCCCAGTGAGTCGTGGTGGTGTCCCCGTCTCTGGTCATTGGGTATATGAGTGTTTGTTGGGTAAAAGAACGAAAGAGGGAGTGGGTGGATGTTATTTCCCTCATCCTCTAGAAAGGAGCCACAGATATATGAGACTGTTCCTGGTTCTTTAAAGCTCACCAGTATACAGTCACCACTGATTGTTTTAGGTCTCTTTCCTACCCACGAGACTCTTCTTACCATGCGAATGTCGCTGGTCATACCTCTGGGAAGTGGTCTGTGTGTGGATAACCAGTTGATTACTTTATTTTTTAATGAGGCCCCTGTCTCACTTGCAGCCGGTTTTAGTTCAGGAACCCCAGCTAAAATAACGGTATATGGGGCTACCTCTGGTAGGAGATTGACAGTAACTGTTTTTTGTGATTTTGGCACTGTGTTATTAAAATCCTGGGAATTTTGATTGGTAGATGATGAGGATTTTGGTGCACTTGTGTGTTGTAACTGGGAATGCGTGGTATCAGTGACTGCAGATGTTTGCTGTGCACTAGGGGGTTGCTTGTGAGAGACACCTACTGGGGTCGCTGGTATAGATGGTTTGGCTTTTAGGTTAGGTGGTTGGTGACTGACTGGTTTGGAGTTTTTGATACCAGTTGATATTGTTGCGGCCTCGTTGCTTTTGGCAAGTTTCTGAGGGTCAGAGTTCTTTTTATGTTTTGAGTCTGTATTGGAGGCTATAGGACAAGGAACCCCAGGTTTCCAGCTATCCATAAACTGTGAGGCAGTTTTCTCAATTTTGATTAGTCATGCTTCTATTTTAATCAGGCGGGCTTCTAGGGGACTTAAAATTGACTTAAGGAGGTTTCCTATGTCTGCTAATGTTATGTCCTCTTCGGCTGACTCGATGTTGGGTTTCTGGTGCAGGAGGTGGCAATTCAGTGGTAGTGTTGCTGGCTGGTTCCAGGAGAGGGCCCCTCGTTGTCACTAGTGGAGATCTGTCCTGTATAGTATTGTCGATTCTAGATGTATTGTGTGTTACCCCTGACTTTGTTTTTTTGCCTTCCTTTCCTTATTGCTCTGTTTCCCCGTTTTCCTTTTTTGAATTGCACCCTCCCTTAAACCCCGATCTGTATTTAACAACCCTATTGAGTTTGGGGTATTTGTTATAGGTGGAGATTCTTCCCTCGATGGAATAGGGCTTTGTACGGTTAATTCAGTACCTTCTCCCGTATTTATAGAGTTTGGCGGTTGCGTGATTTGTGTCAATGGCAGTGAGAGGAGACTCATGTCTTCGAGGTCGCTTAGGGTTCCCTCTGAGAGATCTATGCTGATAGGTGGCTGGACCCCTCCACAAGCTCCAAGCTGCGAGCTGTCTATATTCCTCCTATCCTCGGGGGTTTTTGCCATCGCTAGGATACCCATCGACGATCTCCGGACCCACTCGATTTCTTGCAAAATGCGTCTTTCTAAGAGAGTGATGTCATCGATCAATAGAGATCCCGCCTTTAAAAAATAATTATCAATTTTACCTTGGGTGGGAGCGGGCGTCGTAGGTCCAGTGACAGCCAAATTTGCCTTGCTCCTCATCTCCATTTTACTCATAGTAAGCAATATGTAAGCAATATGTCTTGAGGATGCAGGGAGGGGTCAAATGATCGGATGAGGGGGAGAGGCAGAGAGGGGGACAACCAGGATTTAGGGGGGTGGCCCAGTCCAGTCTCTTCCGTTCTCGAACAGCCTCAAATGGCCCGCTCTTTGCCCGGTCTTAGCCCGGCGTCCGCCCGCGCGCGTCCCGCGATGCGCGTTCCTCTTGTTGATCTCATAGTTACTGATGGGGCGGAACCCCCGGGACGGGGGCGGGGTCAGGGGGGAAGAGCCTCCAGGTGCGGCAGCTGTAAACGCCGCTAGAGTCCTGGGACTCGCAGTCCCTCCGTTCCTGCCGCCTGCTGCACGCAAACACTCCAGGTGTCTCTGCTCCCACTGGGGTCAATCCAAATGCTGGCAAACTGCTCCTCGGTCCTCCCTCGCAACTACGAGCGGCACCCGCTAATCATAATGAGAGTTGCATAACGTATAAAATGTAAACACTTGTGAAATGTTGCATTAACCATGAAGTGTCTTATTAAAGAATAAACCTTTCCTATTAATGAGAGTATTAATATAGATATTAATATTGAAGATGTATTGCTTACTTTGTATTTAGAGATAATGTTTAGAATGATTAAATGTAATGTTATGTGGTGTTAGAAATGCATTCAATGTGTAGAGGCCTGAGATGTGTTGAAGCTGGTAGAGGCCTAACTGTATTTTTCCCTTGGTTAGCTTTAGCTGAAGAAATAATTTCTTATTCTTGGGAAAGGCTGTTCTCAGCAAAGGTTGAATTGTAACTTCGAATGTTGCAAGGACTTCTCACATATTCCAGCTCGCAGGTGCAAGGCCATGGGCCTCGTTAGGTAGAAGGAGCCATTGTTTGGAAGATAGGATAGTAGGAGCGAGTGCAGAAGAGATGCCAAGGAATTTGGGAGTGCAACATTTAGCAGAGAAGGTGCCTGGGACCCAAGGACACTCTAACGGACGCTTGGTGGAGAGGAGCCATCCTGGAAAAGTACAAAGACCCATAAAAGGCGTGTCAACTGTTTTGGGGTTTTGTATTAGGGACAACACCCGAGGGTGGAGGGCAGACTTTAGTGGGCTTCAGGGGAGAGTAGACGTAGAGGCAGAGAGGGATGTTTTGGGAAAGGCAAAGATGTAGGGAGATTGTGCACTTAAGGCAGAGTAGGGTGTAGGAAGGAGCACCTTAGAACAAGCTCGCTAGCGGAGGGTACTTATGGGAAAGTGAGTGTACTTCTTAGGAAGTCATCACTGCTGACACCTTTATTCTTGCCTGGGTGAAATGCTAAGTAGGGATGTCACTCCAGAGACAGTGTAGGGACAGACTAACCAGATTATTTTCCTTTCTGTAATGCAATCCCGGACTCAAGTTGGGAGTTTCATCCTTTGCCTGATGATTCTTGAATTTATTTTGCTTTTCATCCTGAGTCGTCTGAGACTCTTGCGTAGGATTATGAATGTATTAGTCCCCGTTTACTTCTTGAATCTTTTGCTGAGATGTTTGTACATCCAAATATTTTTGGCTATGTAATAAACCTTTAAAATTTCTTTATTAGTCAGTGGTTCTTGAGTACAAATTGAATTTGGCTAGTTACATTGTCTAAAGTTGTAACAAAAGGTCTTCCCTCCACGCTTCTAAGACAGGGAAAAAGGTTCAGCCGGCCTTGTCTGGGATTCTTGAAATTGATAAGAAAATCGAGAAAAGAATGCCAGCTTCTCCAGTGCCATGGGTACCCCCCAGTGCAGCCACCCACACACTCTACCCCCGGTGGCCCGCAATGGGCCCACGCCGAGATTTCCTGCATGCCTTTCCATGGCGGAGTCTCCGCCATGGAGAGGCATTCATCCTAATATGGATGGCGGTGCCTGCAATGCACCGCCACCATATTGAGTCCCTTTTCTGTCCGGCCAGCAATCCGACTGGTGGAAAAGTGGCAGACGGTCTTCCCGACCGCGGCGGTGCCCCCGCCATACTAATATGGCAGAGGGTGAACCAGGGACATTTGGCGGGCGGGCGGATCGCCACCGTTGGGCCGGCGGTAGCCACCGCTGGCCCGGCATTGGCAATCTGCCCAATATCATAATGGGCCCCATAGTGAGGAGGAGTTGTTTGAAGCAGCCAGGACTCTGACAGCATATTACAAAGCTGACTTGTCCCTAGAGTTTCCACAACAACTCATCTCATTAAAAGCAGTGTTGAAAGAACAAATGCAACTTATCTCAAGTGGCACAATAAAGGATCTAGCTGGCCTTTTATTTTTGAAAAACAATGCAGTTTTGCCTAGTGTATCAGATGTTGCAACAGCACTTAAACAGTTTCTTGCAATTCTAGTTAATGTAGCCAGTGCAGAAAGGTAATTTTCAAAGTTAAAATTCATCAAGAACTATCTTCCAAGCACAATGACACAGGAAAGGCTGACAGGACTTACAACTTTAAGCATTGAGAGATCAGGCAAAATAAAATGTGAAAGCTATAACAGAAGAGTTTGCAAGAAGAAAGGCAAAGGGGCAAACATTATTTTGGTCAAGTTCATCTCTCCAATTCAGTGAAGCAAGCAGTAGTCTTCTGCTACCAGTCGTATTTATCAGCCACCCTTCCTGGTGTAAGCAGCCTTCAGCCTTGTGTCCACTTTTTAATTATTGTTTTCTGCCATGCCAGGCTTCAAACTCTAAAATTCTCCAGGTTCATTACCAGCAATTATTGCTGCTACTCATAGTGGGATTTTCCAAATGTATCTACCCTTTGAATCCTTTGGGAATGCAGTAAGTAGAATGCTATTCTGCCAGGATATCATACTTTATTGTGCTATTATATATAGGCTACCACAATATGCATTTATAGAAGCAAGAAGAAATGTCAACATTTCACCTGACATATATGCTACTCCTTGACACTTTCTTTTGCACAGACAAAAAAAGCTTCATTTTAGTAAACAGGTTTGTTTATTATGCTCATGAACTTGTTATTGTTTTACCAGCCACTTTGAAATATTTTTGCCTACATCCACAAACAGAGGTAGCATTGTTTGACTAGATTGTTTAATGTTTATGCTGCTGAACTTGTTATTTTTTTACCGGTCACTTTAAAATATGTGTGCCTTCATGCTTAAACAAAACAGCATATTTTGACTAAACAGGTTTGATAATTATGCTGCTGTGCCTGTGATTGTTTGCCCAGTCACATTAAAATGTTTGCCCCTTCAAAAAAGGAATTATTTAGTTTAAACTGCTTTGGTGTTTATGCTGCTGAACTTGTTGCTGTTTCATTAGTCACTTCAACATATTTTTGCCTTCAAAAAGGGAATTCTTTGCTGAAACTGGATTGCTTTTTATGCTACTGAAACTATTATTGTTTCACTAGTTACTTTGAAAAATGTGTGACTTCAAAAAGAGAATTGTCTGCATAAGGGTTTGATTTTTATGCTGCTGAACTTGTTATTGTTACCAGTCACTTTGAAATATTTGCAGCAACATGCACAAACTAAAGGGGCATAGGTTGATTAGACTGGATTTATGTTTGCATGCTGCTGACTGCTGTACTCGTTATTGTTTTACCAGTCAATTTGAAATATTTGCACCCTCGTGCACAAATCAAAGGGCCATAGCTTGATCAAACTGGTTTGATTTTTGTAAGCTGTTGCACTTGTATTTGTTTGACAAGTCAATTTAAAATATTTGCGCCTTCATGCACAAACCAAAGGGGGAATTGTTTGACTAACCTTGCTTCATTTTAGCATGCTGCTGGACTTGTTTTTATCAAGCACTTTCAAAGTATTTTCACCTTGATGCAAGAAGAACAGGGGATAGTTTTTCAAAACACACTTGAATTTTGTAGATTGCTGGACTGGTGATTGTTTTATTATACACTTCAAAAGTATTTGCTCTTTTTAAGTTGCTTCACCAACTACAATTAGCATAGATGATGTATTTAGGAACTTGATACTATGGTTTGTTTTTATTCTACATGATGCATTATTTATGGTGTTGTTTGCACTTGTCTGTAACGTGTTTCCCCTAAATCTTGTCATGAGCATTATTTACTCTACAGACAAGATAAATACAAACAGTCAAACATCTGCATTAATGTTCTGAAGCATCCAAGCAGTTTTCATCCTCAGCCTCCTTTCCCTGCCTGTTTTTTTCCTGCTTACGAAGAAAGCCAGGATGGTAGAAATTGAAATTGCTTCCTCAGTTCACTTTAAATACTATAAAGTGGTTATTATGATGCACAACCCCTGACAGATGCAAGTGTATGGCAGCAGATCATTCACACCAGTTTATGTCTCTTGGAGCTGGCAGGATACTGAGTTATATCTTGTATACTCTTTGTTTATATTGTCAGTCAGGTCTGTGAAATTGTAGGTTTGGGTTTGACTTTCAAATGTTCAAGTTATTTTCCATCAATGTCAATTCTAATTCAGACACTAGGGCCCCCATTAGGATGACGGGCGGACTTTGCCTTAAGGGCGGGGTCCCGATGTTGGCATTAGGATGCGCCCGCCACAGTGGCGGGCGCATCACTCTTTTTTAACATTGTGGCGGGCGGTGCTCCCTGCACTGCCCGCCACAATGTTAAAAATGCATGCATGCATTTGCAAACACGAAGCGGCAGGCACCGTGCGGTGCCGGCTGCTTCGTGTATGCAAATGCTGGGGGGTACCACAGGTACCCCCGTGTGCACCCCCCACCCCTCCTGGGCCTCCAGAGTGAAGACAGCATGCCTTTCCGTGGCGGCATCACCGTCACAGAGAGGCATCAGATTGGGCCCATCATAATATGGCTGGCGGTGTCTATTAGACACCACCACCATATTAATCCTTTTCCGCCCCGGCCGCAAGGTGATCTGGCTGAAAAGCGGCAGACAGTCTTTCCGTCCGCCGCGGTCCCCCCGCCATTCTAATATGGCGGGGGGAATTCAGGGAAAGACGTCCTAATGGGCCCCTAGGTAGTTATTTTTTGTTCTTCAGTGATAGGCAGTTCCTGAGACAATAGAACCATTCCATGGCATTGTTCTCATTGCTGTCACAGTTAAATAATCTGCTCTTGACAATAATGTTACAAATGGCATAGTTTATATGTTAAGAGTGTTTCTCACTTTCTTGTTAGAACTCTGAGCAAGAGAATATAGATGCATTTCATGAAATAATCAAGGTTTCAATTCAAAGTATACCAGATATTTTGGTGGAGGGGCAAAGTGATAGATGGTGCGCTGGGGGGATGGGGGGGCGGGGGAACGGTAGGGTTGAGGGCTCCATGTACTTCGCAGTGGGGCCCTCTCAAGTTTTGTTACACCACTGAAGTTATCGGGTACCTTTATAAAATGGCATGCATAATGACATACTGTTTGATGAGTGTTCCATCTGAACGCCACACACTCTGTTTTTATGAGAAACAAAAAAGCTGGCATGCATGCTAACAACGGAGGAGAAGAACTGTGTCTGCAGTCGTGACAAGTGACACACATCTGGGATTAGAGCAACACATTTCAATAATTTATCCTCAGCATTCCCCCCCCCCCTCAGCCTCGTCATCAGCTGAGCTCAGTCAAAGAAATATCATGTTCTTCAAAGTTATCAAAGCTTTGTGTGGCAAAAATAATGTGAGGCACCCTCTAGTTATACAAGGCCAATCAAAAGGCAGTCAGCCAGGCCTGAGTTCCTTTTGTTTGCCTCTTATTCGTATTCTCTTGATTTCACTGACCTCCTCCAGCTGCAGTCGTTTGTGAAAAGCCCATGTGTAACCTTTCAGAGGTTCTTTCCTGCTACAATTCCAGCACAATGGGAGTGCCCATGGGCACGCAAACCATGCACCAGCTCATCATACAGCAGAGCAAGTTCACTTATGGTGTGTGTTTTTGGTGCTCCAACAGCACATTTCAAGGTAGCCTTGACCTTGCTTGCCTTTGGGATTGCAGAGAGCACCAAGTGATCGATGATGCAGCACTGGTAAGCAGCAGGTTCATTTTATGTACTTGGGGCTTTAGGGGAGGAGGGTATCACTCGAAGGCAGCAATAAGCTAGAAATCCAGCCCAATCGGTCACCTAATGTGCAATAAGACTGATTCTTCCCTGTTTCATATAGTGTGAACCTGGCTAGATGACATTACATGAGCATCTTTTGTTTGTTTTAGGCACAGGGAGATTAAATTATTTGACCCAAATGGCAGAATCTTGATCCAGGATCCGGATTCGAAACCGGTTCCACATTTCCAGTCAGCAGCTGTATGTAGAAAGCCAAATTATTGATGCAGAAAACTAAACCTGCCATAAATGCATGTGTTTATAATGGATAATAGTACAGTTTCCTCTACTGCAGTGGGCAGAGTGGCTGTAAGGTTGTTAGCGAAGCCTTTGATTGGTAAAGTACAAGGCTTTTATGTAATTTCTGCTAATGGGGCTCCTTGACAGCTAAGCTGAGTACCAAATTGTTCATTGTGAGCTAACAGTGCTGCAGCAGAAAGCAATGAGGTTAAATGTATTTTAACGTCACAAATGTACCCACTGCAAAATTGTTACATAATGCAAATCAGTAAGGGAACTCGCATACACACTTTTACCATGTGCCTTGCAGCTATTTAAAGGTACAGAAAAAGAGGGTAATGTTTGAAATCTGCTTGATTACATTGGCGCAATTCCTATCTTATGCGATAAAGTGTCCATCAAAGTATCACAGATGTAGCAGTGAAATGTACTGAAGCACAATGAAACGATTGAAATGTCACACATAAGCAAAATGAAAACTTGGCAGCTGTGCAGTGTCTCTCTGTTTGTCTTACGGTTACTGTGAGGACTAACGTTACCACCAATCATTAATAAGTAATCTACAAGGCTTCTCATGTTTTGAGTGTACTTGTCACTCCTTTTTGGGATGAAAATGTATGGAAGGTGCCTCATTATATACTTTTCGGATTACTTGTGAGCTTTTTTGCCTGTGGTTTTATTCTGTGATGGTAAAGTCGTTTGTAAACATTTAGGACCCGATTCACAAAGGGAAACCGATACCTGAAGTCTAAGATTAGACCTGAAATCTAAATTTAGACTTGACATTTTAGGGCCCAATTCCCAAAGTTATACTTAGAACTGACGTATAAGTTTACCTTTGTGAATTGGTCCTTAGACGTTGGGTCTAAACTTACACTACAGGTCTAACCTTGAAATTCAGCTCTAGGCTTAACATTACCTTTGTGAAGTGAGCCCTCTGTAAATGTTCTTTAATTGGAATTTGTCTGAATATACCTTTTTTGATTTCTTAGGACAGGTCATTGTAAATACTATCAAGATACCTTCACAGATTATTATTGAATGTTTGAGGCTGTAATTTATTGACGATGGTCTATTTGCTATGATGTGGATCTAGCATGAAATATTTAATAAGTACCACAGTAACATTATCTCCTAGAAGGTTATATTATGTCAGACAGCTTTTCAGAAAGGATCAATTTATGAAGGTATTTTTACATATTTAGTAGCCCAGGGTGCTTCTCATGTCTCTATGTGCCTTCAATAATTGGATTTCATATGACCATAAAACATTTTATTTCAAATAACTTACCTCATTTTTGGACTATTAATTACTATCATGAGCAGTCTTAGACCCCTTGCATGTGATGAAATATATGCTCCGAATCACTCCCATGACAAGAGTGTTGGCAATAAGAGGCTCTATACGGTTTAATTTCCACTAACGTCCTTGTGAGAAGTTGGCCTGGTATATGATGCTCACTAGTTCTAGTGATCACCTTGTACCATGCCAAGCAACCCTTATGATGATTGGTTGTAAGTCAACCTTATAGACCAGCTATCCTAGAGGTAGCGTGGACAAAGCAGTCTTAGGCTAAACTCAGTAAAGGCATGTGAAGCAAGCTGTTTTACCATACACAATCCCCTTGAATACCAAATGAAAGGACACCACACAGATATATATTGAAAATATGTATATATTTATTTACTACAAATATCCCCTATACTCCATATGAGCACAGAAGCATAAGCGTTAAAACAAAACACTGTTTAAATACACAAAAGTTGCACAATATGGATGAGCCCTAGGGGCCACCTAAACCATATACTAAAATAGTGGTATAAGTACCACCAATCGGAAAGGAAGTAGGCCTAGGGCCTTGGGAATCGCTGGAGCTGATCGGGACTAGCAGTGACTAAGTCGGGAAAGGTCTGCGGGACTCAGGTGCAGTGTGGAAAGTGCACGCATATACCAATGCTATGTCAATGGTGCGTAAAAGTTACAAAGTTCGTTTTTAAGGAACCTTCCGAGTGACCTAGAAAAATGAAACTTTAGACACAGACACTAGAGGTGTGTACCAGTGTAGGAACACCGGCGTTGCTGAGTTACCTCACCCACAGGAAGTGGGTGCACAGGTGTGAAGTAGTGTCGGGTTTCGTCACGCAGGTCGATGGTGCTTGGAGCTGAAGATGCTGCAGGCGGCTCGATGTGAAGAGTTCCGGTGGATCCAAGGGTGGATCTGAAGTGGTGAAGACCTAAAAGCAGAGGGGACAATGTTCAAAGTCACTAGCCAGTGACTACCGTGGAACCAGATTGGATCCAGGCGATGTCGGGTGCAAACAGGTGATGATGTGTAGCTTCTCTCTGCAGCCACGTAGACACGAAGAGGTAGAGGACATCCAGGAGTCGATCACGAGCTGTCCCACAAACGCTCTAGCTGATGGCGGTGTCGGCTTCTGGATCGGAGCAAACAGGCCTTGGCTAATGCAAGCCATGCAGGAAGTGGAAAAAGCTTATCACTTGGACCAGCAAGGTCAGAGCGGGTGCTCCTTTTTACAGGAGCGAGGACAAGTCTGGAGCAACCAGACCCGCAGTGTTGATTGTCAATTTGGTCACCAAGATGGCCGCTGACCACATGGTAAGTGGCCGGGATGGCGCGTCAAAAGGCACGATGCAAAAGGGCCCCACGCAGATCGTGGAGATGCTGGGGGGCTGATCTTTGGTGCAAGGGCTGCTCGGTTGTGGGGTTTCACAAACCCCAAAGCACAGCATCGAGGGTGCCTCGGGTGCTGCGCTGTCAGCTTCTCAAGGGTCTTTCAAGATGGCCGGTCCCACGTCTCTCGGTGCCTCCATGGGTCCCTTCTTTGCAGGGACTGTGGATCGGGCTGTGAGAAGTCTGGGAGTCTGAGTCTTGTCAGGCTCTGGGCTCGGGCTCCGGCAGGAGGTGGCAGCAAAGCAGACAACGAGTTGCTGGATGGTGCCTGTTTTCACAGGGTGGCCACTCCTAGGCCACAAGGGAGATGCTCTTCAGTCTTCTGTGCAGCAGAATGTCGAAGTCCAGTCGTCTTCTTAGTTTCAAGTTGATTCAGGATGATCTGAGGTGCTATGGCACTGCTCCCACTCTTATTCCCAATCTGTGCTGGTGGATCACCTGCTAGGTCCCTCCTCTGGGTGGGACCAGGAAGAGGGGTGGTTACACCCCTTTTCCTTTGTCCAGCTCCTCACCAGGACTGGGGCTGGAAAGCCCCAGAGCCGGTTTGGACTGGCTTATGCACAGGGACACCTTGTGTGCCCCAGGCATGTCTGATCCTATTCAGCCCTGTCCTACCCAATACACAAAATCCTGTCTGGGGTGGTGCTCGCACCTCCCAAGGCAGGAAACCCTTTGTCCAAGCCTCCCTCGCTGGAAGGACTCCCAGCAGCAGGAGGTCAGACTTGTGTCTGTGGTGGCAGCATCCATTTTGTGATGCTGAGGCTCTGGTTAACTTTAACCGGGGTTAAGGCTATGTACATGTTGTATCCCTCTAGAAGGGTGGAATGCTATCCCCTCCAACAGAACTGTCGAGGGGATAGTATTCCAAATTGTATGACACCTTACTCGACATGTTTTGATAAAGCCAAACCAAAGTTAGCATATAACCGCGAGGATTATAATGCACTTAAGAGTATATGGTATGGCAATCTCCCGGAACAGCTAAGGGAGTTGTTCCCGACAGCTGCAGACAGGCTCAGCTCACGCTAGAGCACCATCTCACATGTAACCACGCACTCTGCCTCCAGGATTGCAGAGGCCTTCCATAGGAGTGGCTTATAGGTTAACATGTGTCCAGTTAAGGATAGATATAGGGATACTATATCTAAGTAAGAGGTGATTACACCAACTTACCCCAGCTGAGTGATCAGCCAGTTGTGTCAAATATGGAGGCCAGGCCAGGGGTGGCACAATACATGCTGCAGCCCCTGGTAGGCCTTGGCTACACCTATGCCCTGGGTACCTATGGTACACTGTTACAGGGGCCTATAAGGTGAACCAGTTCCAATTGTGTATGCACCTAGGGTACATGGAGTCCATTTTAAGGATAGAGCAATTAGCCTGGGGCCCTGAATAGCAGGATCCCAGGCCAACTAAGTAAAAAACCAGCTAAACACCAGGCAAAAAGTTTGGGGGTAACCATAGTCAGATATCCACCTTCCTACATAACCCCCCCCCCAAACGAAAGGAGATGAGGCTATCCTTGCCAGGTAAGCCTATATTGCCTAAGTGGCCATATAAGGAAGTACCAGCTCTGACTTGGTAACCCCCTCTCTCATGGTCCACTAAGCAATCCCTCACCCTAAGGGTATCTGAGGGTCTCCACCATAGGGAATCTCTACCTGTGGTGTGTCTTTGCAAAGTTAAAGGCTGATGTTGGGATGGAGTACTGAAGTGAGATTCCTCTGTAGGACTCAGCTTCCTCCAATCACTCTCCGACATGTGTGCCCTTCTTTCTTTGACTGAGTTGCACTGTGTTCTCAGGGTCAACCTCTGGCTACCTAAAGCTGGAGGCTGGGTCTCTTTGTTTGGCTTATTAGAGGGAAAGGTCAGGTTTGGGGCCTTGGGGTCCCAGGTTTGGCTGTGCCCAAAAGAATCCATCTGTGGGAGGTCCCTAACTACTTTTAAGGGGGCTCCCTCAGGAGTTTTTAAAGTTTTCACCTCACTAGGGCTACTAGTTTTGGTGCCCCTAATCTGTTGATGGGGGTGCTGTATTTGACAGGGGGCCCTTTGGGGGTCACTGTCCTTCTTGTCCTCTGCAGCCCTGGGCTGACTAAGGCAAGGTAGAGAGGAGCAGGTTACCTGCTCCAGACTAGGTCCCACCTGAGAAGGGTCCACTGCCATCAGAGGCTCTGTCAGGCCAGGCCTAACAACCTCTGGGACAGTTCCTTCATCAGGGGTAAGATCAGTTCCCTGAGGAGGCTGATCCTTTCCTAAAGTCTGGTGGGAGGGAGATTTCTCTTCCTCCTCAATGCTCTCAGTTTGGGTGGAGTGATCCATCATTTCAGGTTTCACTACCCATGTATCAGTTTGAGTTTGGGCTGTGGCCATCACAGCCCCACCAACCTTTTCAGGAGGAGACTCAGTTTGGGTATGGGCTGTTACCATCACAGCCCTACTACTCTTTTCAGGAGGGAAGTTAGCTACAGATGGGGCTGAGGTTTGCTCAGCCCTACCAACCTTTTCAGGAAGGACATCTTGGATTGGGGCTGTAGCCATTACAGCCCCACTAACCTTTCCATGGAGATTTACCATTTTAGAATGGGTTTGCTGTTCAACCTCAGCCCAGGCTGAGATTTCCAAATCATTACCAAGTAGGAAATCTACAGGCGAGTTTGCTGACACTGCCACTCTCTTTGGGCCAGTGACACCTCCCCAGCTAAGATTGACTACTGCCATGTGATGATTGGTTTCTATTCCATCAATGTTTGTCACCTGATATGTGGCATCAGGTAAAAGTTGCCTTTAGGGGACTAGACATTCAGCCACCATGGTGATGCTAGCCCCTGTGTCTCTAAAGGCCTCAACTTTCAAACCATTGATGAGGGGCTCCTGTCTATACTTGCTCAAAGTGTTTGGGCAAGCAGTGAAATTGGCAAACCCCATGCCAGTCTCATAGACAAGAGTATCTGAGGTAGGGGACCTGGTTAGGCCAGAATCCACCTGAGCTCCAAAAGTAAACCCACCCAAATTTTTGGGGGTGCTCCCACCACCTGGGGAACCACTGCTAACAGTGACAGGAGGTGTTGGGGCCTTACTTGGAGGTATAGTTTCCTTATTACCATTCTTTGGACAACAGCTGTCTGATTTCCAATGTCCAACCTGTTTACAGGCATGGCAGTAAGGCTTTTTCTCTGTAGAGGAAGTGTCATGGGACCCACCCTTTCCATTGGAGTTTTGGGGCCCTGGGGAAGTCTTCTCTTTGGATTTATCCCCACCTTTCTCTTGAGGCTTAGTAGTCTCTTTCTTTTGGTCACCACCCTGGTTCTTATGCCTGATCCTGGTTCTGACCCATTTGTCTGCCCTCTTACCCAATTCTTGTGGAGAGGTCAGATCAGAGTCCACCAGGTGCTGATTCAGAAGCTGATTTTGACAATTACTTAAGATTTGCTCTCTCATAATTAAATTATACAATCCTGTATAGTCTGTAACCTTACTTCCCAGCAACCAGCCCTCCAGAGCCTTAGTGGCACTTTCAACAAATTCAGACCAGTCCTGAGTCTGTGTCTTCTGGGTCTCTCTGAACATTAACCTGTACTGTTCAGTGGTTAAGCCCAACCCATCAATCAGAGCACTCTTTAGGACCAGGTAGTTTCTAGAATCCCCATCACTAACTGTGAGGAGTCTGTCTCGGCCTCTACCTTCAAAGGAGAGCCACAAGATTGCTGCCCACTGCTCCTGAGGGATCTGCTGTACTCTGCAGGCTCTCTCAAGTACAGTCATCCATTTGTGGATATCATCCCCAGCTTTGTAGGGGGGCACAATCTTACTCAGGTTTCTGCTATCAAAAGACCTGTCTTTATCCTTTTGGATAATGCTGCCACCAGTGGGTACTAACCCACTCTCTCTAGGCTGTCTTGCTCTACCAAGTTTCTCTTGGGCCAGGTCATCCTCTAATTCTTGCTTCTGGATCCTAAGCTCAGCCTCTCTCATTTTGGCTTCATGTTCCCTTCTCTGAGGGCTAGTCATCTCCCTTCTGGAGCGACCATGAGAGCCTCTAGAAGCTTGGGAGGTATTGGATTCACCTGAGTGATTCCTTCTCCTCCTTTGCTCCTGGTTATGTCCACTTGGGGGTCTGGGTAAGGTCATCCTTAGCTCAGTCCCAAATACACTTAAGTTAGCCTGGCTGAGCCTGCTGGCTGGCACCTGACTAAGTCTACCATCATCAGAATCACTGCTCCCCCCTTCTGTCTCCTCTTCTTCCTCCTCATCAGGCTGAGTGTCTCCAGTGACTTGGTCATCCTCATCTAGCTGGACTACAGGGACAGGGGTATCAGTATTGTCATCTTCAGTGGGAGAGCCTCCTTCAACATTCCCTGTGTGGTCTGCTTTAGAGGTCTTTAGAGCTTCAGACTGGTCTAAAAGCTCTCTAAGGTGGACTGTAGTAGGGGTTGAACCCGTCTTGAGACCTCTTGAGGCAAAAAGCTGCCTCAATTCCTTAAAATTAAGCATAGCAAATTTGGATGGTGCCCTTGGAGGGTCACTCTCAACAGGAGTAAGTCCAGTGGGCCCTTCTGCTCCAGACATTGCTCTAGTGTGGGTGGATATGTTGCAATCTACCTACACTGGTGTTTACCTACTAACCCAACCTATCTAGTAGTTGTAGTCAGGGTGTGCTACTACCCATACTCTACAACAACTAAGTTCAGTAGAACTTAAGTATACTAGTCTTGTTTTAATATGTACCTAGCAGGTACCTGTATGATCTTTCAAATGATACTCTCAAAGATTGTAAAGGTAAAACAACAGCAAGCTCAAATCCCAATCCGCTGCTCACCAATGTGAGAAGTTGGCCTGGTATATGATGCTCACTAGTTCTAGTGATCACCTTGTACCATGCCAAGCAACCCTTATGATGATTGGTTGTAAGTCAACCTTATAGACCAGCTATCCTAGAGGTAGCGTGGACAAAGCAGTCTTAGGCTAAACTCAGTAAAGGCATGTGAAGCAAGCTGTTTTACCATACACAATCCCCTTGAATACCAAATGAAAGGACACCACACAGATATATATTGAAAATATATATATATTTATTTACTACAAATATCCCCTATACTCTTTATGAGCACAGAAGCATAAGCGTCAAAACAAAACACAGTTTAAATACACAAAAGTTGCACAATATGGATGAGCCCTAGGGGCCACCTAAACCATATACTTAAATAGTGGTATAAGTACCACCAATCGGAAAGGAAGTAGTCCTAGGGCCTTGGGAATCGCTGGAGCTGATCGGGACTAGCAGTGACTAAGTCGGGAAAGGCCCGCGGGACTCGGGTGCAGTGCGTAAAGTGCACGCATATACCAATGCAATGTTAAAGGTGCGTAAAAGTTACAAAGTTAGTTTTTAAGGAACCTTCCGAGTCACCTAGAAGAACGAAACTTTAGACACAGACACTAGAGGTGTGTACCAGTGTAGGAACACCGGCATTGCTGAGTTACCTCACCCACAGGAAGCGGGTGCACAGGTGCGAAGTAATGTCGGGTTTCGTCACGCAGGTCGATGGTGCTTGGAGCTGAAGATGCTGCAGGCGGCTCGATGTGAAGAGTTCTGGTGGATCCAAGGGTGGATCTGAAGTGGTGAAGACCTGAAAGCAGAGGGGACAATGTTCAAAGTCAATAGCCAGTGACTACCGTGGAACCAGATTGGATCCAGGCGATGTCGGGTGCAAAGAGGTGATGAGGTGTAGCTTCTCTCTGCAGCCACGTGGACACGAAGAGGTCGAGGAGGTCCAGGAGTCGATCACGAGCTGTCCCACAAAGGCTCTAGCTGATGGTTGTGTCGGCTACTGGATCGGAGAAAACAGGCCTTGGCTAATGCAAGCCAGCAGGAAGTGGAAAAAGCTTATCACTCGGACCAGCAAGGACAGAGCGGGTGCTCTTTTTCACAGGAGCGAGGGCAACTCTGGAGCAACCAGACCCGCAGTGTTGATTGTCGATTTGGTCGCCAAGATGGCCGCTGACCACGTGGCAAGTGGCCGGGATGGCGCGTCGAGTGGCATGATGCAAAAGGGCCCCACACAGATTGTGGAGATGCTGAGGGGCTGATCTTCGGTGCAAGGGGTGCTCCGTTGTGGGGCTTTTCAAACCCCAAAGCACAGCGTAGAGGGTGCCTCGGGTGCTGCGCAGTCAGCCTCTCAGGGGTCTTTCAAAATGGCCGGTCCCACGTCTCTCGGTGCCTCCACGGGTCCCTTCTTTGCAGGGACTGTGGATCGGGCTGTGAGAAGTCTGGGAGTCTGGGTCTCATCAGGCTCTGGGCTCGGGCTCCGGCAGGAGGCGGTGGCAAAGCAGATGTCGAGTTGCTGGATGGTGCCTGTGTTCACAGGGTGGCCACTCCTAGGCCACAAGGGAGATGCTCTTCAGTCTTCTGTGCAGCAGAATGTTGAAGTCCAGTCGTCCTCTTAGTTTCAAGTTGATTCAGGATGATCTGAGGTGCTATGGCACTGCTCCCACTCTTATTCCCAATCTGAGGGGTGGATCACCTGCTAGGTCCCTCCTCTGGGTGGGACCAGGAAGGGGGGTGGTTACACCCCCTTTCCTTTGTCCAGCTCCTCGCCAGGACTGGGGCTGGTAATCCCCAGAGCCGGTTTGGACTGGCTTATGCACAGGGACACCTTGTGTGCCCCAGGCATGTCTGATTCGATTCAGCCCTGTCCTACCCAATACACAAAATCCTGTCTGGGGTGGTGCTCGCACCTCCCAAGGCAGGAAACGCTTTGTCCAAGCCTCCCTCGCTGGAAGGACTCCCAGCAGCAGGAGGTCAGACTTGTGTCTGTGGTGGCAGCATCCATTTTGTGATGCTGAGGCTCTGGTTAACTTTAACCGGGGTTAAGGCTATGTACATGTCGTGTCCCTCTAGAAGGGTGGAATGCTATCCCCGTCGACAGAACTGTCGAGGGGATCGTATTCCAAGTCGTATGACACCTTACTCGACATGTTTTGATAAAGCCAAACCAAAGTTAGCATATAACCGCGAGGATTATAATGCACTAAAGATTATATGGTATGGCAACATCCCGGAACAGCTAAGGGAGTTGTTCCCGACAGCTGCAGACAGGCTCAGCTCATGCTAGAGCACCATCTCACATGTAACCACGCACTCTGCTTCCAGGATTGCAGAGGCCTTCCATAGGAGTGGCTTATAGGTTAACATGTGTCCAGTTAAGGTTAGATATAGGGATACTATATCTAAGTAAGAGATGATTACACCAACTTACCCCAGCTGAGTGATCAGCCAGTTGTGTCAAATATGGAGGCCAGGCCAGGGGTGGCACAATACATGCTGCCGCCCCTGGTAGGCCTTGGCTACACCTATGCCCTGGGTACCTATGGTACACTGTTACAGGGGCCTATAAGGTGAACCAGTTCCAATTGTGTATGCACCTAGGGTACATGGAGTCCATTTTAAGGAGAGAGCAATTAGCCTGGGGCCTTGAATAGCTGGATCCCAGGCCAACTAAGTCAAAAGCCAGCTAAACACCAGGCAAAAAGTTTGGGGGTAACCATAGTCAGATATCCACCTTCCTACAGTCCTCCTCTCAGATGGAATCCTTTTAGATCGAACAACTGAGAACGCATGTTTAATGGTTATTGATTTAGGAAGAATAATGTAGTGAATACTTTGAGACTTTCTGACAAAGAGTGGTTGTGTGTCCATTAACTATTTCTGGATGAAACTTGGTTACTAAACATAATGTAGTGATTTGTTAAGATTGTTGTTGATGCTGTTCATGGGAAAGCCATGTTATTGATCTACAGTTGGACAACATCTCATATACGTATTCAGACACAGGTTTATTGAAGTTTATGTTGTTCTAAATCATTTATTGTATGCTTAGTCCTTTATTGATTTTGATTTAATTCGCTGGGCTTTTCTGCACCTTGCCCATTCCTTATTCTAATGCTATTGTCTTTGTGAACTATTTTTCCTAAGTGAACATAATTGGTCTTCACTCTAACGCCTTCCATGGATACAATAGTGCAGTTTTAACACAGTTTTCTCTAGGGAGGAATTTTAAGTTGGTGTCTGATGAAGGAGTTCAGTTCACCTCAGCAAAAATAGTGACATTTTTCGTTGTGGGATTAAATATAAACGGACATCCCTTCATCATCTTCAATTGAATGGGTGTGTGAGAAAGTGAGATGGATACCTTCAAAGTCTGGGCAATGGGTTTTGGCTGGTAGGTGGCCTGCAATACAAATTGGGATTACAGAATTAATCTGTACTCTGTTTGATAGGGCATTTTCCATTCTTCTTTCTAGGGAAGTGTACAGGGAATCAGATTTGTGTCTGCTTAGTTAAAAGTATATCATGAAAAGGGAACAGACTTGGAATTAGGTTGTGAATCAGTGTTCTGTAAGATATTGCCTGAGAAGGCCAGGACAGAAAAACGCTAAGATGTTGGTAACCAGGTAAAGTTGTTTGCAGCAGGAGAATGAGTGAAGTGTCCTGGTCATGTCTTAAAAGGTATGTCTAAGTGTTGTCTTCCTAGGGTAATTGAAAGTGTCAGTGACAGAACAGTTCAGGTGGGAAGAAACTGGGGGCATGTTAGCAAGCGGAGACATGATAATCCTACCTTAAAGGACGCTGTTATGTCAAGAAATGTAGTGACAGATGGAAGTAAAGATGTTGCCTCTGTAATCCTGAATAATCGATCAGCTCAAGAAGAAGGATGTCAAGCAAGGAGCTAAAGTAATACCATTATTATATTGTGTAATGTCTTTACATTCTGACAGCCCTCTCAAGTGTAATGGTAAACAAAAAACTGAGTTGCTTAAGCCACATTTTTACACATTTTTGGTTTTAGAGGATAGAGTTTTCTACATGTTGTTTTACTTGCCTCTGGTGTCTTGGTGTAATGTTTGTAAAGAAAGAAGCTATGTTATGACATTCGCTATGCAAACAAATGATGGACGGAATGCTGAATAAATCATACATTCATCCCCAGTCAAGCGATCTGGGTAAAATCCATTGTTATTTTGCTCACCATGCCACCCCAGTTTAGACCCAGCCATATGCAAATCAGTCTTGACCCTGTGCCTCATGGGAACAGTCCAGACTGAACCGATAAGCCAGTTCATCCCAAAACCGGAAACAAGCATTCTGGGACCCCTTTCTGGGTATTACCCTTCATCAGCCAGGCTATCTTGAATCCAGTGGCACAGTGAGCAAGGGACCCATGTCTGGGCATACCCATCCCACTTAGGGTGAAATGTGCTATGCAAACAAATGATGGACTGAATGATAAATAAATTATACATTCGCCCCCAGTCAAGAGATCTGGGTTAAATATTTTGTTCTTTTGCTCACCATGCCACTCCAGTTTAGACCCAGCAACATGCAAATCAGTCTTCATCCTGTCCCTTATGGGAACTTTCCAGACCTGAACTGACTAGCCAGGTCCTCCCTGGACCTTACAAGCATTCTTGGATCGGTTTCTGGATATTACCCTTCATCAGTCAGCCTAGCTCGAATCTAGTGGCACAGTGAGCAAGGGACCCCCGTCTGAGCATACCCATACCACTTAGGGTGAAATATGCTACACAAACAAAAAATGGATAGAATGCTGAATAAATTATATATTCACCCCCAGTCAAGAGATCTGGATTAAATCCATTGTTCTTTTGCTCACCATGCCACCCCAGTTGAGACCCACCCATATGCAAATCACTCTTGACCCTATGCCTCATGGGGACAGTCCTGACCAAACTGCCAAGCCAGGTCCTCCCTGGACCAGAAACAAGCATCCTGGGACCGGTTTCTGGGTATTACCCTTCATCAGCCAGGCTATCTTGTATCCAGTGGCAAAGTGAGCAAGGGACCCACGTCTGGGCATACCTATCTCACTTAGGGTGAAATGTGATACGCAAACAAATGATGAACGGAATGCTAAATAAATCATACATTCACCCCCAGTCAAGAGATCTGGGTTAAATCCATCGTTCTTTTGCTCACCATGCCACCCCAGTTTAGACACAGCCATATGTATATAAGTCTTCACCCTGTGCCTCATGAGAACAGTCCAGACGGAACTGACAAGCCAGGTCCTCCCTGGACTGGAAACAAGCATCTGTTTCTGGGTAAGACCCTTCATCAGCAAGACTAGCTTGAATCCAGTAGCACAGTGAGCAAGGGACCCTGGTTTGGGCATACCCATCCCACTTAGGGTGAAATGTAAACGTGGGTGTACTTGTAAAGCGCACTGTGACTCCAAGGAGTATCCTGGCGCTGAAGACCGCTGGGGAACCCGTCCTGGTTTTCCCTGTGAGATGGTCCCTTTCTGGGTATCTCCAAGGTGAAACCAGGCATCCCCAGCGTCTGTGGGGGGCCGTTGTAGAGATGAGGCAAGCTTAATGCCCAGAGTTGCCGAGTGTGTTCCCTGGTTAGAGTAGGCACCGAGGCGAGAATTATCGAGTCCGTTTGACCCTGGTCCACGACCCTGCAGCGTCGGGAATTGAACCCTAGTCCCGGGCCGTTCTCTGCTTACGGGTCTGCCGCCTCTAACCAGTGAGCCACACCACACTTATGTGCTACGCAAACAAATGATGGACTTAAAGCTGAATAAAATCGTCTAAGAGCTTCCGTTTGAGATGAATGTGCTGAATGTGTTCTAGTGCTCCGGCCCACCATTGTGGAACAAAGTGATTGTCTTCCATCTTATTGGCAGGGCATGAGTGAGAGCGGAGAATTAGTACATTGGACTACCTGTCCAGATTTACTAGAATTTTGAGTTGGGATTGTGCCACTTTAGTGGCACAGTCACAACACAAAATCCACGTGGGAATTTACCAAACCACACAAAACCAAGATTTGTGTGGCTTTGCATGGCATTTTATCCTAAGAAGGCTTTACAGTAGTGGAGCATCGCATTCCTGTGTATCCACCCACGTATTTTGATGCAAAAACATATTTACTGAAATTAGTAAACATGTGATTGCACCAAAATAGTGCACCTAACATAGACTTGTATAGCAAGTAAAACATTTCTTTATTTCTCCTCAATGCTTCTTCTTTGCATGTGTGCTGCATTCTGCAGGACACATGCAAAGAGGAATAAGCCTCTGAGAATAGCATTTGTGCAAGAAGATATTCCTTCCTGCACAAATACTATTCTGACCACAATAAAGTCTACCTTGGGTTGTGGAGTAAGGGTGCATGCGTTGGTGCTAGGCATCCAGAAGTGCACTAGCACTATAGGGGAGTAGAACTAAGCCACATCTTAGTAGATATGGCACATTTCTGCTCTCTTCCTTTGACATAATTCAGCACAACAACTTCCCTTACTGCATTGCATCAAAGTTTAGTAAATTGGGGCTTTAGTCTGGATAGGTATATGCTACACTAAAATTCTTCTTGGAGATGTAAAATGAAAGATTATGGCAGCGTTCTGCATGCCACTGTTTTTACTAAGCATTGAATTCAGTGCGCTCAAAGTGATGACGAAAAACACATTTTAAGGAGAAGGCATGATAGAGTCTGAATAATGGGTTCACAGATCCTCATTCAAGATCTCTGTACTATGCGGACTTCAATTAAAGCAGGCATGAATAATTCAGTTGTAAACTGTTTATTGAAGCTCTGGTGATGGGACGCAGGCCTCACTTTACATATAAGGATGTTCCACAGTCTAGGACCTTGAACTCCCATGGATCTGCCTACATGCTCCAGTTTCTTGAAATATCCTTTTTTTGTTCTAATATCTTTATTGATTTAAAAAAGACATATAAATAGTTAAGATGCAATAAAAAGCAATACACTGACAGAGAGCAATACAAACAACAGTGTAAATAATGTCAAGTATAGCCCCTACAGAACAATTCGATTAGTATGTTGTAACAATAAAGAAAATAAAAAAACGTAGAGAAACCATACAAAAAAGTCAGGTGCATCACTTTAATAAATCATTATCATAAGAAAAAGGAAGAAGGAAAAAGAGAAAGAAAGGAAGAAAGAGAGACGAGAGAGCGAGCCTCCTGCTGCCACAAGGCGGGAAAAAGAAATTAAGGAGAAGACAGAAAGGGATATTGTTCTACCATGCCTTGTGAAGCTAAGTCCACATATCTATCTAAAGATCTTTATTCCCCACAAGAAATAGAGGGGGAAAAATGATTCTCTTCCACAGAGGTATGAGCCCCACAGAGAAAAGAGACCCAAGCCCACCATGTATGATACGATATGGACCCTAATGATTTCCACTCCGTAAGTATAATCTTCACCGCAATTGTCAACAACAAGTCTAATAACTGCATATCTAAAGAATACAACGGCAATGGCGACATTGCAGCCCATGGACCCAACAGAATTAAAGGTAACGAGAGCTGAAATTGGATGTTAGAGATTACCACAAGATGTTTGCGACCCAGCTTCCTTAAGGGTTGGAGTAACGAACATTCAAAAACCATGTGTTGATGGGTGCCAGCGGCTGAATTACAACTCCAACAGCGATCATTATCCTTAGGTTCAAGTGAATACAAGCGTACCGGGGTCCAATGTCACAGATTGAGAGAAAAAAACTTAGACTGAATAGAGAAGGAGCAATTTTATTACGTAGGGAAAGTTTCCCAAAAATTTGCCAAGTTTCTGGTGAAATATGTTTTAAAATATCGTGGTCAAAATGATGTAGCCATTTCTGTTGTGTAACAGTAATCAACAGAGGCGGTGTGGTGGATACAAATGTATAGATTTTAGAGGCGACATGCCCCGTGTTGTGCCACATAGATATGAGGCAAACTGTATGTGAATCTGGATCAAAATGAACCTTAGCTACAGCAACTTTTATTTTTAAGAAGGTATAACAATCTAAATTATTGAGAGAATACTGCCTAGATAAGAAGGAAAAAGGCAATGGATGATGGGATGGACCATAAAGATGTTTAACTAGCATGATACCTTTGTTAGCCCAATAGGCCACTGTTGTCGAATTAAGATCAATCTTAATTTTAGGATTGTGCCACAAAGAAGACCATCGAGATTTGTGGGTTGGCTGAGATACTTTTTTATCGATAGCCTTCAAGGCAGCAATGGTATCTAAAATATTATCACGAGAAAAAGGACGCAGTTAAAAAGGAGGAGTTAGGTAGAGTAGAAGACAATTCTCGCTCAATAAATACCCACGGTGGAATATGCAGAGAATCTGTAGAGAACCAAAGAGCCCCTTGGGAGGTTAAAAAAGCCATTTGTTAATGTTCCAGTCTGAAAAATTACAACCTCCCATATCATAAGGTTTCCTCAAATGTTTATAGGCTATTCTGGCTCGCTTATCACTCCAGAAGAATTTTGAAGCGAGGGAATCAATTTCATGAAAAAAAGATGAAGACAACTAAACAGGACGCATTGAGGACACAAAATTAATAATGGGAGTTATCATCATCTTCAAAGTTTGAAGATGTCCCCTCCACGAAATATATTTAGGTGACCAGGTATCCAACAATTGTCGAACCTTAACTAAAATTTGAGATTCATTATACGAGATTGTGTCTGTTAAAGTATGACAAAACCAAATCCCCCAATATTTCATATGTTTTGATTGCCATTTAAAGCCAGCAGATCCCATGTGTTCAGGGAAACAATACGCGTTAATGGAAAACATCTCCGTCTTATCTTAATTGAGAGTATATCCTGAAACACTAGAAAATACATTATAAGTCTCGGAATGGCAGGAATTACATTAACTATATAATCAGAAAAATGAGCACATCATCTGCATAGGCAGCTGTTTTGATAAAGGTTGAACCAAATTGAAAACCTTTACTGTCTTGATTAAGATTAAGTAATCGAAGAAGAGGGTCAATAGATAACAAGAAAAGAAGAGGCAATAACGGGCACCCTTGTCTAGTACCCTGACATAGATTAATAAAGGAAGAAATAGCTCCATTAACCCTGATATTTGCCCTAGGTTGCGCGTACAAAGACATCACCATATTGACAAAGGAATCCCCAACATTATGATATTGAAGCACTGCATATAAAAACGGCCAAGAGACCTTGTCAAAAGCCTTTTCGGCGTCGAGGGCAATAGCTGCCGAAGGAAGGTTAGATAACTTTGCTTACCCAGGATATGGCAAAATGTTCGGATATTATCCCTAGCCAACCTGCCCTTAAGAAAGCCAGTCTGCGATGAGTGAATAAGCGAAGGAATATGTGGTTCTAGACGTTTGGCCAAGATTTTGGCGAAAAATTTTGCTTCCATATTTGGAAGGGATATGGGGCGAAAATGTTTAGGTTCCGAGTGATCTTTACCCTCTTTAAGGTTTACCACAATAGTAGCCTCAGCCGCAGAGCCGGAAACCGAACCTGACGAGACAAAATCATCAAAAACCTCCTTGAGACGAGATACTAAAGATGGGAGAAGTCTTATAAAAAGAATGGGAAACCCATCCGGACCCAGAGCTTTCCCTGAGCAAGTGGCTTTAATAGCCTGGATAATTTCTTCAGAATTAATCGGTCCCCCCAACTTTACCCCATCATCATCAGAAACAGTAGGAATCAAATTCCAAAATTGTTGACATTGCTCAAGAGAGGATTGATTATGGGGAGTGTATAATTTACTATAATATTCACGAAAAACCTCAAGAATCTCTTTAGTTTGAAATTTCCTAACTCCAGAACTGTCATTTATACAAGATAACCTCTCTGATCTGATATTAGAATCATGGTATTTTAACGCAGCCGCCAATACTTTCCCTGCTCGGTTCTTCAGGAGCAGCTGTTTGGACTTCTGCACCTGAACACAAATGTGAGCTCTCTTAGTTACAATAGAGTTGTAAGAATATTTTAGATTCTTGATATCCTGTAAAATCACTTTATCTTTAGAATTCCTATATAGGGATTCTTTCTGTTTAATAGTATCCGCTAGGGCAGAGAGTTCTTTCTTAATATCCGAATTCCTTTTTGCCATTTTTTTTAATAAACTGTCCCCTAATTTTACACTAAAATGCATCCCATAGAACCACTAGAGAGCTAACAGAGGACTCATTCTCAAGGAAAAAATTTGCAATATCCCTATTAAGCAAATCAACCTGAATCTGATCATACAAGATCTTTGAATCTAGGCGCCAAGTGTGTGGCTCCCTATTTTCTGACAAATTCAGAAGCGTAAACGAAACCGCTGAATGATCAGAGACAAGTATAGGATGGATGACAGGATTCAATGAATATTTTAGGAGTACTGAGTGAACCAGAAGATAGTCAATACGAGAAAAGCTAGAGTGGGGAGAAGAAAAAAGGTGAAGTCACTACCGGTGGGATTATGCTATCTCCAAACATCAGTAAGATTTGAGGAGGAACACATGTTAGTCATCTGTTTGTGGGCCCTAGGAGGACAAAACCTAAAAGCAGAGTGTCTGTCCAAGATGGGATCCATTGGAAGATTAAAGTCCCCTCCAACGACCAAATTGCCATTATGAGGGACTTCTGAAAGCTTTTTAGTAATAAAACGCCAAAAGGACGGGTCATCACCATTAGGTGCATAAATATTCATAACATAAATTTCTAGAGAACCATTGGATAATCGAGTCAGCAACCACCTACCCTCAGAGTCATGCTCCGCAGTAACAATAGTCAATCCAGAGTTTTTGGAAATCATAGTCACAACTCCATTCTTCTTACCAGAAGCCTCAGAACAAGCAACATCAAGAACCCACTCCTTCCGCAACAATAAAGCTTCTTTATACACTATTTTGGTTTCTTGCAGTAATACTAAATAGCTAGAAAGGCTTTTACAGTAATCCCAAATTTTCGCCCTCTTCACAGGGTGATTCAAACCATGCACATTGAGTGCTAAAGCATTCAAACCTGGCATAATAGTGAAGAATCAACATACCATATATTATTTGGTCCAAGAGAAAGGAAACTCATAATATCAGGATCCACAAAATGAAGAGAAAACAAAACCATTGGAAACACAAAAAATAGATTGCAGTAGGAGACTCTAGAAAAGAAGGAATAAGTGAAGATTAGAAGAAAAGGAAAAGCGAAGAGAAAAAAGAGAGCAAAGCACAGCATAGAAGAGAAGAGAGACCCCACCAGGGGAAGTCTATAGTAGACAAAGTGTTATGCCCTGCTTAGGTCGGCTCGGAAAATCTTCCCTCTCCTACCGCTAACATCGAGGAAGCTGCTGATTCAGGGTCTTATAACTTCCAGACTCGATTATAGCAACGCCATTTTTTTGGGCGCCCCTGAATCGACCCTCAAGACCCTTCAACAGGTCCAAAATGCAGCGGCAAGGCTGCTTATGGACATCCCGAGGACACAATCAGCGAAACCGGCATTGAAGGCGCTGCATTGGCTCCCTGTGCGGGAGAGAGTGACCTTTAAGGCACTTTGTACTGCCCATAAAATCCTCGCAGGTAAAGGCCCCCTCATTCTAAAAAACCTAGTCACTCCATACAAAGCAAGCAGAACGCTGCGATCAGAGAGGAAACATCTCTTGCTAGTTCCTAGAGTGAAAAAGGCCCGCACAGGCGGGAGAAGATTTTCATTTAATACGGCAAAGCTTTGGAACTCGCTTCCTCTAAAACTACGCGCTGAGCCATGCACACTGCGTTTCCGCAAAGGTCTTAAAACCTTTTTGTTTCCTGTATAATGCGTCAATCCTGCCCCCATTACCATCGGATGTTGTCTGGAAAGCGCCGGGATGCCCAAGGGTAGCTGCGCGCTATACAAGATTTTAAATAAATAAAAATAAAAATGCATACGAGGGAAGAACATGAAGGAGCAACCAAGGAGGCCAGCAAAAACACCAACCGCCTAATAAAAAGGAAGCAATAGAGAGTAAGAAGTGTAGGCAGCAGAAAAAGGCAACTCGAAATAAATATATAAATATATGCTATGATTTAATAAAAACAGTTGATCAAATGAGGAGCTATCAATCAATATGAACAACAATTAAGAAGAAAAACGTATGTAGTATTCGTCCTATGCAATATAAGGCAAAGCGAAATATATATATATTACTATTGAACAAAATATGAAAAAGGTAACGTATATAAATAGATATAAAATCACATAAAATTGCATACCTAGGGGTCGTGTTTGATGAAGGAGGGACCTGGGCCGCACAACATAAGGTCAAAATTAATGTGATGTCTAAAGCAATTGCGGCAGTAAATGGTTTTACAGCAGCTAGGGGCAAAACCGGTAGAGGCTATTTTAAAAATATACAAATCTAAGTGTATAGCAATAGCGATGTATGGCTCATCCATTTGTTTCTACGCAAACTATTGTCGGTCCCCCAATCCACCCCAACCGTTACTGTACATCAAGAATTAGGGATGAGCTACTTAACGGATAAACTAAAGTTAACCTCAGTAATTTGCTGGTTAAAAATGTGGCTTAATCCACAACTTCTATTTAACAAGGTAAGAGAGTTAAGGGATTATATCCACTGCTGTGGATGGAAGGGTACTCCCAGTCCCCTAGGCAAGTAGCTATATAACAATAAGAAGGAGTACCACCAAAAATAAGGCTGAAACAGCCAATATTGGTGGGATGAGACACTAGTGTAAAAGAAGAAGTCCTCCTTTGTTTTTAAGGAACCCCTCACTCACCGACCTGGTCGGTGACATGCTTCATCATCGGGGCCACCTTGACAGCCGAGTGCCGCCAAGGTGTGCTACAACACCTGAATACAGTGGAGCGGGTATGTGAGTGATGAATGTGAAAAATAGTCAGTGAGTTAAAAATTGTCCTGGTATAACTTTTACCAAATATATTTTATTCTGAAGCTACTGGACAATATTAAAAACAGTGATGATACAATAAAGGCTTTAATCAGACCTAGTGTATCTTTGATATGTGCTGGGTCTACATGTTTCAAACCATATGGGATTACCGGTTTTTCATCAGGACCAAAAATGATGTAAAGGAGTTGGGTGGTCAGGGTACACTAACACCCTGCCATACCTGCAACCCTTTCAGACCCAAAAATAGCGATTTGCTAAGTGGGTAAAAAATAATAATAATAGTAACCCGGAAGTGGTTACATAAAAAGGAACAAACCTGTAAAAGAAAGAACATTATCACTTATAAAGGTTAATTACGTGCCTGTAACGTAGTGGAGTGACGTAGTCCGTTCTGTCTGTGACTCATTCCACATTCAGTGGTGCGAATAAACCATGGTGCGGTGTGTCAGCATAGTTTTCTATATTTATAACCAAGTGTTACTTGGTAGGGCACACCTATCAATATGGGTGTGAGTGAGCACGCATGCGTAGTTCTATATTTTAAACCACTTCTGTCACAAATTTGGTAGTGCGTGCCTCAGTCATAATTCTATCTATTTTGTGTCAAGAATTACCGACGTGAAGAAATGCCAACTTGATCCAAAACCACAAATAACATATAACAAAACACCACAATACACACATAGTTTTTAGAAAAGAAAAACACTTACTCCTCAATGGAGGAAGGTTTGCCTCACGGGGATATGAGGGGGAGTTACAGAGTTCAAAACGTATTCTGTGTGAGAAAGATAAAGGGACATGGAGAGTGATTCAAAGGAGAGTCTCCAGTACCGTTTTATTTACCTCCTCGGCAGTTAGAAGGGGTTTGGAATCCGAGGTATTCCTGCTAGGGCGGATTCTACTTACAGTTTCTCCGTTCCGAAATTGGCCGATAACCTACTTCTCTCCCTCCGTGCACCCGCACTGGAGAAAGAATCGGCGTCTGTAGTTAAAGGGAGCCGCCATTGTGGGCGGGGAGGGCGTGGCCAGGACAGTAGCGCGCGATGACGTCACGTGCGTGCGTGATCGTCATACGCGCGTCTGATTGCCATGGCGACAGGGCAAAACAAACTCCGTGATCGGAGACAAAAGGAGCCTCCGTGCTCGGGCACAGTTTATATTAAAACAGGCAGCGTAATCCTTAAACTTCGTGTGAGGGAAAAGGGATGCACAGTTTGGACATTATCGAGCAAGGAGATTTTAGCACTGAGCAATTTGACTTTAACCATAGAATCATAAGGGACTGTATGGCTCTGGATGGTGCAAACAAAATCACTTGGTTGTATTATATAAAGAATTCATTAGCAACAGTGGGCTGTCAGGATCTTTTTGACCACCCGGTTAAGATCGTGAGTGCGGATCTGTTGCGGGTTAGAACACAGCTTTTGAATGTGTGGTCAAGTGAGCGAGAAGAGTTGGAGTTAAGAAAAACGACTGCTAGAACACACTATCTTTTAACGACTGTGCCTAGGATGGAACCATATCTGGAAATTGTAAATAGGCCTTTCCACCGTTTGCTTTTAACTAGGTTCCGGTTTGACATTATACACTTCTTTCTAGGTGATTCACAAGGGTGGTGTAAACAAAATGAGCTATGTCCTTGTACCTGTGACATATATAATAATTCTTTATTTGATTTAAAACAAATCATAAAAGGGTGGACTTACCACCATGCAAGAGATATTTACATCATAAAAACATCATCATAAAAACAACACAGAATAAATTTTACCTGTGACAATTTTTTTTTTGTGACAATTTTTCAGCTCAAGATACAATGCATTTCACCATGTTCTGTGAACACTATAACGAAATTAGAAAGAAGTTCCTATTTCCTATTTTAAAGAGAAAGGCATTTACTCGGGTTAAACCAGCCCTAATGTATCTCCAACTCCTAAATGAGCCCTGTGAAATCTTTTACATAGCTAGTTTTTTAATGGCGGCTGTGAGAATTAGAAAGCGACGCAACTGATTGTTTTTTTTAGATCTTTTATATATATTTATGTTTTTACAAGAGTAGTGTATATTTCTGCATTACAAGATGAATTTTATGAATTATTCTAACTATTCTGGCTAAATGTTTGTTTTGTAGGGGTCTATATTTGAATGTTCTGTACTTTTATGGTTTTATTTAACCAAATAAAGTGATTTGACTTTACTTGACTTGACTATAAAATCACATAAGCAAAGGAGAATTCATATGCAACAATTCATATATCATATTAATGAAAGGCAACTAGAAATAAATAAGCAGTTCATAATATTATCAGGCTATCTAATAACAGTGGAGAATAAAGGGTATGGGAACATTGGAATGTGGTACACAACATAAAAATAATGAAACCACATATTCAAGTGTGAAATATAAACTAATAGCCTCAAATACCTATGAATGAATAGAAAAACACTGCAGAATACACTTACAGAATGACAGACATGCAGGAACAAGAGAACAGAGATTGATATAGATCACAAACAAAACATCAGTACATCATACATATACATATTAGCTACCTAAGTTGAGAAAGAGAAAAAGAGAAGTACCTATTGAACACATTAGACTATGATTTACCAGGGACCTAGGACCTAAAGCAAGAAATGACAGTAGCTCCCCAGCAAAACCTAACAAACAAGAAATGGGAGAAAATACTCTACAAAACAATAGAAAAGGAGAGAAGGAAAGCAGACCAAAGAGAACAGTAGTAAAGAACACAGTTGCTGGAGCTATAGATAAAAAGAGAAAAAAATAATAGTATGGATAGAATATCATCTTGTACCATGGAAGCAGAACCTGCAAAGAAAAGGTTAGAACATACATAGAGCTGCAAGTGTCAGCAAACAAATCTCCTAAAGTAGTAACAGTTACCCTAGCTTATTGTAGGGATACTAGTAATAAGTAAGAGCAAAATTCCAGAAATCTCACAAGAAATGCTCAGGACCCAGAAGGACCAGGAGAAGAAGCAGACTCCATTTGGGATTCAGTCTGATTAACCAAAAAGGTAGACAACTCAGAAGGTTCATAAAATATCTGAGTGCGACCTCTGAAGGTTATTCAAAACCGTGAGGGACCAGCAAAAGAAAAAGGAATGTTCATGTCCGGAAGTCTTCTTCGAAGGTTGAGAAATCCTTTCCGCCTGATGACAGAATCTCTAGCAATATCCTGGGAAATAGCAATTCTGTGGCCTTCCCAAGTAATCGCTTTAATTTTCCTCATCTGCGCCAAAATTTGCTCAGTATGTTGATGCCTCAATGGTTTGAAGACCACCGGTCTAGGATGTGGTGAAGACTTAGACCTAAATGTTGGAACCCTGTGTGCACGCTCTATTTCAAACTCTCTCTGAAAAGAAATATTCAGCACAGTAGGGATCCAATTGAGCAAAAATTCTAGCATTGATGGTGCTGTTTTTTCTGATTCCTCAGGTAAACCAAATATACATAGATTACTTCTACGATTCCTGTCCTCCTGCCCTGTAAGATCTCTCCGTAAAGCAATCAGGGAGCGCTTAATATTCTGCATGGATTTAACCTGTTAATGTGAGGAATCCTCCACAACACTTATCCATGATCCCGCATTGGAAACACAAAGTGTTAAGTTCTTGAAGTCATTCCTGATAGCCGCAACTTCAACCTGAAGTAAATCTGTATTTGTTTTAGTGCTCTGCGCAATATCATGAACAGCGTTGAGACGAGAGAGAATAGCATCTAAGGTAGTACCAGAGTCTTATGGTACAAGCTCCGGAGTAGGAGAAGCTTGCTTAGATCTTTTAAGGTTTCCTTTAGAATCTTTGGTTTTGGGAGAAAGACCCATACTGTCTGCCATTGGAGAAACAAAGAGAATAGAGGCAAATGTGGAAGCACTCAGCGAGTATTTGCTTCCGCCAAAATAGCAGCAGAAACCTCACTGTTAGAGGTCATTTTCTTGGAGAACAACGGTGTGGGTAAGTCTGTCACTATATAAGTCTCTTATTACTCTTCAACAACAAGCTGAATACAGCACACACATCTGTACACAGAGAATAGTAGCCAGAAGAGCAGCAGAAAAACCAATTCCATATGGCAGACCACAAAAAATATAATGGTGCGTTCCACTGTTTGGCAACGTTACTGAGATAATGCCAGAGCAGAAACAAGCATGTTGAATAGGCAAACACAAGGAGAATGCATGGCAAAGCCGGTATCAACTGCAGGAGAAAGCTGTGACTAAAGCATTAAGTACTTGAGTAGTGCGTCAAGCATAAAGACGTGCACATGAGTATTCCGTTGTAAAAGCAGCATTGCGAAGCGCAAAAGCAATAGATAAGCGATGACTGAAAAGCACTTCTGAAAAGGCAGAGCCAGACGAAAGATAGTACTTATCGGTAGAGCTCCGCCGTTCCACTCATGCTGCTCGTGCTGCCATTTTGAGGTTTGCTTCTGAGGGAACAACAAACACGAAGATTATGGAGACCAGAGCACACAGCAGCCTCTACAAAACTGCCATCAACACTCCTTCCGCATTCCGCTGCCAGAATCCGTCATTCCTGAAGGCAAGGAAGGGCTCAGTCACATATTAAATTGCGTGACCTCCCGGCGATGCGACGGAGCTCAAAGGAATGCGGCCATCTTGGCTGCTCGCAAGCCACGCCCCGTCTTCTTGAAATATCCTTGATTGATCCTTGTGGAATGAAATACTTTAATTGGATGGAGTTTGAAATGCTTACTTAATGGAACGTTTGGCCTGAAGGGATGTTACTGAACTCTATGTGCATCAATTTGTCTGACAACTCAGAGACTAGACCTCTTACAGCACTTTAGATTGGTCAAGGTGTACTTCTTAATCAAGACAATCTACTGAAGCCCTGAATTTTGACTAGATTTTCAAACAAGGTTTGAGAAAGTTCCAAAAAACGCCAACAGCTTTGCTTGATTTAAAATGCCAATTGCAAAAAAATGATAATAGTAATGTTTTGCTTTGGCCTATTTATTAATCCTGTGTTCCTGAGAAATGTGTTGGCTGCTGCTCCTTAACAGATAGGATAAGTTTCTCAGGGTGAGTGCTGTCAACTCCCTGCTTAGCAACAGCATGCCTTGTAACTATCAGGCCAAACTGCTGGTTGTTTATGATGCCAATCAGTAAAATCAGTATGCAAATGGGGACTTGAGCCATCTACTGACCTGGGAGGTCGCTTTCTTTTGGGGGGCTGTGGACGCTTGCAGCCGAGTGCTGCTTTGCCCTGACACCGGACCCTGTTGACGCTCGCATCCCGATCACCGCGGAGAGGCGGTAGATCGGGAACTACACATCCCAGCAACCTTAGCGCCCAGGAAGGCGCGCATCCAGCATCCTGCCCCGCCCCCGGAGGTGCGCTTAAGGACAGCGCGAGCCCCGGGGGAGCGGGGGACTTGAGCCATCTACTGACCTGGGAGGTCGCTTTCTTTTGGGGGGCTGTGGACGCTTGCAGCTGAGTGCTGCTTTGCCCTGACACCGGACCCTGTTGACGCTCGCATCCCGATCACCGCGGAGAGGCGGTAGATCGGGAACTACACATCCCAGCAACCTTAGCGCCCAGGAAGGCGCGCATCCAGCATCCTGCCCCGCCCCCGGAGGTGCGCTTAAGGACAGCGCGAGCCCCGGGGGAGCGGGGGACTTGAGCCATCTACTGACCTGGGAGGTCGCTTTCTTTTGGGGGGCTGTGGACGCTTGCAGCCGAGTGCTGCTTTGCCCTGACACCGGACCCTGTTGACGCTCGCATCCCGATCACCGCGGAGAGGCGGTAGATCGGGAACTACACATCCCAGCAACCTTAGCGCCCAGGAAGGCGCGCATCCAGCATCCTGCCCCGCCCCCGGAGGTGCACTTAAGGACAGCGCGAGCCCCCGCGTCGCGGGATCGCGCGCGGGTTGGCGCCCGGGGCTAAGCCCGGGCAAAGGGCGGGCCCTCTGTGGCCCTCAGAGGACCTGAGGAGGACGGGGCGGGCCACCCCACTTGGTCCTAACATAAGAGGTACTGAGACATTATACCTTATCCATATCTATGTTCAGCTGTCCAGTGTCGTAATCAGGCCCTACGTACTCCTCCTATGATGTCTATTTGGGAAGAGCTTAATGCTGTGTGCGGCACAAACTATGTCCCTGATTTATTAACCCCCCCCAGAGTGGGGAAAGACACTGATCTTATAAACTGTACCACCCAGGCTGTACCTGTATCCCCTGATTTAATCCTGTTGAACAACGAGGAAACTCCATTAAATGTTGATCCATTAAATGTCGATCTAATGTGCTGTAGCTCCCCATCCTTCCCTGCCAATCCAATTGTATTAACGCCATATAAAGCAGGGACTACTTTAAATAACCCTGTTCCCCCCCTCCAACCGACCCTATTGGCCCAATTTGAGCAATTGTTGAATGTTGCTCTGTTACCCTTGGTCACTAAAATTAAGGAGTTGGGAGACAGGTTGACCAGTGTTGAACAAATAATAAAAAGGATTCACCCACCAACTGTTAATTCTGCTGTTTCCCAAGGTTCCACGCTCTCTACAAACCCTGACAAGCCTATTTCCATTGAACACAGGAAAGCACCAACAATTGACCCTGCCCTGAGCATACCCTTCCCAAGGGGCCGTAATAATACTCCTAAACCTACTAGTGCCCCTTTTAAAGCCTTTAGATATCCTCAGGCAAGAAGGCATCGATTTAATTTACCCCCTGAAGCCGCCCCCTACGTGTCCGTTCTTTCCGGGGTGCCTGAACTTGGTCAGGGCAATCACGAAACAAGCGAGGATCTGTTAAATAAGACCATCTTTTGGCTTAATAACAACAGACCGCTGCCGCCCGCCTTAGATGGCGGAATTTTGAGCGTCAGGAGGGTGGGGTGGCTAGGCAGATTGCCTAAAGACATTTCGGGAGACCTGATATTAATCAGATTTAAACACAGGAACATTGTCCCCTATTTAAGACTTTCTCAACCAAAACCCGGAGATGGCCCTATTTCTACTTGGGACTTGTTTTACTTTTACCCGGGCCCCAGAGTAATGAACAATAACACTTGGTGAATGGAACAGTTTTTAAAACTAGTGATAAAATTTAGGAAAACCTTAGACTGACATGGGGAAAAAAAAAAAAAGAAAAAAAAAAGGCATTCCTGTTTTTTTTTTTTTTTTTTTTTGTCATTTTGTTAAAGCGCACTTTTTAATAGTTCTCTTACCAATGATTTTAACTTCCTACCGAGTATTGGATCACTTTTTAACTGAAATCTTTCTTGTTTTTTAAGTATAATGTTTTATAAACTCTGTATAACAATGTATGCTTATATGATATTTTTATGAATATCGAATAAAGCTTATTTTGAACCTTTGAACCAGTATGCAAATTCCACAAACATAAGCAAGCCAGCTAATGTGTGAACTATTCCCAGAATGCATCATGTCACTTCCCCGCAGAACCATGTGCTCTCAAAGCACATTTACATTGTCTCCGATTGTAAGCTGCAGGCTTGGCTTCCCATTGGTCTCAGCACGGAGGTTGTTAGTAGGCGCCTCTTAGTACCTGATCAGAACACTCAAGGGCTTCTGCAAGATGAAATCATCTCTCTATATAAGGGAACTTTTTCAAAGTTTGAACTTCCTTTAGAGTATGGCTATTCAATTTTTTAAATTGAAAATATTGCGTTCTCGCAGATTTCCTGCAGCTGACTTATTAGACCCAGCCGTAGGTGCTCTGTTAAAGGATAACATTTTGTGTCTGGCAAATGCCCATATTAGTTTCTCCAGTAAGGCAGCTGTGCATGCCAAGGCCCCCTGTACAGCTGACAAGAGTTTACCTACATGAAGTGGAAAGATTCACTAGTAAAAACTACTAAAAACATTAGTGAAAATGTAGAAAACAATTATGTGTAAACACCACAAAAGTACTTTTTTACGTACTTTTACATGCCTTTGTGATTCAGCCCCATAACGTGTTTTTTAGACTGCATATGCTTCCAACAGTCAAGTAGCAGAAAGAAATTCTCTGCTAAAAATCTTATAATTTCAGCTGCAACTATAATTAGAAATATGAGCCTGATGTAATGGGCGGCAGAGGACCTAACATCTGTCACCCTGTGGACAACCGCCTGCCATTTGTGAGATCACCCCTGGCCTACTGTGATCTGTGTGCCATCACAGGTGGCCGTGTCACTACAGCTTCTGTCAAGGCATTGAAAATGTTTCAGGGGTCCGCTAACCAAACCTTTTTGTTTTTCATAAACAAACTCCTAAAGAGAGAGTATTAATGACACCCAGGAAGTTTTTGCCCAGAATGTGGAGCTCATTAGTATGTTTGTTCTGTTCAGGTTTTCCCTGACAGTCCTGAACAGAACCACCAACCCCCCCCCCCCCCCACCCCCATCAGATTGTCCGCTCTAAATAAGGCGGGAGATCCGATTATCTTAAACTGATGGCCCCTACTCAGCCAGGCTGTCAGTGTAAGGTTTACAACGTCAAAGCCAGCAGCTGCACCACCATCCGAAACCTAAAGGTCCCCCCAACTCAAAACAGAGCAAGCAGACCAGTGGTCCGATGGAGAGGGTACTGTTCCACAAACCTTTGTGATGGAGTACTCTGTCGACCAAAAACCAGGCCCTAAATGTTATTATTGGTGAAGTTAATGCACAATTAATGTGTACAGGTTTGGTCGTTATGGGATATAAAATAATATCTCCCCACAATTCTCCATAGTCAACTTAAAAAGAATACACAATTCTGGATTGAGTGCCTCAGTGCTTCATACCTTATGATTATGCAGCTCGGTGAGCACACACCAAAGTAAGGTGGTTAAGGTGGTTAAGTGGAGAAGTGTGGCTCACTGGTTAGATCAGGCAGACCCTGAAGCAGAGGTCAGACCCGGGACCAGGGTTCAATTCCCGACGAGGCAGGGTCTTGAGCTCAAATGTCCACGGACTCGATAATTCTCGCTTCGGTGCCTGACCTAATCATGGGTTCACACTCTGCAACTCTGGGCATTAAGCTTGCTTAATCTCCACAACTGCCCCCGCGGCGGGATGCCTGGCTTTCACCTTGGGGATGCCCTGTAGGGGCTATCTCACAGGGAAAAGCCAGGACGGGTTCCCAAGGCAAGTGCCGAGATACCTCCCCGGTGATCGAGCGCTATATAATAACATACAAACAAAACAAACAAACAAGGCAGTCAGGGATTTGCAAGATGAACATTTGCTTCTGCAATATTAATAATAACGATCATCATCTAAAAATCACTTTAATCTACAACAGTTTTCATAGCATATTTGCATATAGTTACTGCCACTCAATTGAAATGTGTTCTCATTCTGAAGCATGGTGAAAGACTGAGTTGACCTTGCAGTGATTCAATACTGCAACCTGCAAATCACAACAAATCACAATCGATTAGATGAAGAGGAAATGGAACCTTTGGCTCAGGATCAAGTGTTTCATCCCAGGGTGGTCCTCACCTCTCTGAACCATCTCATCTGTGATATATTTATCTCTTTAACACCTTACATGCTCAGGACGGCTCCGGGCCGCCATGAGTCACAGTAGGCGTGTGCTCATGATGGCGGGAAGCTGTCCAAACGTAGCCGCTCCGCCCACGTGCGAATAATTCCCCGCCTGTGCAGGAGAATTAATCAGTGGGGGGGTTTGAATGGCTCCCCGCCGTCATAAGCACACGCCTACCGTGACTCATGACAGCCGGGAGCCGTCCTGAGTACCCGAGCGCCACGCCCAGCCCCTCCCCCTCACACCGCAGCGGAATTTGCCACGCGGCGAAGGGGTTAAAGAATAGGCTCAGTTAGCATCTTTGGTGTGTTTGCCATGAAGGAGCCTTGGGCCAAGTGCCTACTGAGCTATTAGATGTCTCATGAAGTTCAGATAACTGAGTAAGAAGGAAAGCTGCCAAGAGGTAAAGAGGTAGAGTGGGTCACCATACTTCTGGAGCAGGGTTCGGCCACATAGAAATTCTAGTGCAAGGGGCTCTGGTGAATCATATACATCAAAAGGTGCCTAAGCAAGAAAGGAAAACTCTTTACTGACTCAAACTAAGAATGAGTTACCTACCTTTGATGTCCACAAACAAATTTAAACCACTTGCTTGAGAAAACCTTCCTACAGTAGAGAGCATGCCTGCTGGGGGAACTTGTCATACCCTGCCTGAGTACTGTGGGGCCGACAAGATCATGAAATTAGATGATAATGAAATTTAGAAAATATAAAAGAAATTTGCCTCTTACCTTTTTAGTATCTGATTCTTATTTTGGCGGTATTTATGTAGTACAGACTTATACTAGGAGGAACAGGTGGCTTAACAAAGAGTTACACATTACATGACGCCTCCTACAGGTTACAGGACCAAAAACAGACATTAAACAAAATAAAAGGAGTAGTAAGTTACACAACTGTTACCGTTTGACCTACTTAACAAGGAGTCATACTTAATTAACATTACATAATCAAGATTATCTATGTTGTGGCTTCCGTGATGTGAGAATATAATGGGAAATATAGGATTTGTAGCTCTTTTCTCAGGATTAAGGATGCTGGTGCAGGCGGTACCAGTATGGCCAGCAAAGGAAGTTTTTTTTCAATGACAGAATTTTATGTATGTGTGTAATTGTGTGGCTTTGTCCCCAACAAGAGCAATGGAAACACTAGGATAGGTCAAGCCAGTGGATTTGGAGTTGGTAAGTGCGGCTAGTATCTTTCTGAAAACAAAAAATACAATTTGTGTTCTTTTGTATGCCGTATGTCTTCACAAGGCATCTCGAGCAGTTAAAACAGTCTGCCCTATCCTGCGTACAATATATTCGTTAATTTTTTTACCCTCTTCCCCAGCCAAATCAGAAAGATCTTTGTGGACCAGGAGATTCTGAGGTCAAAGAGATAAGGAAGACGCGGCAGAGTGGGCATCCATTTTGTTGAAATGTTGGCGCAAGAATCAGATCAGTGGTTACCTGTTACACTGTCTTGACAGAAGGCAAGTACACAAAATGCCTATAAGGTGATATGGATACTATGGGTCTAATTTACACGTTTTTTGCTGTAGAGCAGCACAACAGGTTTGCTGTTGTGCTGCTCTACGGCAAAAAAAAAGGACACGAATGTGGCATATCTATGGGATATGGCGCATTCCTGTCATTTCCCCTGCATCAGCGCACAATGGGCTGCTGTGCGGAAACACATGCAGCTTTGCACCATGGTGCAAGGGTGACTGTGTTGTGGGGATGATTATTTTTGTGCAGGAAGGGAAACCTCCCTGCACAAAAGCAATCACAAAAGGCTTTTCCCTCTTTCTAGGTATGCTGCAGATTGCAGCACACATAAAGGAAAAACGAGCAGAAATAAAGATATTTCTCCTTGTTGTGCCTCCCTTACTCCTCCCCTGGGGAGGCGTTCGTTTTTGGCGCTGCCTCAGACGTACGATTTCTTGTAAATCTGGGGCAGTGTCAAAAAGCCAAGGATGTCTCTGGGATCGCCCCCAGCAACACCCATGTAATGTACCTTTCACACAGTTTTCTGCATGGAACGGGCACATATTTATAACGCCCTGAAAAGCTACGTAACATGGCTTTACGTGGCCTTATAAATATATGCCAGTTGCACATTGCGCCACCGGAACATCAAAAAAGCGACGTTCCGGCAGTGCAATAGTGCAAATGAGGCCCAATGAATGTAAACTAGTCATATTTAGCTAGAATGATGTTCTCTGCCATGGTTCAGAGCATATGACCTTGGAACTTTGAGCTGGGTAGCACTAGGTATGAGGAATCGGTATGCATGCTTGTATGTGGGCAACTGTTGCATGTGGTATTTACCTTCTCTCCGAGCTGCCCGCTGATGCATCCTCAGCCTTCTGTCTTTACAACAAGTTTAGGACAGGCGGAATATCCTGCATGCAATCCACTATGGTTAGCAGTATAGACTTCAAAATGCCAGGATCCAGCGAGATCTTGGCTGATCACGGCGGCGGCCTTCCGGGTTCTGGCCTGTGCAGACGTGTAAATTGTAAATTGATACTTGTATAGCGCACTACTCACCCGCAAGGGTCTCAAGGCCCTTGTACGAATACCGCTGTGGAACCCATCCTGGCTTTCCCTGTGAGGCGTCCACTCCTGGGCACCCCCAAGGTGGAGGCCAGGCATCCTTAGTGTTGTAGGGGCCGTTGTGGAGATTAAGCAAGCTATTGCCCAGAGTTGTAGAGTGGGACTCCATGATTGGACTAGGCACCGAGGCGAGAATTATCAGGTCCGTGGAATTTTTGAGCCCAAAACCCTCCGAGGCGGGGAATTGAACCCTGGTCCCAGGCTAGACCTCTGCATCAGGGTCTGCTGCTCTAATCATTGAGCCACACTTCTCCACTGTGTACATAAGTCGCAGTGACAGCCCTGAAGCCACAGTGCCTTTGTTGTTCCCTGCGGGAGTGGCTCCATCACCATAGTTTGTAGATAGCATTTCTTCTTTCTGGAATTGTGTGGAGTTTTCCAGCCGCCATCTCAGCCGCGATCACAGCCTCAGGATTGGTTTCTGGCCTGCCATATTGTACAGGTATCACTGGGGCAGGCGGTCATTTCAGGTGCATGGAGCACAGCTTTCACTATTCCCCACTTGGTATCCTGCCATCTTCTTATTTAGCACATACAAGACTTACTCCCAATTGTCTCACAGCGCATGCTTTTGACCACTGACATTATACCACGCACACAGAGTCCACGGCATCAGTGAGATATCAACTGATGTTACTTTCGTGTATTTTGCATGACAGATCTTGTTTTCTCATTGCCTTTCAGCGCATGCCTTGACAATCACACAGACGGCGCGGCAATGATGAAGTAATCTTCAGTGAAAGCATAGCTAAGTGCATGCTAGAGGTGTTTCCAAATTTTGTGCCAGCACGTGAATGATCATTTGTCTATATATACGCACACAAAGAGTACAACATTGAAGATACTCAATATCAGTGAAGCTATAACTGATACTAACATTCTTGGGCACATGAATAGCCCCCTGATGAACATCTTATCTCTAGGTCAATGTTTGTGTGTATACATCTACCCATAAGAACTGCGGGGCATATTACCAAGCAATAGCGATAATTATCGCTATTGCTTGGTTAGCGTGAAAAATTTACCGCTGAGCTGCGGCGATTTTTACCGCAAATAAACCTTGGTATTACCAAGGTTTATCGCAAATGCGATAAAAAACGCCGCAATGCATGAATATCGCTGAAAAGTCAGCGATATTCATGCATTACCGAGCTAATGCTCTTAGCCATGTTATCCACCTCCCATTGGATAACATGGGTAAGAACTACTCAGGGCAGGTGTTAGCTTTTGGAGATATTCGCGCTTAGCGCGAATATCTCCAAAAGTTGGTAATAGGAGATAGCGATGTTAGCGACTGTTTTCAGTCGCTAACATCTTGGCACGCCCACTTTGCATGTCATTAGTGATAAATACCACTGACATGCAAAGTGGGGCCCAAGATGGTCGCTATCTCCTACCAGCTGTCGCTAACTGGTGTTAGCGACAGCTAGGTAATAGGGAGATAATTTTATCTCCGCTTTCTTGGCTTTTAAAGCCAAAAAAGCGGAGATAAACCCCTTTGATAATATGCCCCTGCATGTTTTCAGACGTTTAATGCTTTAACCTGTCTATCTATGTTGTATCAGAGAACGATCTGTCATGAGTCTCTTCGGGGCCAGCTGTTTCCCATCACCCCCAATTCGTCTTGACGAGCCTGCAGATGAGACAGTGTGTGCACTGGTTCACCTTCAGATAGACAACTGGGGTTGGTACCGGGTGGGGCGGTGTTTACACGGGGAGGGCTGATAATTACACGGGGAGGGCTGCTTGCACTTATCGTTACTGACGTTGCTCCTCCGTTATTTAGGAAACATCAGCTGTCGATATAGTGGGACTTCACTACCGAATACCTAGGACCTTTTCCCCGTCCCATAGCATTTCTTCCTTGTCTGGTTTATATACAAGTAAGAACTAATGGACTGTGGAGTGGGGTCACATAATCGTTGTGAGGCCAAACCCTTGGCTTACAGGCAAGGTCCGTGGTGATCTGACGACGTGCTTTCTACAATGAGAAAATCAAGCTTTATGTCAAGATCTAAGTTCCATCCAGGCCCATTGGACTCCAATATCACAAGATCCGTGGCACTTACCTAGACTAGGTGACGTTAAACCTAATCTCTTCTGAAACCTGTAGCGTTCCAAGCAACTCAACCACCTCCTTTCTTGGATCTAACTAGCATTGTCTAATAATGTTATGGGGGCACCTACCATATCGATCCAGTTACTAGCCTAACATCAGTCCTGTTGGCCTTGGCAGAGAGGTTTTTCGAAGCATAGCGTAAAAATGGACATTTTCTTCAATCAATGCATGTTGCATTTCATTGTACACCCCACAGCTTATCCCGATGAGCCTTTAGGTTAGTTTTAGTTCTGTCTTTCAAGGGTGGAGACCAATGTGATCTCATGGTCTATTTCACTGGTGGGGAGGAACAATCCAGTGTAATACAATCTTCTGGCAAATCAACAAAGAGATACAGAAAATGTTTGCTAGGCACATATTTGTACAATAAGCTGATAACAATTTGCTGAACTTAAGCAGGGGAATCGTGAATTGTTACATTATATCACAACCTTGAAATCGTCTGGTAACCGACACACAATTATCAGAAAAAGGGTCTTTCTTTTTATGGTTTAAATCTTTTTATTGAAGCATCTGCCAACAGCTTAGTTTAGTGCAGAAAACTAGAATGCCCCATGACGGGCTGCACAGAGCCCAGGAGCATGCAATTGCCACATACAGTAGCAGAAAAATCAAACAATAAGTAACTGGAACAATCCCACCCCCACCCAAAGAAAAGGGGGAAAGAGGTGAGAAAAGGAAAAACAGGAAAGGCCCTCCCATCCCACCCCGTCCACTGAACTCAATGTGTCGCAGCACGATGTTGTGTCACTCAACTAAGGCTAGTCCAGCTGGATGGAGGGATCTACTGAGGTGAGTCGCAGGAGACGAAGATATCTATGACATGTCAACTCCCAAAAATCTTGAGCTAGAAGGGTCAAAAATGGCTGCCAAAACTCGCTACATGTCGAACCTTTCCCGGCTACTGTAAGTAAGATCTTTTCCATACCTAATATATGCCACAGCCGCTGAAGTCACCTTATGGGAGCAGGAATCCAAGGTGACCTCAAGTGTAATAGTATGTTCTGAGTGGCGGTGCCAAGCGCTATTGCTATCTGCAACCCTCTCCTGGACTTTAAGCGGTAAGTAAGCGGGTTCGGAACACCCAGGAGGACATATGCTGGGAGCCTGGGGAGCTCTGTGTCGAGGTGCTTGTCAATGTCGTCCAGAATTTGCGTCCAATAAGGTTGTAAGTGTTAGCATTCCCATAAAAGATGGACTAGCGTTCCCGTCTTCCCACACCCTCTCCAACAGTCCAGGCTTTGTGTAGGATCAGCCTGATGAAGCCTCTCAGGAGTGTAATACCAATAGTACACTAACTTGGTAAGAGTTTCGGTAAAGCCTATAAGGCTCGCAGCGTGACGCGCCCTATAGCAAGCTCCCTCCCACTCTTTGCTGCTGAGATCACGGCCAAGGTCTTTCTCCCAACGGACATGGCCTGCATGGTATGTGTGCGTGTAGCGGGACAGGGTCATTTTGTACTGGTCCGAGGTCAGTTACTTGTCTGAGGACCGCTTGATTAGCCATCTTTCGTACATAGTGAAATGTATGTGCACCTGGGATTTTTTGTCTGGGTGCATGGCCCAAAGCCGCAGCTGTAAGTATTGCAAGCGTTCAGATTCAGGAAGGCCGTAGTCAGCTCGGAGCTGAGGGAAGGGAGTGAGGCCGTCCCCATCAAATAGAAGGCCTAGTGTGCTACAACTGGAGGTTCTCCACAATGGAAAGGATGTCGCACCCATCCCAATGCTAAAGTTAGTGTTGTCAAAGAGTGGGGTGAGAGGAGAGGGGAAGGTCGTCAACCCATGGCATCTACTAGTCTGGTTCCAGACCAAAAGAGCGGTGCGTGTCACTTGTGAGGCATAAAGATTGAGCAGTCGCTGGGGTTTCTTAAGGAAGAGAATCTTCATAGGAGAGGTGCCCACCACTGCGCGATCCTGGAAGAGCCAATGCTTCTCCTATTCAGCACGGCTCCACTCAACTAAGTGTTGTAGCTGTGCGGCTCAATAGTAGAGCAAGAGGTCTGGAATCCCGAGTCCCCCTCCGTTGGGTAGAAGGACGCTAACAGTCCTTTTCATTCTCGGCTTGCGACCCTGCCAGATGAAGAGAGAAAGCTCCGACTGTACCCAGTACAGCCAGCCAGTAGGAGCCTGCAAAGGGAGTATCTGGAAGAGGTAAAGAATTTTAGGGAGGATCGTCATTTTGATATCTGTAATACGCCCTTGCCATGAAATTGGGTAGTGTTTCCAACGCTGCAGATCCGTGCGAATTTGAATATGAAACTTGTAGTAGTTGACAGTTCTCATGGTGTGTAGGGTAGGGGCCAGCTGGATTCCAAAGTATAGGACTGTTACGTCAGACCATTGCAGGGGGTGCCGGTCCTGAAGATCTGCCAGCATCTGTGGTGACAGCGAGAGATTCAAAGCTGTGGATTTTGTGATGTTAACTTTGAACCTAGAAGGCTTCGTGAAGGAGCCCAGCTCCCTAAAAAGACTCCCAAAGCAGTCGTCGGATCTGCCAAGGTGACCAGAACATCATCTGTGTACAGGATTATGGTATGCGTATCGCCGCCAAAGCGGATGCCTGTGATTTGTGGGTGGTCTCTGACTCTCTGTGCCATTGGTTCCATGTAGAGGGCGAAGAGCAGGGGTGACAGAGGGCACCCGTGCCGCATGCCTCTGCTGATGGGGAATGGGGTTGAAGTGTACCCGTTTACCCTCACCGTCGCTGAGAGGGAGCGATAACAATTGAGGATGTGTGTCCTCATCTTTTCCCCCAGGCCAATGTGGATCATTGCTTGCTCTAGGTAGGGCCAGTGGACACGATCAAAGGCCATTTTGGCATCCACAGCAAGAAGCATATAATCCTCAGGGATATGGGACTACTTCTCTATGAGGTGCATAACTCTCTTTGTGTTATAGCTAGTCTGCCTTTGAGGTATTAAACCGGCTTGATCAGGGTCTATGATAACCCAGCATGTAAGGTGCCAGCCGTGCCCCCAGAATCCCGGTGTACAGCTTCAGGTCGATGTTCAAAAGGGAGATAGACCTTTAGGCCCACAGCTCGTCTTGTCTTTCCCTGGTTTAGGGATAATTGCAATTGCAGCCTCTAACATGGATGGAGGGATCGCCCCGGGGACACGAAAGTGTTAAAAAGCCGAGTGAGAAGGGGAGCAAGCGTGGAGCAGAATTGTTTGTAAAAGGATGTTATGTTATGTTATGTTATCCCGGGGTTTATATAAGCGTACGGCTACTCAGAAGAGTGTCCCGACGCTTTGAATGTTGTGTAGCTGTCTGGGCCGGGGGATTTAGCTAGTTTCAAGTGGGAGATAGCTGCTATGACTTCTTCTGTCGTATCTCCCTCTCTATATGTTTTGCCTTTTCTGGGGTCAATGTGGGAAGGTGAGCCTGAGTCAGATAGGCGTATATGTCCTTCGTCTCCAGGTGCTGTTCATCGTAAAGATGAGAGTAAAAAGTGTGAAATGTTTCGGCAATAGCCGCATCGTCTGTGATCACTATCTCCGTCTGATCCTGAATTTCCTTGACTCCCTTGCGCTGTCGAGCCGCCCTGAGTTTGTGTGCTAAAAGTCGCCCGCATTTGTCTTCCCCTACATAAAAAGGAGTGGTGCAAGCGTAACAGCGTATTCCGCCTTATCGTGGTGAATGGCAGCCAGCTGGGACCGAATCACGGTCAATTGACGCCAGGTGCGTGGGGCCCCAGTACGTTGATGGATTTGTTCCAATTTGCGCACTTTCTGTGTGAGGTCCTCTCTCTTTCGCTTGCGCTCTGCAATGTCTGCTGAGGATATGGCAATTATTTCGACCCTGACGACCTTCTTCAGGGCTTCCCACCTAGTGAACATGGGTGTATCAGGGTTGTCATTGTGTAGTAAGTAGTCGTCAACTGTATACTGTACCTGGGTGACTATGTTCGCGCGGTGATGGAGGGTGTCATGCAGGCGCCACTTCCATAACAGCCGTTGGGTCGGTGGAAGTTCCAGGGTAGCTACTACTGGAGCGTGATCAGACAGAGCTGCGACCAGGATGTCTGAGGACGTTGTGATGTCCCGGAGTGTCTTAGAGCCTAGGAAATAATCCAAACGGGCTTAGGTTTTATGGGCATTAGAATAGTAAGAGAAGTCTTGGAGCTGGGGATGTGATATCTCCATAGGTCCACTAAGCCTAGGTCATCTAGTCTGGAGAGCCCTGCACGTGAAAGGGCGCCTACCTGGCCTGTGCGCTGCACCGATCTGTCTAGCTCATTGTCGAAAACTAAATTGACATCACCCCCCAGCAAGATCTTGCGCTTTGGAGTCGTCGTGGCTTCGCTGAGGGTGCCATGTAAAAAGCGTTCCTGGCCGTCGTTAGGTGCACAGATAGACCCTATGATTATTGTGTGACCCCCCTATCATGAATTGGTAGGTAAGCAGTCTGCCCTTTATTTCGGCCTCCTTCTGTATCACTTTCCCCTTAAAGGTCCTGGAGACCAATATAGCCACTCCTGCGGTTTTGGAGGGTCCAGAGGAAAAAAGCTGTGTCAGAAAGGCATGGTACCTAAGCCTGTGTCAGTCTTTCGGGAGGAGGTGCGCCTCCTGTAGGAGGAAAATGTCGACACCAGTGCTTTCTAAGTAGGAGAGAATCGCCCAGCACTTGATAGGGTTATTGAACCCTCTCACATTAAGTTTGTGGACTTTAAGAGTGGTAGGAGGCATCTAGGTCAAGGGACCGGTTGTACTATGAGGCGTACTGAACTGGGAGCTGAGTGCGATGGTCAAGCGCAGCGGCAGGGAGCGCCCAGTATATCCATTTTGCAGAGATGTAAGAAGCTGGACTTAGTGAACAGAGGACCCCAAAAAGAAGAGAAAAGAGGATGAAAGTAAAGCAAGGAATTCTCAAATAATAAAAAGGGGACACAACAGGTGCCTAAGGGAATCTGAAGTTCGGATATCGGTCCATCATCCATGGATAATCAGAATAAGAGTCTACAGGGGGATAGTGTGGCCAAGTACAGCCCCAGCCTCCCCCGACCGCCTGAGGTACAGAGTAAATAAAGAAATACGTGGTCCAGGCCCATTCACGAGGTCAGTGTCTTGGTAAGGGCCTCCGGCAAGGCGTCCAAGGTTGCCTGCTGTCCCATCATGATTTCGGTGGGGTCCGGTTGATTAGTGCAGCATCTCCGCCTCTGCTGTCTCCATTGTGGTCGTATGTTGTCGGACCCACATTCCAGAGTGTTGCTGCCTATGTCAATCCCTAGTAGTCTACTTGCTTCCGACAAGGAGAAAGAGCTTGCCTTCATATCGAAAGATGAGGTGGAATGGATGCCCCCAGGAGTACGCAATGTTGCTTTGGCGTAGGGCCGCTGTAATAGGCTGGAAGGTCTTAAACCTCTGGACATGAGGGCAGCTAGATCCTGGTAGAGAAACGGGATCTAATCTCTGAATGTGATCAGGTGTAGTGTTCTGGCCTTAAGCAGAATTTCTTCCTTGATGCGGAAGTCTTGAACGCAGACTAGTATGTCTGCCAGTGGAGCGTGGAGGGCCCAGCCTGTGCGCTCTGTCAATTTTAAGATCAGTGTCCAGTGGGTTACCCAATACATGATTAAAGAGTTCTCTCACATAGAGATGTCACCAGCCTCTTGGTTGGTTCTCACCCCTCAAATTATGTTATTGTGACATGAGCGATTCTCCAGGTCTTCAAGATGTGCTTGTAAGTCCACTTGTTGATCGTTTATGCGTATAATTCCTGCTGTAGGGCAGATACTTCGGTGTCCTGTGTGTCGCTCTTATCCTCCAATGCTGCCACTCGCTCCCCTATGCAGTCCATTTCTTTGCAGACATCCTTGAGTTCTGCGGTCAGATTGCATTTCACTGTGTGTAGGCCATCATGCAGGGCAGATAATAGAGATTCCAGGAAGTCCATGTCACTGGCTCATTATTCGGGGCAAGCAAAATTGAATAGGAGATGGCGGCACTCGGGGTATGCTAAGTTCATCAAGTGAATCAAGTAGACCAATGGTAAGTATTTTTGGGTGCCAGGAAATGGTCCCTTCCGGCCGGTAGGAACTGGAATTTGAACAACAAGCAAAGGAGTGCAAGGGGGCTTGCACTTTTTCCAAGGGCACTCCGATTGGAGAAAAACTCCTAAATCAAAATTTCACCGGTGAGTATCATATAGTTCAAAACAAGTGTAGTCCTGGTAATCTTTTTTGAAAGGTCGTTTATTTGGTGGGTCACATATTACATCATCATAGTGACTCCTTTGTGAAACAAGGCGTTAGAGAAAACGATTAGATAATATCCATAGATCTATGCATCATCCCTATGCATTTCGGGCGGGGCCCTTCGTCAGGGGATAGCAAAGAATCTGCAATTAAATGAATCGGTATCAGGAAGGAGAACTCACAATCATGGGTTAAATAGAACGTTCTGTCTGGGTGAAATAAAAGACAAGCATGCCTAAATTAACGACTGGAGAAAAAGGAAAAGGAAAGGGGTGCAAAAACTGAACCAAAGTCGACCACATTGTGCTGTTAAAAGGTAAGGAAAACTCGAGGTGAGTAGAGAAAGAATCACCGTGTTTGGCAGTAAAAAAACGGGAAAGTGCCTGAAGGACCCGAGACCCATAGCGTGCACGTCGAGATAGTAACGATCGGGAACTGAATGGTGGAATCTTAGCAAAGCGCCGGTGAAGGAATAGCCATACGAGTAAGAATGAGAAAGGAAAACGCTTACCAATGAATCAAAGTCGCAACGCGCCTAACGCCGTGTTGCCGAGGGTTAGTGAATCAGGCTGGTGATGCGGAAGTGAATATACTATCGTAAAAACAAAGAACGGACTAGCGGAGGTGTGGGTGGGTGACAGTATCGGATAGGTATATGTTCAATCGGGTTAGTAACCTCATGAAGTGCACGGAAAATAGATGGAAAGCATAAATCAAACGTTACAAATCCAATATTTACATAAGCTTACTCGGACGCTTAGACACGAAAATGGCGGCCATCTTGGAACGGGCTCTGGATGGTATGTATACACAGTAATCACATAGCAAATATAACGATAAAAGGATGAGAAAGAAACCCAAAGGGTAAGGGAATGGAGAAAACAAAGGTAGAAACCAAGCAGAATTAGATGTCCAAGACAGAATTTGAGGAAAAAAGAGAAAGAAAAAAAGAAAAAAGAAAAAGGTGGGCAAACTTATGTCAAAGGGTTGTAGACAGAGGGAGAATGGAGTGTGAAAGGTCAAGTAAAGGCAAAGTGAAAGAACAGCTAGAACAGAAGAGGGGAGAGTAGAGAGGGTAAAAAGTGAGGGCAACAGAATATAAGCATGTAGTTTCAGACAGAAAGCAAATAAATGTGTATAGGTTGAGACAACAATTATCTATAAGAAGCAGCTGTATTCCAGTCTGTCATTGAGCCCCTTGGGCTGGCAGGCATCCAATCTCTTGATCCATATTGTTTCCCTTTGGAGTAGTAGTTTCTTGTTATCGACGCCTGCTTTCAGTGGGACAACCTCCAAAACAAGCAACTTCAGTTGGCTCACGTTGTGTTGGTGTGTGATGAAGTGAGCAGCTAATGGGGCTTTAGTTGATTTGTTCCTGATGGTACTTTTGTGTTCGGTTAAGCGAACTTTGATCTCCTTTCGGTTTTGCCTACATAAGGCAATCCGCATGGACATTTGAGTAGGTACACTAGGTTCATAGAGTCACAAGTAGCGTTGGTTCTCAATTTGATGGCTTTTCCTGATGATGGATGGTTAAAGGTGTTGCCCGGAATTATGTTGTGACAATGACTACAGTTGTGGCACGGTATGGTGCCACTGTAGTTGGTAGAAGTATCAGTGGGTTCGGTCTCAAGAATGTTCTTTAAGTTTTTGGCTCTCTGGTATGCGAAGAGTGGTTTGGTGTTGAAAATGCCCTGGAAATCTGGTTCAAAACGAATCATGTCCCAACTCTTAAGAATGATGTTTTTAATGGCCTTACTTCTGGTGGAATATTTTGAGACGAAAACTGGTCTCTGTTCGTCAGTTGATCTGATGTTAGTTCTTAAAAGTTCTGCCCGGGTTTTGGTAGCCACTCGGGTTTTTGCTGCTTGTAATGTGACCTCAGGATATTTTCTGTCTTTGTACTTCTGTAGTATTCTTTCTTCAGAGCTTGCATAGGCTTCTGATTCTGAGCAGATCCTTTTGGCCCTTAGAAGCTGGGAGTATGGCAAATGAGTTTTAAGTGATGTAGGATGACAACTGGTAAACATTAAAGCATTGTTCCTGTCCGTGGCTTTAACGAATAGATTGGTTGTCAGTTTGTTGTCGTGTAATGTGACCAGGACATCAAGAAATGGCAAACTTTGTGAACTGATGGTATGAGTGAACTTTATGTGATCATCCAGAGAGTTATGTGTTTAAGGAATTCCAAAATTTCATCAGGTTGGCCAATCCAGATAAGGAAAATGTCGTCTATGTATCTCTATAGGGTGAGGATGTTGTTAATCCAATTGTTGTGACTCAAAATGTGATCTAGTTCCATCCGATGCATAAACAGATTGGCATAGCAGGGGGCAGCACAATTTCCCATTGATGTTCCAACGAGTTGAAGATAGTATTCGTTGTTGTATGAGAAATAACTGTGGTACAACGTGAATTGTAGAAGTTCAAGTATCAGAACTTTCAAAGAGTCATCGATGGGATGGTGAAGTAAAAAAGATTCTATGGCTTCCAAACCCCTATTGAGCGGGATCGATGTGTACAGAGCACATACGTCTATGGTTACCAGAGTGTATACTTTGTCTGGTTCAATGGTAACCTCTTGAAGGTGCTTCAGAAAATCAGTTGTGTCACGCAGATAAGTGGACATGGATGTGACAATGTCTTGTAGGTAAAGATCAATAAACTTGCCAGTAGGCTCATGGATAGAGTTTTTCGTTGAAACGATGGGCCGAGTGAGAAGGGGAGCAAGCGTGGAGCAGAATTGTTTGTAAAAGGATGTTATGTTATGTTATGTTATCCCGGGGTTTTATATAGCGTACGGCTACTCAGAAGAGTGTCCCGACGCTTTGAATGTTGTGTAGCTGTCTGGGCCGGGGGATTTAGCTAGTTTCAAGTGGGAGATAGCTGCTATGACTTCTTCTGTCGTATCTCCCTCTCTATATGTTTTGCCTTTTCTGGGGTCAATGTGGGAAGGTGAGCCTGAGTCAGATAGGCGTATATGTCCTTCGTCTCCAGGTGCTGTTCATCGTAAAGATGAGAGTAAAAAGTGTGAAATGTTTCGGCAATAGCCGCATCGTCTGTGATCACTATCTCCGTCTGATCCTGAATTTCCTTGACTCCCTTGCGCTGTCGAGCCGCCCTGAGTTTGTGTGCTAAAAGTCGCCCGCATTTGTCTCCCCCTACATAAAAAGGAGTGGTGCAAGCGTAACAGCGTATTCCGCCTTATCGTGGTGAATGGCAGCCAGCTGGGACCGAATCACGGTCAATTGACGCCAGGTGCGTGGGGCCCCAGTACGTTGATGGATTTGTTCCAATTTGCGCACTTTCTGTGTGAGGTCCTCTCTCTTTCGCTTGCGCTCTGCAATGTCTGCTGAGGATATGGCAATTATTTCGACCCTGACGACCTCCTTCAGGGCTTCCCACCTAGTGAACATGGGTGTATCAGGGTTGTCATTGTGTAGTAAGTAGTCGTCAACTGTATACTGTACCTGGGTGACTATGTTCGCGCGGTGATGGAGGGTGTCATGCAGGCGCCACTTCCATAACAGCCGTTGGGTCGGTGGAAGTTCCAGGGTAGCTACTACTGGAGCGTGATCAGACAGACCTGCGACCAGGATGTCTGAGGACGTTGTGATGTCCCGGAGTGTCTTAGAGCCTAGGAAATAATCCAAACGGGCTTAGGTTTTATGGGCATTAGAATAGTAAGAGAAGTCTTGGAGCTGGGGATGTGATATCTCCATAGGTCCACTAAGCCTAGGTCATCTAGTCTGGAGAGCCCTGCACGTGAAAGGGCGCCTACCTGGCCTGTGCGCTGCACCGATCTGTCTAGCTCATTGTCGAAAACTAAATTGACATCACCCCCCAGCAAGATCTTGCGCTTTGGAGTCGTCGTGGCTTCGCTGAGGGTGCCATGTAAAAAGCGTTCCTGGCCGTCGTTAGGTGCACAGATAGACCCTATGATTATTGTGTGACCCCCCTATCATGAATTGGTAGGTAAGCAGTCTGCCCTTTATTTCGGCCTCCTTCTGTATCACTTTCCCCTTAAAGGTCCTGGAGACCAATATAGCCACTCCTGCGGTTTTGGAGGGTCCAGAGGAAAAAAGCTGTGTCAGAAAGGCATGGTACCTAAGCCTGTGTCAGTCTTTCGGGAGGAGGTGCGCCTCCTGTAGGAGGAAAATGTCGACACCAGTGCTTTCTAAGTAGGAGAGAATCGCCCAGCACTTGATAGGGTTATTGAACCCTCTCACGTTAAGTTTGTGGACTTTAAGAGTGGTAGGAGGCATCTAGGTCAAGGGACCGGTTGTACTATGAGGCGTACTGAGCTGGGAGCTGAGTGCGATGGTCAAGCGCAGCGGCAGGGAGCGCCCAGTATATCCATTTTGCAGACATGTAAGAAGCTGGACTTAGTGAACAGAGGACCCCAAAAAGAAGAGAAAAGAGGATGAAAGTAAAGCAAGGAATTCTCAAATAATAAAAAGGGGACACAACAGGTGCCTAAGGGAATCTGAAGTTCGGATATCAGTCCATCATCCATGGATAATCAGAATAAGAGTCTACAGGGGGATAGTGTGGCCAAGTACAGCCCCAGCCTCCCCCGACCGCCTGAGGTACAGAGTAAATAAAGAAATACGTGGTCCAGGCCCATTCACGAGGTCAGTGTCTTGGTAAGGGCCTCCGGCAAGGCGTCCAAGGTTGCCTGCTGTCCCATCATGATTTCGGTGGGGTCCGGTTGATTAGTGCAGCATCTCCGCCTCTGCTGTCTCCATTGTGGTCGTATGTTGTCGGACCCACATTCCAGAGTGTTGCTGCCTATGTCAATCCCTAGTAGTCTACTTGCTTCCGACAAGGAGAAAGAGCTTGCCTTCATATCGAAAGATGAGGTGGAATGGATGCCCCCAGGAGTACGCAATGTTGCTTTGGCGTAGGGCCGCTGTAATAGGCTGGAAGGTCTTAAACCTCTGGACATGAGGGCAGCTAGATCCTGGTAGAGAAACGGGATCTAATCTCTGAATGTGATCAGGTGTAGTGTTCTGGCCTTAAGCAGAATTTCTTCCTTGATGCGGAAGTCTTGAACGCAGACTAGTATGTCTGCCAGTGGAGCGTGGAGGGCCCAGCCTGTGCGCTCTGTCAATTTTAAGATCAGTGTCCAGTGGGTTACCCAATACATGATTAAAGAGTTCTCTCACATAGAGATGTCACCAGCCTCTTGGTTGGTTCTCACCCCTCAAATTATGTTATTGTGACATGAGCGATTCTCCAGGTCTTCAAGATGTGCTTGTAAGTCCACTTGTTGATCGTTTATGCGTATAATTCCTGCTGTAGGGCAGATACTTCGGTGTCCTGTGTGTCGCTCTTATCCTCCAATGCTGCCACTCGCTCCCCTATGCAGTCCATTTCTTTGCAGACATCCTTGAGTTCTGCGGTCAGATTGCATTTCACTGTGTGTAGGCCATCATGCAGGGCAGATAATAGAGATTCCAGGAAGTCCATGTCACTGGCTCATTATTCGGGGCAAGCAAAATTGAATAGGAGATGGCGGCACTCGGGGTATGCTAAGTTCATCAAGTGAATCAAGTAGACCAATGGTAAGTATTTTTGGGTGCCAGGAAATGGTCCCTTCCGGCCGGTAGGAACTGGAATTTGAACAACAAGCAAAGGAGTGCAAGGGGGGCTTGCACTTTTTCCAAGGGCACTCCGATTGGAGAAAAACTCCTAAATCAAAATTTCACCGGTGAGTATCATATAGTTCAAAACAAGTGTAGTCCTGGTAATCTTTTTTGAAAGGTCGTTTATTTGGTGGGTCACATATTACATCATCATAGTGACTCCTTTGTGAAACAAGGCGTTAGAGAAAACGATTAGATAATATCCATAGATCTATGCATCATCCCTATGCATTTCGGGCGGGGCCCTTCGTCAGGGGATAGCAAAGAATCTGCAATTAAATGAATCGGTATCAGGAAGGAGAACTCACAACCATGGGTTAAATAGAACGTTCTGTCTGGGTGAAATAAAAGACAAGCATGCCTAAATTAACGACTGGAGAAAAAGGAAAAGGAAAGGGGTGCAAAAACTGAACCAAAGTCGACCACATTGTGCTGTTAAAAGGTAAGGAAAACTCGAGGTGAGTAGAGAAAGAATCACCGTGTTTGGCAGTAAAAAAACGGGAAAGTGCCTGAAGGACCCGAGACCCATAGCGTGCACGTCGAGATAGTAACGATCGGGAACTGAATGGTGGAATCTTAGCAAAGCGCCGGTGAAGGAATAGCCATACGAGTAAGAATGAGAAAGGAAAACGCTTACCAATGAATCAAAGTCGCAACGCGCCTAACGCCGTGTTGCCGAGGGTTAGTGAATCAGGCTGGTGATGCGGAAGTGAATATACTATCATAAAAACAAAGAACGGACTAGCGGAGGTGTGGGTGGGTGACAGTATCGGATAGGTATATGTTCAATCGGGTTAGTAACCTCATGAAGTGCACGGAAAATAGATGGAAAGCATAAATCAAACGTTACAAATCCAATATTTACATAAGCTTACTCGGACGCTTAGACACGAAAATGGTGGCCATCTTGGAACGGGCTCTGGATGGTATGTATACACAGTAATCACATAGCAAATATAACGATAAAAGGATGAGAAAGAAACCCAAAGGGTAAGGGAATGGAGAAAACAAAGGTAGAAACCAAGCAGAATTAGATGTCCAAGACAGAATTTGAGGAAAAAAGAGAAAGAAAAAAAGAAAAAAGAAAAAGGTGGGCAAACTTATGTCAAAGGGTTGTAGACAGAGGGAGAATGGAGTGTGAAAGGTCAAGTAAAGGCAAAGTGAAAGAACAGCTAGAACAGAAGAGGGGAGAGTAGAGAGGGTAAAAAGTGAGGGCAACAGAATATAAGCATGTAGTTTCAGACAGAAAGCAAATAAATGTGTATAGGTTGAGACAACAATTATCTATAAGAAGCAGCTGTATTCCAGTCTGTCATTGAGCCCCTTGGGCTGGCAGGCATCCAATCTCTTGATCCATATTGTTTCCCTTTGGAGTAGTAGTTTCTTGTTATCGACGCCTGCTTTCAGTGGGACAACCTCCAAAACAAGCAACTTCAGTTGGCTCACGTTGTGTTGGTGTGTGATGAAGTGAGCAGCTAATGGGGCTTTAGTTGATTTGTTCCTGATGGTACTTTTGTGTTCGGTTAAGGGAACTTTGATCTCCTTTCGGTTTTGCCTACATAAGGCAATCCGCATGGACATTTGAGTAGGTACACTAGGTTCATAGAGTCACAAGTAGCGTTGGTTCTCAATTTGATGGCTTTTCCTGATGATGGATGGTTAAAGGTGTTGCCCGGAATTATGTTGTGACAATGACTACAGTTGTGGCACGGTATGGTGCCACTGTAGTTGGTAGAAGTATCAGTGGGTTCGGTCTCAAGAATGTTCTTTAAGTTTTTGGCTCTCTGGTATGCGAAGAGTGGTTTGGTGTTGAAAATGCCCTGGAAATCTGGTTCAAAACGAATCATGTCCCAACTCTTAAGAATGATGTTTTTAATGGCCTTACTTCTGGTGGAATATTTTGAGACGAAAACTGGTCTCTGTTCGTCAGTTGATCTGATGTTAGTTCTTAAAAGTTCTGCCCGGGTTTTGGTAGCCACTCGGGTTTTTGCTGCTTGTAATGTGACCTCAGGATATTTTCTGTCTTTGTACTTCTGTAGTATTCTTTCTTCAGAGCTTGCATAGGCTTCTGATTCTGAGCAGATCCTTTTGGCCCTTAGAAGCTGGGAGTATGGCAAATGAGTTTTAAGTGATGTAGGATGACAACTGGTAAACATTAAAGCATTGTTCCTGTCCGTGGCTTTAACGAATAGATTGGTTGTCAGTTTGTTGTCGTGTAATGTGACCAGGACATCAAGAAATGGCAAACTTTGTGAACTGATGGTATGAGTGAACTTTATGTGATCATCCAGAGAGTTATGTGTTTAAGGAATTCCAAAATTTCATCAGGTTGGCCAATCCAGATAAGGAAAATGTCGTCTATGTATCTCTATAGGGTGAGGATGTTGTTAATCCAATTGTTGTGACTCAAAATGTGATCTAGTTCCATCCGATGCATAAACAGATTGGCATAGCAGGGGGCAGCACAATTTCCCATTGATGTTCCAACGAGTTGAAGATAGTATTCGTTGTTGTATGAGAAATAACTGTGGTACAACGTGAATTGTAGAAGTTCAAGTATCAGAACTTTCAAAGAGTCATCGATGGGATGGTGAAGTAAAAAAGATTCTATGGCTTCCAAACCCCTATTGAGCGGGATCGATGTGTACAGAGCACATACGTCTATGGTTACCAGAGTGTATACTTTGTCTGGTTCAATGGTAACCTCTTGAAGGTGCTTCAGAAAATCAGTTGTGTCACGCAGATAAGTGGACATGGATGTGACAATGTCTTGTAGGTAAAGATCAATAAACTTGCCAGTAGGCTCATGGATAGAGTTTTTCGTTGAAACGATGGGCCGAGTGAGAAGGGGAGCAAGCGTGGAGCAGAATTGTTTGTAAAAGGATGTTATGTTATGTTATGTTATCCCGGGGTTTTATATAGCGTACGGCTACTCAGAAGAGTGTCCCGACGCTTTGAATGTTGTGTAGCTGTCTGGGCCGGGGGATTTAGCTAGTTTCAAGTGGGAGATAGCTGCTATGACTTCTTCTGTCGTATCTCCCTCTCTATATGTTTTGCCTTTTCTGGGGTCAATGTGGGAAGGTGAGCCTGAGTCAGATAGGCGTATATGTCCTTCGTCTCCAGGTGCTGTTCATCGTAAAGATGAGAGTAAAAAGTGTGAAATGTTTCGGCAATAGCCGCATCGTCTGTGATCACTATCTCCGTCTGATCCTGAATTTCCTTGACTCCCTTGCGCTGTCGAGCCGCCCTGAGTTTGTGTGCTAAAAGTCGCCCGCATTTGTCTCCCCCTACATAAAAAGGAGTGGTGCAAGCGTAACAGCGTATTCCGCCTTATCGTGGTGAATGGCAGCCAGCTGGGACCGAATCACGGTCAATTGACGCCAGGTGCGTGGGGCCCCAGTACGTTGATGGATTTGTTCCAATTTGCGCACTTTCTGTGTGAGGTCCTCTCTCTTTCGCTTGCGCTCTGCAATGTCTGCTGAGGATATGGCAATTATTTCGACCCTGACGACCTCCTTCAGGGCTTCCCACCTAGTGAACATGGGTGTATCAGGGTTGTCATTGTGTAGTAAGTAGTCGTCAACTGTATACTGTACCTGGGTGACTATGTTCGCGCGGTGATGGAGGGTGTCATGCAGGCGCCACTTCCATAACAGCCGTTGGGTCGGTGGAAGTTCCAGGGTAGCTACTACTGGAGCGTGATCAGACAGAGCTGCGACCAGGATGTCTGAGGACGTTGTGATGTCCCGGAGTGTCTTAGAGCCTAGGAAATAATCCAAACGGGCTTAGGTTTTATGGGCATTAGAATAGTAAGAGAAGTCTTGGAGCTGGGGATGTGATATCTCCATAGGTCCACTAAGCCTAGGTCATCTAGTCTGGAGAGCCCTGCACGTGAAAGGGCGCCTACCTGGCCTGTGCGCTGCACCGATCTGTCTAGCTCATTGTCGAAAACTAAATTGACATCACCCCCCAGCAAGATCTTGCGCTTTGGAGTCGTCGTGGCTTCGCTGAGGGTGCCATGTAAAAAGCGTTCCTGGCCGTCGTTAGGTGCACAGATAGACCCTATGATTATTGTGTGACCCCCCTATCATGAATTGGTAGGTAAGCAGTCTGCCCTTTATTTCGGCCTCCTTCTGTATCACTTTCCCCTTAAAGGTCCTGGAGACCAATATAGCCACTCCTGCGGTTTTGGAGGGTCCAGAGGAAAAAAGCTGTGTCAGAAAGGCATGGTACCTAAGCCTGTGTCAGTCTTTCGGGAGGAGGTGCGCCTCCTGTAGGAGGAAAATGTCGACACCAGTGCTTTCTAAGTAGGAGAGAATCGCCCAGCACTTGATAGGGTTATTGAACCCTCTCACGTTAAGTTTGTGGACTTTAAGAGTGGTAGGAGGCATCTAGGTCAAGGGACCGGTTGTACTATGAGGCGTACTGAACTGGGAGCTGAGTGCGATGGTCAAGCGCAGCGGAAGGGAGCGCCCAGTATATCCATTTTGCAGAGATGTAAGAAGCTGGACTTAGTGAACAGAGGACCCCAAAAAGAAGAGAAAAGAGGATGAAAGTAAAGCAAGGAATTCTCAAATAATAAAAAGGGGACACAACAGGTGCCGAAGGGAATCTGAAGTTCGGATATCGGTCCATCATCCATGGATAATCAGAATAAGAGTCTACAGGGGGATAGTGTGGCCAAGTACAGCCCCAGCCTCCCCCGACCGCCTGAGGTACAGAGTAAATAAAGAAATACGTGGTCCAGGCCCATTCACGAGGTCAGTGTCTTGGTAAGGGCCTCCGGCAAGGCGTCCAAGGTTGCCTGCTGTCCCATCATGATTTCGGTGGGGTCCGGTTGATTAGTGCAGCATCTCCGCCTCTGCTGTCTCCATTGTGGTCATATGTTGTCGGACCCACATTCCAGAGTGTTGCTGCCTATGTCAATCCCTAGTAGTCTACTTGCTTCCGACAAGGAGAAAGAGCTTGCCTTCATATCGAAAGATGAGGTGGAATGGATGCCCCCAGGAGTACGCAATGTTGCTTTGGCGTAGGGCCGCTGTAATAGGCTGGAAGGTCTTAAACCTCTGGACACGAGGGCAGCTAGATCCTGGTAGAGAAACGGGATCTAATCTCTGAATGTGATCAGGTGTAGTGTTCTGGCCTTAAGCAGAATTTCTTCCTTGATGCGGAAGTCTTGAACGCAGACTAGTATGTCTGCCAGTGGAGTGTGGAGGACCCAGCCTGTGCGCTCTGTCAATTTTAAGATCAGTGTCCAGTGGGTTACCCAATACATGATTAAAGAGTTCTCTCACATAGAGATGTCACCAGCCTCTTGGTTGGTTCTCACCCCTCAAATTATGTTATTGTGACATGAGCGATTCTCCAGGTCTTCAAGATGTGCTTGTAAGTCCACTTGTTGATCGTTTATGCGTATAATTCCTGCTGTAGGGCGGATACTTCGGTGTCCTGTGTGTCGCTCTTATCCTCCAATGCTGCCACTCGCTCCCCTATGCAGTCCATTTCTTTGCAGACATCCTTGAGTTCTGCGGTCAGATTGCATTTCACTGTGTGTAGGCCATCATGCAGGGCAGATAATAGAGATTCCAGGAAGTCCATGTCACTGGCTCATTATTCGGGGCACCCATCTGTGCCAAGGTGTCGTCACCTGGAAGCAAGGAGCCCGCTGCCAGTCTGCCCTGGGCACGTGCGAAGAGTTCCTTGAGTGATTTGCCCTTTTTGCCCCAGGTGGAGGACATGGTCTTATCTCGCCAGGCGAGGTGTGAGGTGTAAAGTTCAGGCTGTGCATCTCCCTTCTTCACTTCGCCAGTTGAGTAGCAAGTGTGACCAGGATCTGTGAGATCCCTCTAGTTCAATTGTTGCAAAAAGGTTGCCGGCTCCACTGGGCAGGTATGCGCGCAAGTAGGTGAAGGCCCCAGCCCAAAGCTCGACCCTCGATATGCTGTGGGGAGGAGAGCACTCTGACCAGAGACCGACCCCGCCTCCCCCTTTCATACGCCGGCAGCAAGCACCCTATAGCTGCGTCCCTCTGGGGGTTTGCCAGGCAAGCTTCGTGTGGTTCTCTTGGTGCTGTTGTCATGGGTAACAGGCCACCTCCCTGCATGGCAGAATACATCCTCACCTCTAGTGCTGGTCCACCAATGCGAAGCTACATGATTGCTGGGGGAGTGGGGGTTCATGCTCCCCGCACCAGTGCCCAGCAGGCTCACAGAGCGTTGAGCAACGATCGGTCTGTGCCCCCGGTCCTCCAAAGTCTGCTCCTCCTGGTATCAAGCTAGGGCCGGGGTCGAGCACAGGGCCCCTAAACGCGCCACAAACTGCATCTGGACCTAGCCGGGCCACCTCTATATAGCGCCAGGCCCCACCCTCGGCGAACGCCTCTAATGGCGGCTGTGCTCGGATACCCTTAGCCCCAGCACCGAGTTCAAGCTGGGATGACTCGCCCCTTCACAGGGCATAACACGTGTGCTCTTGATAATTTGACATTTACTTGTAAAACACTATGTGCCAATAATATTGGAGGTGTCACAATATCTCAAAGCTTTCCTTAAGTACATGCTGATGTAACAGCTGTGTTTGGCAAGAAAATAATCCATACCCTCTCATACAATGTGCATACTACTTTCAATTTAACTTGGTACCTGGAGCTAGATTACCTCGCAGTAGGATATACACCCTTATTGGAAGCATCAATGAACACTTACAGCAATATCGTTACCGGTGGGCAGACAAAATATTGAAATTTAAATATCGACCTACAATTATATCGAAGTTAAAATATCGAAGGGACAGAATATAGAAGGTAAGCGATATCGATTTTTTTATTATCGAAGTTACAGAATTTCGAAGGTAAGTAATATCGTTTTATTAATATTGATGTTAGTAATATCGATGCTACTAATATCGATTTTTATATGATTTTTATGTATATTATTATGTATATGTATGCGTTATTTTTTTAAATGTTATTTTAAGTTAATTTTGTATTTTAGTACTGTAGCCGGTTGTGGGTTTATAGGGGAATAGGGTGGGAAGTAATTTAAATGTAATTAAGTAATAATTTATTTGTATTAATTGGTATTTCTAATTATATTATTGCTAATTATTAATTGGTAATTAATTTTTATTAATTGGTAATTATTTTAATTAATTGATTTATTGATAATTATGTTCCGTAGCAGGTTCTGGGTTTATAGGGGAATAGGGTGGGAAGTAATTTAAATGTAATTAAGTAAGAATTTATTTGTATTAATTGGTATTGCTAATTATATTATTGCTAATTATTAATTGGTAATGAGTTTTTATTAATTAGTAATTAATTTGAATTCATTGATTTATTGAAAATTATGTTCCGTAGCGGGTTCTGGGTTTATAGGGGAATAGGGTGGGAAGTAAGTTAAATGTAATTAAGTAATAATTTATTTTTATTAATTGGTATTGTTAATTATATTATTGTTAATGAATTATTCATTAGTAATTCATTTTAATTAATTGGTTAATTGATAATTATGTTAAGTGTCTTATTTTATTATTGGAGTTTGTTGTGTGTTTATAGGGGAATAGTGTGTAAAGTAATTGATATGTAATTAAGTAATTATTACATTTATAGTTGGGTATTTAAAATACATTTTTGGGATAGTAGTTATTAATTGGTAATTATTTAAAAGTATAATTTTTTGGTTATGAAAATGTATTTATTGTTGTTTAATCATTAATTGGTAATTAAATATTACTGAATAATATTGATTGATATTTTTAATTCATATATTAATAAGTCATTATTAATTTGTAATTAATGTTTGATAATTAATATTTTGGGTCTAGCAAATTATTTAATTGTTCAATATTTGTTCATTGGTCATTTCTTTTTAATAAATAATATGCTTTTGTTATCAGAGATATTTTATTGTTCAATGTTTAATAATTGGTAATTATATTTATCAATTATTATTAATTGGTATTTATTATGAATTAATTAATACTTGATTATTCATTGGTAATTATGTTTTTAATTACTATTTATTGGTATTTGTAAATAGTTCGATTTATTCAATAATTAATTTCTTTATTATTTTAAAATATTAATTTATTTATAAGGATGTTATTTTTAACTTATACGCTATCCAACACTTTCCCTACTGTTGCACTCTCTGGAGTGGGAATAGTAATTTTTATCCCTACACTATCCAACACTTTCCCTACTGTTGCACTCTCTGGTGTGAGAATAGTAATTTTTTCCCCAACGCTATCCAACACTTTCCCTACTGTTGCACTCTTTGGAGTGGGAATAGTAATTTTTACCCCTACGTAATCCAACACTTTCCCTACTGTTGCACTCTCTGGAGTGAGATTAGTAATTTTTACCCCTATGCTATCCAACACTTTCCCTACTGTTGCACTCCCTGGAGTGGGAATAGTAATTTTTACCCCTACGCTATCCAAAACTTTCCCTACTGTTGCATTCTCTGGAGTTTGAATAGTGATTTTTACCCCTACGCTATCCAACATTTTTCTTACTGTTTTTTTTTGGGGAGTTGGAATAGTATTTTATTCCCTCTGTTACTTCATATTTTTTGTGTTGTTTTAGTTAATGTTGTATTTATTAATTTTTAAAATATTAAAAGTAAATGTAATATTTTTAATTTGTTTTGTATAATTATTTAATGTTTATTTTTGTTGTTATGTTATGTGTATAGATGAATTTGTAATTTATAATATTTTTAAATATTTATAAGTTATCAAAACAGTTATTAAAACTGATTATTAAGTATCTATGTTACATATTTTATGTATGTTTAATTAAATTATGTATATTATTTATCAAATCTAATTATCATAAAATATTTTAACTATGTTTATTATCTTTGTAAGAATTATTTAATTTATTTTACATACTTTTTTTATTGAAAAAAACTATATATATTTTTTTAAATTATATTTTTGACATCGATATTTTTTTCCGATATTTTTGTACTTACCATGTTGTAGATAGGATGTCGATATTGTTGACATCTATATTTTTGCTCCGATATTTTTGTAGGTCAATATTTTGTCTTTCTATATTTTGTCAGACATTCATCGTTACACAGTGGTTTAATTCGATGTTCCCCGTTATATAAGTCTTCACTTCCTTTCTCTGCGCATAAGGAGAGAGGCGAAACTACGACTTGTGTAGATTATGTGTGCCAAAAGCAATCTAAGAAATTGTGCCACAACCATGTCACTTTCATGCTCAGGGACACCCATGTCTATGTGGGCCTACACATCCCACAGCCCCACCTGTTGGCCATTTATTGGAGCTGGGTTACACAGAAAATGATATACATTGGCATGTGGTGGAGACAGTAAAAAACAATATGAGGTGATGATGTATGTACAAACCTTGCTGAATTGAGCTGAATGCAGGTGGATCTTCAAATGTAATAGAATGATCAAGGACCTTAATGTCATGAAAGCATTCATCTCAGTTGCATCAGCAAGATAAGATACCCAGTATGGCTGCTTCGGTAAGAGCTCTTCTAGGGAGAATGGTTGTGATCTTATGTGCATACAATGATTTCATAACTATATTATGTACTCTTACTGAGATTGATATAAACATATTGACCTCAAATTCTTTTCTGGACAGTTTTTTAGCAGTGCACATGTACATTGGTTGTATACTTCTAGTATGTGTAATGAATGTAACTGCATAACATTTTATGTACTACTAGCTTACCGGTCGCGCGTTGCTGCGATCTCAGAAGAAAGGACATTTAAGGAAACTTGTTATGATAACATTCAATTTACATTGTGTCATTTTTATTGAAACGTATTCATTTTAATATGGAACCATTTTAAAGTGTTGTTTTAATTCTGTTTATTTATTCGAGTGCTTGTGGATACACAGTATTTTTTGTTTTTCCGTCTGGCGCGTACACAAATTAATCAGAAGGTTTTCCAATGCGTGAGCTGGCCACATACAGTTGTCCATGTGAGAAGCACGGGTTCTCCAAATCTAGTCCACACACTTGCAGCGATTGTCCTTATGCTTTGTTGATGGTCATTGCAAAAGCGTGTCGCACCGTAAACTGTAAACGTTCAGTATTGTAAAGATTATGAGGGCCCTGGGGGACCGATATCTAACAATTTGTTTTTTTTTGCCAGAAACCTTTGCGGGAGTGTACTCAACAACTTTTAACAAATGTTTATTTATTTATTTATTTATTTATTTATGTATTTTTTTTTTTACCAGAAACCTTTGCGGGAGTGTACTCAACAACTTCCCAAAGTTTCATGGCGATCGGATGAATGGTGTAGTAATGCATAAAGGACAAACAGACATACTTTTGTTTTTATATATATAGGGCCATATGTATCAACAAACCCTTTTGCGATTCCTAAATAGCAATTTTTAAGGAATCGCTATTTAGAAATCGCAAAATGGTATGTTTGAAGAAATTCGCTTTTTTTTTGCGATTCCTTAATCTTCCTTATTTGCGAATTCGCATTTTGCGAATTCGCAATTAAGGAATAATTTCCAATGCATTCCTATGGGCCAGGAGGCCCATAGGAATGATTGCGAAATAATTCTCAGATTGCGAATTCGCAATTTGCTAATCGCAATTTGAGAATTATTTCAAGGGTGCAGGGGTGTCTCAAAGACACCCTGCTGCACCCCTGAAATGTACATGAGTGTGCATATGGCGCACATACATGCCCTATGGGCATGTGTGTGCATCACATGCCACCTTCAAAAATGCCAAATTGTGCATTTTTTGAAGAATTCGCAAGTTACCATCAACTACAAGTTGGTGGTAATTTGCGAATTCTTAACCATAATTCGCAGCCCAAAAATGCTACATACATAGCATTTAAGGAATCGCAAAATTGCGATTCCTTAAATGCTATGGCAAAATAAGGAATCGCAAATCTTTGCTATTCCTTATTTTGCAAATGTTTCATACATACCAAAACATGCAAAAAGGCCTTTTGCGATTCGCAAAGGCAGAAATTCTGCGAATTTCGGCCTCTGCTATTCTCAAAGGGCTTGATACATATGGCCCATAGATTTTGAAATATTTCGCCCTAAACTGTCTATAAATTGGAATGCGTAGCCATGCATTAATGATTGTTATGTGTATTAATTCCGACTCATTTCCTTTATGATTGGTAAGTCTGGACAGTTTTATTTATATGGGAATATTTGTAATCAATTTTTTAAATCTACAACATCAAACTGATTTAATAATTCCCTTGAGACTTGGGTCAGCCATTTTTTATTTAAAGCAGGGGTCTACAACCTTTTTTTGTAATAAGAGCTACTTGTGTTCTACTCTATTGTAATCTATTCTATTCTATGAAGCACTTGTAAAGCGCATAACTACATGGGGTATTCCAGCGCTGATTCAATGAAAATCTTTCAGAGCTGTTAGTATTGGTGTTGTAGTAGTTTTTAAATTGTGTTTAGCCTTTACAAAAGTGACCATTTTATGCACTGTTTATAACATTTGATCTGCTTTTTGCACACACGAGCTGTGTTAAAGCTACAGGGGGGTTACATTTTTTCTCAGTAGGTCAGCGTTCTAGCTTCTATACGCTTAGACGCTGACATCAGCTTTATAAACAGCCGATGATGCAACAGCGCAGAGGCACACTTTTTGCTATAACGAGTAGCAGCAGCCTTGAATGAAGTTAGCTGCTCTAGAGGGAACTTACAGCGAATGTGTGGAGCCTTTTAAAATTGTGTTTAGCCTTTTAAAAAGTGACCATTTTATGCACTGTTTTTAACATTTGTTCTGCTTTTTCCACACACGAGCTGTGTTAAAGCTCCAGGGGGGTTACATTTTATCTCGGTAGGTCAGCATTCTAGCTTTTAGACACTAAGGGGCCTATTAAGATGGCGGGCGGATCACCCCCGCCATCCGCCATCCTTGCTGCAATGACCCCCCGCCAGATTAACATATATTTTCCAGGGCGACCGGGGCAGAAAAGGGTTTACATGGTGGAGGTATCTATAAGACACCGCCAGCCATATCAGGATGGGCTTTGTCAGATGCTGCCACGGAAAAGCATGCAGTCTTCACTTTGGGGGCCCGTTGCAGGCCCCCATAGTGAAGGCGAGGTGGGGGTGCACATGGGGGTACTGCATTTGAATACACAATGCGGCAGGCACCGCGCGGTGCCTGCCGCTTTGTGTATGCAAATGCATGACAAGCATTTCTTACATTGCGGCGGGTGCTGGTGTAAACACCGCCAGCCGCAATGTTAAACGGGCAGTCCCACTCATCCTGGATCTGAGGAGCAGGAACATCCACCCGTTGAGGATGAAGGGCTTGGTCACGATGCAAGTAAAGAGGAGGAGGAGGAAGATATCCGGAGTCAGCTCATACGCAACTTCTTCTCATGATGGTGAGTCACTGCGAATGAGTGTGCAAGCTTGTAGCATTGAGTGGCATGTCTTGCAATGTGTGTGGCCAGCTGACTGTATGCATATTCATTTTGATGTGTGTTCCGATGTGTCACGCAAGTGCAGATGTCATACCACACTGAAATGCACAATGACTTAGCTATAATTTTACATGTGTACTACATTGTTCGTGTTTTGTTCCTGCCCATGTCTTCAGCAAAGATTTGTAACGGTGAGCCCTTGTGTGTCTCTCATTCCCAGATTGCTGTGCCTGTTGTCTGTTTGTGTCATCTCAGTCCTCCTGCTATTCCTCATGATGATTGCAACGTGGGAAGAATCATCGTTCCATGCACGGATATGTGTAAATGTCAGTCCAGGTAAGAGAACCAAACAGGCTTTTTTCGGTTGTTATGATTTTGGAATGTGTGGGAACTGTTTCTGTGCATGTAGGAGACCCAGCCATACATGTGTAATCACCATGGATCAATTTACATGTTGCACCACTTGTGTGCCAGTACAGTTTGATTTGTAATCAACCATGGTGTGAAGGTGTGGGCCAGCGTATGTCCCACATGTTCTGTCAAGTGTCCTGTGAGTCTGTTCATATGGATGCATTGCCCCTTGTGCCACTATATCACGTTGCTTCCTCAGGGCCAGTGGAGATCACACTGCTTTGCAAGCATTCTCGGTCAGTTGATGTTTCTATTCCCATGATGCCAGGAACGTTGTGCTGATGACATCACAAGGTTGTGCTGTAGCTAATGTAAACACTTCAGTTGCACCAGTCGGGTGACGTCAATTCCAGGATACTCTTGTGGCGTGCTGCATATCCTGATCACGGTACGGTTTGTTTTGTGGCATTGCTCCTCATTTCTCTCTGTTGATTGCCGGACCAGCAGCTTGTTATGTCAGACATTTCAAAGCCCAGTTGGGCGAGACAATGACTGACTATTGTGGGGCTTCCTTGTGTTTACATAATTACTGCCCTCGTTGGATGAGCTTCTTAAGGTTCTTGCGGGTGATGTATATTTTCACTTCTTGACCCTCACAGATTGCCAGTGGTGACTTTGGATTGTTGCCTTTCTGGGAGTACCACTGCAGTGCTTAAGTATTTTTAAACATTGGAGCATTATTCCTACACTGTGAGTACCTTTGTTACTGCATGGCTCTAAGTGCATAGAAGCAGCCTGCACAGCGTTATACCCCCTTTATTTTAGCTGAAAAACTATGCTACCTTTTATGTGTCCATGTTGAAACATCATATCTAGTATAATTTTCATTACTGTGATGCTAAGTATGATACAGTGGCTGTTGTTTTCCTTTACAGGTGTAACAGGTTACAGTCTAGGTCCTGAGGTATTCTGTGAATCAGTGGCAAGATGTCTTGAATGCCTATACTTGTTTCTCTTTGTTTCAGGTCTCCCTCCCTGCGGTTCCCTTCCTTTCCTTTCTTCGCCTGATCACCCTATTGAGTCAGTAATTCATACTCAGACCAAGGGGCTATCAGGAGGTGGACCACAATGATCATCACACCTTTATGAGGAATCAAGGAAACAACAGTCCCAGGCTGTCGTGTGCACATTGTCTCACCAGCATTACAGGGAAACTCCTTGCATGAGTGTTATTTTCTTCTGAGTAATGGGACTGGACATGGACATTGGCTAAAGCAGCTTGGGCTCCACACAAACTTTAATCCATTTGTATAGCAAATGTGTCCCACACAGTACAATGTGCATCATCACAGTGACCGCAGAACTCTTGCCAGTTTGCATGCGTCATCTATGGCATAATCGACAAAGATTGTGCATATGGGAGTATGTGTACTGTGGCAACATGCATGGTGTTCATCATAGCTATTGATCCATATTGTGCATGAAGTACATGGTTGTGTATGTATTGTTGCCACTTGCTACACACAACGGGAAGCCCACACCGGCTGACGATGTGTGTCATGTGCGCAGCTTGGCCTTTTGGTGTCTGATCATGTGCCCGAAATTTATGGGGATTGTTATTCAATTTCAGGTGACCCATGAGTAACCAGACACTCCTTCCTTTCCATACACCGGTTACATTGTGCCTTTCAATCCTCCTTCTCTTTCTGTGCTAGTTTTTGCATGGTGTCTCACCCCTTCCACCATTATGTGTTCACCCATTCCTGCTGCTGCCTCCCCTGCGGCATCACCCCATCAAGTGCCCTGATTCTGCAACACATGCACCTCCCAGGTGCTCCTCCCTCCCTCCCTCCGTTGTTATTGCAAGCATCAGCTTGTCAGTGCCACTGTTGCGCCACATCTGTGCCAACGGCAGGACCGTCTGCGCCTGCAACGTGCACAGTGCAAAACCCTCTGGTCCTTCCATGAAGCAGGTAACACAACATACTCATGCTCCAGCCACCCTCAAAACAGGGAACAGAAGACATTCATCCACCTGCTATCAGGCAACCCCTAAGCGCAACCATTACAGACAGACCATGTCAGTACGACCAGGTCATGTGCCTCCTACTGCACACCTGCTACATCCACCAGCATGCCATTGGACTCTGTCATCTCAGCCATCACAACAGCCCCACACATCTCCTTCATTACAGTGACCTGGTTGTAGGCACACTACATCAACATTGCCATTACAGATGGATACAAGATCACCCACAGGGACCACACCAACACTCCAGGATGATGACTAGAAATGTCATCATAAGTACCCCCTCAAACTCACATACTACACCAAGGACACAATTAGCATTGTCCAACATCTGCACTTCAGGTTTCACACCAACCCCCAGACCACCCTCAGTCTACATATCATCTACAGATCTCCAGGCCTACACCCACAATTCTGCTAGACCATCTACAATTATTATAATAATCATGTATTGAGCGCACATGTTAGCCAACGGGGTTGTCCTAGCGCAGTAGTGTGCCGAAAATGAGGCAGCATACGGGAGAGCAACTAATCTAGCAGGCTAAATATCCAGGTCTTAACCACATCGATGCTAGTGTTATTTTTCTCCTGTGCTGGATCTTCTCATTTCCCATTGTTCATGACGAGCTCAGCTCGTCATGAGTGTATGGAGGTGTACACCATGACGAGCTGAGCTCGTCATGAGCGTCCAAGGAGTTAATGGCTTAGCGAGAATCACATTCATACAGAATCAGACGCAGCGGAAGAGGTAGCTTAGTCCAACATTGGGTGGTTCCTACCTGAGAGGTTTCACCTCCTGATCTAGGTTTAGCTAAGCAAGGACTAATGAGCAAGTGCTTGTCATTGGAACGTAGAGATCGTGACTGACAATAGGGATGCAGTCTCCTCCTAAGGTAGACCGGACCATGGCCTTGTCCTGCACAGAAGACGAGTGTAAGAGCATTGAATTCTTTTTGTGTAGCCATGGCAGGCAATAGAGTAGTCTTTGACACGTGGAGATGTGTAGTCAAAGTGAAACTCAACATACCAGGCAGGCAGCAGCACTTTTTCCCCCTCTGCAGAATATGGAGCAAGCCTAATGTTATAACAACTTATGAGATTTTTACGTAGTGTAAATGGTAGGTAATCAGTGTGTGAAGCACCGTTTTGCAGATTACAATGTGCAGATAGTGTATAATTCTCTTGATGATTTTAATCTGGCAAATACAAGCGGCACCCGCCTCTTGTACTTGTGTGGCAAGGGATAGCTTATTGTCCCATCTTACTCCCAGATTCCTAACCACGTCCTTGTGTGCCGGAGCAATGGCAAGTTCCTCTGCCCACCACAGATTGGAAGAGAGGGGAGAAGGTTGGTTAAATGAAGAGGAACTCTGTGTTAACTGTATTAAGTTCTCAGAAATGGTGGTGCATCCAGGCCACAATAATCTGGAGAATATTTTCTAGTGTGTCAAAAATTAGCGGCACACACAGCATTCTAGGTGAATAATAGCTGAGGCTCATCAGCATATGATATGAATTGGACTTCTGACATGGCAATCGATGCAGCCAGCGGGGTTAATTAAATATTACAAGACAGAGGGCTCAGAGCAGAGACCAGCAGCACACCCCACTTCAGTGATTTGACTGTGGAGATGGATGGATATGTCTGGACCTGCTGTGTGCAGTCAGATAGTACAGAAAATATACAGTTCACCATGAAGCCACCCACGCCTATGGTCTGATGGAGGTTCAGGAGAATGGGATGGGCGACAATGTTAAATGCTGTAGACAAGTCTAACAGCACCAACACCGCCTTGGAACCTCCGTCAACCGCCCAGCAGATAGAGTCTGCCATTTCAATGAGGGCCTTATCCGAACTATATCTGGGGTTGTAGCTGGATTGATAGTCGTGAAGGAGGCTATTATCTTCAACAAAGGCCATCAGTTGCTGCAAGGAATTGTTCACTTAAAGCTTGGCCGGAGCTGGTACGTGAGAGTTAAGTCTGTGATTGCAAGGAGATACAGGATCTGCATTGACTTTACTTAAAGATGGGCAGGAGGAACACGTTGTTGGGGTTCAGGGGGGTTTGGTGCCTTCTGTCTAGTTCCCCGTTCATTGATTTTAGCTTAAAGTGCCAAGTGCATATGTGAATTTATGGATGCTCCCTAGGGCTCACTTTAAAAGACTGGGTAAGAGTATTCTGCATCATTCAGAAACTCTGTCCATCTCACCCCCTTTTCCAAAATCGGTTTGTCCACACTATGTGTGGGAGGGTATACTCAGACGTGAGTCCCTTGCTCATTGCACCATCAGGATTCAAGCAAGCCGGGCCGACGACGGCTGAAATGCCAGAAACCGGTCCCCGGAAGCTTGTTTCCTTCCCAGTATAAGAATTGGCTTGGTAGTTTGGTTTGCCCTGTTCCCATCATGCACTGGGACAGGAACAGACTAATTTACATATAGCCAGGTTCTGAGCTGGGATGGTGCAGTGAGCTAAAAAACGGTGATGGATCAAGCCCTGATCTCTTGACTGGGTAAGAGTATTCTGCATCATTCAGAAACTCTGTCCATCACCACCCCCTTTTCCAAAATCGGTTTGTCCACAATATGTGTGGGAGGGTATACTCAGACGTGAGTCCCTTGCTCATTGCACCATCAGGATTCAAGCAAGCCGGGCCGACGACGGCTGAAATGCTAGAAACCGGTCCCCGGAAGCTTGTTTCCTTCCCAGTATAAGAATTGGCTTGGTAGTTTGGTTTGCCCTGTTCCCATCATGCACTGGGACAGGAACAGACTAATTTGCATATAGCCAGGTTCTGAGCTGGGATGGTGCAGTGAGCTAAAAAACGGTGATGGATCAAGCCCTGATCTCTTGACTGGGTAAGAGTATTCTGCATCATTCAGAAACTCTGTCCATCACCACCCCCTTTTCCAAAATCGGTTTGTCCACACTATGTGTGGGAGGGTATACTCAGACGTGAGTCCCTTGCTCATTGCACCATCAGGATTCAAGCAAGCCGGGCCGACGACGGCTGAAATGCCAGAAACCGGTCCCCGGAAGCTTGTTTCCTTCCCAGTATAAGAATTGGCTTGGTAGTTTGGTTTGCCCTGTTGCCATCATGCACTGGGACAGGAACAGACTAATTTGCATATAGCCAGGTTCTGAGCTGGGATGGTGCAGTGAGCTAAACAATGGTGATGGATCAAGCCCTGATCTCTTGACTGGGTAAGAGTATTCTGCATCATTCAGAAACTCTGTCCATCACCACCCCCTTTTCCAAAATCGGTTTGTCCACACTATGTGTGGGAGGGCATACTCAGACGTGAGTCCCTTGCTCATTGCACCATCAGGATTCAAGCAAGCCGGGCTGACGACGGCTGAAATGCCAGAAACCGGTCCCCGGAAGCTTGTTTCCTTCCCAGTATAAGAATTGGCTTGGTAGTTTGATTTGCCCTGTTCCCATCATGCACTGGGACAGGAACAGACTAATTTGCATATAGCCAAGTAGTTCTGAGCTGGGATGGTGCAGTGGGCTAAAAAACAGTGATGGATCAAGCCCTGATCTCTTGACTGGGTAAGAGTATTCTGCATCATTCATAAACTCTGTCCATCACCACCCCCTTTTCCAAAATCGGTTCGTCCACACTATGTGTGGGAGGGTATACTCAGACGTGAGTCCCTTGCTCATTGCACCATCAGGATTCAAGCAAGCCGGGCCGACGACGGCTGAAATGCCAGAAACGGTCCCCGGAAGCTTGTTTCCTTCCCAGTATAAGAATTGGCTTGGTAGTTTGGTTTGCCCTGTTCCCATCATGCACTGGGACAGGAACAGACTAATTTGCATATAGCCAGGTTCTGAGCTGGGATGGTGCAGTGAGCTAAAAAACGGTGATGGATTAAGCCCTGATCTCTTGACTGGATAAGAGTATTCTGCATCATTCAGAAACTCTGTCCATCACCACCCCCTTTTCCAAAATCGGTTTGTCCACACTATGTGTGGGAGGGTATACTCAGACGTGAGTCCCTTGCTCATTGCACCATCAGGATTCAAGCAAGCCGGGCCGACGACGGCTGAAATGCCAGAAACCGGTCCCCGGAAGCTTGTTGTTTCCTTCCCAGTATAAGAATTGGCTTGGTAGTTTGGTTTGCCCTGTTCCCATCATGCACTGGGACAGGAACAGACTAATTTGCATATAGCCAGGTTCTGAGCTGGGATGGTGCAGTGAGCTAAAAAACGGTGATGGATCAAGCCCTGATCTCTTGACTGGGTAAGAGTATTCTGCATCATTCAGAAACTCTGTCCATCACCACCCCCTTTTCCAAAATCAGTTTGTCCACACTATGTGTGGGAGGGTATACTCAGAGGTGAGTCCCTTGCTCATTGCACCATCAGGATTCAAGCAAGCCGGGCCGACGACGGCTGAAATGCCAGAAACCGTTCCCCAGAAGCTTGTTTCCTTCCCAGTATAAGAATTGGCTTGGTAGTTTGGTTTGCCCTGTTGCCATCATGCACTGGGACAGGAACAGACTAATTTGCATATAGCCAGGTTCTGAGCTGGGATGGTGCAGTGAGCTAAAAAACGGTAATGGATCAAGCCCTGATCTCTTGACTGGGTAAGAGTATTCGTTTTACAAAAACAAGGGGAACCCAGCGGATAGCTAAGAACCATGGGTATAACTTCGTTATAGGAAACAGTGGAACCTAGCTTATTCAACATACGTACAATGTAGTATAGAAACACAATGGAAACTATACAGGCCAAGATGTCCTGACCCAGCCGGGACAGGAATTTATTCTCAAAAATCAATGCCAAGTATACAATACAATAATAACAAGACACAAGCCTGTGCCGTACTGACAGAGAAAGGGAAAAAATAGATGTAGGGTGAGAAAAAGGGTGTTTTTCAGGCAAGGAAAAGAGCAAAGGCAGGGCACTGCAGAAAATTCAAGGATCACTGGCAGTGTCACCTGGAGTGGAATGTACACAAGCTTTTTAGACAATAATGTGAATGTCAACCCACTCTTGGGTGTCGACGTTTCGATCCCTATAGCTCTATTAGATGCATGGGATCATCATCAGGACTTATATAATAACAAAACATGCCTGAATGAGACAAGCCTGTTGAGGAGAAAAACAAAGAGAGAAAGATTTCTTTAAGGATCCGTTAACCAACAAGGAGTAGTTTAAAAACTAGACGCCCACGTTGTAACACATTCGAAATCGCAGTGCATAAACCAGTGCATGGTGTTTGTGCCAAGTAAAAACACTTCACAATGCTTATTTTCACATTATTCGAAGTCGCAGTGGCATGCATGAAATTGATTCGTCTACAGGGCTCTATAGTGAAAGTGGTTTTAAATCCAGTGTAGTGATAATGCAAGGTTGCACTTCTTTAATACTTAGACTACTTAGACCGGAGAGGGACTTTGACCTCGGGGGGCTAGAGAGAATTAATCAATTCAGGCAGTGACAGGCTAAGGGTAAAAACAAGGCCTGTTGTTTGGAAATCGACCATTTAATCCCTTTTCTACAGTAATAGTTGGGCAAGCAGCGCCTGCAGCATATGCAACATACCAAGCGGTTGAGAATCCGCGTGGTTTAAAGTGGAGTTCAGTAATAATGGTGTTTCAGTAGTTAAAAACTTCAGCGCCCGTCTATGATTGAAGCGGGTGGCCGCACTGAAAAGAAAAATTGGGTCAGGGATTAAGACAGAATAGTGAGAGCTCAGGCGCAAATGTTCCGACTGGGAACGGAGGCGGTTTACCTTTCAAATGCGTGCGAGTGCCGGAAACAGAAGTGTTAAGGGCAGCGGTGGCTCTATACTTCGGACGTCTGCAATGCGTCCAGTTTGTGCTCTAGTAGAAAGAATAGGGAACTCGGCTTAGTGCGATCTCGGGAGCAAGGGCCACAGTATGGGCGTGTTATAAAATTAAAACAACTACTTACAAAGACACAATTGTGGCTTGCCTCACCCTGGGGTTCACAAATGTGGAAATGGAGCGCTGAAATAAAGATTTAGGAGTCAGCGCGTGGAGAGTCAAAATAGCGCGTGACTCGATAATGGGGACCAACTAGCCCGCAATCTATAACGCCCTACTTACTGAGTCATGATGAGACCGCGTCTCTCCCAGGGGTGCTCGGTCAAACCGGTTTCAGCGTGGGGATCTGTCCACTGCTGTGGGTTGTATAATTAGCGCCGGTCACGTGATGTTAAAAAGTGGGTGCCATCTTGGAACGGCTATGGCGCTTTAGTAGCGGCCATCTTGGAGTGGAGGGTGGACAGTATCTTTAAACTGGTGATCTATTGAGTAATGTGGGTGCCATCTTGAAACGGCTATGGCGTTTGGATAGCCCCCCTCTTAGAGTGGAGGGTGGGATGTAATGGTAATGGGCTGTGAATCTGCCTGGAATAACAAGATTGAAATTGACAAAGTGACAAACCAAGAGTGACAAATGTGAAAAAGTGACTGGTTATTTACAAAGACGGTTATTTTAATTCATCATACCCAGATGTCAGATTGTGTCCAGAATGTCTCATCATCACGTTGTGCTCATCATATCTTTACATATGACCTAAATGAAACCAACAATGTTTTCCATTACTTCCCATTTTTGCTCCTGGAATATCAATCATAGCAGTGTTGTCCAATCCTCGCTTCGATTGAGACCCGTATGGATCGTGTTGAATTGAATAATGGATTTTAGTTCCTCCCTGTTGAGCAGTTGTTGTAAATTACCACCTCTCTGAGGTAATTTGACAGTTTTCAGGATGGTCCATTTCAAGTCGTCTGCTGAATGGTTCATGCTGGCAAAATGTTCAACCAATGGGGCATTCAGGGTTCCACAGCGTATGCGGCTCCGATGTTGGCTTATTCTGGTCTTTATTTTTTGTGTCGTTTGTCCCACATACATTAGAGGACAAGGGCATACAATAGCATAAATCACATTGCAGCTGTTGCAGTTCGTGAAGTCTTTCATGTGAGTTGTGATGTTATTGTGACTGAAAGTGCGCCCCTCAAGTGTCAGATTGCAAACAATACAGTTTCCACATTTCACATGACCCCTCAAAGGTGGCAGTCCCCAGTTTGAATCAATAGTGCTGTTTGAAGGTGGTGCTGGGAGGGCTGCACGGACAAGATGGTCTCTAATGTTTCTACTTTTTTTGAAGGCAAACAGTGGTTTGTCAAACGTTAGTGTCCCTGAGTTGAGGATCGGCCAGTGACGGAGAATAGTTTTTCTTATTTTGTTTGAGATTGGAGAGAAGGTTGTAACACAGGCTCTCTGAACTTGGCCTAGTCTTGGGTTGGAGTAACACCTCCCTCGGGCAGTACCATGCTCTTTTTGAGGCATTTCTTACTATCCTGCTCGGATAACCTCGTGTTTTGAGTTTCGAGCAAAGTACACCAGCTTCCCTGAAATAATCAGTCTTTGAAGAGCAGTTCCTTCTGATCCGAAGGAACTGCGAGTAAGGGAGAGAATCTTTGAGGGCTTTGGGGTGATTACTGTCGTATCTCAGTAAAGTATTCCGTTCAGTCGGTTTTCTATATAGGCGAGTCAGCAGTTCGCCTTCCTCATGGTAAATTGTGAGATCAAGGAATGCTATCTCAGTTTTGTGATGTGAGAGAGTAAATTGCAAGTTGTCACAGTTATTATTCAACCAATGTAGAAATGAATTAAGAATGTCCCTGTCACTATTCCAAATCAGAAATATGTCATCTATATAGCGTCGCCAGCAACCAATGCTTGTCTTGAATGGGTTCGTATCAGCTAGAATAGTACCTGTCTCTAGTGCGTCCATGTACAGAATCGCCAGATGGGGAGCAAAAATAGCTCCCATAGAGGTGCCTTTTATCTGCTGGAAGAACACCCCATCAAAGACAAAGTAATTCTTCGTGAGACACAGTTCTAGCAGTTGTAGTATAAACAGTGTGGGTACTCTGTGTGGTCGTGGTCTTGAGTCTAGTGTCCTCTCGATGACCCGTAGAGCCGCTCCCTGGGGTATGTTAGTGTAGAGCGACTCTACGTCTAGTGTACAGAGTGTTTGGTTACTGGGGTCAAAGGGTTGATGCTCAACCAGATTGATCATCTGCATGCTGTCGCGAACGTAACAGCACGTAGAAGGCACAAAGTCCTTAATGAAAAAATCTACATAGGACCCTAATGGCTCCAGGATGGAACCGCAGGCCGAAACTATTGGTCGGCCTGGGGGGTTCTCAGTATTCTTGTGGACTTTCGGGAGGGTATAAATCACCGGAAGCCTTGGGCACTTGACATTGAGGAAATTGTATTCCTTTTTGCTGAGGAAACCTTCATCTCTGGCATCTGTGGTAATTTTCTTGATCAAAGTTTGGATTTCCTGCGTTGGATTACGGCCCAATCTCAAGTAATGTTCCCTATTACTTAGCTGGCGGTTAATCTCATTTTTATATGTGTCAATATTTTGTAACACAATACCTCCACCTTTATCTGCGCTTTTAATGATAAGATCCGTCTTGGATTTAAGCGAATCTATTGCATCTTTTTCTAGTTTGGGTATATTAAATGGAATAAACAGTTTCTTTTTTTCAAGGACCTCAACTTCCTTGAGAATCAATTTCTCAAACGTGATAATTTCAGGCGGGATCATGCTCGCCGTTGGTAAGAAGGTGGAGGGAGGAGAGAAAGGAGTATTGCGAATTGGTTCAGGTGCAGGGTGTAATTGAAAGAATGCTTTCAGACGAACCAGTCTAAAAAATCGCAGTAACTCAGTTTGTAGTTCCATATAATTTGGGCGCACCGTAGGGACAAATGACAATCCTTTCTTCAAAAGTTCTAGTTCAGAGTGTTGAAGGACATGGTTTGACAGGTTAAAAATAGGTAAGGTTTCAGTCAGATTTGGTGTTGTGGATGCTACCACTGATAAAAGTTGTTGCGGGTCCTCCGCTCTCCTGGAGCGTTGAACCATTTCCTGGTTTTCTTGGCCTTCCCTCTCTGTGGGGTGCCTGGCTGACCTCTGGCTAAAAAATTAGTATTGCCCTGAGCTCCTCCACGACCCCTTCTTGGGTTGCTTCCTCCCTCACCTGGGTCTGAGTTGTCAGATGAGTCCTCTGAGGTATCTGAGAAACCCACTATGTTTTGTCGTTTGTTGAAACGACCCCAAGGTCTGTTTTGGGGGTTAAAATAAGGCCTGTTAGTATAGAAATCCTTATTCAGATACGGGTAAGTAGACTCTGTACTATAGTTCTTGATGTCTTTTTTGATTTTGTTGGATTTTTTATTTTGTTCGATGCGATAATAATCGGCCACCGTTTTGTCTACCTGTTCCAACAATTTTTTACATTCAGCCGTAGGGTCGGAGTCGGTAATTTGTTTCAGGAGGTCAGCGATCTCTGTCTCCAGGGTTTTCAATGTCTCAGTAGCAATGTCAATACCAAGTGCTAACCACTGTCTTGAACATGTGGTACCAATGTGGCTGAAATTTGTAATGTATTTAGGGATACCAGCCATTATTTTTCATGGCAGCACAACAACAGTGAAGATTCGTTTAGATATGTGTAAAGTTGTTGAGGAAACTGTGGGTCTTTGATGGATGAAAGCTGGTTAAGTGATGTTTGATAAAAGCACACACCATGAAAGGGAAAGCTAATTACCAATGGAATTAAATACGATATTGTTGAGAGATAAGTTCTTTGCTTAACTTTAAGGTAATTGCGGTGTAAATATTCATGCAGATTTAAACTGATGTATGTATTAATTGATTTTATAGATACACCCCTGACGAAGGTTTCTAACCGAAATGCATTGGGTGAAGCTAAAATAAAGTCGTGTTTTATGGAAAACATCTCCTGGTCACGAACATTTTTGAATAACGAAATGGAAAATGGATAAAATGAATTGATGAAAAATTGATAAAAAAAAGAAGAAATTATGTTTAATAATGGAAATAATGATAAGAGAAAAAAATACAATTGGTTTATTGGATTCATTCGAAAACACATGTGGCTGTGCAGTTGGAGTGGGACCCTGAACAGGTCCCCCGTGTGTTTACTGATATTGCTAGCGCAAAAGGGTGGAGCGCGAATCCAGCGTCGCACGCCAAGACACGTTTGAAGAAGTTAATCATGGATTAAAAAAGGAACGCAAAAGGAAGATAGGTGTGCATTTCACCACCACTAATGTAAGATTTTCATGTGTAGCACAACAACAGTTGAGCCACCCGGGACAAGGCATACCTACTGGACACATACACGTCTACCCAGACTCATGTAAAAAACATGTAAAACAAACAACCATCAATTACCATTCTTCCCTGAATTCCACAACACACAGGCATCAGCATATCATCAGCACGGACAAGAGGACAACCTCCAGGTATGGCCTAGGCACCAACACACACAACATGAATGCCCTCATCAGCATTGTGAGCCAACTATCTGACCTCAGCTCTCCATCCAAGAGACATCCCACCCTTGCAAGGCCAAAGGGATCCCTTGCAACTTACTACTACTGCAAACTCGTGGACGTACACAACAGCCATGCCACACAGAGGCAGTCAGCGCTTTTTCCACAGGACATACCAACTAAGCATTGGCGGAAAATCCGTTCCGCTCGCGGATTTTGCGGATTTTCGGTAAATTCGCAATCCGCGAACTCCCGCGAATTTACCGAAAATCCGCAAATCCGCGAGCGGCGGATTTTTCCGGGGGCAAAAGTTCAAGCCTGCCCTGTTGTAACTATTTTAGGATGGCGCCGGCAAGCTGCCAGCGCCATCTTAAAATAGTTACTAAGTTAGCTTCAACAGGAAGCTCTAATAGATAAAATAAAGCAGGTGCTCGCAACTGCTTTATTTTATCTATTAGAGCTTCCTGTTGAAGCTAATTTAGTAAGTATTTTAGGATGGCTCTGGCAGCTTGCCGGTGCCATCCTAAAATATTTACAAATGCCCTTCCTGTGACCCTTCCTGTGGAGCTTTTTCTCTTCATCAGCTGAACTGATCTTTCTCTGACCTTTTATGCACACAAGAGGCATGTGTGAACTCGCATGGAAGCCCCACACGTTTGGCCCCGTGCACACACTCGCAGTTTGCACCGTCTTCCCGCCATTCACCCACTATGATGGACAGCTCACTCAAGGGACCCCTGCGCCCTTCGGGGCGATTGCATAGTAACACACACATGGTGGCTCGAACTAGTTGATGCTCAAATTCAGTGACTCATTCATTAGCCCAAAAACAATCATGAGTGTCTTCGAGGCTGGACAGGTGTGCCTCTTCCCAAATCTACCGTGGAAAGTCAGCTGTGATGCTGGGTAGAGGCCTTTGCATCCTTGACTTTCATGAGCGCAATCCCCATGCTGTTCCTGTGACCAGGAGCTTCTTTCTCTTCATATTATTGTGTTTGCACGGGTTGCTGCAAGTTCGCACGCGTTTTGTACAATTTCGCAATTTGCGAAATTGTACAAAACCCTCGCGAACTTGCAAAAACCCGTGCGAACATAAAAAAAGAAATCCGCTAATTCGCGAGAATTCGCGGATTTTGCGGATTGCGAGTTCGCAAATCCGCAAAATCCGCATACGCGAGATCCGCAAAATTCGCCCATGCTTAATACCAACCCCGCTCAGGTCCAGGGCTCCCATCAGCAGCAAAGACACCACCCGGCTCATGTACACCATCCACTCCGGCTCTCCATCTGGACCCTTTCCACACAACATCTCTATCACAGCATACATCATCCTTCAGGCCCACCTCCGGGACATCATTAATGTCTCCTTTGAGTATGCCACTTTGATGGGAGCTGTAGTAATGCAGGAAGCCAGGCCCTTCTTTGACGACGTACGGCTGTCCCGCAGGATCACCTGGAACGTCACCCTGTTTCCGTACCCGGTAAATGTCATCAAGAAGACAGTCACAAAGCAAATGACCATCTCACTCCAAGCAAACACCTCCAGGCAAACCGCACCAGACCATCTTCCACAGTAATCACCCCACTGCAACAGCCCTCATTGGCACCAACAACAACATCTTGGACCGTGCTCAACAATGGTGAAAACACAACCCTCACCCCATTGACCTCTCATCCAGCATTCTACACCATGTGGTACCACGGTGTCAGATCACACATCTCCAACAATGGGATCCAGAGGAAGGGCTGGGATGAAAGCCCCAAGTACCTTACCAGCAAGGCCCAGGGAGTCTGCCTCCCCCCTTCGGCACGTAGTACACTGGGGTCATCGGACCCCGGCATCATCTCGCTGTGTGACTATCTACATTATCTCCATGACCCACCTCGCCAACATCACATGCGCACACAATCTCATCATCACGTCCTCTGCCATTGACACCCAGCTGCTCCGCACCCTCACCAAAGACCCAGCCACTACCAGATCCAACATTCAAGAAGGCATGAGGTTCACTGACATATGGAGGTAACTCAGCCACATGAGGCTGGACTTGGACAAGACTGGTCTCATCATCTGAGGAATGTCCCCTTACGGCTGGGACAACTCCTTGTGTCACAGCAGCCTCGGTGGCACACAAGCAGACATTGGCCACACAGGCAAGCAGGTGCTCATCGTATACTCCTCGCTCACAATAACCATGGAAATGAACACCATCTCTACCTCATGCTGAAAGTCCCTACGCATGCAGCAAATGTTCATCAGATAGATCCACTTCTAGTCAAGACAGACAGTCACCCAGGTACACGACACCAGCCGGCCCTACTACAGCAACGCCCTCTACGCAGGAACAACAGCCAGACTCCAGGAGGACTTGTGCACATTCAGGGTGCATCGGCACACCTCATCCTCAACATCCCCTGCCACAGCCACATGACTGTCCACCTGAGATACCTACAATGGACTCACTGTCAACAGCAGGATCACCTTCTTACTCCTCAGCCACACTCAGGAGGCACTCCACAACCCCAGCCCCAAACACGAATATGGAAGTCTCCCATCCAACACCCCATTGCACCAACTCCGTTCAGCCAACCTTGCCCTGGGCACCATTGTTCACATCCACAGTACAACTGCATGCGGAAGATAGTTCTCCCACATCAACATACAGACCTAGTACTCCCTCCCTGGGTACCGCCACATGACCCATGACCTCTACACCTTCATCACACTCTTCCAAAACTGTCTGTCTGAGCAGTATGGCAGCCCCCCCCTTCAGCAGATTGAAAACATCACAGGTGAGTATAGCGCTCCATGTATGTATTTAATGCTACTCTGTCACCTATGTGTGTCCTCGACCGGACTCAGATCCCAGTGTATGGATGGGTTGTCTTTGTTCCACACTCTGGCATACTTTGACATATCCCCACACGTGTGATGGTAAATGACTGCAACATCAATTTCAGTAGTGTTGGTTTTGTTTATTTATTGTTCTTGTGTGTGAAACGTGAGTTAGTGATGGGTGCTGTACAAAAAGGGGGCAATCCAAAGTTCACAAAGGGAGATGTAATGCCTTGCAGTTTGAGTCACCAGAGTCCAGTCCACAGTGCTTGGCATTATTGGTCAGACTGCAACCAGCAAGTCCATATGGGAGAGTAGGACAGTCAATAATGTGATGCTGTTGCACACATACTCCAGGTGCCAGACTAGGTGTCCTGGGAGATGGACATGGCCCACTGCCTCTCACTGTCTTTTCCGTGGATGACCCACCTTCCTTAGGGACCCTCATATGCAGGCCTTGACGATGCATGGGACTCTCCGTCGGACGATTCCTCCATCTCCTCCCTCCCTGTGCCTGGTGGCAGTCTTTGCCTTGAAGTTTCTTGCCTGGTGACACAGGGAGGGTGCTGCAAGTTGTCAGCAATCCGACGGAGTGAATGGCTTATGTCCCTTTGCACCGCCAGGAGCTCAACCTGTCTTGCCTCCATCCGTCCTTGGTGTTGTTGTTGACTGGGGTGTTGCTCGGCCTGCAGGTTCTTGATCTCTGTGAGGGCACCCACTACCTGGCTGAACTCCCTTCTGTCCCGCCGGTATGCCTGCATGATGTTGTGGAGCTCAGACATACCGGGACCTGCAGCTGTCTGGTCAGGTTCTCCCCTCCGCCTACTGCCACTCCCGCCACCCCTGCCCACACACGCCTGGCCTGCTGCTGCGGGCACATTGGCTCGACGGGACCCCTGAATAACGGCAGTGGTGGGGTTGTCTGTCCCCTCATGGGTGGCCATCGAACCTTTGTCCCTCATTGTCAGACTGGCTCAGTTCTTGAGTGTGGGCAGGGCTCCGAGCTGTCTGCTGGGATGTGGCAGAAATGGTGGTGGCGGTTGGCGCAAATGTGCCTGATCCAGATGCTGCACGGGTTGGGGCACCAGAGGTGCCAGTTCGGTCGGGGTCATCCATGGAGTGGTGAGAGGCATCGCTGTCGGTGAGATGAGGGTCCTGCGGAGCCTGGGACTGTGAATCATCTTCACCATTGTTGGGGTTCGATTCCACACAGTGCCCTGTGGGTGTGAGAGACAGACAAATTAAGACAATGTTAATGCCATGTAATGCAACATCTATTTCTCATACACATTGTAGTTGCCACTGTTCCACCTGGTAGTTGTCCATGCTTTTGATTGTCTTCAATGTTCACTTGTGGATGGGTATTTTGTGGGGTCGGATTGATATGTGCTCCTGAGTCATTGACGTGGGGGGGGGCATATTTACTATGACTGGCACCGCCCTGCATATCAGCAGGGATTCACCAGTCATTGTGTACCACACCTATGCCAGCACAGATGCAACGCATTCACATTGTGGAGCACCATTTTTTATAAAATGGGTCAGCTGCATCACACATCTGTGCTGTATAAGTAGGCACATTGCTGGAGTAGCGTCACCAGCACAAGACAGCTCCAGCAATGGTCTGTGGGGCCCTATCTGCACAATGTTGCTTCATTCCTTATGTCAGTATCAGCCATGCAGCGGGTTTTGATGCAGCATGTGCTCATAAGTGACAGAGTGGAATTTTAAAGATTGCACATAGCCACTTTTGGTAGGCAAGCCTGCGCCATTACACCACTACCCCTCCCCCCCTGCGCCAGTACACCTACTAGTGGCGCAGGGCTTTAGAAGGTGACAAATCTCCCAGATGCGTCACCTTGTAAATTACCAGCACCATGGCGCCTCTTGTGAATGTGCACCATCCATTTGTTGCTTGGATGCTTCATCAGATCTGAATTGGTTTAGTTGTGTTACATGACCATTGTGACAGTGGGGAACTTTATTGTCTGTCCCAGCTGGGTATGTTTGTGTAAGCCTTACACCACAGGCTGTCAAACACACCCCTTACACTGTAAGGGGTGTGTGTGACAGCCTATGGTGGTAGTTGGAGTCTGACTTGGCACTGGGCCTCCCTCGTGGTGTGGCTGTCCCCCCATGGAGCATGCTGCCATGCCAGTGGCTGTGAGTTCATGCACAAAATATCTGACCTTGTTGTCCTGGTGTTTGTGTTTGCACTGGTCACAGGAGGGCCTTGTGCTGCCTACACCAGGTCCCAGTGTCAGCTAAATTGTCAGTACATTCACACTCCATGTGCATTGGGCATGGTGCATGGTTGTGTAACTGCACCATATGGGATGTGTACAATTGGCATCCACAGAGATGTTCATAGTGGTGGACAGATTTTTTGCTTCTTCACCATCTCCTTTGCACACTTCTCACCCTCCACCTTGGACCCTTCTCACCCTACCCCTTGCACACCTCTGTCATTCAAGCCGCAAATATTTATAGAAGCAATCCTTAACGCCATCTATATTTGCTAGTCGTTTCCTTTTTTACAACCAGCTTCCCTCTCATCCTCCCTAGTGTTGTTACTGAAAGAAAGATGTGTCCCTGTGTCTTTTTGTTTTGTGCTGAACCTATCATGCTACTACCACCAACCCCACTCACCACCTCCCTCCCTACCCCCCTGTGTCCTCCCCCTCCCACTGACAACCCTCCCTCCTTTCTACAGGTAAAGAGGTCAGGCATGACCTATGTGTGACTGCTATAAGTTGTAGTGTCGCTTCCCTCTCCTTCCCTTACTAATCCAATACTTGCTGTATCCTCCCTATGGGCCATCCCTTATTGCAGGTGGACTTTTCCCTTTACTTGTTGTCCCCATCCCTGCTCTCTTAGTTCCTCTAGAAACTGTGTGCCTTGATTTCAGAGTAAAACATTCTCACCTGCCCTCTAGTAATGACCTTTAGTCTAGCTGGGAACAATAAATATGCTTCTGAGCCTTGGCCTTGGAAGGGAGCAATTAGTTGCCTGAGTTTCCATCTTCTCCCCACCGTTACATGGCAAAAATCAGGCCTTGAAAAACAGGTAACCCCGTTGTATCATTTCTTGTCTTGCCAAAAAATTCCCAACAAAAACAAAAAACCAACATTGCCCTAGGCAGGCTATCCTGCCATCCCTTCTCTTTTTTAGTGTAAATGGGAACCTGTGTGCCCTTTGGATCTCTGTCTCCCATTGCCACTGTGACTCAGGGAAAGCTCCCTTCAATAGCTTGTTAACATACCCCCTTGCGTCCTGCCCTTCCACCCCCTCTGCCAGCCCAAGAAGTCTACCATTGTTGCGTCTTTGTTGGTTTTCAAAGTCTTCCAACTTCCATTGGAGATCTTCCATCACTTTATCTTGATCCACCTTAACAGATTGTAATTCCACCAAATCATCTTCAAGTCTGCCAGTTCATTCCTCCACCTGGGTCACCCTGTCCTCCACTTCTTCATACTTCCTATTCATTTTCCTAAGTGATGCTTGGATCTTCTTGGTTGCCTGCCTAGCTCTCCGGCTTTCTGCTCTGGCTTCCCCCTGCATCTGTTTTAGCGTGTTAAACAGTAAGTCCATAGTAGCATGCTGCGGGGGCGGGTCAGTTCTATTTCCTGCCACTGCCATTCCCATAGGGTTGCTTTCTTAATATACTTTTGAGATAGCGGAGTAGTCCCAGAGTAGCTTTTTATTCATGCTAGTGGGAGAGCCCTCAGCTAATCATCTGGCACTGGATTTCCTTCTTTTTTGCGTGCTTTTACCGCCTGAACCAGAGCCAGTGAAACTTAATTCAGAGTCTGAGCTGTCCCCCGTGGATCTTTCCCCTTCACTTGAAGGCATAGAGTCTGTTTCTTCATTGACTGAAAAGAATTTATCACCATCGGGAGAGCCCCCCCCCCCCTCTGTCCCCTTTATTCTGTCTGCCTGGCTCTCCTTTTTCCTCCTGGGAGTCAAAACTTACCAGACTGCCCCATTTTGCTCCAGCAATCTGAGTGTTGCCCAGTCCTGCCTCGACCTGCAACAATGCATCCATCATTTGTAGATTGATTGGCCTCTCTGTCCCCCCCACCGCAGCCTCCTCCTCAGCCAGGGTGCCCCCGCTCACCTCCTGTATCTTCGCCATACCATCTGAGATCTGCGCGTTTGCTGGAGCCGCGCTCTCCGAGGCCGTCTCCGCTCCTTGGGGTTGCCTAGCAACTGCATCTCCTGCGTCCTCGAGGACGGCTTTGCCCTGCTTGGCGTCCTCCGGAGCCGATTGCTTTGCTGATGTCTCAATTGCCACTGTCGCTGACTCAGAGGGGCCGGGGGACTTTACGCCGAAGGCTTCCGCTAAGGTAGGCTGTCGCAGTGTACCTTCTTTGTTAGTTCCGTTAGAGCGCCGCTGAGGGCCTGATCCTGTAGAGCCTTGCATTTCTTTACCGATATTTGATTCCAGGGTCTTCAGTCTCGGCTCCAGCTTTTTTTCCCTTTTTAACTTTTTCTGCTGTGCCTTTGCTGCCGCGCTAACCAGGGAAGCTGCCCGCTTACTCGTGGGAGGCATTTTCACACTACCCTCGGGATTCGGAGTGTCCTTTTGTCCTGGTTACCCTATTACAATTCTTAAGTGTTAACTTTGGATTGGGAGCAGATCGAGATGTGCTGTTTACAGCAAAAATAATTGCAGAGTTTGCCCTAATTAACTGTAAAAAGGTAAGCCAATGTTATCCAGTAGGAGAGATAGGCCTTACAGTACTGAAAAACAAATGTAGGAGTTTTTCAATGCCAGGCCATGTAAAACTTGAACCCGCATGTCTTACTTTTTAAATACAATGCACACTGCCCTATGGGTCTTTTGGGCCTAACATAGGGGTGACTTATTTGAGTTAAAGAGGAAGAATTATGCCAGGCAAAAGGTTTATTTTGCAAGGTCAAAATAGCAGTTTAAAGCTGCACTGCAGATGATAGTGGCAGACCTGAGACATGTTTTAAGTACTACTTTGGTGGGTGGCATGATAAGTGCTGCAGGCCCACTAGTAGTATTTAATTTACAGGCACTAGCCACCATGTAGTACCATATACTAGGGACTTATAAGTAAATTAATTGTGCCAATAAGGTGTAGGCCAATGTTACTATGTTTTAGGAAAAGAGCACAAGCTCTGTGGCACTGGTCAGCAGTGGTAAAGTACACAGGTAGGCTAGTAGACAGCTTCCTTGGGAGCTTTTCAGTACCTCCAAGACTATGAATCAGCTGCCACTAATCAGAGCTTGTGCAGATGAATTCCACTGGGCTACGCTACCCCCTTGAGACTACAGGGAAGGAAAACATTAAGGCTCAGCTTTCTGAAATCTGTCACGCAGCGCAGCCTCCTAAGAGGCAGCACTGTGTTGCGTGACAGGGAGAGAGCAGGCAAGCGCAATATTCACAGAGAAGTGACTCTCTCATTCCCTCTCCCTAGTGCCAGTGCTGAGTTTAGCTGCTGTGCACTAGGCACTAGGCACACACCTTTGCGCCTTAGTGCTAGGGTGCGTGCCTTAGTCTAGCATAGGTTTTGTAAAGGAAGGGTACCCTTCCTGTACAAAATACTATGCTTAAACGTGTTTATTTACTTTTCTTACTTTGTATACGTGCTGCACGGCGCAGCAAGCATGCAAAGTCAGAAAAACACTGAGAATGAAAACATTTCTCTATTTGATGCCTGCATTTCAGCTGCGTTAATTTTTGGTGCTAAACCCTTTCTACTTATGTTAATGAATTGGGTTTAACATCAAAATGCATGGGTGGTTGCAAGGGCAGTCCTATGTACCACCCATATAAAGCCCCCTTGACACAAAGTAATGCAATGCAGCCTTTCACACTGCTTTACATTACTTTTACATACAAACCAATGCAAATACAACATTTAGCATTGGATTTGCATTGAAAAAGTAACACTAACCTGATGCTAAACCTTTGAGAATCTGGGCCTAAGGGTATCCCGTCTAAGGGTGCACCAAAGAGATGTCCCTGATTATCAGCATGTTGCAGTTTGAGGAGTCCTTAGGGATCAGGGGTGCCACAAACTGTTGCCAAAAATGAAAAAACGATGGAACCTTCAGGAACAAATAAAATAATTGTGTGGATGTGACTGCTGTACAGGAATGGGGGACAGTTGTCCCTATCCATTGTCCATCCTTTGCATTGCCCTGGTCAACACAGATTTGTAGAATACAGCATCCATACCAGACCAGCAACCGGAAGCTCTAGGAGGACTTTTACAATCACGGAAATCTACTGCCTTGAAGGGAGGGCCCTGCTCATCAGCAGAGCCAGTAGAACTGATTAGACATTGCTAAAGATTCTGTTAAAAGGTGCCTTCAGAGTGCTCGTCCAACAAAGCAGCATTGATCAGAGCCAATCACTGCTATTGTCTATCTAACATCACATCCGCCTACCTTACAATGGGTATCTGTTTGAACATTGTGGAACCTTGAGAAAAAGTGAATGGTCCTGTATCAAAAGCATCTGCAGTCCCATTGTCAGTGCTGTCCGCACCAACCCAAAGGCACATTGTTATCTCTGTAGAATCACGTTCGTTCTTGTCTGCGTGGCATTGCATGTTCCTTAGGGCTCATTATGCTTTTATTTTTGAACCTAGGTCTGGGCTTTTTTTCTGCATTTGGAAGGTGTTTTTTTCAAGGTGTTTTTTTCCCGCGAAGCTATACCCAGTGTTTCTTTGTTGATATTTACAGTTGAAGCAAGTAAGAAAGGCATATTTTATATTCAGTAAATGGTCAATCATAGCTCATATTGTCAGTAAACCTAGTAAGAAAATGTTCCCCTTGTTTCAGTTCCTAAATTATTAAATCTCTATATAATAATAACTATCATTATAGAGTCACTCTACAGAAGTCGCCATCGCTTCACAGATGCCCAAAAACAATATCTTCAAAAGAAGGACTAACAAAAATACAGTTGCTCCAAAAGATTAACTGATGTATTATTGATGCCATACATCAATACCTAATGGATTATACTCACATTAAAGCAGAGTCTGATATAGTGATGATGCGCCCACATCCATATATTCCAATAAAATGGCACAAAGGGTAAATCAAGTCAGACACTATAGTCCTCATTACGAGTTGACCACTGTAGGAAGTGATTATTATTACATTTGATAAAAACCCTCATGGAGGTGTTTAGTATTTACACGTTTTTGGGGAATAGCATGCAGATTGTGGTACTTACCGCATGTTTCGGCAATTATCGTACATTCCTCACTGTTAATATTCGCAGGTTTCACCTGCTGAAATGTGGATTTCACAGAAAAGGGAGCATGATGAAGTCAAGATGGTGAGTCCATCAGGTGACAGAATGACGAGTTAGAGAACTAAGACTTCATGTTTCAAGACTTAGTAGAAGAGCCTTCAGTTATTAGGTGAAAAGGCATCCCCTCCTTGGCCTGCATTATGTAATAGGCGTATTGTCTCTACCAGTGCCATGTTGCACTTTTAAATTGGTGTGGTGGGTGCAAACAGGGACAGTGCATCGTATTAAAATGAATGTCCTACCCCCAGGAAAGCTGCAAACTCACAGTTGTCCTCAGGCCAGTGCATTAGTGAAAGACGAAGCTGCTGCTTGAAGCAGCTGCTCCATCTTTTACTCTACAGGTGGCACTCACCTGCACTTTAAAGGGGTACGGAGATTCTCCTAACTGCAGTCGCCAAGAGGAGGGTTTCTGGGTGGTCCATGAGTCTTCTTACCCACTCCAAAGGGTTGCCTTTAGGGGCAAACTTACAGTGTGCCATCTCTTTGTGTTACACTGTCTTTGCGCCTCCTGAAGTTTTTTTACCACAGCCATAGTACAGTGTGGGCGCAGAGGCAAAGTGTTTCCCTCATTTGCATGGGGTCACACCCCTATTCAAATGAAGGGATGCCTGGTCCTTCAGCAATTAAGATGGCAATCGGCCAGACCCCTCCTAAAAAAAACTTCACTGGCTCCCCATTCCCCAACGCACGGCCTTCAAGACTGGTTGTATTATCTTTAAGTCCCTCCACAGTCGGAGCCCCAAATTTATTAAACATCTCCTGCCCAGGTACAGCTCCTCCCCGCAAACTCCGTTCCGCCCACCTTTAACTTCTGACCACCCCTACCTTCAAGCTAAAATGCTAGGGAGGCTGCAGGTTCGCTGCCTTGGCTCCTAAACTATGGAATTCCTTTCCACTAGAGATTCGATCATGTACCAACATGCTGAGCTTCAGGAAAATGCTTAAGACATGGTTGTTCACGCAGGCCCACGCTTAATTCCTCCCATTGGTCCCGGCACACTCTAGAGACAGCGCCATGAAACCTTCTGGTGTACGTGCGCTATATAAGAAATTATTAACATAACATAACATAACAATGCATCCTTAAGTTAGTGCTGGCACGGTAAGCACGGTACTTGTGCTTGTGGCCCCTTCTGTAAACACAGCAGTGCTCCAGGGGTGCTGAAAAGCACTCAAACCTATTACACCCCTGTGTCACTATACGCAATACAGTGCCTCATCTCTTTTAATGGTGGGAGAGCCACATAATTGGATCTGGTCTGCAAATTGTCTTCCAATGAATTTCAGGGTCTTTCTGGCAACTAGGGCCAACTCAGATAAAACATTTTACCTAAACCGGTTTTACAAGTATTTTAGTACTTCCACATGTGGTATTACCAGATTTAAAATTACATGGGGGACAAAGCCTACTGGTAAACACTGGAGGAAATTTCCACAACAAAAGGCCTTGAATTGTTGGTTAAAATGCAGTAATTGATGTGGTAAATTCTATTTACATGCTATTCCCCAATCCATAGGGAGTACGTAGGGGTTTCTATTAATTCTCCCCTGCCCCCGTATCCTTGCACATGGAGTACAAAGAACCACAGTATCAGTGATAAACTTGTGGAACAACACCTCTGTCAGTCTCATGTGTTTGGACAGAATGTACTCATTGATGTAAGCATGGCATATGTTAAGCACCAACCAGGCACAGATGACATCAGAGCGCTGCACATAGGAATGCAATATAACAACAGGCAATAGATAGGAAGGGAGAGCACAGATACAACAATTGTAGGGAAAACATCTAAAGAAGCAGTCAATTACATAGTGTGCAACAGTCAATGTCTTATGCCAGATCAACGGGTCTATGCGTTAGGAGACCTTCTGGAGGAAATACACATTCAGCAATACCTATGCATTGATGTCCAAATGCTTTCACATGGCACGTCATACCCCTGATCAGATGTCACAGTACTTTCAGTAGGAGGGTTACAAGCTACTCAATATAGTTTGAAACGTGTAAAAGCTCAGTGGGACACATTTTGAAGCCAATGCAGAAAATTAGGAAGTTGATATCAGAGCAGGAGAGCAAGGGAATGACATCGTAGGAGAGATAGCTACAAAAGAAAAGGGCACACGGTATCCCTACAATGTTCAAAGAAGTAACAAGCCTCTCACGCAATGCAATTTTCATTACTTTTAAACGAATTCAATCTAATTATGATTATCAGTGCCCATCCTTGTGCCATGAGCTAAGGTTATCCCAGGGCAGGCCAGGATGTCTTCGCATCACTTGACTGCTCTTCATCCTATTTACCCCCTCATATTTTTCTGCAGGGGTCTTGCTTGCCATCGACCTTGCCAAAATCCTCAGAAACAAAAATCCAAACCATACACCAACCACATTAAGAAATATTTCTCCAAACAGTGTAGTCCAGGAGTATTCGGCGTACATCCAGCACAAACCTGCTAGGCTCACAAAAACCTAAATATACATGTAATACATTTACCTACTAATTTGGGTACTGCTTATGAATCCAAAAAAGAAAAGATATTACCATCTCGAACACCAGTGGCGAACATGTACCTCTGCAGTGGACCGTGGCCAGATTCAAGAAAGTGGCCTGAAGAAACCACTATTGTCTCTCAAAACTTTTAGTCATTAAACAACAGTAATTTAAGCTTCTTTAGCATCTGCTTATTGTTAACCAAACCAAAGAATGTGGCTCAATGGTTAGAGCGGCAGACCCTGATGCAGAGGTCTAGCCCGAGACCAGGGTTCATTTCCCCGCCTCGGCGGGTCTTGGGCTCAAAATTCCACGGACCTGATAATTCTCGCCTCGGTGCCTATTCCAATCATGGAGTCCCACTTTGCAACTCTGGGCAATAGCTTGCTTAATCTCCACAACAGCCCCCACAACGCTAAGGATGCCTGCCCTCCACCTTGGGGGTGCCCAGGAGTGGACGCCTCACAGGGAAAGCCAGGATGGGTTCCACAGCGGAATTCGTAAAAGCGCCTTGAGACCCTTGCAGGTGAGTAGCGCGCTATACAAGTATCAAATCACAATTTTTTTAAATTAAAGAATGCCAAACCGTAGCCCCAGCAGCCACATCAACTTTACAATCGACTTCAGCATTTCTTAACTTGTAAAATCGATATGATAATTAAAGAAATCTAATCCACCCCTAGCAGCACCATTTGACGTTCACGATGTAGACATCAGGCACGTTCTAATAATTCCCTCCAGTTGAAATCACAGCTATTCTGAAAGCAAACACAACTAAGGGGCCCTTAAATCCAAGTTGCTCATGTATTTCACGCATTTATGAAACTGCTGGCAACCAACAACACCACTTCAATTTACAAACCTTTCCAGAAGTGTGAGTTCCTTCTTCCCTGTCAAATTTGACCTGCCTAATTAATTTACTTTTAGGCAGTACGTTTTGTAGTCCTCTCCAAATAGGATGCAGATGTGACGCACTGGCACATAGGTTGCATTGCAGAATGACAACCTGGGGACCTATTGTGTATTTTGCATTGTTTGCGCCCAGCGCACCTTTGAAAAGGTGCGCCCCGCGCAACCAATGCCAATGTACCCTTTTATGATGAATGCCTAGCCCTGGGGGCAGCCGCGAACTTGCGCTGCCCTGGGGGCTGCGCATTGATGTAAAAACATGGAGCAGTCGCTGCCTGTTTTCACAGTGCAGGCGACCCCCGCCTGCACTTTCAGAAGGATTTAGAGATTCCCCTGCAGGCGGGTGCAGTCAGTGACTGCACCTGCCTGCAAGGGGATGTCTGGGGGGGTCTATGGGACCCCCTTTACCCCCTGCAGAGGGCTGCTATCAGGAGGCGCACTGACTGTGTGCCGACTTTTAAATGGTTGCACTGTCAGTGCGCCTCCTAAGGGCTTCTTTGACTCTGCGCCCGCGTCTGTAATATGGCGCAGGCGCATAGTCAAAGGAATTCCCTCATTTGCATAGGGCACACCCCTATGCAAATGAGGGAACACCCTCTTTTGATAGCGCTGGCGCTTTAAGTGAGCCAGAGCTATCGGCATTATAGAAGGGGACGCCCAATCGTCTGCGCTCCCTTCTATAATACCAAAGTGCTCCGGGGGCATGCAAAGTGGGCGCTAACGCCCATTGTGCCCCATGGGCACCTTATGTAATACGGCCCCAGGTTGTAAAAAGTTGGTGTGCATGTTGCACCAACTATGTATGACCTGCCTGTACGTACATCAGTCCCCAGGCAACTCAAATGCTCCATAGCTGCATCTTCACAATCCTTAACTTGCACTTTAATAATAAAATAGCTAGGCTGATAGTTCACCTCAATCCACTCATACATTTTAGGGCAGCATCATAAAACCCCCACTGGCTCATACCCGAAGCCTGCACCCAATTTAAAACAAAGCGAGTATCCCCCCCAAAAAAATACAGCCCAGATTTACTACTAAAGTTTTGCACTTGGGCACGTGATGTTAAGCAGTGCAAATTACCTGTTGATCAAGTTCACCAAGTTAAAGTATTTTAGAACCAAATGTTGACACTCCTGGTCCATTAAACTCGGATAAGCCCTAAAGTTCAAATCTGCATTTAATTAATGCTAAGGGAGCAAGTCTAATGCAGACCAGTGCTAACGCCCCATGGATTTGACCCAAAGTATGATGACCTGAAACATCCAGATATGGCTTTATGCTAAATCCTTACACCAATTCAAACCTGTGCAAACAATGGGGTGATGGTATATTGCATGCCATGCCTCCAGGTAATGTGAATTATATGAAATCACACACCTTACATGACTTACTCCTGTGCGGGTGCCTTCGCATTGGAATTTGCACTAGTGGGTGGGTCTCAAGTATACATACCACACAAGTCTCCACTGTAGGGTGGTTCTCAAGTATAAATCCAATGAAATACTCCATTAGCTCAACATTGCAGCACAGCACTTAAGCATCAGACAAAATGCAAATGCCACCAGTGACATCATCGATAAGCTAACCGATGTAAATCTGGTGCAGGGCTATTTTTCACCTTTTTTCAAAACAGCGCAGCCATTTTTCATGAGCCACTCTGTTGTCAATCCACATAAGTTAAAGCCATCCCATCTGCAGAATAGAATCTCTGGAAATATACAGGTATTTTACCATAATATTGAGTTGGAAAAAATCATCTTACCATAATATTGTTGCCTATATATTTGGTAACCAATATATAAACATTTGGAGTATTACAGATAGGAATAACATTTTGTTATATTGCATTTAATATCATTAATAAAACGTCAATCAATCAATCAATCATAGCATTTGTAAAGCGCACTACTTACCGGTGAGAGTCTCAAGGCACTGGGGGGTGTGTAATATAGATGTATGTAATATTTTTGTTATATTATTGTACTATTATAAATGTTATGGTTATTTTAAAAGAAATGTTTTAGTATTTGAAAGATGTTGTTTTTGTAGTAGTGTGGGGCTGGTAGTTTTTCTAAAATTGTTTTAACTTTAAGAAAAAATGATTTCATTTTAGATGAAATTATTTGTTCTGGTATCATTCTTTTTTATATGACGTTGTAATACTTTATTCGATAAAATTTATCATAAAAGTAGATACAATTTCATTATAAAAGAATAAGGTTCATATTGATCGTATTTCATAAGACAGAAGGAATAAAAAATATGTGAAAATACTAAGTCAATATATACAATTAAAAGACCATAGGACATAAAGTGCAGTGATAATCTGTCCATAATCAGCCAGATTAATTAGTCTTTGTTTACTAGCTCATTTTCAACTGAATAAGTTTTGAACAAATCTGCCATGCTCTTCCCAAGGACTTTGCTATTCCGCAAATGACCATCATAGAAGTTGTGTCCGTTCTCAAGATTCGAAGGGCCATCATGCAGTGCCTCACTCCTAATTCCCTGCATACAGGTTTCAGCCATCTCTTTCTGGCCCCCCCTATAGGCGCTGCAAGCAAACAGAAAATGTGCTAGGGACTCAGTGGGGTTAGCACATCCCGGACAAGTAACTTGGTGGGACAAGGGAGATTTCCAACATTTAGTAAATTAATTCAAGGGAAGTGTCCCATACCTCAATTTTAGATAAAGAGTTCTATCTCTAGGTGTTTTAATAAAGTTTAAAAAGGGTTCCAGCTTCCTCTCCGGTTTGTGCTCTAGGAACTGATCAGTTAGAGTACCCCACCTAGTGTCTTTGAGATCCTTGTCTTGCACCCAGTCCCAGTAGATTTTCTTAACCGTTTCTTTCGGGGGGGGGGGGGGGGACTGGGATAGCCACGCTTCACTCAACCCTAGATTGTTGACCAACTCCTTCAGTTTATTCAGCCATACGATTTTCTTTGAGCCATTCAATTTAATTAACTCGTCAAAGACTGCTGCATAGCTTGCCAACTCTGGGGTCCTTCTTAGACGCACCCAATATAGCAATGAGCGGAGGTAAACTATGTCTTTAATAGATCCCCGCCCCATATCATGTAGAAGTGGTTTTAAAGGGGTAGAGAGTGGGAGGCCGACTAGATCTCTTAGGAACTTATTCTCAGCTTTAGCTAGATCTGCAGTCTTGTCGAAACCCCATAGTTCCGACCCATAGACTGCAGCGGCCAATGCCTTCCCATCATAAACAGCTAAAGCGGGGGCAATAGGTCTACTGTAGGAGGCTCGGGATCTGTTGAAATAGCCCCTGATACTCTTTTAAGATTTAAAAGCATTTTGGCCACATGGGTGTCCCATTTCATTCTATGATTGACCCTTACTCCCAGGTAGTCAAAAGCATCCACCTCCTCTAGCCTGGTTCCATTGAGGGCGACATTGATCTTTCTAGGTTTTTTGGTCTGGGATAATACCATCAATTTGGTTTTAGTTGTGTTGATGGTTAGGCCACGTTCTTCACAGAACAAGTTAAACCTGTCTAGCAGTTTCTGAAGGCCAGAGGAAGTTTTAGACATCAGGAGGGTATCGTCCGCGAAGAGGAGGGTCGGTATCTTTTCTCCTGCCAGGGTTGGGGCGTCGGCTGGGTCCCCTCTCAAATGGTCTGCCACCCCATTTACAAAGAGAGAGAACAGAGTCGGGGCCATCGCACAACCCTGACGGACCCCCCTGTTCACTGGTATCCTCCTGGTCAATTCGCCCTGGCCTCCCCATCTGATTCTTGCGTAGGTGCCCTCATGTAATTTTTTTATCAGCTCCAGGAGGTATCGTGGGAGACCCATATCCTGGAGTACTTCCCATAGTTTGGCACGGGGCACAAGGTCGAAGGCGGTTTTGAGATCTATAAAGGCATGATATAATGAGCCTTTCCCGATGGACACGGTTTTCCAATATGTTGCAGCAAATCTGAAAACCTGGTCCATCGTTCCCACCTTCCGCCTGAACCCTGCTTGTAAGTGTGTTAGGATATTTCCCTCCTCTAACCAGGACACCATTCTAGAGATGAGGACCCTGCCAACCACCTTCTGGATTACATCGATCAGACTTATAGGTCTGTAGTTGTCAGGGTCCTCTTTGGCCCTCTTCTTATATATTGTAACCACTTCTGCCCCTTTCCATGACCTAGGGACTGGGTGGCCCTGGACGAGAAGGTTCATCAAAAGAAGAATGAAATTAGCCCATAGAGTGAGATCATGTAGGAGTAAATCACCAGGCAGGCCATCCGGGCCAGCAGCCTTCCCAGGCGCTATATTTTTAATGGCTAATTGGACCTCTGTTAATGTAAAAGGATCTACTGAATTAAGACATGCATGCTCTAATTCTAATGCTGATTCGGCATCTGATGGTTGCCCTGTGTCAGCCTCGTAGCAATAGAGATGTAAAAAATGGGAATACCATTGCTGTTCTGTTATATGATTTGGGACAGACTCTATTCCCCTTCTATTGAGTTTATTTATTAGGTCCCAAAATAGAGTAGAGTCCTTTTCAGAGGCCGCCCTTCTAAGTTCCTGCCAGTGGTCTTCCTCCCAAGCACGTTTTGCTAATTCTATGGTTCTGTTATAGTCTTTTCTGGCCATCCTTACTGCTATAGGATCTTTTTTCTGGAGAGCCAATGAGATGGCATTTCTCTTTTCCCTACAGTTGGCGGTAAACCATAAATTGCCACTTTTAACTAGTTTATTTTTGTGTCCTCTGGCAGCTCTAACCTTAAAATATGAACCTATATTTAATATTAGATCCCCATAAATTCCACTAAGATCTAATTCGATTCCTTCGTCCTGCACAGTAAGGAGCGTTGATAGTTCCGCACTTTTTGATGTAATCAAGTCGCCTATACTAGTCAAGATGTTCTCTTGACAAGCCACCAAGTCCCATTTTAACCTGCGGTTGGAGTTTGTTGGGACTACTTCTTTGGTGAATAGGGAATCACTTATCTTCCTCTTGCAGTCCCATCTAATTTCCATGCAGAGGGGGTTATGGTCGCTGTCCGGCACCTGCTTAACCTCCATATCGACCACATTCCCCCATAATTTTGTGTCAAGGAGGATGTAGTCAATACTCGAGGGGCCATTGAGTCTGTTAAAGGTCATGGCCCCTTCTGGGTCCGAGGGTGTTCTACCATTTAGTGCACATAAATTGTATTCCAATGTTAGCGCATTAATTTGTAGTGCCCTAGCTGTCCATCTCTTAATTGGTCTTAAGGTCAATACAGGAATAGAATGTTTCGGATCTTGTTCATTAGACCCCAGTAGATCTTCCTCACTTAAGGGTTCATACATGCAATTCAGGTCACCTCCTACAATAATGTTAGATCGAGGGGCGGTGCCTGATAAGGCCAGTTCTAGTGATGCTATTGTGGTAGAATTTTTAGCCCCCGGGGATCCTCTAGCATATACATTGAACAGCTCTACTCTATTGCCATTCAGGGGTCCTTTAAAGGATAGATGTAGAATATCTTCAGAGTTGGTGTTGTGAACAGTGATATCCCAGTTCAGTGATACCTTAACCCAGATATGGAGTCCCCCCAAAGGGCGTCCCTTTCCCTGGCTTACCGCAGGAATAAAAAAGGTGGAGTACCCTGTTTTGTACAGTGCTGTTTTGCTCCATGTCTCCTGGAATGCACACCTTGTAGTTGTCAATGAATTTATTCCATTCTGGAATGGCCAATTTCTTTTTGAGTGTGCAAAGTAACAACCTAGGCAATCAAAATTTACACAAACTTATTTGATAAAGAATAATAAACAAATAGCTACAACTAACTAAAAGACATCATTTTTTATTTTTTCATAGTTAAAACAGTGAACATTTCATTCGCATAATATACAGTTTAAAAGAATCACAAAATTATTGGTAAGTTAAAAAATAATTAAACAGTAAACAACAAATTCATTATCTATAGTAGATGAGTGGCAAGGTTATGTGACTCTACGCGCGTTTCGGCGGCCAGCGCCTTCTTCCTGGAGTAGCCACGTAATATCTATAAAAATAGAGATGTACACCAATTTCTTTTTGAGGCCTGCAATGTTCCAGGAGAGTACCCGGATCGCCTCTGAATTTCCTTCCCCTCCCATGTATAGCTCCCTTTTCTCCTGATTCAATAGGTCCCTTGGAGGCGAACTGAAAAGCGCATTAGTTACGCCACAGGTATTTTCCATAGCATCAGTAGTAGGGCTGAATTCCGGGGGGATACTGTGATTGTCTTTAGATAGTCAGTCTACTTTATTTAGATCTGAGAGATCATTAACCCCCACTACTGACCATGAGGGCAGGCATCTAATCTGGATATTAGATTGTTTGGGGGGGCAAGTCCGAAACTCGAGAGCCACTAGGTTCTCTGCCAATGCTTCATTGCACAGTTGAATTTCAATACATTCTGTGTGCGAACTGTGCAGGGACAATCTTCTGACAAAAATCAAATCTTCCCTTATAATAGATCTGCATCCCCTCACATGTCGGAGCCAATGAATTACTTTATTTTGAATAGATTCTCTGGTTTCATACCCAGATTTCGTGTTAGGTTTTGGGACCCCAGTCATATATACTATCGCTTTGGAGTTTCTTTTAGCATTATCTAGCAGGGGAGTGTTTGGAGCAGCCCTGTACTTCCCATTGCCACCCGATCTAGTATCCTTACAAGATTGTATGCTTGGGTGTGCAGGTCTATTATCAGATGCTGTGCCCCGTGTTCTTATAATTTCAGCATATGACCTGGAGCTAAGACTATGCTGTCCAGCTGGTGAGTCCCTATCATAAGGCATTTGGTGCTGGAATCATTTCTTTACGAGCCCACCTTCTGATTGTTTGCAGGGGATTAGAGGGTCTGATGGGGTACATGGTGTCGATACTATTGCAGGTATGGTAATTTGCGGGGTTTTTGCCCTATCAATGTTCCCCTTCTGGGATAATGCTTCCAACATTTTTTTTATAGAAAGCATGCCCCTCTCTAAATTGTCTAATTTCTTCAAAAGAGCTCTATTAGAGGTTGAACATTTTGGGCAGCCCCCATAGGCATCAGCACTTGTCCCGTTTACCTTAGCACCCCTCTCAATTGTTTGAGCGATCACATCCAGGGCGTCTCCTGTTTCCCCTTCTAGAACAGCAAATCTATTAACACAGTTAATAACTATCTCCCCTGTATTCTCCTGTATCTCTTGGGCGGTGGATTCTGGGGTAGCACTGGGTAGATTGATCTCATTAGTTGCCTCTGACTGGACCAACTCAACAGAACTATCTAATGATTTGTGTACTTCACAAATTGGGGGAATATATGTTTTTTTTTTGTTAAAAATAGCTGGGATCACTTTCCCACGCTGCTGTTTTAATACTTCTGAAAGTGGGTCAGGGTTTTGCTCCTGGTGGGTACTAGAATTTCCTGTCAGAATCCCCTCAAATTCGCTGACAATTGTTTCGATTCTTGTCAAAGTACAATTGGATCCAGGATGCATAACTTTTTTTGCTTTTTTCCCCTTCTTGGGATGGGACGACTGTACTCCACCTTCCATGGTTTTTCTTTTGCCCATTGCTTAATCATATAGGTTACTAAACTCAACCCCAGACTGCTTTTTCCAGATAGTTAGACTCTGCAGGAGAAGTCAACACAGGGACGCATCTTTTGATTTACTTTCACTTTGAGTAGCCCCCTTTTCCCCACAGTACCTTTTAATTCTTGGTGAGGAATCCTCAGAGTCCAGATATTAGGGGGGTAGCCCTGCCCTGCCTCTTCCGGTCTCTGACGGGCACGGGACGGGCCCGCCCTTGGCCCGGGCAGCGCCCGTGCACGCCCACGCGCGTCCTGCGCAGCGGGAGGGCCGGGCCGATTTTGAGGTCCTCCGGCGCCCTCCTGCAGCGTCACTGGCTCTGCGCCCCCGCAAAGCCCTCTGGGGACTGTAGTCCCGGGACCGCTGTTCTCCTTGCGGTCGCGCTGGTGGGGTCAGGAATCCAGCCTCTGCGGGCTCCGCAGCGGCGGCGTCCGGCCCAGGAATGGGAGTCTCTTGCCGTTCTCCCCAAGCCTCCTCCAGGTGAGGTGTTGTTGGCCGTTCCCCACAGCAGAATCAAGGTGTCGTTGCGTCCCGCGCAGCGGGAGGGCCGGGCCGATTTTGAGGGCCTCTGGCGCCCTCCTGCAGCGTCGCTGGCTCTGCGCCCCCGCAAAGCCCTCTGGAGACTGTTGTCCCGGGACCGCTGTTCTCCTTGCGGTCGCGCTGGTGGGGTCAGGAATCCAGCCTCTGCGGGCTCCGCAGCGGCGGCGTCCGGCCCAGGAACGGGAGTCTCTTGCCGTTCTCCCCAAGCCTCCACCAGGTGAGGTGTTGTTGGCCATTCCCCACGGCAGAATCAAGGTTTCGTTGCGTCCCTTTTTTATATTATTTGTTTATATTATTTTGATTTCTGTTTTGGTTCTTTTTATTGTGTTTTATTATGTAATTGTGTATTTGTTTATTTCTTTAAAATGTTTGTACAAATATATTTGGAAAGTATACATGTTTTAATGTTTATAATGGGTAGTTGCCATGTTCATGTTACCTTTTAAATACATTACTAGAAAATATTAATTTGTTTACCTTTATACCAATATTTAAATAATATTAGATAATCTAACTTAAATTGCAGTACTCATTTATAAAATGTATTACTAATCTTTTTGGAGGTGTTTTTAAAATGTTCAACAATGTAAGAAAATGTCTATTTAGATTTTTTTGTAATATTTGTTAAAATTAAAACAAAATTAATTGTGATTTTATTGGAGTAGGAATGGTAAATGTATCCACCTTAACATCCAACACCTTTCATAATGTAGCTTAGATTGAAATTATAATAGTAAATCTATTCCTGTCAACGTCCATCACTTTTAGCAATGTACCTTAGATATGAGTGGGGTAGTAAATCTTTCCACATTAATATCCAACATGCACCTTCCACAATGTAGTTAGATTGGAGTGGGAAAAGTGAATCTATCACCTTCAATGCCCACCTCCTTCTCCAATGTAGCTTAGCTTGGAGTGGATATTTGTATTTGTATGTGTCTTGTAAAGCGCACTGCTGCCCTGAGGCGTCGTGGCGCTGTACACAGCTGGGGAACCCGTCCTGGTTATCCCTGTGAGATGGTCCTTACTGGGTATCTCCAAGGTGAAACCAGGCATCCCCGGCGAATGTGGGGGGCTGTTGTAGAGATGAGGCAAGCTAATGCCCAGAGTTGCCAAGTGTGATCCCTGGTTAGAGTAGACACTGAGGTGAGAATAATCGAGTCCGCTGACCCTGGTCCACGACCCTGCCGCGTCGGGAATTGAACCCTGGTCCCGGACCGCTCTCTGCTGCAGGTCTGCCGCCTCTAACCAGTGAGCCACACCACTCCACTCCACAACAGTTGTCTATCCCCATTTTTGTCCAACAATGTAGCTTATGTTGGAGTGAAAATAGTACATGTTCTCCCTCAATATCCTACACCTACCCCAATGTAGGTTAGATTGGAATGGGAATAGTAATTGTGTCCCCTTCAACATCCAACACCTTCATGAATGTATCTTAGATTTGAGAGTGAATTGTAAATCTATCTCCCTCAATGTCCAACAGTTTCCCCAATGTAGCTTAGATTGCAATTGAAATAGTTAAATCTGTCTCCTACTAAAAGTTCAACGCTTCCATAAATGTAGCTTATATTGGATTGGGAATAGTAAATTTAACCCCTTTAGTGTCCAACACTTCCTCAAAAGTAGCTCAGATTGGTGTGGGAATATTATATCTACCCCCATAAATTCCATCACTTTCCCCAATGTAGCTTATATTGGAGTGGTGATAGTAAATCAAACCCTCCTTAAAGTGTAAACGTTTCCCCAATGTAGATAAATGTTGTGTTGATGCATTTATTGCACTAGCGTTTTTAGAGTCAATTTTATGTTTACAGTAACAGCAACTGCTTTACAGGCACTATTTTATTTGTATTTGTTTTTTTCCACACTTTGTGTAGTGGCTAAGTCCCTGATTAGGATAGCGGGAGTGCGCACCGATGCCCACTATCATGGCAGTCAGGTGGCCGGCCGACAAGCAGGTGGCGGTCCGACAACCCAATTCTGATGCGACCGCCGGGCTGGTGGTCACAAAGTGCTCCTTTACACAGCGGCTTGTGATGCGGCCCACGAAAAGGAGTGTAAAGAAGCACTTCCTGCACATCCATGCACTGTGTCCATGCTCCATGTGGTGCCTGGCACAAGGGTCAGGGAGGTGTATGAGGGCACTACATGTGCCCCCTGGGCCACTTTACAGTGATCCGCAATGGATGGGAGTTCTGTTTGGGGGTCCCCACAATGCGTTTTCTGAAGCCTTTTCATGGCGGTCTTTCCAACATGAAAAGGTTGTCGAAAGGGATATTGTAATCCTGACAGTGCAGCCTGCCTTAGCACCACCTCCATTTTGGATGACGATTCCAACTGCCGCCCGACTGGATCCCTGATCCTATTGAAGGCGGCAGTCTACTTCATGACCGCCTAGGGTTCGACTGCCAGGACTGTAACATGGCGGTCGGCCTGAAGGGCTGTTGGTAGTTGGACCACCACCGATGGCCTGTCAGTGTGCGGTCTGACCGGCATCAAAATAAGCCCCTAAGTGTTTGATTGTAGCTTTAGGTTTGGTTATGGAGTGTGGTAGACCTTAATGTATGATGAATGGTGAAATGCAATGTTTTTTATGAAGGTTTTTCATAGTTCTGATTTTTTTCAGGTTTTGTAAGCTTTTTATATTATAAAGTAAATACGTTTTGTTATATATTGAACAATGTTGTTTTTAATTTCCTTTATTCCTTGGTTTTCCTGCAGTGCTTTTTCTACTTTATTTTTCAGATTTTGAGTGGGCCCCAAGGACTGCTAATTTTCCCTGCCTACATTTATATATTTTTACATATTAAATGTTGGCATTTTTCGGATCTGTTCTACCTTTTTCTGTGGAGGTATTTTTTGTGGATTACTTGGAGATCATGGATATCAGCAACAAAATGGTAAATTATATTCAATTTTAATTTTCATGGGTGGGAAATGTTTATTTTGAAATTTGTTTCTGTAATTACCAAGGTTTAGGATGTTTTATGCATTTGACTTATTTCTAGGGGTGAGCGGAATTTGCGTAATCGCGTTACGCAAATCTTTGCGAAAACGTAAATAATCTCCGTGAGCACACGGAAATATCGCAAAGACGCAGAAGTGTTTGTCCCGCTTGTTCGCAATGTTTTTTTGCGAGATCGCGTTGGAAATGTGTCGCCAACTTACCCATGCGGTCGCTAATGGGCGCAGCCATCTTGTTTTCACTTGTCCCGCCCGCTCACGATGCTATTTCCTGTTCGGGATCTCAGACTCTCGCGGTGTCTGATGGCAAGGCGAATGAAGTGATCACGATCGCGAACTCTTGCGAGTTAGCGCGACCGGCTACCAACATCTCGTGCATCACGCGAACGGATTGGAAAACTCGTCGGCGAAGGTGGGGATCCCAGTAAGGCGATCGCGCAAGCGAGAACGCATTTTCAAAGCGCGAACATGAAAAAAATCTCAGCAGCGCTGCGAATCGTGGAAATGTTGACATTTTCGCGCTCTCAGCGGAACGTGAAAATGTCAAAATATCACAATTTATGCGAGCGGAACGGAATTTGACGCCCACCCCTACTTATTTCTTAGTAATTGCCATTAGGTGTTTTAAAGTTATTTCTGAACTTCTGCAGGGTGGGCGAGGTCCAGCGGTAGAGTGGGAGGCCTTTCTGGTCTTTGAGGCCACGTAGGTGAATGTGTGGCTTCCACTCTTGCTTCAGCGGACATGGGGAGTGTGGGGAAGGGAGAGGGAGGTGGAGCACAGTTGTCTGCGGGGGTGGGGGAAGCTTACCTTGTGATTAAGGTAGGCAGGCTTCGTCAAGCAGGGCTCTGCAGGTGCGGGTTAGCATCTTGAACTGACACCTTTTGTGGACATGAAGCCAGTGAAGAGTTCTGAGGTGAGGGGTAATGTGGGCCCTCCTCAGGAGTTGAGTACAAGCCTTGCTGCTGTGTTCTGAATAGTCTGAAGTCAGTTGAGCAGCTGGGCAGTGATTCCCATTTATAAGGTGTTGCCCTAGTCCAGGTATCTGGTAATGAGGGTCTGGGTGACAGTGCATCTGGGGCTAAATTGCATCAATTTGAAGGTTTTCCGGAGTATACGGAGAGTCAGTAATGAGGCTGAGGACACAGTGTTTATCTGTTTCCTGATTTTGAGCTTGCTGTCAATGATGGTGCTGAGGTTTCTAACGAGTTTTTGGGTGTGGGTGCTGGCCCAGGTTTCTGGCCACCAAGAGTTGTCCCACAAGGATGCGTTACTCCCGAAGATGAGTACCTCTGTTTTGTCGGTGTTGAGTTTGAGGCAGTTGTTTTACATCCACCTGGCAAGGCTGGTCATGCACCGGTGAAATTTGGCTTTGGTGTTAGTGGGGTCCCCTGACAGGGACAGGATGTGCTGGGTGTCGTCCCTGTATGGAGTGATGTACATACCATAGGTTCTGACCAAGGTGGCCAGAGGGGTGATGCATGTGTTGAACAGGGCGGGTCTGAGTGAAGATCATTGGGGAGCGCTGCAGATAATTTTTTCGGGCCCACAGTGTAGGGTAGGAGGTGGACGCTCAGGGTACTTCTGGTGAGGAAGAATACAATCCACTTGAGAGTGTTCCCTTGGACTCCTATTTGGTGGAGTCCTTGTAGGAGGGTGGAGTGTCATACGGTGTAGAAGGCTGCAGAGAGATCAAGGAGGACCGGTGCAGCGGATTCTTCCTGGTCTAGAGGGACCTTATGTCATTGGAGGCCATGAACAGGGTGGTGTTTGTGCTGTGATTTGAGGGGACACCAGATTGGGATGGGTCCCGGAGGTTGTTGTTCTCTCAGTGGTTGGTGAATTGATGGTTGATAGCTTTTACCAGAACATTTGGGGATACGAGAGCAGACAGATGGACTGGTAGATCTTGAGTTCTTCTGAGTTTGCTCAGGGCTTTTTGAGAAGTGGTTAGACTTCCACATGTTTCCATGCCTTTGGGAAGGATGAGGAGGTAATGGAGGAGTTGAGGATTGAGGTGAGTTCCTTGCTGATGGCATTGTGCCCCATGATGAAAATGTGGTGATGGCAGGGGTCAATGGGTTCTCTTGAGTGAATGGAGCTCATTATGAAGGTAGTGGTTTGAGTGGTGAGCTGGCCCCATGTAGTAATTGTTACATTTGACTTGGTGTTAAAGAGGTTGGGGCAGCTGTGGATGCTGGTGATGAGTGATTGGGGGTCAAAGTGTTCGAAATGGTGGTGATTATGTGGTAAAAGAACACTGCAAGGGTGTTGCATAGGTCATGGGAGGAGGTGATGGAGTTCTCAGATGCTGGGAGGTTAGAGAACTCTTTGATGATGCTGAAGAGTTCTTTGCTGTGGTTGGAGCTGGCTTCGAGGTGGGTGGTCAATGAGTCCATCTTGGCATTTTTCAGGTGTTGGTGGTATTCGTTGATGGTCAGCTTGAAATTGGCTCGGTCATGAGGCGATTTGTTGGTGCACCAGATTCTCTTCAGTCATTTGTAGTTGCGTTTGATGGCTTTGAGTTCCAGGGTGAACCAGCTAGAATGTTTGGAGGATATGCCTGGTTTGGCGGGTTTGAGGAGTGTAACTCTGTTGGCTAATTCAGGCGTCAAAGTTGTTGACGGCCACCTCAAGAGTGGCAGAGCTGTCTGGAGGATGTGCTGAGGGTGTTGTTTCATTGGGTGTCGGTGACCTTGCTCCAGCTCCTGTGAGGATTACTGTTCTGGTTGTTGGGAGTGTTGAGGGTGGTTGAGATGGTTAAGTGCACAATGGAGTGGTCAGACCAGATGTTTTTCATATGTATGACTGTACCGAGTCCTGTTGCTGGCTGTGAAGATGGCGTCCAATGTGTGTCCTGCGCTGTGCATTGAGTCGTTTACAATCTGGTAGAGGCTAAAGTGGTGTTTGCTCTCGATGAGGTTGGCTGTGATTTTGTTGGGGGAGTCATTGATGTGGAAATTGAGGTCTCCAAGGAAGATAAAGTTATTTTTGAGTTGAAGGCCAGGGGGGCAATGAAGTTGGGGTGGCCTTGCAGACGGTGGGGCATGGCTTTGGCAATTTGTAGTCCAGGGTGCCTCTGATAGTGTTTTTCATCGGTGTTCAATTGGAAGTTGAGGTGCTCCATGATGGGAGTGGTTGCTTCAGGCGGCTGTGCAGTGAATTGGTTCCTTGTGGATGATGGCTATGCCATCCCCAGTTTGTTGATTCGGTCTTAATGTACGTTCTTGTATCCGGTAGGTGTGGCGGTTGCAATGTCGGGTGCTAATGCTGGGTTGAGCCATGTTTCAGTGATGAAGATTACATCAGGGGTTAGCGTGGAGATAGTGTCCCATATCTCAGTGTCATGTTTATGGTGTGATCAGCAGTTGATAAGGAGGCATTGGATTTCTCCTGGCTCGTTGGAGCAGGGTGAGGGGCTGTGTTGGAGCGAGCTGAGAGTGCAGAAGAAGTGGCATTGTTGGGAAGCGTAGAGGCCTGTCGATGAGTGGGGAGATGTGCAGCAGCAGAGGCAGCTGCAGTGCCACAGGTTTAGGGCTGTTAGTTGGGATTTGGAGCATCGATGGGTGGGTAGAGGTCCAGGGGCCCTGGTGCTGAGCGTGGTCCAGGCATGGACGGGCGTAGACGGGTTTGCCTGTGGTGTGACAGCTGTGTAAGCTGTGGCCTCTTTTAAATAGGTTCCTTGGAGTGGGCCAGTGTCAGTTGTGAAGGGGAAGGGGAATCAAGAGGTAGAAAAACTGATTAGCGGGGAGAAAAGGAAGCAAAACATTAAGTTAATGAGGACAAACAAGGAGGCAAAAAGTCAAAAGTGAAGGCAAAAGTTAGCGTTTGGGGAGAAAGCAAGGGGCAAAAGTCAAGCAACGAGACAAAAACAGAAGGCAAAATTTAGACTTACTGGGAGAAAGGAGGAGGTGAAAGTCAAGCAAGGGGGCAACATGTCAAAGAGGAGCCAAAAGTCTAAAGAGAAGGCAAAGTCTGAATTATGGGAAAAAGAGAAGGCAAAAGTCAGAATTACGGGAAGGAAAGTGGAGGCAAAAGACAGATGGGGAAGAAAAAGTCAATAAGGAGTCAAAAGTTAGTTGAGAAGGAAACAACAGTTGAAGAAATGACAGGGCAAAAGCGGAGGGAAAAGGTAGTGGAGCTTCAGCTGCGATTCCACCAGACTGGTTGCACGGTGCAGGCACGGGCATGGACCCTGGCTTGCAGCAGCAGAGGGGAAGCAGGCCCAGGGAGCTACTCAATCGGGTAGTGCTGCAGCCTCAATTTAGTAGGTGTCTGGGAGTGGGCAGGGTGCTGGGCAGGGTCCAGTGAAGGCGGGAAGCAGGAGGGTGATCAAAATGGTGAAAGGTAGGTTAGCAGGAAGAAAAGGAGGGAAAAATTAAAGATTATGGGGACAAGCGAGGAGGCAAAAAGTCTAAAGTGAAGGCAAAAAGTGAAGAGGAGAAGAGAGTCAAAATTCAAGCGAGGAGGTAAGAAAAAGAGGCAAATGTTAGAGTTATGGGTAGAAAGGAGGAGGCAAAAGTCAAGCAAGGAGGCAAACAGTCAAAGAGGAGGCAAAAGCCAATGAGAAGACAAAGTCTGAATTATGGAAAAAGGAGGAGGCAAATGTCACAATTCCAGGGAGGAAAGTGGAGGTATATGTCAGATGGGGAATCAAAAGTCAATAAGGAGGCAAAATGTAGGTGAGGAGGAAGCAGCAGTTGCAGAGATTATGGGGCAAAAGTAGGGCAAAAGCCAGTGGAGCTTTGGCAGCGATTCCGCCTGACTGGTCGAGCAGTGCCAGCACAGGCGTGGAGCCTAGCCTGCAGCAGCAGAGAGGGAGCTGGCCCAGGGACCTCCTTATAGATTGCTCTATTCTAAGTTGGTGGTAGTTTTGTTCTTTAAAAAAATATTTCTAGCAATTGGTGGAGTGTAAGGTGGTTCGGCTTAATGTCCTTTGGAAGGATTTGTATCCACCTTCAACTGCAATGTTTATTTTGGCATGACACTTGGGTAGGCATCAGTGACTGCAACGGTGCAGTCTGCCTACCCAAGTATCTTCAAAGCAGTCTGATAAGATACTTAGCTTGTCTTTCTGTGTGTTTAGCAATCGAGTGATGCTACTTGGAAGTTGTGGTGGTTTGTGGTGTCTGTTACTGGGACGTATGTTAGAGCAATTAATTTCTTTATTTCCCATGCAAATTGGGCTTTTGTTGTATTCTCTAAACTTAGTGCAGGTTTTTAGAGGTGTCTTCTCATACTCTCAAAAAAATCAAAGTAAAAGCCTCTAAAGGAGCATGTGGGTATATTTTCCAAATGGAACTAATCATTCCTTGTTCGAAGTCAATGATCATTCTTGGGGATAGCATTTGTCTGTTCTGAATTTATAATGAGTTAGTAGTTTGTGGTATGTTGCTCTTTATGAGGCAAAAGTATGTACACTAAAAGTATGTTTGTATTGTGGTATTTACCAGTAAAGGTGTACGTTTATCTGAATGGTGGAGGGCATGATTTAAACATGTTGCTTTGTGTTTATCTTCACAAGTTGTCTGTTGCATAAATTATTCCTTTGTCATTGTTAATGTAGTTGTACATAAGGAAGGGTTCAAGACCTGGAACACCCTCCCTACCCACCTACGGAAGACCCGAGACCTACTCACTTTCAGAAGACTCCTCAAGACCTGGCTCTTCGAGCAGTAGCGGCACCCCCCTCCCCTCAGCGCCTTGAGACCCTCACGGGTAAGTAGCACGCTTTACAAGTACTCTGATTGATTGATTGCCATGTGTTGTAGTTAAATTATCAGGACATTTATGCCTTCATATGTTTTAGGAGTTCCCGTTGTGGGTTTTCTTGCTCTGGCTATTGGTCTTTCTAAGTTTGGAATATCTGGGAGATGCCCTGTAGTAGTGACAGAACATTTGGTATGATATTTTATACAAATAGTTCCTCTAAGATCTTCTGAACTAGGGCTATCTTCCATAAGATCTTCTAATACATTTTTGACATTGATTTCCATATCAGGAGATTATGCTCTCCAAAGTGTTGTGCAATGTAATTTTAAGTCATAACCCTCCCGTAATATTCATTTTACCAATACTCTGTGCATTTCCAGTGTGTATTTTCAGTGTGTGTGCTTACTTGGCTGTAGCTATAGCCCATGTGATTCAATACCAATTTTCCTGTTTGAGATTTGATTTAGGTGACTCTTTCCTACATTATATCGGTTAGTTTAAGAATTACATTTCAATATATGTTTATAATAATTATATTTTCAAGCAGCAGTAACATTTTAACATGCATTACATGTTTGTACATATTATACTTAAGGATTTGATGTTGTTTTATATTGTTAAGATGTTTTTTGAGGTCTTCGTTTCTGTTGGAAAGTTATGGTACAGGTGATTGATTGTTTCCTACTGAAACAATAACATTTGTTAGCATTAGATGTTTCAAAGATAATTTTCAATTTTTTAGGCTTTCTTTTATTTAACCTTTATTTTCAAACAGTTTGATGGGTTCTTTTATGCTAAGTTTTCTTCTTAAGAATGTTTGTCGAGTTTGGAGTACAGAAAGATGGCATTTTTATTCTTGTAATCTCTGGATTTGCTTTGTTGCTGTTTGCTATATTAGGAAAATATGAATAGAAATCTTTATATATGTTTGTTTGGAGAGTGGCCTGGGTGGGATATTCAGCTAAAACAATAAGATGTGACTGTATTGTTTTTAATTTTAATAGTTCCCACTTGGGAGGGGATTTAATGAGCTCACTCCCAAACACAACTACATTTGAAACCTAGATCTTCACCCTTCCCCTAGGGTTTTTCTACAAACCTCTGGAGCTAAACCCTATGGAGAAGGGTTGGGGCATATTTGCAACACATTTTCCTTTCGTCCCCCCAATCCCAAAACCGAAAGAGGAAACAAAGGTAGGGGTGATTGATATGCTCCATTGGAAGGTCGTGAGCCCATTGGAAGGTCGTGAGGCCTGTGATTAACTGGGCAAAGACACAAAATCTGTAGCCTAGGACATGATCCCTCCCTTCAAATCGTTAAAAGAAGCAGTACCAATAGGGGAAGATAAGGCAGTTTTAAAAATTATTTCTTGGAATATAGCCGGTCTCAGTCAGAAACTTGATGACCCACACTGGATACGGTTGGTGGAGAACTTTGATATCATATGTCTCCAGGAAACAAAATAATTAAATGAGTCACCCATACTTTTACATACTGCTATGTGAAGGCAAAAAAAAATGGGATTGGATTTTAATTAATTTCTATAACAATAACTTTGGCAGTAATATGGATACACTGGTGGATACACTGGAGAAAATACTTGTCACCATCCCCAATGAACATCATACCTGTCTTAATATATTATGGATGGGAGACTTTAATGCCCATAGCTGTAATAAGCTGGGAAAATCTGTATATGGGATGACTGATGGGGACGGAGTGCCTATGCCACACTTTTCCAACAACGACTAAGGCATCACCATCAATAGATTGTTAATAATTAGAAATCTATAAATAATTAATACTCTCTACCCCAATACAGTCCTATTAATGCACACATTTGGTTCCCCATCCAACGGTTCCACTATTGATTTTATCGTTGCCTCTGAAGCCTATTCAGGGCATGTTACACATGTAGGGGTGGATTTGCAAGCCACTTGCGCTGCGAGTACGTCACTTTTTGTGACGCACTGGCAGAGCATTTCTCTGCCCCATATTTACAAGGACAGGAAAAGCCACCCTGCGTGGCTTTTCCTGTCCTTGTAAATATGGCCCCTTTACACGCAGCACTTTGTGTGAAAGGGGCATTCCATGGGTGTTGCTATGGGTGTTACCACGCAACACCCATGGAACCAGACACATTTCCAGATTTACGAGGAATCGTAAACCTGGAAAGGCATCAGTATGCTATGCCACCCTAGGGGTGGCATAGTGAGGTGAAATGAGGAGAAATGTTTTCATTACTCCTCGTTTTTTCCCTCTTTCAATGTGTGCTGCATTTTACAGCACGCATTGAAAGAGGAGAATGCCTGTAGTGATTGTTTTCGTGCAGGAAGGTGCCCCTTCCTGCACAAAAACAATCTCCCCATGACGCAGGCATCCTTTCACCATGGTGCAAGGGTGCTTGCGCCGGCGCATGGCAGCTGTTTTTGCATCAGCGCATGGGAGAGCATAGGAATGCGACATATCATTGTAAATATGTCGCATTCCTGTGCTCTGAAAGTGCTGCAGCGTGGCGCAGCCAAAGAGCTTGCAGTGCCACGCTGCGGCACTTTCTTGTAAATCTACCCTGTAGGATCCAAATTCTCAGCATTTAGCAACAACATGGCTATTGTATGTCAAATGAATTGGGAAAATGGGCATACGTACCCAGCTATAACAGCACCAAAGCCAATGATAGCAAAGAGGAGTGGCATGGTGCTGAAATGGGTAAAGATTGACACAGTCAAATTTGCCCAAAGCACCATTGCTAATAAGCAGACAGAGACATTTACCTGTTTAAATCTAAAATCAGAACCTCTGATAGCAGCTATACCTAGCTGGGTGTAGCTGACCCCCCGGGCACCGATATGTGCTGAATCAGCTCTAAGTTTTCTGTTTTTCAGGTACCAAGTTTATAAAGATATATGTTCCAAAATAAAACGGTTAATCCATTGTTCATATGTATTTCATTTATTCTTCATGAAATGATTTTCAAAAATTGTTTTCCATTATTTCACATGAAAATCCAATGCATTTCGGCAGTGTATTCCTGCCTTCATCAGGGAAATAGTAAATCTAAAATTCAAAGAAACATGATTTTAACCTTATGTACATTTAGGTATATTGCATCTAATTTAACTCAACTGTTCAATATTTGCGATCATATCGTTTTAACTAAATCAGCGGGCATTCTGTCTCAAATTAATAGGGACCTTAGGTTCTCATTAAACTATATGGAAATATTAAGAACTAGATCCTTCTGAATGTCACACCGTTTCTTGCGGCGGTTACGTTCACCAAACTCGATTTCTAACAATTGTTTCCTGCCGTCTTTGATGCGGTTAAGAAATGGGAGCCTCGCATTACGCGCTGGCGGTGTTGATTTAAATGGAACCGAATATTAAACCTTATGCGTTACAAGTGCGCGTTATTAGATGTATTAAGCATGCTGTTACTAAGCAGGGTATGGTTTCTGGTATCATTTTTATCTTACGCGCTTAAACAGCCTGTGTATGGTTGTTTGTCAGCTTACCTCGGCGTTTCTGCTTCTCACGCCATTCCTCTACGGACTGATCCTGCTTTCCTCCGGTGTTACGCCCCTCGCGCCTGCGCACTATTTAACTCCCGCTGACCCGTTTTTTTGTATGTATGTGTTCGCGCTAACTTTATTAGTCTCCTATTGTAGGCGATCTGTGCCAGTGCTCGCTACCACTATGTATTTGTGCTGCTACTACGCTAGCACGACGTTAGATTAAACTATGGGTGTTATACTCAAAGGTAACAATGCAATAAAAATACTTTACTCATTTTGGATGACTCAAATCATTATAAATAACAAAGAAATTCTGTTCTTTCATTAAGTCCTCCGGGCTTCAAACTGCCCAGATTATAAATCCAGTAATTCTCCTGTTTCAATAGCCTAGTTTTGTTCATGGAACCTTCCATTTTGGGCAGTGTTTCAAGTACACATACTCGTAGTTGGCTGACATTATGTTGCATCTGCGTGAAATGTTCCGCCACACTGGTTTTCTTGGTTTTGAGTCTGATGGTACTTTTATGTTCGTTTATGCGGATTTTTAATTTGCGTTCAGTGTGTCCCACATAAACGTCTCCACAAGGACATTTAATCATGTAGATTAGGTTGCTTGAGTCACATGTTGCATTCACTTTAAATGATATGGGATAACCCTTTTGTGGGTGTGTTATACTTGATCCTTTGATGATATTGTTACACGTATTGCAATTATAACACGGGATCGTACCCCGGAATGATGTTTCAATGGGTTCATCAACCTGTGGTTTTAAGAAATCTGCTAAATTTTTAGCGCGGGTATGTGCAAAAATTGGTTCCTCTGAAAAAATTCCTTTGAAGTCTGGTTCCATTGTGAGCATTGGCCAATGTTTTTTAATAATTTGTTTGAATTGGGTACTGACTGTGGAGAATTTGCTCACGCATGTGATGCAGTTGCTAGATACAGGTGTTTTCCGGATTAATAACTCTTGTCTGGATTTTTGTTGAGCTCGTATTAGTGCGGTTTGAGTGATGTCTGAAGGATATCCCCTTTCAATGAATCTTTGTTTCATTTCATTCATTTGTTCTCTACATTTTGAAGCCTCTGAGACCACTCTCTTCACCCGTAGCATCTGAGAATATGGGAGGTGTTTCTTAAGGGCTGGAGGATGGTGACTCTTGAATTGCAACAGGTTGTTTCTGTCTGTTTGCTTACGATATAAGTTTGTAGAAAATTCGTCAAGGATCAAGTATAACACACCCAGAAAAGGGTTATCCCATATCATTAAAAGTGAATGCAACATGTGACTCAAGCAACCTAATCTACATGATTAAATGTCCTTGTGGAGACGTTTATGTGGGACACACTGAACGCAAATTAAAAATCCGCATAAACGAACATAAAAGTACCATCAGACTCAAAACCAAGAAAACCAGTGTGGCGGAACATTTCACGCAGATGCAACATAATGTCAGCCAACTACGAGTATGTGTACTTGAAACACTGCCCAAAATGGAAGGTTCCATGAACAAAACTAGGCTATTGAAACAGGAGAATTACTGGATTTATAATCTGGGCAGTTTGAAGCCCGGATGACTTAATGAAAGAACAGAATGTCTTTGTTATTTATAATGATTTGAGTCATCCAAAATGAGTAAAGTATTTTTATTGCATTGTTACCTTTGAGTATAACACCCATAGTTTAATCTAACGTCGTGCTAGCGTAGTAGCAGCACAAATACATAGTGGTAGCGAGCACTGGCACAGATCGCCTACAATAGGAGACTAATAAAGTTAGCGCGAACACATACATACAAAAAAACGGGTCAGCGGGAGTTAAATAGTGCGCAGGCGCGAGGGGCGTAACACCGGAGGAAAGCAGGATCAGTCCGTAGAGGAATGGCGTGAGAAGCAGAAACGCCGAGGTAAGCTGACAAACAACCATACACAGGCTGTTTAAGCGCGTAAGATAAAAATGATACCAGAAACCATACCCTGCTTAGTAACAGCATGCTTAATACATCTAATAACGCGCACTTGTAACGCATAAGGTTTAATATTCGGTTCCATTTAAATCAACACCGCCAGCGCGTAATGCGAGGCTCCCATTTCTTAACCGCATCAAAGACGGCAGGAAACAATTGTTAGAAATCGAGTTTGGTGAACGTAACCGCCGCAAGAAACGGTGTGACATTCAGAAGGATCTAGTTCTTAATATTTCCATATAGTTTAATGAGAACCTAAGGTCCCTATTAATTTGAGACAGAATGCCCGCTGATTTAGTTAAAACGATATGATCGCAAATATTGAACAGTTGAGTTAAATTAGATGCAATATACCTAAATGTACATAAGGTTAAAATCATGTTTCTTTGAATTGTAGATTTACTATTTCCCTGATGAAGGCAGGAATACACTGCCGAAATGCATTGGATTTTCATGTGAAATAATGGAAAACAATTTTTGAAAATCATTTCATGAAGAATAAATGAAATACATATGAACAATGGATTAACCGTTTTATTTTGGAACATATATCTTTATAAACTTGGTACCTGAAAAACAGAAAACTTAGAGCTGATTCAGCACATATCGGTGCCTGGGGGGTCAGCTACACCCAGCTAGGTATAGCTGCTATCAGAGGTTCTAATTATATCTCTCCAGACGGGGAGAGAGCCCCGGAGGCACGAAAACAACGTAAATCTTTCAGTTTGAACAGCGGTGCTCTACCCTACACTTTCAGTAAATCTAAAATCAGACATCCTAGATATAATATTAGCATTTGACGGGATCTTGGAGGAAATCAGAAGCAATTTGCTCCGCCCAATTTCCCCAATTGATCGGAAACAGTGCATTGGTTTGACAAGGCATGCTGAAAGGCACTAAGAAACCTTCATACAGGACTCCGCATTATCACGAGAGATAAGGCCTTAGTGAGGACCTGAAAGAGGAGGGATGGTACAAATTATACCAGGCAGCAGTTTCAAAAATCAGCAGGGACTTTTGGAGCACAATCAATACACCATTCCTCAAAGACAAAAGTGACCCCAATGTATCATTACATGTAAGCAAGGAGCCTGTGTGGCCCATTTTGTGAGAATATTTGGGGTGTCAGACGAGGGCACGGTGCCACAAGGTGGTATCCCACAGATTGACAAAGGGTGCAATATGTTCGTTGACTTGGCAGAGGTGAGACATGGGTTAGGGCAATGTAGCACTAACAAGGCCAAGACAGGGCCCCCACTTTTTTTGGAAAAGTCAGTACTAATCACCATCATTAAAAAAGGTGGCAAGGCCCTGCCCCAAAACTACAGGCCAATATCCCTATTGGACGGTACAGCAAAGCTAATAGATCCCGAAAGGAACATATTGATACCCTCACAATATTGCTTTAAAAAAGGGAAAGGGACATTGGACCAATGTCTCAATATGAGCCTGTTTATTTAAAAATATTTGGCAGCTAAGAAGGGTCAGATTTATATGGTGTTCATGGACCTATCATCTGCCTTTCACTGTGTCTCTCACTCAAAGTTATAGTCAGTCATGAAAGGCATGGGAATAGATAACACCGCAATAACATTTATGCAACAGATGTATTCACAAGCGACGGCATGTGTATGGTACGGCAGTAATGGGGAATGTACAAACCGATTCTCTATTCAGCATGGGGTCAGGCAGGGGTGCATCCTTGCAGCCTTCCTGTTCTTAATTTATACTAACGGAGTAGAAGTGGCTCTGTTAGAGTAGCTCGTACAGGAATAGCACTGCAGAAACTCATAGTGGGATACACAAAATTCATGAAAAATGTGGATCCTCGTGTTAATGAACACAAATCTTTAGTATTAGAGGAGGGGGCAAGACCGGGAAAAAAAAGAAAAAAATGATATAGAGGGTAATAAGATGGAGGTGGTAGATACTTTCTCCTATCTAGCGATCCTGTTTGATAGAAAGAACAAATGGGTTAACATGGGAGCCAACAGAGTCCTCTGACTGGAAAAAAGTATTATGGCCATCTTTAGATTCGTAACGAAATTAAGGTCCAAACCGATAGAGGCAATGAAAAAGGTGTATCCGGCCATATCTGTCTCCGTTGCCACATATGGGACTGGTGTAAGAGGAACGAGGGATATCACTTCCCTCTATATTTGACGCAAATGCTATATTACATTTTTGTAGTTGTTGTATTGGTTGATTTAATTTTATTATGTAGAATTAATGTTAATGCAATGTTATTTTTCTTTATGTCTAGCATCATTTTTTTGCTCCTCTTTAAGGTGCAGGAGATCTCGACAGCAACATTGAAGATTGAATTGATTGTTAATTATACCAATAGCTGTACCCGTCCCCCTATTTTATCTCTGGGAGTATTTTATGGAAGCCTTTTTTAATGGAATTTTAATGTCATAATAATATATTTTATTGAACTTTTTTTACCTCGATTATATGTAAATTTGTATTCAATATGCCTTTTTATACTATTTAATTATAGCGAAATAAAGAATGTATTTATTGATTGATAGAGTCAGATTTCTTTTTTGGAGTTGGATTTTTCATTTCTTCTGTATAGAATCTGGCAGTGTGGCACTTTCTTCAAGCATTGCCATTTTTGTTGTAAGAACAGCACATTTTTTGTGTCCTTTTTGTAGTGGTTTTTAACTAGTAAAGCGTTTGTATTGCTTATTTTGGTTTAAGTTTAAATGTATTGGTTGTTTTTCCCAAAACTAGAAGGGGGTTTATCTCCGCTTTTTTGGCTTTAAAAGCCAAGAAAGCGGAGATAAAAGTATCTCCCTATTACCTAGCTGTTGCTAACACCAGTTAGCGACAGCTAGTAGGAGTTAGCAACCATCTTGGGCCCCGCTTTGCATATCAGTGAAAATTATCACTAATGACATGCAAAGTGGGCGTGCCAAGATGTTAGCGACTGGAAACAGTCCCTAACATCGCTATCTCCTATTACCAACTTTTGGAGATATTCGCGATAAGCGCGAATATCTCCAAAAGCTAACACCTGCCCCTGAGCAGTTCTTAACCATGTTATCCAATGGTAGGTGGATAACATGGCTAAGAGCATTAGCTCGGTAATGCATGAATATCGCTGACTTTTCAGTGATATTCATGCATTTTGGCCGATTTTTATCGCTTAGGAGATAAACCTTGATAATAGCAAGGCTCCTAAGCGATAAAAATCGCCGCAGCTCAGCAATAAAAATATTGCCGCTAAGCCAACATAGCGATAATTATCGCTAGTTGTTGGTAATATGCCCCTAGATTTTTTTAAGGTTTATCACTTATTTGGTGGACATTAAGGGCCTGATTACAATGTCAGTTGGATGTGCGTCGGACCAACACCGTAGCAGAAATGAGCAGCCTGACTATTAGTTGGCAGTTTCACCCGCAGTATTAGGATGTGACCGCCCTATGGGCAGTCAGAAACATCAATTTTTCTATTCATCTTGTGCAGCTGCCAGAAAAGTGCCACAGCACAAGCTGCAGTAAAAAAAATGTATGTTTTCAATCATCCCTGCAACGTGTGGTAGGCACCATGTAGTGCCGGCCACATGATGCAGGGAAGTTTAGGGGGCACCATAGGAGCACCCCATGCCACATAGCGGAGGACCATGGGGGAAGGGGGCCCTGCTAGAGGCCCCCAAAGTCACTTTCTGCCTGCCTTTTATTGGTGGGCAGACTACCATGAAAGGACAGGTGGAGAGCGGCATCCTAATTCTGACGGCAGAGCAGAGGCTGGCTCTGCTGTCCTTTAGGATTACAATTCGCTCTGAGCCCATCAGAAGCGGAGCGGTATTCCCCCGTGGGTTTTACTCCGACCGTCAGTTTCATAATAAGGCAGTCGGACAGAAACCTATGATGTCTGGCAGAAAGCCTCCGATGAGCTGTTGGATGGTACTGCCCGACATCATAATAAGGGCCTGTTGGAATTCGGGTAGCCTGGCCTAGGGCAAGACTAACATTTCAGAGGCACAGTGTAAAGGTTGCAGACCACCCAAAAGTAAAACCACGCAATAGCACTCAAAAAGAAGACTCTACACCAAAAATGTGGGAAAATACGTACTGCTTTATAAAAATAATATTCTCTTTGTTCTCAAAATATATATAGCTTAGAACATTTCAGGTCACTTTAGTATCAGCAATTATATCACTTAAACTGCTACGCAATTAATCAATTAACTTGTCAGTACTCTTACACTTATTACTCTAGGATTCACAGTTCAGTACTTTATAATCAATCAGGTGAAATATTAATCCGCTAGAACCTTGGGAGAGAAAACTACAGCTCAATATAAGTACATGCAGATTTCATGGAATTAATAGAGGTCTTTTCAGCAGTGCGAACTGACATTAAAATTCCACATCAATAGTATCACTCATTACATTTAGATGACATCCTGTTTCAATAATCATATACCTGTAAAACATTGAATCAGACACCAGTGCTATTATTCCACACTCAATCTGCGAATACCCCTGGAATATGCAAGTGGACTTCAGTATTGATTAACTTTAGCTTCCACAAGGTGCCCTTAACTTTCCTCCCACAGTTCCTCTCACCCTCCTAACAATTAAGCAGGCACTGTGAGGATTCAAGCCCACAAGAATTCCACATGGGCATTAGCAGTCACTAAGATGAACTGTTAACCTTTTCCTATTCAGCAGGCCCCACTTCCTATACACAACTGAGGGCACTGTTTAGAGAAACCTATCCCCACGTTCTACAGAACTGAGGGCAATGGTCAGAGTGAAACTACCCCCACGTTCTCCTTACTGTAGCGTGGAGACGATGCTTTCCCAGTCTCCACGCGTCGCTGCTGTTCTGGGGCTCCTTAAGTGTTCAACTCGCCGATCTCACCACTCCACGCCCAGCACACTGCTGACTCGGCGCTGGCGTGGGGAAACTTCAATTACTAACAATCCCCGGTCTAGGGACGCGGCGCTGGCGTGGAGTAATCTTCAATTTCTAAACAATCCCTGGTCTAGGGACGACTCCGCTGTTGGCGCCCAGCCCCCCGCTCGCGTTCCCGGGATTTCCTCAGTCGAGGCTGGGCTGCGCAGGCAAGCGCTGGGTTACTCACGCCTCCACCGCCGGCTCCTCCTCACCACGCCCGGCGGCTCCACTGGGCATGCGCGTCGAGAGAGTGTCTCTCCGCCGGAGATCGCGCTGTGCAGGGGACGCCTCTCCTTGTCTCCGCCCACCCGGAAACAGTCCGGGGACTCTGCCGATCCGCTCCTCACCTTAGGATCTTCAGGCTTTACTCTGTCACGGCGCCGCTCACCTCGCGCCGGTAATGGGCAGAACGGCATGTCAACTTGCCGCCTCCGCTCCCTCAGCTCTCACACGCCGGCTTCTGAGCAGAGCGACTCCTCGCTCCACTGCCACAGGTACCAAGAGGGGCTCGGTGAGGGTGTAGCGCAAAGGGGGGTTCTCAGAAGTCGGTCAGCTACCGATTAACAGCTGAGCAAGGGGAGGGGGCACCAGGATAAGCCCCACTTTGGTTGGGACTCTTGCTGAACAGTCTCTTTGGGATCCTTATGCTGGACCAGTCTCTTTGGGATCCTTATGCTGGACCAGACTCTTTGGGATCCTTATGCTGGGCAGAGGACTGCACACCGCAGCACTGCAGTCTCCTTCTCCTGAAGACTTCCCCTGTATAATTTAGACAAGGGGCAAGCTAGGCGCCCAGGGTCTCCAGGAACCCTCAACAGCGGGGCCAGGACAAGTAACCAAAAGGGGAGTAGCGGGGTGGATCAGTAAGGCAGCTTCCCAGTCCAGAAGGTCAACCCTAAGTCTAACCTTTTCCCACCCTTGGCTACAGCCTGTCCTCCAGCTGACTCTCACAGGTAGACAAAATGGCTGCCTCGCATTCCGCCTTATATAGGCTGCCCTTCAGTGGTCCAGAATGGACCAGAAGGTTCTAGAATGCCCTATGTTAGGCTATGGCCAAGTTCTGTGTGTGACAGTTAGGGCAGTTGGTGGCCACCATTTTAGGTGGTGCCAACTTTCCTGTCAGAACAGGCCTCTGGGCCTGAGGTAAAAGATTATGAGGGGGAGAAAGAACACCTATCCCCCTGGCCAACACCTACAAAAAGTCAGTAGACCAAAAATTATCAAGGGTATGAGGGGCAAAAAGGGGACAAAATAAATAATAATGAGGAGGGACTACGTCAAAAAGCCAGACAGGTCTAACACGCGTCCCCCCCAGCTGAAAGTGGGGAGAACTACCCAATCCCTTGGGAGTCCTCATCACTAAGGCGGAAATACCTGGAGAGACCGTCTGCATTGGCGTGGTCCACTCCAGGCCGATGTTCCACCCGGAAGTCCATTCCCTGTAGGGAGATGGACCACCTTAACAGCTTGGGATTTTCCCCCTTCATTTGCATCAGCCAACGAAGGGGTCGGTGGTCAGTCTGAACCAGGAAGTGCGAGCCAAAAAGGTATGGCCGCAGCTTCTTCAGAGCCCACACCACCGCAAAAGCTTCCCTCTCAATGGCACTCCACTTCTGTTCCCGGGGAAGCAGTCTCCTGGATAAGAAGACTACAGGTTGATCCAGGCCCTCTTCATTCAGTTGCGATAACACTGCCCCAATGCCATGTTCTGATGCATCTGTTTGGACAATGAACTCCTTGGAGAAGTCTGGGGCCTTCAGGACCGGTGCCGCACACATTGCCTGTTTCAATTTCTGGAAAGCTTGCTGACAAGCTCCCGTCCAAACTACCCGTCGAGGTTGTTTCTTGGAGGTGAGCTCTGTGAGGGGCGCTACAATAGTGCCATACCCCTTCACAAAGCGACGGTAGTAGCCTGTGAGGCCCAGGAAAGCTCGGACCTCAGTTTGTGTCTTGGGGGGTTCCCAGGCCATGATTGCCTCAATCTTCGCCTGCAGGGGCTGCACAGTCCCCCTACCCACCAAGTGTCCAAGGTACACAACCGACCCCTGCCCAATCTGGCATTTGCTGGCTTTGATGGTCAATCCAGCTTGTCTCAGGGCCTGGAGAACGGCCTGCAAATGCTGCAGATGGTCCTCCCAACTGTTACTGAAGACAGCAATGTCATCCAAGTAAGCAGCAGAGAAACTCTCCATTCCAGAGAGGACCTGGTTCACCAGCCGCTGAAATGTGGCAGGGGCGTTCTTGAGCCCAAAGGGCATCGCACAGAACTGGTAGTGTCCCTCAGGCGTGGAGAAGGCTGACCTTTCCCTTGCTCCATCTGTCAAGGAGATCTGCCAGTACCCTGAAGTGAGGTCAATGGTACTCAGATATTGGGCAGCTCCTAGCCGGTCAATCAATTCATCCGCCCTAGGGATCGGATGAGCATCAGTCTTAGTCACTGAATTCAGTCCTCGGTAATCCACACAGAACCTCAGTTCAGGTGTGGTGCCTGGTGGTGCGGCTTTTGGCACGAGCACCACCGGACTGGACCAAGGGCTGTTGGAAGGTTCAATAACTCCCAGCTCTAGCATCTTGGCAACCTCTCCATGGATGCTAGCCTTCACCTTGTCAGACAGCCGGTAGGTCTTCGACTTCACTGGTGGGCTGTCTCCTGTGTCCACGTCATGGGTACACAGGTGGGTCCTTCCCGGGACAAGGGAGAACAACGAAGAGTACTGCTCCAGGATCTGGCGGCAGTCCTCCCGCTGCTCAGGAGTTAGAGTAGGAGAGAGAATCACTCCGTCCACTGACCCATCCTTCTCTTGAGACGAAAAGAGATCTGGGAGAGGTTCGCTTTCCGCTTCCTCTTCCCCGTCAGTCACCATCATCAACATGACTTCGGGCCTCTCATGGTGGGGCTTGAGACGGTTGGCATGCAGCACCCGTAGGGGCTGTCGAGGGGTCTTAAGGTCCACCAGGTATGTGGCCTTACCCTTCTTCTCCAACACCTCAAAGGGGCCTGTCCAGCGATCCTGGAGGGCGCTAAGCTCTCCAGGCTCCATCACCCACACTTTCTGGCCAGGCTCCAATTCCACCTGGTGAGCATTGTGGTCATACCACTCCTTCATGACTGCCTGGCTGGCCTCCAAGTTGTCAGAAGCTTGCTTCCACAACTTCGCCATGTGGCTCCTGAAGGCCAGCATGTAGCTCACCACATCCTGGGGGGGTTTCCTGGGAGACTTCTCCCAACCATCCTTCACCAGGCTGAGAGGACCGCGTACAGGGTGCCCATACAGAAGCTCAAAGGGGCTGAAGCCCACTCCCTTCTGGGGCACTTCCCTGTAGGAAAAGAGTAAACAGGGTAGGAGGACGTCCCATTTCCTCCGCAGGCTCTCGGGCAGACTTCTGATCATGCCCTTCAAGGTCTTATTAAACCTCTCAACCAGTCCATTTGACTGGGGATGGTAAGGAGTGGTGAACCGGTAGGTCACTCCACACTCCTTCCACATTGCCCGCATGTAAGCTGACATGAAGTTGGTCCCCCTGTCAGACACAACTTCCTTGGGAAATCCCACTTGGGTAAAGATTCCCATTAGGGCTCTTGCCACTACAGGTGCAGTGACTGTCCTCAGAGGTATTGCCTCTGGGTACCGTGTGGCATGATCCACCAAAACCAGGATAAACCTGTGACCAGCTGTTGTTGGTGGATCCAAAGGCCCTACAATGTCGATGCCCACCCTCTCAAAGGGGGTGCTAACGACTGGAAGTGGTTCCAGGGGAGCCTTTAGCTTCACCCCTGTTTTCCCACTGGCCTGGCAGGTTACACAGGTCCGACAGTATGTGTTGGACGCCACTTTCATCTGAGGCCAGTAAAAGTGGAGGACAAGCCGTGCAAAGGTCTTGTCCTGGCCTAAGTGTCCTGCCAGGGGTATGGCATGAGCCAATTCCAAAAGAAAGGCTCGGTATTGTTGCGGGACTACCAAGGCCCTTGATGAACCAGGCAAGGGTACCTTGGGTTCACTGTAGAGGAGTCCATCCTCCCAGTAAATATGGTAATGTCCCGTAACATCACCTGCTGCTTGGGCTTCAGCCTGTCGCCTCAGTCCCTCAAGGGTGGGGCACTCCCTCTGCCCCTTACAGAATTCCTCTCTGGTAGGACCTCCCTCCACATGCCACTCCGCAGGGATTGGTAAATCCTCCAGAGAGTCTACTTCCCCCTCCACGGACTCCTGGTCCACCACCGCAGGTGGCCGATCTGTCTCATGGGGTGTGGAAGCCGGAGCAGGCTTTCTCTGTCTCCGGGTCTGTCCCTTCTTAGCAGCGGGTTGGGCCATTGTTCCAGGCGAACTCCCTCTCCGGGCAGTCGCAGACCGTGTGCTTGCACAGGCCCAGTAAGGTGTACCCAGCATCGCAGAATGCGTCCGGTATTCCACCTCTCTCCAAGTGTTGTGTTCCATGTCATTCCCCAACAGACAATCGACTGGCACGGCAGGGCTTACGGCAACTCGAAGTGAACCTGCAACCCCCTCCCACTCAAAGGGAACCTCAGCCACTGGATAGTGGCCCATTCTGCCGTCAGCCATCGCGGCGGGGTGGAGTACATTAGGAACAACCTGCTCTGGAGACACCAGCTGACTTCTCACCATAGTCATACTGGCTCCTGTATCTCTCAGAGCCTCCCCTCTCTGGCCATTGATGGTAACCCATTGCCCATACTTTGTAGTATTTGGGGGCACTTGGATCTTTGGCACCATCTCCCGCTCTCCCAGGGACACTAAGGTGACACCCGCCCACTCACCCCCCTTATCTAAGGGCAACTCCTCCCCGAGCGCTACACTAGCTACTCCCGGTGACTTTCCTCCGGTGGGAGGGGGTGGTCTCTTTGGGCATCTGACATCCCCCTTATAATGTCCAACACCACCACATTCAAAACAGTGGAGAACCCTTGGCTGCTGGCTTTGGCCAGGATTAGGGTTTCTGGGCGGGTTCGCCCTAGGGGTGAAACCTGCTCCCTTCCCTTGGAAGTTATTTTGGGGACCTTTAGAGAACTCTTTCTTTTTCTTCCCCCCCTCCTTCTTCTGGGGGGCGCCCTGTCCGGCTTTTTGAGATTCCCCTCCAGTCCCCTTGGAGGACACCCGGGTACTTGCCCAGATGTCCGCCTCCTCTGCAAGCTTCCGGGGATTGGTCAGCTTGCTGTCCACCAGGTGTTGGCGCAGCTCGGGAAAACATTTCTCGAGGAGGTGTTCTCTCAAAAATAGATCGTACAGCCCCTCATAATCTTTTACCTCACTGCCCTTGACCCAACCCTCTAAGGCCTTTCTGGCGTAGTCAAGGAAGTCCACCCAGTTCTGAGTACTTAATTTGTGGCTCCCCCTAAACTTCTGTCGGTACCTTTCTGGGGTAAGCCCGAACTTCCTTAACAACGCCAGCTTCATGGTGGGGTAGTTTGTTTGTTCCTCTGGTTCCAGGGCCAGCAAGGTGTCCCGACTAGCAGGAGGCATGTACTTATACAAACTACCCCCCCAGTGCTTTTCCTGCACCCCATGAACCCTCAGAGAAACCTCATAAGCAGCCAGCCACTTAGCTATATCGTCCCCCTGACTGAAGCTCGCTATCAGGTCTTTGGGTAAGTAGGGTTTGGTCTTCCTGGCTGTCTCCTTTGGTTCGGTGCCACCATTCCTACCAGGAGAGGACCCTCTTCGCAGGCTTTGGAGCTCCAGCTCCTTCAATCTGAACTCGTGGGCCATCCTCATCTCCTCTTTCTCCTGCTCCAACTTAGCCAACTCCCACCTCAACTGTCTTTTCTCCCTCCTATCGGTGAGCTTGGCTTCCGTTAAGCTTCCCCCAGAGATGCTACTGCCCCTTCTGGAGTAGGACACTGGTCCTGGGAGTAAGTTTTCCCCTTCAGTGTGGAATAACTCTTCTACCCCCCCCACCGTGTCCTGGTCGGCCTCTTCATCCTCCTCCTTCTTTTCTTGGTGTGCCTCCACCCAAGCCCTGAGACTGGTCTGGAGCTCCCCCTTCCTGGCACCATGTTTGAAAAATACCCCCATTTGCTGGCAGAACATTTTCAATTGTGACACGGAATAGACCTCTAGGTTTTCCACAGCGAACTCCATTGTGAGTCAGGCAAACCTAGATACACACCAGAAATTTCAGAGTTGCAAGGGCAACCTAAAGCCAACTCCACCCACCACCAGGAATAAATTTGGAAAAAATCAAAAAGACAAATTGGGAGGGCCGCAAGGAGAAAACTCCTGGTGTAGGTTTAGTGTATTACGTCGAATTACTAGTGAGTAGCTGCAACCAAGTCAGTATCCCACCGCTAGGCACCAATATGTTGGAATTCGGGTAGCCTGGCCTAGGGCAAGACTAACATTTCAGAGGCACAGTGTAAAGGTTGCAGACCACCCAAAAGTAAAACCACGCAATAGCACTCAAAAAGAAGACTCTACACCAAAAATGTGGGAAAATACGTACTGCTTTATAAAAATAATATTCTCTTTGTTCTCAAAATATATATAGCTTAGAACATTTCAGGTCACTTTAGTATCAGCAATTATATCACTTAAACTGCTACGCAATTAATCAATTAACTTGTCAGTACTCTTACACTTATTACTCTAGGATTCACAGTTCAGTACTTTATAATCAATCAGGTGAAATATTAATCCGCTAGAACCTTGGGAGAGAAAACTACAGCTCAATATAAGTACATGCAGATTTCATGGAATTAATAGAGGTCTTTTCAGCAGTGCGAACTGACATTAAAATTCCACATCAATAGTATCACTCATTACATTTAGATGACATCCTGTTTCAATAATCATATACCTGTAAAACATTGAATCAGACACCAGTGCTATTATTCCACACTCAATCTGCGAATACCCTTGGAATATGCAAGTGGACTTCAGTATTGATTAACTTTAGCTTCCACAAGGTGCCCTTAACTTTCCTCCCACAGTTCCTCTCACCCTCCTAACAATTCAGCAGGCACTGTGAGGATTCAAGCCCACAAGAATTCCACATGGGCATTAGCAGTCACTAAGATGAACTGTTAACCTTTTCCTATTCAGCAGGCCCCACTTCCTATACACAACTGAGGGCACTGTTTAGAGAAACCTATCCCCACGTTCTACAGAACTGAGGGCAATGGTCAGAGTGAAACTACCCCCACGTTCTCCTTACTGTAGCGTGGAGACGATGCTTTCCCAGTCTCCACGCGTCGCTGCTGTTCTGGGGCTCCTTAAGTGTTCAACTCGCCGATCTCACCACTCCACGCCCAGCACACTGCTGACTCGGCGCTGGCGTGGGGAAACTTCAATTACTAACAATCCCCGGTCTAGGGACGCGGCGCTGGCGTGGAGTAATCTTCAATTTCTAAACAATCCCTGGTCTAGGGACGACTCCGCTGTTGGCGCCCAGCCCCCCGCTCGCGTTCCCGGGATTTCCTCAGTCGAGGCTGGGCTGCGCAGGCAAGCGCTGGGTTACTCACGCCTCCACCGCCGGCTCCTCCTCACCACGCCCGGCGGCTCCACTGGGCATGCGCGTCGAGAGAGTGTCTCTCCGCCGGAGATCGCGCTGTGCAGGGGACGCCTCTCCTTGTCTCCGCCCACCCGGAAACAGTCCGGGGACTCTGCCGATCCGCTCCTCACCTTAGGATCTTCAGGCTTTACTCTGTCACGGCGCCGCTCACCTCGCGCCGGTAATGGGCAGAACGGCATGTCAACTTGCCGCCTCCGCTCCCTCAGCTCTCACACGCCGGCTTCTGAGCAGAGCGACTCCTCGCTCCACTGCCACAGGTACCAAGAGGGGCTCGGTGAGGGTGTAGCGCAAAGGGGGGTTCTCAGAAGTCGGTCAGCTACCGATTAACAGCTGAGCAAGGGGAGGGGGCACCAGGATAAGCCCCACTTTGGTTGGGACTCTTGCTGAACAGTCTCTTTGGGATCCTTATGCTGGACCAGTCTCTTTGGGATCCTTATGCTGGACCAGACTCTTTGGGATCCTTATGCTGGGCAGAGGACTGCACACCGCAGCACTGCAGTCTCCTTCTCCTGAAGACTTCCCCTGTATAATTTAGACAAGGGGCAAGCTAGGCGCCCAGGGTCTCCAGGAACCCTCAACAGCGGGGCCAGGACAAGTAACCAAAAGGGGAGTAGCGGGGTGGATCAGTAAGGCAGCTTCCCAGTCCAGAAGGTCAACCCTAAGTCTAACCTTTTCCCACCCTTGGCTACAGCCTGTCCTCCAGCTGACTCTCACAGGTAGACAAAATGGCTGCCTCGCATTCCGCCTTATATAGGCTGCCCTTCAGTGGTCCAGAATGGACCAGAAGGTTCTAGAATGCCCTATGTTAGGCTATGGCCAAGTTCTGTGTGTGACAGTTAGGGCAGTTGGTGGCCACCATTTTAGGTGGTGCCAACTTTCCTGTCAGAACAGGCCTCTGGGCCTGAGGTAAAAGATTATGAGGGGGAGAAAGAACACCTATCCCCCTGGCCAACACCTACAAAAAGTCAGTAGACCAAAAATTATCAAGGGTATGAGGGGCAAAAAGGGGACAAAATAAATAATAATGAGGAGGGACTACGTCAAAAAGCCAGACAGGTCTAACACGCGTCCCCCCCAGCTGAAAGTGGGGAGAACTACCCAATCCCTTGGGAGTCCTCATCACTAAGGCGGAAATACCTGGAGAGACCGTCTGCATTGGCGTGGTCCACTCCAGGCCGATGTTCCACCCGGAAGTCCATTCCCTGTAGGGAGATGGACCACCTTAACAGCTTGGGATTTTCCCCCTTCATTTGCATCAGCCAACGAAGGGGTCGGTGGTCAGTCTGAACCAGGAAGTGCGAGCCAAAAAGGTATGGCCGCAGCTTCTTCAGAGCCCACACCACCGCAAAAGCTTCCCTCTCAATGGCACTCCACTTCTGTTCCCGGGGAAGCAGTCTCCTGGATAAGAAGACTACAGGTTGATCCAGGCCCTCTTCATTCAGTTGCGATAACACTGCCCCAATGCCATGTTCTGATGCATCTGTTTGGACAATGAACTCCTTGGAGAAGTCTGGGGCCTTCAGGACCGGTGCCGCACACATTGCCTGTTTCAATTTCTGGAAAGCTTGCTGACAAGCTCCCGTCCAAACTACCCGTCGAGGTTGTTTCTTGGAGGTGAGCTCTGTGAGGGGCGCTACAATAGTGCCATACCCCTTCACAAAGCGACGGTAGTAGCCTGTGAGGCCCAGGAAAGCTCGGACCTCAGTTTGTGTCTTGGGGGGTTCCCAGGCCATGATTGCCTCAATCTTCGCCTGCAGGGGCTGCACAGTCCCCCTACCCACCAAGTGTCCAAGGTACACAACCGACCCCTGCCCAATCTGGCATTTGCTGGCTTTGATGGTCAATCCAGCTTGTCTCAGGGCCTGGAGAACGGCCTGCAAATGCTGCAGATGGTCCTCCCAACTGTTACTGAAGACAGCAATGTCATCCAAGTAAGCAGCAGAGAAACTCTCCATTCCAGAGAGGACCTGGTTCACCAGCCGCTGAAATGTGGCAGGGGCGTTCTTGAGCCCAAAGGGCATCGCACAGAACTGGTAGTGTCCCTCAGGCGTGGAGAAGGCTGACCTTTCCCTTGCTCCATCTGTCAAGGAGATCTGCCAGTACCCTGAAGTGAGGTCAATGGTACTCAGATATTGGGCAGCTCCTAGCCGGTCAATCAATTCATCCGCCCTAGGGATCGGATGAGCATCAGTCTTAGTCACTGAATTCAGTCCTCGGTAATCCACACAGTACCTCAGTTCAGGTGTGGTGCCTGGTGGTGCGGCTTTTGGCACGAGCACCACCGGACTGGACCAAGGGCTGTTGGAAGGTTCAATAACTCCCAGCTCTAGCATCTTGGCAACCTCTCCATGGATGCTAGCCTTCACCTTGTCAGACAGCCGGTAGGTCTTCGACTTCACTGGTGGGCTGTCTCCTGTGTCCACGTCATGGGTACACAGGTGGGTCCTTCCCGGGACAAGGGAGAACAACGAAGAGTACTGCTCCAGGATCTGGCGGCAGTCCTCCCGCTGCTCAGGAGTTAGAGTAGGAGAGAGAATCACTCCGTCCACTGACCCATCCTTCTCTTGAGACGAAAAGAGATCTGGGAGAGGTTCGCTTTCCGCTTCCTCTTCCCCGTCAGTCACCATCATCAACATGACTTCGGGCCTCTCATGGTGGGGCTTGAGACGGTTGGCATGCAGCACCCGTAGGGGCTGTCGAGGGGTCTTAAGGTCCACCAGGTATGTGGCCTTACCCTTCTTCTCCAACACCTCAAAGGGGCCTGTCCAGCGATCCTGGAGGGCGCTAAGCTCTCCAGGCTCCATCACCCACACTTTCTGGCCAGGCTCCAATTCCACCTGGTGAGCATTGTGGTCATACCACTCCTTCATGACTGCCTGGCTGGCCTCCAAGTTGTCAGAAGCTTGCTTCCACAACTTCGCCATGTGGCTCCTGAAGGCCAGCATGTAGCTCACCACATCCTGGGGGGGTTTCCTGGGAGACTTCTCCCAACCATCCTTCACCAGGCTGAGAGGACCGCGTACAGGGTGCCCATACAGAAGCTCAAAGGGGCTGAAGCCCACTCCCTTCTGGGGCACTTCCCTGTAGGAAAAGAGTAAACAGGGTAGGAGGACGTCCCATTTCCTCCGCAGGCTCTCGGGCAGACTTCTGATCATGCCCTTCAAGGTCTTATTAAACCTCTCAACCAGTCCATTTGACTGGGGATGGTAAGGAGTGGTGAACCGGTAGGTCACTCCACACTCCTTCCACATTGCCCGCATGTAAGCTGACATGAAGTTGGTCCCCCTGTCAGACACAACTTCCTTGGGAAATCCCACTTGGGTAAAGATTCCCATTAGGGCTCTTGCCACTACAGGTGCAGTGACTGTCCTCAGAGGTATTGCCTCTGGGTACCGTGTGGCATGATCCACCAAAACCAGGATAAACCTGTGACCAGCTGTTGTTGGTGGATCCAAAGGCCCTACAATGTCGATGCCCACCCTCTCAAAGGGGGTGCTAACGACTGGAAGTGGTTCCAGGGGAGCCTTTAGCTTCACCCCTGTTTTCCCACTGGCCTGGCAGGTTACACAGGTCCGACAGTATGTGTTGGACGCCACTTTCATCTGAGGCCAGTAAAAGTGGAGGACAAGCCGTGCAAAGGTCTTGTCCTGGCCTAAGTGTCCTGCCAGGGGTATGGCATGAGCCAATTCCAAAAGAAAGGCTCGGTATTGTTGCGGGACTACCAAGGCCCTTGATGAACCAGGCAAGGGTACCTTGGGTTCACTGTAGAGGAGTCCATCCTCCCAGTAAATATGGTAATGTCCCGTAACATCACCTGCTGCTTGGGCTTCAGCCTGTCGCCTCAGTCCCTCAAGGGTGGGGCACTCCCTCTGCCCCTTACAGAATTCCTCTCTGGTAGGACCTCCCTCCACATGCCACTCCGCAGGGATTGGTAAATCCTCCAGAGAGTCTACTTCCCCCTCCACGGACTCCTGGTCCACCACCGCAGGTGGCCGATCTGTCTCATGGGGTGTGGAAGCCGGAGCAGGCTTTCTCTGTCTCCGGGTCTGTCCCTTCTTAGCAGCGGGTTGGGCCATTGTTCCAGGCGAACTCCCTCTCCGGGCAGTCGCAGACCGTGTGCTTGCACAGGCCCAGTAAGGTGTACCCAGCATCGCAGAATGCGTCCGGTATTCCACCTCTCTCCAAGTGTTGTGTTCCATGTCATTCCCCAACAGACAATCGACTGGCACGGCAGGGCTTACGGCAACTCGAAGTGAACCTGCAACCCCCTCCCACTCAAAGGGAACCTCAGCCACTGGATAGTGGCCCATTCTGCCGTCAGCCATCGCGGCGGGGTGGAGTACATTAGGAACAACCTGCTCTGGAGACACCAGCTGACTTCTCACCATAGTCATACTGGCTCCTGTATCTCTCAGAGCCTCCCCTCTCTGGCCATTGATGGTAACCCATTGCCCATACTTTGTAGTATTTGGGGGCACTTGGATCTTTGGCACCATCTCCCGCTCTCCCAGGGACACTAAGGTGACACCCGCCCACTCACCCCCCTTATCTAAGGGCAACTCCTCCCCGAGCGCTACACTAGCTACTCCCGGTGACTTTCCTCCGGTGGGAGGGGGTGGTCTCTTTGGGCATCTGACATCCCCCTTATAATGTCCAACACCACCACATTCAAAACAGTGGAGAACCCTTGGCTGCTGGCTTTGGCCAGGATTAGGGTTTCTGGGCGGGTTCGCCCTAGGGGTGAAACCTGCTCCCTTCCCTTGGAAGTTATTTTGGGGACCTTTAGAGAACTCTTTCTTTTTCTTCCCCCCCTCCTTCTTCTGGGGGGCGCCCTGTCCGGCTTTTTGAGATTCCCCTCCAGTCCCCTTGGAGGACACCCGGGTACTTGCCCAGATGTCCGCCTCCTCTGCAAGCTTCCGGGGATTGGTCAGCTTGCTGTCCACCAGGTGTTGGCGCAGCTCGGGAAAACATTTCTCGAGGAGGTGTTCTCTCAAAAATAGATCGTACAGCCCCTCATAATCTTTTACCTCACTGCCCTTGACCCAACCCTCTAAGGCCTTTCTGGCGTAGTCAAGGAAGTCCACCCAGTTCTGAGTACTTAATTTGTGGCTCCCCCTAAACTTCTGTCGGTACCTTTCTGGGGTAAGCCCGAACTTCCTTAACAACGCCAGCTTCATGGTGGGGTAGTTTGTTTGTTCCTCTGGTTCCAGGGCCAGCAAGGTGTCCCGACTAGCAGGAGGCATGTACTTATACAAACTACCCCCCCAGTGCTTTTCCTGCACCCCATGAACCCTCAGAGAAACCTCATAAGCAGCCAGCCACTTAGCTATATCGTCCCCCTGACTGAAGCTCGCTATCAGGTCTTTGGGTAAGTAGGGTTTGGTCTTCCTGGCTGTCTCCTTTGGTTCGGTGCCACCATTCCTACCAGGAGAGGACCCTCTTCGCAGGCTTTGGAGCTCCAGCTCCTTCAATCTGAACTCGTGGGCCATCCTCATCTCCTCTTTCTCCTGCTCCAACTTAGCCAACTCCCACCTCAACTGTCTTTTCTCCCTCCTATCGGTGAGCTTGGCTTCCGTTAAGCTTCCCCCAGAGATGCTACTGCCCCTTCTGGAGTAGGACACTGGTCCTGGGAGTAAGTTTTCCCCTTCAGTGTGGAATAACTCTTCTACCCCCCCCACCGTGTCCTGGTCGGCCTCTTCATCCTCCTCCTTCTTTTCTTGGTGTGCCTCCACCCAAGCCCTGAGACTGGTCTGGAGCTCCCCCTTCCTGGCACCATGTTTGAAAAATACCCCCATTTGCTGGCAGAACATTTTCAATTGTGACACGGAATAGACCTCTAGGTTTTCCACAGCGAACTCCATTGTGAGTCAGGCAAACCTAGATACACACCAGAAATTTCAGAGTTGCAAGGGCAACCTAAAGCCAACTCCACCCACCACCAGGAATAAATTTGGAAAAAATCAAAAAGACAAATTGGGAGGGCCGCAAGGAGAAAACTCCTGGTGTAGGTTTAGTGTATTACGTCGAATTACTAGTGAGTAGCTGCAACCAAGTCAGTATCCCACCGCTAGGCACCAATATGTTGGAATTCGGGTAGCCTGGCCTAGGGCAAGACTAACATTTCAGAGGCACAGTGTAAAGGTTGCAGACCACCCAAAAGTAAAACCACGCAATAGCACTCAAAAAGAAGACTCTACACCAAAAATGTGGGAAAATACGTACTGCTTTATAAAAATAATATTCTCTTTGTTCTCAAAATATATATAGCTTAGAACATTTCAGGTCACTTTAGTATCAGCAATTATATCACTTAAACTGCTACGCAATTAATCAATTAACTTGTCAGTACTCTTACACTTATTACTCTAGGATTCACAGTTCAGTACTTTATAATCAATCAGGTGAAATATTAATCCGCTAGAACCTTGGGAGAGAAAACTACAGCTCAATATAAGTACATGCAGATTTCATGGAATTAATAGAGGTCTTTTCAGCAGTGCGAACTGACATTAAAATTCCACATCAATAGTATCACTCATTACATTTAGATGACATCCTGTTTCAATAATCATATACCTGTAAAACATTGAATCAGACACCAGTGCTATTATTCCACACTCAATCTGCGAATACCCCTGGAATATGCAAGTGGACTTCAGTATTGATTAACTTTAGCTTCCACAAGGTGCCCTTAACTTTCCTCCCACAGTTCCTCTCACCCTCCTAACAATTAAGCAGGCACTGCGAGGATTCAAGCCCACAAGAATTCCACATGGGCATTAGCAGTCACTAAGATGAACTGTTAACCTTTTCCTATTCAGCAGGCCCTACCTCCTATACACAACTGAGGGCACTGTTTAGAGAAACCTATCCCCACGTTCTACAGAACTGAGGGCAATGGTCAGAGTGAAACTACCCCCACGTTCTCCTTACTGTAGCGTGGAGACGATGCTTTCCCAGTCTCCACACGTCGCTGCTGTTCTGGGGCTCCTTAAGTGTTCAACTCGCCGATCTCACCACTCCACGCCCAGCACACTGCTGACTCGGCGCTGGCGTGGGGAAACTTCAATTACTAACAATCCCCGGTCTAGGGACGCAGCGCTGGCGTGGAGTAATCTTCAATTTCTAAACAATCCCTGGTCTAGGGACGACTCCGCTGTTGGCGCCCAGCCCCCCGCTCGCGTTCCCGGGATTTCCTCAGTCGAGGCTGGGCTGCGCAGGCAAGCGCTGGGTTACTCACGCCTCCACCGCCGGCTCCTCCTCACCACGCCCGGTGGCTCCACTGGGCATGCGCGTCGAGAGAGTGTCTCTCCGCCGGAGATCGCGCTGTGCAGGGGACGCCTCTCCTTGTCTCCGCCCACCCAGAAACAGTCCGGGGACTCCGCCAATCCGCTCCTCACCTTAGGATCTTCAGGCTTTACTCTGTCACGGCGCCGCTCACCTCGCGCCGGTAATGGGCAGAACGGCCTGTCAACTTGCCGCCTCCGCTCCCTCAGCTCTCACACGCCGGCTTCTGAGCAGAGCGACTCCTAGCTCCACTGCCACAGGTACCAAGAGGGGCTCGGTGAGGGTGTAGCGCAAAGGGGGGTTCTCAGAAGTCGGTCAGCTACCGATTAACAGCTGAGCAAGGGGACGGGGCACCAGGATAAGCCCCACTTTGGTTGGGACTCTTGCTGAACAGTCTCTTTGGGATCCTTATGCTGGACCAGTCTCTTTGGGATCCTTATGCTGGACCAGACTCTTTGGGATCCTTATGCTGGGCAGAGGACTGCACACCGCAGCACTGCAGTCTCCTTCTCCTGAAGACTTCCCCTGTATAATTTAGACAAGGGGCAAGCTAGGCGCCCAGGGTCTCCAGGAACCCTCAACAGCGGGGCCAGGACAAGTAACCGAAAGGGGAGTAGCGGGGTGGCTCAGTAAGGCAGCTTTCCAGTCCAGGAGGTCAACCCTAAGTCTAACCTTTTCCCACCCTTGGCTACAGCCTGTCCTCCAGCTGACTCTCACAGGTAGACAAAATGGCTGCCTCGCATTCCGCCTTATATAGGCTGCCCTTCAGTGGTCCAGAATGGACCAGAAGGTTCTAGAATGCCCTATGTTAGGCTATGGCCAAGTTCAGTGTGTGACAGTTAGGGCAGTTGGTGGCCACCATTTTAGGTGGTGCCAACTTTCCTGTCAGAACAGGCCTCTGGGCCTGAGGTAAAAGATTATGAGGGGGAGAAAGAACACCTATCCCCCTGGCCAACACCTACAAAAAGTCAGTAGACCAAAAATTATCAAGGGTATGAGGGGCAAAAAGGGGACAAAATAAATAATAATGAGGAGGGACTACGTCAAAAAGCCAGACAGGTCTAACAGGGCCTAATTGGTGTTTATGTGCTAATGACATGTATCCATGTATATCTGAAATTACATTTACTACAATTTGTTTATGTAGCATAAATATTTTATAAATATTACATTTTTGTAGTAGTTTTGGTTGATTTAATTTTATTTTGTAGAATTAATGTTAGTGTAATGTTATTTGTATTTATGTAATACTAGCAGCCCGCCCCAGCGTTGCCTGGGGCAGAAAGGGGCTGGGGCAGTACACCCGCTCCCGCCCGACCCCCTCCCGCACCGACTCCCTCCCGGCCCGACTCACTCGCGCCCCCCTACCACCCAGACTGACTCGCGCCCCCCTCCTGCCCAAAATCACTCGCGCCCCCCTCCCGCCCAGACTCACTCGCGCCACCCTCCCGCCCCGACATTTTCATTTACTGCTGCCTCCTTCTTTCCTCCCCCTGCATCACAGTCTCACTTTCCCTTTCCTTACCTGTGCCGCCGCTCCTCACTGCACAGCCGCTCGTCACTGCACCGCCCTCCTCCTTGTCGTCATCACGCACGTCGCGTCGTGGCCAGCGCTAGGTCCCGGCCGGTGCTACTTTCAGGGGACTACTTTGTTTACAAACGTAATTTTTTAAATGTACCTTTTTTTTAAAAATGATATAGCCTATGTCCATCTACACACCCTGACATTTTCATAGATGTATCGGGTGTGTAGATTGGCACTGTGGTTCCTGAGTTTACCTGGCCAAAAGGTGCAAGTTCTCTCTTTATAATAGTAGTATAGATGATGCTACTTTGGTATGTTTTATATATTATTTCAAATATTTTATTTTGTGTTTATGTTGTTAATAAATCATTTATTGTGTAATTTATTATTTTCAGATTAAACCCAGATCTTTGTGACTGGGGTGAATGTTTGCATTGTCCAGCATTCCGTCCTGATAGATTGTAATTTTCCTGTTACAGAATGTCCTAATGATGTTGTGAATATGTTAGCCTAATGTGTCTAACCAATATGCAGTTACAGCTTATTATTCATGTGCTGCAACCCACTGAGCTATTTTTGTAATATGCAAGCTTCAGTTGTATAGAATTGTTTCTGTAATGTGTAAGCTTTTGTCTTATTTTTGCCATCTAAGTTAGAAGACTTGTTGTAGTACATTGCTTTCCCTTGGTTAGGTTCCCATTATTGATATTTCTGTATACTTTCTCATAAGAGAGAGAAGCTTGTCGATGGCAGACAGACTTCTGATGCTGACATTTGTTCTGCAGCTCCAATGTCTCATGGTACAGTTTCCCCCCCTCCCTTATGAGCAGAAAATCCCTGTTTCAGCATTTCTTGCCTTGAGTTAGTTTTGCAGAAATGTTTCCATGCCCTGGAGTAGCAGAGCCTCTGCTCTGTGGCCTTGAGGGGAGATAACAGTGTTGCCTTCGCTGGTGCAGATGCCTCATGTATGAGTTCATTGTTCACCATCTCGCTAGTTCTGTAATTTTCCTGTCTGGGCGTGTCCTTACCCTGCCATGCTATGTTATAATGTATTGTCATGATGGGATGGGTCAGTCCTCTCGGTGCACTCCCTGGGGTGTAGACCTGACGGGGCCCATCTGCAGATGAATATTATGGCCAAATAAATATATTACTAATTCTTCTCCACTGCCTGGCTGGCTTATTATATGAGAATGATAGATGAGTGAGGTAAGTCACTCAGGTGGATTTGAGCCACGCTTATCAGTCCATCAAATGTGTCTTTCGCATATGCTGCCCTAAGTGGGAAGAGTATGACCAGACGTGGGTCCCGTGCTCAGTACACCACTGGATTCAAGCCAGCCTGGCTGATGAAGGGTGATGCCCTGAAACCGGTCCCAGGATGATTGCTTCCAGTCCAGGGAGGACCTGGGTTGGCAGTTCGGGCTGGACTGTTCCCACAAGGATCAGGGTCAAGACTGATTACCATATAGCTGGATCCAAACTGGGGTGGTGTGGTGAGCAAAAGAATGATGAAATAAACCCAGATCTTTGTGACTGGGGTGAATGTTTGCATTGTCCAGCATTCGCTCCATCAATTGTTTCTTTTGCATATGTCGCCCTAAGTGGGAAGGGTATACCCAGATGTGGGTCCAATGCTCACTACACCACTGGATTCAAGCTAGCCTGGCTGATGAAGGGTGATGCCCTTCTACTAGTCTCAGGATGCTTGTTTCCGGTCCAGAGAGGACCTTGATTGGCAGTTCGGGCTAGACTGTTTCCACAAGGAACAGGGTCAAGACTGATTTGCATATGGCTGGGTCCAACCTGGGGGATGTGGTGAGCAAAAGAATGATGGATTAAACCCAGATCTTTGTGACTGGGGATGAATTTTTCATTGTCCAGTATTCCATCTATCAATTGTTTTTTTTGCATTCATTATTTTCCTACATTTAAAATTAGTAGTTAAGTGTATTGAAATTATATTTATTTATTTATTTATTTATTCCTAAGAATAGTTAGGTTATTTATTATCTTATTTTTGATATTTGGATAATTGTATATATTTAACATGGCCATGATATTGTGTATTTCTTAATTTTTGTTTTCAATATTTGGGTATTTTGTTTAAGATTACAAGCTGAGAATGTTTTTATCAATATTTGTTGGGTGAGATTTCTGTATATTAATATTGTTGTCCTCTATATTCTGTGATACAAACCATATACGAGACACTTGTGGCTAGCAAGCTATTCACAATTCAAAATGTGCAAATTATTTCAATGATTAATGGTCATAATTTCACAGTGCACACATCTCCTCTAAGGTAATCTTCCTCATGTTTAAAAAGAGTTAAGTATGACTCCTTCTAGTAAGTGGGATCTCACCAATTCAAAATTAGCCTGTAGGTTTGTAATCTAATATTAATCTAGTTTCCAGCCTCTTGATCCATTGTTTACCTTCCTCCTTTCCAGATGATCTTAAACACATATGCACACACACACACACAACACAAGGGAATGATGTGGTGGTGATAGCAGCGATAGTAGTGATAGCAGCAGGAATGCTGGTGATAGAGATTCTAGTGGTGATGATTACACACCCATGGTAAATGTGCTAATCATAGTAAAAAGGCTAATAGCAGTGATAACATTGGTAGGTTTAATGGCGGTAACAGTGATATGACAGTGAATGTAGTGGTAATGTTGGTAGAAGTTTTTTATGTTGGGAATAGTGCTAAATGTGAAGACATTCGGGGTGATTGAGGAGATAGAGGTAACAATGGTTATGTTAGTGATAATGGTAGTACTGATGATGGTGGTATTAGTGGTTATAGTGGTGATGGTGGTGGTGTTGGGGCTGCTAGTGCTGGTTGTAGTATTGGTGATGATAGTAGTGTTGGTGATTTTGGTGTTGGTAGTAATTACGGGGATGGCAATGGTGGTAAAGGTAGCAGAGGTGGTAACAGTGGTGGTGGTGATAGTAATGTTGATGGCACTTGGGTGGTTTTCATGGTTATGTTAATGGTTTTGGTAGTGGTAAAGGTTGTCATGTTAGTGATGGTGGAAAGGGAGATATATATACACTTGTCAAATGGGGGAGGAGGATGTGTTCTTCTAGTTTGCTCGAAATCATTTGAATTGCTCTGGTCACATCATTTTTTAAGTTGCCTGAGGACCAAACATTAGTACAAAGTGCCAGGTGTTTTTCCCAATTTACAACCAAAAGAGGTCTGGATTTTAAGGCACTTTTCACAAAAATCCATCAATGTACTTAAGTAGAGTATTGAAGCTTGGTTGTTGCAGAAGGATCAAGTGACATGAAAATGTATTCTTGACCTTGGCAGCATCTCTTCAGGGGAAGGAGCTTAGCAGTTCCCTACAAGAGAAGAAATGCGTTCAGACGTTGCTAAATTCTCTTTGTCTGGAGTCAGTAGTGTGGCATGTAGATTGGGTATCAAAAATGCAGAAAAACACGCAGACAGATAAAAGGACCATTCTTCCCAACATGGGAACCTGGACAAGAAGGTGCTGATGCTAGAGCTGTATATGATTCACTGGCCCACAAGAGGAAATAGGTGTCCCAAAACCAACAGAGAAACAAAGAAACAACAAATAAAGTGACAAATATTTTTTATAAAGGACCAAAAACATAAATATAGATCCACAATTAACTTCAGCCAAATGGAACAAACAGATTTTGAGTCTTTGACCATGTTGTTTTAGCGTCTCATGCATAGCTACTGTGTCTATCCAGAGCAAAGAGATAAGAGCTCGGCTGAAGAGGTATCAATTGTTATTACTAACAATGAAAGGAGGTAAAAGCATGACTGAAAAAGAAATTGTTGGACGGTGACTGAGGCCTTGTATAAGCTTAATTTGTTTATTTAGTGCTGCTGCTTCATCAGAACTTGTTTACATGGTGGATCTACATTATCTAGGTCTTAAATCATATTCAAACACAACTTCCCTTCAAAATAAATCCAACGGAAACGTAGCCCACTTAAATGATAGCAGGCTTAAAATGAAAGAATAATGCTTTAGTTTGTTTATAGCCTGCATTTTGATTTACTTTTCCTTGAAGCACAGGAAGCACCACAACACATTGTAAATGATCCAATCAGTAAAGTTGTGGCGGGGTTGAACTCATTTTAATGTGGATGCACATGGATCCACACAAAGTGCCCCACACTTAAGACCTCATATGCAGCTTCAATTGAATAATCCTATTTTGAACTACAGCCTGGGGGCTAACACACTGCCCTATGCTGTTGCTACCCTGTGGGGGCAAACAAAATACGAATGCCACTTGAACAGACCAATGCCTGAAGATGGTTGGCTCCAAACCTCTCTGTGGATGCAAATATATGTAAGTATTGGTTGTTTTGAATTAGTTTTATTACAGGAGCCTGGCAAAAGTCTAAATTTGCCAGACCAGACATTAAAAGAAATGAAAACAATCAACTTAAAAACAACCTCCTTAGACAAGGATCTTAGCAGGGAATAGGGGGTGGTTTTCAAGGGATTATAGTGGCTCTAACAAGGCCTGATAAAATGGATTCAGCACCAGCAAGGTGAGAAAGAATCACGGGATAAGTTACTGGTTAAACCTAAAGACCATGGCAGGCTGTACACTCCCCTGTAGAAAAAACAGAACAGCGAACAGAAGGCATCATGCAGAATATCCTTCATTGTAGAGCTGGTGTATATTGAAAGCCTTCTAGCACAATTACCAATACATACCCAGTCAAAATGACATGACTCACAATCCAGCAACACCATAAAGAAGCCATATCAGTAGCAGCAAGTATAAAGAACCCATGTCTTCATAAGGCGGTGTGCAGAGAGCTCATATAGCTGCACACCCCATTGACAGATGTTATCCTTGTGAAAACTAGTGCACAGGAACAGTTTGAGAGCACTAGGCATATAGTTGCTCATGGTCCCCGGAAGGGCAAATGTGCACAAGAAGTGTTGGGTAGTGTGTTGGAGGGTTCTAGAAACATAGCAGGCCACAACCATTGCTTCATTATATATTTTCTTTAAAGCTGCAATGTAGATATCTCAGGGCAAGTAATTCATTTTTTATGTGTTTCCTTTCTGTATTTAACCATGTTGTATAGTGCTGGCTTCACCGGATGGCATTAGTGTTATTTACATGGAATAAAAGTATATATAGGAGGAGGAGGAGTAGCCCTTTTATATCAGTCATGCCTCCGTGCTGATAGGTTCCTCTCTGAAACCCTTAGAGGAGCAGAGGTTATGGGGGTTAAGCTCAGGAGGGGAGCGGTTTGTGTGGTGTTCTTGGTGGTTTATCGGCCACCTTGGGCGTCATCAGACTTCCCCACTCTCTTTGTGAAATTGGTCCAGGACCTGTGCACAAGATATGATAAACTGGTGATCGTTGGGGACTTCAACTATCATTGGGAAAAATCCCCCAAAGAAGGACAAGCATTACAGATCGAGGAGGCGGTCTCCTCATTAGGTCTTACTCAACAGGTCAAGGAACCGACACATGATAAAGGTCATGTACTCGACTTAGTCTGGACCACTATGCCAGTCCAGGGCAGTACGGAAATTCTTCCCTGTGCTTGGTCTGACCATTCTTTAATAAAGGGCAGACTTATATTGAGGGGCCCCCCGTCCAAACCTGGGGAGGGCTGGAAAACGGCCCGCAAATGGAGAAATCTGGATGGGGAGAAATTGGTCCACCTCTTAGAACACCGCCCTTCAGCAAAAGAGCAGGATGTCAACGTTGATGCTCTATGTGGACACCTCCAGCATAAACTGGGGAGTGCCATTGATGTGGTGGCACCTCTTCGCAGGATGAAGAAGGTGGCGAGAGGAGCTGGGGCGCCTTGGTACAATGATTCCCTAAGGGAGATGAAACGTGGGGTGAGGAAGAAAGAACGGGCATGGCGTAAAAAATATGACGCCATCTCCAAACAAGAATACATCTCATCCTTAGCCCATTATAAACTAGCCATACAATCTAGGAAGGCTGCGTTCTTCGAGGAAAGAATAGCTGCTGCAAGAAACCCGCAAAAAGAAATCTTTCGGGTCCTGGCGGAGCTCAGGGTGAACAAAGAGCAAAGTCCAGAGTTCACTCAGGAGGACTGTCAGAGGTTTCAGGATTTCTTCGTAAAGAAGATATCCGATATCTTGGACGAAATTGAGGAAACTGCACCCCTCGACTGTCCTCGCCTACCGGACCTTATCGCCCCGTTAAACATCCCATCATTAGCTGAGCTCTCCCCTATTTCCAAACAAGAATTACTTAAAATCATAGGCCGAGTTAAATCGGGTTCCTTGGTGGACCCTTGCCCTCCTGACATATTTAAGGTGGCAATGCCAGGAATAGAGGAAGAAGTTCTGCATTTATTGAACACTTCTCTTCGCACAGGACAGATCCCTCTAGCTTTCAAAGAGGCTCGCCTGATCCCCTTACTGTAGAAACCTGGTGCAGACACAAAATGTCTGAAAAACTTCCGACCCATCTCTCAGTTGCCTTTTCTGGCTAAAGTGATTGAGCAGCATGTGTTAGCTCTACTCTCGGGCCATCTAGAGAGTAACAACCTGCTGGAGACCAATCAGGCAGGGTTCCGTGCTAATCATAGCACGGAACTAGTCATGCTATCCATTCTAGATGAGCTAAGAACTCGGGCTGATGTAAAAACACCGAGCGCCCTGATACTACTGGATCTCTCCGCGGCGTTTGATACCGTGTGTCACAAACAGCTTCTGTCGCGGTTGAGATCCTTTGGCGTCATGGGCACAGCACATGCATGGCTCACATCATTTTTGCAGGGTAGGACACAACGAGTGCAGCTGGGCGATCTACTTTCCACCCCTGCGCCGATCACCTGTGGGGTTCCACAGGGCTCTGCCTTGTCACCCCTACTCTTCAACATCTACCTGCAGCCACTAATTGCTCTCCTGAACAGGATGGATTGCCTAGTGTATAACTATGCCGATGACACCCAGATAATCATCCGGCTGGATGATGGTCCGGGAGCTTCCACTAGGCTACAGGACATACTGAAAACCACAGTCAATTGGATGTCTGAGAACTCTCTGAAAGTCAATCCGGATAAGACGGAAGTGTTGCCCATTTCCATCTCAGGTAACCCTTGGAGCGAGAAATTTTGGCCTAGGGAGCTGGGTGCACCACCAAAACCGGCAGTCGCAGTCAAAAGCTTAGGCCTATATGTGGATAACAAATTATCCATGGAAAAACAAGTTTCCACCGTAGTGGGCACCTGTATAGGCCTCCTAAGACAATTAAGGAAGATCTCTGCCCTACTTTCATTCCCTACTTTGAGACACGTGGTCTCAGCCACAATTTTGGCTAGGCTGGACTACGGGAACTCCCTATATCTAGGTTTGCCACAGCGGCTGCTGGACAAACTTCAGGGAGTTATGAATGATGCAGCTAGGCTGATATTTAAAAAACCCAGGACTGCTCATGCCTCTCCCCTGATGCAGGAGCTGCATTGGCTCCCAATTCGTCAGAGAATTGTTTTCAAAGGACTGTGTATCGCTCACAAGGCTCTGTATGGCAAAGCACCAAAATACCTGAAATCCCGAATATCCCCCTACACACCGGGTAGGACTTTGCGTTCGTCGGACGCCACTCTTCTGTCCCAATCCCGCTTCAAATTGACCACGGTGGGGGGCCGCGCGTTCTCCAACATGCTCCCAGCTTTATGGAACAATTTGGATCCAGAGCTCAGGAAGGAAAGTAACTTACTTTTTTTCAGAAAAAAACTAAAAACTGTATTGTTTAAACAAGCATGGAGCAGATCTTAGGTGCACAGCTGGTTTCAAGTGAATGTAACATCTTATCACGCAACATCTTTCACGTAAATCTGGACAGACAGCGCTTAGAGACCCCAGTGGTTATAACGCGCCATATAAATTAAATAAATAAATAAATAAATAAATAAATATATATGGAGCAATAAATAAAGTTCAACTATGATGACAAAATGCAAGAGCATTGGAAATGCTATCATTGGAACAGCTGTTATATATTTCTGATGAGTCCAATTGTTCTTCTGGCCCAGACAACAGTTTCAGGAGGTGCTGCTGATGGATTTTTTGTGATTAGAGTTTTGTTGTGGTAAAAGTTGCAAAACAAAGAAAGACACACAGGAATAAAACTGAATAAGGACGAAAAAAAGGAAGTTAGTTTCAGGCCTAAGTGTCAAGGAAGTAGAGCTCGTCTTTAAACTCTGTGAATTGAGACGGGAGTAGTTCAGCTAACAGAGAAGAACTTCCCGTCACCTAAGTCGGTGTGCTCTTCTTCCTGCGTGGATTCACGTATTTTGTAATCTGGTGGTATGAAGTGCTGATTCATCTAGATCATTGTTAACCTCTCCACATTTTTGGGCGAGAGGCGGGTCCTTTTTGAAGTTACAATAGAACCAGGAGCACTGAAAACACATTCAGAAGGCACGCTTGCGAGTGGGCAAGACAAATAATTTAGAGCCAGCTTGTTGATCAGTGGCCATTGACCCCTTTTCCCATACCAATACAGCAATGGGTTGTGATCAATGAAGACCTATGTTGGGTCATCCAGATAGGTCTGCCCCATCCACTCAAGGTCATGCAGGGGTGCTCCACTTTGCGTACCATCTGTGGCCTTTGCATCAACACTGGAACAAGCAAACCCTTGATGAGTTATCCAATCCGCTTCCGACAATATTATGGCTGGGCCTGGTGCAGGTGAGGATGATGATGATACAGTTGCTGGTGTCGGTAACGGCTCTGAGGGAAAGTGACTGCCTTCGGCCACAGAAGTGGGCCTTGACACCGGATGGCCTGCTGATTCAGTAGTACTTCTGCCGGTTCCTTCAATTTCCTGCCGCTCTTTTTCGAACCGAGTGGCTGACAGAGCTAGCCAATGTTTGTACTTTGAAACATCTGCTTCATTAAAAGGAATGAATGTATTACTGGCCAGTGCCTTTTTGTACTGTGGATCCAGAATAGTGGCACAAATGTAATGTTGTTCACAATGTATTCCTTTAGCCTTGCATTGTCAAGTAGGCGGGTTAATAAGCTCTCCGCCAACTCATATGCGTCTTGCTTGTCAGTATCATCTTTGAACATTGAAGACACCGCCTTCAGTGGGTGCTCTAGCATGTGCAACAATGGGATAGCTTTGCCCAAAGTACAGTCCTCCCTGCTGACTTCACGTGTGAAGACCTCAAATGGACAAAGCATGTCTGTCAGGCTTTTAACTAGGTCCAATTCCTCTACCTCTAGCCTCATGTCTTTCATAGAAGAACCCCATGCAAAGACATACTCATTGATTACCAAGCACTGCTCAAACAGATGCTCAAGCATGTAGAAGGTTGAGTTCCAACGTGTTGCCACCTCCTGGATAAGTCCTCTGACTGGTACTCTACGGACACGTTGAATGATCCTCAGCTGCTTCTGGGCCTTAAAAGAATGGCTGAAATGTGTGCAGATTCTTCGGCAGGTGGTCAGTAACTTGCTGACTTTGTTTTATTTTTTCAAGAAATCTTGAACAACAATGTTAATACTGTGCGCCAAACACGGCACTCTGAAATAGCCACCATCATTCATGGCCCTAACTATATTACTGCCATTATCCGTGGAAACTGAACTTATACGAACCCTGTTTATGTTATACTGTACTATCTTCGCACCTGTTTTTCCCGGACTAAATGTAAAGGGCTCCGATACCCTTGGGTCTGGCCAGCGCTATAGAAAACTCCAAAATAAATAATAAAAAAAAAATCATGCACTTTCTTGGATTCAGCCATTTAAAGACCTTACTGTTAAACTCCTCCAAAATGTTTACTGTAGTATGAGATTTCTCCATGGCAAACATGGCTACTGTTGCATGTTTCGGACTAGCTTGAAAAATTGCGGCACTGTCAACACCTGCAGATATCTTGTCTCTAACCCCTGCAAAAGAGATCCAGTGTGCAGTAATGCACATGTAATCAAGGGCTTGGCAACTGGTCCACATGTCTGTTGTCAGGTGGATAGTGTGAAGAGCACTCTTCTGCAAAGCTGCCCCAATCACGTCCAGCACATCTTGATGTAGTGCTGGAACCGCAACTCTGGCAAAATAGGACCGGCTACGAACCTTCCATTTAGGGCAGACTGTTGCCACAAATTCTAGTAAACTCACCCCTTCCACGAAAGAAAAAGGGAGAAGGTCCAGCGCTAACATTTTAGCCAGCATTGCATTATAAAGACGTGCCATTGGGTGGTTGCATTCAAATGGCGCCTCGGACCAAAACATGCTTTTAATGGTGGTCTAGACCGTTTTCATACGTGATGAGGAGGATCCAGACCTCTTCAACCCAGGTAGGCTCATTGATGTACTTTTTCGCATTGGTGTCTCTACCATTCTACTGTGCCTCCTTGATGTTGTTGGGGTAGAGGAGGGTGTGGGTGCTACCACTGCAGTGCTGCTGCCAGGGGTACTGTGTGTACCAGAAAAAATGTCTCTCGGTTGTTCACCTCCCCCCTGCACGATCAGCTCCTCCTCGTCATCAGATGCAATATTAATGTCTATATTTCGATTTGTACTTTTGGCTTTCCGGATGTTGCTTAGGTGAACCTCCCACTGGATAATATGGTGTTTTTTGAGATGACCTCTCTGGCCTCCGGTACCATAGTTGGTACCAAACTTACTCCGACTAACTACTTGTTTACAAATCAAACAAATGACTAGGTTTTCTGCCTTTTTGCTAATACTGAAGAAGTCCCAAACTGGGGACTGGAGATTTCTGGTGGTGGTGGAGGTGCTACTTTCAATGCCAGATGAAGTGGAGGATGGGCGTGGCTGAATTTGACTCTTTTGTGCACTTACAGCACCACTACTTGAGGTAATGGAGGTCGAGCTGGATAGAGGTCCCTGACAACAAGAAAATATGGAAGCTGTAGGTCGTGTTGGTGTAGTAGTTACCTGTGTTGGTGGTGGTACCAGTTCCACGCTGCCCACATCCCGTTCAGAAGCATTTCGGGATAGGGTAAAAATGTCTGTCTGCTGCATTCCCGCTGGGGCTGGAGTGACGACTGTGATGACTGGGTCGTCATCGTCAGACTGTTGATCAGCAGCAGAATACACCACTTCTACTTCTTGTTCGTCATTATCACCCATAAGTGAAAGCCTTGCGGGAACCTTCCTTTCAGCTACCTTTGTCGGCTCATGGCGTGCCTCCCTCTCAGACTGCAGTGGTGGGTTCCAACCAAGATCTAGATCATCTGAAGGAAGGGGGCTTGTACTAGCCCTCCTTGACCTTTTTCTTGCTGGGGATCTGGAAGACAATGGATGATCCGGAGGAGTGGCTTGCTCGGATGATACCTCCGCTTGAATCTCGATTTCCTGATGTGCCCCTATTTCTGGAGGAACAAGCATTGTGGGCAGTTTTGCCTCTCCATGCACCTCTCCATGCACCTCTACTTGCGCCTCTCCATGTGCCTCTCCATGCGCCTCTACTTGCGCCTCTACTTGCGCCACTCCTTGCGCCACTCCTTGCGCCTCTACTTGCGCCACTCCTTGCACCACTCCTTGCGCCACTCCTTGCGCCACTCCTTGCGCCACTCCTTGCACCACTCCTTGCACCACTCCTTGCGCCTCCCCTTGCGCCACTCCTTGTGCCACTCCTTGCGCCACTTCTTGCGCCACTCCTTGCACCACTCCTTGCGCCTCTCCTTGTTGCACCTGTGGTTGTCATTGCGGCTGTGGTTGAACACTCGTCAGATGAGTTACACCCTGCGTTGATTGGATGCTACTTTGCGATGAGTCAATGCCAAAATCACTGGTCGATGGTGAAAGAGCAATTAAAGAGGCTGCCTCTGCGGCACTCATTGACTTGGACCTAACTTGACGTGGTGGCACTGAGACCAATGAAGCGGAGGTGCTGCTCCCCGCTTGGTCCCCGGCGGACACCAATGCTGCAGGCGTAATTTGTTTTCCCCAAAAAAAGTGTCTGTCGGTACACCAGTCTCCTTGGTAAGTGGCGCCACTTGCTTCTTCTGCTCCTTCTTACTGGCAGTGGCACTGGCAACTTTCTTGGTAGAGGAGCTACGGCAACCTTTCATTGGTCCCATCTTCTTCAGATGTCAGAACAGCAGGATGCTGTTGCACGAGTTGCGGAGTTGTCTGTGGCCACCACACGTGACGTCACGTAACGTTGTGCACACACCGCAGCAGGACTTCTTCCTGGCACTACAGCAAGTGATGATGATGAGGATGATTTTGCCAGTCTTTGTGTACCTAAAGCAAAGGAAGCCAGAGGAACATCCGTTAAATAAATGTTGCATATGTCATGCTTCAATTAATATATGCATCTAGGCATTTATTATTATTAACACAACACACCCAAAAACGGAAAGACCCAAAATAAAAATTGCAATTCTAATCCAAAATGGATGTTTCAATTAATAGAAGAGAGAGAGACCACACAGAGAGAGTTGTTTCATGCACCACTGAGTACCCCTGGGCATAATGGATGAAAGCAAGGCAGACTGGTTGCAGGCCTATGGCACAAAGCACACTGCCTGGCTTCAAAATGGCTCCTAGACCCCCACCCACATGGCCAGGCCCTGGACCAGACCTGAAAAATGGCCCCAACCCACATGGCCAGGCCCTGGACCAGGCCACAACAACACCCAAAAAATCAAAATAAACACAAAAAATCACCCCAATCCAATGGCATCCATGCCCTAAATGATGTTTAAAATCAAGAGAACACACAGAAAGACTTGGCCCATGCACCACTGAGTACCCCTGGGCATAATGGATTAAAGCAAGGTAGACGCTTACAGGCCTATGGCATAAAGCACACTGCCTGGCTTCAAAATGGCCCCTAGACCCCCACCCACATGGCCAGGCCCTGGACCAGACCCCAAAAATGGCCCCCATCCACATGGCCAGGCTCTGGACCAGGCCCCAACAACATCCAAAAAATCAAAATACACACAAACATCACTACAATCCAATGGCATCCATGGTCTAAATGATGTTTAAATTCAAGAGACCCCAAAAAAAGATATGGCCCATGCACCACTGACTACCCCTGGGCCAACTGGCTAGTGTGGCTTTAACACGCACCCCAAAATAAAAAATTTAAATCCACATATAACAGTGAGTTACTCAATAACATGCCATAAATTATATTTAAGTTCAACAAAACTCACAGAAACAGTTTATCATGCAGCCATAACTAACCCTGGGCCTACTGGATACTGTGGGTACCCACAATATATATTTTTAAAGTTGTGAAAAAGTTTATAAATTGTAGTTGCAGCAACTGCAATGCCCCAAACAAACACCAACTTACTTGTAAAATCTCAAAACCAAAAGTGATCTTCAAAAAAGTCCTCAAATACAAATATCCAGCAGCAGCCACAAAGAGTAACCCTTCCAGCTCCAGATCCAAATGAAAAGTGACCAGGGCATGGACAAAGCACTGGGAGGAGCCTGCAGGACAGGAACAGGAAGTTGGAGACTGTGGGGCACTTCCTCCCTCCCACCCCCCCCAAAAATGGGCTCCCTGCACACAAAAAATGCGCCAAATGTCAATCTGAGGAGTTATTCTAATCCAAATCATCAATTTTAGAAGGTTTATGCTGCCAGCGATAGATTTCTTGTGCAGAATTGCAATTTTTGCTATTTCGGAAAGCGAGCTGTTCAAATCTCCCACCGGATGTCAGCTGCGAGGCGCAACTACGTGATCGCGGGCCCTTATGACGTTTTCACGTTCTGAAAGTCTCCCAGTGCAAGATGACGGGACGCTATGACGTACTAGCGGTCGAAAAGTCTTGCGCGATAACGCAATGGCCTACTCGCGGTCGAAAAGTGTCGCGCGATCACACAGCAAGATCAAAAATGGCGCAGCGCACGCAAACCTGGAGGAAAACAACTCGGCAAACTCAGAATCACAGTAAGTCAACGCCGCACGCCCGAGATTGTATTTTTGAAGCCCGACCAAGCAAACAAAATCTGCCGACACGCGAATTGTGAATTCTTTGAAAATTTTGCGCAATTCGCGGACCGCAAAATTGTCAAAAATTTGCTACTTCCGCGAGCGGAACGGATTTTCAGCCCATACCTACTGTTTTGAATCCTGCTACTTCGATGCCGTTGCCAAAAAAGCTTGATGTAAATTGTGAGGACCATGATTGTCTTGATTTGACTGAACTTTGCACCAAACCGAGACCTGACATTGTTGATGAACTTTTGACTGACCCTGATGAAATTTTCTTTGTTGATGGTTCATGTATAAGAGACAGTGTTGGCCAGTTGAGAGCAGCATTTGCTGTATGTACTATCACAGGAGTTGTTGAAGCTGCTTGCCTGGAAGGAGTCTACTCCGCTCAGGTGGCTGAGATCATTGCCCTAACTCGTGCTTGCTTGGCAGCAGATCAAATTCGGATCACCATCTACACTGACAGCCAGTATGGGTTTGGTGTAGTTCATGACTTCGGACAGTTATGGTCTTAGAGAGGTCACATGACCTCATCTGGATCCCTTATCCGGAACGGGGAATTTGTAAGGTTACTCTTGGAAGCTTTGCAATGTCCCAGAGAGATCGCTGTTGTAAAATGTACAGCCCATGGTAAAGGGACAGATTTGGTGTCACTTGGAAACAGATACTCTGATGAGGTTGCACGTTTCTGTGCTGAACAGGGCTATTCCTTCACTGAACAAGACATAGAGGGATGTCAGGAGAGAACTGAGTTGAACAAATGATGTAGATGGCAGTTACATGGGATGAGCTCAAGTGCATGCAGGAACAAGTTTCGGACCGTGAGAAAAATGTGTGGATTAATTCAGGCTGTGTGAAAGGAGATGTGGATATTTGGGCCTCGACTGATGGGAGAGCTGTGTTGCCGGATGAGTTGTTGAGTCCAATGGCAATACAGATTCATGGTGCAGTACATTTAGGAAGAGATGCTATGGTGCGAGTGTTCAGACAAACATGGTACAATCCCAGATTTCGTGCAGTGGCAGAAGCTGTGTGTCAGAGGTGTGTTACATGTCAGCACATGAATGTTGGAAAGAGAACTACAGTTACCATGAGTCAGATTGGGAGGTCTGGAGGACCCTTCAATAGGATGCAATTAGACTTTATTGAGATGTCAAAATGTAATCATTTGAGGTACATCTTGGTGGTGGTGTGTGTTCTCACGGTGGGTGGAGGCATATCCGACACGCAGGTGTGACACACTTACAGTAGCTAAGCTATTGTTGAGGGAACTTGTGCCTAGATTCGGGGTTCTGACCTGTTTGGAATCGGACAGAGGAACTCACTTTCATAGTGAGGACATGAAAATGCTTTGCACAGCACTGAACATTGATCAGATACTCCATTGTAGTTACCAACCAGAGGCTTCTGGAATAGTGGAGCAGATCAACGTAACTTTGAAAGCCCGGATGGCAAAAGTGAGTTCATCCACGTCCCTGAAATGGGCAAACGCTCTACCTTTAGTGCTGATGGGTATGCACAGTACCCCAAACAGGATAACAGGTCTCTCGCCTCATGAAGTGCTGATGGGGAGGGCAATGAGGTTACCAGCGGTGCCATCGACAGCGTTACTGAGTATCACAGATGATCTGATTCTTGATTATTGCAAGGGACTCACTGATGTCATCCGTTCTGTGTCCCATCAGGTGCAGGCTGCTGTGGTCCTGGCTTCCAGTGATCATTCAACAAACAGTGGAGGAGTACCCCCTCTGGGCCAAAAAGGATTAATACTAAGAAGAGATTCCTTCAGTATTAGAAGCTTAAGGCTTTGGTTCTAGCAAAAGATTGCCCCAACCTTTTTATATTGGACAGTCATAGTCCTTATAGAAGACCCCTCACTCACCAACCTAGTTGGTGACATGCTTCATCATCGGGGTCCCACCCCATAGGCCGAGTGCCTACAGGGTGTGCTGCGACACCTGATTACAGTGGAGCGGGTTTTTTTGATTTTTATATGTGCGAATAGTGTTAATAATAAGTGTGTTAAAAAGGGTTCAAGTCTGCTCACACCAAGAATTTATTCTGGAGTGCTTGGACCCTATTAAAAATATTGTTGCACCAGTGCCTATTTAGGAAGGGTTAGGTGCTACGAGACGTGTGAAAAAGGTTAAATAGCATAGTGTGCTATGTGAGTTTATTTACAAATTAAAATAGGTCTACATGTTTCAACCATTGATCGTATTAGGTGGTTTTCGTCAGGACCGTGATGCTTGGAAGGGGTGGTACACCCACGCTAAGGAGTGTCCAGTCCTCAACCAACTGCAGACCATAAATAGTGGTCTGGTGTTAAAAAAGTGCTTTTTCCTGGATTCAGGAGAAAAACACTTGAAGCTGCGATTTGCGCCCGCATTTTCGAGTGCAGAACCAAGTAGGTTGCAAGGCCTGACGAGCAGAAGCCGCAAGTAACGGATACCTGCAGTCTTGGCCAACTCGATGCCCATGAAGCGCAAATCGCAGCTTCAAGTGTTTTTCTCCTGAATCCAGGAAAAAGCACTTTTTTAACACCAGACCACTATTTATGGTCTGCAGTTGGTTGAGGACTGGACACTCCTTAGCGTGGGTGTACCACCCCTTCCAAGCATCACGGTCCTGACGAAAACCACCTAATACGATCAATGGTTGAAACATGTAGACCTATTTTAATTTGTAAATAAACTCACATAGCACACTATGCTATTTAACCTTTTTCACACGTCTCGTAGCACCTAACCCTTCCTAAATAGGCACTGGTGCAACAATATTCTTAATAGGGTCCAAGCACTCCAGAATAAATTCTTGGTGTGAGCAGACTTGAACCCTTTTTAACACACTTATTATTAACACTATTCGCACATATAAAAATCAAAAAAACCCGCTCCACTGTAATCAGGTGTCGCAGCACACCCTGTAGGCACTCGGCCTATGGGGTGGGACCCCGATGATGAAGCATGTCACCAACTAGGTTGGTGAGTGAGGGGTCTTCTATAAGGACTATGACTGTCCAATATAAAAAGGTTGGGGCAATCTTTTGCTAGAACCAAAGCCTTAAGCTTCTAATACTGAAGGAATCTCTTCGTAGTATTAATCCTTTTTGGCCCAGAGGGGGTACTCCTCCACTGTTTGTTGAACCTTAGTTTAGGGGACCAGGAGTTCCCACCACACATAAAATCCCTTACTCTCTTTGTTGTTTTACACATTCCAGTGATCATTGCCACAACTTGAGTCCAGGGGATTGGGTACTGATTCGGAAGCACGTGAAGAAGAGCTGTTTGGATGTTCGTTGGAAGGGACCCTATCAAGTCATCCTTATCATGAACACTGCTGTGAAGTGTGGAGTGTTGCCGAATTGGGTGCATGCTTCACACACTCGTCGAGTTCCAGCACCCTTGGAAGAACAGCTTCTCTCCCAACTGAAAATCCAGCTGAGGTGGCAGAGCCACAGGGGGGGACAAGCCAAGATGAGAGGGTGTTTGATGAAGCTGGTTGCTCACTAGGTCAAGCTGGGGAAAGTCACAACGGAAGTGAAGTTGACACTGCCTCAGAAAGGGGAAATGACTGTGAAAGTGAGACAAAGCCGAACTCAGCTGAAGAAAACTATGAGCAGAGTGAGCAAGAAGGCATGAGAACCAGCAGAGCAGAGGAGCAGTGGACAGAAAGACAGAGGCGACTGAACCTAAGGTTGGTTTCCAAAAGAGAACATGCTCCTGTGTCTGAGGATTCTGAATCAGGCGGAGACGGAGAAGGACTGGCTTGTGGAGGATTGAGGAGGTCCAGGAGATAGAGGGTGCCTTGTCAAAAGTACGCAACTCCAGAGTGGACCTATCCTGTGACTGATGCCAGGCGTATTGAGATCGGATAGGGTGAGGGCAGGGACAGTGATCAGTAACAGTCCGAACATCAAATTGGACGTGCTGCTGTTGGTACCGGGACTAAGATCGAAGGTGTACTGACTAGCACTGTTCCAGATCCACCAATTCTAAGCAGAATGTGTCATCTAATTTTGAGTAGGTTGCTTTTTCCTACATTTGGCCCTTAAATATCAGCTCAAGAATCCAATGTTATTTGTCTTGAACTTTTGGAATATGTGCTAGAAGCGGTTGGAACAAATCTTATTATTGATGAATGAGGCTTTTGTAAATATTTGCTGTAAATAACCTAGGTCCAAGTAGAAGAAGAAGAAATGTAGGGACTTCCCATAGAGGACGGAGGAGGGCTACAGTTGTCTGTTGTTGCTGTAAATAAGGAACTGAAATTAAAAAGGGGACTTTCAGCCTCTGAGGTGTGGTTCGAGTGTTTCAACTGTAAGGAAGGAAGAAAGAGACTTTTGAATATTGTTGCAGAACGACTGTTTCAAGAGACAAGTCCTGAGACCATGGAGGCTGGAAACCCGAATCGTAGAGCTAGATGCATTGTAGGCACACTTGTAGGAGGAGTAATACTCGTCATTATTTCAGTAGTTGTAGTTTTGTATTTGGCACCACATGAGCAGGCAGTGGAGGTTGAGGGAACACCTACACCTACTACTCCTAGCAAAGAAGAGGTCAAGGTAGGAAATGACAGAGCTTTACTGCAGAGGAGATTCGTAGATTACATGCAGATCTGTCTAGAGGTAATTTCAAGCTTAACGCGTATGCAAAGTTGTTGTATGAGTACATTGATGCAATGGATGCGAAAGATTGTTCTGTGTGTATGCAATTGCCGGTTTCTGTAGATGAGGGTATTAGATATCATCACCTTCCATTGACATATGGAATTTCATGTAGTTTGCTGCTTAGCATATTTTATGGTCGCAATCATTTTGAATATTTCTTTTCGAACTATGATGCGGTGCTTCCTGAAGTGCCTGCCTATAAGCATTTGAACAAGTATGATTATTATAAGTCTGAGGACATGCTTGGAACGTATTTTATTCTGACCAAGGAGTTGGATACGGCTTATGCACATCGTCACAATCTGACTTGTTTGTTGTCAGATACAGAGAAGAAATTCATTGATCAAGTAGAAGACAGATATCATAAACAAAAGCAGTTACAAGATTCTGGACAGGGTAGATTGGATTGGACAGATGAGGAGAAGTTGCACAAGTCTAAAGGGAATTTTGGTCCAATAGCTTTGGATGAAGTACAGAAGGAGAAATTGTGCATTCACTAACCACAGATTTATTATGAGAATGTCAATGTAGGTCACACTACGTGTGAGCATACGTTTAGTAATATGCGAAAGATTTCTTGTAAAGTGTGGTACAAGTGATGAGGAATGCTTATGTGTGATTGCCTGAGAAATGGTATGGAACGTGCTATTTAGAGATCATTTTCCCTAAGATTTATCATACAGAAGATTTTGATCTTATAGCAGGAGGACAACATGTGAGAGTGAAGCGAGGGGAAAGTGCAGGAGCCATAGTTGGAGATGTTTTTGAAGCAATGATACCAACTCTGGGAGTGATTTTGAATGATGTAAAGACTCGGAGATTGGCGACTGTTGTGGACGAGTTATCTATGAGTACAGCTAAGTCCTTAGTGTTGGTTGAGGTTGAGATATTATCGATAAGGACTATGGTTTTACAAAACCGTCTTGCTTTAGATGTCCTTCTAGCTAAAGAGGGAGGAGTCTGTAAGCTTTTAAAGGTTCAAGAATGTTGTACTTATATACCAGATAACAGCAAGCATCTGGAGAAATATATAAGCAACATTACTGCGATTCATTATGAGATTTTGGACTTGACTGAAGAAACAGTGTGGGAAAAGATTGGAAAGGGCTTTGGTAAGGTTGGCAGTTGGTTTGCAAACCTTGGAAAATGGATTCTTAGTTATATCCTGAAGCCAATTATCATAGTGGTGTGTTGTGTGATGGGATTGTGGGGTTTGGTATGACCTACAAGTGGTCCAAGTCGAGTAGACTGGAGAGGTCAATGAGAATGCAAGAGAGACAAATGGAGAGACTGCAGGACAGTCAATATCTAAGTCTGAAAAACATGGAGTTGCTCAAGAGAGGGAAAGTGACAACGAGCTCTGTTTAAGTCAGTTCTTTCCTGAGGATGGTGTAGTATGTGATGACACAGGTCATCAAAGGGGGGGACTGAGAGAGCGCCATGGTATTTTGAAACTGTGCAGGGGTGCATTATAATCCCAAATAGTCAGCACCCACATATTTAGAGGACCTTTGCTAATGTAGTTTATAAATGTAATGGCAGGCCGGGGATCAGTGCAATATGGGTGGTGTGTTTATTAATCATAGATTAATGTAGTGCCTTGATTAGAAAATGTGATGTTGTATAACATAAAACATCTTATGTGAAATGTCGTGTTAACAATGATGTGCTTTTATGAAATGATACATGTGTTTATTAACAAATACCAGAGTAATGCATATGGCTGCCTTTGGGAAGTTTATCTTTAAGCACGGGCAATGCTGATGACTGCTACTGACCAGACCACAGAGCCCTCAGCCGGCCCATGAACCTTTTTTCCGGCTTCTTTGCATTTTTGGATTAACTATACAACTTGACTTTTGAAATGTCCTTGATTTTAATTTCTTTTTGTAACGTGATGACTTTTGTATTGCTGGTTTTATGTAATGGTTTTTAGTAACCAACAATAAATATTAATTCATTCATTCATTCAAGTGGATTAACATAGAGTTTAATGTGAACGATATTCCTTGTAGAATTTATTTCAAAGTGATGAAATGTAATGTAATGTTGTGTTACAAATGTATTTAAAGGTGCAAAGGCCTGGGACATGTTGAAGCCAGAAGAGGCCTAACTGTATGGGGCATATTACCAAGCAATAGCGATAATTATCGCTATTGCTTGGTTAGAGACAAAAATTTACCGCTGAGCTGCAGCGATTTTTACCGCAAATAAACCTTGGTATTACCAAGGTTTATCGCAAATGCGATAAAAATTGCCGCAATGCATGAATATCGCTGAAAAGTCAGCAATATTCATGCATTACCGAGCTAATGCTCTCAGCCATGTTATCCACCTCCCATTGGATAACATGGCTAAGAACTGCTCAGGGCAGGTGTTAGCTTTTGGAGATATTCGCGCTTAGCGCGAATATCTCCAAAAGTTGGTAATAGGAGATAGCGATGTTAGCGACTGTTTTCAGTCTCTACCATCTTGGCACGCCCACTTTGCATGTCATTAGTGATAAATATCACTGACATGCAAAGTGGGGCCCAAGATGGTCGCTATCTCCTACTAGCTGTCGCTAACTGGTGTTAGCGACAGCTAGGTAATAGGGAGATCATTTTATCTCCGCTTTCTTGGCTTTTAAAGCCAAAAAAGCGGAGATAAACCCCTTGATAATATGCCCCTGTATTTTTCTCTTGGTTAGCCTTAGTCGGAAAGAAATGATTTCTCTCGCCTAAGAAAGGCTGTCCTCAGCAAATATTAAAATTGTAATTCCGAATGTTGCAAGGATGGTCTCACGTATTTTAGCTTGCAGGTGCAAGGCCAAAAAGCTCGATAGGTAGAAAAGTCCTTTGTTTAGAAGTTAGGATAGTAGGCACGAATGCAGAGATGCTGCCAAAGAATTTGGGAGTTCAACATTCAGCGTAGAAGGTGCCTGGGACCCAAGGACACTCCAACGGATGCTGGATGGAGAGATGCCATAGTGGAAAACTCTGTGGAGCTACACCTGCCAGAAGGGCGTATCAGAAGGCGTGTCAACTGTTTTTGGGGTTTTGTATTAGGGACAGCACCCGCGGGTGGAGAGGAAGTCCAGAGCAGAGGCCAGAGGGTAGACGGCAGTTTAGGAGTTAGGCTTGGGAAAGGCAAGATGTAGATAGTGGTGAACTTGAGGCAGAGTAGGGTGTAGCAAGGAGCATCTTAGAACGAGCTCAGAAATTGAATCGACTTATTAGGAAGTGAATGTAGTTCTTAGCAAGTCTTCACAGCTGACACCTTTATTCTTGCTGGTTAAACCGTAAATTAGGGATGTCACCCTAGAGTTAGTGTAGGGACAGTCTAACCAGATTCTTTTCTTTTTTGTAAATGCAGTCCCAACTTTCGATATTGTCGGTAATGGTATGCTTAATGCTTCTGGAATTAATCTTGGTCTTTATTCTGAGTCATTTGAGACTCTTGCGTAGAATTACCTTTGTATTAGTGCCAGTCTATTTCCTGAATCTTTTGCTGAGATGGTTGTATATTCAATTATTTTTGGCTTTGTAATAAATCTTCAAAACTTCAGTTCGTAGTCAGTGGTCCTTTGAGTGTAATTGAATTGGATTGAACATTTGTTCGAGCTATGAATTAGAAAATCTTACCTTTACGCTTCTATGACAAGGGAAAAGGTTCAGTGGACCAGACCTGGGATTCTAGAGATTTGTAGGAAAATATAGATGAGAATCCCAGCTTTCCCAATAGTTAGTTCAAATAACATTTATGCAATGGAAGGACTTACACTCAGAGATTTTTATAACAACACAGAAAATGTATATTCTTTTAGTTCTTGTGGGATAGAATTACCCACTCCTTTCATGAGCTTTAAATAACAGTTTGCAGGTTTCCTTTTTTAAAATCTTGTTTTCTCTTTTTTGAAAGTTCGCAAATTGTCTCTTGACCTTCCATCAGATAGCAAGGGGTCCTTATGTTGAGAATATTGACAAGTCTTGAAGTTTTTATTATGACAAATTGTAGCTGGTGAATTTTTTAAAAGAAAAAAAGAATAGTGCACTAACCATGTTTTCTCTTCTTTTGTTTTGTCCTTCCAGTCATTGCAGGGTATGCCATCACAATACCGGGATGGCTAACTGGCTGGTTCCTGAACAGCTGCAACAGCAGAGAGGACTTAATGCCGTCGTTCAACAGTTGTTCTTTTCTGAAATTCAGGGATCGGATAAGTCCGATGACAAACTCAGGGATGTCTGCGGGAGCGCAAATGTCATGGGGCCAGGCGAGGAAGCTTGGGTGGGGGAGAATATGGTTCCAGGAGATTGGGAGGGAAGAGAAGGATTCACTTTTTAGGAAATACAACTAAGTACCTGCCTGGGGTTGGGCTGAATATTTATAGGTTGGCAGTTTTTTTCTAGAATGCGTATTTGTCTTTCAAAGGTTCTGTGGAAAAGGTAGGGCCGATGTCGACCAAGAACCTTTAAGTATTGCCCGGCGTTAACCGCCTCTCATACCACTCGAATCTATCAAACAAAGAGGCAGGTGCTGGAGACTGGAAGGCAGGAAACAGGAGTTTTTTCCGACGGAGCAGAACACATCAAATCAGACAACAGGGTATCTTCTCGAGGTGCTCTAACCGCATCTCTGAGGCCTGGCCTCTTATACACAGGTTGATGATCTTTATTACAGTGACACATTCCTGCAAACACTTTAAAGTACGGAAAGACATCCTCGGAATCCCCGCTTCATGCCAGTTCCCACACACATGTACAGTAGAAGTCCCCACCCTGGTCTCAGCAGGTGATGACTGTCGCACAGCTGGACATTCCGCTGATTCCCGGAATGTGTGCGGTTGATCGGATCTCATGGGGTGGGGGCTTTGATCAGTTGTAGATCCTTTGATGAGAGAAGCTTCCTACTGTATGGGGGCAATAAACTGCATCCGCAGGGCCAGGTGGCGGCCTGGGAACGATGAGGACAATCGGGCACAGAGGAAAGGGGGGTTCATCAAAAGGATGTATGATCATGAAAGGGATGGAGGGAGGTGTTGGCTGGGTACGGGATGTGGATCCGAGGCAGGGTTGTGCTGGAAGGGAGGTTTATGGCCCAGGCATGTGAGAGCGGGGGCTGTCAGCGTGCAGGGGGGATGTTTGCGAGGTTCAGAGGGAGAGAGAGAGACGCGCTGGCTATCGGCAGTGGGCAGAGAGGCCATGGCATTCAAAATGGCTGCTACTTACGCGCACATACGAGCCTGAAAAGGGACAAGATGGCGCCGATAATGTTGATGTCGCAAACTAGATTTTAACAGTCCTCCCTTTTCAACATATCTAGCCAGCTTGTCAATCTATGTCAATCCCCATTATATTTCTAACCTCGACATCGTACAATGCTTTCATGCGTTCGGTTTCAAAGTCCAGTGTCTTAGGGCAGATACAGTTTGCACAAAGTGAACACAGGGGCGACAAGCATTGAATACCCAGGCAGAATCCACATATTACGACAATCGGTATCAATATGATCATAAACAACCTCCACCCCCAGTTCTTTACAGTATTCCAGAACCAACTCCCAAGCGACCATTCTTCTTGTTCCTGGTGAACTTCTGAGGACAGTCTGTGGAGGTGTTCAATGGCTTTGTAAACTGAGGGTGAATTGTCTGGTATGTAGGTGCAACAGCTGGACCCAATGATACGGCATGCTCCTCCACGATCCGCTAGAACCACATCTAGAACAAGGCGGTTCTGAAGAGCCACCAGGCGGACCGCCTGAAGCTCGGCTGTATTGTTTGTGAGGATGCCAGCTGTAATGTTCATTGTCGTTTCAACTGCCTGGGTCAAATGTCGGATGGCACGGCTGTTCGCCATCGGACCCCAGAGTGGAACAAGTCCCTTCAAAGCGCCAGGAACTGTGCTCCGGTGGAGTCGGCTTGCTCAATGTCTTTTGCTCGCCTCTGTCGGTGATGGTTTCCTGGAGCCACATATGTCGGAGGAAGAATGAAAGCAATGTAACAGGTACCCCCCCAGCCTTTGGGGAGCCAGGTGTAAGCTTTTGTACCACAAAGTACATATTAGGAGAAGTGACAAAAGAGGGTGGATCTGTTGAGTCCAAAGTTCTGGTGATGCGGCAAGCGCTGTGGCCTACCAGCTGTGTCCCAAGTCCTTCGATGCACATAAGGCCTGAGACATTGACGACAGATAGGGCCACAGTCAGGGTGGCAGCTGTTCGTTTCCGGAGGTAGGAGAAGGTGGGTCTGGTTGGGTTGTTGAACACCTGCATTTCAATCCGTTCTTCGACAGGGATGTCCATGTGAATAGAGTCGTTGGATGTCAGAGGGCAAAAGTGTGCAGCAGTTCTCCCTGTTTTGTTCTGCCAGACCCCATGAAAGAAATGTGCCAGAGTTCTGCTGGAAGTGGCATTATCCCTGTAGCTTTCTTACAAGAGGATCAGCCAAGCAAGGCAGGAACCGTGATCTGAGAAAGGTGAAGGGATGAAGGGGATGGAATGTCCAGTGGCGTGGGGTAACAGCCCACAGATCCAGCAGTTGGTGGCATTGGTGGCAAGATTGTGCTGGTGCAGCAATTGCACGAAGGAGTTGTTCCAAAACTCTTTACGTCTTTCTCGGAGTTGAGGTGAAAGAGAGACCAGGTAGTGTTCTTTCATTGTGGTAGGCTGTGCAGTGGTTAGAAATGTCTTATGAGCTGGTGCGCTCTCTTCCACGATCCAGAGGGTGGTCATGAGGAGGAGGCAAAAGGGAAGGGCGATAAAGAGAGCAATTGTCTTTGAGCTGTGTATTTTGTCAGTCTTTGGGTTTCTGTAGTGAGTCTTCGGATGTCCGGTTGCTTCCATCATCTTCATATCGGGCGCTTCCATCATCTTCAAGGGGCTCGGTAGTGGGCAGAACCACAAACTTCGTTTGGCTTCTCTCCTGGCAGCCTTAGTAGTGTTAGGCCACCGCTCTGAGAATTGCAACTTAGTCAGTGGTCTGCTTAGCCGAAGCTCCCTCCTTTCGTCGCAGGTTATACCCTTCTCTGGATGGCACAGTGGGATCGGGAAATTCTGTCAGTTCAAGCGTCTCTTTATCAGTTTAACAGCTCAGGGATGGTCGATCTTTGTTCAGGAGCTCTTCTTGGGTGGCCACGTCTTCGGTCGTCGTCAGGGTTGAGGAGATCTTTTTGCAGTGGTGTGCGTGTAGCCAATTCCGTTTACCTTCCACTCGAAGAGCTGTACGGGTGGTGATCAAAACTTGCCAGGGGCCCGTCCACCGAGGTTCTAGACTCTTTGCACGCTGGAAATTCCGGACCAGTACAAAATCACTGGGTTGGATGTCGTGTCCGGGGCCCCTGGAAGCATCAGGAATGGCATGCAACACCTGTTGATGGGTAACAGACAGTGTCTTAGTCAGGTTGTACAAATAATCAGACATTAGGACATCCGGGACGTCGTGAATGGAAGTTGGTTTTGGTGCAGACCAGACGCTCATGGGCCGGCCGAAAACGACCTCGTAAGGTGTCAAATGGTGTTTGGTGGGGGTGGAACGCATTGATAGCAATGCCAGTGGGAGAGCGTATGGCCATTTCAGTCCTGTGGTAGCCACTATCTTAGCTGGTTTGAGCTTCAGTGTGGCATTATGTCGCTCAACTAGTCCAGCAGATTGGGGGTGGAAGACTGCATGAAATTTTTGTTTTAATCCCAACCCCTTCAAGATGAGTTGGATAACTTCGGCTACAAAGTGGGGGCCATTGTCGCTCCACAAAATTCGAGAAAGGCCGTAACGAGGGAAGAATTCTTTCAGTAGTACCTTTGCAGTAGCAATGGCAGTGTTGTCGCGAGTTGGATAGGCTTCCACCCACTTGCTAAATGCGCACACGACAACAAGTACGTATTCCAGACCCTGGAATCTTTCTAATTGGATGTAGTCCATCTGCAGGACTTCAAATGGGTGATTGGGAACCCCAGACCCTCCCCAGGGTACTACAGTTCCTTTCCCAGGGTTGTGTTGCAGGCATATCAGACATTGTTGGACCAGACGTTTATCAGAGTCTGCGATCTTGTCATTGTGCCAAACTTTGGAGACAAGTTCGGCCATAGGGGCAGATCCTATGTGTGCAGGAGAGTGTGCCATGGTCAGTATGGGGATCAGGTATGAATTGGGTAGCAACCATTTGTTCGTGTCTTTTGTCCGCCAGCAGCCTTCATCGTCTTTCAGTCCCACCCGTGCCCATTCAGTCAATTTGTGTGGTGAGCTGGCCATTTGGATGTCTCTAATAGTCTCCCTAGCGTCCGTCCATTTTTCTGCCTGTGACCTGGTCACGTACATGCGTGTCGTTGTCCTATTCTCAGCTCTGGTTCGGGCAGTGATGTCGGCCAGTTCATTCCCCTGCCCAATGATGTCTGTCACCTTTTTGTGTGCCTGGCATTTGATTACTGCAAGTTGCTTGGGAAGGAGGACCGCTTCAGTCAGAGCAGAGACTAGATCTCCGTGTAAGATGGGTGTGCCGTGTGAGGTCAGGAATCCCCTCTCCTTCCATAGGAGCCCAAAATGATGAACCAGCCGGAAGGCATACTGGCTGTCGGTGTAAATGTTTGCTGTGGTTCCTGCTGCTAAGATACATGCTCGTGTGAGGGCAATCAGTTCTGCTGCCTGTGCAGATCGTTGTGTGATACGGGCTGTCTCTACTACAGTTCGGGCTGTGGTAACTGCATAAGCAGCTGAGGTGGTGCCGTCGGAGAGTTTGATGCAAGAGCCGTCCACCCACAGTTCTCCGTCAGGGTCTGGGAAGGCTGTTTTTCGGAGGTCAACCCTACTCCTAGTCTGTTCGTCTGTGAGGGTCACACAGTCATGTATAGGGGATACATTGGGGTCGTTCTCAGGTAGGGGCAACAGAGTGGCCGGATTCAGCGTGGTGCATCTTTTCAGGGTGATGTGGGGTGCAAGCAGAGTCAGTTCGTACCCAGTCAGTCGTGCACTAGTCAGATGTTGCGTCTTAGTCTGGTTCAGGAGGGTGTTGACCGCATGGGGTACTAACACTGTGAGGGAGTTCGAGAGTACGATCCCCTCACTTTGTCGGATAGAGATAGCAGCATCAGCTACAGCTCGAAGGCAGGCAGGCAAAGCTCTGGCTACGGGGTCAAGAGTGGCAGAGAAGTTGGCACATGGGCGTTGCTTTGGGCCAATGGACTGGGTCAAAACGGACAAAGCGCATCCCTCCCTTTCGTGAGTGTAGAGGGAGAAGGGTTTTGTGTAATCGGGGGTTCCAAGGACGGGGGCTGAGCAGAGGGCATCTCGTAGTTCTATGAAGGAGGATTGGCACTCAGTGGTCCAAGAGAGCCGGAAGGGGACATCTTTAGCCAGCAGGAAAAGCAGTGGTTTCACAATAAGGGTGAAATTTGGCAACCACTGTCGGCAGAAGGAAGTGAGGCCTAGCAGGGAGAGGACTTGTTTCTGGGTTTTAGGGACAGGGGTCTCTAGAATGGTCTGAATTCAATTTTCTCCCGTCTTTGGGCAAGAGGTGGCCTAGGTAAGTGACTTGGGGTTGGCAGAATTGCAACTTCTTCTTGGAGACCTTGTGGCCATTTTCCACAAGGAAGTGCAGGAGTTGGATGGTGGCTGTGACTGCAAGTGGAGTGGTGTCGGCCGCCAAAAGGATATCATCGACGTACTGTATCAACATCACTCCATCGAGTAACTGGACTGCGTCCAGTTGTCTCTTGAGGGCCTGGCTATAGATGCTGGGACTTTCAGTGTAGCCTTGGGGTGCTCGACAGAATCTATACGAGCGGGCTTTTAGGGTGAAGCTGAAGAGGTATCGGCTGTCTGGGTGGATGGGGATAGAGAAGAAAGCGTTCTTGAGATCAATGACAGTGAAGGTGGTAGCAGTGGAAGGAATCAGAGTCAGAATAGTGGTGATGTCTGAGACTACGGGGTACTGAGGTACAACTACTTTGTTGACCTCTCGTAGGTCGATGATGAAGCGGTACGCTTTCTCATCTCCCTCACCTTGCTTAGTTATAATGGGTAGGATAGGGCTGTTGCAAACATTGGTAACTACTTCCTCTACCACTCCTGCATCTATCAGGGACTGGATAATCTTTACGAATGCCTTCTCGCCCTCGGGCGATATCCGATATTGTGGAAGTTTTGGGAGTATTGCGTCCTGTCGAACAGTTATGTGCACTGGGTCGATCATCATGCGTCCTACGTCTGAGTCAGTCTTGGCCCACAGATATGGAGGTAGAGTGTTAAGTAGGGACAAGTCAGCGTCAGAGATGGAAAACATGCGTCGGGAGGGGCAAAGTCTGAGCAGAGTCGGGTTATCGTACAGAAAGACTCGAACTCCATCTTGAGAACACCTAATAGTAGCTCGGAAATGCTTCAGTAAGTCAAGTCCCATAATGGCATCAGGGGTGTTGGATGAGAGTAAAAACATCATATCAGTGGTGTTATTTTCTAGGTCAAAGGAGATCGGTGTGGACAAGGGATTAGTGGAGGGCGTTCCATCGAAACCTATCGATGTTACAAGTGAGCCAGACAAGGGTGCCCTTGGAATCAGTCGTTTAGATAACGCACTACGTGTTGCGCCAGTGTCTACCAGAAATGGAGACTTCGTACCCAGGACCTTAGCGGTGACATAAGGACCTTGCTGGTCAACATAGAGCTCGACTGGATCCCTCCCTTGCCCTTGGCAGTCCTATGCGAAGTCGTGAGTGTCGTCGCAGTCAGACTGTTGGTACTGGTTCTGTCGGGGACGGTCAAATGTGTTCGGTCTGCCTGGCCTGTCGTTATTGGTGTCATTCGTGGACCCTCGTCCCTGTCCTCTATTTCTTGGCCCACCCGCTACATCTCTGGTGTCCCTATTCTTATTCATTTCTAACAGGACCGGACACTTGGATTTCCAATGGCCGAATCCCTTGCAAAATGCACACTGGTTCTCATCAATATCTTTACGTCCAACATAGGGTGCGGGTGTACGGTCTTTAGGGGGTGGGTTTCTAGGAGCATTCGACTGGTAATTTCCCTTGTACTGCTCTCGTCCTATAGTCACCCCCTGCAACTGTGCGATCATCACCCTCTCCTTCAGGTCCTTTTTCTTTTTCTCGGTCGCCCTATCGTTTTCATTCTTCTGATGCTCATAATACTGGGCCATCTGGAGGATAGCCGCAGGTTTGGAGGCCGCCCAACTACTCTCGCTAGCCTGTAGTTTCTGAGAGACCTACTGTGACAGACCTTTAACGTAGTTCTGGACAAAAAGATGATGTCCGGTTGCAGTGGTCATGTCCTGGCCGCTGTAATCGGAAAACACTGTTTCAAACCGGGAGAAGTATTCTGACACGTCTTCCTGGGGTTTCTGGCAGCAGGCCGTCACTATCGACCAGTCCACCTTCTTTTCTGGGATCAAGGTTTTCAGTTTCTGCACGATTTTGTCTGGGAGTTCTAAAATGGTTTTCAAAGGTTTCTGTCCAGGCTCTTGTTGTCTGTCTATGCCATCGAGTTGTGACTAGGTATGTCCGAACAGCTCAAGGTGGTCGACTTTCCGGATTTGCTTCCACACATCAGCTGGCAGACATAACCCGAAAAACAAATCAATGTCAGCTAGGGTCATAATCGTTGAACCTAAAGCTGTGCCTAATTCAGTGTAAAAGGCAGTGGGGGGTTTTCGTAATTCGGGTAGGGATTTTCGGAACATCGGAATATCTTGCCGATCCCATGGTTGGTAGACCCAGTTATAAACTACCCTCCCTTTCGCATCTTGATGGTTAAGATCATCGTGCGTTCCCTGACCTCGTGGGGGAACCCAGTAGGGAGCGGCCTCCCTTATAGGCATCATTGCATTAATTTGTTCTATTCGAGGTTCGGTCGCTACAGGAGTCGTAGTTTTAGCTTCCAACCCTTGTTCAGTGAGGTGGCGGAAAACTTCAAGCATACGCGTGAGGAGGTCCATCACATCACACTCGCCCTCATCCCCGATGTCAACCTTTCTATACAGAGTCGTTAGGCTCTCGGGACCTTTGTCTCGGTATCGGTCCTCATAAGCATTTAGGGTGTGGTAACAAAATCGCACGACAAAGTGTCGTCTGTGGCTCTCAGCATATGAATTGTACATATCCATTACGTACTCCTCACTCTCCTTCCGTTCCACTAGTGTCTTTACTATCTTTTGCGATCCCTGCTCGCTCATCCTTGCTCAACCTGTTTATTCTAGTGGAATCTTTCTTTCGGGCCTCATGGTTGTCTAATACTGCTGCTTGCGCTGCCTCGAGTACAAGGGGTTCGGCCGGCGCTGAGGCCATGAGGACCGAGGCCCTGGTACTATCCCTGGTACTATTCTCATCTGTGCTTGGGGGCTGCGGGTGCTGTACTAAGGGTTGGGAAGGGGCATATGGAGGGGGCATGTAGATGATTGGAGGACCTAGTAATAGATCATCGTTCGCTCGTTGTTTCGAAGGTAACTCGGGGTAGAGCGTAGAGGGTGTTCTGACGGGACACTGACTCAATGTTTCGGACTCTTGCTTCTGTTTGGCTTCCTCTCTCTCCTTTATCTCTTCCTCTAATTTTCTAGCAGCTAGGTGGGCTGCTTTTTGTAGTTCTTTCTCTAATCTGACTTTGTTTCTCTTTTTTCGTTGTTCTGCTTCTTTGCGCCACATGCCGAGACTATCAAGCATAGTGGGCGTTGTTTTATTGTTACGAAGGGTCGTTTCCAGCGCGTTCATTTTATCGCCATCGAAGGATCCTATCAGTGGCCACTGACTTTCCTGATCCTTTTTTGTATATTTGTGCCATAGCTTGCCATAGGCTATGGCGACTAGTCCGTATTTCGTGAACATGTCCTTATTAGGGGTGCCTTCCAGTGGAGCTGGATGGTTCACCTCTAATAAGCGGTCCGGCTGAACCAACTACCAATCAGTGGGTAGAAGATAGGCATGATAGATTACAACGGGGGACAAAGGTCCGCACTATCTATCCTTCACTATTTGCAAAGACTAGACAGAATATTTCTATTTTACGTTATTTGCAAACAGAGAATATCTCAAAGAACCAACTTCGAACAATCAATGTTCGGACAATCAATCAATCAGTGGGGAGAAAAATAGGCACGACAGATTACAACGGGGGACAAAAGTCCGCGTTACCTACCCTTCACTATCTGCAAAGGAAGAGAGAATATTTCTATTCTTCCCCGTTTGCAGGCAGAGAATATCTCAAAAGAAAAGCAATCGAAGAGTAATACTAGTATTTTCCAAACAATCAAACAATCGTTTCGCAATTTGTCGTGTTGCACGACCTTACCCGGACTGCATGGACAGTTTCTCGTCTTCCGCATCCAGCGCCAGATCGTCCTCTATTCTCCGTAACTATCGCGGCACTCCTGATGGTTCCCAGTCAGGACCGTAGATTACTCGAGAGAGGTCTGCTCGGAACCGGTGAAGTTCGGATGATCGGCTGCCAGACGACGGTCTATCGGGCAGGAGCTCTCCCGATCGTTGCAGTCGTTCACTCTGTCGTCAGGACCTCGCCCACTGGATCCACGTGTCGCTGATGGGCCCCACGTTTGGCCCGCCAATTGTGGAAAAGGTAGGGCCGATGTCGACCAAGAACCTTTAAGTATTGCCCGGCGTTAACCGCCTCTCATACCACTCGAATCTATCAAACAAAGAGGCAGGTGCTGGAGACTGGAAGGCAGGAAACAGGAGTTTATTCCGACGGAGCAGAACACATCAAATCAGACAACAGGGTATCCTCTCGAGGTGCTCTAACCGCATCTCTGAGGCCTGGCCTCTTATACACAGGTTTATGATCTTTATTACAGTGACACATTCCTGCAAACACTTTGAAGTACGGAAAGACATCCTCGGAATCCCCGCTTCAAGCCCGTTCCCACACACATGTACAGTAGAAGTCCACCACCCCGGTCTCAGCAGGTGATGACTGTCGTGCAGCTGGACATTCCGCCGATTCCCGGAATGTGTGCGGTTGATCGGATCTCATGGGGTGGGGGCTTTGATCAGTTGTAGATCCTTTGATGAGAGAAGCTTCCTACTGTATGGGGGCAATAAACTGCATCCGCAGGGTCAGGTGGCGGCCTGGGAACGAGCAGGACAATCGGGCACAGAGGAAAGGGGGGTTCATCAAAAGGATGTATGATCATGAAAGGGATGGAGGGAGGTGTTGGCTGGGTACGGGATGTGGATCCGAGGCAGGGTTGTGCTGGAAGGGAGGTTTAGGGCCCAGGCATGTGAGAGCGGGGGCTGTCAGCGTGCAGGGGGGATGTTTGCGACGTTCAGAGGGAGAGAGAGAGACGCGCTGGCTATCGGCAGTGGGCAGAGAGGCCATGGCATTCAAAATGGCTGCTACTTACGCGCACATACGAGCCTGAAAAGGGACAAGATGGCGCCGATAATGTTGATGTTGCCAACTAGATTTTAACAGTTCTGGAAAGTCCCTGACTCTAGGCATATGGATAATTACCAACATATACATAATTGGTGGCACATGAATCACTCTGGAAAGTACCTGACTGGAAAGTCACTCTATTGGTGGCATGTGAATCACTCTGGAAAGTACCTGACTGCAGTAAAATGGATAATGAACAAGCAGGCATATAATTAAAGCAACTGAAAAAAGGTCAGCAGTGAAGTGAGGCTTGTACAAGCATGTGGAACAAAAACATGACAAATTTTTGTCAGACCTATGGATATTACAAGCACATGGAACAATGAAAACATGAAAATAACCTAAAGGTTTGGTATAGGCAACAGGGCGACCACACTTAGCAAAAGTACTTAACCTGAGGTGTGTGAGATTAAGGAGTGACTACATGATTTATAAAGTGATGGGTTGCTGAACAAATGGTAGATGCTTGCACGCAGGATTTAGTGATTGCAACAATGTGTGTGTGTGTGTGTGGGTGTGTGTGGTTGTGTATGTGTATGTGTTTATGTGCATGTTTTTGCAAGACTATTTAAAAATACTAAGTGAAAGCCAACAGACACCTTACCATCCATGACTGAAAGCTCCCGTACCCAACTATTTATTAAATAATACATTTATTAGTGCTTGCAACATCCCAAACACCACCCTGAAGCTGTGTGTGGAGTGTAATACTGCTTTTGGCAGCATAATGGTTGCTTGACATTCTCCCCCAAGCAGGTCATTGCCTACGTGCAGTCAAGAGTTCACTAGTGCATGAGCTGCTTATTTCTGTTAGTGTTGTGATACGTAGTTTTCTTATCTTCCTGAGGGAGTGCAGAAAGTAATTGGCTGATTGTATTGACATGAGCAGAGATGGATAGGATGTTGCGTAGGGTGACATTAAGTTTCCTTCAGGTGATAGATTTGGAGAGAAACCATTGAGTTGTTCAGACCTTAATAATGGGTCAAGCTTGCTATTATGTTTTGACTGTACCAGGGATTTAATTTTTTGAAGTTTTAAAATCTGTAATTTTTAAAGCTTCATGTTTGTATTTTGTATGAGGTCAAGTGTAGTTTTTAGATATCTTCTACAGATTATTTTTAGACACACTTGCGTATTATATGCATGTTGAGGTAGCTGTACTTTAGAATTTTCCAGGGATAAGCTGAGTGGTTCCATAGATAGGGTAAAAAGAATGAAAACAAGAATAGAGGATTATGGAACAGAAGAAAATGCTTTTGTCGGTTTTAAGTGTTTTTATGTCTGATCTTTAAAAGACAAAATATTGTGGTACTATTTTGAAATATTTAAAAATGTTTAAATACTCATAATTCATTGTTGAATGTGTGGTGAACACCCTCTGAGAAAGGCAGTAGGCCTGACATTTCATAATGATTGTGCTGCATCAATTAATAGACAGAGCGGACAAAAGTTATAATGAGTGTCAAAACAGTGAATGAAACATAGAGTTCCACCATCTTGTTGAGACACCGTATATATGCATACATATACAATTATAACAATCTAGCATACTCCTATGATGCAAACCCTAACCTATGTGTCTAGGGTCTGAATATATGGTTTGTTAAGAAACCCTGTTCCGGATGATCCAGCACCTTTACCTGGTAGGTAAGAATGTAGTAACCCATCTTAGTCATGAACTGGACACCCCTCATGGAGATGTCAGTCAGTTGTTAGACGAAAGCTTCAGCATGCAAGAAACCCTCAAAGTCAGCAGAAGAGTCTCCTATGATTGTATTTGAAAACAAAACGATATATATAGAAAGAGGCATCCTTGTCCAGGGCTATGATTGTGATCAGGCTGCTTATTGATGTAGTCTCTAGATAGCTGCATTGCCATATGGATGTAATAACAGACACATCTGTATCACACACATGAAGGCCTTGCAAAAAATTTGAAGTTCTTTGTGTCAGCAAGGTCGGTGTTTCTTAGAAACTAACCTGAGTGTCACAAATGCAAATGTGTGTCAAAAATCAATGTGACAAAGTGAAGGCAACTTTAGGAAAAGACTGTGTACATGTAAAATTACACTATTTCCTACCAGGCCTATCTCCGGCACATGACAATGGTTACAGCCTTTTTTTATATTCATATTTTGCCTAAGTTGTTGGACATTTTGTTTGTGTCGATGGTTTTGTTAATGGTAGCTTTAAAGAGGTTCTCAACTGCACTCCAGGTACCAAAAATAACAAATAACGACTTCCTCTAGGGGACACTGAGGTTTTATGAGAGACTTTGAGATGCCTTTAAGCATTGAGACAAATTGCAGTTTATCTAATAAACATTCAGGAGCAATGAGTTTTTTTGTATATTTCATTATTTCTGCATATGATAGCCCATCTGCAATATGCCCATAAAACTAGAATGCTGCCTGACCGCCTGCATCCTTCCCAGACCTGATTGATACCCCCTCTATGGTGCAGCCATTTGATGAGTGTAAGAGGGGTGGACGTAACTTGTATAATTACATGTAGTGCAATCAAAATAAATTCCCCTAAAATTCTGCAAGAATATGCGAGAAGAGTAATGCTTCATTTGGCACTATTTCCTTAGTGCGAAAATGCCCCTTCCCATCCAAAATGGATGTGAGGATGCATTTTTTCACTAATAAATAGTGCTAAATGCAATACAACATAAACACTAGAGCACACAGCTGCTCATGCTTGCTCAATGTGCTCTCACAGTATGATTATTTTACCCCAACTGACTCTTAGCTACGCAAGCAGGCATAATTGTTTTCTTATCGCTAACTTCACATTAAAGTGTAAAGAATTTCGAAACTTAGCGAATTTTATAGAAAACCTGGGGATTGGAAGCGATGTCTAGCAGAGAGTAGGAAGATGGATCTAAGCCAAAAGGCAATCAAAAAATGGCAGGAGCAGGAAAATTATGCAATGTCTCTGAATACTTAGACAACTATTAATAAATTTAACTTCAGTACATTACGGGGCGCCAATTGGCGCAGAATGCTATACTTTAGTAAATGGTTGCTGTATCGTACACCTGCTTCCATCTCCAAAATGTACGTTAATTATTCAGCACACTGTTTTAGATGATTATATCTCTCTCTAGCCAATTGGTCTCATGTAATGGTTCACTGTGTCAAGATTGTGAAGTTTTGGGAAGAAATGTTTGCTTTTTTTCATACTCAATACAATATTGCGATTTCTGCTAACGATAAATTAAGTTTGCATGGTTTTGATTTTGATCTTATGCTCTCCGGTCAGATAGCTAAATTACTGTACATTGCTATGGCAGTGGCTAGATCTCTGTTATTACAGCAATGGCGTTCAGAACAGATTCCATCTATGTATGAATGGTTACAGAAGATGAGTAGAGTTAAGATTAGTGAGCAAATGTATGCACTGCGGGTAGGGGGATCAGAAGATTCAATAAGATCTGGGGGACATTTTTTGATTAAAATTCAGGAGAGATATTGAGGATTTAAGTATAGTGTAATTATGTGCTGTGCTAGGAGGTCTATATTTTTCCCTATTTTTATAAGAAGATAAGAAAAAGGCTCTCTTCTTTGTATTGTATTTTATGAAATGATTTTGAAATGTTAATTGAAATGAAACTAATGGACTTCAATAAAAAAAGAATTAAAAAAAAAAGTGTAAAGCTGAATTGCAAAAATTACTCTGATTACTCGGACGTAATTGAAATTCTCCCCAGGCCTAGTGTTTAACCAGACCTCAGACTGAAATATAAATCTGGACAATATGATTTTTCCACCATCAATGTGTATTCATATAGAGTAAAAAAATAATGTGTGCTAGGGTGATAAAACAAAAAGCATTTTATAAACACCCTAAGTGTGAATCTTGATTTGATGGAAGATTGAGGTATACTATTGTGCAGAAACAATTATACGACTCATGTGCTGTGTTGTACGCATGATAATATGGGCCTGTTAACATTGTCGGCCGGATCACAAATGACAGGCCGTTGGTTGCGGTCCGACTGACATCTGCTGCTGCAGTCTGAACACTGCTTTAAGAGGCGCGCCAGTCAGAGGCAGGGCAGAGGGACCAACCAACGCTTCTGACAGACTAAAGGAGCCCGTCCGACCAGCGTTTGGAATGTAATTTTCCACAATAAGGGCGGTTCCAGCTCAGACGCCGTCGTAGGGATTACGATGACTGTTTAAGGCAACCTTTCAATGGCAGTCCAACCACCATTGAAAGGCTGTCGGAAATGGACTTTGAGGACCTCTAGCAGGGCCCCATTCATTCACGGCCTCTGCTATGAGGCCTGGGAACACCTGTGGTGCCCCCCAAACCTCCATACCCGGGTGCCACAGTGCATGGATGTTTGTATGTTCTTGGACTGCAGCACAAGCCGCAATAGAAAAATGTATGTTTCCAACAGCCTCATGGACGGTCGCATCCTAATTTGTCAGAAGGAACTATTGAATACTAATCACCCGGGTTCCATTCTAACACGACGCCTGTCAGACATGCGTCTGACTGGCATCGTAATAAGCACCTTTGAGTGAACTGTCTAATGTTTCCTGTTCTAATTGTGGACACATCGGTATACATATGCATGCCTTTGTGTGTTAGTGTATCTGTAGTGAGGTGCACTGCTTATTGCCTCACAATGGTAACCCATATGTCTTTGGTGTTGTGTATTGATTATAAACATTTCTTCTTGTAGCTTCTTACAGCAGCACTCAGGAAAATAGTCAAGGCTCTAACAGTGTCATAGGCCTCAATTATGTGTTCTTTATCATTGCTTCATTATTTATCTCATCTAGTAAATAGCAATACCCTGGGGATCGTTATTTATTGGGTGCACTAAATAATAGAAAATACACATTTTGCCCTCTATTTGGAGCATAACATGAAGATTTTGGTGCTTTCAGCATGTTTGAACATCCACCATTTGTTGGGTGAAAAATCCAACTGCCAAATTTTTCTGATTTAGTTTGTGCAGAAGTGGTTGTAGCTATGACACTTTCTTCTACTAAATGCATTGGAATGTAGTAATAGGTTATTTCTCAGAATACCAACTGGAAGTGGGTCCAAATTCGACCTAACTAATTATTATGCATGAGGTAGGCCAACATTTGAGACCTGCTATGATTGGCTAGAGTCACAGGTATGATGGCTTTCTTGGGTCAGCAGACCCCCATGTCTGTGATTGCTGTTAAGTAAAGCAATATATTTTTTTTTTAAATGCAGTCCATTTTCATAAAAGGAAAATGGAATTATTTTTTTTTATTTAACATTTTACAGCCATTTATCAGGAGTAAGGGAGTGGTCCCATGGATCACTGCATGCTCCTAAAATATGATTTTGTCCACATTCACAAAGGTAAGGTTTCCTTTAGTACCTCTTCCTGTTTGCAAATGGTTAACACATCCTTTGACTTGATGATAAAAGAATAATGTTTTGCAAGCGGATTTCGATTGCAAATTATTCATACATAACTTAAAAAATCTATTTTTGGAGTGAAAATCATTTACGTTCCACTGCAAAATTCTATTCACCATTCATTCAAAAAATCAAACTGCAATTCTTTATCTTGTTACTGAATCAGAATTTGGGTTTTTTACATTTAAAAATGCCCTTTTGCAGTGGGGGAGGCTACGATTTGACGTTTGAGACGTAAAATTGCTTTGCGCAAAAGGGCCATCATTCTTACACCTACACAAGCACTCTTAATTGAGGCACCCATAAGGCATTACGGCTATTTTACCTGACATTTCTCTGTGATAGGAACATAGGAGAAATGACTTCCTTTATTCCCCTTGTACTTGGAAGACTGCGTGCTATTTCGCTTCGCAGCAGAGCTCGCCTTTGGAGGTTACAGAGGGAATAGTTTGCCAGGAACCCTTAAGCCGCAAGTAATTGTAGCAATTAATCTAAGAGTCTAGTTCATCAAAACATGACACGGATGTCAGTGCACTTCATTAGTGGAGCATCTTACACTCAGAGCAGATACTTGTTAATCTTGAAAGTTTAATTCTTGTGCATGTATGTCTTATAATGACTTTGTTCCAGTTTCCAAATATGATTTCAACATTTGCAAGAAGTAGCACAATTCGCCTTGCCTCATTCGCAAGGCGTACTGAAATAAATGCACAGGGAAACAGCTTTTACAACGCAGTCTTTATTACCCAAGACTTTACCATGTAGACTTTACTATTCTGGTATGTACAAACCAGGTAAGTATTTGTACCTATACTACGCAGGGCTTTATCATGAGTGACGTATTTTTTTAATAATAATTATTGTATTTTTTTAATTCTAGCTTTCGGTGTGGGAAGTGGTAAAGGGAGGTAAGGGTAATTTCAGGGTTTACGTTTTGTAGTGGTAAGAGGAGGAATGCTAGATTTAGGTTTTGGTGTGGGTACTGGCAAAGAGAGGTTAGGAGTAATGTACAATGACTGGTAATCGAATGCCTTGTAAAGTCATATATTTAATTCACAGCATGCGTGCATTAAATCAGGCTCGAAAACTTCAGAGAAAAGCATCTCACCCTGACTCCTCAACACCCCTTCAAGTATCAGAAGCATCTGGGCTCACAGCTATGGGTTGGCCAGGACACCGTACTCCAAGAGCAAAGTAATTCCCTTCAAACCCCTCGCTAAAAACTTAGGGGCATATTATCAAGGGGGTTTATCTCCGCTTTTTTGGCTTTAAAAGCCAAGAAAGTGGAGATAAAATTATCTCCCTATTACCTAGCTGCTGCTAACACCAGTTAGCGACAGCTAGTAGGAGATAGCGACCATCTTGGGCCCCACTTTGCATGTCAGTGATATTTATCACTAATGAGATGCAAAGTGGGCGTGCCAAGATGTTAGCGGCTGGAAACAGTTGCTAACATCGCTATCTCCTATTACCAACTTTTGGAGATATTCGCGCTAAGCGTGAATATCTCCAAAAGCTAACACCTGCCCTGAGCAGTTCTTAGCCATGTTATCCAATGGGAGGTGGATAACATGGCTAAGAGCATTAGCTCGCTAATGCATGAATATCGCTGACTTTTCAGCGATATTCATGCTTTGCGGCGATTTTTACTGCATTTGCGTTAAACCTTGGTAATACCAAGGTTTATTTGCGGTAAAAATCGCCGCAGCGCTGCGGTAAATTTTTGTCTCTAACCAAGCAATAGCGATAATTATCGCTATTGCTTGGTAATATGCCCCTTAACTTTTTAGGAAAGCCTTTACCGAAGACTGATGTTGTATTTGCTATCATAACATAAAAGTAACATGTGCATTTGTAAAGCGCACATTCACCCATGGGCATCTTGGCGCTGAATAAGGGATGTTTATTGTTACACAAGTCAGTGGTACTCATTTTATCAACCTCATGAGGATGAAAAGCTGAGTGAACCCGCTGGGATTTGAACCACGGTCCGCATTAGTCCACTAAGCCACCAGACCCGGCATTCAAAGATTAAAGATGATGATTCCCACCACCCTTAACTGAACTGTAACAACCTGAATCATTGTCCATATTTTGCCATGTACCTATTTTGTTTGTTTCTTTTTTTCAGTGCTCTAAAGTGATCACAAGAAGGCAATGGATGCATTTTAAAATAAATAAATGGCGCCCTTGCCTTCAATGCACTTTATTCTTGTTGTGGACTGTCTACATGGAAAGGACTGAAGAAATTCATATAGTTTATCCAGCATCGAAGATAGTATTGCCTCAATCAAGTTGTCTTTTTGTGACACCCAAAGATGTACACCTAGAGTTTAAGCATGGGTTCCACTTCTTCATGAAATTCAGTTTATCCGACCAACATGAGGATTTCGAATGTACGATATTGAGTATGGCCCTGCGTGGAAGCATTTGGATTTAACTAGGGTTTTTCCACTTGCAACCATTATCCCTCAGGCCTTCCAACTAGATCTCCTGTGACTCTCAAACCTTGTAAATTAGATGGGGGAACAAGGGAGAAATGCCGCATGGGCTTCAGACCTATGGTGGACCTCTGGCTCAAATTTGATATCGCCAGTGAGAATCAAATCCACCTGTAAATCACAATAGAGGATTTGTGCTGGAGCCTGCGAAGGACTTTGTGGGGAAGCCTTTGGAGAAACGTTTGTGAGATAGGGAAAAATATTTCATTTTTTTAGTATTACACATTACTCAGCTAAAATATGAATTTTAAAATGTCTCACTTCCATAAAAAATGGGAAGGTGGGAATTGTTAAAATGAGATACAGTCACATAGACATCTTGGAACAGATACCTGTGAATGGTATTATGATTACTTTTTTCTCAGAGATTCATTCAACGTAAATGTTGTTAGCTGCATCATGTGATGTTAGTCCTCAGTTGGAGATATTTGGAACCAAAGTCAACAGACTTTGTTCTGCGCTCAGGGTTGTGTTCAGTGCATCCTAGAACCTTGTCCTCTGAACCCATTGAGTCCTGTCACACTGTTTATTCCATTTGTAATCAGATTTTCAGAAAGTTGAATTTGATGTGTGTTGACTGCTTGGGGGTTCCTGGTTTGCACATAGTGGTAAGTGAACATCCTGAGCCCTACTTTCTCTTAGACTTGTCTATGGTGTAGGAGCCTTTAAACGTAAACTAGGTAGCAGATTTTACACTCGCTGTAGCCTATAAATTTTTTTTGGTCTTCAGAAGATTTACTCAAACCTGAGGGCATGTTTTCAAGCCCCTATCGTCACCACAGCGGCACTTTTAGGACGTTGTAGGGGCGATAGGGCTTTGCCTTTTTCACAAGGCAACATTAAGCCATTTAACATGGCTTAACGCCGCCTTGTGAATAAGGACCTCTTTCACGCTATGCTTAGTGTGAAAGGGGTGGGATATACGTGCTGTGGTAGGCGTTCCACCGCAACACCCATTGATTTTGACGCTGCCCCATATTTACAAGGGCAGTGTAAATATGGGGCATCAGCAAAATTAAGACCAGGGAAAACCTGGTCTTCAACAGGTGAGGAGAAATGTTTCATTTCTACTAGTTTTTGCTGTTTCTACGTGTGCTGCGTTGTGCAGCACACATAGAAACAGCAAAAGGCCATTGATTGATTATGTGCAGGAAGGTGACCCTTCCTGCACACAAACAATCAATTTTAAAAATGACGTTTTGCCGCTTATATGTGTGCTACATTAAGCAGCACGCATAGAGGTTACAAAACACCATTTAAAGTTTGTTTATGTGCGGGAAGGGACACCTTTCTGCACATAAACAATCTTCCCCTCAAAGCAAGCACCCTTGCACTATGATGCAAGGGTGCCTACGTTGGCGCTAGGCTGCAAAATTTAGCGCCAGCGCAGGGGATACGCAGTGCTGCACCATTGTTGTAAATATGGTGCAGCCCTGCGTTTCAGAAGTGGGGGAGTGCAGCGTTAAGCCAAGGAGGCTAACTCCGCGTTCGACCACTTCCTGGTAAATATTCCCCTAAGTTTGCCAAAGTGATAGAATATTTCAGGAGAGGAAGCATAAAGGCTACTGCCTTTGGCAACCAAGTTTATGTAAGGTGAGAAATTTAAGCCTGAACCACAAATTGTGCCCAGTGAAGGAGCCTGGGCCCACCTCTCCAATTCAATCCAATGTTGGATACTCAATGGTTCTTTTTTTAGCAGCATAAATGCTTAGAGGAAAGATAAAATCATAAATCACTTATCATACCGTGTAATATTATTGGTTTCATGAAAACCCAAATCGAAAACCATTGGAAGGTTAGACAGTTTATAAGAGATTCAAAAATAGTTGGATATACACAAATCCTAGCATGAGATATAGAAATACAAGGGAAATAAAAGGAGGCTAAACCTCCTGAAAAGGTTCACCTGATGAAGCATGAAAAGGGCAAGGAAGTCAATTACGATTTTGCATGAAATGAGAAAACAAAAGCTCAAATCTCCTTGCATCAGCACTTCTTCTAGATGCAGCATTTAATTCTATCTAACCCTACTCTAGCTCTAAAGTGGCATCCCTAAAATAAGGCACAAGTAGAGGATGTTAGCCAGAGAAAAAGGTGTCAGCGGACAAAGCCTTCCTAAGAAGTCACTTCGCCATAAGATGGGTCTGATGCATGAAGCCACAAGGAAAAGAGAGGAAACACATCAGCATGCAAGTGTTCTCTGTCAGGAGTTCAGGCAGGAATTGGGCAACTGTCCCTCTCTACACAGCATAGCACACATAAAGTTGCATTCACTGAATGTCCAAGAATGCTTTTCTTCTCATAGCTGCACAATGGGCTCAGCCACACACCTTTCCATGAGGTCGACTCCTTTCACGGCCTTCTCTGCACACACGCCCCTCTCTAATAGCTCAACAGTTGGTCTTTTCTCTGTCTCCCATGTGAAAACACCTCCCTCCACCTTACCTCCTGCGACCAAGCTAACTGTAACTCCTTTATTCTTCAACCTTGTCGAACTAAACAATATCCCAACTCTTCTCTAGACTACGTTATCCACCTGCAATGTATACATGAGACAGAACCATTGTATGGGTTTCACAGAAAGGTTTGAACATTGCTTTCAGAAGCAAAGACACTCAAAGTGTATAACAAATCGAGTCCAATGAATAAGCTGAATTAATAAATTCACCATACAATGGAGGCTAACAAATACATCAGCCGTTAGCATTCAATTGGAACCGCTCCATTGACTGCATTAATACACATCTTTGCATTTAAGTCCTTTATCTAAGAAAGCATTTATCGTCATTAACACATCACTGAATCACATTACTAATGAGACCTAGAACAAGTTACATTGATTACAATGGCATGCACATGTTATAAGCAATAGTTATCAAGCCTTACATCGGGTTACATTAACGTTCACAGTAAGTTAGTTGATTCCCATTTTCCTCTAACATCTTATTCTCTCATGACATCGAATAATATCAGAGCTTTCAACAAACAATTACATTGCACTCTTAACTGGTATCCCATGTAGGATATGATTCGTCCACTCTGTCAACAGTTTTTTCTTTTGGTTTTCAGGCCGGTGCTGCATTCAAGGTTCCTGGGCATAATCACAGGGCACTCTAGGAACTGTATGCAGTGAGGAAGTGAGTATCAGTATCAAGATAAACTGTAAGAAAGGGGATGAGTGTTCTCCTTCCAGAATTCCCCAACACACGGAAGCAGCTATCTGCCCGGACTATTGAAAGAATTTCTGTGATGTGCTCTGTGTCTCTTTTTTGAAGTATAGCAGAGCCCAAGGCTTAACAAATAAAGGAAGAGTACCTTCAAATCCTACTCTTAGGTTGTGGAAGAGGGCGTCTAAACACAAAAAAAGGAGAGTAGGAGCACCAGCTCAAAGACTGTGTAAACTGAATATCGACACCATCAGTACTGGGGTACAAGAATACAGAGGACAGAATGTATAGGGACAAAATATCGAAAGGTACATGCTTATAAGGAAGAATAGATTTACTATTCCTAACTCCACATCTACATACCTTGAAGATTTATGTACTGCGTAGGTACATGTATGTTGTGATAGGTGTAGAAAATATAGCCTTACTTACTTGTCAATATTTTTTTTTAAATTTTGTCCATGATATTCTGTCTCACTGAAATTGTGGGTTCGATATTAAGGGTGCACACCCAGTTTATCCATTGCTTTACAAGGGGATAGCGCCACGAAAATGTCACTTTTATAAATGTTATTTTGACCTCCTTAATTGCTCGATACACCTCCTTAATTGCTCGATACATTCCACTTATCCTCTATTGTACCAATTTTTTCCAACGTTCTCCTGCTTTTCATATTTTATGATTAATGTGTTTTCTCTTTTCCTTTCCCTTCTTTCTCACTTTTGCACCCAGATTTCTTTGATTATAATGCTTACATTTGTATGATTATTTTATTCTGCTCAGATTTTTTCACTTGTTACCATGCTGTACTTTGTTTTGACACCTGGTTTTCTCTCTTATTATCATCAAATAAAATTTTCTTGAACTTAAAAAAAAATAAATGTTATTTTGGCACTATGCCTCCTCAATATTTACAAAGCAGCCTTAAGCATCTTTTTGTGGCTTAACACTACCTTGTAAATACAGCGCCTGTACACACACCACTTAGCGTGAAAGGGGAATGCAATGGGGGTTGCTGTGACTGTTTGACCGCAACATCCATTGCTTTTTGATGCTGCCCCAGACTTACACAGATGTGTAAATCTGAGACAGCGCCAAAAACTAACGCCATAAAAGAGCAGGCTTTAGAATGGCACAAAGTGGAGAAATAATTTTATTCCTCCTTGTTTTTGCTTTTTCTATGTGTGTTGCATTCTGAAGAACACATAGAAAGAACAAAAATGCCATTATTATTTTGATGTGCAGGACGGTGTTCCTTCCAGCAAATAAACAATCATTTAATGATGACGATTTGCTACTGCTATGTGTGATGAATTCTGCATCCTGCGGCACACATAGAAGTAACAAATCGCCATTATGTATTTCTTAGGTGTAGGAAGGGACATCTTCCTGCACATAAACATTAATTGCCTGCAACTTAGGCACCCTTGCACTTCCTCTTTCATTTCAACTTTAGTGTAGTTCATTAATCAAAGCAGCACTGAGGTCATACACTTGTAATCTTATAGTATTTTAATTTCCTCGCCAGTCACATTTTCTTTATACCGGTAATTGCTACAGATAAAGACTATTGAACCAGCCGAAACACGTCTTGAAAACCGGAGCCGCTGCTAATGAACTGCTAATGTACTATGCTGCTAGGTGTGAATAAAAAGATGTATTTTCTGACCTGAGTGCCAGTTCTTTTTCAAGTCGGAGAGAAGTTTTGGAAGTTGTTTAGAGGTGTTAGCGGTGACGCCTTCACTGTGCACCACCTACGATAAGGATGCAAGCCAGAAAACCGTACAACCAGAGTTTTGCGTAGCAATTACCGGCTGGCCCCCAGCCACTGGAATATTTTGAATGACAGAGTGGAGGCTGGAGCAGCTGGCAAAGGTCCGACTCTGAGGGTCATACAGCTCTCTTGGCCGGGACCGAACAAGCTGCAGGAAGCCCAGTTTCTTGATTTTTGAGATTGGACCGATGCCAGGAGTGGGATACTGAGGAGATTAAATGTAAATGTAAATGTAGTATACTTGTAAAGCGCACAGCTGCCCCAGCAAGGGGGCCTCCCGGCACTGTATAATTCCTCCTGGCTCTCCCTGTGAGATGCCCCTCCTGGACACCCCCAAGGTGAAGCCAGGCATCCCAGCGTGGGGATTAAGCAAGCTATTGCCCAGAGTTGCAGCACGGGACCCATGATTAGAGTAGGCGCCGAGGATTGAGCCCAAGACCCTGCCGCGTCGGGAATTGAACCCTGGTCCCGGGCCTGATCTCTGCTTCAGGGCCTGCCGCTTCTAACCAGTGAGCCACACTTCTCAACTAGATTGTGGTGAGGGCAGACATCAGAATGTAAGTGCATCAAAGAGAAAGGCTGAATTGAGAAATTAAAGCAGCATTTGTGGAATATACTTGCAGTACAAAATTTAATGAAATGAGGTATAAAGAAATTGTGACTTGCCGAGGAAATGAATATACTATAAGATTACAAGTGGATGTCTTTTAACGCAGCTTTGATTAAGAACTACACTAAAGTTGAAATGAAAGAAGAAGCATAATTTCGCTCAAAGCCTTGAGAATTACTTTTAAAATTAATAATATTAATAGTTAGCTGCATTTATAGTATGTGTTTTATTTTTACCAAAGTGGCGAGTGTAAACTGAGCTCAAAATGGCGACTGGTATAATTGATAAAGGCTGTTGGACCAGCCGAAACACGTCTTGAAAACTGGAGCTGCTGCTAATGAACAATGCTGCTAACTCACCCTGCCGCGATTGTTTTACTCCAAGGTGTGAATAAAAAGATGTCTTTTTTACCCTGAGTGACAGTTCTCTTTTAAGTGGGAGAGAAGTTTTGGAAGATATATTTTTATATATATATATCCAACCAACCCTGTTTACTGTACGGAAGGGTGATATACTCATGCTGACTGAAAACAGAACGGCGGCTCAAGTGTTTTAAAGCGTGGTTTATTTCATGCAGCAATGAAGACCCAACGTGTTTCAGAGTCGTCTGCTCCTCGATCACGTCTTAGGTTGTTTATAACTTTAGGTTCATTTTAAAGAAAACACCTCATGTAATAGGTGAAAATTATAGACATGAAAACAGATTATGCTGACTTGTTTTAGAGTTCACCATTACATGATTAATGTAAGATACATGCTACAAATAATTGTAAATATGTTACATCAACTTGTCTGGTGTAGAAAAGATCAAAACAAATCGTGATGTATTTACAGAAACATGTTGATACATACAGATTTATACCAATATTTTTGCCTATACTTCGGCACAATTATCAAAAAACAACGCCAGGTAAGCAAATGATAATCAGCCTGCCGAAAATCGTATAATAGTACGTGATCTAACTCAAGTGGGTACATGATTCCATCATACAACACATCTTTACAATTCAGCCCAAGTGGGCATTAGTTCAATTATATATCACCCCAAGTTCTAGTATTTAACTCATGCTGTGCAAAAGTGTCAGGTAAGGTTAGCTCTCCTGCATCCAGGATATCAAAATAATCTGCACCAAATCAGACAATGAAAAACTTGTAAAATTTTGATTCATGAAAAACATGTTGCTTAATAAAAATATCAACCTAACATTGATTAACCTACTGAGGTAGGACTGATATCAAGAAGACATACTGTTAACTATCTGTTTAACCGAGGTGTACCGTAATTCTTCATCCAAATTTAAACCAACTGTGTGGAGAATGTTATACTTAATGATTAGTTTAGATTCTAATCTCCTTAGTTCCTGAACTCTATTCCCACCTCTCTCTGATTGGGACTCTGTTTTTATTATATTGGTGCCGAAGAATAATCAATAATACTGGTATAAATCTATATGTATCAACATGTTTCTGTAAATACACCACCATTTCATTGGTTCTTTTTTACACCAGAAGAGTTGATATAACATATTTACTATTATTTCTAGCATGTATCCTACATTAAACGTATGATGGTGAACTCCAAAACAAGTCAGCATAATCTGTTTTTCATGTCTTTGATTTTCATGTATCACATGAGGTGTTTTCTTTAAAAAGAAACTGAAATTGAAGTTGTAAACAACCTAACATGTGATCAAGGAACAGATGGCTCCAAAAAGCGTTGCATCCTCATTGCTGCCCGAAATGAAATAAAACACATTTTAACACCGTCGAGTCGTGGTACTGTTTTTAATCAGCAGGAGTATATCACCCTTCTGTACAGGAAACGGGATTGGCTGGATGCTTAGGGGTTTGCTACCCCTCCACGCAGCTCACCGTAAAAAGTGGCTTGGGATTCAGCAATTCTTGTAAGGTGGAATATTTCTATATATATATATATATTACCTACTGGCGGTCGCCAGTAGGTATATATAGTTAGGATTTTTTCTCTATGGGATTTTTGAAAATTCTATGTCTAATAACTTTGGCATTTGTGGACGGAATTGGCTGAAATTTTCAGGAAAATGGAACATTTTGTTTCTGAGCAGCCCCTGACAATTTGGGGGGGTTTCATTAAGGGGGGGGCGAGAAAAAAGGGGGGTCCCAAAACGCTTTTTTCCCATGTTAATTTCCATAGGGCGGTTGGCCTCACTTTTAGCTCGAACGGCTGAATGGATTTGCACGAAACTTGGCACAATTGTAGGGACTGTTAGCCCGATGTGCCTTTGCTAGGTCTCAATATATGTGCTCCAGTGGATTTTGAGTAATTTAGGTTCAAAAAAAGATATATATCTGGGCGGAGCCTAACCACACATCTGATCTGATTGGCTGTCAGCACTTCATCCAAGAAGTGTTGGCAGCCATCTTGGGACCAATATACATGATAGCACCTCATTAAAAAGCATTGTAGTTAATAGAGGGTTTTAGGACTTTAGTTACATTATAAATCATTTGTTGATGGTACCATACTCGTTTTAGGAATTGTGGTGGGTTCTAAGGTGATTTTACCATGTGAAAAAACCTTCTGCTGTGATATCATGAATATTGTTTGAAAGAAAACTAATATCTCATGATTTTCCCACAGTGGTTTGGAAGGGGATCTATAAGCTAAACTGTAAGCATATTTTCTGTAAATTCACATTATCTTTCTCAGTCATGTGAAAATGAAGTCTGACATTCTCAGTAAAACATGTACATCCAACAAGGACAGAGACTGTCAGTTGATTCCTTTGTGTTCTACTGCAGCCTCCTAGAGTGTTCTAAAGAACAACTAGAGCGCTAACAGTCCTACTTATTACAAAGGTATGGCACACCTGAAGCCATCTTGATTGGAATAAAGTGGTAACTCTTAAAACATTTAATTTAAAAAGAAACAACATGAGGGGGTATATTTTGCCATAGAAAGTATGATTAGTGCTGCAGAATGAAAAATTAGGGCACATTTTGAGTGACTTCTCAAATCCTTTTCTATTTCATTAAAACATTCTGACATGCAGTCTCCCAAAATGGCCACCAGAGACAAAAGAGCCCAAATGTAGCCCAAATATCACCCAGATGCAGCCCAAGTATAGCCCAATGACAGAATGTCCCAGAGTGTTCTAAAGAACAACTAGAGCGCTAACAGTCCTACTTATTACAAAGGTATGGCACACCTGAAGCCATCTTGATTGGAATAAAGTGGTAACTCTTAAAACATTTAATTTAAAAAGAAACAACATGAGGGGGTATATTTTGCCATAGAAAGTATGATTAGTGCTGCAGAATGAAAAATTAGGGCACATTTTGAGTGACTTCTTAAATCCTTTTCTATTTCATTAAAACATTCTGACATGCAGTCTCCCAAAATGGCCACCAGAGACAAAAGAGCCCAAATGTAGCCCAAATATCACCCAGATGTAGCCCAAGTATAGCCCAATGACAGAATGTCCCAGAGTGTTCTAAAGAACAACTAGAGCGCTAACAGTCCTACTTATTACAAAGGTATAGCACACCTGGAGCCATTGTGATGGGAATAAAGTGGTAACTCTTAAAACATTTCATTTAAAAAGGAACAAAATGAGGGGGTATATTATGCAATAGAAGGTATTATTAGTGCTGCAGAAAGAAAAATTAGGGCACATTTTGAGTGACTTTTCAAATCCTCTTCTATTTCATTAAAAAATTCTGACATGCAGCCTCCCAAAATGGCCACCAGAGACAAAAGAGCCCAAATGTAGCCCAAATATCACCCAGATGTAGCCCAAGTATAGCCCAATGACAGAATGTCCCAGAGTGTTCTAAAGAACAACTAGAGCGCTAACAGTCCTACTTATTACAAAGGTATGGCACACCTGAAGCCATCTTGATTGGAATAAAGTGGTAACTCTTAAAACATTTAATTTAAAAAGGAACAAAATGAGGGGGTATATTTTGCCATATGAATTATGATTAGTGCTGCAGAAAGAACAATTAGGGCACATTTTGAGCGACTTCTCAAACCCTCTTCAATTTCATTAAACAATTCTGACATACAGTCTCCCAAGATGGCCACCAGAGACAAAAGAGCCTAAATGTAGCCCAAATATCACCCAGATGTACCCAAAGTATAGCCCAATGACAGAATGTCCCAGAGTGTTCTAAAGAACAACTAGAGCGCTAACAGTCTTACTTATGACAAACGTATGGCACACCAGAAGCCATCTTGATTGGAATGAAGTGGTAAGTCTGAAAACACTCAATTTAAAAAGGAACAACATGAGGGGGTTAATTTTGCCATAGAAAGTATGATTAGTGCTTCAGAAAGAAAAATTAGGGATCATTTTGAGTGACTTCTCAAATTATCTTCTATTTCATTAAAAAAATTCTGACATGCAGACTGAAACATGCACTTTGAATACCAGCAGCAGACGTCCCTGGTGAGCAGTAGCTTTACTACAGTGATCTAATGTGCAACTAGAGTGCTAACATTCAGAATTTATGGCAAATGTGTGACACATCTGAATGCCTTCTTGATGGAACCAAAGTAAACAAGCATTGAAAATGCAATAGATCTCCCCCTCGTTTAAGTTAAAGCCATTCTGTTTGTAATGAGGTGGCTTTTTAGCTTTGCTTTTATTAGTGTTTTTTCAACTTTCATGTAAATAACATGCATCTGTATGCATATAAGTATATGTATATATTTACAACAAGGGGTGGTGAGGGACAGAGTCTCTGAATTAAGCAGAAAACTCTCACCCAGTCAAGAGATCAGGGCTAGATCCAACACCGTTTTTTAGCTCACTGCAAATTAGTCTGTTCCTGTCCCAGTGCATGATGGGAACAGGGCAAACCAAACTACAAAAGCCAATTCTTACACTGGGAAGGAAACAAGCTCCCGGGGACCGGTTTCTGGCATTACAGCCGTCTTCGGCCCGGTTTGCTTGAATCCTGATGGTGCAATGAGCAAGGGACTCACATCTGAGTATACCCTTCCACGCTTAGGGTGGACAAAAATATTTACAACAAGGGGTGGTGAGGGACAGAGTGTCTGAATTAAGCAGAAAACTCTCACCCAGTCAAGAGATCAGGGCTAGATCCAACACCGTTTTTTAGCTCACTGCACCATCCCAGTTTCAGAACCTGGCTGTATGCAAATTAGTCTGTTCCTGTCCCAGTGCATGATGGGAACAGGGCAAACCAAACTACAAAAGCCAATTCTTACACTGGGAAGGAAACAAGCTCCCGGGGACCGGTTTCTGGCATTACAGCCGTCTTCGGCCCGGTTTGCTTGAATCCTGATGGTGCAATGAGCAAGGGACTCACATCTGAGTATACCCTTCCACGCTTAGGGTGGACAAAAATATTTACAACAAGGGGTGGTGAGGGACAGAGTCTCTGAATTAAGCAGAAAACTCTCACCCAGTCAAGAGATCAGGGCTAGATCCAACACCGTTTTTTAGCTCACTGCACCATCCCAGTTTCAGAACCTGGCTGTATGCAAATTAGTCTGTTCCTGTCCCAGTGCATGATGGGAACAGGGCAAACCAAACTACAAAAGCCAATTCTTACACTGGGAGGGAAACAAGCTCCCGGGGACCGGTTTCTGGCATTACAGCCGTCTTCGGCCCGGTTTGCTTGAATCCTGATGGTGCAATGAGCAAGGGACTCACATCTGAGTATACCCTTCCACGCTTAGGGTGGACAAAAATATTTACAACAAGGGGTGGTGAGGGACAGAGTCTCTGAATTAAGCAGAAAACTCTCACCCAGTCAAGAGATCAGGGCTAGATCCAACACCGTTTTTTAGCTCACTGCACCATCCCAGTTTCAGAACCTGGCTGTATGCAAATTAGTCTGTTCCTGTCCCAGTGCATGATGGGAACAGGGCAAACCAAACTACAAAAGCCAATTCTTACACTGGGAAGGAAACAAGCTCCCGGGGACCGGTTTCTGGCATTACAGCCGTCTTCGGCCCGGTTTGCTTGAATCCTGATGGTGCAATGAGCAAGGGACTCACATCTGAGTATACCCTTCCACGCTTAGGGTGGACAAAAATATTTACAACAAGGGGTGGTGAGGGACAGAGTCTCTGAATTAAGCAGAAAACTCTCACCCAGTCAAGAGATCAGGGCTAGATCCAACACCGTTTTTTAGCTCACTGCAAATTAGTCTGTTCCTGTCCCAGTGCATGATGGGAACAGGGCAAACCAAACTACAAAAGCCAATTCTTACACTGGGAAGGAAACAAGCTCCCGGGGACCGGTTTCTGGCATTACAGCCGTCTTCGGCCCGGTTTGCTTGAATCCTGATGGTGCAATGAGCAAGGGACTCACATCTGAGTATACCCTTCCACGCTTAGGGTGGACAAAAATATTTACAACAAGGGGTGGTGAGGGACAGAGTCTCTGAATTAAGCAGAAAACTCTCACCCAGTCAAGAGATCAGGGCTAGATCCAACACCGTTTTTTAGCTCACTGCACCATCCCAGTTTCAGAACCTGGCTGTATGCAAATTAGTCTGTTCCTGTCCCAGTGCATGATGGGAACAGGGCAAACCAAACTACAAAAGCCAATTCTTACACTGGGAAGGAAACAAGCTCCCGGGGACCGGTTTCTGGCATTACAGCCGTCTTCGGCCCGGTTTGCTTGAATCCTGATGGTGCAATGAGCAAGGGACTCACATCTGAGTATACCCTTCCACGCTTAGGGTGGACAAAAATATTTACAACAAGGGGTGGTGAGGGACAGAGTGTCTGAATTAAGCAGAAAACTCTCACCCAGTCAAGAGATCAGGGCTAGATCCAACACCGTTTTTTAGCTCACTGCACCATCCCAGTTTCAGAACCTGGCTGTATGCAAATTAGTCTGTTCCTGTCCCAGTGCATGATGGGAACAGGGCAAACCAAACTACAAAAGCCAATTCTTACACTGGGAAGGAAACAAGCTCCCGGGGACCGGTTTCTGGCATTACAGCCGTCTTCGGCCCGGTTTGCTTGAATCCTGATGGTGCAATGAGCAAGGGACTCACATCTGAGTATACCCTTCCACGCTTAGGGTGGACAAAAATATTTACAACAAGGGGTGGTGAGGGACAGAGTCTCTGAATTAAGCAGAAAACTCTCACCCAGTCAAGAGATCAGGGCTAGATCCAACACCGTTTTTTAGCTCACTGCACCATCCCAGTTTCAGAACCTGGCTGTATGCAAATTAGTCTGTTCCTGTCCCAGTGCATGATGGGAACAGGGCAAACCAAACTACAAAAGCCAATTCTTACACTGGGAGGGAAACAAGCTCCCGGGGACCGGTTTCTGGCATTACAGCCGTCTTCGGCCCGGTTTGCTTGAATCCTGATGGTGCAATGAGCAAGGGACTCACATCTGAGTATACCCTTCCACGCTTAGGGTGGACAAAAATATTTACAACAAGGGGTGGTGAGGGACAGAGTCTCTGAATTAAGCAGAAAACTCTCACCCAGTCAAGAGATCAGGGCTAGATCCAACACCGTTTTTTAGCTCACTGCACCATCCCAGTTTCAGAACCTGGCTGTATGCAAATTAGTCTGTTCCTGTCCCAGTGCATGATGGGAACAGGGCAAACCAAACTACAAAAGCCAATTCTTACACTGGGAAGGAAACAAGCTCCCGGGGACCGGTTTCTGGCATTACAGCCGTCTTCGGCCCGGTTTGCTTGAATCCTGATGGTGCAATGAGCAAGGGACTCACATCTGAGTATACCCTTCCACGCTTAGGGTGGACAAAAATATTTACAACAAGGGGTGGTGAGGGACAGAGTCTCTGAATTAAGCAGAAAACTCTCACCCAGTCAAGAGATCAGGGCTAGATCCAACACCGTTTTTTAGCTCACTGCACCATCCCAGTTTCAGAACCTGGCTGTATGCAAATTAGTCTGTTCCTGTCCCAGTGCATGATGGGAACAGGGCAAACCAAACTACAAAAGCCAATTCTTACACTGGGAAGGAAACAAGCTCCCGGGGACCGGTTTCTGGTGAAGAATTGGCTTGGTAGTTTAGTCTGCCCTGTTCCCATGATGCACTGGGCCAGGGACAGACTGATTTGCATATAGCCAGGTTCTGAGCTGGGATGGGGCAGTGAGATAAATAACGGTGATGGATCAAGCTCTGATCTTTGGACTGGGTAAGAGTGGTCTGTTTAACTCAGACACTCTGTTCATCACCACCCCCTTTTCTAAATCGTATAAGTATATGTATGCATGCATTTATGTTTGTATTTATATAGATATACAGATGATATATGTTTATATATGTATGTATATATATATATTCACTGAAAAAACCATAGGCTATAGACCATATATATAGTTAGGAATTAGCATTTACAAAACCTTGAAAATTCACTGAAAAAACCATAGGTTATAGACCATATATAGTTAGGAATTAGCATTTACAAAACCTTGAAAATTCACTGAAAAAACCATAGGTTATAGACCATATATAGTTAGGAATTCGCATTTACAAAACCTTATTTTACTCACACAAAACCATTGAAATTCCATATATAGTTAGTTGCACTAACTATATATCGCGCACCCGCAATCCACTGCTGATGATGTCACATATTACATCATTCATGACATGGTCAGTGACATCACTGATGACATCTCAAATGACATCACTGATGACATCACTGATGACAACATCCAGTGACTGTATGTTTCTGTAAAGTTAAAATATGTCTTACATATTGAAGAATGAGTGGATGTATAAGTGTCTGGATGAAGGATTTAGTAGGTGCATGACTGACTGTATGAGTGAGTGATTAAATGTGTCTCACTGAGTGCATGGGTTAGTGACTAAACTGTCTTAATTTGTGCATCATTATGTCTGTTGTTCTGTAAACTGTTGCATGTGTTGATAAGTAGCTATATGAGTAACTATATGGGTTATTGATTGGTTGCCCAAGTATTTGTGTGGGAGACTGAGTGTGTGTGGGTGGCTGGGAGGTGTATGACTCTGTGCATAGATGTGTGAGCAGTTGATTCACTAGATGTATGGTTTCAAAAGTGCATGTGGAAACAGCTGTATGGGCGGTTGACTGTGTGCATGAGTGTATTGGTGAGTGAATGGATATCTCAGTGCTACATGTCAAAGTAAGTACATATGTAAAACACAGTACATGTGAGAGTTGACATATATACATAACTGTGCATAAGAGCCAGTGAATGTGTGAGTGGCTGTATGGATCATTGTGAACTTGTATCAGGAATTGTATAAGAGAGTAAATATGTGTTAGTATATGTTTGAATAAGTAAAGTTTGTATAACTGTATAGTTGAGGAAATGGAGGTGTGATTGATTCTTTGCATGACTGACTAGGTGTGTGAGTAACTCCATGGATGAGTGACAGTCTGTGAGTGTCTGTTTACACTGATTGTATCTAAGGTTATATTAGAGTCTGAAGAGGTTCATCGTATTATCACATGAATGATATCATCAGTGATGTGATCAGTAATGTCAAATGAGATGTCATCAGTGATGTCATCAGTGATGTCATTTGAGATGTCATCAGTGATGTCATTTGAGATGTCATCAGTGATGTCATCAGTGATGTCACTGACCATGTCATGAATGATGTAATATGTGACATCATCAGCAGTGGATTGCGGGTGCGCGATATATAGTTAGTGCAACTAACTATATATGGAATTTCAATGGTTTTGTGTGAGTAAAATAAGGTTTTGTAAATGCGAATTCCTAACTATATATGGTCTATAACCTATGGTTTTTTCAGTGAATTTTCAAGGTTTTGTAAATGCTAATTCCTAACTATATATGGTCTATAACCTATGGTTTTTTCAGTGAATATATATATATATATATATATCGCCTTTCAGTCTCCTTCTTACGGGGACAATAATCCAGCACTCCGTAGAGGTTTTTCTTCACTCAACTTTATTAGTGAGTTGAAAGCATCTACGAGTTTCAGCAGCCTCACGCTGCCTTGATCATGATGCATTTCGCCATTAAATTATACAATAAATACATTTTGAATGTGACATGGAAATAGACAAAGGACAATCCTATTGCACATCCCAGCCAAAGATTATGTTATTGTGGGCACCATCTTGGAACATGTTATATAAGTCAATTGATGCATTCTTTCACAGGCAAGTGCATTTTATATAGTATTGGTTCAGGTTGTAAACAGTGTAATTCATCACTATATTCAACTTTAAACCAAATAAATACATAGAGAATTTCATTCTTGCAGTACATTGAATTCAAGGATTTAATGTTCCCCAGTCGCCCATATTATACTAAGTATTTCACCAAGTTTGTAATCAAAAAGTCCTTGATTAAGTGCTAAGTGCTTAATTTTTTGATTTTCTTTCATTTTGTTCCTAAATACAGCACATTATTTCTAAAGTGTTAGTGCTATATATTCTTTTTTGTATTTTTATATTCTTTTTTTCTTTCTATTATTGTTTCATAATATTTGATCTATTTATATATTCTACTGTTTATATACATTCAAATTCATATACTTTTCCCACACAGAATTAAAAACTAAAGTGCTAATGCTTTATTCTTCCTATAAAGTGCTTGGTGTTAAAGTGCTTGTGTCCCTTGTCCTTCTCCTCAATTATAAATTATACAGTTAAAAAAAAATAGTTCCTTTGAGTGTGCAGTTTAACTTCACTATTCTAAGTACAGGCATGTAAACAAGTCCTCTTCAATATTGAGTCCATTAGATTCTTTGCTATCAAACTCCAATATAAAATATGTTTCTAGCTCACTGAGTTCTTTTTCCCTGTTGCCCCCCTCCTTTTTTTAGGGACATTGGCTATACAGCTATATAGTAAATAATCCTCATTCCAGGTAATATTATTTATTAACCTTAGGAAATCCCCTGTATCCTTAATATAGGAAGAGAGAGATTGTACAAATCGCCTTAAGAAATAGTCCACATACTAAGAAGTATTCTCAAGAATACTGCCTCTAGATGAAACAATAGGTCTACCTGGAAGATTAATTAGATCCTTATGCAATTAAGGTAGTAAATATGCTGGAATTTTAGGAAATTTACACTTTAGAAACTGGTATTCCTCCCATTCTAAAGTGCCTTCATTGCTCTAGTCTATCAGTTTATCTAGATCCAATCTGTTAACATCCTCATATTGTTGGTTTGAGAATAATTCATATCTATCGGTGTCATTGAGTTGTCTATATCCTTATTCAAATACTTCTCTGAAGGCAACACTACCACATTACCTACCTTATCAGGTTTCTTCATAACAATGTTTTGTTACTTTCCAGTTCTTTAATAGAGTTACTGTGTATTGTTTTCAAATTACTTGAAACAAATAGTTTCTTTTTATCTACTTTTTTTTGTATAAGTCTGTTTTATTTTCATACGGAGACCAAAGAGAGGGTCTATGTATACACAGCACAGGGCCCACAACCCTATGTAGGGCTGGCCGTGCAGTTTAGGGGAGGCATGGGTGATTTTAGAGATGCATACCTAAGAAGATTTTAGACAGCGTGTCGCCTACAACCCTTGTTGGGCCAGCCGCGTGTTGCCTGTGTCATAACATTGGATTGCAATTGTGAGGGAATTTCAAGACCCATGTCTAACATGTACGGTATCATAACGAGGAAAAAAGAAGAAGGTGTAGGCAAGGGGCCTATAAAAAGGGGAAAGTAAGGAGTGAATAGATAGAGAGCGGCGAGAGGGCAAGAAAGCCAAGGAGGAGAAAGGTTTCTATGACAAGGGAGCTATGGCATATAGAGCGGGAAGGGGGGTCCTCGCAGTGCATGTAGTTTCAATCAGTGGGGGATTAAGACAGTGGTGATGAGGAAAATTATTCAGCAAGGGGGGCCAGCAGTGCTCACCAATCAGGTTTTTGACTGGTGCATGTAACATGTGGAGTAATGGGCAGGGCCATTATGGTTATATAATCAGTCTGTCGGGTTCAGGTGGGGCTACAGCATCCTCAAAGAGGCGAAGGGCCTGGAGTTTCGGGGGTAGGAGATGCACGTTTTCTACTTTACAGAGATAGTTAACCAGTGGCTGCCATATTTTGGTTGAGTGGGTTTCGCAGGACTGCAGGTGCGCTGTGAAGAGTTCCTTAGTCATTACGTGCCATAGGCGCACGAACCAAGCAGCAGTGGGGTGGTCTCTGCCCTTTTCCAATATAGTGCTAGGAGTTGTTTATCGGCCCCTAGAATGTGGAGTGCAATGTGCCAGTCACTATGGGTGAGCCCTCTCAAGTTATCGAGCTTAAGGCCTAGAAGAACTGTGGTTGTGGATTCAGGCAGAGGGAAGCCAAGTACCTCCTAAATATGACTAAGAACCTCTTTCCAGAACAGGGCCAGGAGTGGACATGCCCACCACCTACATAAACAAAATGGAATCCACTCTGGCAGTGGTAGTATTCCCTACAATGGTGGGAAGCACACAGTGTTGTTTTGAATACCCCTCACACACCAACAGGCCCCTTGGTGTCATGCTTCATCATTGGGGTCTTCGCACCCGTCTACGGGATGCGGCGTGCTACGACTCACGACTACGTAGGAGCACTGAAAGTGTACTATGTGTCGGTGTGTGTGAGGTAAGTAAGTGTGAGTGGTGAGGTGGTGAAAATGTGGTGGTTAAAAGATACCTGGCTCGTAGGTGGAAAAAATAAAAAACTTTTTTATTAAGCCCTCGGCTGGTATCGTTAAAAAAGGTGCAGGATGAGGTTTCTTACTGTATATTAGGGTACATCAACCTCAGAAAGTGCGTCGACATGTTTCGGAGTGTGAGAACTCCTTCTTCAGGTCGAGGATATGCACAACTATCCTCACCTTACTCACATGCAATGTAGATGTAAAAGTGAACTCTACAAAAAATATAAAATTAGGTGTAATGTACCTAATAGTGTTTTTTAGAAATGTAGTCTGTTGCGCCCAATTGGCGTTTATAGAACAAGACTTATGAACTAGGGCTAGCTGGCCTCATGAGCCTTTGCATGGTATTGGTTTTTTTTTCTTTTACATCTACATTGCATGTGAGTAAGGTGAGGATAGTTGTGCACATCCTCCTCCTGAAGAAGGAGTTCTCGCACTCCAAAACATGTTGACGCACTTTCTGAGGTTGATGTACCCTAATATACAGTAAGAAACCTCATCCTGCACCTTTTTTAACGATACCAGCCGAGGGCTTAATAAAAAAGTTTTTTTTTTTTTCCACCTATGAGCCAGGTATCTTTTAACCACCACATTTTCACCACCTCACCACTCACAGTACACTTTCAGTGCTCCTACGTAGTCGTGAGTCGTAGCACGCCGCATCCCGTAGAGGGGTGCGAAGACCCCAATGATGAAGCATGACACCAAGGGGCCTGTTGGTGTGTGAAGGGTATTCAAAACAACACTGTGTGCTTCCCACCATTGTAGGGATCACTACCACTACCAGAGTGGATTCCATTTTGTTTATGTAAATTGTCTGGGGAGACCGAATCCACTTTTCCTCTCCCTCCCTCCTCTTGTTATATATATATATTTTTTTCATGCCCACCACCTGACACTTTAAAGCATAACATAATTTGAACACACATTTACTCAGATTTTGTGTCACCAACAGACAGAGTCCCAATCAGAGAGAGAGGTGGGGTCACTCTCGAGAGAGGTGGGGTCACTCTCTCTCTCTGATTGGGGGTGACTTTTATATTCTTTTTTAAAGTGTCTAGCCACAGCTTCGATCTTTGTTAATAATAGCTCTCCTATGTTGCAGGATTCTCTTGTGTGCTGGCAAGGTGGTACTCCCTAGGTAAATCTTTTCACAAGAATATTTTAACATGTAGATTACAAAGCTGGACTTGCAAGTCAAATGGCCCCTTACTTTTATGGTTTTATTAAACGAGGTTTCAAAATTCATAAGATTTTCCCCATGTTGGCAAGCTTTGCATTTAAAACATTTTCTAAAACCCTCTTTTATTGATAGCCATTGTAGTGTAGTTCCTATTTCCCTAATAGGCTCTGCGCATTGGAATATTATACATTATAGTTTTGGCATAGGACTGAGGTCAGTATGCCTCTATCGAGTACATTAAACTTAATTACTTGTTTGCCAGTTAACTCAGAGGTCACTAGAAACTTCTTGAATAAACAAGAAGGGATTTGTTTCTGACAACCGCATAAACATGACAACTTTGTTTCCCTTAGAATCGGAACAGTCTGGGAATCGTGGAAACAATAGATAACAGTTTCACTCAGTCAATCGTGCATGCTTAGTTTCTACAGAGTTTACACAGAAATATGTAGATGGGCATTTCAATAAAAAGGGTTTATTGAACAGTCTTATTTCTCATGCAAGAGATATGAACTGCTACAATCGTAAGACAGAATGCGAAGTATAATACGTACAGCATTAGCAGTAAGATAAAATAATACTGCAAAAGTATAGTTTGTAGCTATGACATATATTCATAAAAATACATACATATATAACACAGGCTAAAATGTGAATACTCATCTGGTGCCTTAAGCTAGTTCTACTCCAGTGTACCTAACCTAAGTGTAGTATGAGGTAAGAAGTAGGTGCTGTTTTCCTATAGTCTAATTGGGCTACAGTTTAGATTGGTGTTGCCAAGATTTGCCAAAAGTCCCTCTAGGTTCTAGTCTGCTCTATACCTTAGAATGAGAGAGGTTGGAATCTCTTTCCAGGTCTCGATCTCTAACACCCCGCAACGGAAATCAGAAACACAGGAGCTGGATTCTCTGCGAGGAGGATGGCAGCGTCTGGTCAGTGCATCAGGCGGGGATTCGACTTCCTTCCGAACTTGCTATGGTGAGCCGTGCCGGCCCGTGCAAGTATGCTGCCGAACCGTGGTTTGCCATGGCAAGTGAAGGTATATTTATACCTTGAAGGTGTGTAGGAATGCCAGTATTGACGTGGAATTCGGGCACAGGAATGTCATGAATGAACCCCTATGGAATAGATGTTCATGCTTAATAAATGAGTTCTTGGAGAAATCAATAATCCAAGCAAGGGGACGTCCTAAAGGCTTAAGAGTCTGGTTTTCCAAGAACTCATTGTGATGTGGATGGACGGATGTAGGTGGCCATGTCTGAATTTGATTAGCATTAGATAGTGCCTAAATAAGGATAGGATTTCTATGCCTATATAAGGGCAATGCAAATTGTGCCTACATAGGGGCGTAAATCAGGAAACCTATATACAGTATCTAAATTGACACACAACACCCACTCCAGTTTCGTATGAACAACATTACTAAATTCTAAACATGCTAAACATATCTAAAATATAGCTACACATGAATTGCTAAAAACATGTCTAAAATACATTGTAAAAAATGCATTAAAACTGTTGCTATGCATAAAAATGCAATTGTGCTGTACATAATAGAGCAATGCTTCATTCTAAGCATAAGTTGGCTTTGAATGCTAAATGAATGAACATACATATATATATACGGTATGTGTCGTCCTCAGCTTGACTCAGCTCAGCATGTACTGCCAAAGGATGATGCGAGACCCAATTCTTAGGTGTTTTTAAATATTTATTTCAGACCCAAAAACCAGTTTGCCACGACGCGTTTCGGCCAAAGCCTTGATCACATGACGCAGTCATGGGGGCTGGCCACCCATACATATATATATATATATATATATATATACACATGATGAAAAGGCTCGTAAATATAGAAGAAAAAAAGCTGAAACCATTTCATGTTAAGTTACATAAAACAATCATTACTGACAAGGTGACATATTCTCTCTGAAAGTGTTTCAAAGAATTCTGTTCTCTATGAATAGTTCTACTGTAGGCATATTACTTTGCCAAATTTGGAGGAAAAAAAATGAATCATAGGAAAAAGGTCCAAGTTTAGTCTTTGTTTCGAAAAATGAAGGCCAAATTCAGAGTCTTCCCAGCACACTGTCTGCTGAATCAAAAGTCAGTGTATGGGGATGGAGAAAACATGAAATCTTCTAATCCTGCAGACAAAAAGTCGGCTACTGTTGTAGATGAAAGTTGGATTACCTCGTTTAGAAGACTAATCGCACATAGAAGAGAAGCATCGCCTTCAGCATTGGTCACATCAGCAATGTTCGTATCAGATGTTACCTGCGTGCCTGTTGTTTCCTCTCGCACCTCAGCAGTAGCAATTTGTGTCTGTGAGATCTCAATAAATGCCGTCATCGGATTGGTAGCCGCTGGGGACAACGCAGAGCATGGGCCGTTACCGGGTCCAGCAGAGTATCGCTATCTGTAGGCATGACTGATGAGAGTGTTAGACAGATGTCTAGCATGCATTCTTCACAGCAAAGCAGGCAGCATAGAACAGGTACGATGCAATCTTGCCAGATTGGTCTGAATAACAGAAACCATGTGGTATTTAATTCTCATAGACGAGGTAAACCCAAAATCCGGACAATGCGCTCACGACACTTCATCTCCAATAGAGCTCGCTCTATGGGGCTTGGAGTGATGCTAGTGATTTGGCTTGCCATATCGTAGCAGTAGGAGAAAAAATAGGATCCCTGCAACGAGTGCTAAAAGTAGTGGCAGTTCGCCAAACACAGAGTGCACGAAGTTGGGAAGTATTCTGAGGACTGCTTGAAAAGGTGCTAACAGTCCTGAACACACTTTCTTAAATACATAGACAATACCGCTCGTGTCAGACATGTTTAAGATACGTTCCAACATTTCTGAGAATGTATAGGGCAGTTTGTATTCAAAAGGACTTGTATCTCGGCTGAAGTCCTTGCGACTTGTAGAACATAGGTTTCTTTGGCCTAGGTCAGAGGCACTGTTTGTTGTAAAAGAATGACTTTTGTTCTGCTCAGAGTATCAGATGTTCAGTGAAGGCCATAAAGGCGCCCCCTTGACTGTCTTGATCTGAGGGAACAAGACTTGCATTCAGCAAGTGACCCTGGATATAACCGTTACTAGATATGGAATACCTGGCAACATGCCACAGCAGCTGTGAAAATTCAACATAATGTAACTTCCATTTGAAAGTTGGCCAAAAATTGAATTAATCACTGCAGCTGGTGAACCTTGCAGGTGGCAGGATACGTTTCTAGTTGAACCATCACAGGCCTGTGTAAATTAATACCCTGACATAGGAGAGAACCGCTTAGTGCGTTTTCACAGTTTGTACCGCTAAGAAACACTTCACGCCCCCACTCCAACATCTGTGTGTGTAAGGTAAATCCCAGGATGTCTTGATGTATTCTTTACCCAACCTTTCATATTTGCCTGCTGGTATATGTTTTAGGCAATACTGAAAATGGAAAGTTGTAACAGGCAGAGTAATTTTACCATGTATGATCTATTCAGTAGCTGTTTTTTCTGCCACTGTGAATGGTAATTTTTCCAGTTTTTCAATGCACAGCACAGTATAGTCTGCTCCCCTTTGTGCCAGTTTGATCTGTTTATCTGTGAGTTTGAATTCTGAAAACAGTGATGTAGTGTTGATTAAACGCCATGGCACATAGTTTGCACGCAAGTTTTGTAGCGTCCAGCCTAATAGCATGAAAGAACGTAGTTGAGACTGACCATGTTGCAACATGACAAAGTCTTGTTCCATAATGTCTATGGCAGAGGATACAATGCTGTCCAATGAATATATCCTGGATGACAGAGTGGTTAACCCATTGTCTACTACAGCAAGAGATTTCTCTAAATTAATACGATCAATTTCTCGTATTCTTTCTGCAGTTTCTACTTGTGTAACCTTCCATATTTCATTATAAGAAGCGCAGATACCAGCATATATAAGAAACGTTTTTGACGCGGTTTTCTTGGACCTAGCAAGAATTCCCTAAGGTCTTGATGTAAAGTTAAGTGTTGTTTCACATCCTCTAGTGTAGCTTTCTGTAGCCAATCACGGAAAAGTTTCCCTACACTGTATGTTATTACTACCCCGGGATGCTGTCTTTGAACATAGCGTCGGTCTGGCCTATTGATAGTGAAACCCTGCTTTTTGTGCAGGAATCAATCTTGACAGTTGTTTGTGTCTGTGGGCCAGAGCAACCATTTGTTCCAATCTGGATCTGATCTGTTGTGATGCAAAATAGTATGTACGTCGACCTCCCCCTGTGTAGTGCTATTACTTGCAGGTGCAGGTATGGACGGAGTGTCCATGTCTTTCATCTTGGCTATCCCAAGGCAAGACATTTGTTGGACAGTGTCATTCAAAAACATATTTTGCTCAGAGATGATACAGGCTCTAAACAAAGCTTCTACCTCCTGCACTTGCCAATCTTTTGTACCCCAGACAGATTTTTTCTCAATGTTGTCTTTCCAAAAGTCGAAACCTTGTCTTGACAGTTAGGCAATAAAGGCTGCAGAATAAATCTGTTTTGTATTGGTTAACATTTTTTTCGTTCCTGTCTTGTTCATATTTTTAAAGAAAAATGTTTCTGGATTTGACAAATTGAACCCTGAAAAATATGGAAATTTTTTTGCAAGTTTTTGAGCTACCCTCTAGAGGTGTAGGGCAATGTTCCCATTGGTTATACATAAATACATTTCTGGGTGAGGCAGTTCTATGCAAGAAATGATGACCATAGTGGGTATAACAATACATTTGTTCATAGTCTGATGAACCCTCCAAATATTCATGATTTCTGAATACTGCGGACATTTCAAGATCAGACATTATTGTTATTACAGTCTCAAAGTCTCAATCATCAGAAAAGATACTAGAGGTAATAAAGTCACTTAATGAAATTTTAAACAAGTGTACAATCTTCAAGAATTCCGACGGGCTAATAATGTCATAATCAGTTTTGTCCCAAACTATACCATCTGATATAGGAAAGGCTGTGATGTTCACTGCTGACAAGTCTCTTGCTTCACTATGGGATGATTTGTGTGGCTGAAGAAGTAAGTGTACACTTTTACTTGCTGTGTCCATTTGAATATATCTTCCATTTATCAGCATACCCAGGGTAATTACCAGAGCTAACCAAAGTAGAAAGAAGAATATTCCCAGAACAATCCATAGTTCAATCCATGGTGAAACCAGATAAGTCTTTTTCAGGTGATGAAAAAAGTCAATTGCTTGTTCTTCGAAAGTTCATTGTACTGGCGTAGTTTCAGGTTCACTGGGATCCTCAGAAAACATATCAAAGTTAATTAAATAGCCAGAGGCAGTTCTGTCAATGATTGGAATTTTATAACGATTCATTGAAATCGCTGGAACCAGTTGATCACTTGTTACTTCGTTGTAGAAATTGAGAAAAGCCTATTCCGATCAGCCTCCAGATGAGGATACAAGGGCTGAGATAGGTGTATCAGGACGAACTGTTATTTGGGTTTCAAGAGGAATGAGTTCCATAGCATTGTTGCTTAGTCCTTCATTTCTCACTGTAGAATCTTCAAAGGTGATGAGTCTCTCAGTTTGAACCTCTTGGATTGTAGCTAGAGGAGTGTGTCTGCTGCATTGTTGGAGTCCACTTGCCCTACTGCTTAGTATCTGCAACCTAGTGTGGTTTGATCAGGTCGATGGACACAAATATTTTCTCCTTTTTACCAGCATGGGGCGGCAAAAGTACTGTTCTTGATCTGTGGATTGCTAGGACAGGTACTTGTTGTCTGTAAGAAGGCCCAAATTCCTTGTTGTCCGCGATCTTTTCTTTGACTTGATCACTAAGCTTTGGGATCCAGACAGGCCTTGCTGGGACGGTTGTTTTTTTCCCCAGTGGTGGTTGGCTTCAGGAACATGTTGCTTTGTTTTGATCTTAGTTCATTTAAGTCCTGTAAAACAGCCAAATGATCTTTGATATCAAATTCTCTATTTTCCACCACTGTGCCTTTCATGTCAAGGTCCGGTACCAACATTCTAGTTCTAGATAGGACCTCACATGGAGTAACACCCCCTAGAGAACTTCTTGGAAAATTGTTTAATGAGCGTTTGACCCCATAAAGATGTTTGACCCACCCATCACCCGAACCTAATACCCTAGCTGTTATAGACTGCTTTATGTCCCAGTTTTTTCTTTCCATAACAGAATTTCCCTTAGAGCATTGGGCCAAACCGGAAGATTCTGCCCCATGCTCTTGCGATAATTTTTCACCCCAAGACACACTCCATCTAATAAGGTTTTGTGAAAAGTACTCTGTGCCCCGTAAAAAATTTCTATTGCCCATATTGAGGAAAGCCGGCTTCTTGCAAGTGAGACCAGCTCTCTTGTATTTGCAGCTACTGGATAGCGTACACACTATTTTCAGTGTAGCTAGTTTCCTGGTGACAGCAGTCAGGATCAATAAAAGTTGTGGGAACATCTGTCCACTTTAATATGTAGGAAGGTGACATTGGGGGTAGTCATTTACTGTTTTTTAAGTATATAATTAGACAAGATATGAGACGTGACATAAGAGCTCATTCTTGACAAAATTGCCACTTGTAACCAAGTTTGTACAGTTGAATTTTACATATCATCATATTTGCATCAAATATTTTAGGGGACGGTATAAATTTGTCCTTTTGCACTTATGGCACTTTTTGCACTTTCAAAATCGCGATTTGCACACGTTTGTACATAGTATGTTCAGGTATGAACTATACCTGTCTTGCGTGGGTCTTTAATAGCTGTGATTAGCATTATATGCATTTATACATAATTTGCTATTTGCACTTCGAAACTCTTAATTTGTACATATAATGCATAAGCCATGAACTGTATATATTAATGCATATGTCTTCGATAATTGCAAAAACTAGGATTCCCATCCCCTTTGTATATAGTTTTTGAAAAAGAAAAAAAATGATGAAAATGTTTAACTTGTATGTAATTTGTTGTTGATGCTGCTTTTATGATTTTAATTAATCGAAATAAAGACTTTTGACTGACTGACTGACTGAATATGCAACGCTACGCCCAAACTGGCCATGGCATCTTTGTAAGCTTGAGAGCTAAATGCAGGGTCCTGGTCAGAGTGTAGTGTGCCAATTGCGTATGTGCGGGTAAAGACTTGCAAATCTTTAATAACAGTTAGAGCGTCAGCTGAGCGCTGAGGCCACATCGATAGGAACCTTGAACAAGAAACCACTGCGACCATGATATATTTATAGTTACCATCCCTTCATAAGGGACCGCAGTGGTCCAGGTAAACACATGCTAATGGTTTATCTGAGATTAACAGGGTTGTCTGCGCAGGACGATTCACTGAATCGTGTTTCATCTTTTGGCATATTTCATAGTCCAACACATATTTTCTGGTCCATTTCCTAATGCTGGGCCACCATTATCTTTTAATAATGATACTGTGGCAGAAACACCTGCATGAGCAAAGGCGATCCCTTCATGCGCTGCTAGGATTATTCCTAATCTATGTTCCATGTTTGGTATTACCCTATCCCCTACTCCAGGGATCCGAGCAAACGGAGTATTTGAGAGGAAACTTTTTAGGTAACACCTCGCCTCTGCGTTAGCTTAAAGCATTGATAGTCAGTATTATTTCACGGTCTATTTTTGTTTTTGAACGAGTGATTGCAGCTACGGAAGCCGTTTGCACAGCCCCCTTCGCGGCTTCATCAGACAATGAATTCTCTTCAACGTGAACGCAATCTCGTTGATGACTCAGCGTGTGTATCACATGAGTGTTTTGTAGTCCATTTCGCAACTTTAAATTTTGTTCTTTATTGTGCCACCTTTTGCATCTTTGAAACCATTTTTAAGCCAATTCTGTAAATATTATATATAAGATTGAACACAGTAAAAAGAATCGCACACTATGAATGTGAGGAATTTGCGATCCGTATTTTCAAGTGCCATTTTGAATGCTTGTAGCTCAGCTCGCTGAGCTGTAAATCTCCTATAGATTGTGTTTTTGTGACCATTGGTCTGAATTTGCCATCGCGCATACAACCTTTACCAATAGCGCATGCTGCGCTATAAGCTTGCTTACCCTCTGTAGCGGGTTGTGCAGATCCGTCAGTATAAATTATAAATTTGTACTGGTCAAGAGGTAGTATTTCAGTAGGCAGAGAACATTTGTGTTCGTATTGCAGGAATGCTTGTGTTTTCCAATAAGGATCAAAACATATTCAACATGAGTTGCAGCAAGTGAATTAACCCATTGTATCCATCTTGAATGTAAAGCTTTTGCATTCGGAATGCTAGCTTTTGTAATTGCCTCTAAGGCTGGTACAGGGGTTATGACCATAATGTGTTTCCCCTGCGTTAGGGCTCTTTCTTTTGCTACAGCGGGTTGAACTACTGTAAGAATTCTTTCTGTTGATATAAATTTCATTTCTGTTTGTGTATACAAATGTGAGTTGTATGCAATTGGTACTTTTTCACCTTCGTTAAAAGTTAAGTAGGTGAATCCGCATTGACCCGAAATTATTCAGATCACTAAGTTGCGTACTTTTATGCGTGTTTGTAAGTGTTTTGTTGCTAACATGTCAGCCTGAAGTGAACGCTGGATATCTGTGTGTTCCTGTGTCCAATGTGTGATTTTAAAATCAGGTTTGATTAATTTGTAGAGAGGTTTAATCCTTTCTGCGTAGTTTAGAATGTTTGTTCTTCCAAAATTTCGGAAACCTAAAATCAACTGTAAGTTTTTCAGCGTTTTTGGTGATTGAAGCAGCTCACACTTTTCTGAAAAGTTGGTTGCCAGGATTTTGCCTTCACTTGATATTTCATATCATAGAAAAAGAACATTTAGATGGGCAATTCTTTATTTTTTATAATTGAATTTATAACCTTCAGAGGCGAAGCCTAGTATAATGGTGTTTACCCTGTTCACGTGCCTGTCCAGGTCGTCTGTCAGATAGATATCATCGACATATGACAATGCCTCGTCATCATAAATTTGTAGTAACTCTGTTACCCTTGCTGAGAATAACCCCGGGATGTTCTTGAACCCTTGTGGGAGTCAACAGAAGTGATGCAGGGTCCCCATTATTTAGAAAGCTGTCAAATACGTGCTTTCAGGTGCTATGTTTTGACAAAAGAAATCGTTAGAAATATCTAATGTGGTTTTATATTTTTTACGAACAATGTAATTCATTAATGCTGTACTCTGTGCATTTCGCACTGCAAATGTTTTACAACAAGAGTTTAGGTGTCTGTAATCCAAAACTAGACGATATGTATTGTCTGGTTTGGAAGCAGGAAACAAAGGATTGTTCATTGATGAGGTGCATGTTCCAATCACCCCTCGGTATTCAAGTTGATCAAAGATCTCCCTGACCTGTTTTTTAGCTTCTTGCTTCATTGGATGGATGCTGCCTTTGTGCAGTTGGTTGATTTTTTAACTGGATCTTATGATGAGGCGAGTCCTCATCCCATCCTACATGATTTTTGTATTATGCTGGGGCTTGGGCCAAAGCCCATTTCCTGGCATAGGTATATTTTAAATGTACTGGAACATGGTTGGAGAAGGCTGGCATAATGATGTCTTCCCCATGTGGGCACTCCATGACAAATTCTGGTGGCCAGTCCTGTTCTGCTAGAAGATATCATAACCCTTTGAAAGTCACTCCCAAAAAAGTGCTTTCACTTTTCTTGGTATGTCTCCCTCCATCCGGAGTGTTATTTCATATAACGTTGGTGGAGAACTAACCCTGGTGTCTACAGTCTCTACTTGTATGCACTCATTCAAGTCCACTGTCTCCAGAAGTTCCTTCAGATTCTGGCGAGCTATTGTTGCTTCTGCTGCACTGTCCAGCATTGTCTGAGCCCATTCTCCATTTTTGAGTTGTGTTCTCAGAATTCTCGGCATGTCTCATCTTCAGACCTGCTACCTTCTTTTTGGAGAATTGAGGTTTTGGTTTGTTTTTCTGAACGTGTTGATTGTCTTTGGAATTCACGAATTTTTTTTTTATCTGACCGTCCTCTTCTTTCAGATGTGTGTGACGATTTCTGAAAGGTACGAGAGGAACGTGTATCAGTATCTTGATACCTGTCAGGTTTTTTTCAAATTATCCCTATTCCTGAGGTTATACCTCCTTTCAGAGGGCTCCTTTTGAGGAGACCTACTTAGGGATTGAGAACGTTTCTCTTTTGAATGTTGTTTGTTATTTTCCCACTTCTTTTTAGAAGAGGTAGGAGTATAATTAATAGAGTCATTCTCAAGACCTTCAGACAGTTGTGGTTTAACTGGTTTCCCACCCAAACTGTCTCTGTCTAATTCTTCATATGATTTTTCAATTATTCTGGCTAATTCCTGTGGTTGTTCAGTTACATCAAATTCCCTTAGCTTCTGGCAGATTACCACTGATGCTGCTTGTCCTTTAATATTAGATAATATTACTGTTGTAACCTGGTCGAAATGTTTCAGTAACTTCATACCTAAATTCAGAGCCGGCTCTGCCCCATATTCTTTTTTAATTTGTTTCAGGACATCAGGTATTACCGCCATAGATGGGACACCATGTGTTTTAGTATAGATGGCAGCGAAGACTGTACCCCAAGAGGTGCAATCTTCCAGATGTGGTGTTATCCCCATTGGTAAACAGATTGTTAGTATCCTGTGTTTCTCATAAGGGCTAGTATAAAGGAAATATCACTTTGATTTGAGTAATTTTTTGAACTATCCAGAATGGAATTTGTTCACGTTTTGTGGGCATTTTACCCATGAAATAAACTATATATTTTTTGAAAGAATGTAAGTCATTGATGAGCCTCTGTCACCAATATTTTATTAATGATTTGAAATACCATTGTACTAAAATCATGTGGTAGGTAAGGGAAATTTGTACTCTCTGTTATGTTGTCTCATTCCCCTCCTTCCCTGACTTGATCAAGTCTTGAGGGGGACCCATCATTTCTGTTATCATTTTACCCATGACTGCCTGTAACGCCTATGGAGTGATTTTTAGCGTATTCCCCTGGTGAGAGGTTTGTCTTGGAATAGCTATTGTTGGTTGGACTGTGAAAGTCTGCATGACATATTGAACCAATTGTCTGTAGATTTTAATTAACTCTTTGAGTTGAGCAAGTAATTCTTCATTTGACATGTCTTCGATGTCAGGATGAGGTGTGTAACCGGCTAAAATTGGCCATGTTGCTCCTGGTCTACCTAGTGGACCGAGCCTGGTAATATGATTTAACTGTTTTAGGGCGCCTTTAAACCAGAGTTCATGCTCCTGGTATGTGAGTGGAATTTCAATTCCCTCGAAAGGAATATATTCCTCAGGTGGTTCATCTTCTTTGTAGAAGTGAAAAAATTTTGTTACTGGATTTGATTCTGGGAATACTATCCATGAATAGAATACCTCTGTCTGGTGAGATTCATGTGCCTCTATCACAAAAACTGCTCTACTACCTCTTGGTGTTAGGCCGTGTTTTATAAGTTTTAGAGTGATGGCTCTCCTTAAATTTAGAGCGATGATTATTGCATTTTCATCGGCTTCATTAAAACCTGTATAATCAAAAGCTTCTGCGACATGGTTGGGTACAGCTCCAACGGTTAAGTTGTCAACGCCTTTGTCAGTCATTGTTTAATGAAAGTTGCAGAGCAAGTTTCAAGCAAACAAAGATAAGGTGCACAATATTTTGGAACACTGTATCCTTCAACGTTGAACAAACCAAGCAGCTAATGCATTGGATTTTCATCCTACTCAGCTATGGCGGATATTATTCCTACCCACTCCAGGCATCTTATGGAGTATTATGAGTAAGAGTCTACGAGAAAAGCACGACTGAGTTACCTCAGCATCTAGCATTAAATTAGTGCCTTACCAAACGTTGGGCGCCATGTAGTGTAGCTCCTATATTCCTGCCAGGCTCTGCGCATTGGAATAATATACACTAGAGTTTTGGCATAGGACTGAGGTCAGTATGCCTCTACCGAGTACATTAAACTTAATTACTTGAGTGTGCCAGCTAATTCAGACGTCACTAGAAACTTCTCAAATAAACAAGAAGTGTTTAGTTTCTGACAACTGCATAAACATGACAACTTTGTTTCCCTTAGAACCAGAACAGTCTCAGAATCGTGGAAACAATAGATAACAGTTTCACTCAGTTAATCGTGCATGCTTAGTTTCTACAGAGTTTACACAGAAATATGTAGATAGGTGTTTCAATAAAAAGGGTTTATTGAACAGTCTTATTTCTCGTGCAAGAGATATGAACTGCTACAATTGTAAGACAGAATGCGAAGTATAATGCGTATAGCGTTAGCAGTAAGATAAAATAATACTGCAATAGCATGGTTTGTAGCTATGACATATATTCATGAAAATACATACATAAATAACACAGGCTAAAATGTGAATATTCATCTGGTGATTCTAGCTAGTTCAACCCCAGTGTACCTAACCTAAGTGTAGTACAAGGTAAGAAGTAGGTGCTGTTTATCTTATAGTCTAGTTGTACTATAGGTTAGATTGGTGTTGCCAAGACACAATGGGAAGTATAATAAGTACAGCGTTAGCAGCAAGATAAAATAATAATGCAATACCATGGTTTTTAGCTATGACATATATACATGAAAATACATACCTAAATAACACAGGCTAAAATGTGAATACTCATCTGGTGATTCAACTAGTTCTGCCCCAGTGTACCTAACCCAAGCGTAGTACGAGGTAAGAAGTAGGTGCTATTTTTCCTATAGTCTAGTTGGGCTATAGTTTAGATTGGTGTTGCCAAGATTTGCCAAAAGTCGCTGTAGGTTCTAGTCTGCTTTAAACCTTAGAATGAGAGAGTTTGGAATCTCTTTCCGGGTCTCCATCTTTAACACCCCGCAAGGGGAGTCAGAAACAGTGGAGCTGGATTCTCTGCGAGGAGGATGGCAGTGCCTGGTCAGTGCATCAGGCGTGGACTCGAATTGCTTCTGAACTTGCCAAGGCGAGCCGTGCCGTGCAAGTATGCAGCCAAACCGTGGTTTTCCATGGCAAGTGAAGGTATATTTATACCTTGAAGGTGTTTAGGAATGCCAGTATTGACATAAAAGTCAGGCAAAGGAACGTCATGAATGAACCTCTAAGGAATATATGTTCATGCATAATAAATGAGTTCTTGGAAAAATCAATAATGCAAGCAAGGGGAAGTCCTAAAGGCTTAAGAGTCTGGTTTTCCAAGAACTCGTTGTGACGTGGATGGACGGATGTAGGTGGCCATGCCTGTATTTTCTTAGCATGGATAATGCCTTAATAAGTGTAGGATTTCTATGCCTATATAAGGGAAATGCGAATTGTGCCTATATAAGGGCGTAAATTGGGAAACTTATATACGGTATCTAATTCCACACACAACACCATGATTGGTTGTTTGTATTGCCTTGATATTCACTCTTTACAAGATGGTCCTTAAGAGACTTTGATTTTCTATAAGTTATCTCAGGGATTTTTTTACTTTCTGGCCTAATATTAGGTCCCCTTTAATAGGATAGAAATGTTTTTTTTTCTAATTGCTCTTTCTTCATTGTGTTTGTTGTTAAAAGTCATTATGAATCTGTGCATATTGGGACCATCATTGTGCTTTTTCCTTATTTGCGTTTTAGATGGTTCAAATGAGATTGTATCTCTTTTCAACTTTCTGGCCTTTTCAGATGCCTTTTGAATGATTCCCTAAGAGTACCCTCTTTGAATGAAGCAGTTAGTCATCTCTAATTCTACTTTGTCGTACTCTTCAAGAGTGCTGCAGGTTCTCCTTGCCCTGTAAAACTCACCAAAGGGTATACTTCGGATGAGTGGTGCAGGGTGGGAACTCCCCGCATGCAGGATGGTATTACTAGCCGTAGGCTTACTCTGACATCTAGGAAATCAATAGATATCCTACTATGTTGTCTCACAAATTTTAAATTGAGGTTGTTATTGTTTAAGTCATTGGTGAACAGATCAACATTGTCTTCTGTGCCCTGCCACAGCACAAAAACATCATCAATAAACCTTACCCATAGTAGGACATTATCTGTCCACTGTTCCAGCTCAGGGCCACGGAGCACCATCTACTCCCACCACCAGCCTAGATGTAAGTTGGCAGAACTGGGGGCGAAGCAGGTGCCCAATGCTGTCCCTTGCTCTTCCTCGAATAACACTGTTCCAACAGGAAAATGTATTTTGTAAGGCTTCATTCCATCATTTCTAAAAGCATGGTATTATGATTTAAAAACCTCATAGGTCTTGTTTTAAAAAAATACTCTGTAGCCCTCAAACCATCAGCATGCCTTATGCTGGTATAGAGTGTAGTTATATCAAGTATTAGTAGCACCATGATGTTGTCCCAGCGTACATCGTAAATGTGCTTCAAAAAGTCAGCAGAGTCTCTGATATAAGAAGTTAAAGTCTTAACAATGTTGTATTTCTATCTAGGACCTTAATTCGATATTCCCGATTCATGCCCTTATGTGGTTATAACAAATAGTATCCTTATAAAGGCATAAGAATCATATCCATATTTAGTAATAGCCCATGCAGTCCAAAACACGGCAACGCTACTCCCATAGACTCCTAGAAAGCACAACGCGTTCTTTAAACAAACCAAGCCTCCAACAGCCCAGGAATTCCCCCTGCTTTTGTTTTGATTTGCACAAGAACTCCTGGAGTCCAGAAAGAACTGTTAGTTCTTAGTGACGTCTTATGTCCAACCTTACGTCAAACCATATACCAACGTTGCCTTAAGAAAACACACGGTGGTGTGGAGCAGAGCGGCTATCTACTTATCCGAAGCCCAGCTGATGCAAGAGCCGAAGGAAGCCGCCCCTCCCTATTGACGCGCTGGAGAAGCTGCCTTTTCTCACGCCGAGAAATCCAGCTCCGGTGTTCCCAAGTCACCCTCGCAGGTTGCTGGGGGATCGAGTCCTGAGAAGCGAGATACAAGACCTCCTTCATTCTATAACCAAGGTACGGAGCTGATTAAAACTTTAGAGAGAATTCTTGATTCTGATACTTGGCAAAAACCTAACTTAACTTAAAACTGCAACTTACTTACTCCTTCCCACGTATTAGGCTTAGGTCAGGTACACCGGGGTAGGCGTATCTTAGAAGCACCAGTTGAGTTCGTTAGTCAATGTTTTTATGTATGTATATATTTTAATCATTGTAATGTATCATATGGCTAAGAAACCATATCAATGCTTTTACAGTATTATTTCATAATACTACTTTTACTGTACGCACTTTACTTTATGACAAGTATTGCAATTGTGGCAATTCATTTCTCTTGCATGAGAAAAAAGACTGCTCAATAAAATAACACCTTTTATTGAAAACGCCTGTCTCTCTATTTCTCAGCACTCTGGTGAAACTAAGCATGCACGATTGACTGAGTGAAATACCTGTCTATTGTTTTCACATGACTCTAGAGAAACACTCTTTATTCTGAGGGAGCAAAGTTATCATGTTTATGCGGTTGTCAGAAACTAATCCCTTCTTGTCTAAATCAGGACGGTTAATCCTTTCCTGAACATTCGAGAAAGTTTCTAGTGACCTCTGAGCTAGCTGGCAAAACGAATTAAGTCTAGCATAGTCAGTAGAGACCTAGATGACCTCAGTCCTACGTCTACACTGCTGTTTATGTTATTCCAATGCGCAGAGCCTCTTGGGAATATAGGAACTACACTACATGGCGCCCAACGTTTGGTAAGGAGATAATCTAATGCAAGACACTAGAGTAACTGAGTCATGCTTTTCACACAGACCCCTTTCTCCCGTAAAAACTCCAATAGACGTCTGGAGTGGGTGAAAGGTTAATATCTGCCAGAACTTAGTAGGATGAGAATCCTATGTATTGGTTTTTGGTTTAGTCAACGTTGAAGGATACAGTGTTCCAAAATATTGTGCACCTAATCTTTGTTTCCTTGAAACTTGCTCTGCAACAAAAACATTTGTAGTCAATAAAATGACGGAAAGTGATGAAGAAAGAGATAAAGAAGCATTAGCAACTCAACTCTTAACGGAAGACACAAGTCTCCAGCAAAATGACCCGAATGCTATAATCATTCCGGTCAATATAAGAAAAACTATAACTCTTAAACTTATAGAAAATGGATTATCACCAAGAGGTGGTACGGTCATATTCGTGATAGAGGCACATGAGTATCGGCTGACAGAGGTATTCTATTCATGGATACATTTTCCAGCAGCACACGCTGTAACAAAAGATTTCCACTATTACAAAATAAAGGAACCTCCGGATGTATACACTCCTTTCGAGGACGTTGAAATCCCACTAACTTACCAAGAGCACCTGCTCTGGTTTAATGGCGCCCTAAAACATCAAAATCACATCACCAGGCACGGTCCACTAGGTAGACCAGGAGCCACGTGGCCGGTTCTAGCCAGCTACACACTACATCCAGACATCGATAAAATGTTGGACCGGGAACTTTTAGCTCAGCTAAAACTTTTAATTAAAATACATAGACAACTGGTCCAATATGTCATGCAGACTTCAACAGTCCAACCAGCAATTAACATCCCACAACTGACCACTCATCAGGGGAATACAAACAAAATTACACCACAGAACATACAATCATGTCTTGGAAAAACACCCATAAAACGGAAACAAATTCCATTCTGGTTACCTCAAAAAATAACTGAAATAGAGGCAGTATTTCCTAATACTACACCTCATGAAAAACACAGAATTCTAACTATCTGCCTCCCAATAGGGGTCGCACCACATGTAGAGGACTGTGACACTTGGGGCACGGTCTTTGCTTCCATCTACACAAAAACACATGGTGTTCCGTCTATGGCGGTCTTACCAGATGTACTAAGACAAATTAAGAACAAATATGGTCCAGAACCTGCTTTAACTCTGGGTATGAAATTACTAAAAGACTGTAAGCAGGTCTTGGCTATATTATTAGCCAACATAAAAGGAAAAGAAGCATGTGTGGCAATCTGCCAGAAATTGATTGAGACAGATATAACAGACCAACCATTTGAACTTGCCAGAATCATAGAAAAATCCTATGAAGAGCTAGGAAGAGATAGTTTGGGTGGGAAACCAATAAAACCCCAACTAACTGAAAATCCTGAAAAAACATTTATTAAAAATAATCTAAATACTCCAAAAAAGAGTTGGGATGGTAATAAACAATGTCACACCAAATGTACGGCAGCCTGCTGCTTTGGCATCTTGCGGGGACTTCGCCCCGTGCTTAAGTTCTTTGATGCCCCCACCAGGCAACTCGTGATCCAAGCCACAGTCATCTCTAGGCTGGATTACGCGAGTTCCCTCCTAGTGGGTCTTAATCAAGCAGAAGTTGGACGCCTTCAGCGCATCCAAAATGCCGCAGCAAGAGCGGTGGTAGGATTACCTAGATCATGTTCCACCACAACTACATTGCGATCACTGCACTGGCTCCCGATGGCACAGCGGATCCGGTTTAAGGTCCTCTGTGTTGCCTATAAAATTCTCAAGGGATCTCCGGCTGCAATTCTCTCCAAGCTCTTGGTCCGCTACATCCCGGCCCGACCATTAAGATCCTCTGATTTAGAATTGGCTGTTGTCCCCCGCTTTAAGCTCAGCAGGGCCGGTGGACGCTCCTTTCAAGTCCGTGCTGCGGTGCTTTGGAACTCCCTTCCCCCTGCAATTCGTGCCCTTAGGGATTTGCTTTCCTTTCGTCGGGCGGTGAAAACTTTTTTATTCATTTAGTATTCTGATCCCCGGGTCTCTGTGTCCAGTTATGTTGTGCTGCTGCCTTGTCGGGCGCCAGGACGCTCCTTCGCTGGAGCATCTGTGCGCCTAATAAAAACGCATAACATAACATAACATAACATAACTCCCAAGGAAAAACGATTCCAGTCCAGAGGAAGGTCTCCTCAACGGAGAGAAAGATCTCCTGGCAGAGGAGGCAGGTCTCCCCAAAGGGAACCCTCTGAGAAAAGATACAATCTTAGAGACAGGGATAAATTGAGAAAACCTGATAGATTTCAAGATATTGATACACGCCCCTCTCGCTCGTTTCAGACTTCCTCACAGAAATCGGAAAGAAGAGGACGGTTAGAACACAAGGAAGAGCACGTCAAGTCCAAAGACAAAGAACCTGCTCATCAAAGTAAAAAATCACAATTTCCCAGAAAGAAGGAAGCAAGTATTAAAATTAAACATGCAGAGGATTCTGAGGACACAACTGAAAAACGGAGAGTGGGCCCATACAATGCTAGACAGCACAGCAGAAGTGACCATAGCTCGCAAGATCCTGATGAATCTTCTGGAGACAGTGGACACGAATGAATACATTCAGGTGGAAACTGCAGACATGCGAGTTAGTGTGCCCCATAAACTATATGAAATAACATTACGTATAGAGGGAGATAAAACTAGGAAAATAAAAGGTATTTTTTGGGAGAATCTTTCTAAAGGCTATGACATCCTGTTAGCTGAAAAAGACAGGCCACCAGAGTTTGTCAGGGAGTGCCCTCATGGCGAAGAAATGATTATGCCTGCCTTCTCAAATCATATTCCAATTCATAAAAAATACATATTCGCAAGAAAATGGGCAGTGGCCAAATCCCCTGCATTATACAAAAATCATGTAGGATGGGATGAGGACTCTCCTCACCACAAAATCCAGTTAAAAAATCAACCCACTGCACAAAGGCAGTACCCAGTTAAGCAAGAAGCAAAAAAGCAAGTCAGGGAGATCTTAGATCAACTTGAATATCAAGGGGTAATTGAAACATGCACCTCACAAATGAACAATCCTTTGTTTCCTGTCTCCAAGCTAGACGATTCATATTGTCTAGTTTTGGACTACAGACATTTAAACTCCTGCTGCAAAACTTTTGCAGTACAAAATTCACACAGTGCAGCACTAATGAACAACATCGTGCGCAAAAAATATAAAACGACGTTAGATATCTCTAATGGATTCTTCTGTCAAAACATTGTACCTGAAAGCAGGTATTTGACCGCTTTCTCAATAATGGGGTCACAAAAACAATTTTGCCGACTCCCACAGGGATTCAAGAATAGCCCAGGATTATTCTCAGCAAGGATAACAGAATGACTACAAATATATGATGATGAGGCATTATCATATGTTGATGACATCTATCTTACAGACGATGACCTGGAGACTCACTTAAAAAGAGTGAACACCATAATTCTTGGGTTCGCATCAGAGGGTTACAAATTCAACTTTAAAAGTAAAGAATTGCCCATCTAACAGTCCTATTTTTAGGATATGAATTATCAAGTGAAGGCAAAAGCCTGGCAGACAACTTCCTAGAGAAGTGTGCAGTACTCCAAGCACCAAAAACGCTGAAAAATTTACAATCAATACTAGGCTTCCTGAATTTCGGTAGAACATACATTCTAAATTATGCAGAGAGGGTTAAACCTCTCTATGAATTAATAAAACCTGATTTCAAACCAATACATTGGACTCAAAAACACACAGAAATTTTTAGATCATTACAGACAGACAAGTTAACTAAAACAAAACTGCAAACACGCGAAAACATAAGCAACCTTGTAATCCGAGTCATCCCAGGAAGATGCAGATTCACATACATGATCTCTAATGAGGGAGAAACGGTACCTATAGCTTACAAATCACATTTGTACACTCCAGCTGAAATGAAATTCAGCTCTACAGAAAAAATTCTGACAGCGGTTCAAACCGCTGTAGCAAGAGAAAGAGCCCTAGCCCAAGGCAAGAGAATAACTGTTTATACAGCAGAATCAGCCCTTGAGGCATTAACAAGTCCACGCAATCTGAATGCAGAGGCATTAGATCCAAAATAGATACAATGGGAAAATTCTCTTGCTACAGAAGACGTGAAATACTATTTTGATCCGAAAATGAAAAAAACTAGATGATCTAGAATACGAACATGAATATCCTCTGCCAATAGAAATTCTGCCTCTCGAACAATATATCTGTGTAATCTATATGGACAGATTTGCACACCATTACGATGTAGCGAAAAAATCCTACAATACAGCGCGCGCGATTGTTAAAGGTCGCTGGCGCTCTGGTAAATTCAAACCGATGATTACCAAAACTGAATCACTCAGAAACTGTTCAGCTCAGCGAGCTGAAATATGATCTTTAAAGATGGCGCTTGAAAATGCTGATCGCAAATTCCCCACACTAATAGTGTGCGATTCGCATTACTGCGTAAAATCATACAACAGTGACATGCAGACATGGAGAAAAATGGTTACAAAGATGACACAGGTGCCACAATAAAGCATAAAACGCTTTGGGAACAAGTAGTTCTTTTGAAGAAAGAACTACAAAAGACTCACGTGATACATACACTGAGTCATCAACGTGATGGCGTTCAAGTTGCAGGGAATTCATTGGCTAACAGAGCCACAGCGGCAGCGGTTCAACCGGCTTCCGTAGCCACTAAAAAGCGTTCAGAAAAACAAATAGATGGAGAAACCATACTGGCAGTAAAAGCCTCATTAAAAGGCGATTATGCAGCATTACCTCTCAACTATCCACTCAGTAATACATACATAATTGATGCAAATTCTGTTCCTTTTACTCAAATCCCTGGAGTGGGGGATAGAGTAATTCCAAACACGAACCGGAGAATCTTCTTGATACAAGAAGCACACATGGGATTGGGTCTGAGGCACCAAGAGATCTTGAAATCTCTAATAGAATTACAATCAGAATACTGGTGGCCGGGGATGAGCTTGCAGATTTACAAATTTTCAATGGTTTATCCAGACTGCAACAGAAATCGCAGTTGTGAACCGGACCAGATTATTGCCAGGACACCTTTATTAGAAAGCATCAGGTGATCTATACGCAGAAAATCCAGCTGGAGAAATGCGTCCCCATAATTATTAAGACGAGATTCATTTGGATGTGGCCCCAGCTCTCGGCTGACGCCAGAACTGTTATAAAAGATTTGCGAGTCTTTATCGGCACATACGCAATTGGAATGCTACATTCTGACCAGGGTCCTGCGTTTAGCTCTCAAGCTTACAAAGAGGCCATGACCAGCATGGGCATTGCATTGCGTTACTCTTCTCCCTTCCATCCTGAGGGAAATGCAGTAGTGGAAAGAAAAAAACGTGACATAAAGCAATCTATAACAGCGAGGGTATTAGGTTCGGGTGATGGGTGGGTCAAACATCTAATAAGTGTCCAACGTAGTCTTAATAACATGCCAAAAAATTCTTCTCTAGGAGGTATCAGTCCGTACGAACATTTGTTTGGTACTAGAATGATTATCCAGGACCTGGATCGTCAAACTTCAGTGGTAAAAGAAAAAACTTTTGATATCAAAGATCGTTTGGCTGTTTTACAGGACTTGAATGAAACAAGAAAGAATCTAAGTAACATAAAGTTTAAGCCAACAACCACTGAAGAACCACCTGTCTCAGCAAGACCTGTCTGGATTCCAAAGATTGGGGATCTGGTCAGAGAAAAGATTGCGGTGAAGAAGGAATTTGGGCCTTCTTACAGAAAAGCAGTACCTGTCTTAGCTGTCAGCGGAACAAGATCAGTAGTACTACCGCCACTTGCTGGTAAAAAGGAAAACAGAATTGTTTCCATTGACATGGTGAAACCACAAACATGTGGCCGATAATAAATAGCAGGCCCAGTGGATTACCAAGAAATAGCGGAAGACCAAACTTTGCTACAATCCAAGAGGTTCAAACTGAGAGAATAATCACATTTGATATACCTACAGTAAATAAAAAAGGACTATGCAACAAAGCCATGGAACTGGTGCCTCTTGGAACCTAAATTGCAACAATTCCTGATGATACACCAATCTACAACGATGTAGCCTCAGACTGTACAAATGTAACAAAAGAAAATGCAAAGATCAATGGAAATCCGGAAGCAATCCCACCAATTGACAGAACTGCATCTAGCTATTTTATCAACTTTGATGACTTTTCCGATGATCCAAGTGAACATGGAGACAAGCCAGCTACAAAAAACTTTCAAAGAAAAAATAACCGAGCTTTTTCACCAACTAATAGACACACATCTGATTTCACCATGAATTGAATTTTGGACTGTGTTAGGTGTACTTTTCCTCCTGCTTTGGCTCATCATGGTTTTATACTTGGGTAAAATAATTGATGGAAAATATAGTACAATGGACACAGCAAGTCAGAACATCAACTTGGTCCTAAAGTCTCACAGATCCTCTCACATCGAGAAAAGAGAACTATCATCAGTGAACATCACAGCCAATCCAATACCTGGGGTATAGCATGGAACAGAACTGAATATGAAATGTATGGCCTGATTGAGCTCTTGAAGTATCCACACCAGTTTAAGGTTTCCTTAAGTGATTTTGTGATACCAAGTTCTTTTTCTGATGATTGGGACTTTGAAAATATCAACAATAAGATGTCCGATTTAGTAATGTCAGCTAAATTTACAGAACATGATTATATACAGGGTTCATCAAATTATGAAGAATTATACTGTTACAATCACTATGGTCATCACTATTTGCATAAATCTGCACAACCTAGAAATGTTTTTACTTATAATCAATGGGAACATTGTCCAACTCCGCCAAAAGGAAGTTCGAAGACATTTTATGAGAAATGTCCATACTTCTCAGGATTTAACAACAGTGATCCAGAAACGTTTTATTTTAAAATGTTAAATGAGACAGGAATGAAAACAATGTTGACGAATACTAAACTGATTTATTCTGAATAAATATATGACAAAATGTCTACATTTGGTTTTGAATTTTGGAAAAATAACATTAAAACAAAAACCATCTGGGGAACAAAAGACTGGCAGGTACTAGGTCTAGAATCTTTATTTAGAGCCTGCATGATCCCAGAACAAATAATATTCCTGAATGATACCATTCAACAAACTACTTTTCTTGGTCTAGCTAAGATAAAAGACTTAAATAAACCGTCTATTCCGAAGCCCATACCTGATAGTAATAGTACTACGGATGTGGAGATAGAAGTATCCCATATTTTTCACCAAAACAGAACAAATCCTGATTGGAAAAAATGGTTGATCTGGCCCACAGATACAAATAACTGTCAAGATAGATTCCTGAACAAAAGACAGGGGTTCAAACTGACCAGGCCAGACCCAGGATATTCCCAGAGACAACATCCAGGGATAGTTACAACATACAGTGTAGGGAAATTACGCCTTGAGTGGCTACAGAAATCCAAACTGGCTGAAATTAAGCAACATTTGACTTTACTTAAAGAAGGTGCTGATTTGTGAGATTTCATACTGGGACCTCGCAAACAGCGTCAAAAACGTTTCATAGCGGCCGGTATATACACTGCATACAACGAAGCTTGGAAAGTAATGCAAATTGAAACAGCAGAAAAAATACGAGAAGTTGATCGTATAAATTTTGAAAAATCACTTTCTGTAGTGGACAATGGGTTAACGACTCTGTCTTCCAGAATATATTCACTGGACAGTATTGTATCATCTGCCTTTGATATAATAGAGCAAGACTTGCTAATGTTACAACATGGTCAGTCCCAATTGCGTTCTATTGTACAGCTAGGCTGGACGTTGCAAAACCTACGTTCAGGCTATGTGCCATGGCGTCTAATCAACATAACGTCATTATTTTTTATCTTTAACCTTACTGATAAACAAATCAGTTTGGCACAAAAAGGAGCAGACTATACGATTCTGAGCATTTAAAAACTTGAGCGATTACCATTGACAATGTCAGAGAGACCTGTCATTGAATGGATAATACACGGTACAATTACAATTCCGATAACAACTTTCCAGTTTAAATATTGCCAAGAATATATACCAGCAGGCCAGTATGAAAGGTTGGGTAAAGGATACATCAAATCAACCTGGGATTTACCTTACACACACAATTGTTACAGTGAAGGGAAAAAGGAGGTATTCCTTAGTGGTAATAATTGTAAAAAATCACTAAGCGGTACACTTCTGTGTCAAGGTATTAACTTGCATGGAGCCTGCGAAGGGTCTTCAAATAACCTTTCATGTCACCTGCAAGGCACTCCTGCAACAAAGATAGAACCATTCTTCAGACAACTTTCCAATGGTAGCTACGTTTTAATAAATGACCACAGCTGTTATGGAATGTTGCCAGGAGAATGCTATCTCGTAACCGTTACTTCCAGGGTCGCTTGCTGTATGCAAGTATTGTATCCAAACAGCAATCCAGACATGGAAGCGGCAATATGGCCTTATGTGAATATCTCTTCTATTCAAATTGATACTTTAAGCAGAATGAAGTCTATTCTTTTACAGACAACTGTGCCGCTGACCACGTCCAAAGAAACCTATGATCTGCAATTTGCAAGGACAACGTCAGAGATACTTACCCTTTTATCAACAAATTGCCCTGTGCATTTCGTAGAAATGTTAAGTCAAATTTTAAACATGTCTGATACCAGTGGCATCGCACATGTATTCAAGACAATTTTTTCGGGACTGTTAACACCATTTGAAACAGTTCTGGGCATCTTCACGAATTTTGTCCATTCTGTCTTTGGCGGCCTACCTTTAATTTTGGGACTCGTAGCAGGAATTTTATTTTTGTTCCTTCTGCTCCGATATGGCAAGCCAATCCACAAACAAGACTCCAGCAACGATGGAAGAGACGATCCTAGCAATACGCTACCGAGACCGTATCACTAAGGTCCTCGGATTAGCCCGGCTAAGAGATCTGAGTACAACTTGGTTTCTTTCATTCAGACCAACCTACGAGTAGGTGGTGGTGAAGTACGAGAGGAAAGCAGCACCATACAGGTACAACCTTCTGTGAGCATTGCTCAGACAAACATCGATGATAGCAATCACGCACAGAACTGCACAGTTACAGTATTTTCAAACTTGGTCGAACTTTCACCTGATGTTGTAGACCAATTTTTTGCAAGCCTGTCTGATATGATGTTCTCCCCTGAACAACGAGAATAACTTTTAAAAACAACAAGCACACAGCGTTCCGTGAACTCTGAATTTGGCCTTCAGTTCTGTTAAACAAAGCAACTGAAAAACATTTGGAACTATTTTTTCCCCTGAAAGCGAAATTATTTTTTTTTCAAATCAAAAATATTTACAATTTTTTCCGGCACATAGTACTTTGCTTAAAGTAGAACTATTCTTAGAGAACAGAGCTTCTATTTTTAGAGACAATATTTTACCTCAGCCTCTACCACTTGTACAGTATCGTATAAATATGTGATGGAATGGTCTCGACCTTCTTTTCTGTATACAGAGCCATTTCATGTGTAATTTTCGCAATTCATTCAGCTGATATATATATGCATTTAACTGAATGATAACCCTGCTTGAAAAACGTACAGTACCAATACTCATTTTCGTGTATAAACCATACACCATTTCAAATGCAATTATGTATTTTGGGATGGGTTGGAAAACACACATGCATCGTATGTTTAATATTGCTTATTTTTAGTAATGATGGACATTAATACGTGGAGTGGGTGTTGTATTTCTATCTAGGACCCTAATTTGATATTCCCGATTCATGCCCTTATGTGGTTATAACAAATAGTATTTAAACCACAGAAAGAGGGTCCCAGGGATTATTTAACGACCAGCTAATGCTACATCCCTGACAAATACTTATATACCAACCTAAAAGTAGCAAGGGGTCAAAAAAACTAAAGTGTGTATGCCTTGTCCGTTAGAGGTAGGTGTTGTAAACAAATCAACTGGCAAAATCTGTGAAAGGGTCTTCCCAAATGTTCAAAGAGATCCCATCAGACTCCCAACCTGTACCGCCCTACATCATTTGGGAACCTTCAAAGTACACCTGGGAAATCGAGTACCCAGTGTGAGATTTGGCCAAAACTCATCCAAAACTCTCACATCAGTCCCAAACAATTTGTGATGTAATCAATAGTAGGTAACAGGAGGGAGTTACAAAGCAGTGCTCAATAATGTGAACCGAAAAATGTGTACGGTGTTGTGGTTAAAATTGAGTAAGAGGAGGAAAATATATTTAATGGATACCTCCCTTTTCTCAATATTAAAAACAGTGCAAGCGGTAGTTTCAGCTAATAACTACACAGATTAACAAAGTGGTCGACATGTTTCTGCAGTCTTTCACTGGGCCCATGGGTCACCTAGCTGCTTCATCAGGACCTATGTTTGCTACTGCTATATGTAATGATGTGAATCAAACTATAAGTTAAAGTGACAATCAAAATAAATATTACCTGAAAGTTCTCCTGTGTTGAAGTCGTAGGAGTACACCGAATGGACAGACAAAACATACAAAAGTGGGAGAGATGTACATTTCGTTAGTGACAATATCATGTCTTGAAAAGGTAAACTGCTGAATTATCATGTCCAGTCAGATAAATATACTGCAAAAGATCATGTCACCTAAATAAGTGTATCTTGAGAGCTAGACCTTCAATATGTCTCATAATCATATGTACAAGTAACATATAATTCACACTCACCCAATTTGTAGGAGAATGTCGCCCCCCCCTCACCTGGCCACAGCTCAGGTAACACGGAGCACCGCTCTGTTCAAGCCAAACAAACGGTAGGGATAAGAGGAAGCACCTCAATGCTGCACAACAAAACTCAGCGTCTATATTAGACCTAACATATATGGATAAAGCCTTCATTTCCTATTGATAAACATAATCGTCATTGCCAAACTAGGACAATTATGTAATCCTTCGTGAGTGGAGGCACAGAGTGTTTATGCGTGGTCACTCCATTCAAAGGTCTATTTATAAGAATGTTTCTGGAGCAGTATCAGCTTGCAAATATCATCAAAAATAAATTCTTTATAACTACGCCCTATTGCGCATAGTGCTGGCATCCTTAGTGAATGGAGGAACAGTGCTTCAACACATAGTCAGTAGATGCACAGGAATCTGAATAAGAATATTTAAAGAGCAGTGTCTGACCATACTTATCATCAGGTTCGGATTACTATGGTCTGCAACCTACTACACCTAACCCGTTGTGATCCGAATACAAGTGTTCAAATTCTGATTTGTTTTTCAGGTACTTATTCAATGCGGTAAAAGTGGTAGAGGAAGACCGTAGCTCAAGCTTAATGTCTCCCGCTCTACTCGTCAAGTGCAGCGAGACCGCCTCTACCAACAGCAGATGTCTATGCAGAGTTGCTTAGTACTGTTTATCATTTCAACTGCAGAAAGCGGAACTCAACCCTCGTGCTGTCATTAGACTTGTCAGAATGCGCGCCCACCGAGGTTTGTAGGGAAATGTAGTGCGTAATCCGATAGCCCTAGGAAAAGCGCTGTGAATTTTATCTTACAGAAAGAAATACGGGATAGTAAACTGATTCACCTAAAGGTACGAGCTAAATGAAAAGACATTCCGATGAGTGTGTCTTGATCAGACCCACAACCAACACATGTGGAGTGGAATCGGCGATGAAACATAAACGCACTACATTTCCCTACAAACCTCGGTGGGCGCGCTGATATGATGTTACAGCGACAGCCAATCCGGGATTCTGCCTAATAGACCACCTCCTGTCCGTCAGGTACCTCCCACAGACAGCCCAGAAGGACGTCTGGAGTACCGACGGACAGGTAGGAAGGCAGGGTGGGCAGTTTGACAGTGATACCGACATAAAGACCAGATGATTTGCGATAGAAATTAGAGGGGGTTTGGAGTTAATGCGGTGCGGCATAACTGCTGGCGGTCCCGTGTTTGGCATGCATAATAACAAACATTCTGACAAGTCTAATGACAGCACGAGGGTCGAGTTCCGCTTTCTGCAGTTGAAACGATAAACAGTACTAAGCAACTCTGCATAGACATCTGCTGTTGGTAGAGGCGGTCTCGCTGCACTTGACGAGTAGAGCGGGAGACATTAAGCTTGAGCTACGGTCTTCCTCTACCACTTTTACCGCATTGAATAAGTACCTGAAAAACAAATCAGAATATGAACACTTGTATTCGGATCACAACGGGTTAGGTGTAGTAGGTTGCAGACCATAGTAATCCGAACCTGATGATAAGTATGGGCAGACACTGCTCTTTAAATATTCTTATTAAGATTCCTGTGCATCTAGTGACTATGTGTTGAAGCGCTGTTGGTCCATTCACTAAGGATGCCAGCACTATGCGCAATAGGGCGTAGTTATAAAGAATTTATTCTTGATGATATTTGCAAGCTGATACTGCTCCAGAAACATTCTTATAAATAGACCTTTGAATGGAGTGACCACGCATAAACACTCTGTGCCTCCACTCATGAAGGATAACATAATTGACCTAGATTTGGCAATGACGATTATGTTTATCAATAGGAAATGAAGGCTTTATCCATATATGTTAGGTCTAATATAGACGCTGAGTTTTGTTGTTAGCATTGAGGTGCTTCCTCTGATCCCTACCATTTGTTTGGCTTGAACAGAGCGGTGCTCCGTGTTATCTGAGCTGTGGCCAGGTGAGGGGGGGCGACATTCTCCTACAAATTGGGTGAGTGTGAATTATATGTTACTTGTACATATGATTATGAGACATATTGAAGGTCTAGCTCTCAAGATACACTTATTTAGGTGACATGATGTTTTGCAGTATATTTATCTGACTGGACATGATAATTCAGCAGTTTACCTTTTCAAGACATGATATTGTCACTAACTAAATGTACATCTCTCCCACTTTTGTATGTTTTGTCTATCCGTTCGGTGTACTCCTACGACTTCAACACAGGAGAACTTTCAGGTGATATTTATTTTGATTGTCACTTTAACTTATAGTTTGATTCACATCATTACATATAGCAGTAGCAAACATAGGTCCTGATGAAGCAGCTAGGTGACCCATGGGCCCAGTGAAAGTCTGCAGAAACATGTCGACCACTTTGTTAATCTGTGTAGTTATTAGCTGAAACTACCGCTTGCACTGTTTTTAATATTGAGAAAAGGGAGGTATCCATTAAATATATTTTCCTCCTCTTACTCAATTTTAACCTCAACACCGTACACATTTTTCGGTTCACATTATTGAGCACTGCTTTGTAACTCCCTCCTGTTACCTACTATTGATTACATCACAAATTGTTTGGGACTGATGTGAGGGTTTTGGATGAGTTTGGCCAAATCTCACACTGGGTACTCGATTTCCCAGGTGTACTTTGAAGGTTCCCAAATGATGTAGGGCGGTACAGGTTGGGAGTCTGATGGGATCTCTTTGAACATTTGGGGAGACCCTTTGACAGATTTTGCCAGTTGATTTGTTTACAACACCTACCTCTAACGGACAAAGCATACACACTTTAGTTTTTTTAACCCCTTTGCTACTTTTAGGTTGGTATATACCAAATAGTATCCTTATAAAGGCATAAGAATCATATCCATATTTAGTAATAGCCCATTAAGCATGGGCGAATTTTGCAAATTTGCGATCCGTGAATTTGCGGATTTGCGAATTCGCGATCCGCAAAATTCGCGAATTTGCGGATTTTTGTTTTTTGCGTGTTCGCGGGGTTTTTTGCGTGTTTGCGGGGATTTTTGCGTCTTCGCAAGCCGCTTGCATAGCGAAGTTACCCATGCAGTCGTTTATGGGAGAGGGAGAGAGAGATAGATAGATAGATAGATAGATAGATAGATAGATAGATAGATAGATAGATAGATAGAAAGAGAGAGAAAGAGAGGGAAAGAGAGAGGAGAGAGAGAACGAGAGAAAGAAAGAGAGGCCGGATCTCTGAAGGGCCAGATTCCTGAGTTGCCCCTACAGAACATACAGCTTTTTATTTTTAGCAAAATGCATATGAAAATTGTGCTGTAAAGGTCTCTTTTAGTTTAACCCCTCCTGACAACTCAAAATGGGTGTATTTGCCATCCTCTCCCTTCTTCCTGTTTTTTATATCTGTAAGTACTTCCTGATGAGGTTTAATTCCTTGGACAGGTGCCTCGTTGCCTACTTGTAACTATTCTCTGACCCTGCTTCAAGGGTCAGAGCAGGGTCAGAGAATAGTTGCAAGTAGGCAACGAGGCGCCAGGAAGCAATTAGCAGCAGGTGTCCAAGTTGAAGTTAATTTGTTTGTAACCCTTTTGTAAAAGGTTACAAAGAAATTAGGTTCAACTTTTGCACCTGCTGCTGTAACCCTTGCTCGGCTGAAAATTCGTCCCCGCTGATTCGCGGATTTTACCGCGATTTCGCGTGATTCGCGGATCGCGAAATCGCGCAAAATCCGCAAATTCGCCTGCAAAACGGATTTTACGCCCACCCTTATAGCCCATGCAGTCCAAAACACGGCAAGGCTACTCCCATAGACTCCTAGAAAGCACAACGCGTTCTTTAAACAAACCAAGCCTCCAGCAGCCCGGGAATTCCCCCTGCTTTTGTTTTGATTTGCACAAGAACTCCTGGAGTCCAGAAGAAACTGTTAGTTCTTAGTGACATTTTATGTCCAACCTTACGTCAAACCAGGCACCTTTCAGGTATAAATATACCAACGTTGCCTTAAGCAAACACACGGTGGTGTGGAGCAGAGCAGCTGTCTACTTATCCGAAGCCCAGCTGATGCGAGAGCCGAAGGAAGCCGCCCCTCCCTTTTGACGCGCTGGAGAAGCTGCCTTTTCTCACGCCGAGAAATCCTGCTCTGGTGTTCCCAAGTCACCCTCGCGGGTTGCTGGGGGATCGAGTCCTGAGAAGCGAGATACAAGACCTCCTTCATTCTATAACCAAGGTACGGAGCTGATTAAAACCTTAGAGTGAATTCTTGATTCCGATACTTGGCAAAAACCTAACTTAACTTAAAACTGCGTCTTACTTACTCCTTCCCTCGTATTAGGCTTAGGTCAGGTACACCGGGGTAGGCGTATCTTAGAAGCACCAGTTGAGTTCGTTAGTCAATGTTTTTATGTATGTATATATTTTATCCATTTTAAAGTATCATATGGCTAATAAACCATATCAATGCTTTTACAGTATTATTTCATAATACTACTTTTACTGTACGCACTTTACTTCATGACAAGTATTGCATTTGTGGAAATTCATTTCTCTTGCATGAGAAAGAAGACTGCTCAATAAAATAACACCTTTTATTGAAAACGCCCGTCTCTCTATTTCTCTGCACTCTGGTGAAACTAAGCATGCACGATTGACTGAGTTAAATACCTGTGTATTGTTTTCACACGACTCTAGAGATACACTCTTTATTCTGAGGGAGCAAAGTTGTCATGTTTATGCGGTTGTCAGAAACGAATCCCTTCTTGTCTAAATCAGGACGGTTAATCCTTTCCTGAACATTCGAGAAAGTTTCTAGTGACCTCTGAGCTAGCTGAAAAAACTAATTAAGTCTAGCATAGTCAGTAGTGACCTAGATGACCTCAGTCCTACGTCTACACTGCTGTTTGTGTTATTCCAATGCGCAGAGCCTATTGGGAATATAGGAACTACACTACAACAATAGGATTTAAAAAATATTCAATATGTTTGGAGACCTTCTCAAATACACTATTACACGATGAACTAATAGGTCTCCCTGGTGGATTTTCAATGCTCTTATGTGCTTTTGGAGTCATCTAGAAGACTGGAATAATCGGGTTGTCTTGTTTGACAGACACAAATTCATCCCAATTTAACAATTTCTGTTGTTTCCAATCTTCCAGTCTTTCAAAGAATTGGTCTTTCACTTTGCCATATTCCAATCTTTCAATCCGTTTATCTCTGATATTCGATTGGGTCAGAGCCTCTATTCTGTACAAGTCTTGTCCCCAGAGCACAACATTTCCCCCCTTGTCTGAGGGTTTCACCAGGGTTCCTTCTTCTTTTTTGATTTTATTGATGACCCTATGGATTTGTGCATCTTCAGCGTCTATTTTTCATTTATGATTTCTCATTTGATAATATAAGCATCTTAAATCCATTGTTACGTTCTCCGAAAGATGTCTAAAATATCTCTTGATATTTGAGAGATGTAACGTGATCATGGGCGAAAAGAAGTGCGGTCCGTATCTTCCAATTGTACATGTAATGCAATGTAATGTAATTGCCCATTTATATCGCGCAACAAGCGCTCCAAGGAGCATCTAGGCGCCCATGTATGGTCAACCGGTGTAATGTTGCCTTACTGCTTGACTTGACCAGATCAGGAATCACACTAGGTCTCTGGCAATTGTGTCTTGAAGATTGAAAATCCAGGTTTTTAGTTGTTTACGGAACTCTGTTTCCCTGTCCAATGCTCTCAGGTGTGAAGAGAGAGTATTCCAGGCTTTTGCACCTAATACCGCCAGGGACTTGCCCCCTCGAGTTTTGAGTCTGAACCCTGGAACGGTCAGCAGATTAGCATTTGAAGATCGTAGGGCTCGAGTTGGACAATATCTCACAAATTTTTTCCTTAGGTATAGTGGGCCTAAGTCGTGGACAGCTCGAAAAGTAATTATCAACATTTTGAAGAGAACCCTTTTTGTTATAGGTAGCCAGTGTAGTGTGTGAAGGGCCTTGGTTGCTGATGATCTTCTCGGCCATTTTAAAACCAGCCTTGCTGCTGCATGTTGCACCATCTGGAGTTTATGGGTGACCACTTTCTTGGTGCCAGCATATAGGCTGTTACAATAGTCGATACGTGATGTCACCAGTGCAACCGTGACCGTTTTCCTTGCCTCAATAGGCAACAAGTCAAAGAACTTCCTCAGCCCCTTTATCACCCCAAAACATGTGCCTGCCACTTTTGACGCCTGTTGTTTAAAGGACAGGTCAGCGTCGAAGTATACCCCAAGGTTGCAGGCCGAGATGGTAGTGTGAGGCGGTATTTCTGCCTTCTCTGGCCACCATAATCTGGGAATGAACTCATTTTTTGGGCCGATTGGCATGATCTCAGTTTTGCCTGTGTTGCATTTGAGATTAAAACATTTAGTGTCTTCATTTTCTGTTAGATTTACACTATTAGTTCGATCAGACCCATTATTTTCCTTTTGTATTGCCCACAGTTCTTCTAGGGTAGGCATGCCCATCACTGTTAAATTACTGTGTTCAGCCGGGGGAAAGTCATTTTGTGGGACAATGAGAATCCTTGAAGATTTTTATGCAATTTAGTCAATTTCAATTTTTGGATGAACCTATAAAGGTCCATTCTACAGTTAAAATCATTTTTTCAACAATATGAAAGGCCCAGTTCCAGCACTGATTTATCCTCCTCCGATAGTATCATATTGCTTAAATTTATTAGAAATATTTTATTACAGATAAAAAAAACTCTCCCAACCAGTGCTGGCAGAACTCTTATAAGCACACTGGTAATGTTGAAAGTTGACTACTGTAATGGTCTCGTAATTAATGCCCAGGAAAAGGTCCTCAGTAAGCTATAACTGGTGCAGAATGCGGCCACCAGGATTCTGTCAGGCACCCCCAAGTTTAAGTTGATATCCACGGTGGTGCGACAGCTCCACTGGCTGCCCAAAAGAAGCCGAACCAAATTCAAAGCTCCTGTCATCGCATACAAGGCAACCCACAACACAGGACCTGAGTTTCTGAAGAAAGCTCTCTGCTCATACACGCCCAGCAGACCCTTGCACTCTTCAGAAGCCAACTTTCTGACGGTCCCTCAAACCAAGAAAGCCTCATGGAGCGATAGACGACTCCCCCTTCATATTAAGACCAGTCCTACCCAGCTAGCCTTCAGGAAACAAGTAAAACCCTGGCTCTTCAACCAATAGTCACCAGCTCCATGGCCTTCCTTCCTTTTAGTCCACAGCACCCAGAGACCCAAGGGTATTTGAGCAATTTACAAGTTGCTTAAATAAATAAAATATTACTGTATTGTTGGAGGTCAATTCTTTGATATCTTCGTATTGGAGCGCATTGATCTGTTTGTTTGCCCTCCTAGAGTTTCTCTGATATCCTTCCCCTCCTTTCCTCTGTTTCCTCTTCCGTAATTTGAGATGTCATCAGTGATGTCACTGACCATGTCATGAATGATGCAATATGCAACGTCATCAGCAGTACATTACAGGGGCGCGAGTTATAGTTAGCTGAACTAACTATAACGGGGAATTTCTATGGTTTAGTACGAGAGAAATGTCCAACTAACTATAATGTCCCTGAAACCTGTGGTTTTTTCAGTGAATTTCTAAGGTTTTTTTTTAAATGCTAATTTCTAACTATAACGTGCCTGAAACCTTTGTTTTTTTCAGTGAGTTTCAAAGGTTTTTTTGTAAATGCTAATTTTGAATTATAATGTGCATTAAACCTATATTTTTTGCAGTAATTTTGTATTTTTTTGTGATATTTTGTAACTTTAATAACCTAAAAATAGTTTAAAAAACATTTTATGCTTGTTAATAAAATATTATAATGTCTTCAGTTTTCTTAAATATTTAATATATATTTTTTTTTTAGAAAAAAGTGGAGTCGCGCACCCACTGTGTACCTATCTCGGTGGGTGTGTGGAGTCAAACCGGTATAATGGTAAAGTCGTGAAGGATGCGCTTTTCAGCCAGCCCACTCTGCTCACGCTTACAGGGAAGGAACTACACCACTACATGTCCCAGGTCTTCCCTGTAGTGATCTGCTGATCACAGGTCTAGTTGTCAGCATGCCCCAGCCACTCCCTCAAGGCTGGTTTACACCCACACCACACCCATGCAGCACAAGCGTCACAGGACATGTGACCCTGCCAATAAAAAGGGCCGGGCACACGTGCTCGATGCCATTTCCACTCTATTTCTGGGTGTATCCATGTGGTTATTATGTTGGTGGCAGCCAAGGTACTTTGGCCGACATGGGCCTCTAGCAACTTGGCGATGACTTGAGGTGCACAGAGTTGGTGCCAGATGAAGCACTTTGCCCGACCCTGGCCTCCTGCCACATGGTGATGACTTGAGGTGCACAGAGTTGGTGCCAGCCGAAGCACTTTGCCTGACACTGGCCTCCTGCCACATGGCGATGACTTGAGGTGCACAGAGTTGGTGGCAGCCGAGGCATTTTGGCTGACACAGGCCTCCCGCCATGTGGCAATGACTTGAGCTGCGCTGAGTTAGTGCCACCAGAGCCAGAGCTGAGCGGGTGTACAGCCTGCAATGATGTGTAGGCCTCGATACACCATCCTGGCAATCAAGACCGGATTTGAATTATGAGCTCGGCTGGACCGCGTGAACGCCAAAGGCAGCTGGCTGTACAGACATGACTCCTCGGCGCAGAGCAGCAGGATGCGCTGGGGGCCTGTGCCGCGGAATCCAGCGACAGCTGAGGAGGTTGCTGCGGCACGTGGTGGGCCCTCTTGGAGATACGCCGATGGCTGCAAATGAACCTTGAGGTCTGGGTCGCAGGGTCGGGCAGTCATCGGTGGGTGGCGGACTGGTCTGGGAATCAGGGCTGGGATGCTTGTGAAAGATGTAGGAATCATGCACACTGCCTGAGAAGTTTGCGACTACATTGGTGTACAGGGCCCGGTGGTCCGGTTTGCCTGCACATTGTTGGAATGCGTGTTGTTTCTGTTGCGGTGATTGTGTGCAGTGTCAGCAGGGGGCACAAGTAGTACATGTGTGCAGTCAATTGCCCCCAACACGTGCAGGACGCCTGCTATGGCGTGGTTCCCTTGCTTGGTCTCTAGCTGTTCCTGCGCAGTGTGGGTGAAGTGAACATGCAGGTGTATCAAGCTGAAACGCACAGTAGTAAGTTTAGGATTTTGTCTTAAGTTAGTTCTGTGAATCGGGCCCTATGTCTCAGCGCTGGGATGCCCGCAGGGTTGCAGTGTGCTCTACAAATACCAAAAATAAATAAAATAAATGTATAAGTGCTTGTGTTTTGGCACAGTGATTAAATAATGACATGGAACTGACTGGGTGATTGGAGGAGTGCATGGGTGACAAGTAGATGGCTGGACTGCATCAGTAGTGCTCAGGGGATTGTAGCAGTTTATGTGTTAGTTACTGGGCCATTGCATGAGTACATGGGGAGTGACTGAATGATTAGGGTACTGCAAGGAGAGTGCATGGTGAATTTAAACGTGCTTATGTTTTGGGGCAGTGATTAGATAAGGACATGGAACTGGCTGGGTGATTGGAGGAGTGCATGGGTTTGGACAAGGAGATGGCTGGACTGCATCAGTAGTGCTCAGGGGATTGTAGCAGTTTATGTGTTAGTGACTGGGCCATTGCATGAGTACATGGGTAGTGACTGGATGATTACAGTACTGCAACGAAAGTGCATGGTAAATTTATAAGTGCTTAGGTTTTGGCAGAGTGATTGGATAAGTACATGGAACTGGCTGGGTGATTGGAGGAGTGCATGGATAGTGACAGGGCAGTACCTGGACTGCAAGGGTAGTGCTCAGGGTATTTTATCAGTGCATGAGTTAGTGCTCGGGCCTTGCATGAGTGCATGGGTAGTGACTGGATGATTAGAGTGCTGCAAAGAGAGTTCATAGTGAATTTATAAGTGCTTGGGTTTTGGCGGAGTGATTGTATAAGTACACACATGTCAATCAGGCCTGCCCCCTCCCTTCACCACTGTGCAAGCGCTCCCCCAGGCGGGTTTTAAGTTGGAGGATTAATTCCCCTTGAATCCTGAGGGTCCCTGGGGGCAAACTAGCCCATCAGTTACCTCCAGTAAGCGCCACAGAGCTGTGTTGCAGAGAGGTGATCCAAGGCCATGCTCTTTTCTTACACCTCTCTGCAATGCAGCTCTGTGGTGCTTACTGGAGGTAACTGGTGGGCTAGTTGAACCCAAGGGACCCTCAGGATTCGAGGAGATCTAATCCCCCAACTTACAGTGCGCCAGAAGGCCCATTTGCACAGTGGTGAAGGGAAGTGGTGGGGCCTGATGTGACAAGTGTGCAAACACGCCCTGTGGTTTTTTTCAAGGGGGATTAAGTCCCCTTGAATCCTGAGGGTCTCTGGGGCCCAACTAGCCCACCAGGTACCTCCAGTAAGCATCGCATAGCTACGTTGCAGAGAAGTGGCCTGAGGTCACACCCCTTTTTACACCTCTCAGCAACGCAACTCTGTTGCATTTACTGAAGGTAGCTGGTGGGCTAGTTGGCCCTCAGGGACCCTCTGAATACAAGGGGACTTAACCCCCCAACTTAAAACAAGCCATGGAGCGCGTTTGCACACTTGTTACATCATGCCTGGCTGCCTATCTTTACCACTGTGTAAATGCGCCACGTGGTTCGTTTTTAGTTGGGGGATTAATTCTCCTTGAATCCTGAGGGTCCTTCGGGGCCAACGAGCCCACCAGGAACTTCCAATAAGCGCCACAGGACTGCGTTGCAGAGAGGTGGTCCGTTCCCACGCCCCTTTTCACACCTCTCTGCAACGCAACTCTGTGGCACTTACTGGAGATACCTGGTGGGCTAGTAGGCCCCAGGGACCCTCAGGATTCAAGGGGTCTTAATCCCCCAACTTAAAACGTGCCACAGAGCGCGTTTGCACACTTGTCACATCATGCCCCGCCCCCTGCCTTCAATACTGTGCAAACACAGCATGTGGCTCATTGTAAATTGGGGGATTAAGTCTCCTTAAATCATGAGGGTCCCTGGGATCCAACTAGTCCACTAGTAAGCACCACAGAGCTGCATTGCAGAGAGGTGTAAAAAGGGGCATGGCATCAGACCACCTCTCTGCAACGCAGCCCTGTGGCGCTTACTAGAGGTACCTGGTAGGCTAGTTGGCTCCCAAGGACCCTCAGGATTGAAGGAGAATTAATCCCCCAACATAAAATGCAACATAGGTGGCTTTTGCACAGTGGTGCAAGGAGGGGGGGCGGCCTGATGTGACAAGTGTCAGGGGTTTAAGTCCCCTTGAATTGTGAGGGTCAATGGGTCCAACTAGCCCACCAGGTACCTCCAGTAACCGCCACAGGGATGTGTTGCAGAGAAGTGGTCCGAGGCCACGCCCCTTTTTACACCTCTCTACAAGGCAACTCTTTGGCGCTTACTGGAGGTACCTGGTGGGCTAGTTGGCCCCCAGGGACCCTCAGTATTCAAGGGAACTTAATCCCCTAACTTAAAACACGCCACAGGATGTGTTTGCACACATGTCACATCAGGCCTTGCCCCCTTCCTTCACCACTGTGCAAACACACCCGGTGGTGCCTTTTAAGTTGGGGGATTAAGTCCCCTTCAATCCTGAGGGTCGCTGGGGTCCAACTAGTCCACCAGGTACCTCCAGTAAGCGCCACAGAGCTGCTTTGCAGAGAGGTGAAGAAAGGGGCATGGCCTCGGACCACCTCTCTCTGCAACGCAGCCCTGTGGCGCTAACTGAAGATACCTAGTGGGATAGTTGGCTCCCAGGGACCCTCAGGATTGAAGGGGACCATGGGTGGAGCCCGAATTCCCCCACGGTTCCGCCGGGAGCCAGCACTGCCTAATACAAGTATTGTATGTGACAAACCTTCGATGTCTTGTACTATAACAGATATTAAGAACACTGCTTTACTGTTGTCAAATTGCTGCGAATGAGGAGGATCCAATAACGGTTTACAATCTATTACAAGAACTTGAGTTACACCATGACCTTAGTGAGGACAGTGGACTTAAAGTTAAATCACATTGGACTCCACAGCTATATAGTGGTAATACCATTGATTTGTTCTACAAAGCTGTATTAGCTGATATTGATAAATAGCAAGATAATAGGAGTACATATAAGAACTACAGCTTTAAAGATAACCTGTCCCCCCAAAAAAAGGTAGCTTTGTATGACCTGCCACAAGATCAGAGCATCATGGTTCGTGAAGCAGAGAACTGATTATGATAATGAGATTCTTGAGCAACTTGGAGACAACAAGTGTTACAGCAAACTGACTAGTAGTCCAATATTTGAAATCCCCTGTGTTATTATGGACACTTGAAGGACTGGCGTGAGCAGGAACTTATAAGTAAGATGAGTATACATTTCTAGAGGTAGATCGACTTAGGTTTCCCTGTTTGTACACCTTGCCTAAGGTGCACAAAAAACTGCAATTTCCCCCAGGTAGACCAATTATATCAGGGATACGGGGGCCTACAGAGAAACTTTCCCAATATGTTGTTGTCTACATGCGACCACATGTGTCTAACTTACCTTCGTTTATACAAGATACAAAACATCTGTTGAACATGTGTGATGTGAAGTGGGAATCTGGTATGATTCTAGTATTGTTTGATGTTGTCTCACTTTACACCAATATTGAACATGATAAGGGACTGCATGCCCTAGGATATGTTCTAGACAAACGGCCAGTGGAGTGTATGTCTCATTCTGACATGATGATTGAAATGTCTAGATTAATACTTAGTAACAACATCTTCCTCTTTAATGGTGATTGGTATAAGCAACTGTGTGGTACTGCGATGGGATCCAGATTTTCACCGTCTTTTGGGAACCCTTTTATGGGTGGGTTTGAGGCAGTGCACATCCGTGGACCTCACAGCCAAGAATGGACAGATGACATACACTATTGGTGTCGTTTTATCGACAATTGTATAATGATCTGGACAGGTTCATCACAGAAATTGGATACATTTTTTGAATTCCTAAATAATAATGAACATAACATTAAGTTTACTATGACTAAGAGTACGACAGAGCTAGTGTTTTTGGATGTGGAGCTGTATATTACAGGAGATAATATCCAAAGTCGCATGCACGGCCAGCCAACCTCATGTAACTCTGTGCTACATGCGGATAGTGTTCACCCCAAGAGTCAAATAACTCTATTCCTTATGACGAGATGCTATGGCCCTGTAGATATTGTAGTCAGGAACATACTTTTGACCAGAATTTGAAAGACATCAGAGAACGTTTTCTTAAAAGAGGTTATGATAAAGATGTGGTGATCAAAGCGGAGACTAGGGCACGGAACTTGAGAGGTATTGACACTTTGAAAGATAGAGTTGATACGAACAAGGGAAACAAGGTTGATACTGTAAGATTGATTACGAATTATCATCCCCACTCCCACAAGTTGTATAATATACTTAAGAAGCACTGGCCACTATTGAGAATGGACAAGGATCTGCAGAGCTTTGTTAAGGAGTATCCCAGCATTACATATAAGAGAGAAAACTCAATACAAGGGATCATTAGTCCAAGCTATCCACCTACATTAAGATCTGAAACTTGGTTCCATACCCTGATTAATGGATCATACAAATGTTGCCGTTGCAGCATGTGTAAGCTAGCTGTTGATGGCATTAAGGAGTCTAGCTTCAATGGCTCCCTTACTTTTAACATCAAGAATCACATAGACTGAATGACAAGGTATGTAGTATATGTATTTATTTGTAATTGTGAGATGATTTATGTTGGGAGCACCATTTGATCTATGAGGGAGAGAATCATGGAACATTTTAGAGCAGTAAGACAAAGAGATACGAGATGTCCACTGGTACAGCATATGAGTGAATGTACTGCCCAGGGTAAACATCTGCAATTCAGATTCCATGGCTTACAAACGACACCCATTGACCATAGAGGGGGCAATAGAGAGTTGAGATTGCGGCAGAATGAAGCACGCTAGATAATGACATTAAACTCTGTGCAGCGTGGACTCAATATAGATCATGAGATACAATATTTTCTGGGCACTTAATATGGATACTGCAAGGTTAAACATTAACAAACTGTTTATGATGTTATGTTTTGTAACATACAACTCTTGAATATGTATCAGCTGTTGTTTCATGATACATTGAGAGAGGAAAGATGTGTTGTGTATCCCTGCTTATGATGTTGTGTTTTGAAACATACAACTGTTGAGTATGTATCAACTGCTGATTCATGATACATTGAGAAAGGAATGATGTGTTGTGTACCCCCCGTTAATGTACATTTTATGTATACATCTGTATTCTGCTCAGCTTGTTTTTAGAACCCTTAATTGTGGTTTTATGTGGTTGTCTTACTTTTTACATGGAAACATACTTGAATTTGACTATTTGGATGTTCTAAGAGAATTAGCTCACCATTTGGGTTACACTTGAAATTAGTGGCCCTGCTACTGAATAGGGATCTTCAGAATGTATTTTTGATAGGAGGGATTTGAACAGTAGGTTGTGGTTACTTTGTGTACATACAGTTTTTTATGAGAGCCAGTTATGATACTTATATTTGGAATTTTGGAATTCATGTGGAGTTAATATTTATTTATATATTTATTTTTATATGAATTTCTGCTCTCATTATGAAGAGATTTAAATTGGTTTGGATTTCTTAAGATTTTTTAATAGGAGGAGAGACATCTCTTTAATTGACAGGAAATGGTGTATATGTTCACAACGTTTATCCTTATCTGTTAAAAATACTGGTGTTTTAATAGATGATAGTGTGTGCGACAGTGACAGCAATAACATTGTTTGTGAATATACATCATAGTCAATGGCCCCGAATCACATCTTGCGAGTTATATTGAACTCCGGGTTTCGTTATGAAATCCTTGGCGGCCTTCTTGTGTAAGGTCAGTATTGCAACTGTTAGCGTTTTTTCTCTTGGTAGAATAGGTGCCTTTTATGTGGGTAGAGGAAGTGTATTCTGTATAGTAACACTTAAGCATATTCTAAAATATGCATGGTATGATCCTTGGAGTGGACTATATAAGAGAGAGACTTAAGATGCCGCCCAAGCAAGATGCTGGTGAAACGAGTGGGGAGTACTCTCTGCTGCTCGGGTGAGTACTTTCTGTAGAAAATGTGTGTAACAGCTGGCAAAAGTGTATTTGATAATTGGTGCAAGCGGGACGGGACCTGAGATTTATTTGAGACTTGGTCCGTGTGGCTGGACGTATGCCTTATCGATATTTAAATGCACCTGATAATACGTAAGGGGATTGAAGGCTCAATGGCGATCTGGTCAGTATTGTAAGGACAGCTGTTAAGCGGGTTTTTTCACTACTGGTGCGAATGTGATGCTAAGTGTGTTTGGACACACGTTTTGATGTTTATTTATATGTCCCCGATAGATATGTAGTGGGAACTGAGATCCGATTGGGACCTGGCTTGTGTATGTATACTATGGATAAGGATAATAATGCCTTATGGGGAACTTATGCTAATAACTATGATTCTGGTGTTTTGGTAATGGTGGATACGAATTATATACTAAGAGTGATTTATGAAAATGACATTGATGAGGACAGTTTAGATTATTCTTTAACTGGCGAACATGAAGTGTGCATCTTTGTGATGTGATTGTGCAAGATAAGATATCTACTAGTATATGCTGATTTGGATCTCAATATGTGGTCTCCACACATAAATAATGACATGAGACCGACTTTTTCTTGATGCATCTGTAATATTTACAGGTCAGAAAAGACCTATTGTGGTTACTTATTGTCTTGGATGGAGGACTTAAGAAGACTTACGGTAAGGTTTTTTGGCAACTAGCAAGAGTGTTACAGTTTGGAAAAAATGGGGAATGCACTAAGCACTTCAGTATCACACGTGGGCTAAGATAGGGTTGCACTCTTGGGCCTCTTCTATTTTCACTTTACATCAATGGGGTTGACTCATTACTACAAAACTTAAGTGTCGATGCCCCTAAGGTCGGTAAGCGGGTCACCCCACTATTATTGTACGCCGATGACGCTAGCCTAATTTCTAGGACAGCAAACGGCCTACAATTATTGATGGATAATTTTACTAATTTTATGATGGAAAAGCACTTAAAATCAATTTGAGTAAAACCTTAGTTATGTCATGTGGGAAAAGAAATACTAAGAATAAAATACATTACATCAATGGCATACTAATAGAGCAAACGTTTTCTTTTTCGCACTTAGGGATTCTTTTTAATAGTAAGGGTTTGCGGAACGCACACATACATTTATGTAAAATGAAATTCGTGAAATCGGGCGAGGCCATTTTTAGATTTTCCTAAAAATTGGTAAAAAAACGGTGCAGGAAATCCTAAAATTATATGGGGCAAAGTGCATTACCAGGAATTGTTACGGGGGAGCCCTTTGGGGCTCGGCAGATACTTCCCCGTTACAAACCCTGGAAGTTTTTTTTTTAAGAAGATTGTTAGCCGTACCGGCCTTTACAGCCACTATCATATTACATAAGGAGAGTGGAGACTGATACACTATATATTTTCGAGCTGATTAGCGTAGCCGCCTTAACTTTGTGGCATCGCATTTGGACTAGGGAAGAGACACATTTTACAAGGCATATTATTTTGGATTGTCTGTCCCCATACCACTGTAAGAAAATAACATGGCTAAGCTATATTTGTGGTCTTTTAAACGAATGTAATTTGGCTGTAAATTTGAAGAGCCCTAAAGATATATAAAACTTTAGTATAACAGAACCAAAAAAGAGGCTCCTCACCATCAGGGCTTCGTTAAGGGATGCTGCCTCGAGCGCTAAATCATCCATATCTTTTTATCTTGAAGGGCCAATATCAATGGGTATTCAGCCATGTATTAATATTATAACCAATGTTCAGCACATATTTTATTTAACTAGATTAAGGTTGAATACGCTCCACTACCTTTTTGCATTCCCCAAGAGGGGTAAGTGGTGCGCTAACTTACAAACTGCCCGTGTGATGGTAGGTCTTTACAGAGTACCCCTCACCTTTTGCTTTTTTGTAATTTTTATAAAGGTATTAGAAAAACTTTTCTTCGTTCTATTTTTGGAGTAAGTACTCTGTATTCCTTCTAAGCTGCTTTTAATCATATTCGTAAATTTTAGAATGTATCAATCTATAATGCAGTAATTTGTTTTATATTATTGGTTACTAAACAAAGGAAGGATCTTGTACATCTGGAAAATCTGAATTATGAAACGGAAGAGATTGTATTTGATGAAAAAAATGTTTAAACAGTGGGGCGTATTCTCAAGGACTTATCGCTGAGTTATCGTCACTTTAGCGCAGCAAAAGTGGCGAAAGAATTATCATCCTATTCTCAACCTGGTGAAAACTGCCGATATCCCCAGTTTTCCAGCGATAGCTTCCACAAAAAAGTTATTGCCACGAATGAGAGCAACAACTAACGCTAATGATATGCAGAGTAGGCGTTCCCATGCAAAAAACCATGAAAACACCACTTCCCGATATTTTCCATGACCAGCCAAATCTGCGATGTGATCCAAAAACAGGCAATAAGCTGCATTAGCAGTAAGAACTTAACATCTGCCTTTTATTGGTGTAAAGCAGGAGGACTACCTACAGTATGAAAGGGAGCCCAGAGCCACATCTGAAGTCCAACACATGTCTTAGAGCTACTGATCATGCAGCTCTGACTCCCAAGAAGGCCACAACACGCACCGCCACCACCCCCAGGACCTCCTCCCCAGACCACCCCCCTACTACCACCGAGGCGGTGCAGAACAGGTCAGCAGACCTTCCCAAAACAGCATGGCCCCTCAGCCACACAATAGCTGAATGTTGGGAGAGGTGGGAAACAAGTATGTGTGAAGGAGGCAAGTCACCAATCAATAACAATGCACACAATGCTAAGTGTAGCGGTGGATGTGCTGGACAGACTTCACTATACAGAGCACAGACCTCTCCATGTGTACATATACTGCTGGTGCTTGTAGTGTTGTTGACAGTGGACGCAACCATGTTACCTCAGGCAGTGGGGAAGATCTTGGTCATGTAACTGTGTTCCCTCGCCTGTAAGCGGAAGCGGAAGCGGAGTGGGCTGGTCCTACGTATACCACTCCAGTGTAGGAGTGTGAATAAATAGACCGGGGCTCTGGGTGTGGTTCAATTCTGGGAAGGCCAGCGCGTCTGCCAGAGCGTCAGCCCTCACCCTGCCATAAGTCCACCGCAATGACCGCTGGCCTCCTCAACACAGGCCCCCTGCGAACCCAGCGGCACAGCAACGCAGCGTTATGTCTGTACAGACTACTGCCTTCGATGTACACTGTGGACAGCAGGGTTCACAATTCAGATTGAATCGCGATTGCAACCTATCTTGCAGGACCCAAGCTGCTGCAAGATAGGTTCCAATGGTATGAACCTACACGTACCCTCCATTCTTCTTCTGCTAGCCTTGCCAGGATTCCCAGGATAAAGAAAGTAAACCTTGGGGGGAAGAGCTTTTAGCGTGGCAGCAGCCTGGTTCTGGAACCATCTTCCCCTGGAAATCAGGAGTATACAGAGTCTGATGTTGTTCCGCAAGAGAGTTAAGACCTGGCTCTTCCCTAAAGTTTGAAAATCGTGATTCTTCTCAGTGATATGATTTCTCAATGTAGTCTGCCTCTCTTATACTTAGCAGTTTCTTTCCCGGTTCTTCACTATGTCTCAGTTCCAGGATGCCCGCAGGGTTGCAGTGCGCTCTACAAATACCAAAAATAAATAAAATAAATTTATAAGTGCTTGTGTTTTGGAAAAGTGATTAAATAAGGACATGGAACTGACTGGGTGATTGGAGGAGTGCATGGGTAGTGACAAGTAGAAGGCTGGACTGCATCAGAAGTGCTCAGGGGACTGCAGCAGTGCATGTGTTAGTGCCTGGGTCATTGCATGAGTACACAGCTAGTGACTGGATGATTAGAGTGCTGCAAGGAGAGTGAATGGTGAATTTATAAGTGCTTGTGTTATGTTGCAGTGATTAGATAAGGACATGGACCTGGCTGGGTGATTGGAAGAGTGCATGGGTAGTGACAAGGAGATGGCTGGACTGCATCAGTAGTGCTCAGGGGATGGTAGGAGTGCATGTGTTAGTGTCTGGGTCCCTGGGATTCAACCCAAGAACTATCGTGACGATGGAGGACTAGGAGCAGGGACCTAATACGGCAACAGCCTAACAAAACTGACAGAAGAACTTCTGCTCCTGGAAAATTGAACTTTCTGTATTTTGGATACTGCAAAAATTGGAAATCACAATAATTTACGCCATATATGTAAAACTAGCCTTGAGAAAGCCCCGGTGCAAATCGCCAAGAGGGGGCGAAACACGTGTCGGCTGTCCATGCTCTACAAAAAATAATAAAGATATCCTATTGCAATCAGAAATAGTTCTGTCCTCTGTATGACAACTTGAATGAACGGATATTAATCCTGATATGAACTCTTGTGATTTTCTATGGAGTACACACTCACCACTTCTCAAACCTGTATTTCTACATGAAGCCCAAGAGGTCCAGAGCTTCGAGTGTGTCTCCATTCACCTACAAAAACAGCTTATCTAAGCGTTGTTCAAGCCTTAGAATCCCTGGACCTTTGCTACCTTGCCCACATATACTGCAGGTGCTTGTAGTGTTGTGGAAAGTGGACGCAACCATGTTACCTCAGGCAGTGGGGAAGATCTTGGTCATGTAGCTGTGTTCCCCCCTGTAAGCGGAAGCGGAGTGGGCTGGTCCTACGTATACCACTCCAGTGTAGGAGTGTGAATAAATAAACCGGGCTCTGGGTGTGGTTCAATTCTGGGAAGGCCAACGCATCTGCCAGAGCGTCAGCCTTCACCCTGCCATGAGGCCACCGCAATGACCGCTGGCCTCCTCAACACAGGCCCCCTACAAACCCAGTGGCACAGCAACTCAGCGTTATGTCTTTACAGACTACTGCCTTGTACACTGTGGACAGCAGGGTTCGCAATTCAGATTGAGTCATGATTGAAACCTATCTTGCAGGACCCAAGCTGCTGCAAGATAGGTTTCAATGGTATGAACCTACACGTACCCTCCGTTCTTCTTCTGCTAGCCTTGCCAGGATTCCCAGGATAAAGAAAGTAACCCTGTGGGTAAGAGCTTTTAGCGTGGCAGCAGCCTGCTTCTGGAACCATCTTCCCCTGAAAATCAAGAGTATACAGAGTCTGACGTTGTTCCGCAAGAGAGTTAAGACCTGGCTCTTCCCTAAAGTTTGAAAATCGTGAATCTTCTCAGTGATACGATTTCTCAATGTAGTCTGCCTCTCCTATACTTAGCAGTTTCTTTCCCAGTTCTTCACTATGTATCAGCGCCAGGATGCCCGCAGGGTTGCAGTGCGCTCTACAAATACCAAAAATAAATGAAATACATTTATAAGTGCTTGTGTTTTGGCAAAGTGATTAAAGTAGGACATGGAACTGACTGGGTGATTGGAGGAGTGCATGAGTGACAAGTAGATGGCTGGACTGCATCAGAAGTGCTCAGGGGATTGCAGCAGTGCATGTGTTAGTGCCTGGGTCATTGCATGAGTACACGGGTAGTGACTGGATGCTTAGAGTGTTGCAAGGAGAGTGAATAGGGAATTTATAAGTGCTTGTGTTTTGGGCAGTGATTAGATAAGGTCATGGAACTGGCTGGGTGATTGGAGGAGTGAATGGGTAGTGACAAGGAGATGGCCGGACCTCATCAGTAGTGCTCAGGGGATTTTAGCAGTTTATGTGTTAGTGACTGGGCCATTGTATGAGTACATGGGTAGTGACTGGATGATTAGGGTACCGCAAGGAGAGTGCATGGTGAATTTATACGTGCTTATGTTTTGGGGCAGTGATTAGATAAGGACATGGAACTGGCTGGGTGATTGGAGGAGTGCATGGGTAGTGACAAGGAGATGGCTGGTCTGCATCAGTAATGCTCAGGGGATTGTAGCATTGCATGTGTTAGTGCCCGGGTCATTGCATGAGTACATGGGTAGTGACTGAATGATTAGAGTACTGCAAGGAGGGTGCATGGTGAATTTATAAGTGCTTAGGTTTTGGCAGAGTGAATGGATATGTACACGGAACTGGCTGGGTGATTGGAGGAGTGCATGGTTAGTGACAGGGTGGTAGCTGGACTGCAAGGATAGTGCTCAGGGTATTTTATCAGTGCATGATTTAGTGCTCGGGGCATTGCATGAGTGCATGGGTAGTAACTGAATGATTAGAGTGCTGCAAAGAGAGTTCAAAGTGAATTTATAAGTGCTTGGGTTTTGGCGGAGTGATTGTATAAGTACACACATGTCACATCAGGCCTGCCCCCTCCCTTCACCACTGTGCAAGCGCTCCCCCCGGCTGGTTTTAAGTTGGGGGATTAATTCCCCTTGAATCCTGAGGGTCCTGGGGGCAAACTAGCCCACCAGTTACCTCCAGTAAGCGCCACAGAGCTGTGTTGCAGAGATGTCATCCAAGACCATGACCTTTTTTACACTTCTCTGCAATGCAGCTCTTTGGCGCTTACTGGAGGTAACTGGTGGGCTAGTTGAACCCAAGGGACCCTTAGGATTCAAGGAGACCTAATCCCCCAACTTACAGTGCGCCAGAGGGCCCATTTGCACAGTGGTGAAGGGAAGTGGTGGGGCCTGATGTGACAAGTGTGCAAACACGCCCTGTGGTTTTTTTCAAGTTGGGGGATTAAGTCCCCTTGAATTCTGAGGGAGCTACGTTTCACCCCTTTTTACACCTCTCAGCAACGCAACTCTGTTGCATTTACTGAAGGTAGCTGATGAGCTAGTTGGCCCCCAGGGACCCTCAGAATACAAGGGGACTTAACCCCCCAACTTAAAACACGCCATGCAGCGCGTATGCACACTTGTTACATCAGGTCCGGTTGCCTGCCTTCACCACTGTGTAAACGCGCCACGTGGCTCGTTTTCAGTTGGGGGATTAATTCTCCTTGAATCCTGAGGGTCCTTCGGGGCCAACTAGCCCACCAGGAACTTCCAATAAGCGTCACAGGACTGCGTTGTAGAGAGGTGATCCGTTCCCACGCCCCTTTTCACACCTCTCTGCAATGCAACTCTGTGGCACTTACTGGAGATACCTCGTGGGCTAGTAGGCCCCAGGGACCCTCAAGATTCAAGGGGTCTTATTCCCCCAACTTAAAACGTGCCACAGAGCGCGTTTGCACACTTGTCACATCATGCCCCCCCTGCCTTCAATACTGTGCAAACACAGCATGCAGCTCATTTTAAATTGGGAGATTAAGTCTCCTTAAATCCTGAGGGCCCCTGGGATCCAACTAGCCCACTAGGTATCTCCAGTAAGCGCCACAGAGTTGCACTGCAGAGGGGCATGGCATCGGACCACCTCTCTGCAACGCAGCCCTGTGGCACTTACTAGAGGTGCCTGCTGGGCTAGTTGGCTCCCAGGGACCCTCAGGATTGAAGGAGAATTAATACCCCAACATAAAATGCACCATAGGGTGCATTTGCACAGTGGTGCAGTGAGGGGGGGCCTGATGTGACAAGTGTGCAAAAGTGCTCTGAGGCGTGTTTTAAGTCAGGGGTTTAATTCCCCTTGAATTGTGAGGGCCAATGGGGCCAACTAGCCCACCAAGAACCTCCAGTAACTGCCACAGGGATGTGTTGCAGAGTAGTGGTCCGAGGCCACGCCTCTTTTTACACATCTCTACAAGGCAGCTCTTTGGCGCTTACTGGAGGTACCTGGTAAGCTAGTTGGCCCCCAGGGACCCTCAGGATTCGAGGGGACTTAATCCCCTACCTCAAAACACGCCACAGGATGTGTTTGCACACATGTCACATCAGGCCTTGCCCCCTCCCTTCACCACTGTGCAAACACACCCCGTGGTGCCTTTTAAGTTGTAGGATTAGGTCCCCTTCAATCCTGAGGGTCGCTGGGGTCCAACCAGCCCACCAGGTATCTCCAGTAAGCACCGCATAGCTACTTTGCACCCCTTTTTAAACCTCTCAGCAACGCAACTCTGTTGCATTTACTGAAGGTAGCTGGTGAGCTAGTTGGCCCCCAGGGACCCTCAGAATACAAGGGGACCTAACCCCCCAACTTAAAACACGCCATGGAGCGCATTTGCACACTTGTTACATCAGGCCTGGTTGCCTGCCTTCCCCACTGTGTAAATGCGCCACATGGCTCGTTTTTAGTTGGGGGATTAATTCTCCTTGAATCCTGAGGGTCCTTCGGGGCCAACTAGCCCACCAGGAACTTCCAATAAGCGCCACAGGACTGCGTTGCAGAGAGGTGGTCCGTTCCCACGCCCCTTTTCACAACTCTGTGGCACTTACTGGAGATACCAGGTGGGCTAGTAGGCCCCCAGGGACCCTCAGGATTCAAGGGGTCTTATTCCCCCAACTTAAAACGTGCCACATAGCGCGTTTGCACACTTGTCACATCATGCCCCGCCCCCTGCCTTCAATACTGTGCAAACACAGCATGTGGCTCATTTTAAATTGGGGGATTAAGTCTCCGTAAATCCAGAGGGTCCCTGGGATCCAACTAGCCCACTAGGTATCTCCAGTAAGTGCCACAGAGCTGCATTGCAGAGGGGCATGGCATCAGACCACCTCTCTGCAACGCAGCCCTGTGGCGCTTACTAGAGGAACGTGCTGGCCTAGTTGGCTCCCAGGGACCCTCAGGATTGAAGGAGAATTAATCCCCCAACATAAAATGCACCATAGGGTGCGTTTGCACAGTGGTGCAGGGAGGGGGAGCCTGATGTGACAAGTGTGCAAACGTGCCCTGAGGTGTGTTTTAAGTCAGGGGTTTAAGTCCCCTTGAATTGTGAGAGTCAATGGGGCCAACTAGCCCACCAGGAACCTCCAGTAACCACCACAGGGATGTGTTGGAGAGAAGTGATCCGAGGCCACGCCTCTTTTTACACCTCTCTACAAGGCAGCTCTTTGGCGCTTACTGGAGGTACCTGGTAAGCTAGTTGGCCCCCAGGGACCCGCAGAATTCAAGTGGACTTAATCCCCTAACTTAAAACACGCCACAGGATGTGTTTGCACACATGTCACATCAGGCCTTGCCACCTCCCTTCACCACTGTGCAAACACACCCCGTGGTGCCTTTTAAGTTGGTGTATTAAGTCCCCTTCAATCCTGAGCGTCGCTGGGGTCCAACTAGCCCACCAGGTACCTCCAGTAATCGCCACAGAGCTGCTTTGCAGAGAGGTGTAGAAAGGGGCATGGCCTCGGAACACCTCTATGCAACGCAGCCCTGCGGCGCTTACTGGAGGTACCTGGTGGGCTAGTTGGCTCTCAGGGACCCGCAGGATTGAAGGGGACCGTAGGTGGAGCCCGAATTCCCCCGCGGTTCCGCCGGCACCCCACCTCTTGCGGGAGCCAGCACTGCCTAATACAAGTATTGTATGTGACAAACCATCGATGTCTTGTACTATAACATATATTAAGAACACTGCTTTACTGTTGTCAATTACTGAGAATGAGGAGGATCCAATAACAGTTTACAATCTATTACAAGAACTTGAGTTACACCATGACCTTAGTGAGGACAGTGGACTTATAAATCACGTTGGACTCCACAGCTATATAGTGGTAATAGCATTGATTTGTTCTACAAAGCAGTATTATCTGAAATTGATAAATAGCAAGATGATTGGAGTACATATAAGAACACAAGTCAAAAAAGTCAATTCCCATTGGGCAGATGAACATTAATACCACAGTACTCACAAACACTGACCTCACTAATACATAAACATGACAAAGAAGCAATGAAAAATGAAAATTCAAAGACGTGAAAACACTGTAATAGGATCAAAACATTAATACAATTTATTGACATACATCATGTTAATTAAAAATTGGGAAACACACACAGGACGTGACAATAATAAATAAAAACATTCCAATTAAAAAAGGAGCTAGGGGAGAAGGACTAAATTCAAACACTATTATTGTGAATTTTCCTTAGTTATGTGATCCACATTCACTCCTTGAGCCTCGACGCGTTTCGGCGGTGTGAACAAAGTATGACCGCCTTCATCAGGGTATGAGTATATCTGTTTCCCAATAGTTCTGTAAATTTAAATAAGATTGGTCCAAATTATAATAATCAAACAAATCAAACATAAATTTAAAGAATACATCTTTCTAAAAAACACAATGGAGTGTCCTACTCTATCTTTATACACACATTGTAGCATTGCTTCCAACATTAAACAACACATCAATACAAGAATACAGAAAACATTACATACACCAATTTGATAGGCTTTAGCAGCATATTGACAAGATAATACAATAGGTCTCTAAATTAGAGCAGTACCTAATAATTCATTACATATACATTTCTAACATCAAGTATTTCATCCAGCCACAGCCTTTCGGCCCAAGGTATAGACATATTTACATAGGTAAATAACCCTACATAAAAAGGAGGTGGCAATAGTATGGAGCATGATACATCACCTACCTCGGGGATAAAATACTTAAGTCAGTGCGTCATAAGGGGTATGTATCCTCCTTATCCTTTCATAGGGATATTCGACCAGCGAATTATCCAAAAGTTTGCCTAAACATAGGAATAAATAGATATCTTAATTAATATAGCCAGGTACAAGTGCTCTGGTCATAGTGCTCTGGTCAGTGCTAAGATAGACCAAACTATTTAAATTGATACAATTTAGAGACCACGACGAAAAAGCGTATATTTATTTCTTCCCCCGGTCTATGACTAAGCCTCACTTTATCTCTGTTAGCCTAAGTTTGGTCCATACTGTTAGCCTAGGTTTTGTCCATATTGGAGACAAATAAAATCCAATAAACAACTTTTTGAATCATTCTTCACATCGTTTTGCAAATGCGCTCTAGAGCACTCATAAGACCAATGATAACCGGCCCCATGAGTAAGATAGGACCTTTTTTATCTGTTGCTATATATGCTTGTTTGGGGCCAATACATATAGAGAATATTGAGCCACACCCATCTTTAAAAAGAATTAACAGTTAATACACCTAAATATAACTTAATACAACTTGATACAACTTACTGAAGCTGAAAAGCGTTCAAAATTCCCAATACGTCCAGCGCTATAACTGGAGGCTGTGAATAAACACACAGGACGGGAGTACCATTAGTATCTATGGCATATTCAAAGATATTAGACAAAGACTGCTCCTTAGAAAGATATCATCTACATGCAACTTACTAATATAAAAACATGGTTGTTGCCGTAAAAATCCGACTTCCAAAGTACGTCCGAATTACGTCCGGCAATGTGGTTTAAAAGCTGTGAATTAATCAAAAAAGCGGGAATACCATGAACATATATTTCAAGTGTCGATCTAAGTAGCTCGGATATTTAGAAGAATGAAATAATGTACTTACACGAGGTAAAAAACAATGTTAGCGTAGGACGCGGTACAGTCTGAATAATTAATCGACTTGGTAGGGACACAGTGTGACTCCTGATTCCCTTCAATATGAGCAACTCGATATGGGTCTGTGTTCTGTAATTAAAGCAGATGCAGAGCGCCACCGGATTAGAGAGACGTCCAAACCCGGATTGAATAGACGAGTTAGTGCTGTGCACACCTAACCAGCCCCTCTTACCTCTAGCGTTTGCTTAACCGGCGTCCCGCGTCCGTCCTCACGTACGTGTACCCTGATGAAGGCGGTCATACTTTGTTCACACCGCCGAAACGCGTTGATGCTCAAGGAGTGAATGTGGATCACATAACTAAGGAAAATTCACAATAATAGTGTTTGAATTTAGTCCTTCTCCCCTAGCTCCTTTTTAATTGGAATGTTTTTATTTATTATTGTCACGTCCTGTGTGTCTTTCCCAATTTTTAATTAACATGATGTATGTCAATAAATTGTATTAATGTTTTGATCCTATTACAGTGTTTTCACGTCTTTGAATTTTCATTTTTCATTGCTTCTTTGTCATGTTTATGTATTAGTGAGGTCAGTGTTTGTAAGTACTGTGGTATTAATGTTCATCTGCCCAATGGGAATTGACTTTTTTGACTTGTGTCTATTGTGGTACCCTATCCCTTTGGTCTAGGGGTCCCTCTCTCTTTTATTAGAGATGTACATATAAGAACTACCGTTTTAAAGATAACCTGTCCCCCAAAGAAAAGGTAGCTTTGTACGACCTGGCACAAGAGCAGAGCATCATTGTTCGTGGAGCAGATAAAGGCGGGTGTATGGTTGTCATGAGTAGAACTGATTATGATAATGAGGTTCTTGAGCAACTTGGAGACAGCAAGTGTTACAGCAAACTGACTAGTAGTCTAATATTTGAATTCCCTTGTGTTATTATGGACACTTAAAGGACTGGTGTGAGCAGGAATTTATAAGTACGATGAGTATACATTTCTAGAGGTAGATCGACCTAGGTTTCCCTGTTTGTACACCTTGCCTAAGGTGCACAAAAGACTGCAATTTCCCCCCGGTAGACCAATTATATCAGGGATGAATGAATGAATGAGTACATGCTTGTATAGCGCATGGCTACCCGGAGGCATCCCAGCGCTTTAGACCAGAACAAGTAATCACCGATCACTGAAATAGTAAGGTCTTCAACCGTTTCCTGAAGGCAAGATGTTTAGATTCCAGCCAGATAGAATCTGGGAGCTGATTCCAAAATTTGGCTGCATGAAGTGAAAAACGTCGGCCACCCATACGTGTCCGTTTGACCCTGGGGACTATCAGCAGGTTTTTGTGGTTAGATCTGAGAGATCGAGGAATCTGATGGTGAAGAGACATGGGGCGTAGAAGGGACGGGCCATTGTCAATGGTTGATTTATGGACCATATACGGGGGCCTACAGAGAAACTTTCCCAATATGTTGTTGTCTACATGCGAAACAAGAAGTCAGAACAGTCCCTTTTACTAACTAGCAAAAAAGGATAGTGCTTACTTATATGATGCCACCATACCTCAAGGGATCTTTACATTTAGAGCCACTCTCAATAATTGTCACAAGTTATAAAGACAAAAAAGTACATAAACAAAACAATTCAGGTAAAAATTTTTGTTGATTTATTAAAAAATACACAATATAAAATATCAATAACTGTGCCACAGTACGAAGTAAAAAAAGAGTGTCAGCATCATACAGAAATGATGTACATCTCTACAATGTCTACAGTACACATTATTAAAAACAGCAAAGAAATTAATAAAAAACCAAGTTGTCGACGCAGCGTTTCGGTTTGTAAGTTGACACCTTCATCAGGACAGGGTTTTAACAAATGGACTCTATCATATATGAGTCGTGTCTTCCTCTGCTTCAATTTGAGGTAGTCAGTACTAGTTGGTCACAGGACATCAATTCAGATTCAAATGGAATATGGTATATGGAAAGAAATCTCCTTATGTCTTAATGTTGATTTGGAGTTGTCATTTCTATGGAGGAAAAGGAGCCACCGGTATGTTGGACTGCTATTCGCGCTTCCCCTTGTTTTTATTAAAGGACCGGCGAAAAAATGCAGCACATGACTGGATGTCGTCAGGCTCTTTTCTTTATAGAAGGATTCGGAAGATAGTTCATAAAAACTGCATGGGGGTGTTTTTCGCATTCACCACCCTCGCATCCGTGATTCGGCCTCCCTGCTCCTTTCCACTCCGGGTTCTTCAGGTCGTTTTTATGAACTATCTTCCGAATCCTTCTATAAAGAAAAGAGCCTGACGACATCCAGTTATGTGCTGCATTTTTTCGCCGGTCCTTTAATAAAAACAAGGGGAAGCGCGAATAGCAGTCCAACATACCGGTGGCTCCTTTTCCTCCATAGAAATGACAACTCCAAATCAACATTAAGACATAAGGAGATTTCTTTCCATATACCATATTCCATTTGAATCTGAATTGATGTCCTGTGACCAACTAGTACTGACTACCTCAAATTGAAGCAGAGGAAGACACGACTCATATATGATAGAGTCCATTTGTTAAAACCCTGTCCTGATGAAGGTGTCAACTTACAAACCGAAACGCTGCGTCGACAACTTGGTTTTTTATTAATTTCTTTGCTGTTTTTAATAATGTGTACTGTAGACATTGTAGAGATGTACATCATTTCTGTATGATGCTGACACTCTTTTTTTACTTCGTACTGTGGCACAGTTATTGATATTTTATATTGTGTATTTTTTTTAATAAATCAACAAAAATTTTTACCTGAATTGTTTTGTTTATGTACTTTTTTGTCTTTATAACTTGTGACAATTATTGAGAGTGGCTCTAAATGTAAAGATCCCTTGAGGTATGGTGGCATCATATAAGTAAGCACTATCCTTTTTTGCTAGTTAGTAAAAGGGACTGTTCTGACTTCTTGTTTTACCTTGACTCCTCGTCCCTGGAACGGATTTTGAGAGGAGACCTCCCTTTCTGTTTTTTTATTTTTTTTGTTGTCTACATGCGACCACATGTGTCTAACTTACCTTTCGTTTATACAAGATACAAAACATCTGTTGAACATGTGTTATGTGAAGTGGGAACCTGGTATGATTCTAGTATCGTTTGATGTTGTCTCACTTTACACCAATATTGAACATGATAAGGGACTGCATGCCCTAGGATATGTTCTAGACAAACAGACAGTGGAGTATATGTCTCATTCTGATATGATGATTGAAATGTCTAGATTAATACTTAGTAACAACATCTTCCTCTTTAATGGTGATTGGTATAAGCAACTGTGTGGTACTGCGATGGGATCCAGATTTGCACCGTCTTTTGGGAACCCTTTTATGGGTGGGTTTGAGGCAGTGCACATCTGTGGACCTCACAGCTGAGAATGGACAGATGACATACACTATTGGGGTTGTTTTATCGACGATTGTATAATGATCTGGACAGGTTCATCACAGAAATTGGATGTATTTTTTGAGTTCCTAAATAATAATGAACATAACATTTAGTGTACTATGACTAAGAGTACGACAGAGCTAGTGTTTTTGAATGTGGAGCTGTATATTACAGGAGATAATATCCAAAGTTGCATGCACCGCCAGCCAAACTCATGTAACTCTGTGCTACATGCGGATAGTGTTCACCCCAAGAGTCAAATTAACTCTATTCCTTATGGAGAGATGCTACGGCCCCGTAGATATTGTAGTCAGGAACATACTTTTGACTAGAATTTGAAAGACATCAGAGAACGTTTTCTTAAAAGAGGTTATGATAAAGATGTGGTGATCAAAGCGGAGACTAGGGCACGGAACTTGAGAGGTATTGACACTTTGAAAGATAGAGTTGATACGAACAAGGGAAACAAGGTCGATACTGTAAGATTGATTACGAATTATCATCCCCACTCCCACAAGTTGTATAATATACTTAAGAAGCACTGGCCACTTTTGAGAATGGACAAGGATCTACACAGCTTTGTTAAGGAGTATCCCAGCATTACATATAAGAGAGGAAACTCAATACGAGGTATCATTAGTCCAAGTTATCCATCTATATTGAGATCTGAAACTTGGTTCCATACCCTGATTAATGGCTCATACAAATGTGGCTGTTGCAGCATGTGTAAGCTAGCTGTTGATGGCTTTATGGAGTTTAGCTTCAATGGTTCCCTTACTTTTAACATCAAGAATCACATAGACTCAATGACATTAAACACTGTGGAGTGTGGACTCAATATAGATCATGAGATGCAATATTTTCAGGGCACTTAATATGGATACTGCTAGGTTAAAGATTAACAAACTGCTTATGATGTTATGTTTTGTAACATACAACTCTTGAATATGTATCAGCTGTTGTTTCATGATATATTGAGAAAGGAAAGATGTGTTGTGTATCCCCTGCTTATGATGTTGTGTTTTAAAACATACAACTCTTGAATATGTATCAACTCCGGTTTCGTGATACATTGAGAAAGGGATGATGTGTTGTGTACCCCCTGTTAATATACATTTTATGTATACATCTGTATTCTGCTCAGCTTGTTTTTAGAACCCTTAATTGTGGTTTTATGGGGTTGCCTTACTTTTTACATGGAAACATACTTGAATTTCACTATTTCGATGTTCTAAGAGAATGAGCTCACCATTTGGGTTACACTTGAAATTAGTGGCGCTGCTACTGAATAAGGATCTTCAGAATTTATTTGTGATAGAAGGGATTTGAACAGAAGGTTGTGGTTACATTGTGTACATACAGTTTGTTATGAGAGCCAGTTATAATACTTATATAGCTATTTGGAATTTTGCAATAATGAAAAAGGACCTAACAGTGGAACCTTCTAAGGATCAGCACCTAACAAGAGGTAACCCTGTGTGATAACTAATATCCCTATATTCTACTTGGGGGATCGTGTGCACACTGGACAGCACCCACTGTAACTGTGCTAGTTCCTTATGGAACTAAATCAATTGATTATAAAAGCAAAGGTCCACCATCACATTTGACATATGATTAAACAATTTCAAAGAGTCATAGAAATCATTAAGTTCCTAAGATTGGTTTTCCTTTATTTCAAACATAGATGAGGCAGCATGTAGCCAGTTATGATACTTATATAGCTATTTGGAATTTTGGAATTCATGTGGAGTTAATATTTATTTTATATGAATTTCTGCTCTCTTTATGAAGAGATATAAAGTGGTTAGGATTTCTTACGATTTTTTATTTGGAGGAGAGACATCTCTTTAATTGACAGGAAATGGTGTATATGTTCACAACGTTTATCCTTATCCGTTAAAAATACTGGTGTTTTAATAGATGATAGTGTGTGCGACAGTGACAGCAATAAAGTTTTTTGTGAATATACATCATAGTCAATGGTCCCGAATCAGGTCTTGCGAGTTATATTGAACTCCGGGTTTCATTATGAAGTCCTTGGCGGCCATCTTGTCTAAGGTCAATATTGCAACTATTAGCGTTTTTTCTCTTGGTAGAATAGGTGCTTTTTATGTGGGTAGAGTAGGTGTATTCTGTATAGTAACACTTAAGCATATTCTGAAATATGCAGGGTATGATCCACAGAGTCGACTATATGAGAGAGAGACTTAAAATGGCGCCCAAGCTAGACGCCGGTGAAACGAGTGGGGAGTACTCTCTGCTGCTCGGGTAAGTACTTTCTGTAGAAAATGTGTGTAACAGCTGGCAAAAGTGTATTTTGATAATTGGTGCAAGCGCGATGGGACCTGAGATTTATTTGAGACTTGGTCCGTGTGGCTGGACGTATGCCTTATCGATATTTATATGCACCCGATAATACGTGAGGGGACTGAAGATTCAACAGCGATCTGGTCAGTATGGTAAAGACAGCTGTTAAAAGGGTTTTTTCAATACTGGTGCAAATGTGATGCTTAGTGTGTTTGGACACACGTTTTGATGTTTATTTATATGTCCCCGATAGATATGTAGTGGGAACTGAGATCCGATTGGGACCTGGCTTGTGTATGTATACTATTGAGAAGGATAATAATGCCTTATGGTGAACTTATGCTAATAACTATGGATGTGGTGTTTTGGTAATGGTGGATACGAATTATATACTAAGAGTGATTTATGAAAATGACATCGATGAGGACGGTTTAGATTATTCTTTAACTGGCGAACATGAAGTGTGAATCTTTGTGATGCGATTGTGCAAGATAAGAAATCTACTAGTATATGCTGATTTGGATCTCAATATGTGGTTTCCACACATAAATAATGACATTAGACCGACTTTTTCTTGATGCATCTGTATTATTTGCAGGTCAGCAAAGACCTATTGTGGTTACTTATTGTCTTGGATGGAGGACTTAAGAAGACTTACGGTAAGGTTTTTTGGCAACTATCAAGAGTGTTACAGTTTGGGAAAAATGGGGAATGCACTAAGCACTTTAGTATCACACGTGGGATTAGACAGGGTTGCACTCTTGCGCCTCTTCTATTTTAATTTTACACCAACGGGGTTGGCTCACTACTACAAAACTTAAGAGTCGATGCCCCTAAGGTCGGTAAGCGGGTCACCCCACTATTAATGTACGCCGATGACGCTGCCCTAATTTCTAGGACAGTAAATAAAGACAGGGCAACCCAATAATCCCCAAGGAACTGGGTAAATATGCGATATAGAAAAGGTACCTTGAGGAATTATTTCAACTGTTAATCAATATTTCTCATATGCCATCAATATGTGCATTCATTCAAATAAACATCGGAACCATGGTGTCCATCATTTTTCATTTATATCATATGTTATATACGCAACAAATTAAGAAAGGCAACACAAATCACACTATTACAATCAATATCTTTCTGATAGTGTGTTATACTGTTGGTACTGTATGCATTATATACATATATACATATCGTGCTCCTGAAGCCTCAGTCAGCTTATGCAACAGTCTATAAACATGAATGTTATGGTTCTAATTTGTAACCAAACAGTATACAGGCGTCGACGTTTCGGTCTTTACACAGCGATTTCCACCAAGACCATCCTCAGGACTGTATGTTGCTCAAAATATTATGTTCCACGTAGAGAAAACCTCAATCCTCATAGACTGATAGAGAAGTCTTAGCCATAGACCATCCACTGTCAAGTGTTCCTCCTCCAAGAGATAGAAACAGTTCAGACTGGCTCAATGAATGTTCGTATTTATATCGTGTCCGATTGGTGTGGTTCCAATTTCCACACTTAGCACCGAGCGGGATTCCAATTCACTCCGTCTCGTTTCGTTTCGAAACTGGAACCACACCAATCGGACACGATATAAATACGATATAAATACGAACATTCATTGAGCCAGTCTGAACTGTTTCTATCTCTTGGAGGAGGAACACTTGACACTTGACAGTGGATGGTCTATGGCTAAGACTTCTCTATCAGTATGTATATATATATATAATGCATACAGTACCAACAGTATAACACACTATCAGAAAGATATTGATTGTAATAGTGTGATTTGTGTTGCCTTTCTTAATTTGTTGCGTATATAACATATGATATAAATGAAAAATGATGGACACCATGGTTCCGATGTTTATTTGAATGAATGCACATATTGATGGCATATGAGAAATATTGATTAACAGTTGAAATAATTCCTCAAGGTACCTTTTCTATATCGCTAATTTCTAGGACAGCAAACGGCCTACAATTATTGATGGATAATTTTACTAATTTTATGATGGAAAAGCACTTAAAAATCAATTTGAGTAAAACCTTAGTTATGTCATGTGGGAAAAGGAATACTAAGAATAAAATACATTACATCAATGGCATACTAATAGAGCAAACGTTTTCTTTTTCACACTTAGGGATTCTTTTTAATAGTAAGGGTTTGCGGAACACACACATACATTTATGTAAACTGAAATTTGTTGAATCGGGCGAGGTCATTTTTAGATTTTCCCAAAAAATTGGTAAAAAAAGGTGCAGGAAATCCTAAAATTATATGGGGCAAAGTGCATTACCGGGAGTTGTTACGGGGGAGCCCTTCTGGCTCGGCAGATACTTCCCCGTTACAAAGCCTGGAAAAGAATTTTTTAATAAGGTTGTTAGCCGTACCGGCCTCTACAGCCACTATCATATTACATAAGGAGACTGATACACTATATATTTTCGATCTGATTAGCGTAGCCGCCTTAACTTTGTGGAATCGCATTTGGACTAGGGAAGAGACACATTTTACGAGGCATATTATTTTGGATTGTCTGACTCCAGACCACTGTAAGAAAACAACATGGCTAAGCTATATTTGTGGTCTTTTAAACTAATGTAATTTGGCTGTAAATTTGAAGAGCCCTGAAGATATACAAAACTTTAGTAAAACAGAACTAAAAAAGAGGCTTCTCAACATCAGGGCTCTGTAAGGGATGCTGCCTCGAGCGCTGAATCATCCATATCTTTTTATCTTGAAGGGCCAATATCAATGGGTATTCAGCCATATCTTAATATTATAACCAATGTTCAGCACAGATTCTATTTAACTAGATTAAGATTGAATACGCTTCACTACCTTTTTGCATTCCCCAAGACGGGTAAGTGGTGCGCTAACTTACAAAATGCCTGTGTGATAGTAGGTCTTTAGAGAGTACCCTTCACCTTTTACTTTTTTGTAATTTTTATAAAGGTATTAGAAAAACTTTTCTTCGTCCTATTTTTAGAGTAAGTATTCTGTATTCCTTCTAAGCTGCTTTTATATTATTATTATAATATTGCTTTTTATTATATTCGTAAATTGGAGAATGTATCAATCTATAATGCAGTAATTTGTTTTATATAATTGGTTCCTAAACAAAGGAAGGGTCTTGTACATCTGGAAAATCAGAATTATGAAATTGATTAGATTGTATTTGATGGAAGATTTCCTTCTATTGTACAAGTGGATAAGTCCTTCATTTTTAAACACAAAAAGGAAATTTTCAAAACAATTGTATACAAATGTACTTTTATTTGATATTATAGTATGCTTTTAAGGACATTTTGTATGTACCGAATAAAGCTTGATTTGACTTGATTCGAGTGTTACAGTATGTTTATTTATTTAAAGAGTTTTATAAAGCGCTGGCTAGACCCGAAGGTATTAGAGCGCTTTACATGAGAATCAACAATGTAACAGAAAAAGATCAACAATTACACAAATAAATCAACAAATAGGCAATACATTGGGAGAGGAGAGAAAGGAGAGAGAAAAGTAGTGGAGGGGGCAGGGGAGGTGAGAAAGGGAGGATAAGGGAAGAGAAAACAAGGAGAGACGAAAGGAAGTCTGTCTAAAGACCGACTGGGTAGGTGACGACCAAGGATGTAATCCACGGCCCATCTCCCCTATAGCTAAACCAGGTAGCTCCATCGGGCATCAGACAAAATAGTTCAGTCTCAGTACATTGAGAGAGAAGAGAAAGGAGAGGAATAAATAGAGGGAGGATGCTGGAAGAGACAACAGGAGAGACGAAAGGTAGTTTGTTTAAAGACCGACTGGGTAGGTGACGTCCAAGGAGGGAATCCCTGGCCTAGCTCCCCTATAGCTAAACCAGGTAGCTCCTTTGGGCTTCGGACAAATTAGCTAGATCTCAATTGACGTGGGAAAATTCACAGATAAACAGAGTGGGGAATAAGGGCCTGGGCAGGTGAGGGCGAAGGTCGGTAGCAGGAAAGTGGAGAAAAGTAGAACAGAGGTGGGTAGGGGGTAGGGGGAGGAGGGAGATAGGTCAGGAGAACCGCAGCAGGGTTTGTTGCGGCCGTCATTTTAGACGTTGACTTGCTTCATTAAGCGCTTCTAATTGCAATTGTTTCTGTCGGAGTTCTTTGCGCAACATTCCCAAAGGGGCCCCGGTCCTCCATACGGCCAGGCAATGATATTCAGGGCTTCCGCGCGGCTATCCAGTTGTAGGTGCTTCTCTGCTCGCTATTTAAATGTGAGAGCTAGTCGTTAAGGGGGGACTCCCAGATATGCAATTTACTTCGCTGTGGAAGCGACCATTAACTCTGCTAGTGCCGGTTTCAGTGAGACGTAGGCTGGTTGTCCACACCCTGGTTGCGGCTGGTGCCTCATGTATTGTAATGTCCTTATGGGCAAGCCGTTTCCACTTCTGAGAACTCTGGCCCCCCATTTGTCATACCTGTGGGGTAGTACAACATGCTCCGAGGTCGTTTCTCTGCCATGTACATTAACACATCCGCTTGTTCAAGGGAGCCTAGGCTTCGAGCCCGCACTAAGAAGTTCTCTTTATTTATAGAGACTCCACTGATGCTTATCGATGCCTCAGGCTGATGGGGAGTCTGTGTCACAGGTAGATTCAGCAACCAGCTGCTGGCGATGTCACACGTTGGTGCTCCGCAGGTCCCTCAAAGCTGTTCCAGCTCCCGATGCGCTAGCAGCGAGGGGGAGGCCGCTGGCCCAGCGTGTGATCTTACCTTCCCGTAGGGCGGCCCGCTACATTACAGTGATTCAGCAGAAAAGCCCTTCACAAGGGCGGGTCCTCACAAGCTGGGTCATAGGATTGAGAAAACTTTCCAGTCACCCTGTAGGGTCGCTTCTGGTGGGCAATCAAGCTCGGCGGTGCAGATCCATCTACACCACCACTGGCCACAGGTTCATTGTGCTCTGGGCGCCATCTTGGCATTCGGACGCCAGGGACTGCCACAGCTCATTTCTCAGCTCAGCTGCAGTTTTGAAAGGCTTTACTCCATTCTTTAGCTGCTCCAGATATTCCGGTTGCAGAATCACCGCATTTGGTGGGGAATTGTACGCGGCTGGATGCTGCTTCAGATCAATGTGCGCGGGGCTTTCTCAGAGCTTCAGCTCCAAGAGGCCATTTTGGTGGCCCGGCCACCTCTGATCACGGAGCGTGAGGACTCAAAGTTAGTTTACTTGCTGATGCAGGCATGCAAAGCGCTCACCGCTTACGTTTTCTTGTAGCGCTGGTGTTCCGATGATTAATTCTGTACATTGGGCATATCAATAGATGCCTTCTGCTCTCATTTTTGCTGGATATTTATTCCGGCCAGCGGAGCTGCACTTTCGTGCGGCCATGAAAGTGGCCCTGGTATATGATTATTCTATGTATTTTTTATACTTCAGATTATATATTAATTTAATGCAAGTATTTGACTTCTGGAGTACAGTGTATTTGACGTATGGAATTGGGATATATCTTTAAGGTGAACTCATTGTCTGGAACGACTAGATAGGTAACTTCTGTTATTCACGTGTGGTTTAATGAATTATACACCATATATAATGGACTTGTTTGTTTTTATTTATAGATGCTATATGTGTTTTGGTGTTTAAACTTTGAGATTATATTCATGTGTAGAAATTTCCCATGGAAGTCAGGATTGTATTGTTTATAATTCCCTCTTCTTTGTGATTTGTACATTTACATGTTTTTTTTGACAACTGTTTTGGGTGCTTATGAATTATTTTTGAATCACTATGAGATCGCCAAAGCACATGGGTGATGTGGTGGAGTTGATCTTATGTAAATATTTCTAGTGTGACTCAGCCCTGATGAAGTCAGAGATGCAGAGGCGTCAGATCTGACGAAACACGTGTTGGCTATTGTGCGATCTGGAGAAGATTATATTATTCTTCAAGAATAAAATCATCTGAATTGGAAAGAAGACGGATTGGACTTTGATTTTATGATACACATGGTGTTGTGCTCAGGATAATTTATTTTGCTGCTCTGCACATGAGGGCTTGTTGCAATGATGGGGTTACACTTGTACATGTGTCTCACACACACACATACATCCTCACATCTCTAGGCCACCAAAATTGGTGAACATTAGCCTATCATGACATGATATGCAACAGAGTTGTGACTTGTGAAGAGAATTTCTTCGTATATACACATTTTCACGCTTGTCAGAGGGTTTCTTGGATGTGATCAATGAGGATCGTGCTTGCAGCTTTGCAATTTCGGAGGTGCAAGCACGCTGTGAGAGATCATGTATGGGTTGTCGCAGAGGTGCAGGTTGGTGTGATGCATCTGCCTGTGCAGGGTGAAGTTCATGTGCAGGGGCAGATGGTATCTGTACAGTTGGTGTTTCTGCATGGACAGAGGGTTGTTGTGCAGGTGGTGGTAGTGCCTGTTCAGGGGTGGTGGTGGATGTGCAGGAGGGTGAAATGTCTGGATAGGGGTGGTGGTGGGTGTGTACCCTTGCTACGGTCTGGTGCAATTTGTGGTACAGGTGTATGAGTATGATGTGCTGCAGGCAGATGTGATGTCTTCCTTCCCTGCGTTGACCGTGCATGGAGACTTTGGATCACTTTTATCATGCCCTCCATCATCTTCATGGCCAAGTCATGGTGTCTTAAACTCTTTTCCCTTTGGATAGATATGATGTCTGATATTCTTGGACATGTCTTGCCAAGATCTATCCGTCCTATCTAAAACCACATGAGGAAATTGGGGCAGGGCCTCAGACATGTCTGACAGGGTATCCACCATGGCATGAATGTCCTGCCTCACATCTGCCTGCTGTTGGAAGAAATCCTGCTCCCACTGGGCACCATGCCATGTGCAGGCCCTCTCAACAGGGGTCGGCCATGGATGAGACTGCCAGGTCCAACAGCAGGGGGGAGGGTGACATGTGGAAGCCCGTGGACAGGAGAATGGTGCCCAGGGGATACCTGCACCACAACAGGGTTGATACTTCACTCAGATGGTGAAGAGAATGTCTGGAATACACTGTATAGGGAGGAGTGTGTAGGGGAACTACCATGCCTGTCCCAGATGTGAGGGCTGTGAGGGACTGATATATGTGTTGGGGTGTGTGTGAGCTGTGGCTAGATAGCTCTATGCTGCGGACAGGCAATCTTTTGTTTTGGAGAAGGCTGCAGCACTTTGCTGGGCGGAGGGTGTGAGGCCTTGCAAAATGAATGTGATGTGGGAATATTTCTGTCCATGGCATCAGACTCTTCATCCTCTGAGAGGATGAACAGATATTCACCATCATCATCCAATCTTTTATCCTCAGGTACTTCCTCCTCCTCCTTTTGCGCAATACTTGCAACCGACATTACTGCCTGGTGGAGCAGTGGATTTTCCCATTTGATTACCCGTCTCCCAACACTGATGGAAGGTCCATCCTCCTCATCGTCATCATCACCTGGACTACAGAGGTTGCAACAGGATAAGTAATTGACCAAGTATAAGGTCTGGTGCAACACAAGGGTTGGCTCGACTGTGCTTTTAATCAACAGATGATACACATGTGACCTGGTTTGGGTACCCCTACAAGTGACAGCTCACACCATAGCACTGAGGGTTGAAACGAAGATGTACATTGCACAAGCATACTCACCAGCTCCAACCACAGCTTTGTGTCCATTTGGGATCCCCCTGATGTCAATTGCTGAACCATGCTTCTAATAGGTTTTGTTGATGAAGCAGTCCCTGATTCAGCAGCTGTAGAGGGAAGTGATACCATTCTCAATCATCTGCATTACTAATTTACAAAGAGGCACATGTGACACTTATGCTATGTATGTAACTTTGTAAACACCAACTGTAGGTTCTATGCAGAAGGGGATTTTGATCTTAGTCATGGTTTTGATAGGGAAACACTTCACGCCGCATTTACCTGATGGACATGTGCGAGAGGGTTTAGCTGCTGCAGCCAGGATGTCTTACATTCCCCTGGATGGTGTTGTATGCTTCACTGGTGTCATCCTGACAGCAGCTGTGATGAGACATACATGTACATATTTCATTACACCAGATGGTAACTATGATCTGACATGTATATGTCATTCTCAATGACTATTAATAGGATATTCCTTGACAATGTGCAGCATGTTTTATGTCATGGACTTTACATGTGGGTCCCTGTTCACATGCAGCAATTGCCAGCTGTTACGTCACCCAGCACTGACATCAATGAGACGACTCATCAACAGACAAATGTGTATGAGAAGGTTACTGATCTTTGAAGGAATGGGAGAAATAATCAGGACGCCACTGCATTACATTGATTACACCTTCACCGTTAAGACTAACATGTCTCATGAGTATGATGTTGTCTGTTGACAAACTGAAAGGAGTATACAACCACAGGCTGACCAGTTTCACATTTGCACATCAGTTCAAACATTTCATTGCAGAGTTCATATGTGAGATGTGCAATAGTCAGGTATATTTTGTGTGTCATGTGTGCTACCCTACCGATAAAGTGACAAAGCTAATTTTGGATTGAGAGATCACACATTTGTAATGTCCTTCCTTTGAGTGTCCTCTGTTCCCATAATCAATTTCCGACATCATGGTATAACTAAGCTGAAAACGGATGATGTCTTGTACCACTGACATCCTAACCTCATACATAATACACTCAGTCATAAAACTTTTATTCGGTTACCATTTTCTTGGAACCTTAAAAAGTACATGAAGCAGAAGATTTTTTTTTAAAACATTTCAGTACAATTAAGAACACAGCGAAAGAAGAAAAACATAATAATAAACAATTAATTACACAATAATTATTTGGAAAAATTAACCTTAAAAGGAACAAAATCGTTAGCAATCGCAATAAACGATAAAAGTTCAAAATAAATCATTCAAGATTGCGACGATAATTAATACATGACTTTAAAAAACTAGCAATACACTTTGCAATATATTCAGAGTCCAAAAATTGCAGTGCCAAATAGGCGGGGCGACAGGATCTCAAACACATCTTACGCAAGAGTGGGACTATCCAACGCTTACGTGAGAACTTATAGTAACTGCAAAACAAAATGGTATGCATTGTTGACTGGGTAGAAAGCCCATCACAAGGGGATTTCATTATGTCAGGTGACCAGTCCTGTTGTTTTGGAAATGAAACTATACGAAAGAAGGTGTTAAATCGAAACCTTGTCAAAAGGTACTGTTCGTAGGAGCTCAGATGATAGGTTAGGTATGCTTGGATACCCGGAGCGTTCTGGACTGATAGAATTTGAATATTTGTTGGTTTATTAATTTCTCGTGCACAGCGCAGTTCTCTTAAATGACTTAGGCACAACTTTTTTAGGTCTTTCCTGGTGATGTCCATCAAACTACAGGGATCCAGAAAGAAGGTAGTACGGTCCAGGTCTCCGAAAAAATTACTCACATATGTGAGCCAAGGAATTTTATTCCAGCTAGCTAAGCCCAAACAATCTGTTATCAGTGAACGAGTCAGATGGCACTGGGTCTTTGTCCAAATGCGGTGCCACAGGAGGATGGGTTGGGACCTAATATTGTCTATAAGGTAATCCATACCCAGTTCAATGTGGCAGGCATAAGTTGGAGCACTTTGGGGAACTGCCAACAAGTATTTTACAAACCCGTTCTCGCCACTTTTAAGGGAGTCAGTGGGAGCATAGCCCCAGACCCCTGCACCATAGGCCGCCACACTATGGCACTTTGCATATTAAATTTTTAACAGTTCTGTTGGTGCAGGCTTACCCAGTTTCCTAGAAAATGAGACTAAAGCTGAGGTCGCTCTCTGAAAAAGTAGTTTTTTGCTAACCATGGCCTGTCTCCAGCTTAGATTGTCGTCCACCAGGATGCCTAAGTAGGGATAGACCTTGGTACGCTCTAGCCTAGCATTATCGATGTAAATTGTTTTAGATTTCTTCGCCCTGGGGCCAAAATGCATAACATACGTCTTTTTTGTATTGACTTTTAGGCCCAATGAACCCATAAAGTGGCAGTATTTAGTGAGTTGGATTTGCAGCTGATTCAAAGTTCTGGCTAAAATCACCGAATCGTCCGAGTATAATAGCGCGGGGATAGGGCGACGTTTAATCGAAGGGAGGTCCTGGCTCCCTTCAAGCATGGCCACCTCTAGGCCATTTGTATAAAGATTGAACAAGAAAGGAGCCAGTACACAACACTGTCTAACTCCCTTTGTGATGGCAAATGAGGGCGATAGTTCACCGTTCACCCCATATCTGACGCATGCAGTAGCGTCTGAATAGAGTTCACAGAGAAACTTGATGAGAGGGGGATCAACCCCCAATTCCCCAAGGATAGCCCAGAGACTGGAATGCAGGACGCAGTCAAATGCTGCGCTGAGGTCTACGTACACAAGGTACAAATTACCCTTTTTTGCTCCGACGTATTTCCCGATCAGGAGGGTGAGGTTCAATGCCTGCTCCAGAGTCCCAAGACCCTCCTGGAACCCATATTGCAGGTCGGTCATGATGTTATTTGTGGTCGCCCAGTCTTGGAGTCACTCCAATACCAACCGACCCGCAACTTTACCCAGGGAATCCAGGGGGGAAATGGGCCTGTAGCAGGCAGGATCGTTGCGGTTGCCCTTCTTGAAGATTGGGAGCAATATAGAGGTAGACCAAGAATCGATTAAGCCAGTTGTTGTGACTGCCGCTAAGACCTGGCTGATTAGAGGAGACCGAAGTTCAAGATTGTGAACAAAAATGTCCAGTGGTACCCCATCTGGGCCTGGGGCCTTACCAGTTTTAGATGCTAACAGAGCTTTGGAGACTTCATTATGATCGAAATGGAGTTTGATTGGATTGATTTCGTCCCTCAGCAAACATCCCATGGCCTGTCCCTCGTTACTAGTCTCTGTTCGATGGCCACCAAATATTTTGGAAAAATGGGTGACCCACTCATCCGCCATCACTGCAACGTCGAGGTGACGCGAGGCAGAAACGTCCACCAAAAATGGAGATTTTACCACTCGCCAAAACATAGCACTGTCTTTACTTAAACAGCTCTCATGCAATTGAGTCCACAGGTTATTCTTGATTTCTTTCATACAATTTATTTGTGCTAGGTTGTAAAGCTTTCTGAGATAACTAATTTCAGTTTTGTCTCTCACTGGGTTCCGGAGAGCCGCCTTCAGGTTGGAAAGAGCCTTGCGGCAATGTGAATTGAACCAACCCTTTGATAGTGACTTTTTGCTTTTTTGCTTGCAAAACAGCTCCTCTCTGATAGTTCTAATAATTTCATGGAAGCTATTTATAATCAAGTGGGGGGAAGAATCTAGGGCTAAACAATTATGCACCCATGGGAGTGCTTTATTTAATACTTTCCCGGTGATTTCTATAGGGTTGATTTGAGCCCATTTTACTGAAAAGCCATTTTCTTTATCCATAAACAAGGATTGTTGATTAAGTAGGATTGTAATTTTGGATGTAAGAGAAACGTTTTTAGGTAACACTGCAACACTATTAGGAAAATGGTCGCTGCTAATGTCTGAGCCTGTTTTGAAGTTTGCCAGTTGGCCCTTCATGCTCTGGGAGGACAAAATATAATCAATCGTGCTAGACAACCCCCTACCATGGAAGTTTGGCAAAAAATCAGCGGGCGGGTCTGTCAATTCATTTACAAATTCCATCTCTAAAGAAAAAAGACAATCATTTAAACTGTTACCACTCTTAGGGGTTGATTAGGATCGCGGACAGAAACGTGTTCCGTCCGCCAAGGAAGGTGGCAAGATACTCCGGACCGCTCCGCGGATAAACCGCCATAGTGATTAGGATAATATATGAACGAAACTCCGATCGCGGTGGACGGAGCACACCAAACTCCGTCCGCGGCGGTCGGAGTACACCTGAGACCGCCGCAAGCGGACGGAACCGAAGAAACACCGGCCGCCGCATACGCACATGACCGCGTGAACATCCACATCTCCCGCTATACCTGCGTAGGCTCCGTGTCCGCGATTAGGATAACCCCGCAAGTACCCCGGTAGGCACCGCAATCAACGTCCGCTGCGGTAACAATGCAACGAGAAACCGTGCATCACAGCGGAAGGCCAACACGAACAACATCCCTACCGTCAAACCAATGACAAACAGTGCGACTGAAGTAAAAAGCAAACACAGGAAACAGAACTACCACCCACCTGAAACATCAAAACCAATCACAAGACACAATGACCCACCCCCAAGTACCACATAATGCACACCAGTCAACACACCCACCTAGCACCTGACTGCCAATAACCATTGAGACAGGACCATGACACAGACTATAAAAGAACTCCCACCCACTCCCGAAATCCTCTGCATCACAGCATAGCTGCCAGCAAGAAACACAAGAGTACCTACAGCACACACCGATAGAATACACACAACCACCACCCAAACACACCAACACACCATTCCTACACACCACACACCTGCACCTCCCAACTCACTCAAACCCACACCCTGAGCACCACACACCATGGCACCAAAAAAGAACCCCAAATTCACGGACACAGAGTTAAAGGTAATGGTGGATGAAATGATCCGTGTAGAACCCCACTTATTCGGGGCCCTAGTCCAGCAGACCACCATAGCCAGGAAAAATCACATGTGGGACAGGATAGTTACTAGGGTGAATGCGTCCGGGACCGTGCCGAGGACCAAGCAGGAGATACAGAGGCGGTGGCATGACCTCAAAACCCGTGTCAAAGCAATTTGTGCCAAAAACCATCTCCGGGCACATCACACTGGCGGCGGAACCCCCCCGGAGCACTTACCCTACACCGACTGGGAGGACAAGGTGCTGAGCATACTGCACCCAGAGACCCTTGAAGGAATTGAGGAAGGAGAAGAGGCTGGTAAGTACAAACCAAGCACCACGAGCACAACAACATGGCGTGCCTCACACAACTCACAAGACACATCTCCCAGGCCCCAACCCATGCATGCAGTCCACATACTCACCAACGTCTAAACCACTCCAACAGGCCTCCATGTCCATAGGGAGGGCGGTGGTGGTGGGTGGGGTGTGTGAGAGGATGGAACTACAACTCCCAACAGGCCCCCATGTCCATAGGAAGGGCGGTGGTGGTGGGTGGGGTGTGTGAGAGGATGGCACTACAACTCCCAACAGGCCCCCATGTCCATAGGGATGGCAGTGGTGGTGGGTGGGGTGTGTGAGAGGATGGCACTACAACTCTCAACAGGCCCCCATGTCCATAGGGAGGGCGGTGGTGGTTGGTGGGGTGTGTGAGAGGATGGCACTACAACTCCCAACAGGCCCTCATGTCCATAGGGAGGGCGGTGGTGGTGAGTGGGGTGTGTGAGAGGTCACTAGTACAACTCCCAACAGGCCTCCATGTCCATAGGGAGGGCGGTGGTGGTGGGTGGGGTGTGTGAGAGGATGGCACTACAACTCCCAACAGGCCCCCATGTCCATAGGGATGGCGGTGGTGGTGGGTGGGGTGTGTGAGAGGTCACTAGTACAACTCCCAACAGGCCTCCATGTCCATAGGGAGGGCGGTGGTGGTGGGTGGGGTGTGTGAGAGGATGGCACTACAACTCCCAACAGGCCCCCATGTCCATAGGGAGGGTGGTGGGTGGGGTGTGTGAGAGGATGGCACTACAACTCCCAACAGGCCTCCATGTCCATAGGGAGGGCGGTGGTGGTGGGTGGGGTGTGTGAGAGGTCACTAGTACAACTCCCAACAAGCCTCCATGCCCATAGGGAGGGCGGTGGTGGTAGGTGGGGTGTGTGAGAGGATGGCACTACAACTCCCAACAGGCCCCCATGTCCATAGGGAGGGCGGTGGTGGTGGGTGGGGTGTGTGAGAGGATGGCACTACAACTCCCAACAGGCCCCCATGTCCATAGGGATGGCGGTGGTGGTGGGTGGGGTGTGTGCGACTGGACACTGAAATGTCATCAATTTGAAAATAACACGTAATGTCCACAGTACTGATCTTCACAATTTTATTTTCCAGGTGATCGTAATCTCACTGGTGGAACCACCATCCGGCCTCAAGACTCGCCTCACTCAGGACTCTCTGGGGACGATTCCACAGCCAGCTCCGGTGCGTAGGATGGTTCGGGCACAAGCAGCCTGCCAGGGCCATCTGGCTCCCAGGTGATTCCAGCCCCGACTACTACGGCCTGTGCAATTCCTGTTACACCGGCCACTGTGACCTGCACAGCCACCACCACCACCACCACCAGTGCCACCACTCCTGCCTCTGCCACCCTGCCTAACCCACCGCACGACGCCGGGCCTGCGCCATCCCAGCCACGCAGGGAGAGTGTGCGGCAAACCATAGAGCCGAGGCCACATCAGCCAGGCAGGAGTACTACGCAACGACGTGCAGAGGAAGGACACCCACCCAATCCCGTGGCACAGTCATTGGAAGCCCTAGCCAGGGTCCAGGCAAACTACGAGCGTGGGCAGGCACAGGCAGATCGTGCCAACCAGGACTCAGTGGAGAACACTGACATGTTGCGGGCCATTGAGAGCCGGCTTGGCCAAATTGTTGACATCATGTCCCAGAACACAACCATGTGGAGGGGGTGGATAGCCCGCAACACCCCCACCCCCCCTCAACCAACGCCACTGGCAGCAACACCACCGCCACTGCCACCGCCACCTGCGCCCCTGGCGATGGATGTGGAACCTGAGCAGCCTGTGCCCCCAGCTGACTACGTCCCGCCTCCAAGACGGAGGGGCCGTCCGAGGCTGGAAGTGGGCGAGAGCAGTGTGGATGCTTCTTCCACACACTCCAAGAGGGGCCGTCAATGACTGAGACACTGCCAGAGCCAGCCATTCACCCAGCAAACTATCCTGTCCCACCTAGCCAATCATTGTCACAGGTCTGCTGGACTAGGCAGACACCACCCAATGTGGTGTCAGCATGGACATTTCATCTGCCATTACCTTCAACTCACACTCCCCCACCCCACACTTATTTGTAAATATGCACCAGCACCAATGCACAATCTGTAAATAAATACCACTTACTCACTCAATGATGTGTTGCCTCCATATTTATTCACATGATTGTATCAGAAACAGACGTTACCAGGTTCAGGGATCCAAGTCGTACATAATCATGCTGCAGCGGGAGTGACCTAGGGAAAAACAGAGACAGCAAAGACACGTCAGGAAACAAAATCACACTCATCACAACACACTGCAGTGCAACATTCCACAAACCACACTCATCACAAAATGATTGGATGAGAGGACACACATCATGGAGACTTGCATGTCCAAAGAAATAAACACACACACATGCATACATCACATAGCAGAACACACAGATGATGCACACCACAACGACACAACACCAGCAAACATACACAGGGCATACACAACCAGCACAAGAGGTGCTCACTCACATTCAAGGGAAGTAGCGATCAATGAGCTGGCGCCTCTGGTCCACACCTTCCTCCTCACCACTATCCTCATCAGTCGACATGGGTGGGTTGGGAGGGCGAGGAACTTGCTGTTCATCAGGGTCCAAGAGCAGTTCAATGTTATTGCGCACAGCCAGGTTGTGGAGCATGCAGCAGGCAATCACGATCCTGCATACTTTGCCTGGTGAGTACGGCAGGGCCCCTCCAGTCTTATCCAGGCACCGAAACATAGACTTCAGCAGTCCAAAAGTACGTTCAACCACTCGACGTGTCCTTCCATGGGCATCATTGTATCGCATTTCACCCCCTGTAGTCGGATTACGTATGGGACTCAGCAGCCAAGGCCTGTTTGGGTAAGCCGAGTCGCCTATGTTGGGGGAAGAGAGAGACAGAAACATCACTACCAGAATTGGTGGGCACACCATGCCACACAGATATCACTCCTGTCACCACAGCATACTCACCAACAAGCCACGCTTGTGCCGGACGCAGATTTGCCATCAGTTGGGGGACAATACTGCTCCGCATGATGTGGGCGTCATGTGCAGAGCCAGGAAATCTTGCACACACATGGGATATGATGTTGTCGGCCTGGCACACCATCTGCACGTTGAGGGAATGGAAGTGCTTCCGATTCCTATACACCTGCTCACGTGCCCGTGGTGGAATGAGAGCGATATGTGTGCCATCAATGGAACCCACTACGTGTGGTATCCGACCCAGTGCATAGAAGTCTGCTTTGACCGCTGCCAACTCTGCCGGCTGTGGGAAATGTATGTAGTCATCCTTGTACACCATCATGGCTTTCAGAACATCCCGAAGTACCATGCTGAACATGGACTGTGACATCCCCCCGGCATGTCCAACTGTGTACTGAAAGGTGCCTGTAGCAAAAAAGTGTAGTGCCGCCATCACCTTTGCTGTGGGTGTAATGGAACCTGGATAGGTTCTTCGCGGCTGCAGGTGAGGAGACAATTGGTCTACAAGCTCCAGCAATCGAAGTCTATCCAGCCGGAATTTCCTGATCACCTCCTCGTCAACCATATCCTCCAGCACAGTGTATGGGCGATGGACATTTGGAGCCCTCCTGTGTGGGAGTAGATGGAATGGAAGTCAATTCACAAACAACGCATGGCTGTGCAACTCAATCACATGTCAACGAACTGTCCCAACAAGTAAAATGTAGTGTATAATTGTCATATGTGTGACATCTCTGATTGTCACTACAACATGGATTGCCGTAGCAACAATGTGCAGCCACTAGCAACATGATGTGTCTCAACATGTGCAATGCAACTTAGTCTCAGGTCAACATTACTGCCAACAAGACAGGTGACATGACCCAAATGTGTAGGAGCCACATCACAGACACACATGCACACAAACGATAAAGATACAAACACACCATCTCATCATGCACCAATGGCAACACCAATAATGGTGGGCATACATACATGACATGCATGGTGACACAATAGGCAACACACATGCACTGAACACATGTCTTCCCCCCACCATAGTCATTACCTCACATATACCACACACTGAAAGTGAATCAGAATGTGCAGATACATCCGGGATGTACTGTGTAGATGTGAAAAACTAGAAACGTGTGTAGGGAAATACCCGACGTCGACATGCACATGTGTTGCACATTGTTTGCACACCGATGGGCATAGTATGGACACACATGGAATAGAGCATGACATATGAAGTCACGCAATCACGCACACAACCGTCATAACGCAACTGCAGACAATACAACACAGTGCATCGTCTGAAAAGATACAATCATTGGCGCCGCCATGGCGGTGCACTGCTTCCGCTGTTTACGAATGGGCATACGCGGGCCGCGTTCCCTCTTCCCATTGGCTGCATGTGCACGGACCGTCACGGTCACACATCGGCAACCGCATGTGCTAGCCCCCGGGACGGATGCTTCACTTGCAACAATGTTCAATCACTGGTGCCAACATGGCGAGCACGTATTCGGCGGGGGAGGTGCAGGCCAACACATCCTTTAGCTGATGTCAATGGACATGGCAGGTCATGACCCCCCTTACAGTCACATAGCATCATCCACCGTACACCGGCCGGCCCAGCCCGGGTCAGGACCGGTGTGCCGGCCATGTCAACCACCGCCGTGCCAGGCCCCGTCCACTACCGCCGTGCCAGGGCCAGCCCAGGACTGGCGTGCCGGCCATGTCAACCACCAACGTTGACATGGCTAGCACGCCGGTCCTGGGCCGGCCCTGGCACGGCGGTAGTGGACGGGGCCTGGCACGGTGGTGGTTGACATGGCCGGCACGCCGGTCCTGGGCCGGTCCTGGCACGGTGGTAGTGGACGGGGCTTGGCACGGCGGTGGTTGACATGGCCGGCACGCCAGTCCTGGGCCGGGCTGGGCCGGCCGGTGTACGGTGGATGATGCTATGTGACTGTAAGGGGGGTCATGACCTGCCATGTCCATTGACATCAGCTAAAGGATGTGTTGGCCTGCACCTCCCCCGCCGAATACGTGCCCCGCCATGTTGGCGCCAGTGATTGAACATTGTTGCTAGTGAAGCATCCGTCCCGGAGGCTAGCACATGCGGGTGCCGGTGTGTGACGGTCTGTGCACGTGCAGCCAATGGGAAGTGGGAACAAGGCCCGCGTATGCCTAATCAAATGTAGCGGATGCTGTGCACCGCAACACCAGGGCCCGTCATTGGCCCTTTTCCAAACACGCATCCAGGGCTGACCAATGGCTGGCGACGTATGCCACTGACATGGCCTCAGGGCCCTATATATGTGTGATTTGCAAAAGCACACATTCAACGATGACCACCGACTGCTGCCTGTGACCATCACCTCGACCTGCTGCTGCGGAGCTGACCACCGACTGCTGCCTGTGACCATTACCTCGACCTGCTGCTGCGGAGCTGACCACCGACTGCTGCTCTAGTGCCATACTCCGTGGACTTGCCATGTCGAGAGTCAAAGAGATCCGGTCTCATCCCTTCACCGCCGCGGAGCTGGATGTCCTCATGGACGGTGTGCTCCGCAACTTCGGACGGCTGTACGGCGCTCCTGGACAGGTGGTAAGTGCAGTGGGGGACATGTTGGTGTGCATGAGGTGGTTAATTACACCTGGCCTCTGCAATCTTGGCGGTGTGCTGTGGGCCCAACACGATTGTCGGAATGTGCATGGCTGCTGAGAGATACGTGTTGCCCCTATCTGTGTGACTGGCCAACTGTCCACTGACTTGCACCCTTTTGTCTCCCATCATGGTAGGTCAAGCTGCACCTTTGCAAGAATGTGTGGAGGAGCATTGCACGTGATGTACGGGCAGTGGGGGTGTCCAATAGACGACATACACACTGCCACAAACGCTGGGACGACATTTCCAGGCTGAGCAAGAATGTAGCGGAAGTGACACTAGGGATGATTCCGAAAACGCCACGTCTGGCCCGACGCTCAATGACCCCTCTCATGCACCGTATCATTGCTGTGACGCATCCTGACCTGTCCGACCGGCTGCGTGTGGATCAACAGCAAAGTAGCGGTAAGCATACTGTCTGTGTATGTTGCTTGTGAGTCCAATGCATGTACTGTTGCCCAGACACATTAGTGACTTCCGTGTAGCGTATGTATCGTTGCAATGGCATGTTGGTGCCATTGGCGGAGTCAATTGTCACTTCCAGGTCCGGAATGTTGACACGCCACTCGCTAAGCAGTTGAGTGTTGATGCACATGCTGTAGTGGTCCGTCGCCCCATGCCAAGACATGTGTGCAGATGTACGTGCTCCTGCCCTGTCCGCATGCTGTACATGTTTCACGGCCAACACCACTTATTTCATGTGAGGATGACTGGTAAGGGTGGGCCGTGTGCAGGTTGGGGGCTACATGTACTTTGTCAGCAATGGCATTAGGGATTCCTTGTCCTACTGTACGTGAGTGTGCCCATGACTTACACCTCTTTTATGTGCATTTCAGCTTTGGCAGAGGGCACTCAGCCACAGACGGCGGAGATGATTGGAGGCAATGCATCCGGATCAGACTTCGCGCACACGCAGACTGACACAGAAGAGGGCAGCGCCGGAGAGGGGGACAGGACCGTCCCTGAGGAGTCGCATGTGGAGACAACATCGTCCTCATCTTCCGACAGTGTTGGTGAGTCTGCACTGTTGTCACAGCCTGGGAGTGGGCAATCAACACCTTCGGTAGGGACACAGCACACAGGGCCCACACTGCCGCCAACTGCACCATGTACTGTTCGTGCACGCAGGAGTAGGGGGAGCAGAGTGGTGTTCGGTGTCGGCACCGCTGCCCCAGCCTCGGTGAGCCAAAATGCACTTTGTGCTGAGGCTGTTGATCTGCTGCGACAGCTGTGTGTGGGGCAGACCAATATGATAAATGCATTCCAAGACCACGGAAGTTGGGGCAGGTGGTGGCATTCATGGAAGGGATGCATGGCGATCTTGCTGGTCTACACAGGACAGTTCAGTCATTGGCTAGCAGTGTGTCGTCTGCCATTGTCCAGTCGCATGGACAGGGTGCTACTTCTGTTTCCCCATCTTCAACACTGGATGTCTCAGGGGGGAGTGAATATTCTGACTAGGACTCAAATACAGGTTATTGCACTAGAAGCAGCGTCAGCCAGCACGTCAGGGCACGGAGGGCTCAGACACCATCCCCTAGGTCAGCAAAATCTGTTCACAAAGACAACGTCAGATACACTGGAGTACACACACGGGATCCACAAGTGGTGTTGGGGGAAATGCCTTCACATGCTACACAGGCATCCCACACAAAAGGTACTCCCAAGGCAAGGGTTACTCCCAGTTCCATGGACACTACCTTGGACAAGGACAGTCAGAAGACAAAGGCAACTCTGGAGAGCAGGGACACTCCCAAGGACAGGAACACTAGTAAGGAAGGGGCCACTCCCAATGGCAGGGACAAGGTCAGTCAAAAGACAAAGGCACCTCATAAGAGCAGGGACACTCCCAAGGACAGGGACACTGGTAAGGAAGGAGCCACTCCCAAGGGCAGGGACACTGGTAAGGAAGGAGCCACTCCCAAGGGCAGGGGCACTACTAAGGAAGGAGCCACTCCCAAGGGCAGGGACAGTAGTAAGGAAGGAGCCACTCCCAAGGGCAGGGACACTGGTAAGGAAGGAGCCACTCCCAAGGACAGGGACACTGGTAAGGAAGGAGCCACTCCCAAGGGCAGGGACACTACTAAGGAAGGAGCCACTCCCAAGGGGAGGAACAGTAGTAAGGAAGGAGCCACTCCCAAGGGCAGGGACACTGGTAAGGAAGGAGCCACTCCCAAGGGCAGGGACAAGGTCAATCAAAAGACAAAGACAACTCATGAGAGCAGGGACACTCCCAAGGACAGGGACACTACTAAGGAAGGAGCCACTTCCAAGGGCAGGGACACTAGTAAGGAAGGAGCCACTCCCAAGGGCAGGGACACTGGTAAGGAAGGAGCCACTCCCAAGGGCAGGGACAAGGACAGTCAAAAGACAAAGGCACCTAAGAAGAGCAGGGACACTCCCAAGGGCAGGGACACACACAGGTAGAAGGTGTGTTCTGGAGACAGGTACACCACAGACGACAAGTCTGCTGCCAGGAACAGGGCACCATCCAGGGAACAGGGAAAGTGCAGAGACAACATTCCTCCTACGGAAAAGGAACATCCAAGGGACAAGGCTTCTCCCATGGACACTGGCCCCATCAAGGACAGGCATACATCACCCCTTGCTGCACTGAGGCTGATGTTGTTGAGGGAACGGAATACAGATGTCTCCGCGGTGGAGTCACCCCTTACCTCCACTCCCATCAGGGCCCGTCAGGAGCAGAGGAAGGTGGGCCCTGTTGTAGCATCCCCCATGACACATGTTGCAGAGGCCAGAAGGCAGCCACAAAGCAAACGACAAGCAGGCTCCAGCACATCCCCAGAGAGCATACCCCCGGCAGCAGATGCACCACCCATGGTGGGTGATATTTCATTTCAGTCCAAACCACTTGCCAGTGCTGTCCTGTCCAGGGTGCACTCACATATCCCCAAGAGACGTAGACACACACCATTGACACATGCCCACCCCGATGTCGGTCAAGTGCAACTATCCCCATCTCCCAGAGCCACCCTGCCTCCTGGCCCATACAGCCCTGTGGCTCATCATTTCAGTGGTCCCAGTGGCGCAGCTGCAGTTGACTCGCATGTGTCAGATAGTGGCACTGTGTCTGTTGTTTGCTGTCATGCATCATGTAGTAGCACTGTATCAGTTGTGCCCTCTCCTGTTTCTGGTGCTGGCAGTGTGTCTGGGTCTATGGCCCATGTGTCAGTCACTCGAGCTGTGGCTGTGTCTCACACTCCTGTATCAGGTGCTGGCAGTGTATCTGGGTCTGTGGCGCATGTGTCAGTCACTCGAGCTGTGGCTGTGTCTCACACTCCTGTATCAGGTGCTGGCAGTGTATCTGGGTATTTGGCGCATGTGTCAGTCACTCGAGCTGTGGCTGTGTCTCACACTCCTGTATCAGGTGCTGGCAGTGTATCTGGGTCTGTGGTGCATGTGTCAGTCCCTCGAGCTGTGGCTGTGTCTCACACTCCTGTATCAGGTGCTGGCTGTGTGTCTGGGTCTGTGGCTCACGTCTCAGTCACTACATCTGTGGCTGTGTGTCACACTCCTGTTTCTGGTGCTGGCAGTGTGTCTGGGTCTGTGGCCCATGTGTCAGTCACTCGAGCTGTGGCTGCGTCTCACACTCCAGTTTCTGGTGCTGGCAGTCTGTCCGATGCAGGTACTTCACGCAATCCACCTGATAGTGTGTTGTGAGGTGCTGTTAGCTTCACTCACATGTCATTGCACATGGTGTGTACATTGTCCATTGTAAACAGACTTCCACTGTTGTGGTCCTTGGGACGGGTTGCTTGGAATACGTACTTGTGCTGCCTGGGATGTACCTGCTCTGATGTCGACTATGCCCTGTTGCTGTTCTGATAATGCATTCTGCCCTCTCGTTTGCTGCCTCTGATGTACCTGCTCGGTTGTCCACAATGCCCTGTTGCAGTTCTGATACTGCAGTCTGCCCTCTCATGTACTGCCTCTGATGGACCTGTTCAGTGCAATGGACTGTTGATGCACTTAGCCCCTCTCATGTACTGCCTCTGATGGACCTGTTCAGTGCAATGGACTGTTGATGCACTTAGCCCCTCTCATGTACTGCCTGTGATGTACCTGCTCTGATGTCGACTATGCCCTGTTGCTGTTCTGATAATGCAGTCTGCCCTCTCATGTACTGCCTCTGATGGACCTGCTCTGATGTCGACTATGCCCTGTTGCTGTTCTGATAATGCAGTCTGCCCTCTCATGTACTGCCTCTGATGTACCTGCTCTGATGTCGACTATGCCCTGTTGCTGTTCTGATAATGCAGTCTGCCCTCTCATGTACTGCCTCTGATGGACCTGCTCTGGTGTCCACAATGCCCTGTTGGTGTTCTGATACTGCAGTCTGCCCTCTCATGTACTGCCTCTGATGGACCTGTTCAGTGCAATGGACTGTTGATGCACTTAGCCCCTCTCATGTACTGCCTGTGATGTACCTGCTCTGATGTCGACTATGCCCTGTTGCTGTTATGATAATGCAGTCTGCCCTCTCATGTACTGCCTCTGATGGACCTGCTCTGATGTCGACTATGCCCTGTTGCAGTTCTGATACTGCAGTCTGCCCTCTCATGTACTGCCTCTGATGGACCTGTTCAGTGCAATGGACTGTTGATGCACTTATCCCCTCTCATGTACTGCCTCTGATGGACCTGTTCAGTGCAATGGACTGTTGATGCACTTAGCCCCTCTCATGTACTGCCTCTGATGTACCTGCTCCGATGTCGACTATGTCCTGTTGGGTTTCTGATACTGCAGTCTGCCCTCTCATGTACTGCCTCTGATGGACCTGTTCAGTGCAATGGACTGTTGATGCACTTAGCCCCTCTCATGTACTGCCTCTGATGGACCTGTTCAGTGCAATGGACTGTTGATGCACTTAGCCCCTCTCATGTACTGCCTGTGATGTACCTGCTCTGGTGTCCACAATGCCCTGTTGGTGTTCTGATACTGCAGTCTGCACTCTCATGTACTGCCTCTGATGGACCTGTTCAGTGCAATGGATTGGTGATGCACTTAGCCCCTCTCATGTACTGCCTCTGATGTACCTGCTCTGATGTCGACTATGCCCTGTTGCTGTTCTGATAATGCAGTCTGCCCTCTCATGTACTTCCTGTGATGTATCTGCTCTGATGTCGACTATGCCCTGTTGCTGTTCTGATACTGCAGTCTGCCCTCTCATGTACTGCCTCTGATGTACCTGCTCTGATGTCGACTATGCCCTGTTGCTGTTCTGATAATGCAGTCTGCCCTCTCATGTACTGCCTCTGATGTACCTGCTCTGATGTCGACTATGCCCTGTTGCTGTTCTGATAATGCAGTCTGCCCTCTCATGTACTGCCTCTGATGGACCTGCTCTGGTGTCCACAATGCCCTGTTGGTGTTCTGATACTGCAGTCTGCCCTCTCATGTACTGCCTCTGATGGACCTGTTCAGTGCAATGGACTGTTGATGCACTTAGCCCCTCTCATGTACTGCCTGTGATGTACCTGCTCTGATGTCGACTATGCCCTGTTGCTGTTATGATAATGCAGTCTGCCCTCTCATGTACTGCCTCTGTTGTACCAGCTGTGGTGGCCACCATGCCCATGCTCATGCATACACTGTGATTATACCCCGATTATGTGGAATAAAGCAAGTCAATCATGTGTCGTGCTTTGTCAGAGTTATTCATGCGTGTGTGATACAGGTGTGTTTTTGTATTAGCTTAAAATCATTGGGTTCAGATACCTGACACTCCCCCTCCCGACGTCACAACCCTTGCAGGTACTCCCCTCCAGACAGCGAATGGTTTGTAGCGTACCTGCGTCGTCCTCGGTAGTAGGCCAAGACCTGGACGTGGTGGATCGCGAAGAGTATCGGGTAAGCGTGTAGAGCTGGGTCCATGTCGGCGAGCAGCTCGTGGTGGGTATGTTCGCTGTGGGGCATCCGCAGTGTTCAGGCAGGTTGTTTTTCCGCAGCGCTTTTATGTGTATTTTCCGCCATCTTGATTTGGGGGACGGTCCTAGACGTCAGTCCGTACGGCGGAGTCTCTGGATTGGTTACGTCCGCCGCGTGGTCGGGTGTAGATGGGCCGCGGAGCGTGCTCTTCCGTCGCGGACGGAATTTGGACAATGTTTCCGATCCTGATATGGCGGACGGAGTGACCGCGACAGGCGGACGCAGATAAGGCATGTTCCGCATACTCCAGGGCTGTGGAGGCACTTCCGTCCGCCATCCTAATGAGCCCCCTAGTGTGCACGAAATGGGACAAAGGCAAACCGTTTTCATCCATCATCCCACAGTTACCATTTTTACTGTTATTGCGGAGTGGAATATTAAAATCTCCACCCCAAATCACATACACAGGAAGAGGCGCGTGCTTGTTCCGCTGCGCAATTAAAAAAACAGTTATTTCATTTAAAATCTTAACATAATCAGATGACTGAAAATTATTATAAAAATTAACCAATAAATAGGTTATACATTTGTTAAATGACACTAGGAGGATTTGATAACTCTCCTCTTCCTTTAATTCCATTATATTTATAGATGACAAGATATTTGCAACATAAACTGCTAATCCTCCCTTAGGTCTGCCAAAAACACCAGGACAAGCAGAGACAAAAAAAGTTTTATAACCTAATAAATGAATGGGCTCAGTTGACCAGGTTTCCTGTAGGCAGACTATATGATGCATGTTAATCGTGTCTAACCATAATTGCTGATTGATTTTCGAGCGTAGACCTGCTACGTTCCGAAATAGAATCGAAAAAGTAAATTGGTTAAGTAAAGGAATTCTGGTTTCTTGGCATGTCCAAGTTTCTGTTAGGGTAGGCTCATTTGTTGACAGGGAATTGCAAACCAATGAATCCGATCCGTCAACATAATGGGAACTTTCCTGAATCCGATCTAAAACCTGGTTATCAACCCCTATGGCGGATACGCCTCCTTCAGCGGGCAAAATAGGACACAGAGGTAGAACCTTCTTTGACTCGTAAGTCCCGTGAGCATCTAGAGTTTTATTTCCATTGGGTAGTCATTCGATGTCTTCCAGCCCCGATAAGGGACTGAATCTGTTATAAGTAGGGATCCGTGGTGGATAAGTAAATGTTCTTAAGTTAGGCCTATTATCATGATAATTTTGGTTGTACCGTTGTGGGGGATGGAAAAAACCTAAGGGTAAAAAATTGATCCCATGATGATCAATGAAATCATTAGCGCCTGCTCTTAGGATCTCCTTTACCGATAGGGGCGACGCAAAGGACAATACTATGTTGTCCCCTGCAAGGGGAGAATCTCTAAAACCTAGGCTTTTTACTCGCCTTGCCATTTTGAATTCCTGAAGGAGGAACTTGTTTAGGCCCACCCTAGAGGCTAGCCAGTGTAAGGATTTGTTTTTTAGTGAGGTCTTGTTTTCGGCCATAGCGTTTAGAAGTTGGGGAACGTTAGCCAAAACTATTGTGTATGGCGTGGCATCAGGTGGCAAGTGTAGGTGGTCGTTGAAGAGTGCTGAGTGGCGCTCCCCTATAGAATCTGCTGACCCCGCTTGGTTAGAAGCGGGGGCAAAGTTGGTTGGCAGGGTTTGAGGACACACAGTTTGCGTGTTAACGTGCAGATCTGACCGATTTTGGGGGGCCAGCGGAGCCAAGGTAGGACCAGATGGAAGTGCCCCGGTATTCTGGTGAGTTCTAATGATGGAATTGGAGGCAGGAACGTTGACATTCGACTGCACAGAAGGAATAGCATTGTTACTGGGGGCTGGACCGTCCCTTGGCTTGTTGACACCACTTGCTTTTATAAGGTCTTCGATTTGGGTTAATCTGTTGGTTAATTGATCGAATCTTAGCCTTACAAAAAGGTCCAGCCGCTCTACACATGCAACTAAAACCTGGAACTCTTTCTGAAGATTAACGGTAGGGATCGATTGTTGTTTCCGCTGAGGACCAAGAGTTTTAGGGACATACCTGGGCGATTGAGTTACAGCTTTTGTTAATTTTAAGTGAGGACGGTTGTGAACTTTGCTATGTACAGGAGCTGCCTCCTGAACTGCAGTGATGGATAAATGTGGTTTTTTAGATTTTTTATTCGGAGGTTGGGAATCAGGTTCCTTGTCCAAAGTTATTATTTTGCCCACGTCTAAGGAAATACAACCATTCAACTGGGGAAGTACTGTTGGTAATGGACTGGGAACGTCTTTGTCGGTGACTTGTGTGGACAAGTTTTGACTTAGTCTGGTAGAAGTGCCCTCTATAGACTCCTCGACAGAGAGAATCTGTTTGTCTATTACCCCGACAGCCCCAGTTAAATATGATAGGAGGGACTGCTGGGAAGAGGTGGCGGTAACTTCATGGCCTTTAGAAGGTTTAGGGCTTACATGTTTTCTTTTCCCCATAGCTGGTGGCTGGACATGAACAATAAATGAATGTAACCAAAAATCTATACTGTAAAAATAAAATAGCAGTAGCAAAATTCAACACCATACTGAGTCATAGTTTCAGAATGCTGATATTGAAGATTACAAAGGAAATGTCCAATAATACGATGGAAAGGAGAATAACAGCATAAGAGCATTAGTCAAATGATTTGTAGTCAATTTACCAGGGTTCCTGGGCCAGTCCAGTCTCTGCAGGCCTCTGAGGGCCTAAGAGGGCCCACCCTTTGCCCGGGCTTCGCCCTGACCTTTAAAGCGCCTCCAGGCGCCTAGGATGACGACTTCTACAGGCGCCGCCGCAGGGGTCACTGGGTAACCGAGTCCTCCGCTCGGCGGCCGCTGGGGATGCTGCACGCGGCAGCGGGAGGACTCGGGGTGGCAGGAAAGGCGAGCCCGGTGACGGGGGTAAGCAGCACAGCACAAAGTTATGGCCCCAATGTCAGATTTGAAATAGATTACACCCAATGTTGGGAGAGCCCGACCTTTAAAGCGCCTCCAGGCGCCTAGGATGATGCACGCGGCAGCGGGAGGACTTGGGGTGGCAGGAAAGGCGAGTCCGGTGACGGGGGTAAGCAGCACAGCACAAAGTTATGGCCCCAATGTCAGATTTGAAATAGATTATAATACACTCACTTATGAAGGTGGATACAGTAGAAGAGGAGGCAAGCTGAATGCAACATTTGACTCAGATCCCACATTGTAAGTTGCAAAGATTTGATGTTTGCCGCCTACACTGGATTTGTGTTGTGCTTTTCAGCCAAGAGATTTTATAATGTAACTTCCTGAAGATTCATCGTAGCAGCCCATACATCCATCACAAAAGTACACAACTGGCAACAGTGCAACCCTCATCCACACCAATTTCAATATGATTTGTCCATTGGAATTTCGCTAGGGAGTTTTCATATCATTGAAATACAATCCAGTTGTATCCAGTACACTCAAAATAACATTATATACTATTTTTATGTCCATTCAGCACTCACTTGTCATACATTTTGGGTCATCCTTTCACTAGCCACCATGGGGTGATCTGGTATGTGGTTAAATGCCATATCTAGGCATATTGTGATGCAAGACAACAGTGATATAAAACACATGCAGCGGAGATTAAAGGCACACTTTAATCTGGAGAGGTGTGGCTCACTGGTTAGAGGCGGCAGACCTATAAGCAGAGAATGACCCGGGACCAGGGTTCAATTCCCGACGTGGCAGGGTCATGGACCAGGGGTCAACGGACTCGATAATTCTCGCCTCAGTGCCTACTCTAACCAGGGAACATACTCGGTAACTCTGGGCATTAAGCTTGCCTCGTCTCTACAACGGCCCCCCACAGACGCCGGGGATGCCTGGTTTCACCCTGGAGATACCCAGAAAGGGACCATCTCACAAGGAAAACCAGGACGGGTTCCCCAGCGGTCTACAGCGCCAGGACACTCGGGTAGAGTAACAGTGCGCTTTACAAGAATCCCACATTACATTACATTTCATGGGCATGAACATTCAGGTACACTACTCTTGGGTTTACTTACCATGGCCCCGCATCTGCCCAGTGTGTTGTCCCTGACCAGATGTCACAGCCAGCCTTGTAGCAGAAGTCACTGTGGTCTTGAAATCTGGGAGTACATCATTGAACCTACAATGATAAGTGTGTTTGCAACTGTACATTTCTGCTGCCAGATGTGATGCACTCAGTTTCAGGCACAAAGGATGAGCACAAGCATTGTGGCCCTACCATTGCAGAAGCGTGTAACACTAATTATCATGAGTGATCTCACATTCAACTTTAGCATGGTGGGGGATGGTAGGCATTTGACCCAAATTAGGTTATTCTGGCCTGATAGCGGAGATTCCGGCCCAGAGGTGGAGATTCCGGCCCGGAGGTGGAGATTCCGGTCCAGAGGGAGAAATTCCGGCCTGAGTTCAGAAATTCCTTCTCGAATGCGGACTTAAAGTTAGTAGTCATAAGTGATTTCTGTGTATACCATAAATCGTAAGTGCCTTCTGTGAATACCAAAAAGTTTAGGATTTTGCGGCAGATTAGTTCTGTGAACCGGCCCCTCAGTTCTTAACGTGTCAAATGTATGGGCATCACTAAGAATACACTGTATATATTGCTTTTTGTTTTTGTGTCTTTTTTCCACTGTATATAGCCCTTCACGTGTAATGAGTGCCGCTCACCTTCTCACGAGCACTTGTGCACAGCGTAGTACAGGTTAAATGGCATTTAATGTAACACAGTGTGTTTATAATTGTTAATTTGATCATATAACTAAATATATGTAAAAAGCATTCCCTCAATCAAATGTCTCCTGGACTCTTGTCTCCCTGCTCTCCTTTCCCTGTTTGTTGCAATGTATTGTTCTTTCTTGTAAATCATCTACTAAACAAAACCCTTTGAGACACTGTTGTATGCTATACATTATTTACCCTGGTCTCTACTGGGTTTACGGGTATCCTCCTATAGTTTGTTACTGCTTGTCCACTTTTAAGGCAGTTGAGAGCAGAATAGGGCTCTCTCTTTAATGGGAGAGCTTGTTTTACTTTAAAAAACATTTATACTGTGATTTTCATTGTTAGTTATTGATGGAGCAAGGTGGTGACACAACATTTTGTGCACCCTTGTGAAATCACACTCCAATAATCATAACTTGATTTAATGAAATGTCGTGCATGAATAACCAACGTAGAATAAGAAATGCATCCACACGAAGACACGTGGGAAATTAATCTTGCTTGTGTTGCGATCATAATTAACTAATTATGTAATTTCGTCATGTTAAAACTAATAAGCAGCTTTTAAATTAATGGAATGCGGCCTAAATGTGCTTTTGTTTATGTGTCTTTGTGCAAAAACATGAAGATAAATTAAGTATATTGCGCTTAAATTAGCTATTTTGCTAGGTAAATACTAAATGGGAAAACCTTAGTAAGGGGGAGGTAAACAGAAGGGTTAAACGACTTAAATTAATACTTATTTGTGTTTGCTTCTATGATAGTTCCCATTATTGTATTGTGAGGCCTAAGAGAAAATGGACTCACTCGATTACTGTGGCCACAAAAGTAAAACGGATGTGCAAGAATTGAATGCGAGCAGCTTGAGCCCGGACTGAGTAAAGTTCAAGGTTGTTCTGGACTGGAAGTGCAAATGCCTGCCAAGTGATGAGCACAGTGGTACAGAACATGGGAAAGATATAGGATGTTGCGAATAGGGAACCGGACTAGGCTGGACATAGGGTAAAACAATAGACCCCTTAGAAAAAGTGCGAACGGAAGGAAATCTAAGTTTCGATGACGAGATGCTGCTTGTCCACCCCAAAACTGTCCAATCAGAACTCACATTTAATTCGAAAGATAAAATTTTAGTGAGATAGAACTAGTGAAAAGGGTATAAAAAGTGCTGATTTTAAGGAAGGGGATCGCTTCCTTCCATTTCTTCCTGAGATGCTGCTGGACTGACGATTTTTCTTGAGATGTAAGAGATCTCCCTAACTCTGTTTTCTTTTACAGGGAAATGCATTTTATCTGAGACTATAGCAAGGTTGAATTTTCTGAATAAATAAATAAAAATGAACAATATTAGAAATGCTGAATTTGCTATTAATAAAAATTAGATAAATAGAGAATCAAGCTGGTCTTGAGTTTTCCTACGCCTAATTTTCTTACTAGCAGGTCTATCGATCTCAATCGTGGTGTGTCTAATAAAATGTCTTATTTTATGAAGCCATGGTAAAAATATCTGAAACTGCAGGTGTAAATAGTATAAATATGCAATTTAGTTTGTAGACACTCCACTATGATACAGCAGCTTTTCCTTTAATTTTCACCGATCCATGAAGTAAAGAATAAGTGTAACAGAGTGATTCGCAGTGTTATGGGCCCCACTGTTTGAGAGTATGTTAGAAATAATACTTCAGGGAGAGGTGACATGTCTTTAGAAATTATTTCTAGAGGAGCGCTGCATCACTATCTGAGCAGACATTAACAGAGATATTTAATAGGCTTCAGATATGGTTCTTTTATTCAACGGTTACAGACAGATAGAACAAGAATATTTTGGAATAATTATGTAAATTTTGATAAACAGGTCTGGAGTATCACTTGAGTAAATTGATTTTATTTAACTTTTATTTTGAGGATCTCTATGCTAGTTCTTCCTCTCGCTTATATGACTGATTGATTTGAGCTTTCTATTAACTAATGCATTCATATATTGATTAGTGATTGACACTAACTTGATTATTTTGCCTTCTATACACATTTTAACCTTCAATATGGTTTGAAAACGTAACTACTCTCTATCTTCCTTGTGAAGCCTAATGTGGTTCACATTATTTAATTTATTGACAGGCCTCAGTTGCGAACCACGATTCACCAAATAACACTTTTTGGGGCCCAAATTTGCACAAAGAAAGTGTTAACATGACTATTTCAAACCATAATGGGGGGGAAATCAAAACTTTTCCGCCTCATGGGTGAAAGCTTGGGGGGATTCAAATGATCCAGATGGCAAATAGTTTCAACTATCTTCCAGAACATTTGCCATCCCCATTTAAAAAACATTCATTCACTCCCCTACAATAGTGGGGGCATACAAGCTTTCCCAATCTTGAAACCCTTGTATGTGTTCATTCTTGTGAGGGAGTACAAACTCCTTACAGTAGAGGCTCTGCTAGCATATTTAAATTGTGAAGAAAGAGGCATACAGAAGCTCACGAAGAAAAGGAAAGTTGACCTTTATTAATTTGCTTGTTTATAGAGGCCAGTCTTGGGTTGATGTGTTTCCGGTTCAGAGAGGATCTGCCCTGGCAGTTCGGGCTGGACTGTTCCTATTGGAGCAGGGTCGACTGATTTGCATATGGTTGGGTCCATACTGAGGTAGCATGGTGGGCAAACTATGATGGGTGTGCATGCTACTGCGAGCTATTGCCAGCGGCTAGACAAGCTGCAAGCATTCCTCAAATCATCTTTTGTGTACTTTATGTTCATAGAGACTTCCAGGAAGCTGCAAGGTGCAAAAACGTGACTTACATTTTTTTACATCCAGTTTACTGAGTTTTATTTAATAGGCATAATTTCACATGACACCAATTTGGCCTAAGAGTGCAGGTTACCGCTGAAAACATCATAGTACAAACAAAAAAACTGGAATCAAAGGCGAGCTTTGGTCTCTTTGTGATCACTTCAACACACATTCATGGCTCTAAATAGACAGGTGCATTCCATGTCACAGCTGAGAGACAAGAACGAAAACGAGTTACCACGCCAGCCAATCTTGTGAAAATGAGATACCATAAGTATCCTTCCCTGCGCGGACCAAGGGAATAAAATGGGGATGCAGTTAACTTAGGAATACAATAAAAAAGTGGGTCTTGAGGCGACTCTCCTACCATGGAGTGGGATACACTGCTCTCATGTCGACAATTCTAAACACTGCAGATTGGTCAGTTACAGACCTTCCTTCAGCCATCTCCTGAGAAGGGCAATGCCACCAACTCATCAGTAACAGTTCTACTGATTGTAAAGTGCATGTACAGTAGCTAGAATAGTTGCATGACCTCTGTTGGCGCGCGATGAAAACTCACAACAGAAAGTGTTCGATTATACCTCAAAACTTGGAGAAAGTTGCTTTACACATGAATCCACACAAAAAAAATAAAAGTTGATTTCCTTCTGAAACACTGGATGTTCTATTTGGGCTGCATTGATCTCTTGAGCAGCTGCAGGACACAGCAGGTTTCTTTGCGCAATGACGTACAACCTCCTATAGTCTGCTACCCAGAATAATGGCAAGTGTGTTCTTCGTAAGCTTGAGTGCTTCGGAGGTGTTAGCAACCCGCCTGCCTGTGTAATGGAAAAATGACTGGAAATGATTCTCGCCATCAAGTACTATAATAGAAACAACATGAATTTTAGCTTTGTTATTTTTGGCGTAAGAAACTGTGGGCCTCATTTACAAACAAATGACGCAGCACAGCGCTGCGTGCCATTTTGCTGCGTTATTTTAAAAGCACACGGATGCAGGGGCGGATTGGCAAGGCGGGCATTCGGGAATGGGCCGAAGGGCCGATGCCTCAGTGCCCTCTGTGGGCCGTTTTTTTTCTCCCCTGTCCCAGTCCACAGAGAGTGGACTAGGAAAGGGGAGAAAAAAAACGGCCCACAGAGTGCGCAGAGACAGAGACTGAGAAAATGAAAGCAGCCTCGCTGTGCGGCCAGACAGCGATTGTCAGCTGTGGGCTCTCCTTCACCCCTACTCTGCCAAGCAATCAAGCTGAGGCTGGGCTGGGGAGGGGTGATCGTTTGCAATAATCGGCCTCCCTGGGGGCCAGGTGTTTCTCAGGCCTTTGAGCCATTTGCACCTCGGCCCCCTGGCGCCCATGCAGCCCAGAAACGGTGTTAGTCTTAACACCTCGCCCACAGCCCTTCACATTCATGGCATAGTGGACGAGGAAGAATGGGTCTTGCTGTGGGGGCCTGGTGATGTTTGGAATTTTTTTTGTTTTATTTATTTATTTATGCGATTTTATATAGCGCGGACTTTACCCGAAGGTGTCAGAGCGCTTCACACCAGTGTAGCATCCTGCTACAATGATCACAGACACTTGTAGGTATCTTAATGGGAGCTTTATTACACACCTCTTGCTCCTACCCTGTCCCTACTCTAACTGTCCCCTGGTTCCTATCCCTCGGCTCCTCCTGTTCCTGCTCCTCCCTCTGACTCCACCCCGCAACCACTAGACTGCATCCCACAATACTACATCTCCCTCTTTCTTAACAAAATGAACTTAATGTCCTTAGTGTTCGCAGTTCTTCAATCCGCCACACAGGTTGGCGGACAGCCTGCTCTTCGAGCCTCAGTAGTGTCGAATCCGCGGTGGGCTTGACTTTGGTCAATCTTTCTGTTGTCTTAATCAGGGCATTCTTGATCACGTTGCGTGTGAACTGTCTGCCCTCACATTCCGCAGTCAGCATGTCTCTTTCCCGTGGTGTAACTACTGTTGGTTTAGGTGCTCGATCTCTTTCATGGGTGGATAGTGTTCTGGTCCTCTTCCGAGCACCCGCATCCACTTCTGCTTCCGTTTGTCTTGTCCGGTTGAAGGCAACACTGTCCTCCAGTTCAGGGTCATGTATGCCAGACAGTATGGTGCTATCTGATGAGACTGTCTTGGCTTGGTTCAGTATTTCATTCACCGCCTTTATCTTTACTGCCTTTTGCTTCGTCAGGTCAAGAACAACACTGTCTTCCTGTTTCGAGTCTGGGATGTCGGCCGGTGAGGTATGAACGGTGGAGGTCAGTTTGGTATGACTTGGAGATTGATTTGCTGTCTCGGGTTGTTTCTCCCATGCCTGCTCACGCCTGGAACAGGCAGACCCTGGGGTCGGCTGAATGTTAGTGTGTCTTGTTCTCCTCCGATGATGACTTAGTTCTCCTGACATGTCTGGCTTCCTTTGCGGATTGACTGGTTGGTCCGTTTTTGTTTGGGTGCTATTGGCCACGATGCCGGATTCCGTTTTATGGGACCAGGACCAGGGCCTTCGAGTCAACCTTGCTGCCCCTACCCGGGGTGACGGTGTGGTATTAGTGTCACGATGCACCTGTGCTCGATGCGACAGGTTGTCTGGTGGAGTGATCGAGTGTGCATTGACATTGGTGTGGGACACGTCGCTCTCGACGTGAAGAGTGTCCCTTGGTTCGCTGATGTGTTCAGGTGCTTGGCGCCATGGCCGGTGTCGGGACCACGACTCTGCCGACTCAAAAGATCGGACCGACGTGTTGTCTGAATCAGAGGAGTTCTCCCTCACTTCCCTCTGAGAATGTTTCTTTAAAAATGTTGCACGTGGTCGTTGTCGGGACCATGACTCTGCCGACTCAAAAGATCGGACCGACGTGCTTTCTGAATCAGAGGGGTGCTCCGTCAGTTCCCTCTGTGAGTGTTCATTTGGGAATGTCCTACCAGGTGGTCTTCGGAACCGGGTAGTCCGTGACGAGCTGCTTTCCCCCTCGGAATTGTTTTTGAAAAGCTTCTCTATGTGTCTTTGTTGGAATATCTTCAACGCTGTCTCATTTGGGAGATTGTTTGAAGATTCCGTGCTTGTTCCTTGTGCTTGATCCCAAGCTTTTGCCTCTTCGTCCTTCTCGTCTGATGTTACCCATCTACGCTCTGTTTCTTCGTTGTCGCGGGCCCATGGATGCTTTGGGGCCCATGAAGGCATGGATCTTTTCTTGCTGGTTGTTGTTGTTGTGAGGGACCAGTCCGTCTTGTGTGATCTGGTTCTCCTTCCCAATTGCTTGATGTTCCAACACCTTTGACTTGGGGTTTACGTGTTCTCCGGCCAGATGTTTCCTTGGATTCGTCTTCACTGCTTGTCGACTGATGTCCCTGTGCCGACTTTCGGTGTTGACCAGTGCGACCCCTTCTTCTATGGTTAGTCTTTCTCTCCCACTTGCTGTGTGGGATGCCTTCTTGTCCAGGAGTGCGATCTGTCCCACTTGATGCTCTTTCTTCCTCCTTTGAATGACTCTTTGAGGAACTCCTGGGGGGTGAATAACTTTTTGGAATTGTCTTTTGGATGGTTGACTCTGGGTCATCTGACTCCGAGCAGTCCTTGGTTGACCTTGAGTAGTCGGATGCTGAGAAATCTGACTCTGAGTAATCCGTGTTATTTTCTTTGTCACTGTGTCTTTCCCGTTGTCTTTTTGCTGGTCTGTCTTCCCTCTCTCTCCTTTCAGTTCTGTTTGTTTTCTGAGGGTTATCTGTCCGGGCGTCTTGATAATTTGCTTTCAGATTTGGGGCCTTTGATTTGTCTCTTGCCTTGACGTGCAGTCCAACTTCAGCCTTCCTGATGATTTCTTCCAGTGACCACTTTCCTCGCAAGATCTTGAGTTTCGTGTCGGGGTTTGCGCAGCCTTCAATTATCCGGAGTCGGACTGCGTCCTCATTCGTAAAGGTGTTGAAGTGGCAGCCTTGTACCAGGTTTTTTAACCGAGTGATGAAGGTTGGCAGTGGTTCACCTGGCTCCTGCCGAGCTGTGTTGAAAGCGATGCGCTCTCGATCCACTTCCGTTTGTGCGGAGAGACGGGCACATAGCTTCTCTTGGAGTCTTTTATAGATGTCTGTGTCTTCTTCGGAAAATGTTTCGATTGGGCATCGGCCCTCTGGACCCACCAAATGGAGGAGCAGCATTAGGCACTTCCTCTCTCTTTGTTCTCCATTGGCATCCAGGAAATCACTCAATGTGGCCAGCCATTGGTTCCGTTTGAGACACAGACTCCAGGTGTCCGTCTGCATCCCTGGGGGTGGTGCTTCAAAGCAGGGATTGAACTGTTGTGCGATTTCTTCCCCCGCCATAAGAGGAGAATTTTGATGGATCATGTTCGCAGAGCACGGGCTGTTCATTTGTCTTCTCGTCTTCGTAGTTGATCTGTATTCAGTCGAAATCTGCGGTCTGGTCATGCGCTGGGACGTTAGCAATGCTTGTTTGGCCTTCGCCAGTGCTCGCTTGGTCTTTGCTAATGCTTGATTCTGTTATGTTCGCCAGTGCTTGTTTGGTTTTCAGCAATACTTGTTTTCTTTCTTTGCTGCGATTTATCCAATGCTTGTTGATCTGCGTGTATCAAGGCTTGTGTCTCTTTGCATGGATCAGTGCTTGTTCCTTTGTGCGTACCAGTGCTTGTTGATTTGCACGTACCAATGTTTGTCTAGTTGCATGTGTCACTGCTTGTTTATTTGCATGTACCAGTGCTTGTTTACTCTTAGCCAGTACTTGTCCTTGCATGTACCAATGCTTGTTAATTTGCATGTATCAATGTTTGTTTATTTGCATGTACCAATGCTTGTTGATTCACTTCCGCCAATGTTTGTTTGTATGCAATTGCCAATGCTTGTTTGTATGTTTGTTTATTTGCATGCACCAATGCTTGTTGATTCACTTCCGCCAATGTTTGTTTGTATGCAATTGCCAATGCTTGTTTGTATGTCTCTTGCCTTTGCCAATGATTGTTCGGTCTTTGCCAATGTTTGTTTGTTTGTCCTTTACCAATGCTTATTCCCACACTGCTCGCCTGACTTAAAGATGGCCGCCGCTAAATTTCACAGGGGATGTCCTTCCCAGCTGCCTGACTCTAAGATGGCCGCCGTGGTTATCTGCAGGCACTACTTTCTTTCTCTTCATTCAGCCCTCCTCTTCACTCGGGACTCACCGGCAGTCATCTCCAGGAGCAGGATCTTCCCAATTCGACTCCCTCTGGTCACCACTGCAGTCAGGTGAGGTTGGGGTGGGCTCTCGCCTTCCCTTGCAGAGTCCTCGGCGGCGACAGGTCAATCCTCACGCATCCGGCGTGAGATTCTCCGACATCGGAGTCCAGGCTCCAGTCATTGCGCGCTCAGCAGCGCGCGACAGCAGGCCTTCATGGGGCGATCCACCCCTTGATTTATGTGTCTCTTGGCCACCACAGTCACCAGATCGGGTTGGGGTGGGCTCCCAACTCGATTCCTGAATTTCCGCTCTCTCTTTCGCCAGTGACCTGCCGAACCTCACGCATTAGGCGTGAGGTTTTCCAACGTCCGATGGCGCCCGGTCTCAAACTGCAGCGCTCTCAGCAGCGCTTGTTGTCGGCACGTTGTGGACGCTTTCCACAACTCTGGGGCACTTCTTTTACCTCTTTCGGCACTCCACAGGGTCGGAGTGGGCTCCCGATTCCTGCACACGGGCTCTTCACCCGGGGCACACGCTTCCAGCGTGAGGCGCTTTTTGGCGCGAAGGGGTCTCTTCTTCTTCGAGCGTTTTAACGCTCAGTGTCTCGGCTCCCTCTTGGATCCCTCTCACCTGCTGGGGGAACAGGGTCACCTGCTGCTGGTTTCTTGCCTCAGGCAGCAACTTCGTTTCCTTTGGGCAGCGTTTATCCTCCTCGAGGCTGCCTGGGGACAGGGCTCTCTTGTGGGGTTCTGTGGGCTATGGTTATGCCCATCCCACCCTCGTCGCCAGTTGTAGCATCCTGCTACAATGATCACAGACACTTGTAGGTATCTTAATGGGAGCTTTAGTACACACCTCTTGCTCCTACCCTGTCCCTACATTAACTGTCCCCTGGTTCCTATCCCCCGGCTCCTCCTGTTCCTGCTCCTCCCTCTGACTCCACCCCGCAACCACTAGACTGCATCCCACAATACTACAACTAGGAACAGCAATAATACATGAGGAGAAAATTATAAGTGGACAAATTACAAAAGCAAACGTTAAGTTACATGAATCAAAAGTGACAATAGTGAGCAACCAAAATACAAGAGGAACAAACGATACATTACAGGAGGAAAAAGAGATATGTGTGCAGGTTACAAAAGCGTACAAAATACAAGTAGAGGTATAATACTGCAATTAATGGCAGACACTCCAGCACAAGAACAAACGTTACGTAGGCAATGGTGGCACTTGTGCAAGTATCTAAAGCAAACAAAAGTGAGAGGTAGCAAACAGTGTGTTACAAGAGAAAAGTGACTTGTACAAGTTACAAAAGGGTACCATACACAGGTACAAGGGTAATACTACAGTAAATGGTAAACACTCAAACTGCCAGAACACACTGGGAAGGCACTTCCCATGCACCAGCTTCACCTCAGCCTCCCCCCTGGCTACCTGGCTACCTGGCTACCTTGGATGACCCAGAAAGCTGTGTTTTGTGCGCCCCTGCCAGGACATTTTCCCAAGGCCTGGAGGGTTGATTAATTTACTAATTGCAGGGGCCTTACCTCTGTTCATGTGCTCCTGAGCTGAAGGTCTGGGGAGGGCTGAGTAGGTTAGTAATAGCAGGGGCGTTGCTGCTTTTCAGGTGCTCCTGTGCTGGAGGGCTGGAATAATTTTGTGACAAAAAGGGGCCTTGCTATTCATTTTAGTTGCTCAGCATGTAGGCCATTGTCACCTTGGCCCTGTGTCGTGTGCAAGAACAGTATCCTCCCACTTTCATTCCTTGTCTGTGCAAATGGTGTTTCATGAAAGGGCACGCCCCTTGAATGTGGGCCACGCCCCTTAAATATGGGCCACGCCTCTTGAATGTGGGCCACTTTTTTCGTCAGGGCCCGGGCCGAATTGTGATCCCAATCCGACCCTGCACGGATGCATCCTATTAACAGTAATACGACTCATCCTTGTGCTTTCCCCTGCGCCGGCACACAATTTTCTGCCATGCGCCATGGCAGACACCCCTGCCTAATTTTGCAAGGGTGCCTGAGTTTTGTGGATGATTGTTTTTGTGCAGGAAGGCACTCCTTCCTACACACAAAAAAATAATTGATGGCATTTTCCTCTTTCTATTCGTGCTGCAGAATGCAGCATGCATAGAAAGAGCAAAGAGCGAGGAGAAATAATAGCATTTCTCCTCATTGTGCAACTCCTTTGCCTCCCCTCTATTCTGATAGTTGTGTAAAGCTGGGGTGTAGAATACTGACACATTCCCAGATTTGCAAAACTTTGGTAATTTGGGAATGTGTCATGTTCCATGGATGTTTTGTGGGAACACGACAATCAACACACATGGAATGCCCCAATTCTTTTTTTTGTTTTTTTTTTGTTTTATATAGCGCGAACTAGACCCGAAGATATTGGGTATCAGAGCGCTTTACATAGCACCAGTTTTGTTACACAAGAACACATTCATTTTTGTAAACACGGGGAGATTAAGTGATTTGCCTAGAATCACAGGATGTTGAGCGTCATTGCCGAGACTCGAACTAGGTTCCCCAGCTTCGACGTCTACCGCTCTAGCCATTAGGCTACATCCTCTCCTTTGATATAGAGTAATGCGTGAAAGGGACCCATATTTACAAGGCCATGAAAAGTCAAGCAGGGTGGATTTACGTGGCCTTGTAAATGTGGGCAGGCACACTGCGCCGCCGGTGCATCCAAAAAAATTACGCACCGTCAGCACAATGGCCTTGTAAACAATGTCCTGCGCTTATGCCTGCGCTGTGACCAGAGATGCAGAGAACATTTGCAAAAACATCAGTGTCAGATAAGACTCAATAAACACTTCTCTGACAAGGTTCCACTGAGGCAAGAGATGGTGTAGCAACAAGGTGAGGTAGAACAGCCACCTTCCATTTCTCCTACAAGGTACATTAAGGATTGCCAATCTGCACTGGGGTGTGTCTTCATGAATAGCCATAGTGCGGGGTATTGGCCTGTGGGGCTCATAGTCAGCAAAAAGATCTTTGCCTGAAGCACCAAAAATCCTTGCACCCCTCATTAGTGAGGTCAAACAGTATATGATTTATTTTTCAGAATTGTATATAGCGCAAACTCAACCCGAAGGTATCAGAGCACTTTTCATGAGCACCAGTTGCATTACAGACCGACAAATTCATTTTGTTAGGCACAGGGAGATTAAGGGATTTCCCCAGAATCACAGGATGTTAAGCGTCCCTGCCGAGGCTCGAGCCCAGTTCCCCATCTTCAAGGTCGACCGCTCTAGCAGTTAGGTCTTTAGCCGTTAGGTTGCTTGATATCTTGCGTGGAGGGTATGTGGTCTAGGATGGATGCCATTTAGGGTAAGCCAAGGATAGTAGCTGCAAACCCAGGCTTATGTTTGCAGTTCATTGAGCTAGATACCTTTGGTCTCAGGGGCTATTAAGGCAGAATCAAGAGAAGAAAGCAAAGACACCTTTATTAGTTTAGTCCTGTTTCTGGGTTGTTAGGCACTCCTTGGCCATCACCTAGCCCCTCAGCAGGATGTAGAAGGCTAGCAAGATAAAGGAGTTATACAGTTCCCACTAAAAAATGGAGGACTGTGTATTAGAATGACAGGGCATCAGAATGCAGGGACTGGGTCCAGCTACACTGTCAGAACCTGTTGGCCGAATTCCTAGCTAGCTCACAGTGCCTCACCTAAACCCCTACACTGACCAGGGTAGCATATGATTTTTGCTACCTCAAACATGATCCCCAAGGGAATCGTGGAAACATATCTTATCCCTTTTGTTGTATGCTTATGCATGCCTTTGGAAAAATACAGAAAAGATACAAAGAGGCATATTTACAAAGACATAATGCTGATGCAGCTTCATTTGTTTCTCATTTCCATTTTGAATATGACTTTTGACCAGTAATCTGTGACACACACGGTAAGAGGGAGTAGCACAGATCCCATGACAATGGAGTTGGAATCTGTTCATCAAAACATAATGTTATGTCCGGACAACAAGCTGACACGTGCACAATGGTGCAATGTGGCTGGTGGTTTTGCCAATACACAGCATTATATCATGAATTGAATGTAGAACCCCATGGATGTGCTGTATGTCAAAGAAATGCTAATACCACCACCTCACTTCTGATGCAGTTTAGCTCAGCCTTTTCAACACTCATACGAATGTAAAATGGCTGAAAAACAACACAAGGTCCTATGTGCCCATCCAATTTTTGCTGAGGCACTCACATAACAATACATCTTAATGATTAGGGACGAATAGGCATTGCGAAAGCAAATCATTCCCAGTGTGAAGTCTGTGTAATACAAGTCCTTCCCATGGGCAAGAGGAGAGAAGATATATCACACTTCTGTGACATTGAGAAACATGGCCATACATAAATACTGCAATAGCTTGCCGCAACAATGCAACATCACCTCACAAACCATAGACACACATCACATCCAGTGTGCACAACATGTTGTGCACACTGCAGCTCTCATCCAAGGTCCCAGACTGTGCAGCAAGGTGACATCTCATGCACACACTATATCCCCTATGACAGCTAACAACAGCGTTTCCAAGGGCATATCATGAGTGTCATAGAGAAAAGCTGCACTGCTCCTGCCAGCGTAGACACACAATGAATGGATACTGATTGACAACAAAGATATGGTCTACACTGTCCCCAAGGTGTCTTGAATTGTAGTGTACACAATATACTTGTTCAACTGTTCTGTACAACCTCACAGCACATCTACTAACTTCTGTATAGCGTCCACACTGAGGACTCTGTGCACTACTATGTGTAGATTAGCATGACCTATGTTCACATACATCCCTTTTTTATTTCTATGCCTGACACATAGAAAAAGGTAGGTGCAATCAAAAATTTAGACAAACTGTGTTCCGGAAGGAAGATACTCCAACAGCTACTGTCATTTGTCATGTGACTGTAAAGATAAAGATGTAGACTTGGGCATGGCACTCATATATCAACACAATAAAATCTTGTCAGACGATTGCCTAATAAATGACAAAGTAAATATTGTCATTGGTGAATTATCAAAACCTACAAGGGGTTGCAATTTAGCTAAATGTCAAGAAATGGAGGCCACACAGAGGACACTGCACTTGTCTGTGTTGTTCCGTGTTTGCCAGTACCAATTGTCACTTGTATGTAAGTGACACATTGTCATTGAGTGTAAATGACCATGTGCAAGGTGAATGTGGAATGCTGGCCACAGGCCACAATGGTGACTAATGTACTTCTCACCCTCACCATGAGTGTTGGCTAATGTAATACCTATTTTCTTTATCTCAACTGTCCAAGGATATGCACTGGTGCTATGGGTAATGACACTGGTAAAGAATCCCCAAGCACAGATGACATACAATCAAGCTCTCGGCCGCATCAGCTCTATTGTGGAGCGGACTTTTGGTGTCTTGATGCATCTGGGGGTCGATTACTATACTCCCCACCCATGGATTGTAAAATCAACCTGGTATGTTGCATTCTGCACAGCATATGTGTCAGGACAAATGTGCCTGTGCCAGAGGACAATGTGGAACCATAAATGCTGGATGATGGAGAGGAAGTAGAAGAGGAGCATATGCAACCTGCAAATTAATCAGCAGCAACAAGGCAGAGGAATAATATTGTCATCCATTTCTTCTCCAATTAAAAATGTAATATAAATCAGCCCAAAAATGTTGTATAGTAAGAAATGTTCCTCTGTCCATGAATAAACGTTCACAACACTAACACCTTGTAACCATTTTTGTCCTATATGCACACTGCACTTATGGCATACACTATTTGTTAAACATATGTTTGTGTCACAGACTAGTCATCTAGCTATAACATCATCCAATACCAGAAAATATTTTGTGCATGCCAAGTACAAGATGCAGATGGGTCACCTTTTGGAGCCACTATGATTCTGGTGTTGTCACATAGATTGTTTGTAACAACTGTGTGAGTGTCACTCCTGATGCTAGCCATGTGTTTGGTCTTATACTTGTGCTTACCAGTAGAGTTCACTTTTATTAAGAATATATTGCAGTATTCCACATAGGATGTGCATGGAAATACACTCACATAACTACAGTCAACATATATCCCATTCAAATATATATTTTTTACGTGTCACAATCAGAGATTTAGCTCCATTACCATGGATTAACTAATTATCAAACGTTGCCTTTGCCATGATGTTTCATCTGTATTCTCAATGCAATACACTAGATACACTGTTGTGCTGTATACTGCAGATATTCCCCCCCATTGATATTACTTCTCTCACCCCCCCAATTGATATTACTTCTCTCATTCTTCAAGGGGCTGCAGGGGATGAGGAAAATAATAGGACTAATATTCATGGTTTGACGCCCCCCTCTGATCCCTTAGTCAGCCCCAACACATCAAGATTATCCAGTTCACCCAAACTACCTGTATCCTCTCCAGTAATTCTAGAACAAGTAGAGAATCAATCAAAAAAAAGAAAGGGACGAGCCTCTCTCTCTACTTCAAGCCCGGCTATAATTTTGCTCCCACCGCCCCCACCTACACGGTCTCCTAAGTCAAATAACCCATCTATGATGACTAACACATTAGGGTCACTTCCTGACCAAAATCCGGAGAGTGAACTTCTCTCTAAAATAGAGGTCATTGTGAAGTCACTTCTACTTCCTCTTTTGGAGAGAACCAGACTAATAAGTACACATTTAGATAAGTTGGGTAAGCAAATAGAAGGGAACACCTTGGCCCTAACAAAATTGTCAACGTCACAGCCTAAAAATTCTACTACAAACTCTGTTTCCCCCACTGTCCCACTGTCCCACTACCAGAACAACCATCTACTAGTGGTGTACCTCCGAAACCTGGTACCATGCAGGGGAAAAAAGCACTAGCAAAATCATCAAAAGAAATAACAAATAAAGAAAAACCCAAGCCCCCTGTAAATAACCAAGTAAAAAATGGAACGATTCAATCTGACAGTGGAAAAAAGGAAGGAGAGAAGAGAGAAGTAGAAACGAACCTTCCTCCCGCAAAGAATAACCCACCCATGAAAAATAGATCAGATAGGGAGAAGGGGGAACAGTTATCTCAGCGTCCAAAAAGACCAACATCTAGGACAGTGGATCTACCCCCGGAATCGGCCCCATATACAATCATTATGACCGGGGTGCCGGAATTAGCAGAGGGGGTTAGAGCCATTCCCTAAAAAATAAAACTATCTATTGGCTGAAGCAAAATAGACCCCTCCCCGCACATGTAAATGGGGACAGTCTAACAGTAAGGCGTGCAGTCTGGGTGGGATCAAGACCAAAAGATAAGAGGGGGGACGTAATAATTATAAATTTTAAGGACCATAGAGCGGTGAGGTGCATTGGCGACTGGTATGAGGCCATAGGGGGAGATAACATTTCCACACACTATGTTAGTTATTTTTACCCATGAGAATTGATAACACACCCAAAACAGAACCCAACGAAAAGGCTTTACCCAGATTGGAGAGAAGGAGGCTATCAACCTTCTCAGAAAAAAAATTTTAACCAACCTTTTCAGTCAGTTTATCCACAGTCACAGTGGGGGAATCAGAATAACAATTATCAATCATTCCCAGAATTTAACATACCTACTTTTAACCCTTTTTCAATGTTGTTTGGGCTGGACGAAGTAGATTGACTTGACAGGGAACAACCCTCTCTAGAAAAACATACTTTGGCAGAATTCACCAACTTGCAGGGTGATACCATTTTGAAAGGTTCTGTAGAAAGATACAAATCAGAAGGTGAAAACCAGTTGGCCCTACTAAATGTGGTACCCGCAAGGTGGGGAGAAAATCTTATTCTGGGGAACACACATAGTAGTATACCAGATTTAATAAGTGAGGAACAGCAGTTGGTTCTGGGGACATCTGTTTAAAATAAGGATAGTAGCACGAACGAAAGATCAGACCCTGGTATGAAAGGAATAAAAATACAAATTATGTTCTGGAACATTGCGGTTCTCCGTACAAATATTATGGATGGAAGTGCTTTAGAATTTGTCAAAAACTATCAAGTATTAGCCCTCCAGGAGACCTGGCTTACTACAGAAATGCACCTGACCGGGTATAAAATGTATTTTTCCCCAGCTATCGCAGGACCTATGACAGGGCAATGGGTGGGTTGATAACTTACATAGGGAATACCATACCAGGGCTAGAAATTACTGCGCTTAGTTTAGAACCCAATTACCAGATACTGAGATTGTCCTTCCAGATAAAGCGGGTTTTTCTTCTTGTAAACATGTATGACAATCTAGTAGAAAGTGAGAGACTAAAAATACTTGGGGCTCTTCGTAAGAAACTCCTTACCTGGACAAAACAAACACAAGGCCTAGAACCCCCAAGCATTGTGTGGGTGGTGATTTTAATCACCACCCCTGTGAAAGGAATAACAGTAACATTTGCGGTATGGGGCATGAAATAGATGAGCAAATAACCCACTTCAGCCACTCAGTGGTGGGAGATTTCTTAAATGAAACTCTATCTAATCTGGACCTGGTGATACTAAATGAAATAAAAAAAACCCTGTAGGAAATTGGACCCAACCTATCTCGGAAGGGGTAGTGAATCAACAATTGATTATATATTGACCACAGCGACTCTTGGAAAAGAGGCCCAGAGATTTAAAGTGATAATAAATACCCTGAGTGATCATGCCGCTCTAGCCTTTGACTTATTTATAGATCAGGGGCACCTATCAGCACAGACTTTAATGACCACCCTTGCCCAGAACAACATATACTTAAAAAAAATAAATGGTTATACCCTAGGATGGGGGAAGATAGATCCCGTAGAATTAACAAATAAGGTAGTAACTTCGGCATACACAGCAAAACTGAAGTGTCTAGACATTGACATAAAAGAAGAGGGAGTCCTAGATAATTTTATGGTGATTCTGGAAAAGGTAAACGAATGCCTGACAAGGAAGCAGAAAGGGAATATGGAAGGAAAAAAAGGATGGTTCAGCCACAACTGCTCAGTGGCCCATAAAACTTTAAAAAGAGCACTAACAAAAACTATCAGAGACCAAGAGGAGGTTAGGACCCTGAGAAAGGCATACAGGTTGGCATGTAAAGTTAGAAAAGAGGAATTAAAGAAAGCCTTATGGAACTAACTTCATGAGAGCTCACTAAGTAGAAACAGTGAACTATTTTGGAAGGTGGTGAAAGCACCTTTTCTGACAGACACAAATGACCACCCAAAAGTAGAAGTCGCTATTGAGGGACCAACTTGGGTAAACCATTTTTCAAAATTTTTCGGTAAACCTTCAGAAGTAGTTTTAACTGAGGGAAATAACAGGAAAAATCAGGATAACCCATTTCCAATTGCACTAGAGGTAGAACTCTATGAAGTAATAAACGCAGTTAAGGCGAGTAAAAGCGGAAAAGCCCCTGGCCCAGACAGGGTACCGGTTGACTTTTTAAAATTCAAATTAGATCTGTGGGCCCCAATTATAAAGAGGGTGTTTGACGCTACAATGAAGTGTGGGCTAATTACATCTTGGACCCAATCAATTTTGGTACCCATATTTAAGAAGGGAAACAGAGAGGAGGTGTCCTGTTACCGCCCGATCTCGTTCCTGGATTCGCTGGGGAAAGTACTGGGCAGAGTGGTTCTCCAGCGTTTACAGGAGTGGGCGGACGATACCGGGACCCTTTCAGACATCCAGTTTGGTTTCCGAAAGGGCTTCGGGACAACAGAACAAGCCCTGAACTTGGCCCTGATGATGGGAAAGTACGTGTCGGCTAAGCGGGAAAGGCTGTACATGGTTTATGTCGACCTTTCCGCAGCTTTCGACTGCGTTTCTCATGCAAAATTGTGGTCAGTTCTTACCGATATGGGAATAGATCCAGTCCTGGTAACCTTCCTTAGAGAACTATATTCTAATGCTTCCTCTAGGGTACGTTTTGGAGTGTGGGGTGAATTATCAGAGCCATTCACAGTGGAGCGCGGCGTCAGGCAGGGATGTGTGCTGGCCCCCTTTCTCTTCTCCCTTTATACTAATGGTCTTGAGGTAGAGATGTTGAAGGGGGGCCTGGATCTGCCCCGAGTGAAAGATCGCCTGGTGCCTGCGCTCCTATACGTAGACGATGCAGTGATACTAGCACGCACCCCACGGGAGCTACAGAAAGCACTGAACAGGTACGCAAAATTCATGGGCAACTTGGATCTCCACATAAATATAAAAAAGACATATGTTATGGTGGCAGGCCAAGTAAAGAAACATGGGAAGAGTATTTTTCTCGACAATGAAAAAATAGAGCCAACCACCCAATACCCTTACCTGGGGATTATGATGGATGAGAAGCTTAACTGGAAAGCGGCTATAGAAGCCCGCAAACACCAACTTTTGCGAGCAATTGCTGCACTTATAAAATTTGCACAGAAATTAGGAAAAAGGCCACCAGTAGAGCTACTCCGCATTTACAAAGCAAAGTGCCATTCCATCGCACTCTATGGGGCGGGTCTGTGGGGACATAAAAACACAAAAGCCCTACAGGTAGCAGAGAATACTTTTATGAGATTTCTTTTGGCGGTCCCTAAACGAGTATCTACCTTTGCCTGTCATGCAGAGCTAGGAATGCCCCACATTGAGGATTTGGCAAAGATCGAACCCATACTCCTCTGGCGCCGTATTTGGACGTCAACAAAAAATACTTTTACAAAAGAGATTGTGGCAGACTGTATGTCATTGGACCATGTGGAAAAAATAGAATGGCTGAGATACGTAAAAAATCTTCTTATTGATTTGGGGATGGCTGAGTATTATTCCAACCCTGAAACAATTGTTGAAATCCCGAAGAAAGAGCTAAAAAGAAGGGCGCTGAGTCATATAGAAGAATTACGTACCAGCCTAGAGATTAAGAAACCGTCAGTTCAACATTCCTTGACAGTCATGACTACTTTAGAAATGGAACCCTATTTAACATATGTTGAGTCACATTTTGAGTGGTTTTTACTGGCAAGATTTAGGCTGAATATTTTCCACAGGGTCGTAGCCTTTCCTAACAGAAATAGCTGGGACGAAAGCTTAACGGTGTGCCTGTGTGACGAAACGTCTGAACAGTCAACAATTCATACTGTAATGTTTTGTAAATACTATTCTGCACATCGTAAGCTATGGTTAATTCCCCTTCTGAGAACTTTAGGCCTTAGAAAATGTCGTCCCGCTATGTTGTGGCTGCAATTTTTAAGCTCTGAATTGACTTGTAAAACAGTGAGCACCTTTTTAAAATGCATTTTTAAACATAGAGTAAATCTTTGATATGGTAATGTTTGACTACTTGGGCCAAAGAATAAGGGTACCCTTTTTAAATGTAAATATATTAATTTTGTCCTAGTTTTGTTAAAATGAATTTTAAATGATGAAATGTATTGTGCAAACTCTTTTATGGTTTTTCATGTAAATTGAAACCGAATAAAGATTTACTACTACTACTGCAGATATGGAGTCATGTAAGTGAACATACTGTCATCAAAAAGTACATGACCATACCAAAGCATGCATGGAAATAAACCATACCACATTTGCCATAAATAATGGTCTTGGTGCCCACAAATGTCCACACTGTCACTGTTGTATGGGAAATGGTATTAGGATGCAATCACTCACAGAGCCCCATCAAAGTTGATCACTTACACCTCCGGACTATTGCCTAAGACCTCTAATGTTCTACATGTGCCATTTTGCCCATGAAGTTTTATTACATTTATTACAGTGTCACCATTGCATAGGTTGACTATTGCATCATAGGTGGAACATATACATAGTAATCGGTAAGCTTGAAATAACAGCCACACATACCAGCCATGGAAATGTTCACACATTTTTTATCATTGTGTTTGATCATGTATCAATATTAGAACCATGACAAGGATGACCACATATGATTATTTACACAAATTTCATACATGAGCTGACAGTGGCAACAGTACAGCAACCCATTTCACATAGAACACAACATGTACCGTCATTAGGAACACGAATAGCACATCCGAATAAAATAAATGACTATAAATTTCTTCCCTAGTGTTAAAAAATAAATCATGCTAGACACATCAGCAGGGACTCTTTTAATCTACGCATAATCAAACAAAGCTGCTCTGTCGCATACGCGAAAAATCTAGGGGCATATTACCAAGCAATAGCGCTTAGAGACCCCTGTGGTTATAACGCGCCATACAAATTAAATAAATAAATAAATAAAGAAAGAAATAAATAGCGATAATTATTGCTATTGCTTGGTTAGAGACAAAAATTTACCGCTGAGCTGCGGTGATTTTTATCGCAAATAAAACTTGGTATTACCAAGGTTTTTCGCAAATGCGATAAAAATCGGCCGGAATGCATGAATATCACCGAAAAGTCAGCGATATTCTTGCATTACCGAGCTAATGCTCTTAGTCATGTTATCCACCTCCCATTGGATAACATGGCTAAGAACTGCTCAGGGCAGGTGTTAGCTTTTGGAGATATTCGCGCTTAGCACGAATATCTCCAAAAGTTGGTAATAGGAGATAGCGATGTTAGCGACTGTTTCCAGTCGCTAACATCTTGGCACGCCCAATTTGCATGTCATTAGTGATAAATATCACTGACATGCCAAGTGGGGCTCAAGATGGTTGCTATCTCCTACTAGCTGTCGCTAACTGGTGTTAGCGACAGCTAGGTAATAGGGAGATAATTTTATCTCTGCTTTCTTGGCTTTTAAAGCCAAAAAAGCAGAGATAAACCCCCTTGATAATATGCCCCTTAGTGTGAAAAACATGGCAAGCCCTTTAGTGCAATAGAGGTAAAGTGGGCTAGCATTAAAAAATTCACAAATAGCCAGAAAACCTCCTGCATCTGCACAGGAAATGATGTCATGGTGCAAAGGAAGTGATGTAAAGGATATTACAAGCAGGAAATCAGGAACTGCAAAGTTACTTTCACTTTTACTCACAGTTTATCGGTCTGTGCTTTGGAGTGAAAGGGCCGGGCCCATAAGTTCTAGAGTCTCAATCCAATGGTTCTTTTTTGCAGCATGAAAGCGTAAAGGGGAGAAAAATTGTTGGGGAAACAATCAATTGGCTAATAGTTCTCCTTAATACATAATAACCCACGGACAACTACTTAAAGTTAGTTAGATTTATTACAAAGCCAAAAATAGCTGGACATAAAGACACCTCAATACGAGAGTATAAAAATACAAAGGAATTAGCATGAAGCCGAATCTGTGCATCCAATTTAGATGATGCATCATACACAACAAAATTAGTTCAAGAAGTAAAATACAGAAGATCAGGAGGCATGAGTCCAAATTTCCCTTCGTAGAGGGTTGATGAGTGAAAAACATTATTTCTGTCCCTACTCTAGCACTAAGATGACATCCCTACTTAAGCATTGATAGAGCTACCTGGTTTAGCTATAGGGGAGATGGGCCGTGGACTCCCTCCTTGTTCGTCACCAACCCAGTCGGTCTTTAGACAGACTTCTTTTCGTCTCTCCTTATTGTCTCTACCCTTATCCTCACTTTCTCACTTCCCCTCCTCCCACTACTTTTCTCTCTCCTTTCTCTCCTCTCCTAATGTATTGCTGAGTGTTTGATGTAATTGTGTAATTGTTGATCTCTTTCTGTTATATTGTTGAACCACATTGTTCCACTTCCTTTCGTCTCTCCTGTCCTCTCCTACCGCATCCTCCCTCTATTTTATGTCTCTCCTTCTCTCCGCTCTCAATGTATCGAGACTGAACTATTTTGTCGGATGCCCGATGGAGCTACTTGGTTTAGCTATGGGGAAGATGGGCCTCGGATTCCCTTCTTGGTCGTCACCTACCCAGTTGGTCTTTTGACAGACTTCATTTTGTCTCTCCTTATTGTCTCTTCCCTTATCCTCCCTCTCTCACCTCCCTTGCCCCCTCCACTACTTCTCTCTCCTTTCTCTCCCCTCCTAATTGAATTGCCTATTTTTTGATGTATTGTGTAAGTGTTGAATTTGTTCTGTTACATTGTTGATTCTCATGTAAAGCGCTCTGATACCTTCGGGTCTAGCCAGTGCTATATAAAACTCTTTAAAATATAATAAAAAAATAAATAAAAATACCCAAATAAAATCTCAGTGAGGGGAGTCTTCCTATGAAGTCCCTCCAGCTTCAATAGGTCAAGTAGCATGAAGCTACTTCATAAGGAAAGAGCTCATTCTAGGATGGTCTCTCTCTGAAGGCAAAGGAGAAGTGGCACGCTGCCCCTAATTCCAAAAACCAGTTATCCACAGGTAGCATTACCAGGGTGAACTTCGAATCAAGCCATCCATCCTGGGTAGAGTGCTGAAGGTATTTTTCCATGGTGTTGACGATATACCTTCCTCCCTAAATTTTGTCCTTGGTTCCTAGTCCTTCTCCTGCTTGAAACACAACAACCTTCCTTTTTTGACTCAAGCCTCACGATTGTAACTTCTTCTCTCCTTGCCTGACTTGTAAAACAAAAGCATTAATGTATCTAAAGAGAGCACTTCTTCACCTGCAATACAAAACGTAAGAAAGAACAGATTCCACAGCACACATAAAGTCAAACTGTTAAGTCTAAAGCGAGAGTTGTCAGGGACTTACATTTCAGACCTACAGATTTCAGCCAACATAAGGAAATATCACAAAGACTTTTGAATTCACACAGCATTAATGCGACTTCAGCTAATACATTTACCTATGCATAGAGCAAAAATATTAATAAACGCATTGAATACATGAATAATTGTCAATTGCACAACACAGGTTCTTCACATTAGTGTTTTCTGCTAGTTACATTTATTTTCTATATTGATTCTCCATGTTACTTGTCACTGGCCTAAAGTACATAATGTATTTATGGAGCACATTTCACAATTCTAGCACTGCATGTTAATGCAACACAGGATTATATGCGGGTATGCTCTGCATGTGATTCTGATATACCTTTACAAATTAAAATATTTTCCCCTCAGTTGTGGGGGTGTGTGTGGAGCAGGAGAGTGTAGTTTGAAGTTTGAGGAGTTTGTGTGTTGTCTCTGCTGTCCCAGTTGTGTGTATTTTATCCAATTGTGTGTGTATTTGTGAGGTTTATTGTCAAGGGTACTGTTACAACTCAGGTATTTGTTTTTTGGGGTAGTTTGTATTTGGGGTTTTAGGTGTTGTTAGGAGTTTAGTTACAATAGATTACTAATAAGTGGTTGGGATACTTCCCAGTGCAAAGCGATCTAGGCCCATGAACTTTAGGGAGATGGGCACTTTTCTGTGGCTGGAGGTGCACTACCTTCCCAAAATGCTGGAAGCTGGTGGACAAATGATCCACGGGTACCCTTTGAAGGTCGAAAAAGCAGATGGGAGAACATCTGAAAGCAGATCTTGCAGGTACATGGTGTGGACTGGGAGACCCAAAAACCCAAACGTCGCTGGTATGATCTTGTGGGCAGGGAGCCAGACCCGCTGGCGTATGTCAGCATTACAGTTGGTGAACCTACAAGTGAGTACATCATTATTACTGCAATGTGATGTGTCTCATGTTACATTTTAACTGTTAGGGACCATGAAGTATGGGTCACAATGATGTTTTGTACTAAATTGTCTTGTGCAGAAGAAATTATTGAGAATTACCATGGCTATAGCGCATTAACACAATTAGGAACCAGTTGTTTCTGTTTTACAGTGTGACCATCACTATTACCATAGATAAGTGAAATTTGTTCCTGGTAAGCATGGAGTTGACATGCATTGCAATGCATATACTAAAACTTTGGGGCAAATTTACATAACGTTTTCAGACATTATGGTGGAGTTCAGTCCCTTACCTTATTTACAAGCGGGCGCTACACCACTTAACGTGGCTTTACACCAGCTTGTAAATAAGGCACTTACTCACACAGAACTTTGTGTGAGATAGGCGTGTAATATGTGTGGCAGTGGGTGTTCCACTGCAACCCCCATTGCTATATGATGCTGCCCCATCTCTACATGGTATGGGGCTGTGCCAAAAAATCCACCAGGAAATACCTGGTCTGAAGCGAGCGATACCATGAGAAATGTAATATTTGCCCTCGTATTTTGATATTTCCACGTGTGCTGCTTACCGCTGCAAACATATATATAGCAAATTCCCTGCACAAATTGATTATGGGCAGGAAGGAGTCCCTTTCTGCACATGAACAATTGTCCCTCTAGAGCAGACACCCTGGCGAAATAGCACTATGGTGCCTGCTCTTGCACTACACTGCTTCCTTTGGGCCTGCACTAGGGGTAACGCAGGAGTGGGCCACATTCTTGTACATAAGGCGCATTCCTGCGTTTTTAAACATGTAGGAACACTGCTTTACCAACTAAGGCATTACACCCGGCTCAACAACTCTCTCTCAATTATGTCCCTTCATGTGATTAAATGGCTGGCACTCCACATGTGCTCCACAGGAGGTAGTCCTGCTACGTGCATGTGTCATTTGCAGTTTGAAATGTACATTACAGTACCATTTTCTTATATACATAAAGGGAGTGTCATGCTAGGCTCTTGCACAGCTGTCATTTACTATCTTACATTGTGCCAAAGTATCCTGTGGCTGAGTGAGTGTCTTGTAAAGGGGTAACATATTGATTTGCCTTTGATTGTCCTTGGCATACCAACTCTTATTCGGCTAGCATCAAACTCTGTTTTGCTACTCCCTAGTAGTTATCTGTTGTACAAGCTTTAGGGATGTGAGGAAATTATGTTGTATGATAACATACCCTCAGCAGCACTGACAGGTAGGCTACACAAGTTGATATGTGGACCAGTATGTATGATTATAAATATATGTAGGCTAATTGTTTAATGGTGTTTGTTTAGAGAGGCCCTCAATAAACCATTTCTTGTTTATGTATGTGAATTCTGTAGGTACATAGCATCATTCACGTCAGCTACCTGTGTGTAGGTCGGTTGAGATGACAAGGAAGAGCTAGATGCCGACAGGTGAATGTGTAATAGTTTCACTTGTATGTAATTTTAATTGCATTGATATAGTGCTTACTACCCCGGACGAGGCATCAAAGCACTTTTTTTTGCACTCAACTCCGGAAACCAAAAGGATTAGTGATAAATTAGTATAGGGAAATATGAAATTCATTTGAGCGGTGGACATGTTAGTCTGTTATTTGGATTGAAAAGGATAGCAGAGGGATAGAAGAGGGAAGGGTTTGCATTAATATAGCGCTTGCTACCCCTGATGAGATGTTGAAGTGTTTTTCAGCAGGAAGCATGCTACTCCGGAACCCAAACAGGATTAGTGGGGAATTAGTATAGGTGAATATAAAATGTATTTGAGCTGGGGACAGGTGACTTTGTTATTTGTATTGAGAAAGGATAATGGAGGGATAGAATAGGGAAGGGTTTGCATTTATTTTGTGCATGCTACCTCTGAGGAGGTGTTAAATCACTTTTCAGCAGGTAGCATGCTACTCCGGTACCCAAACAGGATTAGTGGAGAATTAGTATAGGGAAATATTAAATTATTGTGAGCGGTGGACATGTTAGTCTGTTATTTAGATTGATAAGGATAGTGGAGGGATAGAAGAGGGAGGGGTCTAGATTATTATTTTTTTGTAGCTAATCGCAGTAGGAGGAGGTTTAGGATGAATAATGGGGAGGTGGACCGGGTAGTCAGAGGGAAGGATTTAGAAAGCTATGTTTGGGAGATCTGAATAGTGAAAGAGGTATAAGATGATACAAGGAGGGGTAGAGGAGGGAAGAGTCTAGATAGGGTTGTTTTGGGGATCTTAGTAGTAGAATGGGGTTTGGGATGAGTGAGAGAGTGGAGGTAGAGGATATATTGAGAGAGGCATAGAGTGAGAAATAGGGTGCATTGGAAAGAGTTGTAGAATAAGGTTTGAGATGAGTTAGAGTGGAGGTACAGGTAGAGGATATATTGATAGAGGTATAGGGTGAGATATACAGTAGTGCACTGGGGATGCTGAATTAGAGGCAAAGTAATAAATATAAAGATACATAGGTTCATGGAAGGTATATTTATATAAAAAGGTAATATATATAGATTTAAGTTGTATTTAATAAACTCAGACTTTCAGGTGTTGCTTTACTTTAAGTTAATTTATTTGTTTTTATTCATTGTTTTGTAAATCATTAGTTTAGCAATTGTAGATAAATAGTTATGATAAAAGATTTACTTACTTATGCAGTCACTTATATACATGTTAAACGTAGATACATGTTAAACGTAGAATAATAAAACCATAAGTAATATGTACATTTGTTAAGCATAACTAACGAATGTCAATATATTTAAAAACATAATTATTATACACGTTTATAAAATACAATGCACACATGTAGGTACACAAATATAGTCAAAATAAATGCTTATATATAGAGGGATATGCCGTATATGTATGGTGATTTTGTGGGGAAGAGACAACTCTTGAATAGACTTCTGAAGATAAGGTAGTTATTCATGTATATTATGTTTCGGGGTAAAGAATTCCATAGTCTGGCTGCTTGAACAGAGAAGGATGTGTCACCTATGTTTTTTTTCTTGTATGGTGGGATTTTGAGGTGTGGTACCAATCTAGAGCAGACGTTCCTTTGTTGAATGTATTTGGTGATTTTATTCCTGATGAAGAGCAGTCCTGTTCCATGTATCGCTTTGTGGGTGATACAAAGCAGCTTGAATGTGAATCTTCTGGAAACCGGTAATCAATGTAGGACCTTGAAGGATGTGGGCGTGTGGCTTTATATGTAAGAGTACAGGCAGCAGAGTTCTGAATCTGTTGTAGTCTTTTCATAGTTTTTAAAGATGATTCTTGGTACAAGATATTGGCATCATCAAGTTTAGACAGAACAAGACAGATAGTAGCCTGGACCTTTTGAGGAAATCCCAGGTGGATGAGATCCAGTCAAGAGAAGACTCCCTCTATGCAGGCTTTGTGTAGTCTTTGTATTAGAGTGTCACGGTCAAATGTGTCAAAGGCAGCTTAAATGTCTAAGAGAAGAGTGCAGCAACCCTGTTCCAGTCAACTGTGTTCTTAAGGTCAAGCCCAGATGGCAACGATGGCAGATTCTTTGACTCTTCCTGGACAGAATCATGATTGGAAATCTGAAAGTATGGAATTGTCTTCAATGAATTGTGACATCTGGGCGAATGCTGCCCTTTCTATCAGTTTGCCCAGGAAAGGTCCATTTGTAATTGGTCTGTAGTTTTCAGGGTTAAGCTTGTTCAGGTGTGTTGTCTTTAGTAATGGGCGTATGTATGACTTTTTGAGATCATCTGGAAAGATTCTGGTAGTTAAGGAATGGTTGCTGATTCTTCTTACTGGTGTAGCAGCAGAGGTAGTAAAATAATTTTCTTGAAGGTTTGTGGTGGTCATGAGTCAGAAGGGCTGTCGCAAGGCTTGCTTGCATTGACCAGGTCCATAAATTAATTGTGTGAAAATTATTGGAAGGAATGTAGAGGCTGTGTTAGCGTACTCTTTAATTGTTGTTTTGCAAAAGGGTTGGTGCTGGTGGTTTTTCTTTGTTTTAAATAGGAGTCCAACAGGTCTGCTTTGGTCATGTAATGATTTGTCAGTTTGACTCTAAATTCTTCAGTAATGGTATGAACTCCTTCTGAGTAATTTAGTTTTCAAAATTTGGTGAGAATTTGATATAATCTTCATTTGCACATTTAGCATTTTGAATTCTATCTGAATGGTATCTTTTTTTAGCTTTTTTGATTGCTGGCTTGTAAAATCTGTTAAGTTTCTCGAGGTAAAGTTTGTCCTGATTGGAGTTTATTTTGAGCCAGGTATGTTGTACTTTTCTAATTTGTTGTTTTATCTCAGAATCAGATTAATAATTCTCTTTATTTGGCTTTGAGCAGCAATAAAAGCATTCAAGACATGCACAAATATCAATAAAATGCATACAAGTAATAAAAACATGCAAGTAAAATCATCAGGTTTGGGTTATTAATGACTAACAATCAGGATAAAAAAGGCTGGGATGAATAAAACCAAAACTAAAACAGAGTCAAGTACTGATTTATCGATGCCCTGAAAGGAATCTAAAATCATAGACCTCCTGGAGAGGACTGCATCTTTAAGAAACAGAATCACATGATCACATGTTTTGTCATCTGGTAATGCCAATAAAAAATTATATGCTTTCATACAAAGCCGTAGATTCCTAAAATTAAAAACTGACATGAGGAATTTTTGGATATACATTTTATAGTATTCACAGAAGAAGAGGAAATACATCATAGTTTGTTTAAGCAAATTAGTATATGGGCATTCTCTAGAGTCAAACTGGGTTGGCGTCGAGCCGGAAAACAAAGTAAATATTTCATAATACCATCCCGGAAGCTGAACAATAAAGGACTATCCCAACACTTATTAGTGTTCTGCAGGTAGTTGGTAGAGATAGCCCTGGGATTAAGATATAAATAATGCTTAACACTTGATTTTTGTCTTTCAGCCCTCATCCTCTCTTCTTTGGCTCATTCTAGCAGCAAGACTTGCAATTGCTTTCTAATAGAGGCTGCTTGCGGTGTTCTATCTAAAACCATATCAGCCGATCCAATGACTTCCAGCGAGTTTTTGATGTACGCTAACCAGGGGATTGAAAGACCCTTATCAAAAGCCAAGCAGTTTAAAACTATCTTTCTAGGTAATTTTGCTTCTTTTGAGCTCCAGATAAAAAACTACAAGAGGATTGGCCAGCTACGGATAAAGTTGCTTAAAAAGTCTAGGCCTAGTTCACTGTGGCAAATAAAGCTGGAGGTTGACAAGTGGGCTGACAGTACTCTCCGACAAAATCGATTTTCCTCCCTTTGGCCGCATATGCCTGCCACATAAGTTGCTATAGGGACGCATTGTGCCGAATATATTTCCAAGAGCGGTGTGAGAACCCTCTCTGCTTTGGGTAATGGGAGACTTAGCAGTGAGCAAACATCCTTGGAAAACTTGGTCCTACTTTGTGCAATATGCACAGATCATGTCCCAGAAAAGCTGAAAGTGATCCCCCAGGTAAGAGAAGGAGCTAGTGGCTAATAGCACTTCATTGCCCATATAACAGTTAAGGGTCGCATGCACTTTGAGCCACAAGTCATTATAAAAGACTTAGTAAAATCAGTTGATAAATCCAGATTGGCCATAAAATTGACAAAGGAGTGTACAAGATGACGCAAGGCTTTCGAGGGTGGAAGCAATTAACACTGCGTCATTCGTGTACAATAATGCTGGTAGGAGTGCACCATTCACTATGGGCACATCGTGGGTGTACTTACAAGGTTCCTTACTAAGATCATTTACAGTGGTGGCTCGCCAAGGGAGTGCTGCGGGGTGGGGAAGGGGCAGGGTGGGGGTAGTAATCTCCGACTTACGGCAGAAAGGAGTTAAGTAAATAAATAAATAAAACAATTTACACTATGCTAGCTGCAACGCCAACTCGGCGATGCAGCGTGCGCAATGTAAATTGTTTTATTTATTTATTTATTTATTTATTTACTTAATTCCTTTCTGCCGTATGCCGGAGTTTACTACCCCCCACCATGCCTCTCCCTGCCCCGCTGCACTGTCCCGCATCACTCCCTCAGCAAGCCGCCACTGCCCACTTATGTACAAAATAAAAAGAAGTGGGGCTAAAGCACACTCCTGGCAGACCCCCCAACCGATACTACATTTATCAGTGACTTCTCTTTTGTTCACAAACCTGACTCAGACCTTAATGTCCCTATGCAAGGAGACTACCAAGTGTACTAGATATGGATCCATTTACAGATTAATGAGAGATTGCCATAGCTTAGCCCGATTAACACAATTAAAGGCCATTGTCCGATCCATAAAGGCGAGATATAGTGCAGACTGTTGGCTACTGTATATTTCCCAACGATCAGGTTTAAGTTGAGGCATTGATCAATCATCCCTATACTACTTCAGAATCCATATTGACATTTATTTGACATGTTATTTTCAGTGACCCAGTCTACTATATTAAACAGGATGCTGCCTAAGATTTTGGCTGATGTATCTAACAGGGAATCGGCAGTAACATTTAGGTGTCAGCCTGTTGTCATTTTTAAAGATCGGGACAATGACTGAGGAAGTCCATGAGTGGGGGATCAATGACCTGTTCAGGCTGTTATAAATGTTAGTCAACAGTGGGGCCCAAAGAACCATGTTACATTTAATACTGTCAATCGGGTCACCAGCCATCCTGGGTGCTTTTTTTCCCGCACTCCCCTGGATGGTGGCCTTTACTTTCTGTAATGAAATGGATGGGAATTATAGTGTCTCCCCGGGCCATTGCTGCAAACCAATCAAACTGGTATCAGAATTTATTTTTCCAGAGTGTGCCACCCAGTCTTCTCCATTTATGTGACAACTAACTGCTGCTCCACATGGATCTAGGGAACGCAAACCAGAGACTGCCTTCCATAATGACTGGCTTACCTTTGTGCTGGCAGTGTCACTTAGAAGGGACCATTGCTAGAAGATGACTTCTTTCCTTCCTTCTATTTGTAGTTAATTTATAGGCTTTGCCCTTCATGGCCACTAAGCTACTGTCATGGGGTCGTGTGTTTAAAGCCCTTCGAAGGAGTCAGTTTGCCCATGAACAGCTGTGACCAAAACATTGAAGGCACTCAGACTGTGGTCTGATAGTTTTAGAGAGAGAACGTCTTATTCTTTCACAGAGAGCAACAAAGGAGCTTACCCTTGCCTCACCAGTATCATTCCCTCGTAGGCAGTCCAAAACCATCAGCAGGTTTTCAGCTACTAGCCCATTGAGAAACTTAGATGGATCTGGCAGTCAACAGCATAACCTGGGGTTGTCAGAAGATGCAGTTACAAATCCTAGACCTGGCATCTCTTGATAAATCTCCCTATATGGTGACTTCAGGGCTATTTTGATTGGATTAAGATCCCCATAGTCAGTTGGAACTGACTACCTACACAACAACAGACCTAAATACCTCAACGACATAATCAACTTCCACCTACCCAATAGAAACCTCTGATCTTCCAACCGTGCACTGGCCAAAACCCTGCGCATCCACAGAGCCAGATCAGGTGGAGGATCCTTCTCTCACATTGCAGCCAAGACCTGGAACGAGCTACCGGCAGACATTGGACGCGCCCCTTCCCTGAACACCTTCAGGAAGACTCTCAAGATCTGGCTCTTTGGGTAACAGATCTGAAGACCCCCTTCCCGCAGCGCCTTGAGACCCTCACGGGTGAGTAGCTCGGTAACAATTCTCTTGATTGATTGATTGATTAGAACAATTGTATCATCCAGCAGCATTTCCCTCAAATTATGAGAAATAAACATGTAGTCTATAATTGAGGGACTATTCCCACCCCTAAAGGCTGACAAAGACCCCGAGTGTCTTTACCTGCCTCCTCTATAACATTATACAGATCGGCATATGCAATTAAAGCCAGTAATTCTTTTCCCCATTCATTGGTTTGACTGGCGGCATCTAAACCACCCCCTGGTGTGGCAACCTAGCAAAGATACAATTGATGGCCTTGTTGAGATTTGACCTCCACTAATGCAGAGATGTATGGGATTAAGCAGAGAGAATTTTGATTGGGCACATTCACAAAATCATTGTAAAAGTTAATCAAAAATAGCGTCAGAACCCCCTTAAAAGCAAAAGCTTGAAAATCAGAGCTGGAGTGCTTCAGACTCTGCGTGGCCACCTACCAAAAGATTAATCCATATGGACAGTCCACCAGAGGCTCTGCCAGAGTGAGAAAGTGTAAAGGGAAGAATAAAACCATTGAAATCTATCAAATTGGTTTCCGAGGTCTCCTGCAGAAAAATCAATGTCATACATTTTTACGAACTTCAACATATCAGCCATAAATAACTAGATGCAAAGGCCCGCAATGTTCCAAATTAATATTTTCAGTCCAAAAGATAGGCAGGTAGAGTATAAACAGTAAGAATTGGGGCAGGGTGCTCACAGACTGGGCAGGAGAGACTGGGTGAGGCATTAGCTGAGCAATAACCTTCATCTGGAAACAAATGCTATCACGGTCACCTTTAGGGCTGGAAACTGGTTTAGCGGACATTCTTTTTTAGCTCTGTATTACTCCAAGGTGCCTTTTTTCTTTTTTTCTGTTTTTCTGTTTTGTCATTCCTAGTGGTATTAGGATATCAAAGACTTCCTGTAGCCAATGATTTAATTTTTTAACAGAACTTAATGTGTCTAGATTTGTACTGGATAGGTGTTGCATTTCTAAGTGTGCAAAACTGAGTTTGTTCCAAGGTCGACATATGTTTGGGCGTAAGGTGGTTTTAGGTGTGTTGCTTTGTGTTATTTTACATTGGAAAGAAAGCAAATGTTGGTTTGACCATGTAACTTGAACCATTGTTTGAAAGGTAACTAGCTCTGCATTTGCTAAAATTAAATCTAGGATGTGTCCAGCGATGTGTGTGGGTTTGTGGACAATCTGATGTAGGTGCAGTGCATCTAGGCCAGTGATGATTGTTTTTGGATGGGGCATATTGGGTTTGTCAAACCAAATGTTTAGGTCACCTAGAATGCATAGGTTGGAGTGTAGTGTTATGAGGTTTGAGACTGTGTCCAGAAGTGTGTCTGGGAATGTTGCATTGCTAGGTGGAGGTCTGTAAAAAACAGGAAGTTACAGGAGGAAGATGGTGCAGGGTTGCATCTAGTGAAGAAGGCCTCACAACCGTGTATGGAGATGTTGTCAGCTTTAGTGATATTTAATGTTTGCTTGAACACAACAGCTGGGCCACCTCCTCTTTTGCCTATACAGTTTTGTGTGATAGTTTGATAGCCTAGAGGAATGGCTTCATGCCAGACTGGAGCCATATCATCTCCCAACCAGGATTCCTAAAGAAGTTAGGTTGTGTGAAAATGAGATGGTTGTAGATGTGATGCATGTTTTTAGAGAGCAATCGAGCATTTATTAGTAGGCAATTTAGAGAATGTGTTTTGGTGATGGTGTGACTTTATTTTGAACAAGAGTGAGCAGTAATTTCCGGGATTGTAGCAGGTGTTTCCTTAGTGGTGGTATTATCTGTATGAGGATCGCAATACTGTAGCTGTTCTGTATTGTGTTACTTGTCCAACAGGCTAAGAGGGCATTTTGATGGGTCTGCAAATGTAGGTGGTGGAGATGGTGGTTGAGGGTGATTTGGTGAGCTGTGTGGTTTTTGTAGAGTAGCCTTGTTGTGAGTAGACATGGCGATGCAAAGTTGTGAAGAGTGGCATGTTGCCTATTTTGTTTTCATCTGTTTAGGGTGGAAGGTGTATGAGTTAGGGGTGCTGGTGCAACATGTGGGTCATGTTGTAAGGTCCTAGATTTTCCAATGGATGAGAGGCGGTTAAAAGAGAGTTGCTGTGTTGCTATATATGTGTTAGGGGAGGGCGAAGAGAGAAAGTTTGGCAGTGAAGGTGGTTTAGAGTGTGTATTATTTGTGAGGCCATTAAGGTGGGAGTAGGTGTATTATTATTATTATTATTATAAAGGCTTTTGTAGCGCGCTCTATTACTAAAAAATAGTATCCTGGCGCGAGAAAGTGAAGGCAGAGCAAAGGGTTCCTGGAATGACATAACAGAGAGAGGACAGAGACCTACAGAGTGGTGTTAAACAGATGGGTCTTCAGTCCTTTCTTAAAAGCCATGATGGTAGGCGCTGTTTTAATGTGGAGGGGGAGAACATTCCAGGCTTTCGCGGCTCTGACTGCGATGGATTGGCCGCCTAGTCTGCAGTACTTAAATTTAGGCACGTACATTTACTCGATAATGCAGTGGAATGCAGGAAAGAGCAGAGGAGAACCCTCGCAATCTGCTCGCCTTCACAAGCGGAATATCGAGGTGCTGCCCCCACCCCAAACAAAACGCCATGTTTCTAGTTTGTGACAGAAAGTATTATGAGGTGGTGTGTGTGAGAGCATTTGTTGTACTGGTGTGTGTTATGTTTTGTTTTTGAGGATTAGTTAAAGGAGATGATGATGTATTTGTTTTCTGAAAAGTATTTGTATGCAAAGTATTGTTGGCGAGTGGAAGCTGCAAGGTAAAGGGAATGGAGATGTGTTTTAGAAAAAAGTGTATGTGGTGTGTGAGAGGGGATGAACAAGAGTTGAGTGTTTGTGTTAGATTTGAGTGTTCAAAGGGGTAATATCTGCTGTGCTTGATGAGGACAACAGACGCCGTTGCAGGGATCTGGAAAATAAATTAATATCTGCAAGGAATTTCATTTTGTGAAGAAGATTCTGCAACCTCATGTACACACTGACGTATTTAATGTTTGTGATTATGTATAAAGATTCCACGATAGACAACGTGTACTTACTCCTAAATCCGCTTTGGCTTTTTTCAGACTAATTAGATGTCAAAGAATATTCTAGATCAGGGGAAGGAGGTCTATTTAAATATCTTTACCAGCACAAGTCCTGTTCAATGTACAGGATTGGCAAAAAGCATGTGGGGGGGGGGGGGGGGTCACACAGTGGCTACTCTAAAGATTCGAAAGAATGTGACATGTCACCAGTCGAAGATTTAAACTGGTGCTATATTCTGTGAGTATATGTGCAAGGGATGCTGACAGAATGTTTGAGCAGTGACAAAAAAGTATGTGTGACTTTAAACAAGGTATTGCAGTTATATGCATAATAACACACAAACAGTAACAGCTGCCTGGAAAGCCCCACAGGGAAATTAGGAGTAGAGTTGGAGGGACTAAGGGGCATATTATCAAGGACCAGTGTTAAAATTATTGCTGCTTTAGCAGCAGGAAACTGCGGCTAAAACAGTGATAATGGGCTTGATAATATGCGGTAGAGAATTCCAATAGAAGCCCATGTTCTGGTGTTAACATGGGCTTCTATTGGAATTCTCTACGGCATATTATCAAGCCCATTATCGCCGTTTTAGCAGCAGTTTCCTGCTGCTAAAGCGGCAATAATTTTAACGCCGTTCCTTATTGATTTAATTTTATTTTTTTGAAAAGTTTTGTATAGCACTGGCTAGACCCTGAGGTATCAGAGCGCTTTACATGAGGATCAGCGAGTTACAGGTAACAAAATTAGATCAGTTACAGGAGCCAAGTATAGACATAGGAGGAAAAGATGATATTACACAGAAATGTGATTTAATAGCGCGTAGCATAGCCAAGACAAATGTCGTGGGGAGTGACAGGTAGAGACGGACTGTTAAACAGGTGTAAGGGATACAGGTAGGAAACAAAACGGGGAGGCGAGGAAAACAATGTCTGATGTCCGGCTGGGTAGGTGTCGGCCAAGGGGTGAACCAGAGCCAAACTTCTCTGTAGCTGCATAGGACAGCTCTACCGGGCATCAGCCAAGGTTGCTCAGGTAAAAGAGGGGTAAGGAAGCCAGATGGGAAATACAACGGGGAGACGAGGAAAAACGATGTCCGATGTCCGGCTGGGTAGGTGACGGCAGAGGCGTGAACCAGAGCCAAACTCCTCTATAGCTGCATAGGACAGCTCCACAGGGCATCGACCAACGTTGCTTGGGCACCAAGGAGAGTATATTTGAAAAGTATTAAGTAGCGCTGGCTAAACCCGGGGGTATCAGAGCTCTTAACATGAGAAAGGCGGACAGAGGGTTACAGGGTTACATAAGTTACTGGAGCATAAACATAGCATGAACCGTGGTATCAACATTACATCTGTTACTAGTATATTAAAGAACAATAGAGAACAAGTTCTATGGACCATGGAGGGAGGTGGGGGAAAAGTAAAGGGGATTAGAAAGCAGATCAGTTCTGGCAGACCTGCCACGGAGGAAAGCACTTCACGAGACATCAAAAAGTCAAATAGGGGGAGCAGGCTCATTGGTACAGGCCACCTGCGTCGCAGCATTTTCATTGTTGCTTTTGATGAGGGGAGAGGGGAGTTAGAGTGCATTCTGTCCACTTCCGCCACCATTTTAGGGTCAGGCATTAGTGAATGATCACCGCAAGGTTCAAAGGAAACTGATCCTGTGAACAAAAGTTTTCTTGCCTTGTCGGGAGATGGGGCTGGTGAAAACCTTATGGGAAGGGTGCTCCGGCTGGGCAGTCTGGTGATGACTCTGTACATTCAGAGCAAGTTATAAAAGTTTCTCGTCCTCCGCCATTTTGAGACATCATGTTCCTTCGTCCAATGGGACATCTGCAGTGATTTTGCCCAAAATAGCGCCATCCACCAAGCCACGAAAGACCACAATGGCAGTGCTCCATGCCCGGTGCCGCAGGGGGATTTGGCCCCAGAGTTTAGGTGGCAGCTCGAGTGGCCCCATCAAGGAGGGACCCAAGCGTCACCACTTCAGAACCGCTAGGCGTCTTCGCTGTGGAGGAGGGAGGCTGGGCGACACACGCACACCACAGGTAAAGGAAATAAACCCGCAGGGGATTAAAGTAAACATGGGTTGTAATTTGTGCTTCTTTTGGTTGCAGCCCATTAAGTTGTTGACCACGCACATCGAGCCATCAAGAGATGTATGCACCATTTGCATCTCAGTCGGTAGCTACCCACCGCTGCCGGGGATGGAAGGTCTGGATTGCCAGGGAAAAGAAGTATGCAGAGGCTCGGGATCACAGAGGCATCGGCGAGGTTAGTCCTCCTGGCGTAGCTCCTGAGTCCCCATACCTGTAAAGCGCTCTCAGGTTATAGATGACGGGATCAAGGTGGAGAACCTCTGAGAAGATGGTCAGCATGGGGGTACAGCGAGGCAGCAGAGTGAGCTGGGAGAGCGACAATTCTCTGGGTTGGCAGACTGCAGGCTGGAAAGCGGGTACAACGGGGCAAACAGCCCTGAGGCACTCATCATTGATAAAGCAGTAACATGCGACCTGGTGGGTAGAGGGACGGTACGGAAGAGTAGAATCTCGTTCCCGTTCAGACTGCCACCTTCTGGAGCCATTATGATGATAAAAGAGCTGCGTCCACGCTGGTAAGAAGATCGGGCATCGGCGCAAATTGGTTACTAGGGAGGCAGCAAAGGGAGAAAAACAGAGGCAGTGGGACGGGCTTGTTATGTCCTGATGTCCAGAAGGGCTGATGCACTATCTGGGTACTTCAAAATTCCTTATGGTAAATGAACACAGCATCCAAAGAGACAAGCTTTAGATTAGTTAGGAGACTTTACAGAGATGAAGTCTTTGTGTTGGGCTTGTCAAATAATGGGGCCATCAGGTTAACTGTCTACATGGCACACAATGCATACATGGCCTTACTAGATTCATTGAAGCAGTGACAGCAAGTGTTTAAAGGCCCTTTGACAGCACCAGTGGACTAACAAACCAAAGAGATCACAGACCACAGCTGTTACATTCTCCATTCTTCTGAAAGAGAGAAGAATCCACAAAGAGAGACGAAGTTCCTTCACAAAGGACAATCTCAGCTGAGTCTATTCTGCTAGAGATTACCACAGATCGCGCAGGATCTCTCCTAAGATTGGGCAGCAACTGCGATAGATAGTCAGTATGCAATACAGAAGCTCCTGTGTGGATGGACAGCTGCCAAGTGTCCCCCCCAAAACAACTACAGAAGCAGAGATGTCATTTAGTAATGTGCATTTTACAGCTGTTGGCACTCATTCAGCAGTGCAGGTAAAGCAGAAGAACCACTCTGCAACCCAATGTGATCTTGAACTAGCAGTCCTTGTAACAAAGATAGACTCATCAGTGCGTAGTACGCAGTCACAATGAGGATCGACCGAGTGTTGGAAGCTGCTTGAGTCTTACCTGGTCATAGTTATCATGCCCGTGGAGTAGGGCTCCTTCCTGAAGATCATACTGGCCATCATGCAGCCTAAACTCCACATGTCTAAACTGTAGTCCTAAAAAATGTGTCTTATCTAGGTATGTAAACATGTTATCTGACCATTTACAACCTGATGGACCACATAGCCAATAGTGTAGCATATATACTGTGGTATACTTGCATTCTATGTGTGTGTAAAACAGTTTGATGATGTCCTGTACATGTTATGTCTTGTAGATGGACCCCCCACACTGAGGCAGAGATGGCCAACTTCGGCAACCCCAATTGTACCGGTGAGTATCTTTATCTGTGTAATAAGTTTGTGGCAAAGAGTGAATGTCATGTCAGATGGGTATGGAATTACCTGACTCATTGTGCAACCTATTGACCAATTGACTTCTAGAAGAGGTGAAATAGGTAATAGATAGATGTTGTCAATATTTGCACATGTATCACCTTCTGACTTGTATTAACCCCTTTGCTGCGGTGGCAATTCCGCCGCAGCGCTGGGGGGGGGGGGGGGGGGGGGGGGGCCGAGCGGCGCTCGCATGCTCGTGACGGAGCCACTCCGTCACGAGCCGCGGTTGCGCTGTGTTCATGACGGAGCGGTTCCGTCATGGCCCCGTCCGCTTAATAGAACGCGCCGCGCAGGCACGAAATCAGCGCCGCGCAGGCGCGGCGGCAGGGCCATGACGGAACCGCTCCGTCATGAGCACAGCTCAGCCGATGCTCATGACGGAGCGGCTCCGTCATGAGCATACAAGGGGTTAATGATTAAAAGTTGACTATCTTGAAATGACAAGATGAAAATTCTGTGTGAGTTATGTATTTTTCAAACGGTCTGACAATGCCATTGTATGTGGTAAATGTAGAACAAGCATCCAGAATAGGGGTTGATTGCTACAGTATATATGTCATCTGCAAATGTTGAAAACCTGCCTACATGTACACAGGATTGGTATGGTCCACCGTAGAGTGTCATCATGAAAAAAATTGAGTTGTTTATATGCCACTGTCTGATGTGGTGTACATTTCCTAAATCCATTATTACATTTAATTCTCACAAGGTTAACTGTTAAGAGAGAAATGTATCCTGAAATGACTTTTTCTCCCATGTTTTCCAAGATATTGTGACTCAAATAATGTGCTGTCAAGACGTGGCACATCAGATAGTGTAATAAGCCTGAGGCATGACAACCATTGCAGGATGGCAAAGGTATACCAATTCATAGACATAGTAAACTTGTTTATCAATCCAAGGGTACAGACACAAATATGTCCCTATACATACCCTGCAGCATATTCACAACAGAATGGCGGAGTGGTGTTACGCCACAATTGGCAATGCCGAGCTCTGACATTCTGAAAACACAGGGATGCGCCGTATATACATTAATATGGCGGACCCCTGCATTTCCCCAAGTGCTGGCACTAAATTTAGCTGCCTAGCGCCAACGCGTTGCATGGTATTATTATTTATGTGCAGGAAGGCACACCTGCCTGCACATTAACAATCAATACTGGTGATTTGCTCTTTCTATGTGTGCTGCAGAATGCAACACACATAGAAACAGCAAAAGCTAGGAGAAATTAAACATTTCTCCTCTTTGCGCCAGTTTAAGGCCAGGTTCTTCATATTTACGCCATCCTTGTATATAGGAGGCAGCATCAAAAAGCAATGGGTGTTGTGTTGGAACACCCACTGCAACACCGATTACTTGCCCCTTTCATTCTAAGTGCTGCATGAATTGGGGCATTATTTACAAGGTGACATTAAGCCACATTAAGTGGCTTATCGCCACCTTTTAAAAGGGTGAAGGGGTTATCACAACCAGAACATCAAAAAAAGTAAAGTTTTGGTGGTGAGAACCCCTTGTGAATATGCCCCCCTGTATGGAGATGGCCATCATAACTTCTGCCTATGGTTTTGGTATAGCACAGTCTATACAATGTCACCTTTGCTAATAGACCTGTATACATCTGATATGTTAGATGTAGGTAGGTGAATTGTAAATCAAAGCTGAAAGATGTATGTTGGCTGTTGAGGCAAGTGACATAGCTGTAATTGTAAATGTACATATTCCTTAAATTGTTATGTGTACCAAGTCAGCATTTGACTGAGATTTGATGTTAACTTTTTTCCACAGACAACACATAGGACATCGCTTCCAGGCCAAAAAGGTAAGGGTGTGTGACCTGTGTTCCCCATGGGTTTCTGAACAACCGGGTGAGCACGTGTGACCAGCCCAAGACTTGTCACAGCAGGACCATCACATGCATCAACTCCTGGAACATCTCGGAGTGGGCCATCAGTGACTGTACCACCAACACAACTGCCCACAGGAGTGCAGGGCAATTTTGGACAGGACATGACAAGGGAGCTTTCGGACATTAAATAAAGGTTGGCATTAAATAAGTAGTGGGGCAGAACAAATGATAGTGTACACCAGGTCCTATCCACTCATTTCTGACTGTTGAAGAGGCACCCTTGTTGTTATTGTAGTGATTAGGATAGTTTAGGTTAGCGTATGGTTTGTATAGAGGTAAGTTACTGTGCATAGGGGTTTCCTAAGGTTTTTTTTTTCAGTGATGTAGGATTACTTTGGATTGCTGGGAGGGGTGGGGGGTTGGTGTGTGTTTTATATACAAAAATTGGAAAACGAAAAACAAATTAAAAAAGTGCAAAAAATAAACATTTGTTTAGGTTAAATGCTTAGGTAGTATACGTTTAGGTATAGTTATATTTGTAGTGTTTTCAGATGTGCCGGGGGGGGGGTTGCGGTTTAAAATGTCATGTTAACTGTGTGGGTTAAGATAAGCTAAGTTAGGCTAGTGTTGCGGTTCAAAAGGATAAGTTAGTATAGTATAGGTTAGGACAGGTATTTAGCATGGGTTAGATAAGCATAGATTATTTTTTTTTTAAATAAAACTGCTACTTTTATAAATTGTGGTGTAAGTATTTGTTTACGTGTATCAGTGATCTATTGAGCTAAGCTGAATCTAGATATTTTTAGGCATCTTAGCTTGTAGTGTTGCACAACATGTGTTAGTGGTTCCTGATCTGGGGACAGGGTTTTGTCAGACTGCCCGTTGATTCACATGAACTGACATGCATGCAATGTTGACCAAAATATGTGGCTTTCTTCACTGCATGATGAATGACTGCTAAATATGTTGTCCAATACAAGCTTAATGTGTGTTTCTAATGCAAAATGTCTTGGAGCAATGGTGTGCCCTATGAAATTTACACATATAGTTGGTATGTGGACTGATACACTGATCCCTGCCTCATTACCTCTTGCAATTGCTACGTGTACTTGACCCCCCAATGTGGTATGCATCCCTAGTTGCCATAGATGGACATGACACTTGTAGATTGAATGATATCACCCTTCACATTGACTCCATATTGCCAGTTGCACATTATTGTGGCCACCTTGATTATGCACTCAATGCAAGTAACACAATAGGTGCTTCCAACATATTTGAACACTCACTGTCTATCATTGTCCCAGAGTTTGCAGACACAATGATATCACTTTTCTCAGTAATTGATGTAGTAGCTACACAGATTATACCTTGGTCTCACTTGTCCTGATTCAAGGTGACAGACAACACACAGCTGGCAATTAAAGATGCATGTATTTACATGTGCAAATCTCATTGGGTCACACAGGGACAGTTCACAGGATGACAACCCCAAAGGATATATAGAGCCAGCGGATGTTAAGACAGAGTCCTTGTGGGGAATATGTCATGGGACATGTTGACGATTTGGAAATAATCAGTCATAAGAGTTACTGCAGTGTCATTGGGAAGGATACACCACATGCGCAGTCCACAACTGTCCAAGGTGAACAAGCCAAAGTCATGATGAGGGCAGTGATAGCAGATGTTCCCTGGGCTTTTGGTGAGCCAAGGGCTAAGCAGAAACTGGACATTTTACACAGATGAATGCTATTGCATACTTTTTCTTTGAAAAAATGTACCAATCACATCTTCCTACTCTGATGTGTGCAGTGTCTCCTGTGAGGGTGGTGTTGTACCTGCAGCAGGTGAGCGAGACACACACACATCAGGGGCGGAAGATATAGATGCTGTGGCTGCAGCAGCATTCACCTGAGCCAACACAAAAGGCATTTTGTAACTCTGCAGCAATGTCACAGTGGTAGGCAGCCATGTGGGAGTCCTGCTTCCGCTCCATGGTCGCCAAGATATTTGGGATTACCCCCACACCTTTGACCAACTCGCTGGTGCCACTTATGCTGGGCAGTTATTGATGCCTCTGCCTTATGACATCAGCGATGTCAGCCAGGGACTGCTAGAGGCCACAGAACATAGAGTAGGTGCCTCTGATGGCAGCAGAGTTGTCCCTATTGGGATTGAGGCACCTACAGACCCCCTTTACTGAGGCTGTCTAGGTCTCCATCCCTGCCTGCACCTGATCTGCCAACTCCCGCTGGACTGCTACCGCAGTCTATTGAAAGGTGATCTGTGGGTCCTCGGAGTCCAGGGGTGTGGCTGTGGTAATAGGTGGTGCCTGTTGGTTGTTTGGCGGGGTATGTGGAGGTGCCACATTGCTGCTGAACCTGCCCAATCCGGATATGGTGTTCTAATGCAGCCCATGAGTTCTTGGATGGTGTTGTGGTTGATGGTTGGTAGGTTTTCATCATCATGGCCATCATTGGTGTTGTCTGGGACAGGGTGCTGACCAGGAAGTAAGGGTTCATTCTCTGCAATGGAAAGGGAAAATACTATTGTTGTTGCTTGCTACATGTTCAAATGTTTTTAAGAAGTTGACATTCAAAGTGCATGACATGACACCTTCCATTCTACTGTGATACATAGGACAGCTGTTACATTAGGATGTGGATGGCAACTAGCTCTGTCCATAAATATTACATGTCAGGAGTTCAGGATTATGATCATTGCTACTGTCTGCAATCACTGAGTGGATGAGGTTTATCCTAGTAGTGTGAAAAAATTCACTGACATACTTTCTATTTCTTCATGTGTAGAGTTGGTCCTCTGCAGGGAATCAGACATCTTATAGATTCCTTCCAGATATTTGTATGTGCGCAGTGGATTATCCTGTCCCTACACCACTTACATCATGTGTGGCTACCACCAACAGGCTGATATTGCAAACTGTTACAAGGTGATGTGTCATTGAGCACCCCAGATGATAGAGTTTCTTTGGAATGGTGAGATGCACCTACCAAGTGACCTTTTCACAAAGTGTTAACAAAATGGGGTCAACAGGTGCTTTATCTATGCAACCCAGCATCATTGCACACACACAAGACAGCACCATTCTCAGAATGAGGGTACCCTCCCCTTGTGTCTTCCCCTCCACTGGCAATGATGAAGACAGTCAAGCGGCAACACAGACAACTTTGAGTCAGGGTACAAGGATCGCTGTGTTGGTGAACAACCAAACTTTTTTGCAACAGCGCAGGAGTGTGCAGAGGGATGACACATATCCACAGAAATGTGATATCCGGCCACCTAGCATGATTTTTCTTGCTGCTAATTGGCCGGCCGGCACTTTTCTCATGCTAACGTGCATTTTTTTAATGACTTGTTGATAGCATTAGTGTAATTTGTTATGGCCGCTAGCTGTAACTAACAACACGTTAGCTCATACAGCGCTAGCATGCCGTTAGGAAATAGTGTACAGCAGAGGTAAAAAAAATAATTCCGCCAAGCAGTGTCAAAACAGCAGAGCGACAATTCTTGTAAATATTCCCCTAGGTATGTTTTCAATACATTTAGTAAAACAATCATAATCTGGCATAGAAAAAATGAGCTGCAATTATTAGGCAGATAAAACAAAGCAAAGTAAACAGCATTATGAACATGGTGAAAAGAATGAACAATTCAACCATGGCAGTCCGATTTCTGAATATCTAGATATCCATACCTCACACTACCCCTACTCTGAGAGCATAATAGGTGCACCCTTTTCCCCAATCTCTGAGGATAGCCTGAGACCCCATACCTTGGTCTGGAGTTGGATTGCATGTTGAACACGACAATGTAATACCATGACTGTTGTGGCTGGAGTGTCTCCTCTAACTCACAAAGGGAAAGTGCACTGCTTATATAATAACACTACAGTGTTATAGATACAGGTCTGATGCAATGATGTGTCTGGAGGTTTGAAGCTGTCTCCGAGCGGGCAACATGTGTACTAGGTTATCTCATTCTACGTTCATAGCCCTGAATAAAGTGTACAGATTATGTTGCAAGAAAAGCTGTTCTAAAAACAAGCAACATGTGCAGCATTACTTAGATGCATATTGCAAAAATAAAATATGCAAAAGGTAATAGAGCTAAGAGGAAGTTTGCTCAAAAGTGTCAAATGTAAAACTAAAAGGAGAACCAAAGTGGCCCAAGAGGACTTCACCACAAAGGTCAATCAACAAACAACAGTTGTCTAGGCACTACAGGCGGACTCTTCTGTGTATCCCTAGTTGTATGCAAGTATGAACTCATAAGTATGAACTCATAAATGGTGTTTCAAGGGAAGAAAAAGAGGCCACCAAACACTTTCTGAGAAACCACAAGGACTCCATAGGTGAGCATAAAACCCCTGAGTATCAAACGTTATAGAAAATTCAATAGTCAAGTCTAATAGTAAACAGGCACCACAGAGGCGGATTATGAGAGCCGCAATTTGCTGTACCGGTTCTTTCTTATCCCAAAGGTTGTGCACAATTCCTGCAGCTGCCGTTGTTAGATGCAACTGCAGACGCAGAACAGAAATGAAGAATGTTTGGAATGGTGCACCATTAATGTTTCTTATCAAGATAACGAGTCATTCTTCGACCGACTAGCTGTGAAGTTGTGCAGCTGGTCTCTACTGGCATCGTCCGTGGGCTATCAAACCCGGGGCTCAGATATATGGCAATTTAATTACAACAGTGACGAGCGATATTGAAGATTGATGCACTCTTCTCGTACACAGGTGTTACACCCCTATTTTCAAGGGACTTGTGATTCCATTGGATTTCCTACTCATTTTTTACATTTTTAATAGCCTTGACGAAGTTCAAGCTACACCTGAATGAAACGCGTTGGCTGGATGATGCTATGAACTTGAGCAGATTTGATTTATATTGCTGGACTCATTATCTTGATAAGAAACATTAATGGTGCACCACTCCAAACATTCTTCAAGTCTAATAGTAATCCATGGTTCTTTACTTCAATCTCCAGAACAGATCCAAAGGGCTTCTTCAAATTCACAAGCCCTCACCCTTCCATTAACACATTAATCCAAGTCAATACTGTTTCATTATTATAGCAAGTATGCCTCCAACTTCATTAGGACTAACATTAAACATAAGCATACTTTAACATAAATATCTACATATTTAATATAATCATTCAGCCTGATTCATGTACATGCCGTTTTGCGTGTCCCTAATAGCGAATCATAGCGAATCGCTATTGAGGACACGCAAAACGGCATTCATGTAGGAATTGCTACTTAAATAGCGATTCCTACATGTTCTTTATTTGCGAGTAGCAATTTGCTACTCGCAAATACTCCCCAATCATTCCTATGGGCCAAGAGGCCCATTGGAATGAATGGGGATTTGCGAGTAGCAATTTGCTACTCGCAACTGAGATAGCGATTTTAAGGGTGCCAGGGGTGTCCAAAGGACGCCCTGTAGCACCCCTAAAATGCACTTTTGGACAGGTGTTGCGCACACACATGTCCAAAGGACATGTGTGTGTGCTACATGCAACTTTGAATGATGCTTTTAAAAGCATTTTTCTGAGTTTTTGCTATTTACCGACTGGTCTGACCTGTCGGTAAATAGCGGCCCCAAAAGTCCAAAATCGCAATTTTGTTGTGTGTCATGAATAGCATTTGAGGAATCTCTATTAGAGATTCCTTAAATGCCATTCCACGCAAATATGCGAATTCTTACATAGCGATTTTTGCATTTGGTATCATGAATACCAAATGCAAAAATCGCACTCGCTAAGGGCCAGATTCTGAGAATCTGGCCCTTTGCGAGTGCAATTTACCTACATGAATCAGGCTGAATGTCACCATCAGATTAAAAAGTGAAAAGGTGCAAAAAAGAAAAAGGAAAACTGTGTTGTTGTTCTAAAATAAAAAATGCTCAAACAATAGCATCCAAGAAAACCCAAAATGCAATTATGTATAAAAAGAACAATTATTCCACAATGTTGTCATTATAAGTGGAAAATATCAAATTGTTGATAAGCCTCATCTCGTGTTCCCATCCACTCGTGCTCAGACTTAAAGTAGATTATATTGACACCCACATGTATTGAGATACATCTACAGATCAATGTATCTTATTAAAAAAATATTACCAATCCCTATATTGCATCTGATCGGAGTAAAAGAAAAGGATAATGTTAATTAAACCATACACCCAATAAAAATCATGTGTCTGTGCCCAAGTAATATCAAGCAATACTTTACCAAATCTTAATGGCAAACATTTAACTCTCAGTGTCTCTCATACGACAGAGGTAATTATAGCGGTAAATCCTGTAATCAAATATGACAAAAAAGCATCCTTCAGTTCATGAGAAATATTTCGCATATCATTATTCCAAATAAGTCACACTATTATTACATGATATCACATACTCGTTAATGTCAACCCCTCCCAAAACATCATCCTGAACATCAAAACATCTATATCTAAAATCTCAAATGAGAGACCAAGGGGCATATTATCAAGACAGGAGACATAATTATCGCCGCTTTATCGGCAGAAAATTGCCAATAAAGTGGCGATAATGGGCTTGATAATATGCTCTATGGAATTCCAATCGAAGCACATGTTAAATGTGAAGACATCTAACATGGGCTTCGATTGGAATTCCATAGAGCATATTGTCTAGCCCATTATTGCCGCTTTATCTGCAGTTTTCTGCCGATAAAGCGGCGATGATTTTATCACCTATCTTGATAATAAGCCCCTCAATGAACCAAAAATATCTTCTTTTACCGAATAAGCACTTTGGGGCAGATTGACGAGCCCCTTGCGCCACGTTTACGCCGCTGTAGCATTACGCAAGGTGGCGTAAACGTGGCGCATCCCTACGAGGCATTTACAACGTGACGCATCTATGGAGATGCGTCACGGTGTAAGGCCCTGTGCCACATGAAACCTGCATCAGGTTGCATGTAGGCGTTTCAGTGCAGGGGGGGGCGTTCCGTCGCAGGAACGCCCCTGGAAAGTGACTCAGTGAAATCTACAAGATTTCACTGAGTCACTTTCCCAAAGCTGCTACGTCAATTCCTTGCGCCTGCTTGAAGCAGGCGTAAGGAGTGATGCACCATGTAATGTATGGGTGGCCCCTGTGCATTGCAAGAGTTGCGTCGCGCATCTGCCCTTCCTTGCACCATGGTGCGGCGCATCATGCGTGGCGCAAGGATGGATTTGCGCGACGTATCTTTCCTGGCACATCTCTGCCGATTTGCAGAGATGTGTCAGGCAACGTAAATCTGCCCCTAAACATTTATCTAAATCAAAATCTGATACATACACCTCTCAAACTGCTTAAAACGTAAAATGACCTAGAGACTCACCCAAGTTAAACTGTATGAAAAAGTATTAAATCTGTAGTCAGGTATGCTACCGGCACATTATTCAAGCACCGTTGGATATGTAGATATTTATGTTGAAGGTAAAGGTCAACCCAGTGAAGGTCAAATGTGGTGTGATATTAATTCAGCTACTGCTAGCATTTTGGCAAATTGACGTCCATGCGCGATAGCAGTTCAGGCCAGACTGCTAAATTATGGGAAAATTGGATAGGTTTGCAGAAGGTTGATCTCCTTCTGAAATGGCTTGGACAAAGTAAACACTCTGGGCCTGATTCAAAGGTAAACGTACACTTTTGTGTAAGTTTGAGAATATTTGCTATTCACAAAGTGATTTACAAGTAGTATCTTTATGAGCACAGATCTCTACACGTAAAAAGCTAGAAGACCCATCTTTCTGTATGTGTGTAAATATGTATGTATGCATGTATGTATGTACGTAATGATTTGCAAAGCATGAGGGCCTATGCCCCAGAACCAGATAAGCTGAAGGTACCAGAAAGGATCAGAATAGAGATGAGCTGGGAGTGGCCAGGTTTTAAAGCTTTATGGGAAGGGAAGAGCGTGAGTTACTGTACACAGAATAGGCATGGTTTAAATTGACCTCATCAAGCAATACATTACTTTTTGTATTCCATTCTGAAACTCCTTGGTTACAGTGGGCATGCCCAACCATCAACCTCTTACTCAATATTACTAGAAAAACTAGGTGGCTCATAGTTTGAAGAAAGATATTACTGATGATCTCCAGGCAGTTTAACAATCTGCTGAGATTGCTTCCTGTTTTGTGTTGGGCATGGCCGAGCTGTTAAGATTAGATTGATGCCTTTTGGCAACGTTATTCTGGTTAGAAAAATTTTGGGTACAAATTATAATAAAGTAGACTGACCAAAAATAATGAGCATGTAGCCTGAATGAGGTAGTTCTAATAGTTTGGCAAATATCTCATTAAAATGTGTGTTCTTTGTTGAGTCTCTTACTATTTAATAGGTATGTTCAGATGTGGCCTGCTTACTGAAAGCATAGAGAGATATCAGTTATGTCAGCAAAGAAGCAGGGTGTAGCAAAAGAAAAAACCTGAAGTTGTTTTTATGCAGTGTGAATGCTGTCCACCAGCAATGTGGACTAGGTTAGTTTTTGGGGTGCAGTGATATATTTATTGGCATACTATTTGCATTTGCTTGTAAATACTTAAATTATGTCTGATATTGCCAGTGGCTTAGCAGCAGGGCCCATAAGTGTATTTGAGCAGTGCCCCACATCGTTTTTCCACTCCACTCCGAAGGATCTTGAAACATTTCCACTTTTTAGGTCTAGCAATAGCCAAGACCTTTCGATTTTTCTAAAATATTTATAATATACTTATATAAAAGGGCTCTCAGCCACCTCTCTTCATCCATTGGTCTGTTGTGCCATTCGCATTTGCTTCAGCACACTAAAGCATACAGTACAGCATTGGGTAGTGAGTTAGTCTACTTAAGCCACTGGATAACTTCACTTTGAGGGACTGCATTATGCTCTTTTTCAAGGGGATCACTTCCACACACAAGCTAGTTACCTGCAGTGACAGTGTTTTTGTTTTTACTTGATAATTACTTTAGAGTTGCCTTTGTGTTTAGAGTCTGTTTTGTTAGCCCACCGCTTCTGATGTGAACACTGGGGAAATGTTGTCTTTATCAGTCCCCATCTCTTGTCAGTGATGTTGTAAATTTCTTTTTGCGAGTTTTGATTTTCTACAAGCTGCCATTTCACAGAATAACAGATTTTGCTCATTTGAAACTGTTCTGTACTGTTATTCTCTTATTCCTTCCTTCCTTCCTTCCTTCCTTCCTTCCTTCCTTCCTTCCTTCCTTCCTTCCTTCCTTCCTTCCTTCCTTCCTGCCTTCCTTCCTTCCTTCCTTCCTTCCTTGCTTCCTTCCTTCCTTCCTTCCTTCCTTCCTTCCCCAGGGCAGCTGACTTCGGAGCACAAGGTTCACGGTTCAATCTCTGGCAGCAGCTCAGCTCAGCAACATGTGACTCTGGGCAATAGCTCACTTAATTTCCATGATGGCCCCGAGCGCCTTGAGACCCATAAGGGTGAGTAGTTCGTGCTTTACAAATATGGATTTTTTTTTAATTAAAAAAAAAAAATCTTTGTTTTTGGGCATTTATCAAGACAAAACACACCTGCCTATGGCCATTTGGCACCATAACGAAACATAGCATTACCGAGTACATCGTATTGCACCCAGTGTTCCTAGTCATTCCTCTTCCAACCATTGCCACCTCTCAGATAAAGGGTGCCCATTTTCTCCACTTAGAGTTGCGGATTCCCATCACGACTCTGATCAGCAAACCAGCCACCCTGTCCAAACCATCAAATTCATAGGGAATCACACAGACATCTCTCTGGAGATCGTCACCCCTCTACAACAGCCCTCCATAGTTCACCAGGGGTTCCAGATCCATTCCAACTTGCAGGTACAGACCCTGGAGCTATAAACCTGCTCTTTCCCTCTCATGCACGGACTGAGATTTGATTCCTATTCTCTAAGTGTTGTTTGGACCAGGCTTCCCCAGCACCTTGCTATGTCTCTCTTTGCCACTGCCAGGGCCACATTGCAGAAGAGAAGGGCATACCTCTCCAAGGTCTGCTCTTCCCATCTATCCAACTGCACCAGTTGGGATTTAAGCTGAAAAGGGATCTCTACCACCTCCGTCAGACGCGACTTTAGTGCTGCCAATATTTCTGTATAAGGGGCATTCCCAGAATGTATGGAGCAGTCTTCCCCTCAGACCACACCATCTCAGGCAGTGGTCAGAGTTGCATCTCCCCAGTCTACGTAGGTGTTCCCTTCTGAAATATACTCTATGGAAGAGTTTCAGTTGGACCAGGTGAAACCCGGCCCTTATTGCCACCCCACGTGGGTATTGACAGGCCTCACCCAAGGCATCGTCTTCCAATATTCCCAGGTCTCGTTCTCTATGGTCTCTAAGAGGTATCAAGTCGGTGTGACTATGAGCCAGCAAAGTGATATATACTAATGAGGTGGCATGGATGTGCAAGGGAGACAAAAGTACCCTGTATTGCAGTGGGGATTCCTTTGGCACGTCTTCCAGAAGGGGGCCGTTGCCTTAAAAAATGTGTTGCATCTGTAACTATATGAAATTCTGGTTACCCCATATCTATTACTCAGCTTGTTGTTCCTCAAAGATAATCAGCCAGCCCTCCCTCCAGACATCTCCTGCTACTGAGATTCCCAACACATCCCAATTCTTGTGACTTTCAACATTCCTGAGCCCTTTCTGTACCTCTACCTCCTACAGTGGGGTCACCAGTGTGATGGTCCCTTCCAACCCATGAGCCTATCGGGCTTCTGCCATATTTTGAGTACCTGACTGTGCCACCTGCATTGGGAAAATTCAAGATTTCTTCCCCCATACAAGTAGCACAGGTATCCCACCGGTTCCATTGTTCTCCTGTCTGCCATTAGAAAGGACTCATCCGATGCACCGCCCGACTCGCACCGATATCCAGACTGAACGATACCAGCTCCCGAACTCCGGCTCTGTCGCCACACCGTAAAGCTGGAAGCACCGCAACGAGCAATATCCGCCTCGAACAAAGCAAGCTCTGAGCTCACCGACTCCGTCTCAATGCCGTCAACGAGCCGTAGCCTGCATCGCGACTGGAAGGACACCGTGGCCTGCAACACTTTCTTTTTCTACACCGCGTCGAACCCCGGAACCGGCTCGCACATCCGTGCCGGGCGCCTCAAGGAAAAGGTACTGTGACTGAGTCTGTCGACATTTGAGTGGGCCCGGACCGCTGTGGTCCGCTGGATTTGTTAGACTCTGTGTTCTTTTCAGCAACGCTGTAACCGTACAAGGCTACCGACTTACACAGAACCTTGAATAAGCCTTTTTAACCTGAACTCTTGAAACTTAATAGTACTGTGGATTCTTTTTGTCGTTTATTGGTCTTGTGATAACTCTATATATAGTATACTTATTTTTTATAAAAAACCTGTGTGGTGTCCATTTGTAGTGTTGTCACTGGGTTACTGTATGTGGTCACAACTACTTAACGTACATCGCTTCTGAAATAAGCCTTGACTACTCGCGCTACACCACCTAGAGGGTGAGCGGGGGTTATTTTGAGAGAGTAATTCCCTTGCCCTGACTAGAGGAAAGGGTCCCTGCTTGTCACAAGTACCTACCTGTGCCAACCAGAGACCCCCAATTCTAACAGGCGGTCTCTGAGGACCCTAAGTATTGCAGACCTGGACTAGTATCATGTCAACCCAAAGGATGCTTACATTTCAATGCTGCAACAGCTGCCATATAACTGGCACATGCACACTAGCGCTTGTGCCTATGAAAAACTGTCTGGTCTGCCTGACGTCCGTTTTGGAGAACTGAGTGCAGTCCAGGCAGGCTAAGTAAGGCATTTAGTGAGTGCCTTTATTATAATGCAGATAAGAAGATGGTAGATTACCCTTTGCAATTAGTGTGATTTAAATGGTAATTAGAAGGGCAGAGCCCCACCACCCACTCACAGAAACTGACAATGAGCTTTCCTGGATCACCCATGAGTTTCACACCGGGTTCCACAATAAAATTGGAAGAAGGGTAAAAGCACAAAAAAATTGGAAAAATGGGGTACTACTTTAAAAAATGCCAAAACTGAGGGGACAAAGTTATCTTGATTCCAGTCTACATGTTCCTGAAAGCTGGGAAGATTGTGACTTTAGCACAGCAAACTGTTCTTTGATGTCATTTTTTTGGAAAAATAACTTTTATCTGGAGCGATTTTTACTATTTATCCCAAAAAGTCAAAATGTAGCTATTTTTGCCTATTTCCTCTGTCTCAACCAGGGGAATCTATGACCCCAGGTACCTGCAGAATCCCAAGGATGTTGGAAAAAAGAGAAACAAATTTGGAGTGCATACCTTAACTGAAAAAAGGTTATGTAGCCCTAAGTGTGTAATACCCCAAATAGCCAAAACAAGTTCCCAGCACTGGTGGGGAAAAGACCCAGTTGTTAATGGGGTTAATATATCAGGCCGCTTGAGTGAAGGCCAAAGCCATCAGATAGGTCACATTGGACTTTCTCAAAAGTGGACAAGAAGGGAGAATAAATTGGCTCGCACATGTTCTTCGAGGTGGTCTTTGATATAAAGGAGGTTAGGGCATGTGCTGAAGCAGGGATTTCCGCAAAGACGCGCCTTGAGAATTACCATGTGCTGTCCAATATAGCCAATGCAATGGGTAGATCTTTCAACATAAGAAACAATTTGTGAACCTCAAACATCGATCTGATGCAGGAGGCACAATAGAAAAAAATTGTCACTTAACACACAGCCTAAGATACTAGTCCTGTGATATTTTATTGACTCCTTTCTATCAACAGAGTTGGTTTTATTCATTTGTGTTCTCTAAAGTGAATTGTTATGGAGCCGACAATGCGTTTCATGTTAAAACAAGCCTTCTTGTGGCTCTGGCTTGACAACACAGTTGTCACCAGAAAATTATGTGAGAATCCCCAGGAGATGGGCTTTGGCTCCGCCCATATTTTGGGAGCCAGGCAGAAGTTGTGTGCTTCCACAACAAAGTTCTTGCCCTCCACACAGCTGTGATCATTTTGTTTAATTATCCAACTTTCAGAGCTTGATGTTTCAGGAGCACAAACTTGCAATGCTATTATAGAAGAGTAGTTAAACAATTTATGGTGTTTTTCTCCAGCAGCAGCACACACGGGAGAAGGGCACTCATTAATCTATTTTGTCTGTCTTGACAGTGCAGGTGCCACCTGACCTTTCAACCTACACCAATATAATCCTACAACCCTTTGCTTCCACACAAATACATTTGCATTCCCATGCTATACACCAGTCCCATAAATCCAGACCTACTGGCATTGCCAGTGCTCGTTTTCTTTTGTGGACGATGCTTTCCATGCTAAAAATGCCCTTTTTTGTTTAAACTGCCACTTGCCAAACTCTTTAATTCCTGTGACTTTTAGAGAGTAAAAGGGAGGAAGGCGGGCAAGTGACTGGCCAATGTGACACCTGAATCTTGACTCGCATTTTAAGGTTTAATGTAAAAATATTTCGTAGTAAGATATTGCTTTTCAGCTTTGATAGTCACAAGTCAATCGAGGCATCTTTGCAGAAGGAAACGTCGAGAACTGAACGCAGATGGATCTCAGGAGAATTGAAAGTGACACTTCTTAGCCTGCACGTTCCTGGCAGGTCCCCCAAGAGCGGCGGTGAGAAGTGTTCTGTTGAATTTCAAGAAGATAGTAACCCTTAGTGAAATAACCCGAACCCGTCAGTGACTGACCTCGAAACCTCACGGACTGAGGAACGCGGCGAGGGTCAAGAGGAGCTGGCAGCCAGCAGCTGAATGAAGTCTGAAATCAAACGACTGACTCTAAGGCAGTGCATACATTGCAGATTTGTAATATTTCGTATGGGTGCCCAAGTATATTTGAGCTTTTTATATAGCTGCCAAACTCAAACGCGATCACACGGCACATGATGCTGTGAAAGCGGGAGAGAGTGGAGATGGAAACATGTTGAGTTCTGAAAGGAACATTCAACACTTAAAAAGCACACTTTTGAACACTTCATATTGTGTTATTCAACAACATATTGCATCTACAGGCAATTGAAAGCCATATTCTGAAGGAGCGACCACGAATGGTGCACAAAAAGTGTGTATGGTTTTGAATGGGTCTTGAATGGGTGTTAGGGTGGCACAGCTGAATGAAGTTCAAGTGGCATGGCTATATCTATGCTCTACTATTTTGCCATGTTATTTTGGGGTGCACAGCGTAAATCCCTCCAGTTACTTTCCAAAACAAAGCGCTAAAGACACTAATGCTGATAGGGCTGCAGGGGTGTGCACCAACAGCAGCTCATTATGCTCTAGCTTGACACCACCAGATCTTTTGACTGGGTGTGAGTGTTTGATTGATTCAGATGCTCCGTCCATCACCCCCCCCCCTTTTGTACCGCTTTTGGCCGCCATAAGTGTGGCAGGGTATGCTCAGACGTGAGTCCCTTGCTCACGTTGCCACTGGATTCAAGCAAGCCGGGCTGAAGACGGCTGGAATGCCAGAAACTGGTCCTCGGAAGCTTGTTTCCGGTCCAGGGAAGACATGGCTTGGCAGTTCGGGCTGGACTGTTCCCATGAGGCACAGGGTCAGACTGATTTGCATATCGCCATGTCTGAACTGGGGTGGCAGAGTGGGCTAGGAACGGTGATGGATTATACCCAGATCTTTTGACTGGGTGTGAGTGTTTGATTGATTCAGATGCTCCGTCCATCACCCCCCCCCCCTTTTGTACCGCTTTTGGCCGCCATAAGTGTGGCAGGGTATGCTCAGACGTGAGTCCCTTGCTCACGTTGCCACTGGATTCAAGCAAGCCGGGCTGAAGACGGCTGGAATGCCAGAAACTGGTCCTCGGAAGCTTGTTTCCGGTCCAGGGAAGACATGGCTTGGCAGTTCGGGCTGGACTGTTCCCATGAGGCACAGGGTCAGACTGATTTGCATATCGCCATGTCTGAACTGGGGTGGCAGAGTGGGCTAGGAACGGTGATGGATTATACCCAGATCTTTTGACTGGGTGTGAGTGTTTGATTGATTCAGATGCTCCGTCCATCACCACCCCCTTTTGTACCGCTTTTGGCCGCCATAAGTGTGGCAGGGTATGCTCAGTCGTGAGTCCCTTCCTCACTTTGCCACTGGATTCAAGCAAGCCGGGCTGAAGACGGCTGGAATGCCAGAAACCGGTCCTCGGAAGCTTGTTTCCAGTCCAGGGAAGACATGGCTTGGCAGTTCGGTCTGGACTGTTCCCATGAGGCACAGGGTCAGACTGATTTGCATATAGCCATGTCTGAACTGGGGTGGCAGAGTGGGCTAAAGAACGGTGATGGATTAAACCCAGATATTTTGACTGGGTGTGAGTGTTTGATTGATTCAGATGCTCCGTCCATCACCACCCCCTTTTGTACCACTTTTGGCCGCCATAAGTGTGGCAGGGTATGCTCAGACGTGAGTCCCTTGCTCACTTTGCCACTGGATTCAAGCAAGCCGGGCTGAAGACGGCTGGACTGCCAGAAACCAGTCCTCGGAAGCTTGTTTCCGGTCCAGGGAAGACATGGCTTGGCAGTTCGGGCTGGACTGTTCCCATGAGACACAGGGTCAGACTGATTTGCATATAGCCATGTCTGAACTGGGGTGGCAGAGTGGGCTAAAGAACGGTGATGGATTAAACCCATATCTTTTGACTGGGTGTGAGTGTTTGATTTATTTTGAAAGTTTTATATAGCGCAAACCAGATCCTTGCAGATATCAGAGCGCTTTACAGAGCATACATAACAGGCATTTAGATATGGCGTAATTGTAGGTAATAAGAGGGGAGGGGTAGGCATAGGAGGGAGCATAGTAGAACAGTTACGTCAATAATGCAAGTGGTACAAAAAAGTGAAAGCATAGACCGACAGGTAAATCAACAACACAAGTAATACAAATAATTGAAGGGACCGACCAGATAATACAGATCGGTGCAGCTACTTTAAAAACCGACGTCTTTACTTGACGTCAATAGCTCAAGTGTATTTATCCATGAGGATAGCCTTTACTTCTTTCTTAACCCCTTCAGCGCTAATGACAAGGGTAACTCGTCATGGAGTTTCCATTGATTTCAATGGAAATTACATTGAAGCAGCAGAAGAAGCATAGCATCCAAGTGGTTAAAGAGTGTGAAGGATGATATGAGCCTGGTTTCAGGAGGGAGTGAGTTCCAGATCCTGGGTGCCATTCCTGAGAAGGAGCGTTTATAAGTTTTTTCCTTCCGGAATCTTCGAGGTTTTAGCAGAAGATTGTTTGTGCCTCTAGTGTTTCTAGAGCCGTGTTTCTAGATAGAGATTGTCAGCTTCTGGGTGAGGTATCCGGGTGAGCTCAGGTGTACAGCCTTGTGTGTCATGCAGGCGATTTTCAGATGTATTCTGGCTTCAAAAGGCAGCCAGTTCAGAGATTTCAAGTCAGGGGAGATATGTGAGTGTTTTTTGACCCAGTGATGAGTCTCGCTGAAGCGTTTAGAGAAGCTCTTAGGGGTGCAGTAGTAGTAAGTGGGAGACCGCAGAGAGCGGTGCTGCCGTATTCTATTCGAGGAATGACTAGTGCTTGTACTGCAGTTTGGAAGTCTTTGGCTGGAATGAAGGGTTTAAGTCTCCTCAGGGTATTGATTTGATAGTTCGCTCCCTTAGTTGCCTTGCTGATATGTTGCTGCATGTTGAGATTGGTGTCGAGTGTTATGCCTAAAGATTTTGCTGAATCCACGATGGTGGGTTGGACATTGAGTGCAGTTAGGTGTTTAAGCCAAAGTTGAGTGGTAGAGATCTGGGCTGGAGGTGAGATCAGAAGGAATTCTGTTTTCAGAGCATTGAGTTTGAGATGATTATCGGCAAGCCAGGATTGGGTGCTTCTGATCGTTGAGTTCAGGAGTAAAATGTCTTTGGGGGATTGTAATTTGAGATATAGTTGGGTGTCATCGGCGTAAATGTGAAAGAGTACATTGGATGCTTGTAGCAAGGTGGTGAGGGGTTCCATAACTAGGTTGAACAAAGTTGGGGATAGGGAGGATCCTTGGGGGATGCCTAACGATACCGGTATTGGCGAGGACATCAGGTTGTTGCTCTTGAATTTCTGCGACCTGTTGTGAAGGAAGAAAGTGAAACACTTGAGAACGGTCCCAGATAGACCCATTCTTGTGTTTAAAAGACTGAGTAAATTCTCATGTTTGACAGTGTCGAATGCTGAAGAAAGATCCAGAAGGATGAGGAGGCAGGTATCATTTTGATCTAGGATTTGAAGGGCGTCGTCAATTATGTGAGTCATAGCAGTTTCTGTGCTGTGTCCTGCTCGGAAGCCTGATTGATGAGGGTTGAGGAGATCAAACTGATCAATGTGTTTAGTCAATTGTAGTTGTGCGCATTTTTTCAGGAGTTTGGCGAGAGTGGGAATATTGGTAATGGGACGGTAATTGTTTAGATCAGATGGGTCGGCTGTAGGTTTCTTTAGTAAAGGTGTGACTTGTCCAACTTTGAGGGAGTCAGGGATGGTTCCTTGTTGAAGTGAGCTGTTGATAATTTTAGTCCAGAGTGGAAGGAGCAAAGGGGTGAAGTCTTTGACAGCGTTAGCAGGGAGGGGGTCCGAGAGGTGATTGGAAGGTTTCAAGGTGCTGAGCATTTTGCCAATTTCCTCTTCAGAGTATGTGTCAAAGGATGACCATGTAGCATTGTTTTTTGGATCATTGGGTGCTATGCAGTGGGGTTTGGAGTAAAGGCTTGCGTCAATGAGGAGATCACTCTTTATGTTGTCAGTTTTTTGGATAAAGAAAGCAGCGAAGTCTTCACAGGAGGGTGCTTCGCGCCTAGTGCTGAGTGGTTGGGGTTGTTCCTTGGATTGAGTTCTGATTAGCTCAAACAGTTTTCTCGGGCGTTTTTTTGCTTGGTCGAGCTGGAGGCTGAAGAAGTCTGATTTTGAGCGCTTTATTTTCCTGAAGTAGGCGTTTCTCATTTCCTTCAGGGTTTTTAGGTGCATTGCAGAGGGAGCTGATCTCCAAGTGCGCTCTGCCATTCGCATGGCTCGTCTATCCTGATTCAGACTCCCGTCGTACCATGGATTGGAGATTTTAGCAGAGGCTCTTTTTAGCTGTAAGGGTGCAGCCTCATTAATTATTGAAGTCATGGCGAAGAGATAGTGGTCAGTCAGGGATTGGACGTCCGTGGCACTGGTAGGAGGGCATAGGAGGTCGCAGCTGCTAGGCGGTAGGGAGTTTGGGTTGAGTTTTTTCAGGTCTCTTTTCCAGACTTTAGGCTTGGAGGAATGCACCGTGTTGAATTTGACCTTTTCATTGATGAAGAAAGTGACAATATGATGATCTGACCAGTCACAGGGTTGGATAGATTCAAGTTGGATAGCGTCCTCTTTGGAGATGATAAGGTCGAGGATAGAGCCTTTCTCGTGGGTCGGGCTGTTGCATATTTGTTTGAGGTCAAGGGCATTGAGGACATTTTTAAGACTATTTACCACCGCATCATTGTGATCGTTCCAGTGGAGGTTGAAGTCACCAAGGTATATTTGGGTGAGCTGTCGCCCGGAATTGGTTAAGATCATATCCATGATTTGTTGGGCGAAGGTGAGGTTGTCCCTGGGTGGGTGGTAAATGCCGTGAAGAGAGCATATCGGTTTGCCCTCACTGATAATATCGAGGCAGATGTATTCACAGGAGGATGGGGAGGGTAGGGAAGGTGCAGTGACTTTCAGAACAGAAAGGTTGTTCCTGTATATGCTTGCGATTCCACCACCTATCTTGCCAGACCTGTCAAGTCTGATGATGTGGTAGTTGGGGGGAACCAGAATGTCAATTATAGGTGTAGAAGATTCAGTTAGCCAGGTTTCAGTTAAAGTGATTAGGTCAAGGTCCAATGTTAGGATGAGATCAGCGATGGCGGAGGAGTGTCTAGAGGCCGATCTGCAGTTGAGGAGAGTGCATTTGAGACGGGGTGAGTCAAGGGAAGTAGAGGGTACTAGTGAGAGGGGGACTTTTCTAAGGTTATTAGGGACAGAGATTCTGTTGTTTAGTGTGGGGGGTCTACGAGGATTTGAATGTATCGTGGGAATGGAGAAGTGTGCGGCGGTTTTTTTGTTTAGGGGAGCTGGGTCGTAGGAGCGGAGGAGGGTGAGTGTGTCGAGGTCAGAAAGAGGGTTGCGTGACGGGGTCGGTTGTTGCGATTGTGGATAGGGATCGCGGTCCAGTGTTGGGGGTGCAGAGTGGGAGAGTCATCCGGAAGGGTGGGGGGCAGGTTGGCAGGGGGGGTGGTGGTGAGTGAGGGGTGTCTAGGGAGTGTGCAGAGTAGTTCTTTGATGGTGTGCATGTCTTCCTTGATGGTGTGAATGTCTTCTTTGAGCTGGAGGAAGGTGGACATGATCTTGTCCGGCGTGGGATAAGCCTTGGTGTTGGGGATGGGCATCAAGGGTGCGTGACTAACCTGAGAATGAGCGTGCGGGTGGGGGGGTGGGTTGGTGTTCGAGCAGGGCTCCGTGGTGTCGGTGTACGGGTTGGTGTTAGAGAGGAGGGAGGGTTTTGGAGGGATGGGTGTGGATGAAGTAGGGAGGAGGTTGGTGGTGTAGATGAGGGCGTTGGTGGCAGGCGGAGAGAGCTGGGTGGAGGTTGAGTGTAGGTTAGTGGTGATGGGGGAACAGGTAGGGTAGTGGGGGCTGAGAGTCGGAGGGGAAATGGGATTGGTGATGGTCTTGTTGTGGGGAGGGGGAGTTAAGTTAATAGATGTGGTGTGCTCTGCGTGGTTAGTTAGAGGGTGGTAGTGAGGGCTGAGAATGGGGGGGATAAAGGGTGGGATTTGTCGTTATGCGTGTCGTTCTGGTGCTGAACTAGGTTAGAGGGGTTGTGGGTGGGGGCCGTGATGTCAGGGGGGAGAGGAGTGGGAGTGGTATGAGTGGGGGTCCCAGGGATGGAGGTGGGGGGGCGGCTGGTGTATGAGGGGGAGAGATTTGTGTCTGTGATTGAGGAGTGTGGGGTGGTTACAGCAGGTGGGTGAATGGCTAGTGTGATGGGGGAAGAGGTGAGGTGCGTGTCGTTCTGGTGCTGAGCTAGGTTAGAAGGGTTGTGGGTGGGGGCTGTGAAGTCAGGGGTGATATTACTGGAGGGGATGTGAATGGAAGTCCGATGGTTGGAGAGGTGCTCTTTGAAAGTGGGGAACAGGTTGTCTAGTAGTTCCAGGTTTCTGTCTGTGGATTGAATTAGTACAATCCCGTTATTGTAGATAGTAATGGTGGTTCTGCCTAGGAAGAGTTGGGATGGTGTGATGGAGAGAGTTAAGCCATGAGCGGATTTCCTGGTGGTGGAGACAGTGAGTAAGGTGAGGAACGTTTTTCTCCATTGAGCTCTGCGAGTGGTGTGGAAGATGATATCGATGTTCAGGGATCCATTGACCGGTGAGAAGTCGGTGTCGTCAAAGGGGGTTTCAGGGTGGGACCTCAGGAAGTTGTGTTTAAAGCGTTTAGCTGCTTTTTTGGTGGTTGATTTTATATGTGTGCTTGCCGATGGGCTCCATGTTGGGATGGCGGTATAGGTGGGTGTGTCCGTATAGGTGGGTAAGGGAGGGTGAACGATAGTGATACACATGTGCAAAGAACAATGCAAACAGTAAGTTACATGGAACACAAGCGACACTAGTGAGTAACAAAAATAACCAAAATATAGAGGTAGCAATCTGTGCAGTCCCAAAAATAAACAGAGAAATGGGTTCAGCTTACACAATGTACAAAAATATACAAAAATATATGAGGTAGCAGACGGTACAGCTTACACAATGTACAAAAATATACAAAACTATATGTGGTATCAATCGGTGCATTCCCGTAATAAAAGTGAAATAGGTGCAGCTTACAAAAATGTACAGTAAACAAGTAAAAGAATAATACTGCTGATATACTGAAACAAAATATCGGCCCAACCAAAAAGCTGCGTGAAGCAATAATGATATTAGTGAGCAGCCAGAAAAATTTGAGGTAGCGATCGGTACATTACCAGTGAAGAAAAGTGAGATGTGTGCAGGTTACAAAAAATGTACAAAATACAAGTAGAGGTATAGTGCTGCAATAAAAGGCAGACACTTAATCACACGAGGGTTTAAATACAGAGCTATGTAAAGTGTGCTATCTAAAAAGGCCAGGTCTTAGGGAATGGCCAGATAGTGAGAATGAGTAGTCCATGATGGCCGCCAAAGAGAGAGAGAGACCAGTCTAAAATGGCCGCCCAATAGGGAAGATAGAGACGGTAGTCCTCTCTTTGTTGTTGGTGCTTTGAGAACAGGGGAGTGCAGTTTGAGTTTCTATTTGAGCAAGCCCAGTTCCTAGCTTGCTGGGAGGGAGTCTTATCTCTGTTATGGAGGTCTTGTGTGGGGGAGTTAGGTTGAGGAGCCTTGTGAGCAACGGAGGTGCAGGAGAGGATTTATTACTACAGTTTTATGACCCCAGCCATTTTGAACAAAGGAGATTTTTCAAAAATGTGTACAGGCGAGTGGGGTAAATAAATACCTTTTTGTGAATTCTGCTCAGCAAGTGCGTTGATGTTGATAGCAAAGTTATTTATCGATGGTCTAGTCAGAGTGTATAAAGCTGCAGTGTGCATCGACTTCTGGCAGGTTGCTGGATAATGTTTGTGCACGTTCAGAGCAGCAGGGCTGCAGCCCCTACCGCCTCGATAGGGGTTGTTGTGTGTTTCCCGATTGACTGTTCCCCCTTTCCTGCAATTCCCCTGTGTTTTTCCGTCCGCCTCAGAGCTCACTCAGGCATCCCCCCCCCTGGGCGGCGCCGTCACCTCCAGCTCCCGGCGCGGAAAGGGCAAGCTCCTGACGACCGTTGTCACCACTGATCCCGCCCGCCTCAGGGCTCCACTCCGGCAGCTCCCTGGGCGGCGGCGCCACACCTCCGATCGCCTCCAGCACTCGGCGCAGACGGGACAAGCTCCTGTCGTCCGTCGACGTCCCACCGGCTCCCGCCCGCCTCAGGGCACCGCTCCGACAGCTCCTGTGGCGGCGCCACACCTCCGATCGCCTCCCGCTCCCGGTGCCTATGGGGGCAGCTCCAGCCGTCCGTCGTCCTTCCAAACCCCGCAGATATCTCCCCGATCCCGCAGTAGCAGTCCAGGCCAGCAATCCGACCCCTGCAGCCGGTACCGGTGGCGGTTCCCTCAGGCGTACCGGACGCCTCTGATGGCCGGATCAGCTCGGTCCCAGCCTCCGACGGAGCGATCAGGGGCCCCAGGAAGGCTCCAGGCAGCGCCCCAGCATGCTCCGTCCCAAGCTCCGCCGATGGCCATGGGCAGCCAGATGTCCGGAGAAGGCGGGGTCGACTCGGTCCTCTCCTCCGATCACAGCTCCATGAAGATGAGGGAATACTCAGAAAACTCCAGCCATCGCCAGCCAGGTAGGGGCACCGCAAATAATCCAGTTACTTGAGCAAAATGTTCCTGTTACTTATGTTGTTTAAGGTCCAGTTCCGTTCCTCGACATGCTGGGTGCTAACAGGGATTAAATCCAAAAACTGGAATCCCAAGCACTCGGAGCTCTAACGTGGAGCTCCTGCCAGGCGGCCATCTTTGATTGATTCAGATGCTCCGTCCATCACCACCCCCTTTTGTACCGCTTTTCGCCGCCATAAGTGTGTCAGGGTAGGCTCAGACGTGAGTCCCTTGCTTACTTTGCCACTGGATTCAAGCAAGTCGAGCTGATGACGGCTGGAATGCCAGAAACCGGTCCTCGGAAGCTTGTTTCCAGTCCAGGGAAGACATGGCTTGGCAGTTCAGGCTGGACTGTTCCCATGAGGCACAGGGTCAGACTGATTTGCATATAGCCATGTCTGAACTGGGGTGGCAGAGTGGGCTAAAGAACGGTGATGGATTAAACCCAGATCTTTTGACTGGGTGTGAGTGTTTGATTGTTTCAGATGCTCCGTCCATCACTACCCCCTTTTGTACTGCTTTTGGCCACCATAAGTGTGGCAGGGTATGCTCAGACGTGAGTCCCTTGCTCACTTTGCCACTGGATTAAAGCAAGCCGGGCTGAAGACGGCTGGAATGCCAGAAACCGGTCCTCAGAAGCTTGTTTCCGGTCCAGGGAAGACATGGCTTGGCAGTTCGGGCTGGACTGTTCCCATGAGGCACAGGGTCAGACTGATTTGCATATAGCCATGTCTGAACTGGGGTGGCAGAGTGGGCTAAAGAACGGTGATGGATTAAACCCAGATCTTTTGACTGGGTGTGAGTGTTTGATTGATTCAGATGCTCCGTCCATCACCACCCCCTTTTGTACCGCTTTTGGCCGCCATAAGTGTGGCAGGGTATGCTCAGACGTGAGTCCCTTGCTCACTTGGCCACTGGATTCAAGCAAGTCGGGCTGAAGACGGCTGGAATGCCAGAAACCGGTCCTCGGAAGCTTGTTTCCGGTCCAGGGAAGACATGGCTTGGCAGTTCGGGCTGGACTGTTCCCATGAGGCACAGGGTCAGACTGATTTGCATATAGCCATGTCTGAACTGGGGTGGCAGAGTGGGCTAAAGAACGGTGATGGATTAAACCCAGATCTTTTGACTGGGTGTAAGTGTTTGATTGATTCAGATGCTCCGTCCATCACCACCCCTTTTGTACCGCTTTTGGCCACCATAAGTGTGGCAGGGTATGCTCAGACGTGAGTCCCTTGCTCACTTTGCCACTGGATTCAAGCAAGCCGGGCTGAAGACGGCTGGAATGCCAGAAACCGGTCCTCGGAAGCTTGTTTCCGGTCCAGGGAAGACATGGCTTGGCAGTTCAGGCTGGACTGTTCCCATGAGGCACAGGGTCAGACTGATTTGCATATAGCCATGTCTGAACTGGGGTGGCAGAGAGGGCTAAAGAACGGTGATGGATTAAACCCAGATCTTTTGACTGGGTGTGAGTGTTTGATTGATTCAGATGCTCCGTCCATCACCACCCACTTTTGTACCGCTTTTGGCCGCCATAAGTGTGGCAGGGTATGCTCAGACCTGAGTCCCTTACTCACTTTGCCACTGGATTCAAGCAAGCCGAGCTGAAGACCGCTGGAATGCCAGAAACCGGTCCTCGGAAGCTTGTTTCCGGTCCAGGGAAGACATGGCTTGGCAGTTCGGGCTGGACTGTTCTCATGAGGCACAGGGTCAGACTGATTTGCATATAGCCATGTCTGAACTGGGGTGGCAGAGTGGGCTAAAGAACGGTGATGGATTAAACCCAGATCTTTTGACTGGGTGTGAGTGTTTGATTGATTCAGATGCTCCGTCCATCACCACCCCCTTTTGTACCGCTTTTGGCCGCCATAAGTGTGGCAGGGTATGGTCAGACGTGAGTCCCTTGCTCACATTGCCACTGGATTCAAGCAAGCCGGGCTGAAGACGGCTGGAATGCCAGGAACCGGTCCTCAGAAGCTTATTTCCAGTCCAGGGAAGACATGGCTTGGCAGTTCGGGCTGGACTGTTCCCATGAGGCACAGGGTCAGACTGATTTGCATATAGCCATGTCTGAACTGGGGTGGCAGAGTGGGCTAAAGAACGGTGAGGGATTAAACCCAGATCTTTTGACTGGGTGTGAGTGTTTGATTGATTCAGATGCTCCGTCCATCACCACCCCCTTTTGTACCGCTAGCTTGACACCACAGCAGTCGCCCCGTAATTATGTGAGAATAACCAGTAGAGGGGCTTTGGATCTGCTCACATGTTGTTAGTCAGGAGTATATGTTTTGATTGAGGAGAAGTTGTGTGCTTCCACAAAAAGTGTTTGCCCTCCATGCAACTGTGATAATTTATTTTATTTATCTAGCTGCCTGAGCTTTAATTTTCAGGGGTACACACATGATATTCCAATGATATTTAGGTGTGTTAGATGACTAGATAATGTATGCTATTTTTCTCTGGCAGAAGTACCGATGGGAGGAAGCAGACATTAACCTACATGGATTTTCAGATCTGGCTTGACAGTGCAACTGTCACCTTACATTTTTACTTACACTAATTTTTACTTACACCAAAGACTTACAGGTCTTTGCTTCCATACACGTACAGATCCATTTCCACCCTATTTCCTTGTAATGTTCCTTCATCTGCCTCCAATGCAAGACTTTCAAATGGATCCCCCTTGAGCACACAAAGACTGTCATTCACGCCCTCGTCACAAGCAGACTTGACCACGGCAATGCACTTAATGTCGGAATAAACAAAAAACTCACCCACAAGCTACAAAACATCCAGAAGGCCGACGCAAGACTGGTCCTCAAGATACCGTCACATTTCCCAGCACTTGCGCACACTCCATTGGCTCCCCATCGAGGCTAGAATCACCTTCAAGATTCTCACCCACGTACACAAAGCCCTCCACAACACCGGACCTGAATACCTGGACTGTTCCCATGAGGCACAGGGTCAAGACTGATTTGCATATAGCTGTGTCTGAACTGGGGTGGCAAAGTGAGAAAAGAACGATGATGGATTCAACCCAGATCTGTGACTGGGGGTGAGTGTCTGAAAAGTTTCAGCACTCTGTCCAACATCTCCTTGTGTTTGCTTTTTTCGCCCTAAGTTGGCAGGGTATGCCCAGATGTTGGTCCCTTGCTCACTTTGTCACTGGATACAAGCTAGCCTGGCTGATGTGGGCTGTTAGCCCAAAACCGGTTCAAGGATGCTTGTTTCCGGTCCGGGGAAGACGTGGCAAAGTGAGATAAAGAACAATGATGGATCTGTGACTGAGGTGAGTGTCTGAAAAGTTTCAGCTCTCCGTCCATCGTCTCCTTGTGTTTGCTTTGTTCACAAATAGTTGGCATATTTTTTCTTTCTTTTGTTTTCCTTATTTCTGTCTTTATTCATTTTATAATGAGCATTCACAACAACAACAAAAATACCAACTTGTTTTTTAGTAGGCAAGTGGGACTTTTTTATACTAACACTCTTTCCCGCAAAAGTCCACACGGATCATACTCACATAGTCTGCAGTACTGGTACAAGTGTGGCTTATGGGAGGTTAAATAACCTCACTGGACATTCAGGATTCAATAGAGCTTACTTCAAGAGCAAAGAATTACACTAGTGGACTGATGCAATAGATAATAAACCAATGTCTCCTATGCCACCATCTGTCTAAACTTTGCTCCTTCCGAGTGGATTGTGTACCTCGGTGTGAGCAGTGTACTTACGTGAGTACAGGATAGCCACTGTGTTTTGTGAGTGCATTGTGAGGGATGCGCCTGTGGCAATGCAAGATTAGCATTGTCTTTTGTGAATGCAGGGCAAGTGATCTACAGGTTGAAAGATGTACCTGTGTGAGTGCAGAGTGAGGCATATGCTTGTGCGGGTGCAGCACGAGGGATGGGCCTCTATGCAGCTAAGTGAAGGCAGCAGACAGAGTGTGGGGAACCTGCATGTTATGTCTTTGGGTGCATGCACTTTACAAGGGCCACATCTATTGCTTTGGTGATCCTTTAGAGATCCTTTAGAGGGTTATTGCTTTCACTTGTACAAATGCAGTGAAGGCAGTGAAAATACAAGAGTGTGTGTATAAGAATGATAGTGGGTTTTGACATGGCAGATGCAGACTCTGTCGAAGTACTTCCAAAGTCTAAAACTACCTTTTTATTATACATAAGTCACCCCTAAAGTCTGCCCTGGGTGGCCCAAGAGTAGAATGCCCTATTCTAAAAAGCAGGAACATTATAGAAGATGTTTTATATGCCCTGGTGAGGGAAAAACAGCCAATGTCGTTGTTCCCACTTGTAGTGCTGCTAGCCCCATAAGCTAGCATGGGAAGGCTTTATTAGACTCTAATAAAGTATACATTCATTGTGACAGGAGTGAGATAGCAACCTAATTCAAAGTATCAAAATAAATGTTACAATAAATCCACCAACTTGCCAAGGCTGGATTTATTATAAGTATTGCAGGAAAGTAGTTTTAGAAATTACTATCTGTAAGTTACTAAAACAGCCCTGTAGCAGCTCTTCTGATTGGCCAGCCTTTAACTGCCTGGGCCATGCTGCTCCCTGATTAGGTGTGAAGAGGCCTGGGTCTGGAACAATAGAGCCATCTGGTGGGGGGACATTTTATGCCTGCAGATGCACGTACAGGAAGGGGGCTGGGGAGATAAACTGGTATTCAAAGGGAGAAGCAAGATAGCACAGGAACCAGACCCACCCCCACTTCCTCGATCCCCAGCCAGATGGAAATCCCACTAATTAGATTGTAGTGTAGGGACACGTTAGCCACACCAGTGAGATGGGTTACCTATACCTGAACTCCAAGGAGAGATGTTCTCCATTTTAATTCAGTTTGGATGTGCATTCTGGGACTGAACTATGCAACACCTTCCAGGGAGCGGTCATAACATGGGGTGGCAACTTAAAACCCATTTGTTGGGGTGCCAAACCAGCCCAGAATATGGAATAAATATGACAGAGGTGCAAAGCACAGCAGATTCCTGTCTGAAAACATCTGGAGAAGAATGACTGCCCTGCTGGACCATTCAATTGCACAAGAGAAGACTGCACATGCTGCACTCTAAAGGACCCACAACAGAAGGACTTTGCCTATCTTGAAAGATAAGGAGTGGACTCACTGAGCAGCAACAGGTAGAAAAGTGCTAGAAGAAGCCACTTGCAACATCCATTTTAATGACAACTCCAGCAGACCAGCATCACATGGATTTTATTTGGATTGACCAGGTGCATTGTCGAACTTGTGGTCCCAGACCCCAACAGGCAAACTAGTGCTTCTGAACCCTTGGCTGGTTTTGCTTGATGCCTCCTGACCCCCAGGGAACCTTTCAAAGGAAGATCTGAATGTTTGGAAACTTTTAGTTAACTTTTGGGAAAAAACTCCATGAGGAGACCGGCATCGACGACGAGAGCCAAGCCGGCAATGTCGAACCGCGACTCGGCTTGACCTTGCAGGTTTGCCCCGCTGAAAACTCCAGAGCTCCTCCAGAAAAAACACAAAGACCTCTAGGACTCACTGAGGCTTTGTGCTGCAGCAGGTTTTTTTCGTTGAACTGAAATCTGGATCCGAGGACCCAATAGCTGAACATCAAGAGAAAAAGCTCCAAAAAACGGACTGAGTCAGAGGTAAAAACATGACCAGCCCCAACCACTCACTGTATCCAACCCGCAGTCTATCGCGGTTGCCCTTAAACTTTGACTTTATCCCGGTCCAGCATGACCAGATAGCTGGGGTTGGTGCTTTTCACTTTCAGGTGCTAGAAAGCACATTTCTTTATTTAAACTTGAAAAATCCCTCTCTCTTGTTCCCTGCATTGGATACTTGTCATTTTGGTGTCTATTTTTATAAAATGGTGTTAGATTTTTTTTGTGTTGTGTCTTTTACTCATTTACTGTTTTGATGAATTTAAATGCTTTACACACCTGTCTCCTAAGTTAAGCCTGACTGCTCGTCTGCCAAGGTACCAGGAGTTGAGCAAGAATTAATTTGAGACTGCACTGGGCTTTATTTGTGATTATGGTATTATGACTTGCTGTAGGTACCTACTTGCACCTACTAATAAACCAACTTCCAACACAGGGATGCTGTTGAAAAGACCTTTTAACTACTAAAATATTGATTTTATTATTTGTATGTTTTGGCTAGTGTCCCAATGTTCGCTCTCTGGATAATGCCTGCGGCATCATTCTATTGTGTGCCATGATACAAAATGTGCCAACCACATGCAACTTCCCACTAAAATATGAACCAATGGTTGATGAAAATGAAGAAGTTGATGTAAGATTGTAAATCCAGATTGAGGATGAGCAAATAAATGGTGCAGAAGTAGGTAACAGACGGACCACAAACATTTTTCAATAACTTTCATTTTATTAAACTATGCAGGATTAGGCAAGTTAAACATCCTTCAAAATGGTAGCATTCCCCTCCTGCAAGCAAAACTGTATAAAAAACTGTTTGCATTTGTGCCATCTACTAATGCATGATCAATAATGTACATTTTTACGACACAGGCCTCTAAAATACATTTAGCAATTTTCGACTACATTCACTTTGATCGCCACATGGCTTTCTTTGCTAGAAGGGTTGTGCGATGGCATTTGGAGCCAAAGAAATTGGGCTTCCACCAACACTTGAAGTATATCTTTGGAAAACCTGACCTTGCTGACCTTGCCTGGTCTACTGTGTTCTTGCTTCTGTAATCACTAACGTTCTTAGACTACAACAAAGAAAGAACTTGAAGTCATAAAAATGACCATACAATTCACAAAACACAAAAGAATGTAAGACTTGAGATATACCACACTCACCCTTTGCTGTATCCAAATAACTATCGCACAGTATTTCTCTACACCAATATTTGCTTGTTCATATCTGTAGGTGTGCTGACAAATGCCACCGTGTATGTAAGTGGGAAATGTTTTTGAAACACTTAAGTTTACATGATTGTGTGCAGATATGGAGGAAATATCACGTTGCTAAAAGTATTTGTAAATTTCATTTTGCAAAAGGGATTGATTGTACACCAACCTACCATGAGATGATAAAGCTGTAACATGTAACATGAACCGTGCACCTCCTTCCTTACCTGAAGAAGGATGTATGTCGTTACTACGCATGCTTTTACAACGCATGCCTTTACCACACAACTTTTACAACGCAAGTTGTTACAACGACTTGTGTTGGGGGGCGCTGGATAGTGAATAGTTTAATTTACTATTCCAACTCCAGTCCCCGTGGATAGTAGGGAAGGCTTTGGATAGTAAATGAAACTATTCCCTATCCTACAGTGCCCCCCAGCGCAAGTCGTTGTTACGACTTGCGTTGTAAAAGTTTCGTGGTAAAGGTAGTACGTGGTAAATGTTGCGTTGTAAACGCTGTTCCCCCCTGAAGAAGGATCCATAATGGGAAATAACAGTCTGTCCAGTGATTGACTGTTGGTGTCAGCCCTTTCCCTCCAAATCAGTAGACGCACATATGCCATCTGGATTAGTGTTATTATAGGCTTTTAATATGAGCCAACCTATACAGAATACAATTACTTTTTTGTAGCAAATATCACACTTATTGTAACAATAATACAAATACCTAATGTGTTCAGTATGAAGAAAGCTAACGTTATTTCTTACTCCTGCAAACTGCTAGACCTTATCATTGGAAGATAGAATAGTCTGTCATGGTGATAGGTGATAGGTGTGATGGTGATAGAATAGTCTGTCATGTAAAGAAACATATCTCTCTTACAGGGGCATGCCACCACCTCTTTTATGACTCATGACTAGCAAGCTGATATTAATATGCTGAACTTTCTGATACATTGCGAGCATCACTACCTTTACCTTGTGCCACTGGAAGTTTTAGTAGTGAATACTCCAATATATGTGTAAAGGCAAGCCTAAGCTGACCTCTCAAATTGAGAAGCATTCACATAAACATGGGCATTTGTGTATAACAAGTACACCATGGAGAAACAACTGCTGATCTCGGGGCAATCAGCTGTGATGATCGAATCCAATCATGCTGTGTACATCACAAATTCTTGCAGACTAATCAGAAGGAGCTGTAGAGCCAAGCTAATAAATAGTGTCGTATCCAATTTTAAATCAAAGGTTTTGAAACTTGTTAGGTGTTTAAACTAGCTAGCAGAATCCAGTAAGTCACAGGAGGTGATGACACAGACGCTTTGACGCAAAGGAACATCAGAGTAATTATAAAAAATCTAAGAAATGGTAAACATATTAGAATAACACAAACAATCTAAATAAAAGTAAAATGAGTAGAGTAACACAAAAACCTCAAAATGTAGACACCCTGTGCTGCTCGCTCCCAGCTCCCGGCCGGCAGGTAACGTGACTCCGCCCCCACAGTCTCGGTCTCGGCAGGTTGTTGCGCAGGTTGTTGCGCTGTGTCCTCCGTCATCCGCCGCTGCCGTTTCTGCTGGTCTCCCGTGTCCAGCCGGCAAACGGCTTCTAGTATCCGCCGGTAGCTCGCCGTGGCTCACAGCAAGTAAGTGCTCGTAGAAAAAACAAAACTCCAGTAATCGACGATCGACGCTCGACCTCGCATTAGCCTGACACCATCACTCTCCTGACATCCGCGACCCGCTAGTTAGCCGGCCGCCATGTTTTCCCCCACCGCCGAGTGCTTGCAAAAATCGGCACTCCAGCAAGCGGAGGAAGGGGCCAAGGGCTGGAAGCTGCTACAGGCAGTCCGGAATTGAAAAGTGTTTTACAGCGGACTATTACAGAACAAGTAAGCAAGAAGGGGAAGGAGGGAGATAAGTCCTCAGGTTATCAGTTGAGGAGTAAGAAGTTAAACAAAGAAACGCTTGTGGGACTAAGTGGAAGTGAAAACATACAAGTAGAAAAAATAAATAACGAGGAGTCAGAGGAAAGTGCTTTCTCTAAATCTATAGTGCATAAATCTAAGGCTTCACCGTCTAAAAAAGAAAGGAAAAAAAGACAGAAAAAAGAAAGGGCGCTGTTTAAGACCCCTATAGCTCCCTCACTGAACCTTTATTTTAAGCCAGTCCCAAAGGTGTTGGTGCTGAAACCTGAGTCTGTCCCTCAGCGTCAGAATAGGGCTGGCAAAGAGGAAGAAGAAAGGGAACATCTATCTGAATATAGGGAAGAACGCGAACAGGACTGGTCAACTCTTTCTACACCTAACCCATTTCAGGTTTTAGATACAGAGATGGAGGGGGATAAGGGCAGTAGCGGTGAGGCTGAGGCGCCTACGGAACAGATATTTCAATCTAACATACCAGCCACATTAAGTGAATTAATTGAAAGTTCACCTATTGATGTCATGGAAAATAAGGTGGAAGAGGATATATTCACAAGGAAAGAAGAATCCCCTATGAATGAAAGGTCGGGGCTCTCTAACACTGAATCAACTTTAAGACAGCAAGAGAGTTCTGCCTCCACAGATGGGACCGTCATGGAACTCTTAAAAAATTTAGAACGAGACATACATTTAGGGTTTGAAGCCTCTAGAAAAAATCAAGAGCGTATTAGTGCTACATGCGTGTTGTTAGAGGACAAGATAGATAAACTAACGACTCGGGCGGGAGAGATGGAATCTGCAATGAAAACTATGCAGGGAAGAGTCCAGGACAATCGAAAGGAGATAGAGACTCTATATTCTCAAGATAGGCATATGGACGAAAGGCTAGAACGGTTGGAAAATATGCAAAGGCGTAATAACCTAAAAATTCTTAAACTGCCAGAAGGAAAAGAAGGGACAGACTTAAAGGCTTTTGTAGTGCAGCTACTGAAGAAAGAGCTAGCACTAGAAGAAGATGAGGAAAATTTGGCTCGGGACATACAACGAATACATCGAGATCCTTTTAGGTTGAATCCTGACCGGACTAAGCCAAGAAAAATTTTGATCAATTTCGCGACCTATTCATTAAAAGAAAAAATGTTGTCACTTGCTTTGAAAAAAAAATCTATTTTAATAGATGGAATATCGGTTGATATTAGGTCAGACCTGTCACCAGCTACAGCAAATAGGCAATGGGAGATGGGAAAGCGGTTGGCGCCATTAAGGGAGCTAGGAGCCACGGCTCAATTAAAATTTCCAGCCTTTCTTAAAGCTATGTGGCATAACAAAATGTATACCTTTCGAACGGTGGATGAGGTAGATGCTTTTTTGGATGTTGCAAGGGGATAAGACTATCGACCATAACAATTCGTAAATTTAAGAGGCACCACCACTCAGACATCCACAGGCCTAGGCCATGGGAGTAATGGTTGGGTTTTCCAGGGTGGGAAGTGAGAGTAGGGAGAGGGGTGGGATAAGGGAAAGGGAGAAAATTATAAAAAATATTCCTCATGAGCAGTCTTGCTGTGACTTAAACAGGAAGAAGAAATGGGCAGCATATGGCAAGCATGATAACTACAATGACCAGGGCCAGAGATAAGGAGTTAAGGTTCCTTAGCTGGAATGTTAATGGGCTCCGAGTTAAATCTAGAAGACAGCTGATTCTGAAATATTTGGAGGATTCATCCGCACAGATTATCATCTTGCAAGAAACACATTTAACACAAAAGGAAAGTAATGAGATTTTTAGCACCCAAAAATGGATAGCAAACGCTATTTTTACATCCCAAGACTTGGTTACAAAGGGGGTAGCCATTCTGATAAGGAAAGGATCCGACATAGTAGTTGAAAACAGTGTAGTAGATAGTAGAGGAAGATGGGTGATTTGTAGTCTGCGACTCTCGAGTGAAACGTTAATAGTAGTGGGTTACTACGGTCCGAATATAGATGATCCCGCAGTCTTAGAGAAAGTTGAATTGGAGGTATTGGATTTTCCTGGCAAAGTAATCATGGCAGGGGATTTTAATACGGTACTAGATGGGAAGATGGATAGGGCAGGTAATTCTAGAGCAATAACAAATATCAAAATGACTGCCAAACTTAAGTCAATGATGGGGCAACTTGGGCTTTGTGACATTTGGAGATGTAAATTTCCACAACAGTCAGGGTTTACTTTCTATAACAAAAAATATAAACACAACTCAAGGATAGATTTTTTTTTGGTTGATAGTAGATTGAGAGAGAGGGTTACGGATGTAGATCATTTAGGGGCGCATCTATCAGATCACTCAGGGGTAAGTCTAAATCTGAGTTTGGAAGAAGAGAAAATCACTTCAGTTTGGAGATTAGACCGGACAATTTTAGCCGATACAGAAATCTTAGAGATTCTCAAAGAGGAGATACAAGTTTTCCTAGAAGTAAATGTGAGTTCAGCCAGGGACGACACAGTATGGGAAGCGTGCAAGGCATTTATGAGAGGCAGAATGGGAGTCCAGGGCGCAAAGAGAAGAAGATTGTATTATTGCCAGGTATCTAAGTTAGAAAAAGAGATTCGAGAGTGCGAAATGAACCGGATTCCCCAGGATGGTACTACTTTAGATGGTCCTTGGGATAAAAAACTTTTAGACCTAAAGGTTCAGCTAACTGCGATACTTGCACAACGAGTCAAAGAAAGATGGGAAGCTAGTCGGTTGGCACATTTTTCATATGGGGAGGGATGTGGCAAGCTACTAGCCTGGAAAGCTAAGAAAGATGCCGTACGCAATCATATTAAAGAGATCAAGAAACCAGGCACAGATCAAATTATATCGGAAAATAAACTGATGGTAAAAGCATTTCAGGAACATTTCACGAATGTTTATGCAGAAGACTTGTGTCCAGATATGGGGGAGATTGAGCCCTGGCTATCTTTAATGAAACCATTATCAGATGAGGATATGAGTGGGCTTAATAAGGAAATCACTCAGGAGGAGCTGATGAAAGTTATTAAAAATAGCAAGAGAGGAAAAGCCCCTGGACCAGATGGCCTACCTGCAGAAGTCTATAAAGCTCTTGACACTACGTTGGTCCCTACTCTTTGTCACTTATATAATAAAATATTTCGGGGGGAAGCGAAAATCCCAAACTCTTGGAATGAGGCAAATATTATTCTAATTCTTAAGCCAGGGAAATCCCCAAAAAATATGGATGCGTATAGGCCGATTTCGCTTTTAAACTGCGACTATAAATTCTATACAAAAATTTTGGCTGACCGGCTTAGTAAAATAATCCATAAATTAATACATGAAGATCAAAGAGGCTTTATTAAGAAGAGGTATTTAAAAGATCTTACCTATTCTTTGATAGGCATGATAGATTTAGCTTCTAAGTATGATTATCCCTTGGCAGCGATAGCATTAGACGCTGCCAAGGCTTTCGATCGTGTTAATTTTGTTTATTTAAAAACTCTTCTGCAATATCTCAATCTAGGAGATAAATTTACCCACTCCATTTTCTCACTATACAGTGCTCCGACTTCACGTGTACTTATAAATGGCACTCTTACATCTCCCATCAGGGTAATGCGGGGTACCCGGCAAGGATGCCCCTTATCACCTTTACTCTTCAATATATATATAGAACCCTTAGCCTGTAAAATTAGGGAATCAGAAGAGGTACCCCCTTTTGCAGTGATGGACTGGTCAAGGAAACTGGGTTTATATGCGGACGACATTATTGTTTATTCTACTAATTTAGTTAGTTCTTTGGAAAATCTAGTAAAAATAACAAAAGATTTTGGTAGGATTTCTGGTTACCAGCTAAACCAAGAAAAGACTGAGATAATGACCTGGAATCTTAACACAAGAGGAGTTAAAACAACAGCAGAAATGAGATATCTTGGTGTTAGGATTACACAGAAGATTGAGGACTTGGCTAAAACTAATCTTGACAGAGTAAAAAAAGAGGTTGGTGATTTGCTGAAGGGCTGGATGAATATACCTCTGTCAATATATGGGAGATCTAATCTAGTAAAGATGATGATTATTCCAAAAATTACCTTTTTGTTTGAAGCTATTCCATTATGTTTTAAAAAGGAATGGTTGGCGAAAATACAAAGCATGATAATTTCATTTATTTGGGCATCTAAATCCTCTCGAATTTCATGGAGGAAAATACGAAGAAGCGTAAATAAAGGAGGATTGGCGGCTCCTGATCTACAAATATATGCATGGGCTTTTTGTTTGAAAAATTGCAGGATGTTATTGGGTTCCCTTGTTCATTCACAGATAGGCGAACTTTTTAAGATAATGCTGAAAGTATCGGGTTATCATGAGTTTGGTTACTTATATAAGTTTGGAGACCCTAAGTTTTTAAAAAAAGTGAAACTCAAGACTCTGAAAGATCTGGCCGTGACTTGGTATAAAATAAGAAAAATTACTAAGATCCCTTATTTCAGTTACATGGCTCCAATATGGGAATCGCCGGGAGCCCCGACCTGGACAAGAGATGCGTTAGCTTCAAACTTGATAAAGGAGCCAGCTCTACAAAGATGGAGAGATCTATTTCAAGATGGAAGACTAATTTCATGGAGTTTATGTCAGCAAAATTGGGGCTTAGTTTTCTCAAAATACAAGTACGTACAGATTCAAAGTTGGGCAAACCACGCAGTATCAGAGATTGGACAGGAAAATGAATTTGAACTAAAACTGGAACGAGAGGGTTTTAAGAAGGAAGTTGCCTGCTGGTACTGGCAAATATTGGAGATGGAGGATGGGATATTTGATCTACCAGAGACCCTGTGGAAGAATAGCTTGCCAAGGATTGCTACAGAAGACCAATGGCAAGTAACTATTAGCATGCTATATAGAATTGTTAAACCTGCCAATCTAAGGCGAAATGTTTTATTTACTATCCACAGGGCATACTGGTCCCCCTACAGGCTTTCTAAATTTAAGAATGGAGGATTGGTGGAATGTCCAAAATGTAAAGCCCCAAATGTTGATGACCTCCATATGTTCGTATCATGCCCGAATATCAAACAATTTTGGATTGACGTGAGTAATTCCCTCTCCAAATCTTTGAATCAACCCATTGAGGTAAGCCCCGAATTAATTATTTCTGGGAGATATGATTTGCAAAATAGAGTTTTGGGTAATAATGTAAGACTTATCTTTTATGCTATGTTATTAGCACGTCGGGAGATATGTAAATTATGGGTCTCACCACTCAGTCCTACTTTATTGGACTGGGTATTAGCCATGAGATATACAGCAAAGTTAGATATGTTAGATACCTCTAAAAGAAATAGAGGTTTTTGGATACCCTTCCTGCTAAATTTTGGTTAAAGTTATATTTATGTTAAAAGTCCAATGATTAAGCCCGTGCCTGTCTCGCTGGTATTTGGAATCGATAACGAGGAATAGAGATGGTGGAGAATACACATCTTGGGTCAGGTGGTCAAGAAGGAGTCTCGAGAGGGGACCAGACTCAAAAATATGTGTTGTTCACGCCCCATTACTTTAGACCAGCCCAAGAGATAATAACAGCCCAGAGGTGGGAAAGTAACAAAGATATGGGCGGCAAGACGGCAAATGAGGATATAAAAAAAAAAAAAAAAAAAAAAAACCTCAAAATGTAATTGCGCCCTTCAAACGTTGTGCACTGCTGTCCAGAAGTGCCCCTAGTGACTCCTCATCATAATGACAATCAGGAAATCAAAGACTGACCAAACCCTTTGCACAGCAGTCCTGAGCTCACCGGATACAGTTGTGTCCATCGAGTGTCTTCTCATCATCCTGTTTCCACAGAAGCTGGGTATGTAATGCTACATCCTTTTTCTTTGTTTATTTTACCTCTGCAAAGCTGTACTGTACTTGATTTCAACATCGTAAATGCATTTGATAATTATTTAGTTTTAGAGAGCCTTATTTGCCACAAAGGACATGCGTAGTTTTATTTCATAATGTTTTCCTAGCAATTTTATGCTAATTAATAAGAACAAAAAGTGTCAAAATGGTTAGTGTGCACACACACATATTAGCAATACTGATTTGATGCAGTATTGATCTGATGGTATTTAGCAATGAAACTGACCATTACTGTTGCTTCATGCAAGTTAACAATGACGGAAGCCTTTTGGCTTCTGATGAACTCAGCGTGATGGATAGAGTGTATTGCAAAGAAGGTTGCTTGGGAATGTTGAGTTCGCAGTTACAAGAAGTAGAGTAAAGATGTGTGATACCAAGGGCCGTGTATAGCATAGTCATCTATGGTTACCGAGGCGGGGAAGATGCTACAATTACCATTATACATTTTGGAACAATTAGGCCGTAAGTACAGCTGCACCAGTGGAAAATGCAAATAGCACTCTTATTGGCACATCAACTCACCCTAAATTATCTGATTCCACTTGGGCAGAGCTATGGTAGACTGTGTGCAGTCAAATCAAAGCTTTCTTTAGTTACACCTCTTTGAGCAGATGCACTTACTGAAGTCTACAGACTAAATGCAGGTTCAGGCAGACAGTGTCCATGTCAGTAGTGGACCATACTTGTTTTAACAGAGTGAGGAAGGCAGTCAGTGCACCTTTCTAAATTTTTATAGGGTGTTGTTGAGATGAAATGAAGAGCATGTGCTTTAGGGTAGCAAAGTAAATGTTTATTTTCTCCTGATTATAGCGCCCTGTATTTCCCCAGTTTCCAGCTCCTCCCAGGCTCCCATTAGCTGTCTTTTAAACAGCCCAAGGCGCTCATATTTCAGGAAGGTTTGTGTAGAGTGGCCTTGTGCTGTGAGAATGGATCATTTGAAGAAACTGGGGATATGTCATCTCTCCTTTCTCTGGCATAATCAATGATTTAAAGATAACAGAATTAATGTTCAAGATAAATTATTCAAGACATAGATCAACTTACTAACAGAACTATACAGAATTCATGAATAACAGTAGAAATCAATTACATCTAGATCAGTCAAAGAAGAATAACTCTTCTCGCACTGACATTAGTAAGTGTGGTTGATAAACAATGTGTAGTAACCTAAACACGAATGCACGAATAACCATTGAAATGTGTGAATCAAGATATGTTTTGGAATTATAAATCTTCTTGAATCACATTCATAAATGTAGCTTTTCACCAATGTGATACAGAAAAATAATGTATGTAATCTCTCATCCAGAATGGAGCAAAATCTTCCCTACGTGCTCTTTTCCCATTCTTAGGAAATTGGTGTTGCTTAAATTACGTTGGAAGTCACTATGGATAAGTGGATTTGCATTTGTACTAGTATGCCACCATTTATCACCAATATTAACAGCACGTTCATTCATTTATTCTACTACATCTCTAGAAATACCGCTGGTTTTCATTCTAGGACATTTTACTGAAAAATAATCTCCAGCTTTGAACAATTAAAAATTCTTGGAACCGTGTTTGTTATGTTACCGGATTTGTAGAGTGCATGGCTGCACCAGCGATGGGGCATCCCAGCACTGTATCCGCAGGAAAAAAAGACTGAAAGGCGGGACAAAGAGATAGGAAGCAATCGAAGGAAGAGCCAAGTCATGACTGCCTTCCTGAATACCCTATGGTCTTGTAAGTTCCTGATGGTGCTCAGGAGAGCTTTCCAAAGAGACGCAACCAGAGCCCGAAAGAACGGCTGACCTGCCGGGCTCTTCTGACACAAGGGTGAAAACCAGTAGTTGGTGTGATGACCGGAGGGCACGTTCTGGTATATAGGGAGTGAGAAGATTGGTTAGAATGTAAGGGGCCTGGGCATGGAAAATTCTGTGTGCGATGCACAGAGATTTGAATGTAATTTTTTTTCCCATCGGGAGCCAGTGTGGTTTATGTATGTATTTGGACGTGAAGCAAGACCACGGGAGGGCAACGATGGAATGGGCAGCAGTGTTTGCACCCTCTGTAATCTAGTGATGCCTGCCTTATTGGGACCCAGATACAGATAGTTGCAATAGTCCTGTCAAAAAAGGATGGTAGACTGGACGATAACTTTGCGAGTATGAAAGTAAAAAAACCCGAGCAGCGGCCTCAGGCCACGTAAGAGGCTGAAGCTGCTGCCAGCCACTAGTTTTGTCTGTGCCTGAAAGGTAAGTGCGCTGTCCAGCCACACACCCAGATTTTTTACAGTATCCTTAGGAGTGAGAGGGACTCTCAAGGCCATGGGCCACCATTGGTCATTCCATAGGTGTGTATCCCTGCCAACCAGGAGGGTCTCAGATTAATTGCATTCAGCTGCAAACAATTGGTCATCATTCATTCCGCAACGGCCATCATGTCATCGCCGAACTTGGTGATGTGTTGGTCAGAGGTATTGGATATCGAGATGACAAGCTAAGTGTCATCAGCATATGAGACCATAGAAAGACACCATAGAAAGACCTCTGCTTTTTGTCACTTCCATAAGGGCTGGACAAAGATATTAAATAATGTAGGACTCAAAGCTGAGCCCTGGGGAACCCCATGGTGGACAAGCTGCCTCTGGGAGCCATAGGGATGAGAGATGACTTGAAAGGATCTGTCAGCTAAAAAAGTCATGAATGAGTCAAGAGAAGAATCTCCTAGGCCGGTCTCTTGAAGGTGTTGCAGCAGGATTTTATGGGACACCTTGTCAAAAGCGGCACTAAGTTTGAGGAGAATCAGAGCAGAAGTAAGTCTCTCGTTTGAAGTACTACGCAGCTGTTCAGTCACTGCCAGTAGAGCAGATTTAGTGCTGTGGCCAGGCCTGAAATGTTCTGCGCCGGGTCGAGGATGTTAATAGCCTCTATAAATTTAGTAAGGATAGAGTTAATATAGGATTCTGTGATTTTGGCAGCAAAAAAAGAGATCGAGCGAAAACTTTCATAATCTTCTTTTCTATATGTGTGAGCTAGTTTAATGTCTGTAGAAACTTTCTCTGCTACTTTTTCACGGCATGTTCTTTTGTGTTCCCTCCTGTAAATCAATTTGGACATAGATGAACATTCTTAGGTTTTCCTCTGAACTGAAAAAATGGAGAATCCAGAGACACTACGCTTGGTTTTTCTGTAAGACCACAACATAGAAAAAATAGAGTAAAAAGGAAGATATTCCATGTAATTGACTATTTTACACAAACAGTAATGCATCTAATAGGTCTCCCGGTAAAGCCAATAGATTGTGCATGATATAGTGAAGTTTTTCTGTGCTTTACACCTGCATGTCTTAAAAAACAGTCATCTTATCAGACATGAATTGTACTTCGTTGACGGAAACAGTTTTCTTATGTAAACCGTCTTTGTTAAATATTTCAGATAAAACCTGAATCACTGCATCAGTACTTGGGTCTTGGACAAATTTCACCTCAGTCCATATTGTGGAGTAGTCTACTAGGACTATACCATAGTTTTAATGTTTGGGCAGTACCTTCAAAATTCTTAAGAAATTAAAGTGATAGTTTGCATCATAGGTATTTAAACAGGCAACAACGGAGGTGTTCTGGTTTTGTAATGTTCATCCCTCATTCAACAAACTGCTCAATGTTCAATCTTGATGTCATTTTCTTTACCCAAATGACACCAATAATTGTCTCTGATTATATGTTTAGTCTGAGAAGTCCCCAAATGTTCTTCATGTCCACCATCAATACTCATACTTCTAAGTGTACTTACTAATGTATCCTCTTTAAGTAGTGTACCATCTATTATGAACAACTCTTGGGCAACCTTCCAGTAAGGTCTATGTGTGACATGTAATTTGTTCTCTTTCGCCAACCCTCCACATTAAATTTGAAAACTTTTGCTAGAGTTGTGCCATTTGTGAAAGCCAGTTTCCTAAATGTAGTGTACTACCAGGAACTATTTGCATAACATTCTCAGAACCATTGAAATGATGTAAACCCATCTTTATTGAATGGTGGATTGGCCTCTGTGATAGCCTCAACTAAATTTGGTAAAGGGGAACTACCTCAGCTAGAAATATGGTGACCTAAATTATCAGCCTTCTCTTTCCAGAATTTACATTATCTTTAGTAAGAGAAGCTCCCGCATAATTGAAAATTGACAGATTTTACTATGGTATGATCATGAGACTGCTAATCTATTCAAAAAATAAGATAATCTTGCAAAGTAATTTCCCCAGATAAGTCTTTAAATAATTTGGACTGTAGTGTAAGAAAGACGGAAGCTTCACAGGCTAAGCCAAAAGGCCTTCATATACATTAGAATAGACCATCTGGTAAATGCGGTTAAATAGTCTGATACTTTTGCGACTTTGACTTGGTGATATGTCACCTCCATTTCAACATTTGGAAATACAATGGGAAAATACATTTTATTCATTCTTCTATGCAGGGTAATTGGAATACTATTAAATTTAAATGTATATTATGAGCCACTTCTTTGAATTTTCTCAACCTATTAGAAAATACTTCTTAATGAAACTTTTCTGAAATCTCATGAGTATTTGATTCAACATTGTATATGTTCAACTGATTTGTAGTTTACATAGTAGATTCATATTTATCATTTATTTTGTTTGCAAATTCTTTAACACCCAACTTAAGAGAAAGTTTACATTACCACTGATGCATCCATCCAGGAATGTCTATTGCCTCGTCTGCAATGTATATTTTTCTATTATTTTTCTTTGAGAAACAAAATATCCTAAAATGTTCTGCTTCTGTCCTCCATAAGCACAAGGTTGTATCTATTTAACTCCATTTACCAGACCTGAACAAATGCAACATTTTGGGGCATATATATGAAAGTAAAAACTAGGGATAACCTAATTGTGAATTTTAGGTCATCGCAAATTGGTAATCGTTGTTTGTTATGTACGAAAGTAGTCTTGGAGGAAATAGTGAGCCCATATTTATTTGGGTCATTATTTAGCTAATCACAAATAGCGATTATCTAAAAATAAAATCTGATTTGTAAAGAGTGAATTACACTTTTGCCTCTGTCTGATGACATCACATCCAGGAAGTTATTCTCATTTGAACACTGTAAAGGCTTGCTGATGGAATTCCTAGGCAAACCTATTCTCAATATCCCTGAGGGTTTGCCATCCAAACCTATACCTATACTGCTTGGAAATGTCAAGAAAGAAGATAGACCAGCAGGTTGGAGCCTGAAAAAGAAAACTTACATTTTCAGAAAAAAACAGGAGGTAGTAACTATACTCACACACCACTAGAACGCAAAGAGATTTAGGGGCATATATATATAATACCGTTATTGCGATTCTCAAATAGTGATTTTTAGAGAATCACTATGTGAGAATCGCAAAACGGGATGTAATATAAAATTCGCAAATATTTTGTGATTCCTTGGCATTCCTTAATTGCGATTCGCAAATTGCGAAACACAATTAAGGAATACCTTCCCATTCATTCCTATGGGCTAGGAGGCTCATAGGAATGACTGGGAAGACATTCTCAATTTGCGATTCGCAATTAGAGAATCTCAAATTGAGAATGCAATTTCAAGGGTGCCAGGGTGTCAAAAGGACACCCTGTTGCACCCCTGAAATTTGTATGTGTACACATGTGGTGCACATATATTCCCTAAGGATATGTATGTGCGCCACATGGCACTTTGAAAAATGCCAAAAAGTGCATTTTTCAAAGAAATCGCAAATTACCCCCAACTTCAAGTTCGTGGTAATTTGCGATTTCTTGAGGCCAAATTGCACTTTTTCTGTGCTTCATACATTGCATTTAAGGAATCTCAATTTGCGATTCCTTAAATGCAATCGTAAAATAGAAAATCGCAAAGTTTGAGATTCTCTAATTTGCAATGCTCTTTTGGGATGATACATTCCAAAAGGCCTTTTACTGTTTGCAAACGGGCCGATTCTGAGAATCAACCTGTTTGCGAACGGGAAAAGGTCTTGATACATATGCCCCTTTGCATTTTTCTTGTTTTGGAAAATATATACTCAATGGCGGAGAGGGGGCAGACTGGCACATCTGTACCATATGTACATCCTATGACATTGGGAAAGTTGTCTGTCTATTAAAAATCCATTCTAGGTGGAATGCTATTTCTGTGCATTTCGAGGGAAACATATGTAGCTCTTAATGCACATTAACACAGCATCAAGAAATGCAATGAAAAACTTCAATTATGCTCTCTGTGACACACCACTAGCTGCCGAAATCACACCTTGATAGCTACCATGTGTTAATAGATGCAAACTGCATAACACCTGCACATGGGTGAGTATGGACTTACTGCATAAGGTGTGTCTCTCAAGCTGGCCTTTAAATCAGCAATTAGCTCAAGGATTACTGCTCTACTTAGCCTGTACTTGGGGGGTTATTTACAAGAGGCCTGTGCCCCCTGAGTGTCACTTTTTTGACGCTTTGGTGGAGGAGAACTCTCAATCTTGTCTACGAGGTGAGACAACGTTACCCTGCATGGGTTTGCATGACCTCATAGAAATGGAGTAAGGCAAGAAAGCATTCCATGGGCATCGTGGTGGGTGTTCCCAAACAACACCCATGGATTTTCAGGCTGCCCAAGATTATAAAAATCATGTAAACTATGGGGAAGTGCCAAAACCTTATGCCTCCACAAGGGCAGGCATAATGAGGCGATATGGCTTCATTTCTCCTCATTTTTCTTCTTTTCATGTGTGCTGCATTCGGCTGCACACATAGAAAGAGGAAAATGCCTGTATTGATTGTTTTTGTGCAAGAAGGTGGCCCTTCCTGCACAAAAGCAATCCTGCCAACAACGCAGCAGCCCTTGCACCGCAAGGCTACTAGGCAGCAAATTGTGCATCACCACAGGCAGAAAGGACAGAAATGCACCATATCTTGTAAATATGGTGCGTTCCTGCTCTTTCAAATTGGCATAGGGCAGCGCAGCGCAGCGCAAAGACTTGCGGCGCTGCCCTACATCGATTTTTTTGTAAATGAGGCCGAAAGTGTATATCTCTTCCTTTGTTTGTTGAAAAAGTGTGACCCTCAGTCTGCCTTCTCTGCCTTCCCTGTAAACCTTCCTAAATCCTCATTCCCCTTGTCATGACATACAGAGCAGCCATTTTAGAAAAATGTGATGCATTCTGGGTCTGTTTATATAGTTTGCACATGATTGCAACCTGAGTTGAAATGGTTGTCAATTGCATGTGCGAATACATGAGCCATTGTGATAAATTGCTTGGGAAAGATCCCTCATATTGATAGAATCACAAAAACAATATTTGGAAGGCAATGCAGGTGAAATTAAATGCAGTGGTTGTCATACAGAGATCCATCGAGGAAATCCATAAAAGAGAGTATTCAGGACAAAAGATGAGTTAGCAACCCAGCCAACTGAGGCCAGAGGAACTGTAGGAGGTCCTCATGCGGTCCCCTCGCCATCTGCAATTGAGGAACTTGTGGAAACAACTTTAGAACTAGAGCCAGTGGAAGGTTCAGCACAATTGAGACATCAGAGATTCCAGGAACCTCTGAAGGTAAATGCACTAAAACAGTGTGAACAATTTACTAATTACATATTAGGGTTTTCATCAACAAATTAAATATACTATTGGATTTTCCAATTGTGTGTATATAATGTACATGTAAAATCCGGCCCTAAATATATATTAGCAAAATAAGGAAGCTGTGCTTTTTAACAGTGCATGCAGAGATGTAGTATGTTCACTATAAGCTTATGTAACTTTTCATACATTGTTTTTTGGAAACAACAAAATGTAACAGACAGTACTCAACCATAGTACAGAAAATAATAATGATTCCATTTTCAAACAGTTACCCATGCTCATGACAGTGATGTTTCTGAAGGTAAGGGATTTCAAGATTGCCAAATGGAACTCGAAGAGCCACTTGATATTGAGAGCCATTACACAACATCACAAACTGAACCAATGAGTCCCACAGTTGTAGAACACACACTGTCAGCTAATTAAGTCTGTGGAAGATACACACAGAGGGTGATCCAATAAACTGTTGTCAGGCTGAGAGAACTGTGGGGAAGACGTTTGTAGTTGTATAGATGAAAGTAGTGTTTGTACGTATATGTAACACATTTAATAACTTTTCACTTCATATTTTAGACTATTGAGTGGAAGCTCAAGAATGACATACTTTTTTTGTGAGGTAAGTTTTATTTTTTTACATGCAGTCATTTTGCTCGCATATACAATTGTGTCCTTGTTATGTTTTTATATTTTTTATTTCAATTTGCATTTCAACATTTATTGTCATACATGTTTTACCAGTTTGAGTTTGATATTGTTTTCCTTCATACCATGTTAAACAACCAATTTTCTCACAATGAACAATACACAGCTTCTTTCTCTACCATACCATCTGCCATCCAAGGAAAGAATGGCCTTCTGAAGCTGAAACCTGTTTTCATGTACCGGCATGGCATCTTTCTTCCAAAGCTAACTGCAAAGGTCCCTATTATTATGAGACTTTTGAGCAACAAGCAACTGAAATTTAAAAGAAACCAGAAGATTGAAAGCAGCAGAGAGCCAGTGATAAAGAAAAACTGCCTGTGGCTACACCCCGCAGCCATGAAACAAACAGAACAAAACATACTCAAAGCTCTTTGCAAAGTTAAAAGAGCAAAACAGAAACTATAGATGATTTTTCATTACAAATAAAAGTTTCTTCAAGAATTATGTCCTCTAATGAATAAAGGAATGCCTGTGAAAAAGCATTGTTAGTCACATTTCAAGATCATCAAAGCCACTAATTGTACAACTAAAGAATCTGTTTTTCAACAATTGCATAAAAAAAACTACTTAGGTCTTGCATAACACAGAGCATGTGCTGTTGCTTGCAAATCTCTTGTAAATAAAAAAAACTTACAAAGGGGCTTAAAGCCTCTGCATTACTTGCCATTGGTTGACTTCACCATCAACCTCATTCCTTTGCTGCTCATTGGTCAGCGCCTCCACCTTTCACTTTCTCTTCCTGTGTTTATCTACTCCTTTGAGCATAGAGCAAGTACAGCTTACTGTCTATGACCAGTGTTCTCCCACAGGCTGCGTGCATCTCAAGGTACTTTTGCTTTAATTTTTTTTTTATCTTCCATGAGAGTGCATGTGTTTCAAAACGACTGCAAAATTCCAAGACCTGGCCCTAGTACTAGCCAAACAGGAGATCACCAGAAACTGGAAATCAGCAGGGAGACCGAGCGTGGGGGCATGGAGACTCAACCTAGAAAAATGGGCAGGTGCGGAAGGGAGACTACTCCTGTCAGAGGCGGAAAGAGGCATTGGCACCATTGACAGAGCCAGAGCATGGGGACAGTTAGTAGATGACCTGACGGCTACAGAACTGGAGCAGGAACATCCAACACCCAAGGGCACCCTTTCGTGTAACCAAGCAGCAGATCAGCAGATGAGGTACAGGGCAGATAGAGAGGAGACAGAGCTCCCCTGGGAAGGCCCTCCCCACATCAGCATAAAGGCAAGTGAAACATATGTTCAATAGATCGTACTTCTGAGAGGTACAAGTCGCAAATTATCTGATGGACGCAACTCAAGAGGGGGGAGGGTAGAGGAAGGGGACGGTCACCAGTTGGGGAGATTAAATGTAATGTACCAGCAATACGCTGACATATATGTAAGCAATGCTTGGACTGAAATGTATGTAAAGCGTTGATATACTAAATGCCAATAAAATCTGGTAAAAAAAGGGTGCATGTGTATCCCTCCTCCTATTGTCCGTGGAGTGGCTTGCTCCCTCCCTCCCCCTGCCATCTGTGGTCTTGCTTGCAACCCCCTCCCTCCCGGTTGCTGCTTGACCATCATGCCCTCCTCCTGGGTGTCATTTTGGGCCCACAATCCCGCTCCCTCCCACCCTGTCCTATGTTGCTTGTTTACACCTGCCTTCTTTGAGCCTCTGTGTAATCAATGGAGGAGTCTGAGGGCCTCCGGCCTTGATTTCTGGCAAAACAAGCTTTGGCATACCTAGAAGATCTTGCATATAAAAGATCTATTGATGGAGCAAGTATTCGCATGTGACGCGACTTGCTTGTATCAAGAACCTCAAAATAACATTAATAAGTTAATTCAACATGTTTGTCTTATTAATATTGCACTTTTATACTACACGCGGGTGTCCCAGAGACGCTTGCCTATGTGTTTACTAAAAGTAATGAAGCTTGCTTCTAATATGGTCGCTGCTTTGCGGGATTCTAGTCTGTGCATGCGTCGGTCATACCCACGTGATGTGACGCACTCGCAGTTCTGGAGGGAACTTGTCGCTCATGCGCAGTATTGCTAAAAATGGCCGCTTTGTTTTTCACTTGCTCCGTGCTTGCACTGCTGCTTTAGCAAAGCCATTCATTTTGCTTAACTCCTAATGCTATAGTTATTATAAAGTAAGGGATGTAGTATAGCCATTTACGGTATACAGTGTATTCATTTTTTCCTGTGTTTCTAAATTGTTTTTGCTTACTTTTCATGTACCATCCTCGGGGGGGGCCTGGGAAGAGCTGCTACTCTATCTTGAAGTCCGTATAGAGCCAGTCATGTGATGGGGGAAAAAAAAAGTCATGCAGCAGTGGAACCCAGCCAGCTGGCAGCCGAAGCCAAGATGCTCCTGCGAACCTGCACTCCGACCTAGCTGAAGAAGCTGACTTGTACCTGCAATTGCTACAAATGTAAAAGATTATTGTGTACCCCATTGTCTACTGACACCTCTCTTGCCATGGGAACTGGAATGTAAGGGGCGGGTTCGAAAATTAATATTAAGTCTGAGAAAGTCTAAATTTTAGGAGGTACCATGACCTAACATCCTCTCTTGCCCAATCAGAAATTAGGGAACCTTTCACTTGCAACATTTGTGGGTGGTACGTTGTCCCGAAAACAGTATAATTAGTCTAGGTTTAGCTAGAGAAATTGTCCAACTTGTCCGAATAGCTGACCTGTCACTGACCCAACGAACTCTATAGGTGATTAATACAGAGAGCTGCGGAGCACTCTGTCCGTAATTTCCACAGACTCAGACGGAGTTTGAGAAACCTTAAGTGCTGGCGAAGCACTTTGTTGGGAGATTCGAGAACCCAATTGGGGTTATTGGCAGATTCCTTGCAGAGAGGGGGTAGCGCAGGCGTTGCATCCGAAGCTGCAGGTGTTGGTCGTACCCTTTGGTGAGCCCAGTCCTGATCCAAATCCGGAGGTTATCCTGTCCTGACTGTCCATGAGCTGTACCTGCTCGCCTACTGGCAGCCTAAGTCCTTGAGCGTCCTTTCCCGCCTTTCCCAACTGACCCGTGGCCAGGGTTGGTCTTCAATCTATCCTAGGTAAATATAAGTGAGTGTGGGTGTTCGTCTATCTAAGCTTTTCTCCCTTTTCCCGAATAAAGCAAATTGCCTTTTGTCCTTTACCCTGTTTTTCTCTATTATAAGATTCTCGTATAAATTGGTGTATTAGCATGTTCCGTTCTCTCCCTACCTTTAGTCAAATTCTGATTCACATGCGTATATAGTTTGTTCCATTTCTTACCCTCCCTTTAGTGAATAAGAACATCTGGACAAATAAAATAAAGTTTTGTTTCTTATAGACAGTTAGTGATAACTGAAAGTCCGCTTTGAATTAGTATGTTCCCTTTTCTACCCGCCTTTTAGTGATATTATGAAAGTCTGCTGATCTAAATTTAGCGTGTTCCTTACTTTTTCTCTTCCCTTTATTTTTCGATTTCTAAATGTTTCTTACTTTAATTCATTGCTATACTATCTTCTTAATCTTAGTAATAGATAGTTTGATTTGTGTTAACCTGTGGCTCATGGAAACTGAAGAAAACGATAATTAGATAAAGGTTTTGAAAACTTCTTGCGTTTGTGGTTATTAAAATACAAACCGTTTTTCAAATATTGCATGGTATTTTTATGCTATTTACTTACCCTCAAATTTATCTCCTGATCCATTGTGATCTTAGGTACCTGAGACGAGGATTGGTAAGTCAGGTACACGGGAATAAACAGAAAGAAACCGAATTGCTGATAGTAGAGTGTGGGTTACCCGATTAAAGTGTAAAAGTGAAAATATTTTATGGGCCCAAGTGTGCGTAATTTGGTAAACGGAGTTGGTCGGGTGACCTGTGCGCTCTATCACTATCAACCATGTCAATATGATTTGAGTCATGTTGCACAGCAGCAAGGGCACTGAGCAACATGGCTGAAGGTATTGAAAAAAAAACACTATGATGTAGCTGGCGTTGCCTACATCATAGTGCGTGTCTTTTTTTACTTTCAGCTATTTTGCATATCAATATGGCTGTTGTACAGCATGGCTTAAAATAAAGGGGAAAAAAGTGCTACGAAAAACCACAGTTAACCACGTTATTGCTTTTTTTTTTCTCTTTCACACTTTAGTTACTCATGAGAATAATTTACTATCCTGATTTGGGGTTGATAGCTTTTCTATGGTACCCTATTGGCCTATATGATTAAAAACAATTGATACATTAAAATTACATTCAGTAAAAAACGAGGTCCTGCTTTTTGGAAAAGAGACCACCTTGTCAGCTCAAAAAGCAAGAAATCTGGTTGTCATCATTGTCACCAAATTATGCTTTTCAGAACAAATAAATCACACCACCTCCTCTAGCTTATTGTGCTTAGGTTCCTCAAGAACTTGTTCCCATTCATTCCCCTTGGACTGTAAAAGACAGTGATTATGGCACTTATCTTCTCGAACATGGACTGCCGTGATGCTCTGTATTTGGGCACCCATAAGCATCTGGAGAAAAAACTTAAATCTCTACAGAATGCAGCAGCCAGAAATGCTCTAAAAAAATTCCCAAGCTTGCCTCTATATCCCAATCAGTGCATGGTTTCACTGGCTCCCAGTCAGGAAGAAGATGATTTTCAAGGCATTATGCCTGGTCCAAAAGCCCTTCATCAGATCCGTCCAGTATACTTTCAGGAACTGCTCTCTTGGTACACTCCCAGTAGGCATCTTAGATCCAGCACAGCTCAAATGCTAATTAGTCCCAGAATAAACAAAGCAAGACGGGGAGAAAGGACTTTTTCCTTCTGCACAGGGAAACTCAAATTCACTTCCACTAAGACTACGTTCCCAACCCGTCCTCCTGCTGTTTAGGAAGCAGTTGAAGACCTGGCTCTTTACTAATCCTTCAGTCAAGTTTAGTGACTCTTTCTAGCTTGGCTGTTCGTTCTGTCGTCTAATGGCTAAGACACCCTGTGTAATTGCGCTCTATATAAAACAATTTTACATTTTTGTACATCAGGGTTTCAAACTATATTTGGAAAGGATGACCAAAGCCCTCCCCTTCCAAATAGACATTAGAAAAAGATTTCAAAAGCCATTTAGCAATTTGGAAAAACGTCACCAAATCACTAAATAGATATAGTGATTATGAAAAAGTTTTTTACAGATAACAAACCAACCTCAATTTAGTGATTCACATAGTTTGCAACAGAGGACTACCTCTCAGATTTCGACCAATTTAACTGATTTTTCATCTATAAAACCGATGTTTCTAGAACAGAACAAATTGACACTAATTATTTTACCTGAAAAGTGTTAGAAAAAAGAACTCCCCAAAAGGAACAAGCAATGGCAAAATAGTTCTCACCAATGCAAGAGTTATTGGATTTGTCAATATTGTTTAGACATGTTCTAGAGAGGTGGGGCTGCTGCTGCACAGCACACCTACAAGTTATAAAAAGCAGATGATGCGGCCAGCACTGGCCACATCATAGTACTTTTTCATTCTTGTGGTGAGAGTGGGCAACACGGACAATATGAGGGAGGGTGGGAAAGGACAGACCGGAGAGGGACCGTGGGAGGGAAAATGAGACTAAAAATAGTGCTATGATGCAACGAGCATTGGCCACGTCATAATGCTTTTTATTCTTATGACAGGGTGTAACATGGACATCGGAGGGTGAAGGTTGGGAGGGGAAGGAGCAATACAAACAGGGGGCTTGTATGGGGAGAAGTAACCCAGACAATGGGGTTGGGAGGGAGAAGAAACAATATGGAGGATGTGGTTGGGAATGGAAGCTAAAGAAGCAAGGGGCCGTGGGGTGTGGTGGGAAGGGAAAGAAGCAATATAGATATGGTGTGGAAGTGGAAGAAGCCATATGGAGTTAGAAGGGAAAAAGCAACACAGACGCCTTTCACGTATCTGAAGAATGGGGGGCTTTTATAAGCATGCTGGTGAACACATATGTAGAGTTTTAAAATATCCTTGACTGTTCAGCCTGGAAGTGCCTAGAGGTACCCCCATTCTGACCTAATTCTAAATCTTATTATGGATTGTGACTGCTGATAAGCTGGGCCTTTTTTGCTCCATTTCTGAGAAGTAAAGCTTCTTTTTTATGGAGTTAGCAGTCAGAGATTGCGGACAGGACTAGACCTTTCATTTAACAACTTCTTTCATGTAGACAGTTTCACCTTCATTAGTGCCATCATGGAGGTCATTTGCAAGCTGGGAGCATTTTGGCCAGTTGTTGGTCCCTAGGAATATACCTCCATGGCTATACTTTTCACATTATTCAAGTTTGAAATGGTCAACGGATGTCTTCATCCGAAGACTGCCCATAAAGCTGATGTGGTTTGTTGAGGTTCCAATAAAAAACTAATGCAGTAAATTATACTTACTTGAACAGAAACATGTTAGGCGCTGTAAGGAAAGCAATATTTTTGTGGTTCAATATTATCAACTTTGAAATAGTGACATGAACCATTGTTTCCCACCAGTTGGATAGCACAATAAGTAAGAGGTGTTATTATTATTATAGCACATAGGCTTCTGTAATCCCCGCATAAAAATATCTCTAATTTATTTTTAATAGGTGGCTTGTGACTCACCCAGTCACCGGTTATAAAGAAATTACATATCCGCTCAACTGTGATAATTTATTACAATTGAGTTCTAATGCCACAATGCCTGATGCAAAAGCCTGCAGTCAACGGGAAATGCAGGTCAGGTCATTGAGCATAATTGAACACCTGTTTGAAGAACAAAAACAAAACTTTTCTTTTCTTTCTTCTGCTCTTTTTTTCTGCTGCACAGAGACAAGCATAAATGCAATATTTATGGCAACATATTTATTTTTCATTCCTTAGGTAATTATAGTAAAGTTAGCATGGCTCTGCATGCTTCTACACATTCCGAGCTACTGCACCTTTTTTTTGTACTGACTCGTAATAAACTGATTTTAATATCTAAAAGCTTTTTTGATGTGTTTAATTTTGCACTACAGATTTTATATTTTTTCTTCATGTTGCAAACATGCTCTAATTTAAATTTTTTGTTATGGTTCAAATTAACTATACAATCAACTAAATACATTCATTCAAATGAAAGAGCTATGCACCAAGGATTTAAGTAGTCTGTGGAAAATGTGATGGTGTGACCAGGTATAATAAGGAGCAAAGTACCCCCTAGTGCAATATTCCTATAATGTACGGCGAGTGGTACTTTACCCTATATATTATTAAACCTAGTGCAATTCTTTCTTTTTTCTTTATTCAGAAGCAAAAACAACCTATAAAAGATACAATAAATAAACATTTGCAACAATAAATCAATACAAATCCATACGCTTCGTGAAAATAATTCATAGAAACATGGACTAAGCTGCATGAGCCAAACATAATAAAATATTTGATGAAACTTAAATAAAACCATAAATATAAAAAGTGTTAGACAGACGTGCCATATCTCTACAAAACATTCTCTGGGGAAATCTCAGGCAGACATTTACTTATCTTTACAACATATGTCAAAAAGTTGACTACAGAAAAATAAATAAAGTGCGAGTGCAACAACTGTGGATATAATGAGGGAGGTGTACATTTTACAACAGATAGATACTTCAACTGGGATAACATATACTTCTTTCTAGGTGTATGATATAAATTACAGAAAAATACAAGGGTATACTGGTAATTGAAGCAAATCATTAACCTGTTCACTAAAAGCTATATGTAGATGAATCATATTCAAGCATAATCTTGTTAACAAGAAAATATATATGGCCCTCTGTGACAATGTATCAATAACATTCACATATAGAGTAAAGAGAAATAGGGCCAATATACCCTTGTGTCTAACACCCCTTACAACTCTAAAGTGCCTGTGTGTTTATCTTTATGACCATAATGGGCAGATCTCTCAGTATCAGAATAAAATTGCCGAAGTATATGAATAATGCCCACATTCACTTCCAAATCTGATAAAAGGTCACACAGTAGGGAGCAGTAACTGAATAAAATGAGCACGAGAAGTCCATAAAGGACAGGTTTAGTGTCTCCAGTTTGGCCAACATACACTTGCAAATAAGAAGTGCGAGATTGAGGCATTGTTCTACCATGCCAACGCTCTTTCTAAAACCATACCAGACATTACACACTTCATTATTTTCTAGTGCCCAATCTTCAAATAGAGACAGAAGTATCCTTCCTGCCATCTTAAGAGAAGAATCCAGGAGCAAAATTGGTCCGTAACAGGACGGGACAGCTTTATTACCTATCTTGACTGACTTTGTCCATGACAAAGAAGGGCCCATTTTCGAGACAGTATTAAAAACATTAGTAAGCATGGGGTCACATAAGTCAATACAGCCCATAAACATATCTAACCCGCACCCCATCGGGCCAGGGGCTTTACCCCTATGATACCCATAAAGCGTGGTCATAACTTCATTGAGTTAAAAAACAATACCACCACCCATGTCCCCCCTACCCAACCATCAGCCTCTTTTGCTAGATTGTCCAGCTCTGAAGAAAATATAGTGGAAAATGAGACATCCACTCCACAGGTGGAATGATAGATTTTAGCTTGGGGTATGAATTATCCCAAAAAAATGGTTGCTAATAATGTCTCAAAATGCAACATCATCAGAGTCCCCATGAGAGGGCAATGGGTCACTCTTAATAACACTCTCCTGTCGATAGACCTACGAGGCCTGAGAGGTAAAAGGGAGTTAACATCAAGTCAAATTTCGAGTTTACAGTGTAATCTTTTAACTACACAATGAGAGTCCAAACTAATAAGTAGCATTTAAACAGGTTATCACAAACTCAAATATAGACTAACATAAATGAGTCTCAGAAATATATTTTAGAATTACAGAATCACCAGTACAAATCTGAATCTACGGATTAAATTACGCCTCAATAACAAGAAGCATAGAAGAAATTCAGTAGCAGAGATACAATAGGTAAGAAAGAGAATCTGATGATTAAATTGCAGGTTTCAATTCTCCTGTCTATACATGAGGATAGCTAAAGATGATCTTATAAATCATATCCTAGGCTTAAAATTGAGGAAACCCTTATTAAATCAGGAAAGCAAGAAAGGTATCTGCATATGGAGACTTCAGTACAAGTTCTCCAAATCTAAGGGCAGGTGTAGCTTAAAGCCACTCATTGGGAAATATAGCAAGAGTTCTGTACCCCTCAGAGTCTAAGGGGCAATGCAAACAACAATTTACTCTCAAAATCTAAGTCATTGTCTCCAGTAAAATTCCACCTTCCCACTATAGAAAGTGGCTACATCCTTCATTTCTCCCACCTTCCATTTAGAACATTAGAGAGAGCTGAGCATCCTTTTCAGCCATGAGAGTCAGTCTTCTACTTAACTTACGTGTCTTCTTCTTGCCAAACGTTTCGTCCTGTACCTCATTATCTCTACAACACATAATATGCCCTTTACTACCTAACGAAGCTTTGAAACTGCACCTGCAGAGGAGATAACATGCGAAGCAAGCTAAACATTCACATTGAGGTTTAAACATAGAAGCCCAAAAGCTTAAGGCCTTTGGTCAAGTTAACTTTAGTAAAACAAAATGTGCACAAAGCATTTAGATATATGTATGCATAAAACAGTCACAAATAATTGAAATTATATAAAGGTAACTTAAGTAAAGAAGCATGGTAACATATGTGATAAATGTGAATTCATGTTAAAATATACATATAACTAAATAAGAGAACTAGATTTTTCTTGTTAACCTAAACATTAATATGCATACTTTATAAATCACTAACACTCTGCAGTGCAGCATTTTAAAAGTATAATCGAATACTCCACTTTTAGGTCACACTGAAACACAATACATGACAAACGCACAAAGGTATACCACTTTTCTGTGATGTGGGTGAAGTTAGATTACGCTGCTCCACCTACTTATTATATTGGATCCTCCCAGGCCTCACCTCTGATCTGATGTTCCGTTCATGCCAACATTTTCGTCTAATGGGACCTACAATCTTTAATGCCCCCATATCACTCACGTCTGTCATCATTTTGTGCCAAAGAAAATTCTGTGCTTTGCTAAAAGCTGATTCAAACCAGTGTCAATTCTTTGCTGTTTGTTGGGACCTCATTAAACCTGGTTTTACTTTAGATATAAAAGAGGCAAAAGACTATACTGTAGTACTCCCTCAATCATTCTCATCTAAACACATCTCTACCAAAACCCTATACAACCACACCAGAACCCGTAAAAAATGTTAATAAATGACTTTGTTTGATTTCACAGCTACACCATTTCTTCTAATAATTGCTAGATTCACCCCCAATAAGGACAGCCTGTTCTTCTCAATCGTAATGTCAAAGTCTGCAATAAGAGGATTATGATCACTCAGACTAGAGGAGGGAACCTGAAAAGCCCTAACATGGGGACTTAAATTATGTGACGCCATTATAAAAGTAATAATGCTTGTTTTACAATTCCCCACAAATGAGGGACAACTTGACTCTATGGTACTGGAAAAATCTGACGCAAAAAGGAAATTATACTCAATTAAAAGATTATTAAGAGCCTCCCCATACCTTGAGTGGGAAAAGAGGGAAATCACCTCATCTTTGGTGCCCAACAAACCGCAGATCTCCTACCCAAGCTATATACATCAAGCTATATACATATCCACAGGATAGAGATTAAAAAAAATCCAATTCATTTTCTAGATCAGAAATTAAATCAATGGGGTAATTGTTAAAAATATTATTATAAACATGGAGTATCTAAAGCCCTTCCAGTTATAACAAACCATTTTGGAAATTTGAAAATGTGAAACTTCTATAACTTACTCTCCCTTTTATTCTGTTTGAGATGAGAAAGGCCATGCCACCCTTCACCCTGCCTTTCTTGGAATGCACGGCAGGAGAAAAGATGGTAGTGCAGCCATCCAAATAAAATGGCGTTGTCATACATGTTCCGAGTAGACATGCTGTAGGAAAAAGATGGATGAAGGTGCTCTAGTCTTTATTTTCATTATTCATTAATTTACTTCTCTCCCCAGCAACAATCCAACACAATAATCTCATATCCTTGACACTAAGGTCTATAATACAAGCCCCTCCAGAAACTGCCCTCCTGTTACTAACTGTGCACTCATCCATCATTTAATTAACTCTATCACTAACCCCCTAAGAGTTCCAGCACCCTCTGACAATGGTGAAGATAAATCCTGATCCACTAAAGAACATAGGGGAGAAAAACCAGTGTCAGGCCTATCTATTGGGCTCAAGAGTAAATGGATCATCACCTCTTCTGACCTGGGTAAAGTTGGATGTCAGACCCACCTATTGAGTTCAAAATTGAACGGCCCACCACCTTTTGTGACCTCGGTAAAGTTGGATTAGAACACAAGACCTGACCAATCTTGAGTCTGGCATTGAATGGTCAGTTAAATTATGCGAGCCTGCCCCTGAAGGTCGACCAATGCTTAAGAAGCCTTCTCTGCAAAAAAGCAAGAGTTGAAATTGACCACTACACAATAATGGCCGGCAGTGTTGGGCTTTGGCCCAATCCATTGGGAGTGTTTTCTCATATGAATTACTTTTGTTATGTAATGATATCTTCCTGCTCTCCTATCAATCCAGTGTTTCCATTATTTCTTAGCTCTTCCCATCGTTTAGCCTGCCCGTGAGTTATAGAGAAACCCCTTTCAATACAATCAAATGCTGCGTACATTCAAGTCGTAAGTGCAAGAATGTTATGCCACTGACTTCCCTCCCCAGGTTCTGAGCTTCTGGTTGTAGACCATGAGTAATCCCACCAACCTGCCCTGTATTAGCAGTGGCCCTGATTGTGAAAGCGTTAGTAGTTGGACAACATTCAAAGACAGGACAAGACATAGACACTGATAGGCACACTTTATTTTTAGATTTACTACTGTTAGAGATAGACACCGCACATGCCCCTGTATTGTGTGAATCAAACAATTTAGCCAAATGTTTCATAAATGTTTCTAGACTCCCGTCTGATTACAATAGCCTTTACCAAGTCCCTTAACTATTCCTCTGGAGAACAAAGGGGATTATCCATAATGGATTGAAACTGGGTTTTTGAGCCTGCCACCTCATCTGTCCAGGAAGTCCAGTGGCTGTGGTCTGCCATTGCCTTTCTGTGAGGAAGTGTCCACTTTTGGGGCTTCCTGGGCATCTTTGGGCATACTTTCTGCTTTTGTCTGCCAATGGGCCCTTTTAGCTTCTTTGCCAGTGGTGGCCCTCTGTTATCAGGAGACAAATAATGCTGATCACTAAAGAGTCCTCTAGTACACATAATTAGCCCTGCTCTGCAAAGGGCCTTCTGATACCGACTTCGCACTCACCCCTGCTTCACCCACCATTTCTCCTATGGAGTTATCCTTCACAATTGCCACTCCTGCATCTGCTTCTTTATTTACCAGTCGTTCATTCATGCTACTTCTTTCATCATTCGGTACAGCTATCGAATTAGATAAAAATGAAGCGATACTAGGGACACCCAGGTTTACCTTTATAGAACGCGGAGTTCACCATGTTTAAAACTGCACAAAGCACCTCAGGGCACGTATGAAAGATAGAGGGCCCAGCCCAGACTCGTTTAGTGGATAAATGGGTTCAGACCGCCTGCTCTTGGCACGTGTCTTTTCCTGGGTAAAGACTGTGCGTCCCGCACATGTCCCTCACAGCGACTCTCCATTTTGTAAGCTTGCCTCCTCCTCCTCCTGGGTCGGACATGGGGCAGTATGGTTGATGAAGTCCCCTGGGGCTCTTTCAGTGACCAGAAATGCCAAAATGTTTCACGGGCAGGTGGCCTCTGCATTGTGCTACAGGCACATAGGCTCCTCTTCCTGGAGCAGGGAGGGGGCGGCACGGTTAATGGAGTCCCTGGGGCCCTTTCAGATGCCATAAATGCCAAAATGCATCCCGCACAGCAGGCCTTTGAATCATGCTATCAGCAGACAGGCCCGGACTGGCCGTTGCGGGCACTGGGCAATCCCCCGGTGCGCCACAAGGGTGGGGGCCGGTTTTGGGCACAGGGGGCCGTTTTTGTTACAGGGCCGTTTTGCAGCATAGCAGAATTGTTAATGAACACTCCCGGGACACTTTCAGCTGCCAGAAATGCCAATATGCATCCTGTGCGGAGGGTTCTTGTGTCCTGCTGGACACGTTCTAGTGTCTCAGCAGACACTGTGGGGCATATTATCAAGACAGGCAATAAAACTATTGCCGCTTTAGCGGCAGAAAACTGCCGCTACAGCGGCGATAATTGGCTTGATAATATGTTCTATGGAATTCCAATTGAAGCCCATGTTGAATGTGAAGGACATCTAACATAAGCTTCAATTGGAATTTCATGGAGCATATTATCAAGCCCATTATCGCCACTTTAGCAGCAGTTTTCTGCCGCTAAAGCGGCGATGCTTTTATCACCTGTCTTGATAATATGCCCCTGAGTTTGTTAACCACTCCCTTGGGGGAGTGGGCACACATGCAACCCACACCCATTCATCACAGGCGTCACGAGTGATGTGAGCCTGTTAATAAAAGGGCCCGGTGTACGTGCTCGTGGCCAGTTGCAGTAAGGTAATACCGTGTCTGTGTGGTTTGTTTGCCCAGCATGTGGGCCTAGAACCCAAGACACAACAATGGCGATGAGGCAGGTCTGACCCTGCATGCCCACTGCAAGGCACTCCATTGCCCCGCCCCTCATGCGGGAGGAAATGAGCCAGAGGATGCGGCATTCCCCACTGTGCTGCCTCTGGACACCCGCAACTGCGGAGAAGATAGGGCTCGGAAAATGATGCAGGCTCATGCAGTCAAAAGGGGGCCAAAGAAAGACTGGCCGTCACGTATCTCATCGGTTCCCGAAGAAATAAGAGGGGAAAAGCACTCCCCATGAAGTACGGACTAGGGCGCAGGAGCCATCCGATTCCAGTGAGAGATAGTCCCCTGCAATGCCCGCAATGACGCTACTGCTGCGCTTAGGCGGACACCGCTGCAATCCTAAAGCCGTATGACACTTACCGTGAGGCGATAAGGAGAGCTGTCACCCACCCCTTAGCAAGACGCTGAAATCCCCACCTCACTCTCTCACCTGGCAAGCCTGAGGCATCGACCGGAGCAACATGCCGTCGGACCACCCTCCCGGGTCCATCTCAGGTCCTACAGTAGCCAAAGAGAGTGCACGTTTGCAGTAGGAGGCATCCGCAGACTCCAGATGATGCCCCGTGAACCTGTTGATGCCCTGCCCGCGGAAGCCATACCAGCTTGTGCAGCCTCCGCCAATGGCATTAGCATCCCCGGTGTTCGATCAAGGAAGTGCAGGCCGCGCCTGCAGTACGCACCCCACAGCCTCCCTGCACGATTCGGCCAGCCACGTGAAAGGGAGCTCACAGTGATAGACAGTGGCAGACCGCAAAGCGGCCTCTGCTTTACCTCTTCTTCCCGCCTGCAGTCCTCCAGCAGACCGTGCCCGCCTGCCTGCATCCCCGCAGCAAAAGAAAGAAGGCCGCACCTGGGAGAGAGTGCCGTCCCGCGTCTGATCCGCTGAGCCTCGCAGGAGCAGACTAGCTGAGGACGAGAGTCAATGGGTGATGCCAGCAGCACCACCTAGCACCAGCACAGTGCACTGCATTTCAGCCACAGCCCAGGAGACAAGTACGTGACTTGCATTGAACAGGCCTAGTGAAGTACACCAGTCACCCTGACAATCAAGGTACCTGCAGGATCAGCAACCTCCTCCCAGACAGCAAGCACTGAAAACGGGAGAGTGACCCGCCAGGTACTGAGACTGTCACGTGTTGAACTAGGGTGGTAGTGTAATGTACCCTCAGCCCCTGGGGGCCACCTGCTGCCACAGCGTACTGAAGAAGCAACAAAACACATTGCAGCAGCTAGTATCTACCCAGAGGACCTTGGTATCAGGAAAACTGCTGTGGCCTCTCTGAAATCGCCCACAGCATCACCTAGTGGCCACCGGGCTACACCGCTTCCTGAAAGACAAAGTGGAAATGGAGAAAGCTGTGCAGGAAGGCCTGTGTGAACTAACGCTAGCATCACAGAAGGAGGCCCCCTACACCCACAAGCCAGCTACACCACTGCCTACAGAGAAGATCTTAACTCGCACAAGACTACGGTTGTGCTGAAGCCCACATGGCAACTGCTGCAAACATGGAATGCCTCCCCAATCCTCACCCTGAACCACCAGAGTACTTGAGGCCTGCCTGTAGGAACAAGAGCAGCCACGTTCCCCATCACGGACTGAGCATCTCCCCCCAGCTTAGCTCTGCTGCCACGTCAGTGTGGATATTGAGAAAGTGAGACACAGCCAGATAGGCACAGCACACACTGCACCGGTATTTCCAACCCGGCTGCATCAGTGGAGCTGTTTTCGGCCGGCAAGGTGCAACAGCCACAGATCTACTTGATGACTGGTAGTCGGCTGCAGCTACAAGGGAACTGTCATGCACAGCCCTACCGTGCCACTGTAGATGCCTCCATGCCCAATACTTAGTACCTGCTCAGTGGGAGAAAGAGAATATGGCACAGATGAAAAGAGCTGCCCCAGATTGGAGAGTGCCAAGACCCCAAGCCGCCCCAGTCCAAAGAAGCATCAAGCAACCAAGAGCGTGCAAACTGTCAGTGGTGAACAGACACCACTGCAAGCTAGGATAAGAAAGTACCAACCGTCATAAGAGGCAGCCCACACAGAGAACTGAGCGCACAAAGAAAAAGTGTGCAGGAAGATGCACCAGCGAATGTGACAACATGGGCCGGTGCCCGGGAGAAAGAGACATCTCCACAGAGAAGAAGCAATGCTGGAGGCAGCAGGGAGATCCTCTACATCTCCACTGAAGCAGCAAAGCCCTGCAGTGGGCCAAACACAGCACAGTGTCCTCCCTCACACTGCCTCAAGACAGAGTCGCCAGTGACCCAAGAAAGGCAAGGGGAGAGTCAAACACTCCACGGGTCAAGCTGCCACCACACCACATTGCTCCAAGGACATGCAACACGTGGTCAGATGCCACATGCATTCTGCAAGCATAGAGTGCACCACTCCAAGTGACCAACCCGGCTAAGTATGCCTGAACAGAGGCAGGTGCCACGACTTGAGGAAGAAATGCAGAAGTCGAGTGGCTGTAGGCCACCCAGCACTCAGGAAGAAGAAGAAGAGAGGTGAGCAGCTGGAAGTCTCACCCGCATGGTCCAGAGACCGTCAAAGTTGATAGGCCCAGTTGGCCTGATTGGAAGAAGGCACAGGCGACTGCACCCGGAAGAAGAATCGAAAAGCAGAATGACACTCCTGTCACCATGAAGAACCGGACGAACACAGGTGTGCTGAAGAGAATAAGAAGAGAAGCACAAGGACCCAACCACCGCAAGCCAAGAATGCACCCAGAGACACCAGACAGCCACCAAGGTGGACCGACGTCCCTAGAGACAGCCCCATGGAGAACCAAACGTAAGCCACAGCAAGCGCAAACTGTGTCTCTCTTCTCAATGCGACTGTCCATCCCAGAGCGCGGCAGTCTAAGTTGGACGGCATCTCTGCTCCTGACCGCAGATGCCATGGGTGAAGGAACAGCCTCAGCAAGACAAAGACATATGGCTGCGAAACCCTTCCAGAACCCTCCTCTCCTAGAAGATCGTTAACACCTGTCGTCCAGGTCTCATGGCAACCACATCATCAGTGCCATGTTATGTTATGTTATGTTATAGGTTGTTTTGTAGCGCACTCTGCTACTGGGGAGTATCCTGGCGCGTTGCGGAGGTGACCAAACATAACACAGAGAGACAGCCTAGACCTAACAAACAAACAGATGGGTCTTGAGATCCTTCTTAAACTTGGATAGACACTGGGCGGTACGCAAATGAAGAGGGAGAGCATTCCAAGCCTTCGCAGTTACCACAGAAATAGATTGGCCGCCCAGCCTAGCCCGCTTATAGCGGGGAAGAGTCAGTTTGGCCAGCGAGGCTGACCTGAGACAGCGAGAGGGAGTGTAGAAAGAGAAGCGCTTCCTCAGGTAGCCGGGGCCAAGCTCGTGGACAGCTCTAAATGACAGCACGAGAGATTTGAACATAATTCTCTGAGCTACAGGAAGCCAGTGAAGTGCGCGCATGTGTGACCGAACACTCTGCCATTTCGGAATGCTAAACAGAAGGCGGACCGCGGCGTTCTGGACAACCTGCAGTCGTTTGACCAGATACGCCGGGATACCACAAAACAAAGCATTAGCATAGTCCAATCTGGACAAGATGAGGGCACGCGCAACCGATTCCCTAGCTTCTCTGGGCAGCAGAGGGAAGAATTTTCTTAAAGCCCTTAGCGTAGCAAAACAGGTCCCTGACAGCTTCTTGATATGGTTCTCAAATCTGAGGTCTTCTCCAAACCAAATTCCGAGGTTCTTAGCCGGGCCTCCCATCACCTTGGGACTAGGAAAATCAGGGGGCCACAACTCATTCTTAAAGTTGGAGGGGAAGGACCCATAGAAGAGGACCTCTGACTTATCCTCGTTGCATTTAAGCTGGGCCATCGCCAGCCAATGAAACACTGAGGAAAGACAGAGGTGAACAGCCGTTGTATCCAGCTGGTCATCCGGCCAGGTAAAGAGCAGCTGGGTGTCATCAGCGTATCCGATGACCTTAGCCCCAAGCTGTTCGGCCAGGTATATCACAGGGGTGATGTAGGCGTTAAACATCAACGGGCTCAAAGTGGAGCCCTGAGGGACCCCTGTGCAGAGTTGTTTGGCCTTTGAGGCAAACGGCGGCATCCATACTTGCTGCGTCCTATCAGAAAGGAAGGATGACAACCAAGCCAGTACCCTGCCGCCAATGCCAATCTCAGACAGTCTAGCAAGGAGGAGATTATGGGGGACGGTATCGAACGCGGCAGAGAGGTCTAAAAGAATCAGGACCGCTCTGCCGCCACCATCCAAGCACTCTCGAATGGCCTCCGTCACCTCCACCAAAGCTGTCTCTGTGCTAAAGGCCGCTCTGAACCCTGACTGCGCCGGGTGCAGGGCATTGGATTTTTCGATAAAGCTGTCCAGTTGGCGAAAAGCCACCTTCTCACAGATCTTCGCCAGGGCAGGTAGCAAAGATATAGGACGATAATTCCCCGGTACCGTAGCCTCAAGCCCTGACTTCTTCAGTAAAGGGAGCAGCATAGCTTGCTTCCATGTGCATAACACCGCATTCAGCAAGAAACGTGGAAGTGTGACCGGAGGGTCTACACCAAGAATCGGACAACCAACCAAGTTCAGGTGGGGAAGATGTGAGTGGCCGGGCCGGACGTTGAAGAGAACCCAAACTGCTAAAGTAGCACATCCCAACACATGAACAGGAAGTGAAAGGGGTGGCAACCAGAGAATGAACTGGCGACTGCCCAGTGGGAGACTAAGAGTAAGCAGCAAGCCTGCGTGAACAGGGTCTCATGCCTCATGTTTCTCAGTGTCTCCCTCACGCCACTGTCACCAATGTCCTAGCAGCCCAAGACGTCCAAGTGCCCGGATGTAACTGCCTCCCCAAAGGAAATGGAGGCACCTGGCCACCCTCGCTCCAGGTGATCAACTCAAGATTGAAGGCCTGTTAGTATCAAGGCAAGTCATCACTAACTGTGGTCCAGATTCACCACACGGCTGGCAATGCCATCACCCAGTCCTCGTCAAATGCATCAAACACTACTATCTCGAGTACCAAATGACTGGAGTCCTACACTGTTGCTAAACCCACTGACAAGAAGACCCAGAGACTACCTGCTAACCTGGCTCACAACTGAACCGCGAGAGCATGTTTTGACCAAGACTCACCCACCCCTGAGGTTTGTGTGAGTGACTGGGTACTGGCTCCTTGGTAGACTTGCAGCTGCCCCACGTCGGCATACACGCAGCCCCAGCGCAGCTCACAAGCAGTCCCATGGCAAACCCAACAAAGGGACTCCCCAGGTGGGAGAGTTGGACGAAACATTGTCCCACAGACAGGTTACCGTTACCGGATACAGCAAAATAGTCTAACAGAGACTTCAGTTGATCCAGGAACACTTTTGTGAACATGCACCATGGACTCCAACCTTGCTCTTGACGCACCCTGTTTAATGAACTGTTAGTACCCACCACGTACCATTCTCAACCTCAGCAAAGGGGAGCCACCTCAGACCAAAAGACATGGTTCCACTGGCATGGTACGAGAGTGCAGCTGACGTCTCCAAGCCAGCGTTCATGTGCCGAACCACTCAAGTTAAATTATGAGTGCCCGCCGAGATCGTACTGCTGCAGTCAGAGTCACCAGCCCCTGTCTGCTGGCTTCCTGCTGCCTGACACAAGACGCTGATGGACCCTGTGGTGTATTGTTAAGTGTTGCTTACCCCTACAGGTTGGACTAGTGATTGTTTTATTTTCATTAAAATTTGGGAGGAATATTGTGTCCTGCTAGACACGTTCTAGTGTCTCAGCTGACACTGAGTTCGTTACCACTCCCTTGGGGGAGTGGGCACACATGCACCCCAAACCCATCCATCACAGGCATCACAAGTGACGTGAGACTGTTAACATAAGGGCCCTGGTGCACCTGCTCGTGGCAGTTGCAGTAAGGTAATACTGTGTCTGTGTGGTTTGTTTGCCCAGTATGTGGGCCTAGAGCCCAAGACACAGCAAGGGTCTCTGATTCACACTGTAAGCGTGTAGACTCCTGCTCCTGGACATGGCTGCAGGCAGTGTGGTTAATGAAGTCCTCAGGGGCCTGTTCAGCCACCAGAAATTCCAAAATGTGTACAGCGCTGTGGGTCTCAGAAACGTGCTATAAGAGAGTATGCTCCTCCTCCTGGACCAGGGGTAGTGGAGTTGATGAGGTCCCCAGGGGCCGTTTCAACTGACAGAAATGCCAAAATGTGTCCCGCACAGCAGGTCCCTGAGTTGTGCTATAAAGGAGTAGTGGCCTCCTCCCAGGCTGGACAGGGAGTAGTGTGGTTGATGACATTTTCGCCGGCCCTTTTAGCCATTAGAAATGCCAAAATGCTTCTTGCAGCAGGTGTCTCAATTACATTATAAGCATGTAGGCTCCTCCTTTAAGTCAGACATGGGGCAGTGGGATTAAAGTCCCCTGGTGCCCTTTGAGCCACCAAAAATGCCAATTTATTGACACTAGTATGGAAGACTGAGTAGACTGTGCAAGGATTTAAACTTGCAACCAGCAGCTCACCTACAGATGTCAATAGCAAGTGTCTAACCTGCAGTAATGACAGTTTTTGCTCAAGTGTATTAATACCTTGCTTCAGCATGGTCCTGGATATAATGAAACCAAGAACAACCTTTGAGTTTGGAATTTCTTTGCAAAATCTTTAAGCAAAACTATGGGTTAACTGGCCAAGGGACATGATTTAAATCTTACTATAGGTACAGTAGATACTTGAAAAATTGGTGCATAATTAAGTTCAAATAGCTTGCAATGTAATGAGTAAAGCATTGCTCAAACAGACACTTATGGCATTATTTTGAATTAGATAGAGAACTTACCCTGACCTGATCCCAGTCCCTTTCCACTCTCACCTTATGGTTGATGGTGACATCTTCATATTTAGAAGTTGCTTATCTCCAGGCATGGTGATGGCAAACATTAGTATTGTGGCAAAGTTATCAGCATGCTGATGCTCATTTTCTCCAGGTGGACCTGAGATAATTGTTCACCTCCATTGACTTGCCCTTGCCAGTAAAAAGGTGCCCCCTTCATTCTCTAATCAGGGGTCTGGGGTATGGCAGTTAATATTGCAGGAAATCCCAGGGATTTCCAAAACCTTCAATACACAAGTAGATCCACAATTACCTTCTCCATGATGCTAACTCCTGAAAATTGCGGACTACTGGGATAACTGCATGCATGGTCCGAAGAACCCCATCCATTCTATCACTGGCTACTGCACTTGCAAAGCAGTCATAGGGCATATCCGCAGAGCATCTCAGAGGCACAGACGGGAGACATAAGAAGGCTTTTACCTCTTCATTACGGATTAGAACAATCAGTAAATGTCTTTGCTTCTACCATGCTTCAGTCATCTTCCTTTGCGGAATAGCAGGCCAGTGGTGGAGTTAGGGACTAGGATTTGGCACCTGTTTTCAGAGAAAACCAACCTGCCTTGAAATCATGTGGACAGGAAGTGTGGGCAGGAGTCTGGCTGGTGAAACCTAGCCCTTGCTGGTAAAGATCCACCTTACAACTGGTGTATCTCTTTGATTGCACAATTGAATAGCTAGGCTTTGAACCTCTGCTGCTGTGGCATGACACCTGTTAAAAATGCCTCAGTCACTATATGCTTGTGCAAAAAGGCATTTCCTTACACTCACAGTGAAGATCCTATTTCTAGAAGTCTGTCTTGACCCAAAAGGGAGAGGGTATGTCCTAACAGCTAGAGCAGTTGACTTCGTAGCTGGGGAACAAGGGCCGATTTTCGGCAGGGATGGTCAACATCCAGTGATTCTGGACAAATCACTTAGGGCCAGATATAGGTGGCCAAATACCGGTCGGTAACGGACGATTTCGGCCGTTACCGACCGGTATTTGGTTCTTGAGATGTAGGGGGCCCTAATTTTAACAATTCTGTAAATTTACAGATTCAGTAAAATGCCGAATCGGTAAATCCGGATGTAGGTGGCACTTTAAACAGTGCCACAGGCCATTACAGATTCGTTATTTACCACCAAATACTATTTGGTGGTAAATAATGAATACCTGTGTACATGCACATCTGTGCATGTACACCTGTGCCATGTGACACACATACATGCCCTTAGGGCATGTATGTGTGCCACATGGCACACAAGCCAAAATCAGGGGTGCAACAGGGTGTCAAAGTGACACCCTGTTCCCCTTGACAATTCTGTATTTTTACCGAATCGGTATTTATTGACATTAATTCCTATGGGCCTCAAGGCCCATAGGAATCAATGGCAATTACCGAATCAGTAATTACCGAATCGTACCGATTCTGTAAAAAATACCGAATTTTTAGCTAGATCTCGTTTACCGAATCTAGAATACCGAATCGGTAAAATTCGGTATTTTAGAGTCGGTAAATGAGGATTACCTACATCGGGCCCTAAATCTCCCCGTGGCTGCTAAAAAATGAATGTGAATGTGTCTGTAATGTAACTGTAGCTCATGTAAAGTACTCTAATACTTTCAGGTCAAGTTTGCACTATGTAAAAGAAAAAAAAAAGGAGGAGCCGAAATGTAACAACCAAAGGGCAGCCTGCTGCACACAGGTAATTGAGTTCACTACATCTTTTGTTTTCCATTACCTTAGTTGGAGGTTCTTAACTGGGTAAGTTGAATGCACACATGTCAGCTAGTGGCCATTTATGGGTAAACAAACTTCTGGGTGCTGAATGTTCGATCATTTCTATTCCCTGTTAAGCCAATGCTGGTAGAATGTTTAATCCAAATAGATTTTTACAATGCTTTTGAACATTTCATGGTATGTGATAGCAATCATCTTTTCATTAACATACAGAAACAAGCATTGGCATAGCCAATAAGTCTCGCCTTTGGGACATTATAAGTGTTTAGCCATGCAACAGTTGATGTTGCTAAAGAATCTTGTGCTGCATAATTAAATACTTATAAGGTCCCAAAGGCGAGACCTATTGGCTATGCCAATGCTTGTTTTGTGAAAAAGCATTTATACCATTTATTTAGTTTTGTGTGTTTGTGGTTTATAAGACAAGTAACAAAGTAACTTTGCAATTATGCTCTAACGTTGCCAACAAAGGAGTTGTTTCTGTTACCCAAAGTACCGTGGACATCTGGGTTGTCAACATTACCCACACCGAGAGCTCACCATGGGATAATATTTTAAAGCCTGGCTGCCTGATATCTGGCAGCACTGACCCACATTACTCTTATATGAATTCCAGGGCTAGACACTTCAAGCAAGATTCTAGTCTGACTTGAAAACAAGGTGCGCATGCATGTCAAATAGATTCCAGTGCAGAGTTACCATATGCTACAGCAACACTGACAAGCATCTTAACTGCAAGCCCTGTTTTCATTTGTTAGCGGATGGCAAGCATTGGATTTACTGCAGCTTACAACTGAATGCAAATTGTAGAAAAGTTAAAGTGACCGTGAAGTGAAAGCAGTTGCGCAAGCGTGTGAAATCTGAAAGATTGCCCACTGCGCGCTGCTGCTTGTAACCGCAAGCCATAGCCCTTTTCACATGCATGAACGTGTGAAAAGTCCAGAGCGATTCCAAGAGGTTGTTTTACTAGAGCAGCGCATGCGCTGCTCTAGGCTCAACCTAAAAAGGGCATTTGGTCAGCCCACTTCAGCTATCGGTTGCTTCTGGTTAGCCCCCTTCAACCATTGGTTGCTTTGGCCCAGGTTCCTTCAGCCATTGCATGTTTGTAGGGCCTTTCCCATTTTGATCATCCCAGAGGATTACTGCTTAGGTTTACATTTTACAGAGGTGATTATGGCAAAGGAGACCAAGTAAAGTTATTATTGTTAATGAGCACCAACATACTATGATTCATAACACTACATCAAGATCTGCCATCATCAAGTCCGGACTGGCATGATACCAAATGTGAGCAATGAGCAGCTTAATGCCCTGGATGTCCACATTAGACCAAGAACTGCCGCCATTGTGCCAAGGTCAGCCTAATTTCATCGGTAGGTCGCATGCATCCTCAAGTCCTGAATGTCTAAAATATTCTAAGAATTATACCCATTATTACTAGACCAGCATCATTTTACCATTGTCGAGCAGTGGGACTCCATAATGCCATTGATGCACAAAGCATGACAAGCATTATGCCAGACTCATCAATATCACTGGTGGGCACCATTGTGCCATGAATGCTTCAATAAACCAATAACGATAACCAATATACAAGGTCCAACATTTCGCTTGGAATCCCGAACATCTTGCAGTTGATCCCCAGAGTTTTGCACAGTCTACCAACCATAGGCCAGGCCCTTACGCTGACTCACATGCAGGCATAGGTAAACACACACACGCACACACACACCAGCAGTAGCATTGAAGATATGAATCTTTTTCCTTACCTTCTGATGTCTGATTGCATGGGTCTCGCTGTGATTTCTTTCCTCTCTACCTCAGCCTCCAGTGCTCCACTTCATCTAACAGTTCACTTGACATGCAATGGTGCTAAAGTATGGAAGTACTGAAGGGGTTCTGCAGCATCCCCTGGTATCATGAAGACCAAAGGGAGAATGCAATATAGTGCTGGGTATCATGCCTCTGCACTCTGGTCACCCCACACGCCGCACGGCTCTCCCTGTGCCTCCGTGACCCCCTCCTGCAGCCTGGAGCCTGCCGCTGGTGTACCCCTGCCCCTGGGACTGGTATTGTTGTGCTGGGACTGATCGTAATTGTGCTGCTGTAATTGTGTTTGTGTGCCCTATTTTATTTTTTGTATTCTTGTGGTTTCTGGCTTCCCCTTGCGCCCCTTGACCCCCCCGCCCCACGCTCCCCGCCGCTGCTCCCCCGCCCATTTTTCCTTCTGTATTCTCTTCCCTTCCCTCGCCCATTGGCCGCCCCGGTATCCGCCTCCCAGCTGCTCCTCCCTCCCACTTGTCCTCTTATGGAGGAAGCCGCGCAGCAGAGGCTGTGACCTGACCTCTGGTCACCCCACACGCAGCACGGCTCCCCCTGTGCCTCCGTGATCCCCTCCTGCTGCCTGGAGCCCGCCGCTGGTGTGCCCCTGCCCCTGGGACTGGTATTGTTGTGCTGGGACTGATCGTAATTGTGCTGCTGTAATTGTGTTTGTGTTGCCGTATTTTATTTTTTGTATTCTTGTGGTTTCTGGCTTCCCCTTGCGCCCTTTGACCCAACGCTCCCCACCGCTGCTCCCCCGCCCGTTTTTCCTTCTGTATTCCCTTCCCTTCCCTCGCCCATTGGCCGCCCCGCTCCCGCCTCCTAGCTGCTCCTCCCTCCCACTTAGCCTCTTATGGAGGAAGCCGCGCCGAAGGAGCGCCAAAGGCAAGCCCCTCTACGTCCGTCCGTGCCTGGACCGCGCCCAGCACCAGGACCCCTGGCCCTCGACGATGTAAGCCCACCCGACGGACTTACGACACCGCCACCCTCCACGCACGCAACGCCGGCCGGAACCCCGCCGCCGCATCTCGCTTCTCCCTTTTCCTGCCAAAGTCATCGAGAAGACCGTCAACAAACAACTCTCCGCCTTCCTCAAGACTAACGGGTCCCTCAACCCCTCGCAGTACGGCTTCCGAGCAAACCACAGCACTGAGACCGCACTAATCGCAGCTACCGACAACATCAGGTCCCTGCTCGACAACGGGGAAACAGCTGCCCTCATCCTCCTGGACCTCTCAGCAGCCTTCGACACCGTGTGCCACCGCACCCTGATACGGCGCCTCAGCAACACCGGAATCCAAGGAGCAGCCTTGGAATGGATCATCTCGTTGCTCGCCGGAAGAACCCAGAGAGTCCGCCTCCCCCCTTCCGATCCACGGCCACCAAAGTCATCTGCGGCGTTCCTCAAGGATCCTCGCTCAGCCCCACCCTCTTCAACGACTACATGAGCCCTCTCGCTGCCATCGCACGCCAACACACCCTTAATATCATCTCCTACGCTGACGACACCCAGCTGATCCTCTCCCTCACCAATGACCCCGCCCCGGCCAGAGCCAGCCTCCAGGAAGGAATGAAAGACGTTGCGGAATGGATGAAGCTCAGCCATCTGAAACTGAACTCAGACAAGACGGAAGTCCTCATCCTGGGACCATCCCCCTCTGCCTGGGATGACTCCTGGTGGCCCTCTGCGCTGGGCACCGCCCCCAAGTTCACGGACCATGTACGCAACCTGGGCTTCATCCTGGACTCATCCCTCACGATGACCAAGCAAGTCAACGCCGTCTCGTCATCCTGTTTCAACACCCTGCGCATGCTCCGTAAGATCTTCCGGTGGATCCCCACCGACACCAGGAAGACGGTCACCCAGGCCCTCGTCACCAGCCGACTGGACTACGGGAGCCCCCTCTACGCTGGAACCACAGCCAAACTCCAGAAAAGACTCCAGCGCATACAGAACGCCTCTGCACGACTCATCCTGGACATCCCCCGTCACAGCCACATCTCTGCCCATCTGAAAGACCGGCAATGGCTCCCCGTCAGCAAGAGGATCACGTTCAGACTCCTCACCCACCCACACAAGGCTCTCCACGACATGGGCCCCAAATACCTCAACAGCCGCCTCACATTCTACACACCCACCCGCCAGCTCCGATCCTCCAGCCTCGCTCTCGCCGCCGTCCCACGAATTTGCAAAGCCACCGCCGGAGGAAGATCCTTCTCCTACCTGGTGGCCAAGACATGGAACTCCCTCTCCACCCCGCTACGGATGACCCAGGACCATCTCTCCTTCAGGAAACAACTCAAGACCTGGCTGTTCGAGCAGTAGCGACTCCCCTCCCTCCCAGCGCCTTGAGACCCTAAGGGATGAGTAGCGCGCTCTACAAATTATTAGATTGATTGATTGATGCTGCTTTATCAAGTTTTCAAGTGTTTAGTTTTCTAAAGTCTGTTCAAATGACTTCCCTCTTTTGGATATACTTAAAGAGTAAACGTGGAATAACTTTGCTTGGCAACAGGGCCGGCTTTAGGGTAGTGCAACAGGTGCAGCAGCACTGGGTGCTGACCTGTGGAGGGGGCGCTGACCTCAGAGGGGGCGCTGTTTTTAGCAATAACTTATGATTGGAGAGATGAGGAGCACTTTTGCCTCGTGGTAGTGAGAGAATCACAGTAGGCAGTCATGAGGCGTAGGGGCTCCAAAAAAGATTGTCTCACCAGGCCCCACCAGCTCTAAAGCCGGCCCTGCAGTGGCGGCTCCCCCATTGGAGTGTGGGGGCGTTGCCTCACTGCTTTCTCGCAGTGGGAGAAGGCAGAAACATAATTGGTAATAACTACCATTTTATGTTTCTGCCTTCTTCCATGGCGAGAAAGCAGAAGAGCCTGGTTGGGGGTGGGCGGTCCTGCTCGAGGGCAGGGGGGAGTGGCTTGCCCACTATTGTGCATACTGGCTTTTTGGCCAGTCCTGGGGCCAACCAAAAAGTCAGTATGCACAAGAGTGGGCAAGCCACTCCCCCCTACCCTCGAGCAAGACCGCCCACTCTCCCTTTTTTTCGATGTATGCTGCATGCAGCAGCATACATAGAGAAAATTACCTGGGTGGGGCGCTCCCCGCTGCACCTCGCCAATCACAACACTGCCATTGCAGCGTTTTGATTGGCGGAGGGGAGGGAGGGAGGCCGCCTTTCCTGGCTTCCTGGCTGACGACGATGCGCAGGTCGGCGGGAATCGGACCCATCCAGAAGCAGCGGCGCAGGATGGTAAGTGAAGTTTTACATTATTTTATCTTTTTTTAATTAAACAAACCCCTCCCGCCTCCTCCCATCCAACCCCGGACCACTCCATTTCCACCCCCTCTTCTCCAACCCACCCGTCATGCCGGCCGCGCCAACTGGCAGGAGGACCTTTGTATTTGCGTGGAGGGGTGTGTAGCATTACTGAGACTGACCCGGGCCATGTGGGAGATGTTGGAAGAAGGGCACCGGGTCCCGCAGGGAGACTGGGTGATTGGAGACACTTTTCCATTGTGTTTAAAATGCAAATTAATTTTTGTCAAAAGAGTTGTAGGGCACTTTCAATAGTGGAATGGTTTCTAAAGCTACCTTTAGAAACAATTTCACTATTGAAAGTGCCCTACAACTCTTTTGACAAAAATTAATCTCCATCTCCGAATCAGGAAGAGAGACTTGGGGTGGGGTGGGGAGAGTGAGCAAGTGCGAGGGTGCTTCATGGGTCCAGCACTTTAACAATCCTCGTGCCTCAGTGCCAGGCCCAAGAACTTCACACTTAGCGCAGCACCTGACCTCACCTCAGCTCTCTCGGACACCGAGGCCTCCAGTCCTCAACGTCCTGCTGCAGCAGCATTTCTTCCGAGACTTACAGCATTAATGAGCCCCCGGGGTGATCCGCTGTAATGGTGTTTACTTATGGTGCATAAATACCATGGATATGAAGGCTGTAACCAGACTGTGCATGCGTGGTGTAGATTGATTGTGGCAGTGTTAATTATGGCAATGTGCTTAACTGAACTATGCGATTCTGTGTTTAGTTGAATCAAATGTACACTACGGTACACCAATTGCTTATAGCAGCAGTCACACTAGTTATAAAACAGCTCTCTCGTAAAGTCTACGTTATCAGCTCGCTTAGAGAATGGTTGTTGAAAAAAATGTTTCTTCCGTTTTAAAAACCGCAAGGACAGAGGATGTTTCTGATTCTGTCCTATTGTGCTTTGATGATTTATCAGAGTTTACTACTACATTCCATCTTTTCCTCGCATGGCCACTGCCTGTTCTTTCTGTGATGCATGTCCCAGCAGAAAGAGACGGCAGAAAGAGACGGTGTAAAAAGGTAAAAATAATAAATTGAAACAATTGTGTAGTTAAACTATGGTTGTTGGGACCTGCGGGACAGTTAGCACAAAATGCATCCACGTCTCCAACGCCTCACCACTTTCAAAAGTCACCAGCCACCACTGCGGCCCTGCCTGGCAAACTGCAGCTACATTTAACTTGCAGTTTAAAATTATGTTTTTCTAATGGCAAAAGGTGTATATTTTAGAACTTGAAGGAATGACACACTGACTTGGGCACCCTAGATGATAAATGGAGAAAGTTGGGCTAAAGGGTTTTTGAGGCAGACTTGTAAAGAAATCTTCTTCCTTTTGACGTCTGCAAGATGGCGGACATGGTTGTGTCTGAGTGAGGCAGGACACGGGCGCTCTCCGCTCCCCTCCACCCCTGCATGTTCGATGCCCGTGAGAGAGTTCTGAAGAAGCGGGAAGTACTGGCCGGATTCCGTAATGCTGAGGCTGCTGTCATTTATATTTATTCAAAAACCCCGTACTCACCTTCATTTCACCGTTTTTTGCTGGTATCAAGACGGCGTATCTCCGGTTAGCTCTCGGCGCTGGGGGGAGAGAAACACGGCAGCCGGTCGGCGGGCATAGGGCTATGCCAAAGAACCGGGTCGGAACAGGAGTGACTTGTTTGGAATGGGTCCTAAGAACGCCAGCATGATCGTTCCCAAGGGTCCGAAGACCCGCGCAGCAGCTGCGGCAGCATCAACACCGTCAGCAGCAACACCACCATCAGCAGCGCCCTCGGCAGCCCAGCTGTCCAGAATGGCGTGCTTACAGCTACGAGGGAAAGCGCAGCGGATTTGGAGGTACCTGGAAACTTCACCAAGCCGCAGCAAGACATGGCTTCTGACCCAGGTGCTGTGCTTTCTGTGGAAGTGGTAGCACCAAAGGAAATCATTCCCGGATCTTCAAGAAAAAAAACGTAGGCAAAACTAAGGTTCTGCTGGCAGATCAAACTCTGACTGTGACATCCCCTTACATCAGTACCCTTACTCCCGGTATACCAAACGTAGTGTCTAATATTTTAAAGATCTCTGCTTCTGCACAGGGCACCCCTCCTCTGATTAACAAAGCGAACTTTGTGGGAGAAAGTAGTGGGAATGAGCAGGCTAATATCCTAGCTGATTCAGAGTCAAATGATTTGAATGTTGCTCCTTCCCAAGCGGCAGGTGGGGACGTACAGGATATTCACAATGGATTGCCTTTAGCGGTTCCTCTAGCTGCTCCTACTGGTCCTTGTGCCGATTTGTCTCAAGGGATTGTGACGAGTAGTGGAACCCATACTGGGGTAGCAAGCACTGGGCGGATTCCTGCGACTCATGTGGAAAATGTTATTCTATGTCCGACGTCTCTGTTACATCGGAGGTTGAAAGTGTAGATGGGGACTGGGCCGATGACAGAAGCCTATCCAGCTCTGTTCCCCTTGAGGAAGAGGATAACAGCTTATTATTCTCAGGAGATAGAAGCACGGTTCGAAAGGCACAGGACGCACTTCCTGGGCGGGTAATAAGCAATGATGGATCTCCCATTTTAGATCTCTCTACCGTACCACAATCCGATGGGACGAATGACAGTAGAGGGGCTCTAGGTGCCAATTTCGTAGAAACTGGCAATGACATCACCCTCACTACTATTTATCAGGCTATCATGTCACACCGTGAGGAGACGAAGGCAGAAAGCCTGCGGGTCCAGGGCGCAGGTCGGAAATTACAGAATACGGTGCGGCGTGTTGCTAAATCGTGTACGGAGCTGTCAGTAAGGATTGGAGAAGCTGAGGGCAAAATGTCTTCAATTGAGGACGAAGTTGCCCTACAGAAAGCTGATGTCTCTTCCCATCATTCGATGCGTGACGACATAAACTCAAAATTAATTGACATTGAAAACAGGTCAAGAAGGAACAATTTGCGTATATTGGGCGATCCCGAAGGACTAGAAGGGAAAGACATTCGCCAATTTGTAATTGACTTGTGTACTGAAGCCTTTCCTGAATTGACTCAGTGGAAATGGGAGTTTGAGTTGCAAAGGGTGCATAGATTTCCTTTTCAGTTGCGGGCGGTGTAAGAGGGGCAGAAGTCAAACCTACGGCAATAATGATTTGTTTGAGCAACTTCCTACTCCGTGAGCGTTTATATGATTTAGCGCGGCCGGATCGTAGGAGGAGAGCTAAGGGGTGTGATTTCTTTGTGCGCCCAGACTTCCGTCAGGCAACTGTGCAACAAAGGTGGCATCTGTGCCAACTGATTCCGCTGTTTCAAGCGAACGTGGCACAAGCCTTCCTATTAAATCCTTCTAAGCTTAAGGTTATTCACAAAGAACAAATATTATTCTTTATTTCTGCGATAGCTGAAAAGGATTTTTGGGCGACACTTTAATGGATAATAGACCTTTTTTGGAGCATACAAAGCTTCTTCTACTCCACTTTGTTTCTTTAATCAGGGGGGTGGGGGGGGGGGTCGGGGGGCACTCAATGCTTTCTCTCCGTCACCAATAGGGACGATCCAGTCCCTTTGCTCTATTTGGGTGGGTTTAGTGGTAGGTGGGAGGGGGGTGTTGGGGGAGGGCAAGGAATACAATGTTGGGGTAGGTGCACTTGAAAGGGGGTAAGGTATGGTTGAATAAATGTATTTTGGCATCACTATGTTTTTTCGAGTCTATGGCATCAAGTAATGCATCAAATATAGGGTTGGGATGGAAAGTGTTGAGTTTTGCAGTTATGATAAAACAATTTTCATTTAACACCTTCGCTGCTCATGACGAGCTCAGCTCGTCATGAGGCACACTGGAGCTGTGCTTATGACGAGCTGACCTTGTCATGAACAATGGGATTCTGCATTCCTTAGCACAGGAGGGGAATTCCATGAGCAGCCAAGGTGTTAAGGATGGGTAAATTTGCTATCTGCTCTTCGAATATATGCATTTTAAATAATAGGATAAAAAGAGGGATTATGGTTCAGGTTCTCAAAACAATGAGGAAGAATTGCTGTGTGTTCAGGAAACACATATTGCATGGAATAATAGGGCATGGTTAAAAGATCTGGGTTTAGAACTCGTGTGTTGCAAACGGCAAGGGTCAACCACAAGAGGGGTCGCCATCCTGAAGAAATATGGGTGGGGGGGAGTGTAAGCGTGTTAAGGCGGACCTACATGGATGGTGGGTGATTATCAAGCTGAGGATAGATGGCTTTGTTGTGACTATCTGTTCACTGTACGGTCCCAACTCCGATGATCCCGATATTTTGAACGATCTTAGTATCGAGCTGGCTACCTGGCCATCCCCATTAATCCTCTGTGGGGATTTTAACCTTCACATGGGTGGAGATGTAGACATTCGGGGCACCTATCGGTATGATGGTAAAAAGAATAAAGTCTTCAAAGCCACTAGGGGTCTCCTGATCGATTTTGGATTAGTAGATGTATGGTGGTTGAAAAGACTGGTTGCCCCAGGAAATACCTTTTATTCTGCCCCTTACCAAAAGCATGTACGACTGGACTATTTCATTATCTCTACAGAATTATCAACTAGTGATAGGTTTGATATCCACCCGAAAATAATTTCTGACCATAATCCGATTACCCTAGAATTAGAAATAGAAGCGCTGTATGAGTCCCCTCAAAAACCTTGGACATTTGAGCGTCAACTGCTAGCAGATTCTGGTTATCGTGAACAAATGTCTAAGTGGATAGCAGAGATTTTTAAATTTAATTGTGGGTCGGCTTCAGTGTATACGGTATGGGACGCATTTAAATCAGGAGTGCGGGGAGAGATCTTAAGTTACTCCATTAGTAAACAACTCAGATTAAGGGCAGTAAATGCTGATGAGGTGAATAAACTTCGGCTTTTAGAAACCAATTTCATGCAGGCCGTCACCGCTGGCCGGGTTTGTGACCAAATCTCGTCCGATCTCGCTGTCCAGAAAATGAGGGTGTATCAAAATTTTGCTACTAAGTTAGCTGCCCAAATTGCAGGACACCGCTCTGACCTTTTTGAGGTGAGGGAGAACTCGGGTCGGTTACTAACCAAAAGGCTGCTGCAGAAAGAGGTAGCCAGGAGGATTGACTCTATTCAGGATGAGCAGGGGCAACTCTACGAGAATCCTGCAAAAGTGTTGGAGATCTTTAGCAGATTTTATAGCCATCTATATACGAATGAGGATACCACAGAAGTAGTAGGGAAAGTAGCAGAGTTTTGGGGGGATAAGGAGTTTCCTAAGGTAACTATTGAACAAAAAGAAGAGCTAGATGCCGATATTACATTTGAAGAACTTGAGGCAGCAATAATATCCCTTGCTGTCGGTAAGGCGGTGGGACCAGATGGGATTCCCCTTGAATTTTTTAGAACTGTTTTCCTGGTTTTGAAAGAACAAATGCTGGTGACTTTCTTGTGTGCACAAAGAGGAATAGCCCCACTGTCTTGGCAGAAATCTATTCTATCATTACAGTATTCTTAAAAAAAGACAAACCTCCCCTTTTACCATCTTCCTACAGACCAATCTCGTTAATCAATGCCGACAGTAACATTTACTCCAAAATCTTAGCTGGGCGCCTATCTATGATCATATCAACTTTAGCTTCACAACGTCAGCATGGGTGATACTGCTGATCACGTTCGGCGGGTGATAGCGCTGATGGACTTGGCAGATGCTACAAAGACTACAATTGGAGTCATCCTGTTGGATTCCGAGAAGGCATTTGACAGGGTGTTTTGGCCATTTCTCTGGGAGGTGCTCCGCTTGAAGGGGTTTGGACCGGGTCTGTTGCAAGCAGTGAAGTCTTTATATCAGCTCCCCACCGCTTGTATTCGCTTAGCAGGTAGAGAATCGGATCTCTTTACAATCAGCCGCAGTACAAGACAAGGGTGCCCATGCTCCCCTTTATTATTTGCTTTATATATTGATTTTTTTTGGCAAAATGAAACCACTCTACCGATATTAAACCAGTTACAGTGTGCGATATTGAGGACAGAGCTCTGGCTTTTGCGGATGATATTGTCATCCTCACCACTGAACTTTCTTCCGCATTGCCAATAATTGAGGGTTTAGAAAAGGGGGTGGTGATGAACAGAGTGTCTGAATTAAGCAGACCACTCTTACCCAGTCCAAAGATCAGGGCTTGATCCATCACCGTTATTTAACTCACTGCCCCATTCCAGCTCAGAACCTGGCTATATGCAAATCAGTCTGTCTCTGGCCCAGTGCATCATGGGAACAGGGCAGACCAAACTACCAAGCCAATTCTTCACCAGAAAGGAGACAAGCTTCCGGAGACCGGTTTCTGGCATTTCAGCCGTCGTCGGCCCGGCTTGCTTGAATCCTGATGGAGCAGTGAGTAAGGGACTCATGTCTGAGTATACCCTGCCACACCTATAGTGGCCAAAAACGATTCAGAAAAGGGGGTGGTGATAAACAGAGTGTCTGCATTAAGCAGACCACTCTTACCCAGTCCAAAGATCAGGGCTTGATCCATCACCGTTATTTAACTCACTGCCCCATCCCAGCTCAGAACCTGGCTATATGCAAATCAGTCTGTCCCTGGCCCAGTGCATCATGGGAACAGGGCAGACCAAACTACCAAGCCAATTCTTCACCAGAAAGGAGACAAGCTTCCGGGGACCGGTTTCTGGCATTTCAGCTGTCGTCGGCCCAGCTTGCTTGAATCCTGATGGAGCAGTGAGTAAGGGACTCATGTCTGAGTATACCCTGCCACACCTACAGTGGCCAAAAACGATTCAGAAAAGGGGGTGGTGATGAACAGAGTGTCTGAATTAAGCAGACCACTCTTACCCAGTCCAAAGATCAGGGCTTGATCCATCACCGTTATTTAACTCACTGCCCCATCCCAGCTCAGAACCTGGCTATATGCAAATCAGTCTGTCCCTGGCCCAGTGCATCATGGGAACAGGGCAGACCAAACTACCAAGCCAATTCTTCACCAGAAAGGAGACAAGCTTCCGGGGACCGGTTTCTGGCATTTCAGCCATCGTCGGCCCGGCTTGCTTGAATCCTGATGGAGCAGTGAGTAAGGGACTCATGTCTGAGTATACCCTGCCACACCTATAGTGGCCAAAAACGATTCAGAAAAGGGGGTGGTGATGAACAGAGTGTCTGAATTAAGCAGACCACTCTTACCCAGTCCAAAGATCAGGGCTTGACCCATCACCGTTATTTAACTCACTACCCATCCCAGCTCAGAACCTGGCTATATGCAAATCAGTCTGTCCCTGGCCCAGTGCATCATGGGAACAGGGCAGACCAAACTACCAAGCCAATTCTTCACCAGAAAGGAGACAAGCTACCGGGGACCGGTTTCTGGCATTTCAGCCGTCGTCGGCCCGGCTTGCTTGAATCCTGATGGAGCAGTGAGTAAGGGACTCATGTCTGAGTATACCCTGCCACACCTATAGTGGCCAAAAACGATTCAGAAAAGGGGGTGGTGATGAACAGAGTGTCTGAATTAAGCAGACCACACTTACCCAGTCCAAAGATCAGGGCTTGATCGATCACCGTTATTTAACTCACTGTCCCATCCCAGCTCAGAACCTGGCTATATGCAAATCAGTCTGTCCCTGGCCCAGTGCATCATGGGAACAGGGCAGACCAAACTACCAAGCCAATTCTTCACCAGAAAGGAGACAAGCTTCCGGGGACCAGTTTCTGGCATTTCAGCCGTCGTCGGCCCGGCTTGCTTGAATCCTGATGGAGCAGTGAGTAAGGGACTCATGTCTGAGTATACCCTGCCACACCTATAGTGGCCAAAAACGATTCAGAAAAGGGGGTGGTGATGAACAGAGTGTCTGAATTAAGCAGACCAGTCTTACCCAGTCCAAAGATCAGGGCTTGATCCATCACCGTTATTTAACTCACTGCCCCATCCCAGCTCAGAACCTGGCTATATGCAAATCAGTCTGTCCCTGGCCCAGTGCATCATGGGAACAGGGCAGACCAAACTACCAAGCCAATTCTTCACCAGAAAGGAGACAAGCTTCCGGGGAAAACGGTGATGGATCAAGCCCTGATCTGTTGACTGGGTAGGAGTATTCTGCTTAATTCAGAAACTCTGTCCATCACCACCCCCTTTTCTGAATCATTTTGTCCACCATAAGCGTGGAAGGGTATACTCAGATGTGAGTCCCTTGCTCATTGCACCATCAGGATTCAAGCAAGCCGGGCCGAAGACGGCTGTAATGCCAGAAACTGGTCCCTGGAAGCTTGTTTCCTTCCCATTATAAGAATTGGCTTGGCAGTTTGGTTTGCCCTGTTCCCATGATGCACTGGGACAGGGACAGACTAATTTGCATGTAGCCAGGTTCTGAGCTGGAATGGTGCAGTGAGCTAAAAAACGGTGATGGATCAAGCCCTGATCTGTTGACTGGGTAGGAGTATTCTGCTTAATTCAGAAACTCTGTCCATCACCACCCCCTTTTCTGAATCATTTTGTCCACCATAAGCGTGGAAGGGTATACTCAGATGTGAGTCCCTTGCTCATTGCACCATCAGGATTCAAGCAAGCCGGGCCGAAGACGGCCGTAATGCCAGAAACTGGTCCCCGGAAGCTTGTTTCCTTCCCAGTATAAGAATTGGCTTGGTAGTTTGGTTTGCCCTGTTCCCATAATGCACTGGGACAGGGACAGACTAATTTGCATGTAGCCAGGTTCGGAGCTGGGATGGTGCAGTGAGCTAAAAAACGGTGATGGATCAAGCCCTGATCTGTTGACTGGGTAGGAGTATTCTGCTTAATTCAGAAACTCTGTCCATCACCACCCCCTTTTCTGAATCATTTTGTCCACCATAAGCGTGGAAGGGTATACTCAGATGTGAGTCCCTTGCTCATTGCACCATCAGGATTCAAGCAAGCCGGGCCGAAGACGGCTGTAATGCCAGAAACCGGTCCCCGGAAGCTTGTTTCCTTCCCAGTATAAGAATTGGCTTGGTAGTTTGGTTTGCCCTGTTCCCATGATGCACTGGGACAGGGACAGACTAATTTGCATGTAGCCAGGTTCTGAGCTGGGATGGTGCAGTGAGCTAAAAAAAGGTGATGGATCAAGCCCTGATCTGTTGACTGGATAGGAGCATTCTGCTTAATTCAGAAACTATGTCCATCACCACCCCCTTTTCTGAATCATTTTGTCCACCATAAGCGTGGAAGGGTATACTCAGATGTGAGTCCCTTGCTCATTGCACCATCAGGATTCAAGCAAGCCTGGCCGAAGACGGCTGTAATGCCAGAAACCGGTCCCCGGAAGCTTGTTTCCTTCCCAGTATAAGAATTGGCTTGGTAGTTTGGTTTGCCCTGTTCCCATGATGCACTGGGACAGGGACAGACTAATTTGCATGTAGCCAGGTTCTGAGCTGGGATGGTGCAGTGAGCTAAAAAATGGTGATGGATCAAACCCTGATCCGTTGACTGGGTAGGAGTATTCTGCTTAATTCAGAAACTCTGTCCATCACCACCCCCTTTTCTGAATAATTTTGTCCACCATAAGCGTGGAAGGGTATACTCAGATGTGAGTCCCTTGCTTATTGCACCATCAGGATTCAAGCAAGCCGGGCCGAAGACGGCTGTAATGCCAGAAACCGGTCCCCGGAAGCTTGTTTCCTTCCCAGTATAAGAATTGGCTTGGTAGTTTGGTTTGCCCTGTTCCCATGATGCACTGGGACAGGGACAGACTCATTTGCATGTAGCCAGGTTCTGAGCTGGGATGGTGCAGTGAGCTAAAAAACGGTGATGGATCAAGCCCTGATCTGTTGACTGGGTAGGAGTATTCTGCTTAATTCAGAAACTCTGTCCATCACCACCCCCTTTTCTGAATCAATAATTGAGGGTTTGGCATTAAAATTTGGGCTCTTGTCCGGGTACAAGCTAAACTTAACTAAAACATAGATTTTATGTATTGGCGGCAATCCGCCTGGGGGTATATCTACTGTTGTGGAAGCCACCTACTTGGGAATCAAGCTATGCTCACCAATTAATAAGATTCCTGAGATAAATATGAATCCTGTATTAAATAAAGTAAAATCAACCCTAGAGCGAATAGATCATCTCCACTTATCTCTGCATGGGAGGTCGAATGTTGCCTAAATTTCTTTATATGTTTAGGAACATCCCGCTCGAATTTCCAGCAACCTGTTTTAACAGACTTGAGAATATTAGTTCTAGATTCTTGTGGGGTACAAAAGGCACAGAAGGGAGCACAAAAAGATGGTGCTGCCTAGAATTTGTGGGGGCTGGGGTATTCCGTATTTTTTGTTTTATTATTGGGCAACGGTTTTGCAATTTATCTCCCCTTTTGGTTGTCGGGGATAGGGTTAGGTCCTTACCTTGCCATACCCCTTCAATTTACGAGTTTGGGCTGGGTGAAGAGGTTAACAGTTGCTTGGTTAAAGTATTTAAAAAAAAAACAAATTTAAAATTCTGAGAGCCGCTTTTGCGGTGTGGAGGCGAGTCAAGCGGCATTTGGGTCTTTCGAATATTAATGCCTACACTCCTTTGGAAGCCGCCGGTGTTCTCCCTCTGATCTTTCGAGATCAAACTGTATATAGGTGGCGTCAGAAGGGAATTCATCGTTTGGGAGATCTTTGCCCGGATGGTGTACTTCCAGCTTTGCAGTAGGGGCTGAACGATATTCAGCAAGAATTTATATGAAATAATTCCTTTGTGCAATTCATATTTTATTACACGATTCGATTTCAATATTTTTCATCCACATATGTTTTCAATCACATATTACGATCCATTTTCAAACATTTCTTATAATTCCAATGCATTTCGGTGCCCCTTGCACCTTCATCAGGAAAAATCTAGAACATACAAATGAACATACTTAATACCAAATCTTCTGTGCCTCCCTGTGTAATTTAAAGCAAATTGTTTACGCGCGTGCTAATATGCTCTATAGCTATGCGTTCTGGCTCCCTAGAATTCTTCGTAAGCGGCTCTCCCACACTCGAAGGTTTAACACATAGACCATATACACTTAAACCTGTCTGCTGTTCTGAGGTTCTCTCGCCATAATCAAGCGGATTGCGTGAAGATTATTACCCTTCGAATCAAATGTGCCGCCTATTAGCTTGCCGTGTTGCTGCTGTTAACGCGCTTCATCTGTACGTGATTCGTCTTACCTCGCGAGTAGTTCTAACGCAGCGTCTTTTCTCCTCTGAATGCTAGTTGGGTTAGTGTTACAAAAACCGGTGCGAGCCGGGCATTTACGCTAAGCCCGTTACGCGCATGGGTGTTGGGAGTAGTTCTTTTTTTCTATAATCTAACTTTATTGGCTAGCGAGTGTCCGTCTCTGTGTGTTTAAATAAACGGTGTGATTCGCTCAACGCGTGCTGCAGCCAGTGTCCATATCACCAATGGGTATTAGTGGTATTATAAAAGCCAAGAATAACAAACAACATATTAAGTACAATTCAGTGCTGACAACCAGTCTGTTATAAGTAGCATAGAAATTCAACGCGATCATTGAGCCCATTTGGCTTGTGGCTATTCAGATGATAAATCCAGTAATTCTCACGCTTCAGTAAGTTCTTCTTGTTTAGTGGACCCTCTACTTTGGGAACTACTTCCAGGATGCAAGCTCGCAATTGATTGATATGCTGTCGTTTATCAAGAAAGTGTGTTGCCACTGTTGATTTAAGCGAGCTGGTTCTTATGTTGCTCTTGTGTTCTGTTAATCTTGTTTTAAACTTTCTTTCCGTATGTCCCACGTAAACTGACCCACACGGGCACTTCAACATGTATATTGAGTTTATTGTATAACATGTTGCATTCACCTTTATTGGAATTTTGTATACCTTCATGGGGTGGGAGATTGTATTGCCCTTCATTATGTTATGACAATTACTACAATTCATAAATGGTATGGTTCCTCTGAATGTGTTCATAACGGATGGTTCTTTTCTGTGTTTTAACATTTCTCCCAAATTCCGGCCCCTGGTATGGGCAAACAGTGGTTCCTTGTCAAATGCTCCTTTGAAATCCGCATCCAATTTTAGCATCTGCCAGTGTCGCTTTATAATCTTGATGAACTGGGGACTCACATTAGAAAATGTACTGACGCACGTGATTCTATTCTCTGCTGGTTTGTGTTTACCAATAAGTAGTTCTTCTCTTGGTTTCTGTAAAGCCCTCGTAAGCGCTGTTTTGATGATGGTAGCTGGATATCCCCTATCCAGAAATCTCCGCTCCATGAATTTCAGTTGTTTTTGGCATTCTTGTATTTCTGAGACCACTCTCCTGACCCTGAGAAACTGGGAGTAGGGCAAATGTATTTTGAGAGGTTGAGGATGGTGACTTTCATATTTCAGAAGATTGTTCCTGTCTGTTGACTTACGGTACAGATTCGTGCGGAATAGATTTTCCTCTCTGGTTATTTCCACATCAAGAAATTGAATGCTCTTATGATTGATTTGCCACGTGAAACTAAGTCGGTCATTTCTTTGGTTCAGTACTTCCAATTGAATAACTGAAGATTCAACATCACCTTTCCATACAATGAAAATGTCATCTATGAATCTTACATACATAAGGAGTTGTGTCGCCCATATTTGGTTGTGGTAAATGAATTGTTCCTCGAATGATGTAATGTACAGATTTGCATACGCCGGGGCTGCGCAATTGCCCATTGAAGTTCCACTTCGTTGGATAAACCATCTGTTGTTGTATGTAAAATAGCTGTTCATGAGGGTAAATTCCATAAGCTCCATCAAGAAGATTTGTAAATCCTGTGAGTACGTGCTGTTCAGTAAAGCATGTTTTATCGCTTCCAGTCCCTCTTTATGAGGTATCGACGTGTACAACGCCTCAACATCTATTGTTGCCATCACTATGTTCTCTCGAATGTCTCGCAGTGCCAAGGGTGAGAGGCCTAGGGATTAATAGGTCTGCTACACTTAGAAGTATTCAATTACACCCCTGGAGGGGAGTGATACCCTCGAGCACGCCCAAAAGACATAATTGAACTTTAGGCGGTGCACATCCCGATACTTGAAGTACTTCCAGCTTTTACAGAGCTACAAGCACAATACGGTTTGCGAAAACAGGATTTTTTTAAATACTTGCAAATTCGTAGCTTTTTGAATACGCTAGGTTCAAGCTTGGTCCCTCAATTCAGAAAATTCTCCCTAATAGATCAGTTGGGGAAAGGAACGCCCATAGGCTTTTTTTATACTGACTTGATAAAGGTATTACCAGATGATATAGAGCAATGCCAAGAGAAGTGAGCAAGGAAGTTAAATATAGAGGGAATCGATCTAAGTAACTCTATCTCCTTGGCAAAATAAGTTCTGTTGACAGGTAGGATGCGCGCACAACACTACATGGCTATTTATGCCATGTACTACACCCCTGGTAAAATTTCTAAATGGGACACAGGAGCCGTAACTAAATGTAATAGGTGCAGCGCTTTTGCTGCAGATGCCGTGCATATGTTCTATATGTGCCCTACATTCGGCGGATTTATTTTTGGCTAATGAACGTTTTCTTGCTTTGATAATTGGATCACCAGTGTGCATTACTGGGGAATTGGTGCTGACAGGGGTTAAGTCAGTCTATGATCCACTAATAAGATCTAAGGCAACAATGTCTTTTGTGTTTATATGTATGGCGATCTTGCGCGCTTGTATTACGAAGGACTGGATCTCGCCTGACCCTCCGTCATTTACTTGCTGGCGGGCAAGACTGCTGGCGATGTATAATCTTGAAGTAGCTATTTATAAGACCAAGGGGAATAGGACGAGCGCATTTGGGGCAAGGATTTGGGCTCCTGTAGCTGACTAGATTAACGACACATTGATTTAATTGCTATGGAGTGCTTTCTTTGTTTTAAGATGCTTTATTTTTGTTTTTGTTTTTTCCTAATTCTTAGTGTTTCTGTGTCTGTTCTTGAATGTTTTTGCCGCCTCAAATGTTAATGTATCGGTGCTGATTTGCTTCTGACCCCCACTTATATTTTCATGTAAGTGTTGAAGAATCAGTATTCCTTACATAAAAGGGGAAAAAACAAATAATTTTTTTTTTTTTTTAAAGTCTGCAAATATTTTGAAAGAAATTATGAGAACTAAAATGCCACTACTCCAAACTGAAGTGTGAAGGAAAGAATATTTTAGAATGGTCAATATGAATCAAATTTATTTTTCTTTTTTTCTTTTTATTGAGTGAGAAAACAGAGACAGTACCAAACAATTCCAATTCCAATTACCTTCGAAGTATCTCACACATACTTCCATTTTTCACCCTGTGCCTCGACCGCCCCCTCCCCATCCCTGATCCAACAGACAATTTCCTGATGTTTTTTTTTCCAAATTATACTTTTAACTAGTCGTTTATCCGGAGTCATTCGGGATGTATGACGTTACAACGCATACTTTTACTCCGCATACCATTACAACGCGGTATTTACAACGCATACCGTTACAACGCATAGCGCTTTGGGGTGCTGGATAGTGGTAAGTATAATTTACTATTCTAACTCCAGTCCCCGTGGACCCTAGGGAAGGTGTTGGATAGTAAATTAAACTTACCTCTTATCCTAGAGCGCCCCCCAGCGCAATGCGTTGTAATGGTATGCGTTGTAATGCCTGCGTTGTAGTGGTAGTGCGGAGTAAAAATTGCGTTGTAACAGGTGCATACCGCATTCGTTTGTCCTTATCCAGTCCTATATTTCACCAAGTAAAATCTTTTTCTTTTCCTTTTTCCCCTTTCCTCTGGTTCTATTGATCTTATGACAATTTCATAGCATAATTTTCAAGTTTATCATGTCCATATCAAGGCACATTATTCTCGTACATATTTTTAAACAAGCCAGGATTTGTCATATTCCCACGGCAAGAATCTTGAAGTACATAGATAATCAAGCCTCAACAAGGTGCCTATGCATAGATATTCGTCGCCTAAGTGCCCTGTATAGACCCACTTCTTGGTTTAAAGTACAGATGCATTTGTTTTACATTACGCGTTACACACATTATATGTTAATCCACGATATTCGATAGAGTTAGCAACCCAAAATGCATACATGAGCTAACATTAATCAAAAATGTCAATGCATACATATTCGTCCCCTAGGCAGCATACACAGCCCCCATTCCTAGTATAGAGTGCAAATGCATACATTATACTCTTATATATACATTATCCATGCCATCTGTAAGAAATTGCAGTTTAGTTGATAAAGTGCAAAGTGCCGGATTTGAGAAGGTACGTACGAAGAGTAACTATCAAAACATTTCCTTGTCTAGCCCAGGTTTAACACTCCACTTCGGCCCGTATTTTTGAGCATACCATCTCCCAAAGTCCAAGTGCAGCATTACATTGGTTTCTAGCAGCCACGTTATTAAAGTACAAGGGGGGTTTGGGGGGCAGCCGAGCCGCGAGGTCTGCCCCCCGGGCAGATTTGGGAGGGGGAGTGGGGGAGAACAAGCGAGCGGCCATTTTGCCGCGTTGGGCTTGCTGGGGATAGCCCAAAAGCAGCCCAAAAGGGAATTTGTAGCCCAGATGATAAATAGCGACCCCGAGTGGTCCCAGCCACCATTTTAGGTACTGAGACCTGGTGGCTGGGAACGTTTCAGTCAGGAGCTTTTTGTCCCCGCCCACCCTCCCTGGGTTTTGGCTTTGGTTTTTGGTTTTGTGCTGGGAAGGTTTTAGGCCAGGAAGGGTTTTTTGTGTCAGGTGGCTGGGTTGGGACAGGTGCACAGGGGGTGGTTATATGTAAGTTGTCACTTGGAACAGGTGCTGGCGGAGTTGTTTTTGATGTTGGCCAAGTTTGGCTGGAGTTCGGTACTTTCTCGTGAAGTTTGGGGAGTTGGGAAACGGGAGCGGGGAAAGCGTAACCAGTTTGGGAGTTGACATTAGAGGGTAAATAGTTACAGTTGCAAGAAGGCAAATAGGACTGTAGGTCTTGGGAGGTTTTGGAGTTAGGAGGTAGGGGATAAAATTGGATAGTATTATGATGTAATTGAGTTATATGTTTGTATATTGCAGGGTAGGGGATTTTATCATGTGGGGATCGTAGGGGTGGGGGGAGTAAAACAAAAAGGGGTCAGGTAACTCGATGTTTAGACAGGTTTTAGTTTTGTAAGGCAGTTTGCCAGTTTAATAAATGTGATGTGCACTTTTACACACACAAAATGGTAGTTGGTGTGCTTGCCCCCCTTTTTCCCTCCCAATCAAGTGCATATAAGGAAGCTCTACTGGCTTTTAGCTATCTCAGCCACATTTAAATTATCCGGATCGCCCGCTATTCTAAGTTTGATTATTTAAGCGTACCATCTCCTAAACTGCGAGTGCAGCATTACATTAGATTATAGCAGCCATGTTGTAAAAGTGCAAAATTTCAATAAGGTGCATATATGAAATCTCTACAGGCCTTTTAACTACCTTTTCCCTAGTTCAGTCATGACAAGCTTATTCCTCCACTTGATCCCTCCAAATAGAGAAATGTTTCCAGATTTTCCCTCCTTTCTTTTTAGCCTTATACCACCTTCGGTCATGTATAGCTTTCTCAAGACTGTGTGTCAATAAACGAGCTAGCCTCTGATGAAAAGTTGGCGGGTTAGCATCTAGCCATGCCGATGCTATAACAATTCTGTAAACCGCCATAGATATATAAATTAAGACCCCACCTTCGTCTATACCCAAGTTATTTATTCCACGCATTATTACCTGTGGGGTAACTTTCACCTGTACCCGTTGCTTTCCCTGCAGGTAAATCTCTATTTCCCTAATGAGCGGGATGAGGTCACTGCAGGTAGTGAACATGTGCATCAGATCTGCTTTATTTAATGCCCACCTTGGACAAGATGTACCTTTCCCCTCTTCCTATTTGGCGATCCGGTATACGGTTTTGTAAAATTGTGCCTGGAGATTAGCAGGCATTAAAATCCCTAGGGTATTAAAAAATACTTCTTGAAAACCACCATCTGTTATTCCCAACATCTCTTGCCACTTTGTTGAACATTTTCCCAGATCATCTTTCATATAATTATTTAATAATGCATATAGTTGTCTAATCTTTGGTACCTCAGGTCGTCTTAATCTCTCCACTAGTTCGCAACTTTCATATTTCTCTGTACCTCCTCCCTTTTTAAACAGAAAATTCCTCACTTGTAAATATTTTAAAAAGTCCCTATTAGATACATCAAATTCCTCTTTTACCTTTTCAAATGACATTAAACCTCCTGATGTGAAGAGACATCCGACCTGCGTTATACCAGAGTTTATCTACTTTTGAAAGTAGTGATCATTAAAAATACCTGCTAGCTCTGTATTCTGTACAAATGGTGTATAATAGTTTATTTTTCGCTAGCCTGACCACACGTCGTACCGATGGCCATACCCTAAAGGCCACGAGAAGTGTATTAAATCATACTCTTTTGTAGTACCCATAATTAAGCAGGCGCCATAGGCACCCTCTTGTATCATGACCGTTCACTTGTGCATATGGATAGCTGCCACTTGTAGTTTCAATTCCAGGAGTCGCATTCAACAAAGGTATATAGTTTTTGATGGAGGCTGACCACCAATATAATCTAAGGTTGGGTAAGGCCAGACCACTGCGCTCCTTAGGTAAGTATAAAAATGTAATCTCTCTTCTAGGTCTAGAATAGGCCCATATAAACTGTGCAAAAATGCTATCACATTTTTTAAACCAGAAATTCATAAAAATCAGGGGAATTGCTCTTAAAAATACAAGACCTTGGGAAAACAGATCATCTTAATTATATTTACTCTTCCAATCAGTGTAAGATGCCGGTTACCCACTCTCTTAAGTGCTCTTTTCACTTCAGCAGCGCATGGTTCCAGATTTTCCTTAACTATCTCATCAATCTCAGCATCTATCACCACTCCCAAATATGTCGTTTTTTTACAGCTCTTTTATCCACACTAGGTGTAAATTCGTTGACAACTATTTGGGTTTTATCCCTGTTCAGAAAATAACCGGACACTGAGCCAAACCTTTGGGCCCTTATTGTCAATTGCACGCATTGCCGCCTCAGATTGTGTGGTGACTAATGCGACGTCGTCAGCATATGCTAACACCTTTTCTATGGGCCATGTATCAAATAACGGAGGGATATTCGGTGAATACTCTACATATTTCAGAAAGGGATCATTGTAGATGGCTAACAATAACGGGGAACAAGGGAACCCCTTCCTCGTGCCTCTCATTATTTTGAATGCCTCAGTCAGTCCCACGTTAACCCACACTCTAGCCTCTGGCCCTTTATACAAGGCTTTCACTGCACAAATAAACTGTTTGTCAAAACCTTTCCAATGCATAGTGGCCCACAGGAATTGCCAGGAGACCCTATCAAAAGCCTTCTCGACATCTAAAAAGATCGCAGTCATAGGGTCTCATACCACCTGTTTCAACTCAAACAGTGTGATGATCTTCCTGACGTGCTCTATGGTACTTCTACCAGGAACAAAGCCTTGTTGGCTCTGGGACACGATCTTCTGAATCACTAATGCCAAGCTAGAGTTTTAGAATAAACTTTCACATCCCTGTTAATAAGAGTGATTAGCCGATAAGACCCTAACTCATCCACAGGTATATTTTTGGGGGGGAAATTATGATCTTTTCCATTGCCCAAGATGCTGGTGGATCCGCCCCCTCTATTGTTTGTAAAAAAAAGAATCTTCATAATGTCCTTCAGTTGTTCTTGAAAAACCTTATAAAATTCTAAGGGGATCAAATCTGGTCTTGTTGCTTTCCCCTTTGGTAAGCTGGCAAGAACATTTTCTATTTCCTCCCATTCAAGTGTTTGATCTAGCTGATCCCTCTCTTCCCCTGTTAAGAGAACTTCAGCAGGTTGGCTCAGATATTTCCTTATCCACTATTCACTCCATGCTCCCCCCGGTCTTCTGTATAGAGAGTTTGATAACATTTACAAAACGCATTTCAGATTTCACCTAATTCAGTTCTCTATCCCACCACGGGGTCCCCCCTTTCGCTATATTCGTACATATCCTCTCGGTGCACTATTGCCTTATCCAGTGCTTTTTTCAGCAATTTCTCCCCTTTCAGGGTTTTGCTTCTTGCTACCCCTAGGCAGGCAGTTACTATGTCTTCCTTCTGCTGTATGGCCTTAATTAAATTACACTCAGCTTGGGCCAACCCACTTTGCTAGGTCTGAAGTTCCACTCTCTCAGTTTTATTTTTCCTTATTGCAAATTGCAGTGTTTCCTCTTGTATCCCCACTTTTAGTGTGTCCCATACAATGCACAGGAATGCAGATTCAAGGCTCCTATCCAGAAACTCTGGAATCCACTTCTTCATATACTCCACATATACCTCATCCACTAGTAATGCTCTTTCGAATGTCCATGTAGAGCAGGGTTTCACATGGTCCCCCTTTCCCTGTATCTCAAGTACTAATGGACTGTGGTCTGAGAGATATCTAGGAGCTTTATAAATTAAACTTCTCTGTCTTATCATGTGCGAAACAAAAAAATAACCTAATCTCACATGCTTCTGGTGGGGTACAGATTAGTATGTGTACCCATGATCTTGCAACCTTAATTCCCCAGATGTCACACAGACCGTCATCTTGACACATATTACATAAAGCCTGGTAGACTTAGGGTTTCTTGCTAGTATATGGTTCCCCCAGCTTCCAACCACTAAGAAGATTGATGTCAAAATCTCCATCTACCGCGATTGGCAAATCCCAATGCGCCAATTCGTTCAATACCCACCCCAATAAGGCAGGGTTGTCGATATTACTATCATAAAGGGTGCATAGCGTAAAATTAAAAGAGCCAGGGGAACTACAACTAGCAATAACCCACCGCCCAGCTGTGTCAACCTTCACTGAAGAGAAGAGAATAACTTTGTTAATGGCCAGAATTGCAACCCCCAAGTATGTGCACCCTGCTATGTTGCACCTATTACACTGTACTATAGGAGTTTCAAAATATCTTTCTGATTCCCCTGCACATGAGTCTCTTGGAGACATATTATATCAGCGTGTAACAATCTCAGCCCTTGAGAAACCATTTGTCTCTTTTTAGCATCATTCAGAACACATATGTTTATCAATCCAATCCTCAGTTTACTCATCTTTAAGATTTATATCGATACCCCACACTAAGGACTTGTTCATTTCCTTCTTACCCCTTTCAGTGTCCGCAAGCGACTTCCCAAATTGATGTGCCCATTCTCCATCACAGTTAGCTCCTCCATCTCCCTCCCCCTGACTCCCCAGGCTCCCCTCCCCTCCCCTCCAACACCTAGACAATCAGGCAAAGCCTAAATGATGTGCGTCTGATGAACTGCTCTGCCGTCCCCGTGCTGTCCCAAAACCAAAAACATTACAGCGACCTTTCATTTCTCCCTTTCTGGCAGAGCCTCAGAGACCTACTGGCCCTCACAACTTTGGGCTTTCCAAACCTTTTTCCAGCGTGGTTATCTCATTTAAATACCCCTGCGCTAAAATCTCTGATGCAAACATACGAGAGGTTCCTTTATATTTCACTTTCAGCCTGGCTGGGTTCTGTAGAAACACCACTACCCCTGCTTTTTTTAAATGCTGTTATCAATTGTCTTAATCTCCAGTGCTGTTCAACCATTGCATAGGCACAGTCCGGCTTAACAAAGAAGGAAACCCCATCATGCGACTTTGGCGAGTTAGGTTGGGCTTGGTAATACACCAGTTGGCGCAGTAGGAAATTACCAAAGAACACTAAGAAAGCCCTTTGTCGGTCTTGAGGCTGCTTCCTCATCGTTAGGGGTACCCGGTGGGCTCTTTGGATCTTGTTGTTCCAGTCCAATTTCACTTGCTCCAGGAAGATATTTTCAGCAAGTTCACAATATACAACCTCGGGTTACTACCTTCCACCCCCTCTGGTACCCCCAGAAAGCGCAGGTTATTTGTTCGCTGTCCATATTCCTGCTCCTTAAGCTTGAGCATGACACCCAGCAGAGTTCCCAGCTGCACCGTGTTCTGTTCCTTCAGCGCCTCAACTTCTGCTTCAAGGGTCTCAGTCCATGTTTCCACCATCGTCAGCCTTTCTGCAAAGTCCCCGCATTTCTAATTTATTTTTCAAATCCCAGCTTGTACCTTCATGCTAGCAATTCTGGCCCTGTGCCCATCCGCTCTTACTTCCTCCTCCATTTGCTGAATGGAGCATAATATCTTAGATAATGATGGTTCTTTAGCTTGTGTCCCCGGTTCTGCCGTCTCATTTGAGCCTTCCCTCACCTCTTCCTCCTGGGCAGGCCGCTTGTCCGAGTAATCCCATTTCAGTTGTCTCCCCACTTGCCATCTCTGGCTTTCTTTCCTTTTCGATCCCCTGTACTCTTCTTCCTCTGGGTTACTTGTAGATGGTCCCCTGACAAGGAGTCATCTGTTTCCAGGCCACACCTCACTGCTAGTCGTATAGATGTCATCTTTCCCTGAGGGATCAAACTCATCGGCTAGGGAGAAACATTTCTCCCCTATACCGTCAGACAAAAGTTCTCCTCTATTCTGCTGCCCCACTTTCACCATGTCACTTTTTGTCAAGCTTTAGATTTTCCCCTTTTAATTTGCGCAATTTTGGGGCAATGTTTCGCTCACCGGGAGGGTTAATGTCTTGTCTCCTTTTTCATCGGTTATTGTTTGGTCGTCGAGGTGGTCTTTCTTTCCTCCTCTCCCCCTTATCGCCTTCTAGCTCATCTGGGCCAGGGGGCAGACTTCCTTAGGGTATGTCAGCTTTTGCAATTATCTGACCTGATTCCTCAGTACTCGTCTCCCCACAATACACCCTTTTTCTGCCTTGAGTGTAATATGAGCTTGAATAGGTGTTACTAGCAGCCTCAGTGGCAGACAGGTTACCGAACATCATGGTGAGACTGAGTTGCGCTGTGTTGTCCTCCGTCTGCTGACCTGGTCGCCGGTGCTCCCTTTTGCACCATTCAGGCAAGCAGGCATTAGCGGTATGGGGCCACTCCCCGATAGAACCGAAAGCACAAGCACGGACTTTAATCGCCTTGCCGCCCCTCGATGTCATGATTCCAATAACTCCTCTCGTTGCATGAACACGTTTCCGTTAATCGTATCACTATTAGCAACAGCAGGAGAAGGGCATCCACGACCTCGCTCACAGGGTCCAACCTCAGGCTTAACAGACCAGCCAGTTGCTGACCATCGCTTCGATCCATTCAGGGAGGACCACGGGCTCCGCGCAGCTAATCACACGCCCTCTTGCCCCCAGTTGAAAGGATTTCACACAAATCAAAATTCGTAGGAACATTTTTTGTGATGCACACCAAGGTAAATCCACTCTCATTTTATATTGCTGCATTTAAAATATTTGATTTTTTACTGGACGTTTATTTAACTGGAGATAATGGTGTTCTGATAAACTATTGTCAGAAAAATAGTTTATACACAAATATTGTGTATTAAATATTGTGATGTCAAAAACATTTTGACTCAGAATATAATAGGCAAGAATATGCTATCTTAAAATATTTTTAATACATTTAAAAATATTGTTCTGTATTTTAGCTTTGTATTTTATATTGTTTTAAGTGAATTTTGTGTACTTTTTGGTATTGTATATTGTATTTGTTTTCAATTTTTTTGTATATTTTGCTATAATCATTTCTGGAGTGGGATGTTGGGTTTATAGAAGTATGGGACTGGGGGGTAATAAAAATTGTATTTTTTAAAAGTTTGCTATGTTTGAAATTGTTGCGTTAAATGTTTTTTTATTTTATTTTATGTTTTTGAAATATTTTTATTGTCTTTTCCTTTACATGGAACATACAGATAAAAAACATACAAAAATGACTGGCTGTTGGTCTCTTTTGCTTATTTTGGCACATACAAAAACAAGTCCTGAGCAAATTGTTTGTGTCTGTAGGGCTTTTGGTTACAGAGCCCTCTTGGTTGGACATATCTGTGTCTACTTTGTGTTGGGCTTGATACTCTTCGTTATGTGCTGGTTCTTAAACAAATAACATGGAAACATAAAACATATAGTTGTTGTCTGCTGGTTGGAGATCGGCCTGAGGTACTGTACTTTGTTTTAGGTGCAAGTGCGAGAGTGGGTGGTGTCTATGGTGGTTTGAAAGGGTCTAGGGCGATGTCTAGTGAGGACCACATCTCTCTGTTTGGTTTTCTCCACGGAGTGTATTTTAGAACTGCGCTATCTGCTCCTCTCAAGAATGATATCCAGTTTAGCCACCCCTTAAATGTGGACTTGAAGGTATCTTTCCAGTTGGCTAGTACTATTTTCGTGGCGCTCGTTAGGAGGAAGTCTAAGAGGTTTCTGTCCTGTTGTGTACTGATGTCGGTATTCATGTGTGCTGTTGTCAGAGTGCAGAACTCTTTCTTTAGGGTGCAGTATAGTGTCTGGTTTGTGAATTCGAACACTTTGTCCCAGAACTTTTTTACCTTGTTGCGCTGGAAAATTAGATGCTCAAGGTCTCCTGTGACGATGTTGCAGTTCCAGCACAGGCTGTTATCTCTTAGGCCTAGTTTCGCTAGTTTAGAAGGGGTCCAGTATGCCTGGTGTAGTAGCCAGAATTTTGTTTGTGCTAGTGCTGGAGATATAATGTTCTTCGTGGGGGATGACCACATATTGGCTGCTTCCATCTCTGTTAGGTTCCTGCCTATCTGAGATTCCCAATACTGTTTTTTTTTTTCATTGAGTTTCGAGGAGGTGGGGCGTAGGAGTTTATACAGGTGTGATACATGGTGACCTATCTTGTTCAGATTTTCCATAAGTTGGAAAATTTAGGGCGTTTGGCAGTTAAGGTTCGCTTTTGTGATCGCTGTTTTGATGGCCAGGAAGTTGTAAAGCTCCACTTCAGGCATATTAAACCTGCTCTTTATGATGTTGAAGGTGAGCGGTGCGCTCTCCTCCTCTAAATGAGCCAGGTGTGAGAAGCCAAGATTCATCCATGTATCTATATCTAGTGGTTTGCTTTTGTATTTTATCTTGGGGTTTGCACATAGAGCTACCCATTTCGAATTTCTGATGCTTACTTCTAGTTTCTGATCTACCTTGAGGAGTGCCATTTTTGTTATTTTGAGCACAGGGTTATTCTTTAGTGTTTGTTTATTGGCTGTTAGTAGAGTTAGGGGTCTACATTGTTGAGAATGGCTTTCTCTATGTCTAGCCATGTTGGTGTATATGTCTGGTTTTGTGTTACCCAGTGCAGACCCTGCCTGGCAATACAGGCAGTTTGGAACGTCCTCAGGTCTGCAACATTGAGGCCTCCTAGTTGTTTCCTCAGTCTCAGTTTTTGTAGAGCTAGTCTGGGTTTTTTGTCCCTCCAGATGAATTTGTAAGAGCCTGGTCTATTTTCTTGTGGAAGTCATCTGTTAGTGCTGAGGGGAGCATGCTGGCTAGGTAGTTGACTATTGGATTTACCATCATTTTGACTGTCTCTACTCTTCCCCACCAGGTGATGAATTTAGGCGACCGTTTTTCCAGCAGGCCTTTTATCTTTTTCAATGTGCAGTCCTCATTTTGTTCAAGCGTGCTTCGTAGGTTTCTCCCAAAAATGATTCCTAGGTATTTTATCGATTGCGTTTGCCAAGTCAGCCCAGAGTCTTCTAGAACCTCTCTAGTTGTGTGTATGTTCATGGGAATGCACTCTGATTTGTCTTTATTTAATTTGTACCCTGAGTGGGAGGCGTATGAGTCTATGGTGCGCATGAGCGCAGGTATTGATTGTGTTGGGTTTTCTGTGATGAACAGCAGATCATCAGCGTAGGCCGCTAGTTTGGCCGTCGTTTTGTTGATGGAGATGCCTGCAATATTCTTATTGGTAATGATATCTTTGATCAGTGGTTCTAGGGCCAGTAGGAACAGCAGTGGGGATAGTGGCCAGCCTTGTTTTGTTCCTCTCTGGAGATCAAAAGATGCTGAGGTGGTGCCGTTGATGGCTATCTGCGTTTTTGGGTTTTTGTACAGGGCCATAACCTTCTTGGCGTAGGTCTCCCCTAGATTGTATGCCTGTAGGCATTCTTCTAAGAAGTTCCAGGACACCCTGTCAAAGGCTTTTTCAGTGTCTAGTGTGATTGTGACTGCTGGGGTGTGTGTGTTTGAGCATTGTTCTATGACTTGGCAGAGGAGTCTGGTGTTATCGCTAGACATCGTGCCTTTCATGTACCCTACTTGTGTGTTTCCTATTAGTTCTGGGAGCACTCTGTTTAGCCTAGTTGCTAGTATTTTGGCATATATTTTGCAGTATAAGTTGATAAGTGATATAGGACGGTAGTATCTTGGCAATTGTGGGTCTTTACCCTCCTTTGGAAGGACTATGATGCTGGCTTGTGCCATTGTGGCCGTTACTTCCCCTAAATCCCTGCAATGGTTGAAAGCTTTTGTTAGTGTCGGTACAATTTGATCTTGGAAGGATTTGTAGAACTGTGCTGTGTAACCGTCTGGTCCAGGGGCCTTGTTGTCTTTTAGGGATTTTATGGCCGTTTTGATCTCTAGGGTTTTGAAGTCTTGGCCTAAAGCTTTCGCTTCTTCAGCCGTTATTTTCGGTAGCTTTAGCCCCTCTAAGTAGGGTTTCGTTCCTTTAGTGTATAGCCCTAATCTTTGTTATAGAGTTCCTCATAGAATTCTTTGAAGGTGTGTACTATATCACTGTGTCTGGTGTGTGTTTTGTTTGAGGTATCTGTGATTGCTGTGATGCTGTGCTGCCTTTGTTTGCGTTTGAGATAAGATGCTAGTGATTTCCCTGCTTTGTTTGCTTCACAGAGGTTGATTTCTTTGTATTTCCTTATCCAAATACTCGCTCGCTCGCTGAGTATTTTATTGAATTCGTATTTCTTTTTTGTGAGTTGTGTCAGTGTACTTTGATTTGCGGTGTCCCTGATGTATCGAGTCTCTAGATTTTTTATGTCTTTTTCAAGCTGCGCAAGTTGGGCTCTCGCCTCTCTGTCTCTTCTCGCCTTTATTTCTATTAGTACCCATCTTTCTGTTGCTTTGAGTGCCTCCAACACAATGCCGGGGGTTGTGTCTTGTGCTCCGTTGTCTGTGATGTTGTCTGCGATGGCTTTCTGAATTTTGACTCTGTCTTCTTGTTTGGCTAAGGTTGTAGGATTGAGTCGCCATCTGCGGGTTAGATGTTCATTATGTCTCCCTGCCAGGTGTAGGCTGATACATGCGTGATCTGATATTGTTCTGGCCGCTATGTCTGTGTGTTCGGTTAGGTGAGTGTGGGTACCGGAGATGAGAATGTAGTCTATTCTGCTGTAGGAGTTGTGTGGGTGCGAGTAGAAAGTGTAGTCTCTGGTGTCGGGGTGCTGTAGACGCAATGGGTCTGCTATGTCCAATTTGTTGCAAAGGTTAATTAGCGTCTTGTGGGAAGTCGGGGTGCTGTTTTTGATTTGGCCTGTCTGTCTAGTGTCTGGTCTAGTGCCATTTTGAAATCACCCGCAACTACCATCATGTTATTTGGGGGGCTGGATTCTAGCTCTTTCGTCACCTTCTCCCAGAATGGAGTGTCATCTGTGTTGGGTGCATAGATGTTGGCTATCAGTATTGTCTCCTCTCTTCTTTTCAGCTGTGTGATCAGTAGTCTACCTTCCTTGTCATGCTGCACATTTTCGATGGTTATGTTAGATCTGCTACTGATCACGGTTACCACTCCTCCTTTTTCCCAACTGCTGGTGAACATGCTGCCTGGCCTATCCATCTTGCTCTGATTTTGTCTGCCTCTTCTAGGGATAGTTTTGTTTCTTGTAGTAGGATTATGTCTCCCTTTGTTTTGGGTAGGTAGTCTAAGGTTTTCTTTCTCTTAACTGGGTCGTTGAGACCTTTGACGTTAAGTGAGATGATCATGAGGTCTGCTAATAGTGTACTACTACTTGTTCTTGTCATTGTTGGCTGCTTCTGGGGCTAAGTACACTTTGGCCTCTGACGGCCCTTCCATCTTTGCCGTGCTCCCTTCCTTTGGAGAGTGTTGCCTCGGTGCCGAGGCCGATCTGTGTGATTTGCTGGTGGCCTCGCTAATGAAGACCTGGACAGGACGAACACGACAAACTTGACCTACTTGACAAACATGACATACAGGACGAAAAAACCTACTCCCTGCTACTGCACACCACCCCATTCTCCCTCCCTCCCACCCACCTTTTTTCCAGTCCTTCCTCATGCTCTGGGCGTGCAACAGCAAGATCCCTCTCCTCCCGCCTTGACCCCGGGGAGGTGAGACCTTCAATTTGTCCTGAACAAATTATTTTCTACTTTAACGGATATATATAGAATGTCTGGGTCATCCGTGCTGGTCCCTGAGGTAGATTATCATCATCCTGCTGTGCATGAGGCTGTTCTTATAGTCACTGTGAGTCCATAATGCTCTACCTTCTCTTCGGCTGCACTTCTTCTGTATCGCCGTTGTGTATTGCTTGCAGCCCGGTTCTTTGGTTTCTACTTTTGGGTTACTGAGAGGTAGATTTGTTGTAGTGTCTAAGTTTGTAGATATATAGTCTTTTTCGGTATGTCTTGCGAGGTAGAGTTGTGTTTATCAAGGGCTTCTCTAGAAATTTTGTTCAGCTGTGATTCTTTTTGCTTGTAAATCTTCTTCTTTATTTATTGGTAAGTGCTTAGCCTCTGTCCGTTGCTGTTCCTGGTGATGCGCTCCTTTTTGCCGTCGGCATCGAGTCCTCTATTTCGTGCGTTGGTGGCCCCTGTAGGTACCTTGCGAGTTCTGCAGGGTATTTAAAAATCATGGCAATTCCTTTGTTGTTTATCCTGAATTTTGCCAGGCCTGGGAATGAGAAGGTGATGTTTTCTTTCCTTAGTTTGTCCCTTTGGGCTGGGAACCCTTTTCTGATATCTACTGTCGGCTTTGAGTAATCCTGCGTCAGGATGATTCTGTGGCCGTTCGATATTAGGTTGGGATTCTTTCTTGCTACGCTGAAGATGGCGTCGGTTTGATGAGAGCGTAGCGGTTTGCATATTATCGGTCTGGGGTTAGTTCTTCCCGCTTGTCTGCTTGCAGGAACTCTGTATGCCTTATCCAACTCAAAGGGGCCTTCGAACTTCAAGTTTGTTAGTTTTGGGATGAGGTTTTGTATGAGTGAAACGCACGATCCCGCTTTGTCCTCCTCTCCTTCTGGTATCCTCAGAATTCTTATGTTGCCCTTTCTACTACGGTCTTCGAATTCTGCTGCCTGTCTTCGGAGCTCTGTGGTTGCTTTGGCGATATTGCCTATGGCTTTGCCCGTTAGTTGTGAACGATCCTCGATGTCATTGACTCTTTGCTCTATTACTTCCACTTTGTTGTTTGTTGCGTGGATATCCGCTCTAAATCATGCTAGCTCCAGTTCTATTTTGTCAGTTGTTTTATTGGTTGATTTGGCAAGTTCGTAGACATCTGCCAGCTTCCTGAGGATACTGTCTAGTGTGCTGTTTATGTCCGTTTTTTGTTTGATTGGTGATTCGTTAATGCCCTCTAGTCTATTTTTCTTTAGTTGTTGTGTCGCCTTACTGTCACCGCCTGCCATGTTGTTGGGGTTCGCTTGTTGCAGTGGCTGCGCTTTATTTGTGCTTCTTTTTTTGGCCCTGAGGCTGCGGTTGGTGTTGCTTTGTTGTTGCATTTTTGCGCCTTCTAGCCAGTCCCCTTTGTTAGAACACTTTTGCCTCTGTTAGCTCTCAGTTGCTGTCTGCTGCTCGTGCTTGACTTTTACTGTGCTATCGCTCTGCTACCGAGATGGCTTCGCCTTATTTGTGTTTCGTTTTCGACCCTGAGGCTGCGGTTGGTGTTGCTCTGGTGTTGCGCTTTTGCGCCTTCTAGCAAGTCCCCTCTGTTAACTCACATTTGCCTCCGCTAGCTCTCAGCTGCTGTCTACTGCTCATGCTCGTCTCTTGCAGTGCATGTGATGTTCCCCTCCCGCAGGCCTTGTTGTTGTGAGTTTTGTTTCGTTACAAAATGGCCATGCCCGTGTGGAGTTTCGGTTTCGGTTTGAGGGACACGCGCCTGAGCACACGGCTTTATACTCTTTGTTTTGCCCCCTGTTGGTGATCTTTTGATTGATTATCTGGCTCTTGTGCTAAGCGGAAAGCGCGCACTGACCTTGGGCGCCTTGAGTGCCTGTGAAGTTCTTTTGTTGCGACAAATGCGCCTTTTAGCAAGACCCCTATGTTAGGTCAATTTTGCCTCCGTTAGCTCTCCGTTGCTGTTTTCTGCTCGTGCTCGTCTCTTGCAGTGCTTGTGATGTTCCCCTCCCAGAGGACTCGTTTGTCGTGAGGTTCGTTTTATTCCAAAATGGCCACGCCCATGGGGAGTTTCGGTTTCTGCTTCAGGCAAACACACCAGAGTTAACGGTTTTGATCTCTGTTTGCTTTGTCCCTTATTAGTGATTTGGCGCATTGTCTGGCTCTTCTGCCGATCGGATTGGAAAGCGCGCACTAACCTTGGGCGCCTTGGGTGCCTTTGAAGTTCTTTCGCTGCGATCGGCTCTCATTCTTATCTGTGCGTCCGCGCCATTTTGGGTGCTCTCCTGCCGGTTCTGATGCCGGTATCCGCGAAAGTGTTAGCCTGCGCTTGTTTCCTCCTCAGCACGCTGTGGCGGACCTGTATTATTCCGACATCTGTTGCTCCGTAAATTAGTTCGAAATGGCCTTGATTCTGGCTGTTATTTGGCTTTTGGTCCCGGAGTCAGGCGGAGCTTCGGACTTAGGCTGCTTCTCCCCTTGCCATCCAAGCCATGCCCTCCTTAAATGTAATTTTAAAAAACAAATTATAAGGCATTCTTTTTAAGGATATTATATACATCAGTTTCAATGTATTGTATAATTATGTATGATAGAAATGTTTATATGGAACATTAAAAAAATGTTTTAATATTGTTATTTTAAACAATTTATAGTAATCGTATGTTTGCTTATGATTTGGTCAACTTTTTTGTTCCTTGATAAGTTAATTATTTTATATTAATTTAAATAATTTAATTTATTGAATTTAAATACATTTATTGGTTTATATTTAAGCTGTGTTTGTAATGCTTTCAAAGTTGAAAATCTATTATATGTATTTATGTTTAAATAATGTTTTTATACTATATTTTAATTATTAGAGTTAATAATTGTAAATTTATAGTAAATCCGACTTATTCATTTTAGTATTTTGGTAGTTATCCCAATTGAAGTTTTTAATTTTGTCCTCTTTTTTGGTATACTTAAAATATATTTCTGTAATATATACTTCATCATCATCATAATCTTTATTCAGCAGTTACTGTCATAAAAGTACATATGTAAATACAGTTCACATAAAAACACTAAAACAATAAAATCAATAAGAATCCTGAAAACCGTATTGAAATCATTGGATCATTGCACGTGTAACAACTCATAAAATCATCACCAATCACAATCTTTCTCAGTATGTCCAGAGCCATTGACTTATAATCTTGAGTTCCGTTAGCACCACATTAGGAAGAGTCAATAAATTAGAGGTTTGAGCTGAAAACTTGTTCAAGTTGCATTACTACCAATATTATACAGTACAGTAGGGATCTCAGTACCCAACACTACTATGTCTGATGCTCCATATCCTCATTAGAAAATGAGACAAAGCAAACACAGTTGAGGGTGTTTTTCAGATCTGAACACACTGGAGACAACTTTATAATTCCCGATACCCATACTCCAAGTAAGGGCTGGTCAGAATTAGGTCACTGCCATGGGGCCTCCAGTTGGCAGTGAAAGTGAGCAATGTTAAAGTCTCAAGACAAAATTTGATTTACAAGGTTTTTGCCAGGGGGGTTCAATGGAATCCATGCACTCTTCCATACAGAAGTTATCCTTGAATTCCAGAAAGGCTAGAGCCAAATTACCCGGACTCCTAGTCCTGCTTGATTCCCCATATACATACCTCCAGTAAATCCCATGAGTGCAGCCTTTGTTATACCTGTCTAAGATCCCAGGTTAGTCCACAGATGCTTGCCCCCTATTTTAGCCAGGAGGGTCTTGCTATGTCCTAACCAGGGGATCATAAAGACCCGGGGCTGCCGGAGGAGCTCCACCAAGCCCTGTCTATACATACCCTGGCCCACTAAGGGCCATAGCCATCTCCAGTCTATCAAAAATCCAAGGGCGGCCTCGATCCAGCCGCAATGGCTCGAGCGAGGTGCAGGTGGGGAGATTCATCAAGACTTGTATCAATTAATTCTCACTCACCTCTAGTGCTGTCACCTTCTCATGTCCCCACATTCCTCCCCCATACTGAGACCCACCCAGAGCTTGCAAGCAAAAAATTTGAAAGGCTGGGGATACAGGTCGAAAACTGGAACCCTTAAGACCCCTTAAAATCCTCTCTGCGTAGTGTTTGAGCTTGAGCTTACACTTGTGGATCTGATAAGACCAGCCACAATTCTCCATGAGTGTGTGAACCAAATAGTCAAAGTGCGAACATATATTATACATTTGTAGTAATAATTGATTTTTAAATAGAAAAGTATAGCAACTTCTTTAAGTCTTTAAGTATAGAGTTGGAATAATAAATACACCCCCCCCCCAAAAAAATGCAGAAAATGTCACCAGTGTGGTTAAGTGTGGACATGGGCATGGTAAATTATATTCACCACCTGTTTGGGGGGGAAATTGTAATTTTGAACCCTTCAAAGTCCAACAGTTTCCCCAGTATGAGTATGTTTGGGGAAGGAATAGTATGTATAAACCCCTTAAAGTCCATCCCTTACAGCAATGTGGTTAAGTTTGAAGTGGGAATAGCAAATCTGAAACACTCCAAAGTCCATACTTTTTCACAATGTTACATTTTGGAGTCGTACTAGTAAATTTGAACCCCTCAAAGTTCAAAATTTCCTCCAAATTGGTTAGGTTTGCTGGGTTATATATATTTTTCTTTTAATATATACCATATTTTTTTTTCAATAATAATTACAGGTTTTGTGAAATATATATATTTTTATTCGGGATTTTTCTAGGTACAAGTCCGATATAGTTGTATAGTACATATATTTTTATTTGTAGTTATACCATTTTTTCAAACATATTTTACAGTGATTTTCATAAAAATGTTATCTTTACATTATAATGTGCCATATTTAGAGCGTGCTGAAAAAGTGAATTAGATGTGTTTTTATCAGTATGAACATCTTTTTACTTGCAGCATTTTTGTACATTTTTTGAGAAGAACATTCATTGTCATTTGTACATGGTGTTTAGTATTTTAAAGCCATTAATACTTCACCAAAGCAGATGTTATTACACACTGAATCTTAAGCGTGACATTAATAAACTGCTCAATGTCATCTAGAAAGGACCGGAGCAATAAGCAAGAGTAGAACATATGAACTGAATCAGCTGCATTAAGCGCACATCGCGGGCATGTGTTACCTCTTGTGGCCCCCCATTTTGCTAACTTAGCAGGCGTATAATATAGGTCTAACATTGCCATATAGCTCTGAGTTTTTAAAGAACCAGAAACTATAACCTGATTGGCAAGTTCTATCACCAAACTTAAGTCAATACCTGTCATACCCAATTTTACTTCCCACTTAGCATTTTGAGCAATTAAATCATCAGGGAATGTTGATAGAACATAATGATATAAAATACCAATTCTAGATCTCTTTCTTATAAGCTCAATTATGGGCACTTCCTCCAAAATACATGTACTTGTCCTAAGAGTTTTTTGAACAAAGCTTTGAATTTGGAGATACTTAAAAAAATCGTGTGACGATAACTGAAATTTATCCCTTATTTCCCTATATGATAGAACAAAGCCGTTCTCTGTAATATCGCCAAGCACAGAAATACCCTTATTTTGCCATCGGTACATAACATTATCCTGAAATATACTAAGAAATATTCGTGTGGCACTGAAAGATGTGTATATATTCACGTTTGGAATATTTAGTTTCCGCCTAATCCTACGCCAGACGGAATATGCTGCTAACAAAACCTTAAATCGGGTCCTCTTAAAGTAACTAGGCTCCAATACTTCAAGTAATATACCTTTTGCAGCTGAGCCTAACCCTATCTCATATATAGTAGGAGAATTACATATTGGTATAGTTGCTTTGTCGCCACATAACAATAAACCCATGTAGATGTGGGAAATATCTCATCAAGCGGAAACACTTACAACGAATTAGCCCTAATATTTATTGCTATGTCGCAGGTCCAGTTATGTATTACCGCACAGTGGCTATCCCCGGATGCACCGACATTTGTACAGTGGCGGGCAAGATTACTTGCCATACATAGTCTAGAATTTTCAGCAGTTTCCTGCAGAGGGGGGAGACGCAGGCAATTGGCAACTCAAGTGTGGGCACCTATTGCCGAATGGATCGGTTAAATTGTTCTGAAAAGCAGGATAATATGTTTGTATGGTTATTCTATTCATATGCTCCTGAAAAGTGCCTTTATGGTTTTATACTTTTGCTGTATTATCCCTCTCATTTGGCGATTTAATGGTTGATGTATGTATATGCTTTTTCACTTTTATTGTCTTGTTTAAGAATTTTGTATAGCCAATTCAGTAGTTTAATTGCAGTTCTGTATTATTTAATATCTGGTCTCTTTAAAAATAATAAAAAAAAAATTAAAAAAAATTAAAGCCATTAATAAATATTTATTAGCATTGGCATCTATGAGATGGAAGTTTATTTTCATTTTCCTGTCTTGTTACAAGTTTCTTTGATTTCTTTGTAGTCTTTGACAATTTGGTCTGTTGCTGGAGCTTGCAGTCATGGTTTCCCGTTTCTGGTGCTTATTTTAAATTTATTTTTATAATAATTTAGTGGTAGAGGAGTGGCTTTAGATTTAGTTAGGCTAATATTTGTAATTGGATATTGTTTTAGTGTATTTATATTTAGGTTAGTAAGTGTTAGTTAGTGAGTATTATCGTGCAATGTACTTTTAAATGGTAATTCCTATGTGTGTGTTCTATGTGTTTAAGTATTGTTGTAATGCTTTTTTTGCATCCTTTCATGTGATATAATTGTTTTTTGGGTGAGTTTATACGTGTTTTTCTTCACAGGTTTTAATTGTTTGATCGCTGAGTTTTATTTTAACTTGGATTAATTACATTTTTTTTATTCAAGGAGAAAGGCTTGGTTATATTTTAACCAAACATTTTTTACCCTGTTCATGCATTTTTTTGTTTCTATTTTCAGTCTTTTTAAAGTTTTCATTGAATTATTAGACTCATATTGGGCATTCTGTTTTTCTTTGGTTTATTTTGAGATTTTTTGGGGCTCTTTTTTATTACTGTTTATTTGGATTTTATTTTTTGGATACCATTTAACTGCCCAGTACCTCAGATAAGAAGCTATAAGTGTTATACTATGTTATTTATTTATGTTACTGTGGGTGGGCAATATTATTTACAGGGTGGGCAATGTGAATTTATTTGATGTTATGTTTATTTTCAAGATTTTAGTATGGTGTTAGCATATTTTATAGGTGGTAAAAAAAGTCTGTTTTGTTAAAGTAATGTTGGTTGTTTTGCATTATATAACATTTATTATAGTAAGGTTTAATTATCCATCTGCGTTTTTGTCTTTTAAATTATTTGTTTATTCAGAGTGGTACCTTAAATTTGCTTCAATAATTTCTCAAAATAAATACTCAAAGTATGGGTGTTTCTGTTTTAGGCAGGAAAACTGATATTGCAATGTAGAGTGTGTTTTCTAAAGATGGGTACATGCTATTAAGGGCCTTATTTATATCTTGATGGTCTTACCCCCGTCCTGCCGCCACAATGGTCCCAAGTACTCCGTCAAGTAAACGGTCTTTCACCCGCCGTAGTTAGATGCATGCAGGCTGATTAGCCTTCTGCGTCAACAGAGTGTTACCCGCTGTGGTCGCAGCACACCGATGCCAAGGCAGTGGACTCCAATGCTGGCGAATAGTACTCCGTCACCTTCAGATTTTCACAGCTGTGCTGTCGGACACCTAGTGGTGGTTCCCTGATGGAGGGAGACTGCCGCGGTATGTGTTCAACAATGAACCATCACTGTGGCCATTGGATGGATGCTAGTAGAGCACACCTGATGTCAATTGGCCAAATGGAAGCACCTGCAAACCACACTAAAAACACACCCAATTTCAGGCCATGGGCCTTTGCCATTCCACTGCACCACAGTATTTTTTACCAGACACTTATCCTGTTAAGAAAAGGTATTTTGTTCCTTTTCCCTGTTTCTTGTCTATTTATCTTCTTTCATTTAATTCCCTGTGCTTATTTATTTTTTATTTCTTCATATTCCTTTGCAGAATGCCATGCCACAAAAAAACTGTTTTACTAAGTAAGAATTGTCGGTCATAAAGGATGAAATCCTAAGAGTAGAGCCACAATTGTTTGGAGCCCAAGTCCAAAATATACCCCTCTCTCAAAAAAGGCAAATGTGAGCCAGAATAGTCAACAGTGTGAAAGTTACAGCAAACAACTTGCGCACACAAGGGAAAAGTAGGAAGAGGTGGAACGTTTGTGGGGGAAGGTGTGTTCCCTGGCACCGAAGCCTCACCTGGAGGCCAACAGGACAGGTTGAGGTTCTCTCAAGTCCACAGTACAACTCTTGCCCCAAAAGGAGAAGGTCCTACAGATCCCACAGACTGAAGGCATGACAGTAATACCTGGTGGAGTGTAGTCTTGTAAGTTGCACTTTAAAAAGTCTTACTAAACCTCAATGCCCTGTTTGTTCTCAACTCAACTATTGACAATGTGTTCTGCACATATTTTCCTTACATAGAAACCTCAAAGTATCAGTATCAGTATTTTTGTGTTAATGTATTGTGTTGCATCTAAGATTACAGGTGACAACCTACATTACATGTCATATGATGGTATGGTGCCTGTAAGTGTTACATCGCCGTTACATCAAATAACCCATTACCCATATGTGTGTCATATTGTAAGTGTCTGTCCCATTTCAAATGGCTATGTTCCACAGGTTTGCTTCGCTAACCATTTTGCAGTGTTGGGAAGTTGTCTTAGAAATTACTACAACTCCCATGCTGTCCTGTTTCTGTTTTGTCAAAAGAATATTGTTATATCATATTGCTCTTTCTCTCTTGTCTATTTCCACATATGGTAAAGTGTCATGTAGTGATGAATCCCTATTCAATGCACTCTTCTGAATATGGTTTGTGTTGTTTCCTGAATGTTGTCCTGTTCTTTTAAACCAATTGAATTGATGTCATGAGTTTCACAAATACAACTATGTTGACACCAAAATTGTAAGGTATGAAGATTACTATGCTGCATATAAGTGGGAACTACAAAAATTGACTCTGCACTGGGAGAGTGACTAATACCCAGACAAAGTTCTTGGGACTTCGTGATCATGCTGTCCTTGCCTGTGATTTAAAATTGGAAGGTAGACAGAAGATCGATCCAGACATTACTCCTAAACCCCTCTTAGCAAAGAAAATGGTTACATCTTGAAATGGGATAAAGTGGACAAGGACAGTTTTCTCCCTTCAATATTACATCATACACAATCAGAGGTTATGGTCTGTCTAGATCTAAGTATGGATCCCTGTTGTGTTAAAAGTAATTTCATCTCACTACTAGACGAGGTCAAAGTTTATATGACAAGGCCTTTTCCATCTAAACCACCCCCCTCTGAGCGTTGGTTTGACACTTTGTGTACCAAAGCTGTGTCGAATCTTCATAAAGCCCTACATATTACCCCAAGATATGTCTATCTGATTTGGAGCCTAAAAGCTAACTACCAGGTGGTGAGAGAGAACAAATGAAAATCCCTAATGGAGGAAGCCTTGTTGGAACGGAGGAGAGCCGCAGAGGCAAAAGATCTTAGAGGCTTCTGGAAAGTGGTAACTGCAATATTTTTCCAGGAAGATGCAGGATCTTCTGTTGACTCCCATATTGAAGAATTGGGCTGGGAAACACACTTTGGAAATGTTTTTCAGAGTTCTCTAGAGATCGATATCCCTAACATATCCCTAATGAAGAAGACAAATCTCATCCCTTTAAAGTTTGAGCTGGATGAGATTTCCCAGGCTCTGTCACAAAACAGTTCTTTAACAGCCCCTGGGCCGATGGGTTTCCCGCCAACATATTTTTGAGGTCTTTGATCTCTTAATCTCTCTTTTGACAAATGCATTTAACATTGTTGGTAAAGTGGGTCTCCCCCAAATCATGGACTTACTCCACCATTATATCCATCTACAAAAAAGGGGGACAGGGGACACCCTAAAAACTATATGCCGATGTCATCGATTGATAGTACAGCCAAGCTAATGGGTTGCCTACTCCTAAATAGATTGGAGAATTTGATAGAGGAGAAACAATGCATTTCCAAGGTTCAATATGGTTTCAGAAAAGTAAAAGGGACATTGATCAATGCCTAAACAAAAATATGGTGATTGATAAATACACAATAGCAAAAAAGAGTCACTTGTACATGGTGTTCATTGATGTATCAGCCCCATTCAATTGCATAGCTCATAGTAAATTATGGGATACCTTATGTCCATGTGAATACATACTGCAATCATCAACTTTATTAGGCAACTCTATGTTGGGAACCGCAGCTACTGTCAGGTTCAGCAGAGCCGGGGAATGCACTAAGTCATTTTGCATCAAGCGTGGAGTCAGATATGGATGTGTGCTCACACCATTCTTGTTTTTCCTGTACACCAATAGGGTGGAGAATGCCCTAGAAAATAGCACTAAGGATGTACCATATATCGAAGGGAGTAATCTCCCAATTCTCCCCTATGCAGATGATGCAGCGCTCATAGCTCATACTCTAAGAGCACTGCAAAGTCTCACAGAGGAATTTTGCTAGGTTCATTATTTCCCTGGACCTGTGTGTCAACCCATCAAAATTACTGGTATTAAGTGCTGGTCCACCACTAAAAAAGTGCCCAGCATAGAGTGGAGGTAGTTGACTCTTTTCTAATTCTCTGGGTTAGTTGATGGAAAGCATGTGGTGAGCAATAGAGCCCTGCATTTGGAGAGAGATGTTGCAGCCATCTTCAAATTTTCAAAGAAGGTGCAGATTAAACCCATTCCTGAAATGTTACATATTTATTCCTCAAAGGCAGCCACTTATGGGGCAGCAGCGTGGGGCATAGTAAATATAGATTCCTTACAATGCATTGAAGATGTTTGCTAAAAGGCTACTTTCCTTGCCTCAAAGTTGTTCCAATTTTATATGTCATGAAGAGTTGGGTTTCTCTTATATTAGTGATGTTGTTAAATTGGTCCCCTTTTATTGTGGCATTCAATTTGGAAGAGTGAGACATTGACCTTAAACCAAGCAGTATTAAGGGATTGCCTGAAACTGGATCATGCCAAAGCAACACCGTGGCTGAGACATGCAAGATCCACATTTGCAAGTAATGGTCTGTGTGAACTGTGTGTCTTCCTTCCCTGAATCTAAATTGAAGCATATCTTCTTAGAAAATCTAACCGCTATTAGATGGAAGGTTAACAAAAAATAATTTAGTGTGGCTCTTAATTACAGGTCATCCACATTAAGATGTAATGTTCAATCCTACTTGACCTTTGTTCATAATCTGCACCATCATTTTATTTTGGTTAAATTTCGCCTACATTTTTATCATACTCATGATGGGCTTCCCAGCTAATACCCACACATTTAGTATTTTGTCCCGCTGTCCATGTGATAGGGTCTCCGAACAATCATTCCATCATTTGCTCTTGTTTTATTTGTTTTATTTCCAACAAAGAAAATTAATATTGATTCCATATCTGCGCTCAATGAATTTTAGACAGTATAAACAAGCAATTACCCTTTTCCAATGGCTTTATAGCACTCTAGTCTGATTGGTTTCGGCTTCGTATGGGCTATTGTCAAATGCAGGAAAGCACTTTAGAGGCTAGTAAGGACAAGCTAGCTTTTTATATGTTTGCTGTTATTGGTCAAAGGGTGTGGTGTCAGCGGTAGTGGGCATTGTTTTAACTTTGAATGTTTTATTAATTTAATAAAGAGGTGAAATAATTTAATTTGTAGCCACTGGTCAACAATGTTTTTATAACTTAATTTTATATGGTTTACCAATAATATTTTAATTAATTAACACATTTTTCGCAAATTAATGTATATAATGTTTGCATTTCCTTTTATGCAAAGAAATATTGTGAATAAAGCATTATTGACTTGACAGACTCTGCACTGTTCACATGATGAGTAATGCCAAACATCCATCCACGTTCTGCAAAGTCTGTCTTGAAGTCAGCTAGGCCTTGTAATTGTCAATTGCTCATTACACCTCTCCACCATGTTGGGGTGAATGGTTGGGAGATTTCATTATGAATTCATAAACTTTTCATGACATCTTGTGCCCTGCTTATTTTGAAGTTGACTGTATGAAATTGCATACAATTAGGGAAATATGTCCAATACCACTGAAAGCTATACGCATAATATTCTCTACCTTTTTTTCTTCTACGTATCTACATTGTTTGTCTCAAAAGATTTTGATGTATAATACACACTTTCACTAATAAAAATGTTCTCCATTTCTCAATATATCCAACTGCCAGACCATGTGGCAAGGAATCTGCCACAGAAGAGACCTCCACTCCAGCCCAGCACCAAGCCTTCAGTGATGACAACACTCTTGGTAATCTGGATGACAATGAGGATCCTGGTCCATCTGGTCATCCTGGGCAGACGGCTCCAGTGAGTTTCACTGGGCCCACACAACACCTCCCACCCCAGTTGTAACACCTATGCTAACCAAAGCCTCCATGTCCTGTGTGCCCTCAGTCCATGGTGATGTTGAGACCCCAGCACCACCAGCTCCAGCTCAGCCAGGGCCCAGTGGGATGGATCACACTGGGCCAAGGCCACAGGGTCGTGGGGGTAGGGTTTGTGGGAGGGATTCTGTGGGCCAGCATTGAGAGGTCACTCCGACAACCAACACTTTCCCTACTGTTATATTGAATGGAGTGGGATTAGTACATTTTAACTATCTGTAATCCAACACTTTCCCTACTGTATCATTGACTGTAGTGGGAATAGGAAATGTTGCTCTCCGCAAGCCAACACTTTCCTTGCTGTTGCATGATTATGAGTCTGGCGGTCCGAGGACAGCCAGACTTGTGGTTGCGCAGTGGTGGTAGATCCAGCCACCACCGCACCAACTGTCTGTTTTCCCCGTTAGGATTTGGTCGGTCGGACCGCCCTAGGACCATTGGCTCCACCAGGGAACTGCTGTTCCCTGCATTGGAGTGGGGATCAGAGGCAACAATATGCTTGGGGGGAATGCCATGGTCCCGACAAGCATATTATGAGTTTTTTCTCCTCCAGGGTTTACATGGAGGTTCTTCCTCCTTGTAAACCTTGGAGGAGAGAGAAAAAGCGGGCTCCACAAGGCACCCCTGTGCCTCAACCACATGTGGATGCACACAGGGAGTTGCATGACATGTGCCCCCTTGTGTGCATGCACATAGGTTCCTGCACGCCATGTACTTTTAAGTCACCTTGTAGTGTGGTCCCATTGAGGTGCCTTTTTTAAAGGCACCGTAGCCTTTAAAAGAGGAACCGCAATGGGACTGACACGCCACCCACCTGCAAAACTACTAGAAAGTCCTAATCTGCCAGGCGAGCAGCGATGATCTTTGATGGAGTGGTGGCACAGCAGTTTGGACCGCTGCACCACTGCTCAGCCGAAAAGTAATAATCGGGCCCTAAGTGTACTATTTATAAGTTGTATTGGTAATGGTATATGTATTAATTTAAAAATGTTGTTGTTTACTTTATTTTATTACTTAAAATAATAGTTTTTATAAATTTTAATGTATTCATTATTTTATTTATTTTTATTGAATTCTAAATTTGTATTTTGTTTGAGGTTTTTCATTTGCAATTAAAATGCTTTGTTTTTTAAATATGTTATGTTGTTGTATAGATGTATATATATATATATATATATATTTATGTTATATATTAATATATATATGTTTTAATATTTGTAAATATTAATTTTTTTTTTAAGTATTACATATATTTTATGTTTATTATATTAGTATTATTGTTCCATTTAGTTAGTGTTTACTTTTTAAATCTATATATATTTTGAAAAATGTATATTATAGGCAACTATATTAGTGACAGCAATATTTTATTTTCAATATTATTGTAATTTTAATTTTAAGTACAGGGAGTCAATATTTTTGACATAGATGTTTTTGACTTGATATTTTTGTATGTATATATTTTGGAAGTCGATATTTTGTCAGTGAACCTGGAAATTAGACAACACATTATCAGCCTGATTCATCAATCTCCCGTTTTGCGAGCCCCTAATAGCGATTCATAGCGAATCGCTATTAAGGACTCGCAAAACGGGATTCATGTAGAAATTGCATGAAGAAATGCGATTCCTACATATTCCTTATTTGCGATTAGCAAATTGCTAATCGCAAATAAGGAATAACTCGCCATTCATTCCTATGGGCCAAAAGGCCCTTAGGAATGAATGGGGAGTATTCCTTATTTGCGATTAGCAATTTGCTAATCGCAAATAAGATAGCAATTTGAAGGGTGCCAGGGGTGTCCAAAGGACACCCTGTAGCACCCCTCAAATGAAATTTTACACAGGTGTTGCACACACACATGTCCAAAGGACATGTGTGTGTGTAACATGCAACTCAGAAAAATGCATTTAAATGCATTTTTCTGGGTTTTCGCAATTTACCACGAGGTCTGACCTCGCGGTAAATTGCGGCAAGAAATTGCGAATTCGCAAAATAAAATTGGATGATGAATTGCATTTAAGGAATCTCAAATAGAGATTCCTTAAATGTAATTCCTCGCAAAATTGCGAGATCGCAATTAGCGATTTTTACATTTGGGATGCTGAATCCCAAATGCAAAAATCGCTCCCGCAAAGGGCCAGATTCTCAGAATCTGGCCCTTTGCGAGCGCTATTTTATTTGATGAATCGGGCGGTATATTCTCTCAACAACTGTACATAAATTGTTTTCTGTACCAGAAAAATGTACATAATGATAGCTATATGCATGGTCCTTTAAATCACTTAGCCTTTACCAGGTGTCTCCAAACAGTTGTATGGGAGATACCAGTAGCTTCCAGCCCCCTTCAGAGTGGCACAGAGCATTGAAGTCATTCATTAGATTTGCACAAGGTCAACTGTGCATGCAAAGGTTAGGGAAAGACTGTGATAAAGTGACATCATAATCATCAGGCTGCATATAACAAGGCCTGAGAATGAGCTGTGCTCAGTCAGAATCATGGGCCAGGCTGGGGCTGGATCACACGGAAACCTATTGATCTGATACTTCAATTCATCTTACTCCCATTTCAAAGTGTGTAATGTCCAAACTGCAGGCCCCTAACTCACAGTGGCCAGTATTCACTGTGCCATAAGTATTTAGGCTTCAGTAGTTCACTAACTTTTGCACTGATCGGAAGTAGGCCATATCACAGAATATATAGAAGCCTCCTGGCCTAGCGGATGTCACAGGCCTGGATTGGTGGGTTTACCCCTTGGCATGGGAGGAGGGTAGTCAACAGGTCACTACAAAAGGGTGTATTAAGATATTTCTTTTGATCAGCATGTGAAAATGTGCATGTTTTATGCTCACTTAGGGCCTATTACGCCTTTGCGGTGCCTCTTTTAAGGATGGCAGTGCCATTAAAAAAGGCACTTTAATGGTACCGCAATACAAGGTTCCTGGACTGCATGGACTCAAAAGTAGATGCCGTGCAGGAGCCTATGTGCATGCACACGGGGGGTACATGTTATGCCTCCCTGTGTGCATGCACTTGGAGTTGAGGCACAGAGGGGCCATGTAGGACCCCCCTTTGCTTGCACTCTGCCAGGATTTTCATGGCAGTGGAACTGCCATGAAAACACTAGCAGAGAGGAAACTCTTATTGCGGCCTCTGACTGCTTCTCCTACACCTGGGAAAGGCAGTTCTTGGTGGAGCCAGTGCTCCTAGGGCGGTCTGACTCCCCGAGTTGCAATCGGGAGGTCGGACTGCAGGTGCGGCGGTGGCTGAATCCGCTGCGTCATCATGAGTCTGGAAGTCCTCGGACCGCAAGACACATAATATGGCCCTTAGGAGTATTGCTAATCAGAGTTGCAGTGAAAATGTTTTTACAGCAATTCAATACAAAAAATCAAAAAGTAAAAAGACTGTTTTTTTTTCTTTCATTTCTTGTATCCATACAGGTCAACCCCCTTTCAGAAGCAGGGAATTTAGAAGGCCATTGCCAGGAAGGTGTGGACCCTGGAGGTCCACAAGTGGTGAAGCGTCCATTGCCTCAAGAGGTGGGTAGACCTACAATGCTGGACCAGAAATCCAACTGAAGTCCAGCTCGGGCAGTACTCCCAACGTGGGAACTGCATGCGCCGCACCCTGACCCCCTCCAATGGCCTGCATCCTTGCTGTGGCCTATCCCCAGATTGATGGCCAGTTGAGGGCCCAACAGTAGCAACACAGGAGTAAGTTCATATCAGAGTTTCACATGTTACATGACAAATATTGTGTTACAGCCAGGATTTGACCCATCAACATTAAGTGTGACCCATGTCCAAAGCACAAGAAGAGTTCTTGAAGGTGTACGTTTTGCCCAATGTGTATGATGATGTGCTTTCTCTCTACATTTGTTGGAAAGGATCCCACCTTATTTCTTTTGACAAGCAAAGGATTGTTCTGGGCAGACACATGGTTGTCCCAACTCTACATGAACATCAGGTTCTTTGATATCATGAGGGACAGTAGTGCCCAACAGGCCAATAGTCTGCATTGTGTCAGGTGTGATGCTCCTTCATTGTTGTGAATGATTTAATGGTAGCCCTAGCACATGTGACATAGCAAACTAGACTTTTATGATACAGTGGATGTACCAAATGTCACATTGGTAGGTTGCCGTTCTATACAAAACTTAGTGAGCATGTGATCCAAAATGAATGGTGACATCAGAATTAATGGCTCAATTTTGGAATCAAAACATATCCAATTTGTGTTTATCATCAAAAATACTCTTTCATACATATGAAAATTGACAGATTTGCATGATGTCTTACTCATTCACAATTGTGTGTGTATGCCGGTCTGCCAGTCTGTGTTTTGGACAAATTATTTTGAAAGGCATACAATTTGGTGGAAACACGGACAGGAATGTGTACACATTGGTGATAGAGTAACACATAACCAAAACCATTAATCAGTATCCCTTGTCATGTCCAGATGAAAAATCAATGAAAAATCAATGATGGAGAAAAATGGGAATCTAGGGATTTTTGAACATGGTACATTCCAAAACATAGATGTAGGAACATTCCATCAGGAAAATTCTGGATCATGCAAAACTCATGACTCATTAGGCGAATGTTGAAATGCATCAAGGTGTATTATTGGTACAACATTGCAGTATTTGTTGACACACATTTATTCATATTTAAATTATTGAGAAAGAAAGATATGCAGATAGTATGATCTTGTGAATACACTTTACAAATGTGATTTTGGGTGACATCCTTTTTGGTGACATCTGTTCACTATTCTAAACTACTGAGGCCACTCATTCAGAGGTGTGATAGTTCCAGGAGAGACATGGTAATGGATAAGAGACAAGATCATACATGATATAGGAGCTATCATGGGGAATACCATAACTGTGAGCAAATGTTTTCTGACAATGTTGTCTATATGTATGAGCTTATGCTAGTGTAGAATCAAAGTATGAGAGTCTCGAAGCAGGTGAAACATGAAAACTTGGTAACTGTTTTGTGATCAAAGATCATGATCAGTACTGTTTACACAGTTTCAATAATACTATTGTATGTGTCATTTCACCCTCATCCTGAGCTGGCAAAGGAGAAGTTGCCAATGTAGGTGGGGAAGCCTCTGTCCCCAGTAGTTACAGTGCTGGTACCACCAACAGCGAGGGACCCAGTGGCAGGGAGAGTGAGGGGACTGCAACGGAGGATGGCAGCTACACAACATCCTCTTTGGAGGCCTTCTCCAGCGAGCACTGGTGGCAGAGCCAACAGTAAGTCAACCACCTGCATCTTTGTCTATCACCCAGAGTGCCTTCTCCACCCTCCCCCTTGCTTCCTCACAGTTGGACCATACTGGCCCCCCACCTAAAAGGGATGGCTTTTCCTTTGCTCTAGGTGCCTCACCCCCTGCCCCTGTCTCCCTGGCTGCACTGAGTGAGGAGGCAATTGACCTCCTCTGGAGCATCTCTGTAGGCCACACTGCACTACTGAAAGCCATCCAGGAGCTTCGCTGCCAATTTCAACAAGTGTAGCCTACCTGATAAGTATTCACAGTGCTATGTCTGGCCTTCAGATGTCTTTTCAAGGTATAGCCTCCTCACTGACTACAGCTTTCCAACCATCCCAACCATGTGCCCCACCTTCTGCCCTATCCCCATCCAAATTCCCTATTCCCAGACCTGTCTCAAGCACACACCCACTCAAACAGACACAAGCAGCATACACACACAGAAACATAAACACCACAAAAACCACAGGTACATATTCAAACATACAGATACCACCCCCACCACCAGGACAACCACAGACAGCGCAGCTAACACACACATTTGCACCACCCCCACCACCAGCACACCCACATAGACTGCAGCCACCATCATACCCAGATGCACCTCACCAATACCTGGCACCTCCACAGACACCACAGCCACCACAGCCACTATCACACCCAGCACCTCCACAGCACACCCATCCAACATGCACATCCACATGCAACACACACCGCTCCTCCACAGACACCATGGTTAACCCAACATCCACATGCACCACACCCATACCCAGCAGCATGAAGACACTGCAGCCACCACCACACCCACATGCACCACACCCACTACCTCCACATACCCCATAGCTACCATCACACCCACATCCACATGTACCACAACAACACCCAGCACCTCCACATCACACCCATCCACACCCACTTCAGAATTCACACTCACAAAACTCATACACCCACACTCATCAATACAACAAACACCTATTTTGCAATACACACACACCTGCACCAGACCTACAGGCATCTGCACCCTCAACAGACACTTGCACATCAGACACTGCCACTCCCTCTACCTCCCAAACTCCACTCTCTCCCAAGAACACTATCCATTTTCCCATTGAGAATGTCATTTATTGACTTGCCCTTACCCCACCAAACCCTAACCCACCCCAAGGAAACGCCATTCCACCCTTTCCACATCCCAATCTACTGCTGCCAAATGAAAGAGCATCACTCCTAAAACCACCCCTGTGCCAAACCGAAGGACACCCTTCCCAAAACCACTTTCCTTCTCAAACCCAAGAGCACCCCTCCCAAAACCACTCCCCTCGCCCAAACCCAAGATCACCCCTCCCAAAACCACTCTCCCCCTTCCAAACCCCAGGGCATTGATCCCAAACCCAAACACCCCCTTCCCATGTAAGATATTGGAGGTGCCTGGTCTACCCACTAGATGCCCCTTACTGAGGAGGTTCATATTGGCAGTGTATTTGCAGGCAAGCTTTGGACCACAGCACAACAGGGCAGATCTTTGAGGTTATGAACTGCTATTCGGGTTACTTATAATTTCGAGAGCTGTATATCATGTTGTATAATAAATTCATACTTTTTTCACCAAATTAGTCCTAGCATTATTTTTCCTTAGCAATTGTTTGATTCCTAGCAGTGTTTCTGAGTAAATGTAAAGTATTTATTAATCTTTACCAACATGGCAGGTAATACAACTGATTTTTTAATGTCTACTTCGTTGAGTGCATGTAATGCTTAACATAGTGTGTGACAGTCATTTGAATTTAGGTACATGCATTCATCCTAGTAATGTCTACTTACCAATTTATGCTACAAATTTTGGGGCCGATTATGAAAGTGTTTTTTCCGCATCCTCCGGGCCAGCGGAAGCCACCGCCGGCCCGGAGGATGAGGAAAAACCGCTGCGGAGCCTCCAAAGACCCACCGCCAAATTAGGATGGCTGGTGGATCTGGAATTCCGTCCGCAGCTTTTCCGCCGCGGTCGCCTTCCGACTGTGGCGGAAAAGCTCTAACATGGCTGGCTTTGTCTATCAGACATCGCCAGCCATATTAGGATGGTGGTGAATACATGCTTTGCCACGGCGGCTTTTCCGCCGTGGAAAAGCATACGGACTTTCACGTCGGGGGCCCGTTGTGGGCGAAGGGGTGAGGGGTGCACATGGGGGTACCTATGGTACCCCCCTGCATTTGCGTGCACAAAGCAGCAGGCACTGCGCAGTACCTGCTGCTTTGTGCATGCAAATGCGATGCATACATTTTTAACCTTACGGCGGGTGCAATGTTAAAGATAGAGGATGTGACCGCCATCCTGGCGGTCACATCCTAATCTACTCGGAGGGAACGCCGCAGCCCCAGCGGACGTTCCCTCCTCCTCAGGGGTCGCGGACGGACTCAAGTCCGTCCACGATCCTAATGACCCCTAAATTTGGCTGTGTTTCCTGCAGGTGTGTTTGTTTCACCTTGCTTACTGATCAGTATGAAACATTTTGTGACTATTGAAAATGGATACAGTACAGGCCTTGCACTAGTCAAGGGGTAATGTTACAGGGTTCTATGCATTGAATACTTCTAATTTGTGGCTTACATTTATTTTACTGACATATTCTAAGGTAAAGGTTACACCTTGTCTAGTGCAATTTCAACATAATTTTACATTGCACTTATCCCTATGATGTGCGTTGTATATATTTTTCACGTGTGAATTTTAGGAATTTCTTTAAACACACCTGTATGGTGACTTTTTGATTTTTATTTGGATATTCTTTTTTTGTGCAAATGTAAATTTTTTAGAAGCCAGCTTGCACTAAATTTGATCACTCAGGTGTGTTTCTTTACATTTCTTAAACTTCGTCATTACATACATATGTATTGCACATTGATATTCTATTGCTTGTAAGAGAGATTTATAAATGTGTTAGTCCTGTGCATATATTAACAGACAAGCCAGTAGGTAGCAGGTAAAAGTGGTGTCTACCATCGATTCCGTCAAAGACGGTGCTGGTTTTGTTCGTCATCGAGAAGCAGCAGCAGGCAGCGGCAGGTCTGTGAAGATCGGTTCAGTGGCAAAACAGGAACTGTGAAAGTGAGAAAAGGTGAGTTTCTGCCTTATATCCTTCCATTCAGACAATTGAGGTGTGGAGAGTTTACCCCCACAGTCACATCAGCGGGAAGGCACATAGTGTTTGGCCCAATGAGGAAACTGCTGGTCCTCCCTCCAACAGCTGCAATTGCCTATCCCACCATCAATGCAGTTAAGAATTCCTGGAGGTGATGGTGGGACTGCGGTGGTCTTTTGTCTATGAACCTGCTAACATATCAATAGGGAGTGCAGACCACCAAGGCAGCAGGAGGGAAGAGTGCTAAAAAAGCGGCAGTGGGACCAGTCCCACCAAGATCGAAATCAGGCACTTCGTCTAGATGTAGTAAGCTTGGATTGTTAGTAAAGAGTCTTACTTTGGATGCTAGGAGGATGTGCATTTGTTCGGCTTATTTGGAGACATTGGGTTAGAGATTGTAACTGGTAGCTTTGTTTTTTTAAGTATATCTAGGAATTGGTGTTATGTAGGGTAGTTTTTTCCAAGTTTTCTTTGAAAGAAATTGTGCGACCTTTACACAGTGTTGTTTGTCCTGGTACTTTGGGACCTACTGCTGTCATAAGCGTACCACCCTAGAATGTGATGTGTGGGTTGGCGTCTTTGGCCTGATCGGTAAAGTTGCCCAATCCAAGTATCTTCAAAATAATCCATTTGTAGAGTTAGTTTGCTTTCATGTTGTTTGTAACAAGAGATTCTAGTAGCATGTCTTAATGTTTAGCAACTTATTTTACATGGATGTATGCTAAAACCATTTGCGTTATTATTTTGTGGGCAAATGCATGGTTAAATACTATTTTGCTTTGGGTGGGATTTTGGAAGTGCCTCCATATGCTCCTATTAAACTGACTGTTGCATCTCCAGCAGCATGTGGGTAGATTTTAAGTATGGTAAAAACCATTGCCTGTTCAAAATCTATAATGATTTCTGTGGGTTATAGTTGCTAGTGTGCTGTTTTATATGTGTTACATTTCTTTGTAATTTCCACTTTGTTTGTTATGTAAAGAGGCATACACTAATGGGATGTTTGAATTTTGATATTGGCCATGAACTGTGTATACTTGCCTAATTGGTGGAGGGCACAACCTAACAGTGCCATCCATTTTTTATGTGTCACATTGTGCTAAAGTTAAATTGTTTCTGGTAGCATTACTGGCTGTTTTTTATCATTATTTTGTTTGTCACATAGTAAAAAGGTGTATTTTTTATGTGTGATCAGTAAGTGTTGGGGTATATATCTGGATATTGACTAGGCCCAACTTGAGTTTTTCTGGTTGTTATATGTGTTGTGACAATTATTTTTTTAGGGGTGGTATGCCAGGGGTTTAGCCGGTTGCTTGTCCAGAAATGTTTAGTATATTTCTAAGTACTGATCCTGTTAATACATGTGAGCTCGTACGGGCCTATTTTTGGACCTGTCAAATAGTTATGATTTCAATTTCAGTAATATAAGGGGGGTAAATAGTGTTTTCATAATTTATTTAATGTAAATAATGCATTAATGCATAGCTGAGAATTGAAGTAGTATGCCTTAAGCTCCATAAGAGTCACAACTCTTTTTTTGTCTAGGCAATCTTTGACAATCTGATTGATGATCTGTGTTCATTAATTCACACTCTGACCTCTTTTGAGGTCTTTCTTATATATCCTAGCTGGCAGGGTCATTTAATGAGATAGGTACATTTTTGGTGCGACAATGAAAAAAGTCTTTAATTTTATGGACATGGCTGTTAAGGGTAATCTCAGGGCCTTCGATAATGTTCTTACAAATGCTGCAGCCGCAGCATGCAAAGGTGCCCTTGGGGAGAGGTGTGTTCTTGATCCCCATTTGTTGTGATGTCGTTTGCTCTCTATATGTTTTTACAAGACAGTTTCTTATCATTCTATTGCACCTGTAAGAGAACATTGGTTTGGGTAACACAATGTTGTTACTGTTGGTCACCAAATGCCAATTCCTGTTCACAATGTTCTTAATTTTATTGTTCATATTGCTGTGATTTGTCACAAAAATTTAAGAATGAACTATCGGAATCCTTTTTTGATTGGTTATTCAAAAAGGATTCCCTATTGAAATACTTGGCTCTCTTATACGCTCGTCTAAAGAGTCTTTTAGGATAACCCCTATCTATGAATTTCTGTGTCAAACATTTTGCATGTTTGTCATAGTCTACATTCCTGGTGCAATTTCTTCTCAGTCTAAGAAATTGCCCATAGGGGATATTATTCTTTTGACAGGCAGGATGATAACTATTGTGATGCAACATTGTATTCCGATCGGTGGGTTTTGTGAATAGTTCCACTATCAGGGAATCATCCAAATGCTTAATCAATATATCTAAAAACTCACACTGATTTCTGTCCGTCATGGATGTGAAACGCAAATTTCTATCGTCTAGATTAAGCCATTGAATAAAATCAGTCAGGTTGTCCTCCTCACCCGTCCAAATAAAAAACATGTCATCTATATAACGTGACCAGTGTGTAATGTTCTCAAAAAAGAGAGCCAAAGGATTAAAAATATGCGTATCTTCAAAATTAGCCACATACAACCCAGCCAGACTGGGAGCATATGTGGCTCTCATGCTGGTCCTCTTTACTTGCCTGAAGAAGGATCTCTCAAATACAAAAATGTTGTTTTTGAGAATCAATGACACACACTCAACTATAAATGTGGCATGTGGCGAAAGATCTTGTTCTTCAATCCTCAATAGGTCTTCCACCATTTCAATGGTGTCATCTTGGGGGATGTTAGTGTATAGTGCCTCGATATCGAGGGTCACTAATAGTTGAGTTAAGGGATTGAAGTCTAATTGTTCCACCTTTTGTATCATAGCGGTGGTATCTTTGATATAGGCCTTCTGTTGGATAACCAGAGGTTGTAAAAAAACATCTACATATTTGCTCAAAGGTTCGGTAAGTGAGTTAATACTCGACCCGATTGATCTCATTGGGGGGTCTAAGGTATTTTTATGGATCTTGGGTAACCCATACAGGGCAGGTATTGTCAGATTATCATTACTCAAGAAGTTAAACTCCTCCTGACAAATGATACCTTCATCTTTAGCTGCTCTCAACATGTTGTCAATAATTTTAGTAAGAATAGTCCATTCTTCTCTACTTGAGGGACAATATTGTGATATGTTCTTAAGGATAGAATGCATGCGGTTGTTATAGTCATCTGTGTCCATTACCTCTATGCTTCCCCCTTTGTCAGCTGGTTTGATCGTCACAGTAATGTCCTGTTCTAAGTTTTTGAGAGCTTGGTTCTCCGGTATCATAAGGTTATGTTTGATCCAGTTTTTTTTAACTAAAAGATCCTCTATACTCTTTTCTACGCTACGTTCAGATACTTCAATGTCCTTTTTCACCATATTCAATTGTAATGTCCATTTGGATTTCAATCTCAAACCAGAGAACCGTAATCCAGGCTCTTATTACATCTAGACTGGACTTCAGTAACATCCTCTATCTGGGAGCCGAAAGCTTCAGAGAGTACAAAACTCAGCAGCCAGATTGCTCTGTCGGACTCTGAGAACTGCTTCTACCTCTGCTTCTTTGAGAGATCTTCATTGGACTGAGAATTGAGAATCGGATGAAGTTTAAAGTTCTGAACTATATGTTCAGTATTAAGCACGGCACGGCTCCTATGTATGTGCAAAATTTTGTCCATCTTTACTTACCTTCTCGCACTCTCTGATCTACTACTCAGGCTAAATTACAGGTGCCAAGGATTCAACTAGCCCGCATGGGTGTCCGTTCCTTTTCATATTTGGGCCCTGTTCTATGGAATGCTCTTCCGCTGTCTCTTCGTATACACAGAAGAATTTCACATTATTTCGTAAATCCTTAAAAACCTGGCTTTTTAAGTAGCAAGCTCTTTTAATACTCTGTTGTTGCCTCCGCTGGGCTCCGGGAAACCCTTGCGGGTAGCGGTTGCGCCTAGATATAAATTTAAATAACAATAACAAACCCGATTTATTTTCATTAGGTATTCTAGTATTTTCCTCAAAGTAAGCATTAAGTATTACTTTTCAAAAGAAACGTTGAAGATCCCTCTCCAGCCCATATCTATCTAAAGGGGCAGCAATGGCATATCCTAGACCCTTTTCTAAAACTATATTATCCTCTAAGGTCAATTTTCTCTTAGAGAGATTGATGACGGGGGCTTTTAATCCTAGTCCCACATTTTCTGGCTCCTTGTGTTGTAAGGACGTGGTTGGTATTGGTTCTGTGGGTTGTAAGTTCCTCTTCCCCTCCCTCTCCCTCTCGGGGGGCCAAAGGTCTGGGGGCGTTGATATAAAAAAGAGAGACTATCCCTCGTGGTATTTGGTGTAGGTTCCCTCTCTTTGCTAGGGGCATCGTAGCGAGCTTTGTTCTCAGAATCTGAGCTTGTGTAAGAAGTATCGAAGAATCTAACATTCTTCCTAGGGTAATTTCTGGTTGGTTGATTCCACTGTCTCCTATTCTGATTCTCCTCACGGGGTCTTTCATAAAAATATTTTGGATGTAGGGATATACCAATTCCAAATTATATTGGAGAATGTCTTTCCTTAATTTGTTTGATTTTTTGTTAACCATGTATTCTCTATAGCTAGATATATCGGCCTGGATCTCCTATAGCTTTTTTGGCTTCTTCTAAAGCATCGTTCTCTTTTAATTTAAGTTCTAAAGTCTCTATTTCAGCTCTTTCTATAATCAGGACTTCATGTGCGGTTTCAATAATCAGGAGCATCCAGTCCCTACTACATCTATTTGCTATCAGTGTCCAATTTTCAATAAATGGTTTGATTTTCACAAAGACACAGGGTTCATTAGTGACTTGTAACCCTTTTGGGATAATTCCCTTCTTACAGTACTCTATAAGGAAGTCGCATGCAGCTCTGTCCTTACAATTTTCTTTTTTAGATTCCATAACTCTCTCCATTGTTCTTCCTTACTGTTATCAATCGTTACAGCGGAGATGTTCTTAGAGGTCCCATTAATGATTTTGTTAAATTGGTCCTCACTAAAACCGTATGTTTTTAATCCCTCCATTGGAAACTAGAACAAGAAAGCTCCCCATCTCACAAGCTGGAATAGTCGTATCAAAACACAAAAGGAGATACCCTCAAAATCCACTTAGTACAGGGGGAGATATTTAAAAGTAAAAAAGTCCCTCCACTAGACACACATTGTCCCTTTTTGCCATTTTCTAATTATAAAACATAGATAACCTATGGGTTCTAAGGAAATGCAAATTGAAATCAAATCAAAGTAACGTTAGTGGAGCCAACAGTAATTAAACAATTAAAAAAAAGTTACTTAAAAACATCAATTTATTATAAAAAAGAGAGGGATTAGCCTCCACACATTAAAAACAATGGTACAGTTCATATACAGAAAAACTAAACAGTTGACGCAGTGTTTCAGTGATTTTACCGATGTGACACCTTCTTCAGGATGGTTTTTCTATATAAAGAGAATATTTGAATTATTTACAGGCTCTATGATATACTGACGTACATATATTTACAATTTCTTATTTCAAGTTTATTACCTTACAGTTCACATTTGCATGTGTCATAGAATATTGAGTTATATCCAATTAATAAAACTACATATATGTATATGTTGATACAAATGGCGGTTTTATGTTTTTCATAGGGTTTTTATTCAACAACAACGGAAACCGGCAACAGTGCAAATTATAAAGCTGAATTGTTGTTTTTTAAACTGTCAAAATTGATTACTAGTCTCCATGCAAAGACTAGAGGTATGTGATTTTATGTTTTTTAGATGATACTTAGTAATCTATACGTAATGGAGTTTTCTGAAACATGGAGAACTGTTATTTGATCCTGTTTTGAATAGTGATTGATTAAAAAGATATTAGAGAATGGAATTTTGTACTGGAGGGAGTGCAAAAAGTGAAATGTCGGGTTGACATAGGTAAATATCTGGAATGTGTCTTAATATTCTATGACACATGCAAATGTGAACTGTAAGGTAATAAACTTGAAATAAGAAATTGTAAATATATGTACGTCAGTATATCATAGAGCCTGTAAATAATTCAAATATTCTCTTTATATAGAAAACTGACCTGAAGAAGGTGTCACATCGGTAAAATCACCGAAACACTGCGTCAACTGTTTGGTTTTTCTGTATATGAACTGTACCATTGTTTTTAATCTGTGGAGGCAAATCCCTCTCTTTTTTATAATAAATTGATGTTTTTAAGTAACTTTTTTTGAATTGTTTAATTACTGTTGGCTCCACTGACGTTACTTTGATTTGATTTCGATTTGTATTTCCTTAGAACCCATAGGTTGTCTATGTCTTATAATTAGAAATATGCAAAAAGTGACAGTGTGTGTCTAGTGGAGAGACTTTTTTTACTTTTAAACTAAGAAAACAGCCTGCAGTTAAAGCACTGAGTACCATCACTCCGTGGCATTTGCACCCAGTGACATCGTAAGATTGCTACAGGCTCCAAAATAAGAAAGGAAAATGGTCTTTCAATCTCCCAACCCAGGATGGGTAGCAATAAACCGCCATAAGGATGCAGTTGGGCCTCACACATCTGGGCTCCGGTGCCACTGCACCTGTTGCACCAATAACAGTTGCTCCCCTGGCAGCATAAAACAGTAGAGCCTGATTGCTGCTGACTAGGTATGCGAGTAGAGAAGGACTGCCTCAGATAATATGCCTATTGGGTATAAATAGTGAAGTCGTTTGTGGCAAAAGTTGTGTTGACTTTATTTGCTTGTGGAGCCATAGTGCTTTGTGGCACACGCACACTGTGTTAGCGATCTAAAATAAATTGCAAGTTTTTTGGCTGACTCAGTAGAACAGTATGCTTATTTCAAAGTACACTGACTGCATACCATCTAAAGGCCTCATTTAGATCTCGGTGGACGGGCTACTCTGTCACAACGGTGATGGATATCCCGTCCGCAGAAATATAAATCTCGTAGGATACGATGGGATTTATATTTTGGTAGACGGGATACAGTCGCGGCCGGTGTGTCTCGGGGTGGGGGGCGGAGGGGTTGCGTGGGGAGGGTGGGTTTAATTTAATAATAAATTTTTTTTTTACTTATCTTTCCGCCGGCCGGATCCTGCGTCTTCTTGGCTCCTGCTCCTGGTCTTTGGCCTCTGCCAGGAACAGGAAGCAGGCAGCCTCCCTCCCTTCCCCTAAGCCAATCACAACGCTGCAATGGCAGCATTGTGATTTCTGTGGACGCCGCCCAGCCAGGGGCTTATGGGAGGCAATGTGCTCCATGCAGGCCGACCAAAAAGTCATTCTGCCCTCAGGAGTGGGCACACCACTCATCCCCTGCTCGCAGAGCAGCCCCGCTCACCCGCATCTAAACATAAAATGGTAATAACGAGAAGTTATTACCATTTTATGTTTCTGCTTCTCATACTGCAAGAAAGCAGTGGGGGATGCTCCTCCGCCCTAGTGGAGGATGTGCCCCTGACAGGATATCCGTCACTGTTGTGACGCAGTAACTCATCGCCAAAATCTAATTCAAGCCCTTAATAGGAAGAGCTGGGGAGAACTGTGCTAATGTACAGCAAGATCACTGGCCAGACCCCCCAGGATATAGCGGCATGGATTGGCAAATTTAGCGGCACAAAAATGAAAAATTAGCGGCACAAAAATGGAAATTTAGCGGCATTTTATTTTGGGTTTTTGGCTGCTGTAGAGCCAGAGAACTAGGTCAGCAGAGCTGCTCTGGAGCCAGAGAACCAGGTCAGCAGAGCTGCTTTAGAGCCAGAGAACTAAGTCAGCAGAGCTGCTCTAGAGGGAGAGAACCAGGTCAGCAGAGCTGCTGTAGAGCCAGAGAACCAGGTCAGCAGAGCCGTTGTGGAGCCAGAGAACCAGGTCAGCAGAGCCGCTGTGGAGCCAGAGAACCAGGTTAACAGAGCTGCACTGGCGCCAGAGTCACAAGGGGCCCGATTCACAGAATGAATTTAAGACCCAATCCTAAACTTACTACTATTTTGGTATTCACAGAATGCACTTACTACTTTTGGAATTCACAGAATGCACTTACTACTTTTGGTATTCACAGAATGAACTTACTACTTTTGGTATTCACAGAAGTTAGGATTTTGTCTTAAGTCTGTCTTAAGTCTGTCTTAAGTTTGTCTTAAGTCTGTCTTAAGTCTGTCTTAAGTTTGTCTTAGGACAAACTTAAGACAAGATCCTAACTTCTGTGAATACCAAAAGTAGTAAGTTCATTCTGTGAAAACCAAAAGTAGTCAATGCATTCTGTGAATACCAAAAGTAGTAAGTGCATTCTGTGAATACCAAAATAGTAGTAAGTTTAGGATTGAGTCTTAAGTTCATTCTGTGAATCGGGCTCTATGTCATAGTTCAAGCGCTGTCCTCCCAAGTGGGTTTGTAAAGCTGCCAGGTGGAAGAAGCACATATACAACTGGAACAGCTGAGCAGGGGCACTTTCACACTTATGTGAAACAGCTATCTTTGTTTGACTTAGTAGTTTGTTGAGTAGCTTTGGTGACCGGTGTATGTAGTCAGAATATCTTTCTCCTCCCTTAACCTCTTTTACAAATTTGATTTGCATTGCAGTACTAATGTATCCTGTAACTGTAATAGCTAGCGTTCTGATAGCTCACCGTGCCTAATTGAAACCAGTAATATGATCTATGAAATCTGCTATTCACCAAAAGACTTACAGAACAGTTGTGAAAATTGTCATGGTCCGATACTCAGTTAAATATAATTATAGTTCCTCTAGCATAGCAGATGTAGCAGTTTCAAAATCTGAAATTTTTAATCCGCATTCACAGGGCCAAAAACAAAATTTAGCTAACCTCTCGATTGGGCATCCACATTGTAATTAGCACAGTAAAACAATTCTATGTATGAAATGTTAGCTTATTCTCCAGAAGGAAGAATTGTATGAGCTGACGAAGGTGCGGAGTGCAACTGCACACAAGGAACCCACCTGAAGTCAGCTGGAGCTCCACGCCACCCAAAGCTCCACGCACACTTCTAGAACAATTCTGAACACCAAATTCCTTGCAAGTAAGAGCAAACTAAAGTAATTGTCAGACCCCATTCTGGTGCACGAGCTTAGGGCAGACGGGCTACTGCCACCAACTGGGGTGATTACGGTAATTAGGCAAACACAAAGAGATGTACGGAGCACTGAAGCTTTTCAGCCACTCGCCCCCAGTCACGGCGGAGACAGACACACCTTCCTTTCCATTGGCTCACGGCAAAATGGCGGATTTCGCGGGCGTTTGTGTAAATATCGCAGCATTTGCACGAATCGGCCGATTTCGCGATTTTTTTGCAAATCGCGAAATCGCGATAAGCTGGAGGGTCTGACTGGCAGTGATAAAAGGAAGTGACTTCCACTCCCACTAAAAGCTACATACATCTGCATGAACCAAATTATATTATTATTTTGTTTGATCCTTTGGACAGTGTTTTAACATATTTAGAGAGGAGTTAATGTTTTTAGACCATGGATTTTCTTACCAAGTATTTGCATCTGGGGAAGTTATCTATCATCTAAAACTTGTTTTTGTCAGCATTCTTAGCAGATAGTTGTAAAAGTGTGAGTAAGCTTCCTTTTTTGAAAGTTGGAACTTTTCAAAGAAAAGTAGAACAAAACCTTTACAATATTGCTTCAAATTAATTCTTTAAATGTTTCTGTTAAAAAAAACAGTAGTAAGTCCATCACCACACATGGCCAACCACTGGTACATCAACACCCTCCCATAGAAAATAATAAAGCAAGTGAATTTGAATAATTTGTTAATTTCCCTTAGGAAACAATGTTAAATTGAATATATTTTTTTAAATAGTTAAAAAATAACTCAATATATTTTAATTTACAAAACCTAGAAATATATTTTATTTAATTATAAAATATTGTAATGCCTTAGTTTGAATTGAAAATTAATTTAATCATGTATATTAAAATGTACGTACATAATTGTAATTAATTAAACACATTACTTTTAAAAATTATTAATGCATAAACCTTTTTTTTTCTTTTGGTGGGATTTTTAAAAAAAAATTTAAATAGACTTACAGCTGCCTGTTCTAGCAACTTTTTTGTTATTTTATTTTATTGAACTTGTTACATTTTACTCTTATTTTAGGGTTTTTATCTTACTTTGGTGATGTCACTTCTTGTTGATGGAATTGGGTTAAAGGTAATTTGACATCACTTCCTGCCGTGCAATGAGGGCCAAAGTTATGTGATGACACCTCCTGTGATGTGACCAAGAAGTCAAAAGGCGTGTGATATCAGATCCGCTACCTCTGACATTTTGATGAATTGACGTTTTTTTTTTACCTTAAATAGACATGTTGAGGCGGGCATTTGACGGCTTCAAGCAAATTACTACCACTGGACTATGATAAACATCTCTTTTATATGATTGTGGTACATGAACATGTAAGATATCATTTATTCCTTTGGAGCAGTATTATACATGAGTAGTTGATCAAAAGAACAAGCTGGTATTTCCAGAAAATGATAAATTGATGTTTGGGGGCAGTGCTATTGCTTTTCAATAAGATATGTAATGCTGATAAGTTAATGTTAATTCATAGTGAGTTACGTGTTACTGTTGGTGTTACTTACTTGATGCTGGGGGTATGTGCTGCAATGGAAGGTGGAGACTTGACATCAACTTTATTGATAACTTTTTAAAATACTTTTACCATTACTGCTGTTTGAGATGGGAAAGTTGGTGTACAATTGATGTAGGTATGTGGAAACATCTTTACTCCGAACCTGTAAGGTCCTTGTAACTTTTGAGCCTTTGAGATGTGTCAAACATTAGGGATAGTGCTGTGGTCTATTGACTATGAATATCAGCATGATGTAACTTTTAGCTTACCCATTTTCGTCCTTTTAAGAAGATACTGCACTATATGAGAATGTGAAAGGGGCACGATTGGAATATAAAAGTAAAATTAAGTTACAAGTGAGGAAATATTATATATTTGGTGGGTGGTATTAAAACATTGCTTTGCCAAACCAGTTCAGCCCTGTATTTTATTGGCTGTTGTTCAATGATCCAGTGAGATATCTATTCTGCTGTCTTAAAAAGTTTGTCATATTGTGCAGGGCTGTACCTAGGTGGCACACTGTTTCCGAATGAAGAATTACAATTTTTCATGCTGCTCTTTTGAACTCTCGAGAATTGAAAAGTATTACCTCTGTTTATAGAGTGGGCTGGGAAGGCAGAGCAGGACTGTAGGAGGGACCACGAAGAACGCCCCCTGAGGGCGGGGCCTTCCAGTGCCCAGTGGCAAAAGTCTATGAAAAAGAGCTGGGAGCCTGGTAAAAAGGGGCCAGGTGATTGGTCGGTGGGGTTTGAACCCCCCAATTTGAGCGAAGTGCTCGGGGATGGTCAGTGCATAAGAAAAGGGGCAAGGGGCAGGAATGCCATGCCTTGACCTCTCGACATGAGAGAGGATTGCCGGGCATAGTTTCTCTGAGACTGCAGCGAGGGAGCATTATCTGGCATCCAGCAGACTGCGGACTGAAGGAACAGCAGCTGAGCAGCGTCTTCGCGGTATGGCCCGGGCAAGGAAGGGAGGCGCGGGCCTGTGAGGGAATTGTGGCTTCTAGAACCTTTGGCCTGAAGCAGCGGTGAATAGCGGCCCAGCCTAACGAAAGCACGGTACCTGTAATCGATAACCCGCTTCAAGGGCCTGCTTGACCCAATTCACCCCCCTCAAGGCGCACACAGGCATCTCAGCTCACACAACAGGAAGAAGCCGAGGGAGCGGGGGAACACAGTGGGCAGCACTCCTGCAAGCACATGGCCTCCACAGAGGTCATGTGCAAGAAAGGCTATCTGCAAGAAAGAATGCTGGGCTAGGGCAGGGATCTGTGGGAACCCTGTCGGCACACCCGGTTCATGGAACATGCAGAGTGGGATCAGAAGAAGGTCTTTGTCCACCCGAAGAGAGCAAAAAGGTGTCTGGCCAGGTGGGTGTAGAGGACTTAGAGCTCGACGAGGATCTTGAGGTATTGCTGGCCAAATTGCAATGGATTGTTTCAAGCCGGGGTATGAATAGGTGAGCCAGCAGGTAATGGCAGAGCTGGGGGGCAGGCCTGCGAAGAGACCCACGATATTGAAGGCTTACTGGCGTCCAGGCACAGGAGAGGAGGTGAACATGGATGGGGGCCAAATAGGGGGAGGCTTGCAGCCATATTGGCATTCTCCCTGAACACGAGCACACCAAAGAAGGGAAAGGAAAAGCAGCAAGAACAGAAGCACAAGGGAGCAGAGGACACAAGGTGGCAAGGTGCTCCTCAAAGGCAATGTCCAGCAGCGATAAGGGTAGCTCTGATGAGAGCAAGGGTGTGGACCAGAGGGCGCATGAAGGCAGCACAAGTCCATCTGGTGGTCAAGGAGGGGCGAACGAGGTGGACAGAGAAGGAGCAAATGGTGAGCAAGTGGCAACACTAAAGGAGGGCCGCCAATTCAGGGCTCAGGTGGGAAACTGGAGGGGCACAGCCCCCCTTGGCTAATCACATAGGGGACAAACTCAACGGTGCTTCACAGAGGACAAGAGCTTCACTGAAGATAGCGGTTAATGGGGCACAGGCAAACTACCCAGCACCATTCATGGGCCTACCCATTGGTGCACATTAGTGGCCATGGGCATGGGTGAGACCCCCTTCCCTCTGGGCTACCCACAGTATGGCTGGCCTAGCATGCTTCCATGGCAAGGCCATGGAGCAGGGAGGGAACTTGAAGGAGGTTCAAGAAGCAAGGTTGGTATGGGTGCAGGGTGTGGGGGGGCAGCACCCAAGCCTCAAGAGCAGCCGGGGACTAGCGGTGGAGAAGCAAGAAGGGCTAGTCCGCAGGTGTAGAGGTGACTTCCCATGAGGATAGTACAGACTTCCCATGAGGATAGTACAGCAAGTAGCCATGGAAATTAGCAGGCGAGCACAACACCAAACCAAGTAGGTAAGTAGCCCCTTGGCGGTAGTCCAAAGGACTCACCCCACTAAGGCCTGGACAGGAGGGGCACCATGAGAAGCAGGGGGGAGGACCCAAAAGTGAGTACATACACCCTATCCCGGGAACCCACCCATTACAACACAGGAGACCAGCTTAGCCAGCCTCATTTAGCAGTTAAGGAGAGGATTTGAAGCAAAGAGTACATTGCTATCTTCTCACTCCTAGAGGTGCGCAAGGTGGGGCTAGATCTTATAACACTGGATAAAAAAGATGAGGAGAGAAAGGATAGGCGGAGACTAAGGGTTAGAGCATGTCAATTGAGGATTGGTTAGGAGCCTTTAGAACCTTAGAGGGTGTATTTGTAGAGAAATTCCCACAGAATGCAGTGGCACTTTTCCTCCATGCGAAAAAGGTGAATGAAGAGCAGCAGAATTATCAAGTGGACACTTGGGACTGCTATGATGAAGGTTTCAGGGAGAAAATACAAACGTGGCCATTGACAGAGTGAAACCAGCAGGATGTAGAAGGCTTTACTACTAATCACATGTTGGCAGCAAGGGATGGTGTAATCTTGCGCAACCACTCGTTTAGCAATACACAAAACAAAGGTAGCTATAAAGACCCCCAGAAAGGGAGCAAGGCAAAGGGGGGCTCCGATGTCAGGAATGGGAAAGCCAGGTCCACAGCTTGCTGGAAATATGATAAGGATGAATGCAAATGGGGCATGTTTCTAAATGGAGGCAGGCCTGTGGTAACTGCGGTGGGGCTTACATAGCAATTGACTGCAGCAAGGCTGTGGGTGCAGGGCAAAACAAGGACAACAACAAGAAGTAACAGGCTGGTTGGGGGGGTGGGAGAAGAGCAAGTACTGAACCCACTGCCCCCCGTTTCCACCCCATTAAGAAAGAGACATTGATCCTGTTGTTCAACAAGTATACCAATTTCAAAGGGTGGAAAGGGTTCACATCTGGATTCCAAATCCCCTATTTAGGTCCCCAGGTCAGCTGCCTTAGCCGCAATTTGAAGTCAGTTATGGACAACCCATGGGTAGAAAGGCAGAAGTAGAGAAGGAGCTCCTCCTGGGAAGGATAGCGAGACCATTTGCAGTACCACCTTTTGACAATTTTATGGTCTCCCCGCTGGGCTTAGTACTAATGAAGGAGGAAACAAAATACCAGCTCATCTACCAACTGTCATACCACAGGGGTGAGTCAGTCAATGATGGGCTGGACCAAAGGAGCTTATCTGTATCCTACTCCACATTAGATGAGGCGGTGGAAATAAGCAAGACAATGGGTAATGGTGCAGTGCTAGCAAAGACAGACATTGTAGCCATATTTCACCTCCAGCTGGTACACCCTGACAGCTACCACCTGCTGGGGTTCCAACTAGACAATTCATACTATAACACCGCAAAGGTAGTGGTGGTTTACATTGTCGTACTTCCAATCCTAAAATTAGTCTTTTATTGAAACTGGTTATATTTGTACAGGTTGATTTCCGTGTATTCACGGTTCCCCTCGTGGTAACATTGACATCCCACTACCACAGATGTCGGCTTCAACTAAAATCCCAGAGGGGATCAGTTGTAAGAAACTATCAAAAGCTTTATTGTACCTAGGCACTCTAATGCTTATTTATCCTAGAAGAAAATGCTTCTAAGGGAGTTTATTCCCTGTCCTGACCTGTTTAAAGAGCCACAACTGCCAATTGCTCATGTAAACAACACCAATATTTAGCCATATGAAGAGAACATCTACATCATGAAATTCCTTTGATATTTTAATATATTGTTTCACACAATAATTATCTGTACATTGCTTTTAAATAGTACATGATGCAACCATTATTATTGAGGGTTCTTCTGTGCTTGGATCCCAAAGAAATGAAATAGACAGCCGACACGTGTTTCGTTACTGGAATGTAACTTTCTCAAGGCTGCAAACAGAAAATGGTCGGGATAAGAACCATTGTCTCTGTCATCATTCTTTCTTATGTTAGTACAGAATTTTACATTAAATATAACTTGACAGAGCCCAAGATGAACCAAAGGGTGATGTTCTCTTGAGCAAACAGTGTACAAAAGATATTAAGTGAACAGGAATTCGAAAAAGTGATTTGAAGAATTAAGAGCAAAGTTTAGAAGTGATCCTGATCAGAAAAACTTGTGACATAATATTAGTCAAGAGTAATGGTGATCTCCAACCAGAGTAAACATAAAGGTGGCCAAAAAATACCTTATATTTCTCGTAGTCGGTGAACGTCAAGCAACAGTTAAAAAAGTTTTTCCCCTCAAGAACGAATACGTTGTAGAACCTGCGAACAAACGAGAGTTGCTTACTATTTCTCATACAGTGTGACTATATTTGAACAGCAACAGTAAAATTACCTTAATTAAAAGGATAGATTTCCTCCTGATCTTGTAAATGAACTTGGATACAGTGGAGAAGGTGTGTAGGCTCCCCACAGGCAAGGTGGGAGATCTGCACGAGATAAGACAGAGGCTCCTAAGAAAATTGAATGCCACACTGGGGGGATCCAACAGTTGTTAGGTAAACTTAGCTTTGCCAACCAGGTGTTCCCCACAGGATGGCTTTGGACATGGCTCCTGGTGTGTCTAATAAAGGGATTAGCAAAAAAGCATCACAGGGTGCAGCTTCCTTAGGGAGTGATGGAGGATCTGGAACAGTGGGACGTTTTTCTGGCCAACTTCACCGGGACCCTGATGCGGCGCGAGCCAGGGGTGACGGCCAAACAATTGGAGTTAATCACAGATGCAGCGGGAGCAAAGGCTTCGGGGTATTACTGGGCATGGCCTGGATGGAGGCCTGGTGGCCAGAGTCTAGGCACAAAGCCGGGGTCACAAAAAATATCATCCTGTTCGAGCTCTTCCCCATCATCGTGGGCTTCACAATTTGGAAGTACAAATTCACCAACTAGCAGATCACACTGTGGGTGGGCAACCATGCGGTAGTGCAGGCATTACATTTAGGGATGGCAAAGTGCCCAGGGATGGTGAGGTTTTTAAGTCATTTGGTTGGTTGCCAGCTGAGAAATAAAACAGTGATTAAAGCTAGGCATGTGCCGGGTTGTGATAATTCCATAGCTGATGCGGTGTCCCGTTTTCAACGGCAGAGATTTCGAGAGTAAGCACTACATGTGGATCAGAATATGATGCCCATGACAGAGCAGATGTGGGACCAGGTGGAGCTGACCTAAGGATGCTGGAGGAGGATGCACTGGTGCCCAAGACAGCAAAAAGATATTGTAAGTTCTGGAAAGTCTTCCAACAGGTCACAGGCACAGAAGGGCACAGTTCAGTGACGACCAAGGAAGTAACATGGTGCAGGACTGTGCCCTACTGTAAATGTTGTTGTTCATATATCCTTTACTTTATTTCCACAATATCACAAAAATAAAAATCCATGTCCGGCTGGACATTGGAACTATATAGTAACCTAATAAGGTCTATATCTTATTCTTTACTCATTCTTAAATGTATGCTACGGACCTTTGTCTTTTGAAGACCAAGGAAGTAACAGCATTAATTCAGAGGGATTTTTAAGGAAGGAAAAAGTAGGGCTTGGGCACAAGCCCACCTCCATGCTATATATCACATTATGCAGAACTGGCCACAGGGCTGAACCCAGCGAGTTCATTCTACTGAAGGGCGGCAATGAAAGGATTGGTAAGGTTACAACCGAGCCGCGGGGATCACAGACTGGCAATTGAGTTTTCAGTGCTTCCAAACTGCTGGTGCACTCCCGGACATCTGCGGGCAGAACCATGAGGTGATGCTGTTTGCCTTGGCCTTCTTTGGGGCCTTCAGGGTGAGCAAGCTGGTAGCCTTTTCGAAAACAACCCAGGGAAAGCTTGCATGTGGGAGAAGGATGTCCGCATAGGTGAGGGATGTATTACGGTATACCTACGCCGGTCAAAAATCTAGCAGGAGGCCAAAGGGAGGAGCTCCACGCTGGATTGCCTGGAGGACAAGCCATGCAGTCTGATATGCCTCATGCAGGAATACTTTGGGCCAGGGGTTCAGGAAGAGTGACCACTATTCATGTACCAGGATGGGTTATACTTAAGCTGCTTCATATTTTCAGCAGTGTTGAAAATGGCACAAAAAAACAAAGCAGGCGTGCCAGCCAAGGATTTTGAGTCGCACTTAGTTTGCATAGGGGCAGCTACCACAGCAGCGGTTAGCGGGCTAATTGGAGAGAGAATTAGGCAGATAGTTCCCTGGGCTTCGAAGGCATTCAAAAGCTACATATGACCCACAATCATTTAGGAATATTGTTTCTCCCACAGCAGGCCCCCAAGGAGATGGGTGCAGAGTGTGGATCCTGTAACATTCAAATATCACGAGGGCACAACCGTGGGCTGAGGTGTGCAAGGACTACAGGGGAATTTGGCTGCAAAACATGGCAGGGCAGTTGGGCATGCGATGGGCCCAACTGCTACCCGCTATCCAAGAAATCTTAGGGCAGGGAGAAAGGCCAGTCACACTCCTGGTGCACCTTGGGGGGAATGACATGGCAACCCTTGGGAAGAAAGACCTATTAGGGGCCATGACATCAGGGTTAATGTCAGTCGCAAGGCTAGTCTGCCCTGCGGATGTCATATGGTGCAAGGTCATAGCACGGCACAAATGGCGGGGCACACATGACCATGCAACATTAGAAAGATCTATAAGAAAGCTAAAAATTTGCATGGGGAACAGGTGTAGTGTAGTTCCTATTTTCCCAATAGGCTCTGCGCATTGGAATAACATAAACAGCAGTGTAGACGTAGGACTGAGGTCATCTAGGTCTCTACTGACTATGTTAGACTTAATTTAGGTTTGCGACAGCTAGCTCAGAGGTCACTGGAAACTTTCTTGAATGAATAGGGAGGGATGAACTTCCCTGGCTCAGACAAGAAGGGATTCAGTGTCCGACAACCACATAAACATGACAACTTTGCTCCCTCAGAATAAGAGTGTATCTCTAGAGTTGTGTGAAAACAATAGACAGTTATTTCACTCAGTCAGCAGTGCATACTTAGTTTCACCAGAATGCAGAGAAATAGAGAGACAGGCGTTTTCAATAAAAAGGTGGTATTTATTGAGCAGTCTTCCTTCTCGTACAAGAGAAATGAATTGCCACAATTGCAATACTTAACCCTTTCGACGCTGATGACGAGCTCAGCTCGTCATCACCCACGGGAGTCGTGTGCTGATGACGAGCTGAGCTCGTCATGACACCAGCAAAATGGTAATTCCCAGCACACAGCGGGAAAACGCCTAGCAGCCAAGAGGTTAAAGTAAAGTAAAGTGCGTACAGTAAAAGTAGTATTATGAAATAATATTGTAAAAGCATTGATATGGTTTCTTAGCCATATGATACTTTAAAATGGATAAAATATATACATACATAAATACATTGACTAACGTACTCAACTAGTGCTTCTAACTAAGCCTACCCCAGTGTACCTGACCTAAGCCTAATACGTGGGAAGGGATAAGTAAGTAGCAGTTTAAGTTAAGTTGGTTAAGATTATTTTGCCAAGAATCTGCATCAAGAATTCTCTCAAGGGTTTAGTCAGCTCCATACCTTGGTAATAGAATGTGGGAGGTCTGGAATCTCTTTCCTCAGGACTCGATATCCCAGTAACCTGCAAGGGTAGGCTGGAAACACCGGAGCTGGATTTTCTCGGCTGGAGAAAAAAGACAGCGTCTCTCTCAGTGCGTCAAACGGGAGGGGTGGCTTCCGTGGGCTCTTGCATCAGCTGGGCTCTCGGGCAAGTAGACGGCCGCTCTGCTCCAAACCACTGTGTGTTTGCTTAAGGCAACTGTTGGTATTTTATACTTGGAAGGTGCCGGGTTTCACGTAAGGTTGGACATAAGACGTCACTAAGAACTAACAGTTCTTGCCTTACTTCAGGAGTTCTTTGTTCAAATCAAAACAAGAGCAGGGGGAATTTCCCGGGCTGCTGGAGGCTTGGTTTGTTTAAAGAACGCGTTGTGCTTTCTAGGAGTCGATGGGAGTAGCCGTGCTGTGCTTTGGACTGCATGGGCTATTACTGAAATATGGATTTGATTCTTATGCCTTTATCAGGATATTATTGATTATAATCTCATAAGGGAATAAATCGGGAATATCGAATTAGGGTCCTAGATATAAACACAACACAGGTAGATCTTTGTGAGGCCGTGTTCTCATCAATCTAAAGACTCCAGGGTACCACAAGGCTGACAGCATCTACCTACCGGAGTTGGGATGGACATGTTTCTGCTTAAAATGGTAGGGGGGCTGGACCAATTGGGGTTTTCATAAGCAAGCAGGGGAAAAAGGGGGAGCTGCCAGAGGTCAGGGAACCACAGATAGTGTTGTGGAAACAGCACAAAGTAGACAGACAATAAAGCACACTAGTGTAATCTTTCTGCTCTTCCCTCGTGGGGGCTGTAATGCGTGAGAGGCTCCACGAGGAAAGTCTAGAACTAAGATAAGTAATAATAGGTTTACCTTTGAATGTTTGAACGGGCAGCTTCTCAGTACCCGTAGTTGCTGTTCCTGCCAGGTGCTGTTCCTGCAGGCTTGCTGTTCGTTGTCTGGCCGATTCTTCTAATAAATATAACGTTAACAGATTGTGTCGTCTGGTATTTCACTAAACACATTTTGGCGATGATCTCGGCCAGACCATGCCCACTCATTCGGCAGCCTTCTTCCTGTCTAGGACGTCAGTATTCACTGGATCCTGAGACGGTTGATCTGATTTTATTGGGCCTGCATCTTTTTGTCTCCGCCTCGACTGGCCTAATTGGCCTGAGGTTCCTGCCAAGATTTCTCGACTCTGCCTCTAAATATTTTAATTGGCCTGCAGTACGTTGACTCCGCCTCCTGAGCTTGCCATCGTCTCCTCTCTCCTCCATAATCTCCCGTCAATTCCTTTCCTAACATTCTCCACTGAAAGGGGATATTGACGAGCTTTGCCGGTGAGTTTCAAGGAGTGCCATGCGACGCATTGAGGTGAGTATTGATTATGCCTGTTTTCGTGACTGTGTGAAGTCATAGCAATGTTACCTGCATGCCTACTTTGCTGATTCACACACCTTTCACAGTGTGAACGTATTTATTTTAAAAAACAAAGACTTTGGAACTAAGTTTGTCTCAAGGAGAGTCTATTCACGCTGATACGCACAGTTTTCCTAGTAACTCTATAGTCATTTTACAAGCACGCTGATTTTCACAGCTTTATTAGTAAGTCTATAGTCGTTTTTACAAGTTGTACTCTTGGCAGATTCATTGAATTTTCTGCAAATCTCCTTACGCTGATTTGCACAGCTTTTCTTTGCCAATCCTGTGACTTTGTTTCAGACAAGTTTTCTTTGGTACTTTTATCTAAATCTACCTGTATATTAGTAGTTTGTGGATTTTAAGGTGTTATTGGTGTACGTTCTAATGTTTGATTTACACCTTTAGGTCCTCAGTTTATTTGACTTTATTGGCAAGAATACCATGGCTGTTCCAATAACCAATATTACAGTCAACCCACCTAAAGAATTTATGTGCACTCCAGGTGACCCTCCTGTTCCATGGGTACAATGGAAAGAATGTTTTATTAATTACCTTTTAACAATTAACCATGCTAATAAGTTATCTGGTGAAAGGAAGAAAACTTTATTGATGGATAGCTTAGGTCCTGAAGGATTAAGAATATATAGTAAGTTGAATAAGGATATTGTGTCTGGTGATGAAAATGTTTTTAACCAATCAAGTCAATCAAGTAATTTGTAAAGCGCGCTACTCACCCGTTAGGGTCTCAAGTCGCTGGGAGGGAGGGGAGTCCCTACTGCTTGAACTGCCAGATCTTGAGTTGTTTCCTGAAGGAGAGATGGTCCTGGGTCAGCTGTAGGGGGGTGGGGAGGGATCTCCATGTCTTGGCCGCCAGGTAGGAGAAGGATCTTCCTCCGGCGGTGGCTTTGCGAATTCGTGGGACGGCGGCGAGAGCGAGGCTGGCGGATCGGAGCTGGCGGGTGGGTGTGTAGAATGTGAGGCGGCTGTTGAGGTATTTGGGGCCCATGTCGTGGAGAGCCATGTGTGCGTCGGTAAAGAGTCTGAACGTGATCCTCTTGCTGACGGGGAGCCAGTGCAGGTCTTTCAGATGGTCAGAGATGTGGCTGTGACGGGGGATGTCCAGGATGAGTCGTGCCGAGGCGTTCTGTATGTGCTGGAGTCTTTTCTGGAGTTTGGCTGTGGTTCCAGCGTAAAGGGTGTTCCCGTAGTCCAGTCGGCTGGTGATGAGGGCCTGGGTGACTGTCTTCCTGGTGTCGGTGGGGATCCACCGGAAGATCTTTCGGAGCATGGGCAGGGTGTTGAAACAGGATGACGAGACGGCGTTGACTTGCTTGGTCATCGTGAGGGATGAGTCCAGGATGAAGCCCAGGTTACGTGCATGGTCCGTGGACCAGCGCAGAGGGCCACCAGGAGTCATCCCTGGCAGAGGGGGATGGTCCCAGGATGAGGACTTCCGTCTTGTCTGAGTTCAGTTTCAGACGGCTGAGCTTCATCCATTCCACGACGTCTTTCATCCCTTCCTGGAGGCTGGCTCTGGCGGTGGCGGGGTCGTTGGTGAGGGAGAGGATCAGCAGGGTGTCGTCAGTGTAGGAGATGATGTTGTATGTATGTATGTATGTAAGGCACACTTATAAAGCGCAGCTATCACCCGGCGGGTATCCTGGCGCTGTGATCTTTCAAGGCCCAAACACAAGAGACATTACATTAACAGCCATCTATATAATCCTTGGGAAAAGGTGAGTGTTTAGTCCCTTTTTAAAGGCAGAGAGGTCCCCCATACTCCGGAGAGACAGTGGAAGCGTATTCCACAGCCTGGATGCTGCGTAGCCAAAGGAACGCCCACCCATCCATATCCTCCGGATTTTTGGGACTGCCACTAGATAGGCTGAGGCAGAGCGAAGAGATCTGGTGGGAGTGTACCAAGAGAACATCTCCCGCAAAGAAGTCGGACCCAGATCATGAAGAGCCCGAAAGACCAGGCACAAGGCCTTAAATTCAACACGCTGGGAGATGGGCAGCCAATGGAGATCTCTAAGTGCCACTGAGGAGGAATCGTGGCGTCTGCGAGAGAGTGCCGATTTTGCGGCAAAATTCAGAACCCGCTGCAATTTGCCCCCAGAAGCAGTGCATTGCAGTAATCTAGTCTGCTTAGGATGATACTCTGCACTACTTCTGGTCTGGCGTGGGTCGGGAGCAATGGGAGGATCTTTCGTAGGGTGCGCAGCAGCGCCATACAGGTGGACAGTTTTATTTACAAAACCGTCTAATTGAAGATTAGCTTCCATCATCACTCCCAAATTGCGAACAGATTCAGCAGCTGATGCCGTGCCTTGAAAGGATAAGGGCCAGAAGTCTTGCGGAAGGGAGCGAGGAATACGATCTGCTGAGCAATAAAGCACCTCAGTTTTAGAGCTATTAAACAATATCATTATTATTTACATTTTCATTGATTGGTCTTACTGTGTCCTCAGGGTTGACAATCTCAATTCGGACGCCTACTAGATGCCCAGACTCCCCAGTAATACATGCATCAAGGGTATTTTGCAACAAAAACTTAGTGTTAAATGGTTGTCAATCGCAGGCGTCCAGGTTTGAAAGGGCACAGAATCCATTTTCCAAGCCTAGTCCCCACTCAGTAAAACCAACGTCTTTCCTGCCCCTTTTGGTCACAACGTTCCATTTTGTTCTTAAAGTACTGGAATTCGGGCCTCTTCCTTTCCGAGGGTAGAAAAAGTCCAGAGTCAGTGGAACAATTGAAGTTGATCTTCGCTGTGGAGGTAAGATGTTGGGCAAGATGTTTGGCAAGACCTCGGGGTCTGAGAAGTTAAGGACAACGCAATCCCCCTTAAACCTTTTGACCCTATTACCCATCCACTCTACCCTTCTGGCATTTACAAGTTCCTCAGATAATTGCTGCTTTCCCCAGGGAGAAATTACCATATTATTAGTAAGCCACAATAAAGATTTGTTTAATAAAGATGATGTTGATTCAACCTCTCCAGTTGCTAGTGGGGGGACATTTGCAAGGACAAGAACTAATGGAGAAGCTTCTACTACAAGCTCGAAAGACCCTTTCCCAGAATTAAAATCACCAGTGGTAGAAACGGGGGGTACAACACCTGAGGCTCCACCAGGTGGATTAATCAGTGGTATCAATAGAGGATTTGGCGCAGGAATAGGAATAAGTCCACTATTTTCGCCAGAGGGTGTTTTACTCACTAATGGCTCTACCCTAGACACAACGACTTCAGGGAGATTTCCTACCTCTACCAAAGTTTTCTCTATTAAACCTTCCAGTCTACTAACCTCAGCGGTTAGTTTGTCTATTTTACTAACCAAGGGTTTAACTATACCTTTAATTTTTGTGTCCATCATGCTCCATAGTTTATTAAATTGGGCGTTAGAGAGGGTCACATAAGCTTCACTAGTCAGATCATCCTCCTCATCCTCAGGTTTTTTCCTTGGTGGGGTTGCAACTTTATTTCTAGCAGACCTTAGACCCCCCCGTTTTGGTATAACCTTTCTTTTGCCCCCAGTAGCCCTCGGGGCTGGAACAGGGGCTGCAGTAGGGATAGGGGACTCGTTTTTGGTAGATATCACTGTCACCACTTCGCTGTCACTATTATCTTCAGTGATAGCAACTGTGCCACTAGGCTGAATGATATTTGTGTCGTGGAGAGAGTCATGCACCACACCAGATGTACTGCTATTTTGTAGTGCAAAAGAATCCTCTATCTCTTTATCGTCCTGAGGAGATTGGATAGATGAGTCTAATCCCAATGAGGATCTCCTGTCGCTATTTATTTTTGCCACGACTTGGAAAAGATAGTTATCAATGGTGTTATTGACTGGGGTTAGCTTTTTCCCGGGCATGGTTAGGATGGACAATACACTCAAAGCAAGATGATTACTCACAGGACTCAAGTAATCAAAGAAAGAGTGTCCGTAAAGGAAGGATATACAGAAAAGTGGTTGTCGCACGTGAAGTCTGAGGCCAGTTGTAAGTGGTCAGACAGTAAGACCAATTTCATGAAAAAATACACTGCTTTTTCAGGAAACCCTCACTCACCCTAGTGGTGACATGCTTCATCATCGGGTCCACCGGGAGAGATCGAGTACCTCCCCGGTGTGCTGCGACGCCAGGAGACTGCGGAGCAGGTTTTTTGTGTGAGGATGAAGTGTGAAAAATAATAGGGTTAAAAATGCAGCATTTGCACGAATCGGCCGATTTCGCGATTTTTTTGCAAATCGCGAAATCGCGATAAGCTGGAGGGTCTGACTGGCAGTGATAAAAGGAAGTGACTTCCACTCCCACTAAAAGCTACATACATCTGCATGAACCAAATTATATTATTATTTTGTTTGATCCTTTGGACAGTGTTTTAACATATTTAGAGAGGAGTTAATGTTTTTAGACCATGGATTTTCTTACCAAGTATTTGCATCTGGGGAAGTTATCTATCATCTAAAACTTGTTTTTGTCAGCATTCTTAGCAGATAGTTGTAAAAGTGTGAGTAAGCTTCCTTTTTTGAAAGTTGGAACTTTTCAAAGAAAAGTAGAACAAAACCTTTACAATATTGCTTCAAATTAATTCTTTAAATGTTTCTGTTAAAAAAAACAGTAGTAAGTCCATCACCACACATGGCCAACCACTGGTACATCAACACCCTCCCATAGAAAATAATAAAGCAAGTGAATTTGAATAATTTGTTAATTTCCCTTAGGAAACAATGTTAAATTGAATATATTTTTTTAAATAGTTAAAAAATAACTCAATATATTTTAATGTACAAAACCTAGAAATATATTTTATTTAATTATAAAATATTGTAATGCCTTAGTTTGAATTGAAAATTAATTTAATCATGTATATTAAAATGTACGTACATAATTGTAATTAATTAAACACATTACTTTTAAAAATTATTAATGCATAAACCTTTTTTTTTCTTTTGGTGGGATTTTAAAAAAAAAATTTAAATAGACTTACAGCTGCCTGTTCTAGCAACTTTTTTGTTATTTTATTTTATTGAACTTGTTACATTTTACTCTTATTTTAGGGTTTTTATCTTACTTTGGTGATGTCACTTCTTGTTGATGGAATTGGGTTAAAGGTAATTTGACATCACTTCCTGCCGTGCAATGAGGGCCAAAGTTATGTGATGACACCTCCTGTGATGTGACCAAGAAGTCAAAAGGCGTGTGATATCAGATCCGCTACCTCTGACATTTTGATGAATTGACGTTTTTTTTTACCTTAAATAGACATGTTGAGGCGGGCATTTGACGGCTTCAAGCAAATTACTACCACTGGACTATGATAAACATCTCTTTTATATGATTGTGGTACATGAACATGTAAGATATCATTTATTCCTTTGGAGCAGTATTATACATGAGTAGTTGATCAAAAGAACAAGCTGGTATTTCCAGAAAATGATAAATTGATGTTTGGGGGCAGTGCTATTGCTTTTCAATAAGATATGTAATGCTGATAAGTTAATGTTAATTCATAGTGAGTTACGTGTTACTGTTGGTGTTACTTACTTGATGCTGGGGGTATGTGCTGCAATGGAAGGTGGAGACTTGACATCAACTTTATTGATAACTTTTTAAAATACTTTTACCATTACTGCTGTTTGAGATGGGAAAGTTGGTGTACAATTGATGTAGGTATGTGGAAACATCTTTACTCCGAACCTGTAAGGTCCTTGTAACTTTTGAGCCTTTGAGATGTGTCAAACATTAGGGATAGTGCTGTGGTCTATTGACTATGAATATCAGCATGATGTAACTTTTAGCTTACCCATTTTCGTCCTTTTAAGAAGATACTGCACTATATGAGAATGTGAAAGGGGCACGATTGGAATATAAAAGTAAAATTAAGTTACAAGTGAGGAAATATTATATATTTGGTGGGTGGTATTAAAACATTGCTTTGCCAAACCAGTTCAGCCCTGTATTTTATTGGCTGTTGTTCAATGATCCAGTGAGATATCTATTCTGCTGTCTTAAAAAGTTTGTCATATTGTGCAGGGCTGTACCTAGGTGGCACACTGTTTCCGAATGAAGAATTACAATTTTTCATGCTGCTCTTTTGAACTCTCGAGAATTGAGAAGTATTACCTCTGTTTATAGAGTGGGCTGGGAAGGCAGAGCAGGACTGTAGGAGGGACCACGAAGAACGCCCCCTGAGGGCGGGGCCTTCCAGTGCCCAGTGGCAAAAGTCTATGAAAAAGAGCTGGGAGCCTGGTAAAAAGGGGCCAGGTGATTGGTCGGTGGGGTTTGAACCCCCCAATTTGAGCGAAGTGCTCGGGGATGGTCAGTGCATAAGAAAAGGGGCAAGGGGCAGGAATGCCATGCCTTGACCTCTCGACATGAGAGAGGATTGCCGGGCATAGTTTCTCTGAGACTGCAGCGAGGGAGCATTATCTGGCATCCAGCAGACTGCGGACTGAAGGAACAGCAGCTGAGCAGCGTCTTCGCGGTATGGCCCGGGCAAGGAAGGGAGGCGCGGGCCTGTGAGGGAATTGTGGCTTCTAGAACCTTTGGCCTGAAGCAGCGGTGAATAGCGGCCCAGCCTAACGAAAGCACGGTACCTGTAATCGATAACCCGCTTCAAGGGCCTGCTTGACCCAATTCACCCCCCTCAAGGCGCACACAGGCATCTCAGCTCACACAACAGGAAGAAGCCGAGGGAGCGGGGGAACACAGTGGGCAGCACTCCTGCAAGCACATGGCCTCCACAGAGGTCATGTGCAAGAAAGGCTATCTGCAAGAAAGAATGCTGGGCTAGGGCAGGGATCTGTGGGAACCCTGTCGGCACACCCGGTTCATGGAACATGCAGAGTGGGATCAGAAGAAGGTCTTTGTCCACCCGAAGAGAGCAAAAAGGTGTCTGGCCAGGTGGGTGTAGAGGACTTAGAGCTCGACGAGGATCTTGAGGTATTGCTGGCCAAATTGCAATGGATTGTTTCAAGCCGGGGTATGAATAGGTGAGCCAGCAGGTAATGGCAGAGCTGGGGGGCAGGCCTGCGAAGAGACCCACGATATTGAAGGCTTACTGGCGTCCAGGCACAGGAGAGGAGGTGAACATGGATGGGGGCCAAATAGGGGAAGGCTTGCAGCCATATTGGCATTCTCCCTGAACACGAGCACACCAAAGAAGGGAAAGGAAAAGCAGCAAGAACAGAAGCACAAGGGAGCAGAGGACACAAGGTGGCAAGGTGCTCCTCAAAGGCAATGTCCAGCAGCGATAAGGGTAGCTCTGATGAGAGCAAGGGTGTGGACCAGAGGGCGCATGAAGGCAGCACAAGTCCATCTGGTGGTCAAGGAGGGGCGAACGAGGTGGACAGAGAAGGAGCAAATGGTGAGCAAGTGGCAACACTAAAGGAGGGCCGCCAATTCAGGGCTCAGGTGGGAAACTGGAGGGGCACAGCCCCCCTTGGCTAATCACATAGGGGACAAACTCAACGGTGCTTCACAGAGGACAAGAGCTTCACTGAAGATAGCGGTTAATGGGGCACAGGCAAACTACCCAGCACCATTCATGGGCCTACCCATTGGTGCACATTAGTGGCCATGGGCATGGGTGAGACCCCCTTCCCTCTGGGCTACCCACAGTATGGCTGGCCTAGCATGCTTCCATGGCAAGGCCATGGAGCAGGGAGGGAACTTGAAGGAGGTTCAAGAAGCAAGGTTGGTATGGGTGCAGGGTGTGGGGGGGCAGCACCCAAGCCTCAAGAGCAGCCGGGGACTAGCGGTGGAGAAGCAAGAAGGGCTAGTCCGCAGGTGTAGAGGTGACTTCCCATGAGGATAGTACAGACTTCCCATGAGGATAGTACAGCAAGTAGCCATGGAAATTAGCAGGCGAGCACAACACCAAACCAAGTAGGTAGGTAGCCCCTTGGCGGTAGTCCAAAGGACTCACCCCACTAAGGCCTGGACAGGAGGGGCACCATGAGAAGCAGGGGGGAGGACCCAAAAGTGAGTACATACACCCTATCCCGGGAACCCACCCATTACAACACAGGAGACCAGCTTAGCCAGCCTCATTTAGCAGTTAAGGAGAGGATTTGAAGCAAAGAGTACATTGCTATCTTCTCACTCCTAGAGGTGCGCAAGGTGGGGCTAGATCTTATAACACTGGATAAAAAAGATGAGGAGAGAAAGGATAGGCGGAGACTAAGGGTTAGAGCATGTCAATTGAGGATTGGTTAGGAGCCTTTAGAACCTTAGAGGGTGTATTTGTAGAGAAATTCCCACAGAATGCAGTGGCACTTTTCCTCCATGCGAAAAAGGTGAATGAAGAGCAGCAGAATTATCAAGTGGACACTTGGGACTGCTATGATGAAGGTTTCAGGGAGAAAATACAAACGTGGCCATTGACAGAGTGAAACCAGCAGGATGTAGAAGGCTTTACTACTAATCACATGTTGGCAGCAAGGGATGGTGTAATCTTGCGCAACCACTCGTTTAGCAATACACAAAACAAAGGTAGCTATGAAGACCCCCAGAAAGGGAGCAAGGCAAAGGGGGGCTCCGATGTCAGGAATGGGAAAGCCAGGTCCACAGCTTGCTGGAAATATGATAAGGATGAATGCAAATGGGGCATGTTTCTAAATGGAGGCAGGCCTGTGGTAACTGCGGTGGGGCTTACATAGCAATTGACTGCAGCAAGGCTGTGGGTGCAGGGCAAAACAAGGACAACAACAAGAAGTAACAGGCTGGTTGGGGGGGTGGGAGAAGAGCAAGTACTGAACCCACTGCCCCCCGTTTCCACCCCATTAAGAAAGAGACATTGATCCTGTTGTTCAACAAGTATACCAATTTCAAAGGGTGGAAAGGGTTCACATCTGGATTCCAAATCCCCTATTTAGGTCCCCAGGTCAGCTGCCTTAGCCGCAATTTGAAGTCAGTTATGGACAACCCATGGGTAGAAAGGCAGAAGTAGAGAAGGAGCTCCTCCTGGGAAGGATAGCGAGACCATTTGCAGTACCACCTTTTGACAATTTTATGGTCTCCCCGCTGGGCTTAGTACTAATGAAGGAGGAAACAAAATACCAGCTCATCTACCAACTGTCATACCACAGGGGTGAGTCAGTCAATGATGGACTGGACCAAAGGAGCTTATCTGTATCCTACTCCACATTAGATGAGGCGGTGGAAATAAGCAAGACAATGGGTAATGGTGCAGTGCTAGCAAAGACAGACATTGTAGCCATATTTCACCTCCAGCTGGTACACCCTGACAGCTACCACCTGCTGGGGTTCCAACTAGACAATTCATACTATAACACCGCAAAGGTAGTGGTGGTTTACATTGTCGTACTTCCAATCCTAAAATTAGTCTTTTATTGAAACTGGTTATATTTGTACAGGTTGATTTCTGTGTATTCACGGTTCCCCTCGTGGTAACATTGACATCCCACTACCACAGATGTCGGCTTCAACTAAAATCCCAGAGGGGATCAGTTGTAAGAAACTATCAAAAGCTTTATTGTACCTAGGCACTCTAATGCTTATTTATCCTAGAAGAAAATGCTTCTAAGGGAGTTTATTCCCTGTCCTGACCTGTTTAAAGAGCCACAACTGCCAATTGCTCATGTAAACAACACCAATATTTAGCCATATGAAGAGAACATCTACATCATGAAATTCCTTTGATATTTTAATATATTGTTTCACACAATAATTATCTGTACATTGCTTTTAAATAGTACATGATGCAACCATTATTATTGAGGGTTCTTCTGTGCTTGGATCCCAAAGAAATGAAATAGACAGCCGACACGTGTTTCGTTACTGGAATGTAACTTTCTCAAGGCTGCAAACAGAAAATGGTCGGGATAAGAACCATTGTCTCTGTCATCATTCTTTCTTATGTTAGTACAGAATTTTACATTAAATATAACTTGACAGAGCCCAAGATGAACCAAAGGGTGATGTTCTCTTGAGCAAACAGTGTACAAAAGATATTAAGTGAACAGGAATGTGAAAAAGTGATTTGAAGAATTAAGAGCAAAGTTTAGAAGTGATCCTGATCAGAAAAACTTGTGACATAATATTAGTCAAGAGTAATGGTGATCTCCAACCAGAGTAAACATAAAGGTGGCCAAAAAATACCTTATATTTCTCGTAGTCGGTGAACGTCAAGCAACAGTTAAAAAAGTTTTTCCCCTCAAGAACGAATAAGTTGTAGAACCTGCGAACAAACGAGAGTTGCTTACTATTTCTCATACAGTGTGACTATATTTGAACAGCAACAGTAAAATTACCTTAATTAAAAGGATAGATTTCCTCCTGATCTTGTAAATGAACTTGGATACAGTGGAGAAGGTGTGTAGGCTCCCCACAGGCAAGGTGGGAGATCTGCACGAGATAAGACAGAGGCTCCTAAGAAAATTGAATGCCACACTGGGGGGATCCAACAGTTGTTAGGTAAACTTAGCTTTGCCAACCAGGTGTTCCCCACAGGATGGCTTTGGACATGGCTCCTGGTGTGTCTAATAAAGGGATTAGCAAAAAAGCATCACAGGGTGCAGCTTCCTTAGGGAGTGATGGAGGATCTGGAACAGTGGGACGTTTTTCTGGCCAACTTCACCGGGACCCTGATGCGGCGCGAGCCAGGGGTGACGGCCAAACAATTGGAGTTAATCACAGATGCAGCGGGAGCAAAGGCTTCGGGGTATTACTGGGCATGGCCTGGATGGAGGCCTGGTGGCCAGAGTCTAGGCACAAAGCCGGGGTCACAAAAAATATCATCCTGTTCGAGCTCTTCCCCATCATCGTGGGCTTCACAATTTGGAAGTACAAATTCACCAACTAGCAGATCACACTGTGGGTGGGCAACCATGCGGTAGTGCAGGCATTACATTTAGGGATGGCAAAGTGCCCAGGGATGGTGAGGTTTTTAAGTCATTTGGTTGGTTGCCAGCTGAGAAATAAAACAGTGATTAAAGCTAGGCATGTGCCGGGTTGTGATAATTCCATAGCTGATGCGGTGTCCCGTTTTCAACGGCAGAGATTTCGAGAGTAAGCACTACATGTGGATCAGAATATGATGCCCATGACAGAGCAGATGTGGGACCAGGTGGAGCTGACCTAAGGATGCTGGAGGAGGATGCACTGGTGCCCAAGACAGCAAAAAGATATTGTAAGTTCTGGAAAGTCTACCAACAGGTCACAGGCACAGAAGGGCACAGTTCAGTGACGACCAAGGAAGTAACATGGTGCAGGACTGTGCCCTACTGTAAATGTTGTTGTTCATATATCCTTTACTTTATTTCCACAATATCACAAAAATAAAAATCCATGTCCGGCTGGACATTGGAACTATATAGTAACCTAATGAGGTCTATATCTTATTCTTTACTCATTCTTAAATGTATGCTACGGACCTTTGTCTTTTGAAGACCAAGGAAGTAACAGCATTAATTCAGAGGGATTTTTAAGGAAGGAAAAAGTAGGGCTTGGGCACAAGCCCACCTCCATGCTATATATCACATTATGCAGAACTGGCCACAGGGCTGAACCCAGCGAGTTCATTCTACTGAAGGGCGGCAATGAAAGGATTGGTAAGGTTACAACCGAGCCGCGGGGATCACAGACTGGCAATTGAGTTTTCAGTGCTTCCAAACTGCTGGTGCACTCCCGGACATCTGCGGGCAGAACCATGAGGTGATGCTGTTCAGAGCGGCATTTGCCTTGGCCTTCTTTGGGGCCTTCAGGGTGAGCAAGCTGGTAGCCTTTTCGAAAACAACCCAGGGAAAGCTTGCATGTGGGAGAAGGATGTCCGCATAGGTGAGGGATGTATTACGGTATACCTACGCCGGTCAAAAATCTAGCAGGAGGCCAAAGGGAGGAGCTCCACGCTGGATTGCCTGGAGGACAAGCCATGCAGTCTGATATGCCTCATGCAGGAATACTTTGGGCCAGGGGTTCAGGAAGAGTGACCACTATTCATGTACCAGGATGGGTTATACTTAAGCTGCTTCATATTTTCAGCAGTGTTGAAAATGGCACAAAAAAACAAAGCAGGCGTGCCAGCCAAGGATTTTGAGTCACACTTAGTTTGCATAGGGGCAGCTACCACAGCAGCGGTTAGCGGTCTAATTGGAGAGAGAATTAGGCAGATAGTTCCCTGGGCTTCGAAGGCATTCAAAAGCTACATATGACCCACAATCATTTAGGAATATTGTTTCTCCCACAGCAGGCCCCCAAGGAGATGGGTGCAGAGTGTGGATCCTGTAACATTCAAATATCACGAGGGCACAACCGTGGGCTGAGGTGTGCAAGGACTACAGGGGAATTTGGCTGCAAAACATGGCAGGGCAGTTGGGCATGCGATGGGCCCAACTGCTACCCGCTATCCAAGAAATCTTAGGGCAGGGAGAAAGGCCAGTCACACTCCTGGTGCACCTTGGGGGGAATGACATGGCAACCCTTGGGAAGAAAGACCTATTAGGGGCCATGACATCAGGGTTAATGTCAGTCGCAAGGCTAGTCTGCCCTGCGGATGTCATATGGTGCAAGGTCATAGCACGGCACAAATGGCGGGGCACACATGACCATGCAACATTAGAAAGATCTATAAGAAAGCTAAAAATTTGCATGGGGAACAGGTGTAGTGTAGTTCCTATTTTCCCAATAGGCTCTGCGCATTGGAATAACATAAACAGCAGTGTAGACGTAGGACTGAGGTCATCTAGGTCTCTACTGACTATGTTAGACTTAATTTAGGTTTGCGACAGCTAGCTCAGAGGTCACTGGAAACTTTCTTGAATGAATAGGGAGGGATGAACTTCCCTGGCTCAGACAAGAAGGGATTCAGTGTCCGACAACCACATAAACATGACAACTTTGCTCCCTCAGAATAAGAGTGTATCTCTAGAGTTGTGTGAAAACAATAGACAGTTATTTCACTCAGTCAGCAGTGCATACTTAGTTTCACCAGAATGCAGAGAAATAGAGAGACAGGCGTTTTCAATAAAAAGGTGGTATTTATTGAGCAGTCTTCCTTCTCGTACAAGAGAAATGAATTGCCACAATTGCAATACTTAACCCTTTCGACGCTGATGACGAGCTCAGCTCGTCATCACCCACGGGAGTCGTGTGCTGATGACGAGCTGAGCTCGTCATGACACCAGCAAAATGGTAATTCCCAGCACACAGCGGGAAAATGCCTAGCAGCCAAGAGGTTAAAGTAAAGTAAAGTGCGTACAGTAAAAGTAGTATTATGAAATAATATTGTAAAAGCATTGATATGGTTTCTTAGCCATATGATACTTTAAAATGGATAAAATATATACATACATAAATACATTGACTAACGTACTCAACTAGTGCTTCTAACTAAGCCTACCCCAGTGTACCTGACCTAAGCCTAATACGTGGGAAGGGATAAGTAAGTAGCAGTTTAAGTTAAGTTGGTTAAGATTATTTTGCCAAGAATCTGCATCAAGAATTCTCTCAAGGGTTTAGTCAGCTCCATACCTTGGTAATAGAATGTGGGAGGTCTGGAATCACTTTCCTCAGGACTCGATATCCCAGTAACCTGCAAGGGTAGGCTGGAAACACCGGAGCTGGATTTTCTCGGCTGGAGAAAAAAGACAGCGTCTCTCTCAGTGCGTCAAACGGGAGGGGTGGCTTCCGTGGGCTCTTGCATCAGCTGGGCTCTCGGGCAAGTAGACGGCCGCTCTGCTCCAAACCACTGTGTGTTTGCTTAAGGCAACTGTTGGTATTTTATACTTGGAAGGTGCCGGGTTTCACGTAAGGTTGGACATAAGACGTCACTAAGAACTAACAGTTCTTGCCTTACTTCAGGAGTTCTTTGTTCAAATCAAAACAAGAGCAGGGGGAATTTCCCGGGCTGCTGGAGGCTTGGTTTGTTTAAAGAACGCGTTGTGCTTTCTAGGAGTCGATGGGAGTAGCCGTGCTGTGCTTTTGACTGCATGGGCTATTACTGAAATATGGATTTGATTCTTATGCCTTTATCAGGATATTATTGATTATAATCTCATAAGGGAATAAATCGGGAATATCGAATTAGGGTCCTAGATATAAACACAACACAGGTAGATCTTTGTGAGGCCGTGTTCTCATCAATCTAAAGACTCCAGGGTACCACAAGGCTGACAGCATCTACCTACCGGAGTTGGGATGGACATGTTTCTGCTTAAAATGGTAGGGGGGCTGGACCAATTGGGGTTTTCATAAGCAAGCAGGGGAAAAAGGGGGAGCTGCCAGAGGTCAGGGAACCACAGATAGTGTTGTGGAAACAGCCCAAAGTAGACAGACAATAAAGCACACTAGTGTAATCTTTCTGCTCTTCCCTCGTGGGGGCTGTAATGCGTGAGAGGCTCCACGAGGAAAGTCTAGAACTAAGATAAGTAATAATAGGTTTACCTTTGAATGTTTGAACGGGCAGCTTCTCAGTACCCGTAGTTGCTGTTCCTGCCAGGTGCTGTTCCTGCAGGCTTGCTGTTCGTTGTCTGGCCGATTCTTCTAATAAATATAACGTTAACAGATTGTGTTGTCTGGTATTTCACTAAACACATTTTGGCGATGATCTCGGCCAGACCATGCCCACTCATTCGGCAGCCTTCTTCCTGTCTAGGACGTCAGTATTCACTGGATCCTGAGACGGTTGATCTGATTTTATTGGGCCTGCATCTTTTTGTCTCCGCCTCGACTGGCCTAATTGGCCTGAGGTTCCTGCCAAGATTTCTCGACTCTGCCTCTAAATATTTTAATTGGCCTGCAGTACGTTGACTCCGCCTCCTGAGCTTGCCATCGTCTCCTCTCTCCTCCATAATCTCCCGTCAATTCCTTTCCTAACATTCTCCACTGAAAGGGGATATTGACAAGCTTTGCCGGTGAGTTTCAAGGAGTGCCATGCGACGCATTGAGGTGAGTATTGATTATGCCTGTTTTCGTGACTGTGTGAAGTCATAGCAATGTTACCTGCATGCCTACTTTGCTGATTCACACACCTTTCACAGTGTGAACGTATTTATTTTAAAAAACAAAGACTTTGGAACTAAGTTTGTCTCAAGGAGAGTCTATTCACACTGATACGCACAGTTTTCCTAGTAACTCTATAGTCATTTTACAAGCACGCTGATTTTCACAGCTTTATTAGTAAGTCTATAGTCGTTTTTACAAGTTGTACTCTTGGCAGATTCATTGAATTTTCTGCAAATCTCCTTACGCTGATTTGCACAGCTTTTCTTTGCCAATCCTGTGACTTTGTTTCAGACAAGTTTTCTTTGGTACTTTTATCTAAATCTACCTGTATATTAGTAGTTTGTGGATTTTAAGGTGTTATTGGTGTACGTTCTAATGTTTGATTTACACCTTTAGGTCCTCAGTTTATTTGACTTTATTGGCAAGAATACCATGGCTGTTCCAATAACCAATATTACAGTCAACCCACCTAAAGAATTTATGTGCACTCCAGGTGACCCTCCTGTTCCATGGGTACAATGGAAAGAATGTTTTATTATTTACCTTTTAACAATTAACCATGCTAATAAGTTATCTGGTGAAAGGAAGAAAACTTTATTGATGGATAGCTTAGGTCCTGAAGGATTAAGAATATATAGTAAGTTGAATAAGGATATTGTGTCTGGTGATGAAAATGTTTTTAACCAATCAAGTCAATCAAGTAATTTGTAAAGCGCGCTACTCACCCGTTAGGGTCTCAAGTCGCTGGGAGGGAGGGGAGTCCCTACTGCTTGAACTGCCAGATCTTGAGTTGTTTCCTGAAGGAGAGATGGTCCTGGGTCAGCTGTAGGGGGGTGGGGAGGGATCTCCATGTCTTGGCCGCCAGGTAGGAGAAGGATCTTCCTCCGGCGGTGGCTTTGCGAATTCGTGGGACGGCGGCGAGAGCGAGGCTGGCGGATCGGAGCTGGCGGGTGGGTGTGTAGAATGTGAGGCGGCTGTTGAGGTATTTGGGGCCCATGTCGTGGAGAGCCTTGTGTGCGTCGGTAAAGAGTCTGAACGTGATCCTCTTGCTGACGGGGAGCCAGTGCAGGTCTTTCAGATGGTCAGAGATGTGGCTGTGACGGGGGATGTCCAGGATGAGTCGTGCCGAGGCGTTCTGTATGTGCTGGAGTCTTTTCTGGAGTTTGGCTGTGGTTCCAGCGTAAAGGGTGTTCCCGTAGTCCAGTCGGCTGGTGATGAGGGCCTGGGTGACTGTCTTCCTGGTGTCGGTGGGGATCCACCGGAAGATCTTTCGGAGTATGGGCAGGGTGTTGAAACAGGATGACGAGACGGCGTTGACTTGCTTGGTCATCGTGAGGGATGAGTCCAGGATGAAGCCCAGGTTACGTGCATGGTCCGTGGACCAGCGCAGAGGGCCACCAGGAGTCATCCCTGGCAGAGGGGGATGGTCCCAGGATGAGGACTTCCGTCTTGTCTGAGTTCAGTTTCAGACGGCTGAGCTTCATCCATTCCACGACGTCTTTCATCCCTTCCTGGAGGCTGGCTCTGGCGGTGGCGGGGTCGTTGGTGAGGGAGAGGATCAGCAGGGTGTCGTCAGTGTAGGAGATGATGTTGTATGTATGTATGTATGTAAGGCACACTTATAAAGCGCAGCTATCACCCGGCGGGTATCCTGGCGCTGTGATCTTTCAAGGCCCAAACACAAGAGACATTACATTAACAGCCATCTATATAATCCTTGGGAAAAGGTGAGTGTTTAGTCCCTTTTTAAAGGCAGAGAGGTCCCCCATACTCCGGAGAGACAGTGGAAGCGTATTCCACAGCCTGGATGCTGCGTAGCCAAAGGAACGCCCACCCATCCATATCCTCCGGATTTTTGGGACTGCCACTAGATAGGCTGAGGCAGAGCGAAGAGATCTGGTGGGAGTGTACCAAGAGAACATCTCCCGCAAAGAAGTCGGACCCAGATCATGAAGAGCCCGAAAGACCAGGCACAAGGCCTTAAATTCAACACGCTGGGAGATGGGCAGCCAATGGAGATCTCTAAGTGCCACTGAGGAGGAATCGTGGCGTCTGCGAGAGAGTGCCGATTTTGCGGCAAAATTCAGAACCCGCTGCAATTTGCCCCCAGAAGCAGTGCATTGCAGTAATCTAGTCTGCTTAGGATGATACTCTGCACTACTTCTGGTCTGGCGTGGGTCGGGAGCAATGGGAGGATCTTTCGTAGGGTGCGCAGCAGCGCCATACAGGTGGACAGTTTTATTTACAAAACCGTCTAATTGAAGATTAGCTTCCATCATCACTCCCAAATTGCGAACAGATTCAGCAGCTGATGCCGTGCCTTGAAAGGATAAGGGCCAGAAGTCTTGCGGAAGGGAGCGAGGAATACGATCTGCTGAGCAATAAAGCACCTCAGTTTTAGAGCTATTAAACTGTAAGGAGTTATTGCCCAGCCATTCCGCCGTGCTGACCATACAGTGATGGAAGGACTCCTGTGACACTGCATTCTTACCCTCAAAAGAGAAGATAAGTTGTGTGTCATCGGCGTAGTTGGTGACTGTGATGCCAAAAGATTTGATAAGCTTGATCAGGGGTCGGAGGTAAAGATTATAAAGGATGGGACTGATGGCCGAGCCCTGTGGTACGCCTTGCTCAACCCTTTTGATGGAAGACTTAAAGGGGGGCAGTGCTACTACCACTGCCAGGCCCGCCACCCGACCTCCTCCAGTCTCCTGATCAAGATGGCATGACTGACCGTATCGAACGCTGCCGACATGTCGAGCAGCACAAGAAAAACTGCTCGACCTTGGTCGGCACAGGAACGAAGGTCATTCAGAACAGTCACCAAGGCTGATTCAGTTCCGTGGGCTGGTCTAAACCCGAACTGCGCTGAGCCCAGATAGTCATTGGTCTCCAAGAAACTGGACAGGTGTTTTGTGACCATTTTTTCCATGATTTTAATCGGAAAGGGGAGCAATAAAATAGGTCTATAATTTGCGGGACACGAAGGGTCCAGCAAATCCGTTTTCAGCAGTGACGAGACTACCGGAAGCTTCCAGTTAGCCGGGACTCGGACAGTATCAAAAGACTGGCAACAAATAGCATAAAGAGGGGGGAAAAGCTCATCCCTGAACAGCTTCCAGAATTTGTGTGGGAGCACGTCCAGGGGAGAGCCAGAGGCTACCCCGTCCGCTAAAGAACAGAACTCCATAAAGGAAGGGGAAGGAAAATTATCCAGCCGGGCCTTCCCAGTTTCCAACTCGGAAACGGGAGGAGAAACAACCGCCGGTGCCAGCGGACTCAAATTGCTTAGAATGGCCGTGATCTTATCCTCAAAAGCCTTAGCCAGTGAGTCACAAAGCAATTGAGGAGCTGGAATAGCTGTTGTGACGCAGGACGGGTGAGATACATTTTTAACGATTTTAAACAAGGCCTGGGCTTTGTTTGAGGCTGACAGTAGAGTTTCCTCCAAGAATCTGGCCTTAGCGCACTTAATCTGCGCCTTATAAGTCGCCAGTTCCCGTTTAAAAAGGAATTTGTCAGACTCACTGTACTGTTTTCTCCATGCCCGCTCAGCGCGTTTGCACTGGAGTTTTTGCTGAAGAAGCTCCCTCGAGAACCAAGGCATAGCAGTTTTAGTTTTATCTCGCGTTTTCCTTAGCAGAGCTAGTTTGTCCAATGAGGCAGTTAATTGCCGGGTAAGAGAATTATAACTTTCATCCACATTATCGCCCAGTATTAAAATTCCTGGGAGTAGCTTAGGCGGACTAGTATGTTTCAGAAGCCTCGACCACTGTCTGCCCAGCCTAGCCACTCCAGAACTACTGATCTTTGAGCATCCCTCAGGGAGAGCTATAGAAAAGAGGACCAAAGCATGGTCTGTCCAGCATTTTGGTAAAATATCAATTCAATTCAAAAAGTGCTTTATTCGAGTATTACTCATAAAAGCAGACATACAAACACGTAATAAAAAGGACAATTAAATTATAGAAGTCATGTTTGACATAAGCACATATCTCATTAAAAAACAATTATTTCTCAACAAAATATACATGATCACAGGTGTAAAGTTCATTACTGATAAAAATACAATTAAAACAGAATACAGTATCATTATGCTAAAAAAGCTTTAAAATTTCATTCCAAATGACACATAAAATGAACCAGTACAGAGAATAGACAATAATCTAGCAGTCTCTGAACGACTAGGCAGAGAGTAGTTACCCTACTAGCAATCTCTGCCTTATTACCCATGCCCACCCCAGGTACTTTGCAGTGGCAATTGTAATCCATGTCAAAGAAGTAGATCTAACAATACTCAAAGCTACCATACTGCTTTTAGTACCCAGGTTCCTACACATAGGTGCCAACCAAACTCGCCTTGGAGCAGAATATACTTGACAGGAGAACAAAAAGTGACCAAGGGTTTCGTTTCCTTCCCCACAGACTGGACAAGTAGCTGGGCCTCCTTCTCTCCACTTAGATGTTAAATTACGGAGAGGGAGAGAAGCAGCCCTTAGTTGGAAAAACAATTTCCTATCCAAAGGGTTCGATATGTAGTCCCAATACAATTCATATATAGGGTACAGTTTAACCTCAAGAAAACTGGTGGACATGGACCCGCTGTTAGTACTGAGCAAACTCCTATTAGCAACCCATTCCCAAAAAATGTTTTTTAGGGTTGACTTAGTGGGAAATGATGCCCCAACTGGATCAGACCATAATGCATTTAGTCCTAGTTCAAATAATGCAAGTTTTAAAGATTTGAACCATCTAATTTTACTATAGCGATCTGCTTTGATGACGTCAATGAACCCATCCGCATAATGGGAGAGCTCAGGCGTGGTCCAGAGCCTACGCCAGTATAGAATCGGTCGTAGTTTGCCCATTTCCGAGATTTCTCTCCTGCCGAGCTCATATCTCAGAGGCAATAGCGGACTACTCTGTGGAGTACCTGTAAGTTTCCTAAGGAATTTGTTCTCAGATATTTGGAGCTCCTGCAGATTTTCATGCCCCCACAACTCAGCCCCGTACAATGCTGACCCAATTGCTTTTGCCTCATATATGATCAGGGGTGGTTTAATCGGTTTGGTCAGTGATTTCCTATGCTCCTTTATAATGGTACCAGCTAATTGCTTATGCCTTAGTGTTGCAATATTTAGATGTTGATTCCACCTCTTATCGTTAGAAATGAGGATCCCCAGGTATGTAAATGATTTTACAACCTCAAGAATGCGTCCACTCATGGTAATTTTGGATTTCAAATTTCTATGAGGATTAAAAACCATGAGTTTTGTTTTAGACGCATTCACCTCCAGACCGTGATCCCCGCAGAACTTATCAAATATTGCCAATGCTTTTTGCAGACCACTTGGGGTTTTAGATAAAATTAGCGTGTCATCGGCGAACATTAAAATAGGAACTTTTATACCTGCGAGAGAGGGAGCATCCACTACCTGTGATTGCATGCGGGGGACAATACCATTAATAAAAAGGGTGAACAGTGTTGGTGCCATTGAGCACCCTTGCCGAACCCCGCGCTCAACAGGGAATTCGGCAGTGTCATTACCGTACCCACCCCATTGGATTTTGGCATATGTACCTTCGTGTAATCTCATGATCAAGGTCAGCAAGACCCCTGGGACCCCTAAAGCCGCAAGCACTTCCCACAGTTTTGCCCGTGGTACCAGGTCGAAGGCAGCCCGCAGATCAACAAATGCTGCATAAAGACTGCCTCCACCTAGCACCACGGTCCTCCACTGGATCAGTTGAAAGCGGAAGACTTGATCCACAGTGCTAGTTGCCCTGCGGAACCCAGCCTGGAAGGGAGATAAAATATTGTGATCCTCCGCCCAGTCGAGCAATCTGTTTACAATCACTCGCCCCACAATTTTTTGGACAGTATCAATTAAACTGATTGGGTGGTAGTTGCAAGGCTGGGCACGATCTCCCTTTTTATATACAGGAATGATTACAGCACCCCGCCATGATACCGGGATATCTGCACCCTTAGCAATCTGGTTTATTAGCAGGTAAATGTATTTACACCACCTTTCAGTGTCATTTAGAAAAACGTCCGCTGGGACCCCATCGATGCCAGGAGCACGGCCACTATGTACAGTTTTAAGGGCAGACAGTATTTCACTCTGCGTGAAGACATTGTCTTCTGCAAATAAATGAGTAGGGCAAATACTATTTACAATCTGGTCCCTAGTAGCATATTGTTCACTGAAGAATTTGACCCAGGTGTCCTGTGGGACATTGTTGTTAATTGCCTCTTCAGACCTTTCTTTACCCCATTTGACAATGTGCCAAAATAATCTAGAGTGTTTTCGATCACTTGCACATTTCAACTTGTTCCAATGGGCTTCGTCCCAATCTCTTTTCGCCTTAGCAATACAGTTTTTATAATGCTTCCTAGCAGATCGAATAGCCCCCAGATTTCTACTCTTAATTGCGGCTCCCAGAGAGGTTCGTGCCACCTTGCAATCATGATTATACCACTTAGCAGCTCTATAAGCACACTCCCTCTTTCTGTTTACAGGTTTTAAAAAGTAACATTTGATTTCATTAAAAAGAATCTCATGTACTTTAGTAGTATCATCTTGGCCCAGAGGATTCCCTGCCACACACTCTAGGGCCTTGATAGCCTTGTCAGTCGCAACTCCTATTTTTTCTAAGACCTGCTGATCTGTCCTAACACTTGTCCACCTCAACCTACGCATGTCATTTGTTGGTACAATCAACGGGGGTAGAAGTTCATCACAAGGATTAGAAACAATATCTTCAGACAACCACCATTTGTGAAAAACGCATAAAGGGTTATGGTCGCTCTCAAGCCTTTCCATTACGACCATGTCACTAACAGATGACCAAAGAGACATGCTACAGATGACATAATCAATGCGGCTTTTGTTTCTCCCGTTGTTGAAAGTCATGGCTGGTACTCTGTCTGACTTTGTCCGTCCATTCAGAGCTCTTAACCCTTGTTCGAGGCACATTGCATTTAGACCTAAAATATCCTCAGTCCAGCGAGTTACTGGAGTAGTATCTAGCGTGGGAATATCCCATTGCTTATCTTCCTCTGCACCTAAGAAAGCCTCACCAGTGTCTAGAGGTTCAAACGTACGATTTAGATCGCCTGCAATTATTATATTCTTCCTAGTAGAATGTGTCTCTAGAAGATTATACAGGGTCAGAAGAACCTCAGATTTTCCTGCATTTCCACCTCTAACGTATATGTTATAGATGTCGATGGAAATCGATGAATCACTCATGAGTCTAATGAGCTGGATATCTTTTTGATCAAGCTCCACACTTTTTACTATGACCTTTAGGGACTGTCGGACCCATATGGTAAGGTCCCCCATCGGGCGCCCTTTTGGGCCCTTGATGGCTGGAACGTAGAAATTTAAGTACCCAAAAGCAAAAACAGGATCACAGGCCCATGTCTCTTGAAAAATGCAAACATCATACTTGCTAACAAACCCAAACCAGTCTCCGCAATCCAGCTTGGAGCATAGCCCAGCCAGGACAATAAATTCCCAGTGCCATTTGCCATGACAGGTTTAGAGCTAGAGACAAACCCATTCAACACTGTGTCAACAATATCATTATTATTTACATTTTCATTGATTGGTCTTACTGTGTCCTCAGGGTTGACAATCTCAATTCGGGCGCCTACTAGATGCCCAGACTCCCCAGTAATACATGCATCAAGGGTATTTTGCAACAAAAACTTAGTGTTAAATGGTTGTCAATCGCAGGCGTCCAGGTTTGAAAGGGCACAGAATCCATTTTCCAAGCCTAGTCCCCACTCAGTAAAACCAACGTCTTTCCTGCCCCTTTTGGTCACAACGTTCCATTTTGTTCTTAAAGTACTGGAATTCGGGCCTCTTCCTTTCCGAGGGTAGAAAAAGTCCAGAGTCAGTGGAACAATTGAAGTTGATCTTCGCTGTGGAGGTAAGATGTTGGGCAAGATGTTTGGCAAGACCTCGGGGTCTGAGAAGTTAAGGACAACGCAATCCCCCTTAAACCTTTTGACCCTATTACCCATCCACTCTACCCTTCTGGCATTTACAAGTTCCTCAGATAATTGCTGCTTTCCCCAGTGAGAAATTACCATATTATTAGTAAGCCACAATAAAGATTTGTTTAATAAAGATGATGTTGATTCAACCTCTCCAGTTGCTAGTGGGGGGACATTTGCAAGGACAAGAACTAATGGAGAAGCTTCTACTACAAGCTCGAAAGACCCTTTCCCAGAATTAAAATCACCAGTGGTAGAAACGGGGGGTACAACACCTGAGGCTCCACCAGGTGGATTAATCAGTGGTATCAATAGAGGATTTGGCGCAGGAATAGGAATAAGTCCACTATTTTCGCCAGAGGGTGTTTTACTCACTAATGGCTCTACCCTAGACACAACGACTTCAGGGAGATTTCCTACCTCTACCAAAGTTTTCTCTATTAAACCTTCCAGTCTACTAACCTCAGCGGTTAGTTTGTCTATTTTACTAACCAAGGGTTTAACTATACCTTTAATTTTTGTGTCCATCATGCTCCATAGTTTATTAAATTGGGCGTTAGAGAGGGTCACATAAGCTTCACTAGTCAGATCATCCTCCTCATCCTCAGGTTTTTTCCTTGGTGGGGTTGCAACTTTATTTCTAGCAGACCTTAGACCCCCCCGTTTTGGTATAACCTTTCTTTTGCCCCCAGTAGCCCTCGGGGCTGGAACAGGGGCTGCAGTAGGGATAGGGGACTCGTTATTGGTAGATATCACTGTCACCACTTCGCTGTCACTATTATCTTCAGTGATAGCAACTGTGCCACTAGGCTGAATGATATTTGTGTCGTGGAGAGAGTCATGCACCACACCAGATGTACTGCTATTTTGTAGTGCAAAAGAATCCTCTATCTCTTTATCGTCCAGAGGAGATTGGATAGATGAGTCTAATCCCAATGAGGATCTCCTGTCGCTATTTATTTTTGCCACGACTTGGAAAAGATAGTTATCAATGGTGTTATTGACTGGGGTTAGCTTTTTCCCGGGCATGGTTAGGATGGACAATACACTCAAAGCAAGATGATTACTCACAGGACTCAAGTAATCAAAGAAAGAGTGTCCGTAAAGGAAGGATATACAGAAAAGTGGTTGTCGCACGTGAAGTCTGAGGCCAGTTGTAAGTGGTCAGACAGTAAGACCAATTTCATGAAAAAATACACTGCTTTTTCAGGAAACCCTCACTCACCCTAGTGGTGACATGCTTCATCATCGGGTCCACCGGGAGAGATCGAGTACCTCCCCGGTGTGCTGCGACGCCAGGAGACTGCGGAGCAGGTTTTTTGTGTGAGGATGAAGTGTGAAAAATAATAGGGTTAAAAATGTCAGGGGTTGTACCAAAAAGACTTTTATTGGTTGGTCAACCTGACATGTTTAAAACTGGTTATGTGTAGGGAAACTAGCCAATTACAATATACTGGTGTTTACCCCGAGAAGAAGGTCAACCTGTTTCTGCCCGTTCTATGTGTTATTTTACTGGGCTTTCATCAGGACCGGTAAGCGAGTGTGCCAATGACAGGAGGGGCGCGCTAAGGTCCGCCCTGCCAATGGTCGTGAAAGTTAAAAATAGCACTATGTGTAAAATGGTGCAAAAAAAGGAAGAAAAACAAACTCATAAGTTTGGGGTTTTACCTCTTTTGCGAGGAACCTAGGAGTCTGTGAAAAGAAAAGTGACAAACAGACAAACAAATACATAAACACAAAGATATAAAATCAATGGTTTGTACTCATGTACAGTGGCCATAAAGAGTGACTTTGTGGCATGACACGTGCTTGCATACCTATCAAAGGCCGTGGCCGGTATGCATGAGATGCGCAGTTGAGGTAGTGCCATTATCTGTGGTGGAAGGGCCTCAACTAGCGCTGAAGAAATATATTCAGCGCGGTCTGTTGTGTATGAAAGGTATAACAGCAGCAGAGTGAAAGGAGACTTAACGTGTCTAAGTCTATCCGTTGAGGTAGACCAGGTAAGTACCAAGCTACCTATAGTGGGGTGTCAGGGAATAATCCCCGAGGTAAAAAAACGTAAAAGCAGGGTTCCGGTGCAAAGTGCCGTAACACTGCTGGCCGTGGCATGTAAATTGATCAGGCACACAACACTATGAACGTAATAAAGGAAATTATCCTCACTTGTAAAAAGATAGAGCCACGCCCCATAGAACTCAGGAGGGGGGTGGGAGCGACAATGGCACACCCTATTCATGAAGGGAAGAAAAACAAATACACACAGAGGAGGTTTTAGGAACAAGCATGATCCCATTCACACGACTTATCTGATATAAAGGTGTCCCATAGTAAGGTTTCTTACGCCCGCAACGCTCAGCACCCGCTCGGCACCTAGCTGCACCCTCGCTGGATCTCGTGGATCCTTAGCGAAGGGCAAGCTCGGCGTTAAAGGAGCGGTGGCTGGGCGTGGGCCAATCGGGGACCTGAGATCCAAGCGAGGCTTGGAATCCAAAGCGTGTGGGCCAATCGGGGACCGGGGTTGAAAGCGAGGCTTGGCTAGCAACTTGCGTAGTCCCGCGAGAGGTCGGGAACCCGAGATTAATACAGAATGGAACTGAGGCTTGAAACGCAAGCTTGGATGGAACGCAAGCTTAGTTCAATGGGGTGGGTGGGGCCAGCCCTCGGATATTGACAAAACATTGCGGAGCAGGGAGCTGGCCTGAGTGAATCACCCAGTAATGTTAAAACTTCACGATACTGGCGTTAGTAAAGTATCACACATAATGTTTTAGTGATCCACATTGGATAATGATTAACAGAAGTGGGATTTATAGGCAGGAAATGCCTATGTCAGCACTTGTTGGACAGTCAGTGCCACTCTGTTTAGTTCTAATATTTACAGCAGAGAATGGGAGATAGCATGATAACTATGGTGTATTAATGTTTCAGGACACTAGTCCATGGAATTTGATCGTTAAGCCCATGGACATGGGTGCTGAGTCTATAGACCCAGCGCTGTTCTTTTCAGAACAAGATGTTGTCTCTGTTTTTTACACAGTTGACCTGTTCGATCACTGTCCAGGTCATATCATTAGGGGTATGGTTGACTTGCAGGTAGTGTTCACTGAGTTTGGTGGTGATTTTTTTGCATCGGATGTTGCTACGGTGTTCACCAATGCGTGTTTTTACTTTCCTGGTGGTCATCCCTACGTAGCGTTTGGCGCAGGGGCAGGTGATCAAGTAAATGACGTGTGTCGAATTACAGTTTGTGTGGGATTTTTGCGTCCACACTTTTCCAGGTTCCAAGTTAAGTTGTTTAGAGTGAGTGGTAAGATGGCAGACACTGCAGTCTGTACATGGAAAATGGCCCGTAAGTGGGGGTAGGTGCCAGGATTCTGTGATAGACCTAGTAGGAGTTGTTGGAATAGAGCTTGGTAATGGTCTTGTATGCACCAGGGCATCTTTTATACTCCTGCCTTTCTTGAAGGAGAACAGAGGTTTTTCCCAGTTGCTCATATTGCTCGTGATGGTTCTCCAATTCTTGTTGATGGATTTTTTGACAGTGTCTGAGAGGGTACTGTAGGTGGTTACACAAGTGAGTAGTACTTCCGTAGTTGTCTTTACATTATCCTCTAGGAGGGCATCTCGGGGTTGGTTTTGTGCTCTGGATTGACCTTTTTTGAGGACTCCTTCAGGGTAACCTCTTTGTTTTAGTTTTTCTGTCAGTTCCTTGGCCTGTTCTTTGTAGTCGTTGATGTTACTACAATTTCTTCTTAGCCGAAGGAATTGGCCATAGGGCAAGTTTTCCCGCAGAGGTCTTGGGTGGAAACTCCTAAAATCAAGAAGGTTATTTTTCGCCGTTGGTTTGTGATGGGTCACCGTTGTGAGAGAGGTTCCCTCTATCTTGATTACCACATCAAGGAAGATGATCGATTCTCTGCTGTAATTATGGGTAAACCTCAAGTAAGGGTCAAGAGTATTCACCCAATTAAAGAACTGCAGGAGACTGTTTTCAGTCCCTGTCCACAGTAGAAGAATGTCATCAATGTACCTCCTCCATAATCCTATGGAGGAGGCAAAGGGGTTGGTTGTTGGTAAGATGTACTTTGTTTCAAAATCATAGACGTACAAACCCGCTACGCTAGGAGCGAAAGTACTCCCCATTGAGGTCCCTGTGCATTGGAGGTACAATTGTCCTTTGTATTCAAAGTAGTTTTCTTTGAGTGCCATCCCTGCACATTTTAGAATGAATTCTTTGGGGGTAGTGTATTCCCAGTTCTCCTTGTCTAATGCTTCACCCAATACCCGTAGTGTGTCTTCCTGTGGGATACTGGTGTACAGACTCTCTATGTCCATTGTTACCAATATCACTGAATTTTCTACAACAGTGATCTCATTAAGTAGTTTGAGTAAACTTTTAGTATCTTTTAGATAGGTACTTGAGTTCTGTACTAGCGGTTTCAAATAGTGATCACAAAATGTGGATAAGGGTTCCAGAACTGAACCGATCCCTGATACTATTGGCCTACCTGGAGGTGGAACCACATTTTTATGTGTTTTTGGCAGCGTGTAAAAATAGGGGATAGTTGGTCCCCCTGTCATAAGATATGCTGCTTCATGTGGGGAGATGTGTCCATCAGTCTCCGCTTCCTGTACAAGGGTTGTAATGCGTGCCTTCATTTCTGTGGTAGGGTCCGTGTTGAGGAGCAAATAATTCGTTCTGTTGTTCAGGAGTGTCATACAGGCTTTGTCATATTCAAAGGTGTCTTGGATAACAATCCCTCCGCCTTTATCGGCAGGTTTTATGGTCATTTCGTTGTTGTTTCTCAAGCTGTCCAAGGCCTTGTGTTCTGCTGCTGAGAAGTTGTTGAACCGCTTGGGGTCTTCAGAATTTTCCACATCTTTCATGACCGCCTGTTCAAAAGCAGTAATTGCTGCAGGAATTGTATGCGGTGGTGGCATGAAGGTGGATTTTGGTCTGAATTTAGTGTCAAACTCCTGTTCTTCTGTCAAGGACTGGTCTTTGGATTCAAAGAAGGCCTTTAGTTTTAGTTTCCTGAAAAACTGTGAGAGTTCACAATGTAGGAGGAATTTGTCAGGACGGGAAGTAGGGACAAATCCGAGGCCTTTTTCCAGGACTTTTGTTTCGTCTGGAGTTAGGACCTTTTTAGAGAGATTGGTAACTAGGCTTACACTGCGCTTGTGCTGGCTGTTGCTGTCCTGCTGCGGGTGTGTTTCCCCACTGCATCCTCGTCTTCCCAGGTCACTTGTGTGTTGCCTCTGTTCCGTCCCCGTCCCCTCCCGCCCCTCCCTAAAAGGTGTCTTGTAATCCAAGACACCTCTGAATATGACAAAGCCTGTATGACACTCCTGAACAACAGAACAAATTATTTGCTCCTCAACACGGATCCTACCACAGAAATGAAGGCACGCATTACAACCCTTGTACAGGAAGCGGAGACTGATGGACACATCTCCCCACATGAAGCAGCATATCTTATGACAGAGGGACCAACTATCCCCTATTTTTACACGCTGCCAAAAACACATAAAAATGTGGTTCCACCTCCAGGTAGGCCAATAGTATCAGGGATCGGTTCAGTTCTGGAACCCTTATCCACATTTTGTGATCACTATTTGAAACCGCTAGTACAGAACTCAAGTACCTATCTAAAAGATACTAAAAGTTTACTCAAACTACTTAATGAGATCACTGTTGTAGAAAATTCAGTGATATTGGTAACAATGGACATAGAGAGTCTGTACACCAGTATCTCACAGGAAGACACACTACGGGTATTGGGTGAAGCATTAGACAAGGAGAACTGGGAATACACTACCCCCAAAGAATTCATTCTAAAATGTGCAAGGATGGCACTCAAAGAAAACTACTTTGAATACAAAGGACAATTGTACCTCCAATGCACAGGGACCTCAATGGGGAGTACTTTCGCTCCTAGCGTAGCGGGTTTGTACGTCTATGATTTTGAAACAAAGTACATCTTACCAACAACCAACCCCTTTGCCTCCTCCATAGGATTATGGAGGAGGTACATTGATGACATTCTTCTACTGTGGACAGGGACTGAAAACAGTCTCCTGCAGTTCTTTAATTGGGTGAATACTCTTGACCCTTACTTGAGGTTTACCCATAATTAAAGCAGAGAATCGATCATCTTCCTTGATGTGGTAATCAAGATAGAGGGAACCTCTCTCACAACGGTGACCCATCACAAACCAACGGCGAAAAATAACCTTCTTGATTTTAGGAGTTTCCACCCAAGACCTCTGCGGGAAAACTTGCCCTATGGCCAATTCCTTCGGCTAAGAAGAAATTGTAGTAACATCAACGACTACAAAGAACAGGCCAAGGAACTGACAGAAAAACTGAAACAAAGAGGTTACCCAGAAGGAGTCCTCAAAAAAGGTCAATCCAGAGCACGAAACCAACCCCGAGATGCCCTCCTAGAGGATAATGTAAAGACAACTACGGAAGTACTACTCACTTGTGTAACCACCTACAGTACCCTCTCAGACACTGTCAAAAAATCCATCAACAAGAATTGGAGAACCATCACGAGCAATATGAGCAACTGGGAAAAACCTCTGTTCTCCTTCAAGAAAGGCAGGAGTATAAAAGATGCCCTGGAGCATACAAGACCATTACCAAGCTCTATTCCAACAACTCCTACTAGGTCTATCACAGAATCCTGGCACCTACCCCCAATTTCGGGCCATTTTCCATGTACAGACTGCAGTGTCTGCCATCTTACCTCTCACTCTAAACAACTTAACTTGGAACCTGGAAAAGTGTGGACGCAAAAATCCCACACAAACTGTAATTCGACACACGTCATTTACTTGATCACCTGCCCCTGCGCCAAACGCTACGTGGGGATGACCACCAGGAAAGTAAAAACACGCATTGTGAACACCGTAGCAACATCCGATGCAAAAAAATCACCACCAAACTCAGTGAACACTACCTGCAAGTCAACCATACCCCTAATGATATGACCTGGACAGTGATCGAACAGGTCAACTGTGTAAAAAACAGAGACAACATCTTGTTTGAAAAAGAACAGCGCTGGGTCTATAGACTCAGCACCCATGTCCATGGGCTTAACGATCAAATTCCATGGACTAGTGTCCTGAAACATTAATACACCATAGTTATCATGCTATCTCCCATTCTCTGCTGTAAATATTAGAACTAAACAGAGTGGCACTGACTGTCCAACAAGTGCTGACATAGGCATTTCCTGCCTATAAATCCCACTTCTGTTAATCATTATCCAATGTGGATCACTAAAACATTATGTGTGATACTTTACTAACGCCAGTATCGTGAAGTTTTAACATTACTGGGTGATTCACTCAGGCCAGCTCCCTGCTCCGCAATGTTTTGTCAATATCCGAGGGCTGGCCCCACCCACCCCATTGAACTAAGCTTGCATTCCATCCAAGCTTGCGTTTCAAGCCTCAGTTCCATTCTGTATTAATCTCGGGTTCCCGACCTCTCGCGGGACTACGCGAGTTGCTAGCCAAGCCTCGCTTTCAACCCCGGTCCCCGATTGGCCCACACGCTTTGGATTCCAAGCCTCGCTTGGATCTCAGGTCCCCGATTGGCCCACGCCCAGCCACCGCTCCTTTAACGCCGAGCTTGCCCTTCGCTAAGGATCCACGAGATCCAGCGAGGGTGCAGCTAGGTGCCGAGCGGGTGCTGAGCGTTGCGGGCGTAAGAAACCTTACTATGGGACACCTTTATATCAGATAAGTCGTGTGAATGGGATCATGCTTGTTCCTAAAACCTCCTCTGTGTGTATTTGTTTTTCTTCCCTTCATGAATAGGGTGTGCCATTGTCGCTCCCACCCCCCTCCTGAGTTCTATGGGGCGTGGTCCTATCTTTTTACAAGTGAGGATAATTTCCTTTATTACGTTCATAGTGTTGTGTGCCTGATCAATTTACATGCCACGGCCAGCAGTGTTACGGCACTTTGCACCGGAACCCTGCTTTTACGTTTTTTCACCTCGGGGATTATTCCCTGACACCCCACTATAGGTAGCTTGGTACTTACCTGGTCTACCTCAACGGATAGACTTAGACACGTTAAGTCTCCTTTCACTCTGCTGCTGTTATACCTTTCATACACAACAGACCGCGCTGAATATATTTCTTCAGCGCTAGTTGAGGCCCTTCCACCACAGATAATGGCACTACCTCAACTGCGCATCTCATGCATACCGGCCACGGCCTTTGATAGGTATGCAAGCACGTGTCATGCCACAAAGTCACTCTTTATGGCCACTGTACATGAGTACAAACCATTGATTTTATATCTTTGTGTTTATGTATTTGTTTGTCTGTTTGTCACTTTTCTTTTCACAGACTCCTAGGTTCCTCGCAAAAGAGGTAAAACCCCAAACTTATGAGTTTGTTTTTCTTCCTTTTTTTGCACCATTTTACACATAGTGCTATTTTTAACTTTCACGACCATTGGCAGGGCGGACCTTAGCGCGCCCCTCCTGTCATTGGCACACTCGCTTACCGGTCCTGATGAAAGCCCAGTAAAAAACCACATAGAACGGGCAGAAACATGTTGACCTTCTTCTTGGGGTAAACACCAGTATATTGTAATTGGCTAGTTTCCCTAAACATAACCAGTTTTTAACATGTCAGGTTGACCAACCAATAAAAGTCTTTTTGGTACAACCCCTGACATTTTTAACCCTATTATTTTTCACACTTCATCCTCACACAAAAAACCTGCTCCGCAGTCTCCTGGCGTCGCAGCACACCGGGGAGGTACTCGATCTCTCCCGGTGGACCCGATGATGAAGCATGTCACCACTAGGGTGAGTGAGGGTTTCCTGAAAAAGCAGTGTATTTTTTCATGAAATTGGTCTTACTATCTGACCACTTACAACTGGCCTCAGACTTCACGTGCGACAACCACTTTTCTGTATATCCTTCCTTTACGGACACTCTTTCTTTGATTACTTGTGATTTACTGGGGACCAAGAGTGCCCTTCAACCCTTTCTCTCTTTTTGTTGATACATATTTAGCTGCGCACAGCAGTGAGAGATCTCTTTTTACATATACTTTTTTCATAAAATACAAAATTCTTTTATTTCTCAATAAAATGGCGGCAAATTTGGGACTCACTTACTCTACAGAGGAGATAGACGAACTTTTGGCAGATCCTAACATGTTTGCTGATCCAGCAATATCTCAAGCTATTTCACATACAGCAGAATGGGAACAACTAACTGAACTTAAGCGTGACAGAATAAGGACCATACTTCACGGAACAATCCTAAAGCAATACCTTACTTCCAACTCAGCACCTAAAGGGCTCTTGGTTACAAACGCCCCAAGGATCTTTCTTAATGACGCTACTTTTAGAAGAGACTGGGCCATGATTGCCTGGCACTGCACTAGAGACTGGCTGGTACTCATTATAAAGACAGCACTACGCCTATCCGAAACTCTGTTGATAGAAATCCAACAAACAGAAGCCCAGTATAAATCGACAATAACGGGTTATAAAAAAAAGTTGGACGAAATAAATAAAGATCTTACAGAGTATAAGGATAATCTGATGCAGGCTAAACTCACTAAATTTCAAAAAGACCTCAAAAAATTCAAATTCGAAAGTGTATATCCCTACTCCGATCCGAACTACAGTGCTCCTAAAAAGGACACTAACAAATCAGATGATTCAGGCAGTAACTCCTCAAGTGGGAGTACAGCGAGCAATCAGAGTCCAAGACAAAAAGGACGAAGAGGAGGGAGGGGTAGATTTAACTTTCCAAACCAACAACCCAGATGGCAGAATTATGGCCACCCAAATAACGGTCCCACACCACTGTTCTACCAACAACCCCAGTTCCCCATGATGAACTGGAATCCGTACATGCACCCTCAGTTTCCCCTCAACCACCCACCTATGCCTTTTTTAGGGAGGGGCGGGAGGGGACGGGGACGGAACAGAGGCAACACACAAGTGACCTGGGAAGACGAGGATGCAGTGGGGAAACACACCCGCAGCAGGACAGCAACAGCCAGCACAAGCGCAGTGTAAGCCTAGTTACCAATTTCTCTAAAAAGGTCCTAACTCCAGACGAAACAAAAGTCCTGGAAAAAGGCCTCGGATTTGTCCCTACTTCCCGTCCTGACAAATTCCTCCTACACTGTGAACTCTCACAGTTTTTCAGGAAACTAAAACTAAAGGCCTTCTTTGAATCCAAAGACCAGTCCTTGACAGAAGAACAGGAGTTTGACACTAACTTCAGACCAAAATCCACCTTCATGCCACCACCGCATACAATTCCTGCAGCAATTACTGCTTTTGAACAGGCGGTCATGAAAGATGTGGAAAATTCTGAAGACCCCAAGCGGTTCAACAACTTCCCAGCAGCAGAACACAAGGCCTTGGACAGCTTGAGAAACAACAAAGAAATAACCATAAAACCTGCTGATAAAGGCGGAGGGATTGTTATCCAAGACACCTCTGAATATGACAAAGCCTGTATGACACTCCTGAACAACAGAACAAATTATTTGCTCCTCAACACGGATCCTACCACAGAAATGAAGGCACGCATTACAACCCTTGTACAGGAAGCGGAGACTGATGGACACATCTCCCCACATGAAGCAGCATATCTTATGACAGGGGGACCAACTATCCCCTATTTTTACACGCTGCCAAAAACACATAAAAATGTGGTTCCACCTCCAGGTAGGCCAATAGTATCAGGGATCGGTTCAGTTCTGGAACCCTTATCCACATTTTGTGATCACTATTTGAAAACGCTAGTACAGAACTCAAGTACCTATCTAAAAGATACTAAAAGTTTACTCAAACTACTTAATGAGATCACTGTTGTAGAAAATTCAGTGATATTGGTAACAATGGACATAGAGAGTCTGTACACCAGTATCCCACAGGAAGACACACTACGGGTATTGGGTGAAGCATTAGACAAGGAGAACTGGGAATACACTACCCCCAAAGAATTCATTCTAAAATGTGCAAGGATGGCACTCAAAGAAAACTACTTTGAATACAAAGGACAATTGTACCTCCAATGCACAGGGACCTCAATGGGGAGTACTTTCGCTCCTAGCGTAGCGGGTTTGTACGTCTATGATTTTGAAACAAAGTACATCTTACCAACAACCAACCCCTTTGCCTCCTCCATAGGATTATGGAGGAGGTACATTGATGACATTCTTCTACTGTGGACAGGGACTGAAAACAGTCTCCTGCAGTTCTTTAATTGGGTGAATACTCTTGACCCTTACTTGAGGTTTACCCATAATTACAGCAGAGAATCGATCATCTTCCTTGATGTGGTAATCAAGATAGAGGGAACCTCTCTCACAACGGTGACCCATCACAAACCAACGGCGAAAAATAACCTTCTTGATTTTAGGAGTTTCCACCCAAGACCTCTGCGGGAAAACTTGCCCTATGGCCAATTCCTTCGGCTAAGAAGAAATTGTAGTAACATCAACGACTACAAAGAACAGGCCAAGGAACTGACAGAAAAACTAAAACAAAGAGGTTACCCCGAAGGAGTCCTCAAAAAAGGTCAATCCAGAGCACGAAACCAACCCCGAGATGCCCTCCTAGAGGATAATGTAAAGACAACTACGGAAGTACCACTCACTTGTGTAACCACCTACAGTACCCTCTCAGACACTGTCAAAAAATCCATCAACAAGAATTGGAGAACCATCACGAGCAATATGAGCAACTGGGAAAAACCTCTGTTCTCCTTCAAGAAAGGCAGGAGTATAAAAGATGCCCTGGTGCATACAAGACCATTACCAAGCTCTATTCCAACAACTCCTACTAGGTCTATCACAGAATCCTGGCACCTACCCCCAATTACGGGCCATTTTCCATGTACAGACTGCAGTGTCTGCCATCTTACCACTCACTCTAAACAACTTAACTTGGAACCTGGAAAAGTGTGGACGCAAAAATCCCACACAAACTGTAATTCGACACACGTCATTTACTTGATCACCTGCCCCTGCGCCAAACGCTACGTGGGGATGACCACCAGGAAAGTAAAAACACGCATTGGTGAACACCGTAGCAACATCCGATGCAAAAAAATCACCACCAAACTCAGTGAACACTACCTGCAAGTCAACCATACCCCTAATGATATGACCTGGACACTGATCGAACAGGTCAACTGTGTAAAAAACAGAGACAACATCTTGTTTGAAAAAGAACAGCGCTGGGTCTATAGACTCAGCACCCATGTCCATGGGCTTAACGATCAAATTCCATGGACTAGTGTCCTGAAACATTAATACACCATAGTTATCATGCTATCTCCCATTCTCTGCTGTAAATATTAGAACTAAACAGAGTGGCACTGACTGTCCAACAAGTGCTGACATAGGCATTTCCTGCCTATAAATCCCACTTCTGTTAATCATTATCCAATGTGGATCACTAAAACATTATGTGTGATACTTTACTAACGCCAGTATCGTGAAGTTTTAACATTACTGGGTGATTCACTCAGGCCAGCTCCCTGCTCCGCAATGTTTTGTCAATATCCGAGGGCTGGCCCCACCCACCCCATTGAACTAAGCTTGCGTTCCATCCAAGCTTGCGTTTCAAGCCTCAGTTCCATTCTGTATTAATCTCGGGTTCCCGACCTCTCGCGGGACTACGCGAGTTGCTAGCCAAGCCTCGCTTTCAACCCCGGTCCCCGATTGGCCCACACGCTTTGGATTCCAAGCCTCGCTTGGATCTCAGGTCCCCGATTGGCCCACGCCCAGCCACCGCTCCTTTAACGCCGAGCTTGCCCTTCGCTAAGGATCCACGAGATCCAGCGAGGGTGCAGCTAGGTGCCGAGCGGGTGCTGAGCGTTGCGGGCGTAAGAAACCTCACTATGGGACACCTTTATATCAGATAAGTCGTGTGAATGGGATCATGCTTGTTCCTAAAACCTCCTCTGTGTGTATTTGTTTTTCTTCCCTTCATGAATAGGGTGTGCCATTGTCGCTCCCACCCCCCTCCTGAGTTCTATGGGGCGTGGCTCTATCTTTTTACAAGTGAGGATAATTTCCTTTATTACGTTCATAGTGTTGTGTGCCTGATCAATTTACATGCCACGGCCAGCAGTGTTACGGCACTTTGCACCGGAACCCTGCTTTTACGTTTTTTCACCTCGGGGATTATTCCCTGACACCCCACTATAGGTAGCTTGGTACTTACCTGGTCTACCTCAACGGATAGACTTAGACACGTTAAGTCTCCTTTCACTCTGCTGCTGTTATACCTTTCATACACAACAGACCGCGCTGAATATATTTCTTCAGCGCTAGTTGAGGCCCTTCCACCACAGATAATGGCACTACCTCAACTGCGCATCTCATGCATACCGGCCACGGCCTTTGATAGGTATGCAAGCACGTGTCATGCCACAAAGTCACTCTTTATGGCCACTGTACATGAGTACAAACCATTGATTTTATATCTTTGTGTTTATGTATTTGTTTGTCTGTTTGTCACTTTTCTTTTCACAGACTCCTAGGTTCCTCGCAAAAGAGGTAAAACCCCAAACTTATGAGTTTGTTTTTCTTCCTTTTTTTGCACCATTTTACACATAGTGCTATTTTTAACTTTCACGACCATTGGCAGGGCGGACCTTAGCGCGCCCCTCCTGTCATTGGCACACTCGCTTACCGGTCCTGATGAAAGCCCAGTAAAATAACACATAGAACGGGCAGAAACATGTTGACCTTCTTCTCGGGGTAAACACCAGTATATTGTAATTGGCTAGTTTCCCTACACATAACCAGTTTTTAACATGTCAGGTTGACCAACCAATAAAAGTCTTTTTGGTACAACCCCTGACATTTTTAACCCTATTATTTTTCACACTTCATCCTCACACAAAAAACCTGCTCCGCAGTCTCCTGGCGTCGCAGCACACCGGGGAGGTACTCGATCTCTCCCGGTGGACCCGATGATGAAGCATGTCACCACTAGGGTGAGTGAGGGTTTCCTGAAAAAGCAGTGTATTTTTTCATGAAATTGGTCTTACTATCTGACCACTTACAACTGGCCTCAGACTTCACTTGCGACAACCACTTTTCTGTATATCCTTCCTTTACGGACACTCTTTCTTTGATTACTTGTGATTTACTGGGGACCAAGAGTGCCCTTCAACCCTTTCTCTCTTTTTGTTGATACATATTTAGCTGCGCACAGCAGTGAGAGATCTCTTTTTACATATACTTTTTTAATAAAATACAAAATTCTTGTATTTCTCAATAAAATGGCGGCAAATTTGGGACTCACTTACTCTACAGAGGAGATAGACGAACTTTTGGCAGATCCTAACATGTTTGCTGATCCAGCAATATCTCAAGCTATTTCACATACAGCAGAATGGGAACAACTAACTGAACTTAAGCGTGACAGAATAAGGACCATACTTCACGGAACAATCCTAAAGCAATACCTTACTTCCAACTCAGCACCTAAAGGGCTCTTGGTTACAAACGCCCCAAGGATCTTTCTTAATGACGCTACTTTTAGAAGAGACTGGGCCATGATTGCCTGGCACTGCACTAGAGACTGGCTGGTACTCATTATAATGACAGCACTACGCCTATCCGAAACTCTGTTGATAGAAATCCAACAAACAGAAGCCCAGTATAAATCGACAATAACGGGTTATAAAAAAAAGTTGGACGAAATAAATAAAGATCTTACAGAGTATAAGGATAATCTGATGCAGGCTAAACTCACTAAATTTCAAAAAGACCTCAAAAAATTCAAATTCGAAAGTGTATATCCCTACTCCGATCCGAACTACAGTGCTCCTAAAAAGGACACTAACAAATCAGATGATTCAGACAGTAACTCCTCAAGTGGGAGTACAGCGAGCAATCAGAGTCCAAGACAAAAAGGACGAAGAGGAGGGAGGGGTAGATTTAACTTTCCAAACCAACAACCCAGATGGCAGAATTATGGCCACCCAAATAACGGTCCCACACCACTGTTCTACCAACAACCCCAGTTCCCCATGATGAACTGGAATCCGTACATGCACCCTCAGTTTCCCCTCAACCACCCACCTATGCCTTTTTTAGGGAGGGGCGGGAGGGGACGGGGACGGAACAGAGGCAACACACAAGTGACCTGGGAAGACGAGGATGCAGTGGGGAAACACACCCGCAGCAGGACAGCAACAGCCAGCACAAGCGCAGTGTAAGCCTAGTTACCAATCTCTCTAAAAAGGTCCTAACTCCAGACGAAACAAAAGTCCTGGAAAAAGGCCTCGGATTTGTCCCTACTTCCCGTCCTGACAAATTCCTCCTACACTGTGAACTCTCACAGTTTTTCAGGAAACTAAAACTAAAGGCCTTCTTTGAATCCAAAGACCAGTCCTTGACAGAAGAACAGGAGTTTGACACTAACTTCAGACCAAAATCCACCTTCATGCCACCACCGCATACAATTCCTGCAGCAATTACTGCTTTTGAACAGGCGGTCATGAAAGATGTGGAAAATTCTGAAGACCCCAAGCGGTTCAACAACTTCCCAGCAGCAGAACACAAGGCCTTGGACAGCTTGAGAAACAACAAAGAAATAACCATAAAACCTGCCGATAAAGGCGGAGGGATTGTTATCCAAGACACCTCTGAATATGACAAAGCCTGTATGACACTCCTGAACAACAGAACAAATTATTTGCTCCTCAACACGGATCCTACCACAGAAATGAAGGCACGCATTACAACCCTTGTACAGGAAGCGGAGACTGATGGACACATCTCCCCACATGAAGCAGCATATCTTATGACAGGGGGACCAACTATCCCCTATTTTTACACGCTGCCAAAAACACATAAAAATGTGGTTCCACCTCCAGGTAGGCCAATAGTATCAGGGATCGGTTCAGTTCTGGAACCCTTATCCACATTTTGTGATCACTATTTGAAAACGCTAGTACAGAACTCAAGTACCTATCTAAAAGATACTAAAAGTTTACTCAAACTACTTAATGAGATCACTGTTGTAGAAAATTCAGTGATATTGGTAACAATGGACATAGAGAGTCTGTACACCAGTATCCCACAGGAAGACACACTACGGGTATTGGGTGAAGCATTAGACAAGAAGAACTGGGAATACACTACCCCCAAAGAATTCATTCTAAAATGTGCAAGGATGGCACTCAAAGAAAACTACTTTGAATACAAAGGACAATTGTACCTCCAATGCACAGGGACCTCAATGGGGAGTACTTTCGCTCCTAGCGTAGCGGGTTTGTACGTCTATGATTTTGAAACAAAGTACATCTTACCAACAACCAACCCCTTTGCCTCCTCCATTGGATTATGGAGGAGGTACATTGATGACATTCTTCTACTGTGGACAGGGACTGAAAACAGTCTCCTGCAGTTCTTTAATTGGGTGAATACTCTTGACCCTTACTTGAGGTTTACCCATAATTACAGCAGAGAATCGATCATCTTCCTTGATGTGGTAATCAAGATAGAGGGAACCTCTCTCACAACGGTGACCCATCACAAACCAACGGCGAAAAATAACCTTCTTGATTTTAGGAGTTTCCACCCAAGACCTCTGCGGGAAAACTTGCCCTATGGCCAATTCCTTCGGCTAAGAAGAAATTGTAGTAACATCAACGACTACAAAGAACAGGCCAAGGAACTGACAGAAAAACTAAAACAAAGAGGTTACCCCGAAGGAGTCCTCAAAAAAGGTCAATCCAGAGCACGAAACCAACCCCGAGATGCCCTCCTAGAGGATAATGTAAAGACAACTACGGAAGTACCACTCACTTGTGTAACCACCTACAGTACCCTCTCAGACACTGTCAAAAAATCCATCAACAAGAATTGGAGAACCATCACGAGCAATATGAGCAACTGGGAAAAACCTCTGTTCTCCTTCAAGAAAGGCAGGAGTATAAAAGATGCCCTGGTGCATACAAGACCATTACCAAGCTCTATTCCAACAACTCCTACTAGGTCTATCACAGAATCCTGGCACCTACCCCCAATTACGGGCCATTTTCCATGTACAGACTGCAGTGTCTGCCATCTTACCACTCACTCTAAACAACTTAACTTGGAACCTGGAAAAGTGTGGACGCAAAAATCCCACACAAACTGTAATTCGACACACGTCATTTACTTGATCACCTGCCCCTGCGCCAAACGCTACGTGGGGATGACCACCAGGAAAGTAAAAACACGCATTGGTGAACACCGTAGCAACATCCGATGCAAAAAAATCACCACCAAACTCAGTGAACGCTACCTGCAAGTCAACCATACCCCTAATGATATGACCTGGACAGTGATCGAATAGGTCAACTGTGTAAAAAACAGAGACAACATCTTGTTTGAAAAAGAACAGCGCTGGGTCTATAGACTCAGCACCCATGTGCATGGGCTTAACGATCAAATTCCATGGACTAGTGTCCTGAAACATTAATACACCATAGTTATCATGCTATCTCCCATTCTCTGCTGTAAATATTAGAACTAAACAGAGTGGCACTGACTGTCCAACAAGTGCTGACATAGGCATTTCCTGCCTATAAATCCCACTTCTGTTAATCATTATCCAATGTGGATCACTAAAACATTATGTGTGATACTTTACTAACGCCAGTATCGTGAAGATTTAACATTACTGGGTGATTCACTCAGGCCAGCTCCCTGCTCCGCAATGTTTTGTCAATATCCGAGGGCTGGCCCCACCCACCCCATTGAACTAAGCTTGCGTTCCATCCAAGCTTGCGTTTCAAGCCTCAGTTCCATTCTGTATTAATCTCGGGTTCCCGACCTCTCGCGGGACTACGCGAGTTGCTAGCCAAGCCTCGCTTTCAACCCCGGTCCCCGATTGGCCCACACGCTTTGGATTCCAAGCCTCGCTTGGATCTCAGGTCCCCGATTGGCCCACGCCCAGCCACCGCTCCTTTAACGCCGAGCTTGCCCTTCGCTAAGGATCCACGAGATCCAGCGAGGGTGCAGCTAGGTGCCGAGCGGGTGCTGAGCGTTGCGGGCGTAAGAAACCTTACTATGGGACACCTTTATATCAGATAAGTCGTGTGAATGGGATCATGCTTGTTCCTAAAACCTCCTCTGTGTGTATTTGTTTTTCTTCCCTTCATGAATAGGGTGTGCCATTGTCGCTCCCACCCCCCTCCTGAGTTCTATGGGGCGTGGCTCTATCTTTTTACAAGTGAGGATAATTTCCTTTATTACGTTCATAGTGTTGTGTGCCTGATCAATTTACATGCCACGGCCAGCAGTGTTACGGCACTTTGCACCGGAACCCTGCTTTTACGTTTTTTCACATCGGGGATTATTCCCTGACACCCCACTATAGGTAGCTTGGTACTTACCTGGTCTACCTCAACGGATAGACTTAGACACGTTAAGTCTCCTTTCACTCTGCTGCTGTTATACCTTTCATACACAACAGACCGCGCTGAATATATTTCTTCAGCGCTAGTTGAGGACCTTCCACCACAGATAATGGCACTACCTCAACTGCGCATCTCATGCATACCGGCCACGGCCTTTGATAGGTATGCAAGCACGTGTCATGCCACAAAGTCACTCTTTATGGCCACTGTACATGAGTACAAACCATTGATTTTATATCTTTGTGTTTATGTATTTGTTTGTCTGTTTGTCACTTTTCTTTTCACAGACTCCTAGGTTCCTCGCAAAAGAGGTAAAACCCCAAACTTATGAGTTTGTTTTTCTTCCTTTTTTTGCACCATTTTACACATAGTGCTATTTTTAACTTTCACGACCATTGGCAGGGCGGACCTTAGCGCGCCCCTCCTGTCATTGGCACACTCGCTTACCGGTCCTGATGAAAGCCCAGTAAAATAACACATAGAACGGGCAGAAACATGTTGACCTTCTTCTCGGGGTAAACACCAGTATATTGTAATTGGCTAGTTTCCCTACACATAACCAGTTTTTAACATGTCAGGTTGACCAACCAATAAAAGTCTTTTTGGTACAACCCCTGACATTTTTAACCCTATTATTTTTCACACTTCATCCTCACACAAAAAACCTGCTCCGCAGTCTCCTGGCGTCGCAGCACACCGGGGAGGTACTCGATCTCTCCCGGTGGACCCGATGATGAAGCATGTCACCACTAGGGTGAGTGAGGGTTTCCTGAAAAAGCAGTGTATTTTTTCATGAAATTGGTCTTACTATCTGACCACTTACAACTGGCCTCAGACTTCACGTGCGACAACCACTTTTCTGTATATCCTTCCTTTACGGACACTCTTTCTTTGATTACTTGTGATTTACTGGGGACCAAGAGTGCCCTTCAACCCTTTCTCTCTTTTTGTTGATACATATTTAGCTGCGCACAGCAGTGAGAGATCTCTTTTTACATATACTTTTTTCATAAAATACAAAATTCTTGTATTTCTCAATAAAATGGCGGCAAATTTGGGACTCACTTACTCTACAGAGGAGATAGACGAACTTTTGGCAGATCCTAACATGTTTGCTGATCCAGCAATATCTCAAGCTATTTCACATACAGCAGAATGGGAACAACTAACTGAACTTAAGCGTGACAGAATAAGGACCATACTTCACGGAACAATCCTAAAGCAATACCTTACTTCCAACTCAGCACCTAAAGGGCTCTTGGTTACAAACGCCCCAAGGATCTTTCTTAATGACGCTACTTTTAGAAGAGACTGGGCCATGATTGCCTGGCACTGCACTAGAGACTGGCTGGTACTCATTATAAAGACAGCACTACGCCTATCCGAAACTCTGTTGATAGAAATCCAACAAACAGAAGCCCAGTATAAATCGACAATAACGGGTTATAAAAAAAAGTTGGACGAAATAAATAAAGATCTTACAGAGTATAAGGATAATCTGATGCAGGCTAAACTCACTAAATTTCAAAAAGACCTCAAAAAATTCAAATTCGAAAGTGTATATCCCTACTCCGATCCGAACTACAGTGCTCCTAAAAAGGACACTAACAAATCAGATGATTCAGACAGTAACTCCTCAAGTGGGAGTACAGCGAGCAATCAGAGTCCAAGACAAAAAGGACGAAGAGGCGGGAGGGGTAGATTTAACTTTCCAAACCAACAACCCAGATGGCAGAATTATGGCCACCCAAATAACGGTCCCACACCACTGTTCTACCAACAACCCCAGTTCCCCATGATGAACTGGAATCCGTACATGCACCCTCAGTTTCCCCTCAACCACCCACCTATGCCTTTTTTAGGGAGGGGCGGGAGGGGACGGGGACGGAACAGAGGCAACACACAAGTGACCTGGGAAGACGAGGATGCAGTGGGGAAACACACCCGCAGCAGGACAGCAACAGCCAGCACAAGCGCAGTGTAAGCCTAGTTACCAATCTCTCTAAAAAGGTCCTAACTCCAGACGAAACAAAAGTCCTGGAAAAAGGCCTCGGATTTGTCCCTACTTCCCGTCCTGACAAATTCCTCCTACACTGTGAACTCTCACAGTTTTTCAGGAAACTAAAACTAAAGGCCTTCTTTGAATCCAAAGACCAGTCCTTGACAGAAGAACAGGAGTTTGACACTAACTTCAGACCAAAATCCACCTTCATGCCACCACCGCATACAATTCCTGCAGCAATTACTGCTTTTGAACAGGCGGTCATGAAAGATGTGGAAAATTCTGAAGACCCCAAGCGGTTCAACAACTTCTCAGCAGCAGAACACAAGGCCTTGGACAGCTTGAGAAACAACAAAGAAATAACCATAAAACCTGCCGATAAAGGCGGAGGGATTGTTATCCAAGACACCTCTGAATATGACAAAGCCTGTATGACACTCCTGAACAACAGAACAAATTATTTGCTCCTCAACACGGATCCTACCACAGAAATGAAGGCACGCATTACAACCCTTGTACAGGAAGCGGAGACTGATGGACACATCTCCCCACATGAAGCAGCATATCTTATGACAGGGGGACCAACTATCCCCTATTTTTACACGCTGCCAAAAACACATAAAAATGTGGTTCCACCTCCAGGTAGACCAATAGTATCAGGGATCGGTTCAGTTCTGGAACCCTTATCCACATTTTGTGATCACTATTTGAAACCGCTAGTACAGAACTCAAGTACCTATCTAAAAGATACTAAAAGTTTACTCAAACTACTTAATGAGATCACTATTGTAGAAAATTCAGTGATATTGGTAACAATGGACATAGAGAGTCTGTACACCAGTATCCCACAGGAAGACACACTACGGGTATTGGGTGAAGCATTAGACAAGGAGAACTGGGAATACACTACCCCCAAAGAATTCATTCTAAAATGTGCAAGGATGGCACTCAAAGAAAACTACTTTGAATACAAAGGACAATTGTACCTCCAATGCACAGGGACCTCAATGGGGAGTACTTTCGCTCCTAGCGTAGCGGGTTTGTACGTCTATGATTTTGAAACAAAGTACATCTTACCAACAACCAACCCCTTTGCCTCCTCCATAGGATTATGGAGGAGGTACATTGATGACATTCTTCTACTGTGGACAGGGACTGAAAACAGTCTCCTGCAGTTCTTTAATTGGGTGAATACTCTTGACCCTTACTTGAGGTTTACCCATAATTACAGCAGAGAATCTATCATCTTCCTTGATGTGGTAATCAAGATAGAGGGAACCTCTCTCACAACGGTGACCCATCACAAACCAACGGCGAAAAATAACCTTCTTGATTTTAGGAGTTTCCACCCAAGACCTCTGCGGGAAAACTTGCCCTATTGCCAATTCCTTCGGCTAAGAAGAAATTGTAGTAACATCAACGACTACAAAGAACAGGCCAAGGAACTGACAGAAAAACTAAAACAAAGAGGTTACCCCGAAGGAGTCCTCAAAAAAGGTCAATCCAGAGCACGAAACCAACCCCGAGATGCCCTCCTAGAGGATAATGTAAAGACAACTACGGAAGTACCACTCACTTGTGTAACCACCTACAGTACCCTCTCAGACACTGTCAAAAAATCCATCAACAAGAATTGGAGAACCATCACGAGCAATATGAGCAACTGGGAAAAACCTCTGTTCTCCTTCAAGAAAGGCAGGAGTATAAAAGATGCCCTGGTGCATACAAGACCATTACCAAGTTCTATTCCAACAACTCCTACTAGGTCTATCACAGAATCCTGGCACCTACCCCCAATTACGGGCCATTTTCCATGTACAGACTGCAGTGTCTGCCATCTTACCACTCACTCTAAACAACTTAACTTGGAACCTGGAAAAGTGTGGACGCAAAAATCCCACACAAACTGTAATTCGACACACGTCATTTACTTGATCACCTGCCCCTGCGCCAAACGCCACGTGGGGATGACCACCAGGAAAGTAAAAACACGCATTGGTGAACACCGTAGCAACATCCGATGCAAAAAAATCACCACCAAACTCAGTGAACACTACCTGCAAGTCAACCATACCCCTAATGATATGACCTGGACAGTGATCGAACAGGTCAACTGTGTAAAAAACAGAGACAACATCTTGTTTGAAAAAGAACAGCGCTGGGTCTATAGACTCAGCACCCATGTCCATGGGCTTAACGATCAAATTCCATGGACTAGTGTTCTGAAACATTAATACACCTTAGTTATCATGCTATCTCCCATTCTCTGCTGTAAATATTAGAACTAAACAGAGTGGCACTGACTGTCCAACAAGTGCTGACATAGGCATTTCCTGCCTATAAATCCCACTTCTGTTAATCATTATCCAATGTGGATCACTAAAACATTATGTGTGATACTTTACTAACGCCAGTATCGTGAAGTTTTAACATTACTGGGTGATTCACTCAGGCCAGCTCCCTGCTCCACAATGTTTTGTCAATATCCGAGGGCTGGCCCCACCCACCCCATTGAACTAAGCTTGCGTTCCATCCAAGCTTGCGTTTCAAGCCTCAGTTCCATTCTGTATTAATCTCGGGTTCCCGACCTCTCGCGGGACTACGCGAGTTGCTAGCCAAGCCTCGCTTTCAACCCCGGTCCCCGATTGGCCCACACGCTTTGGATTCCAAGCCTCGCTTGGATCTCAGGTCCCCGATTGGCCCACGCCCAGCCACCGCTCCTTTAACGCCGAGCTTGCCCTTCGCTAAGGATCCACGAGATCCAGCGAGGGTGCAGCTAGGTGCCGAGCGGGTGCTGAGCGTTGCGGGCGTAAGAAACCTTACTATCGGACACCTTTATATCAGATAAGTCGTGTGAATGGGATCATGCTTGTTCCTAAAACCTCCTCTGTGTGTATTTGTTTTTCTTCCCTTCATGAATAGGGTGTGCCATTGTCGCTCCCACCCCCCTCCTGAGTTCTATGGGGCGTGGCTCTATCTTTTTACAAGTGAGGATAATTTCCTTTATTACGTTCATAGTGTTGTGTGCCTGATCAATTTACATGCCACGGCCAGCAGTGTTACGGCACTTTGCACCGGAAGCCTGCTTTTACGTTTTTTCACCTCGGGGATTATTCCCTGACACCCCACTATAGGTAGCTTGGTACTTACCTGGTCTACCTCAACGGATAGACTTAGACACGTTAAGTCTCCTTTCACTCTGCTGCTGTTATACCTTTCATACACAACAGTCCGCGCTGAATATATTTCTGCAGCGCTAGTTGAGGCCCTTCCACCACAGATAATGGCACTACCTCAACTGCGCATCTCATGCATACCGGCCACGGCCTTTGATAGGTATGCAAGCACGTGTCATGCCACAAAGTCACTCTTTATGGCCACTGTACATGAGTACAAACCATTGATTTTATATCTTTGTGTTTATGTATTTGTTTGTCTGTTTGTCACTTTTCTTTTCACAGACTCCTAGGTTCCTCGCAAAAGAGGTAAAACCCCAAACTTATGAGTTTGTTTTTCTTCCTTTTTTTGCACCATTTTACACATAGTGCTATTTTTAACTTTCACGACCATTGGCAGGGCGGACCTTAGCGCGCCCCTCCTGTCATTGGCACACTCGCTTACCGGTCCTGATGAAAGCCCAGTAAAATAACACATAGAACGGGCAGAAACATGTTGACCTTCTTCTCGGGGTAAACACCAGTATATTGTAATTGGCTAGTTTCCCTACACATAACCAGTTTTTAACATGTCAGGTTGACCAACCAATAAAAGTCTTTTTGGTACAACCCCTGACATTTTTAACCCTATTATTTTTCACACTTCATCCTCACACAAAAAACCTGCTCCGCAGTCTCCTGGCGTCGCAGCACACCGGGGAGGTACTCGATCTCTCCCGGTGGACCCGATGATGAAGCATGTCACCACTAGGGTGAGTGAGGGTTTCCTGAAAAAGCAGTGTATTTTTTCATGAAATTGGTCTTACTATCTGACCACTTACAACTGGCCTCAGACTTCACGTGCGACAACCACTTTTCTGTATATCCTTCCTTTACGGACACTCTTTCTTTGATTACTTGTGATTTACTGGGGACCAAGAGTGCCCTTCAACCCTTTCTCTCTTTTTGTTGATACATATTTAGCTGCGCACAGCAGTGAGAGATCTCTTTTTACATATACTTTTTTCATAAAATACAAAATTCTTGTATTTCTCAATAAAATGGCGGCAAATTTGGGACTCACTTACTCTACAGAGGAGATAGACGAACTTTTGGCAGATCCTAACATGTTTGCTGATCCAGCAATATCTCAAGCTATTTCACATACAGCAGAATGGGAACAACTACCTGAACTTAAGCGTGACAGAATAAGGACCATACTTCACGGAACAATCCTAAAGCAATACCTTACTTCCAACTCAGCACCTAAAGGGCTCTTGGTTACAAACGCCCCAAGGATCTTTCTTAATGACGCTACTTTTAGAAGAGACTGGGCCATGATTGCCTGGCACTGCACTAGAGACTGGCTGGTACTCATTATAAAGACAGCACTACGCCTATCCGAAACTCTGTTGATAGAAATCCAACAAACAGAAGCCCAGTATAAATCGACAATAACGGGTTATAAAAAAAAGTTGGACGAAATAAATAAAGATCTTACAGAGTATAAGGATAATCTGATGCAGGCTAAACTCACTAAATTTCAAAAAGACCTCAAAAAATTCAAATTCGAAAGTGTATATCCCTACTCCGATCCGAACTACAGTGCTCCTAAAAAGGACACTAACAAATCAGATGATTCAGACAGTAACTCCTCAAGTGGGAGTACAGCGAGCAATCAGAGTCCAAGACAAAAAGGACGAAGAGGAGGGAGGGGTAGATTTAACTTCCCAAACCAACAACCCAGATGGCAGAATTATGGCCACCCAAATAACGGTCCCACACCACTGTTCTACCAACAACCCCAGTTCCCCATGATGAACTGGAATCCGTACATGCACCCTCAGTTTCCCCTCAACCACCCACCTATGCCTTTTTTAGGGAGGGGCGGGAGGGGACGGGGACGGAACAGAGGCAACACACAAGTGACCTGGGAAGACGAGGATGCAGTGGGGAAACACACCCGCAGCAGGACAGCAACAGCCAGCACAAGCGCAGTGTAAGCCTAGTTACCAATCTCTCTAAAAAGGTCCTAACTCCAGACGAAACAAAAGTCCTGGAAAAAGGCCTCGGATTTGTCCCTACTTCCCGTCCTGACAAATTCCTCCTACACTGTGAACTCTCACAGTTTTTCAGGAAACTAAAACTAAAGGCCTTCTTTGAATCCAAAGACCAGTCCTTGACAGAAGAACAGGAGTTTGACACTAACTTCAGACCAAAATCCACCTTCATGCCACCACCGCATACAATTCCTGCAGCAATTACTGCTTTTGAACAGGCGGTCATGAAAGATGTGGAAAATTCTGAAGACCCCAAGCGGTTCAACAACTTCTCAGCAGCAGAACACAAGGCCTTGGACAGCTTGAGAAACAACAAAGAAATAACCATAAAACCTGCCGATAAAGGCGGAGGGATTGTTATCCAAGACACCTCTGAATATGACAAAGCCTGTATGACACTCCTGAACAACAGAACAAATTATTTGCTCCTCAACACGGATCCTACCACAGAAATGAAGGCACGCATTACAACCCTTGTACAGGAAGCGGAGACTGATGGACACATCTCCCCACATGAAGCAGCATATCTTATGACAGGGGGACCAACTATCCCCTATTTTTACACGCTGCCAAAAACACATAAAAATGTGGTTCCACCTCCAGGTAGACCAATAGTATCAGGGATCGGTTCAGTTCTGGAACCCTTATCCACATTTTGTGATCACTATTTGAAACCGCTAGTACAGAACTCAAGTACCTATCTAAAAGATACTAAAAGTTTACTCAAACTACTTAATGAGATCACTATTGTAGAAAATTCAGTGATATTGGTAACAATGGACATAGAGAGTCTGTACACCAGTATCCCACAGGAAGACACACTACGGGTATTGGGTGAAGCATTAGACAAGGAGAACTGGGAATACACTACCCCCAAAGAATTCATTCTAAAATGTGCAAGGATGGCACTCAAAGAAAACTACTTTGAATACAAAGGACAATTGTACCTCCAATGCACAGGGACCTCAATGGGGAGTACTTTCGCTCCTAGCGTAGCGGGTTTGTACGTCTATGATTTTGAAACAAAGTACATCTTACCAACAACCAACCCCTTTGCCTCCTCCATAGGATTATGGAGGAGGTACATTGATGACATTCTTCTACTGTGGACAGGGACTGAAAACAGTCTCCTGCAGTTCTTTAATTGGGTGAATACTCTTGACCCTTACTTGAGGTTTACCCATAATTACAGCAGAGAATCTATCATCTTCCTTGATGTGGTAATCAAGATAGAGGGAACCTCTCTCACAACGGTGACCCATCACAAACCAACGGCGAAAAATAACCTTCTTGATTTTAGGAGTTTCCACCCAAGACCTCTGCGGGAAAACTTGCCCTATGGCCAATTCCTTCGGCTAAGAAGAAATTGTAGTAACATCAACGACTACAAAGAACAGGCCAAGGAACTGACAGAAAAACTAAAACAAAGAGGTTACCCCGAAGGAGTCCTCAAAAAAGGTCAATCCAGAGCACGAAACCAACCCCGAGATGCCCTCCTAGAGGATAATGTAAAGACAACTACGGAAGTACCACTCACTTGTGTAACCACCTACAGTACCCTCTCAGACACTGTCAAAAAATCCATCAACAAGAATTGGAGAACCATCACGAGCAATATGAGCAACTGGGAAAAACCTCTGTTCTCCTTCAAGAAAGGCAGGAGTATAAAAGATGCCCTGGTGCATACAAGACCATTACCAAGCTCTATTCCAACAACTCCTACTAGGTCTATCACAGAATCCTGGCACCTATCCCCAATTACGGGCCATTTTCCATGTACAGACTGCAGTGTCTGCCATCTTACCACTCACTCTAAACAACTTAACTTGGAACCTGGAAAAGTGTGGACGCAAAAATCCCACACAAACTGTAATTCGACACACGTCATTTACTTGATCACCTGCCCCTGCGCCAAACGCTACGTGGGGATGACCACCAGGAAAGTAAAAACACGCATTGGTGAACACCGTAGCAACATCCGATGCAAAAAAATCACCACCAAACTCAGTGAACACTACCTGCAAGTCAACCATACCCCTAATGATATGACCTGGACAGTGATCGAACAGGTCAACTGTGTAAAAAACAGAGACAACATCTTGTTTGAAAAAGAACAGCGCTGGGTCTATAGACTCAGCACCCATGTCCATGGGCTTAACGATCAAATTCCATGGACTAGTGTCCTGAAACATTAATACACCTTAGTTATCATGCTATCTCCCATTCTCTGCTGTAAATATTAGAACTAAACAGAGTGGCACTGACTGTCCAACAAGTGCTGACATAGGCATTTCCTGCCTATAAATCCCACTTCTGTTAATCATTATCCAATGTGGATCAATAAAACATTATGTGTGATACTTTACTAACGCCAGTATCGTGAAGTTTTAACATTACTGGGTGATTCACTCAGGCCAGCTCCCTGCTCCACAATGTTTTGTCAATATCCGAGGGCTGGCCCCACCCACCCCATTGAACTAAGCTTGCGTTCCATCCAAGCTTGCGTTTCAAGCCTCAGTTCCATTCTGTATTAATCTCGGGTTCCCGACCTCTCGCGGGACTACGCGAGTTGCTAGCCAAGCCTCGCTTTCAACCCCGGTCCCCGATTGGCCCACACGCTTTGGATTCCAAGCCTCGCTTGGATCTCAGGTCCCCGATTGGCCCACGCCCAGCCACCGCTCCTTTAACGCCGAGCTTGCCCTTCGCTAAGGATCCACGAGATCCAGCGAGGGTGCAGCTAGGTGCCGAGCGGGTGCTGAGCGTTGCGGGCGTAAGAAACCTTACTATGGGACACCTTTATATCAGATAAGTCGTGTGAATGGGATCATGCTTGTTCCTAAAACCTCCTCTGTGTGTATTTGTTTTTCTTCCCTTCATGAATAGGGTGTGCCATTGTCGCTCCCACCCCCCTCCTGAGTTCTATGGGGCGTGGCTCTATCTTTTTACAAGTGAGGATAATTTCCTTTATTACGTTCATAGTGTTGTGTGCCTGATCAATTTACATGCCACGGCCAGCAGTGTTACGGCACTTTGCACCGGAACCCTGCTTTTACGTTTTTTCACCTCGGGGATTATTCCCTGACACCCCACTATAGGTAGCTTGGTACTTACCTGGTCTACCTCAACGGATAGACTTAGACACGTTAAGTCTCCTTTCACTCTGCTGCTGTTATACCTTTCATACACAACAGACCGCGCTGAATATATTTCTTCAGCGCTAGTTGAGGCCCTTCCACCACAGATAATGGCACTACCTCAACTGCGCATCTCATGCATACCGGCCACGGCCTTTGATAGGTATGCAAGCACGTGTCATGCCACAAAGTCACTCTTTATGGCCGCTGTACATGAGTACAAACCATTGATTTTATATCTTTGTGTTTATGTATTTGTTTGTCTATTTGTCACTTTTCTTTTCACAGACTCCTAGGTTCCTCGCAAAAGAGGTAAAACCCCAAACTTATGAGTTTGTTTTTCTTCCTTTTTTTGCACCATTTTACACATAGTGCTATTTTTAACTTTCACGACCATTGGCAGGGCGGACCTTAGCGCGCCCCTCCTGTCATTGGCACACTCGCTTACCGGTCCTGATGAAAGCCCAGTAAAATAACACATAGAACGGGCAGAAACATGTTGACCTTCTTCTCGGGGTAAACACCAGTATATTGTAATTGGCTAGTTTCCCTACACATAACCAGTTTTTAACATGTCAGGTTGACCAACCAATAAAAGTCTTTTTGGTACAACCCCTGACATTTTTAACCCTATTATTTTTCACACTTCATCCTCACACAAAAAACCTGCTCCGCAGTCTCCTGGCGTCGCAGCACACCGGGGAGGTACTCGATCTCTCCCGGTGGACCCGATGATGAAGCATGTCACCACTAGGGTGAGTGAGGGTTTCCTGAAAAAGCAGTGTATTTTTTCATGAAATTGGTCTTACTATCTGACCACTTACAACTGGCCTCAGACTTCACGTGCGACAACCACTTTTCTGTATATCCTTCCTTTACGAACACTCTTTCTTTGATTACTTGTGATTTACTGGGGACCAAGAGTGCCCTTCAACCCTTTCTCTCTTTTTGTTGATACATATTTAGCTGCGCACAGCAGTGAGAGATCTCTTTTTACATATACTTTTTTCATAAAATACAAAATTCTTGTATTTCTCAATAAAATGGCGGCAAATTTGGGACTCACTTACTCTACAGAGGAGATAGACGAACTTTTGGCAGATCCTAACATGTTTGCTGATCCAGCAATATCTCAAGCTATTTCACATACAGCAGAATGGGAACAACTAACTGAACTTAAGCGTGACAGAATAAGGACCATACTTCACGGAACAATCCTAAAGCAATACCTTACTTCCAACTCAGCACCTAAAGGGCTCTTGGTTACAAACGCCCCAAGGATCTTTCTTAATGACGCTACTTTTAGAAGAGACTGGGCCATGATTGCCTGGCACTGCACTAGAGACTGGCTGGTACTCATTATAAAGACAGCACTACGCCTATCCGAAACTCTGTTGATAGAAATCCAACAAACAGAAGCCCAGTATAAATCGACAATAACGGGTTATAAAAAAAAGTTGGACGAAATAAATAAAGATCTTACAGAGTATAAGGATAATCTGATGCAGGCTAAACTCACTAAATTTCAAAAAGACCTCAAAAAATTCAAATTCGAAAGTGTATATCCCTACTCCGATCCGAACTACAGTGCTCCTAAAAAGGACACTAACAAATCAGATGATTCAGACAGTAACTCCTCAAGTGGGAGTACAGCGAGCAATCAGAGTCCAAGACAAAAAGGACGAAGAGGAGGGAGGGGTAGATTTAACTTTCCAAACCAACAACCCAGATGGCAGAATTATGGCCACCCAAATAACGGTCCCACACCACTGTTCTACCAACAACCCCAGTTCCCCATGATGAACTGGAATCCGTACATGCACCCTCAGTTTCCCCTCAACCACCCACCTATGCCTTTTTTAGGGAGGGGCGGGAGGGGACGGGGACGGAACAGAGGCAACACACAAGTGACCTGGGAAGACGAGGATGCAGTGGGGAAACACACCCGCAGCAGGACAGCAACAGCCAGCACAAGCGCAGTGTAAGCCTAGTTACCAATCTCTCTAAAAAGGTCCTAACTCCAGACGAAACAAAAGTCCTGGAAAAAGGCCTCGGATTTGTCCCTACTTCCCGTCCTGACAAATTCCTCCTACACTGTGAACTCTCACAGTTTTTCAGGAAACTAAAACTAAAGGCCTTCTTTGAATCCAAAGACCAGTCCTTGACAGAAGAACAGGAGTTTGACACTAACTTCAGACCAAAATCCACCTTCATGCCACCACCGCATACAATTCCTGCAGCAATTACTGCTTTTGAACAGGCGGTCATGAAAGATGTGGAAAATTCTGAAGACCCCAAGCGGTTCAACAACTTCCCAGCAGCAGAACACAAGGCCTTGGACAGCTTGAGAAACAACAAAGAAATAACCATAAAACCTGCCGATAAAGGCGGAGGGATTGTTATCCAAGACACCTCTGAATATGACAAAGCCTGTATGACACTCCTGAACAACAGAACAAATTATTTGCTCCTCAACACGGATCCTACCACAGAAATGAAGGCACGCATTACAACCCTTGTACAGGAAGCGGAGACTGATGGACACATCTCCCCACATGAAGCAGCATATCTTATGACAGGGGGACCAACTATCCCCTATTTTTACACGCTGCCAAAAACACATAAAAATGTGGTTCCACCTCCAGGTAGGCCAATAGTATCAGGGATCGGTTCAGTTCTGGAACCCTTATCCACATTTTGTGATCACTATTTGAAAACGCTAGTACAGAACTCAAGTACCTATCTAAAAGATACTAAAAGTTTACTCAAACTACTTAATGAGATCACTGTTGTAGAAAATTCAGTGATATTGGTAACAATGGACATAGAGAGTCTGTACACCAGTATCCCACAGGAAGACACACTACGGGTATTGGGTGAAGCATTAGACAAGAAGAACTGGGAATACACTACCCCCAAAGAATTCATTCTAAAATGTGCAAGGATGGCACTCAAAGAAAACTACTTTGAATACAAAGGACAATTGTACCTCCAATGCACAGGGACCTCAATGGGGAGTACTTTCGCTCCTAGCGTAGCGGGTTTGTACGTCTATGATTTTGAAACAAAGTACATCTTACCAACAACCAACCCCTTTGCCTCCTCCATTGGATTATGGAGGAGGTACATTGATGACATTCTTCTACTGTGGACAGGGACTGAAAACAGTCTCCTGCAGTTCTTTAATTGGGTGAATACTCTTGACCCTTACTTGAGGTTTACCCATAATTACAGCAGAGAATCGATCATCTTCCTTGATGTGGTAATCAAGATAGAGGGAACCTCTCTCACAACGGTGACCCATCACAAACCAACGGCGAAAAATAACCTTCTTGATTTTAGGAGTTTCCACCCAAGACCTCTGCTGGAAAACTTGCCCTATGGCCAATTCCTTCGGCTAAGAAGAAATTGTAGTAACATCAACGACTACAAAGAACAGGCCAAGGAACTGACAGAAAAACTAAAACAAAGAGGTTACCCCGAAGGAGTCCTCAAAAAAGGTCAATCCAGAGCACGAAACCAACCCCGAGATGCCCTCCTAGAGGATAATGTAAAGACAACTACGGAAGTACCACTCACTTGTGTAACCACCTACAGTACCCTCTCAGACACTGTCAAAAAATCCATCAACAAGAATTGGAGAACCATCACGAGCAATATGAGCAACTGGGAAAAACCTCTGTTCTCCTTCAAGAAAGGCTGGAGTATAAAAGATGCCCTGGTGCATACAAGACCATTACCAAGCTCTATTCCAACAACTCCTACTAGGTCTATCACAGAATCCTGGCACCTACCCCCAATTACGGGCCATTTTCCATGTACAGACTGCAGTGTCTGCCATCTTACCACTCACTCTAAACAACTTAACTTGGAACCTGGAAAAGTGTGGACGCAAAAATCCCACACAAACTGTAATTCGACACACGTCATTTACTTGATCACCTGCCCCTGCGCCAAACGCTACGTGGGGATGACCACCAGGAAAGTAAAAACACGCATTGGTGAACACCGTAGCAACATCCGATGCAAAAAAATCACCACCAAACTCAGTGAACACTACCTGCAAGTCAACCATACCCCTAATGATATGACCTGGACAGTGATCGAATAGGTCAACTGTGTAAAAAACAGAGACAACATCTTGTTTGAAAAAGAACAGCGCTGGGTCTATAGACTCAGCACCCATGTGCATGGGCTTAACGATCAAATTCCATGGACTAGTGTCCTGAAACATTAATACACCATAGTTATCATGCTATCTCCCATTCTCTGCTGTAAATATTAGAACTAAACAGAGTGGCACTGACTGTCCAACAAGTGCTGACATAGGCATTTCCTGCCTATAAATCCCACTTCTGTTAATCATTATCCAATGTGGATCACTAAAACATTATGTGTGATACTTTACTAACGCCAGTATCGTGAAGATTTAACATTACTGGGTGATTCACTCAGGCCAGCTCCCTGCTCCGCAATGTTTTGTCAATATCCGAGGGCTGGCCCCACCCACCCCATTGAACTAAGCTTGCGTTCCATCCAAGCTTGCGTTTCAAGCCTCAGTTCCATTCTGTATTAATCTCGGGTTCCCGACCTCTCGCGGGACTACGCGAGTTGCTAGCCAAGCCTCGCTTTCAACCCCGGTCCCCGATTGGCCCACACGCTTTGGATTCCAAGCCTCGCTTGGATCTCAGGTCCCCGATTGGCCCACGCCCAGCCACCGCTCCTTTAACGCCGAGCTTGCCCTTCGCTAAGGATCCACGAGATCCAGCGAGGGTGCAGCTAGGTGCCGAGCGGGTGCTGAGCGTTGCGGGCGTAAGAAACCTTACTATGGGACACCTTTATATCAGATAAGTCGTGTGAATGGGATCATGCTTGTTCCTAAAACCTCCTCTGTGTGTATTTGTTTTTCTTCCCTTCATGAATAGGGTGTGCCATTGTCGCTCCCACCCCCCTCCTGAGTTCTATGGGGCGTGGCTCTATCTTTTTACAAGTGAGGATAATTTCCTTTATTACGTTCATAGTGTTGTGTGCCTGATCAATTTACATGCCACGGCCAGCAGTGTTACGGCACTTTGCACCGGAACCCTGCTTTTACGTTTTTTCACCTCGGGGATTATTCCCTGACACCCCACTATAGGTAGCTTGGTACTTACCTGGTCTACCTCAACGGATAGACTTAGACACGTTAAGTCTCCTTTCACTCTGCTGCTGTTATACCTTTCATACACAACAGACCGCGCTGAATATATTTCTTCAGCGCTAGTTGAGGACCTTCCACCACAGATAATGGCACTACCTCAACTGCGCATCTCATGCATACCGGCCACGGCCTTTGATAGGTATGCAAGCACGTGTCATGCCACAAAGTCACTCTTTATGGCCACTGTACATGAGTACAAACCATTGATTTTATATCTTTGTGTTTATGTATTTGTTTGTCTGTTTGTCACTTTTCTTTTCACAGACTCCTAGGTTCCTCGCAAAAGAGGTAAAACCCCAAACTTATGAGTTTGTTTTTCTTCCTTTTTTTGCACCATTTTACACATAGTGCTATTTTTAACTTTCACGACCATTGGCAGGGCGGACCTTAGCGCGCCCCTCCTGTCATTGGCACACTCGCTTACCGGTCCTGATGAAAGCCCAGTAAAATAACACATAGAACGGGCAGAAACATGTTGACCTTCTTCTCGGGGTAAACACCAGTATATTGTAATTGGCTAGTTTCCCTACACATAACCAGTTTTTAACATGTCAGGTTGACCAACCAATAAAAGTCTTTTTGGTACAACCCCTGACATTTTTAACCCTATTATTTTTCACACTTCATCCTCACACAAAAAACCTGCTCCGCAGTCTCCTGGCGTCGCAGCACACCGGGGAGGTACTCGATCTCTCCCGGTGGACCCGATGATGAAGCATGTCACCACTAGGGTGAGTGAGGGTTTCCTGAAAAAGCAGTGTATTTTTTCATGAAATTGGTCTTACTATCTGACCACTTACAACTGGCCTCAGACTTCACGTGCGACAACCACTTTTCTGTATATCCTTCCTTTACGGACACTCTTTCTTTGATTACTTGTGATTTACTGGGGACCAAGAGTGCCCTTCAACCCTTTCTCTCTTTTTGTTGATACATATTTAGCTGCGCACAGCAGTGAGAGATCTCTTTTTACATATACTTTTTTCATAAAATACAAAATTCTTGTATTTCTCAATAAAATGGCGGCAAATTTGGGACTCACTTACTCTACAGAGGAGATAGACGAACTTTTGGCAGATCCTAACATGTTTGCTGATCCAGCAATATCTCAAGCTATTTCACATACAGCAGAATGGGAACAACTAACTGAACTTAAGCGTGACAGAATAAGGACCATACTTCACGGAACAATCCTAAAGCAATACCTTACTTCCAACTCAGCACCTAAAGGGCTCTTGGTTACAAACGCCCCAAGGATCTTTCTTAATGACGCTACTTTTAGAAGAGACTGGGCCATGATTGCCTGGCACTGCACTAGAGACTGGCTGGTACTCATTATAAAGACAGCACTACGCCTATCCGAAACTCTGTTGATAGAAATCCAACAAACAGAAGCCCAGTATAAATCGACAATAACGGGTTATAAAAAAAAGTTGGACGAAATAAATAAAGATCTTACAGAGTATAAGGATAATCTGATGCAGGCTAAACTCACTAAATTTCAAAAAGACCTCAAAAAATTCAAATTCGAAAGTGTATATCCCTACTCCGATCCGAACTACAGTGCTCCTAAAAAGGACACTAACAAATCAGATGATTCAGACAGTAACTCCTCAAGTGGGAGTACAGCGAGCAATCAGAGTCCAAGACAAAAAGGACGAAGAGGAGGGAGGGGTAGATTTAACTTTCCAAACCAACAACCCAGATGGCAGAATTATGGCCACCCAAATAACGGTCCCACACCACTGTTCTACCAACAACCCCAGTTCCCCATGATGAACTGGAATCCGTACATGCACCCTCAGTTTCCCCTCAACCACCCACCTATGCCTTTTTTAGGGAGGGGCGGGAGGGGACGGGGACGGAACAGAGGCAACACACAAGTGACCTGGGAAGACGAGGATGCAGTGGGGAAACACACCCGCAGCAGGACAGCAACAGCCAGCACAAGCGCAGTGTAAGCCTAGTTACCAATCTCTCTAAAAAGGTCCTAACTCCAGACGAAACAAAAGTCCTGGAAAAAGGCCTCGGATTTGTCCCTACTTCCCGTCCTGACAAATTCCTCCTACACTGTGAACTCTCACAGTTTTTCAGGAAACTAAAACTAAAGGCCTTCTTTGAATCCAAAGACCAGTCCTTGACAGAAGAACAGGAGTTTGACACTAACTTCAGACCAAAATCCACCTTCATGCCACCGCATACAATTCCTGCAGCAATTACTGCTTTTGAACAGGCGGTCATGAAAGATGTGGAAAATTCTGAAGACCCCAAGCGGTTCAACAACTTCTCAGCAGCAGAACACAAGGCCTTGGACAGCTTGAGAAACAACAAAGAAATAACCATAAAACCTGCCGATAAAGGCGGAGGGATTGTTATCCAAGACACCTCTGAATATGACAAAGCCTGTATGACACTCCTGAACAACAGAACAAATTATTTGCTCCTCAACACGGATCCTACCACAGAAATGAAGGCACGCATTACAACCCTTGTACAGGAAGCGGAGACTGATGGACACATCTCCCCACATGAAGCAGCATATCTTATGACAGGGGGACCAACTATCCCCTATTTTTACACGCTGCCAAAAACACATAAAAATGTGGTTCCACCTCCAGGTAGACCAATAGTATCAGGGATCGGTTCAGTTCTGGAACCCTTATCCACATTTTGTGATCACTATTTGAAACCGCTAGTACAGAACTCAAGTACCTATCTAAAAGATACTAAAAGTTTACTCAAACTACTTAATGAGATCACTATTGTAGAAAATTCAGTGATATTGGTAACAATGGACATAGAGAGTCTGTACACCAGTATCCCACAGGAAGACACACTACGGGTATTGGGTGAAGCATTAGACAAGGAGAACTGGGAATACACTACCCCCAAAGAATTCATTCTAAAATGTGCAAGGATGGCACTCAAAGAAAACTACTTTGAATACAAAGGACAATTGTACCTCCAATGCACAGGGACCTCAATGGGGAGTACTTTCGCTCCTAGCGTAGCGGGTTTGTACGTCTATGATTTTGAAACAAAGTACATCTTACCAACAACCAACCCCTTTGCCTCCTCCATAGGATTATGGAGGAGGTACATTGATGACATTCTTCTACTGTGGACAGGGACTGAAAACAGTCTCCTGCAGTTCTTTAATTGGGTGAATACTCTTGACCCTTACTTGAGGTTTACCCATAATTACAGCAGAGAATCTATCATCTTCCTTGATGTGGTAATCAAGATAGAGGGAACCTCTCTCACAACGGTGACCCATCACAAACCAACGGCGAAAAATAACCTTCTTGATTTTAGGAGTTTCCACCCAAGACCTCTGCGGGAAAACTTGCCCTATTGCCAATTCCTTCGGCTAAGAAGAAATTGTAGTAACATCAACGACTACAAAGAACAGGCCAAGGAACTGACAGAAAAACTAAAACAAAGAGGTTACCCCGAAGGAGTCCTCAAAAAAGGTCAATCCAGAGCACGAAACCAACCCCGAGATGCCCTCCTAGAGGATAATGTAAAGACAACTACGGAAGTACCACTCACTTGTGTAACCACCTACAGTACCCTCTCAGACACTGTCAAAAAATCCATCAACAAGAATTGGAGAACCATCACGAGCAATATGAGCAACTGGGAAAAACCTCTGTTCTCCTTCAAGAAAGGCAGGAGTATAAAAGATGCCCTGGTGCATACAAGACCATTACCAAGCTCTATTCCAACAACTCCTACTAGGTCTATTACAGAATCCTGGCACCTACCCCCAATTACGGGCCATTTTCCATGTACAGACTGCAGTGTCTGCCATCTTACCACTCACTCTAAACAACTTAACTTGGAACCTGGAAAAGTGTGGACGCAAAAATCCCACACAAACTGTAATTCGACACACGTCATTTACTTGATCACCTGCCCCTGCGCCAAACGCCACGTGGGGATGACCACCAGGAAAGTAAAAACACGCATTGGTGAACACCGTAGCAACATCCGATGCAAAAAAATAACCACCAAACTCAGTGAACACTACCTGCAAGTCAACCATACCCCTAATGATATGACCTGGACAGTGATCGAACAGGTCAACTGTGTAAAAAACAGAGACAACATCTTGTTTGAAAAAGAACAGCGCTGGGTCTATAGACTCAGCACCCATGTCCATGGGCTTAACGATCAAATTCCATGGACTAGTGTTCTGAAACATTAATACACCTTAGTTATCATGCTATCTCCCATTCTCTGCTGTAAATATTAGAACTAAACAGAGTGGCACTGACTGTCCAACAAGTGCTGACATAGGCATTTCCTGCCTATAAATCCCACTTCTGTTAATCATTATCCAATGTGGATCACTAAAACATTATGTGTGATACTTTACTAACGCCAGTATCGTGAAGTTTTAACATTACTGGGTGATTCACTCAGGCCAGCTCCCTGCTCCACAATGTTTTGTCAATATCCGAGGGCTGGCCCCACCCACCCCATTGAACTAAGCTTGCGTTCCATCCAAGCTTGCGTTTCAAGCCTCAGTTCCATTCTGTATTAATCTCGGGTTCCCGACCTCTCGCGGGACTACGCGAGTTGCTAGCCAAGCCTCGCTTTCAACCCCGGTCCCCGATTGGCCCACACGCTTTGGATTCCAAGCCTCGCTTGGATCTCAGGTCCCCGATTGGCCCACGCCCAGCCACCGCTCCTTTAACGCCGAGCTTGCCCTTCGCTAAGGATCCACGAGATCCAGCGAGGGTGCAGCTAGGTGCCGAGCGGGTGCTGAGCGTTGCGGGCGTAAGAAACCTTACTATGGGACACCTTTATATCAGATAAGTCGTGTGAATGGGATCATGCTTGTTCCTAAAACCTCCTCTGTGTGTATTTGTTTTTCTTCCCTTCATGAATAGGGTGTGCCATTGTCGCTCCCACCCCCCTCCTGAGTTCTATGGGGCGTGGCTCTATCTTTTTACAAGTGAGGATAATTTCCTTTATTACGTTCATAGTGTTGTGTGCCTGATCAATTTACATGCCACGGCCAGCAGTGTTACGGCACTTTGCACCGGAACCCTGCTTTTACGTTTTTTCGCCTCGGGGATTATTCCCTGACACCCCACTATAGGTAGCTTGGTACTTACCTGGTCTACCTCAACGGATAGACTTAGACACGTTAAGTCTCCTTTCACTCTGCTGCTGTTATACCTTTCATACACAACAGACCGCGCTGAATATATTTCTTCAGCGCTAGTTGAGGCCCTTCCACCACAGATAATGGCACTACCTCAACTGCGCATCTCATGCATACCGGCCACGGCCTTTGATAGGTATGCAAGCACGTGTCATGCCACAAAGTCACTCTTTATGGCCACTGTACATGAGTACAAACCATTGATTTTATATCTTTGTGTTTATGTATTTGTTTGTCTGTTTGTCACTTTTCTTTTCACAGACTCCTAGGTTCCTCGCAAAAGAGGTAAAACCCCAAACTTATGAGTTTGTTTTTCTTCCTTTTTTTGCACCATTTTACACATAGTGCTATTTTTAACTTTCACGACCATTGGCAGGGCGGACCTTAGCGCGCCCCTCCTGTCATTGGCACACTCGCTTACCGGTCCTGATGAAAGCCCAGTAAAATAACACATAGAACGGGCAGAAACATGTTGACCTTCTTCTCGGGGTAAACACCAGTATATTGTAATTGGCTAGTTTCCCTACACATAACCAGTTTTTAACATGTCAGGTTGACCAACCAATAAAAGTCTTTTTGGTACAACCCCTGACATTTTTAACCCTATTATTTTTCACACTTCATCCTCACACAAAAAACCTGCTCCGCAGTCTCCTGGCGTCGCAGCACACCGGGGAGGTACTCGATCTCTCCCGGTGGACCCGATGATGAAGCATGTCACCACTAGGGTGAGTGAGGGTTTCCTGAAAAAGCAGTGTATTTTTTCATGAAATTGGTCTTACTATCTGACCACTTACAACTGGCCTCAGACTTCACGTGCGACAACCACTTTTCTGTATATCCTTCCTTTACGGACACTCTTTCTTTGATTACTTGTGATTTACTGGGGACCAAGAGTGCCCTTCAACCCTTTCTCTCTTTTTGTTGATACATATTTAGCTGCGCACAGCAGTGAGAGATCTCTTTTTACATATACTTTTTTCATAAAATACAAAATTCTTGTATTTCTCAATAAAATGGCGGCAAATTTGGGACTCACTTACTCTACAGAGGAGATAGACGAACTTTTGGCAGATCCTAACATGTTTGCTGATCCAGCAATATCTCAAGCTATTTCACATACAGCAGAATGGGAACAACTAACTGAACTTAAGCGTGACAGAATAAGGACCATACTTCACGGAACAATCCTAAAGCAATACCTTACTTCCAACTCAGCACCTAAAGGGCTCTTGGTTACAAACGCCCCAAGGATCTTTCTTAATGACGCTACTTTTAGAAGAGACTGGGCCATGATTGCCTGGCACTGCACTAGAGACTGGCTGGTACTCATTATAAAGACAGCACTACGCCTATCCGAAACTCTGTTGATAGAAATCCAACAAACAGAAGCCCAGTATAAATCGACAATAACGGGTTATAAAAAAAAGTTGGACGAAATAAATAAAGATCTTACAGAGTATAAGGATAATCTGATGCAGGCTAAACTCACTAAATTTCAAAAAGACCTCAAAAAATTCAAATTCGAAAGTGTATATCCCTACTCCGATCCGAACTACAGTGCTCCTAAAAAGGACACTAACAAATCAGATGATTCAGACAGTAACTCCTCAAGTGGGAGTACAGCGAGCAATCAGAGTCCAAGACAAAAAGGACGAAGAGGAGGGAGGGGTAGATTTAACTTTCCAAACCAACAACCCAGATGGCAGAATTATGGCCACCCAAATAACGGTCCCACACCACTGTTCTACCAACAACCCCAGTTCCCCATGATGAACTGGAATCCGTACATGCACCCTCAGTTTCCCCTCAACCACCCACCTATGCCTTTTTTAGGGAGGGGCGGGAGGGGACGGGGACGGAACAGAGGCAACACACAAGTGACCTGGGAAGACGAGGATGCAGTGGGGAAACACACCCGCAGCAGGACAGCAACAGCCAGCACAAGCGCAGTGTAAGCCTAGTTACCAATCTCTCTAAAAAGGTCCTAACTCCAGACGAAACAAAAGTCCTGGAAAAAGGCCTCGGATTTGTCCCTACTTCCCGTCCTGACAAATTCCTCCTACACTGTGAACTCTCACAGTTTTTCAGGAAACTAAAACTAAAGGCCTTCTTTGAATCCAAAGACCAGTCCTTGACAGAAGAACAGGAGTTTGACACTAACTTCAGACCAAAATCCACCTTCATGCCACCGCATACAATTCCTGCAGCAATTACTGCTTTTGAACAGGCGGTCATGAAAGATGTGGAAAATTCTGAAGACCCCAAGCGGTTCAACAACTTCTCAGCAGCAGAACACAAGGCCTTGGACAGCTTGAGAAACAACAAAGAAATAACCATAAAACCTGCCGATAAAGGCGGAGGGATTGTTATCCAAGACACCTCTGAATATGACAAAGCCTGTATGACACTCCTGAACAACAGAACAAATTATTTGCTCCTCAACACGGATCCTACCACAGAAATGAAGGCACGCATTACAACCCTTGTACAGGAAGCGGAGACTGATGGACACATCTCCCCACATGAAGCAGCATATCTTATGACAGGGGGACCAACTATCCCCTATTTTTACACGCTGCCAAAAACACATAAAAATGTGGTTCCACCTCCAGGTAGACCAATAGTATCAGGGATCGGTTCAGTTCTGGAACCCTTATCCACATTTTGTGATCACTATTTGAAACCGCTAGTACAGAACTCAAGTACCTATCTAAAAGATACTAAAAGTTTACTCAAACTACTTAATGAGATCACTATTGTAGAAAATTCAGTGATATTGGTAACAATGGACATAGAGAGTCTGTACACCAGTATCCCACAGGAAGACACACTACGGGTATTGGGTGAAGCATTAGACAAGGAGAACTGGGAATACACTACCCCCAAAGAATTCATTCTAAAATGTGCAAGGATGGCACTCAAAGAAAACTACTTTGAATACAAAGGACAATTGTACCTCCAATGCACAGGGACCTCAATGGGGAGTACTTTCGCTCCTAGCGTAGCGGGTTTGTACGTCTATGATTTTGAAACAAAGTACATCTTACCAACAACCAACCCCTTTGCCTCCTCCATAGGATTATGGAGGAGGTACATTGATGACATTCTTCTACTGTGGACAGGGACTGAAAACAGTCTCCTGCAGTTCTTTAATTGGGTGAATACTCTTGACCCTTACTTGAGGTTTACCCATAATTACAGCAGAGAATCTATCATCTTCCTTGATGTGGTAATCAAGATAGAGGGAACCTCTCTCACAACGGTGACCCATCACAAACCAACGGCGAAAAATAACCTTCTTGATTTTAGGAGTTTCCACCCAAGACCTCTGCGGGAAAACTTGCCCTATTGCCAATTCCTTCGGCTAAGAAGAAATTGTAGTAACATCAACGACTACAAAGAACAGGCCAAGGAACTGACAGAAAAACTAAAACAAAGAGGTTACCCCGAAGGAGTCCTCAAAAAAGGTCAATCCAGAGCACGAAACCAACCCCGAGATGCCCTCCTAGAGGATAATGTAAAGACAACTACGGAAGTACCACTCACTTGTGTAACCACCTACAGTACCCTCTCAGACACTGTCAAAAAATCCATCAACAAGAATTGGAGAACCATCACGAGCAATATGAGCAACTGGGAAAAACCTCTGTTCTCCTTCAAGAAAGGCAGGAGTATAAAAGATGCCCTGGTGCATACAAGACCATTACCAAGCTCTATTCCAACAACTCCTACTAGGTCTATCACAGAATCCTGGCACCTACCCCCAATTACGGGCCATTTTCCATGTACAGACTGCAGTGTCTGCCATCTTACCACTCACTCTAAACAACTTAACTTGGAACCTGGAAAAGTGTGGACGCAAAAATCCCACACAAACTGTAATTCGACACACGTCATTTACTTGATCACCTGCCCCTGCGCCAAACGCCACGTGGGGATGACCACCAGGAAAGTAAAAACACGCATTGGTGAACACCGTAGCAACATCCGATGCAAAAAAATCACCACCAAACTCAGTGAACACTACCTGCAAGTCAACCATACCCCTAATGATATGACCTGGACAGTGATCGAACAGGTCAACTGTGTAAAAAACAGAGACAACATCTTGTTTGAAAAAGAACAGCGCTGGGTCTATAGACTCAGCACCCATGTCCATGGGCTTAATGATCAAATTCCATGGACTAGTGTTCTGAAACATTAATACACCTTAGTTATCATGCTATCTCCCATTCTCTGCTGTAAATATTAGAACTAAACAGAGTGGCACTGACTGTCCAACAAGTGCTGACATAGGCATTTCCTGCCTATAAATCCCACTTCTGTTAATCATTATCCAATGTGGATCACTAAAACATTATGTGTGATACTTTACTAACGCCAGTATCGTGAAGTTTTAACATTACTGGGTGATTCACTCAGGCCAGCTCCCTGCTCCACAATGTTTTGTCAATATCCGAGGGCTGGCCCCACCCACCCCATTGAACTAAGCTTGCGTTCCATCCAAGCTTGCGTTTCAAGCCTCAGTTCCATTCTGTATTAATCTCGGGTTCCCGACCTCTCGCGGGACTACGCGAGTTGCTAGCCAAGCCTCGCTTTCAACCCCGGTCCCCGATTGGCCCACACGCTTTGGATTCCAAGCCTCGCTTGGATCTCAGGTCCCCGATTGGCCCACGCCCAGCCACCGCTCCTTTAACGCCGAGCTTGCCCTTCGCTAAGGATCCACGAGATCCAGCGAGGGTGCAGCTAGGTGCCGAGCGGGTGCTGAGCGTTGCGGGCATAAGAAACCTTACTATGGGACACCTTTATATCAGATAAGTCGTGTGAATGGGATCATGCTTGTTCCTAAAACCTCCTCTGTGTGTATTTGTTTTTCTTCCCTTCATGAATAGGGTGTGCCATTGTCGCTCCCACCCCCCTCCTGAGTTCTATGGGGCGTGGCTCTATCTTTTTACAAGTGAGGATAATTTCCTTTATTACGTTCATAGTGTTGTGTGCCTGATCAATTTACATGCCACGGCCAGCAGTGTTACGGCACTTTGCACCGGAACCCTGCTTTTACGTTTTTTCACCTCGGGGATTATTCCCTGACAACCCACTATAGGTAGCTTGGTACTTACCTGGTCTACCTCAACGGATAGACTTAGACACGTTAAGTCTCCTTTCACTCTGCTGCTGTTATACCTTTCATACACAACAGACCGCGCTGAATATATTTCTTCAGCGCTAGTTGAGGCCCTTCCACCACAGATAATGGCACTACCTCAACTGCGCATCTCATGCATACCGGCCACGGCCTTTGATAGGTATGCAAGCACGTGTCATGCCACAAAGTCACTCTTTATGGCCACTGTACATGAGTACAAACCATTGATTTTATATCTTTGTGTTTATGTATTTGTTTGTCTGTTTGTCACTTTTCTTTTCACAGACTCCTAGGTTCCTCGCAAAAGAGGTAAAACCCCAAACTTATGAGTTTGTTTTTCTTCCTTTTTTTGCACCATTTTACACATAGTGCTATTTTTAACTTTCACGACCATTGGCAGGGCGGACCTTAGCGCGCCCCTCCTGTCATTGGCACACTCGCTTACCGGTCCTGATGAAAGCCCAGTAAAATAACACATAGAACGGGCAGAAACATGTTGACCTTCTTCTCGGGGTAAACACCAGTATATTGTAATTGGCTAGTTTCCCTACACATAACCAGTTTTTAACATGTCAGGTTGACCAACCAATAAAAGTCTTTTTGGTACAACCCCTGACATTTTTAACCCTATTATTTTTCACACTTCATCCTCACACAAAAAACCTGCTCCGCAGTCTCCTGGCGTCGCAGCACACCGGGGAGGTACTCGATCTCTCCCGGTGGACCCGATGATGAAGCATGTCACCACTAGGGTGAGTGAGGGTTTCCTGAAAAAGCAGTGTATTTTTTCATGAAATTGGTCTTACTATCTGACCACTTACAACTGGCCTCAGACTTCACGTGCGACAACCACTTTTCTGTATATCCTTCCTTTACGGACACTCTTTCTTTGATTACTTGTGATTTACTGGGGACCAAGAGTGCCCTTCAACCCTTTCTCTCTTTTTGTTGATACATATTTAGCTGCGCACAGCAGTGAGAGATCTCTTTTTACATATACTTTTTTCATAAAATACAAAATTCTTGTATTTCTCAATAAAATGGCGGCAAATTTGGGACTCACTTACTCTACAGAGGAGATAGACGAACTTTTGGCAGATCCTAACATGTTTGCTGATCCAGCAATATCTCAAGCTATTTCACATACAGCAGAATGGGAACAACTAACTGAACTTAAGCGTGACAGAATAAGGACCATACTTCACGGAACAATCCTAAAGCAATACCTTACTTCCAACTCAGCACCTAAAGGGCTCTTGGTTACAAACGCCCCAAGGATCTTTCTTAATGATGCTACTTTTAGAAGAGACTGGGCCATGATTGCCTGGCACTGCACTAGAGACTGGCTGGTACTCATTATAAAGACAGCACTACGCCTATCCGAAACTCTGTTGATAGAAATCCAACAAACAGAAGCCCAGTATAAATCGACAATAACGGGTTATAAAAAAAAGTTGGACGAAATAAATAAAGATCTTACAGAGTATAAGGATAATCTGATGCAGGCTAAACTCACTAAATTTCAAAAAGACCTCAAAAAATTCAAATTCGAAAGTGTATATCCCTACTCCGATCCGAACTACAGTGCTCCTAAAAAGGACACTAACAAATCAGATGATTCAGACAGTAACTCCTCAAGTGGGAGTACAGCGAGCAATCAGAGTCCAAGACAAAAAGGACGAAGAGGAGGGAGGGGTAGATTTAACTTTCCAAACCAACAACCCAGATGGCAGAATTATGGCCACCCAAATAACGGTCCCACACCACTGTTCTACCAACAACCCCAGTTCCCCATGATGAACTGGAATCCGTACATGCACCCTCAGTTTCCCCTCAACCACCCACCTATGCCTTTTTTAGGGAGGGGCGGGAGGGGACGGGGACGGAACAGAGGCAACACACAAGTGACCTGGGAAGACGAGGATGCAGTGGGGAAACACACCCGCAGCAGGACAGCAACAGCCAGCACAAGCGCAGTGTAAGCCTAGTTACCAATCTCTCTAAAAAGGTCCTAACTCCAGACGAAACAAAAGTCCTGGAAAAAGGCCTCGGATTTGTCCCTACTTCCCGTCCTGACAAATTCCTCCTACACTGTGAACTCTCACAGTTTTTCAGGAAACTAAAACTAAAGGCCTTCTTTGAATCCAAAGACCAGTCCTTGACAGAAGAACAGGAGTTTGACACTAACTTCAGACCAAAATCCACCTTCATGCCACCACCGCATACAATTCCTGCAGCAATTACTGCTTTTGAACAGGCGGTCATGAAAGATGTGGAAAATTCTGAAGACCCCAAGCGGTTCAACAACTTCTCAGCAGCAGAACACAAGGCCTTGGACAGCTTGAGAAACAACAAAGAAATAACCATAAAACCTGCCGATAAAGGCGGAGGGATTGTTATCCAAGACACCTCTGAATATGACAAAGCCTGTATGACACTCCTGAACAACAGAACAAATTATTTGCTCCTCAACACGGATCCTACCACAGAAATGAAGGCACGCATTACAACCCTTGTACAGGAAGCGGAGACTGATGGACACATCTCCCCACATGAAGCAGCATATCTTATGACAGGGGGACCAACTATCCCCTATTTTTACACGCTGCCAAAAACACATAAAAATGTGGTTCCACCTCCAGGTAGACCAATAGTATCAGGGATCGGTTCAGTTCTGGAACCCTTATCCACATTTTGTGATCACTATTTGAAACCGCTAGTACAGAACTCAAGTACCTATCTAAAAGATACTAAAAGTTTACTCAAACTACTTAATGAGATCACTATTGTAGAAAATTCAGTGATATTGGTAACAATGGACATAGAGAGTCTGTACACCAATATCCCACAGGAAGACACACTACGGGTATTGGGTGAAGCATTAGACAAGGAGAACTGGGAATACACTACCCCCAAAGAATTCATTCTAAAATGTGCAAGGATGGCACTCAAAGAAAACTACTTTGAATACAAAGGACAATTGTACCTCCAATGCACAGGGACCTCAATGGGGAGTACTTTCGCTCCTAGCGTAGCGGGTTTGTACGTCTATGATTTTGAAACAAAGTACATCTTACCAACAACCAACCCCTTTGCCTCCTCCATAGGATTATGGAGGAGGTACATTGATGACATTCTTCTACTGTGGACAGGGACTGAAAACAGTCTCCTGCAGTTCTTTAATTGGGTGAATACTCTTGACCCTTACTTGAGGTTTACCCATAATTACAGCAGAGAATCTATCATCTTCCTTGATGTGGTAATCAAGATAGAGGGAACCTCTCTCACAACGGTGACCCATCACAAACCAACGGCGAAAAATAACCTTCTTGATTTTAGGAGTTTCCACCCAAGACCTCTGCGGGAAAACTTGCCCTATGGCCAATTCCTTCGGCTAAGAAGAAATTGTAGTAACATCAACGACTACAAAGAACAGGCCAAGGAACTGACAGAAAAACTAAAACAAAGAGGTTACCCCGAAGGAGTCCTCAAAAAAGGTCAATCCAGAGCACGAAACCAACCCCGAGATGCCCTCCTAGAGGATAATGTAAAGACAACTACGGAAGTACCACTCACTTGTGTAACCACCTACAGTACCCTCTCAGACACTGTCAAAAAATCCATCAACAAGAATTGGAGAACCATCACGAGCAATATGAGCAACTGGGAAAAACCTCTGTTCTCCTTCAAGAAAGGCAGGAGTATAAAAGATGCCCTGGTGCATACAAGACCATTACCAAGCTCTATTCCAACAACTCCTACTAGGTCTATCACAGAATCCTGGCACCTACCCCCAATTACGGGCCATTTTCCATGTACAGACTGCAGTGTCTGCCATCTTACCACTCACTCTAAACAACTTAACTTGGAACCTGGAAAAGTGTGGACGCAAAAATCCCACACAAACTGTAATTCGACACACGTCATTTACTTGATCACCTGCCCCTGCGCCAAACGCCACGTGGGGATGACCACCAGGAAAGTAAAAACACGCATTGGTGAACACCGTAGCAACATCCGATGCAAAAAAATCACCACCAAACTCAGTGAACACTACCTGCAAGTCAACCATACCCCTAATGATATGACCTGGACAGTGATCGAACAGGTCAACTGTGTAAAAAACAGAGACAACATCTTGTTTGAAAAAGAACAGCGCTGGGTCTATAGACTCAGCACCCATGTCCATGGGCTTAATGATCAAATTCCATGGACTAGTGTTCTGAAACATTAATACACCTTAGTTATCATGCTATCTCCCATTCTCTGCTGTAAATATTAGAACTAAACAGAGTGGCACTGACTGTCCAACAAGTGCTGACATAGGCATTTCCTGCCTATAAATCCCACTTCTGTTAATCATTATCCAATGTGGATCACTAAAACATTATGTGTGATACTTTACTAACGCCAGTATCGTGAAGTTTTAACATTACTGGGTGATTCACTCAGGCCAGCTCCCTGCTCCACAATGTTTTGTCAATATCCGAGGGCTGGCCCCACCCACCCCATTGAACTAAGCTTGCGTTCCATCCAAGCTTGCGTTTCAAGCCTCAGTTCCATTCTGTATTAATCTCGGGTTCCCGACCTCTCGCGGGACTACGCGAGTTGCTAGCCAAGCCTCGCTTTCAACCCCGGTCCCCGATTGGCCCACACGCTTTGGATTCCAAGCCTCGCTTGGATCTCAGGTCCCCGATTGGCCCACGCCCAGCCACCGCTCCTTTAACGCCGAGCTTGCCCTTCGCTAAGGATCCACGAGATCCAGCGAGGGTGCAGCTAGGTGCCGAGCGGGTGCTGAGCGTTGCGGGCGTAAGAAACCTTACTATGGGACACCTTTATATCAGATAAGTCGTGTGAATGGGATCATGCTTGTTCCTAAAACCTCCTCTGTGTGTATTTGTTTTTCTTCCCTTCATGAATAGGGTGTGCCATTGTCGCTCCCACCCCCCTCCTGAGTTCTATGGGGCGTGGCTCTATCTTTTTACAAGTGAGGATAATTTCCTTTATTACGTTCATAGTGTTGTGTGCCTGATCAATTTACATGCCACGGCCAGCAGTGTTACGGCACTTTGCACCGGAACCCTGCTTTTACGTTTTTTCACCTCGGGGATTATTCCCTGACACCCCACTATAGGTAGCTTGGTACTTACCTGGTCTACCTCAACGGATAGACTTAGACACGTTAAGTCTCCTTTCACTCTGCTGCTGTTATACCTTTCATACACAACAGACCGCGCTGAATATATTTCTTCAGCGCTAGTTGAGGCCCTTCCACCACAGATAATGGCACTACCTCAACTGCGCATCTCATGCATACCGGCCACGGCCTTTGATAGGTATGCAAGCACGTGTCATGCCACAAAGTCACTCTTTATGGCCGCTGTACATGAGTACAAACCATTGATTTTATATCTTTGTGTTTATGTATTTGTTTGTCTGTTTGTCACTTTTCTTTTCACAGACTCCTAGGTTCCTCGCAAAAGAGGTAAAACCCCAAACTTATGAGTTTGTTTTTCTTCCTTTTTTTGCACCATTTTACACATAGTGCTATTTTTAACTTTCACGACCATTGGCAGGGCGGACCTTAGCGCGCCCCTCCTGTCATTGGCACACTCGCTTACCGGTCCTGATGAAAGCCCAGTAAAATAACACATAGAACGGGCAGAAACATGTTGACCTTCTTCTCGGGGTAAACACCAGTATATTGTAATTGGCTAGTTTCCCTACACATAACCAGTTTTTAACATGTCAGGTTGACCAACCAATAAAAGTCTTTTTGGTACAACCCCTGACATTTTTAACCCTATTATTTTTCACACTTCATCCTCACACAAAAAACCTGCTCCGCAGTCTCCTGGCGTCGCAGCACACCGGGGAGGTACTCGATCTCTCCTGGTGGACCCGATGATGAAGCATGTCACCACTAGGGTGAGTGAGGGTTTCCTGAAAAAGCAGTGTATTTTTTCATGAAATTGGTCTTACTATCTGACCACTTACAACTGGCCTCAGACTTCACGTGCGACAACCACTTTTCTGTATATCCTTCCTTTACGAACACTCTTTCTTTGATTACTTGTGATTTACTGGGGACCAAGAGTGCCCTTCAACCCTTTCTCTCTTTTTGTTGATACATACTCACAGGACTCAACAGCTGTTATAATTACCCAGTACAGTGTAGTTCAAGATGGACTGTATCCAGGAAGTGATCGAAGGGATTTTTGGGCAGGGTCCCTGGCCCAACCCAACCTAGTCCAACCTCGGACGGCCTCAGACGGCCCGCCCTTTGTCCGGGCTTCGTCTGGGCGTCCCGCGACGCGGAGGGAGCAGTGAATTTCAAGCGCCTCCGGGCGAGGTGACCCCGCTGATGTGTTCCGGGTCGCAGGGCAGGCTGGGAAGTGTAGTCTCCCTCCGCTCGACGGCCGCAAGGATGACTACAGCGGCGGCAGGAGGGAGACCAGGGCACAGCCGATGAGGAGAGAGTGCAGGCAGACGCAGCAAATGGCAGGTGAAATTCCCTCGCTGTCAGCAGAACAATATCTCCAACAAACACCTGACTAGGGTTAGCGAAAATCAGGTCCAAAACATGACCCTTTTGGTGGGTTTTGGAAAGAACTAACTGCTCCAGTTTAATGTTACAGCAAGCCTGAGTCAGATATTTAAAGGCTGAGTCTGTTGGCCCATCTGGCCACAGATTAAAATCCCCTAACACCACCAGTCTATCGTGAGAATTTGAAAGGTCATAGATTAGGTCCGTGAGCTCGGTCACGGCAGATGGGGCAGAGGCTGGAGGGCGATAGCACAGTAAGCCGGTGTAAAGGACCCCACTCCGCTCCTTCAAAGAGAAACCCATCAGCTCACAGTCAGGAATCTCCTTGATTTCCAGGAGGGAAAAATCCAACGATTCCCTATAGATTAGTCCTAGACCTCCTCCTCTAGCCCCCACCCGAGGAGAATGTATGATCTTATAGCCTGGGAGACAAGCTTGACCCAGCTCCACTATACTATCAGTCCTGGTCCAAGTTTCCGTCATGAAGAGAGCGTCAAACTCATGCTGTTCAATGAGTAGCGCTATCTCCATGAAATGCTTGCAAAGAGATCTCACATTTAGCAAGCCACAGTACAGGGGTTCCTGACATCTAATAGGTATAGGGGGCTGCGGATCAACTATATCAAGCGATTTCCAGCTAAGAAGCTGCTCTTTAGTATAGATTAAAGGGGGGGAGGCCACATGGGAAGCATTTCCAGCCGCCAGCGCGTCCTGTGCGCGAACGGGCGCAAACGGGCTTACCTCTGGCGCACCTCTGGCGCGCCTACGACGCGCCCGCTGCGCGCCAACGCTGCGCGTAGGGTCCACCATTACTATTTATCACCTTAAGCGCGGGAGTCCACCGATGCGAGCCTCTAGACCGCCAACCAAAATGGCGCCTAGTCAACGGCCCGTTCGCACTGACACTCACCTAATATGGCGGCTAACGCCGCGATGTGAGTATCACGAGCAGCCCTGCAATCTAGATCCCACAAAGTGTGGGTGCGGTCACAATTATAATGCGGGTAAGTCCTCACAGCTTATAAACTTATAGACCACTAAAATAAATGAAACGCGAGTGCACGTGTTACAGCGCAAGCGTGGACAGTGCAAAAAGGATTAAAAGTATTTAAAAGCTGCCAATGCAGTAACGCGCGTTAAGGTTGTGTTGGCGTGCGATGGCTGCGAGAGGGCTCATGTAGACGTTGAAGAGGGTGAGGCTGAGCGAGGATCCTTGAGGAATGCCGCAGATGACTTTGGTGGCCGCGGATCGGAAGGGGGGAGGCGGACTCTCTGGGTTCTTCCTACGAGGAACGAGATGATCCATTCCAAGGCCGTTCCTTGGATTCCAGTGTTGCTGAGGAGCCGTATCAGGGTGCTGTGGCACACGGTGTCGAAGGCTGCTGAGAGGTCCAGGAGGATGAAGGCAGCTGTATCCCTGTTGTCGAACAGTGACCTGATGTCGTCGGTAACTGCGATGAGGGCGGGTTCGGTGCGGTGGTTTGCTCGGAAGCCGAACTGCGAGGGGTCGAGGGATCCGTTAGTCTCAAGAAAGGCGGAGAGTTGTTTGTTGACAGTCTTCTCGATGACTTTGGCAGGAAAAGGGAGGAGCGAGATGGGGCGGAAGTTCTTGAGGTCCGTGGGGTCCGCAGTAGGTTTCTTCAGGAGGGCGCTGAGCTTGGCATGTTTCCAGCTCTCCAGGAAGGTGGCGGATGCGAAGGAGCTGTTGATGATGTCCCGGAGTTGGGGTGCGATGATGGAGTCAGCTTTGTTGAAGATGTGGTGTGGACAGGGGTCGGTTGGGGATCCAGAGTGGATGGTGTTCATCATGTGGGTGGTGTCTTCGGTGCTGATCGGGGTCCATGTGCAGAGGGTGGTGGTGGGGGGCGCTGGTTCGGTGGTAGGGTGCGTGGTCTGTTCGCCGAAGCTGTTGTGTATGTCGGCGATCTTGCTGTGAAAGAACGAGGTGAGTGAGTCGCAGAGGTCTTGTGATGGTGTGATGTCGTTGTTGCAGGCGCTGGGGTTGGAGAGCTCTTTAAGGATGTTGAAGAGTTCCTTGCTGTTGTGGGTGTTGTTTTCCAGTCGTTCTATGAATGTTGTCCTTTTGGTGGTGCGGATCAGCTAGTGGTGTTGGCGGGTGGCGTACTTGAGGGCTGTCATATTTTCTGCTGACTGGTTGCGGCACCAGGCTTCCTCGAGGGTGCGGCAAGTTTTCTTGGAGTTTTTGAGGTCGTTGGTGAACCACAAAGTTTTCTTGCTGCCGGGTCTGCTGGGAGGATTCTTCAGTGGTGCAAGGTCATTGGCGCAGTTGGTGAGCCACTGTGTGAGGTTGCGGGCTGCTTCGTTGGAGTCCGTCGTGTTGGTGGGAGGGTTCTGGCTGAGGTAGGTGGTGAGCTGGGCGGCGGTGATCTTGCTCCAGCTTCTGCGGGGAACCTGTTGCGGGTGGTGGAGGGTCATGGTTCTCCTGAAGTTGAAGTGGACGCAGCTGTGATCTGTCCAGTGTAGTCCAGTGTAGTGGCTGAAGGAGATGTGCTTGCTGGAGGAGAAAATGGGGTCAAGCGTGTGGCCGGCGTAGTGGGTGGGGGTGTTCACCAGTTGCTTGAGTCTGAGGTTGGCGAGGTTGTCCAGCAGGGCAGCGGTATTGCTGTCATTGTTGTTCTCCAGGTGGAAGTTGAGGTCCCCCAGGAGGATGTAGTCAGGGGAGGTGAGGGCGTGCGGGCTGACGAAGTCTGCGATGGCTTCGCTGAATTGTGTGCGTAGTCCCGGGGTCTGTAGATGAGAGTGCCTCTGAGGGTGGTCTTAGGGTCGGTGTGTATCTGGAAGTGAAGGCGCCCGGCGGCGGTGAGGGTGTCGTCGGAGTTGGTCGTGATGCGGACGGTGTTTCTGTGGACGATGGTGATGCCTCCTCCGGTTTGGTTGACGCGGTTCCTCCAGGTGATCTTGTATCCATCCGGGATGGCTATGGCGATATCAGGGGCTGAGGAGGCGTTCATCCAGGTTTCTGTGTGGAAGGCGACGTCTGGTGATGTTGTGTCGAGGAGGTTCCAGAGTTCGACGGCGTGCCTGTGGATGGAGCCGGTGTTGAGCATGATGCACTTGAGGTGATCGTTGCTGGTGCTTGGCTTGGCGGGTGCGGTGCAGGTTCAGAGGCAGGTATATTTGCAGGCTTGGCAGGTGAAGGGTCCGTGGGTGCGTTTCGGGGTGGCTCCGTGGCAGGTGGGGTTCCGGCCGGTGATGAGTGCGTGGAGGTTGGAGGCGTCGTAAGTCCATTGGTTGGGCTGGCATCGTCGGGGGCCAGGGGTCCTGGCGCTGGGTACGGTCCAGGTGCGGACGGGTGCAGATGGGCTTGCCTTTGGTGCGCCAGCGGCGTGCCCGCTGCACGCGGCCGCTTCGCGGTCTCCATAAGAGGGAAACTGGGAGAGAGGAGCAGCTGGGTGGCGGGAGCAGGGCGGCAAATGGGCTTGGAGGGGGCGGGCCGCAGTGAGGCAGCGGCAGGAAAGTGCAGGAGGGCGGGAGGAGTGGCAGGGGGAGAGAGCGAGCGCTGGATCAGCGCTGAGGCAGGCAGTGGGCAGCAGCAGGCAGCAGCGCCGTGGGGGCGACCTAGCCTGAGGGCAGGGTCAGAGGTCGCTCCAAGCAATTAGACATTTAGATCATTACTTTTCACCTAAAGTATATATATATGTTTAACACGTTATACATTTCTTCAAAGAAAACAACTTAAAATAAATCGTTTGATGACTTTGTTACAGCGCTTCAGAAACTTGCTATAGATTTTAGATTTGGTGGTATTGAAGAAGAATTGGTAAGAGATCAAGTTGTCATGCATACTTTTGATCCTTCCATACAAGATAGGTTATGATTTAATGGTGACAACTCTCTTAAAGATGTTCTTGCTGTAGCTAGAAAAGCAGAGTTGTCTGGTAGGTGTGCCAAAGCCCTCAAGAAAGAGAATTCTGATAATGTGCAATAGGAAACAGTTGCTAGAGTTCTTTCTAACAAACACAATATAGTCAACCCTGCTGGCAAATCTGTTCAAATTTTTTTTAATTACAATCGTAAAGAATTCAAATGTTACTGGTGTGACAGTAGATATCATCTTGCTAATGATAAGAAGTGTCCAGACCTCAAGCAAAGATGAACGGGAAAGTGGGTAATTTCAGCAGAGTTTGCCATGCTAAAAAAACTAGCAATGATGAAGTCAAATGCATTGAGGAAGGTTTTTTTTATCCTTCCTCAATAAGGATAGTGATGATGAAGGTTGTTTTTTTACTTCAAGTTCCATTGGCAATGTAGTCCTAAATATTTCACACAGTAATGATTCTAACAAACCGATATGTTTAATGTCCATGGGATGAATTAATCTACGCATAGCTGCTGATTCAGGTTTCCCCATTCAACATTGTAAATAAAGCTGTGTGGTCTGACAAATTTGTTAAAAAACTTGGTACTGAATTACTCTAACAGGATATTGCTCTGGAGAGTTAAACTGGTGAACCCATTGATTTGCTTGGTTTTAGGAACATTATCTTTAGGTTCAAGAACAGAAGTGCACTTTGCAAACTTTATGTTTCAAAAAAAGGTTAATCTGTTCTTGGTTGGAAAGATCAAAGAAACCTCAACATTATTCTTGATCCCAATGGCATAGAACAAGTTCCTCTTTTAGATGAAGGTGAATGCTTAGGTAAGACCTTATGTGATGAATTTCCTGAGGCGTTTTCAGGCACTTTGGCAGAGTGGAAAGTTTTGAACCCCACATTCGTCTCAAACCTGATGCTTCTCCCTAGGTCTACAAACTTCGCAATATTCCTTTTCTGTTAGGGAAGAAGTGGAGCAGGAATTGGCTAGATTGGCTAATCATGGTGTCATCGAACCTATCGAATCTTCTCAATGGGTTTCTCCATTGGTCGCCTCTAGGAAGGTCAACGGAAAGCTTAGGTTATGCATTGACTTGTGCCTTCTTAATAAGAATATTTTGATAGACCAGTTCCCTCTTCCAAAAATCAATGAAATGCTTACCTGAACCAGAGGTATGAATTTTTTTCCACCATCAACCTATCCCAAGCTTACCACCAAATTCCTCTTTCTGATGATTGTAAAAATCTCACTGCCTTTATTTCACACATTGGTTGTTTTCAGTACACCAGAATGCCGTTGGGTTTAGCTTCAGCGGCTGCTGTGTTTCAGCGTTTAATACACAAGATTTTTGGTCATCTTGAAAATGTTCTTATTTTCCAAGATGATATTCTTGTCATGGGAAAGAACAGTAATGATCACAAAACTAAACTCTTTCATGTGCTTTCCCTAGTAAACAAATTTGGTTTAACTGTAGAATTTTCAAAGTGCAAGTTTGCAGCCAATAGTGTAAGTTATCTTGGTCACGAAATTAGCGCTGTTGGAATTCATCCTAAAGCTAAGTTAGTTTCTGCCATTGCAGATGCCCCTTGTTCAAAAAATAAGGATGAAGTGAAATCCTTTTTGGGACTCATTGAGTTCTTTTTTCAGTTTGTAAAAAAAAATTCAAGCAGAACTTTCCATATTAGGCAACTTCTTAAATCTAAGACTGAATTTGTGTGGTCTACTATGTGTACTGCGGTGGAGTTTTCGGACATTAAAAATGCCATTTCTTTGGCTCCTGCCCTTCAAGGATTTGACCCTTGTGGAAGGAACATCATTACTACCGATGCCAGTGGTACTAGTATTGGTGTTTTATCATAGATTGACAAAAAGGGTTTTGCATCCATTGTTGCATATGGCTCCAGGTTGTTGTCTCCTGCCGAGTGCAAATACGCAGTAATTGAACGTGAAGCACTTGCTTGTGCCTGGGCCTTAGAGCATTTTAGTACATTTGTTTGGGGAAATGAAGTCACGGTCAAATGTGATCATAAACCGTTAGTTAAAATCTTGTCTAATGTTGGTATGGTCAAGGTTTCTACCAGACTAGCACGCATTTCCATGTGGCTATTAGATTTTCTTTACAAAGTTGAATATTTACCTGATAAGAGAAATGCTGTTGCTGGTTTTCTTTCTCGCTTATCAGTTCAGATGGTTGAGAACCAGCATGATCTCATGGATGGTGTTCAAGTTGCTTGGTTGTGGGACCATGGTTTTGATCCTTTTCAAAAAGAGGAGTGGAAAGAGGTTTTGACCAAAGATGAGTGTTTAAAGAGAGTTATGGAGTTTTTGTGCATTGGTTGGCCTCCTAAAATGGAGGTTAAAGATTTAAAGGCGTACTGGGAGGTCAGAGATGAGCTATCTTCTCTGGATGGCAACCTTATTAGAGGTGATAAATTAGTTCCTCCTTGTGATCTCAGAAACAAAATTATTTCATTATGCCATGATGGACATCTAGGTATATGAAAAACCAAATGTATTGTCAAACGCAGATATTGGTGGCCTTGTGTGGACTTGGAGGTAGAGAGAGCTGTTAGAGATTGTGGTTTGTGTTCTTCTGCTGATAAAACTTTTAAACCCTTGCATGCTGATGACGGCCGGGAGCCGTCATGGCACACAGTGCTCGTGTGCTGATGACGGCTCCCGGCCGTCATGACTGCACCCGCGATTGGAATGTGCCGCACAGGCGCAGAATCGCAACAGCATGCAAGGGGTTACAACTTTGAGACCCCCCAGGAGTGATTTTATGTGCCCTGAATCTACTTGGGAGCACGTTTCTGTGGATATCATGGGGCCTGTTGGCTGCTCCGGGAAATACGTAATTTCTATGATGGATGTGTTTTCTTAGTGGCCTGTGGTCAAAATTATTAATCAATTAGATACCGACACCGTGATAACATTTTTTGATGATGTTTTCCTCAGTGAGGGCATTGCTGCTCTGATTATTAGTGACAATGGTGTACAGTTTACTTCGGATATCATGACCCAGTATTTGTCTAAATGTAGGATACAACACAAAACCACCTCGTTGTTCAACCCTAGTGGCAACGGTCTTGTGGAAAGGTACAATAGAGTTTTGAAGGGTGCCATTCAATTGGCTTTTAAGAATAACATCCCTTGAGAGACACAGATGTTCAAAACTCTTTGGTCTTATAGAGTTTCTGTTGTTGACTCTACAAGATTTTCCCAGTTTGAGCTCATGAGAGGTAGAAAACCCAGAGCCAAGTGGTATCCAGGTTGGGTTAAAAGTTGCGGGGAGATGAGTTGGTCTTCTTCTGATGTAAAGCATAATCTCATTCTAAAACATGACAAATACAAAGAGTTCTATGATCAAAAGCATAATACACAGAATGTTAAGCCTTCTGTTGGTTAGTGGGTCATAATCAAGAAGCCTGGTTTTGTGCAAAAAAATTAGCCTCAACGAATTGCTCAATTACGAAATAATGCTGTCATTTTAGATAACGGGAAGTGTTGGAATCTCAAAAGAATTGCTTTATGTAAAGCTCCGGTTGTGTTTGATTCGGTTGTCAAGAAATCATCTGTTTTGCATTACTTCTTTGATTGTCCGAAGGAACATTGTGCCAAAGGAAGTCATGTTGTTGTTTCGCATGATGTTTCACAGAAGAAAGATACCGACACCCTTGGCAGAAGGATCATCAGACGTCTGGTTGTTTTAAATGTTTATGTTTGTAACTAATGCTTTGTTTTGTTTGTAAAGGAGGAGATGTGTAATGTTTCTGCTCTTTCCTCGTGGGGGCTCTCGTGCTTGAGAGGCTCCACGAGGAAAGTCTAGAACTAAGATATGTAATAATAGGCTTACCTTTGAATGTTTGAACGGGCAGCTTGTCAGTTACCCGTAGTTGCTGTTACTGCCAGTTGCAGTTTCTGTAGGCTCGCTATTCGTTGTCTGGCTGATTCTTCTAAGAAATATAACGTTAACAGATTGTGTAGTCTGGTATTTCACTACAACGAGCCTAGGATGAAAAGCTGCGCAAAACAGTGTCCTTGGGATTACTTTTGGCAGGGTCACTGTGGGAGATGGCAAATAGCCTGTATGGGGTCAGCTGCAGATGGTCATGGCACTTGCAGCCCAGGTCAGGCCTGATGGCCACCCACTGAGATATCAGTAGCCAGGGAAGCCTGGAGGTTGCAAGCACTAGAGACCAAAGGTGACCATCTCTCAAGGGGCTATGCTGGAAGTGCTGGAAAAAGTTTTTGGGACCAATACATTCAGAATGTGATAAATGTATAGATGTGATACTGTGTTGAACTCATGGAGCATATGGATGACCAAAAAGAAATGCAATATTTATGTTTCATGCTTTCAAAATAAACTGCAGCCATTATGCACCAGACAAGACTCTGACTCTGATTACCCAGAGGGGTTAGGTAATGGTGTCTGTACAAGGCCGTGGGTGGAAGGTGGTCATTCGCACACCTGGGAGGGGTTATGGCGAGGGTACAATTTGGGCATTATTAAGGCCACAGGTGTGAGTGAGTATGCATTATCAATAACAGAACTACAGGTGGATAAATCTGGATGTTATCATTAACATAGCTTTGAAGGCGTTTTGGCTACTATGAGAGAGTCTGTGCATATATAAGAGCTTAAAATTCAATCAGTTCAAATCTCTGAGTGAGTCTTGGTATCAAGTAGTACTTTTATTAAAAACACAAAATACAGTGTAACATGTTCTACTATCTCAAGTGGATAAAGAAACCTTTTTAGCAAATATAAAAATGTCACTTTATGGGCAATATTTTATTAGCAAATGTTCGTAAATATATGGCCCGAATTTCAACATTAAAAAGGTCTACAGAGCATAGCGAACTTTCTTAAATACCTTAAAATTTTGTAAAAAGACAACATTTATTCCTTTCTTAAAAATGTGTAGATATAAATAAATATTAAAGGTCTACAATGCGTGATGAAATATAAATAATGTATAAAGATTGTTTTCACGAGTTGTTCTTTTAATACTTTAAATTGATTAAAGAAAAATAATTGGAAGCAAGTGACCTCATTACATGAAGGAAAGGTCAATCATTATTTCTTATAATTGGACGATGAAAGTACTAGATTTTAATTCAGCAGTGGCCGCTGCCTCTGTATGGGTGTGGTGAGGTGAGAGGAGGAATTAAAAAATATTTAAAAATTAAATGTGCCTTCTTCACCGCCACCACACGTCTCTCCTCTATTCTCGCAATCTGCCACCAGTAGTACCCTGGCTCGCGGACTCTCCCAGCCAATCACAATGCTGCAGGAGCAGATTCATGATTGGTCTGAGTGGCCTGTTTGGGTGCTCAGGCTGTACCTGGGAGACTGAGCATGTTCTCCACTGTGCTGTGAACACAGCCCAGTGGAGAACATGCCACTGTTTGCCAGCACCAGAGGGCCCGCCAAGCCGTCACGCGCACTTAGGGAGGGAGTGCAAATCACTCTTGCTCCCTCTGATGGTGGAGAGCCCTGCACCGCCTACCCAGCCCGACCTGGCTGGAGTCCAGCAAATAAAAATAAAATGATAATAACCTCTTGTTATTATCATTTTATTCGTCTTTTGCACTGCTCAACGAGCAGTGGAACGACTCTACTCTGCCTAAGCGGGGGAGCTGCCACTCTAAATCAGAGTACAGCCTTCTGCAGACAGGATAGGGAAAAAGAGCCAAGCATTAGTTCTAATAACAGCCGCCAATCTTCTATGAAGATGCTTAGTGCTTAACGTTGTTCCTTCGCTAGCGCCTGTCTGCAAGATGTTACGTAGCAATAATCTGCGCTTCCAAGTTAGTTGCTGGCAAGTGCATAATAGATGTAGCAGAGTTTCTGTGAGTTACATGCATAAACGACAGAGGGGCATATTCACAAGGAGCCATCGTGGCATTAACTGCAATTTATTGCAGCAAAAGTCGTGATCAGTTTACCCCACCATTTACAAGCTGGTGCTAACAGCCCACAGCGCCACTTTTCCCACGATAGCAGCTGCAAAAAACTTTGCCACAGAGGACCCCCGCAACTGTCACTAATGAGATGCAGAGTAGGCATTCCCGTGACAAAAGCTGCGACAACACCACACCTCAACATTCACAACGACCAGACAGATCGGCTATAAGAACACAAAACACGTGATAAGGTGTGTTGGCAGTAGGAATTTTACACCTGCTCTGACCTGGTGTAAAGTTGGACGACAGCCTGCACCGCAATAGGGAGCCCTGCCCAGGGCGTCATTGGAAGGGCAACATATGCCATGGAGCAACTGAACATGCAGCACAAACACCCAAGAGGGCCACAACACCCACCGAGCACACCCCCCCGACCACCACAGGGGCAGCACAGACAATCACAGCGACTCCCCAGGAAACGCACCTGCCTCACAGGCACAACATCTGACAATGTCACTGTCCACTACAGGCTGAAAGGGACAACCATCCCACGCATCCTGGCCATCATCGCCTAACAGGCCTAGGGCACCAAGACAACAGAGAACCAATATCCCACCCCACAACAAGCTGCTGGCCGTGCATCACCTGTTGGCCCCATGCACACCCCAAACAACACCCGTCAGAGTCAGAGGAGTCTCACGGCCAACCACATCCAAGACCCCCACGCCTGCCCTGGACATCACCATCCTCCTGGCACCCCAGTTCCCGTACAACCAACACAATGCGCAGGAACTGCTGGGAACAAGCAAGTACCATACGCCATAGCCAGATGCATGCAAGCGTAGGGGGCAATCCACTGCACACATGTCTCATCTGTGCCCCCTGGTGACACAGCACACAATCAGTGCAACAGGATGCACACATCGCAAATCAATGTGCAGGCAACATTCGAACACCGTGGTACCTTCACCAATGTTGCCTCCAAATACAGAGCCAGTGTGGATGATCCCTTCACCCTCCGACAGTCCAACAGCAACCAGCCGTCCCAGGATGGCACCAAGGGAGATGCAAAGCCCCTTGGCAACTTCCCAATTAACACCCACTCACCTCAACTCTACAACCATGCAATCCACAACTCCGGCAATGCACACGTCACAAGTCCACAACCAAGATGCACAACAACATGCCCACCCACCAGACACGATAGAACAACTCACAATGGTAACCTGGGCAAACCGTGATCATGACCAATCTATGGCATGGCACCCCAGACACACCATAGACGAATGTTGGGAGAGTTGGCAACCAGGCATATGTGAAAGATGTAGTAGAACCATGATTGGGAAATTACACAATGCCAAGAGTGGAGGCGAAGTGCAGAACAAACCACAGTATGCAGAGCACGCCCATATCCACAGCGACATACACCTCTGTTGAATGGAGTGTAGTGGACAGTGGACGCAACCATGTCACCCCAGCCAGTGGGGGTTCTTGCGGAAAAGTTGCCTTTTACGCCCCACCTGTAAGCATGAGCAGAGTGGGATGGGCCGGCGTACGCCAGGCCAGTGTAGTGGTGTGAATAAAAAGCACATACCCTGGAAGTAGTCCTCTTCCGGAAAGCCCAACGTCTATACCAAGGCAGCGCCTCCCACCCCGCCATGAGGCCGGTGCTGCCCTCATTAGCAGATTTGCCTGAGATCCTGTGCACCTGCCATACCCCGGCCCGATGAACCACAAACCCGTCAGGGCCAACCCTACGCAGCCAGGCCACACTGATCAGCATCCGACACTGGCGTGTGTCATAGAGGGCCCACCATGTTCCAGTGTAAGCTCCAAGCCCGAGGCCAGCGACCCTTCCAGCCTTTCAGACCACCGCTGTCTCCCTGACGCTGGCTCACATTACTCCTTTCTAGTTAACATATTTTGCCGGCGACCTCTGCGGCCCAGTGGGTCCCATATGTGAGACTATGTCCTGGCTCCTGAATGGCAGTGACCCCAAAGCCGGGACAGCGGCCACAGCACCATATTCCCTTCAATCCATGAGGCATGCTTTCATATGCACATCTTGCGGCACATCCTGCCACAAACCCTGTCCAATGCCATCAGGAGAGCTGTGCTGCCACAAACTCTGTCCAACGCCATCCGGCGAACCATGGATGAGGGACCAGGACAACCTTGCGGACCAGTAGGTCTCACATCCAGCACCTAGTTGCGAATCACGAATGGCTGAGTCCACACCAGTGGATGCACGGAGAGGAGTATGAGGAAAATGCGGCTCAGTCTGGACGAAAGTGGGGTCACAGTCACAGAGGGGACACCACTGGATGCACGGAGACTTAGTGGTCATAATGGGGTGTCGCATTCCACTCGTCCATTTGCTGCTTACTGATAAACACCAGTGGATGCACGGAGAGGAGTATGAGGAAAATGCGGCTCAGTCTGGACGAAAGCGGGGTCACAGTCACAGAGGTGACCGAACATGTGGTGCCACTGAACCTGAACTAGGCAGGCCGGTGGGGCCACCAACCTATGCTGGGGACACTCGGTGAATGGCCCATGCTGTCCGCTGCCTCCAGCCCACACTGCTCTCGGCCTAGGCTGTGCTCGAATAGGCCACAGATTTGGAACTGAACATCAATTATGCAAAGGCAGATGCCACATCATTGCACACAAGGAGAGAACTAAGAGGATGTCGCCTTGCTGCTTGGCGGAGAGAAAAGGATCATCGTTACAGAGGTATTCGTACACTACCGACAACTGCCCTGATGTCACTAGCGCTGTGCATCACGAGCCAAAGACACTTGGCTGTGGTTCACTGCTGAACGCTGCCTACGGCCTATACTGCAGTCCAGTAGGTAACAGAGTCACTGATTGTGTCCCTACGACAATGGTGGAGTCCATATCAGTGTACCTGCATCATCGCAGTCTGCATCCCCACTCAGCCCCGGTGCCTCTAAGTCTGTTCCCTGACATTCATGGACACTCTCTGGTCGGACAGTGGTGGCATCTGAGCCTATGGACTAGGGTGCATTTTTCACCCACATGTAGCTGATACAGACTTAGTAGTGGTAATGGGGTGTCGCATTCCACTTCTCCATTTGCTGCTTACTGATAAAATCAAACTATTTGGCGTCTTGCCCTGGGGACACCTTCCACTGTCCCACGAAACACTCCAAAACATACACCTCGGACAATGATGGTTACCCGCCCAGGTCGCATGGCCCATCTGACTGTACCGCAAGTCACCGTCCTGTGGCTGGGTGCCTGTGCCGGCCGCAATACATCAGGGCCACTAACTCCGTGCTGGTCAAGTCCGGGACCCCTTCTCCGGGGCCATAGACTGGCCCCTGAGACGTGGGCCTTGGACTCATCAACGGCATGACTCTGTGGCCTTGCACTGTACGCAGCTTCTGGGCCCACATTCATCCCACCAGGGCTCACACACCAAAGCGAGTCCAGACCGGTTCGGATGGCGCATCACCGTAGGAGGCACGAGCCACCACCGCAAGGACCACTTCCAAACACCATCTGCCAGAGTTGAAGCGGTGGTCCAGACTGACTTCGTGGTTGCTCAGGCCTGTCGTGGATGCCATCATCGGCCTGTAACCCTACTCAGCACTCCAGGTGCCAGTGACTCAGTGCACCGCACCGTACGTAGATTGTGTTTTGTGCTGTGGAGCAGTTTTGCAGGTATGTCACCTCAGACAGCAGGGGGGCCTGAGACCTTGATGGTGAAGATGATGCAGTTCTGATACACCCCACAACATCTACATCAGGAATGAATCGTAGGGACACAATCAGTGACTTTTTCTGCACTTGAGCGTGCTCATCTTTACTGTCCAAACCCCAGTGCATTGAGACTCACGGACACTTCTGTTTGCATGTTGGCTGTCCTCTGGACTTTATCCGGATCACCCCATGTTGCTCATCAGTTAACTCTGAATTGCATGTGTTGTCTGTTTGCGTTGCAATAGTGTCCAATGTCCAAGTGGTTGCCAACACCTGACATTCCGTGCAGAATGGCTTACACTTACCCCACACACATCCAGCACAGGCGTCACTGTACATGTGGCCCTGCCAATAAAGGGGACGGGCGCAAATGCCTGTAGCCAGTTCTACATTATCTCTGCGTGTGTCCCTGTGGTTTTGTAGTATGCATGTGGTCCCTGGGTCCTACAATTTTACATTGTGCAGTGTACCACGGATGCAGACTTGTCACCGGAGGCAGCGGGTTGGAGCATGGACATGTAGCTTTGTCGTCACCCACTTCATTCATGAGGGGAGTGGCCAGGGCCATCGTACACACAGCCAACATGGGTGTGTGACTGCTAATTGCGCGCCCCTAGACATGGTTCTGTGTTGTGCATGTGCATCTGCATGTGTCTCTATGGCAGCGTAGGTCTCCTTTGTGTGGTGTGGGTGGGCCCTGTAGGGTGATAGACCCCTACGTATGTGTCTTGGTTCACATTCAATGGGTTCGGTCCCTTCCAACACCTATTGGGCCACCTCCTTTTGGCGTGCTGACACATGCCATTGGGGTGCCGTGTGTGGGTGGGTCAAGTGTTGTGATCCAGCTGTGCCTGTGGGTGCTTCCTGCTGTGTGGTCTGTTGCAGGCTCAGCATTCTCCTCTGGGTATCTTGGCTGTCCGGGTCCAGGTGGGGGGTTGCATGGGATATCCATGGACTGTTGTAGGGCGTCAGTTTTGATGGTGTGGTGGTCCTCTCCAGCATCACTGATGCATTGTATTGTGTGCTCTGCTTCAGGTGTTGTGTGCCCCTATGCGATGTGAGGGGGAGGTGCGTGTTGCCTTTGTGTTGGAATATCGGTTGGAGCATTGTGCTAGTTTGCATGTAGACTGTATGGCAGTGTACATTGTGTCAGTTTGCAGGATGTTGGATTCTTCTGCTTGTGGAACAGTTGCTGGTAGTGTTCTGTCACCTCTGTGATGCTGGTCTTGTTTGCCTGCAGCCTGCACCCCGTCTTCCTCTCCCTCTTCTTGGCCTTCCCCGACCCCGTTGTTCCTAGCTGGCAGTCTGTGCTTAGCTGGCAGTCTGTGGGGGTTGTGGGGTTCGTGTTGGGCTCTACACTGGGTCAGGGTGCATCCATGTTGCTACGTGCTTTGGCTTGTCACTGGTGTATTTTTACTGGAGTTTTTATGGTGCATTGTCCCTCCAGACGCGTGGGATGTGCAGGCCTGTGGCCGGCTTTCGCTACTCTTTGTACCACGGTTGGCCTCATCGCATTTTTTTTTCGTTCGCATATCGCATTTTTGCGGCATTGCATTGATGTTCACGCGGACATTTGCTGCGTTTTCTGGTGTCTATTGCATGCTACTGCCTTGTTGTGAATTCCATGTTGACACAGGGTTATTTTCACGCGATGGGCTGCAATGTTGAAAGTTGCGTTTTGCTACTCTTGTGGTAGTTATCACACGTTCTTGTGAATATACCCCAGAGTTCACAACAGGTCTCATCACTAGGTTTAGGTAGCAATCAAGTGAATGGAGGCAACCAAAATGAAGCTGTAATAGTCTAATTTTATAGTTGACTTTAAAAGGTGGAGCCAGATAAACAGGGCCGGACTGACCGGTCATTTCCCCAGGAGGCTGGGGACGGGTTTTGTAGCAATGAGAACTAGGTTTGTTACTGGGGGCTGGTTTTGTAGTGGTGGGGGCCAGTTTTGATACTGGGGGCTGGTTTTGCAGAGGTGCTGCAATATCGGCTCCCAGTAACAAAAGCAGTAGTGCCTCACATTTGCAGGCATCCTGCCCCCCCCACCCCCCTAGAGCTGGTCTGGAAAAATTGCCAGGTCTGCTTTGGGTTCCCAATCTGGCCCTGCAGATAACCTTGGGGTTGCCAGCTTCTAGATGAGTTTTTTTTTATAACCCATGCATGACTTCTTTTCATGAAGGTGTGTTTGCCAATTGATTTAGCAGCTTCTTAAAGGAATATGTGGCAAATTCCAATTTCATATGATATCAGTTCCTTACAAACACAAACTGGCATTCAGGGCTTTACAGAAAGTAGTGTTCAATTTGAGTTGGTGAGGATTTGTTTCCTTTCAAATAAAGTGCTTCAGTGTTAATCTTTGTGCAGCTTTATAATGTATTACAGATATTTTATATTTTTTAAAAGCTACTTAATGAGCCAATTGTTGTTTGAGTAAATTACATCTGAGCTGGTGAGTAATTTTGTCGGAGCCTGAATAGACCTCTTTAAATGTTACTTTGAGTATTACTGAGAAAGAAGTCAATTTGTTCAGGAAATGCCTCAGTTCCATATACTATGGTTGGCTTTGATTACTTTTGGTGTAAGAGACAGATTCTTAGTAGAATTTAACAGTGAGTAGAAAGTAAGGTGCAGAGATGCAATTTTTGGCTGTAGTGCATTGAGATGCCCACCTAGATCACCTAACCAAATGCCCAAATGTCTCTGTTACCCTCAGCAATGGCTGTGGTCATTTCACGCACAGCGTCTGTCATCGTGCCCATTTTGCTAGCCAATTTTGCCATGTTAATGTCAATTGCTCCCATGTGTCTCCCCTGCAGGCGCTGAACACACAACATCCATGACTCAACCACACCGTAGCCATGTGTAGGCTCTTCAGCTCCCTCTGCAAGTCTTCCCAGGGGCCTGCCTCGCTGTCTCACTCAGACACGTGCTGGTGCTTGAGCTGGCGGAGTGACAATTGTCTGTTGTGGGACATTTGTGGTTGCTGGCCTCTGCTCCATCTCCATCACCTGGAGGGAGGGGACAATTGCCCTGCGGCTTGGTGGTGTTGTCCGCGGTGGTCATGGTGTTGGTGGTGATGTGGCATGACGTCCCTGCAGAGTTTCTACATCGGTCCCTGTCAGTGTTTCTGATATGATGAGGCGTCCGCTGTCAACAGAGTCCAGTGGTGGTGCATCTGTCTGTGAAACAGTGCATTGTTATAATTTTGTCTAAATGTATATGTTTTGCATTCTTTCTACATCATAAATGACATATTTGGATAGACTATTGGCCCTGTGCTGCTGTTTCATTTCTTTAACATTGGGGATCATACATGCACACTTGGATGACATGACTACAACTCCCATGATGCAACACTTCGGTGAGGGCATATGCATTAGGCACGTCTACCTGTGCACTGTGATTGGCCTGGGGGGGTTGGGCATGGGTAGACAACACGCTGAGTATCAGCACTGGCATGCATTTTACCTTGTTCTCCTGGCGCATCGCCAGAAGTGTCCAATTGGGTGACCCCCCACGACTGCCTCAGGCTCAATGGTTCCCTCAACGAGGTCCTCAAGGGCTGTGTTGGGTGTTACTGTGGATGTCCCCCCTCCTGTGCCAGCTGCATCCTTCACCCTTTCAGCAATCCCCTCCTTTGCCCTTTTTCTGAGGTCATACCACCTCTTCTTTAGGTCGTCTATGCTGCGGTGCTTGACTCCAACAGCATTTACCCTCTCCTTGATGCGCAGGCAGATCTTGCGCTTCTCCGTCTCAGGCACCTTTAGTAACAGCTTACCAAACAGCCTGCCTGTCATGCTTGTTGCTCGCCCCCTCGATCAGAAGTTCCAGTTCTTTGTCAGAAAACTTCCTCTTCCTCTTTCTGGGCGTGTCTGTGTTTTGGGGTGCATCTTTCTCCATCCTGGAATGCAGTGGTATTGCTGGTTTGTGGGATCAGTGTTTTTCTCCTCAGCTCCTGTGCTCTGCCTCCTCCTCTGAGCTCCTCGGGGCACTGAATGAAGCATGGGCTAGGAAGACTTCCTGGTTGTGATGTCATCAACCTGCTTCCGATGCGACTATTTTTTTGCGAATTCGCTAATACGGAACTCACAAATACTGATTCGGTATTTGCTAATTCGGTATTTGCTATTTTTTATTTTGGACTCTCACTATCGTGATTTCGGTATATTTTAACGATTTTTAGCGATTTGGTAAAAAATACTGAATCTGTTGATGCATCGCGGAAAACGAATCCTTATTTGCGGTTCCTCATTTATCGCAAATAAGGACTCGTTTTACCGATTTTTGATGCATATCCCAAACATTTCTTGCGGAATTTACCACTGCTTTCTTTTTTTCCAGCCGCCCTTGCTTAAAAACATACCTAGCTAAATTTCAAATTGCAATCATCTTCCTAAAATGTTGAAGTACTGTGCAAGCCTCACTGTAACAACAAAATTGCTGATGGTCGCTTAGCTTTAAGGTCTGCTGTTAAAAGGCTCGGTCATCCTCGCTGTTCCTGACCTTGAGATCAATGCTGCAATCATCCTTAATGCATGCCATTATTTTAATACTAAGAACGCAAAATTTAAAACACAGTGACTTCCATTATTCCAATGCTGTAAACTCTAAAATGTAAACTGTAAAAAAAACATGAAAACTATTAGAGCTAGTAGTGAATAAATGTTCAGCTGTCAAAAATAAACCAATAGACCTCGAAGATGTATTTTCATAAATGAAGGAAAAATACAGCTGAGAACAGAAGGTGGTCTGATAACAGGCTAGAGGGGGAAACTAAATTGACAACGTGGTGTGAACGGTGTAGAGTCAAAATATAGAGTTTTTAATATCGACTAGACATAATATCGAGTAAAAAATATAGAATGGACATAATATCGACTAGACATAATATAGACTACCAAAATATCGACTAGAAAATTTCAATATCGAATAGAATGGACATAATATCGAATCACAAATATAGACTGGGCATAATATCGACTAGACATAATATAGACAACAAAAATATCAAATTTAAGGTAAGTTAATATTTATTTTTATTTTTTGTGTAATATAATTCTGTAGCGGGTTGTGGGTTTATAGGAGAATAGGGTGGGAAGTAATTTAATTATAATTAATTAAATATGTTATTCTATTCATTGGTATTTATTTAGAATTAATTGTTAATTAATTATTAATTGGTAATTAATTAAAATATAATTGGTAAATAATTTTAATTGATTCATTGATGAATATGTTAATTTTAGTAATTTATTTTCTGTAGCAGGTTGTGGGTTTATAGGGGAATAGGGTGGGAAGTAATTTAATTATAATTATTTAAATATGTTAATTTAATTATTGGTATTTATTTAGAACTAATCGTAAATTAATTATTAATTTGTAATTAATAAATATATATTTTGAAATTTATTGTAATTGATTAATTGATAATTATGTTACTTTTATTAAATTAATTTCTGTAGTGGGTTGTGTGTTTTTAGGGGAATAGCTTGTGAAGTAATTTAATTGTAAGTAATTACATGTTTTAATAACTAATTTATTGAGTTAATTTTTTAAAATACTTTCAAATTGTTAATTATTTTATTTTTAATAGGTAAATAATTATTATTAGTAGGTAATTTTTATTATTAAATAACTTTTATTTGTATTTTAAATTGATTATTTAATATATTTTACACAATTGTAAAATATTTTAATTAATTTGAAATTGGTGTTACTATTTATATTATTTATATTTAAATAATAAGTATTTACTTGCCCTACTATTGCACTCACTGTAGTTGGAAAAGTAATTTTACCCCTACACTATCCAACGTTTCCCTACTGTTGCACTCACTGGAGTTGGAATAGTAATTTTTACCCCTACGCTATCCAACGCTTTCCCTACTGTTGCACTCACTGGAGTGGGAATAGTAATTTTTACCCCTATGCTATCCAACGCTTTCCCTACTGTCGCGCTGACTGGAGTGGGAATAGTAATTTTTACCCCTACGCTATCCAACGCTTTCCCTACTGTTGCACTCACTGGAGTGGGAATAGTAATTTTTAACCCTACGCTATCCAACGCTTTCCCTACTGTTGCACTCTCTGGAGTGGTAATAGTAATTTTTACCCCTACGCTATCCAATGTTTTCCCTACTGTTGCACTCTCTGGAGTTGGAATAGTAATTTTTACCCCTATGCTATCCAACATTTTCCCTACTGTTGCACTCACTGGAGTGGGAATAGTAATTTTTACCCCTACGCTATCCAACGCTTTCCCTACTATTGCACTCACTGGAGTGGGAATAGTAAATTTTACCCCTACGCTATCCAACGCTTTCCCTACTGTTGCACTCACTGGAGTGGGAATAGTAATTTTTACCTCTACGCTATCCAACACTTTCCCTACTGTTGCACTCTCTGGAGTGGTAATAGTAATTTTTACCCCTACGCTATCCAATGTTTTCCCTACTGTTGCACTCTCTGGAGTTGGAATAGTAATTTTTACTCCTACGCTATCCAAAGCTTACCCTACTGTTACACTCACTGGAGTTGGAATAGTAATTTTTACCCCTACGCTATCCAACGCTTTCCCTACTGTTGCACTCACTGGAGTGGGAATAGTAATTTTTACTCCTACGCTGTCCAACGCTTTCCCTACTGTTGCACTCTCTGGAGTGGTAATAGCAATTTTTACCCTTATGCTATCCAATGTTTTCCCTACTGTTGCACTCGCTGGAGTGGGAATAGTAATTTTTACCCCTACGCTATCCAACGCTTTCCCTGCTGTTGCACTCACTGGAGTGGGAATAGTAATTTTTACTCCTACGCTATCCAACGCTTTCCCTACTGTTGCACTCACTGGAGTTGGAATAGTAATTTTAACCCCTACGCTATCCAACGCTTTCCCTACTGTTGCACTCTCTGGAGTGGGAATAGTAATTTTTACACCTATGCTATCCAACACTTTACCTACTGTTGCACTCACTGGAGTTGTTACAGTAAATGTAACCCTTTCGCTATACTACGGTAAAAATATTGAATATGTTTTGTAAATAATATGTATATATATATATATATATGTATTAAAAATATATATTGTTTAAAGTTACATTAATTATTTCTCAATTTTACGTTTATTTAAGTATTTTAAATATGTTTAAATTATTTTAATTTATTATTATATTACTTTTAATTTACTTTTAAGACATTTAAAAAATTCGATATTTTGACAGTCTATATTTTTTACACTCAAAATTTTGGAGTCGATATTTTTGTACTTACCTGTTTGAAGATAGGAAGTCGATATTTTTGCAGTCGATATTTTGACCTCGATATTTTGTCCTCTCGATATTTTGTCTGTCCATGTTCTGTCAGTGATCCTGTGTGAACCACGCCCTGCTGTTAGAACGCAGGCATTAACACAAATGTGTCTTTACCACCCACTCCTTTACCACGCATATTGTTACAACGACATGCCTTAAGGAAAGCCGGCTTTGGACTTTAAAGTCCAACACTTCCCCTACTGTTACACAGACTGGAGTTACAATTGTAAATTACACCACTCCAAAGTCCAGTGCTTCCCCTCAGGCATGTCATTGTAACGATATGCGTGATAAAGGAATCTGTGGTAAAGACACATTCATTGTAAAGACTGCAGAGTAAGGGCATGTGTTGTTCTGACACAACCGGCCAGAGGTCTCCACAGATCATCTTCTGACGGCTCTGGAATAAATAAAAGATGAAACTGAGATGTGGCAAATTAGCCTCAACAGGACACACCGAATAACAGTGTATCACCGCTTGTTTTCCCTCGTTTCGAGGTCTAAAGAAGAAAAAATGAGGCACAGGTTTTTCATTGAACAATTGCTGCAGATTTAATAAAAATGTGTTGAAAAAGTCCAGCAACCAAAGTTGCTGTAGTGCTTTGTGCAGGGAGGAAAACATAGCACTGAGCCAAATCTAGAAAAATAGGGCTATGTCGCTGTCACCCTCTGCACTGGCCCTCAAACCGGCTACATTATGCTACACACACATATACCCTTACACCATAGTGCAAAGGTGTGTGTTGTCTAGGACAACTTTCAAGTCCAACATCTATGGTAGGATATGCTTTAAAACATTTCTAACTTTGTATGAGCTCTGTACAGTGTAGCACTAGTGAAAAGTTTAAAGGTTTGGAGAAATAAAACCATTTCCTTACGTTAATGCTGGCCTTGCTTTTGGCTGAAAGCCCCATCTACAAATGTTAGTGCCAGAACGAGAATCAGAATTCTCTCTATTCGGCTGTGAACAGCCATAAAAATGTGCAAGACATGCAAAAATAGCAATAAAATACATACAATTTATTAAAACATGCACGTAAAATTTGCAAAATCATCAGGTTTGAGATATTAATGACCAACAATCAGGATAAATACAGGCTGGGATGAAAAAACCCGAAATTAAAACAGTCAAGTACTGATTCATCGATGCTCTAAAATTAATCTAAGATCATCGACCTCCTGGAGAGGACTGCGGTTTTAAGAAACAGAATCAAATGTCCACGTTTTGTCATCTGGTAATTGCAATAAAAAATTATATGCATGCATACAAAACCTTGGTTTCCTAAACTTCAAAATGGTATGAGGATTTTTTAAGTATACATTTTGAATATTTTCACAGAAGAGGAAATGTTCCATAGTTTGTTTATACAAGTTAGTACATGGGCATTCTCTAGAGCCGAGCTCCGGTTGGTGTCCAGCCAGAAAACAAAGTAAATATTTCATAATACCAGCCCAGAAGCTGAACAATGAAAGACTATGCCATTTCTTATTAGTGTTCTGGATGTAGTTGGTAGAGATAGCCCCGGGATTAGGATATAAATAATGCTTAACGCTTGATTTTTGTCTTTCAGCCCTCATCCTCTATTCTTTGTCTTGTTCGAGCAGCAAGACTTGCACTTGCTTTCTAACAGAGGCTCCCTGCAGCATTCTATCTAAAGACGAATCCAATGGCTTCAAGTGAATTTTGTATTGTACGGTAGCCATGGGATCGAAAGACCCTTATAGCAAACCAAGCAGTCTAAAACTATCTCTCTAGTGAATTTGCTTCTTCTGAGCTCTAGATAGAAAGCCACAAGAGGATTTGCTGGCTATGGACAAAGTCACTCAGAAAGTCTAAGCCTAGTCCATTGTTAGTAGATTGGACTTTGTGTCAAAAAACAGGAGTGGTAGCATACGAAAACACATGTACCACCTATGAGATGCCCCATTCACAACAAGTAGCCCAAAGTACTACTTCATCTTACATTTAAGCAGCATTTCAGTGCAAAAAATGTTTTGCGCAGAAAAATAAATAAAAAATCAATACTTTGCCCTGTTTTGTATCAGTGTTTGTTACTTTGCCATAGCACAACATTTAAATAAATGTGCCCCATCAAGTGGGCATATTTCTGTGGGGTGCAGTATTACGGCAACCATTAGAATTCCCATGCAGGCCGCAAGTTACTGTTATTGCTTGAATTGGGATTTGCACAGCTTCTAAAATGAGGACCTTCCTCCTAAATGCAACTATAACTTTCTTTCTCTGTTTTGCAGATCTGATGAACTAAAAGCTTCTGTGGTAGTAGGACTTGGCCGTGCTAGCATGTATAAAATAAGGAGCATGCTACGTTATGTTCTTTTGCAATTGACCTAGAATATGTGACTTTCTTTGTGATGTTTTACATATGTAGAAGTGAAACTTTGGGCCTTTCAAGCATGCTGAACTGTGCATTTTTTTATATCTCATTACATTGTATTGTAATGACATTTAGACAGAGTTTTCTACCCCTGATGAGCAAAAAGCACTTTTGGTGGATGCATAACACTACTCTATTGGTTTTGGATCATGAGGGAAATCTCAATAGGATGAAAATAGACTTTACATTCATGTCGAAACTTACCTACAGGTTCCTCTAATGTTCAACTGTATGATTCTTTTTCTTCAAATTGGCAATATTTACCTGCCAACTGTTCCCTCCCTCCCATTTTGAGGTCTGCAACCCTGGTCAGATGTGCTAAACTTAGTGTGGTGAAATAAACCATCAACAGGTTCATTAATATACCTAGTGCCTCTGCCTGGTTACCAGGGTACAGGAAACATATATTAAATATGTACTCAAAGTTACTTCTCCCATAAGATCAACTCATACAAAGTTGACTCTGTGCCATACTACAGAAATGTATTCACATGTCAATTTTTCATAGCAGGGACAGGACCTGCCTGGAATTTAAAATTAGCCCTGATAAAATCATTCATACCCAACCCTCACGGCTAGAGGTCATGATTGCAATGAGGTTATAGGAGCATGTTTGGACCAAGGCAGCCCATCCTGCTCTGAAAGTAGCCTCATATACTGCATTTGGTTGGGCACAATGGTCAGTCCGTTCCTGAGTGAAGCATAACGTTTTGAACTGTATTTATTTGAGAGCTGTCTGGAACAGCAGGGTATACAAAGTCACACATACATGGAAAACACATCCACTGGTCGCATCATGCATACAAGCCCTATGGATCACATTCACACATGAGAGGCAAAGTTTCTGGCATCTTTTTTTTCACAACAAAAAAAGGTTGCAAAAAGCCACTTAAAAATGCCCTGCACTTGATCTGGTGTGGTACAAAAAGTAGTAGGGAGATTGTGGGCAAATACAAGAAGTTTGTAGTCCCTCCCTTTAATGCTCCCCAAGGGTCCAGCCAAACAAATGGATTTTTCCTAGAGTTATTTTCTGGAAACATCAGCTGTCTCTCATGGCTGTGGGCCAATGCCATCAGCTCGTCCAATCATCTAATTTGTGAATCAGGATCCAGCCCAGTGTAATAGTAATTCAAAACTTGGCATGATAATGCTAACATTGGTGACATCAAGCATAGCAACCACTTACTACTCTACAATGGAACCAATGGGCTATGCCCAATAATTCCTCTACATCCTCTGCTCCTCACACCTGTTGAAGAGAATTTGTAGAACAGCTGACCTTGAGGAATCTAACCACCAAGCACAAAGCCTAGTCTTCTTTTAAACTGTTGAGTCCTTGGAGTTGATAGGAAAACAGTATCACTCATCGTATGCAACAGTCATGGCAGCACATGGTCCCTAAGGAGTCTGAGCGTAATCACATGGAGTACATTTTTAATGGTATGTTGATCTGGAATCTGCTTTATATATCTGAAAAGTATATTGTACTTTCTGTTCCTTGTGTATCACCTCTTTGTCATATGTTATGTTTTGTTGCTGATTATAGAAATCAGGTATGTTATACTGTGCTCTTTTAAAATTACGATGGAACATGTCTCATCATGATGCTTGAATTCTGGACTAGGTGTCATTTTAGTTAATGCATGAAAACTGATAGTTCATGTGAATAATGTACATTTACGCAGTGCATTTGGTACTCTTTCTTTAGATGTTCAATGGAGCCACGTCTGCTCGAGGAATATCTGGGAGCCCACGCACTCATTTCAGGCTCAGCTTGTAAGTTCATTATTTGAAAAACTCTTTGACTTGAAGTACTGGTTCTCACTGGTTCAAGATTTCCCTGTGCTCTGAAGATGTGAGTAATTATTGAAAGAGTCCCATTGTCACAAGGCATAAATTGGTCTTTTCTAGTATGCAATTGGGTAATTATTGGCCCCAGTATACATGGGTACTGATCCAGCGAGGCTCTCCAAAAACCTTCAATACTCATTTCACTTAACCCAGGTGCAATTATTTCTTACTCATCGATGGGGCCCATAGCACCGCGAGTCACACATACCTTTACACCTGAATCAGTGACAAAGAAGGTGAGGTCCTGGTTAACGGGGTACCTATGATTTGTGTTTTATACATTAATATACATGTTGTCATATGGTTACTACGTTTCTATATATTGTGTTAAGTTAGCATGTGCTTATTAAATGTTTAAACGCCATATTTTCTTTCTGCTTCAGTTTGCACACGACACCTAATTGTTATTGTAGCTTTCAACCTAGACGAAAGATGTGATTTATTTGAGAATAATATGTTATTGCCCTGGTATCAGTCGTGCTTGGTACACTTGGTACAACTGTCTGCACACTGAGAACTGCACACTCTAAGAATAACCTAACACAAGGTTGCTGAAGGCCTGATCCTCGCACCACGATAGTCATAACACAAATAATGTTGCTGCCAACATTGGGCTCTACGTGGGTTTAAGATAGAGTTACAGGGAATGAAACAACACACTTGATGCTGAGCATGCAGAGAGCTGGTAGCTGTTGATGTGATCTCCTCCTACTGAGAATTAGAGGTATGGGTCCGCCCTGCTAAGAACCCAGATGAGACCTTCTTAGATATAATATAATATGCTAATTAGGGTGCGCGAAATATAGGTGATACAGAATTCTATAGATTTTTGCATCATAACATGCTATCACCTTTTGCTTACTATGGATTAGTGACTATGCTGCTGACTCTGATTTTTATAATATGTATGTTGATATTATACAAGATACTGCGTTTGAGAATGCTGCATTGAAAAATAAACATTTCAAACTTGCACGTGTATTCTTTGCCTCCCAGTTTCGGTTTGGAATGATAATATAACGAAAGAGTGTTCATGTGTTCCACGATACCTGAGGTACTCTAAGTTCATGTTCTGGATTGTCTAAGTCATTGGTAAGTTATTACTACCGATGAGACACTGTAGCTAGCTTGGTAAGGGGATTTCTGAAACAAAGGTGAGTTGTGGGTCACCCGAACTCACCCAGGTTCTAGATCTCTGTGCACAGTTCTGTGGGAGAACGGAAACCCTGCTACATGGCGCCCATACGTTGATTGGCCTTATATCATGACACTCGAGTAGTATATCATTCAAACCTTAACGCCTTCATTCCCGTTTCCGGAAAACGGCAGTGTCGGAGAAACCTACCTATTTTTTAAATAGGTCTTTTTCAAGCTTGAAACTATCTGTAAACGGTTTCTTTGAATTACTACCCAGTTGTGCTACAAAGTGATCTTTGTGTTTTCGCTTTCCTGTGCTGACATGGCACAAGCCGTGGACATCCCGCAGCATAGTCGCATTGCGGTGCGTGACCATTTGCGGATGTATGATGTTCCTGTGGAAGGCTTGGCTGTGGTTCTGGTGGTGAGTGCGGAACATGCTTACCCATACGAACTGTTTTATTCGTGGGTGACGTTTCCGCCAGTGAACGCTGATTCTGGTGTGTTCCACTCATACACTGCTTCGGATGTACCGGTTGCGTACGCTCCGTACAGAGCACTAGAGGTTCCTATTGATGCTTGGCAGCATGGAGTTTGGTTTGGTGGCGCCCTACCGCACGCTTTAACCTCTCCGAGGTTAGGTCCTTTGTCCATTCCGGGCACGCCTTGGCCCGCTTTGGCTGGATTCACACCTCACCCTCGACGCGCCACTTGTAACGTGGCTGATCTGCGGCGGCTTCATGAAGTCGCGGTGGAAGTGATTAGAGCGCTTGTTCATTACACTAGCCGTAATGTTCAGGACGCGGCCCCTAGGGGCGCACAGCTTCGTGCAGAACATGCTGGTCTGAAAATCAATCCGGTCATGGTAAATTCCGTGATGGGTAAGAAGCCCCAGGACAAGGATGATTTTCCGTTCTGGCTTGCTGAGAAATTCGGCCAGCTGGAAGCTGTGTTTCCCAACACGAGTCCGGGTGATAAGCACCGGATTCTTACACTAAGTTTACCGAAGGATTTGGCTCCTGAACTTGTTGACTGTGAGACCTGGGGCAAGACTTTTGCAGCGGTCTATTCGAGGTGCTATGGCTCCCCGTCTGTGACCAATCTAGGTGGGGTCCTTAAACGTGTTCAAGACGAACACGGACCGGAGTCGGCTGTTGAATTGGGTATGCGCCTGTGTGGCTCCTTTGATGTGGTTTGCGATCTGATCCTTGCGAATGTCAAGGGGGATGTAGTGAACTTTCAGGTTGCTAACACATTGGCGTTGGTTCCCGAGGCCGAACGACCCCGATGGTTAGCAAGGATAACTGTAGCTGCTTACAAAATGGTAGGCCGCAATGCAATGGGGGTTAAAGCTTTTCCTGATAAGGAGAAGAAGCAGCCCCAGGGTCAGACATCGGAATCTAGTGGTCAACAAAAGTCCAAGAAACAAAATTGGCCTAAAAAGCAGAATCAGGGTAAGCAACAACAACAACAAACACAGGTTTCTGCTCCTGCGTCTCCGTTGTCTGCGCAGTCGGATCGAGTTTATGATTTGCACGACCGCGCGATGATTAAATCGCCTGAGAGGTTTCAGGCTTCTGACCAACGCTCTCCTCGTTCCTTTCAGGACTCATCGGCTCCGTCAACCGGTGGTGGAGGGGGCGGCAGGGGCCGGGGTGGCCAGCAAGGACGTGGTCAGCCCCACCCGTGAAACAGTGGAGAGCAGCAGGAAGGCTCTACGCCCAAGAGACCACAGTTTGCCACGAAGAAAGTCGCCGCCCTGACCGCGCATCGTTATGCCCCAGATAGTGAGAACGCGGCTTCGGAATCTGACGTGGGCTCTGACCTTGCTGGACAGCGCAGCAGAGATTACCATAGTGAGAGAGGCCCTCCGTCCACTGTTGAAGGTGACAGCGACTGATTCTTATGTTGTGATTGAAACTGCTGATACGCATGTTGCTCCCCCTGAACGTCTTTTTGAAATTGTCCTGTTAATCGAAGGTGACATGCAGTGAACTGTAAAAGGGGTATTTTGGGAAAATCTCTCGTCTACGTATGACATTTTGCTTTCGGAGGCTGACTGGCCCCCACCTTTTGTTCTCGCAGCTCCGCGAGGGGAGGAGGTAATCCTACCCAGCTTCGCGCACACTGTGCCGAGGGTGGAAGCGCTGCATTTTGCAGAAGAGTGGGCTCTGGCGCTTGCGCCGGCTGTGTACCGCAATCAGTGTGGCTGGGATAAATTGTCACCAAGCCACGAGATTCCTTTACGGTCTCAGCCACAGCCTCAACCTCAATATCCCATACGGCGTGAAGCCAAAGCTTCAGTCGCGGCTATCCTTGAACAATTGGAATATCAAGGTGTAATTGAAACGTGTGTGTCACCGATGAATAATCCCCTTTTTACTGTAAACAAGCCAGACGGCTCATATCGTTTGGTTTTGGATTATAGGCATTTGAACTCGCATTGCCGTAACTGCGCAGTACAGAATACTCATGGCTCTGCGTTAGTGAATAGTCTTGAGCGTAAACGATTCAAAACCACGCTTGACATTTCCAATGGTTTTTATGCCCATAGATTAGACGGTCTAAGTTCCCAATGGACCAGTTTTACATGCGGCAGTGTGCAAAAAATGTTTAGGCGACTCCCAATAGGCTACAAGAACAGTCCTGGAGTATTCTCCGCCCGCATTGTCTCTCTTCTGGAGAGCTTCGACCCAGTTACTTGTTCGTATGTGGATGACATTTATCACACAGACGACGATCTTTGGGAGCATCTGTGTCGGGTAAATAGCATAATTTGTAACTTTGCTAACATAGGTTACAAGTTTAACTTTGCAAAGTCGCACATTGCAGAGTACACAGTGTTGTTTCTAGGTTACGAGCTTAACAATGAAGGGAAGGGTTTAGCACCCCACTTCCTGGAGAAATGCGCACAATTGCGCTCTACGACAACACTGAAAAAATTACAATCTCTACTGGGCTTTCTGAATTTCGGAAGGACTTACATTCCGGAATATGCCCAGCGTATCAAGCCTTTGTATGCTTTGATACAACCATCTTTTTCCAAATCATGCTGGCTGCCTGAGCATTCAGCCATTCTGCAGTCTTTGCAGGCTGATTTGCTCGCTTCTGAATACTTACAGACTCGTGATAACCAAACCAACCTGGTGATAAGAATTATCCCTGGGGCGGTGGGTTTCACGTACCTGACTTTTAATGAAGGAGATACAGTACCTATTGCTTACAAGTCACACTTGTACACATCGGCTGAACTGCGATTTTCCACTGTAGAAAAAGTTTTAACGGCTGTGCAGATGGCGATTCTTAAGGAACGTGCCCTGTCACAAGGAAAACGCATGTTGGTTGTTACCCCGTGTCCTGCATTAGAGGCGGTTACGAAAGCCAGTGTACCTAATTCCAAAGCTTTGCACCCTCGGTGGATTCAATGGGCTGCATCCTTGACGTCCCAGGATGTCACGTTTATTTTTGACGCCACTTTACGGTCGCAGGAGTATTTACAGTATGAATTTGTTCATCCTGCTCCATTAGCAATGCGGCCGTTGGAGGATTTCCATTGCATCATTTACACTGATGGTTCGGCGCAGGTTGCACATGGCTCTAAACATGCCTACGTTTCCGCTTGCGCCATTGTGGTCGGTGCCATGGTGAACGATGAGTTCAAGTCCAGTGTCGTGCACACGCAGACGCTTGGGGACTGCACCGCACAATTAGCAGAGCTTCGTGCTCTGATGCTTGCATTGGAGTACGCAGATCCTAGTGTGACGACTTTGATCGTAAGTGACTCTTACTACTGTGTCCAGTCTTACAATGAAAACTTGTTCTTTTGGATTCAGAATGAATTTCGTGATTCCAAAGGTAGCACAATAAAACATAAAATGATCTGGGTCCAGGTTTCTGCTCCTGCGTTTCCGTTGTCTGCGCAGTCGGATCGAGTTTATGATTTGCACGACCGCGCGATGATTAAATCGCCTGAGAGGTTTCAGGCTTCTGACCAACGCTCTCCTCGTTCCTTTCAGGACTCATCGGCTCCGTCAACCGGTGGTGGAGGGGGCGGCAGGGGCCGGGGTGGCCAGCAAGGACGTGGTCAGCCCCACCCGCGAAACAGTGGAGAGCAGCAGGAAGGCTCTACGCCCAAGAGACCACAGTTTGCCATGAAGAAAGTCGCCGCCCTGACCGCGCATCGTTATGCCCCAGATAGTGAGAACGCGGCTTCGGAATCTGACGTGGGCTCTGACCTTGCTGGACAGCACAGCAGAGATTACCATAGTGAGAGAGGCCCTCCGTCCACTGTTGAAGGTGACAGCGACTGATTCTTATGTTGTGATTGAAACTGCTGATACGCATGTTGCTCCCCCTGAACGTCTTTTTGAAATTGTCCTGTTAATCGAAGGTGACATGCAGTGAACTGTAAAAGGGGTATTTTGGGAAAATCTCTCGTCTACGTATGACATTTTGCTTTCGGAGGCTGACTGGCCCCCACCTTTTGTTCTCGCAGCTCCGCGAGGGGAGGAGGTAATCCTACCCAGCTTCGCGCACACTGTGCCGAGGGTGGAAGCGCTGCATTTTGCAGAAGAGTGGGCTCTGGCGCTTGCGCCGGCTGTGTACCGCAATCAGTGTGGCTGGGATAAATTGTCACCAAGCCACGAGATTCCTTTACGGTCTCAGCCACAGCCTCAACCTCAATATCCCATACGGCGTGAAGCCAAAGCTTCAGTCGCGGCTATCCTTGAACAATTGGAATATCAAGGTGTAATTGAAACGTGTGTGTTACCGATGAATAATCCCCTTTTTACTGTAAACAAGCCAGACGGCTCATATCGTTTGGTTTTGGATTATAGGCATTTGAACTCGCATTGCCGTAACTGCGCAGTACAGAATACTCATGGCTCTGCGTTAGTGGATAGTCTTGAGCGTAAACGATTCAAAACCACGCTTGACATTTCCAATGGTTTTTATGCCCATAGATTAGACGGTCTAAGTTCCCAATGGACCAGTTTTACATGCGGCGGTGTGCAAAAAATGTTTAGGCGACTCCCAATAGGCTACAAGAACAGTCCTGGAGTATTCTCTGCCCGCATTGTCTCTCTTCTGGAGAGCTTCGACCCAGTTACTTGTTCGTATGTGGATGACATTTATCACACAGACGACGATCTTTGGGAGCATCTGTGTCGGGTAAATAGCATAATTTGTAACTTTGCTAACATAGGTTACAAGTTTAACTTTGCAAAGTCGCACATTGCAGAGTACACAGTGTTGTTTCTAGGTTACGAGCTTAACAACGAAGGGAAGGGTTTAGCACCCCACTTCCTGGAGAAATGCGCACAATTGCGCTCTCCGACAACACTGAAAAAATTACAATCTCTACTGGGCTTTCTGAATTTCGGAAGGACTTACATTCCGGAATATGCCCAGCGTATCAAGCCTTTGTATGCTTTGATACAACCATCTTTTTCCAAATCATGCTGGCTGCCTGAGCATTCAGCCATTCTGCAGTCTTTGCAGGCTGATTTGCTCGCTTCTGAATACTTACAGACTCGTGATAACCAAACCAACCTGGTGATAAGAATTATCCCTGGGGCGGTGGGTTTCACGTACCTGACTTTTAATGAAGGAGATACAGTACCTATTGCTTACAAGTCACACTTGTACACATCGGCTGAACTGCGATTTTCCACTGTAGAAAAAGTTTTAACGGCTGTGCAGATGGCGATTCTTAAGGAACGTGCCCTGTCACAAGGAAAACGCATGTTGGTTGTTACCCCGTGTCCTGCATTAGAGGCGGTTACGAAAGCCAGTGTACCTAATTCCAAAGCTTTGCACCCTCGGTGGATTCAATGGGCTGCATCCTTGACGTCCCAGGATGTCACGTTTATTTTTGACGCCACTTTACGGTCGCAGGAGTATTTACAGTATGAATTTGTTCATCCTGCTCCATTAGCAATGCGGCCGTTGGAGGATTTCCATTGCATCATTTACACTGATGGTTCGGCGCAGGTTGCACATGGCTCTAAACATGCCTACGTTTCCGCTTGCGCCATTGTGGTCGGTGCCATGGTGAACGATGAGTTCAAGTCCAGTGTCGTGCACACGCAGACGCTTGGGGACTGCACCGCACAATTAGCAGAGCTTCGTGCTCTGATGCTTGCATTGGAGTACGCAGATCCTAGTGTGACGACTTTGATCATAAGTGACTCTTACTACTGTGTCCAGTCTTACAATGAAAACTTGTTCTTTTGGATTCAGAATGAATTTCGTGATTCCAAAGGTAGCACAATAAAACATAAAATGATCTGGGTCCGGGTGGCGGAACTTAAAGAGAAGTTGCCGCTCGTGTTTGTGATTCATACTCTCGGTCATCAGTGCGTGGGGGTCCACGCTGTTGGCAATTCGCTTGCTGATGAAGCAGCGAAGTCAGCAGTATCGAAATACTTAGTTGCAGCAGTCACAAGGTCCAAAAGCAAAATAGATGATGACATCTTGGCAGCAGTTGCTGCAACAGAGAAGGGAAGTAAATATCCTACGGGGTTCCCTTCTAAATACACATACCACTTAAGTCCCGATAAGGTTCCTTATGTGAAAATCCCTGATGTTGGCGAACGTCTAGTTCCCAACTCGGATCGCAGAGCTACTTTGATTACAGCGGCTCATGAAGGTGTGGCGCCTGCGCATGCGGGCGTCGCAGCCACTGTAACTCAGCTACAACAGAGGTTCTGGTGGCGGGGACTGTATAAACAGACGCGCGATTATGTCCTTCAATGTGACATTTGCCAGCAGATTAAGCCTTCAACTGCTGCGCGTCCGCCTCAGACACAGTTGCCACTTGGATGCGTTTATTTGGATCACTGCGGTCCATTTTCTTCTGATAATGCGTATAAGTACATCTTAGTAGCAGTTGATTCATGCACACGCTTTGTGTGGGTATGGCCACATCGGAGCGCTGATTCACGTACTGTCATTAAGGATTTGCGAGTCTTTGTGGGAATTTTTGCCTGTGGAACTTTCCATTCGGATCAGGGTCCGGCTTTCGCCTCTAAGGCGTATAAGGATGCTATGGTTTCGATGGGGATCCAAGTCAAGTTTTCGAGCCCCTACAGACCTGAGGGTAATAGAGTAGTTGAACGAATGAACCGCAACTTAAAGCAATCTTTGACAGCTCGAGTTATAGGCACTGGCAGAAACTGGTTAGCCCACCTCATGGGCGTGCAGCGTGCGCTTAATAATCTCCCTAGAAGGTCTCTGGGTGGGCGGACCCCATACGAAATGTTCTTTGGTATCAAGATGTATGTACCTGACCTCGATGGGCTAGACAGCAAGGCCCAGGCCACGGCCTTTGACGTAGATGAACATTGCAATGTTTTACAGAATCTACAAAAGACCAGAGACAGTCTTGCAAAGGAACATTTGCCCTCCACATCGGATGATGCGCTGCAGATCCCGGTAGTTGGCTGGCTACCCCAAGTTGGAGAACTGGTTCGAGAGAAGATCGATAACAAGAAAGAGTTTGGTCCCTCATATCGTGCACCGGTTCGGGTTCTTGGAGTGAAGGGCACAAGAACAGTCATTTTACCACCACTTCCAGGTCGTAAGGAAAAGAGATTTATTTCTATTGACAATGTCAAGACACACAGGGTGGCCGATTCTTCATAGCATGACACCGGCTGTATCCTGTCCTTCCATGGTGAGGCACTCTGTGCTAGCAATAACTTCTGGTGCAGAACAGGAGGTGTCCCTTGAGATGCCTGCCATATCCAGTCCTTTATTAAATACTTTTCCTGTTACTAACATTGATGAGCTGAACTACACTTATCCTGCTGATTTATCGATGCCTGATTTACAGATCCGTTTGGCCGACCAGTCCAGATTCTCTTTTGACTCTGTTTCGGAACCTTCAAAGAAACCCTCAACTATTGCAAGATATGCCACGTTGTTTAAAAAACATTTTTTAATTCCCCCTTGGACATACATTTGGTTGATCCTATTTTCATTTTATCTTTTTATGTCAATTGGTTTTGTGTTTTATTTTTTCCGCCTGATTGATGGTCACTACGTTAAAGAAAGAACAGGAATTCGGTACCTTAATGGAACATTGGCCCCTCTTTCCTCTTCACATTCTGCGCACAGACTGAAACGAAACTTAAATACAGTGTGGCTCAGGGGTGGAGAAGTGTGGCTCAGGGGTTAGAGGCGGCAGACCTGGAGCTTGAGTTCGGTCCGGGACCAGGGTTCAATTCCCCGCCTCGGCGGGTCTTGGGCTCAAAATTCCGCGGACTCGTTAATTCTCGCTCCGGTGCCTTCTCAGCTCACGGGTTCACACTCTGCGACTCTGGGCAATAGCTTGCTTAATCTCCACAACGGCCCCTCGCGGTGGGATGCCTGGCTTTCACCTTGTGGATACCCTGCCAGGGCTATCTCACAGGGGAATACCAGGACGGGTTCCCTAAGCAAGCGCCGAGATGCCCCAGGGTAAGTCGAGCGCTATATAAGACTTCATACTTTACTTACTTACTTTACTTTAACATTACTGCTTGGCCTGTCCTTGATGGGATTGTGTGGGATGCGGTTAGGTTTCAGATACATGGGCCCACTGAAGTGATTAATGTTCCAAATGTGCTTAGAGTAAACATGGGAGATGTAATTAAACAGAATATACGTTCTGATGATTGGGATATTCAGGCCGTAGAAGCATTATTCTCTGATTTGAAGTATTATGCTGCCTTAGATGCTGAGGATCTGTACACAGATTCTATTAATTATGGTGATTTGTTTTGTTTTCAACACTATGGTAATCATTTTTTACATAAGACAAATTCCAGGAGGGTTGCTGTAAATTATACACAATGGGAACATTGCCCAGCTCCATTCGGTGGCAGTTCCAATACGTTTCTGAAAAAATACACCTATTTTACAGACTTTAATCAATCTAATCCCGAGTCATTTTATTTTAAAATGACACAAAAGCCCAAGTCCAAAGTTAGACTTACCGATACAAAATTGCTGTATACGAAGTCCTTTCTAGACAGGTTGGCTGTGGATGGCTACGAGTTTTGGAAAGGAACAATTGACCTTAAATCGGTTTGGGATACCAAAGATTGGCAGGTACAAGGCACTGAGGCTTTGCACCGTGCATGTCTCGTCCCGAATCACATGTTGTTTTTAAATTCATCCATTTTTCAAACTACATGCTTTGGATTGGCTACTTCTAAAAAATTAAATACACCGACCATCCCAGATTTAGAGGAATATACAGGTTGGGGTAATTTTACTGATTTGTCCATTCATGAGTTGCAAACTCTTTTACACAATTCGTCCTTTAACATTTCCAGTTTGGATTCCAAGGGTTGGCTGGTGTGGCATAGAAGTGCTGATTCTTGCCAACGCCGGTTTCTGGGTTTGGCTGAGAGGTTCACAGAAGTCAGACTCGATCCCCGTTTTGAAGAAGACTATACTGTCACGACTTATTCTGTGGGGAAGCTGTGTCAGAATTGGTTACAACATTCCACATTAGCTGCAGTTAAACTACATCTGTCTCTATTAAATGATAATGTGGATTTGAACGATTTTATAAAAGGCCCAGCTAAAGGTAGATCTAAACGATGGCTGTATGCGATTTACAATGAAATTTGGAAAGTTACCCAGGTTGAGGCTGCTAAACGCCTGAGAGCTATTGATCAAGCAAATTTAGAAAAGGTGCTTGCAGTTGTTGATAACAGTATTAACACGCTTTCTTCCCGAATTTACACGTTAAACAATATTGTGTCTTCTGTTGTTGACATTGTACATGATGAAGTGTCCGTGTTATATCATGGTCAGAATCAATTACGTTCTGTGATGCAGTTTGCTTGGACACTACAGACTCTTAAGTCTGGTCGAGTGCCTTGGGATTTTATGAACGTCTCATCACTATTTGCCCCATTTAATCTGACTGAAAAACAGCGCATGCTATCAATGAGAGATGCGACATTTTCTATGTTACACATTGAAAAATTAGAATCCTTGCCCTTTTCTGTGGCTGAGGTGACCGCTGCTACATGGCTTATCCATGGTGTTATTACCTTACCTTTTGCTTTGTATAAATTTACAAATTGTATGAAATATATAGCCATTGGGCGATATGAACCATTAGGCAGTGCTTTCCTCCATGAGACTTGGTCTTTACCATACACTTACAGATGCCTAAAAGAGGGAAATGAAGTGAATCTGAATGGTGAATAATGTACACAGTCACCGGACCGCTCACTAATATGCAGACACATCCAGTTGCATGGTTCTTGTAATCAGGACAAACCTAATTTGGCCTGTGTTTTGAAAGGGACACCAGTTCCTGCAATAGTTCCCACGTTCACTTTGTTGTCCAACGGTAGATATTTACTTTTGAATAACGAATTTTGTTGTGGGTTAGAGGCCGGTATCGCTTATGTGGTTACCGTGTCAGAAAGGGTGGTTTGCTGCAAGAATGTGTTATATCCACCCACGCATGGGAATTCAGATATTTTAATTTGGCCAAGAATACCAACCTTGAGAGCTGAGTTCAATGGTTTAGGCCGTATAAGAGCCCTATTGTCTCAAAAGCAGGTGGCCCTGAGCTCTGCCCGCGAAACTTATGTCCTTCACATAGCAAACACACGCACAGAAGTACAGGCACTTTTAAGTACTGATTTGCCGTTTCATTTCTGCGAGCTGGTTCATCAAATCTTCAATGCCTCCTCCACAACGAGCCTGGCTCATTTTTTTAAAATGGTTAGCAGTGGTCTTGTGACTACATTTGAAAAAGTATTTGGTATTATCCCTGCGTTCTTTCATTCTATATTCGCTAGCCTGTTTGGCGGATTTCCTGTTTTGCTGGCTTTGGCTGCAGGCGTTCTGGTGATATTTTACTTTATAAAACATGGATGCCCATCCTGCGCAAGGAAACGCTCAGCCCCTACTGATGCAGTTTCGCAACCGGATGCTTGATTACTATGGCTCCTTGCCGCTTGCGACTTTAAGCACGGCTTTTGGATTATCCTTCAGATTTTCCTATTTCACATGTGTCCAGCCCGTGTTTCATTGCCTGAGCTGTGATTTCGACTGGGCCATTGATTTGTGTCTCTGTTTACCGACTTCTCCTGACGTCAACTTTGATCAGCTGATGAACCCCGTAGTGGCTCACGAGCTGGTCTGTTCTGGCGAAAGGGTTATGGCTGTGGCAGCGCTGCATTGACTAATGGGTCAGTGGGACATATTCGCAGCGGCGCATGACTTTCTGGCACAGAGCGTTCTCGAGAACCCACTGAGTTGTCCTCTGATGTTGCTAGAGGAATCGGTGTTGGAGGAGCACGTATGTTCTTTCCCATTGCTTAATTGGATGGCTGAACTGTTTTCGGATGATGACAGTGATTTCATGTTGGAAGCTGTAGCTACCTATTTTGCATATTCATTCAACCATGAGTGACTTTGAAGACTTCCATCATTATGGCACGTGACTTTTTAGTAATTCTGAATGGTGCCTTTTTCAATACGAACATTCGATTTTTTCATATGTTCTAGGCCTATTAACTGAGAGTAGGCCTTAAGTTCGACTTTTTATATTTTGTGTGGCCACTATAGGCATTCATACATAAATTTTGTTTTTAAATTTTACATACATTTGCATACATTTAGCTTGGCTCAATATCATTGAACTCTGCTTTCATGTCTTGCCTCTTATAAAGTATTGGCTTATATTTTTTCTTTTTTAACCGTCCTCGGATCATTGGGGGGGTGTCATATGGTTACTACGTTTCTATATATTGTGTTAAGTTAGCATGTGCTTATTAAATGTTTAAACGCCATATTTTCTTTCTGCTTCAGTTTGCACACGACACCTAATTGTTATTGTAGCTTTCAACCTAGACGAAAGATGTGATTTATTTGAGAATAATATGTTATTGCCCTGGTATCAGTCGTGCTTGGTACACTTGGTACAACTGTCTGCACACTGAGAACTGCACACTCTAAGAATAACCTAACACAAGGTTGCTGAAGGCCTGATCCTCGCACCACGTTAGTCATAACACAAATAATGTTGCTGCCAACATTGGGCTCTACGTGGGTTTAAGATAGAGTTACAGGGAATGAAACAACACACTTGATGCTGAGCATGCAGAGAGCTGGTAGCTGTTGATGTGATCTCCTCCTACTGAGAATTATAGGTATGGGTCCGCCCTGCTAAGAACCCAGATGAGACCTTCTTAGATATAATATAATATGCTAATTAGGGTGCGCGAAGTATAGGTGATACAGAATTCTATAGATTTTTGCATCATAACATGCTATCACCTTTTGCTTACTATGGATTAGTGACTATGCTGCTGACTCTGATTTATTTAATATGTATGTTGATATTATACAAGATACTGCATTTGAGAATGCTGCATTGAAAAATAAACATTTCAGACTTGCACGTGTATTCTTTGCCTCCCAGTTTCGGTTTGGAATGATAATATAACGAAAGAGTGTTCATGTGTTCCACGATACCTGAGGTACTCTAAGTTCATGTTCTGGATTGTCTAAGTCATTGGTAAGTTATTAATACCGATGAGACACTGTAGCTAGCTTGGTAAGGGGATTTCTGAAACAAAGGTGAGTTGTGGTTCACCCGAACTCACCCAGGTTCTAGATCTCTGTGCACAGTTCTGTGGGAGAACGGAAACCCTGCTACAATGTTTTATAGTATTCAACTGTAGTGTGGGCTAGGCCTGGTTTACATACATTGCTATGTTAGCATGGCTTATTAGAAGTTTAAACGCCATTTAACCTTTTGCTGCTTTTGCACACGACACTGCATGTAGCTGTTTTTGTAAATTAGGTTGCGTGAATATCTTCAATTGAGAAAGGGTCGTTTTAGGCATCCCTAGACTTACATTGTGACCCTAGTCTGCCCAGTGAGTGCTGAAGCCTCCAAGGTTATCATAACTAGGTAGCTGTTGTTCGAACTGATCAGCTCACGTTTTTAGAGACAACACATGGCAGCTGCGAGCCAACTGAGATTCTGGTGCCTTTATTATTGCACTGTAGCCATGATTTCACACACTTGGAAGATTTTCCGTTTCCAGTGATGCAGAGAGCTTTTGCAGATCCTCATATGATTCACTATTGCTGATCTTAGAGGTATGGGGGCCCCTAGACAAGCCTAAGAGACCTTCTATAGTTATTAAAACATAGTTCCTAGATAGGGAGGGTGTTATAAATTGGCGCTATAAGACCTGTTTTCACCATCATTGTAATATGATTTCTCCCTTTGTGTTTTATGGAATTGTAACAATGCTGATCATAATATTTCTAATCATATGTCTGCTTATTTAGAACATAGACAGAACACAGTATAAAAAGGTAGACAGCTGAATTCCCACAAACAGCAAAGATATTTAATACAAAAAAATAATGTAGGTAATTTGTTCAGCAAGCGATCTTCATCACAGTTGTTCAGTTTTTACAACATTGGTACAACTACAGCCGACACGTGTTTCGTCCCCATTCGTGACTTTTTCAAGGCTCCAGTGGTAAGCATGGTCAAAACTCGAAAATCACATTTATTCAAGCGGATCAAATCACACGAGGTCTGGATGACGATTGTCCAGATCAATAGAAAAGTCTTTCAAGTGTAGACTGGTACTGGAAAAACCACATATGTGCGTCCGTTTTCTTCGTACTCCATCTAGTATAGTGAGGCTGGATCAATAAAGTTTTCACCCACAATGGCGTGGAGTCTGAGTTTCCTACATGTAATATCAGTATGTCTGACAGACATTAATTATACTTTTGCTGATAGAGTGGACCGGAGAGTAACGTTTTTTGAGCTTTTACAACTTTTGACCACTAACGGGATTTTTGGCGACTTGGCGACTTTGTGTCACACATGTTTACCTACTGGAGGATGTCTTGTTATGATTGAATACGCTTGCGAGAGCGATCGTACTGAAATTACATGTAGGAAACTCCGACTCCACGCCATTGTGGGTGAAAACTTTGTTGATCCAGCCTTGATCAAATTACCTACATGTTTTTTTTGTATTAAATATCTTTGCTGATTGTAGGAAGTCAGCTGTCTACTTATTTAAACTGTGCTCTGTCTATGTTCTAAATTTCATTTAAATATACGGAGAATTCTACATATATTGTACACCCAAAACGGACCTGAATACTCCCTGACCTGCCACAGAGCCCTGAGGGAAACGGCTGGGGTTCCTGCTGCTCCTACCGCGCCATGAGGGAAACGGCCAGCGAGACCCGGGCTGCCGAACCACAACTCCCAGCAGCCCCGGGATACCAGGCGCACCTGTGTCATCATTGCCTGCGCCCGAGGTGCTTCAAATTTGCAGAGCAAACCCCGCACCGGGGAACGCGCGAGGGTGGCGCGAGGGTGGCGCCCGGGCAAAGCCCGGGCCAAGGGCGGCCCGTCCTGCGCCCGTCATCACCAGGAAGAGGCAGGGCAGGGCCCCCCTCTTTCAATCAAGGCTACGGGACACAAAGTACTGTTTTGGCTCCACTGCTGCGTGACTTTTTCTTGCCTACACCTGGGGGCTTGTGAATATTAACAATCTACCCGTGGACGCCAAAGCCCTATTTGGCTAATCACTGCCACTCAATGGGTAAAAGGAAGACAATGGAGGGGGAGGGTGGGGGGGCAGCTGGGAATAAGAGAGGCAAAAAGGTAAAAGAAATTACCCCATCAGCCAGCAACTGTGTCCTGGATAGAATCGAGACTATAGTCAGTGAGTGCGAAGAAATCTTAGGAGGTAATAATGCAACAGTCAATATTGATGTAGAACACCAGGAGGAGGGTTTGGGTACTGATTTACAAGGATCAATTCCATCTATGTTTAGGAAAGAGCTACCCCAATCTACTAACTTGATTCCTTGTAGCCCATTGGTAGAGGGCCTAGTGGCTTCCCCTCCATCTACCCCCTAACTACTCCCTAATCAAACCGCTGCAGGGGTTTCCACCGCCAATAGAATGGCCTATGACCTTAATTCACTAATTCCTTGCTCCAACCGATTTGCGGTGTTGGAGTGCTTGGTGGAGGAAAATGTACTTCCTGTAAGAAAGGATTTGAGTGCTACTGATGTAGTGGTTCCAGCAAACTTATGTACATGTAGAGATTCCCACAAAGGGGTACTCCAGAAAGTGGAACTCCTCCAAAGCGAGGTGGATTTCTTGAGAAAAATGGTTGAAACTTTAAATCATAGGACTAATCATCCCCCTCTGGCCCCCGTTTTGCCGCTCTAACCACCTCTTCACATAGCAGCTTGACACCTTAATAGGCCATCGACTGGTGATCCTCTTGAGGGGAGTGGCGGGATTTCCTCGGGGCCAAGAGATCGAAGAGACCCCACCACCTCTAGGGCCCCTGTTTTGGGTACTAAGAAATCTTATGCAGAGTCACTACAAGCTCTAGGGGCTCGTAATATTCCCTTTAACACCATGGAGCCTCTGGGACAATTTTCCTCGGGCTTGACCATGAACAACCAGGCCATAGTCCACATGGTAAAAGTCCCTAAACCTTCCTGCAGACAGGGGTATGAAAGTGGTGAATCCCTTCGTATCAAGGCCATACACTGGTTGCGACATGTGAGGGGATGTAGATCCATAATTCGGAAGGACATTGTGAGAGCGAGGAGGATTGCATCGCAAAATTCTAAGCTAGACTGCATCGAGCTATTGCTAACTGATGCTGTCCTCGCTGAAAATTTATTGGCCTTGGAATTCCGTACTTCTTCTCCAGAGTACTCTACCATCCAGATTAGGCGCTTACCATTATGGGCACCAATTGGGGTGACCTGTCCTCAGGACACCCCCACGCCACACGGCCCGCCAGCTGTGTCTGTGCCCCCTCGCCGCTGCTCGTTGTGCCGATCTGCCATTTTTTCCCTCCTGTGCCCTGTTATTGCTTTGCTGTTGTTGCAGTATACCCTGTAGTACTGTGTTGTATTTTGTTGTATCTGTACCTCTGTGTCTTGGTTCACTGCCTCCCCTGATGTAACCCCCACTCCCCGCTTCCCGCCGCCATGACATCGCGGCCCGAACCCCTTTTCTTCTGTGTCCTCCCCGCTCCCACCTCCCAGCTGCTCCTCCCTCCCACTTCGCCTTAAATGGAGACCACGCAGACGAGCAGCGGTCACGCGCAATGGGCGCGCCGATTGTGCGCCAAAGGCAAGCCTGTCATCGTACACAAGAACATCATCCACATCCCGACCAACTCGGACGACACCGTCACCGCGGCCGAACACCTCCACTACCAGATACACACCGACTCCAAGACGACCCTCAGAGGCACCCTCATCTACAGACCCCCGGGACCACGCACACAATTCAGCAAAAACATTGCAGACTTCATCAGCCCGCACGCCCTCGCCTCCTCTGACTACATCCTCCTAGGGGACCTCAACTTCCACCTGGAGAACAACAACAACAGCAACACCACTACCCTGCTGGACAACCTCGCCAACCTCGGACTCAAGCAACTGGTGAACACCCCCACCCACTACGCCGGCCACACGCTTGACCCAGTCTTCTCTCCCAGCAAATACATCTCCTTCCGCCACTCCACCGGACTTCATTGGACTGACCACAGCTGCGTCCAATTCGGCTTCAGAAGGACCACTACCCGCCACCACCCGTAAGAGGCCCCTCGCAGGAGCTGGAACAAGATCACCGCCGACCAGTTCACTACCTCCCTCAGCCAGAACCCGCCCGCCAGCACAACGGACCCCAACAAAGCAGCCAGCAACCTCATACAGTGGATCACCAACTGCACAGATGACCTCGCACCACTGAAGACCCCCCAGCAGACCCGGCAGCAAGAAAGCCTCTTGGTTCACCAACGAACTTATGAACTCCAAGAAGAACTGCCGCACCCTCAAGAAAGCCTGCCGCAACAACCAGACCACAGACAACATGACTGCCCTCAAGCACGCCACCTTCAAACACCACCAGCTGATCTGCACCACCAAGAAGACAGCATTCAAAGAACGACTGAACAACAATGCCCACAACAGCAAGGAACTCTTCCACATCGTCAAAGAGCTCTCCAACCCAAGCGCCAGAAACAACGACATCACTCCCTCACAAGGCCTCTGTGACTCACTCGCCTCGTTCTTCCACAGCAAGATTGCCGACATACACAACATCTTCGGCACACAGACCACGCACCCAACCTCCGAACCAACGCCCCCACCACTACTCTCTGCGCCTGGACCCCGGTCAGCACCAAAGACACCACCCGCACGATGAACACCATCCACTCCGGATCACCAACCGACCCCTGCCCCCACCACATCTTCAAAAAGGCCGATTCCCATCTCTGGGACATCATCACCTCCTTCAACACCGCCACCTTCCTGGAGAGCTGGAAGCACGCCGAGCTCAGCGCCCTCCTGAAGAAACCAACAGCGGACCCCACCGACCTCAAAAACTTCCGCCCCATCTCGCCCCTCCCTTTTCCCGCCAAAGTCATCGAGAAGACCGTCAACAGACAACTTGCCGCCTTCCTCGAGATGAACAGATTCCTCGACCACTCGCAGTCCGATTTCCGGGCCAACCACAGCAACAAGACCGCCCTCATCGCAGCCACTGACGACATCAGATCCCTGCTCGACAACGGGGAAACAGCGGCCCTCATCCTCCTGGACCTCTCCGCAGCGTTCGACACTGTCTGTCACCGCACCCTAGTGCAGTGCCTCAGCAACATCGGAATCCAAGACAGGGCACTGGAGTGGATCATCTCGTTCCTCACCGGAAGAACCCAGAGAGGCCACCTCCCCCCATTCAGATCCGAGGCCACCAAAGTCATCTGCGGCGTACCACAAGGATCATCACTCAGCCCAACCCTCTTCTACGTCTACATGAGCCCCCTCGCAGCCATCGCACGGCAACACAACCTAAACATCATCTCCTACGCCAACAACACCCAGCTGATCCTCTCCCTCACCAAAGACCCCGCCACCGCCAGAACCTGCCAACACGAAGGGATGAAAGATGTCGCCGAGAGGATGAAGAAACTGAACTCAGACAAGACGGAAGTCCTCATCCCGGGGTCATCGCCCTCCGCCTGGGACGAGTCCTGGTGGCCCCCTGCCCTGGGCACCACTCCCAAGCCAACGGACCACGCACGTAACCTGGGCTTCATCCTGGACACCTCCCTCTCGATGACCAGACAAGTCAACGCAGTCTCATCATCGTGCTTCAACACCCTGCGCATGCTCCGAAAGATCTTCCGGTGGATCCCCACCGAAACCAGGAAGACGGTCACCCAGGCACTCGTCACCAGCCGACTGAACTACGGAAACACCCTCTACACCGGAACCACAGCCAAACTACAGAAAAGACTCCAACGCATCCAGAACGCCTCCGCATGAATCATCCTGGACATCCCCCGACACAGCCACATCTCCGGCCACCTGAGAGACCTACACTGGCTCCCCGTCAGCAAGAGGATCACGTTCAGGCTCCTCACCCACGCACACAAGGTCCTCGATGACCAAGGGCCCCAAGTACCTCAGCAACCGCCTGACCTTCTACACTCCCACCCGCCAGCTACGATCAACCAGCCTCGCCCTCGCCGCCGTTCCATGCATCCGCAGAGCCACCCCCGGAGGAAGATCCTTCTCCTACCTGGCAGCCAAGACATGGAACTCTCTCCCCATCCACCCCCGACTTGAAGCAACTCAAGACCTGGATTTTCAAGCAGTAAAGTCCCCCTCTCCCCCAGCGCCTTGAGACCCCTCCGGGTGAGTAGCGCGCTATACAAATTTCGTGATTGATTGATTGATGGATTGGCTGACCTAGAAATATCAGGGAGACCTGGAGGGGGGTCGGGTCTGAATAGGGTAGAGTGACTAAATCTAGGGTCCACTGAAAATCCTAATACTGCCACAATAGAAGCCAGATGCTGAGAGATCAATACCCTTGCAAATCATCAATTGATAGGAATTCAAAAGGACCATGGACGGGAGGTTGGAGAAAAATGTGCACCGTTTGGTGCCAGGGATATCCTAGCAGGAGAGGCCATGACCAATACAAATGCACTCAACCTCCTCTCCTGGAATGTGGCAGGTTTGGAGAAGAAGTTATTGCTCCCCGAATGGAACAAATTTGTAGAAAAATTCGAGATCTGCCTATTCCAGGAGACATGGAGTTTAACCCCCATCCCTAAATCTGGCTATACTACCTATTTTATTATGGCTACTAGTTCAGGCAAGGACCACCCTTCTGGGGGGTTCTTAATTTGGGTTAGCATGTCTCTGGACTGGACAATCGCCACTCACAAAAGTCTGTCACAGGACATCTTGCTTCTAACTATTAGAGGAACACCCCACAGCGCAGCATTAAAACTATTTAACATCTATGCAAGAGGCTCTATAGGCGCCAAGCCATCCCCGACCATAACAGCTCTGGAAAGTATGCTTTCCTGCATTCCGCCACATTCAAACATTATAGTAGCAGGGGATTCTAACTGCGCGTTCGAACTGCTGAGTACCAAGGATCTCTTGGGTGTTGCCAAAGATGATACAAAATGGGCTATCCCCTCTCAGTCTTGCCCCCATTAAGAAGTGGTCTCAGAGGGCTATCCAAATCAAGGCCCTCACCCTGGAATTTAATTTGAGAGCCGCAAATGGGGGGACAAGTTCCGATCCAAACGGTGCAAATCATTTTAATAGGATAAGCTCCCCATCCAGAATAGATGATATCCTCATCTCCGTTTATGGGGAGATCTTCAGGACATGGTAGTCAAACCTTCTATAGACAGTGACCATAATCCTCTCTGCCTATATATCAATAACGCTTGGTGTCCGCCCTTTATACAGGACAATAGCCCTCTGATATTGTCATCTAGAGAGGTAATCCCCTCCAACTGCAATAGGCACCTCAAATAGCTTAAAATTTCCCAACAGGAACATATACTGCAAAGTATCAAGGAAGTCCTGGGGTGTAAGAATAAAGAACTTGTGGTTCTCTCCAGTGAAATAGGGAAGCAACCTAACTTTCACCAGTTCTATCAGGACTCAATTGACAAACTGAGTTCCTTTTTTTTGTTGAAGGGAAATCAGGCCCAAAGCGTGATCAAGCAAGGCCAAGTAACTCATGGTACTCCTTGGGGTGCAGGGAAAAGAGGGTGGCTCTAGCCCGGGCGGTTAGGGAAAATGATCTTCCAGTAATCAAGATAGCAAGGAAAGAGTACTCTAGGGCACAGGTGGAAGCTAAGCGAATCTGGGACGAGATGCACTTGCAGGAATTAACCAACCGCCTGCTACGCTCCGCCGACCTCTCACTCACCACCATCCCTCGCATCAGAAGAACAACCACCGGTGGGAGATCCTTCTCCCACCTTGCCGCCAAGACATGGAACACCCTCCCACTGAGCCTACGACAGACCCAAGTCCTGCTGACCTTCAGGCGGCTACTCAAGACCTGGCTGTTCGATCAGTAGCCACCCACTTCCAGCACCTTCAGACCCTCACAGGTATGTAGTGCACTCTACAAATGTTTGATTGATTGATAGATCCTAGCAGAATATGCCACACCTTTACACCCATGCATTACTGTTCTCTGGCTGAACACAATCCGCATTCCCAGAGGGAGAGCAAATCAACCAGCAGGGTCTTTTAACAATGGAAGCAGGTCTCAGATGCTTTTGATTACTAAATGACATTGGGCCTGGTTTAGAGTTCAGAGGACAGGTTACTCCTTTGCAAATGTGGCAGATATCCCGTCCACATCAACACACCTGCCTTATATGTAATGCCATGCATCCAAACAAAGGGATCCAAAATTATTCTGGGATCTAATTAACAAAGAGATCTGATATAATTCCCAATCACATTACGGGCCAGTAATGGCACAAGCATTTCTCTACCCTTTATTCGGGAGATGAATGCTCTACTTCCCCAGTTCTCGAGCCCTCTCCAACTTCCACAGGTGCCCATGTAATATCAGACTGCTTTGAGCTCCAAGAGGTAGAGCGAGCGATAAATAGCATTGCTCCTGGAAAGGCAGCAGGGCCGGAAGGTCTCCCTGGGGACCTGCTTCTGCATGACCCTAAGCCGTGGGCTCTCTTTATTTTATTGGTAATGAACCTAATAGCGATGGGATCCCCCGTCCCAGACTCCTGGAAAGGAGCGGAGGTCGTTCCAATTTTCAAGAAGGGGGATAGGGAGGACCCTGCCAACTACCGACCGATTAGTTTAATCAATGTGATCCAGAAGGTGGTTGGCAGGGTCCTCCTCATGAGGATTGGAACATGGATGGAGGACGACAACATCCTGTCCCACTACCAAGCAGGGTTTAGACAAAAGGTGGGAACAATGGACCAGGTGTTCAGATTCTTCATGATCTATTGGAATTTAGTGATCTCAGGGAAAGGCAGTCTGTATCTGGCCTTCATAGATCTGAAGACTGCATTCGACCTGGTCCCCTGGGACAAACGTTGGCAGGTCCTTCAACAACTTGACATTTCCCCCCAGATCCTTGACATAATAAAACACCTGCATAATGACAACTATGCCAAAATTAGGTGGGGATCACAGGGGCAACAGACAGAGAGGATCGCGGTGAACAGGGGGGTCCACCAGGGATGCGTGCTGGCTCCCACCCTGTTTTCACTATTCATCAACAGGGTGGTTGATTACCTCAGACAGAAACCAGCAGACCCTCCCACTTTGGCGTGTGAGAAGACACCTGCCCTCCTGTTCGCAGACAACACCCTCCTGATCTCCAAATCACCGGGTGGGCTCTAGAAACTCTTAAATAGGTTTGGCCTTTTTTGTAAAGCTCGGGGGCTGACAATTAATTCAAATAAAACTAAACTAATGACCATCAATCCGTCCAAACGTTTCAGAAATGGCATTACCCTGAACGACTACCCTTTAGATACCGTTGAGTCTTTTGACTATTTGGGAATCTGCGTCTCTAAGAATATGAGGTGAGGTCCCCATCTAGCCAAAGTGCTCTTAAGCCATAAGCGGGTATCTGGGGCCATCGCGGGAGAACAACATCAGTCTGTGAGTAGGCCAGTTGCCCCGGCGCTTGCGGTCAATGATGGCAAAGCACTACCTTTTGCCCTATATGGGGCTGAATTATGGGGCTTCGAGAACGTTAGCGAGCTTGCCAGATCTGAAAATAAGTTTCTGAGAGACCTCACTTCTCTCCCTAAGTCTACCCCGTTAAAACCCTTCTTTTATGATATGGGTAGACGCTCCATTCAGTATGTTGCACGTCTACGTCGCCTGCTCTTTTGGGCGCGCATTAGAAGGACTGCCGAACTGTCCAACTATGCGACTGCCCTTGATGAATTGGTATTAGCTGATACTGGGAGTAGAATTAAATGGATAGCTGACCTTTGACAGCTTTTAACTGATATAGGTCTTAAAGAGGCTTGGGTTAGACAGGTACCACCTTCAAAGCAGGACCTGAAGCGAGCTTATTGGGACTGGGTGCAGGCACAATAGTTCTTGAACCTCAAAATAGGGAAACTCACTGAGGGGTTCTTTGAACACAAATCTATCTGCAGTCTGGAACCTTATTTAGATTTCATACAGGTCCCTAGGGACAGGGTCCTGTATATTAAGCTGAGACTAGGGACTCTTCCCACTAATAGTGTGACAGCTTCCTGGAAGGGGCCAAACTTGTTATCTGTTCCCTGTCCAGGCGGCGGTTACCATAATGAGTCTATCGCCCACCTATTCTTTGCCTGTCCGGCCTAGAGAATGGCCAGAGCCAAATGGCTCAAACCAGTATGTAAAATGTTAGGCCCAATGAATCACAGCGCGGCACTCCGCATCTTGAGAAACGATACATCATCATTAACAATGATCTGTAGAGTAGCCAAGTATTTGGGTTGCGCTTGGTTGATACGGAAAAAGATTTTGGAAAAAGATGTGATATGTCCTAATAGTCATGAAGCGTTTGGCTGATAGATAAAATAAATTCTAGGTCTTGAGTGAATAACGCTTAGTGCAATAGCCGTTATGGTCCTGGTATAACATTATTTGTATGAAAAATGGATTACCTTTTTTTATTGATAGTTTCATTTGAAATACATGGATTTTTAATTCTTATTGTAATGTGTAATATACTACTACTATGCATATTTTGTATGGTACTAAGGGTGGCACGGTATGAAGACATAGAGCACGCTTTGAAAGAGAGAGTTATTATCTAACCCATATGCAAACATAACGGAGGTGCTGGCTGTTTAAGTTATCCACTGCTACCATCTATTTACATGGCTGCTTATGTTGGCAAAGATACTGCACCTGAGAGCACCTAGTTAAAATAAATATTTTAACCTTTCCGGTGTCTCTTTTTTACTCCTGTTGTGGACTGGTATGAGAGTATAACGAAAGAGTGTTCTCACTTCCCACCATTCCTGAGTTTATTCCAAGTTGCATGTTCTGGGTTGTCTGATCACTGGCTACTTTGCTATAGGACGAAGAGCTAATGTGACACTGATGCTAGCTGGCTGGGGTTTTCTAGGTACTGTGGTGAGTTTTTTGGTACACAACAATTCACTGAGGTTCTGGGCCTCTGTGCACAGTTCTGTGTAGGAGCAGAATCCTTGCAACACAACTTATGCTAAAAAGTTACCTGGAAAACTTAACATCAAGGTACTCCACTATTTGGTCAATGGATAATCTAGTAGAAATTAGTTGATGGAGACTAAGACCAGCTTAATCATAGTAATCCTGTAACCTTAGCAATGTTATACTGTCATGACATTTCTTGAAATTAAAAAAATAACCGGACTCAAGTTTAAACTTTATATTGATTTTATCTATTTCATTTAGGAAAAGACTTCTAAAGATTTATTTAGACAAACAATGTTAAGCAATTTATTTAATGCATGTTAAAGAAATTGAAAGTTTAGAAAATACATTACCAATCTGTGCTAAGAAAAATAACAGAGTTGCACACATTCCCAATCTGCCTCTCTATTTCTCCTCAATGCCTCCCTTCCAAAATAAAAATTCTGCATCCAATCATTCCTCTTTGCTCCATAAAAAGTTAAAGTCCAAACATTTTCAAAGTCTCTAGCACCATAAAATAGTTAAAACCGACAGCATGTCGTCGTGCAAAATAAAATCTGTGGAGCAAGCTTTTTTCACCCTTTCGAAGAAGGTCTTTTATACCCTTTTTCTCTAACTATCTAACTTAAAATTGAAACTTTTAGGGTCCACAGTTCATTCTGATTGGTCCATTAGAGGGGTGGTGATAATCACCTCATTCATCCTTGCCTAAACCAGTTTGTGTTTTTGCAAAGTCATCCACAAAAAGTTCCCATAACATTCATCTCCGATTTATGCTTGTCATTCTCGTTTTGTTACAGAAATTGTTATTCTTCATCCTTACTGTTCCTTGCTCACGGTTTTAGAAGCGGGCATCTTTTGGCATACTTCCGTGCCCTAGACCAAGCTGACCTTGACATCATTCACTTTGCGCACAGGCTATTCCATTTACTCAGCTTTTCACTGACGTGCATGCATGGAGGCTTTTTCTTTGAAACTGATGTCAACGTTTCAATCACCAGCTATTTTTCAACACACAGGCTGCGTAGGCATCAATGAGAACTAATGTGAAAACAAACACGTCAGAAGTTAGATTTAGAATTATAGCCCTTTTGTTTACCTCCCACCATTCTAATATTCCCAGTTAGTTGTTACCTAGCATCAAGCAACACAAATAGCATTCTTTTACTTACCAGGTGCATTTTTCTTTGCCACAACATATACTCACTCTCTAAGGAAGCGTAAACATACATGCTCATTTGCATATTATAGCACTATATTAATATGACTCGTTCACAATTGTTAGTATATTATTTTTGCAAATGGCCATTAGTTTCCCACATGTAACTTATAATGTCTAAGTACGTTTTGTTGATTAATTTTCCATGCATCACACCATTAATTCAGTTATTGTTATATGAAATTGATTTCACAAGGGGTACACAAATATTTTTGTCTCTCCTCTGCTCCATCAGTACCACCTTCAAATGCACACTCCTTACAGGGACTCCAAAGCCTCCTGTCAAAATGAAAGTTAAGGAGTAATTATGCTGACTTAGATCAAAGCTGCATGCTTTGGATGAACTGCAAGAATCCCACCACAGAATCCCCTGCCTTTTTGTCTCTGATGGCCATACCTTCCTCTTCTCTGCTCCAATTGGATGCATACTGAGACTACACCCTTCAAAAGGGCTGACCCAGAAGGTCTATGGGACCGTCTTGACCAAGGCAAATTGTCCACCTAAGAGCAGTGCAAAGATCTAAATCCCCAAAAAATATTTCAAAGTGGGGTTTGAGCCCCTGAAAGCATGGATTCTCATGCTTGCCTGGTAAATCCCAAGGGCTTAATTCACCATTTAGCTGTGGTGTACTATTGTACTACTCCTGAAATCCTTTAGGAAACCAAGAGTACTGCAAAAGTAAATCATACTTACTCATACACCAATCTTAATGAATCGTGCACCAGTATTTAAGTGGATGAAGAAATTGATGCATGGGTCCAAATGTTTTCATTGGAGCCTGCCACCACTACATAATGCTGGGGATGGCCAGCACTAAGGCTGCTTAGTTTCGATGTCATCTTATGCCTCTTCCCTCAACCTGACTACACTTCTTGTCTCTTTATCTCATTTTTTCTGCCTCCTTCGCCCCATTGTTGTTTTAAAAAATATATTTTTTCTTTCTGCATTTTCTTCTTAATCTGGGTCACAGTTTAATGATGAAAAGTACGTTCTACTCCCAAATAAGAATGGCAATAGGTGTGACGTATAGATGAAAGTGCCTCTTACATTAAGGATGGACTTAGGTACTCAATACAATTCAATCCATCATCAAACATGCACTCTGTCATGCATTTTTGAACTCATACAACCCTTCAACCACCAATTGATTCATTCTTACATTTTCCTACTGACAAAACCACAATAAAGCACACTCAAACTGAACGCTATATGGAAGATACATTAAAATAATAAAAGTAGGGGAAAAACAAGCATTATGCCATCTACACTAGGTGGGCATATGGTTACAATGAAAATAAAATCAAACAGGCAGTCGCTATCTTGCAATGGTATAGTGCATAATGAATCACTGTTTTAAAGTGCCACTAGGGCCACCATCTTTAGAGCCAGAAGTAGTAAAACAATGATACACTATGAACAATTCCACGATGGTTGCCCGATTTACATGGAGTGGCCTCTAATAAATAAAAATAAAAAGAGGAGAATTAGCTAAATGAAAGGGGACATATAAAAAGAGAAATTGGAAAACCAAAGCACCAGTCCACCAGAACAGACATCAAAGCATACTCATTTTGAGGCGGGTGCAAATGCAGTGACTAATAGAGCAGGAGCCAGTAATGAAGTGGGCAGACCCCATCATGGATATAAGTAGAGTGCCCATGAAACTCACACAGACCAATGACAGAATAGGACTGACCAAAAAATCCCTCTTTGTATGTCTATTGTATAAATATATTCATATGTTTGAGTGGAACTATGCATTTTTTAGTTATTTTTTTGGTTACATATCTTGACAGCAGTGCTTAATTTGTGGCGGAGCTTTCCGGTGCTTAGCACCGGTACTTTATTGTCAGGGCCGGGGCTATACATGTCTTTCAGGAGGCAGTGTTGGTGAAGGTAATTTTTCAAAAATACAGACACAGAGTGAGACAGCTTAACTTTTTCCACGTCGTCTGTGCTGCTCAGCCTCTCACTGTCTCCCATTCATCAAGGCATGCACTGACTGACTCCTGGCTGGCGGCGGCTGGATTTCAACTTTCGTGCTTTAATTAAAAAAAAGCAAACGGGCTCCCCACGAGCTGTCTTTATTTCCGTGGCTAATCTTCCCCCTCCCTTCGAGCAGGATACAGAGCCCCTTCCCGCCCCCGCCTTCGAGCCAGTTACAGAGCCCCTTGATGAGCGGAAGAAGGCTGGACTCTTAATGCCCGTTACATGTCACGTAGGCCTTCAGCAGCTCCCTATTGGTTAATGAAGGTCTAGGCGGGAGTGCTCAAGTTAAACAGACACTGAAATTTCAGGCTGAGATCCCTCCAGCCACGCACACGTGACAAATTCTTCCAGGATGCAGAGGAGCTTGTTTATGATAATTGAACCCGCCCGGGCAGTCGAGTCAGACTCCAGCCAGAAGAAATGAGTTATGAATGGCTCTGCTCACCCCAGGTACCGATTGTTTTAAAAAGTGAGGCATGATGTAGGCAGTGATCCATTACCGCTTGTATTACATAGGATGCATAGCTTTATGGAGCTAACACTCAGAAAATTACAGTGCCGAGAGAGTGCACATGGATTTTAAGAACTCTAATTTTACCTCTTAAACACTGTGCATGCGGGGCTAAATCTCTGAGTTATTTTTTTACCCCTTCTGGTCCTCCTGCCCTTTCTTTTGCTCCACCCTTGGGCCTCTCGTGCTCAACCGAGGTCGCTCCGCTCCTCTCCCCTTCCTTCACTTCCGAGGCTTGCAGTGAAGCACCTTGATTCCTCTTGTCATGCAATTCTTCGGCCCTCCCTTCACAAGTTGCTTACCGTCTGTTTCATCCGGTGCCTCTCACCGCTATTCTCGGCCATTAATGTTTGGTCTACATTTAAGCACATTACTTTTTCTGTGGGTCTCGCATGCAGCCTACAGACCCACCCCCATCACTTTCCTTTTCATGAGCCCCGATCGCTTTGATTTATTCCTTCCCCAGCACCTGGGAATCAGAGGCCAGAAAAAGAAAACAAAACGTGCAAAACAGAGTTTGCTTTTGCAGGCAGGTCTGCAGTTATACATTTACCACAAACTAAAAGCCTAAGCCTTACTGTCATTATTACAATGTCACCAAAACCTTGCACTTGAAACTATGAGGGATTCATAAGCTGTTATGTGCAGCACCAATTGTGACTGTAAAGCAGCACTGGGGCGCTAGACTGGGGGTGATTTATTTAAGCCAGGACAAAGGCCATCCATTGACACCTGCTACGTGATGCGACCTCAGGCTCTCACAGAGACTATTGCCAGGGCCACTGTAATTATGTGACTGAGTCACTACGGGCGATTTTCACATGATTATAGATTTGCCTCACAGTGGAAACCCTTTTTGTAAAGCTGGAATAGTCAACCCTCAGGTGCCTATTGCTGTGTTTGGATGCTAAACTAGTAGTGAGTTGCAAGTAATGCCCACAGAGTGTTAGCACGTTTAAAAATGATAAAACAAACTAATTCTATTACAAAATGTGCTGCATTGTGTCGCATAATTTGCCTTTTACTTGCCATGTAATTTACTCAACCCTGCTACATAATTTGTCTCTCTCCTGCCGCAGAATTCCAGTGGCCCTAACCATAGCTCTGGTCTCACAACATGCATGCCCACAGGTGTTCCAAAATCCCACATTTATCTAATTTACAAAAGGCGAGTCTCTGAAAGCTCTTTTTGTCCCTTCTACTTCCTGCAAACACTATAAAAGTTCGGGTTAAACACAGTGCTCCTGTGCTGTTTTGCAACTTGAAGGTCAGAGGGTAACTTCATATCAGTTTATCATCATTTATTGTCTACTTGTCCATTGGAAAAAATAGTCATTAAAAGGTGCCCTTGCGAGAAATCTTGCTGTCTGGGCATTGGACGAAATGAATCTTCCACCCCTGATTTACCTCGAGTCAGCAACAACGTTCCCCAAGGTTGCCCCTAGAAAGGCTACCCCTTCCACTTCACACAGCCCTGATTGCAGTGCTCATTGTAATCTTGTGTGGTGAGATTAAACGGAATAGTATTTTTAACTTTGTAAAAAATGTAACAGTACAAACCCAGACAGACACTTAGCCTCCCTTTTTTCTTTTACTTTACACACATCTTAATAGTTGGAATAGCCACGAATACAAAATGCTGTATTTTACTTTAGTAATAGCACTTAAGGTGCTGCAGCATCCCTCCCTCGCCCCCAAATACATGTAAGCTGATTTGGCCATAAATAATTTTTAAAACTCTGCTTTGACACTGCACTGTTTCATTCTATTTTCAAGAACAACACAGCCAGAATGCACGTTGGCCACATGTGCTGTGAATTTCATAAATTTTCTTAAGTGTAAGACACATTTGAGTTTTTTTTTATTCAATAAGATTTTTTTTAAGACAAATACCAATATATGGGTTTAGTGTGATTTTTCCTTTATTTTTCAGTTGAAAGGTTACTGTTTGATTATTACAAAATGTATTGATTCATTAAACGTTTTAAGTGGTAAAATGACAGAATGAAAAACTAGTACTGAAATCTAGCAGAGTGTATTTGGCTGTTTCAAGTGTATTGTGCATGTGTAATATGTGTAGTGCATTTTGTACAGTTGAGTTTGCTAACCTTCAAATGTCGCGTATACATAAAAACAAAACAGGATGGTATCAACATTCAAATTATTTTGGTCCATTGTCTCTTCATCTATGCACCCTGTCAAACATAGACCTCTTTAAAGTCTGTTTTCAATTGTGTTCTGTGATGGTTGGGGTTTGACAGCTACATCATTGTGTATTACCTTCATGTTAGAGAGCAAAAGGCCCTGTTGTATGTTGGGAACATTATTTTAAGGGCTAAGGGGTGCCAATTGGGGTAAGATGTGTTCGGTTTATTCCCATTTACAATGCACTTGTGAGAGTAAATCCCTTTCTAGAGACTTGTCCCTCCTCCATCTCTCCTTTTACTCCACCCAAGCCTCATCTTACTACGTTGATCTCCCTAATAACCCTTTCTAGATTCTTCCCTCCTCTATCCCTCCCTCCACCCATCACAGACCTTGTTTTACTACTATCTCCTAAATAACACTTTCTAGGTGCTTCCCTTGTCCATCCATCCGTTATACCATTCAACGAAACTAACAGACACATATGTCCATCACTCAAATTAGCATACATTTCCCTATATTAACTCACCACTAATACTTTTTGGGTTCCGGAGTAGCGTACTACTCACTGAAAAGTGCTGTGACGCCTCGTCAGGAGTGGAAGTGCTATATAAATACAATTACAATATTGGGCTTATTACAGGACTGAATGATGTGCCAACATCATTACAAGTTGTATATATATCAGGGAGGTGCATATTGTGCCTCTAGCAGAGTAAATATATTCTTTATGTGATAGATGCCTTCATAGTGGGCTTGTACCTCTGATCTCTGTAATGTCATGTATGATTTGGCTAAAAAATGTACATATATCAGTGGGAAATTCCCCAAATTCTCAGAGCAAAAGAATTGAGAATTGTGTAAGAAGTGGTACTGTCTTTTAGTAAAAGTTTGGTTCGGGGCAGTTTAGTGTCAAGCCTGGGGAGGCACAAAATACAACAGAAGATGATAGTCATATCAGCATTACTTTAGAGTCAGGTCTCTAAAGGTCATTATCTTTGGTTCCAAAAGTCATGACATCCAGTTTCTTTTGCTGTTTTGCCTTGATTTTATGATTTTATGAAGATATCCTTTCCAAGGAGCTCGAGACCAGCACGTTTAAAGTCAACCATCATATTACTAAGGTAGGAATTCAAATCTGGTATTACATGCGGCTTTCAGCCGAGCCAGTTGAGGATATGGGTGGAGCCAGTGAAGGAAGTGGGTGGAGCCAGGAGAAGCGGGTGTGGCTTCCCACAAAAATGTGAGCACCTGCACTTCATATTTTACAAATTAAGCACTGCTTGACAGATAACCAAGCTACCAGGTTTTCTGATTGAATTATATCAAGAATTACTACAGTACAAATCTTCTACATCTATGGTTTGTCAAAGTGGTTAATCATCACCAAAATCCTTGCAAGTACGAGTAATATGGGAGATTTTATTTAACGAAATACACGTCTGCAGCCATTGACACAGTGCAATAATCATCCACCCTTAAAGGCCTATTGGCTTTAGCATATGCTTTTGTTTTGCAAATGAGGCCTATTACCTTTCTCTGATCTTTTCTTAATAAACAGATCAGACTTATTGTAGGTGAAATAATGTTTTCAATGAACTGATCAAGTTCATAGTTTTTATCATTGGCTGCCACCATAACCAAGTCGGATCCACTATATATAGCACATGCTTTCCCACACAGCAAACATCAGGTATACTATAATAAAACTACAAAAAAGTACAAAAATACAGATCACAACTTATAAAATCGTGCCTAAACTGACCTAACAAGTAGTATTACATTGAGAAACATCTCTCCCGACGGCTTGTTTGAGTATGTCACTGACACCAAAACCCTTCCCTACTCTGGTAATCGTGAGATTCCCTGTGACAAAATACCTGTTTGCGGCCTTTAACACTGTGAAATAACAATTAATCCGTTAATGTCCACTACCTTTACCAAAAGCTTTTCAAAATAAGTAAGTCAGGCCTCCTGCCTGTCATAACTTTTCATAATAGATAATAACTCAGTCCTGCTGTAGTGACCATCAGCTTTCCCTTAAGGCAAGGCAAAAAGTGCAATACAAGCACTCGTTTTTAGGTCTCGCCTGTCGATGCGCATGCGCATCGAGCAAGCGAGACTATGGGGGCTTATCCACTCTTTATCCACACTGCAAGGAATCGTGGCGATTCCTTGCAGTGCCCGTGACTTTTAAGCTCAATGCGCATGCGCATTGAGCTTAAAAGCGCGTGCACGTCCGTCTTGTTTTACCCGCTCCGCCCCCTCCCCTTCCCGCCGTGTCGCATTTCTCCTCCCCCCTCCCCTCTCTTCCCTCCGTCTTGTTACTCAGGAGAGCGAGTCTCCGCTTTTTCACAGTCTTCCAAGCGACTCAGGCGCAACCACATTTCCTTTACTTAATCGCATCTCAGAATAGACGGCCAAACTTGTGTTGTTTAGTAATGTCGTTCTCGTTTTACTATGTTACCGACCCGGGTTGTTTTTGACAGCTTTTGAATTTAGTCTCACCAAGCTCCCAGGTCCGCAGTTGTACATAAATCCAGGCCTGCGGAGCCTGACCTGATTAACACCTGGGCTCTATTTGTTACTTGCCCTAACGTTTACAGTGACTCCTCTGGGCATGATATTACCCATAACTTTCACCAATGCCGTCACTGCCGGCATCCCGGAAAAATTACCGGGTTGCATAGCATGACACGAGCACTCACCTGTGTAACCGCCCAGACCTCTCACATCTTGGCCCTCCAGTCACAAGCATGGTGACCATGGTATTGCTAGGCGGACGGTTCTTAGTTCCACTGTTCCATGTTTTACCCGCTCCGCCCCCTCCCCTTCCCGCCGTGTCGCATTTCTCCTCCCCCCTCCCCTCTCTTCCCTCCGTCTTGTTTGTTTATTTTACCCGCTCCGCCCCCTCCCCTTCCCGCCGTGTCGCATTTCTCCTCCCCCCTCCCCTCTCTTCCCTCCGTCTTGTTACTCAGGAGAGCGAGTCTCCGCTTTTTCACAGTCTTCCAAGCGACTCAGGCGCAATCACATTTCCTTTACTTAATCGCATCTCAGAATAGACAGCCAAACTTGTGTTGTTTAGTAATGTCGTTCTCGACTGCTTTAAGCTGACTCCAGCTGCACAGGCATTTCCGCTCCGAGCTTTTTTTACTATGTTACCGACCCGGGTTGTTTTTGACAGCCTTTGAATTTAGTCTCACCAAGCTCCCAGGTCCGCAGTTGTACATAAATCCAGGCCTGCAGAGCCTGACCTGATTAACACCTGGGCTCTATTTGTTACTTGCCCTAACGTTTACAGTGACTCCTCTGGGCATGATATTACCCATAACTTTCACCAATGCCGTCATTGCCGGCATCCCGGAAAAATTACCGGGTTGCATAGCATGACACGAGCACTCACCTGTGTAACCGCCCAGACCTCTCACATCTTGGCCCTCCAGTCACAAGCATGGTGACCATGGTATTGCTAGGCGGACGGTTCTTAGTTCCACTGTTCCATGTTTATGGTTTAATTAATCCAAAGTTTCCATTCTGGATGTCTTAATGACAGGCACCTCCCCCCCCTTCTTTCATTACAGAACCGTTGGAATTATCTTCCCACAATTTGCAAGCAAACTGTGCTGCAATTGTTACTCTTCCATGTAAGTAAGTACCAATGGGCCCGCTATTGAGTAACCCTGTCTATGCTGGCAAGGACATACCAGCAGACGTGTGACTGTTACCTCTCTCCCCACAGGAGCCTCCACAGGCCCACCATTTGGATTGACCTGCGGAGGTTACCCGTCGTTTTCATACATAGTAGGTAGTGTTCACCTTTTCACACTAGTAGCACATAATTTACAACTCCACATTTTTACACCCACTTTCAGAATTATTCCCCAGGTGCTCCTTTCAGTCCTGAAGAAGACCCAGACGCCAGGTGCTCAGACAGTATTAGTTTCATAGTGTAACAGTAGGCAATGCCATTAGAAGGATTTTTGTTTAGATAGGTATTGCAAAGGGTCACTATAGGTATAATGAATACAACTTTCAAAGACATATTGTCCAGAGCTGCCAGGTTTCCCAGGTCCAGGTCCTCACCCTCACTCACCCTCAACTCCTCACCCTCACTCCCCCTCACTCACCCTCACCCTCACCCTCACTCTCACTCACCCTCACCCACACTCACCCTCCCTCAACACCTCACCCTCACTCACCCTCAACCCCTCACCCTCACCCTCAAACCTTCACCCTCAACCCCTCACTCACCCTCACTCTCACTCACCCTCACTCAGCCTCAACTACTCTCACTCACCCTCAACCCCTCACCCTAACTCACCCTCACCCTCACTCACCCTCAACACCTCACTCACCCTCACCCTCACTCACCCTCAACACCTCACCCTCAACCTCAACCCCTCACCCTCACTCACCCTCACCCTCACTCACCCTCACCCTCACTCACCCTCACCCTCACTCACCCTCACCCTCACTCACCCTCACTCTCACTCACCCTCAACCCCTCACCCTCACTCACCCTCACTCCCCCTCAACCCCTCACCCTCACTCACCCTCACCCACCCTCACCCTCACTCACCCTCAACCCCTCACCCTCACACAGTGCAATAGATCTCAGACCATTTCAGTTAGAGCTTTAAGAAATGTTTATGGCTTTTTTTATTTGTAATTCTTTAGCATTGGCTACAGGAAACAAAAATGCTAAACATTTACAAAAAAAACCCATAAACAATTCTAAAAGCACTAACTCTAATGGTGCGAGACCTATTGCATTTCCAATGCTTGTTAGTCGAAGCTTACAACTTTTGCCTAATGAAATGCTTTACTAAAAAAAAACCAACAGTTGGGCTGGGCCTAAGTCTCTCTGCTTCTAAAATCTGTTTTCCAGTTGATAACAGGTCTTCTAAACCCGAGGGTGTCACTACCTACAACCACCAGCACAAATTAGCACTTACATCCCTGTGCAATTCATCTCCGTAAAAAGGCCCGACAGTAAGTACCGTTAAACATTACATAATTTGTACTGCTTTAGTGGTAACAAACTCGGTTAGTATATCTGTAAGCAGTCACACTAATCTTACTGTTACTTTTAAGACCCCATGCACGTTCTCTAATTAGGCCCACTTATTAAAATGTACACATAAACACAAAACCAACGAAATAGCTCCATTTTGCTGCTAAAATCTGTGTGTACTTCGCAGACAGCAAGTCGAAGTCTCATTGAGCTTCAGGCGTTCGTAAAATAAGCGCCATTTTTGATTAGGAAGGAACTTGTTATTCAGGCAAGACGAGACATCCGACTAGGTAGTGCACGTTATATAAATAGTGAATATTAATAAATACCACAACTGAATTGGATATAAAAAAGCTTCTGCTCTGCCCTTGTCGGCCATTTTAGGAACCAATCATGTTGGAACAAACGCTGTTCTCCTTCGTGAATCCATCTGCATGTTTACCAAGCAGTAGAATGCGCTCGTGGACCGTGACGTTTCGCAAGCTCAGGTGCTGCTCAACCCTATTTGTTAATTCCTCCCTGGCAATTTAATTTCAAGCTTCTATAATCTCATCCTGGTGTGTTCCTCCTTATACTGGATACACAACAGGTCCCCCGGGCAGGCACAGCATCGCTCCCAATAGATCCCCGTTGCTGAACTGCTGGCAATTTCCTATGCAGTATACGCCTGAGTAAACATATTAATTCTTCAATTCGCGACAAGCTGTACCAAGCCAAGCAGCATTTACCATACTGTATATGAAAGCATTTATTTCGTCTCAAGTCGTGCCCGTAGGACAGGCAATTAATCTAGGGTTTGTTTTGTTTATTCTGGAGTGATTTAAGAGAAATCAACATTGATACATTTGAGGCAGCATTTAATAAGATGCAAGTCTATAAAAGTATAACATTTTACTGCGAAATAGTGAAAAACTGGGACATCTTAATATGGTTGTGTTTTATGTAGTAAGGATGTATTCTGTGCAGTGGTGCTGGCCGTACAACATACTTTGACAATGTAAAAAGACCACTAATTCTTCTGGGAGCAGCAAGGCCTCTTGCATTTTTGTCTTACATTTTTGTCCCTCTTCAGGGTCGGGGAAAATGTTTATAAAGTTTCCCAACTAACCAGGCCTTACATTGATAAGAATTTGATTAAAATATTTTTCTATAAATTATAAAACGTCACGATGAGAATCATAAATAATCGCCATAGATGCACAAAAATGCCTAATAGTACCAAGTAAAGTGTTCCATTACATCACCAATAAGTGCTCCAGTATCATGGTCTGGGACTACCGACCACCCCCTCCCCATCATGCAAACAATACTTACAATCCCCGTAGTAATTTAGCCAGGCGGGAGAATTCTTTGGAAGGCAGGGGGTCTCACGACCCCCCGGCCGTATTTAATAAAAATATGAAAACAAATAAAAATTGCGTAAAATAAACATTATTTACATAATTATTAAATGCAAAATTCTGAGATTAGATTTACAGCAAGGTAGACAGGTATGAAGGGCTAACCTTAATAAATGTCTAATACAGCGTGTTCCTAACCGAATCTAACATCCTACGTATCAATTTTGTATTCTAATAATTTCTGGGCCTACGGCAAGGTCGCTAATCAGTGTCAGATCCTTTTCCCAGCTACGCCCTCACGTCTGAGTGCGCATGCGCAACAAGGGCCCGGTTACCGGGAGAGTTTGTCCCTCTCCTGGTTACCCTCGTACGCTTCGTGAACTCCATTTAACCAAAAAGGAGGACCCTTTCAATCACGCCATTTGCTGATGTCATAGTGTATGTGCGGGGTGGCTACCAGCCCGAGGAAAGCGTGACTCCCTTCCCTGCACCCTTCCAAGCAACGGATATCCTGCCCCTGAAGTTCTAGGAGAGACCAGTGGCCCCTCCCCCTGGGCAACCCCCTTCGATAAGGGTGCTGCCGCCTTAAATTGCTGCTCACCGATTATGACCTTACCGCCACAGGCCAGCATAGTTGACCGACTATCTGGTCCCCCCCAAAATCCCTACACTGAAAGGTCATACCTACCTCGCAAAACCTTCTAACCATGCCAGTATGTTCCTTACTAATAGGTCATTACCTGCCTCAGTCAAGTGGACCCCATCCCATAAGTAGAACTGATCTCCCCAGATGCACCCATGTGGGATACTCTGCAGTTGAGGTGTTCAAAACAGTTTATCGATCTTGTTGTTGACCCTCTTAACCGAGTGATTCAACACCCTAACTGATTCCCCTCCCCTCCACTGAAGTCTAGGTATCAAATGTGACCACACTATGGTGCAACCCGGTAGCAACTTCGCCAGCCAACCCGCTGCTGAGATAATCTCTTCCAACAAGACCCTTCTGCCCAGAGTCACCAAATTGTTTCCCCCCAGTTGCAGGTTAACCACTGAGGGCGGTGGGGTGTGTCTTTCAAGTAAGTCGGCAAAGAAGCCCCTAAGCAGGCTAAGGCAGAGCCCCCCTCTGCCATGAAAGGAAACATTGAAACCCCCGCTCTCCGCCCTCCGTCTACACCTTCCTGAAGGGAAAAATGGTTTAGCACGCTTCACATAAGAATGACCAACAACTCATACTACATGTGTCCTCCTCTTGTCTTCCTGCCGTTGCAGAGTTGCTGGTGGTTGCATTTGATGACCCTGTAGTAGTTTCCGCCCTGCGTCACAGGACCGAGAAACTGAAAGATAAACATACAACAAGGCAGGTGTCAGGGGGGTGTAGTTGACCCTCACAACATGTGCAGCCGCACATAACGCTTATAGGCATTGGAAGACCATCTCCCAATCTTCTTCACACTGTTGGCATGCAACCCTCTCACAGTGGCCTTGGTGGCCACCACTATCCGGAAAGAATGTGTCCCAAATTCCTTGGGGTTCAAACCCGCTTTGGCGATTGCCATTGACAACACTCTTTGGAACTGAAACCTGGACAAAGGGGTACCATCCGCATGTATTAACAATGCTCCCATCACCACGCCCGCCCGTTGTTTCATGAACGCCTCCACATGCGACACTGGGCAGCACGTGTTGTTCGGCGCCTGGTGTAGCACCAAACTATCCCCCTGGGCCTCCTGATCAGTTTTCGATTTCCGAATGGTAACCCACATTGAGTCGCCCCATATCGTAGTGTCTACCAACTGAAGGCCACCTAACCTGTTCAGTTTGTTGTTAGCCACTAGTTCACTTACCCGCAATGCCCCATAAAATGCCAGGGAAAAGGCAGCTTTAAATAGGAGTACCTCCCCCGAAGAGCTGCACGTGTCAGGCAGGGCAACAAATACCACTGCCAACCGTTCTAAACCTATTGGCCTTCTGCCATCGGCGGTGCTTGCCTGTAGGCGCCGCCACCACTTCAACGCCTTTCGTACCAAAAAGCTATTCGTAGGATCCCTGGCCCCCTTTGTCTGTGCGAAGAAAGAAACAGCTGCCTTGTGTCTGCTAGCTGTCGCAGCTGAGCACCCCTCCTTGTGCAATGTGTCCATGTACCCAGTAAATTTTTCCTTCTGATCTTATTTGGCCTCTCAATCCTGTCCCAGAAAATTACAGTAAGACCTGAACGCCCCTTCGTAAGCTGTCCTGGTCCTGGGAGCTAGGCTGGCTGCCATGAGGTTCTGTAGTTGGGGGCACCAATCTGACAAAGTGTTGTTGGGAAGTGTGCTGGTGAAGCCTCTGCAGCTGGTAGGTGTTCCCTGAATACCTGCATCTTAAAGCGAGAAAGAGCGCCAGCTGCGTTATTCAAGACCCCTTGAACATGTTTGGCCCTGAATTGCACGTTCAACTTCATGCATCTTAGCACAATCTCCATCATAAGGCGGAGTATCAACTTACACCGTGCTGCCTGTTGATTGATGCATTCCACTACAGTCATGTTATCCGACCAGAAAATCACGCATCGATTGGGCAATTAATCAGGCCAAACCCTTAAAGCAACCCATATTGGGAAGAGTTCCAGAAACCCAATGTTTGCTGTCAAACCGCTTCCTTCCCACCATTCGGGCCACTTTTGTGCCACCCACTTGTTGCCAAGTATGGCGCCAAACCCTACACTGCCAGCAGTGTCGGTCCATAGTCCTAACTCCGCCGAGGTCGTGGGGGGGGTGGGCACCCCACACTACTCTGCCATTGAAATCCTCCAGGAATGCAATCCATATACGCATGTCCTGGCGAACCTCGACTGACAGTCTTGTGCGATGATGCTTGTCTCGCAGGCCCTTCATGGCCTGTGCAATTGAGCGGGAAAATGGGCGCGCCATAGGTATGACCCTTAATGCAAAATTCAGCTGGCCCACAGTCTGTTGCAACTCCTGTAATGTGACTTTCCCCTTAACCAGACATTGTTGTAGGGCTGCCCTGAAGTTCTCAATTTTTTCCTTGGGTAACCTGAAACAACTCTCAACGGAGACCAATTCGATGCCTAAGAATTCCAGCCACGTAGATGGCCCCACTGTCTTTCCTGGTGCCAGCGGGACCCCAAAAGCACGCATGAGCACGCAAAATTCACGCAATGCCCACGCACACTCCTGTGAGCCCGCCACCCCCAGCAAAAGGATATCATCAAGGTAATGCATCACATGCTGGTGCCCTGTAGATTGCTTCAAAACCCATTCCAGGAAAGAACTGAATGTCTCAAAGTAAGCACATGATACGGAGCAGCCCATGGGCATACACATGTCCATATAATAGCTGCCTTCAAAGGAAAAACCCAGCAGGTGTTGGTCAGACAGATGTACTGGCAGTAGTCTAAACGCGGACTCAATGTCTGATTTTGCCATCAATGCCCCGGGGCCCAAAACTCTCAACATCTCTACTGCCTGATCAAATGACGCATACTTTACGCTGCAAATGCCCTCGTCAATCATGCAATGAAAAGCCCCTAGGTGCAGAGAGATCGTGTATGAGTCTGAATTCGCCCTTTTCTTTCTTCGGGACCACCCCCAGGGGTGAGCAGACAAAATCCGGTACTGGGATGTCAATGAAAGGACCCGCTACATTACCTAGGCGTAGTTCTTTCTCAATTTTTTTGGCTACCACCCCAGGATTGTGTTTCACTGACAGCTGGTTCCTACACTGCCGTGTCCCGGTATATCCCCCAGCTAGAATCCGGAACCCATGTGTGAAACCTTCTTGCAGCATCCTTGCGGAGGTATGGTCTGGGTATCTGTTCAGCCAAGGAATCATAGCCAACACGTCAATGGGGGAGTGAGCGACCTGGGGATGTCTCCCACAATTCTGGTTTCTTTCTCCCTCTGTTACCTGAAGTACTACCCTTTGAACGGCATGCAGTTTCTGGGTGGGAAGGGTGGCCGCATATGTAACACGCGTGTCTGAATTTGCACGTGCCTGCTGCCCTAGGGCATGTTCGCCTGTTGAAATTCCAGCACACGCCCTTCCCGCCTGCATTGCCTCTGGCCTTATTGGCCGCATCCCCCCCTTGTGCTGACCGAAAGGGCTGCTGGGGCTTGGGCGAATACCCTTTGTTCCAGCTAGTGCCAGCGCCTGCCGACTGCCCCCTGAAAACTGAGCATGCCAGGAGATTGAATCAACTTTGTCCCAGGCTAAAGATTTGTCAAATTCCCTAGCTTTCCTGAAAGCTATGTCATATTCTTTCCATGCATCCCCCCCATGTTTGTCACTGAACATCGTAATCCTACTCTGATAACAAGCCATCTCCGCCTGCAAGGAAGGTGAACGTTCAGCGGTAACCGCCATAAATACAGAAAAAGCCCTGACCCAGTTGATGAGCGTCTCCTCCACTCTGAATTTATACAACTGAGACCGCCATTCGCTAGGCAACATCATATCTCTCTGTGACTTGGCATACTCCCACTCCCTGTTGTCCATCAGCAATGAAAATATATTTACATATTTGTCTGCCCAAATCAATGCTTTTACACTCTGCGAGACATGTTACGCCAGGTTCTCCCCCATGGAGGGTATGGAGCCTTCGCCTAATACCGGCAAGGCAACCTCCTTACCACTTTCAGCGAGTCGCGCTGGTTCTATGGTCTTGACTTTCCCCGCATCGCTCGCTGAACCTGTTTGGGGAGAAATTGGTGCGCTTGGCATGCTACCCTCACCCCTAGGCACCATGATTTTGCGACCATTCTCTGTGCCTGGGCCGTGGGTTCAGCCGCGGAGGGTAACAGTCCCCCAATCCCCAACCATGGGAGCACTGCCGCTATCTGTGCTGCCAATTCCGGGGGTACCTGACCCACCCCCGGGGATGGACTGGCCGGAATTACTGGTGGGACCACTGTCGGCACTAAGTTTATAGGTGGCTTGTCTGGATCCGGTGCTACCGGTACATTTATCGGGATTAGCGGGGCTGGCGTGGGCGTCTCAGGTGATGTAGAAGCCTCGCTAGAGACTTGCCCCGGGGACCCGCCTACCCACCGTGACTTGGGGGGGCGACTACAACCTGTCTTGGCTCTGCCACGCTTAGGTGGAAACTCCAATTCCCCCCTGGGTCTAGGTGGCACTATTACCCGCTTGGGCTTCCCGGATGGCCCTGCTTGTGCCTCAATCCTCTCCCCTAATTCCGCCACGATCTTTCCCAATTTATCCACTTTCCCCAATCTCTTGTCTATCGCTGACATTCTGCGCATCATGGTCTGAAACATTAGCTCCATACGGGAACTTCCTGCACCCCGCTTACCTGACATTTCCTACTATTCCACAGCACCTACACTACACAACACGTTAATTATGGGCACGATGTGCCTTGTACCTGTCTCAAAGTTGGATTTTTGCAGTAATCCAGTATGATGTCATCATTAATTGTTAACAATTTATCAGCTGGTACAAATACTTGCCTCATCACCCTGCCCATTAAGATTTCATGTGGACTCAGTCCAGTTTTTCTGTCAGGTATGCTTCCTAGGGTCATCAAAACGAGTGGCAAGGCATCTGGCCACTTCAGTCCTGTTGCCAAACACATTTTTGCAATTCTGTTTTTAATTGTTCCATTACTTGCTCAACTACTCCTGAAGCCTCAGGTCTGTAAGCACAATGCAATTTTTGACGAATGTCCAGTGCTTCACATATCATTTGCATGAGTTCATTTTGGAAATGTGGGCCACGATCAGTCTCGATCGTTACTGGAAAACCGTACCTAGGTATTATCTCTAGTAGAAGTAACTTTGCAACAGTTAGCCCTTCATTTCTCCTTGTGGGGAAAGCCTCCACCCATCAAGAGAACAAACAGATGATCACTAGAACATATCTGAGTCTGTTACATGGCGGAAGTTCAATAAAGTCTAACTGCATTCGTGTGAATGGACCTCCCCCCTCTTCCTCATCAGCTTCTTCCTGCATTTTCCTCACTTCCTGCCAAGTTTCAACTACATTTGTTAGCATTAAAGGACTTGAAACATGCTCTTTTTCCCGGTCCCTATTAATGGATGCAAGATTTTTAGTGCAGTATTTTGCATATGAATCTACATATCTGTTACCTCGGGTGATGTAGTCATCCCCCTTTTTGTGGGCTGCACACTTCACAACAGCTATTTTGTCAGGCAACTGAATTGCATCAATCAACGTCCCCACAAACTCCGCATTCTGAATTGGTGATCCTGCAGAGGTCATATAACCTCTCTGAGACCACAGTTGTCCGTAATCATGGACAACTCCAAATCCATATTGACTGTCGGTCACTATGGTTACTTTGATTTCTTTTCCCAGCTCACATGCTCGAATCAAAGCAATCAATTCCGCTATCTGAGCAGAACGAATTCCTTTCAAACAAGATGCTTCCAGCACATCTGCCACTGTACAAACAGCGTAGGCTGCACTCAAAGCACCCTCATTTGTTCTCAGACATGAACCATCAACAAACATCACATAATCGGATTCAGGCATTGGCTCATCTTTGATGTCTGATCTCGATTTGGTACAATACTCAAGAACATCCAGGCATTTGTGATCATCTTCATTTCTCACCTCAGTTTCCATAGTATCAGGCAACAATGTGGAAGGATTCACATTTACACATCTAGAGATTGTCACATTTTCTGCTCCTAGAATTGTTATCTCATACAACGTCATCCTATTGTTGGTCAGATACTGTGTTTTTGTTCTAGTGAGGAGAATCTCCACAGAGTGTGGTACATAAACCCTTACAGGAAATCCCATCACTATTCCTTCACTTTGTTCTAAACTGACACTTGTAGCTGCTACTGCTTTCAGACATCCTGGCAAAGCTTTTGCAACAGGGTCTAAAACAGCTGAGAAAAATGCTATTGGCTTTCTCAGTATTCCATGTCTCTGAATCAATACTGACAAAGCACATCCTTCTCGTTCACTGCAGTACAATTCTAACTCCTTTTCGTAGTCAGGCATCCCTAAAGCTGGTGCTTCACATAAACTCGTTTTTAATTGTTCAAATGCTTCCATCTCAGTTTTAGTCAGAACTATGGGGTCTCTGATGTCTGCTCTTGTTAATCTTTGCAATGGCTTTGCAATCAGCGAGAATCCACTAATCCACTGTCTACGGTAACCCACCATTCCCAGAAACATCCTCACCTGTCATTTGGTTTTTGGTGGTTGCATTCCTTGTATCATTTTAATTCTTTCTGCAGTGACTTGTCTAATTCCTTTGGCAATCTTATGACCTAAGTATTGCACTTCTTTCTGACAAAATTTTAATTTTGACGGAGACACTTTATGTCCCTCTTCGGCCAAATGATTCAATAATGCAATGGTATCAGTTACACATGCATCTTTTGTCTTTGATGCCACAAGGAGATCATCGATATATTGAAAAACACAGACTCTCCAGGGATGTTTAGACTTTCTAATGATTACTTTAACAATTGATTAAAGATCAATGGACTTTCAGTATACCCTTGAGGAATTTGGCACCATGCCAAAATACGATCTACAAATCTTAACGCAAAAATTGGCTGGCTTTCTGGGTGCAATGGAACCATAAAGAACGCATTACACAGATCGATCACAGTGTACCATTCTGCATCATGGGGAATTTGGTATAGAATCACTGCTGGATTTGGCACAATCGGACAACATGGGACAACTATTTTATTAACCTTTCTCAAATCTTTTCACAATTCTAAATGTTCCATTTGGCTTTTTCAATCCCATTATTGGCGAATTACAAGAACTACACTCTATTTCTCTCAAAATTCTTTGCTCAATCATTTTATTTATTACTGGAGTTATTCCTTCAATTATTTCTGCTGTCATTTTGTATTGGGGAATGTTTGGGTAACTCACACCTTCTTTGATAGAGATTTTTACAGGATCTACATCTTTCATCAACCCAATATCTTCTCCTGTGAAATCCCATACCTTTTCTGTCACTACCTTTTTCAATTCATCCCGTATCTTTTCCCGATCAAACCCAGGAAACAATTTATTTTGTTCTGCCTCAATCATGAGCATGGTCATTTTATACAGACTGTCTTCATCTGGGGTTTGCAATTCTATGCCATCTGGTGAACAGTATATGGCACAGTTCTTTTACATAGAATGTCTCGTTTTAACAGATTTACGGGGCTACTATCACACACCACAAATCGATGCATGTCTTTAAAATTCCCAATTTCTACCTCAACTGGTTGAGTTAATGAAGTTTTAATCAGTCTATTAGCTACACCTACAACTTGGATTTGGTCTCCTGAGAGAGGAAGATTCTGAACTTCCACTGATCTAACAGTAGAATGGGTAGCACCAGTGTCCACTGGAAAAGTTATTTCTACATCATTCACTTTTCCGTGTACAAATGGACCAGACTGATCTACCTCAAGAGTGGCTTCAAGCACACACTCTTCTCCCTCTCTCAGGCACCGTCAGAAACTTACATCCGACTCACTCCCATTTTCCTCTTGTAACCAGTACTGGGGACTCACATTCACTCTAGGTGATCTATTTACCTGCTCGCCTCCGCTGAATCCTGTCTCTGCACTGTATCTCTGCTGGTTTACACTGTATGTAAGTGACGGTTGTGGCACCTGACTTCGCTGAATAACTATCTGCTGCTGTTGCTGTTGCTGTTGAATTACCTTATTCTGCACCTGTGGATTCAATGTTGTATTTTCGGGATTAACTCTTGGTGGATACTTACACTCTTTTTTTCAGTGCCCTAATCTGCCGCAATTATGACAAGGGAGCTTTTTCTTAAGCTCTTCTATATTCCCTACCAATTTCGTTTTGTTGAAATTTCCTTTAAATTTTCCTTGACTTTCTGCATTTTTATTCTCCAATTGTGCTACTTGGTGTTCAGCTACTTCACTTGTGCCCACATAGCCTTTTTTCTTAACTTCTTTTGCTTAGCCTCGATCTCTTCACTGCAATATTTAGCTTTTCTTAGAACCTCATCTACAGTACTCGATTGCCATCCTATCATACTATTTCTAATCATGTCTGCAATTTCTGGTCTCAATCCATACACAAATCTATATACAAAATGACATATCTTTTTCGCTCAGTTCCTCATATCCACTGTATTGCTTAAATACTAACAACAATCTTTCATAGAATGAATGTACAGATTCTTTTGGCTCTTGCGTGGTTCTCTCTATTTTAACCCAATCAGCTTCTTTTGGTGGAATTTTATTTTTCAAAAACACTATCACTTGTTTCTATTGTCTGGTTTGCAACACAGAAAGGGTGGCAGGTACTATTGCTGCACTAACCGACAGTTATTACAACCGTTTTTTGGTTTACGCTATTATTTCCACTTCTGCCCACCTCCTAAGACCAGCCACCAGAAATGGTCTTAACATATAAGCTTGTTTAACACAACAGTGGAGAGGCAAAGCGTATCAGTACTACTTTGTGGCTTCAGATGCCATACATTTGAGTCAACATAGATGACAGGAGTAATGGTTGTCCAGACGGTGACGTGATTTTCAAGTGCCTTTATTGTGTTCATAAAATCCACAGCCAAAATCCACAGCCAAAATCCACAGCCTACGCGTTTCGCCCAAACACAGGCTTCTTCAGGGCTGTAAATAATGTATGTACACATATCATAAATATAGTGTAAAAACACAGTGTAAAAAACACATTCATGGACAATAACTAGTTACAAAACAAAATACAAAATGTATATTTATTTATAAAAGATCTTATTAAAAGTGTTAAATGGCAAATGCCTGAGAGAAAAAAGAGAGATTCACAGAAAGTCTTATTAAAGTGCACGATATTTGTACATCATTGTTGCTAGAGCAGACAAGCCAATAACACAGAAAAGTTTATCATCTGGAGTGGTTTGGAACAAATGAAGCACGATCAACATCAAATTTACTATTTATGTTACATGTTTCTGTGTTCCAAATCATTTGGAGAAGGGTTTATCACTATCAATTTACACAAATTTGTGCAAAAATGAACGACAGTGGATAGTCTAAAAATCATTGGAAGAGAGAGGTCACAGGCATTCTCATCCAGCCATACGTAATCCTTAGATGCAGGTAATGAGTGCACATTGGGATATTAGGGATGATGGAAATAGTTAGCGGACAGTAAGTCATCATCCTAAAAGTTAATGTAAGGGGCTACTGATAGTGGGGTGATGCAGGTTAGAAATATACATATGAGTATTAACACTGGAAAATTCCGAAAATCTACCTTAGTATCATATCCTGGTGCTACACTGATTTCAAGACTGGCTTGGTCCAAATGTAGCTCCCATACATGGTAGTTGTATCCCACTTGTATTTATTAAAGGTATATTCTTGTGATCTGGAAAGGATATCGTGTCATTACTTTACAAAAATTCCCAAAAGAACAGTATTAGACATTGCACATACTGAGTATGTGACATGGTGCACTACACACGCTTACCCCTTGTATGCTGCCAAACTCCTTAATTCAGAGGATGGGAGAAGAACTTCAAGCTTGGCCGTGTCGCTATCACGTGCCAATTAAGGCATAGTATAGTGTCTGTAGATATGAGAAGCAAACGTAATATTAGCCCATTCCCCTCGCTTGTTTATATAGAACTACCGTTTTACTTAAAAACATTTTGTAGTTGTATCGTTCCTGTAATCCCATTGCTACGTCGTCAAGTGCACTGTTGCTATTAGTATTTCTAAAATCTGTCAAAAGGAAGTAAACTCCAGACTCACTGCTCCCTCCAATGGTCACAAAACATATAGAGAATCTGTTCAATGACCCTTCGTTATTAATTGTTAATTTTTCATATGTCACATGAGCACTCGTGAAGCAAACATTTAAGCCCTTTTTATTTGCATACCCGTTAGATTCCAAAACCCGAGGACACATGATAAAAATCTGCATTCAGTGCCCTCTTATACTCGGCAAGATGTACCCCGACGTTGCAAACAGGAGATGTGAGTTCAATAACCGTTAGTTTAATAAACTATCATGTGTCACATAGAATGCAGAGCGAATCACTAGGCTCTTTCATCTACATACCCCGTAATTTGGAACAAGAACAAACGTACAACAGAACTATGAAAATACCCTCTTAGTCTTAAAAACACTCTTGTGTCGCGCAAAGCGTTCTTGCCTCCTATGTCGGAGCCCATCCCTTTTGAAATTCGTTCCGGAAGCGTGGAAACAGGAGACTGGCCCGAGCCCTTTTATCCCCGATCTAGTTAGCAAACTCAGTTCACCTGTGTCCCGCGTGAAATTGCCGCGGTGACACAGGAAACCTGTACCGGAGCCGGCATGGGTGTATGTTTAAGCAACTAGCATAAACCCGGGATCGGCACACAAAAGAAAACGATTGGACCAAAATATGATTGCTATTTCACAGTATAGAAAATAAAAAGAAATTCGACCCATAGCATGCAAAATTGTTTAAAGCGCCGTGTGCTGGCGCGAACTCCCAGTCTCATTAGTTGGGAGTAACCTGGTTCTATCAGTAGTGCCATCTACACGTGTGATGAATATGTCGTGGAGACACAGAATACAATTGCTTAAACCGGCATTGAAGTCTATTTCATAGGTAAATTCACTAATAAATTAAGATCATGGATTTCAAAAATATTACTACTCATAATAAAATTACTACTCGGTCAAAAGATGTGGCGCTCAGCTATACAGAGTCAAAAAAAACTTGTAATGACTCAGAAGACAGCAGATGTCGCAATAGATTTCACATAATAATGAATTTGTTTACTAAGTGTCCACACGAGTTGTACATTGAAGCAAATAGTATCAAACTGCTACTCCTGCTCTGTCCGACATAGGCTATAACATCATAGGCCTGGCACCAACTCCCTGTCCCATAGGTTGGAAGTTACCAGCTTCTATCAATAGTGCTATCTCCACGTCTTGATTCTGTGGACGCGTTCGACAGAGGCTTAATAGTGGCCCTTTTGAAACGACGTAACGGTTGGTATAATCCCAACCATAAATCTACATGTAATGAAGGGAAAAAACCTCTGAATATGATGCTGATTTGTTATGGACTTATGTAGCCGATCAAGATATTATGATCTCAAGTACAAAAGCAATTATAATCCTTACTATATTGAAGTTCACATTTAAATAGAAAAATATAAATATATTACTAACGAATCGTGATCCGAACCACCACACCACTGGTCGATGTAGTACTTTCTTTTCCTGTGTGCTATTACAGCCTGTAACAGAATCTTAGATAAGTCTAGAACCTAAGCGGATGCCGGCCCAATCCTGTAATAAGAAATGAGGATAGAAGAATGATCCTAGTTCATTAAGTTACTAATGGATCCTATATTATATGTATAGCTATACATGCCAGGCTGAGTTCATGGGGTATCATGGGCTTACAACTTCTGGTGATGTAATAGGTGACCTCGCTCTTCCAATGACAATTTAAAAAGTGAGAGAACACAGAAAACAGACGAAACAGATCAGAAATTGGTATTACATGGTATTATTTTACATCTTATCATGCCAATACATGTCAGTTTAAGACGTAATGCATTTCTGGGTCGATGTTTAGACCTTTCAAAGTGGAGCGTAGCCTACAAATCCATTTAGCTTCCAGTTGGCGTAGTTGTAACTTCCTGTCACCTCCCCTTTCTAATGCTGGTAGGTGATCAATTGCGTGAAATTTGAAGTTGGATCTGTCACCTACACCATTGCACTGGTGTGATACTAATGCATAGGATAAGTCTTGATTGATACAGGCACGTTTGTGCTCTTGTATCCGTATTTTAAGTGGCCTTACCGTACTGCCCACGTAGATTTTACTGCATTTACAAATAATGACATAAACCACGAACTGGGTCAAACAGTTAAGGAAAAATCTGATCTCATAGGTTTTGTCTGAGTTATACTTGAAACTAGTCATACGACTTGCTTGTGCACACATGTTGCAGCACCTGCAAGGAAAGAAACCCATCTTGGGGCTTAACCACAACTTTTGCCTGTCTCGTGCTGGTCGAGTATAGCTTGGGCATAGGGTTTCCCTTATGGTTTTGCATCTCTTATAGACTACGTTGGGTTTGTGATGAATCAGATTACCCATGCCCGGTGCACATTGCAACAAGTGCCAATGTTTGGATAGTATCTTATATATATATCTTGATTAAGATTGGAATTAGTGGCAATAAAAGATAACTTCTCCTTCGGGGTTTTATTCTGGGTATTAGGGTCGCTCCACGATCTAATTTTTTTGCTTTCTCAACTGCTTGTTTCAGAGTCTCCTTCTTGTATCCCCTTTGTTTTAGACGTTGTACCAAGTCTGAACTGTGTTTTTCAAATTCTGTTGTCTGACTACAGTTTCTTTTGATTCTAACTAATTCTCCAAAGGGGATAGCATTTTTGGTGCTGACAGGATGTGAGCTTTCATAGTGTAAAAGACTGTTAACTGAAGTTTCTTTTCTATATAGGGTACTCTGTAGGATGTTATCTTTCACATATAGCGTGGTATCCAGAAATTCAATTTTCGTCTGGGACATGTTCATAGTAAATTTGACGTTCTAACTATCGAAATGACAACGCTATGAACGTCAAATTTACTATGAACATGTCCCAGACGAAAATGGAATTTCTGGATACCACGCTATATGTGAAAGATAACATCCTACAGAGTACCCTATATAGAAAAGAAACTTCAGTTAACAGTCTTTTACTAAGCATGGGCGTAAAATCCATTCCGCTCGCGGATTTTGCGGATTTTCGGTAAATTCGCAATCCGCGAGATTTGCGAATTTCCCGCAAAATCCGCAAATTCGCACGCAGCGGATTTTTTTTCTTGGTGATACAATTTTGTGGCGTGCGGCGTTCACTTACCGTCATTCAGCGTTTGCCGAGTTGTTTTTCTCGATATTTTGCGAGTGCTGCGCCATTTTGGATCTTGCTGCGGGATCCCGCGGGAGTTTGGCGAGCGCGATTACGTCATCGCGGCTTGCCAACTTGCACAGCGAGAGTTTGTGAACGCGAGTACGCCGTGATCACGTATCGCAGGACTTCGCAATTGCGACCTTGTAGACGCGGCGAGCAGCAACAATCTCGCACTCGCGAAAATACAAAATTTGCAATTCTGCACAAGAAATCCACCGGCAAGCAGCATAAACCTTCTGGAAATTATGATTTTTATCTGAATAACTCCTCAGGTTGACATTTGCCTGCACTTTTTTTGCGAGGAGTCCATTTTGGGGAGGGGGGGGGGTGGGAGGAAGGAAGTGCCCCACAGTCTCCAACTTCCTGTTCCTGTCCAGCAGGCTCCTCCCAGTGCTTTGTCCATCTCCTGGTCACTTTTCATTTGGATCTGGAGCTGGAAGGATTACTTTTTGTGGATGCTGCTGGATATTTGGATTTTAGGACTTTTTTACTTTCTTTGGATCACTTTTAGATTAGAAATTTCACAAGTAAGTTTGTTTGGGGCATTACAGTTGCTGCAACTACAATTTTGGAATTTTCGTTTTTTGGGCTGTTGTTGTGGCCTTTTTACCAGGAGTAGTGAGTGTTGCATGGGCCTAGTCTTTCTGTGGGGTGTCTTGAATTTAAACATCTTGGAGGGACTGGATGGTTTGGGATTGTGCTGATTTTTCTGTGATTTTTGTTTTTTTGGCCTGTTGTTGTGGCCTTTTCACCAGGGATAGTGAGTGTTGCATGGGCCTAGTCTTTCTGTGGGGTGTCTTGAATTTAAACATCATGAAGGGCCTGGATGGTTTGGGATTGTGCTGATTTTTCTATGATTTTCGATTTTTTGGGGTGTTCATGGGGACAGGCCATGTGGGTGGGGGCCATTTTGAGTGCTGGTACAGGCAGGCCATGTGCTGGGAGGCAAGTGGCCATTTTGAATGCAAGGAGTTTTCTAGGCCTGCAACCATTTTGCCTAGTTTTCAACCTTTATGCCCAGGGGTAGTGAGTGTTGCATGGGCCTAGTCTTTCTGTGGGGTGTCTTGAATTTAAACATCATGGAGGGACTGGATGGTTTGGGATTGTGCTGATTTTTCTGTGATTTTCGTTTTTTTGGCCTGTTGTTGTGGCCTTTTCACCAGGGGTAGTGAGTGTTGCATGGGCCTAGTCTTTCTGTGGGGTGTCTTGAATTTAAACATCATGGAGGGCCTGGATGGTTTGGGATTGTGCTGATTTTTCTGTGATTTTCGATTTTTTGGGGTGTTCATGGGGACAGGCCATGTGGGTGGGGGCCATTTTGAGTGCTGGTACAGGCAGGCCATGTGCTGGGAGGCAAGTGGCCATTTTGAATGCAGGGAGTGTTCTAGGCCTGCAACCATTTTGCCTAGTTTTCAACCTTCATGCCCAGGGGTAGTGAGTGTTGCATGGGCCTAGTTAAGCATGGGCGGAAAATCCGTTTCGCTCGCGAATTTTACAGATTTTCGGTAAATTCGCAATCCGCGAACTCTCGCAAATTTACCGAAAATCCGCAAATTCACACGCAGCGGATTTTTTTTTCTTGGTGATACAATTTTGCGGCGTGCGGTGTAAGTTCGCAATTGCGAACATGTAGGTGCGGCGGGCAGCAACAATCTCGCACTCGCGATATTACAAAATTTGCAATTCTGCACAAGAAATCCACTAGCAAGCAGCATAGACCTTCTGAAAATGATGATTTTTATCAGAATAACTCCTCAGGTTGACATTTGCCTGCACTTTTTTGGATTTGAGGCCTTTTGACTTTCTTTGGATCACTTTTGGATTAGAAATCAACTTTAACAAGTTAGTTTGTATGGGGCATTACAGTTGCTGTAATGCTGTTCTGCATAAAAACGAGTTTTGCAAAAGTGAAAGCATTCAGCAGGTGCAAAAGTTCAAACTAAAACCATTAGTAACCATTCCCTGTAGTGCTTCCTGACTGGGGCCCCTCCAGAGTTCAGTTGCTAGTTGCAACAATTGTATGACCCTGCTCTGACCCTGACAGCAGGCTCATAGAATAGCTACAAGTAGGCCACAAAGGTCCTGGAAAAAAAATTGCACTGCAACAGAAAGCAAATTACAGATAAGGAAGCAGGTGCCAGACTGGAATTTTAAAACAGTGACACATTAATAAATCAACCCCAAATTAATTCATGTCAGTTGAAGCAGGGCAGGTGTGCTTGCTTTTTCCCCCCATAATCTACAGTGATGATGAACCAGAGCGTGGCATTGATGTACCAGAGGGTGGCATGGGTGAAACAGAGGGTGGCAGTGGTGAAACAGAGGGTGCTGGGAACCTGTGATGATGAACCAGACGTAGAAACATCATAATCGCGACCGTTGCGAGCCAACATGTAAGTTCGCAATTGCGAACTGGCACAAAACCCTTGCGAACTGGCAGAAATCCTTGCGAACACCAAAAAAATCTGCAAATTCGCGAGAATTCGCAGATTTTTTTGCGGATTGCGAGTTCGCAAATCCGCAAACGCCAGATTCGCAAAATTCGCCCATGCTTAGGCCTAGTCTTTCTGTGGGGTGTCTTGAATTTAAACATCATGGAGGGACTGGATGGTTTGGGATTGTGCTGATTTTTCTGTGATTTTCGTTTTTTTGGCCTGTTGTTGTGGCCTTTTCACCAGGGGTAGTGAGTGTTGCATGGGCCTAGTCTTTCTGTGGGGTGTCTTGAATTTAAACATCATGGAGGGCCTGGATGGTTTGGGATTGTGCTGATTTTTCTGTGATTTTCGATTTTTTGGGGTGTTCATGGGGACAGGCCATGTGGGTGGGGGCCATTTTGAGTGCTGGTACAGGCAGGCCCTGGCCATGTGCTGGGAGACAGGGGGCCATTTTGAATGCAGGCAGTGTTTTTAGGTCTGCAACCATTTTGCCTAGCTTTCAACCTTTATGCCCAGGGGTAGTGAGTGGTGCATGGGCCTAGTCTTTCTGTGGGGTGTCTTGAATTTAAACATCATGGAGGGCTTGGGATTGTGCTGATTTTTCTGTGATTTTCGATTTTTTGGGGTGTATAACTGAACTGATGTTCCTCTGTCTTCCATTGCTTTTAGGTGCACAAGACTCAAGAGAACGACCAGTGCCAGGAAGAAGTCCTGCAGCGGTGTGTGTGTGCAGCTGCAGCATAACGTCACGCGACGTCACGTCTGGCCACAGACAACTCTGCAACTCGTGCAACTGCGGCCTGCTGTTCTGACCTGCTCTGAAGAAGATGGCCCCAAAAAAAGTTCCCCGTAGCTCCTCTAGCAAGAAAGTTGCCAGTAAGGAGCAGAAGAAGCAAGTTACCAAGGAGACTGGTGTGCCGCCCGCCACGTTTTTTGGGATTAAAAAAAAAAAGTATGCCTGCAGCAGCAGTGGGATCTGCTGGGGACCAAGCTGGGAGCAGCACCCCCGCTCCATTTGGCTCAGTGCCACCATCACCACCACGCCAACTTAAGTCCAAGCCCTTGAGTGCTGCAGAGGCAGCCAGTGTACTTCTTCAATCACCATCCACCAGTGATGTTGGCTCATCGCAAGAAAGTAGCAGCAATGTCCCTGAATCAACACAGGTTGTTGTAACTCATCTGACGAGTGTTGAACAACCACAGCCGCAACAACAACCACATGTTCAAGTACAAGCCCAAGTACATGTGGAAGGAGAGGCAGCGCAAGGAGATGCGCAAGCAGAGGTGCATGGAGGGTCACAAGTGCCCACAATAGTTGTTCCTCCCGAAGTAGGGGCACATCAGGAAATTGACAATCAAGCCGAGGTATCATTTGAGGAAGCCACTCCTCCTGATGATCATTCATTGTCTTCCACATCCCTAGCAAGGAAAAGATCAAGGGTGGTGTCTACATCTTCTTCAAGCCCACCTCCTTCTGATGATATGGATGAAGATTGGGAACCACCACGGTCATCTTAGAGTGAGGCACACCATGATCTGACAAAGGTAGTTAAGCGTAAAAGGAAGGTCGTCGAAAAACTCATAGTTATGGAGAGTGATGAGGCTCAACAAGAAGTGGCGGATACTGCTGCTGATGAAGACTGTCACGACGACGAACCAGTCATCATAAAGGTCACTGCAGCCCCAGCGGGCATGCAGCAAACAGACATTTTGACCCTAGCCCGAGAAGCTGCTGAGCGTGATGATGTTGTCGACGAGGAGGCAATGGAAGAAACACCACAATCATTGGAGTTAACTAGTACACCAACACCTACCGCTTCCATATTTCTTACTCGCCAGAAGGGACCTCCATCCACCTCGACCTCAATTAGTGGTGGTGAAAGTGCAAAACGTACTGAAGTTCGGTAATCCACATCCTCCACTTCATCTGGCATTAGCAGCAGGACCACCACCACCAGTATCGCTGCCTCCTCCGGCCCCCAAAGACATTTCAAGTCGCAGTTTGGGACTTCTTTAGTATTTGCCCAAAAAAGGAAAACGTAGCCATTTGTAGCATTTGTAAGCTTCGAGTTAGTTGTGGTAAGTTTGGTACCAACTATGGTACCGGAGGCCAGAGAGGTCATCTTAAGAGACAGCACGCTGTCCAATGGTTTGCGCACCTACAGGTGATCAAGGAAGCCCGAATTGCACGTAATGAAAACGTCGATGTTTCATCTGATGATGACGAGGAGGAAGAAGACGTGTCAAACACTTCACTTACACCCAGTACCCCTGTCAGCAGCACACCCCATGTGAGCCACACTAAGAGTGTGGGAGAGAGTGAGACACCAATGCGAAAAAGTTAATCAGCGAGCGTAACTGGGTCGAAGAAATCATCATCATCGCGTAAATGCTTGGTCCAGGGCAACATTAAAAAGATGTTGTTTACAGAAGCGCAATATGAACGCAACCACCCACTGACGCGTCTGTATAACACTAAGCCGGCTAAAATGCTAGCTCTGGACCTTCTCCCTTTTTCTTTTGTAGAAGGGGTTGGTTTTCTAGAATTAGTAAAAGTGGTAGGAGATGGCGGCACTCGTAGTGTACAATGTTCTTCAAGATAATAAAGTGAACGGATAGTGAATATTTTAGGGTGCCAGGAAATGGTCCCTTCCGGCCGGTAGGGACTAGAGCTTGAACAAAAAACCACGGAGTGCAAGGGTGGCTTGCACTGTTTCCAAGGGCACTCCGGTTGGAGAAAAGCTCCTACGTTATATGTTCATCGGTGAATATCATGTAGTTCAAACAAATGTGGTCGTAGTAATCTTTCTTGAAAGGTCATTTATTCAGTAGGTCACATATTACATCTTCATAGTGACGCCTCAATGTAACGATTTGTTAAAGTAAACGATTAACCAACATCCAACATCCAAAGATCTATGCATCATCCCTATGCATTTCGGGCTGGGCCCTTCGTCAGGGGATAGCAAGGAATCGATGGGTTAGTGTAGCAACGCGCCAGACGCTCGGCAACACGGCGTCTGGCGCGTTGCTACACTAACCCATCGATTCCTTGCTATCCCCTGACGAAGGGCCCAGCCCGAAATGCATAGGGATGATGCATAGATCTTTGGATGTTGGATGTTGGTTAATCGTTTACTTTAACAAATCGTTACATTGAGGCGTCACTATGAAGATGTAATATGTGACCTACTGAATAAATGACCTTTCAAGAAAGATTACTACGACCACATTTGTTTGAACTACATGATATTCACCGATGAACATATAACATAGGAGCTTTTCTCCAACCGGAGTGCCCTTGGAAACAGTGCAAGCCACCCTTGCACTCCGTGGTTTTTTTTTCTAGAATTAGTGGCAGCGCTCTGCCCTAAATGGAAGGTTCCTAGCCGGTTCTATTTTGCCAGAGTTGCGGTTCCAGCACTACATGAAGATGTGCTGGAGGTGATTGGGGCAGCTTTGCAGAAGAGTGCTGTTCACACTATACATCTGACAACAGACATGTGGACCAGTGGCGCAGGCGCTGATTACATGTGCATCACTGCACACTGGGTCTCTTTTTCAGGGGTTAAAGCAAAGCTAAACGCAGGTGTTGACCCAGACCAAGTTTTTAAAGCTGCTCGGAAACATGCAACACTAGCCATGTTTGGTTTGGAGAAACGTCACACAGCACAAAACATTTTGGATGAGTTTAACACAAAGGTCCTTCACTGGCTGTCCCCAAAAAAACGCCAGATTGGTTATGTTTCCACGGATAATGGCGCCAATGTAGTTAAGGCCATGGAGCTGGGTCGCTATTTCAGAGTGCCATGTTTGGCGCACTGTATAAACCTGGTTGTTAAAAAATTCTTGAGTGATAAAGACAGTCCAGCGTACGAGGTAGTGGACACCTGCCGAAAAATGTGCAACCATTTCAGCCATTCTTTTAAGGTCCTGAAGCATCTGAGGAGCCTGCTACATGAACGTCGAATGCCAGTGAAAGCACTCATCCAGGAGGTGGCAACACGTTGGAACTCAACCTTCTACATGCTTGAGCGTCTGTATGAGCAGTATACGGTACTCGATCACTATTTCTTAAAACAGGGTACAGCCCACAAGGACCTGAGGATGGATGCGCCGCAATGGGAAATAGTTAAAAGCCTGACAGGCATGCTTCGTCCTTTTGAAGTCTTCACGCGTGCAGTCAGCAAGGAGGACTGTAATTTGGGAAAAGCTATCCCATTGTTGTACATGCTGGAGCACCAACTGAAGGCGGTGTCTTCTGTGTTTCAAAAAAATGAAAAAAAACAAGACCCTTTTATTTTGGCGGAGAAATTATTAGAGCGCCTACAAGGTGATGAACGTCTTAAAATGGTCCACTCAGATTAGCATTACATTTGTGCTACTATTCTGGATCCACGCTACAAAAAGGCGCTGGCAGGCCAAGCATTCTTTCCTTTTGCTGATGAAGATGTTACAAAGTATAAACATTGGCTAGCCTTGTCAGCCAAGAGGTTTGAAAGAGAATGGCAGGTCATTGAAGGAAAAGGCAGTACATCAGCATCAGCAGGCCATCCCCAGTCAAAACAATCCACTTCTGCACCTGTGGCTGTGGCACAAGTGACCTCTCAGCCGTTAAAGACACCGGCAACCGGATCATCTGCACCAGACACAACAGTAACATTGGATGCTGAAGAGGATTGGCTAACTTGGCTTGGGTTTGGTTCTCAAAAGGTCACAGCAACAGCTAAGCAAAGTGGAGGAACCTTGGAGGAAGACCTTGAGTCGATGGTGCAGGACTATCTGAATGACTCAACAGAGGTCTATGTTAATGCTGACCCATTGGCGTATTGGCATGGGAAAAAAGAATTGTGGCCACAGCTCTCCAACCTGGCTTTAAAGTACTTGTCTTGCCCACTCGCAAGCGTGTCTTCTGAACGTGTTTTCAGTGCTGCTGGTGGCATTGTAACTCCCAAACGGAGCCGCCTCTCGCCCAAAAATGTGGAGAGGTTAACAATGATCAAGATGAATCAGCACCTCATACCACCAGATTACAAAGTACGAGAAAGCACGCCGGATGAAGACGAGGTGGACAGCAACGTAGATGAGGGAATTTCTTCTCTTTTAGGTGACACTGAGCTCACCCTGCCTGAATTCGCAGAGCATGATGACGAAGCCTTATTCTTATTCCTGGACCACACCGAGCCCTGAAAATGAGACAATGAATCAGTAACTTTCTTTTTCGTCCTTATTCACTTTTATTCCTGTGTGTCTGTCTTTCTTTGTTGTGCACAGTTAATATAATTCAAACTTTAATCACCTAATCACAAAAACAAGCCCATCAGCAGAACTGTCTTCACTTGTTTGCTTATTGATTTGAAGGTGCCGCAGTCTGCATTCCTCAGGTTCACAAGTTCAGAAGAACATGCTCCTCTATCCTCCTCCTCCAGACTCCTATTTCCCTCAAAACAGAGGGCTGGATTACGCCCAATGAAGAAAGACTCAGCACTTGTGGGGGTGTTCTACTTCTTTGCGGGTGAGTTGACGGCTCTGGGGCCATTGCTGGGAAGCTCTAATACCGGACAAAAGTGGTTTGGACCAAATCGGAGGCGGAATTTTTTTTGTGTTTTTGCGGCCTTGCTTGCCTTTGAGGTGCTCTTTGGGGGGGTTACGGGTGTTTGTGGGTGAGTTTTGGGGTCTGGGATCACTGCTGGGACAGTCTAATCTTGATTGCATTTGCTTTTCAGGAAATCCGTGGTGCAAAACGGGAGTTATGGCCTAGCTGCACAGCGCGTTTGGACCGAAGGCCGAGAAATATTGTAAGTATGAGATTTTCCTTTTTGGCTGTTTGGGGGTGTTGTGCTTTTTTGCGGGTGGGTTGGCGGGTCTTGGGGCATTCCTGGGAAGGTCTAATACCGGATAGAAGTGGTTGGGACAAAATCCATGCAGAATTTTTTTTTGCTATTTCTGACATTTTGCTCAATGTAGCGTTTTCGGGGGCCTGTTTGGGGAGCTTCCTGGTGTTTGTGGGTGGGTTTCGGGGTCTGGGAGCACTGCTGGCTATGGATACTTTACTTTGCAAGAGGTTTGAAGCAAATCCATGGTGGCAGAGGGGAGTTAGGGCCTAGCTGCAGAGCGCGCGCGGAGTGATTTGGGAAATTGGCAAGAAAATGACTAAGTCCCCATTTTTGTACTTTCGCTTTTTGGCTGTTTGGGGGTCTTCTACTAGTTTTCTCTTGGGTTGACGGCTCTGGGGCCATTGCTGGGAAGCTCTAATACCGGATAAAAGTGGTTTGGACCAAATCTGAGGCGGAATTTTTTTGTGTTTTTGCTGACTTGCTTGCCTTTGAGGTGCTCTTTGGGGGGGGTTCCGGGTGTTTGTGGGTGAGTTTGGGGGTCTGGGAGCACTGCTGGGACAGTCTAATCTTGATTGCATTTGCTTTTCAGGAAATCCGTGGTGCAAAACGGGAGTTATGGCCTAGCTGCACAGCGCGTTTGGACCGAAGGCCGAGAAATATTGTAAGTATGACATTTTCCTTTTTGGCTGTTTGGGGGTGTTGTGCTTTTTTGCGGGTGGGTTGGCGGGTCTTGGGGCATTCCTGGGAAGGTCTAATACCGGATAGAAGTGGTTGGGACAAAATCCATGCTGATTTTTTTTGTGCTATTTCTGACATTTTGCTCAATGTAGCGATTTCGGGGGCCTGTTTGGGGGCTTACTGGTGTTTGTGGGTGGGTTTCGGGGTCTGGGAGCACTGCTGGCTATGGATACTTTACTTTGCAAGAGGTTTGAAGCAAATCCATGGTGGCAGAGGGGAGTTAGGGCCTAGCTGCAGAGCGCGCGCGGAGTGATTTGGGAAATTGGCAAGAAAAAGACTAAGTCCCCATTTTTGTACTTTTGCTTTTTGGCTGTTTGGGGGTCTTCTACTAGTTTTCTCCTGGGTTGACGGCTCTGGGGCCATTCCTGGGAAGGTTGAATACCGGATAGAAGTGGTTGGGACAAAATCCATGCTGAATTTTTTTTTGCTATTTCTGACATTTTGCTCAATGTAGCGTTTTCGCGGGCCTTTTTGGGGGGCTTCCTGGTGTTTGTGGGTGGGTTCCGTGGTCTGGGAGCACTGCTGGGACAGTCTAATCTTGATTGCATTTGCTTTTCAGGAAATCCGTGGTGGAAAACGGGACTTATGGCCTAGCTGCACAGCGCGTTTGGACCGAAGGCCGAGAAATATTGTAAGTATGAGATTTTCCTTTTTGGCTGTTTGGGGGTGTTGTGCTTTTTGGCGGGTAGGTTGGCGGGTCTTGGGGCATTCCTGGGAAGGTCTAATACCGGATAGAAGTGGTTGGGACAAAATCCATAAGGAAAAGCCTTTTGGCACTTTTTGGAACTTAGGGTTCGTTAGGGTTAGCCCTAGCAGCAGGATTGCATGTGTTTCAGGGTGTTCTAGATTTTTGCAACTGAGTTCTGGGGTCTTAGAGCACTCGTGAGAATGTGTAATTTTGGTTGCAAGTCATTTGAAGAAAATCCATGGTGGGAAAGGGGGGATTTGGCATAGTTAAAGAAAGCCTTTGCCACTATTCTTAATTTAGGGCTCGTTAGGGTTAGCAGTATTTCTATTGCATGTGTTTGGGTGGGGGGGTTTTCGAGTCTTGTAGCGATGCTGGCTATGGATACTTTTGCTTGCTTGCAAGTGGTTTAATACAATCCACAGTGGGTAAGGGGGTATTTGGGCCTACTTTTACTTTCAAAGTACGTTTTGTCACCAGTTTTCTGCTAGGCCTCGTTTTTTGAGATCTGATTGGGGGTCTTCTACATTTTTGCGACTGGCTTTAGTAAGGGTCTGGGTGGGAGCACTGCTGGGAAGGTCTAATTTTGTTCTAAAACACAGTTTACAGTACACCTAGCTTGAGGGGAAAGATCCGCTACATTAATTTGCCCATACTTATTTATCCGTCAAAAGGTGACTCAGACAGAGTACGCACTTTCAAAAATATTGTACTGTCTATTAGGAAAATCAAAGTGTGACTTTTTGCACTACACAGCCTACATACCTTATATTTATTTATCAGTAGTGTTGTAATATTATATCACTTCCTGTTTTTCGTTCAATAATTACAGGCCGGGTTTCAGTCTGTGCAATGGGGAAAAAAGGATGGAGTCAGGCTTCACATTAGAGAGCCGCAATTCAGCATCCGCCAGGCAGGCAGTGGACAGGGTGTCTTCTGGTCACCAACATTGATGGACGAAGCGTCAGCTGGAATGGAGGAGTGCCGCTAATAAGAGGTATTTTTTTTTGCATGCAACTTACTTACCAAATTCAACAGGACAACTACAACAACATACAGATACAGTATCCATTGTTTTCTTCTATGACTGTGACTGCATTTCTTGGATCTCTCTCTGCTTCTAAATTGATCCCTACAGCCATTCTATAGGTTTTACTTTGGCTATTTTTTAAACCTAATTTAATGTAAGAAGTGTTTCTCTGAGTGCAGAGATAGGCAAGTGAAAACGCTGCAGCCCTGTACTGTCGCATTCTAGTACTACTTACTTTTCAGTAACAATGCATGCAGTAGTGCATGCACTTCCTTTATGTCACTTAAAAGATTTATGGTTAGCTTTGTACCCAAAGATTTCTTTATCTTCAATTATTGTTTGTCCATGCTGTGCTTTTTTTACAGGGTGTCTTCCGGTCACCAACATTGATGGACGAAGCGTCAGCTGGAATGGAGGAGTGCCGCTAATAAGAGGATTTTTTTTCTGCATGCAACTTACTTACCAAATTCAACAGGACAACTACAACAACATACAGATACAGTATCCATTGTTTTCTTCTATGACTGTGACTGCATTTCTTGGATCTCTCTCTGCTTCTAAATTGATCCCTACAGCCATTCTATAGGTTTTACTTTGGCTATTTTTTAAACCTAATTTAATGTAAGAAGTGTTTCTCTGAGTGCAGAGATAGGCAAGTGAAAACGTTGCAGCCCTGTACTGTCGCATTCTAGTACTACTTACTTTTCAGTATCAATGCATGCAGTAGTGCATGCACTTCCTTTATGTCACTTAAAAGATTTATGGTTAGCTTTTTACCCAAAGATTTCTTTATCTTCAATTATTGTTTGTCCATGCTGTGCTTTTTTTTTCTTCTCTCAACAAAACCTACCCAAAAAGAAACCCCCATTCCTATCCATTTTACAAACCCTAACCCTCTTCCCCCGGGCTGTGTGGTTTTGCTTGATGTGTGACTAAATGACATCAATAATTCCACACACTTGCTGGGGAGGATAATGTCATAGCAACAGGCTGGTGAAGGAATCCGAGGATATATTCTAGACTTACTCAGCTTCAGTACTATTTCTTGTAGTAGTAGCCAATGTCAAAAAAATCCAAGACAAGTACAAGTTATACTTTGAATACTTTACCATTTGTTAGGCTACATTGTGGCACTGTTCTAGTGTACTGTCACCTGCTATATTCTCTATCGTACCATTGTAATGCTACAGTAAGGACAAACCAGGTTTCATTTTCTTTTTTTCCATAGGCATGCAACTGCCACTGTGTCACACCATTAGTACCACCGCAATGAGGAGGAAATTTCATCCGCCCTGGATTGCCAACCTTATTCGCCATTTCCCGTGGAGCCAGCCCTGGGCCTAGCCCTACTTTCAAACACAAATTACAGGTAAGATAAGCGTTTGGTTAGAGGTAGTATAATGGAGTATTAGGAGAGACGAGAGATTGACGGTAGTACTACTAAAGTCCTAGGACTATTCAGGAAAACAAACTTACTGTTAAACCCCCACCCACCAGACTCAAAAGCAGTAAAAAACAGGTATGGTCAGATAAAGTTTCAAAAAGTATATTTTTATAGCCCTAACAAAATAATCTCCTGCAAGACCCTCCCTAACCCCAACGATTGTCCTTCAAAAGTCCGAAAAAAAAACAACTCCCAATTCCCACCCCCCAAAAGTCTCTAAAAAAGGGCCAAGGGACACTACGGCAGGGTGCTGTTGTTGACTTTAGCAAACAAAACAGGTGATGGACAGAATGTGGATCAATGTCACACATTCACCCCAGTCCAAAGATCTGGGCCCAATTCCATCGTTTTTTTGCACTCCACACCACCCTGGGTTAGACAATGGCGATATGCAAATCAGCTCTGACCCTGTGCCCCATGGGAACAGTCCAGTCCGGACTACAAAAGCCCTGTCCTTCCCAGAACGGAATCAAGCATCCGAGGACCGGACCGGTTTCGAGGTAACACCTCTCATCAGCCCGGCTAGCTTGACTCCAGTGGTGTGGAGTGCCTGGGACCCACGTCTGAGCATCCCCAGCGCACTTATGGCGGCAATTGCAAACAAAACAGGTGATGGACAGAATGTGGATCAATGTCACACATTCACCCCAGTCCAAAGATCTGGGCCCAATTCCATCTTTTTTTTGCACTCCACACCACCCTGGGTTAGACAATGGCGATATGCAAATCAGCTCTGACCCTCTGCCCCATGGGAACAGTCCAGTCCGAACTACAAAAGCCATGTCCTCCCCAGAACGGAATCGAGCATCCGAGGACCGGACCGGTTTTGAGGTAACACCTCTCATCAGCCCGGCTAGCTTGACTCCAGTGGTGTGGAGTGCCTGGGACCCACGTCTGAGCATCCCCAGCGCACTTATGGCGGCAATTGCAAACAAAACAGGTGATGGACAGAATGTGGATCAATGTCACACATTCACCCCAGTCCAAAGATCTGGGCCCAATTCCATCGTTTTTTTGCACTCCACACCCCCCTGGGTTAGACAATGGCGATATGCAAATCAGCTCTGACCCTGTGCCCCATGGGAACAGTCCAGTCCGAACTACAAAAGCCATGTCCTTCCCAGAACGGAATCAAGCATCCGAGGACCGGACCGGTTTCGAGGTAACACCTCTCATCAGCCCGGCTAGCTTGACTCCAGTGGTGTGGAGTGCCTGGGACCCACGTCTGAGCATCCCCAGCGCACTTATGGCGGCAATTGCAAACAAAACAGGTGATGGACAGAATGTGGATCAATGTCACACATTCACCCCAGTCCAAAGATCTGGGCCCAATTCCATCGTTTTTTTGCACTCCACACCACCCTGGGTTAGACAATGGCGATATGCAAATCAGCTCTGACCCTGTGCCCCATGGGAACAGTCCAGTCCGAACTACAAAAGCCATGTCCTTCCCAGAACGGAATCAAGCATCCGAGGACCGGACCGGTTTCGAGGTAACACCTCTCATCAGCCCGGCTAGCTTGACTCCAGTGGTGTGGAGTACCTGGGACCCACGTCTGAGCATCCCCAGCGCACTTATGGCGGCAATTGCAAACAAAACAGGTGATGGACAGAATGTGGATCAATGTCACACATTCACCCCAGTCCAAAGATCTGGGCCCAATTCCATCGTTTTTTTGCACTCCACACCACCCTGGGTTAGACAATGGCGATATGCAAATCAGCTCTACCCTGTGCCCCATGGGAACAGTCCAGTCCAAATTACAAAAGCCATGTCCTTCCCAGAACGGAATCAAGCATCCGAGGACCGGACCGATTTCGAGGTAACACCTCTCATCAGCCCGGCTAGCTTGACTCCAGTGGTGTGGAGTGCCTGGGACCCACGTCTGAGCATCCCCAGCGCACTTATGGCGGCAATTGCAAACAAAACAGGTGATGGACAGAATGTGGATCAATGTCACACATTCACCCCAGTCCAAAGATCTGGGCCCAATTCCATCGTTTTTTTGCACTCCACACGACCCTGGGTTAGACAATGGCGATATGCAAATCAGCTCTGACCCTGTGCCCCATGGGAACAGTCCAGTCCGAACTACAAAAGCCATGTCCTTCCCAGAACGGAATCAAGCATCCGAGGACCGGACCGGTTTCGAGGTAACACCTCTCATCAGCCCGGCTAGCTTGACTCCAGTGGTGTGGAGTGCCTGGGACCCACGTCTGAGCATCCCCAGCGCACTTATGGCGGCAATTGCAAACAAAACAGGTGATGGACAGAATGTGGATCAATGTCACACATTCACCCCAGTCCAAAGATCTGGGCCCAATTCCATCGTTTTTTTGCACTCCACACCACCCTGGGTTAGACAATGGCGATATGCAAATCAGCTCTGACCCTGTGCCCCATGGGAACAGTCCAGTCCGAACTACAACAGCCATGTCCTTCCCAGAACGGAATCAAGCATCCGAGGACCGGACCGGTTTCGAGGTAACACCTCTCATCAGCCCGGCTAGCTTGACTCCAGTGGTGTGGAGTGCCTGGGACCCACATCTGAGCATCCCCAGCGCACTTATGGCGGCAATTGCAAACAAAACAGGTGATTGACAGAATGTGGACAGAATGTGGATCAATGTCACACATTCACCCCAGTCCAAAGATCTGGGCCCAATTCCATCGGACATGGCTTTTGTAGTTCGGACTGGACTGTTCCCATGGGGCACAGGGTCAGAGCTGATTTGCATATCGCCATTGTCTAACCCAGGGTGGTGTGGAGTGCAAAAAAACGATGGATTTGGGCCCAGATCTTTGGACTGGGGTGAATGTGTGACATTGATCCACATTCGGTCCATCACCTGTTTTGTTTGCAATTGCCGCCATAAGTGCGCTGGGGATGCCCAGACGTGGGTCCCAGGCACTCCACACCACTGGAGTCAAGCTAGCCGGGCTGATGAGAGGTGTTACCTCGAAACCGGTCCGGTCCTCGGATGCTTGATTCCGTTCTGGGAATGACATGGCTTTTGTAGTTCGGACGGGACTGTTCCCATGGGGCACAGGGTCAGAGCTGATTTGCATATCGCCATTGTCTAACCCAGGGTGGTGTGGAGTGCAAAAAAACGATGGATTTGGGCCCAGATCTTTGGACTGGGGTGAATGTGTGACATTGATCCACTTTCGGTCCATCACCTGTTTTGTTTGCAATTGCCGCCATAAGTGCGCTGGGGATGCCCAGACGTGGGTCCCAGGCACTCCACACCACTGGAGTCAAGCTAGCCGGGCTGATGAGAGGTGTTACCTCGAAACCGGTCCGGTCCTCGGATGCTTGATTCCGTTCTGGGAAGGACATGGCTTTTGTAGTTCGGACTGGACTGTTCCCATGGGGCACAGGGTCAGAGCTGATTTGCATATCGCCATTGTCTAACCCAGGGTGGTGTGGAGTGCAAAAAAACGATGGATTTGGGCCCAGATCTTTGGACTGGGGTGAATGTGTGACATTGATCCACATTCGGTCCATCACCTGTTTTGTTTGCAATTGCCCCCATAAGTGCGCTGGGGATGCCCAGACGTGGGTCCCAGGCACTCCACACCACTGGAGTCAAGCTAGCCGGGCTGATGAGAGGTGTTACCTCGAAACCGGTCCGGTCCTCGGATGCTTGATTCCGTTCAGGGAAGGACATGGCTTTTGTAGTTCGGACTGGACTGTTCCCATGGGGCACAGGGTCAGAGCTAATTTGCATATCGCCATTGTCTAACCCAGGGTGGTGTGGAGTGCAAAAAAACGATGGATTTGGGCCCAGATCTTTGGACTGGGGTGAATGTGTGACATTGATCCACATTCGGTCCATCACCTGTTTTGTTTGCAATTGCCGCCATAAGTGCGCTGGGGATGCCCAGACGTGGGTCCCAGGCACTCCACACCACTGGAGTCAAGCTAGCCGGGCTGATGAGAGGTGTTACCTCGAAACCGGTCCGGTCCTCGGATGCTTGATTCCGTTCTGGGAAGGACATGGCTTTTGTAGTTCGGACTGGACTGTTCCCATGGGGCACAGGGTCAGATCTGATTTGCATATCGCCATTGTCTAACCCAGGGTGGTGTGGAGTGCAAAAAAACGATGGATTTGGGCCCAGATCTTTGGACTGGGGTGAATGTGTGACATTGATCCACATTCGGTCCATCACCTGTTTTGTTTGCAATTGCGGCCATAAGTGCGCTGGGGATGCCCAGACGTGGGTCCCAGGCACTCCACACCACTTGAGTCAAGCTAGCCGGGCTGATGAGAGGTGTTACCTCGAAACCGGTCCGGTCCTCGGATGCTTGATTCCGTTCTGAGAAGGACATGGCTTTTGTAGTTCGGACTGGACTGTTCCCATGGGGCACAGGGTCAGAGCTGATTTGCATATCGCCATTGTCTAACCCAGGGTGGTGTGGAGTGCAAAAAAACGATGGATTTGGGCCCAGATCTTTGGACTGGGGTGAATGTGTGACATTGATCCACATTCGGTCCATCACCTGTTTTGTTTGCAATTGCCGCCATAAGTGCGCTGGGGATGCCCAGACGTGGGTCCCAGGCACTCCACACCACTGGAGTCAAGCTAGCCGGGCTGATGAGAGGTGTTACCTCGAAACCGGTCCGGTCCTCGGATGCTTGATTCCGTTCTGGGAAGGACATGGCTTTTGTAGTTCGGACTGGACTGTTCCCATGGGGCACAGGGTCAGAGCTGATTTGCATATCGCCATTGTCTAACCCAGGGTGGTGTGGAGTGCAAAAAAACGATGGATTTGGGCCCAGATCTTTGGACTGGGGTGAATGTGTGACATTGATCCACATTCGGTCCATCACCTGTTTTGTTTGCAATTGCCGCCATAAGTGCGCTGGGGATGCCCAGACGTGGGTCCCAGGCACTCCACACCACTGGAGTCAAGCTAGCCGGGCTGATGAGAGGTGTTACCTCGAAACCGGTCCGGTCCTCGGATGCTTGATTCCGTTCTGGGAAGGACATGGCTTTTGTAGTTCGGACTGGACTGTTCCCATGGGGCACAGGGTCAGAGCTGATTTGCATATCGCCATTGTCTAACCCAGGGTGGTGTGGAGTGCAAAAAAACGATGGATTTGGGCCCAGATCTTTGGACTGGGGTGAATGTGTGACATTGATCCACATTCGGTCCATCACCTGTTTTGTTTGCAATTGTCGCCATAAGTGCGCTGGGGAGCCCAGACGTGGGTCCCAGGCACTCCACACCACTGGAGTCAAGCTAGCCGGGCTGATGAGAGGTGTTACCTCGAAACCGGTCCGGTCCTCGGATGCTTGATTCCGTTCTGGGAAGGACATGGCTTTTGTAGTTCGGACTGGACTGTTACCATGGGGCACAGGGTCAGAGCTGATTTGCATATCGCCATTGTCTAACCCAGGGTGGTGTGGAGTGCAAAAAAACGAAGGATTTGGGCCCAGATCTTTGGACTGGGGTGAATGTGTGACATTGATCCACATTCGGTCCATCACCTGTTTTGTTTGCAATTGCCGCCATAAGTGCGCTGGGGATGCCCAGACGTGGGTCCCAGGCACTCCACACCACTGGAGTCAAGCTAGCCGGGCTGATGAGAGGTGTTACCTCGAAACCGGTCCGGTCCTCGGATGCTTGATTCTGTTCTGGGAAGGACATGGCTTTTGTAGTTCGGACTGGACTGTTCCCATGGGGCACAGGGTCAGAGCTGATTTGCATATTGCCATTGTCTAACCCAGGGTGGTGTGGAGTGCAAAAAACGATGGATTTGGGCCCAGATCTTTGGACTGGGGTGAATGTGTGACATTGATCCACATTCGGTCCATCACCTGTTTTGTTTGCAGTTGTTGACTTTAGCGGCCATGGCATCATGCTCCTTGCGGAGGGTGGCATGGTCGGAGCGGAGGCCCTCCAACAAGGTCTTGTAAGTTAGGACCTCCTGCTCCAGTTGGGACATTCTGAGGGATAGGCGGTGCTGGCGTGCCTTGAAGCGCCTGTGGGGGGCAGCTGCTGTCTTTGCTGCTCGGCAGTGGCGGTTGGCTTCGGTAGCCGACTCCGTACCGCTGGAGCACTGCGCTGGCTGGCAGCCCATGGGGGCATGGAGGAGGATGCCGCTGTCCCAGTGGATGTTGTTGTTGTACTGGTAGACTGCGTGTCCTCCTCTTCCAGGGCCACCAGCCGCCGATATTCGACGACAGTGGCATCCAGCCTCCGTTGCCGGGCCATTCGAGCCAGCTCCTTCCTAGATGGTCTCTTTGATTTGGAAGGAGCAACTATATGAAGAAAGAAAGACATAGTCTGTAACCAATGCTCCTTAAGATTAACACAAAATGATTGCGCAGAAAGTTGTGTCACAGTGCAAGTAGCAAATTGAAAGCACAGTACATAACTATTGAGGACAGTATCTATCTAACCTCCCACTTCTTCATCCTTGCTCTAACATTAGTGGGAGTTTAAGGAACAAATTCTACGAGCACTATGGACTTCCATTACAGTCGACTATGACAGTACACCAGTTTTATTGTTCTTCTTCTCTCTTGTTTAGGAAAATTGGTACGTTATCTTATGCAAGCCGGCATAATGCCAGCGCAGTGAACTTGCACCCGAGAAAAACAGACGCACACCATGATGAGTGAGACAGACTTGCGTTCCAGTACCGGTCCAGTACATGCAGGTGGTGAAGCTCTTACTTTTCTATTACGGGTGGCACTGAGAATACTCTGTTAAAAGGGCTACTGCTTAATTAATTTAGCTTTCACCCTACAGTGCAAATGAGTACTAGAAAAGGAAAATGAAGAAGCTAAATAATCTTATTATCTATCACTTCACATGGGATGTATTTGATGACATATGGGATGACTTTAGGTGCTTTGCTTATTATTGAGGGAACAGTGATACACCCACACATGAATGACGTACTACTACTAAACTAAAGTTATTAAGAGAGGTAGGGAGTGTCCACCGTAATAACGGGATATATGCTGTGCTTGCATTTGCAATACAAACTACTGCTACTATTCATGGTAGTAGTTGGACAAAATTACAACTTCTTTTCCTTGCATTTCCTAGACTGGAACGGACGTGCGGGTGCGGTGTTACATGCTCTTCAAAGTAACACTTAGTTCATCCAGTGACCGTCTACTCTCTCTAGATACACATATGCTATCTAAGAGTCAGATAGTACCATGATCCAGGCATCCATCCATTCAAAGTATATGCACACATACAGTTTCTGTTTCACCCACCCAGGCTGTTCTCCTTCTACCCGTCCTTGCTTCATCATTCACCCAGCCATGCACCATACCATATTCTTTCCTTCCCAGCCACCTCGGGGACCAAGCAAACACATATCATTCTTCTTTGCCAGTCATCATTAAATTTCTCGTCCTTCCGCACTCACTTACACCCTTCTTTCGCTTTTCGTTCATCCCATCCATCAAGTTCATCTCAGATCTGATTGGGATTCTTCTCGCCAAAAACTTCACAGCTAAGTACATTTAGAGGAGGCTAATACCTGGTTGATTTATAATACACCCGTGCAGAAAGCACACTCTGCAGTCTTCAATCTCAATAAGTAAGGAATATATAGCTTACCGCTGCCCGCCACCACCGTGTGAACCCTCACAGGCATGTCCGGCACTTCCACCGCCTCCTCCCCAGAGCTGTTCCCCTCGTCCAATGCCACCACCTCCGCGCTGGCCCCGCCTCCAGATGTTCCACCTACAAAGTACATTTAATAATGTTAGAATACACCACTCACTACTATATAATATTTGGTCTAGGAGGAAGAAAGAAATGTTAAAAAAACAGAATACAATGTAATAATTTGTGACTGTCTACTCTAAAGTAAAAATGTCCCTTTTTCCAGGGAAGGCTGTTGTCTTGCTGCACTTTTTGGCACAACTGATGAATGCTTGCTTTTTATTTTTAACACGCACCACTTTTTCTCCTAACAGACAGAAGCTTGACTTCTAAGAACACGAGCACGATCAAGTTCAAACCAGGTGAGAGCTCGGCTCGACCACAAGAAATGTGTCCAATTAATCGTCAGCACTAAGCACTTTTCCATTTTCAGTTAAACGTTTACTTTTATGACAAACTTGATTTTAATAAATGTGTTTACTTTTAATAAAGCTTTTAAACTTAAATAGACTCTGTGGTTTTTGGTCCTCCAGACTAGAGTGGATGAGCTAAAGGTTTTGGAATTTTTGCAAGCATGAGTCCGTGCCTCTGACATCATTGGGGATGAATCATCGGTGACTTTGGGAGCTAAATGACTCTGCCACACTATCTAGTCAGTAAGGAGATTGGGGGTTCAACTACAAATTCTGTTATCACTGAGGTATGTGGAAAGTCTAACAGCACCTATTATAATTGATAAGCTAAGCAATGCATTATTTAGTGTCCATAGTTCTGTTTGTGCAGATTTGTCCCTGCAACAGTAGTAGAAAGGATTGTCCTACTATCCAAACCAAAAGTAAAGTAGTATCTTATTCTTTCTTGGTGGTCATTCACCTTTTTATTGTTGGCAATTGTCAAAGCATAAACATTTAGAAGACTTGAAAAGACATTATGGACAATCCCAGAGGACTGCACTCAGTGCATAGAGCTATTGCTGACTAGAATGGGAGTCGAATGGAATTGCCAAATGTGCAATCTTAGTTAGCTACACAGACAGACTAATAAGAATAATCTAGTAATACCACAGGGAGTCATAGTCGAGGCAGGATAAGAATTTAGATCCAATCTACAAGAAGATCAAAGACGATTTAGAAAAAATCGAATGAGGAACGCTAGGAAAAAATAAGTACTCTATAATAAAATTAAAACTTACTGGGGCCAGCAAAGGAGCCCTCGCCTGCCCGATCCTGGCCTGCATCCTGAACAGCACCCTCCTCCTCCTCCTGTGTCCTCTTGACCCTGGGGGGAGCTGATGTACAACATGAAAGAAAGAAAGACCAGAAAACATGGATGATATTTGTCAACCAAATCAAACATTTCAAAAGAACAATAACAAAATATTTTGGCGAAATAGCAAATAGACAACTATTCCACGGGATATATTATTGACCGATCTCATGTGGTCTACTACGTTATTAGTATTGCTTGATTTACGGACCGTCGAATTGGAAAATTCTTATGTAACTCACTAAACAAAGTACTAAAAAGGTTTGCCTAGGATTGGCAGGCAGCAGTCCGCAGCACGCGAAGTGACAGACAAAGTCCATTGTGATTGCAGATCAGTGACAACACTAAAGTTTCCTACTACATTAACCAGTCATTAAAATACTCAAACTATCAATCCACCACCACTATTTCTTCTTATCGCCATGTGAACAAAGGAAGGACTGGACTTGAGTCTGTAGGGGCTGATTTAGAAGCCCCATGCGGCTCTTTTGCTCCATTGTTGCGTGACTTTTGTGACGCAGCGGCAGAACAAAAGAGGCGCCATGGTGCGGCGTATATTAACAACGTGACGCATATTGAAGATGCATCACGTTGTAAAGCCCTGCGCCATCAGGGGGCGTTCCGGCGCAAGGGAGGGCGTTCCTGCGCAGGAACGCATCCTAAAAGTGGCTGAGGGAAATCTACAAGATTTCAATCACTCACTTTAACGACAATGATGCGTGACTCAAACCCTGCGCCTGCTTGAAGCAGACATACGGCTTGACGCAGCATTGGGGAGATAGGGCACCCCAGAGCATTGATGGAGCTGCGCCATCGTTGCGACGCAACTCCAGCAATGCGCCGCCTTTACGGCACAGATGCGTAACGCTTTGGTGACGTTTTGGGCCCATGGTGCGCCGCATTGTAAATACGGCGCACCATGGGTGATGGTGGCGTGGCGCACAATTACTGGCGCATCCCTGCTACTTTGCAGCAATGCGCCGGTAATTAAAAATCTGAACCTTAGTGTCTAGCATTACGCAGTTCTTTAAACTACACTCATACATAATTTCACAGGCCAATGAAATGAACACAAAATCGAAAACAAATAAGCATAGTAGCAACACTACTGAGAAGGAGAGCAGTGCACCTGAAATGCACAGAAGATTTTGAAATATAATTTACCTACAATGTAATGAGCAGCATTATTGCTCTTGGTAAAAAATAAAAATTTGCAATATAATAACACACAGAGCAGGAGAAAACAGAGTAGTAAAGAAATAGCTACTACTACTCACCAAGACCGGGGATCTCAAGGCCAAGCAGGTCGAGCAGATCGCGTTCACGGTCCAGGACATCCGTCCAGCGGTGGGTGGCTTGGTTGTAGGTGCACCGGACCCGAGAGTGGTGGTACATGGCCCGGCACACCTTCTCCCACCGCTTCCGGCGCTCCCGGATCCCATACCCGCTACCGACCATGCCGCCTGCCATGATGGTCCTGGGGAGGCGGCGCTGAACATAAAAAATGAGTGCGGCCACCTCCTCCGGGCTGAAGATCTCCCGGGGTACGACCTGCTACCCCCTAAAACGGCCGCACGGGAGCCGGGCACGGGGTGCGGGACCCTTCCCCTTCTCGGGATGCTTCCCGGCTCCCTTCACCATGGTCTGGGCAGAAATGAAAGTTAAATAATAAAGAAAATAGAATAGGGAAGAGAAGAAAAGTAAAGAGTTGAAAAAAGTAGATTAAAATGAACCAAAAGTAGCAGAAAACACAAAAATATAGAGCTAGAAAAATAGAGGGATAGATAATAAGTAAAATAGATAAAAAAAAACTTCAAACAAGCAAAGGATGGCAGAGATACAGAGAGGATACAAACAGCATGCCCAGAACCATAGCAATGAATGAGAAACAAGATGGCCGCGCCCGTTCACGACCGCGTGGGTAAGTTCGCGCGAGATTTTCCACGCGATCACACGCAAAATTGTACTAGCGAGCCGCACACTTTGCGAGATTACACATCGCGCCCGGAAACGGAAATATGTCACGCAAACAAGATGGCCGCGCACATGTACGACCGCGAGGGTAACTTGGCCTCGTTGCGCTACCAGCGGCTCGCTAAAACGCACAAAACCACGCGAACTAACACGCCGCAAAAAAACAAATCGCATATTCGCACGAATTTGCGGCTTCCGAATTCGATCTTGCGCAAGTTTGCGCCCCGCGAATCCCGCGAAATTGCAGAAAAACGAGTTTTGCAAAACTGAAAGCACTCAGCAGGTGCAAAAGTTCAAACTCATCATTAGTAACCATTCCCTGTAGTGCTTCCTGACTGGGGCCCCTCCAGAGTTCAGTTGCTAGTTGCAACAATTGTATGACCCTGCTCTGACCCTCACAGCAGGCTCATAGAATAGCAACAAGTAGGCCACAAAGGTCCTGGAAAAAAAAATAGCACTGCAACAGAAAGCAAATTACAGATAAGGGAGCAGGTGCCAGACTGCAATTTTAAAACAGTGACACATTAATAAACCAACCCCAAATTAATTCATGTCAGTTGAAGCAGGGTAGGTGTGCTTGCTTTTCCCCCCCGTAATCTACAGTGATGATGAACCAGAGGGTGGCATTGATGTACCAGAGGGCGGCATGGGTGAAACAGAGGGTGGCAGTGGTGAAACAGAGGGTGCTGGGAACCTGTGATGATGAACCAGACGTAGAAACAACATAGTCGCGACCGTTGCGAGCCGACAAGTAAGTTCGCAATTGCGAACTGGTACCAAACCCTCGGGAACTGGCAAAAACCCTTGCAAACACAAAAAAAAAAAATCCGCAAATTCGCGAGAATTCGTGGATTTTGCGGATCGCGAGTTCGCAAATTCGCAAAATTCGCGAACGCTAGATTCGCAAAATTCGCCCATGCTTATCTTTTACACTATGAAAGCTCACATCCTGTCAGCACCAAAAATGCTATCCCCTTTGGAGAATTAGTTAGAATCAAAAGAAACTGTAGTGAGACAACAGAATTTGAAAAACACAGTTCAGACTTGGTACAACGTCTAAAACAATGGGGATACAAGAAGGAGACTCTGAAACAAGCAGTTGAGAAAGCAAAAAAATTAGATCGTGGAGCGACCCTAATACCCAGAATAAAGACCCCAAAGGAGAAGTTATCTTTTATTACCACTAATTCCAATCTTAATCAAGATATATATAAGATACTATCCAAACATTGGCACTTGTTGCAATGTGCACCGGGCATGGGTAATCTGATTCATCACAAACCCAACGTAGTCTATAAGAGATGCAAAACCATAAGGGAAACCCTATGCCCAAGCTATACTCGACCAGCACGATACAGGCAAAAGTTGTGGTTAAGCCCCAAGATGGGTTTCTTTCCTTGCGGGTGCTGCAACATGTGTGCACAAGCAAGTCGTATGACTAGTTTCAAGTATAACTCAGACAAAACCTATGAGATCAGATTTTTCCTTAACTGTTTGACCCAGTTCGTGGTTTATGTCATTATTTGTAAATGCAATAAAATCTATGTGGGCAGTACGGTAAGGCCACTTAAAATACGGATACAAGAGCACAAACGTGCCTGTATCAATCAAGACTTATCCTATGCATTGGTATCACACCAGTGCAATGGTGTAGGTGACAGATCCAACTTCAAATTTCACCCAATTGATCACCTACCAGCATTAGAAAGGGGAGGTGACAGGAAGTTACAACTACGCCAACTGGAAGCTAAATGGATTTGTAGGCTACGCTCCACTTTGAAAGGTCTAAACATCGACCCAAAAATGCATTACTTCTTAAACTGACATGTATAGGCATGATAAGATGTAAAATAATACCATGTAATACCAATTTCTGATCTGTTCCGTCTGTTTTCTGTGTTCTCTCACTTTTTAAATTGTCATTGGAAGAGCGAGGTCACCTATTACATCACCAGAAGTTGTAAGCCCATGATACCCCATGAACTCAGCCTGGCATGTATAGCTATACAAGAAATATAGGATCCATTAGTAACTTAATGAACTAGGATCATTCTTCTATCCTCATTTCTTATTACAGGTTTGGGCCGGCATCCGCTTAGGTTCTAGACTTATCTAAGATTCTGTTACAGGCTGTAATAGCACACAGGAAAAGAAAGTACTACATCGACCAATGATGTGGCGGTTCGGATCACGATTTGTTAGTAATATATTAATATTTTTCTATTTAAATGTGAACTTCAATATAGTAAGGATTATAATTGCTTCTGTACTTGAGATCATAATATCTTGATCGGCTACATAAGTCCATAACAAATCAGCATCATATTCAGGGGTTTTTTCCCCTTCATTACATGTAGATTTATGGTTGGGATTATACCAACCGTTACGTCGTTTCAAAAGGGGCACTATTAAGCCTCTGTCGAACGCGTCCATAGAATCAAGACGTGGAGATAGCACTATTGATAGAAGCTGGTAACTTCCAACCTATGGGACAGGGAGTTCGTGCCAGGCCTATGATGTTATAGCCTATGTCGGACAGAGCAGGAGTAGCAGTTTGATACTATTTGCTTCAATGTACAACTCGTGTGGACACTTAGTAAACAAATTCATTATTATGTGAAATCTATTGCAACATCTGCCGTCTTCTGAGTCATTACAAGTTTTTTTTGACTCTGTATAGCTGAGCGCCACATCTTTTGACCGAATAGTAATTCTATTATCAGTAGTAATATTTTTGAAATCCATGATCTTAATTTATTAGTGAATTTACTTATGAAATAGACTTCAATGCCGGTTTAAGCAATTGTATTCTGTGGCTCCACGACATATTCATCACACATGGAGATGGCACAACCGATAGAACCAGGTTACTCCCAACTAATGAGACAGGGAGTTCGCGCCAGCACACGGCGCTTTAAACAATTTTGCATGCGATGGGTCGAATTTCTTTTAATTTTTATTTTTATTTTCTATACTGTGAAATAGCAATCATATTTTGGTCCAATCGTTTTCTTTTGTGTGCCGACCCCGGGTTTATGCTAGTTGCTTAAACATACACCCATGCCGGCTCCGGTACAGGTTTCCTGTGTCACCGCAGCAATTTCACGCGGGACACAGGTGAACTGAGTTTGCTAACTAGATCGGGGATAAAAGGGCTCGGGCCAGTCTCCTGTTTCCACGCTTCCGGAACGAATTTCAAAAGGGACGGGCTCCGACATAGGAGGTAAGAACGCTTTGCGCGACACAAGAGTGTTTTTAAGACTAAGAGGGTATTTTCATAGTTCTGTTGTACGTTTGTTCTTGTTCCAAATTACGGGGTATGTAGATGAAAGAGCCTGGTGATTCGCTCTGCATTCTATGTGACACATGATAGTTTATTAAACTAACAGTTTTTGAACTGACATCTCCTGTTTGCAACGTCGGGGTACATCTTGCCGAGTATAAGAGGGCACTGAATGCAGATTTTTATCATGTGTCCTCGGGTTTTGGAATCTAACGGGTATGCAAATAAAAAGGGCTTAAATGTTTGCTTCACGAGTGCTCATGTGACATATGAAAAATTAACAATTAATAACGAAGGGTCATTGAACTGATACTTGATATCTTTTGTGACCATTGGAGGGAGCAGTGAGTCTGGAGTATACTTCCTTTTGACAGATTTTAGAAATACTAATAGCAACAGTGCACTTGACGACGTAGCAATGGGATTACAGGAACGATACAACTACAAAATGTTTTTAAGTAAAACGGTAGTTCTATATAAACAAGAGAGGGGAATGGGCTAATATTACGTTTGCTTCTCATATCTACAGACACTATACTATGCCTTAATTGGCACGTGATAGCGACACGGCCAAGCGTGAAGTTCTTCTCCCATCCTCTGAATTAAGGAGTTTGGCAGCATACAAGGGGTAAGCGTGTGTAGTTCACCATGTCACATACTCAGTATGTGCAATGTCTAATACTCTTATTTTGAGAATTTTTGTAAAGTAATGACACAATATCCTTTCCAGATCACAAGAATATACCTTTAATAAATACAAGTGGGATACAACTACCATGTATGGGAGCTACATTTGGACCAAGCCAGTCTTGAAACCAGTGTAGCACCAGGATATGATACTAAGGTAGATTTTCGGAATTTTCCAGTGTTAATACTCATATGTATATTTCTAACCTGCATCACCCCACTATCAGTAGCCCCTTACATTAACTTTTAGGATGATGACTTACTGTCCGCTAACTATTTCCATCATCCCTAATATCCCAATGTGCACTCATTACCTGCATCTAAGGATTACGTATGGCTGGATGAGAATGCCTGTGACCTCTCTCTTCCAACAATTTTTAGACTATCCACTGTCGTTCGTTTTTGCACAAATTTGTGTAAATTGATAGTGATAAACCCTTCTCCAAATGATTTGGAACACAGAAACATGTAACATAAATAGTAAATTCGATGTTGATCGTGCTTCATTTGTTCCATACCACTCCAGATGATAAACTTTTCTGTGTTATTGGCTTGTCTGCTCTAGCAACAATGATGTACAAATATTGTGCACTTTAATAAGACTTTCTGTGAATCTCTCTTTTTTCTCTCAGGCATTTGCCATTTGACACTTTTAATAAGATCTTTTATAAATAAATATACATTTTGCATTTTGTTTTGTAACTAGTTATTGTCCATGAATGTGTTTTTTACACTGTGTTTTTACACTATATTTATGATATGTGTACATACATTATTTACAGCCCTGAAGAAGCCCGTGTTTGGGCGAAACGCGTAGGCTATGGATTTTGGCTGTGGATTTTATGAACACAATAAAGGCACTTGAAAATCACGTCACCGTCTGGACAACCATTACTCCTGTCATCTATGTTGACTCAAATGTATGGCATCCGAAGCCACAAAGTAGTACTGATACGCTTTGCCTCTCCACTGTTGTGTTAAACATGTTTGTATTGTCTCATCACTACAGGTGACGGAGCACCTGTCACTTTATCTCGAGGATACTCTTCCCTTGGCCAATTCACTGATATTTTGCATTCAGTCCACAAGTCGGCTGGCACTACTATGTTAAATAATCCATCTAAATCAACCCATAGCACTTTTGAAACTTTTACAAATCGATCTACTTGTCGGTACCATTCTACTGGTTTTTATCTCAATCTGGGGAAATCATTTTTAAATGACAATATGTCCTGTCTACTCCATGGAACATGTACATATCCTCCTCCTGGTATTTCCCACATTGGAAATTCACTTACGATTGCTTCTTTTTCTCTGACTGGGGAACGCTAATGTAGATTTATCACTAGCCTCTTCTTTCTTCTTTGCCCACATTACTCTCCATTTTTTCACATCTCCCCATTTTCGTAACAACAAAATTAATTCTTTTATTTGAGTTATTCTTCCTGCTGTATTCATATTTTCAATGTCTTTTTCTGAAAAGTCTGCTCTATACGTCTTCTGTAATGATTTGAATTTCGTGAAATCTACATCTAATTCACTGACACATCCTTCCAGCTGATCTTGTAGCGCCAAGAAACCGCTGGTGTATGTGCGCTTTAAAAATAATTTTAAATTCAAATTCAAATTCATGTACAGATTTTGTTTTCCAAGTAATACTTTTACACATAAACATCAGCTCATCGTCCTGATAGGCTTTTAATCTATCTGTTCCAATTGTTCCAATAATTAATTCTTCCATTTCAACTTTTAATCTGGCAACCTCTAATACTTTGGGTTCATTCTCTTTTAATTTCAAAGTTTTAAGCCAATCACTTAATTCTTGTTCCGATGGACCTATCGGGGTTTGTGTCAAATCTATTTTTTCAGTACTCCTTTCAGGTGTGGCAGAATCAGATTCTGCTCCAGTTGCAAATTTATAAGGTGAACTCTGATTGAAAGTCAAGTCACGCGGTTTTACATTATTTGCTCGTCTGATTTCTGATAAATCTGGATAAATATTTTCTTTAACTTTTTGCAAACTTTGCTGTAAAGGAATCGTTAAACTTGGCTCTTTTATTTTTTTGATTCTCAAACACTGGAATTCCAGGTCCTATTGTTACTGGGACTGTTACTGCTTCTAGATTTTTTGTAAGCTATTGTATCCTTTCTGTTAATTCATTTGCAGATCGTATATACTCAGTATTACCAGTTTGTTCCTCACCTCGTTTTTCTGCTCTACTCGCACTACCTCTTTCTTCATTCTGTTTGGGAGTACCAGTAAGTCTTGTTTCTGTCATTGAGGTATTTGGGTTGTATCTCACTTCCACTCTTTCTGGTACATCTCTAAAATGTGAAAATTGTCTTGGGGTTTTATTTTTTCTACCTTCTACTGGCGGAGCATTAGGTGTGGTCCATGAAGAACCTGGTTGATATGGTGGCGGTCTTCTATTTAATATTTCTTCTAATACAGCGTCCTCTGATTCACTATCACCATAACCTGTTTCCACATTTTTCTTCTTCTCTGTACATTTCCGCACTTCACATTCTTCTACTAATCTGACCGGATACATGCCATCACAGATGTTAGCGTTTCTCAATCTACACATTCTACTTTCATGTGTTTCTCCCCATCAATTACGAAAGCTACCTCTTGGTCTGATATGTCCTCTCAATCTCTCACTTTCCAATTCATGCATCTCATCTTCCCATTCAACTAAAGCTTCAAACTGAGTCGGTCTAGGTCTTGGTTCAGGATTCGTCATCTTTTCTCTCAAATTTCTCAAAATGGCCACATCAAAAGATCCTCCTTCTGGAAATGCTAGTACACCATCATTTCTAGTATACCGTGCCCAATTCTCTAACCAAACACATGTATGGTAGCCATATTTCGACAACATATAGGAAGCCGGCGTTTTCCCTCCCTTGTTACTATTGCCTTATCCTTCACAAACACACTTTTCAATTTCTTAAACCATGAAGGTTTGTCCTTTCTTCTTTGTAATAATAATCCATTTTCTGTAAATTCCCTGTTTTTCAAAAGATCGCACACTTCCTTGTTGCTGTTCCGTAACACCAACCTATCACAGCGCGGTTCACAATAGCATACCAATTAGAACAAGATACGTCTTTTTAGTGCTTAACCAATAGTTTCGCTGCTTTTAGTGATGCACCAATCATCTCTTACTCTGTCTTGGTTACGAGGACCAATCCCAGTGCAACACTTTTGACGTCACCAGTGCTCTGGCTCCTGCAGCGCCGACTGACCCCTCCCTTACAAGGGTTTGTCGTGAAACCGTATTTAGAAGATATTCAACTAAATCAGTTAGTAACTTACACAAAACAATTCCATTTGTCTGTTTCTCTAAAACAAAGTGATAGATTTTCAATCGCACAAGTATTCCGTATTTGGAGTAGACGACCCTTATCTCCACAGGATTTTAGACTCGTCGATAAAGTAGCACAACCCTCTACCTTACCCTTCTACCAGGCAATAAGGAACCCGTTTCTCTAGGAATAAGACACATACAGAGACTTTAATACTCCTTAGAGTCTAATCCAGAGTTTCACAAGAACGCATATTGCTATTTATTTTAAACACGTTCGCACGGAAATCCTTATTCATTCATAAAATAATTCTGTATTTCCAGTAGGCAGTGCTTACCTCTACCCTACCACAGAATTTCTCTATCATTAGTAAAGTAGCACACCCACTTTACCCTTCTTTCAAGCTCGGGTTAAGTCCCACTACTCTCCCAGCTATAAGTTTTAAAACAATACGCAATGATCCCTATACTTGAAAGCTAAAATTTCGTAGACTGCCCTCACTATACACTTATCCTTTCACACCTAAGGTCCCTAAACTTGTGATGTGCGACTACACCACTTGTGATATGCGCAAATACCACTGTAGTATACGACAATACTACCTTTTGAAACAGACTAATGCACTGTGCGACTTCACTTGCCACACTTCCTCTGCCTGCAGACAGAGGCACCAGCTTCCCACAACTTTGGAAGCCTTTTCAGGACTACATATAACGTAATACAAACCTCAACAGATATTAGTCATAATTCTGTACATAAAACCCTTATGTCATTTTATAGATAATCCTAGCTAGTTCTATAGCAACCAATGCTCTGCTACCAAGTTAATTTACTGATGCAGCGCTACTCCGGAAATACATTTTAATACCATGTCACCTTTCCCTGAAGCACAAAATCATGCATTTACTCGTCAGTGGGGCCCATATCACTGCGAGTCACTCACAAAAACTCTTTCATCCTACCTCATGGATCGGTGAGATTCAAAGGAGAGCTGCTGTATCATAGCAGGTGTCTACAATTCTAACAGAATATTTACATTATTTACACCTGCAGTTTGAATGATTTAATCATGGTTTTATTTTACAAAACATTTATTTAGACACGCCGCCACTGTGGTCGACGAATCTGCTAGTAAAAAACTAGGCGTAGGAAAACTCAAGACCAGCTACTCCATTTATCTAATTTTTATTAAAAGCAAATTTAGAATGTCTAAAAGTTTATTCACTTTAATTATGTCTTTATTCAAAACAACATTTTAAAAAGTAAAATATGGATTCTATTTCAAAACTGTTAATTCCATTTATTTAGAAAAGTTCAGAAATAGACATCTTATTTTAATTTCAGAAATACAAGTTTTTAGCAACGGACAGATAGTTCCTAAAATTCATTTTCTCCTACCTCCCTAACTTCGCTGACTAACAGCCTCACCTAAAGCCTAGATCTCACTCAAAGGAAAAGAAAAATTATTCAAAGTCTTACATATCAGGAAAATCAGCATTCCGACAGCATCTCTGGTGGAAATTGAAAGAACGTTTTTTCTTCAGTAAAATCAGCACTTTTCATACCTTTTTCACTCGCTCTATCTATCTAAAAAAGTAACTTTCAGCTTAAATGTAAGTTCTTATTGGACAATTTAGGGGTGGATGAGCATCATCTCGTCATCGAAATATTATTTTTCCTACCGTCCGCAGGTTTCTAGTGGGTCCATTGTTTTGGCCCAAGTATGGCCTAGTCCTGTTCTCTACTCGCAACTTTAGCGAAAGTTCTCACGTTCTGAACCATTGTGCTCATCCTTTTGGCAGCCATCTATACTTCCAGGCTATTCTGTCCTTGAACTGTAGTCACTCCAGGCACAAGCAGCTCGCATTCGGACTCGGATTTTGCTCGCGCATGCGTACTTCTCTTATGGCCACAATAATCGAGTGACTCCATTTTTTCTTAGGCCTCACGAGGCAAAAATGGGAACTATCATAGAAACAAACACAAATGAAAGTTAATTTAGGAATTGTAGCCCTTCTGTTTACCTCCCCCTTTCTAAGGTTTTCCCTATTAGTAGTTACCTAGCGAAATAGACACATTTAAGCATTTTTATACTCACTTATCCTTCGGATTTTGCCAGAAAAATGTATGCCGCATTCCATTATCTTATAGCCGCTTATTAGTTTAGGACATGACAGAATCACAAGATTAGTTAATTATGATTGCAACATAAGCATAATTAGTTCCCAAGTGTGTCTGTGTAGGTGCAATTTTTATCTAGGTCGTTTAGTTCCACTCGTCACTCAATTAGTTCAAATTATGATTATGGAAGTATGATTTTACAAGGGTACACAACATTTTGTTTCTCTACCTTGCTCCATCAACACCACACAACATGCCAACAGTTCCATGGTGATTGCCAGGTAACGAGTGTGCTATCTGACTTTAACAATGCCCTGGTGTCCACATTCATTCATACACATACACAATACAAATGACTACGCACGTTTGCATGCACCCACATATGTATATATGCACACGTGCACATACACACAAACATTTGCTTGTGAACCAATCAATCAATCAATCAATCAGTGACACTTATAAAGCGCGCTACATACCCGTAGGGTCTCAAGGCGCTGGGGAGGGGGGTGCCGCTACTGCTCGAACAGCCAGGTCTTCAGCTTCTTCCTGAAGGAGAGGTGGTCTTGGGTCAGGCGCAGGTCGGACGGGAGGGAGTTCCAGGTCTTGGCGGCCAGGTAGGAGAAGGACCTTCCTCCTGTAGTCGCTCTTCGGATGCGGGGGACGGCGGCGAGGGCGTGGTTGGCTGATCGGAGGTGGCGTTTGGGAGCGTAGAAGTTGACTCGGCTGTTGAGGTAGCTCGGGCCTTGGTCGTGTAGGGCTTTGTGTGCGTGGGTGAGGAGGCGGAAGGTGATTCTCTTGTTGATGGGGAGCCAGTGAAGGTCTCTCAGATGACCGGAGATGTGGCTGGATCGTGGGATGTCGAGGATGAGTCTGGCTGAGGCGTTTTGGATCCGCTGGAGTCTCTTCTGGAGCTTGGCGGTGGTCCCGGCGTAGAGGGCGTTGCCGTAGTCCAGTCGGCTGGTGACGAGGGCCTGGGTGACGGTCTTCCTGGTCTCTGAGGGGATCCACCAAAAGATCTTTCGTAGCATGCGTAGGATGTTGAAGCACGCCGAGGAGACGCTGTTGACTTGCCTGGTCATGGAGAGGGAGGAGTCCAGGATGAAGCCCAGGTTTCGTGCATGGTCTGTCGGTTTGGGCGCGGTGCCCAGGGCGGGAGGCCACCAGGAGTCGTCCCAGGCGGAGGGTGAAGAGCCCAGGATGAGGACCTCCGTCTTGTCCGAGTTCAGTTTCAGGCGGCTGGTCGTCATCCACTCGGCTACCTCTTTCATCCCTTCGTGCAGGTTGGCTCTGGCGGCGGCGGGGTTGTTGGTCAGGGAGAGGATCAGCTGGGTGTCGTCGGCGTAGGAGATGATGCTGAGGTGGTGTTTGCGTACGATGGCCGCGAGGGGGCTCATGTAGACGTTGAAGAGGGTGGGGCTCAGTGATGATCCTTGGGGGACGCCGCAGATGACTTCGGAGGCCTCTGACTTGTACGGTGGTAGGCGGACTCGCTGTGTTCTTCCGTCGAGGAAGGAGATGATCCATTCCAGCGCCTTGTCCTGGATACCGATGTTGCTGAGGCGCCGTGTTAGGGTGCGGTGGCAGACCGTGTCGAATGCCGCGGAGAGGTCTAGGAGGATGAGGGCCGCTGTTTCTCCCTTGTCCATCAGGGCTCGGATGTCATCGGTGGCGGCGATGAGGGCGGTCTCGGTGCTGTGTTTGGCTCGGAAGCCGGACTGTGAGGGGTCGAGGGATCCGTTCGTCTCGAGGAAGGCGGCCATCTGCTTGTTGACGGTCTTCTCGATGACTTTGGCTGGAAACGGTAGAAGCGAGATGGGGCGGTAATTCTTGAGGTCGGTGGGGTCCGCTGTTGGTTTTTTGAGTAGAGCGCTGAGTTCGGCGTGTTTCCAGCTTTCGGGGAAGATGGCGGTGTCGAAGGATGTGTTGATGATGTCTCGCAGGTGGGGTGCGATGACAGCGTCGGCCTTGTTGAAGACGTGGTGAGGGCAGGGGTCGGTTGGTGATCCGGAGTGGATGGAGTTCATCGTGCGGATGGTGTCTTCTGTGCTGATCGGGGTCCAGGCGTGGAGGGTGGTGGTGGGGGGGGGTGGCAGGTCGGTCGTGGTGTGCGTTGGTTGGTTGTTGAAACTGCTGTGTATGTCCGTGATCTTGTTGTGGAAGTATGAGGCGAGGGAGTTGCAGAGGTCTTGTGATGGGGTGATGTCGTTGTTTCCTGCGCTGGGGTTGGAAAGCTCTTTCACGATGTTGAAGAGTTCCTTGCTGTTGTGTGCGTTGTTGTCCAACCGGTCCTTGAATGCTGTTCTCTTGGCGGCGCGGATCAGCTGGTGGTGTTTCCGGGTGGCCAGTTTGTAGGAGGTCCTGTTGTCCGGTGTCGGGTCCTTTTTCCAGACTTTCTCGAGGGCTCGGCAGTTCTTCTTGGAGCTCTTGAGTTCGTCGGTGAACCATGGGGCCTTCTTGCTGGCGGGTCTGCTGGGCGGGGTCCTCAGCGGGGCGAGCTCGTCCGCGCAGGTGGTGATCCACTTCGTGAGGTTGTCGGCGGCCTGGCTGGGGTTCGCTGAGCTGGCAGGAGGGTGTTGGCTCAGGGAGGTGGCGAGCTGGTCTGCTGTGATCTTGTTCCAGTTTCTGCGGGCGGTGTGTTGCTGGTGTTGGTGGGTCGTCGTTCTCTTGAAGGTGAAGTGGACGCAGCTGTGGTCCGTCCATTGAAGCTCTGTGGCGTGGCTGAAGTTGATGTCTGTGCTGGATGAGAAGACGGCGTCGAGTGTGTGTCCGGCGAGGTGGGTGGGGGTGGACACCAGTTGCTTGAGTCCCAGGTTGGCGAGGTTGTCGAGCAGGGTGCTGGTGTTGTGGTCGTTGTTGTTCTCCAGGTGGAAGTTCAGGTCCCCCAGGAGGATGTAGTCGGCGGAGGGGAGGGCATGCGGGCTGACGAAGTCGGCGATGTACTCGCTGAATTGCGTGCGTGGTCCAGGGGGTCGGTAGATCAGGGTGCCTCTGAGGGTGGTGTTCGGGTTGGTGTGGATCTGGAAGTGCAGGTGTTCGGCGCTGGTCAGGGTGTTGTCGGTGCTGGTCGTGAGACGGATGGTGTTCCTGTGGATGATGGCGATGCCTCCTCCCATCTGGTTGGCGTTGCGGTCCCTCCGGATGATCTTGTAGCCCTCTGGGATGGCGATGGCGATGCCGGGAGCTGAAGAGGCGTTCATCCAGGTCTCCGTGAGGAAGGCAACGTCAGGGGCTGTGGCGTCTAGGAGGTTCCAGAGTTCGATGGCGTGTCTGTGGACGGAGCGGGTGTTGAGCAGGATGCACTTGAGGTGGGTGCTGCTGGAGTTCGACTTGTCGGGTGCTGGTGCGGGGCTGGTCCGGATGCAGGAGAACTTGCAGGCGTGGCAGCTGAAAGGTCCGTGGGTGTGTCGTGGTGTGGCTTGATGGCATTCTGGGAGTCGGCCGGTGTTGAGTGCGATGAGGGCGGCGGCGGAGTACGTCAGGCGGGTCGGTCGGGCTCTTCGGGGGCCAGGGGTCCTGGCGCTGGTCGCGATCCGGTCGCGGACTTCGGCGCACAATCGGCGCGCCCGCTGCGCGTGACCGCTGCGCGTTCGCACGGTCGCCATTTAAGGCGAAGTGCGCGGGTGGGCGGGGCAGCTGGGAGGCGGGAGCGGGGAGGGTTACAGAAGAAAAAGGGGCGGGGACAAGCGGCGGTGGCGGGAAGGGAGGGCGGGGGGTGGCGCGGTAGGCGGGCAACAAGGAAGGAGAGCGCACACTTTAAAATACAAACAGGCAAAAATAAACGACAAAAAACGGGCAAAACAGAGAAAAACACGGATCGGCAAGACAAGCACAAATGCTTGACAAAACCAGGAAAAAAGCGGAAAAAGCACTCGCAGCGGCGGCAGCCGGCAAACGAGGCTCAACGAGGCAGCAGGGCAGGCAAGGGGCACACGCAGCAGCTGGTGGCCGTGCGGCGCGGGGGTGAACAACCTGCCTTGACCTAGCTAAAGGAACAGAGACACTTTAGCCTTCCACTTGAGCAAGCACATTGAAGACAGTAATCTCCTTGACCTCCACCAATGAGGCTTTCTGAGTGGCTGTAGTACTGATGCTCCAACTCCAGAAATCATAGATGGTATCCACTGTACGTTTGACGGTGGAGCAGCATCTAATCTTGCCCTTCTAAACTTAAGGCTGCTTTTGTACAGTTGATCACCAGTGGCTTCTGCTCATTTTGGAGATCCACATGGGCATTTGAGGTGAGATCCTAAGATCGTTCAGCTCTTTCCTAATCAACCGTGAAGAAATTGTAAGAATAGGTAGTCGATCATCCAGACTCATATCCGTGGCCTAAGGAGTCCCTTAAGGTTGCATTCTAGTGCCAGTGCTTTTGAAACTTTACATGTAGCCGCTGAGAATCCTTATGGTGTGGACATTCATAAGTGTGCAGATGATACCCATATCTACCTGTGGGTATAATCGACTCAAGACATTGCTACAGTAAAGACATACAAGCAGATGATTCAAGACTAAAAGTAAGAAAACCTAAAAACGAAATCATGAGAAAACTAAACACCTCTTATTGAAACAACAACACAAATCAAACATCTCTGATGAATGGCTCTCATCATTTACCAACAATGAGATCTATCCTCTACCAACAAAGGAGGGAAACTCATTGAGCACATGCATTGACTCACATCTCACCATGGCCTCCCATGTACAACATGTTGCTTCCAAAGCCCGAGCTACTCTGTTCACTGACAAAAAGCTTAAATAAACCATTCCTGCACCCGAATGACTTTTAACAGGTAGAGCTATCTCTAGTCTTATCCAAAGCAGGCTCCGGCTACTCGGTTCAGCAGGTTAACTACCCACAACTAGTGAGAATCAAATCTGACATACACTAAGCTGCCAGAAACTTATCAGGAACCTACAAACACAAGCATATAACCCTGGCTTCCAAAAAACGACACTGTCTTTTTCTCAGGAGGTGCAACATTGATTTGGAACTCGCTCCCAGTGAAACTTCAACAGTCTGAATCTCTATTTATTTTCCATAAAAATCTAAAAACTCTTCTCTGTATAAGTCACCTAAATGGATTTGCTAAAACAGGGCAGAATCTTCTTCCTTTTGAGCCACTATGCTTTCATATTTATTTCTCTTTCCAATGCTATTTTTCATCTAATACTTCGAATCTCCCACTCCTTCATGTACGCCTTAAAACTTTTACTGTCCTTCTCTAACAGTCCTCCAATTTTGAGGTCCAACATCTACCTCAATCATTTTTTGCTCTCCCTCTCCCTTTTTCAATCATCTACACATTCCACCCCCTGCCACCTTCCCGCAAAGGCTCATAATAGCCCATCCTGGGACCAACCTAACTAACTTGGCTCTTTTATTGTATTTTACTTGGGCAATTGTTAAACAGTTTTTTCTTCCACCCTGGTTGATGTAAGTTGACTCATGCCTTCTCTTCTTTCATGTACTGGGTGGTGATACCTGATGGTGGAGTGCACTTTATTGGAATGCAAAGTGAATCAATAAACATGTCTCACATCCCTCTCAGGCTCCCTTGCGCAGCAATCATCTGCTTACCACATCGATAGGCGTTGGGTTTGAAGGGAATCGGTTCAATCGCTGAATCTGAGAAATGGAGGCAAGCGATCATCTGCAGAAGAAGTAGGAAGCACTAGGAAGAGTGACTCTGAATAGGTGCAGCAGGACCAACACTGGAGATGGTACTTGACTCAGTGGCGTACCTTAAGTCCCCACAGCCCCCACGGTGCAGGGTGGCCCAAGCTCAAGGGAGGCCCCTCAACAAAAGTGGCAAGTGGTGGGCAGGGGAGGGGAGTGGGGCCCCTTCCGTGTACTTTTCAGGGGGCATCCTCAAGTCTACCTACCATACATAGCAGCAAAGTCAGAATTAACCCTCCCTTTGATGTCAAGCTCTGTATACTCTGTACACTATATTTGCCAGGAAGTCCCAAATCTCCCACCCTGTCAAATGTAGTGTACCCCCAAACTGAGGGCTTAATTCACCTACTGGAAATGAGTGATTGTGCATAAATTGTTACCCAATCATAGGCAAAGCCAGTAGGTCTAGCATTGGTCATCAACCTTTTGGCTTTGTCCATACTTGCTTGTTTTTTGGAAAACGTCATTGTTGTGGAAGCTACCTGGCCCTCTCATCAGTCTTAAAAAGCTTTGGCTAAAGGCAAATTTGAATAGTTCTCAAAAAATATACTTTGCCATAGTAGCGCCTGACGCTTTAAGGAGCTACTTTTGTATGATGTGCTCCTTATGAAAAGGCAGAATTTCATAACTCACAGTGAAGTTTACCAATTTCTGAAGCGAGCTGACACACTGCCCCCTGCTGTACTGGTTGGCAGAAAAATGTGAATGGCCCGGTGACAGACTAAGGACGAAGAGGACTGACTGAAATCCCCTATAAGGTAAGTGTATTAAATATCATTTTAGTAAAATCACTCGTTCTTGCCTAACACCAGAGCAAAACACAGGTCTAATGTAAGGTTACAAAATATAGTACTAGAACTCTTTTACTGCAATACTTTCTTCATTTCCTGCTTTATACACACTATTCTGGCAGAAAAGCAACAGGATAATGTAACCCTAGGCCAAGCCCAGCACTACTCAAACATCTCAGTAAGGCGACAGATGATGTTGAACTTTGACACAGTGACCAAGTAGTTAGCAGTAGCATAAGGACCAGGGGGTATATTCACTAGAACGTGTGCTAAATATCACCAAAAAATCCTAATGCACCTTTGCACATCGCAGCCCATCGCAGGAAAATAACCCTGTGTTAACGTGGAATTCACAACACTGTGGTACCATGCGATAGTTCGCCGAGAACACGGCCAATGTCCGCGTTACAACCACCACAATGGAGATAAAAACACAAGCCCCAACGCAAAAAAAGACGCAATGGGCCAAAGCGCAATACGGAAATCAACGATAATCTGCGCCAGGCCTGCAACACACGCAAGGCAGGTGGGAAAAATCACTATAAAAGTAGAAAAAACACAGAAACACAAACTGACCAACACCCAAGCACCTTGGAGGCAGCCGGAGCAGGCACAGAGGACTAGCACAACCCCACAAGCACCCCGGATGACCAGCCCGGGACCTCGGGGACAGGGAAGGGCACGGATAAGAAGAAGAGGAAGACAAAGTTCAGTCCGCAGGAAAACAGTATCCTGATCACGGAGGTGATGGAATACCATCAACAACTGTTCGTCACCTGCAACGTGTCATTGGGCGCCAAAAATAGGATATGGCGGAACATCGTGGACAAGGTGAATGCAATCGGGGAGCACAAGAGGTCAGTGGATGATGCCAAGCGGAAGACCAAGGAGAAACTCGCAGTCAACTAGAAGGCAGCAATGTAGACTGGAGATGGGAGCCCAGTCTAGATGACTTGGAGGAGCTGGTGTTGCCAGTCATCAGTGTGGAGACTGTGACCAGAGTCGGGGGAACAGACACTGCCAGACAGGACACAAAACAACTGCAACAGGGTGAATGACCACCAGATACTGGGGGGATGGGTGGAGAGACCGACAATGGCACACATGCAAAATCAAGCAGAGCACAGTGCACAACCATAACGACTCCGGCCTATGGCCCTGATCTACAAACAGGCACGATGTACATTGCCATGCTGTCTGTATATCAACATGTTCCATGCAGCCACACACATGTTTACTAGAAGGCAGCAATGCAGAATGGAGGTGGGAGCTCAGTCTGGATGACTTGGAGGAGCTGGTGTTGCCAGTCATCAGTGTGGAGACTGTGGCCAGAGTCAGGGAACGGACACTGCCAGACAGGACACAAAACAACTGCAACAGGGTGAATGACCACCAGATACTGGGGGGATGGGTGGAGAGACCGACAATGGCACACATGCAAAATCAAGCAGAGCACAGTGCACAACCACAACGACTCCGGCCTATGGCCCTGATCTACAAACAGGCACGATGTACATTGCCATGCTGTCTGTATATCAACATGTTCCATGCAGCCACACACATGTTTACAGATTGTAATACACCATCTCCCTTTCACATTGCAGGGGCACCGTCAACACCCCCTGCACAGCAGCCCCAGCCACTCTTCACTGATGATGAGGAGGACAACACATCATGGACATCATCCGGAACTCACCTCCAAGATCAGATGCATTGAAGAGACCCCATCCACTACCCAAAGCACCCAGCAGGAGGCACCCACAGCTCCGGCAGTCTCCTAAGAACCCCAGGAATAAACCATGGCCTTCCAATGCCATGCGCTGGAGGGCCAGAGGAAGACGGCTTAGCAGGTGCGGGTGGGGTTCAGACTCATGGCTACCAAACTGGATGCCTTCCATGGGTGCTTAGTTCCCATGAGGGACCAGTTCCAGTGCCTAACGGACACCCACAGCCGCTCCATGGTGTCCAACGAGCCCTGACTGACATCGCTGGAGTCATGAAGCAGAGAGAAGAACACCTTGCCGCTCATGGTGGCTCCAGTGATACCAGCCGTGAGCTGGTACACATGCGGAAGCTCATGGAGGACCTGGTGCTGATGGAGGCAGAAAGGATTGCAGCCACCGCTGCACATCATCAAGATGTAGCTAGGATCTACCATGCCCTGCTGATCCTCATCATGGCATTGCTGCCACAAGGTCTGGCACTGATGAATGCTGCTGTCCCCACACCGTTCACATCCCAGCCCCTGGTGTGTCAGTGCCTCACAGTGTGGCAGGCGTCTCCACTCAGGCACCTGATGTGTCACTGCCACACAGTTCGGCCGACATTCCTCATCCAGCCCCTGATGTGTCAGTGGCACACAGTGCCGCAGCTGGTACTGCAACACCCACAGGTGGGGCAGAGCACACATTCGAGGATGAGGACATGGCTGGGATTGTTGTCAGAAGGAGGCACTAGCATTCATTGCTGCCACCTGGCCTGTTTCTGCTTGGTGCCGCACATGGCCTGATGGCCTTCCACTGGCCCCCAAATACACTCCACTGCACTCACCTTGGACCACGACATGGACTGCCATATCCTGTGTGATGAACAATGACACAGCGACGAGACTGTGGACTGTACCCTTCCTCTTCCGCAATACTTGTCATCCCCTGATGGACTCTGGCTGGCCCTCCATGGACCCATAATGTGTGGTGTGCTAGGCATGGCCCTGTCCCGCTTCAGCTGCATAACTCCCCTGAATATGCAATAAACATCCAGTTATGCACTGCTGGGTTATGCCCTTCATCATCTATGTATGTATGTGTGGATAAATGTTGGGACAGGGATTCCCCTTATGTCAATGATGCCCATCTAGTGGGATGCAGTCACAGTGTGCTACATTGCCTATTTTGAACCGTGTGCAGTGGACACTGCAACAGGGACACCCGCTTCAGTCACTTCCTGGTCCGGACATGGGCTGAACCACGTCTAGAGCCGCCAAGTCATAGTTGCAAACCCTGCGCTGGTATGGCGTATGCCAGGCCAGACCAATCCACTCCACTCACGCTCCGAGGGGGGCCCACAAAACTACCTTTCTCAGGCGTTCACACTGGTGTTGTGCAGGTCACTGGTCTAGTTCTCGCCATGTCACGGCCACTCCCTGAGGGCAGGTTTGCACACACACACCACACCCATCCAGGACAGGCATCACAGGCCATGTGACCAACCAACCAAGTATAAGGGGCTGACAAAGTCACATTCCCCTCTACCGGTGGCGACTGGATGACGGACGCTCCACAGTGCTCAATCATAAAGGCCCATGAGATGTTGTGCACAGGTTTAGTGGCACTCGAGGCCTTGCGGCGTCACGGGCCTGCCACCACGTGGCATTGACTTGGGTTGCACAGGGTTAGTGGCACTCAAGGCCTTGCGGCCATCATGGGCCTGCCACCACGTGGCGCTGACTTAGGTTGCACAGGGTTAGTGGCACCGGACTAGCTGAGCGGGTGTGCAGCCTGCGATGATGACATGCACTGATGTGGTCTCCACCTTTGAGGACTCAGGGCTCAGCGTCATGTGTGTGCCCTGCTGGTCTGCAGTGTAGGCCAGAGCCAACGGGCAGGTTGGGCCTACCACCACGTGGCGTCGCATCCGGGATCACAGAGTCAGTGGCACCTATTGGGCTGAGCGGGTGTGCAGCCTGTGATGATGCCCTGTGCACAGGCATGTCCTTCTCTATTTTTATAATCAAGACCCAGCAGAAAATGTGGGACCTGGTGGCCTGCGGAGCGGGGATGCATGATGTGGAGAGTGCCATGTCCACAGCCCCGGGCTTGTGGCTTGCAGTGGCACGTGGTGGGACATCTTTTACAGACGCTTGTGGCAGAAGGTGCACAGGGGCGGGCATGTTCCGAAGGGCAGCGGGAGAGGCGGGGTGCCTCTGCCTGGGTACGCAGGGGGGGCATGTTCCAAAGGGCGGCAGAAGGGGCTGGGGTGCCTCTGCCTGGGTGTGCAGGGGCGGGCATTTTCCGAAGGGCGTTGGAAGGGGCTGGGGTGCCTCTGCCTGTGGTTGCAGGGGCGGACAGGCGATAATGTCTTGTGGAATTGTTTGTACTGTGCCAGTGATGTATCTGGACTCTGTTCCAGATGACAGGTCTGTCTCAGATATGGGACCTGGTGAAGTGCACTACATAACGGCACGTGGTAGAAGGTGAGCAGTGTGGCCTGGGTGTGCAGGGGCAGCACTCTCTCGCTCTCCTCCTCTCTTCTCTCTCTCTCCCTCTCTCCCACCTCTTCTTCTCTCTCTCTCTCTCTCTCTCTCCTCCACCCTTCTTCTCTCTCTCTCTCTCTCCTCCTCTTCTTCTCTCTCAATCTCTCACCCTCTTCTTCTCTCTCTCTCCCCCTCTTCTTCTCTCTCTCTCTCTCTCTCTCCCCCTCTTCTTCTCTCTCTCTCTCTCTCCCACTCCCTTTTTGTCTCTCTCTCGCTCTCCCCCTCTCTTCTTGTCTCTCTCTCTCCTTCACTCTCTCTCTGTCCCTTGATGTGCGCAGAATACCCCTTCTCATCCTGACTTTTGTCTTGCAGGCTGTGGCGTACAGATGGTCCGGAGGGGAGCTGCCATGTGTCTTAATTTCTGTTCAGTGTTTTTTTTAATAAATGTTCAATTGTTGCTTCATAAGTGAATGTGTGCTGCTCATTTTTGTGTCGCATATGCATGTCATCAGATGTGATTGTGCGACATCATGCAGATTATTTGGTACATGTTTGGGTGTAGTTGATGTGGCATATCTGTTTTTGGGGGGCTGTCGGTGAGGGGGGTTCCTGTGGGTGGTGGCGGTGGATGCTGTGGCCCTCTTGTGGTTCTGAACTGCATGATCGTTGTCTCCGTGGCATCTGTGGGTCTTCAGGTGTGGCTCTTGGCTGGGCTCTCTTTCATGCTGTGAGTAGTTGTCCTGCTTAGCACTAACAAAAGGCAGGTGTTAAATCCCTGCTGCTTCCGCGGCTTATCCCCTGTTTTTGGTTCACATCGTGGATCTGGCATTTCATTCTGAAAGTGGTGTTGTGGTTTTTTTGTGAGTTTTTGGACAGGAACACCTACTCTGCATCTCATTAGGGTTAGTTGGTAATGTCCACAGCGGAGGTAAATTTCGGGGCAGTTATCGCGGGAATACCTTCGATGTTCGCAGTTTGCACCAGTTTGTGAAAGGGGTGCTAACTATATCTCCGCTTTTGATGCAGTAAGGTGGGGATAAATCGGAGTTACATCCTTGTGAATATCCCCCCATAAGTATACAAGTAATAACAAGTAATGCTTATTGTCCACCCATGGGCAAAAATTAGGAGCAGGGTGGCAACATGGATTACTCAAGTGTACGCAAATTTCCACTGATGCTCCTCGAATGCCTCATATATATGTAATTCTGGTGCTCCTTAGAAAAAGAAACAGCATATCAAAAGAATGATGTCAAATACTCAAATGCACATAAACACATAAACCATATCCTATCCCGCATATTTGGCAGTATTTCGAGAAGTACCATTTCAGATTAAAGAACAATGGGCTAGATGTACAAAAATTAGGAATTGTGATTTCAAAATTGTAATTCTTACCAAAATATTTTAAAATAGTGATTCCTAGTGGACTCGCAGATCAACATGCCTCAAGACTATTTATGAGGCAGGTCGTAATTTGCGATCAACTAGAAATCACAGCAATCGCAGAGATGGTAGCCTGTTGGAGTAAGGAGCCACCAAGTCTGTGATTGCTTTTTAATAAAGCAACCTTTTTTCCCGTTTTCCTTAAAGAAAAATGGGATGAGCTTCAAAATAAAAATACAACTTTCAAGTTTCATGTTTTTTAGCATAGGAAGAGGTCAATGGGACCACTACCTTCTCTAAATAAAAAAATAAAAATTAAATTATAAAAGCGGAAGCGGTCCCATAGGGACCACTTCCCATTTGTGAATAGTTACCACTAACTTTAGCCTTCCCATAGGGACCACTTCCCATTTCTATATGGTTACCACTAACTTTCAGTAGTTGGTAAAAAATGTATGTTTTGCAACAATAATTAGATCAAGATTTTATTATCTCACTCTGTAAATATTGAATTGTAATCATGTGCATAATTTTTATAATTTTAACATGTGTAACGATGAACTTTGCACTGTTTTTATGGTTTTTATTAACCGAAATAAAGAAATCTTGAATCTTGAATTCGATCGCAAAACATAAAGGCATACCACTGCAAATCGATATTTTGAAGGGCTGCCCTAAACATGCCCCTTCCAAACATTGAATTGAATACCCAAATTGCAAATCGGGCCCTTTGCGACCTCCAACTTGGCACATTTGGCCCCAAAATGCATTGTTAAAGACCAGGGTTCTTAAAAGTCAGTCCTGGAGAGCCAGATCCATGCCACATTTTTAGCACATCCATATTTTTCATAAACGTAGTTATCTTAAACATCTGCCATGGATCGGCCCTCCAGGAGCGACTTTGGACAGCCCTGTTCAAGACTAATAAAAACAGTAACTTTGGTCTTCTAACAAAACTTTCATAAAAACTTTTAATTAACAATGATAAAATGTGACCTCTGATTATATTTAAACAGTCATAAGCCCAAAAATAAAAGCAAGTCCTCTAACAAAATAAGACAATATTGAAAGCCATGGTGACACGTGGTCTGTTAAAGTAAAGTGCAGGTGACAAAAGTGTGCATAGTGCATATTTAGATGTATTCTCACAGAATATCCCTTGAGGAATTATTTATGTGCTCACTAAGTTTAACAATTTCTCATGGTAACAGGTGTGATCTAATTTGTTTACTTATAATACAACAAAGGTTATCATCACAGATGTATTCAAATGTGTTTACTTCATTTATCTCATTAAGATTAGTAACTCGTGGGTATCAAGGACCCCCTGATAAGGATGAAACTCCTGGGTCAGGGACAACAATTTTTTGTGAAGGTAAAAACCCAGGCAGGCTAGAAGTACAAGAGCTGGCTGATTATAAAACACAACATTAAAAAACACAAATAATAAAAATGATTACTGCAATGCACTGAAATGATATCAAAAAAGGTATTTTTTAATATAGATATATAAAAGATAAATGTACATATAAAGTTAATAAATTACACAATAGACATAATAAATCATGAAGATCATGTGATTATTTTCAAAATGTATAAAAAGACTTCATAACATATAAAAATGATTCTTTATCTTCAAAAGTATTCTCTAATTGTAGAGAATGAGGCTGTGGTCATGTGTCAACGCGTTTCGACAAAAACATTTGTCTTCATCAGGACAAAACGGATGATCAGCCAAATTTTTCTAAAATAATTGATAACTAGACGGATATAGAGTAGTTGTAGGGAGTAAGGCACCTTTCCTTCTTTTTTAAAAATCCGGATTCGGTATGTGATAACTGTCTAAGCAGTGTTCACTGCCTCCATCTTACTATCACCTATCAAAACTCTCATTCATCTCTTTTGGAGCGGGGGAGGAAGACTCAGGCTTTTAGGTCTTATCCTGTCATCACGTAGCAGACGGTGAAAACACCTATGTTTGTAGATTTATTATTTATCCAGAGTGGCCGTGTTCTTGTAACGTCGTTTGTAGTCGTGTAAAAGACGCGGCGCCAGAGGTCTTTGATTATTTTTATAAATTGTTCATATATCCCGGGGGTTGTTGGCGGCGCCTCTGATGCCTAAAATGTTCAAAGCGTGGCCCCTTCGCTACGGACCTGCGGCGCCTCGACCTTCCTCAGCTACTCCTGTCATTAAGATTAGTTCATTATATAAAACACACAAATTGTTTTGACACAAGCATAATATATAAAATATATACAAATAGGAACACCAACAACACCCCAAATAATCACTTTTCACAGGGTTTGATGGGATTCTAATCACCCTGGGCCTCATTTATGAAAAGTGACGCATCGCTGCGTGAAAACAGCGATGCGTCTCTTTTCACTGCGCACTCCTTGCGACACCAATGATGCGTCATATTTAATGTATGACGCATCATGTCGCAAGGACTTACAGATACGTCAGTATTTCTGACGCATCTGTAAGCGCAAAAGTGACGCATTGCTGGAGTGTGTCACAAAAGTGACGCATCTCCAGCAATGCGTCCTTTCACATGGGGAAAGCCCCATGTGAAAGGGCTTGCGTCAGTCTTACGCCTGCTGTGAGGCAGGCGCAAGATTTTGACGCAACAGCATCCTAAAAGTGACGCAGTGAAATCTCATAGATTTCACTGCGTCACTATTACGAGGCTTTTTGCGGGGGAACGCCCCCTCTGCATACATTTTACCTGACGCAGGTATAATGTGGCGCAGGGGTTTAAAAAGTGACGCATCTATCTAGATGCGTCACTTTTTAAATATGGCGCAACAAGGCTCATGTTTTACGCCGCAGATGCGTCACAAAAAGTGACGCATCCGCAGCGCAAAACTGATGCAAGGCCTCATAAATGAGGCCCCCTATTTCCACTGAGGGCAATGCCGATAAATCTAACAGTCCATTAGATTAAATATTCAGATGTTTCTACAGATGAATTGTCAATCCATTAGCTATCTCTTTCAAGGAAATCAGAGTGCATTTGTCGATGTTTTGGTCTTTGTGTAGCCAAAACGATCTGCAAGACAATCTTTGGGACTCAGTGTTGCACAAGAAAAGATGGCTCCTGCAAACACTAACCAAATAAAACAATCAATACAACCCGTGACTAAACATATCGCCTGCTGGGAGAAAACCACACGAGATCAGTGTGCCAAAACGTGCACCAGTGTTCCTATCATCACAAACAAAGTCCAGACAAAATAGAGGGAGATAAATCACCTTATGTGCCTAAGTATTCCACACCAAATGTGATCTAACTCGAAATAAATATAAGAAGCAATGTATCTTGCCTCCTTCTTAGAAATCTGCCAAATCCATTCTGGGCAAAATGTATAAATCCAATGCTAGAGGCAAAAAGGGGAAGACCTCAACTCAATTACAAGATTATCACATGCACAGACCTTAAATCGCACTTTCTAATGGCAGGAAAAGAACTTGCAGCCTGATTCATGTACGGGCCGTTTTGCGTGTCCCTAATAGTGAATCATAGCGATTCGCTATTGAGGACACGTAAAACGGCATTCATGTAGGAATTGCTACTTAAATAGCGATTCCTACATGTTCTTTATTTGCGAGTAGCAATTTGCTACTCGCAAATACTCCCCATTCATTCCTATGGGCCAAGAGGCCCATTGGAATGAATGGGGATTTGCGAGTAGCAATTTGCTACTCGCAACTGAGATAGCGATTTTAAGGGTGACAGGGGTGTCCAAAGGACGCCCTGTAGCACCCCTAAAATGCACTTTTGGACAGGTGTTGCGCACACACATGTCCAAAGGACATGTGTGTGTGCTACATGCAACTTTGAAAAATGCTTTTAAAAGCATTTTTCTGAGTTTTTGCTATTTACCGACAGGTCTGACCTGTCGGTAAATAGCGGCCCCAAATGTCCAATATCGCTATTTTGTTGTGTGTCATGAATAGCATTTAAGGAATCTCTATTAGAGATTCCTTAAATGCTATTCCACGCAAATATGCGAATTCTTAAATAGCGATTTTTGCATTTGGTATCATGAATACCAAATGCAAAAATTGCGCTCGCAAAGGGCCAGATTCTGAGAATCTGGCCCTTTGCGAGTGCAATTTAGCTACATGAATCAGGCTGTTGTTAACAGTGGAAAGAGTCAACTTCTCAAACCCGACCTCCAATAAGTTCGAGTAAGCTCATCTACAACAACAGTAATAACAACCCCACATTAGATGTAAACAAACACTTTAATGTGCGGCAAAGAAACAAATCCAACTAGGATTCACAAAGTCTGTGTACTTACTATTGGTTCAATCATTCATTAATGTGCCCAAAACTCCTGTTCGATCCGTGTTTAAAAATTCCTGTCGCGTCAAACCTATATAGAATCGGCATCATGCAAAAAAATTAAATGGATCGCATGATGCATCATGAAAATAGGACCCGCCATCATGAAGTCACCACAAACAATCTAAACATCTATTTCCAAGTCAACCAGAGCTAGGTACCTTTATTGGTTGACTTTAAAAATAGCAGTAGCAAATAGAAGACTTGTCTATATTCAAAATCTATATATTATTAAACAATCTAATAGACTATACACAGAACCTTTCGGTCAATATACGAGAGGCAGCCAAAAAAGGGACCTAGTTACTAAACCTCTATAGGGGGAAAATGGGAGGATTGGAATATACTCATCACCCATCAATCCAGTAGCTGAAAAGAAATACAAAATACAACGTAGACAGGCAATCCTAAACAATAATCATAACTTATTGGATCAGAGTGCCGCGTTCAAATCAGGAGTATTATTTGTGAGAGATCTTACAATATACTCCATTTAACAAAGTTCATATAATCTTCGGTGAACTCATCAATATTCACATAATACAGACAAAATTTGCAGAAATAATTTTTTACTGTAAAATTACAGCGTGACAAGAGTTTGCCATTCAACAACTGATTAAGTCCTTTTTCCACCGTTTTGGAAGTCCAGATCCACTTGTTCTCTTTTATTGTGAGCCGGCGATGCAAATCACGTCTTCGTTTTGAGCATTTGACCACTTGCAAAACAAACCATTTCATTTCATTGGGAGCCTGTGCCGTACTCATATAATGCTCAACCAAAGGAGCAGCAACACATTTACATTGTATACATGACTGATGTTTAGTATTACATTTTTTAATTTCTTGTGTGGTCTTGCCTATGTAGTACCACAAGCATGGGCATTCAATACAGTAAATTACATTTTTGGAACAGCAACTGAAATGATGTTTCAAAGTCCACATTTTACCATTTAAGGTACAAATTTTAATTATTGATGTAGTGGCAGAAGCTGTACATTGGCCACATGGGTAATGTCCCACTATAGGCCTCAAGCCCCAAAGTTGTTCTATGAAATTAGATTCACATGCAGTGTAAGCCCTGACAAGATGGTCTCTTAAATTTTTACCACATTTGAACACAAATAATGGCTTTTCCCAGCGTTAATCACCAGTCTGTAGTAGATACCAATTTTTAAGTATAGTCTTTTTTATACTGTTAGATTCTGTTCCAAAAATCTTTGCAGATGTCAGTCTCTTCTGATCAGGCACCTGATGCTCTCTGACCTTTAACAAAGCATCATGATCATAGTACCAGGCTTGTCCTCCTGAGCGCTTCACAAGGCAATATTGTTAGCCCCTCATGATCAATTTGGATTGTAGAGTTTTAGCCTCCTTGAAGTAATCATCCCTTTTGGTAAAGTTACGTTTAATCCTCTGATCACTTTACCACTGCTAACAAGGTCTAAAGTGCATGTGCTCTCTCTTCCTAAAAACATGGTAACTTTGGCTCATACCCAATTTAGATACTAGTTCACTTGTAAGCCCCTAGTAAGGTGCATGTGCCCAGAGCCTATATATTAAATGCTACTAGCAGGCATGCAGCACTGATTGTGCCGCCCCCATATGTAGGCCCTAACCATGTCTCAGGCCTGCCATTACACAGCCTGTGTGTGCAGTTTACTGTCACTTTGACTTGGCATTTAAAACTACTTGCCAAGCCTGAAACTTCCCTTTTGTTACATATAAGTAACCCCTAAGGTAAGCCCTTGGTAACCCAAAGGGCAGGGTGCTATGTAAGTAAAAGGTAGGACATGCACTTTTATGTTTTGCATGTTCTAGTATTTTCCTTTTCACTACTGTGAGGCCTACGCGTCTCATAGGCTAGCATTGAGGATTCCTTAATACACTTTTAAGCTGTAATTCCTGATCAGGGAGAAGTAGCTTTTTCATGTTTTAAATGTTTGAAGTGGTCTTGATAAATCCTCTTTACTGGTGAAGTTCGATTTAACATTACTGTTTTAGAAGTACCAATTTTATAAAGTGGACATTTCTCTGCTCTTAGCTCTGTTGTGCCTATCAGCCTGTCACCAATACATGTCTGGGATGGATGACAGCTGCACTTTGTGCATTCCCTGTAAACAACCACAGACATAGGAAGGTGAGGCTCAGCTGGAATTTGAGCACACATCTGCATTTATCTGCCTTCTGATGGATCTTCCTAGGCAGATAAGAAAAGCAGGGGTTGGCACTTACACTTCAATAAGTATTGTTCTGTACACACACAAAGTCCTGCCCCCCCCAGAGTTTGCCTGGCAGACAGGATTAGGCTGGAAGGAATTGTGTTCACTTCAGAGGCCATCCTTTGATGTCACCTCCAGTTCAAAAGCACTTTTGGGTATAAGTACTGGGCCCCTGACCCATACTAATCAGACACTTCTGGATCTTGAAATGAACCTCTGCCAGAAGGACTGCTGGGCTGCATAAAGGACTCACCTGGAGTACTTTTCTGGAATAGGGCTTTTCTGCGTATTACCCAACTGCCTGCTGCGCTCTGACTGAAAGAGAAGCTAGAATCTGCCTTCCCTTCAAATGATCTCCAAAGGCTTGCTGGCTTGCCTCCTTTTATTTGAAGTCTCAGGGATACAAAGGACTTCCTGCAGTTCTGCTGGTGCTGCTGGACTCTGCTTTCTGTGAGTGCTATCCTTGCCGGAGGTACCCTCTTTACGTTCTGGCAGTCGGAAGTGGGTTCTGCAGCTGATTTTTTACAAAACCAACACATCATCATGACTGCTCCTGTCGCAACCAATGCGTCACCCTTTGATGCCGATATAGGGCTGTTCAATAACAAGGGTTCCACAGAATGCGAGGCCCGATACCAATGCTCTACATGGCATGATGATGAAGCATTGCCTTAACTTCAATGAAGCTCAATGTAGCGACCCAGCTGCATGGAAAAGCTTAAAGCATTGAGCCTTCAGCATCAACGCTTTGCTCCACCCAGGGTACTTTCTCAGCTGACCCTGCATGGGTCCTGTATTCAGCCTGCCCTCCATCATGGTCGGCCTGAACTTTGGGTTTGTACTGGTCCCTTGCAACCTCAAGTAAACTTTTGACTGCTAGTGACTTCTAAGAACTGATTTTTCATTCAATCTTGACAGATTCATATCTCGACATAGACTGATTAGATTTCTGTTATCTTGGGTCTTAGTTTGCTCGGATAAACATTTTCTATTTTACTAAACCTGTGTGTAGAGTTTTTGTGGTGTGTTCAAGAATAATAAAGAGACTTGTAAAGCGAATATGTACTCCAACTGGAGTGTTCCAGCGCTAAGGTCATGCTCCTAAACGAGATCTCAGATTCGTGAGAACAGCAGAAGTCTAATTCGAAAAGAGCCAGGTTTATGAAATCTTTAAAATAGTAGTTTTGACTTTGACTGCCTGTGTAGATGGAGAGAGTTCCAGAGCTCGGGTGCAAGGTAGCAGAAAGAGCTCCCTCCCATATGAACTCTCTTCGCCCTCTGGACCTTAGCTAGTAAGGCCTCAGAGGATCTATGATGCTTCAGAGGGGAGTAGGATGTAATGAGAGGATGCAAGTATACTACACCAGTCTTTTTTAAAATCCTTTAGCAGTAATAAAGAGATTTGAAAGCAACCCGCTTCTTCTTTTTAAGTAAGTGAAGCTTACAAAGTGCTGGGCCCATGGGAACCCATTTTAGAAGATTCAATAGCAGCCAAGTCACTGAGTTCTGAACTCATTGAATTCTCAACAGCCGTGATTGGGAGACACCCAGATACAAGATGTTACAGTAATCTAGTCGTGAGATGACTAGCACTTGGAATACTGTCTTTTGGGCCGATCGTGATAGGAGCCCAAAAAAGGTTTTCAAAAACTTCAGAACCCCAAAAGACCTGCCTGCTAAAGTTGGGATTTGGTCATTAAAAGTCGGCCTTTGGTCAAACCACATGCCAAAGTTTGTCACTTTAGGTTGAGGCAGGGGAAAAGAGCCAAGTGGCCCTGGCCAGCAGTAAGGGATCCAAATGGTAGGCTGATTTCCATGGGGAAGAACCTCTGTCTTACCTGCATCTAACTTTAGGCAGTTGAGCTCCATCCACTGGCCAGCCTCAGACAGACAAGCTCTCAGGCAGACAGCCCCACTGGCAGAATTTTAAGATAGAGTGATGATCAGCTGAGTGTCATCGGCATATGATAAAATATCAAAGCTGTGACGCTCAATGACATCAGCCAGGGGGCGCATGTAGATATTGAATAAATTAGGGCTCACGGAAGAGGCCTGAGGCACCCCCTGTGCCAGAGGGACCACCTTAGATCAAAAACGCTTTTAAAAAACCTAATAGGAATGGCCCTACAGAAAAGGTGCCAGTTATTTCAAGGCCCCATGGCTGAAACCGTAGCTCCACAGCTGCTCAAGTAGGCAACTGTGAGATACAATATCAAAAGCCACACTCAAGTCTAGCAGCAGGAGTGCAGCAGTGCTTCCTCTGTCCACAACCTGACGCAAGGACTCAGACGCCAGCAGTAGGGCAGGCTCAGTGCTGTAACACGGGCGATAGCCCGACTTAGTTCTATGCAGAAGATTCCTTTAGTCAATGAACCCTACAAGCTGCTGATTAATGTGCTTTTCTGCCATATTTTACCGAAAAGGAAGCAGTGAAATAGGTCTGTAGTTCTCCGTTTTGGAGGGGTCTAGTGTAGGCTTTTTAAGCAGTGGCACCAACAAGGCATATTTCCAACTAAGAGGCACCTGGGCCGCAGTGCTTAATTTTTAATGAATGAAGTGCAGGTGCTGAAAATTTTGCCAAGGAGGCCACAGCTCACTTCTTCTTCCGGTGACCCCACTTTCAACACTCACTGCCTCAGTCTCTATCTTCTAACCTTGATCTGTTGTCTGCCCCCTAAGTCTTTGCTCTAAGACTCTATTCTCTCACCTCTCTAATTGTTTTCTATCATCTTTGTCAAAACAGGTGTGTTACCTTACTCCCTGTGTTTCTGGTTTGCCCTCTATTCATTCTATCCCTGCCCTTTTTCCTCTTCAATTTTATACATGCTCTGCTCTCTCTCCCCTCGATCTTGGCTCTTTACTATCACTCTTCTAGCAGTGATTAGCTGTGTCTCCGTTTTATCATATGTCTGCTTTATTTCCTCTGTCCTGTCCTCTACATCATTTCATTCTATCTTCTCTCTTCTTAATGCTCTCTTCTTCATGTCATGGCTGCTTTCTCTTTGTATCTGATTTGCTCTTCTTTTTTTCTACTTAGCTCCGTCTTATCTATCTCCTGTCCTATTGTTTCTTTCTCCTCTTTACTCCTGCTCGCTTTCTCAACTATAACACTGCTGCTGACTGTGACCCCTGTCGTCAGCCTGTACATGTCCCTGCTATTTTGAACTCTGCGTTTTCCTTTTGTCATTCCTAAAGAAGTGGAAGATGGTGTGTTTTACTTTCTTACCAACACAGAGTGCAAAAACAAAATGTACAGCAAATGAAAATGCTTTTTTTGCATATATTAATCAGTGCAGTATGACGGGGTTTATTGCGGAACAGACGGCTGCTCGAGCACAGCAGGTGATGTCACTTCTAGTGCTGCCTGTAATTAGTAGGTCCAGGGATGGCAACGGCATCAGCATCTACTACTCAGCTTGCTGTGACCCTGCCTGCTAAAGCACAGGCATTGTCCCCAGCTGTAATGCTGCTATCCCGGTAAGTATGGCTGTGGTGCCTACTGTACTCACACACGCCCAGCAATTACCATGCTGGGGTGCAGCGCACAGAATCTACAGGTAACGACATGGTGGAACAAATAGTTGTGTTGGACCACAGCCGCATCGAGCATGTTGCGGATAGCAGCAATGCAGGGCTGCAGGATATGCTACTCTGGCTATGCAGCAAGTGGAAAGTCCACACTTACTTTCATATATTCTTCCTCAAGAGCCCTCACTCCCAAGTTCTAAATGCGCTCTTGCAGCTTCCTTGCCTCAACTCCGTCATGAGCCAGCCCCCAGCTACAATTATCCAATGGGAGGCTTAGGCTCAGGCAGTGGAAGGGTGCAGCAGACTCTGGGAATAAAATGCAAGCCAAAGTTTGTCGATGACTTCTTGGATTTGTGATTGGCATGATGACATCATCACTAATGTGGTCATACAAAATCATGCCTGCCAGGACAGGCGTATGCTGGCCTGTCAATGAACATTTACCAGCCAGTCACCATGCAATGTATGTTATTCTTCTTATTTTGAATTTGAAAAATTAATATTGAGGCCACCACCTGCAGTGTCAGAAATTGAAGCCCCGGCCCTGTGAAAGAAGTGCTGGTGCTGAGCACCTGAAAGCACCTGCTCAAATTAAGCACTGCTGGGCCATCATAAAAGAGGTATTTAATAGATCTTTGAAAAAAGGAGTTTGGCCATTCCATGCTTCAGAATAACAGGAGAGGCCGGGTCGAGTGGAGAGCCAGACTTGACTGATCCCATGCAAGTATGTAACTCTGAAAGTTCAACAGGTTTGAACTGTAAAAGATTTTCGGGGTCTCTAGAGGGCTCAAACCAGCAGTCGAGACAAGAAACATGATCCAAATAGGATAGTGTTTTATCAATTAAAAATCTCTCTCTAGAAGTGTTTTGAGCCAGTTGGATTTTATTAGCATAGAAGGCCTGATGTATAGTTATGATAACATTTTAGAGCTGAAGGATAAAACACCTTACTAGCTTGGTCAAAGTTCTTGTGCCATATGTGCTCACAACGTATGCAATTTGTTTGTAGCACAACTAGTTCCTCACTGAGCAGTCCGCTGATGGTCTAGTTCTGCGTGCCACCCTCTCACAATGGGCGTGATATAATCCAGTGCCTCAGACATCCAGGTGCCGACTTGCATGTTTCCAGTGGTGACACAATTAAGAGGTTTGGGGCTGTTATGGCCAGGGCATTAGTAAAGTTACTGGCAGTGATTTTGGCCATTCCCTACATCTAAACTTCTGACTTGAGATCGAGCTAGAGAAAACCTTCCCAACAAGGACCAGAAAAGAGCTGGCTAAGTAGTCAGACCATGGAAGCAGGGGGGGAGTTCAACCACAAGCCGGATTAAGTTAGAAAAAATGGGGTCGAGCGTATGTCCGGCCTTATGTGTGGGCCAAGAGACTAGTTGCGACAACTGGAGCCCTGCTAGATCAGCACATAATGTAGATGCCAAGGGGCAATAAAGGTCCTCAAAGTGAAGGTTGAGATCCCCAATAACAGTGAAATTATAAAATTGCAGCACCAAAAGAGGAACAGCATTTGCTGAGGAAGCTATAAATTTCAACGCTGGACCAGTTGGATGATAAATGAGAGCCCCAGAGAGGGTAAAGTTACTGGTAAAGGTCAAAGAGAAAAGAGCTGACTCACAGCCCTCTACAGTCAGTTTCGAGAAGGCACATGAGAAAACTGTTTGAAAGTAACTTCATTGCCCCCACATTGTTGGACTTCCCTATCCAGTCTGGCTAGTGCATAACCTGCTGGTACAGCCAGAAGGATATCAGGATCTACATTTTTATAGAGCCACGTTTCTGTCAGGAAAATAGCACTAGGGAGACAATCAGAGATGAAGTCACAGATCTCAAACTTGTGCTTCACCAAGGAACGGAACTTTAAAGAATAGATGAGGACTTTAGCAGAGCCTAGCAGGGGTCCACTCACCTCAACAACTGCATTTAAAACATATGAAGGCATAGCACGGACCTCCAAACTTGGGGACAAAATGCACAGAGGTGCAAAGTCACAGTGTTCGCATAATCGCACAGCAGCCAGATCCAGTGCCTGACAGCAGCCATGGAAAGACTCTGGGGCGAGTTTCTGGAGTTCCATAGAAGAATACTGTAATAGAGATCTGGTCACCCAAGTAGGAGTCCTGCACCTAGCGCCATCCAGGCATGGATGGACACAGACAGGCTTGCCTTTGGTGCACCTGCTGCGTGGACGAGTACCTCGCATCCCTAAAAGCTCACCACTGAGGTGGTGAGGCCAAAGTCATGATGACACCAAGAAGAAAAATGGGGGGGCGAATAAAAACAAAACTGGAGCCCAGGAACTCCCCTCCCTCCTAAAATAATAAAAGCATGCAATGGGCAGCCTGCCCTTAAGTTGACCCCCACTGTGCCTGGAGCCAGGCCTCTCCGGGACTGAAGTGCTACAAGCAAATCAGCAATTATCAGTAGGTGACTATGACAGTCCCTGGGCAGGCACAGAGCTCCCATCTGGAGCTAGACCAGGCGCAAACGTGCACTCGAATCCTTAAAAGCCCGCCACTGAGGTTGCATGGCCATAGATGCGACAACACCGAGAACGAAAATGGGGTGACAAATAAAAAGAGAACTGGAGCTCAGCAGCCTCTTCCCTCCTGGAAGGCTTCCCTACCAGGGAGGAGTACTGGCATAATTAAACAAAGAGGTGACAAAGTTAAAATTATGACAACACGCAATGGGTAGCTGGCTCTTAAGATGGCTCCCACGGTGCGTGGAGGCAGGCAACTCCAACGCTGAAGTGCTACAAGAGAATCAGCAATTGTCAGGAGGTGAGAATGACAGTCCTTATGCAGGCATAGCGCTCCAGTCTGGAGCTAGACCAGGTGCGGACAAGAACCTTGCATCCTTAACTTAAATGCCTACCACTGAGGAGGCGTGGCCAAAGGCTTGATGACACCAAAAACAAAAATGTAGGGACAAATAAAAACAAAACTGGCGTCTAGCAGGGGAGTACTGATGTAGTTAAACAAGCTAAAACAAAGAGGTGACAAAGTTAAAATAATAAACACACACAATGGATAGCCTGCTCTTAAGATGGCACCCACGGTGCCTGGAGCCAGGCAACTCAGGCGCTGAAGTGCTACAAGTAAATCAGCACATGTCAGGAGGTGAGTATGACAGTCCTTAGGCAGGTACGGTGCTTCTGTCTGGAGCTAGACCAGGCCCAGACATGAACCTTGCATCCTTAAATGCCCTCCACTGAAGGGGCATGGCTAAAGGTTGGATGACGCCAAAAATAAAAACTGTGTTACTGTGTGTGTTGCACACATACTTTACACATTTCCTGTTTAGATAAGCCTGCCTGTTTTGGGTGATTCTAACAGAGGGTGCGCCCAGGTTATTTTTAAGGGCCTGATTACGAGTCTGGCGGTCCAAGGACCAGCAGACTGGTGGTGACATGGCGAGATCAGTTTTGCGATGGCCACATCATGACCCTAGTGGTTGTACCACCCTGGGACTGCCAATTCAAATAGGGAGCAGCAATTTCCTGGTGATGGCGAAGTGATCAATAGGCATGAATATGCTTGGCAGGACTACAGCAGTCTCTCTAAGCATATTATGACTTTTATCACTGACACTGATTTCATGGAGATCTATCCTCCCTGAAAACAGTGGCATTGAAGAAATAAAGGGGGCCTTTTCAGGGCCCCCTTGTGCCTCATGCATTGTATATATACAGAAGGGGACACAACTCCGTTGTAAGGGATAGGCAAAGGAAATGTCCGCCATGACTAAAAAATTCCTTTTAGGGTGGGCGGTCCTCACTTGGGTTGGTAGTGTAGCGACGTGGTGGTCCCACTGTCACTCTGTCAAACTCGTAATTGGACCCTAAGTGTATATCTAGCTTACCCTGATTAGGATGGTGGCTCCTGGCTGGCCTGGGTGCATACCTCAGCCAACCAGGAACCCCATTTCTAACATTGGTGATCAGAGGTGAGGATATGATTTGTGTTTGCTCAATACCATATAGTAATTTATTGTTCTATGCAACTCTATACTTAGACCAATACAAGTTTTTTCACTTCTCCCTGTTCTGACATCTTTCGACCTTTCCAAAGTCCTTTTGTCCAAGTCCCATTTTCTCTGCAATGTCTGTGGTCCTACCTGTCAATATGGAATTCGAGCTGGGCAACCTGGAGGCATGCACAGGGGCCCAGCTCAAGAGGTTCTGCCAGGAGAGATGGGTGTTCCACAAGGGAAGTGCCAAGAAGACAGAGCTTCAAAAAGCTTTGACAGCGGTATTTAGACAAAATATCGAAAACAAATATCATCATACCAAAATATTGTGTCTAAAATATTGTGGTATGAAAATATCGTCTACATGAATATAGTTGTCAAGAATATTGATTTTAAGGTAAGTAAATATCAAAATCATTAATATTGTTTCCAAAATATAGTTGCTTATAATAGCATTTTTAATCATTTTTATGTATTTTTGTATATATTTTAAATGTATATATTATATATGTTTTCTATTATTATTGTTTCTGTTTTTTATTATAGTTGTTGAATTTTTAGCAGTTATTAAATATAGTTTAATACATTGTTTGGTTCTTTAGTACTGTAGCAGGTTGTGAGGTTTACAGGGGTGCAGGGTGGGAAGTACATTAATTATAATCAATTCATAAATAATTTTTAATTGATATTAGTTATTTCATTGATGATTAATTATGGTAATTATGTCAATTTTTTTAAAGTTAAACTATAAGTATAGGTTATGGGTATTGTCGGGATATAGGGTGGGAAGTCTATTAATTATAATGAATTCATAATTAATTTTGAATTAATATTAATTATTTAATTGATACATAATTATGTTCATTGCTGTTAGAGCTGGGGGTCACTAGTTGGCTGAGGTAGGTACCTTAGTCCAAATAGGGACCCTTGCTTCTAGTCAGGGAAAGGAGGGACACTCTCTTAGATAACCGCTGATCATCCCCCGTTAGCTTGGCACGAGCAGTCCGACTTATCTCCATGGCAATGTGTAAAGTATTTGCAACCACACTCCCAGTAACACAGTAATAACACCACAAATGGACACCACACTGATTTAGGAAAATAGCGGTTTCTTTATCAAGAAGAAATACGATGAGACCAAACAATAAAAATATCCAGCATGTGCGTATTCGTAATATTTCACTGGGCTGGTTATTAGGCCTACAATCACTTGTAGGTTCTTGTGGTATTAATGAGCAGTTCACGATGATCTAATGCAGTCCTAATGCAATGTTATGGAGTTTGTAATGCAGTTCATAATGTAGAAATAAGATAGTCCTTGATGCAAGTAATAATGCAGATCGGAACAGCAAGTAATAATGCAGTTTGTATGTAAGTACTAATGCGGATCGTAAAAGCAAGTAATAATGCAGTCTGTAATGCAAGAACTAATGCGGATCGTAAAAACAAGTAATAGTGCAGTTTGAAATGAAAGTACAAATGCGGATTGTAACAGCAATTCGGCACTGATCGCTGTGCTAGTGAAGGTCTCTATTCCACTCTCGGCTGACTCGCGGTCAGCGACTAGAAAATATGTCCCCAATACTGTTATGAAGGAAACAAAGTGCAGCTCCACAATCCGGCCCCGGTACTGCCACTTCTCTGCGAGTACAGGCCGTGATACTGACTTAGCGGAGGCTCCCGCTGCAAAGATGGGAAAGGCCAAGAACGGTATCTCGTAGCACGCACTCCGCCCCAGGCGGCGACACACGGACGCTCGCTGAGCGTTACGTGGGGGGGTGCAGTCTCTCTCTCCTCTCTTCGCGGCTTGGGTGTCACGCTGTGCGGCTTCGGGTTAGCAGCGGATGTTCCTCGCTGTGAGAGTCGGGCTACCAGGCGACGGCCTCGCAGCTGATCGGCTCCCCGCGCGACTCTGTTGATCTTGGGCAAAGGACCTCGGGCCCACAATGGTGAAAGTTCACAGGTCTCTCCTTGGCAAATGCAGGCTTGGGCCGGCCACAGTGATTTCCCAAGGCTCCCCCTTGGAACGACGGTCCGTGCCGATGGTGATAATGATCACAGCACTTCTGGTCACACTGTCGATCGAAGCAAATTGCAAGACTGCCCCGGGGCATACGGTCACTGTGCAATTCTCGCGAAGGTCTCCGGCTGCAAAAAGCACACGCACACAGTGTTGCTGAGACACACCTAGAAACTTTGATGTTCCTGGGTTTCCACAAAAGGGCCAGTTCCTCTCAGGCCCTTGGAGACAAATTACTTCAGGACACAGCACACAGCAAAGTCCTTTCAAGCATTGGTACACAGCACACAGCAAAGTCCCTTGTCCTCTCCTTAGTCAAATTAGCAAACTGCAGGCCAGCCCCAGAACACACAGCAAAGGCAGTCCTTCTCTTCAGTCTATTCAGCTGTTCTTCTTTGCCAGAGGTTTCTCTTTATCACAAAGTAGTTACAATCCTTTTCCAGGCTTGTGTTCAGTCTTGAGTTCAGGGGTTTCAGCTCTCACATTTATATCCCTAAATGCCATTGAAATCTTTGTGTTCAGGGGGCTCTGAGCCCGGTGCAAACCAGACTTTGGTGTCTTCCTGCCCGTGCACACCATCTTTCTTTGATAGTGAGGGTCTGGGCCTCAGACACTCTTCAGCAGGTGGAGCCTTTCTTTTGTGACAGCATCACAGCCCTCTTCGCATCAAAGGGGCTACTCCTCCCACCACACCAATTGCAGGCCAGTCTGTTGCTGTCTCACCTACTCCTCCCCAGTGTCAGGACACTTCCCAGACCCTATCACATCCAAACCCAGACAGTCAATATTCAACCAGGCAGAGGCATGCAGGATGGTTAGAACAAGAAACCAGCCGCTTCTAAAAGCGTGGTTTCTAAACCCACAATTCAAAAACCATCTTCACAAAAGAGTTCAGGCACACTAAACTCCTTCTCTCCATCTTATGCCTATGGGAAGATATGCTGGAAACATTGAACACAGCATTCCCCATTCTGTCCTATTGGCAAGATGGCTTTGCAACAGTGAAAAACAAATTTGTCAGTATTTCACTGTCAGGACACGGTACACACCTCAGTACATGTCCTACCTTTCACATAAACTGCACCCTGCCCAGGGTGGTACCTTGGGCCTACTATAGGGGTGGCTGATGTGCATAAAAAGGGAAGAGAAAAGGCCTGGCAAGTGGGTGCACTTGTCAGGAAAACAAGGCAGTTAACAAACTGCGTGCAGACACTGCAGTGGCAGGCCTGAGATCTCTTTTTAGGGCTACTTCTGTGGGTGGCACAATTAGTGCTGCAGGCCCACTAGTAGCTAGCCCTGGCACACATAGTGCACTTTACTAGGGACTTTACTAGTAAGACAAACATACCAATAATGGACAACCAATTACCATAAGTCTTTATACAAGGAGCACTTGCACGTTGACACTGATCAGCAGTGGCAAAGTGCCCAAAGCCTCTGAGTTGGCAACACAATGCCAGAAAAAGTTCTAGGAGGAAAGCAAAAGGTTTAAGGAACTTTAGCCAAAAAGGGCCAAGTCCAACAATTATGTAATTACATTTTTACATCAAATTTTAGAAACGGGTTGTGGGTTTTGCAGGGGTATAGGGTGCTGCACAGATGGGGCCCATAGGTAAGGAGAAGGATTACCTAAGGTTTAGCTTAGTGGCCCCAGAGAGCATGAAACAGAAAGATCCAACAGTGTTCAGGGAAGCATAGAACTAGCAAGTACCCCTGAGGTCATGGGACATTGTCCATATTCTAGTGCCCTAAGCAGAACAGTCAATCAAGATTCTGATTAGGCTACCTTGCAATGTTCTGGAATCTGTGGGGAGCCACAAACTTCTACCCACCCAGCATTTCGCTAAGTCTTCTGATAAAAATGGTACCCCACATGTGTGGTTAGGCCTAGTGCCAGCGACAGGAAACAGCCCAAAACACAGTATGGACACATCACTTTTTTCCACTGATAAATGACTTTTTTTGCAATGTGCCTAGCTGTGGATTTAGGAACCCAGCTCAGCCTACATCTAGGGAAACCTAGAAAATCTGTACATTCATTAAAACTATACACCCAGGGGAATCAAGTATGGGGTGACTTTTGTGGCTCTCACCAGGTTTCGTTACCCAGAATTCCTTGCAAACCTCAAACTTTGTAAAAAGAAACACATTTTCCCCATATTTCTGTGATGAAACATTCTATAACCTACAGGAAGCCACAGAGTTCCATGCACCCAGCATTCCCCCAAGTCTCCTGATAAAAAATGGTGCCTCACTTGTGTGGGTAGGCCTAGTGACCGCGACAGGAAACAAACCAAAGCACAAGGTGGACACATCACAATTTCTACTGGAAACTGACCCTGTTTTAGCAATGTGCCTAGCTGTGAATTTTGGACCCTAGCTCAGGTGGCACCTAGGGAATTCTAGCAAACCTGCACATTTTTGCAAACCAGACACCCAGGGGAATCCAGGATGGGGTGACTTGTGTGGCATTCACCTGGTTCTGTTACCCAGAACCTCTTGCAAACCTCAAACTTTGTCAAAAATACACATTTTCTCATAATTCTGTGATGGAAAGTTTTGGAATCTGTGGGGAGCCACAAACTTCCACACACTCAGCCTTACCCAAAGCCCCCAGATAGAAATGGTACCTCACTTGTATTGGTAGACCTAGTGCCCACAGCAGGAAACTGCCCAAAATGTACTGTAGAGATTTCAAATATATCGATCACAAAAAGACTTGACTTTCAATCAATCAATCAATCAATCAGGGAATGTGTAAAGCGCACTACTTACCAGCTAGGGTCTCAAGGCGCTGGGGGGGACGGGGGCAGCCGCAGCTAGTGGTCGAAGAGCCAGGTCTTGAGCAGTCTTCTGAAGGCCGGGAGGTCTGTGGTCTGTTGTAGGTGGAGGGGGAGGGCAATCCAGGACTTGGCGGCACGGTGGGAGAAGGATCTGCCCCCCAAAGTGGTTCTGTGAATGCGCGGGACGGGGCCAGGGACAGGTCGGCGGAACAGAGTTTCCTGTTGGATACGTGGATGACGAGTCTGTTGTTAAGATAGGCAGGGCCGGTCTTGTGGAGTGCTTTGTGTGCGTGGATCATGAGTTTGAATGTGATTCTTTTGTCGACGGGGAGCCAGTGCAGGTCTCTCATGTGCGGGGTGATGTGGTCCCTGCGCGGGACGTCAAGGATCAGGCGTGCTGAGGCGTTCTGTATTTTTTGGAGTCTGTTGATGAGCTTGGACGGGGCTCCGGCGTAGAGGGCGTTTCCGTAGTCAAGTCGGCTGCTGACGAGAGCATGGGTGACGGTTTTCCGGGTGTCCGTTGGGATCCATCTGTAGATCTTGTGGAGCATGCGGAGGGTGTGGAAGCAGGAGACTGCGATGACTTGGTTGGTCATGCTGTGCTTAGAGTCGAGGATGACTCCTAGGTTGCGTGCGTGGTTGGTTGGTGCCGGGGGGGGGGTTCCCAGTGATTTGTGAGGGAGTTACCTGCATTTTTGGCCCCGAGCTCGGCGGGCATCAAGGGAAACCTACCAAACCCAGACATGTCTTTTCCTACATGACTGCTTGGATAGAAATGCTGTTGACTGTAGTATTCTAAAGCAAGTCTACTGTTATATCAGCATCTGCACCTGGAAACGTGCTAGTGATGATGTTGCACCTTTTCATTTTCCATAAATGTCATATTGAATGACTTTCTTTCAGCTTCCCCATTACATTTTTGATTATTTGGGTGGAGCAGTTTTTTTAATATGATGCATGCTGTTTATCCCCAAAGATCTGTGGCTTATATTGGCAAACGGTGTGATTGATGTTACTTGTTGTTTCTTTTAATAATCCTTCAATATGGAGTGCTGTCAAATATTTTCACAATGTTTGATATACCCAACATCCTTTATTCTAGAGAGGTGCCCCTTCCCTGAGCTGTTGCCAGGTAGAGCTGAGGCTTCTTATCCGTGCGATACGGATAAGTGACTTTCCTTTCCTTTGCTCACAGTCACAGTTAATGTAATTATGCCACTTGGTCGTATCAATGCCTGTTTTGAACTAAGGTAGAGCCACTTGCAGTTTTGACTTCTATTGTTGCTTATGTATTTTTTCCATAGGTAGGACCAGGTAATCAGCTATACTTCAAGCAGTATTACTGGTTTTGTATTTAACGTTTACTTTTCAGCACTTTGCTCTTTAGCGTTTCGCAGTAGCACGACTTTAAGATCCTGACGAAAGCCGTGACATCACCTAGGAACTTTTATGGCTGAAACACGTAGACCTGTTTTCATCACACACATGCAGTAACATATTTATACTGCAGGTGCATTGTTTTTAATTATGGCACCAGGAACGAGTTAATAAAGTCTTTGCTCTTGGTAGCTAGTTTTAGCATCACTATCCTCACTTTTACAAAAAGATTTTTTTTTTGCTGTACTGCCCTACTCACCCAACCAAGAGGTCTATTAGACGAAAGTCCGCCCGCCTGCCACCCTAGCGGTGCTAGGACCGGCTGCCAGTGGTGTGGTGGTCCCGCACCGGCAATCAGGATGCCACGGTGGCGGTGGCAAACCCCATCCACAACATTGTGCCGGGCGGTGCTCACAGCCCTACCCTCCACAATGCCATGAATGCACCTTGTGCATTTGCGTGCACAACGTGGCAGGCACTGTTGTGCATGCAAATGCAGGGGAGTACCATAGGTACCCCCCATGTGCACCCCCCACCCTCCCAACACCCTGGGGGCATGCAAAGGGCCCCCACATTCAGTCACCGGATGCCTTTCCATTCCATGGAAAGGCACTACTCCGCCTGTATTGTAATATGGATGGCGGTGTCACCGCCACCATATCCAGCCCCTTTTCCGCCCAGTCAACTTGTCGACGGGTGGAAAACCAGAGGACGGTCTTTCCGTCCGCCGGGGTCCCCCCATTCATCGTAATATGGCGGAGGGAAATGGAAAATGAAAAAGACACACAATTGATGGACGGAATGCAGAAGAAATCAAAACATTCACCCCCAGTCAAGAGATCTGGGTTAAATCCATCATTCTGTTGCTCACCATGCCACCCCAGTTTAGACCTGGCCATATGCTAATCAGTCTTGACCCTGTGCTTAATGGGAACAGCCCAGCAAGAACTGCCAAGCCAGGTCCTCCCTGGAAATGGGGGGGAAATGGGAGGCGGGCGACAGGTAATGGCGGTCGGATCGCCACCGCCATACGGGCGATGGTGATCTGCCCGCTATTATAATAGACCCCCAAGTTTCTGATCTGCTGGACTTATGACATCTATTACAGAGTAGAAAAAAACATCCCTGAGCTCCTCCCTCTCAGATAGAGGTTAGAGCCCTTGGCGGGCTAGGTTTTCCCGCCAAGAGGAGAAACCCAGATGATGAAGCATGCCACCATTGGTGGGTGATAGGATTTCATCCTAAAGGAGGGATTCCCCCATAAGCATCTAGAAACAATGTCTCCTGTCTCTTCTTAGTTATCCCATCTAAAGCAAAGGATTTATTGTATTTGTATGAAAACTAGACACCTGTGGGAGTCCAGGGAGATGTGGCATGCATGGATCTCCTAATGTTTTCATACCCAGAATCCCCAGCAAACCTCAAATTTAGCTAAAAAAACAAATTTTCCTCAAATTTCTGTATGGGAAAGTTGTTGGATCACAAGGCTGTCACAAATTTCCTACCATCCAGCAATTCTCCAGGTCTCCCAATAAAAAGTCCACCTCACTTGTGTCAGAGGGCCCAAAATTGTTTGTGGAGACATCAGAATTATATGTCGAAAAATGACCTGGTTTTGCAAGAGTGCACCTGTGTGTCTTGTTCAAGGCTCGGCGTCCATCAAGGGAAACCTACCAAACCCAGACATTTCTGAAAACTAGACACCCAGATGATTCCAAGGAGGTGTGGCTTGCGTGGATCTCCCAACGTTTTAATACCCAGAATCCCATGCAAATCTCATATTTAGCTAAAAAAAATCACGCTGTCCTGACATACCAGGATGGGATCACCATGCTGGCACACTTTTCCTACCACCAAACATCCCCCTCGCTCTCCTGAGTAAAATGATACCTCACTTGTGTGGGTAGGTCAAGGGCCCGAGACTGTGAAGGGCTAAAAACTTTCAGATTGAGGGGATAGCACAGGGAGCTCTAAGTGATATTTTTTTATATATACATTTTTAGTCTGACTTTGCATTTACACCCAAACAAGTGAGATGTCATTGTATCGGGAGCCCAAGGGAAATGCTGTGTGGTAGGAAATTTGTGTCAGTCTGGTGATCCCACAACTTTCCCACACAGAATGCAAGGAAATGTTAATCTTTTTAGATACATTTGATGTTTAAAGAGGATTCTGGGTAAGAAAATGCAGGGGGATCCATGCAAACCACACCTTTCTGGACTCCCAAAGTTGTCTAGTTTTATGAATTGTCTGGGTTTGGTAAGTTTCCCAGGATGGATGCTGAGCCCGGGACTAAAACCCAGGAGCCTCATTTGCAAAAACAGGTTGTTTGTAATGAATGGGGGGCAACTGGGGTTTTAGTTCACTGGCTTGGCAGCCATCTAGGTAACATATCACTGATCTGTGCCCATTTTTTTGGTGGGGGCATCAACATGCCTCTTCAGGGAAGCCCCCACCCCTGCACAAGAAAATAATTAGTCCCTGGTGCCTAGTTGGCAGATCGGGGGCTATTGCCATGATATGCAGAAAGACAGTGCCCATGTATTATGGAGGGGTGGGGACATTGGCATGCCCATTCTGGGCAGCCCCCACACCTTTTAAAATAAATAAGTAATCAGGGTGTCTAATAGGCAGAACAGGGTAATAACCCTCATTTGCCTCACAAGGGGCAGAAAGACTGTTCCTTCTATGTGGGGGGAGGGGGCATTAGCATGCCCATTGTGGGGAGCCATACCTCTCTTTAAAAAAAAATACAATAATCCCTGGTACCTAGTGGGCTTTTTGCCCCAGGGGCAGATCGGGGGCTATTGCCGACACGTGCACCACCCCCCAGCGGGGTCAGAAAGACAGTGGCAATTTTTGTGAGGGTGAGGGCATTATAATGCCCATTCAGGGCAGCCCCCACCCCTAAGTATTCAAAAGAAAATAATCCCTGGTGTCTAATGTGCTCTCTGTCCCCCTGGGGGGCAGAAAGAACATTCTTTTTGTTTGTTAGGGGGCAGGGCATTAGCATGCACATTCTGAACAGCCCCCTCCCCTCTTTTAGAAAGAAAAAATAATTCCTGGTGTATAGTGATCTTTCAACCCCCCTGGAGGGCATATCAAGGGTAATAACCATCATCCCCCCATGGGTGACAGAAAGACTGTTCTTTTTGCATTGAGAGTGGGATCATTGGCATGCCAATGTGGGCAGCCCCCACCCCTCTTTTATAAAAAAGAAAAAAGAGTAATCCTTGGTGCCAGGGTGGGCTTTCTGCCCCCCAGGTGTCAGATCGGGGTCTATTGCCCCCATCTGCACCCCAGGGGGCAGAAAGATTGTGGCATTTTTTGGGAAGGGTGGGGGAATTTTAATTTCCATTGAGGGCAGCTCCCACCCCTACATATTTAAAACAAAATAATCCCTGGGGTCCAGTGTGCTTTCTGTCACTCTGTGGGGTGGATTGGTGGGCAACTGCTCCCATCTGCCCCCAAAGACTGAATATTTCCAAAATGTATGAAGGGAGAAAAAGCCCTTGCCCAAGGGGCCACTCCCCCCCTCCCTGGTGACTAGTAGGTGGATCCCTGCTTGGGGATTGCCATCCTTCGGCGATCTCCAAGCAGGGATCCACTAGGGAAAGACGCCACTGGAAAGGGGAGATTCTCCCTTTCCAATTAAACCTTTCTTGCCCACTTATGTGCTCGCAAGCACGTAGGAAGTGGAAGTGAAATGAGACGATCGGCTCATTTCACTCTCATTTTCGATGTAATGACTTCAACGAGTCATGCACGATATCTTTATTACATTGTAAAAAATGCCACAGGGGGTTAGGGAAGCTCTTCCCCAGCACCCTAGGCTCAAAAAAAAGGAAACCTCTCTGCTGTTTAGAGCAGAAGGTTTTGGTTCTCATGTGCAGAGGATGGACTGGTTCTGTCGTTGGCACACAAGCACTGTGGTGCATGAGCGAACCATTCAGTCATACACAACACCAAGATATACCACTGACTTACTTATACCACTTTTTTCTGAACATTAAACGTAAAACTACAACCTGCCTACTTAATCCTACTCTTAACCTATTACTAAAACTAACAAATACTCTAACTAACTAACTCATTTTAATATATACACACAAAATAGTAAAAGGTAAGGGGAAAAGATAGATGGAGAGTCACTATTTCAACTAAAGTTGCTAGGATATTAGGTAAAGAGCCTCCAGGCACCTGTGAAGCAGCTGACTGTTCTGAATTAGCAATCTGTTTTCTTTCTCCATTTCATTTCCAAGCATATCCAGGGTGTTTTTATGATTTGCAATGACATTATAGAAGCTCAAGGACATCTTTTGTTTTTTTCAGTCTCTTTGCTGACTGTCTCTTTGTACCGACATCTCTTGTGTCGTCCATGTTTTGCTGGCTTCTTTCTTCTACCATAAGGGGTAGCCCTCTTGTAGATGTGTTTGGGTGCTGTGTGTCTCCAAACGAAGCAGAGGTTCTGCTGTCTTCAGTTCCTCATATAGTCTTACTCAATGTCTATAGCCACTGGCAGCCTTCTGGATACGTTCCTAACATATCTTTTGGGACGCACATTTTTTCCTTTACAATACATTGTCAACATGCCAAATACATACATGCTCTACCATCTTAATTAAGACATAAAAGCTGAAATTAAAAAGTATGCCACCATCTAGCCATATCAACTTGTAAGTAGCACAGCACGTTATGTTGATTTGCTGTATTCATGCTACTCACATAGCCATATCAGTAAAGTGAGTTATCAAAACCAATTTCACAATATATATATATAGAGCACACACTATAGTGTTGTCATGTGTCAGGTCCTTCTGCATCTGGGCTACATAACATTTACAAATGACTATTTCACATTGACTGTAAGCACTTGCAAACTCATATCCATGCTCTCCAAACATGATGAGTATCACTAAACCACTCTATCTATATCCCACTGGATTATTACTTACTCCATCACTACACTTAAGCAACACATATCAGGGTATACAAATAATAGCTTGCATTTTTGTTATCCATTCTAACAGCCAATACCAATATTTATTTGGCTAATATATGATGGAGCTGTGACCATATCACACATTTAGGGCCTCATTACAATGTCGAGCGGAGTTTCCTCTGCCCGACATCGTCACGGTCAAGGGACTGACCGATACTCGGTCGGCAGTCTCAATCGACTGATTAGGATTCAATTGAACACTAATTGGTATTATGTCAATACTTCACAATGGAGCATGTATGCCGGCCGGAATACATTCTTCCATTGTAAAATTGGAGGTGCAGTTCATCCCTGCACCCCATGGCAGGCACTTCAAGGTGCCTGCCACGGGGTGCAGGGATCAACAGGGGGATGTCTTAGGTGCACCCTCTGCAACCACCTGGAGGCCGTGCACATATGGGGCCCTGCTGGGGTCCCCCAAAGTTAAATTCCGACAGCCTTTCTGTGTCGGAAAGGCCGGCACAGAAAATCTGTTGAAATTGGAGATCGTAATTCCTCGGGCGGAAAGAGTCACCCTTGGGATTACTGACAGCATTCTCACTGGTGGAAGGGCGGAAGCCAGTCAGAACAACCAATCAGATTCCTTTCCGACCGCCTCCATCGTAATGAGGCGGTCAGAAAGGAATCGGACCTACATATTATGATGAAGTTGGAAAGGCACCAACCGACAGTCGGAGCCTTTTCCAACAGCATCGTAATCAGGTCCTTAATTGTAGAATGCCCCATTCACATTTGTAAGTAGGATGCTCCAATACATGGTGGTTTGTGACACAGTTCGTGAAAGTCCTACATGAACAGCTTTGTATAAAACGCCTAGGTGTATTGTCCATCCTTACAGCAAAGGTTTAGGGGGTCATTAGGATGACAGGCGGACTTAGTCCGCCCACCATCCTATCGGGACTAGGGACCGCCCGCCATAAGGGCGGGGGTCCTGTAGGTGGAATTAGGATGCGGCCGCCACAGTGGCGGCCGCATCCTGCATTTTTAACATTGTGGCGGGAGGTGTTCTCTGCATGGCTCGCCACAATGCCATAATTTCATGTGTGCATTTGCATACACAATGCGGCAGGCACTGCGCAGTGCCTACTGCATTGTATATGCAAATGCAGGGGGGTACTACAGGTACCCCCCTGTGTGCACCCCCCACCCCTCCTTCACTTTGGGGGCCCACAGGCTGCCCCCAAAGTGAAGACTGCATACCTTTCCGTGGCGGCATCGCCGCCACGGAAAGGCACCTGCCCAGGCCCATCGTAATATGGCTGGTGGTGTCTAATAGACACCGCCACCATAATATTCCTTTTCCCCCCCGGCCGCAAGGCGACCGGGGCGGAAAAGCAGCGGACAGTCTTGCCACCGGCCAAGGTCCTCCCCGCCATACTAATATGGCAGGGGGGAAAACGAGCGTGGATGTCGGGCGGATTGCCCCTGCCAGGCTCGCGGTGGCTACCGCCAGCCTGGAGGAGGCAATTCGCCCGACATCATAATGAGGCTCTAAGAATGCATGCCCTGAATCCTGTACGCAATCATGCCTATAATGCTGAAACACTTGCACCATGGACCAATATTGCTTGTGTATGGGCTGGGAAGCATACAGTGAAGAATCTATAAGACATATATGGCGCATACATCATGGTTACATCTAAACATTACATCATCAGCTGTAATCATGCAAGTATGTGACATAGTATATGCACAATGCTGTATAGAGCCTTAGACAAATAGGTGGTTTTGTCTTCATGATATGGACATTTTGCAACGAGCAGTACTGCTACAGGATGTAAAGGAATTCTCATTAGAGGTGCAGAAGTGTGGCTCAGGGGTTAGAGGCGGCAGACCCGGAAGCTGAGATTGGTCCTGGACCAGTGTTCAATTCCCTGCCTCGGCGGGTCTTGGGCTCAAAAATTCCACGGACTCGATAATTCTCGTTCCGGTGCCTACTCGACTCACGGGTTCACACTCTGCGACTCTGGGCAATAGCTTGCTTAATCTCCACTACGGCCCCTCGCGGCGGGATGCCTGGCTTTCACCTTGTGGATACCCTGCTGGGGTTATCTCACAGGGGAATACCAGGACGGGTTCCCAAGGCAAGCGCCTTGATGCCTTCGGGTGATATGTGCGCTATATAAATCGCAATACATTTACATTTACATTTACATACAGCTGACATATAGTTGTCTGTAATATTTTTGCAATTTGTTGACAGTTCCTGTGCCTACTGTATTACAAGTACTTCCTAGGTGGTCAATGGATTCAGTTATTTATTACACTTATGCTTTGATTTTTGACACAGTACTGGGGTTTAGAGTTTAGTTCCTGATTCCATTCCTCTCTCGCCCCTTGTAGGATGCTGCAGTGGTGCATAGATTCACAAGTGTCTATTCCTCTTGGAGGGCACTTGTTTCTGCCTGGATTTATTGCATCAACTGAGATGTGTTTGGCCCAGGCATCTAGCTGGCCTCCCATGGGTCCTCAGTGTCTTTATCTATAGGTTGTCTTTCCTTGGTCTAAAATCAGTGTGGTTCTGGCTCTAAAGACAGGTCAAGACTTCACACACAAATAATTTCACATTGTTTCTCTTTCTCCTCACAGAGGGGTACAGAGGATTGTATCAGCCAATGGGAATTCCATTCCTTGACACTTTATTCCAGCTCCTTCATTAACATCAGTTGGAGGCATTAACCTGGCACGTGTCTGAGGTTGTGAACACACAAAAGTGCTCTCTGCCCTAAGGATAAAATATGTTTAGAAAGGAGAAATGTATGACCGCATGACTTATTTTGAAATAAGGACCAGTTTGGTCCTAGTTGCAAGGGGTTCTGCCAATTTCTCAAACCTGCTCTGCCACAGCTTACAGTCAATGCTACAGTGTGTGACTTCTTGTTGTGAGGCTATTGAGGTGCCTAGATTAATGGGATGCCTTTACCCCTTGGCCAGTGGTGACATTAACCTTCCAGAATCTCTCACCTTAGAGCTACGCTGGTGTATCCTACAGGTCATGCTGCAGTAATCACTGATGCGGTGGATCAAATGCTGGATGTTGCCTTGATATAAGCCTGTGGATAATATGAATCTTGTCTTGTGTGTGAGATTTACAGAGGGTTTGCTTTTTAATTTCTGATTAAAGATTTTCCCTCTTTATCATTGGCCATGCAGGGGGGTGAATACTTTTTGCAGTTGATGGCACACATGGAGCTCAGTGCCAAATGTTTATCTGATGGCTCTTTTGATGACATGAAGGAATCTGAGTTGGCTGTTGGTACATTGGTGGATATCTGTAAACATCAGCAGCTTCCTTGTACAGGCAAGCTACGTGTGTTGCTCCAATTGGTAGAGGACTTGACAACAGGAGGAAATGACTCCAGATACAAGGTGACATGGTAAGTTATGCTCTTCAGAGTTTCTTGTTCCTTCTTTGATGGGTATTTTTCTATACTGGCCAGTTTGGTTGCCTGTGTCTTCAAGGTGCCACAGGCTTGTCTACTCATATGTCCACTGATCCAAATGATTTTGCAGTATGGGAGACCTGTGTTAAGGGAATTTAACGCTCTCCTACCAGTGGCAGAGAACATCTGCAACCCTAGTCAGGTGAATCTCTCTGTGCCTACACTCGTCTCCCATTCTCACCATTGATGTCAGCAGTGTCGAATGGGGGACCAGTGTATGGGCTAATATCAGTTCTGAGTCTTTTGCCTTCCTGTGAAATCCATCATTCTTCCAACTGGAGGGAACTAGCAGCTGTGCAGAGGGCTTTTCATGTTTTTTCACAGGGGATCCAGTTGTAGTCCTCACTGATAGCACTTTCACAAATGCATACCTGATTGTCAGTTTGGGATTGGTTGTAGGCCCCTGGCTTGCTTTTCAACATGTTTCATGGATTGGTGAAAATATGGTTTTCGTCTAGGCAGTGCACATTTTGGGTTTATGAACAATAATGAAGCAAGCACCTTGAGGTGAACATTTCCCAGTTAGCTTATTCTGTAAAATCCTGTCTTCCAGGAACTGTGTTGAAGCATTGGTTCTGTGCTGGTCTGTGTGCGGATAGCAAAATGGCTTGCTTGCTCAGTTTTTCACCAGGTTCCACAAACTCCCAGCCTTGAGAATGGATGCTCTCCTGATTCCGTGCCCAGAAAGAGTGCTGTATACCTTTCCACCTACTTCTCTATGCCCCATCATCTGGCCAGAGTCCAGGGGGCAAAAGCTCTTATAGTGGTGGTCCCTCATTTTGAGACACTGAAGACTCAGGTTTCTTCCATGCACAGTGCTAGTGGAACCAAAATTAATTCTTCTTCTGACCCCATGTCCACTGTGCCATTTACCTCTACCCTGAGCCTCTTTCTAGTGTCTAAAGCTGTCCAAGTGGTAGCTGGAACGGCACGCCTTCAAATTAATCACATCACCAACCCAGTGCCTCTTTCTTTCCAAATAACTTGTAGGCCAAGAATGCAGCCTGCCTAGGACCACCACTAGGCTTCTTCTCATCAGTGGTGTCTGCTTAGGATGTGTCTACACTATAGTGCGCTCCCGAACTGGATTTTCAGTTCCTGTAACGGTTTTTGATTTTGGCCTCTCCGTGTTAACAGTGTTTACAGTAGGCCACCGTCCATGCCTTTTGTGAATGTGGGGGTAGTCTTCCATCCATTGAGACACTTGAATTTTGATTATATCAGGATTTTGCCTTTTTAACAGCCAAATTTTATGGTTCTGTCCCACCCATGGGATCTTCTTCTTGTCCTTTCAGCTCTTAAGCTTCGCCAGTTGGTCTCAGGAATGTTTTTGTTACTAAAGTGCATCTTTCTAGTGCATGGAGGTGGGGGACTTGAGCTCCTTTCTTATGCTTCTCCAGCCTGCAGGTTTTTGAGTAATCAGATGGCCTTGTCATTTGGTCTGGGAATATCCTGAGGGCCATCTCTGCTTTCCCTTGGGTCAGGATGCGGTTCTTCCCTTCTTCCTCTTAACCATTCCTCTGATTTGGAAACCCTACTACAATTGCTGGATAGGATTCGAGCTGACTGGATTTACCTTAGTAAGGGTGGACAGTCAAAATATCGATTTTTAAATATCGAAGCACAGTTATATCGAGTTTTAAATATCTTAGGGACAAAATATCGAAATCAAGAGTATCGACAACCAGAATATCGAAGTTAAGGTAAGAAATATCGATGTTGCAAATATCGATGTTACTAATATCGCTAGGTAAATTATCGATGTTAATATCGAGATTTATATGAGTGTTATGTATTCATGTATGTGTTTTATAAGTATGTGTTCTATATTTTTTTGTGAAGGATTGTACCGTTTAAAAAAAATATATATATATATATATACATTTTTTAGAAATTAGTAATTTAAAAAAAGGTACATTTTGTGTTTTAGTACCGTAGTAGGTTTTGAGTTCATAGGGGAATAGGGTGGGAAGTAATTTAATTTTAATTAATTCATTATTAATTGGTAATTATTGTTATTAATAATTAATTTATTGTTAATTCATTATTAATTGGTCATTAATTATTATTAATTGATAATTATTTTATTTGTATTAATTTATTATTGGAATGGGTTATGGGTTAATAGGGGAATAGGGTGAGAAGTAAATTATTTGTAATTAAGTAATTATTTAAGACACATTAAGTATTGCTAAGTAATTTTGTTAATTAATTATTAATGTGTTATTCATTTTTATTAAATAATATTTATTGGTATTGATAAGTACTTTTTTGTTAATTAATTATTAAATTGTTATTCATTTTTATTACATATTATTTATTGCTATTGATTAAAACATGTTAATTATTAATTGCAAATTATTTTTTATTAATTGTTTAATTGAAAATGAATTTAATTGTGTGAAATTGGATGTGGGGTGTGTTGTGTGTTTATTGGGGAATAGGGTGGGAAGTATTTAATATTATATGTGTAGGTTTTTTTTTCTAAATGTATTATTAAATCATTACTCAATTACATTCAAATATAAGTATGTTATTTTTAACAGCTACGTTGTCCCACGCTTTCCCTACTGTTGCACTCACTGGAGTGGGAATAGTAATTTTTACACATACTCTATCCAGCGCTTTCCCTACTGTTGCACTCTCTGGAGTGGGGCTAGTAATTTTTACCCCTACGCGATCCAATTCTTTCCCTACTGTTGCACTCACTGGAGTGGGAACAGTAATTTTTACCCCTATGCTATCCAACGCTTTCCCTACTGTTGCACTCTCTGGAGTGGGAATGGTAATTTTTACCCCTATGCTATCCAGCGCTTTCCCTACTGTTGCACTCACTGGAGTGGGAATAGTAATTTTTACCCCTAAGCTATCCAGCGCTTTCCATACTGTTGTCTCTGGAGTGGGAATAGTCATTTGTACTCCTACATGATCCAACGCTTTCCCTACTGTTGCACTCACTGGAGTGGGAATAATAATTTTTACCCCTACGCTATCCAGCGCTTTCCCTACTGTTACACTCTCTGGAGTGGAGATAGTAATTTTTACCCCTATGCTATCCAACGCTTTCCCTAATGTTGCACTATGTGGAGTATGTATATATACATTAATTTATATGTATATGTTTAATTTATTTTAACATTAGATGTATTAGTTATTATCTTTAAAAAAAAAAAAATATTTTTAACTATATTTCTTTTAATTATATGTATTATTTACTTGATTTTACATTATTATTAAACATTAAAAAGAACTATATTTTTAACATCGATATTTGTTACAATATTTTTATTCTCTATATTTTTGTACTTACCTTTATGTAGATTGGACTTCGATATTTTTGATTTCAATATTTCTGTGTCGATATTTTTGTAGGTCGATTTTCTGTCTGTCGATAATCTGTCAGAAATTCCTTGGTAAATTGATTGAATTTCCAAGCTGTGGCAGCTTTTTTGTTAAGTTTTGTGCGGCTCAGCATGGCGCAAGTCCTCCTCACCTACTCTAACTCAATCAATATGTTCAGTGATTTCCTCCTTGTACAACCAAGCTTGCATTGTCACGATACAGGCTGGACATAGCAAAGGATTGCGAACTGGTGTTAATGTCTGCACAGATTTCTCAGGCATCTGATTTGCCAAATTCTTTTTTGCTTTACAACTTTCAATGATGCCCCAAGATACGGTTGATATTGCATCATATCTGGCATTTGGTGTGTCACTTTGCTGGCTTGTGATGAAGACATACCGTTTTGGTACATCCTAATGTGTAATAATTACGCTAGGGACAAAGATGGGTAGGTAATGATTGGATTAATTACTGATAATCTCCATAACTTCAATTCATCCTTAGGCGTCCAATACTTTTATCCTGTCTGTTCCTTGTTCATTTGGCTTGGTATGATCAGGAGGTGTACTTGATGAAAACTTGCTTTATGATGCAATGGTAAGCGGGCAGGTTAACTAACACCAAATGTTTTCAGTAAGGTGTGCGGGGAGGCAGAATGTCTCCTAATAGCGCTAGCATTAGGAACATGAAGGAAAATGTGGATTAATGAGGACCACGGTTAAGTATTGCAGCAACTAACCAACAAGTCCTTGGACACTCTTAACATTCTTTGTCATCCTTAGTTCAGGCAGCCCCAAAGCTGAGGATACCATCATATGCAACACGTGTCTCTTAGAACTGGTCCGAAAACTCCAGTCTCACTCATTGTGAGTGAGATTCACACATTTGGAGTTTTGATTGAGCTCTCACGCCCAAGCGATGTCCTGTCAGACCTTGGGAGAAGGGCTAGAACCTGAACTCTAACAGAGCTCTATTCAGAGATCAGTAATGTGGAGCAGCTACTGGGGGCTATAGAGGCACGAGGGGACAATCCCACCACGAGTGAAGGGCTCCTTCTAACCCAATCAGTTAAAACGAGGAGCTGGTTAAGACAGATCACACTTCTATGATGCTACTTTTGTAAACCATAAATCTAACTCAATCAGTCTTCATGTCAGTTTATTCATTTTGCATTCATTTTGATGTATTTCCATTTCCCTTAATAACTTCTCGTGATGTCTTTGATGTCAAAGGTTGTGTTGTGACGTAGCCTCCTCTGATGTCATCACATGTTCCAAATGGTTCTCACTTCTAAAAATTTCAGATTTTAAAAACTCTAATGCATCTGAAAACAGATCTTGGGCTTTTTGATCAATTCGCGATGCTACAGTATCCTTTCACAAGCTCGTCGGTGACGTGCCCCTCTCTTAATTGAAATAAACAGAGACATACATCACTGAAAGGAGGCCCTTGTGTAAAACAAACATGTTTCAGGATGCACAGCGGGCATGGACAACGCCACAAACTCAATTCCGTGATATTCATGCTGTGCTGTGGAGACAACCGGCAAGGTCACCTCCCCGCCACTGCCACCGGCGTGGCTACTGCTGTAAATTGTATCCAGCACCTTTCCGGGAAAAGTAAATAAATCCACTTTTTAATGGCTTCCGTCGAAAAGTCCCCTTTCGTCTACAGTCAATACATCATTTATCAACAGCAAAGGTTATTTCTACACCACTGCAGGCAGCCAGCGCTGCTGGCTCGGTGTCAGAGCATCGGCCGAATGGCGTCCATGCTAAGTGAGGTAATGATGTTGGGCAGTTCACTAGGAGTGGGACGTTTATATAGAGAAATATTATACCCATAAAAGTACTATTTCTGCTTCAGTTTCCAGCAGGGGCGCTACTAGACCAGGTGAGAAGGGGGGATTAGCACTCCCAGCTAGGGTTGGCCTTTTTTGGCACCCCCTTCCCCCATTTCCTCCTTCTCCGTGAATTCACTCACAACCACTCTCCAATAGTGCACCTCATCTCTCAATAGCACCTTTCTGACAAACATTTCATTTTTTTATAGTGCTACTCATAGCTTACCCACACTCACTTCTGTGATCTGCATGGTACACATTCTTTGTAGCAGGCACATTAACCCTCTGCGCTGTGTGGGTGGCAGGGGTGCCCACATGGGTGCACCCTGAGCGATGCAACAGTGTCAGAGCAGGGTAAGAGGAGTGACTGCAGGGTGAGTGAGGCGATCATATGAACTTGGGTTTGGATGTAAGTTCTGAGTGGGACAAATGAATGCATGGTTAGTGATGGGCTTGTTTGAGTGAGATTGGAGATTGAGCAGTGAGGGGGACAGGTGAGTGAAGTGTCACATGAGTGCAGGGTGAGTAGTGTGCTCGTGTTACTGCAGGGTGAGGTACAGGGTGAACAGGGCAAGTGCATTGTGAGTGCAGGGTGATCACTGTGAATGAAGGGTGAGCAGGTGAATGGTGCGAGTGCGTGGTGATCAGAGTGAGTGCATTGTGATCGCTGGGGGAGCACGTGAGCATAAAAGTGAAGGACGAGAATGAGGAATTAAATGTCTGAATGCAGTGTGCATTCCCAGACGTTTGAAGTAACAGCATGCTATTGAGGGCTGGAGTAGGGTTTCAGATATGTTTAGCTATTGCTATTAAGACATCAATCAGGGATCGAGGGTGGAGGAAATAAATAATGTGCTGATCCTGCAACAAACTTCCAGTCTTATGCTTAGGGTTGCCAGCTCAATATTTTGATGTCCCAGACGGTAAAAATAATAGGCAGCCACCTAAAGCTGTATTTTCAGCACTTATCTGTGCATACTTCAAACAGAAAATATAAACAGAAAACCCTTTTAATTGTGTGGTAGGGCTGTCTAAATGATCCATGACTGATAATCAAAGGGAACAAAGACAGAAAAGTCACAATACAAATGAATGTATCCTTTATTTTTATAACCCTATTAAGGGGTCTATTATAATAGTGGGCGGATCGCCACCGCATCTGCCCGCCATTATTCACCGTCGGCCTCCCATTTCCCCCTGCCATTTTAGGATGACGGGGGGGGACCCCGGCGGACAGAAAGACCGTCCAACAGTTTTCTGCCGGTCAAACAGGAGACTGGGCGGAAAAGGTAATTGTTATGGTGGCGGTGTCACACCGCCATCAATATCAAGATGCAGGCGGTGATGTGCCATTCCATGGCGGGGTTGCCGTCATGAAAAGACATGCAGAGTCTGCATGTGGGGGCCCATTGCAGGCCCACAGGGTGTTGGGAGGTGGGGTGCACATAGGGGGTATCTATGGTACCCTCCTGCATTTGCATGCACACCGTGGCGGCACCGCGCAGTGCCTGCCACATGCATGCAAATGCACAAATACCTTTTTAACAATGCGGCTATTGCTGCTAAAAGCATTGCCCGCCGCAATGTTAAAAATGCCTGCCATTATTCACTGTCCGCCTCGGATTTCCCCCAGACATATTAAGATGGCAGGGGGGATCCCGGTGGACGGAAAGACTGTCCGCCAGTTTTCCGCCGGTCAAACAGGAGACCAGGCAGAAGAGAGAATTGATATGGTGGCGGTGTCTGAAAGACTCCGCCCTCAATATCAAGATTCAGGCGGTGATGTGCCTTTCCATGGCGGCAACCATGGAAAGACATGCAGAGTCTGCATGTGGGCGCCCGTTGCAGGCCCCCAGGGTATTGGGGGGTGGGGGTTCACATAGGGGGTACCTATGGTACCCCCCTGCATTTGCATGCACAACGTGGCAGGCACCGCGCAGTGCCTGCCACGTGCATGAAAATGCACAAATGCCATTTTAAACAATGCGGCGGGTGCTGCTAAAAGCACCGCCCGCCGCACTGTTAAAAATGCGGGATGCGCCCGCCATTGTGGCGGGCACATCCTAATTGGATTTGCGGTACCGCCGCACACATAGCGGGCGGTCGCATTTGCCAAAACAATGCCGCCATCGTAATAGACCCCTAAATGTTAAAACAAGGTCTTTGCAGGCTCTTTAAACAACACATGGCAGGCATTTTTCTTTTGGCAACCCTACTTTATATTCCTTTTCATGAAACACATTTTCACACTACAGCAGTAAATGTAAATTACAAATGTAAGGAATAGGCAAAGTGGAGGCCCAGGGGGTACTGGAACCAGAAAATAAAACACGCCTCGGTAGCCAGTTGACAAAGGTATGTAAATGGCTGTTAAAGACCTTTGTAAAACTCGGGTGTGCTGGAGATAAGGCTCCAGACAAAGCCCAGCCACGCCCACAGCAGCTCGAGCTGCAGCAGCCCGGGCTCAGGCACAGAACGGGGGGGGGGGGCTGAAGCCCTTTCAGCCCTATGGGCATTGCATGTCTGGTTTCCAGGAATTTACTATTGTAAAATGGCTCCAAAAGTATGCTAACTTTTGAAGCGGCTTTTCAGAAGCAGGCCTAATCGGCAGTCACAGAGAGTGGTCGTAGGCTAGTTCCTAAATCTTAATGTAGCCCGAAGTCTGTGCTGGACATAAACGTGAGGTTACATCAAAATTGTTTGCAAAGAAACAAAACATTTGACTGAATGTTTACTATCCCGGGTAATATTTCAGATAAAAAGGATGCTGCCTGATTTAAAACAAGCATTTGCAATGCAATCGGTCTAGCCATTGGGACCTTATAAGTGTTTAGCCATGCAGCATATTTCGCACATTAGAGGGCTATTTGAACATTTTTAGTGAAAAGTTGTTCTTATTGTTAAAGACACATACATACAATGTAAAATATTCAGTTGCTGTTGCAATCCAACAGCGCCCTTCACCTCGCCATCAAAGTGAATCAAAGTATCTCAGCACTGGCCTCCCTTTAAAAGTTCTAATATCGCTTCTGATGTTCGAGCAGAGAATGGTATTCTCAATACAATACTGCATGAGTAACATTCTGTAACTTATTTGCAGAGTGAGAGTATGGCAAACAGAGTGTAGTAGAGCTAACACTAATCAGTCACTTCCTGGCTTAACAGTTTCAGATCTGCCTTCGCACAATAAAATGTAGTGTCCCTTTGAGTTCAAGTACAACATTTTACTAAAAATTCAAATCGACCTTTAATTAAAAAATAAATCTGAAAAATGTAATTGTTTAGTTACATGCAATAGCATTGTGCAAAATAGAGTCTCACTCAAGAGGGTGCAGCTGCTTAGAGGGAGCTGCCGTATTACATACATACTGTGCGGTGAATTTCAAATACTTTTGGGAAACTCCTGCAAATTCTATAGAGTGCATTCACCTACACACTCATGGGGAATCATCTCCCAATGCAAATGTTTTGAAACTCCCAAGAGATGTGGCGATGAAAAGCTCTTGGGTGCATTTCAAAACATTTCGCATTTCAGCAGCTTAAGATATGCACTCTACCAGTTCTTGTGAATTCGGGCCAAAAATTTGCAATTTAACATGAAGAGCGGCAGAGTCTGATCTCCTGCTGCCTGCCAGTGTCCTTTCCCAGAAGCAGCAGCTGAAGTTGCTTTTCGTTTCTGCATTAGGTATAAAAACATGAAAGGCAATTGAACAGAAGGCTGGGGAAGGGTGAGCAACATATTAGGCAAGCTGCCTTTTCAAAACAGTGTATTATATTAAACTATAATGCATAGAAAAAGAGTAAAAGGACGACATTAAAAACTAGACACTGCGGTAAATTCGACACCTAGCAGACTAGCATGGCAAAAGTAACCGGCCGTCTCCGTGGAGCCACCGCAGTCTTTCCAACAAATCAATTACAGCCGGGTGGCGTGCATGGAGCATTCTCCGCCTCACCCTGGAATTCGGATTTCAGTGGGGGCGCCTATTACCTCCGCCATCTTGCTAGCAGCGCATTATATTGTAATACGTGAATCAGGACAGAGCTCACCATAGAAAGTAAGACGCGACCACAGTGAAATCCTCCTGGGAGAGGGGGCATGGCCATTCGCCTAAAGAAAGACTACCGAGACGGATGTTGAAGGCGGACTATGTAGTCATTTCTATTAATTTATTTATGCGGTTTTTATACAGAGCAGCTGACATTAACCACTTGACTGCTAAAGCTTCCCACAGTTTATTTGTACTGTTTTATATATTGCTAACTCAATAGGAGGATATTGGAGAAGCATTGTTAAGCCTTCGGGACAACCAGGAGGGACTGTGAACGCAATGCCCAGACAGGAGGAGGGGTGGCCGCGCTGTACGGTGTGATGGCCGCTCAAAATGTTCTCTGAGTAACATCACCGGAAAAAGAGCTAAGCCCCCAAAGGAGGGGCTTTTACAGAAATACACCAATAAGAAGCCAGAATTTCTGAATGCCACAGATAGTAACCAATGTCAATCGGTGGGTTTGCAAAACCGCACAGAAGAGGTATAACAGGTCAAATAAAGCTCGACCTAAAAAATGGCCAGAAATATTCTTGGCATGTTTGGGCATAGAACCCATAGAAGACTAATCTGTGTCCAGGCCCGGAAGTATTTTCATAGGCTGGAAAGCAGAGGGATGTAAATAAAGAGCAGAAACTATCCCTGGAGTGGTTTGGGAATCCAATGGCGTACGAACGTGGGTCCTAATGCAAGAAATAAAAATAAACAATTTTTGTTAGTGGAAGTGTTTGATAAGAGTTGATAAACTCTATGTATGTTGCAAAAATCTTCCTAGAAAAAAAATCCCATACTCAGGTAATATCTTGGGCTATAAAAATATGGAAGTTGGAGGTAAGCTTCCTTAGCTGAAACGACTGCATTAGCAAAGTAAATCTGTACCCTCAGAGAAGGGTGTTATAATAAAAGGAGTCAGAAGATGTCATGTCTGTTGCAAATGGTGAACTCAAAAGCCATACAAAACAACATTTTGCTTAGTACAAAGTTTGACAAAGTGCGTAAATCTCTGGTGCATCTTTGGTTATGGAAAAAGTTGTCAATACTATAATGTTTTATCATGAATGTGATAAATTGAGTTACTGGTTGAGGGTGGAGGGGTGAAACCCTACTCAAGCAGCAACCGCTATCCTTATCAGGGTGAGGTACAAACACCCCCCAAATCAACCTGTGCTCAACTCTCTGGTAGCTTAGCACAGAGCATCCAAGCTTAATTTAGAGGCAATAGCAATGCTTAAAGTATTTCTGTACCACTTCAAATGGTAATAAAGTGGAAACAAAACTCAAGAGAAATCCCACACTAAAGAAATAGAGCAAAATGTAATAAATAAGTCAAGACCAAAACGACAAAAATCCAATCAGTAGAATCAGAGATATGCAATGTAGTGTCAAAAAGCCAAAAGCTCCACTATTTGGTTCTTTGAGAAAGAAAGAAAGTCACAACTTCGAGCCAACCTCGATGGAGCTGCCCGAACAGTTGTCTCAAACACATGAATTCTGAAAATCATATGTGCTGAAAACAAGAAATGGGTGTATTCTTTTTTTGTTGAACTTTATAATCCAATAAATTAAGCTTAAGGGTACAAAATAATATTAACATATACAGAAGTGAAAGCGGTTAGCTGCGTAATTCGCCATTCTCAGACGTTAAATTAAGACAGCTCTGCCCAACAACACGAACGCCACAAACTATATGCCAATTTCTGACTGAGGTATCATACATTGAAAACGCTTTCTTCACTACGCTTCACTCCAAAGCTATGTCGCTAAATCATGGCAATTCAGTGGCACAAATCTCTTGTAGGACCAATTACCTTATGGTTCAATATAGATCTATTTCTCAAAGGGTCCTTTTTTCAGATAAGAGTTTTTCTGTCCTCAAGATGGTCTTTTAGATGCATAACAAAACAAGACCAAAACGTCGACCAGCATACCTATTTTCATTGATGAAAAAACTTCACTGTATAGGACATTTTTCCATAATGTATAGGAACATTTCTTTGTAAATAGGTATCAGAAATGGGTAATTTACACGAGTGACAAATAGATATTTTACTAAAGGATTGAGAACATCTGTCACTTCTGTATATGTGAATATTATTTTTTACCCTTAAACTCGATGTATTGGATTATAAACCTCAACAAAAAAAGAATACCCCTGTTTCTTGTTTTTGATTGATTTAGTTTTGAATACATAAATTGATTGTTGCAAATTCATGTGTTTTGAGGCCACAGTTTGGACACTCATAAGTGATAGTGTGGAGTAATGTTCTCAGAAATCCCTTAAAGGCACCTTCACTAGATGAAACTTTCTAAAAGTGCCTTTTTTAAAATTGTAATTGAAAATCCGACTTCGTCATAGTATGGGGGAGTTTTTCATGGAATGTTTGGCTATGACGAAAGTTTTATTTTGCCAAGTCAAAATGGCAGTTTAGACTGCACACACAGGCTGCAATGGCAGGCTTGAGGTATGTTCAAAGAGCTTCTGAAATGGATGGCAAAACAAGTGTTGCAGCCTCACTTGTAGCATTTAATTTATACTCACTGGATACATGCAGCACCACTTTCCTATGGACCTACAAGTCAATTAAATAAGCCAATTGGGTGTAAGTCAATTGTACCATGTTTTAAGGAGAGCGCACATGCACTTTATCACTGATTAGCAGTGGTAAAGGGTTCAGACTTCTAAAATATAACAAAAATGGGGTCAGAAAATACAAGGGTGAAGACAAAAGGTTTGGGAATGTCCCTGTGGAAAGGACCAAGTCAAACAATTACCTATCTCTCGCAGATCCCACCGAAATACTCCCTCAAAATCACTTCTTATGAAGATGACATCCTACTCTTGTCCTTCGTCAAAGCGCTCTCTAGGGACACTCTCATACCCCTGCTCACCATTGCCAATGCCTCCTTCACTCAAGACATCTTTCCAGAAAGTCTCAAGAAAGGCCCGTTTCTCCCTCTCCAAAAGAAACCTACACTAGATCCTAACGACTTTGCCAACTACCCGTCCCATTGCTTATCTACCATTTATTGGCAAGATGATTGAAAAGGTAGTCTATGTTCCACTCCATTGCCAATAATATCCTGCACGACTACCCGTCTGGATTCAGATCACACTGTATCGTTGAGTCCCCTTCACTTTCAAATCATAAAGTGCCCTCCTGACCACATATGAAGAATACCCCTGCCTCCTGATATTTCTGGACCTCTCGGCTGCATTTGACATGTTTAACAATCCCACCCTCATACTCACCCTGGTGTCTTAAGTGGACTTCATGGCAACAACCACTGTTTTTACTTCTACCCTCCCAATGGACACCTGTTTATCTTCATGGTCCCAAAAGATCTCTGTCACCTGTGAGTTTCCATAAGGTTCCATACTATCTCCTATTATTTTCAGTCTCTACAGGGAGCTGCTGGGTGCTCTACTCACAGATAATGGCTTCAAGAGTCATCAATATGCCAATGACACACAGCTCTACTTGAAGGTCTCCTTGGTTTCAAACATGTGACATCTCAAGCAATGCCTACCCATCATCCAGATCTGTATGTTTAGTGCCTACCTGCAACTGTGCCCAATCACAACAGCATCCTTGTTATTTTCCAAGAAATCAAATAAGGAACAGTGCAAACCTGGCTCAATGTCACAAATCTTAATGACCTCTGAATCAAACTTTCACTTAATGCCTAGTCAAGTGGATTCACCCTGGACACAATCCTCACCTTCAGGGAACACACCGCCTTAAAAACAAAGACTACCTGGTACCAGCCCTATCTTCTACGAAAGTGTTATCAGTCTAGTAATTTAAACCTACAGTTGGACCTTCTTAACACAATGGCACTTTATATTACAGCAATTGACTCAAATATTAAACTCAGTGGCACAGAGGGCCCAAGTTGACCCTCACATTGTTTTTTCCTGTGTGTGTAGCCCAGTACCAGATACATTGGCATGTCTTTCAGGCATCTTGGAATCTGTGTTAACAGACTTTAAACTGCAGTTAAAAGCAAACTCAGAGCATCGGTAATACGAACACCAATAAACTTTGCCAAAAGTGCCTCTAAAGACCAACAGCAGGATATTTCCCTACTACAAAGAACCAAAGGTTGCCTTGATGAAAAACCCAAGGAAACTGGCAATCAACTGAAGCTATCTCTAACAACAAAGCTATTTCCAATAATAAATCACCTACTAGAGATGCTCCAGGGGATATCATAGATGTGAGTGTTTTGGATCTGGAACTACAGGGTAATTTAGCTGTAAGGCATTCAATCAAATCAAACAAACAATGCTTTATTTCGATTGTAATATAACAATCATAAAAAGCACAAATAAAATACATGATTATTACAAACATTTTAATACAATATCCAGATAAAAATATTTCATCTTAAAATACGTTTCATATATATTTATGTAACTTAGAACTAATAAGAATGAATGAAGAATGCATCTAAAATGGACCACCTCCTCAATCCTAGATAACAATGCTCTTTCTATGATGGAGGATTTTTTAAAAAAACATAGATATCCTCCAAGCTACGTGCTCATTTTCAAAAAGCTGGAGCTTAATAAAAGCAGCGCGGCATTGTCTCAGTCCCCATTTCTGTAAAATCGGAACTATCTAGGTCTTTCTTAGCTCCTTGTTAAAATTAATGGGATAAAACTAAGTGTAATGAGGATTGAGTTGACGATATCACATGGATATAGTTGTAGCACACTTGCCCAGTCGTTTATGTTGGGGAAAGAGACAAGTCTGTGTATTGTCCCCAATCTATATCTTATTATTATTAATAAAAACCTATCAAAACCACCAGGTACAAATACTAAATATGGCTGCAAGCTAAAAGTTGTAAGAACCATCTGGTGCTGCAAGACACTGGACTTAATGATGTCTCCCAATAATCTTAGGCTATCCAGGAAAGACAGGACCTATTTCTAAGATTTTTCCTGGAACCAGGGTGATAGTGCTGGGGTTAGTAACGTATTCTGGGTTACCCATGTCTTTTGTTAAATCTTGGGTAAACTTAACCCATGGTATTTTTTGCGCACCATCCAACCTGAGGCTGTCCTGTAATATGTCCCTCTTAAGTTTAGTCTCTTCCTTTGACCAGATCCTGTGCCAAAGAAGGATTGGCTCCAGTTTTATGAGATTGGATATATATGGAAGACCGAGCTCCGCATGAGAGAAATAAGTGGAGGTACTGGGGGATGCTGACAAAATATATTTTAAAAAGGAGTTCTCAACTAATTGAATTGAATTTGTGTTGGCAAAACTCCAAATCCCAGCCCCATAAATAACAGTTGAAACACATTTGCTTTGTAGATTTTCAGTAGTTCCAGTGGTGGTTTACGTCCCAATTTTCTTGGAAAGCTGACAAGAGCAGTCATTGTTCTAATTAGTGCTAGCTTTTAAGCTGCATCTGCTTGAGCCCAGGTGTCATTGTGGCTAAACAATATACGTAAATATGAGGAACTGTTAGTCAGGGCTATTGGATTTCCCTATACAACAATATGAAGGAGTACCACCAAAAATAAGGCTGAAACAGCCAGTATTGGTGGGATGAGACACTAGTGTAAAAGAAGAAGTCCTCCTTTGTTTTTAAGGAACCCCTCACTCACCGACCTGGTCGGTGACATGCTTCATCATCGGGGCCACCTCGACAGCCGAGTGCCGCCAAGGTGTGCTACAACACCTGAATACAGTGGAGCGGGTATGTGGGTGATGAATGTAAAAAATAGTCAGTGAGTTAAAAATTGTCCTGGTATAACTTTTACCAAATATATTTTATTCTGAAGCTACTGGACAATATTAAAAACAGTGATGATACAATAAAGGCTTTAATCAGACCTAGTGTATCTTTGGTATGTGCTGGGTCTACATGTTTCAAACCATATGGGATTGCCGGTTTTTCATCAGGACCAAAAATGATGTAAAGGAATTGGGTGGTCAGGGTACACTAACACCCTGCCATACCTGCAACCCTTTCAGACCCAAAAATAGCGATTTGCTAAGTGGGTAAAAAATAGTAACCCAGAAGTGGTTACATACAAAGGAACAAACTCCTCAATGGAGGAAGGTTTGCCTCACGGGGATATGAGGGGAAATACAGAGTTCAAAACGTATTAGTTTCTCCGTTCCGAATGGGCCGATAACCTACTTTCCCTCCGTGCACCCGCAGTTTTATGAGATTGGATATATATGGAAGACCGAGCTCCGCATGAGAGAAATAAGTGGAGGTACTGGGGGATGCTGACAAAATATATTTTAAAAAGGAGTTCTCAACTAATTGAATTGAATTTGTGTTGGCAAAACTCCAAATCCCAGCCCCATAAATAACAGTTGAAACACATTTTGCTTTGTAGATTTTCAGTAGTTCCAGTGGTGGTTTACGTCCCAATTTTCTTGGAAAGCTGACAAGAGCAGTCATTGTTCTAATTAGTGCTAGCTTTTAAGCTGCATCTGCTTGAGCCCAGGTGTCATTGTGGCTAAACAATATACGTAAATATGAGGAACTGTTAGTCAGGGCTATTGGATTTCCCTCCACGAAAATATCCCTGCATTTCTGGGTCCCACAACCACATTTCATCATAAAGGTTTTTGAGATATTTATTCTAAGATCCAGATCCTTCATAAAATTAGAAAAGTTATTTAGAGTCTTTTGAAGTCCGATCTGGGTACGAGACATAATCACAGCATCATCCGCATATAGCAATGCTGGAATACGACGGTTACCTATTTGCGGAAAATCTTGGGCGTCTTTAAGGAGTGCCTGTCCTAGCCCATTAATATAAAGATTAACAAGCATTTGCAATGCAATAGGTCTCGCATTAGGAAAATTTTAGTTATTTGTCTTGTACATGACAAATTTGGTATTTATGTGTTATTTTTGAAAATTGTGAAATTAATAGCTTTGTCATTTACAATGCTAATACTTTTATTTTTTTGACAATATGACACTTTTAGCATTTTTAATGCAACATGTTTGTATTTACCTGACTTAGAAGTATTGATTTTACAAATAACAATGGTTTTTTAAAAAAAATATTAACACTTAAATAAAAGTTATTGTAATTTATAACGGCAATAGCTTAAACTTTTGTAATTAACTTTAGTGAAGATTATGTTCAGTATATTTATTGTGACTAAACTATAAGAACAGAAGGGAAATATAAAAAAAAATTGTGACATTTGTAATAAAACTTGAAACATTGAGAGAACATATTTGAACCAGTTGTTGTTGAATGGTTGCACAGATTGATACTGTGGTGGCGCTGAGTGATGTTGTGGTGGCGACAAGTGATGCTGTGGTGTTCAGTGATGCTGTGGTAGCGCATAGTGATGTTGTGGTGCCCCTGAGTGATGCTGTGGTACCCCTGAGTGATGCTGTTGTTGTGCGATAGATAGATAGAGTGAGGGCGATAGATAGCTAGAGGGAGGGGGAAAGATAGATAGAGGGAGGGTGATAGATAGATAGAGTGAGGGCAATAGATAGATAGAGTGAGGGCGATAGATCTATAGAGTGAGGGCGATAGAGTGAGGGCGATAGATAGAATGAGGGCGATAGAGTGAGGGTGATAGATAGAGTGAGGGTGATAGGTAGAGTGAGGGCGATAGATAGAGTGAGGGCGATAGATAGAGTGAGGGCGATGGATAGAGTGAGGGCGATAGATAGTGTGAGAGCGATAGATAGAGTGAGGGCGATAGATAGAGTGAGGGCGATAGATATAGTGAGGGCGATAGATAGAGTGAGGGCGATAGATAGTGTGAAGGTGATAGATAGATAGATAGATAGATAGATAGATAGATAGATAGATAGATAGATAGATAGATAGAGTGAGGGCGATAGATTTGTGTGGTTGTGTGTGTGGTTGTATGTGTGTTGTTGTGAAGTAGTGTGGCTCACTGGTTAGAGGCGGCAGACCCGAGAGCAGAGGACGGCCCGGGACCAGGGTTCGATTCCCGGCGCGGCAGGTTTCTGGACCAGGGTCAGCGGACTCGATAATTCTCTCGCCTCGGTGCCCACTCTGATCAGCGATCACACTCGGCAACTCTGGGCATCAGCTTGCCTCATCTTCACTAACGGCCCCACCAGACCACCGGGGATGCCTGGTCTCACCCTGGAGATACCCATTAAGGGACCACCTTTCAGGGAAGCCAGGAAGGGTTTCGCAGCGGTCGAAGCGCCTTGGGACCCTACGGGTAAGTAGTGCGCTATATAAATGCCAATACATACATACAATACATTGTTGTATGTGTGTGTGAGCGTGGTTGTATGTATGTGTGTGTGCGGTTACAGAAGGATGTATGTGGAAGAGAGCAGCAGGTCAGCATATTATAAGAGAACAGGGAGTTCAAGAAGGATGCGTGTTGAAGAGATCAGCAGATCAGCACAGGAGAAGAGAACAGGGAGTTAGAGAAGTAGGCGGTGGAAGGGAACAGCAGTTCAGCACGGGAGAAGAGAACAGGGTTTTGGAGAAGGGGGCGGGGTGGAAGAGAGCAGCAGATCAGGATGGGAGAACAAAACAGGGAGCTAAATAAGGAGGCGGGTGGAAGAGAGCAGCAGATCAGCACAGGAGAAGAGAACAGGGAGTTCAAGACGGAGGCGGTTGGAAGAGAACAGCAGATTAGCACAGGAGAAAAGAATAGAGTTACAGAAGGAGGCGGGGTGTTTGAGAGCAGCAGATCAGCTCAGGTGAAGATAACACGGAGTTAAATAGGGAAGCAGGTGGAAGAGAGCAGCAGATCAGCACAGGAGAAGAGAACATGGAGGTAAAGAAGGAGGTGGGTGGAAGAGAACAGCAAATCAGCACAGGAGAAGAGAACATGGAGTTAAAGAATGATGTTGGGTGGAAGAGAGCAGCAGATCAGCACAGAAGAAGAGAACAGGGAGTTAAAGAAGGAGGTGGGTGGAAGTGAGGAGCAGATCAGCACATGAGAAGAGAACAGGGAGTTAAGTAAGGAAGCGGGTGGAAGAGAACAACATATTAGCACAGGAGAAGAGAACAGTGAGTTAGAGAAGGGGGCGGGGTGAAAGAGAACAGCAGATCAGCACAGGAGAAGAGAACAGGGAGTTAGAGAAGTAGGCGGATGGAAGATAGCTTAAAGATTATCACAGGAGAAGAGAACATGGAGTTAAAGAAGGATGCAGGTGGAAGAGAACAGCAGATCGGCACAGGAGAAGACAACAGGGAGTTAGAGAATGATGCGGGTGGTAGAGAGCAGCAGATTAGCACAGGAAAGGAGAACCGGGAGTTAAAGAAGGAGGGGGGTTTTAGAGACCAGCAGATCAGCCCAGGAGAAGAGAACAGGGAGTTAAAGAAAGAGGTGGGTGGAAGAGAGCAGCAGATCAGCACAGGAGAAGAGAACAGGGAGTTAAAGAAGGAGGTGCGTGGAAGTGAGGAGCAGATCAGCACATGAGAAGAGAACAGGGAGTTAAGTAAGGAAGTGGGTGGAAGAAAACAACATCTTAGCACAGGAGAAGAGAACAGTGAGTTAGAGAAGGGGCGGGATGAAAGAGAACAGCAGTTTAGCACAGGAGAATACAAAAAGGGAGTTAGAGAAGGAGGCGGGTGAAAGAGAATAGCAGATCAGCACAGGAGAAGAGAAAAGGGAGTTAGAGAAGGAGGCGGGTGAAAGAGAACAGCAGATCAGCACAGGAGAAGAGAACAGGGAGTTAAAGAAGGTGGCGGGTGGAAGAGAACAGCAGATTAGCACAGGAGAAGAGAACAGGAAGTTAAAGAAGGATGCAGGTGGAAGAGAACAGCAGATCGGCACAGGAGAAGACAACAGGGAGTTAGAGAAAGATGCAGGTGGAAGAGAGCAGCAGATTAGCACAGGAGAAGAGAACAGGGAGTTAAAGAAGGTGGCGAGAGGAAGAGAACAGCAGATTAGCACAGGAGAAGAGAACAGGGAGTTAAAAAGGATGCGGGTGGAAGAGAACAGCAGATCGGCACAGCAGAAGAGAACATGGAGTTAAAGAAGGAGGTGGAGTGGAAGAGAGCAGCAGATCAGCAGAGGAGAAGAAAATAGAATAGGGAGTTAGAGAAGGAGGTGTGGTGAAAGTGAGCATCAGATCAGCAGAAGTTAACAGGGAGTTAAAATGCAATGCAATATGTTTCTCATTCATAAAGTTTGAGCTATTGCTATTGTAAATGACCAATTTTATTTTAATGTTTTGTTGTGAAAAATAGCGAAATTAATTGCTTTGTCATTTATAACGCTAATAGTTATAACTTTTGCAAATGTCACACCTATAGCATTTGTAATGCAATATGGGTTGTATTTATGTGACTTACATGCATTGATATTACAAACAACAATGGTTTGGAGTTGGAGGGGGAGTTGGAGGGTGGAGTTGGAAGTTGGAGTTGGAGGGTGGAGTTGGAGGGTGGAGTTGGCTTTTGATTTGGAGGGTGGATTTGGAGGGTGGATTTGGAGGGTGGAGTTGGAGGTTGGAGTTGGAGGTTGGAGTTGGAGGTTGGAGTTCGGGGGTGAAGTTGAAGGGTGGAGTTAGAGGGTGGAGTTGGAGGGTGGAGGGTGGAGTAGGCTTTTGAGTTGGAGGGTGGAGTTGGCCTTTGATTAGGAGGGTGGAGTTGGAGGGATGATTTGGAGGGTGGAGTTGGAGGGTGGAGTTGGATGGTGGAGTTGGATGGTGGAGTTGGATTTGGAGGGTGGATTTGGAGGGTGGAGTTTGATGGTGTAGTTGGAGGATGTAGTTGGAGGGTGGAGTTGGAGGGTGGAGTTGGAGGGTGGAGTTGGAGGGTTGTGTTGGAGGGTGGCTTTGGAGGTTGGAGTTGGATGGTGGAGTTGTAGGGTGGAGTTGGATTTTGAGGGTGGAGTTGGAGTCTGTAGTTGTAGTTTGTGGGTGGATTTGGAGGGGGAATTTGGATTTGGAGGGTGGATTTGGAGGCTGGAGTTGTAGTTGGAGGGTGTATTTGTAGGGTGTATTTGGATGTTGGAGTTGGAGGGTGGAGTTGGATGGTGTTTTTGGAGGGTGGTGTTGGAGGGTGGATTTGTAGTTGGAGAGTGGAGTTGGAGGGTGGATTTGGAGTGTTGAGTTGGAGGGTGCAGTTGGATGGTGGAGTTAGATGGTGGATTTGGATGGTGGATTTTGAGGGTGGAGTTGGAGGGTAGAGTGGTGGGCAGGTAGAGTGGTGGCGCTAAAGTGTGGGCGCTAGAGTGTGGGTGCTAGAGTGGTGGTGCATAGAGTGGTGGATAGGGTGGTGGATATTGTAGTGGCACATAGAGTGGTGGCGGATAGAGTGGTAGAGTGTTGGTGGAGAGAGTGGTAGAGTGGTGGCGGTAGAAGGCTGTACTGTGTGTGAGAGAGAGTGCATGTGCGAGAGAGAGTGTGCTTGTGTGAGAGAGAGAGTGTGTGTGAGAGAGAGTGTGTGTGAGAGAGTGTGTGTGTCTGTGAGTGAGAGTGTGTGTGTGAGAGAGAGAGTGTGTCTGTGAGAGAGAGTGTGTGTGTGTGTGAGAGAGAGAGTGTGAGAGAGTATGAGAGAGAGAGTGTGAGAGCGAGAGTGTGGGAGCGAGAGAGTGAGAGCGAGAGTATGAGAGAGAGAGTGTGAGAGAGAGAGTGTGTGAGAGAGAGTGTGAGTGTGTGAGAGAGAATGAGTGTGTGTGAGAGAGTGAGTGTGTGTGAGAGAGAGTGAGTGTGTGTGAGAGAGAGTGAGTGTGTGTGAGAGAGAGTGAGTGTGTGTGAGAGAGTGAGTGTGTGTGTGTGAGAGTGAGTGTGTGTGTGTGTGAGAGAGTGAGTGTGTGTGTGAGAGAGAGAGTGAGTGTGTGTGAGAGAGGGAGTGTGTGTGAGAGAGTGTGTGTGTGAGAGAGAGTGTATGTGTGTGAGAGAGTGTGTGTGTGTAAGAGAGGGAGTGTGTAAGAGAGAGTAAGAGAGAGAGTGTGTAAGAGAGATAGTGTGTAAGAGAGAGAGTGTGTAAGAGATGGAATGTGTAAGAGAGAGAGTGTGTAAGAGAGAGTGTGTGTAAGAGAGAGAGTGTGTAAGAGAGAGAGTGTGTAAGAGAGAGTGTGTGTAAGAGAGAGAGAGTGTGTGAGTGATTCAGAGAGAGAGAGAGAGTGAGGTAGGGAGAGAGAGTGAGGTAGTGAGGGAGAGAAAGAGAGAGGTAGTGAGAGAGTGTGTGTGAGAGAGAGAGTGTGTAAGAGAGAGAGGTGTGTAGAGAGAGGTGTGTAGAGAGAGGTGTGTAGAGAGAGGTGTATAGAGAGAGGTGGGTAGAGAGAGTAGAGAGAGGTGGGTAGAGAGAGAGAGGTGTAGAGAGAGAGGCATAGAGAGAGGGGTGTAGAGAGAGAGGTTGAGAGAGGGGTAGAGGGGTAGAGAGAAGTAGAGAGGTAGAGAGAGAGAGAGAGAGAGAGAGAGGGTGGAGGAAGAGACGTAGAGAGAGAGGGTGGAGGAAGAGAGGTAGAGAAAGAGGGTGAAGGAAGAGAGAGAGAGGGTGGAGGAAGCATGTGTGTGTACGGGTCCAGGAAATGGCGTATCACATAGGGTTGAGCAAAATTTGCTTTTCCATAATTAAGTGAAATTTGGCAAACATTACAAGCAATTGTACAATATGCAAAACAGACATTTAGCATTATATTTTTCTGTGAAATGTATCTTTTTGTACATTTTGGATAGAAGAACACATTTCGCGCTGAACCAAAAAAAAACACAAAAACAACACATGCTGCAAGCAAGAGCTGCCAGTGTTCTGGTCGTTCACATTGTTGGACTGTTCTTGAGGGAAACTGTGGCGTAATTCCAGAAATTACTCCCAGACTCCAGGCGCTGGACCGGACGTACCACTATGGATTGATAGAGCTGCAGATTCAAAAGCGTGGCTGCGCCCCCCACCCCAAGTTTAACATCCGTAGCGAATTATTGCACCTAATGTTCAACCGGGGCTCGAGATGGTATGAAGGATTGCTAAGAGAGCGGATGAAAGAAGTATACAAGACTCCTATGTCCGAGACTGAGTATTTCTTTCTCGCATACTATTACAATTGTATTCCTCTTCTATATATTTATGATTGTTCTTATTCGCTTCCATGTAATTTAATGAATTATGCTATGAATTGTATATTTCCCCTTCCCTTCTTCCCTTCCCCTTCCTTCCTTCCCCCCTTTATTGAGTTATCCTTTGATTGACAATACTATTTTGCGATGTATTTTATTTGTGACTATATATTTATGATTGTTCTTATTCGCTTCCATGTAATTTAATGAATTATTTTTTCAGTTTTTTGTATGTATTTCTGTGTTTCTCCATTGTCAAAATTCAATAAAATCTTACTGAACTTAAAAAAAAACCAAAAAAACAATTGTATTCCTCTTGACATTGCTAGAAACAACGGGCTGTTTGTGCAGCGAGCACATCCAGGCAGGCTATTTAGTGTTGCACAGTTATGCGATTCACACCAATGCCTACCAGCTGACGATATCATGCCCTCATTTTCATAGAAGGGCTCGCTACTACCTCCTCGATATAAAGTGATTTATCACCAAGATTCAATCGTCATCAATTAAATACACAGATGCAGATAGCCAAGGGTGATAAATGAACTAATGGGAACTTGGGGAGCAGTTGCACCTCGTGTTGGCAAGTGGCAAAAATCTTTCATTCTTTTGAAAGTAGCAACAAAAAATAAAAGTCAAGATGTCATGGTCAGTAAAACTGGAGCTCATACAGCATGGATTTGTGGTGCTGGTCCCCTGAGGAGCGGAGAGTGTAAATACAGGAAATGAAAGAGCCGTAGGAATGGATCAACTGACGGGGAAGGGCAAGGGAGAGAATTCACTTGGACATCAAACGATGTAGGCATGGGAAGTAGAGGATGTATGGGTGGAGGAAAGGCCAAGGCCACGTGGGAGATAGAAAGGAGCTGGGCAATATAAAGGAGGTACAGTAAATGGAGTAGTGGGTTTCGTAAAGACTGTGAGGTAAAAAGGCTGAGTGGGTGGGACGGAAGGGGTGGTTGGGTCTGGGGGCTGCAGAATGGGAGCGCTGGACGGCAGAGATGGAAGAAAGGAGCCCGGGCTAGAGTCAAGGATGGAGGGAAGAGTAGCAAGATAAAAGAGGACAAAGCCTATTTTTAGCAGTCCAAGTGGCCAGACAAGGCGGAGGGGCAGATCGATGTAAATATTCTGGGCACTAATGTACCCATGAATGGAATCCTATGGATTTCATGCAGCAATGCTTGTCATGTCCACACAGTGGCTTGTGCAGCAAGACGGGAAGAAGGAATGGGGAGGAGGGCGGGGTGGGGGATGCAGGGAGGGCACGTTGACCCTGAACACTGGGCTCTGCTTTTAGGACATGTGAGGAGAGCATAAGAACACAATGTTCTTGCTCGGAGATTAGCATCGGAGCACAGATAGCATTGGGGAGGGGTGAATAGAGCAAAGAGGGGGGTATACCAATAGCAACGGCGGAGGGGGCACAACTGGCCACCCTGGGCCATTACAGAGAGAAAAAGGCAGCGAACGGGGGAGGGGGTGCATCGCCTGCAGCGAGCTTGGGGGGAGAGGTGACGTAGCAGGGGCAGACGGAACCGGGAGCATGAATTGCAGCTGCCGAGGTGGGAGGTAAAGGGACAGGGCGGGGCAGAGCCAGCTGGAATCGGGTATTACTAGCAGTGGAGAGGAGAGAGTGCAACCAGCGACGGCAAGAAAATAGGAGGGGCGGGGGAAGTAGAAAAGAAGGGAGGAGGTGAAACAAGCTAAGAAAGGAATGAATGGCAGAGCTCAGAGTAGGGTGAAAGAAAAGGAGGAGTAGAAAATCAGTGAGGGGCAAAAGGTAGTGAAGGTGGTAGAGGAAATAGGTGAATGAGAGTGCGAGGCAGCGACCATATGGAGAAGGAGGGGGGTGGGCTGCCTACTAATGCGTGTGGCAACAGAGAGAGAGTGGCGCCCGCTGAGAAAGCTCTTGGTATTGCTGTGGGGGGCGGGGAGGGAGCGCTTTGCTTTGAAGTCTGATGCGGGGAGCGGCAGCTTTGAAGTGTGACGGGAGGAATGAGGCACAGACAAATGGTTGTTTGTGACGTGACTGGTTTGTGCACACGCATAGGTCACATGAACTGTGCCAAATCCGCCGGTGGTAGACTGTTCTTTTGCCCAATTACTATAATCTCAGCCATTAATGCGCAAGTGCATTGGCAGGCCGTGACTTAAAAAGGAAGGGGGCTAGGACACAACCTTGCCTAACCCCCCTCCTAATAGGGAAAGAGGCAGTGCACTCTCCTCCCAAGACAAATCGTATGCAAGATTTTGCTCCATTATAGAGGCGGCGGTTGAAATGAATATTGTTGTTATCGACCACCAGTGATTCTAAAATCTCCCAGACCTTTGAGTGCCTCACACAATCAAAAGTAGATTAACATAAACTAGATATTGAGTTCCCCTTTTGGCCCTGATATACTTCCCCATAAAAATTGCTAGGTTTAGACTCTGCTCCGCAGTCCCTAATCCTTCATGGAAACTGTATTGGATGTCAGATAAAATTTGGTTTTCCTCTGCCCAAAGCTGTAGGTGTTCTAATATGATGCGTCCCACAACCTTGGCATTGGAATCTAATAAAGAAATGGGCCTGTAGCAGGTGGGGTCCTGACGGTCCCCCATTTTAAAGACGGTTTCAATAGTGAATTCGACCCAGGTTAGTGGGAAACCAACCTCACAACTTGCATTGATTATTTGTGTGATTATGGGTACCCGCAAGATGACATTGGACTTATACAAGTCCACAGAATCCTGTCGGGACCCGAGGCTTTCTCACCTGCGCTTAGGGAGAGTGCCCTACTTACTAAGACTGGGCAAAGCACTATGCTACGCTCGCGTAGTTTGCGAAGTTTGCGCAACTTTGCACTACGCGAATTGCGCGTAGCACAGTGCAAACACTCGTAGCGTAGCGCAGCATTCATTTGTTGCTTGCTCGCAGTCCTCAATTTCAAGTTGGCAACCTCGAGCAAGCAAAATGACATCCTGGTGAGACTTTTTCCTTGTTCGCGATCAGCAACATCAAGTTGCCGATCGCGAGCGTGGAAAATATATCTCCTGGCGAGATTCTCAATGTGGGGAGGTCAGGTTCTCATTGCGAGTGGTCGCGTATGCTTGCGAATGCTCGCGATGAGAAACTACCAGTCCGTGTTGAGAAAGCTGCCGCACGAGTAAAAATGTACTCGAGCGGCAGAAAACGACAGCTCGCACTGTGCAAGATGCCGTTTTCAATGATTGCACAGTACGGACAAGCATCCGGCACTGTGCAATCATCGCGAACAACGCACTACACAGTTTGCGAAGTGCTACACGTATCTCGCGTAGTGCAAAGTGCACTTCGCGAAGCTACGTGTAATGCTACTTCGCGAACTACGCCCAGGGTTACTACTTACTTCATCAATGCTAAAGTGTAAGTCTAATAACTGATTGATAATTCCGGGGTTATCACTATCAAGACCATTAGTGGTGCATTGACCATTATATATCCTGGAAGGCGGCGCTGTCTTTTGTTGGTGAGGCCGGGGTAAGCAACTTTCAAGCTTCTTTTCTGAGGCTATTCTTCCTTTCTAAAAGGGCCAGTTTGTAGTTCTTTCTGGCCTGTCTGATTTTGGTGCAACTCGTGTTTCAGGAAAGAATGTGCACAAGTGCAGTTTGAGTCAAACCACCGCTGGGAGACTAACTTTTTTCCGCCTTGTTTGAACATTACCTCCATACCGCGACTGCTACATCTTGGAATGAAGATAAAATACTCTCAGGGGAAGCTAATTCTTTCAGGCAAGTGTCAAAAGCCGGTCTACACCTTATAAATAATTGTTTATTCACTGCGTTGGGATTCATCATGTTCCATCAAAGGGTATACTCATTGACTTTGACAAGTTTTAAATTGGCTAAACCGTCATCTACAGCCTGTTCATCTCTTCCCTGTCGACTCATGGGGAGTGTAACCATGATACATAAAGGAAAATTATCACTCACTGAATTCGTATCAACTGAAAAGGTGAGCAGTCTATGAGCATACATGTTTGATAACAGAATATAATCTATTGTGGAACAGAGGCCTCTGCCATTAAAAGTCTGCAACATCAGAACCGGTTTAGAGCATAAATCATTGGCAAAACATAGATCTAAGTTAAACACAAGTTCGTTGAATAGTTCCCCTGTGCTTGAGTGGCAGAAATTGGTATTGCTTATGCCTTCCTCCGCACTAAAACCACATATCCTGCCATCCTCATGGGGACACAGGGCAGAGTTAAAATCCCCACACATAATAAGCATTTTCTTGGAACTATTTACATTACACATAGTTCTTAATTCACTATTTAGTGTTTTAACCACCTTAGAGACGCTATCAGGTGGAATATTATTATAAAGATTAACCAATATCATAGAGTGAGAAGCAGTTAAAAACAGAGTTAGCAATTGATAATAGGGATTCTCAATGTGGGACTCAATCTTTACAAAGTTTAGCTTGTTAGAAACATATATACAGAGCCCACCTTTGGCTCTGTTGTGAGAGCCCCCTATCACTTAGGTGTTAAATGTTCTATAGCCATTCAGATGAGATAAGTCCTTCAGCCATGTTTCCTTAAGACAAATAATTTCATATTTTAATATATATTCAAACCATTGGGGATTGCTAATCTTGGTTCGTAAACCTGATATAGTCCAATATACGAGACTATACCCAGTATTCATGTTAATGGAAATCGAACTGTAGATCAGGTGAATTGCTGGCTTCATGCTTCTCTGCTGCCATGCATTAGACCGTAAGTTAGGTAATGGTTGTGGTGATATCTGAACCCGAGGGGTGGAGCCAATGGGATTGGACTCATCCCCGGTGGTATGCGCAGTTAAGGAAACAAAAGATGATATCTGGGCCCAGGGAGAAAGCCCATTACCCTGGGCTTCATCCCCTTTGCATTCCTTTGAAAATATAGGACTTGCCTCTTCTACTGGTGTTTGCAGTCTATTTACTTGAGTTAACACCCTATTTTCCAACTGTCCAACTTGCCCATCAGTAGCTCTACGATAGTATCTATCATTGGGTAGTCAGTCAATATAGTTAAGCCCGTGAAAGATATCAAAATTGTTGCTCTTTGGGACTGTATATCTTTACTGGCTATCATGGATGTGCCCCTACTCCCTAAAAACGTGACATGGAGTAACATACGGAGGATAAAAAAAAACCAGGGGTAATATAGCTAGCTCATCTGATCTAACTGGCCCTTTACCCGCCCTGTCCAATATTAAGTGGACAAAGTCCAGGGACCTAAATAATAAAACAATACAGTCCCCTTTAAGTATCTTCCTAGATTGACCCACCCAACCAATTCTATGTGCTATCTTATATTCTAGGAATAAGGAATTGATATTGATCCCAGTCCTAGCACTAAGAAAGTGGAGAGATTTATTCCACAGAGTTGAGCAGTGCTCATCGTTATTAGCAGGCAACATAGGAACATTTGTCAGGACCACGATGTACAGGGTTACTTCTGGGGGTAGATGTAAATTTGTAACTGAATGCTCGGCAACCATATGAGTGGGAGACCTACTCCTCGTTGGGTTTGAGAACAAGCCTCTCCCAGATTGGGACAAATTATCCCTACTTACATTATCGCTAGGTGGTTTCTGTAAGGTTAAAACATGTCCCTGTGGTAAACCACCCATGGGCAAAGGGTGCGCTACATTTCCATTCTCTATGCTGCCGGGTTCTGTAACGAAAATATTGCGCCTAGAGGGCCTTAGTGGGAAGCCTAGATTAGAAGTTGGTTGGTCCTTATTGAGTCCACCAATTATATAACATTCCTAGGCAACTGGGGGCTTTCTGGGAGTCCACAACACCCTGGTTGGTTACTAGGTGAAGTATCCTCACTCCACCTCCCAGGATTCTCCAATGGTAGTTGCAAGGGTGTTGAAATGATTTTTCCTAGGCTAGCTAGCCTGGCTTCGGTATGGGTGAGTTTTTGAACAACAGGGTCTAAGAGAACGGAAAACATCAGTTCCAGCTTACATAATAAATCCTCATTTGTTGGATTATGTGAGGATTCCCCACTAGCCCCCTCGTCCATAGCCAATATTTTGCCTTGGGACTGCACATTATTGGGTTGGGAGCGTTTCCGACTTGTGTGTTTCAGTGTGGACTGGGCTAGTTTATGACTACCCTGTAAGCATGAGCGTGAAATCCGTTACGCTCGCGGATTTTGCGGATTTTCGGGAAATCCGCAATCCGCGAATTTTGCGGATTTCCCGCAAAATCCGCAAAAAAAGATCAGCGAACGTAACGGGTTCAAAAGTTGAACCCACACTCATTTAACTATTTTACAATGGCGCCAGCAAGCTGCCAGCGCCGTTGTAAAATAGTTACAAAGTTAGCTTGCACAGGAACCACTAGATAAAACGAAGCAGGTGCTTCCTGTGCAAGCTAACTTTGTAACTATTTTACAACGGCGCTGGCAGCTTGCTGGCGCCATTGTAAAATAGTTACAGGGCAGCACAGCCTTACAGGTCACTCAAGGGACCCCTGCGCCCTTCAGGGCGATTGCATAGTAACACACACATGGTCGCTCGAACTAGTTAATGCTCAAATTCAGTGACTCATTCATTAGCCCAAAAACAATCATGTGCCTCTTCCCAAATGTACCGCGGAAAATCAGCTGTGATGCTGGATAGAGGCCTTTGCATCCTTGACTTTCACGAGCGCAATACCCGTGCTGTTCCTGTGACCAGGAGCTTTTTTTTCTTCATCTGCTGAACCGATCTTTCTCTGACCTTTTATACAAACAAGAGGCATGTGAACTCGCATGGAAGCACCCCCCCCACCACAAAATCCGCAAATCATGGTCGCTCGAACTAGTTAATGCTCAAATTCAGTGACTCATTCATTAGCCCAAAAACAATCATGAGGGTCTTCGAGGCTGGACAGGTGTGCCTCTTCCCAAATCTACAGTGGAAAATCAGCTGTGATGCTGGGTAGAGGCCTTTGCATCCTTGACTTTCATGAGCGCAATCCTCGTGCTGTTCCTGTGACCAGGAGCTTCTTTCTCTTCGTGTTCGCACGGGTTGCTGCAAGTTCGCACGCGTTTTGTACAATTTCGCAATTTGCGAAATTGTACAAAACCCTCGCAAACTTGCAGAAACCCGTGCAAACATTAAAAAAAAAAATCCGCAAATTCGCAAGAATGCGCGGATTTTGCGGATTGCGAGTTCGCAAATCCGCAAAATCCGCGAACGCGAGATCCGCAAAATTCGCCCATGCTTACTACCCTGTCCTTTCCTTTTCTTGGATGGGGGCTCAAGGGTGTGACCCTGCGCGATCTTAGCCTTCTGACCCCTAGTTGTAACTGGGGACTTGTGCATTATCTTGCTAATTACCGGTACCTTCATAACCACAGCCCCCGAATCCATAATATCTAGTCCATTTGAGAGGAGTGGAGTCTCCTCAATCTTCTCCACATTGGATGGTGGCAGCGTGGTGGGAAGGGCATTTCGCGCAAGTGAGCCCTGGGGATCCAGAGATAATCTCCTTTCAGTAGATTCAATCTCATGATTTAGGACAGATTCAGCCCTTAGGAGGAAACCATCCAGGGTCCCTGCACTGTTGTTACCTTTTTACTAATGTTAAGGGTCCGCAATGCAGAAACCCCTAAGTGGATCAGGGGAATTCTTACAATAGTACCTTGTCAGTAGGTCCCAGCGATGAATCTCCAGTCACCTTTATCAGTGGTGTAGCCCTGCCCGGCCTCCTTCGGCTCTGACGGGCGCAGACGGGCCTGCCTGGGCTGCGGGAGCCCCTGTGAACTTTTAACGGCACCTCTTGGCGCTCTGGTGATGCTGGTGAATGGGCGACGGCACAAAGGACCCTGGGAAGTGTAGTTCTGACTCCCGCTCCACACCAGGTCCCCTCCTTCATCTCCTGAACTTCTGGGCACAAGGGTAGGTCAAACTGGCAGCAATTGGGCGCAACTACTATCAGTTTATGATGTTGAATATAACTTTAAGTAGACTGGAACTACTTTCCACATCCATTGTCAGTGTGGCCCCACAGGACATCGTATTAGTCAAGATGGTGGCTGTAGATGAGGTTAATTTTCAGAAAAAGACAATGTTTAATTTGCTGTAAGGCATTCTATTAGTTATCAGCTATTAAACTAGATGGCAGTGACAGGATTCGACTTCAATCAGTTTCAAACAAAATCTGGAGCCTAGTGAATCTGTAATGAATACTGCCCCAGTATCAGATCTACCTGTAGGTCCTGTTCAGCCCACAAAAAGCAGTGTAAGAGCCTTAGGAAAGCTTATAATGAAAGTTCAACTCTGGCACGTCAAGTTTATTTCATTTTTTAACTATTAGTAATGACAAATGAGCCAGCTGATTTAAAGGGAGATGGAGAAGTCCACATGGAGGAAGCAAATATCGACAGAGATCTGATTGAAGAGTTTATTAACAAAGTCGAGATGGACTCCACAACCAACAAAAGCATATCTAAGTCGCAATATGCCTTAAATTCACAGACGGATATCCCTCTCCCTCAGGGAGAGGCAGGACTAATTGCCCATGGGTCACAGCGAGAGCAAGCCCCAGTAGGAAGTGATTGGATCACAAGAGGGGGAACCATTTTTTCAAATAACCAGGCCTCAATAGTGACTCACTTGGTAAAAATGAAAAATAATTCCTGGGTCCAATGTACCATAGAGGGGGAACATTTTCCTACCAGCGAGAGAACAACTTTTTGCGATGTCTGGAGAAAAATTCAGGTCTTGATCCAACAGCCTGAACTTGCAGCCTCTCTAATGATTAAGGACCTAAAACCCACTGTTCAGGCATCTATTGCTCAACAGCCAGCACAGCAGTATAAACTATTGTTAATTCTAAGGTCAGCGCCAACCATTGCTCACGCACTAATCAAACTTTGTAATGTGAGTTTTACACCAAAGTACAAGTCAAAGGGACATTTTGACAAAATCAATAGAGGGTGAATGCTACGTATGGTTCAAGAAATTTCTTACTTATGTCACATTAAATCATCTGACATTCAGTTACTTATACAAATGCTCCACTCCTGGGTGGGGAAGAATCGACCATTATCACCTGGGCAACAGCTCTGCTAGCTGAATAAGTGTGGTCAGAGAAGCAGGTAATATTAAACTGGGGAATTTTAATTTCATGTGAGAAAGAAGAAGCTTACCCTCAATTTCTCCAGCCTAAAAGTAGTGGGGCCCGCTCCTTGGTAACAGGGTCAGGGGATGACCAGGGTTTTTAAAGGCAGAATAAAAGTCCTACAGGAAATATTCAGCCGACTTCAGCCTCAATCCTAAGAGGGGCCAGGAGCCATTCGGCCACGCGGACAAGTGTTCCTGAGGTTAACATGAATGATCAAACCCCAGTGAGCCCAACAGTATATCAAGCACAACCCGAAGCTATGGACTGGTCTTGGCTTTCGGGAACTCTCCTACCTGCTTCACAAAATAACTTGTACAAGTGGCAGAATATATACTTGGCTGTTAGCCAACCACAGGAGTCTCTATTATTTTGTGTCTGGGACATCGAGGTTCTCTCAGGGAAACCTGAGGATGAGGATTTTTTAAACTTCAATAAAACATTTCATGTGGTGGTCTTGCAAGAAATGGGGGCCAAAAGTGCTATAGATCTCCCAGCATATTTGTGTTTTAGTAAACCAACGATTAAAACAAAAATAAAGGGGCATTCTGTCAGGGTCTGGCCTTATATGTAGCGTCTGATCTTAATGTCACAATAGAGGAGATCAACATTGACAACCCAACTTCCAAGCAGTAAATATCTGGGATTATACCTCATCAAACGTACTCCCCTTGTATATTATTATTGTTTATATCCATCCACAGTTAGGAAAAAAACAAGAAGCCATTGAAACTTTTTTGGGTTTTATGACCATTCAATCTACAACAAATCCAGAGTCTTATACTCTTATGAATGATGATTTCAATATGAACCTGCTCCTGGCGGTGCCTTGGGATCAAATAGTGGAAACAAAAGATCAGATTTGGCATATTCAAATGTTTCAATCATTCAAATAGAGGAAAGATGCATGCCGAAGCCAATTCACAAGCAATATGGAGCGCCTGAGAGACCAGAATAGCTGTATGGTCCCAGACATCCCGATGCATGCAATGCATCACTCTGAAAATTCCTCATCAATCATAGACTATAATCTAGTGTCTCTCCCTTTATTTCACCTGGTGACTAATTATGAGTTGGGATATGTAAAACAACCACTAACCCATTGGATCAGTGGGCTCAGTTCTCATAGCTTTTACTGGAGAGTTAAGTTGGCTCCCATAGGGCAATAACTACTACAGCCTCTGTACTTTTCTGGCTGAGGAAAACATCAGCCCAACTAATATTAACAAGAAAGAAGCTGAATCACTCTTTGAAGGTGTTGAGAAATAATTCAAGCTCAAGTATACAGAGCAAGACCTTACCTGAATTAAACCTGATATACAAAACAGCTGCATGGATTTCAGCAAAAACAGAAGTAGACCAATATCCTTTTAAATACTTTTCACCTCCAAGCAAAAGGATGCCAGAGAATTTTGGAAATTAGTGGATCAACTGATAGATAGATGTATTTTTTTCCTCAACTATTTCAGAAGCGTTCTGGTCAAATTACTTTGAGGAATGGTATGGTGGTGTGGTCACAACCAATGATCCCCAAAAGCTGACATCCAAAAGTGGGAAGGAGAAGCTTCCCTCAAATCGATTTCATCAGGTGAAGTGTAAAAAATTATCTGCAAGAGCTGCCCTGAGCCCTAATGATCTTCACAGTTGCTTTATAAGCAGAATCCACAATTCTGGGCCGATAAGTTGGTTATTCTATTTCACTACATCCTCCACAACCAAGAAATTCCAGATAGCTGGAGGGGATCAATATTGCTCCAATTCATAAAGCCGCTCAAACCTCCCTATGTTCTAATTATGAGCTGATTGCCTTAATGGATAGCGAGGCAAAGTTTTTTGCAAAATGTCTGCTTACGGAATAAACGGACGGGTGGAGTCCAACTCCCTGTAGCTGAAACACCAGGCAGGCTTCATTAGGAGAATTGGTACATCCACTAACATTCAGATGCTGGCTTTAATATTCGAACAAGCAAGGTACCTCTCTGCAAAGCTCCACTTGTGTTACGTAGATTTTCACTCAGCATTCGATGAAGTGCAGAGAGATAGCTTATAGTCAAAATTGATGAATTGGAGAATTTCTCCTCTCCTCCTTAGAGCAATCCCATTTTTGTATACAGATACATGGACAAGAGTTAGACTGAGCAATGGTTAAACAGTCTCCTACAAAATCCCAAAAAGGAACGGTTTAAAGCAAGGCTGTGTACTAGCTCCACTTTTTTCACATTCACCAAAGTGACTGGTTTTAATGTCTCCCATTTGTTGTACAATGATAAGATTGTATTGATTAGTTATACAAAGGTGAGGCTTCATCGCTTAATCAATACAACCGTGCAGTAAAAATCAATCTTAACTATGCTAGTTTTAAAGGGAAGAGCTTCACCACCAACATTTTGTATAGAGAGACAGCCCTGGAATTTGTATCAGAGTATAGATATTTGGGGGAGATTTTTGACTCCAGAGCCTCATTGAAGAATCAGTGTGCTCTAATTTTAAGAAGAAATAATTCATTAGTTTTTGCGTTCACCTTCCTGAATAATTCTTTAAAAGGCCTTTCTCTTCAGCTACTTTTGCAAGTAATGGCTGCTCAGCATGCCCCTTCTTTAACGTATAGTGTTGAGATATTAAGAGGAGAAGCGGACACAATTATATTCAATGTCATGGTAGGAACAAATTGTCATCTCTTTAACTTACCTCTGCAGGCTTCACTAGCCCAATTACATTTAGAGTTTGGCCTCAGGAGGCAGAGGGGATTATGTAGCCTTGGACTTTATTCAAACTTTTGTTGCAAGCTAAAAAACAATACAAGATCTATGCTTAGTACAATGGCAATAAGTGACCTTATTAATATTGCAGGACATTAATATTTTATCCAAACCCTATCCCCTTATAAGGTTTAAGGCAGAGGAACTCTGGGCCTTATCCCTTTCTCAAACTATATTTAATGGAGTTATTAATGGAAACGGCAACAAGATTTCATCTTTTAAGGATAGAGAGGTGTTAGCTAAAAGAGCCCATGCACGGATGGTTACCGGTTTATATTGCCCCTTAAAACTTTAGACATATCTAGGAGGGTTGAATGGATTAAATCCAAAGTTAAAGCTTCTGCGCTTCCGTCTTGGAGACTTGCAAATCCGTTTTAATTCCCCGACATGGACGAGACTGTCTAAAGAGACTTAGGGCCTCATTACTATGATGGGCGGATAGCCTCCGACCGACAGTCGGATTTTCCTAGATCACGTCGGAACCCTTCCGAAGACTTGGCTGGTTTGCAATCCGCCCGACCGATTCTGATGTTTGTGGTTGGAAATTAAACAGCATTGTAATTCTGAATCGGTTCCGACTGGCTCTCGAAGTATCCGTATCTGTTGGAACTGCATCGTGCACCTCTACGAACAGCCTTTCCGACCTTCCGAGTACGATGCCGATTTCCAACGGCCTGTCCGAGTTGGTCTTTCCGACACGAAAAGGCTATTGGAAAGTGACTTTAAGGGCCCCTACCAGGGCCCCCTACATCCTGTAGCCCCTGGTTGGGGCCCGAGGGTAGTACCTAAGGGACCCCCCCCTGTAAAACCCCGTACTATGTGGCAGGCACAATAGGGTACCCGTGACAGGGTGAAGGGTTTTACAGACACACCATTTTTCCATAGGAGCCTGTGTTGTCGGGCAGAAAACGGGCTCCCATAAGGAACAATGGGACTCCGACCGAACAGTGTTTGGTCGCATCGTAATCAGTCTGGCGGAACCTCCGAACGCGAGTCGTTCAGTTCCCAAATCCAAGACAGTGTCAGGCAAAAAGATTCCGTCCGACATTGTAATGAGGCCCTTAATGTTATCTTTGTAATTATAATAGCGAAGACATTTGAAACATTGTTTGCTGCTGCCCAGCCCTAATGGGAGAGTGTAAAAGACTGTTGAGACCGTTTTTTAATCTGAATATTATACGAAAATGTTGGGAAGCAGTTGCAGCCTATCTCCATAGGGAAGATTTAATATTCAGTGGATTTAAAAAAAACTTATATCCATTGCAGAGTCTAAGCTTGCAAAGTCTGAGCTATAATGGTCACTGACAGGGTTACACACAGTATGTATGAGGCGTACCTACATTTTGTATGTTTTATTCTGAATAATGAATTTTACTGATATGTATTGAACTTGTTAAACAAGATGGTTTTCACTGCGATTATAATTTAGTCTTTGGATGAGAAAGGGTTTCATCAAAGGCACTTTGCACTTTTCCAACCATTTTTGCACAAATTGTTGTTTTAACCACTAATGTTGTTAGTAGTATATTCTAGGTGCAATAGCACTAAGTAAGAGCAATAAGTTTTAAGAACTGTTAAAATTGTAGACCTGTGCCCTCCTAATTAGCTCTTACTTTTAAGATTATGAAAAGAATCTTGAGGGTTTTGAACTGTTTGAAGATTGTTTTTTAAAATACTATTTATTGATGATGTGTTATTTGGTGATTACATTGTGTTATCTTGTAAGTTTTAATTAACTGAACTATAAAAGTATCATTCATTCATTCATTCATGTATTCATTCTAAAGAAAGTGAAACTGTTTTTACCACAAAGCAACTTTAGAGATGCTGTGCAAGTCCTTTTACTCTTGCATCTGGATGGTGGTAACTCCCAGCTCCATGGCCTCCCATACTCCACATTGGCAACCATTAAGGGCATCCTACACGCCTCAGTGGTATCCATTAGGACCCCCCTAAAACTGCTCCTATTGAAAAAGGGGTTGAAGACCCATCTCTTAAAAGTGCACTACATAACAATGCATTAATCATCCACAACTCAGCTATGTCTCCTGCTACTTTATGACTTTTTGCTTGCCTTTGACCTTATACGGGGCTCAGTTGCCTTTTGGCTAGTTTTGCGCTTTAGAAATACCTTACACATACATAGGTGCATACATGAGAGCAAAGTAAAACACATAAATGTATAGTGCTTACTAGTGAATAGCACTGTGTCTTTATAACAGACAGGGTGATCAATGCAACAGGCAGTTCTGCAACAAAAAGCTTAAATCAGCATTTACAATATTATTTTGTCAGTAGCTGTAGTATAATACAAATATATCAGATGCTGTATTACCTAAACCTAATTGGAATGGGACAAAATGCAATAAAGTATCTATGATATATCATGTGCATCACATTCAAGCAATATCAAATTATGAAAAATACATGGAAGACAATGGCTTCAGACCAGTGTCCCAAACCCCAGACATTCTGCACTTATTGTACTTCTTTGAAGCATTGAAAAAACGAGGTCCTCTAAACAGTTAATGCTGTCTGTTGCTAGACATAAAATAGATATCCTTACATCCCTATTGAGCAGAAAAAAAGCTGCAACTGAGGTGCAGTTTGCATTTCAGAGCCCTGGACCACAGTGACACTATAAATGCTTAATACATAATATGTACCGCCTTGAAGTAAATAGCTCCCAATATTTTTTTCCCGCAAGCAAGCAATCTGGATACCTCACTCATCACCTATGCACACATATCTGGACCCCATTTGGTGTGGGTGCAATGAAGATATCCACATATAAGACTCTATTACAGAACAACAAAAATATAATTGAAAACCCATAGGATACCTTTATGAAATGCATTTCCACAATGTTACGGAGCACTGTGGTAACAAGTTGAGGACCAACAGACAGGAGTTGCCTTTAGTGGGGGAAAATGTTCTACTTAGTAATTGCTCATTCCTTGGTTCTCTTTACTTCTGAATATAAGATTGTTGTGTTTTATGTTCCACCTGTTTTCCATATTGATTTATATTTCTATATCTATGTACAGCTTCTAATGATAGATACTGCTGGGTACTTTTAGGAAAAGTTAATGATTTCTCTATTTAGTTCCGATTTGTAAAATGTATTTGTCTACAGAGAAAGAACGACCAAAAGGGAATTTTACTGACAGCCTGGTTTCTCTTAAGCCCATGCATGACTGTGACGTCTTGCATGAACTTGTAAGGTAAAGCCAGAGAGGGTCACACTTGGGATGAGACTGCAAACAGTGTGGTCCACACCTCAGTTGTTTCCTCGCTGCTATGGCGATAATGTACAATTTGCATGAAATCACAGGAGTAATCACTGCTATCCACTGCAGGATATTTATTAGCAGGATGCAATGCAGATTAATGAAGAGCAAGTGAGATACAGCACTTTCTCAGTTCCTCAACGAAAAACGGATAATTATGTTTTATCATTAGGTAAAACCATGTATGACATACTAGGAGTAATATGCATATGTTTGAGGACTGCAATTAGGGGGCATCTATGAGCTCAATACCTAAGTAAAACGTCAATCAATGATTCATCAAAACACAGCACTGGCCATATACATAGACAAAAACGCAACTGAAAAAAATAATATCAGATATATTTGAAGAAATCATATATCATACGTCAATTCAATTCAATTCAATAATACTTTATTCGGTTACACATATATATAACCATAAAAGCACATAATAAAAACGTAATAACATTATTATTAAAACATATAATAATATATACAATAGAGAACATGGCACCGCGTACATAAACATAATTTCATTTTGCTTTTTGTCACATCAGTATTGTTTTCCTGCACTTAAAAAACATTTTTTTTAAACTGTTACAGATGCTACTACAAATTCTGTCTCTAGTTGTTGAAGTGCCACATATGCTGGGTGACAGGACCTCATACCAAATACTTTTAAAAAAGGAGCAATCCATAATTTTCTCTGTATAGAATAAAATGTGCAGAAAAATATCACGGTATGGTAGACTGGTCAGAGGTGTCATCACATGGACATTTACAAAGCTGTTTTGACCAGTCATTTACAACTGGAAAACGTAATAATCTATAAAGAGTACCCAGGCGGAAACGCACCAATAAAAATCTATCATAATCAATCATTATATAGCGTAAGTATGGCTGCAGGCTAAAAGTTGTTAATGTGAGATTGTGTGCTTGCACCGTAGTTTTATTAATTTCAATGCACAATCTCCGTTCACTCAGAAAACTCAGGCAGTTACTCTTAAGATTTTTCCTGCACAGTCTAACCATAGTGAGCGGATTGTCATAAAATTCATGATGGCCTATATTATATAGGAAGGATTTAACATACGACAACCATCTAATGTGTATCACCCCGTCAAGAGCCCGACAGTCTTCTAAAACCCCACGGTTAAAATTAGTTTCCTCAGTTGTCCTTATCCTATGCCACAACAGAACCGGTTGAATCTTTATGATGTCTTCCAAATATGACAAACCTAGTTCAGTGTGGCAAATAAAGGAAGAGGTACTGTTAGGAACCATCAACAGAAATCTTAAAAACATATTTTCAGCTGCCTGCAGCGAACTTAGGTCCGCATACCCCCATATGCCAGCTCCATATGATGCAACTGTGACACATTTCACTCTATAAATATTTAGTAGTTCCACCGTGAGACGTTTGCCTAATTTCCTACTGAAATTTGATAGTGCAGATAAGGTCTTTATATATAATAATCTCCTTTCTTTAACAGCCTGCACCCATGACCCCGTACAGTCAAACTAAATTCCAAGATAGGAAACTTAAAATTTGTACTTTCAATCCGTTTTTTGTCAATAAAGATAGATCTAGTCTTTATACACCCTGACCCGCAATTCATTATACAAGTTTTAGATTAGTTAATGGTAAGGCCCCTTTCTGACATAAAATTAGCAAAACTGGTAACCACCATTTGCAGTCCCAACGGTGTACGGGCCATTAGGACCGCATCGTCAGCGTATAACAGTGGAATGGGGCGTTTACCAGCCTCAGGTAGGTCTTTACATTCTTGAACCAAAACCTTTTCAAGATTGTTTATGTATAAGGTAAAAAGAAACAGGGTGAAGACGCAACCTTGCCTGATGCCTTGTTTTACCTTAAAGTGCCCAGTGCATTCCCCGCCCATCCCAAACCGTGCCCGTGCCCTGGCCTCTAAATAAAGCTCTCTTATAAAAGAGATTAAAACCGATTCAACGCCCAATTCTTCTAAAATAAGCCACAGTTTGTTATGCCTTACACAATTAAAAGCCCATGATAAATTGATGAAGGCCAGATACAGAGCTCCCTTTTTTGCATTAATATACTTATTCAGTAAGTTGTTTAAGTTAAGGCCCTGCTCAATTGTGCCTAGCATTTTGCGAAAGCCAAACTGGAGGTCACTTATCACCGATCGTTCCTCTGCCCAATCCTGGAGTCTGTTCAATATAACCCGACCCACAATTTTCACTGTTGAATCCAACAACGATATTGGTCGGTAGCAGGCCGGCTCGGTCCTATCCCCTTTTTGAAATATTGGAACAAGGATAGACTTGTACCATGTTAAGATAAAGCCAGCAGAACTACATGCATTAAACACTTGTGTCAACAATGGGCCCCATAGTGCAATATTAGCTTTAAAAATGTCGACCGAGACACCATCCGGCCCTGCTGCCTTTCCTCCCAAGCTTGCGGTAATAGCCAAATTTACCTCACTTAACTCAAGTACGAGTACTTTCCCATGATCCTTTAACAATATACCATGCTCCAGCTCTGCATCCCTTGACAATATACCATACTCCACTTCAGAGTCCACAGCCTCATATGGCCCTGGAGATATTTCATCATACGAAATCGAGAAATGCTCTATCCATCTATGTTCTGGAATTGCCACCTCAATGGTGGCTGCATCCTTGTCTATAAGAAAAGGTGCATTAACTGCCTTCCAGAATGCACTGGAATCTTTTGCAATAGATGTTTCGCGAAGGGCTATCCATGCCTCTGCTTTCAAACTATCTCTTCTACCTTTTAAGGCACACTTATACTCTTTCCATGCCTCTCTAATCTTGTCCTTGTCTTTTTCTTCCATATGTAGGGCATACTTGAGATTTCTATAGGCCGAGTACAATTTGGATCAAACCATCCCTTTTTCCTTTTACATTTTTTCCTTCTAATTAAACTAATGGTAAGCGCCTTCTTAATATAGACTGCGATATCAATAAAACTATCAACAATTTCTTTGGGTGTAGTATTTTCATCCAAACATGCCCTGATCTTTTCATGGCAATTCGTTACTACACCAACCATGAAATCTATGGGTACCACTTTCTCCCACCTTAGGGTATACCCATTTTGCCTAGATAATGAAATATTTTCTAGACTGGGATTCGTACTATTAACCTTCCTTACATTTTGTCTAAATAACAAAATGCCCACACTCTGAGCAAAATGGTTGCTTAATACAATATTGTGCTGGCAAATGCCATCAATAATTGAACCATAGCGATTGGAAACCAAGATAAAATCTATTGTGGAACAAATTCCACGCCCATTAAACGTAGGACCAAGAGGCACGGGGGGACTACTTAAAGTGTTAGCAAATCCCAGGTCAAATTTGAATACTATCAGCTAGATTCATGAAGCCAAATTGCGATCGCAATAGCTCCGAAAAAGCAATTGCGATCGCAATTTGATGAAAAGGAATTCATGACAGTGAAATCCCAAAAATTGCAAATTCGCAAATGAAAAATTGCGATTTCGCAAATAGATTCGCAGAATCCTGGAAGAAGCCCATTAGCGATTCTGAATTTGCGAGAAACCATGGAATTTGCGAATTAATCTGCGAAATCCCAAAAAATCCAATCGCCATTCATGAAAATTCGCAGACTGGGAAAATCCCGAAAATCGCTATTTGCGACGTGCAATTTAAGGAGAACCCAAACCAGGTGGTAACCAGTAAGGAAAAAAAAAATATCAGAAAAAAAAGTATAAAAAGTACCAACAGGTGCAGGCCTGACCAAACACACTTAAGGACATGCAGCTGGAGCATTAGGACTCTCACAATGCCAGGACTCTACATGGTGGTCAGGCGGCAAAGGCTACAGCGAGCAGCACGGAACAGACGTAGGATCCAGGAGTGGATATTCCGCCAGCGGGTCACCCTTCTGGGCCAAACCAGGGAGAAAATATACGCTAAGTACCGCCTGAATGGGCCAATGATCATCAAGCTAATCCAGGACCTAGACCCCCTGATGCAGCACCCAACAAGGAGGACCAATGCCGTGCCCACACATGTCCAGGTATTGTGCAGCCTGCACCTTCTGGCCTCCGGAAGCTTCCAGGGGATAGTCGCTGTTGCAGGGGGGATATCCCAGCCCACCATGTCCCGCTGCCTAAGGAGTTTACTGGAGGCCATGCTGACCCGGCTACACCACTACATCGCATTCCCCACCAGCCAACAGGACTTGAATGACACCAAGCTACAATTTTACAACGTAGCACAATTTCCACATATAATAGGATGCATTGACTGTACCCACATCCACATCTGCCCACCAGCACAAACGGAATACATGTATCGTAACCGCAAGTCCTTCCACTCTCTCAACATCCAGATGGTGTGCAATGCAAAGACAATCATCACAGACATAGTGGCACAGTACCCGGGGAGCACACATGACTCCTTCATATTCCAGCACAGCGGCATTCACACACGACTGGCCAGGGGAGACTTTGGTGAAGGACACTTACTAGGTAAGTACACATGCCCCACAATGTAACACTGTGATAATGTAGCTGTGCAGCACAGGCACTCACCCTCTGCTCCTCTCATTCAGGTGACAGCGGCTACGCTCTCCGTGAGTACCTCCTCACCCTATACCTCAACCCTGCAACACCACAGCAACGGCGTTACAATGCAGCACACATACGCACAAGAAATTGCATTGAGAGGACATTTGGCCTCTTGAAGAGCAGATTCCGCATACTGCACAAGACTGGTGGGGCCATAAAATACGAGCCAGAGGTCTGCTGCCGCATCGTGGCCGTGTGCGCAATCCTCCACAACATTGCTACCAAGCGCAGGATACCTTTAGACATCTCTGGCAGTGAGTCGGAAGGGGACAACCGACCACCTGCACATGTGCGTCACAGACGCGGGGAGAATCCTGCAGAAGGACACAGGCGCCGTAACCAAATCTGCATGAACTATTTCTAGTGCACCTACTCCCCACACCCATTACATCACTCACGCATGACAACATTAATAATGACATGAGTCAGATTAAGTCAGACTGAATATTTGTAATTGTTACAAACTGGTACATGAATGACATATTGCGTCATATGTCTATTCTTCAGGAGGGCATGCTTGTAGAAGCACCATGGCCCCTCATGTCAATGTTCAAATGTTCAATGCCGCCTCCGGCCAGATGGTCCCAACCTCCTTTCAACATCCTCCTCCTCATTCGGCCGTGAGGCAGCAGAGGCCCTGCTGCTGGGGCAGGGTGCTACCACCAGTCCACCAGTGGCACGGACTGGCTACTATGGCTGGAAGTAGCCTCACTCGTGTCATCACCCCCCGCCTGGCCATGGCCGGTAGCCTGCATGCCCTGTACAGCTGTTGACACCTGCTCCAGAGCTCTCGCGACGTCCTGACAGCACTGGACCATTTGGACCTGCATGGCCAGGGAGCATCGCGAGAGCTGGGAGGTCGCGTTGCCTATTATGTAGTTTGACCGCGTGTACGCTGACATGCGGGTCAACAGTTGCCGGTGTCTGCGGCGGTTGAGGTCGCGCTGGCTGTTCATGGCCTGTGTGTTGGCCTCCATGGCAGCTGTCATCCTCTCCATGCGGTCTGACATTAGTACTACATTTCGGGCGGTCTTGTTCAGTTGGAGGTGGATAGCTGCAAGATGACTGGTATGTGTTTGATGCACATGTAGCATGCGGCGTTCAATGGAGAGCCCACCTGGCTGCACGTTTGGTCCCCTGCCAGCGCGGGAATTGTTATTGCGCTGCTCTTGCACCAGTCCGCTTGTCTGGCTCCTCACAGCCGCAGGGCGGCGAACTGCTGCTGGTGTTGCAGGCCCCACTGGTGGTTGCAAAACGCGCTGTGGTACAGCAGCGCCTGTTGGCGCAGGGGTGGCACTGTCCACAGGGGCAGGTGGTGGAATGACCGCTGGCGCGGCTGCTTGCCCTGATGGTCTGGGCTGTGGGGATAGATGTGTGTCTCCCTCTGTGTCCTCTGTGATGTCCTCAATTATCAGGGCATCGCTGTCTGTGCTGGGGACTTCAGCGCCACCTGTGATGGAGATAGGAGACTGGATGGCAACCAATTGCCTGAAACTTAATTCAGAAAAAACTGAAGTTGTGATATTTGGCCCTCTTTCGCCGGACTGGTCAGCCCAATGGTGGCCAGCTAGTTTTGGAGCTATCCCTAAACCAGTCCCCAAGGTAAGAAATCTGGGTGTCATCTTTGATGATGGCCTCAATTTCATGAACCATGCAAACAAAGTGGCTTCTACAGCCCACTATAAACTTCGCATGATAAAAAAAATCAGTCCCTACCTTCCAGTGGCGGCTATCAAAACCCTAGTTAGTTCCCTGGTTTTATCGTCACTGGATTACTGTAATGGCCTATTTCTGAACACACAAACCAGAGTCTTGAGAAAATTACAGTCAGTGCAAAATGCCGCGGCTCGTCTGGTTTTTGGAATTCCTAAATATGCGACCATTTCAGATGCCATCTCACGACTTCACTGGCTGACGATCCAGAACCGGATCAAATTCAAGTCACTATGTATTGTTTATAAGACGCTTAACAGACAAGGCCCACACTCTCTGAGTGAGCAACTGATACCATATCAGCCCTCCCGTCAACTCCGGTCCTCCAACTGCAACTACCTAGTGATTCCCCGTGTTAAAACAGTATCTTGGGGCGACCGTCGATTTACGGTCGCGGCACCAAAACTGTGGAACACTCTCCCGTTGGACATTAGAACCTGCCCAACGCTGCTCCAATTTCGCAAGAGACTCAAAACGTGGCTGTTCACTCAATAACTTCACATATGGGTAAATTCAGAGAACTCTAACATCATCCAGAATTTTTGCATACAAACTAGCGCCAAGATGCCTATGGGTATTTGCCGCGCTTTACAAATAGCAATAAATAAATAAATAAATAAATGTAAAGTGGACGTTGATTAGTGACATGTTTCTTCCACATTTAGGCTTCCTACATGCATGCAGACTACCATTCCCTGACTCGCTGCAGGATTGACTCTCACTGGACATGTCTGGCTTTATGGGGCTAGATGGTAATTGTGGTCAGACTACATGTCCCACAATGCAATTGCGCTTTAGTGGTGTGCTTTGGCTGCATGACTGGGGTTTACGATGGAATGCTCTGGAGTCATGGACATTGTTAGGGGACAGGGGGTCGCAGTCGTATGGCACTTACCTTGGGTGTCTTGGGTGGGTCGGGAGGAGTCCCGCTGCATCACACCCACGCATGCCTGCGGATTTATGGTGTCCTCCACTCGGTCCTCGAGTGGTGTGTTTGGTGGGACAGTGGGCTCCCCTCCACCTGTCGCCACACGCTCCCTCAGCCTCTCGGCGATCTTCTCCTTTGCCCGCCCTCTCAGGTCATACCACTGTTTTTTGAGCTGGTCCACAGAGCGCTGGGTCACCCCCACGGAGTTCACTTTTGCGCGGATGCGCAACCATATCCGCCTTTTATCGGCCTCAGAAACCCTTCTGGAGTCTTTACCAAAGAGCCGATTGTGGTCCTTGCAGACTCCATCGATCAAATATTCCAGCTCTTGCTCAGAAAATTTTATTTTTCTTTTTCTTCCACTGGAAGTTCCTCCTGCAACATCCCGTGACATGCTGGCCACTGGGGTGTCTCCTGGTTTTCTCCTGTTGGCACTGTGGGTGGGAGCTCTGGCACTGCTGCATCCACTTCAGGCTCTCACTGCTGAATGATGGTGGAACCTGCCTACTTCCTGGTTGTGATGTCATCACTGTGCTCAGGATGCGACTTCCCGTTTTTGCGATTTCGGTAATTGCGAGATCGCAATTTCAACACGGGTATCGGCCGATTCTGCGAATATTTACCGATTTTTGGGTTCTCGCAATCGGTGATTGCGGACGATTGCGAATCGCTTTTTTTACTCGCAAATAATCATGAATGCCATTCTGCGATTTCTTAATTGCGATTCGCTTTTTCTCGCAATTTAGAAATTGCAGAATTTGACATTGATGAATCTGGGTGTAAATCATTTAGACATTCATCGTACCTTGTGTGTGAAATGGGAAAAAAGGTCTCCATATCATTGGTAATTCCAGAGTTCCCGGTATCCAAGTGTTGGCAGAGAACAGTATTAAAATCACCCCCCCAGACTACAATCAGGTCTTTACTCCCTATCTCCTGCATCTTTTGCAAGTGACCACGTATGGCCTTCACAATCCCTTCTAATAAGTCATCCTAAACATTGTTATAATAATTCACAAGTATTACTATGCGGTTTGTATCTACCACTAATTTATTAATTTGGTAAAAACAAAACTCGAACACCATATCGATTTTTCTAAAATTAACTTGGTCCGAAACGTAAGTGCGCAACCCCCCTTTTGCTCTACCATGTTTGGAAGCTATAGCAGTTGTATGAAGGGTTTTGTAACCATTAATATGTATTGGTTCTACCGTCCTGGTTTCCTGTACACTAATAACATCAAATTGCTGGATAAATTCATGCCTCAATACATTTGTTACTTTAGATTTTAAACCTGCTACGTTCCAAAACATAAAATTACATTTGCTATTTCCTCTAACAGCTTATTAAGTGCCAAACTTTCTTCTGTACTTGGCATTGGGGTGTTGTCCATCATTGTAGTAGACACATCATCGATGGTTACAAAATTTCCAATGCTGGTGGTCTCTGCCAGATCATCTTCTAGTATATCCTGATGTACTGCAGTTTCCTGTGTGCCAGATGAATCTATGCCCCCCATAACAAACTCAACCTTACAATTCCTTGGCACTTTTTCCCTACTACATGTGCTACATTTCTTAGATACGTTATTCATATAATTGTTATCAAACCCCTTCTGTCAATCCACTTCTTCAAACTCGGTAATGCGCTAAAACAGTTAAAAGTGGGTATGCTATATCTTATGCTGTGGTTTATCAACGGGGCCACCCTCCTCTGTACACCACAATCAAACTGGCTGGGTTTGTAAAAGTATCGTAGTGGGACAATATTGATCTGGTCTGCCAGGATTGGACTAATACCCATGCTACTCAGGATTGACTGGGTTAGGTACGGGGTCTTAAAATTTAATATCACACAATCACCAACCAGGTCCTTACGTCCCCTTTCAATCCAGCCCACCCTTCTTGCCATTTTAAACTCACTGAATAATCTGTCTGTTAGATCAGTCCTAACCCCAAGCCAAGATAACGATTTATTTCTCAGGCTTTCACATGTCTCCACAGGATCACTGACATAATATCGACAGACAAAATTTCGACCTACCAAAATATCAAGGTAAAAAGTATAGAATGCCAGAATATCGACTGCCTATCTACAAACAGGTAAGTACAAAAATATCGACTCCAATATATCGATTGTAAATATATAGACTGTCAAATTAAACAAATGTTTTAAATGTCTTAAAATTAATTTTAAAGTTATATAATAATAAATATAATTAATTTAAACATACTTAAAATAATTAAATACATGCAAATTTATTAAATAATTAATGTAACTTTAAAATACCAAAAAAATTAATATATATATATATATATATATATATATATATATATATATATTCACTGAAAAAACCATAGGTTTCACACCGGTTATAGTTAGGAATTAGCATTTAAAAAACCTATTAAATTCACTGAAAAAACCATAGGTTTCACACCAGTTATAGTTAGCTGGAAATTTTACTGATATAAAACCATTGAAATTCCCACGTTATAGTTAGTCGGACTCACTATAACTTGCGCGTGCAATGCACTGCTGATGACATCACATATTACATCACTCATGACATGGTGAGTGACATCACTCATGACATCACTGATGACACCATCCAGTGAATATGTGTCTTTCTGAAAAATAAATATTACTGAGTTATGTTTAAATATTTAAATACATATATTAGTGTTTCACTTTGTGTATAAGTGGCTACATGTGTTGATAAGTAGCTACATGCGTATGTATATGGGTTATTTGATATTTTTATTAGTATCAGTTTGAGTGTCTATATGGTTTGGTGGGGGTATTACTTAGCACATAGATGCATGAGTGACTGACTCTTTGTTTGTATGTGTTTTGAAGACAGCATATGTACAGGACTGTATGGGTGGATGAGTGTCTATATGTGTTTGTTAGTGAGTGAATGACTGTCTCACTAGTGTCTTTATCAGTAACTACATATGTTTTAATCTAGTATATATGAATATTGATGTATATAAGTGAGTATATGTGAGAGTAAGAGATTGTAAGAGTTCCTGTTTAAATAAGTATGTGTTTCTATAAGTGATTGTTTAAGAGAATAAATATGTGTCATTTTCAATAGAAGTAAGGTGGAAGTGTGTGTATAACTCTATATTCAAATAAATGGTTGTTCAATAGTTTATTTGCACGTGTGAATATGTGTGTGAGTAACTTTTGGATGAATGTCGGTGTGTAACAGGATGTATAGGTGTATCTCTTCATATGATGAGTGAGTATATGTATGAGTGACTATATAGAACTGTTGGTGAATGAGTGGATGTGTATATAGATAGTGGAAGTACAGAATTGCTTGTTGTAACTGATATAGGTATGTCCATTTTTTAAAAATTTCAGTTTCTATTTTTGAATATGTGTCTCAAGGGTTACTTTACACTGAGAGGAGGTCTGTCACTGTGTCACAAGGATGGTTTCATCAGTGATGTCATGAGTGATGTCACTCACCATGTCATGAGTGATGTAATATGTGATGTCATCAGCAGTGCATTGCACGCGCAAGTTATAGTGAGTCCGACTAACTATAACGTGGGAATTTCAATGGTTTTATATCAGTAAAATTTCCAGCTAACTATAACTGGTGTGAAACCTATGGTTTTTTCAGTGAATTTAATAGGTTTTTTAAATGCTAATTCCTAACTATAACCGGTGTGAAACCTATGGTTTTTTCAGTGAATTTCATAGGTTTTTTAAATGCTAATTCCTAACTATAACTGGTGTGAAACCTATGGTTTTTTCAGTGAGTTTCATAGGTTTTGTTAATGCTAATTCCTAACTATAAGTTTCACTTTATAAATAAGACTGTTAGCACTCTAGTTGTTCTTTTTAACACTCTGGTACATTCTGTCATTGGGCTACAGTTGGGCTACATCTAGTTGAAATTTGGGCTACATTTACAATTTTTGGTCTCTGGTGGCCATCTTTGGGCTACATTGGGCTACTTTGGGCTACATTTGGGCTACATTTTGGCTCTAACATATATTAAGCCCAATGTTGCACAATACATATTTTTCTAAAGTTAATTTTTTTACAAACCACTTCAGAATAGGACTACCTGTCCCTACAATTATCCCATTTTTTTAAAAAAAAATTTTGGGGGAGCGCTCCCGGAGCGCGCCCCGGAGTGCGCCCGATAAGCGTAATTCTGAAAAGCGCCCCCGGGCGCGCTCCGGGGAGCGTCCCGTGAGCGCCAATATCGCAAACGAAAACATGATCGTGACGTATCGCGTAGCCGCGACCGCGTGATACGCACGGCGTAAGCGCACCCGGAAGTACTCGAGCGAATACGATCGCACAACGTAAACTTCCGACGCGCTTATGCTGCGCGCCCCGGGCGCGTAGCGTAAGCGCGTCGGGTCATGTGAGCAGAAAATAACACTTTTCATTGGTTCATAACAGTTTTAGTTTCATAATGATGAAGCCCCTGGTCTTGTGACCTGAAAATAACACTTCTCATTGGTTCAGGACAGTTTTTTTTTCTAAATGATGAAAGACCCCACCTTTTTTCCTTATTCTGACTTTGTCCTTTGACTGAGGAAGACCTGTTTGTTGCTCTCTCTACTTTTTTGCTCCAAATAATGGCTTCAGTAGTAGCATCAGCTGGTGCATCTGCCCCACCACCACCACCACAACCACCAAGAGGACCAGCTCCAAATTATATTGGTGGTCAAGAACAGGAGGAGGAGGAAGAGGAAGAGGAGGAGGGGAGAAGAAGATGGCTGCCAGAAGAAAATACACCTTACAAACCCAAACCACACATTGTATGGCAGTTTTTTTCAATCCCAGAGGGGAAAAAAAAGGTGAATGCGCCCAAGGTGACTTGCCTCATCTGCAATGATGAACTTTCACGGGGCAACCCAAACAAAAAATATTCTTTTGGTAACTATACCATGATTCGGCACATGACCAGAAAGCACCCAAACAACTACTCTCGTGCAGAGTTCAGGGAACTGGCCAGTAACCTCCCCCAGTCATCAAGGACCCCCTCCCAAAGAAACCAACCCACCTCATCAGAACCAGAAACATCCGAGGTGATGCCTTGCATTCAGCCGAGATTTGCTGATTTTAAAATCACTTGTTCTGCATGTGGCAAGCTTATCGCCTATGGCGAAAAAAGCGTTAAGCTCATCGTCCTTGCAGGTGATAATCACAAGTGCCCAAAAAAGAAGTAATTTTTTGGGTTTTTTGTTTTTTTGCTCCAGTTGAGCCAGTTTCAATTCCCTTTTTTTGTTTCTCCCCCTAAAAAAATACAAAAAAAATATAAAACTGTTTTGAAAAGCCAAAAAAAGTTCAAAAAGTTCAAAAAACACAAAAAAATATAAAACAACAAAAAGAAGAAAAAAAAAAGTTCTTTTTAGAACTACCTCCAATTTCTAAATAAAAACTTCATTTTTTTTTAAAACTCTGTCATCTTTTTCCCTCATTTTACGCTCCCCGGTGCGCTACCTGGTGCGCGTACCGGGCGCTTCCCCCGCGCAAAACGAAAAAAAAAAAATTATTTTAAATGCCCCACGGGGCCCTTTTATAGCCCCCACATCAAACCTAGGGGGTCAAAGGGGTCTATCCCTGACGCCTTATGGTCAGTTCCCTCTTTGTTTTTAGCCACCTCTTATGTCTCGATTTTACCGAGACACAAGATGGCGGCCGCTCTGGACTGTTTCGAATGTTTTCAGACACCCGAGAGCCAATCAGCTTTACATGCGCACCTCGCGTCACGCGCCCGGAGCGCTCCCTGGTGCGCGCACCGGAGCGCGGCTATAGATATATATTTTTTTTTGAACCTTAATTACTCAAAATCCACTGGAGTACATATCTTGAGACATAGCAAAGGCACATCGGGCTACCAGTCCCTACAATTTTGCCAAGTTTGGTGGAAATCCATTCAGCCGTTCGGGCTAAAAGTGAAATCGACCGCCCTATGGAAATTAACATGGGGAAAACGCGTTTTGGGACCCCCCTTTTATCTCGGCCCCCGCTTTACGAATCCCCCCCAAACTTTCAGGGAAGGACCGGAACGCCGCGAGGCCATTTTGAGGAAATTTTCACGCAGATTCGTCAACCGGCGCCAAAGTTATTCCAAATAGAATTTTGAGATTTAACATTGAAAAAAATCCTAACTATAACTACCTACTGGCGACCGCCAGTAGGTAATATATATATATATATATATATATATAAATATATACATTAATACCACACCAAACTTCACCATCCAAGAAGGCGCTGACTCCGTGTATCTTAGTTCAAGAGTTTTATTTCATATCAACTTCTGCTCAGACGCGTTTCGGCGGCAACCTCCGCCTTGCTCACTAACATCTGACTAAACAAAATGACGCTTTTATACATGTTTAAACTCTCACATGTGTCATAATGGTCATTCTTAATTGGCACTCATTAGTTTCCATGGTAATCACATGTTACACCCCATCAATTGTACATGTTCACTCAATTTTCTGGCAATTTACAATACATTTCTTTGTTTCTTATTCTATTTACATAGGCACACATTAGATATATAAACCTATTCCTGAATAGTACAGTTTCAACATTCTGTCCTTTATATATCACATTAATTGGTAGTTAATCATACTGGCGGGAGAAAGCCTCCGTTTTCGGTGCTTGCTTACATGTTAGCGGTGTCATAATTACACTGGCCTATCAGTTGAGGAGGTGTGTTCCCCTGAGGCCCCTGATTGGTAACCCAGAACAAGTCAGTTCTCAAATGGGTTCTGCCGTTTCAGACATCGGTTTGTTAGTCTGGTTGGCAGGGGCAGAACAAGTTCGCAGGTGACAGACGGCGCTCCTGAAACGAGTGAGTGAAGCACTGTTCGTTCCGTGTCAGTCTGCCCGGGGTTTTTTGCCGCTGCTGTGAGAAACCTCTAATTGCGCTATTGAGCCTTTGTTTTACATGTATGGGACAGCTGTTTCCTTCGATTTGAGATCACAGCGTCCCGAGTGCCTTTTGAGCCAGCAAATAGTTTTCCCGCTTAAGGCGAATTTGCCGTTTTGCGCTAGTGCGCGTTAATTCTCCCACTCAAAGGTAATTCCGCTACGGAATGGAGTTGCCTGTGTGCCATATGTGCCATTCGGGAGTGAGTTGGTGCCAACTAGTCAAAGATTTAGCTATGACTATGTGATGAGATAAGTGATAATTTTCACATTATCGCGTGTGCTGTTTACCAAAAGTTAAAGGGTACTTGGGAAAGAGGAAGCGGACACTGCTTTTATATATGTACACTTAAGGCTTCATCTGCATTGAGCCCTACAGGGATTTTGGAATTAAGTAAGATTATGTAACGTGATTCCAAACGACGCAAAGCAAGTTTGCGATTGCCTCCCCTCAGATTTTTTGGGACATTATCCAGTACGCAGTATGTTAAGCCTTTTGCATCACCACCATGTACTTCGTGGATATGTCTCGCTACAGGATATGCTGGGTCCTTATTGGTTATTGCCCTGAGATGTTGCAGCACTCTGACATGTACTGGGTGAATGGTTGATCCTACGTACATTTTGCCACATATGCATGTTAGAAGATATACAGCATGGTCTGTTTTACATGTATAGTGATCCCTCAGAGTGTAGGGTTGTTTGCGGAAGGGTACTGTGATGCTGACAGTGTTTTTGCCATGGATACAGGCTTTGCATTTCATGCATTTCTTAAAACCTTTCTGAGACTGAAACCAGGCTTTTTGTTTGGGTATTTCTGGGGCATTGCAAACCAGTTGTTGTCGCATGGATTTTGCCTTCCTGAAGGACACTAGTGGTCTTTCACCCACTGTTTTGCCTATGGTTGAGTCATTTTTAACCAATGGCCAATGTCTTCGGAGTATCTTGCGAAGATTGGCTTGGTGACGATTAAAGCCTGTGATTAGCCTGGGTGGTTGTCTGTCGGGTGTGGTTGTCGCAGACTCCACTTCTTTTGTGAATAGTAAATCCAGGCGGGTTTTAGATTTACACTTTGTTTCTGCAGCCTTGCATGTCTCATCTGTGTACCCTCTTTTTTTCAGTCTTGAAAAGAGATTTGTCTTTGCATTGGTTAACCCCTCCCTTGTGCTGCAATTGCGAGTCATCCTAAGGCATTCTGCATATGGGATCGACTGTTTTAGTGGTGTTGGGTGGAAGCTGTTCGCGTGGAGGATTGTATTGCCCGCAGTGGGCTTACGGTACGTGCGTGTTTGTATTTTTCCATTCTCTACAAATAGCTCCACATCTAAAAATTGAATGCTTTCTTTACTAGCATTGCAAGTAAATTTTAGATTTAGTGAGTTCTCATTCAACTGTTCTGTGAAGATATTGGCACTTTCCACACTCCCCTCCCACAAAATAAAAATGTCATCTATAAATCGTTTATAAACAATTACATTATTATCTAATGTCTCCTTGTGTAGGTTCATCAGTACCTGCTCCTCCCACCAGCCCATATGCAAATTCGCATAGCTGGGGGAGAAGCATGTACCCATGGCTGAACCCTGGATCTGTTTATAAAACAATTTATCAAAAATAAAAGTATTATTTGTGAGACACCACTCAGTCATTTCCAAAATCATTGCAGTATGCTTGTACTGGTTAATAGGTCTTTTTCCCAAAAAATGTCTTATGGCATTCAGTCCATCTTTGTGTCTAATACATATATATATATATATATATATATATATATACATATTATCAACAAAACATATTCAATATATTTACTGTAGGATAGCGAAAGGGTTAAATTTAATATACCCACTCCAGTGAGTGCAACGGTAGGGAAAACATTGGATAGCGTAGAGGTAAAAATTACTATTCCAACTCCAAAGAGCGCAACAGTAGGGAAAACGTTGGATAGCGTAGGGGTAAAAATTACTATTCCCACTCCAAAGAGTGCAACAGTAGGGAAAGCGTTGGATAGCGTAGGGGTAAAAATTACTATTCCCACTCCAGTGAGTGCAACAGTAGGGAAAGCGTTAGATACCGTAAGGCGTAAAAATTACTATTCCCACTCCAGTGAGTGCAACAGTAGGGAAAGCGTTGGATAGCGTAGGGGTAACAATTACTATTCCCACTCCAGAGAGTGCAACAGTAGGGAAAGCGTTGGATAGTGGGAGGGTAAAAATTACTATTCCCCTTCCAGAGAGTGCAACAGTAGGGAAAGCGTTGGATAGCGTAGGGGTAAAAATTACTATTCCCACTCCAGTGAGTGCAACAGTAGGGAAAGCGTTGGATAGCATAGGGGTAAAAATTACTATTCCCACTCCAGTGAGTGCAACAGTAGGGAAAATGGTGGATAGCGTAGGGGTAAAAATTACTATTCCAACTCCAAAGAGCGCAACAGTAGGGAAAACGTTGGATAGCGTAGGGGTAAAAATTACTATTCCCACTCCAAAGAGTGCAACAGTAGGTAAAGCGTTGGATAGCGTAGGGGTAAAAATTACTATTCCCACTCCAGTGAGTGCAACAGTAGGGAAAGCGTTAGATACCGTAGGCGTAAAAATTACTATTCCCACTCCAGTGAGTGCAACAGTAGGGAAAGCGCTGGATAGTGGGAGGGTAAAAATTACTATTCCCACTCCAGAGAGTGCAACAGTAGGGAAAGCGTTGGATAGTGGGAGGGTAAAAATTACTATTCCCACTCCAGAGAGTGCAACAGTAGGGAAAGCGTTGGATAGCGTAGGGGTAAAAATTACTATTCCCACTCCAGTGAGTGCAACAGTAGGGAAAGCATTGGATAGCATAGGGGTAAAAATTACTATTCCCACTCTCAGTGAGTGCAACAGTAGGGAAAGCGTTGGATAGCGTAGGGGTAAAAATTACTATTCCCACTCCAGTGAGTGCAACAGTAGGGAAAACATTGGATAGCGTAGGGGTAAAAATTACTATTCCCACTCCAGTGAGTGCAACAGTAGGGAAAACGTTGGATAGCGTAGGGGTAAAAATTACTATTCCAACTCCAGAGAATGCAACAGTAGGGAAATCGTTGGATAGTGGGAGGGTAAAAATTACTATTCCCACTCCAGAGAGTGCAACAGTAGGGAAAGCATTGGATAGTGGGTGGGTAAAAATTACTATTCCCATTCCAGAGAGTGCAACAGTAGGGAAAGCATTGGATAGCATAGAAATTAAAATTACTATTCTCACTCCAGTGAGTGCAACAGTAGGGAAAGTAAATACTTCATATATATTTGAAAATAAATTAAATATTATTACCAATTACAAATTACTTAAAATTAATTCCCACTTTAAGATATTATAAAACAATAAAATTAATTGAATTACTAAAAAATAATTACCTATTAATACAAAATATTTACAAATAACAATAAATTATTAAAACATTTAAAAATAATTAACAATTAATTCAAATTATATACCAATTTATATATTAATAAATTTAATTAATTACAATTTAATTACTTCCCACCCAATTCCCCTATAAACCCACAACCCACTACAAAAATTAAATACATAAAATTAACATAATTATCAATTAATCAATTAATAAAAATTAATTACCAATTAAAATTTAATAATTACCATTTACAAATTAAATTACAATTAAATCTAAATAAATACCAATTTAAGAAAAATTATTAAATTATTTATAATTAAATTACTTCCCACCCTATTCCCCTATAAACCCACAACCCACTCCAGAAAATAAATGAATAAAATAAACATAATTATCAATTAATAAAAATGAATTGCCAATTATATTTTAATTAATTGGCAATTAAAAAATAATAAACAATTAATTGTAAATAAATACAAATGAAGTAATATATTTACTTAATTATAATTAAATTACTTCCCACCCTATTCCCCTATAAACCCACAAACTGCTCCAGATAAATTAATAAATAAAATTCACATAATTATCAGTTAATCAAATAATAAAAATGAATTACCAATTATATTTTAATTAATTGCCAATCAGTAAGTCATTACCAATTAATTGTATATAAATACCAATAATGTTAAATATTTAATTAATTATTATTAAATTACTTCCCACCCTATTCTCCTATAAACCCACAACCCACTCCAGAAAATAAATAAAATTCACATAATTATCAATTAATCAATTAATAAAAATTAATTACCAATTATATTTTAATTAAGTGCCAATTAATAATTAATTAACAATTAATTGTACCTAAATACCAATAAATTAAAATATTTAAATATTTATAATTAAATTACTTCCCACCCTATTCCCCTATAAACCCACAACCCGCTCCAGAATTTTATTACGCAAAAATTAAATACCATAAATTGACTTACTTACCTAAAATTCAATATTTTTGTTGTCTATATTCTGTCCCTCGATATTTTTGTTGTCTATATTCTGTCCCTCTACATTTTTGTTGTCTATATTCTGTCGCTCGATATTTCTGTTGTCTATATTCTGTCCATTCTATATTTTTGATTCGATATTATTGTCCTTCTATTCGATATTTTTGTAGGCTATATTTTGTCTTATTGATATTCTGTCTACTCAATATTTTAATCTCGATATTTAACTACCTCGATATTTTTGTTGTCGATATTATGTCTTTATACCGTCTCCACAGCCCCCTTACACATCCTAGGTACATTAATTAGTACCACAGTATAGAGGGTCGACGCCGAAGGTAAATCTATGTATGACACTTGTTTCTCAAACTCCGGCTCCTCCGTTATGCTAGGCTCTTTTGTCAGATTGGGCCCCTCTAACTGCTTAACATTACTTCAATTGTGGATAACTGGCCTAGAACAAATCCTTGCATTTCCGTTTCCACTTCCGATAGTTGTTTGTGCGCATTGATTTGAAGTGTTTAAATAAGTACCAAAATTTAAAGGAGTATCCGCTTTTTTTGCACACTGTATCACCTTAGGCTCTGATAGAAACTCACATTTATTATGGCATTTGGACAACACATCTTTCATCGCTCCTAATCTACCACTCAACTTATCTAGAAAGTCCCTAAGGTAGGTGTCAAGAGATTCCAATTTATTTCTCACTTTTAAAACTTTGTTCTGTGTCCGGGAATCAGAACTAGCTAGCGCCTTTTCCAACTAACACATTTTATTAAGTGCAGGAGTCCTGCCCTTCTTTGGTGCTTTTATTTGTTTTAAATTTGTCATTGCCAAACTCTTTGGACTGCTTACTCTATTCTGCTTTGGGAGTTTATCAGGGTTTCGGGTTTGTTTCGAGGGCGGTTGGGGATCACTCTCTGAATCAGTATCTATAATGTGGTCTGGGATATTTACCACACATCCATTTCTACCTTCCGAACTGTCTAAACCACTAGGCTTTCCCACTTGAAGATCGATTATTGCATTAATGTTATTCTTATCGCTAGTGGGTACAGTTGGGCCCTCAGTGGTATTGGTTTTATCTGGGTTCATAGCCTCTTCTACAGTTAAAATGTGCTTTTCAATTGCACCCATCGCGCCGGTCAGATAATTTAATAAAGATAAATAGGGCCCTTCCCCTGTTTTGCTCTGCTTCTTCTTTTGTGGTACGGTCAATGTTTTTCTTTTCCCCATACTAAGCTGGTTACAAACTTAACAGATTAGTAGAAATGCTTTCACCAATTGGTCTAACTCAAGTGCAGGATACAGCAGCAAAGGTTGCTCTTGCAGTATAACAGGGATAGCAGCTCAACAAGGATGGTAGCAGAAGTTCCAGTGACAGGGTGTCCCGCACCGCAGGAGCCCTGCCTGTAGTTTATGCGCCGGCTTGGCCCCGTGATGGTGCGCGGCTCCAGCCGCGGGCCCGCTATGCCCCTTGGGACTTGCAGTCCTGAGGCGGTCCGCAGTAGTTGTGGCAGGTGAGTGCGGGATACGGCAGCAAAGGCTGCTCTTGCAGCGTATCAGGGATGGCAGCTCAACAAGGATGGTAGCAGAAGTTCCAGTGACAGGGTGTCCCGCACCGCAGGAGCCCTGCCTGTACTTTATGCGCCGGCTTGGCCCCGTGATGGTGCGCGGCTCCAGCCGCGGGCCCGCTATGCCCCTTGGGACTTGTAGTCCTGAGGCGGTCCGCAGTAGTTGTAGCAGGTGAGTGCGGGATACGGCAGCAAAGGCTGCTCTTGCAGCGTATCAGGGATGGCAGCTCAACAAGGATGGCAGCAGAAGTTCCAGTGACAGGGTGTTAATTATATCATACGTAATTAGTGATAAGCAACAGGACTAATACACAATGTACACATACAACAAAAATGACAATACTCGTCACTTAAAAAGTGACTGAAAAAATCTAATACATAGATCAATATTACAAAATTCAAAATGATGTTACATATGTAACACATAGAACATAAATTGAGTGTGCACCGTTAATTTTTCAATGACAAAGCTGTAAATAGACCAATGATTTTTCATCTCAAATATTTAAATGCACAGGCTAGATGCAGGTTGACATATACTGTTTCCAACCAAGACACTGTCTCTGTATTTATGTCAATAACTGTTACCAAAATGAGAATTCTGTTTTGGATGTCTATTGTAAAGCTATGCACAAGATGTGAAATGAATACATTATAGGAAATACTGTTAACAAGCATGTTTTCATATTTAATGCAGAAGCACCATGTAGCCCTTACAATGTATCATATTAGTCTGTTTACTTCTGCATTTACAGAAAACTCACATTTTGTAAATGTAATCGTATTGCAATGTTTTGTTTCTATGACTCAATAATTTTTCTGATCAAAAATGAATTATCCAGATTGTGGGCTTGTTTGAATGTACCGTCAAGGTTATGACCATTTACATTGTCTATATTCCCCCTCTAGAATTGAGCTTCTAACCCCCTTGAATGGGCTCTTTAATATTGCTTGATGTGCCATATTTATTACTGATACATATCGGCATGTTGATCCATCTCCATATGGTTTCGGAAGTCCACATTGTGTTTATGCCTTCAGGCTTGGGTACATATCAATTTTCTCTAGAGTTGAAATGTTACCTCTATATCGTCCTTTTTATCAGTCCAACTATTTGTAACATTCTAGCATTTCTATTGTTACTCATGTTTTTTTTATTTCAACAAGTTTTATTAGCAAATTTTCATATATACATACAGTACAGTGATAGCATTGCCTCGCGGGCTCCGTAGGGGTTACAACGGGCTTGGTGTTTCCATGAAAACATGCCCTTTGAGGCTTGACGGTTGCCGGAACAACCATCCAAAATGTAGGAAGCTGCATTCCGCACGTGCCTGGCGTGCATGCGGACGCAGCGGCCTCATCTATACTTCATCTTGCACTTCTCCTCAGGCCAAGAGGACGCGCTGCCATTTATCTCCGAGCGAGACACGCCTGAGGTCAGTTTCATTTCCTATTCCCCGTCCTTAGCAGATTGTGCATTGCGCCCTTACGTTAAGACATTAATCTTGATACAATATTTTAATTTATCTTTTCCATGTCAAGGAAGAACAGGTTGCTCCTTGCTCACTTATTAATAAGCAAAATACGCCTTCATTTAAAGAAAGCCTTGAGTAACTTATTTTCTTGATTACTTGGACTTATCCCAATCTTGAGTTAAGAACTGCGGTTCTTTTTACCTCCCAGTGTGCCACCCCCCTTTGGCCTTCACTCTGGGGGCCCACAGGGGGCCCCCAGAGTGAACAGCGCATGCCTTTCCGTAGCGGCATTGCCGCCACGGAAAGGCATTGAAAAAAGCCCATTGTAATATTGCGGGCGGTGTCTGACAGACACCGCCTGCATGTTACTCGTTTTCCGCCCCGGCCGCAAGGCGACCGGGGCGGAAAACAGGCGGGCGGTATTTTGCACCGCCACCTTCCCCTCCGCTATCCTAATATGGCGGGGGGATTTGGGCTTGCGTTGTAGGGCGGTTTGCCTCTGCCAGGTTCGGCAATATCACTATCAATCAGAATAGGCCTGCATTAAAGGAATGACCTTGAATGGCCTCCTACCATTTTTTAACTGGTTTAAAAACCCTGATACTGAGGTAAGAACCTCGGTTTATTATGCATGTTCAAATAATCAGTGAACATGTATCGATATCCCATTCACAATCAGTTTTCTATGCAGGTTACCTACATTGATTGATTCAGAGGCTGAGTGTGGATTCCATTATCTCCATCCCCTCAAGGGAAATGTTCTCTTTAAAGGTGAGCAATGGTACAGTTCATTCACATTTGTTTTGAACTTCCTCATTCCACACACAGATTTTTTTTTAAAGCCTTCCTTTTTTTCTCACACACTGTACACAATTGGTTTATAGTCCTGATGAAGTACCCCCGGTGATGTCACTCAAATACACACGTAATCAAAGGGTTGAAATATCAACGTTTAAAATACAAGTGTTTCTGCCCAAATAGACACTATTAAATATTGGAGATGATAAATCATTGGTCTATTTAGGGCTTTTTCACTGTAAAATTAACGCTGCACACTCAATTTATGTTCTATGTGTCATATATGTAATATAATTTGGAAATTTGTATTGTTGATATGTGTATTATATTTTTCAATCACCTTTTATGTCACAAGCATTGTAAATTTTGTTGTATGTGTACATTGTGTTTTGGTCCGGTTGTTTATTAATAACTACATATGATATTTGTTTGTTGTAAGCTTTTATTCGATACACAAGATATCTTGAAAGCAAATTACATACAATAAAAACATTTCATGACATGCAGCTAGTCAATACATACATCATTAAAAAGTTAAGAACCGGGTAAGCTCCCGAATAAATTAATTAAGAGTACAATTAAACAGAAATTGACAGCCTCTTGCAGCGAATCAACCAGAATTGTTTTAAAAATTTGGAGACACCACAAACAATAACGGGGGAGGTATCTGACATTAAAATGCGAAGGGCAACCAGGTGACTGCGTGTTCCCATATTGGAAAAAAGGGGCTTGAGCCAGTACTTCCTTGGTCTTCGGTAGTCCGGGCACTCAAACATAATGTGAGCCACCGTTTCAGGTCTAGTGGGACAATGGGCACAGAACGGAGACAGAGGAGCACCAGATTTCCATTTCGATATTAAAGCTCAGATTGGGAGAGTGCCCACTCTAAATTTAAAATACAGTGCCCTGTCGGCTGGGAAGGTGATAAAATCAAAGTAGGACTCGTATCTTGTCATGTCCTTTAGGAGCAAAAAAGATCTCGTGGAATTACAATGGGAAGAGTTCATGATTAGCTGACCCGCAGCCCAATCCCAGTAGAGTTTCTTCAAGACATCTTTTGGGGGTGACGTTTTTGCGCTCCAATGTTCACCAAGGCTAAGGTCATATAACAGTTTCTTGGTGTCCCTCAGCCATTTGATTTTGGCCCAGCCGCCCATATTCATTATCTCAGTTAAACCGTTTGCATAGGATTTCAGTTCCTCCACCCTCCAGATCGGGGACCACAATAAGAGCGGGCGTAAACGTGCTTGGTTTTTAATGCTCTTGCAGCCCGTATCTAATAGTACGGGAACTGTTGGTGTACTTAAGGGGAGACAAAGTAGTTCCTTCAGAAACCTATTCTCAGCTTTTTCCAATGAGTCCAGGTTTTCATGTCCCCATATCTCCGCCCCGTAAAGGCCTGACGAAACACCTTTAGCCTTGTATATTTCGAGGACTGGCGCTATTCTATGTCTGGGTGACTCCCGAAATTCTCTCAACAGGGCGCCACCCACTCTCTTGTGACTTAGAAGCATTTTGTCTATGTGCGTGGACCAGCTCATGCTATCTGTTAAACGAAGACCCAGATAATCAAATTGGGAAACTCTCTCCAGGGGTATAGAGTTGAGAACAGGAGGGCTTCCGAGCTTCCTCGGGGGATGTAGAATTAGGTACTTCGTTTTGTCTACATTAATGACAAGACCTCGAGCGTCACAAAAGTCCTGGAAGCGGTTGAGTAGTTTCTGCAATCCTTGGGGGGTTTTCGAAATTAGAAGAGTGTCGTCCGCAAAAAGCAGAGTCGGCACTCGTACACCCCCCAAACAAGGGGCGTCAGCCGGTTCCTTCTGAAGATGGTCAACCACCCCGTTAACATACAACGAAAACAGGGTGGGGGCCAACACACACCCTTGTCTCACACCCCTTAACACTGGGATCTTCTCCGTGGTCTCACCGTTGCTCCCCCACCGTACCTGGGCGAAGTTACCTTCATGCAGCTTGATAAGCAGAGATAACATATAGGGAGGCATCCCCAGGTTGTGTAAAACCTCCCACAACCGCCCCCGTGGAACTAGGTCAAAGGCAGTCTTCAAGTCAATAAAGGCTAGGTAAAGACTGCCCTTGCCCAGTTCCACCACCTTCCAGTTAATAAGGGCCAACCTAAACGCCTGCTCCACGGTTCCTGTTCCTGTACGGAACCCAGCTTGATAGTCGGAGAGTATTCTATTTTCATCGACCCAATGCAGAATACGCCCCAGGAGCACCTTTCCCGCCACTTTCTGCGAAGAGTCAATGAGACTAATGGGCCTGTAGTTCCCAGGGCTATTCCTGCAACCTTTTTAAAGATGGGGACTACCACTGCCCCTTTCCAGGAATCAGGGACCGGCCCACCCTTCATAATATCGCTAAGTACTGCCGATATTATTTTCCCCCACTCCGTTGGGTAAGCCTTCAACAAGTCTCCAGGCAGGCCGTCCGGTCCTGCCACCTTCCGGGGTGCCACCCACTGAATGACATTCTCAACCTCCTGAGGGGTAAACAGATCTAGGATAGCTGGCTCAGGGGAGGGTGCTAGAAGAACAATTTCAAAGGGAGCCCCTTCTCCAAGGGCATAAAGTGCCCCAAAATGATTGGCCCAACTCTGGGAGGGGATATTACAATTCCTCAGGGTGTCATCGGGCTTGCTACGCTTCCCCACAAGTAGCCAGAACCCTCTTGAGTCTTTGTTTCTACTAGCTACTAGCAGGTCCTCCCAAAATTTTTCCTCCCATTCTCTCTTTGCAAGAGAGATTGACCTAGAGTACAATCTCCTTGCCTCTTTCACTCTGGATGGGGAATTGGGTTTTACCGCTTCTACCAGCCTTGTTTTTAACACTCTACATGTGTGGGTATGCCATCCCTTTACTTGGGTTTGCTTTGTTTTTCCCTCCCAGCTACTTGATGGGACAGTAAATAAATTTGTTAGAGCCTCTGTCAAGATTCGAAACTCCCCACAGGCTGCTCCCACTCCCCCCAGGGATGAATCTAAACTTTGTTGGGCTTTAGATAAGACAAGCATTACCTGTTCAACCCTCTCCTTGGAAAGTGAAAGTTTTTCCCACTTTAGGCGCCTCCCGCAGGGGGCAACTTGCGATTCGCCGAGACCTACCAGACGAGAGGTGGATGCACCCTCCCTTCCTGATGCCCACCAGCACCCCAATGTGAGAGAGAGTAGATTATGGTCACTCTCTATGGTGGGGACCACGACCATATCTTTTAACTCACTCCATAAACCCACATCGAGCATGATATAATCAATCCGCGATGTGTGGTTTGGTCTATGATATGTGTGAGCCCCCCCCTTGTCTGATTTGGTCCTGCCATTCACCGCCCGTAGCTCGAACTCAACAGAAAGGGAGTATACTTGGAGGGCCACCTGCGACCACCTTCTGATTGGTTGTATCTCTAAGCCCGGAATCCCTCTAACACTATCCAGCTCTTCCTGGTCCAGGGAAACATCCGAGCCCAAGGGCTCGAATGTACAGTTAATGTCACCTGCGAACATAGTGCAAGACTTGTGGGGAGTTGCTTTTAGAAGACCCTCCAGTATTTTAATAGTTGGTGACTGGCTACCCCCTTTGGTACTACGTGCATAAATATTAAAAATATTCAGCACGGCTCGATTCCGGGAGTCTTTCAAGATGATGTTTTGAATGTCAGGGCAACCCGTTTGACACTCCACTATCCTACAGTTTAAAGACGCTGACACCCAGATTAAAAGACCACCCGAAGGGCGTCCTTTCCTAGAAGACGAGCATATAGCCGGGACAGAGCTGGTTGAATAACCTGCTCTGTGCACAGGATCCATGCTCCAGGTCTCCTGGAAGATGCATATGGCATATTCCTCTACCAAAGCATTCCAGTCTGGCAGTTGTAGCTTCCTAGTAATTCCAGCCACATTCCAGCTAGAGACCCTGAGATCGGGGTCCACTACAGCCGCAGCACAGCTGCTCGCAGGAACAGGACAGGGGGGCAAGCCCGCCAAAGGACCATCAGATCCCAGATAAAGGCTGGAGGTTTGGGGCCTACTAGCTCCCACTATGCCATTTGATATTAGCGGCAATTCCTCCAAGGGAGAGGAATTGGGCGTCTGTTTCGGGTCAATAGTTACACTGTTCAGTTCCTCCCCTAACAGCCCATCAGCTCCCTCAGGTCAACACCCCCCAAGATTCCAATGGGGAACAGACCAGCCGACCTGGGGGTAAGACAGAGGTTCCGCTGGCCAACATACACCCATGCTTTGACAAAGAGGATTAACACTCACACCCAGTTTTTGTGATTTAGACACGGGCCTGGGGTAAAAATAAGACAAATCCACTGCTTGTATACCCTCGCTAGCTCCCTCTTGGCCCGAGGCACAAATTAATCCTGCCACCCTAGGGTCCTGAAAGTTGACAATAATGCAGTCCCCCTCCAGATGCTTCTTACCTTGGCCCACCCAATCCACTCTACGGACGGCTAATATCAGCCCGTCCACACTGGGGGGTAAGGTTTTTTTTGACATTAGCCAATGAATACACTTGTTTTTTAACATCTGGTGTGTTTCTGTTTGATTTTCCTTCAATGGGGGAACTTTTACCAAAACAGCCACATAAGGGTGACAATCAGGGGGAAGGTTTGCCAACTGCCTCCTTTGTGGCGGCCTCTGGGGACCGACTACAGGTGGCGCAAGAGTTGTCTTGTTCTTGTCGGGGATAGGTGCAGGGCTAGGGCTAATGCCCTTTACTTTCTCTGCCCCCTCCACGGCTTGGTTGGCCTTAGACGGACCCACTTTGTCTACTGCCTTGGGCTGGGATGGCTTTTGGGGTTGAGTTTTAGAAAGGTCAGGGGATTTTTGTTTAGATTTTGGGTGGCATCCTACTGTGGGCACAGAAGGAACTGCGGTTAAGGATGCAGCTGTTTTCCCCCCCACTGAGAGTGCAATAAATGGAGCCAACGTCTGAACCTGGGCTACAGGGAGTGATTTCCCTACCTCCCCCACCATATTATTCTCGCTCACTCTAGTCTGCAATTTAATCAGGTTTTTGAGCGAGCAAAAGTTATCAAGTGTTGTTTGCTCTAGCTTATCCAATCTTGTGCCCAATCCCTCGACTATACTTAACAGGGGGGCTAAAAGGCTAGTGAGCTTATTAATAATAATGTTGGAGTAGTCAGGGACTGCCATGCTCGGTGTATTACTATTGGGGTTTGGGAAGCAGCACCCCTCTTCTGGTGTTGGGCTTGGGAGGTTCCCCTCTGTTGGTACTTCCTCTATGGCGGGGGTTGGAAGGGAATGTGATCTTGGCCCAAGCCCTCTGCGTTCTTGCTTCTTGGAGCGTTTAGAAAGGGTGACGTACTTCCCCTTCCGACAGCAACCACCCCTCTTCCCCTTATCGTGTGCGGGCAGGACCAAAGGTCTAGCAGGCTCAACTACTTCCTCCACGATATCCTGGTTAATTGGAGAAGGTACCACGCTGGTCGTCGGAGGCTGCGTACCGTTTGGGGGCGAGGCCCCGGACTCCTCGAAAACCTCCTCAGCCTCATAGACCTCCGGCCCCGGCAGTAACACTGCCAGTTTCTCAAGCCTATCCACACTGTCCCCTATTGTTGAGATCCGAGACTTCTGAGGATTACCCGCTGTTGGGGGACATGAAACGTTATTAGGAGACGGAGACATTGCCAGGGCCACGGCCCCTAGGGAAGAGCGCCTAAGGGGAGATATACATCAGAAAGGCGTTTTTCTGTCATCACTATTTCTTTTTCAATTACCGCCGCTACTCTGGTAATGAAACGGTCCATGGTGCCGTTCATGGTAGGCGCGGTAGGGCCAACACCACCTCCCTTACTCCTCAGAGACTTCCCTGACCTGGTAGACATTGCAGGGTTGTTTACCTCAAGTATGGTCTCAATAGTCACACTATCAGCACGCTGGCGGAAAGGGACGTGGCCCAGCCCAGCCTTGACAGCCCCTGACTGCCACAGACTGCCCGCCCTTTGCTCGGGCTTCGCTCGGCGTCCCGCTCGCGTCCGGTCAGTGGCGGCGTTTGTAGGGACCCGCAGGCAGCACCCCCCTCGGCAGCAGTTAGGCAGTTCAAGGTGTCCCACACTCTGTAACAGGAGGCCGGCTTTTGAGAATGGCCAGGCGGGTGGGCGTGTCTGTCAGGGGGCGCGGCCGTGCACACCTGTGCAGAGCAGGGACTCCTGGTCTTACGAGTCCCTGCTGGCGCGCTCCCTCTGACGACTCGAAGTACCTCCTCCTCCGGCCGTCCGACTGGAAGTCAGCTGGCAGCCGCCCCTCACCGTGAGCTGCGCAGCGGCACCCGCGGAGCGGGTGCTGCAAGTCGTGATCTCAGCAGCAGCAGCACAGTGGATCCCGATCCGGGCAAGGGCAGGCTCCTCCAACTCACAGATCAGGTCAGTGGCGGCGTTTGTAGGGACCCGCAGGCAGCGCCTCCCTCGGCATCAGTTAGGCAGTTCAAGGTGTCCCTTGATATATGATTCCTTTAAATATATCTCACAATCGTTTCTATTTCAGTTGAGATTTTGTCTATGTATATGGTCAGTGCTGTGTTTTGATGAATCATTAATTGATGGCCATACCTCCTCCTCCTCCTCCGGGCGTCCGACTGGAAGTCAGCTGGCAGCCGCCCCTCACCGTGAGCTGTGCAGCGGCACCCGCGGAGCGGGTGCTGCAAGTCGTGATCTCAGCAGCAGCAGCACGGTGGATCCCGATCCGGGCAAGGGCAGGCTCCTCCAACTCACAGATCAGGTCAGTGGCGGCGTTTGTAGGGACCCGCAGGCAGCACCTCCCTCGGCAGCAGTTAGGCAGTTCAAGGTGTCCCACACTCTGTAACAGGAGGCTGGCTTTTGAGAATGGCCAGGCGGGTGGGCGTGTCTGTCAGGGGGCGCGGCCGTGCACACCTGTGCAGAGCAGGGACTCCTGGTCTTACGAGTCCCTGCTGGCGCGCTCCCTCTGACGACTCGAAGTACCTCCTCCTCCTCCTCCGGCTGTCCGACTGGAAGTCAGCTGGCAGCCGCCCCTCACCGTGAGCTGTGCAGCGGCACCCGCGGAGCGGGTGCTGCAAGTCGTGATCTCAGCAGCAGCAGCACGGTGGATCCCGATCCGGGCAAGGGCAGGCTCCTCCAACTCACAGATCAGGTCAGTGGCAGCGTTTGTAGGGACCCGCAGGCAGCGCCTCCCTCGGCATCAGTTAGGCAGTTCAAGGTGTCCCTTGATATATGATTCCTTTAAATATATCTCACAATCGTTTCTATTTCAGTTGAGATTTTGTCTATGTATATGGTCAGTGCTGTGTTTTGATGAATCATTAATTGATGGCCATACCTTTGTGAGGACACACTGATACAAAAAATGGGTCTCTTTCATGGCAGAACCATTGCGATTGCATTGCATTTAAGGAATCGCATTTTGCGATTCCTTAAATGCAATGCATGAAACTTAAAAAAATTGCGATTTCACAATTAGGGGTAGCAAATTACCATGAGGTTGAACCTCATGGTAATTTGCGAAAACTTAGAAAAATGCATGTTGTGCACACACATGCCCTAAGGACATGTGTGTGCACAACATATGTGCACAGATTGATTTCAGAGGTGCGACAGGGTGTCCTTTGGACACCCCTGCACCCTTGAAATCGCATTCTCAATTTGCTATTCGCTAATTGCTAATCGCAAATTGAGAATGTCTTCCCATTCATTCCTATGGGCCTCTAGGCCCATATGAATGAATGGGGAGGTATTCCTTAATTGCGACTCGCAATTTGCGAGTCGCAATTAAGGAATATTAAGAAATCGCAATTTATTTAGCGATTTCTTGATGAATTGCATTTTGCAATTCCTTAATTGCGATTCCTTATTTATCGCAATTTAGGAATCGCAAAAAGCAATATTGATGCATGTACCTGATAGTTATTGACTGCATTCAATCTGGAAATATGTGGAAAACTTTCAGTTTGTGCATGCAAATGGCCCTTATACATCAATGGAATGCCTACCAGCCTGAAACTTCATGTGAGTCCACAGAAGGATGCTGTTTTGTGTTGAATTTTTGTACAGACCAACTCAAAAGTTGGTTTACCTCGTTTGCAAAATCACACTGAACTCTTTTCTAGTTGATCCTGTCTCCTTGGGAGGCACAAGGGCAAGGAAAAGGCTTACTTTGCACATAGTAGGACTCACAGTTGTTGCAATGTAAGAATAACTTGCACACTCTTTTAGCAATATAACGTTACTTTTATGTCATGGCGAACCATGTTCCTATTTAATTAAAAAACTTTCACACACAGACACATATAAATAGTCAAGTCAAATTTAACTTTATTCGGTTGATTAAAACCATCAAAGTGCATGACACAAAACAAAACAATTCAAGCACAGCACATAAATACATTACAATGACTCAATTAAGTTATGATGCCCTCCTCAAAATTGCACTATGACATCATATAACAAAGTCGAGCCCCCAAACAGTCCCTGGTAGGAGAAACCAGAATTAAGTACTCCAACCAAAATTAATCAGTCCTGGGAGTTAAATAAATATCTAACATAAAAGTTGGCCAAATCAGAACTTAACCGTTATCAAACGAGGATAAAATAAAATAGTGACTAAGTAACATAGTTAAAAACAGAGTCCACTCTATGGTTCAGTGATAGCCTATTCCTACGCCTGATTGTGCTTACTATATAACTTGCAACCCCAAAACACACCACTAGTGACGCCAGCATTTGCAGATATGCCAGCGCTGGCATGACTTGTTCAAAATTATGACCTTTTAGGAGGGGGATAATATATTTCCTACGTAGTGAGTCATAATAAGCACAGAAGAATATCAGATGGAGAGTATTCTGTTCAGAGAAGTTGTCACATGGACAGGGACTTAATGACCCTTATTTAAAAAACCCTTTCGGAAATGCTAAGAGCCAGGAAACCATATTATGCTTAAATCTTATTAAGACAAATAGATGGTAAGGTTTGTTTATATAAGATAAATATGGTTGCAGCTGTCTACCTAGACTCAACGTGACAACATTTCTCACAGTAGGTTTTACCAATTCCCTTCCCTCACTTATCAGGCTAGATCTGTCCAAAAACTGCCGCCTAAAACCTCTAATGGCTGGCTTACCCAGAGCTCTGGGTCTCAAAAAAAAGTCAGGACATCCATGAATGTCCATTTGGGTCTTAATATAGCGGACCCATGGTATGTCTAACCCCGTGTCTAGGGAAAAACAGCCTTGGATGATCAGTTGATTAAGATTAGGCGCAGGTTGAGCTCAAATTCTTAACCAACACAATACGTTGGCAACCGCAATCTGATCAGAAATAAAACCTACTCCTAGGTCCTCATGTATATAAAAAACTGGGGTAGAGGCCGGGAGAGGCTTAGAGCCAATTCTTTTTGCAAAGTTTAAAATAGCCCCCAATGCTCTAGCTAATGTGCTCTTTTTATGCATGCGCTGCATGGACCACGAACGCCGATCATCAAAAAGAACACATATAAATAGTTATGGGGACATGCCTGTACATGCCTGCAATTTCATCAACCACCCAATTGTATGAAAAAGTTATTTTCCACATTTGCGTACCCATGTTCCCATATGTTATATGTTACGTCAAATATATAGCATACATAACAATAGTGCTGCAGTGTGAACAGACTATGCAGTGTGCAGTATGGATAATAGTGGTCCATAGTTCATAAAAGGTAACAATGTGTATACACATATGTGTACATGTCCTACAAAAATGTAAATATCTGTGAATGTATATTTTTTGCTGTACTGAGCCCAATACAATGTATGTATGACTCAACACTAAATTAAACGTGTGCGAATCTCAGTATTAAAATGTCATCAGATCTTCAAGATGCTAAATGTATTCTCATCCCATTCTGAACTATGGATGAGAAACAAATGTTAATTGTACACTATAAAACTGCCTTCATCCTCAAAATCTATTCAACTTTTTGTAGAATAATATTTAGGAGAACATTAACAGTGAATAAAGGAAATATCTTAATACATTAAAACAGATTTTAAAAAATGTGAATCGAATAAATATTTTGTATGCTCATCCAATGCATCCTTTAAAAACAACCAGACAGAGTAAAAGACAACAGGGTCAGACAACATACACAAAAAATAAATGCTGGTCTATATTGAAAAACACTGACTTTTTAAGATAGGTAAATAAATATCTCTGAGTAAAAGGCTCATAATATTTGCTAGAGAGATAAAAATGCATCAACGTCTGGGGAGGTGTCATCACACATGCAACTCAAAATCAGATACAGAACAAATTCTCACAGCAGAAAGCAAAGATTACTTCTGATTGACCTTAGACGAAATTTGGTTAAAAGTGACCGTTCCCAAACATTTCTCACCTGAGAGAAATAGGGTTCAGCTCCCTCACATATTTTAAGCGCAATAATTTCTCTCAAAAATGTTTTTCAAGTTCTGTACCTTCTCTAGTGACATGTGCAAATATCAAAAATAGCTCTTCAACCCTTTTGCTCTGCCCGTGTTCCAACAGATGTAGAGACGTATACAACTCACGCCTTCCCAACGCACCAGCAGTGGTTCTACTATAACTCAGCCAAGGGATCTTATAATCAGAGTTACAGGCTAAAGAATTGGGGATTACATTACAATAGAATGTTGTCTATTGGTACCTCCATAACATTATCCAAAGGAAAAGTAGTGTAAGTTTTATATAGTCTTCAACATAAGTTAGACCAAGTTCCTTACGGAGAAATAAATAGTTGCTATCTAGACCTACAACTAACAATCTCCTGTAAAAATGGTTTTCCTCTTGCTGTAAACTGGAACTATTTTCTTACTCGCGTAAGTCAAAGGTCAGAATTGGTAAACATTAAGCTCTTAAACTTCCAGCAGCGGCAGAATTGTCTTACTGCAAACTCAGGAATATCTTACAAGCAGAGCTCCAACGGAGTGATTAAACTGGAGGCGTCGGTTAAAAATACAGGTTAACCAACTTCCATATGAATCAAATGTTACCCCTAAATAGGAGAACTCCCTGTCCCTTGATATATTTTCCCTTAATCTAGATTTAACCTAATTTAACCATGCTTCTTCCAGCAAACCATGTGATAAGTCCTTGCAATCTTAACTTTCAAATCTAAGTCATCCGTAAACATAACTAATGGGGTATAAGATTGTAAAGATCATTAGGTGTGCGGGAGAACAAAACTGCATCATTGGCATAAAGCAGAGCTGGGATATATCTGGAATTCACTTATAGTAAGACCTACCCCAGTGAAATAAAAAAGAATAGAAACCATTAATGTATTAAAGGAAATAGGATGGGGGCGTGGCCAAGATGGCGACTGTGTAGGACGTGCCTTTCGTCCTCTCCGGCGCCGGACCTTGCATAGCGTTGCCCAGCATTAGCCCCGGGAGTGCCTCTGGGCTATAGGTCGCTCCGGAGCCTTCTGTTCGCGGTGGCCGGCAGTGGAGAGAGCCCCGACGCTTCAGGCACCCGAGGTCCGGTGATCGAGGCTGGCGCAGTCCTCGAGGCCGAATCGGCGCTGAGGGCTGCAGCGCCAGACGGAGTTGCAGGGGGCCCTGGTGTGGACCGACGGACGGCGGAGGTCGGTGGTGCCTGGACCTTGCTTCGGTGCGCTGCAGGGGTCAAGCGGCGGCGAGGGCAGACCCGGTGGGTGCCTTGACCATCAGCCCCAGGAGGGGGAGGAGCCTATCGCCCGCCGGCGGAGTGCTGTGGAGCGGCCGGCGACCTAATTGAGACCGGGGACTGAGGCCCGGTCCGCGAGGCAGCTGAAGCTGCATCTGGGGTACGTCCTTCCGCATGGCAGCCTGGACAATGAGCGGCGGCTGGGACGGCCTCGGGAAGGGCTATTAGGCCCCACAGTGGTGAGCGGAGGTGGACGCTTCGGGTTCCCAAGGTCCTGGGATCGGGGCTGGCAGCAGTCCTCGAGGTAGGAGCACTGGTGTTGCCCGGCAGAGGTCAGTGGCGCCTGAACTTTGCTGCGGGGCGCTGCAGGGGCCAAGCGGCAGCGAGGACTGACCCGGGGGGGTGCCGTGACCTTAAGCCCCGGGAGGGGGCGGAGCCTATTGCCCGCCGGCGGAGCGCTGTGGAGCGGCCGGCGGGCTACCTGAGGCCGGGGACTGAGGCCTGGTCCCCGAGTCTATTGAAGCTGCGTCTGGGGTCCGCCCCTCCGCGTTGCAGCCTGGACGGTGGGCAAAGGCTGGGACGGCATCGAGGAGGGCTGTTAGGCCCCACAGTGGTGGGCAGAGGTGGACACCGAGTGATACACTACGAGACTCCTGCTTGGACCAGAGGGGTGCCGGATCAGCTGGGCCCGGCTGCTGGCGGATGGGGGAAGGCACGGGGCGGAGAGAGCGCTCGGCCCACCGACGGTGAGTCCTGCTGCGAACCAGGGAAGGAGGTGACGGCAAGTACGCAGATCGACCGGGGAGCCGGTGGAGGATCGCTGTGTCAGGCTGGTGAGGTTCTAGGGCCCTGTGGAGGTCTCGTACAAGGGAGTACTCCTGCCTCGCAGCGACGCCATCCCTGGTAGGGTGCTTTGGGGGCATTTTCGGACCTGCCTCTATCTACTGGACCGGGGTGCTGGCCTGCCTGTATCGCTTGCCCTGTTCTGGACCGGCTGGGGAGTGAGCCTACTTTACCTAGCACGCTGGTACCGGGTGGCAGGAGCGTTGGGGACGCCTTACGTCTGGTCACGACTGCGGCTCCAAGATGACTACTACACTTCGCAAGGGGAGACCGGGTAAGGACGGCGCGCCTAAGTCATCGCAGCAGCCGGCCTCCCCGGGAGCCAGTAGCTCGTCAAAGCAATCGGATGATGAGGCGCCTGCCACTAAGGCCTTCATGACAGAACTCTTCGCATCCATTAAAGAGGATATATCAGAATTGCGTGCGCAGTTGGCGTCTGACCTGAGAGAGGTGAGGCGGGATGTGGATGGCATCGGGGAGCGAGTGGCAACATTGGAGGACCATGACTTAAGTGTGGCAAACGACGTGCATCTGCTGCAACAGGACATCATCCGCCTCACTGAACAGAACTTGGACTTGCAGTCCCACACCGAAGATTTGGAGAATCGCTCCAGAAGAAACAACATCCGCATTCGGGCGGTGCCATGGGACGGTGAGGCGGGGGACTTGCAAGGCTATGTTCAGGCCTTATTCTTGCAGGTCCTGGACGAGGAAGATGTGCAGGAAATAAGAATGGACAGAGTGCACAGGGTGGGGCTGCCCCGGCGGGGGGGGGCCCCACCGGACATCCTCGTATGTGTTCACGACTTTCAGGTGAAAGAGCGGACCTGCGGAAGGCCAGGGCCATCTCCTCCTTGCAGTTTAGGGACCACCGCCCGCAGCTCTACCAGGATCTCGCTGCCTCCACGCTTCGGAAGAGACAGGAGTTTCGCCCCGTGACCTCCTTTCTGCGGGATCGTGGAATCTCCTACTCCTGGGGTCATCCCTTTCGTATCATATTTCGGTGGCAGAACAGGCTGGTGCAGATTAATTCCCTTCAGGTGGCAAAAGATCTCCTGGGCCTGGAGGATGTCGCACCCTCCCAGGCAGCTACCGCATCACCATCGAGGAGGCGTCATCGCTCGTCTTCATGGCACAGAGTGGGATCATCTCCAGGCCGCAAGCTTGCAGGAAAGGGGAGAAGCGGTGGCCTCGGTGGCCTCAGCAACAATAGCAGATAACCAGCATAGCTCTGGAGCGGCCTGATTTTTTGCTGTTTGGGTCTGGCGCCGGAGGGGGCTGTGGCCGTAGGGATCTGGGGCATTGGTTGTACTTTTGGAGAAGACGCCCCGATCCGTGGCCCTGGGGGGCACCGTGCTGGCCCCCCTGCCCCGCCTTCAATCCAGGATGGACCTGACGAACTATGGACTACTGGACCTGTTTGATGGCTGGTTCAAGTTCAGTGACTTGAGTTTTCTTTTCTTCTTCTTCCTTTTGCTGTTTCCATTGTTGTGGGGTGCGTTGGGGGGCGGGGGGCGAGAGGGGGGGGGGTTGGGGAGGATCCATGGTGGTGACAAGGGTGACAGGTGGTGTGTATGGCTGAGAGGTGTATTGGAGGTGCGAGCGATATGGGTGGGAGGGACGGACCATAGGATCAGGATGACATGTCGCCCAACTGGGGTGGTAGGAAGGGGGGTGGCGGGTAGTTCACCTGCACTGCATATGGAGGGTGAGTCTCAGCATATGAGAGGGGGACCTCGTGAGCTGGTTTGGACGGGTGTTGGGATGATTTTTTGGAATGCCTGTTAGTATAGGGACTTGGAACGTCAAAGGGCTTAACTCGCCGCAGAAACAACAGAAAGTTTGGAAATATGTGACTGATCATCAGCTAGATGTGGTGGGTCTCCAGGAGACTCATCTAGCGCGCAAAGACGAGATGCGCCTTAGACATTAGAATTACCCTATTATTTACAGGTCTTCTGCTACTACGAAACACAGAGGGGTGGCTCTCCTCTTCTGCGCAGCGCTGCACTTCCAACCTGTGGAGGTGCGCAATGACAGGGATAGACGATGGTTGATGGTGAAGCGGGTTGTTAGGGGACGAATGTGTACCTTTGTGGTTGTTTATCTCCCTAATGCTGGTCAAAATACGTTTTTACAGGACTTGCTGCAGAAGGTGGGGGATTTCGCTGACGGGCACCTGTTCCTCATGGGGGACTTTAATTTGGTGTGGAATAAGGTTGCAGATAGCTCTAAGAGACACAGGGCCGATACGGGTGTGTTTTCGGATGCCACACAGGAGATGGTGGGTGAAATGGGACTGATTGATGGATGGCGATTTTACCGCCCTACTTCCCGAGATTACACATTCTTTTCCCATGTACACCACTCCTACTCCCGGATAGATTATGTTTTTCTTAGTCAGGCTCTTAGGGGGGATGTCCTAGATTCCACCATCCTTCCACTTTCAATCTCCGACCACAGTTTGCTGGTGCTCACCCTTAGATGGACGTCGTCGGGTAACGGTCAACGGAAATGGTACTTCCCGGCCTCGGTGGTTAGGGATGATGCTTCGAATAGGGCGCTACGCGAGGCCATTAGGGAGTTTTTAGTCCTCAACCCCACGACAGATACGTCGGTAACTACTACTTGGGACGCCCTTAAGGCGTCTGTTAGGGGTACGTGTATAAGCCTTAATGCCCATCTTAATAGGCTGCGGCGGAAAGAACGGGAGGCCCTGGAGGCCGAGTTGGCCAAACTCAAACAGGCGCACAAGCTCAATCCATCGAGGGCGACACTTCGTCCACTTACGGTGGTTCGCGGGAAACTAAGGGCCCACTACAATAATAGGGCTGAAATTACGATGTTGAGGCTGGGGCGACAGTCCTACTCCTCTGGGAATAAGGTAGGCAGACACCTGGCACGCCAACTGCGTGACAAGAGAGAGCAGGAATATATCGGCGGAATTATGGATGACGCGGGAGTGCTACAGCATAGGGACGAATTGAAGGCGGGCCTATTTGGCCGCTTTTATGCGGACCTTTACTCTGGGGACGGGCTCGATACGGATGCACAGAGGGAGTACTTGCGGAGCCTACCGCTACCCCAAGTATCGAAGGAATGGAATGAGCTGTTGGAGGCCCCGGTCACTAGGGAAGAGGTACTTGAGGTCATCAAAAATTTGAAACTACACAAAGCGCCCGGGCCGGACGGCTATACGGCTATCTTTTATAAGATGTATGCCACCGAACTTTGCGACTTCTTGGTGTCCCTCTTTAATGATATGGCCTCCTCTGGTTCCTCAGCCGGAACCTTGGCGGAGGCGGTAATTACGGTCTTGCCTAAGCCAGGGAAGGACCCTACCCAGTGTGCCTCCTTCCGCCCGATAGCACTCCTCAATATAGACGCCAAGCTATATTCAGCAATCCTGGCACGCAGGTTACAGGACCTGATGCCGGCAATCATTCATCCTGACCAGTCCGGATTCATCAAGGGGCGCCAGACCCACGATAACACGCGGAGGGTGGTGCACCTCATTGAAAAAGCGGACAGGTTCCGCATCCCGGCGGTCCTTGTAGGGTTGGATGCCGAAAAAGCCTTCGATCGTGTGGACTGGGGCTTCCTGTTTCACACAATGTCGGCATTTGGCTTCTCGGATAAATTTCTTACTATGGTAAGGGCCAATTTTTGTAAGCCCAGGTCATGGGTGGCGGTGAATGGACACCTCTCAGCGTTCTTTCCACACTCCAGGGGTACCAAACAGGGATGCCCTCTCTCACCTCTCCTGTTCGCGCTGAGCATTGAACCCTTGGCGGTGGCGGTGAGGGAGAGTGAGGGGATTCGAGGCATTCCCTTCACGGGAGAACAACATAAGATCACGCTATTCGCGGATGATGTTTTGTTCTCTGTTGCGGATCCGGAACGCTCCTTACCCTGCATCAGGGAGGCCCTCTTGCAATTTGAGGCGGTGGCCGGCTTCAAGGTCAACTATAATAAGTCATACATCCTGAATCTCACCCTACCGCAGGCAGAGGTGGAGCGGGTTCGCCCTTTGACGCCCTTAGCTTGGGCCGCTAGTTCGATAGTTTACTTGGGGATCCATTTGACCTCAACGGTGGGCGGCCTGTTCTCGGCTAACTTCCCCCCTCTCTTGGCGAAATCACGAGCTGAATTGGATAGGTGGAAACCTAAATTCCTGTCCTGGCTGGGCAGAATCCATTCGGTAAAGATGGTTCTCCTTCCCAAGTACCTATACTTGTTCCAGGCACTGCCCATTCCACTGGATGGTGATTGCTTTCGCCGTCTCAGGACTCAAATACTGCGATTTATATGGCAGGGGGGGCGGGCTCGCCTTCCTTTTACGGTCTTGCGTCGCCCAAGGTCTGAGGGGGGAGTAGGACTCCCGGACTTGCAGCTCTATTATAACGCGGCACAACTGAGGGTGTTAGTGGAGTGGTCACAACAAACATCGGAGAAGCACTGGCTTCACATGGACCGGAGCGTAGCTGGTAGATCAGTATGGGACCTGGCGTGGAAACCAAAGAAAGACCGCCCTATAAACGCTTACATTAGCACTCCCACGGGCACGACGTTGAAGGTCTGGGATACACTTGCTTCAGATGAGAGGTGGACTACCTTCCCCTCGCCTTTCACGCCCATACATTTCAACCCTGCTTTTTCTCCGCCGCTCCAGGAGGGACCCTTTGATGCTTGGAGGGAGGGGGGCTGTAAAGCGTTGACCCATCTGTTCTACGGGCAGGATCCTCTCTCATTTGCCAACTGTGTGCGAGACTATGGGGTTCCCCAGACTGACCGATATCGCCACGTGCAGCTGCTCCACTGGGCTACGTCGCCTGGGATACTGGAGGCAGCTACGAGACCACCATCACTGTTTGAGGCCTTCCTACTGCGGACAGCTACCATGAAAGGAACTATCTCTTTCCTGTACCAGCTCCTGCTTCGATCGGCTGTGGCACCTAGGCCTCGTTACATGGAACAATGGGAGGAAATGGTGGGGAGGGATATCTCTGATGCCGAGTGGTCTGCCCTATGGCGAGATCTGACTGCGTTCAATCACTCATTGCATCTACGAGAAGCACATCTTAAGACAATTATGCTCTGGTATCTGTGCCCGACTAGGCTCCATCGCATATATCCTGCCACATCCGACAAGTGCTGGAGGGGTTGTGGGCTCCTGGGGGACTTCCGCCATATATGGTGGGATTGCCCAGTGATTCGGCCTTACTGGGAGGAAATCCTCTCACACATCAGGGATATTCTTCAATATCCTGTCGAGAACTCTATCGCCTATGTCCTGCTGGGTTTGCGGGAACCCGGTCTGGAGTACCAGACTCGGGCGGATAAGAAGATCTTGTGGCTCTGCCTAGGAGCTGCCAAACTCACATTGGCCGCCGCCTGGAAACAGAGGGGGGCACCGGCAATTTCACTGTGGCACGCAAGACTATGGAAGCTTCTAAGTATGGAGAGAATGGCGGACATCTACCTGGGTAACTTCAAGAACTTTCAATTTCAGTGGGGTCCACTGGTCGCCTTTCTCTCCAAGGGGTTGCCGTCGGCTGTGTGTCCTGCATCCTTAAGATCACTACACCTCTTTCAAGTTTAGAGTGAGTGTTGGAATGACAGTTGGGGCGAATGGAGTCACCACCATGGGGGGGGGGAGGGGGAGGAATGGGGAAGGGGGGCTGTTTATGTTCTTGGGTCTTGGGCCTCTTGGGGAGCATTTGCAGGGCTTACTGCCCTTTACTTTCGCTACACAGGACCATATACTTTTGTATCACTTAGCGGTCTGACTTGTAGGCCCATGCAGGGCTAATTGAACTGTTGATCTACGGACTTTGCACATGCCCGCAGCGGCCTGAACTATCGTCTTCCTTTCCTGCTCACATTAATGCTACCGCTTAATGCAGTACCCCCTGTGCGGGGAATTGTGTGGCACCCCAGGGGCCCTTGCCATGTTTCACTTCATGTTTAACTCAAAATAAAAATTTTACAACAAAAAAAAAAAAGAAATAGGATGAGGGCAAGGACCCAACCCTGGCGTACACCCCAAGGGCAGGTCTAACAGCTCAGTGAATTCACCCATGATTCCATATCTAACTGAAGAATTGACCCCCTGATGCAGGGCATGGAGAAATTCTACCAATGTGTGGGGGCACGCCTATGTTAGATAAACTACTCCAAAGTTTAGAGCAGGTTAACCAGTCAAAGGCGCTACTATGATTCATAAAAGCTAGGTAGAGCAAAACTTTTGTTGGCAATCGTATACTTCCCTATTAAAAGATGTGGATTCAGTCACTGTTCCTGGGTCCCCATGCGTTCCCTGAATCCATATACTGCACAAGGCTAAGTATATTATTTTGCTACACCCAATCCTCAATCCTATTCAAAATAATATGCCCTATAATCTTAACCACAGAATTCAAAAGTGGTAGTGGTCTATCGCACTTGAGGTTCTGTCTTCTGCCTTTCTTAAAATCTGGAACAATGCAGGCAGTTTGCCACGAGGGAGGGATTTTATATGAGACTGCAGCATTGAAAACAGTAGTGGTGATGTTTGCTCATAAGGGAATGTATACTTTGTTGTGTTCCATAGGAATCCCATTTGGACCTGTAGCCTTAATAGATGGACTGGTGATAAAGGCAGCTGTGACATCCTCAAGTGCAAACCTAACCTAGATAGGAAACTGAATGGCTTCATACAAGCCAATTTCCCCATGGCCTTCCCGAAAGAGTAAATTCACTCAAAGTGGTCATGCCATCTATCTGGGCTAATATTTGACCCTGACTGATCTCTCTATTGTAGTAGATGTGATATCCTGCCACTCACAATGCTCCAAAAAACCCTAGTGTCCTTAGCTTCGAGGATTTAACTAAACTTTTCCTATGTTTCTTCCTTAATGGATGATTTCCTATTCTTAATGGCTCATTTATAGTTTAATATTGTATCAGTAATTAAGTGCTGATTCTTAGGGTTACTATTAAGGGCTATATGTAACCTTCTATTTGTTGCTCTACAGTGACTTTCGAACCACCTTGATTGGGGTCTTTTCACAGGCTTATAAAGGTCTGTGATGATATTTTGAATAGAATTATTTAGTTCCCAAAGCTAATACAATGTACAATAGTTGAGGATTACTTGCTAGCAACTGCTATCCATTAGGTCAAAATTTGACTCGAGAAGAGTAGTCAGAACTGGAGGAATATGGTTGTGCTCCAGCTTATCCTCAGCCCCTTGTTACTCCCTCAGACCAAGGTGTAGACCAAGAACCAACTCAATAGGATTACAGTCTCAATTATCTTTTTCCATTGCCCCCCCCCACCCCGGAGGGACGTACCTGTCCAAATCATTAGAAATAAAAATATAATCGATAGCTGTACCCTGAGCCTAACCAATGAAAACAGGAGTCTGTCTAAATAAATCCCTTACAATTTCTGCTGTATTATAGAGCCCGTTACAAAAGGGGGTGGTGATGGACGGAGCATCTGAATCAATCAAACCCTCACACCCAGTCAAAAGATCTGGGTTTAATCCATCACCGTTCTTTAGCCCACTCTGCCACCCCAGTTGAGACATGGCTATATGCAAATCAGTCTCATGGGAACAGTCTAGCCCGAACTGCCAAGCCATGTCTTCCCTGGACCGGAAACAAGCTTCCGAGGACCGGTTTCTGGCATTCCAGCCGTCTTCAGCCCAGCTTGCTTAAATCCAGTGGCAAAGTGAGCAAGGGACTAACGTCTGAGCATACCCTGCCACACTTATGGCGGCCAAAAGCGGTACAAAAGGGGGTGGTGATGGACGGAGCATCTGAATCAATCAAACACTCACACCCAGTCAAAAGATCTGGGTTTAATCCATCACCGTTCTTTAGCCCACTCTGCCACCCCAGTTCAGACATGGCTATATGCAAATCAGTCTGACCCTGTGCCTCATGGGAACAGTCCAGTCCGAACTGCCAAGCCATGTCTTCCCTGGACCGGAAACGGTGATGGATCAAACCCAGATCTTTTGACTGGGTGTGAGTGTTTGATTGGTTCAGATGCTCCGTCCATCACCACCCCCTTTTGTACCGTAGAACCCAACATTAGATAGGGTGTGTAATAATTTTAGGCCTGTACAATCTGTGCCCTGTGGGAGAGAAATACTATCCCTGGCTACAAAAAGATCATTTGTTGTTGTACTAGTGCCCAACTTGGCATAAATGTTTCCCCTACAATCACCAGGATATCATTAAACAGACTAGGTGGCCTATCTGTTAAAACCAATAGTACATCGAATAAAGTATCGATCTGACACCCCAAATCATAAACTGAGTTATAAAAATTAAACTTGTAAGGAGAAAAAACCCATAAAATCTTAATCCCTCGACACACAATCGGAATAACCTTAAAAAACACATTGCACTACGAATCATAATTATTAACCTCCTCTGTGCTCTGCACCCAGTCGATGCATTTGCTAAAGCAAAGAAACTTTAAAAGCCATCCCAAGTGTTATTCTCCAAGGATCAGGCATTTTGTACCATTATGATATCAAGTTTGGAAATGTGGTTAACCCATTCCTAATCCAGCAATGTTCTAGCACTTATCCCAAATGTGATAAGTTTGAAAGATCATCACAAGCCTTTAGCGTATTTGATGCACTTTTAAGCACAATGTTATCAAATAGCTTTCAATTTGTACCATCTAAATCCAATAAGGGGGGAAATATATTGACAGTTATGCGGATGATCCAACAACAGCTGCCCCTGTGGGTGGTGGACATCGCTGCAGCACAGACTCAAATATAGGTTGTGAAGTTTTATTTTAAAAAACTGTGGTACAATAATAATGCTACTGGGCTTATATTCCTGTCAACTGTTACATAAAATCAACAAGTGGGCTAAACTAGGGTACCTACAATTTATGACAACACAGTGACCCTCAAGATGTTTAGTCAAAGGACCAATCCATTCTACCCTCCTTACCAACAAGACATAATTAATTTCTGCAATATGAAAATCTGAGTATAGAGATAGCTAGTGGAAACCTTATTTTTAAGTTAGAGGGTGGATGCTGCAGCAGTTTTTGGAACCTGGGGGCACATTTGATAAGACAGCCACATATGGTCAACAAACGGGAGGAAGATTTAAATGTGTCTTCTCTGTCCGATCTGGGCAGGTTCTAGCTACAGGTTCATCATCGAAGGAGATTCGTTGATCCTTGGTTCTCTTCTTAGATTTAGATGCGCTATTCTGAGGCTTCCGAAGTTTGGAGAAGCCGCCATCACAGCAAGCTCAAGAGTTGTCATTTATTGGTCATGTAGATTAAATAATGGTAGAGCATTTCGAAGTTGCAACATTGTTTGTTGGCCCTGCCGGCCCAACTCCAGCAGCAGCTGTTATCCCCTTCCTGCATTCCCTGATTAGTTACTGGGCACAGGTTTCCAAGGTCAGCACTTTCTCAATCAAGGGAGCAAACTCTGCCTCAAAGTGATCTTGATTTGCTTGGGTAGCTGGCCCCAATTGAGTTTCTTGTTTTACTTAGCTAAACTCTGAGGGGATTTATGCATTTCAGTAACCGAAGGATTATTACCTGGGAACTTAGTGGCACGTATTTTCTTATTACCTACCCACTTTGAGTGTCTTTTCATATTTGCTGCAGGTCTTACTTCACTAACTTGTGTGGTTACTGCATCATTTAAACTCATTCCCACCAGCAACTGATCTTGTGCCACCATATCCTTGGTGGAACCACTACTTTGCGGTGGAAGGCTCCCCTGTCACAGCTGGTAGCAAACCAACTGCTCACATAAGTACAGAGAAGGGTACCTTTGAGCCAGGTCAGTTTTCTTGGAAAATGAACCCAATTGCTCTAGTCAAAAATGAATCCAGCATAGTGCAGCGGGATACACCACTGGTTTTCTCTTTGTCCATGACCCTAGGTATTCTCCTTTTTCCCATGTCCCCTCTAGAGTTCAATGGGTTCAGCATGTAGATGGGTAATGAATTACAACCCATTTAATAAAATATATACAACCCAGCCAATTGTACAGTCAAAAGAGTAAGTAGCTAAATCAGATACAGCTATACACTTCCAACCGACACCTGAGAAGTAGGAAAAAATGTTACTCACGTATGGGGGTGGGGTTCTTAAGATGTGAAGCTAAGGGAGGTGACCTAGCCTTGTCCAGGTGTGGACAGGCGAAGAGCAGCGCACTCTTGGCAAAGTCTTCGCCTGAGAATCCGACCGGACGAGTCCCATGCCCTTGACTGTGTGCCACCAACTTGTAAGCCCACCTCCTGGAGCAGTGCAGCAGTATTGGCTTTGATGTCCTGCCCAGCCAAAGTGGAATGAGCCTCTGAGTGCACCCGCTTCCAGAAAGGCATATTTGTAAAATTGCCCATATGCTCAACCATGTTCACACTAACTTAACAAACAGTAAGATAAAATATAATATTTGGTGTTTATTGGTTTGTTTTTGGTTAGGAAACCAAAGCACTAAGACCGCTCTCCTCGCTACTACAGATGACATCCGTACCACTCCTTGACCAAGGCGAGATTGCTGCCCTCATCCTCCAGAACCTCTTAGCCGCCTTCGACACAGTCTCCCACCACACCCTCTGAACAAGACTCCACAATGCCGGCATCCTTGAAAAGCCCTAGAATGGATCCGCTCCTTTTTCACCAGCTGGACACAGAGAGTAAGACTTCCACCGTTCACCTCGGTACCCACTGAGATCAGCTTCGCAGTGCCTCAGGGATCCTCCCTCAACCCCACCCTCTTCAACATCTACATTGTCCCGCTTGCAGCCATCGTCAAAAGCCATGACTCAACATCGTCTCCTATACTGACAACACGCAGCTGATTCTCTTTCTCACAGATGAATCCACAGTCACCAAGAGCAACTTCAACAATGGAATAAAGGCAGTCACAGCCTGGATGAAGGACAGCAGCCTCAAGCTCAACTCGGACAAGACCAAAGTCCTATCCTAGGCTCCATCCCCACCACCTGGGATGACTCCTGGTGGTCCGTAATGCTTCGAACCCCTCCCACACCCACGGACCATGCATGAAACTTCAGTATTATCCTGGACTCCTTGCTCTTAATGCTCTTAATGAACCTCCAAATAAACTGCTTCCACACACTCCACCTGCTTCATAAGATCTTTAAGTGGATCCCCACCAAGTGCAGGAAAATGGTCACCTTGTGCTCGTCAGCAGCAGACTCAACTACAACAATGCACCCAACCCAGTACCACCCAAATACTCCTAAAGGACCTGGAGAACATCCAGAATACATCTGCCAGACTCATCCACAACATTACATGCTGCAGCCACATCACCAGTCAACTGAGAGGCCTTCACTGGCTACCTATCAACAAAATAATTACCTTCAAGCTCCTCACGCCAACAAAACCCTCCACAACTCCGGACCTGCATACCTCAACCACAGCCTATTCTTCTATACTCCCACCAGACATCTCCGTCCGCAAAACTGGCCCTGGCCTCTGACCTACAGCTCCACAAGACCACTGCTGGAGGAAGATCCTTCTCCCACCTTGCTGTGAAGACCTGGAACTCCCTGCCGCTACATCTCAGGCAATCACGGTCACTGCTTACATTCAGGAAGGACCTCAAAACCTGGCTCTTTGACTGAACCACAGATCCATCCCCACTACCCTCATTCTGTGCCTTGAAACCCTAATGGGTGGATAGTCACGCTATGCCAGAAACGTGATTGATTGATTAGGTTACATGGGAGCCCAGGCAATTAAGGTGGCGGAAAATTTAAGAAAAACCAAAGGTGATGATGGACGGAGCATTGACAATACAAACACTCACCCCCAGTCAACTGTTCTGGGTTTATTCCATCACCGTTCTTTAGCTCACTCCGCCACTCCAGTTCAGACATGGCCATATGCAAATCAGTCTGACCCTGTGCCTCATGGGAACAGTCCAGCCCGAACTGCCAAGCCATGTCTTCCCTGGACCGGAATCAAGCTTCCCAGGACCGGTTTCTGGCATTACAGCCGTCTTCAGCCGGGCTTGCTTGACTCCAGTGGCAAAGTGAGCAAAGGACTCATGTCTGAGCATACCCTGCCAACTTAGGGCGAACAAAGAAAAACCAAAGGTGATGATGGACGGAGCGTTGACAATACAAACACTCACCCCCAGTCAACTGATCTGGGTTTAATCCATCACCGTTCTTTAGCTCACTCATCCACCCCAGCTCAGACATGGCCATATGCAAATCAGTCTGACCCTGTGCCTCATGGGAACAGTCCAGCCCAAACTTTTAAGGTCAGCAAATGAGTAACCACAAGTTGTGAGGGAAAATTACAAAAAGGAATTGGTGAAAGGATGATGATAGCTTTTTTGAAGATTGGCCTTCACGGGACTTGATGGCCAATCACATGGGTGGATGTCCAATGAAAGTGTGGAAGTGGAATCATTTCATCATTTCTCTTGAGAGGAATGCCAGTCAGGTAAATATTTTATGGCGTCTAATCACGTCAGCGGTACAGAACAGGATGGTGCGTGATGGAAGTTGGATGGTGCAACCTCCGTGTTTTCAAAAACCTGCATCAACCCACTAGGGACATGGATAATTGTTTAATTTGGGGAAAGCATTCCAGCAGATTCACTGGAAGAGTATCATTACAGCACTCTGTTTACCAGAAGGCAGTGCGCCATATGTAATCCACTGGGAGTCACGTTTAAAACAGGTGCTGCAACTTGCTGATTGCTTCCCAAACAGTCCGCCCAAGAAGAAGTGCAGAGAGTGCATGAAACGCGTCGGCAGAAGGACGTTCATTTGGATGTTTGTTTTAACAGGACGTTGCAGCTCCCATCAATAAAAGCGCTAATACAGACCTACCTGTTGTGAGGCTCTTTTCACGTAGGTCAAAACTTTACGTTGGGATGTTTGCGGCTGGACCGGCCGCGAGAGGAGCCCCGCTGTGTTCCACGGCACTGGCTGGCGTCTAATCACGTCAGCGGTACAGAACAGGATGGTGCGTGATGGAAGTTGGATGGTGCAACCTCCGTGTTTTCAAAAACCTGCATCAACCCACTAGGGACATGGATATTTGTTTAATTTGGGGAAAGCATTCCAGCAGATTCACTGGAAGAGTATCATTACAGCACTGTTTACCAGAAGGCAGTGCGCCATATGTAATCCACTGGGAGTCATGTTTAAAACAGGTGCTGCAACTTGCTGATTGCTTCCCAAACAGTCCGCCCAAGAAGAAGTGCAGAGAGTGCACGAAACGCGTCGGCAGAAGGACGTTCATATGGATGTTTGTTTTAACAGGAGTTGCAGCTCCCATCAATAAAAGCGCTGATACAGACCTACCTGTTGTGAGGCTCTTTTCACGTAGGTCAAAACTTTACGTTGGGATATATATATATATATATATATATATATATATATATATATATATATTACCTACTGGCGGTCGCCAGTAGGTAGTTATAGTTAGGATTTTTTTCAATGTTAAATCTCAAAATTCTATTTAGAATAACTTTGGCACAGGTTGACGAATCTGCCTGAAAATTTCCTGAAAATGGCCTCGTCGAGCTCCGGTCCTTCCTTGAAAGTTTGGGGGGGATACGTCAAGCGGGGGCCGAGATAAAAGGGGGGTCCCAAAACGCGTTTTCCCCATGTTAATTTCCATAGGGCGGTCGATTTCACTTTTAACCCGAACGGCTGAATGGATTTCCACCAAATTTGGCAAAATTGTAGGGATTGGTAGCCTGATGTGCCTTTGCTATGTCTCAAGATATGTGCTGCAGTGGATTTTGAGTAATTTAGGTTCCCAAAAATATATATATCTATAGCAGCGCACCGGTGCGCGCACCAGGGAGCGCTCCGGGCGCGTGACGCGAGGTGCGCATGGAAAGCTGATTGGCTCTCGGGTGTCTGTAAACATTCGAAACAGTCCAGAGCGGCCGCCATCTTGTGTCTCGGTAAAATCGAGACATAAGAGGTGGCTAAAACAAAGGGGGAACTGACCATAAGGCGTCAGGGATAGACCCCTTTGACCCCCTAGGTTTGATGTGGGGGCTATAAAAGGGCCCCGCGGGGCATTTAAAATATTTTTTTTTTTCGTTTTGCGCGGGGGAAGCGCCGGGTGCGCGCACCGGGGAGCGGCCCTGGGAGCGTACTATGATGAAAAAAGGTGACAGAGTTTTTAAAAAATGAAGTTTTTATTTAGAAATTGGAGGTAGTTCTAAAAAGAACTTTTTTTTTTCTTCTTTTTGTTGTTTTATATTTTTTTTGTGTTTTTTGAACTTTTTGAACTTTTTTTGGCTTTTCAAAACAGTTTTATATTTTTTTTTGTATTTTTTTAGGGGGAGAAACAAAAAAAGGGAATTGAAACTGGCTCAACTGGAGCAAAAAAACAAAAAACCCAAAAAATTACTTCTTTTTGGGGCACTTGTGATTATCACCTGCAAGGACGATGAGCTTAACGCTTTTTTCGCCATAGGCGATAAGCTTGCCACATGCAGAACAAGTGATTTTAAAATCAGCAAATCTCGGCTGAATGCAAGGCATCACCTCGGATGTTTCTGGTTCCGAGGAAGTGGGTTGGTTTGTTTGGGAGGGGGTCCTTGATGACTGGGGGAGGTTACTGGCCAGTTCCCGGAACTCTGCACGAGAGTAGTTGATTGGGTGCTTTCTGGTCATGTGCCGAATCATGGTATAGTTACCAAATGAATATTTTTTGTTTGGGTTGCCCCGTGAAAGTTCATCATTGCAGATGAGGCAAGTCACCTTGGGCGCATTCACCTTTTTTTTCCCCTCTGGAATTGAAAAAACTCCCATACAATGTGTGGTTTGGGTTTGTATGGGGTATTTTCTTCTGGCAGCCATCTTCTTCTCCCCTCCTCCTCTTCCTCTTCCTCCTCCTCCTGTTCTTGACCACCAATATAATTTGGAGCTGGTCCTCTTGGTGGTTGTGGTGGTGGTGGTGGGGCAGATGCACCAGCTGATGCTACTAATGAAGCCATTATTTGGAGCAAAAAAGTAGAGAGAGCAACAAACAGGTCTTCCTCAGTCAAAGGACAAAGTCAGAATAAGGAAAAAAGGTGGGGTCTTTCATCATTTAGAAAAAAAAACTGTCCTGAACCAATAAGAAGTGTTATTTTCAGGTCACAAGACCAGGGGCTTCATCATTATGAAACTAAAACTGTTATGAACCAATGAAAAGTGTTATTTTCTGCTCACATGACCCGACGCGCTTACGCTACGCGCCCGGGGGCGCGCCCCGGGTCGCGCAGCGTAAGCGCGTCGGAAGTTTACGTTGTGCGATCGTATTCGCTCGAGTACTTCCGGGTGCGCTTACGCCGTGCGTATCACGCGGTCGCGGCTACGCGATACGTCACGATCATGTTTTCGTTTGCGATATTGGCGCTCACGGGACGCTCCCCGGAGCGCGCCCCGGGCGCTTTTCAGAAATACGCTTTTCGGGGCGCTCCCCGGGGCGCGCTCCGGGAGCGCTCCCCCCAAAAATTAAAAAAAAAAAATGGGATAATTGTAGGGACAGGTAGCCCTATTCTGAAGTGGTTTGTAAAAAAATTAACTTTAGAAAAATATGTATTGTGCTACATTGGGCTTAATATATGTTAGAGCCAAAATGTAGCCCAAATGTAGCCCAAAGTAGCCCAATGTAGCCCAAAGATGGCCACCAGAGACCAAAAATTGTAAATGTAGCCCAAATTTCAACTAGATGTAGCCCAACTGTAGCCCAATGACAGAATGTACCAGAGTGTTAAAAAGAACAACTAGAGTGCTAACAGTCTTATTTATAAAGTGAAACTTATAGTTAGGAATTAGCATTAAAAAAACCTATGAAATTCACTGAAAAAACCATAGGTTTCACACCAGTTATAGTTAGGAATTAGCATTTAAAAAACCTATGAAATTCACTGAAAAAACCATAGGTTTCACACCGGTTATAGTTAGGAATTAGCATTTAAAAAACCAATTAAATTCACTGAAAAAACAATAGGTTTCACACCAGTTATAGTTAGCTGGAAATTTTACTGATATAAAACCATTGAAATTCCCACGTTATAGTTAGTCGGACTCACTATAACTTGCGCGTGCAATGCACTGCTGATGACATCACATATTACATCACTCATGACATGGTCAGTGACATCACTCATGACATCACTGATGACACCATCCAGTGAATATGTGTCTTTCTGAAAAATAAATATTAGTGAGTTATGTTTAAATATTTAAATACATATATTAGTGTTTCACTTTGTGTATAAGTGGCTACATGTGTTGATAAGTAGCTACATGCGTATGTATATGGGTTATTTGATATTTTTATTAGTATCAGTATGAGTGTCTATATGGTTTGGTGGGGGTATTACTTAGCACATAGATGCATGAGTGACTGACTCTTTGTTTGTATGTGTTTTGAAGACAGCATATGTACAGGACTGTATGGGTGGATGAGTGTCTATATGTGTTTGTTAGTGAGTGAATGACTGTCTCACTAGTGTCTTTATCAGTAACTACATATGTTTTAATCTAGTATATATGAATATTGATGTATATAAGTGAGTATATGTGAGAGTAAGAGATTGTAAGATTTCCTGTTTAAATAAGTATGTGTTTCTATAAGTGATTGTTTAAGAGAATAAATATGTGTAATTTTCAATAGAAGTAAGGTGGAAGTGTGTGTATAACTCTATATTCAAATAAATGGTTGTTCAATAGTTTATTTGCACGTGTGAATATGTGTGTGAGTAACTTTTGGATGAATGTCGGTGTGTAACAGGATGTATAGGTGTATCTCTTCATATGATGAGTGAGTATATGTATGAGTGACTATATAGAACTGTTGGTGAATGAGTGGATGTGTATATAGATAGTGGAAGTACAGAATTGCTTGTTGTAACTGATATAGGTATGTCCATTTTTTTAAAATTTCAGTTTCTATTTTTGAATATGTGTCTCAAGGGTTACTTTACACTGAGAGGAGGTCTGTCACTGTGTCACAAGGATGGTGTCATCAGTGATGTCATGAGTGATGTCACTGACCATGTCATGAGTGATGTAATATGTGATGTCATCAGCAGTGCATTGCAGACGCGCAAGTTATAGTGAGTCCAACTAACTATAACGTGGGAATTTCAATGGTTTTATGTCAGTAAAATTTCCAGCTAACTATAACTGGTGTCAAACTTATGTTTTTTTCAGTGAATTTAATAGGTTTTTTAAATGCTAATTCCTAACTATAATTGGTGTGAAACCTATGGTTTTTTCACTGAATTTCTTAGGTTTTTTAAATGCTAATTCCTAACTATAACTGGTGTGAAACCTATGGTTTTTTCAGTGAATTTCAAAGGTTTTTTTAATGCTAATTCCTAACTATAAGTCTCACTTTATAAGTAAGACTGTTAGCGCTCTAGTTGTTCTTTAGAACACTCTGGTACATTCTGTCATTGGGCTATAGTTGGGCTACATCTGGCTGATATTTGGGCTACATTCGTTTTTTTGTCTCTGGTGGCCATCTTTGGGCTACATTGGGCTACATTGGGCTACATTGGGCTACATTTGGGCTACATTTGGGCTCTAACATATATATAGCCCAATGTAGCCCAATATATATTTTTTCAAAGTTAATTTTCTTAAAAACCACTGGAGCATATATCTTGAGACATAGCAAAAGCACATCGGGCTACCAGTTCCTACAATTTTGCCAATTTTTTTTTTTGTATATTGTTTTTTTTTTGCCTCGGAGCGCTCCCGGTGCGCGCCCCGGTGAGCGCCCCGGAAAGCGTAGTATTATGAAGCGCCCTAGGGCGCATACCGGGGAGCGTCCCGTTAGCGCCCATATCGCGAACGAAAACATGATCGTGACGTATCGCGTAGCCGCGTCCGCGTGATACGCACGGCGTAAGCCCACCCGAAGCACTCGAGCGAATACGATCGTGCAACGTAAGCATCTTACGTGACGCGCTCCGTGACGCGCCCCGGGGCGCGCCCGGGGGCGTGTAGCGTAAGCGCATCGGGTCATGTGACCTGAAAATAACACTTTTTATTGGTTCATAACAGTTTTGGTTTCATAATGATGAAGCCCCTGGTCTTGTGACCTGAAAATAACACTTCTCATTGGTTCAGGACATTTTTTTTTCTCCAAATGATGAAAGACCCCACCTGTTTTCCTTATTCTGACTTTGTCCTTTGACTGAGGAAGACCTGTTTGAACATCTTTGAGAAATATATTCAACTTTGAAATGGCTACAGTAGCAGCAGCAGCTGGAGCATCTGCACCACCACCACAACAACCAAGAGGACCACCTCAAGATTACATTGGTTGTCAACAAGAGGAGGAAGAGGAGGAGGAGGAGGAGGAGGGGAGTACAAGATGGCTGAAAGAACACAATACCCCATACCAGCCAAGACCACACATTGTATGGGAGTTTTTGTAGATCCCAGAGGGAAAGAAAAAAGTGAATGCGGCCAAGGTGACTTGCCGAATCTGTGGCACAGAACTTTCTAGGGGGAACCCTAATAAAAAATATTCATTTGGAAACAACACGATGATAAGACACATGCAGCGCAAGCATCCAATAAACTATTCTGCTGCAGAGATGAGGGAACTGGCCAGTAACCCTCCCCAATCTACAAGCACCACCTCAAAAAAAAAGCAACCCACTCAGTCGGGACCAGAAGCAAGTGAGACGATTCCTTCCATTCAGCCGCGGTTTGTGGATTTCCGTATAACATGCATTTATTGTGGGAAGACCATCTCCTATGGTGAACTGGGCATAAAGCTCATCGTCCTTGCTGAGGACAACCACAAATGCCCCAAGAAACCCTAATTTTTTCTTTTTTGCTCCAGTTGAGCCTTTTTCAATTCCCTGTTTTTTCGTTTCTCCCCATGAAAAGTACAAAAAAATATAAAACTGTTCAGAAAACCCCCAAAAAGTAAAAAATGTTCAAAAAACAATAAAAAAATATAAAACAACAAAAAGAAGAAAAAAAACAGTTCTTTTTAGAACTACCTCCAATTTCTAAAAAAAGGCTACATTTTTTAAAAACTCTATTATTCATTTTTCCCCATGGGACGCTCCCCGGTCTGCTCCCCGGTGCGCGTACCGGGCGCTCCCCCCGCGCAAATCAAAAAAAAATATATATATACATTTTGCACTGCGGGGCCCTTTTATAGCCCCCACATCAAACCTAGGGGGTCAGGGGGGTCTACCCTGCCCCCTTATGGTCATTTCCCCCTTTTTTTTTCCACCTCTTGTGTCTCTATCCTACCGAGACACAAGATGGCGGCCGGTCCGGACTGTTTCGAATGTTTACTGACACCCGAGAGCCAATCAGCTTTCCGTGCGCACCTCGCCTGTCGCGCCCGGTGCGCTCCCCGGTGCGCGTTCTGGGGCGCTGCCATAGATATATATATTTTTTGGAACCTAAATTACTCAAAATCCACTGGAGCACATATCTTGAGACGTAGCAAAGGCACATCGGGCTACCAGTCCCTACAATTTTGCCAAGTTTGGTGGAAATCCATTCAGCCGTTCGGGCTAAAAGTGAGTTTGACCGCCCTATGGAAATTAACATGGGGAAAACACGTTTTGGGACCCCCCTTTTATCTCGGCCCCACTTGACGAACCCCCCCCAAACTTTCAGGGAAGGAGCGGAGCTGAGCGGGCCATTTTCTTGGAGAAATTTGCGAAGATTCGTCCACCGGCGCCAAAGTTATTCCCAATAGAATGTTGCGGATTTCCTATGGAAAGTAGATCCTAACTATAAATACCTACTGGCGACTGCCAGTAGGTAATATATATATATATATATATATATATATATATATATATATATATATATATATATATATATAATCACTGAAAAAACCATAGGTTTCAGACCTTATATAGTTAGGAATTAGCATTTAAAAAAACCTTTGAAATTCACTCAAAAACTATAAGTTTTAGGGGTGTTATAGTTAGCTGGACAATTCACTCATACAAAACCATTGAAATTGCTCCTATATAGTTAGTTGTATTAACTATATTTCGCGCACCCGCAATCCACTACTGATGATGTCATATATTACATCATTCATGACATGGTCAGTGACATCACTGATGACATCTCAAATGACATCACTGATGACATCACTGATGACATCATCAAGTGAATGTGGTTTGCTTCGTTATTTAAATATGCATTGTATATATAGCAATTTGCATTGAAGAATGAGTGGATATATAAAAATAAGTATTTTGATGGAGGACTTAGTAGCAGTGTAATTGACTGTTTACTTGACCAATTTATAGTGTCCCACTAAATATAGTGGATAGTGACTAAACTGTGTGAATTTCGGTATCACTTTGTCAGTTGTTGTGTAAACTGGTTCTCCAGTTGGTTACTAGCTATGTGAAAGTCTATATTAGTTATTGATTAGTTAACTGAGTATTTGTATGGGAGAGTGAATGTGTGTGTTCGGTGGGGGTGTGTGACTGCCCAAAGATGTGTGAATAGTTGATTCAGTAGAGAAATGAAGTTAAAACTACATGTTCTAACAGTTGTTTGGGTGAGTGAATATATTTATGGGTGTGGTGATGAGCAATGGTACATGTCCAACGAACTAGAAAAATAAAAGACAATGTATGTGTCAGTTGTTGTATATAAATAAGTATACATAGGACTCAATGAGTGACTATATGGATAACTGTATACTTGTAATAATGATTTTATAATACACTAAGGGGCCGATTCTGATCCTGGATTTTTATTTTCCATAAAAATCGGATCCGATATTTTTTCCATACAAATTGTACAAGTCCCTTCCAACCTGTGTAGTACGATTCGTACGGGAAAAATACATACAGATCGGCCCGATCCTTGCAAATCGAATCGGTAAAAAGCTGTACGACACGGACTTGTAAAAAAGACCATACAATTTATAAAAAGGCTGTCCAACCCGTCAAGTACGATTCGTACCGGGTTGTCAGCATACGATTTGTATGGAAAACGGCCTGTATACGGGGAATGACTCGTATCGGGCAATGAAGCAAATCCCTATACGCCTCGTACCCTGGTATGACTTGTTCTGGGGGTACAACTCATACCTGGGTACGGGTCGTATAGGGGTATGAGGCGTACAGGGGTCCCCCCACATGCAAGGCGTGTGTATGGTGCGTACCCCAACATCGCGCATGTATGCACCGTACATATGTGATTTTGGGGTACGGTGCGTACAAAGGCGATTTCGGGGTACAGTGCGTACATACGCGATTTTGGGGTACGGTGCTTGTACGGTGCGTACACGACCAGTACCCCTTCATCGCATATATACGCATCGTACCCCACTCTCCGTGTCATCTGTATGCACCGTGCATACTCACCGTACCCCTGTATGCATGGGGTGTACTACGTGTACACGGGGGGTCTGTCTCGTACTGTTTTTGGGGCGTACAAGGTTTTCCCAGCACTTTTGGGCTCTTGTAAAAAAAGAGCCGTACGGAGTGCCGTTTGTACGAAACGTACTTGACGGTTTGGTAAACTGCTGCCGGGAATACATGGGGACGTCGCGTACAGAGCAATCCGAATCGGAATCGCTTGTATATACCAGCTGTATGGTCGTTTTTTCAAATTGTATGGAGTGCGTCTATTTGTACGGATCGTACTTCCTAGTGGAATCCTTACAAGTACGAGTTGTATGTGGAAAACGCTCCATACCACGATTTGTACGGCATTTTTTCAGGATCGGAATCGGCCCCTAAGTATGACTTACTATCTAAATGAATAGATGAAGAGGTGTTTGTATAAGTGTGTAGCTAAGTAAGTTTGTAAGTATGATCCATGGTTTGCATAAGTGAGTAGGATGACTTCATAAGTGAATATGATGTGTGCTGGTGTATAATGTTGATATAGGTGTATAACTATTTTTGATAGTGTTCTATTGTTCATTGACAGCATGTATGAGTGAATCTACAGGTAAGTGATTAGATGTGTGTATACATCTAGGAATCACTGAGTGGGTTTTTAGATACTTGTATTGCTTTGCCAATGGATTCAAATATGATACTCTGTATTTTACAAAGAGTGATGAAAGATTTTACTAGTGTATGAAAAGGTGTATGTGATTGTCACGTGGATGATGTCATCAGTGATGTCATCAGTGATGTCATTTAAGATGTCATCAGTGATGTCACTGACCATGTTATGTTATGTTATGTTATGTTATTTTTATTTGTATCGCGCACAGCTGCCCCAGCAAAGGGGCGTCCTGGCGCTTTGACAAGGTCAACACAACACAACACCGCAAAATACTAGAGGGACCATAGAACACAGCGAGGGAGCTAAACAAATAAGATAGTTTTGATGGCCCATCTGAACTGAAGAAGATTGTCCATATCTCGAATATGCACCCGGAGAGAATTCCACCAATTTGCCGCTAAGACTCGAAAGGAGCGGCCACCAGCTCTACTAAGTCTAAAACGCGGAACCACAGCCAAATTTTGACCTAAGGATCTGAGGGCTCGCGAGGGGACATACTGTGTCAGCAAAGTCTCCAAGATTTGGGGAGATGTACCCTTGAGAATTTTAAACGCCAGTCATAAGACCTTAAATTTAATGCTTTGGTGTACAGGAAGCCAGTGAAGAGAGTGTAAAGATTTAGCGACCAAACTACGCCTTGGTAGACCCATCACTACTCTGGCTGCAGCATTCTGAACTCGCTGCAGTCGAGAGAGTTAGGATTGGTTGATCCCGATCCATGTCATGAATGATGTAATATGTGACATCATCAGCAGTGGATTGCGGGTGCGCGAAATATAGTTAGTACAACTAACTATATAGGAGCAATTTCAATGGTTTCATTGGTTTTGTATGAGTGAAATGTCCAGCTAACTATTACACCCCTAAAATTTATAGTTTTTTCAGTGAATTTCAAAGGTTTTTTAAATGCTAATTCCTAACTATATAAGATCTGAACCCTATGGTTTTTTAAGTGAATTTGCAAGGTTTTTTAAATGCTAATTCCTAACTATATAAGGCATGAAACCTATGGTTTTTTCAGTGAATTTCAAAGGTTTTTCAAATGCTAATTCCTAACTATATAAGGCCTGAAACCCGTGGTTTTTTAAGTGAATTTCGAGGTTTTTTAAATGACAATTTTTAAATGTATTAATTGTTATTTTTTTATACTGATTTACTATATTTTTGCAGGCAGGTGTTCAGAAGGCACGCCCCCTTTTTACAACACTCTGCAGCGCAGTTCCATGGCGCATACTGAAGCTACCTGTTGGACTAGTTCCCTCTTGAATACCTCTGGATTGAACAGGAATTAATTCCCCATTTCAAACTGTGCAAACGCTGTAGAGTGGGCATGCCTAGGGGGTCAGTGTGTTTCTACCCTGCCTCCTTTTTGTGTTCTACACGTTTGTTTTTCTGCTTTCTTGTGCCTCGGTCTACCAAGCACAAGATGGCTGCCAACACTTCCTGGTTTGAAGTGTTGAAATCCAATGAGCATGCAGCTCGTGCTCTGAAAGTTTTAGAACTCAAAAAGGGGGCATTGTAGAAGCACCCTGACCCCTTAGGGTTGCTCGGGGTTCCCACAGGACCCCCAAGGCAAAAAGTATATATTTTTTTGTGAAAAATCGCGGGGTGCGCATACGGCACACGCACTGTACGCGTACGGTACGCGTACCCCGCGATTTCCCCCCCCCCCTCCAATTTTTTTTTTTTGCCTTGGGGGTCCTTTGGGACCCCCTGAGCAACCCTAGGGGGTCAGGGTGCTTCTACCCTGCCCCCTTTTTGAGTTCTACACATTTGTTTTTCTGCTTTCTTCTGCCTCAGTCTACCGAGGCAAAAGATGGCTGCCAACAATTTCTGTTTTGGAGTGTTGACAGACAGTGGCAGCCAATCAGCATGCCGCTCGTGCACGGGAAGGTACGTGTACCGTATGCGTACTGTACTCGTACGTGCGCGCACGTGTGCATGCACGGTGTGCACTTATAGATATATACATTTTTTTTCTCTTAATTTTCTCAGGAACTACTGGAGGGATTTACACCATTTAGGCAAAAGGGCGATCTGCGAATCAGACTCTACCATTTTGCCAAATTTGGTGTAATTCTGTTCAGCGGTTCGGGCTGTGGCCGTGTCTAAAGGTCCTATGGAAATTAACATGAGGAAAACACGTTTTGGGACTCTTCTTTTTTCTCAGCCCCCACTTGACGAATCTACCGGAGACTTTCAGGGAAGAAGCGGTGCGGAACGGGCCATCTTCTTTGAGAAATTCGCAAAGGTTCAACAACCAGCGCCAAAGTTATTCCCAATAAAATGTTGCAGATTTCCTATGGAAACTAGGTCCTAACTATATATACCTACTGGCGACCGCCAGTAGGTAATGTGTATATATATATTCACTGAAAAAACCATAGGTTTTAGGCCTTATATAGTTAGGAATTAACATATAAAAAACCATTGAAATTCCTCCTATATAGTTAGTTGGTCTAACTATATATGGCGCACCCGCAATCCACTGCTGATGATGTCACATATTACATCATTCATGACATGGTCAGTGACATCACTGATGACATCACTGATGACATCTCAAATGACATCACTGATGACATCACTGATGACATCACTGATGACATCTCATTTGACATCACTGATGACATCACCTGGACACACTGGACATGTAATTTAAGAAATGTGTCAAATTTAGAAGGAGGAACAAAAGTCAGATGGACTGGCGCTAGAGAGACAACTTTTATTACACATAAAATAAATGTTCTTATGGGATCGTTTCTGTAACAGATGAGCGCGCAGAAACAATGTTATCAATTACAGTTATTGGTTGCTTGTTTCTAAAAAAAAAAAAAATCGTGTTTTGTTCCCACTGGTCTTAAAGAGTGCCCTGAAACAAAGGGCTTCCCTATTATTTTATCCGGAAGCTTATCACATCTGCTGCTATTACAATGGCCAGAGAGCTCCAGGCTCCATTTCAGTCAATATTCCATTAGGATTTGGATCAGAATTAGTTATCTAGCTACAGTGCCTCAGATTCAGTGGCAAAGCTCATATTACCACCGCCACATCCCCCCTCCTACATCCCCACACCGACGTGCCCCTTATGCGCGGAAGTAATTCATCATGTGCTCTCGGTGCATGCTGGGTCACTGCTGAAGAAGGTAAATATTTGTTCAAATTAAAAGAAGGCTCTTATCTTTCTCATTAGCAGATTCGAATGGTGTGCATCCGTGTTGTGCAGTGCACGAAAGCCAACAGGAGCCGTGTACATAGGCCTGGTAGGTTGACAATGTGTTTCCACCCACCTAGCAATGATCAAAAAACACGTGAAGGCAGCAGCCTGTACAGCTCACATATTTCCTTCTTAAAAATTCGTTTTGCACATTCCGAATGCCGCATAAATGGCCGGGGCAGAAAGTACGTCAAAACAATGTCTTTGTCCAAACCTTTCACGTACTGATGGTAGATTAACATATTTTTTGCAAATGAATGATAGGTGTTTGCACAGCGCACAGTGACCTCAACCAGTTATCCTAGCGCTGTTTTGCACACTTGAGCCATTGTTGACATTGTGTTCCTTTTTGCATGCCCTTGAAAGTACATTGTGCCTGTATAGGTTTACTGAGAGCGGGATTCCGCACCCCGAATGGGCTGTAAATGCTTTTGACCATCACACGTAATTCACTTTAAATCAGTAAGAGGTTTTCCGAGCACTTCTTTTTCCAAACTGAATTTCCAATGAGATCTCTGTAACAGGTTCCTCGTTGCGCACTGAATTACACGCTGGTAGATTTTGCAGGTGACAGTTCTTTTATCATTCCCTCGGTGCTGGAAAGGCTTGTTTTAGCTTTCTACTGAGGCATACGTGGAGGGGAGGGTTGGCCTGCTTCCTAACGAGCTGCATGTCAGCCGGCATCATTATCCGGTCTCCCCCTCGGCACGGGATACCGGCGGGCACATGAAAGGCTTCCCCCAGGCAGGGGGAAGCGGAAACCACGTCGTCCGGGCCCCGCCCACAACCAGGCGGCGGCCATCTTGAGGCGGTTCGGGCCGCGGCGGTGATCTCGGGGGTAAAACGAGGGGTGGGCACCCTCGAAATTAAAATAAAACAGATGAAAATAAAAGAGAGAAGCCCCCCATCCCCCCCACCCAAAAAAAATCCGAAAAATCGCGGGGTGCGCGCATGGTGCGCGCTTATAGATATATAATTTGATTCTCTTTTAATTTTCTCAGGAACTACTGGAGGGATTTACACTATTTAACCAAAAGCGTGATCTGCGTACCAGACACTACCATTTTGACAAGTTTGGTGTAATTCCCTTCAGTGGTTCAAGCTAAGCATGAGCGGATTTTGCGGATTGGCAATCCGCGAATTTTGCGGATTTGCGGATTCGCAATCCGCAAAATCCGCGAATTCCCGCGAATTTGCGGATTTTTTTTTTTTTTGTGTTCGCCCGTGTTTCTGCCAGTTCGCGAGGGTTTTTACAATTTCGCAATTTGCGAACTTACCTGTCGGGTCGCAAGTTTTGCGAACTTGTTGTTTCTACGTGTCCAGCCTGTTTGGGACACTCTTCTTCATCACTGCCACTCTCTGTCACCACTGCCACTCTCTGACTACTCATGCCACCCTCTGGCCCACCCATGCCACCCTCTGTTTCATCACTACACCCTCTGGTTGTCCAGTGTACATTATTTTCGGCAAAGCAAAGCACACCTTCCCTGCCTCAAGTGACCTGAATTAATTTGGGGCTGATTAATGTGTCACAGAATATTTTTTTAGCTGGCACCTGCTTCCTTAGTGCGCCCTGATTAGTGATCTTTTGCACTTGCTAAGTGCTTTCATTGTTGCAAAATTAGTTACAACACCTGCCCTGCCCCAACTGACAATAATGAATTAGGGGCTGATTAATGGATTTTAACTTCCAGCCTGGCTCCTGCTTGTCTCCCTTAGCTGTAATTCAGGACCTTTGTGGCATATGTGTAACTATTCTGAGGTTCAGAGCAGGGTCACATAATAGTTTCAACTGGCAACTGAACTCTGGAGGGGCCCCTCAGGAAGCCCTACAGGAAATGGCTACTAATGATGTGCCTGAACTTTTGAACCTGGTAAGTAGTTACTTTCAGTTTTGCCAAGATCGTATTTCTGCAATTTCGCACTTATTCGCGGGGCGCGAACTCACGCTAACAGTGCGAGCAGCGCGAGCAAAATCCGCTGCTCGCGGATTTGCGGATTTTGCGGGAAATTCGCAAATCTCGCGGATTGCGGATTTCCCGAAAATCCGCAAAATCCGCGAGCGGAACGGATTTTCCGCCCACACCTAAGCTGTAGCCGTGTCTAAAGGTCCTATGGAAATTAACATGGGGAAAACACGTTTGGGGACCCCCCTTTTTTCTCAGCCCCCACTTGACTAATCCCCCCCAAACTGTCAGGGAAGGAGAGGAGCGGAGCGAGCCATCTTCTTTGAGAAATTTGCGAAGATTCATCAACCAGCGCCAAAGTTATTCCCAATAGAATGTTGGTGATTTCCTATGGAAACTAGGTCCTAACTATATATACCTACTGGCTACCGCCAGTAGGTAATATGTATATATATATATATATATATATATATATATATATATATATTACCTACTGGCGGTCGCCAGTAGGTAGTTATAGTTAGGATTTTTTTCAATGTTAAATCTCAAAATTCTATTTGGAATAACTTTGGCGCCGGTTGACGAATCTGCCTGAACATTTCCTCAAAATGGCCTCGTCGAGCTCCGGTCCTTCCCTGAAAGTTTGGGGGGGATACAATAAGCGGGGGCCGAGAAAAAAGGGGGGTCCCAAAACGCGTTTTCCCCATGTTAATTTCCATAGGGCGGTCGATTTCACTTTTAGCCCGAACGGCTGAATGGATTTACACCAAACTTGGCAAAATTGTAGGGACTGGTAGCCCGATGTGCCTTTGCTATGTCTCAAGATATGTGCTCCAGTGGATTTTGAGTAATTTAGGTTCCAAAAAATATATATATCTATAGCAGCGCACCGGTGCGCGCACCAGGGAGCGCTCCGGGCGCGTGACGCGAGGTGCGCATGGAAAGCTGATTGGCTCTCGGGTGTCTGTAAACATTCGAAACAGTCCAGAGCGGTCGCCATCTTGTGTCTCGGTAAAATCGAGACATAAGAGGTGGCTAAAACAAAGTGGGAACTGACCATAAGGCGTCAGGGATAGACCCCTTTGACCCCCTAGGTTTGATGTGGGGGCTATAAAAGGGCCCCGCGGGGCATTTAAAATATTTTTTTTTTTTTCGTTTTGCGCGGGGGAAGCGCACGGTGCGCGCACCGGGGAGCGGCCCTGGGAGCGCACTATGATGAAAAAAGGTGACAGAGTGTTTAAAAAATGAAGTTTTGATTTAGAAATTGGAGGTAGTTCTAAAAAGAACTTTTTTTTTTCTTCTTTTTGTTGTTTTATATTTTTTTTGTGTTTTTTGAACTTTTTGAACTTTTTTTGGCTTTTCAAAACAGTTTTATATATTTTTTTGTATTTTTTTGGGGGGAGAAACAAAAAAAGGGAATTGAAACTGGCTCAACTGGAGCAAAAAAACAAAAAACCCAAAAAATTACTTCTTTTTGGGGCACTTGTGATTATCACCTGCAAGGACGATGAGTTTCACACTTTGTTCCCCATAGGAGATAAGCTTGCCACAAGCAGTGCAAGTAATTTTAAAATCAGCAAATCTCGGCTGAATGCAAGGCATCACCTCGGATGTTTCTGGTTCCGAGGAAGTGGGTTGGTTTCTTTGGGAGGGGGTCCTTGATGAATGGGGGAGGTTACTGGCCAGTTCCCGGAACTCTGCACGAGAGTAGTTGTTTGGATGCTTTCTTGTCATGTGCCGAATCATGGTATAGTTACCAAAAGAATATTTCTTATTTGGGTTGCCCCGTGAAAGTTCATCATTGCAGATGAGGCAAGTGACTTTGGGCGCATTCACCTTTTTTTTCCCCTCTGGAATTGAAAAAAACTGCCAAATAAAGTGTGGTTTGGGTTTATAAGGTGTATTTTCTTCTGGCAGCCATCTTCTTCTCCCCTCCTCCTCTTCCTCTTCCTCTTCCTCCTCCTGTTCTTGACCACCAATATAATTTGGAGCTGGTCCTCTTGGTTGTTGTGGTGGTGGTGGTGGGGCAGATGCACCAGCTGATGCTACTAATGAAGCCATTATTTAGAGCAAAAAAGTAGACAGAGCAACAAACAGGTCTTCCTCAGTCAAAGGACAAAGTCAGAATAAGGAAAAAAGGTGGGGTCTTTCATCATTTAGAAAAAAAAACTGTCCTGAACCAATGAGAAGTGTTATTTTCAGGTCACAAGACCAGGGGCTTCATCATTATGAAACCAAAACTGTTATGAACCAATGAAAAGTGTTATTTTCTGCTCACATGACCCGACGCGCTTACGCTACGCGCCCGGGGCGCGCCCCGGGTCGCGCAGCGTAAGCGCGTCGGAAGTTTACGTTGTGCGATCGTATTCGCTCGAGTACTTCCGGGTGCGCTTACGCCGTGCGTATCACGCGGTCGCGGCTACGCGATACGTCACGATCATGTTTTCGTTTGCGATATTGGCGCTCACGGGGCGCTCCCCGGAGCGCGCCCGGGGCGCTTTGTATTCGGGGCGCTCCCCGGGGCGCGCTCCGGGAGCGCTCCCCAAAATAATAAAAAAAAAAAAAATTGGGATAATTGTAGGGACAGGTAGCCCTATTCTGAAGTGGTTTGTAAAAAACATTAACTTTAGAAAAATATGTATTGTGCTACATTGGGCTTAATATATGTTAGAGCCAAAATGTAGCCCAAATGTAGCCCAAAGTAGCCCAATGTAGCCCAAAGATGGCCACCAGAGATCAAAAATTGAAAATGTAGCCCAAAATTCAACTAGATGTAGCCCAACTGTAGCCCAATGAGAGAATGTACCAGAGTGTTAAAAAGAACAACTAGAGTGCTAACAGTCTTATTTATAAAGTGAAACTTATAGTTAGGAATTAGCATTAAAAAAACCTTTGAAATTCACTGAAAAAACCATAGGTTTCACACCAGTTATAGTTAGGAATTAGCATTTAAAAAACCTATTAAATTCACTGAAAAAACCATAGGTTTCACACCAGTTATAGTTAGCTGGAAATTTTACTGATATAAAATCATTGAAATTCCCACGTTATAGTTAGTCGGACTCACTATAACTTGCGCGTGCAATGCACTGCTGATGACATCACATATTACATCACTCATGACATGGTCAGTGACATCACTCATGACACCATCCTTGTGACATATTGACAGACCTCCTTTCACTATAATGTAACCCTTGAGACACATATTCAAAAATAGAAACTGAAATTTAAATAAAAAAAGGAGATACCTATATCAGTTACAACAAGCAATTCAGTAATTCCACTATCTATATACACATCCACTCATTCACCAACAGTTCTATATAGTCACTCATACATATACTCACTCATCATATGAAGTGATACACCTATACATCCTGTTACACACCGACATTCATCCAAAAGTTACTCACACACATATTCACACGTGCAAATAAACTATTGAACAACGATTTATTTGAATATAGAGTTATACACACACTTCCACCTTACTTCTATTGAAAATTACACATATTTATTCTCTTAAACAATCACTTATAGAAACACATACTTATTTAAACAGGAAATCTTACAATCTCTTACTCTCACATATACTCACTTATATACATCAATATTCATATATACTAGATTAAAACATATGTAGTTACTGATAAAGACACTAGTGAGACAGTCATTCACTCACTAACAAACACATATAGACACTCATCCACCCATACAGTCCTGTACATATGCTGTCTTCAAAACACATACAAACAAAGAGTCAGTCACTCATGCATCTATGTGCTAAGTAATACCTCTACCAAACTATATAGACACTCATACTGATACTAATAAAAAAATAAAATAACCCATATACATACGCATGTAGCTACTTACCAACACATGTAGCCACTTATACACAAAGTGAAACACTAATAAATGTATTTAAATATTTAAACATAACTCACTAATATTTATTTTTCAGAAAGACACATATTCACTGGATGGTGTCATCAGTGATGTCATGAGTGATGTCACTGACCATGTCATGAGTGATGTAATATGTGATGTCATCAGCAGTGCATTGCACGCGCAAGTTATAGTGAGTCCGACTAACTATAACGTGGGAATTTCAATGGTTTTATATATATATATATATTACCTACTGGCGGTTGCCAGTAGGTATATATAGTTAGGATTTTTTCTCTATGGGACTTTTGAAAATTCTATGTCTAATAACTTTGGCGTTTGTGGATGGAATTGGCTGAAATTTTCAGGAAAATGGCACATTTTGTTTCTGAGCAGCCCCTGAAAATTTGGGGGTGTTCGTCAAGGGGGGGCTGAGATAAAAGGGGGTTCCCAAAACGCGTTTTTCCCATGTTAATTGCCATAGGGCGGTTGGCCTCACTTTTAGCCCGAATGGCTGAATGGATTTGCACGAAACTTGGCAAAATTGTAGGGACTGTTAGCCCGATGTGCCTTTGCTAGGTCTCAATATATGTGCTCCAGTGGATTTTGAGAAATTAACGTTCAAAAAAAGATATATATCTGTGACAGCGCTCCGGGCAGCGCTCCGGTTCGCGTACTTTTCACGTTACAGAGCTTTGCGAAGCGAAGCTGATTGGCTTTCCGGTGTCTGTAAACATTCTAAACAGTCCACAGCGGCCACCATCTTGTCTCTCGGTAGGATCGAGAGACAAGAGGAGGCCAAAACAAAGGGGGAAATGACCATAAGGGGGCATAGTAGATCCTCCCTGACCCCCTAGGTTTGATGATGAGGTTTTAACCCCTTCGATGCTGATGACGGAGCGGTTCCGTCATCAGCATCGGTTGGGCTGTGCTGATGACGGAACCGCTCCGTCATCAGTGCAGCCCTCGGGGGGAGCGCTGTCGCTCCCCCCCTGGAGGTCCGATCGTGGTTGTTTTAGGGGGGTGGCAGCGGAAGACTTCGCGCTGCTCCCCCCGGCCCCCCCGCACTTCCTGGTGACGTCAGCGCGCTGTCGCGCACGCCGACGTCATCAGGAAGTGCTGGACGCGCTGGAAGCCATTTCTTTCCAGCGCGTCCAGCTGTAAGGTATGTTTTTTGGTCTCCGGTGGGGCGGGGGGGCCATTTCTCGGTGCCTTGAGGCATCGGGGGGGAGGAAACACTGTTTCCTCTCCCCTGATGTCCCAATGCAGTGCATTACTGGTTCAGGATCGCGCACAGCGTCGCGATCCTGCACCAGTAATGCCCCCACTAGACACCAGGGATGTTTTTGTTTGGAAAGGAAGCGACCCCTTGGGCAAGGGTCGCTTCCAGGGGCACATTTTATGATTTCAGACTTTTCTGCCCCCCCTGGGTCGATATCGGTCGCTTTAGCGAGCGATCTCGACCCAGGGGGGGCAGAAAAGCCCACTAGACACCAGGGATTTTAGTATATTTATAAAGGAAGCGACCCCTTGGGCAAGGGTCGCTTCCAGGAGCACATTTTTTATAAATCAGACTTTTCTGCCCCCCCTGGGTCGACATCGCTCGTTTTAGCGAGCGATCTGGACCCAGGGGGGGCAGAAAAGCCCACTAGACACCAGGGATTTATTTATAATTGTAAAGGAAGCGACCCCTTTGGGAAGGGTCGCTTCCTAGGGCCATCATTTTTCAATGCAGACTTTTCTGCCCCCCTGGGGGCAGATCGCCCATGTTAGCGCGTGATCTGGACCCAGGGGGGGGCAGAAAAGCCCACTAGACACCAGGGATTTATTTATAATTGTAAAGGAAGCGACCCCTTGGGGAAGGGTCGCTTCCTAGTGGCCCATATTTTTTTTTAGACTTGTCTTCCAGGGGGCATTATAAATATTGTAGACTATTCTGCCCCCCCCCCCCCCCCTGGGGGCAGAGTGGCTGTTTTTTTTACAGTTTCTGGTCCCAGGGGGGGGGGGGGGATAGAAAAGCCCACTGTACTCCAGGTTTTTGTTTTTTATAGGGAGGGACCCCTTGGCCAAGGGTTGCTTCCTTGGGCCCATTTGTTTTCAGTATGTTCTGCCGTGTCTTTATTTGGTCTCTCTGCCCTCCGTACGGTTGCTTCCAGGGGGCCCACGTTTATAATGATTTATAATCTTCCCCCCTTGGGGACAGACACCCCATTTGTGACATTCCCATGTGACATAGCATGTTGTAATGTGTGTTGTTTTTGTTTCTTCTAATGTGTTTTGTTTTTTTTTCTCTTTAGATTGTTGCAGTGTGCGGTTCTGTTACTGGTGGTTCTGTTGTGCTGCTGTTTCTGTAGTTGCATGTGTTTGGTAAGAGACCTTTTTTTTGTTCAATTGTAATGTAATTGTTTATTTTGCAAAGTATGTAGTAATACGAGTATGTGTTGTTGCTGTTTGTTGTGATTGTAAAACATGTTTTGCATTTGTTTTTGATGTGTCCTTCTGTAGATGTAAGTTTTTTTTGTTCTTCTTTCTAGTGGGATATCGTTGCCTATTTGCTGTGTCTTTGCAGAGTAGGTGCTGGTGAGTGTAGTTATGTCTTGTAAGTGAATTGTATATTTTTTCTAAATCTATTTTTTGGTGCAAAAGTCTTACATTTTTATCTTACTTTGCGCAGTATTGGGGTTGTTGAGTTGTTTGTGCAGACTCCTTTATTTGTAAGGATAATGGCTAGCCGCCGGATTACTGCTCAGCAAGTTGTTGGAATGCTTTTTGATTCTTCCTCTGACCATGGTCCAGAGTCTGACTCTGATTCTGAGCCAGAGGTGGGAGGTGAAGATTCAGGTAGTGAGTTTTCTCTACGCATGGCTTCATCTGATGATGAAGACACTTTGAGTGCTGATGAAGCTACTTTTGGTGTGGATGATGTGCCTGTGGTTGGGGAGGACATTGCTGTGTTTACGGTTTTGGAGGACATGCTTGTGCCTGTGGTTGCGGAGGACAGTGATGTGCCAATTGTGCGGCAAGAGACATCTGGGCTGCAGCCTGGGGCTGCTAGACTTCCAGTTGGTGTTGTGAGACAAGGGTTAGCTGGGCGGCGGCCTGCGGCTGCAAGACTTGACGATGAAAGTTCTGACCTCTGGGTTGCACCAGGCATGGTGCAGCCGGCATTGCCTGAATTTACTGGTGTTCCAGGGTGTAGGGTGAACACAGAAAACTTTTTGCCTATTGATTTTTTCAAGTTGTTTATGGATGATGTGTTTGTGGCAGAGATTGTAGAGCAGACTAATTTGTATGCTGAAATTTTTTTGAGGGTGAACAGTGCCAGCCTTAAGCCCCACGCTAGAGCTACCCTGTGGACTCCCACAAATTTGGAGGAGATGAAAAAGTTTTTGGGTTTAACTTTTTTGATGGGCTTGCTTAGGAAACCATCAATGGCTTCATATTGGTCTACTAGTCCCTTGATGGCAACAGCTATATTTCCGGCAGTCATGAGTCGTGATCGGTATTTGCTTCTGCTTCGGATGATGCATTTTGTTGACAATAGTCTTGCTTTGCCACGAGATCACCCTGATTGTGACCGTCTTTTCAAGATTTGGCCTGTCATTGATCATTTCGTTGATCGATTTTCTGAGATCTTTTATCCTGGGAAAGAAATTGCAGTGGACGAGTCTTTGCTGTTGTTCAAAGGCCGCTTGGTATTTCGGCAATACATTCCTAGTAAGAGGGCACGCTATGGAATCAAACTGTATATGCTGTGTGACAGTGAGACTGGATATGTCTCTAATTTCAGGGTGTACACTGGTAAGGAATCCAGGATTAACCCCCCTGGTCGTCCGTCGACTTTTGGAGTGACTGAGAAAATTGTGTGGGAACTTGGTCGTGGATTTTTTTAACAAAGGCCATCATTTGTATGTTGATAACTTCTACACTGGTGTGCGGTTGTTCAGGGAATTGGGCAAAGTGGACACTGTTGCTTGTGGCACAATCCGCTCAAACCGTAAAGGTTTCCCAAAAGAACTTGTGTGTCAGAAGCTTGCTCGGGGACAGTGTAGTGCATTGCGTTGTGAGGAGCTTCTAGCTGTGAAGTTTTCAGACAGGAGAGATGTCTACATGTTGACTACAATACATGATGAAAGCACTGAACCGGTGATTGTTTGGGGTCAGGTTGCAGAAGTGCGCAAACCTGTGTGCATAATGCACTACAATAAGTACATGGGTGGTGTTGACAGAGTAGATCAGAGGTTGGAACCGTATGCTGCTCTTCGTAAGGCTTACATTTGGTACAAGAAGTTGGCTATCCATCTTTTCCACTTGGCAACCTTTAATGCTTTTGTTGTGTTCCAGAAATCTTGTCCCCAGTCAAAGATTACTTTTGAAAAGTTTCAGGAGTCTGTAATAGGCAGCCTTGTTTTAGTTGAACAGGCAAGTGTTCCTAGAGTTGGAGTGGTGGAGGATATTGCCAGATTGAAAGATCGCCATTTTCCTGGTCAAATTCCTCCTACAACCTCAAAAGACTTTCCCAGTCGGAGATGTAGAGTCTGTTGGCGAAGAGGTTTGCGGAAGGAGGTTTGTATGTACTGCCCTGACTGCCCTTCGAACCCCGGGCTGTGTGTACCTGCTTGTTATAGATTGTACCACACGCAAAAGAATTTTTGGGAGCATCAATGAGTGGTAAAGTGAACTGGTTGGTCTTATTGTTCAGTTTCAAAGTTTGTATTTGTGTAGTCTTTTTAGTGTAGTTGTTGAGTTAGTAGATTTGTATCAATTTGCAATTTGTTTTTGTTTTTCTTTTATTTTCAAAAAAAACTAAAGTATGATGTTGGTTTGCGTGTAGTGTCCATTGTCTGACGGTGTGCATGGTTTGGCGCTTGGCTGCCGGTGTCTGTGGACTGGTGCTTGTCTGGCGGTGTCTGTGGACTGGTGCTTGGCTGGCGGTGTGCGTGGTCTGGTGTTTTGTTGGCCGTGTGCGTGCTCTTGCGCTTGCCTGGTGTTGTGTTTGGATTTGTCCTTGGCTGGTGGTGTGCGTGGAGTGGCGCTTGGCTGGTGGTGTGCGTGGAGTGGCGATTGGCTGGTGGTGTGCGTGGAGTGATACTTGGCTGTCTGTGCACGAAGTGGTGCTTGGCTGGCGGTGTGTGTGGAGTTGCGCTTGGCTGGTGGTGTGTGTGGAGTGGCGCTTGGCTGGTGGTGTGTGTGGAGTGGTACTTGCCTGTCGGTGTGCGCTGAGTGGTGTTTGGCTGGCGGTGTGCATGGTCCGGTGCTTGGATGGTGGTGCGCGTGGAGTGGCGCTTGGCTGGCGGTGTGTGTGGAGTTGCGCTTGGCTGGTGGTGTGTGTGGAGTGGCGCTTGGCTGGTGGTGTGTGTGGAGTGGCGCTTGGCTGGTGGTGTGCGTGGAGTGCTACTTGGCTGTCTGTGCACGGAGTGGTGCTTGCCTGGCGGTGTTTGTGGAGTGGCACTTGGCTTGGGGTGTGCGTGGAGTGGTGCTTGGCTGGTGGTGTGTGTGGAGTGGTACTTGCCTGTCGGTGTGCGCTGAGTGGTGTTTGGCTGGCGGTGTGCATGGTCCGGTGCTTGGATGGTGGTGCGCGTGGAGTGTTGCTTGGCTGGTGGTGTGTGTGCAGTGGTACTTGGCTGTCGGTGTGCGCTGAGTGGTGTTTGGCTAGTGGTGTGCATGGTCTGGTGCTTGGGTGGTGGTGTCGGTGGACTGGCGCTCGGCTGGCGGTGTGTGAGTAGTTACTTTGGTCACTACACACACTGCTAGGTGAGTGACACTCCACGCAGTCCATCATTTTGTGTTGTTGAAATGTCAGAAATGTGGGCATGTGAAAGTGATGGGCCCTTGAATGGCGCTGTCTGCTGGTGTGAGTGTTGAAATGTGATGGGTCCGCGGCTGGCGGTGTGAATGTTTTGTATGTGTCACACGTACGAAAGGTGTATGAATGGCCTGTAAAGAGGTTGGTGCCTTGACGTGGCTTTACAGCTCACGAGCTGTGAGTCAGTGGCTCAGTTTATCATACTTTCAATTATACGCAGTGTATTTCATTTTTTTGAAATTACTTGCGAATACAATTGTATGTACAGAATCATCACTCACCCTCGTGCCAAATCCAACCAGAATGTGTGTGTGCTTGCGGATTTGATGGCTGTGCAGTAATGTTTGTCTTTTATCTCTTTCTGAAGTAGGGTGTACCTTGTCCCTTATTGTGATTGTTGTAATGTGTTGCTGTTCTTTCCGGATGGTGTCAATGGTCTGGTTTGTATCAGGTATGAAAGGCGCGTGAATGGCCTGTAAAACGGTTGGTGCCTTGTCGTGGCTTTACAGCTCACGAGTTGCGAGTCACTGGTTCGGTTTTTATGCATTTATTTATTGACAGAGCATTTCATTTTTTGAAATATCTTGTTAATAAAATTTTATGTACTGAACCATCACTCGCCCTCGTGCCAAATCCAACCTGTATGTGTGTGTCTTTGAGGAATAGTTAGCCGTGCCTTGAATGTTTGACTTTTGAGTAACTCTGTTACGGTGTACATTATAGCCATAAATAACTTACTAAATTTAGTTATTATTGTTAAACCATGGAAGTATATGGTCATGTCTTTCTGGTGAATTCTATTGTTGATTTTTATCCAGAATCTCCTGCAAACTTGAAATTGTCTGTCACAATTTCCTTGAATCACACGCTCTCAAATTGAAAACTTAATTCTCCACTGTACGATTTGGACCGTTTCCTGTTGCAGCCACTATGCCTACCCACGCAACTGAGGTACCATTTTTATCGGTAGACCTGGGGGAACGCTGGGTGGAAGGAAATTTGTTCTCCCGAGTAAAAGGATACCTCACTTGTGTGGGTGGGCCAAAGGCCTGTGTCTAAGGCAGGGGGCTTAATTTGTAAAGCTCAAATACTACTTTTTCAAAATTCATTTTCGGACTGTTCTGCTTTGGGGCACCCACACAAGTGAGGTATCCTTTTACTCGGGAGAACAAGGAGAACGCTGGGTGATAGGACATTTTTGCCGGCACGGAGATCCCACGCAAAAAAGTTTGGAAAAGTGATATTTTTACCTAATTTTAAGGTTTGCAAGGAGTTCTGGGTAGGAAAACATTGGGGGACCTACGCATGCCATACCTCCCTGGACTCCCCCGGGTGTCTACTTTTCAGAATTGTTTGGGTTTTGTAGTTTCCAAAGAATACCACCGAGCCCCGGGCCAATGACTCAGGTGCCCCCCCCCAAAAATCAAGGTTGTTTTGCATTTGGGTATTGTAAATTCACCACCGTACAATTTGAACCGTTTCCTGTTGCAGCCACTATGCCTACCCACGCAAGTGAGGTACCATTTTTATCGGGAGACCTGGGGGAACGCTGGGTGGAAGGAAATTTGTGTGAGCCCAGTGACGCCACGCTTTCCCATGCAAAAAAGTGTGAAAAAAATGATTTTTTTCAAGCTCAAATTGAGGTTTGCAAGGGATTCTGGGTAAAGGAACGTTGGAGGATCCACGCAAGCCATACCTCCTTGGAAGCCCCCGGGTGTCTACTTTTCAGAAATGTATGGGTTTGGTATGTTTCCCTAGATGGCCGTCTAGCACGGGGCCAAAAACCCAGGTAACCCCTCTTGCAAAAGCTGGTTGTATTGAATATCAATACCGCCAGTTTTTGCAAGAGGGGTTACCTGGGTTTTTGGCCCCGTGCTAGATGGCCATCTAGGGAAACCTACCAAACCCATACATTTCTAAAAAGTAGACACCCGGGGGCTTCCAAGGAGGTATGGCTTGCGTGGATCCTCCAACGTTCCTTTACCCAGAATCCCTTGCAAACCTCAATTTTTGCTGGAAAAATCAGTTTTTTCACACTTTTTATGCGTGGGAAAGCGTGGCGTCACTGGGCTCATACCAATTTCCTCCCACCCAGCGTTCCCCCAGGTCTCCCGATAAAAATGGTACCTCACTTGCGTGGGTAGGCATAGTGGCTGCAACAGGAAACGGTCCAAATCGTACGGTGGAGAAATTACAATACCCAAATGCAAAACAACCTTGATTTTTGGGGGGGGGCACCTGAGTCTTTGGCCCGGGGCTCGGTGGTATTCTTTGGAAACTACCAAACCCAAACAGTTCTGAAAAGTAGACACCCGGGGGAGTCCAGGGAGGTATGGCATGCGTAGGTCCCCCAATGTTTTCCTACCCAGAACTCCTTGCAAACCTTAAAATTAGGTACAAATATCACTTTTCCAAACTTTTTTGCGTGGGATCTCCGTGCTGGCAAAAATGTCCTACCACCCAGCGTTCCCCTTGTTCTCCCGAGTAAAAGGATACCTCACTTGTGTGGGTGGGCCAAAGGCCTGTGTCTAAGGCAGGGGGCTTAATTTGTAAAGCTCAAATACTACTTTTTCAAAATTCATTTTCGGACTGTTCTGCTTTGGGGCACCCACACAAGTGAGGTATCCTTTTACTCTGGAGAACAAGGGGAACGCTGGGTGGTAGGACATTTTTGCCAGCACGGAGATCCCACGCAAAAAAGTTTGGAAAAGTGATATTTTTACCTAATTTTAAGGTTTGCAAGGAGTTCTGGGTAGGAAAACATTGGGGGACCTACGCATGCCATACCTCCCTGGACTCCCCCGGGTGTCTACTTTTCAGAATTGTTTGGGTTTTGTAGTTTCCAAAGAATACCACCGAGCCCCGGGCCAAAGACTCAGGTGCCCCCCCCAAAAATCAAGGTTGTTTTGCATTTGGGTATTGTAAATTCACCACCGTACAATTTGAACCGTTTCCTGTTTCAGCCACTATGCCTACCCACGCAAGTGAGGTACCATTTTTATCGGGAGACCTGGGGGAACGCTGGGTGGGAGGAAATTTGTGTGAGCCCAGTGACGCCACGCTTTCCCATGCAAAAAAGTGTGAAAAAAATGATTTTTTTAGCTCAAATTGAGGTTTGCAAGGGATTCTGGGTAAAGGAACGTTGGAGGATCCACGCAAGCCATACCTCCTTGGAAGCCCCCGGGTGTCTACTTTTCAGAAATGTATGGGTTTGGTAGGTTTCCCTAGATGGCCGTCTAGCACGGGGCCAAAAACCCAGGTAACCCCTCTTGCAAAAGCTGGTTGTATTGAATGCCAATACCGCCAGTTTTTGCAAGAGGGGTTACCTGGGTTTTTGGCCCCGTGCTAGACGGCCATCTAGGGAAACTTACCAAACCCATACATTTCTGAAAAGTAGACACCCGGGGGCTTCCAAGGAGGTATGGCTTGCGTGGATCCTCCAACGTTCCTTTACTCAGAATCCCTTGCAAACCTCAATTTTTGCTGGAAAAATCAGTTTTTTCACACTTTTTATGCGTGGGAAAGCGTGGCGTCACTGGGCTCACACAAATTTCCTCCCACCCAGCGTTCCCCCAGGTCTCCAGATAAAAATGGCACCTCACTTGCGTGGGTAGGCATAGTGGCTGCAACAGGAAACGGTCCAAATCGTACGGTGGAGAAATTGCAATACCCAAATGCAAAACAACCTTGATTTTTTGGGGGGGGCACCTGAGTCTTTGGCCCGGGGCTCGGTGGTATTCTTTGGAAACTACCAAACCCAAACAGTTCTGAAAAGTAGACACCCGGGGGAGTCCAGGGAGGTATGGCATGCGTATATCCCCCAATGTTTTCCTACCCAGAACTCTTTGCAAACCTTAAAATTAGGTAAAAATATCACTTTTTCAAACTTTTTTGCGTGGGATCTCCGTGCCGGCAAAAATGTCCTACCACCCAGCGTTTCCCTTGTTCTCCTGAGTAAAAGGATACCTCACTTGTGTGGGTGGGCCAAAGGCCTGTGTCTAAGGCAGGGGGCTTAATTTGTAAAGCTCAAATACTACTTTTTCAAAATTTATTTTCGGACTGTTCTGCTTTGGGGCACCCACACAAGTGAGGTATCCTTTTACTCGGGAGAACAAGGGGACTGCTGGGTGGTAGGACATTTTTGCCGGCACGGAGATCCCACGCAAAAAAGTTTGGAAAAGTTATATTTTTACCTAATTTTAAGGTTTGCAAGGAGTTCTGGGTAGGAAAAAATTGGGGGACCTACGCATGCCATACCTCCCTGGACTCCCCCGGGTGTCTACTTTTCAGAACTGTTTGGGTTTGGTAGTTTCCAAAGAATACCACCGAGCCCCGGGGCAAAGACTCAGGTGCCCCCCCTCAAAAATCAAGGTTGTTTTGCAATTGGGTATTGTAAATTCACCACCATACAATTTGAACCATTTCCTGTTGCAGCCACTATGCCTACCCACGCAAGTGAGGTATCATTTTTTCCGGGAGACCTGGGGAAACGCTGGGTGGGTGGAAATTTGTTGATCCACGCAGATTCCAGAACTTTCCACCACAGAAATGTTAGGAAAATTTGTTTTTTTTGTCAAAATCTTAGCTTTGCAAGGGATTCTGGGTAACAAAACCTGAAGGTAGGCAGAGGAGTCACCCCATCCCAAATTCCCCTGGGTGTCTACTTTTCAAAAATGTATAGGTTTGCTAGGTTTCCTTAGGTGCTGGCAGAGCTAGGGCGCAAAAACAAAAGGTTGTCTTTTTGTCCAAAAAGTGAAAAATTTTACTGGGAAATCGAGGTGCGACCATGTTGCGTTTTGCGCTGTTTCATGTCGCAGCCACTATGCCTACCCCCGCAAGTGAGGTACCATTTTTTTTGGGAGACCAGGGGGAACGCTGGGTGGGTGAAAATTTGTTGATCCACGCAGATTCCAGAACTTTCCATCACAGAAATGTTAGGGAAATTTGTTTTTTTTGTCAAAATCTTAGCTTTGCTAGGGATTCTGGGTAACAAAACCTGAGGGTAGGCAGAGGAGTCCCCCGATCCTGAATTCCCCTGGGTGTCTACTTTTCAAAAATGTATAGGTTTGCTAGGTTTCCTTAGGTGCTGGCAGAGCTAGGGCGCAAAAACAAAAGGCAGTCTTTTTGTCCAAAAAGTGCAAAATTTTACTGGGAAATTGAGGTGCGACAATGTCGCGTTTTGCGCTGTTTCATGTCGCAGCCACTATGCCTACCCACGCACGTGAGGTACCATTTTTTTCGGGAGACCTGGGGGAACGCTGGGTGGGTGGAAATTTGTTGATCCACGCAGATTCCAGAACTTTCCACCACAGAAATGTTAGGGAAATGTGTTTTTTTTGTCAAAATCTTAGCTTTGCTAGGGATTCTGGGTAACAAAACCTGAGGGTAGGCAGAGGAGTCACCCGATCCTGAATTCCCCTGGGTGTCTACTTTTTAAAAAATGTATAGGTTTGCTAGGTTTCCTTAGGTGCTGGCAGAGCTAGGGCGCAAAAACAAAAGGCAGTCTTTTTGTCCAAAAAGTGCAAAATTTTACTGGGAAATTGAGGTGCGACAATGTCGCGTTTTGCGCTGTTTCATGTCGCAGCCACTATGCCTACCCACGCACGTGAGGTACCATTTTTTTCGGGAGACCTGGGGGAACGCTGGGTGGGTGGAAATTTGTTGATCCACGCAGATTCCAGAACTTTCCACCACAGAAATGTTAGGGAAATGTGTTTTTTTTGTCAAAATCTTAGCTTTGCTAGGGATTCTGGGTAACAAAACCTGAGGGTAGGCAGAGGAGTCACCCGATCCTGAATTCCCCTGGGTGTCTACTTTTTAAAAAATGTATAGGTTTGCTAGGTTTCCTTAGGTGCTGGCAGAGCTAGGGCGCAAAAACAAAAGGTAGTCTTTTTGTCCAAAAAGTGCAAAATTTTACTGGGAAATTGAGGTGCGACCATGTTGCGTTTTGCGCTGTTTCATGTCGCAGCCACTATGCCTACCCACGCAAGTGAGGTACCATTTTTTTCGGGAGACCTGGGGGAACGCTGGGTGGGTGGAAATTTGTTGATCTACGCAGATTCCAGAACTTTCCACCACAGAAATTTTAGGAAAATGTGTTTTTTTGTCAAAATCTTAGCTTTGCAAGGGATTCTGGGTAACAAAACCTGAGGGTAGGCAGAGGAGTCACCCCATCCTTAATTCCCCTGGGTGTCTACTTTTTAAAAATGTATAGGTTTGCTAGGTTTCCTTAGGTGCTGGCAGAGCTAGGGCGCAAAAACAAAAGGTAGTCTTTTTGTCCAAAAAGTGCAAAATTTTACTGGGAAATTGAGGTGCGACCATGTTGCGTTTTGCGCTGTTTCCTGTCGCAGCCACTATGCCTACCCACGCAAGTGAGGTACCATTTTTTCGGGAGACCTGGGGGAACGCTGGGTGGGTGGAAATTTGTTGATCCACGCAGATTCCAGGACTTTCCACCACAGAAATTTTGGGAAAATGTGTTTTTTTTGTCAAAATCGTAGCTTTGCAAGGGATTCTGGGTAACAAAACCTGAGGGTAGGCAGAGGAGTCACCCCATCCTGAATTCCCCTGGTAGTCTACTTTTCAAAAATGTATAGGTTTGCTAGGTTTCCTTAGGTGCTGGCAGAGCTAGGGCGCAAAAACAAAAGGTAGTCTTTTTGTCCAAAAAGTGCAAAATTTTACGGGAAAATTGAGGTGCGACCATGTTGTGTTTTGCGCTGTTTCATGTCGCAGCCACTATGCCTACCCACGCAAGTGAGGTACCAATTTTTTCCGGGAGACCTGGGGGAACGCTGGGTGGGTGGAAATTTGTTGATCCACGCAGATTCCAGAACTTTCCACCACAGAAATGTTAGGAAAATGTGTTTTTTTTGTCAAAATCTTAGCTTTGCAAGGGATTCTGGGTAACAAAACCTAAGGGTAGGCAGAGGAGTCACCCCATCATGAATTCCCCTGGGTGTCTACTTTTCAAAAAGGTATAGGTTTGCTAGGTTTCCTTGGGTGCTGACAGAGCTAGGGTGCAAAAACAAAATTTTTTTGTCCAAAAAGTGCAAAATTTTACTGGGAAATTGAGGTGCGACCATGTTGTGTTTTGCGCTGTTTCATGTCGCAGCCACTATGCCTACCCACGCAAGTGAGGTACCATTTTTTCCGGGAGACCTGGGGGAACGCTGGGTGGGTGGAAATTTGTTGATCCACGCAGATTCCAGAACTTTCCACCACAGAAATTTTGGGAAAATGTGTTTTTTTTTGTCAAAATCTTAGCTTTGCAAGGGATTCTGGGTAACAAAACCTGAGGGTAGGCAGAGGAGTCACCCATCCTGAATTCTCCTGGGTGTCTACTTTTCAAAAAGGTATAGGTTTGCTAGGTTTCCTTAGGTGCTGGCAGAGCTAGGGCGCAAAAACAAAAGGTCGTTTTTTTGTCCAAAAAGTGCAAAATTTTACTGGGAAATTGAGGTGCGACCATGTTGCGTTTTGCGCTGTTTCATGTCGCAGCCACTATGCCTACCCCCGCAAGTGAGGTACCATTTTTTTTGGGAGACCAGGGGGAACGCTGGGTGGGTGGAAATTTGTTGATCCACGCAGATTCCAGAACTTTCCACCACAGAAATGTTAGGGAAATTTGTTTTTTTTGTCAAAATCTTAGCTTTGCTAGGGATTCTGGGTAACAAAACCTGAGGGTAGGCAGAGGAGTCCCCCCATCCCGAATTCCCCTGGGTGTCTACTTTTCAAAAATGTATAGGTTTGCTAGGTTTCCTTAGGTGCTGGCAGAGCTAGGGCGCAAAAACAAAAGGTTGTCTTTTTGTCCAAAAAGTGAAAAATTTTACTGGGAAATCGAGGTGCGACAATGTTGCGTTTTGCGCTGTTTCATGTCGCAGCCACTATGCCTACCCACGCACGTGAGGTACCATTTTTTTCGGGAGACCTGGGGGAACGCTGGGTGGGTGGAAATTTGTTGATCCACGCAGATTCCAGAACTTTCCACCACAGAAATGTTAGGGAAATGTGTTTTTTTTGTCAAAATCTTAGCTTTGCTAGGGATTCTTGGTAACAAAACCTGAGGGTAGGCAGAGGAGTCACCCGATCCTGAATTCCCCTGGGTGTCTACTTTTTTAAAAATGTATAGGTTTGCTAGGTTTCCTTAGGTGCTGGCAGAGCTAGGGCGCAAAAACAAAAGGTAGTCTTTTTGTCCAAAAAGTGCAAAATTTTACTGGGAAATTGAGGTGCGACCATGTTGCGTTTTGCGCTGTTTCATGTCGCAGCCACTATGCCTACCCACGCAAGTGAGGTACCATTTTTTTCGGGAGACCTGGGGGAACGCTGGGTGGGTGGAAATTTGTTGATCTACGCAGATTCCAGAACTTTCCACCACAGAAATTTTAGGAAAATGTGTTTTTTTGTCAAAATCTTAGCTTTGCAAGGGATTCTGGGTAACAAAACCTGAGGGTAGGCAGAGGAGTCACCCCATCCTTAATTCCCCTGGGTGTCTACTTTTTAAAAATGTATAGGTTTGCTAGGTTTCCTTAGGTGCTGGCAGAGCTAGGGCGCAAAAACAAAAGGTAGTCTTTTTGTCCAAAAAGTGCAAAATTTTACTGGGAAATTGAGGTGCGACCATGTTGTGTTTTGCGCTGTTTCATGTCGCAGCCACTATGCCTACCCACGCAAGTGAGGTACCATTTTTTTCCGGGAGACCTGGGGGAACGCTGGGTGGGTGGAAATTTGTTGATCCTCGCAGATTCCAGAACTTTCCACCACAGAAATGATAGGGAAATGTGTTTTGTTTGTCAGAATCTTAGCTTTGCAAGGGATTCTGGGTAACAAAACCTGAGGGTAGGCAGAGGAGTCACCCCATCCTGAATTCCCCTGGTTGTCTACTTTTCAAAAATGTATAGGTTTGCTAGGTTTCCTTAGGTGCTGGCAGAGCTAGGGCGCAAAAACAAAAGGTAGACTTTTTGTCCAAAAAGTGCAAAATTTTACTGGGAAATTGAGGTGCGACCATGTTGCGTTTTGCGCTGTTTCCTGTCGCAGCCACTATGCCTACCCACGCAAGTGAGGTACCATTTTTTCGGGAGACCTGGGGGAACGCTGGGTGGGTGGAAATTTGTTGATCCACGCAGATTCCAGAACTTTCCACCACAGAAATTTTGGGAAAATGTGTTTTTTTTGTCAAAATCGTAGCTTTGCAAGGGATTCTGGGTAACAAAACCTGAGGGTAGGCAGAGGAGTCACCCCATCCTGAATTCCCCTGGGTGTCTACTTTTCAAAAATGTATAGGTTTGCTAGGTTTCCTTAGGTGCTGGCAGAGCTAGGGCGCAAAAACAAAAGGTAGTCTTTTTGTCCAAAAAGTGCAAAATTTTACGGGAAAATTGAGGTGCGACCATGTTGTGTTTTGCGCTGTTTCATGTCGCAGCCACTATGCCTACCCACGCAAGTGAGGTACCAATTTTTTCCGGGAGACCTGGGGGAACGCTGGGTGGGTGGAAATTTGTTGATCCACGCAGATTCCAGAACTTTCCACCACAGAAATGTTAGGAAAATGTGTTTTTTTTGTCAAAATCTTAGCTTTGCAAGGGATTCTGGGTAACAAAACCTGAGGGTAGGCAGAGGAGTCACCCCATCATGAATTCCCCTGGGTGTCTACTTTTCAAAAAGGTATAGGTTTGCTAGGTTTCCTTGGGTGCTGACAGAGCTAGGGCGCAAAAACAAAATTTTTTTGTCCAAAAAGTGCAAAATTTTACTGGGAAATTGAGGTGCGACCATGTTGTGTTTTGCGCTGTTTCATGTCGCAGCCATTATGCCTACCCACGCAAGTGAGGTACCATTTTTTCCGGGAGACCTGGGGGAACGCTGGGTGGGTGGAAATTTGTTGATCCACGCAGATTCCAGAACTTTTCACCACAGAAATTTTGGGAAAATGTGTTTTTTTTTGTCAAAATCTTAGCTTTGCAAGGGATTCTGGGTAACAAAACCTGAGGGTAGGCAGAGGAGTCACCCATCCTGAATTCTCCTGGGTGTCTACTTTTCAAAAAGGTATAGGTTTGCTAGGTTTCCTTAGGTGCTGGCAGAGCTAGGGCGCAAAAACAAAAGGTCGTTTTTTTGTCCAAAAAGTGCAAAATTTTACTGGGAAATTGAGGTGCGACCATGTTGCGTTTTGCGCTGTTTCATGTCGCAGCCACTATGCCTACCCACGCAAGTGAGGTACCATTTTTTTCGGGAGACCTGGGGGAACGCTGGGTGGGTGGAAATTTGTTGATCCACGCAGATTCCAGAACTTTCCACCACAGAAATGTTAGGAAAATGTGTTTTTTTTTGTCAAAATCTTAGCTTTGCAAGGGATTCTGGGTAACAAAACCTGGGGGTAGGCAGACGAGTCACCCCATCCTGAATTCCCCTGTGTGTCTAGTTTTCAAAAAGGTATAGGTTTGCTAGGTGTCCCTAGGTGCTGGCAGAGGTAGGGCGCAAAAACAAAAGGTAGTCTCTTTGTCCAAAGAGCGCAAGATTTCACTGGGAAATTGAGGTGCAACCATGTTGCGTTTTGCGCTGTTTCGTGTCGCAGCCACTATGCCTACCCACGCAAGTGAGGTACCATTTTTATCGGGAGACCTGGGGGAACGCTGGGTGGAAGGAAATTTGTGTGAGCCCAGTGACGCCACGCTTTCCCATGCAAAAAAGTGTGAAAAAAAAGATTTTTTTCAAGCTCAAATTGAGGTTTGCAAGGGATTCTGGGTAAAGGAACGTTGGAGGATCCACGCAAGCCATACCTCCTTGGAAGCCCCCGGGTGTCTACTTTTCAGAAATGTATGGGTTTGGTAGGTTTCCCTAGATGGCCGTCTAGCACGGGGCCAAAAACCCAGGTAACCCCTCTTGCAAAAGCTGGTTGTATTGAATATCAATACCGCCAGTTTTTGCAAGAGGGGTTACCTGGGTTTTTGGCCCCGTGCTAGATGGCCATCTAGGGAAACCTACCAAACCCATACATTTCTAAAAAGTAGACACCCGGGGGCTTCCAAGGAGGTATGGCTTGCGTGGATCCTCCAACGTTCCTTTACCCAGAATCCCTTGCAAACCTCAATTTTTGCTGGAAAAATCAGTTTTTTCACACTTTTTATGCGTGGGAAAGCGTGGCGTCACTGGGCTCATACCAATTTCCTCCCACCCAGCGTTCCCCCAGGTCTCCCGATAAAAATGGTACCTCACTTGCGTGGGTAGGCATAGTGGCCGCAACAGGAAACGGTCCAAATCGTACGGTGGAGAAATTACAATACCCAAATGCAAAACAACCTTGATTTTTGGGGGGGGGGCACCTGAGTCTTTGGCCCGGGGCTCGGTGGTATTCTTTGGAAACTACCAAACCCAAACAGTTCTGAAAAGTAGACACCCGGGGGAGTCCAGGGAGGTATGGCATGCGTAGGTCCCCCAATGTTTTCCTACCCAGAACTCCTTGCAAACCTTAAAATTAGGTACAAATATCACTTTTCCAAACTTTTTTGCGTGGGATCTCCGTGCCGGCAAAAATGTCCTACCACCCAGCGTTCCCCTTGTTCTCCCGAGTAAAAGGATACCTCACTTGTGTGGGTGGGCCAAAGGCCTGTGTCTAAGGCAGGGGGCTTAATTTGTAAAGCTCAAATACTACTTTTTCAAAATTCATTTTCGGACTGTTCTGCTTTGGGGCACCCACACAAGTGAGGTATCCTTTTACTCTGGAGAACAAGGGGAACGCTGGGTGGTAGGACATTTTTGCCAGCACGGAGATCCCACGCAAAAAAGTTTGGAAAAGTGATATTTTTACCTAATTTTAAGGTTTGCAAGGAGTTCTGGGTAGGAAAACATTGGGGGACCTACGCCTGCCATACCTCCCTGGACTCCCCCGGATGTCTACTTTTCAGAATTGTTTGGGTTTTGTAGTTTCCAAAGAATACCACCGAGCCCCGGGCCAAAGACTCAGGTGCCCCCCCCAAAAATCAAGGTTGTTTTGCATTTGGGTATTGTAAATTCACCACCGTACAATTTGAACCGTTTCCTGTTGCAGCCACTATGCCTACCCACGCAAGTGAGGTACCATTTTTATCGGGAGACCTGGGGGAACGCTGGGTGGGAGGAAATTTGTGTGAGCCCAGTGACGCCACGCTTTCCCATGCAAAAAAGTGTGAAAAAAATGATTTTTTTAGCTCAAATTGAGGTTTGCAAGGGATTCTGGGTAAAGGAACGTTGGAGGATCCACGCAAGCCATACCTCCTTGGAAGCCCCCGGGTGTCTACTTTTCAGAAATGTATGGGTTTGGTAGGTTTCCCTAGATGGCCGTCTAGCACGGGGCCAAAAACCCAGTTAACCCCTCTTGCAAAAGCTGGTTGTATTGAATGCCAATACCGCCAGTTTTTGCAAGAGGGGTTACCTGGGTTTTTGGCCCCGTGCTAGACGGCCATCTAGGGAAACCTACCAAACCCATACATTTCTGAAAAGTAGACACCCGGGGGCTTCCAAGGAGGTATGGCTTGCGTGGATCCTCCAACGTTCCTTTACCCAGAATCCCTTGCAAACCTCAATTTTTGCTGGAAAAATCAGTTTTTTCACACTTTTTATGCGTGGGAAAGCGTGGCGTCACTGGGCTCACACAAATTTCCTCCCACCCAGCGTTCCCCCAGGTCTCCAGATAAAAATGGCACCTCACTTGCGTGGGTAGGCATAGTGGCTGCAACAGGAAACGGTCCAAATCGTACGGTGGAGAAATTGCAATACCCAAATGCAAAACAACCTTGATTTTTTGGGGGGGGCACCTGAGTCTTTGGCCCGGGGCTCGGTGGTATTCTTTGGAAACTACCAAACCCAAACAGTTCTGAAAAGTAGACACCCGGGGGAGTCCAGGGAGGTATGGCATGCGTATGTCCCCCAATGTTTTCCTACCCAGAACTCTTTGCAAACCTTAAAATTAGGTAAAAATATCCCTTTTTCAAACTTTTTTGCGTGGGATCTCCGTGCCGGCAAAAATGTCCTACCACCCAGCGTTTCCCTTGTTCTCCCGAGTAAAAGGATACCTGACTTGTGTGGGTGGGCCAAAGGCCTGTGTCTAAGGCAGGGGGCTTAATTTGTAAAGCTCAAATACTACTTTTTCAAAATTTATTTTCGGACTGTTCTGCTTTGGGGCACCCACACAAGTGAGGTATCCTTTTACTCGGGAGAACAAGGGGAACGCTGGGTGGTAGGACATTTTTGCCGGCACGGAGATCCCACGCAAAAAAGTTTGGAAAAGTTATATTTTTACCTAATTTTAAGGTTTGCAAGGAGTTCTGGGTAGGAAAACATTGGGGGACCTACGCATGCCATACCTCCCTGGACTCCCCCGGGTGTCTACTTTTCAGAACTGTTTGGGTTTGGTAGTTTCCAAAGAATACCACCGAGCCCCGGGGCAAAGACTCAGGTGCCCCCCCCAAAAATCAAGGTTGTTTTGCAATTGGGTATTGTAAATTCACCACCATACAATTTGAACCATTTCCTGTTGCAGCCACTATGCCTACCCACGCAAGTGAGGTACCATTTTTTCCGGGAGACCTGGGGGAACGCTGGGTGGGTGGAAATTTGTTGATCCACGCAGATTCCAGAACTTTCCTCCACAGAAATGTTAGGAAAATTTGTTTTTTTTGTCAAAATCTTAGCTTTGCAAGGGATTCTGGGTAACAAAACCTGAAGGTAGGCAGAGGAGTCACCCCATCCCGAATTTCCCTGGGTGTCTACTTTTCAAAAATGTATAGGTTTGCTAGGTTTCCTTAGGTGCTGGCAGAGCTAGGGCGCAAAAACAAAAGGTTGTCTTTTTGTCCAAAAAGTGAAAAATTTTACTGGGAAATCGAGGTGCGACCATGTTGCGTTTTGCGCTATTTCATGTCGCAGCCACTATGCCTACCCCCGCAAGTGAGGTACCATTTTTTTTGGGAGACCTGGGGGAACGCTGGGTGGGTGGAAATTTGTTGATCCACGCAGATTCCAGAACTTTCCACCACAGAAATGTTAGGGAAATTTGTTTTTTTTGTCAAAATCTTAGCTTTGCTAGGGATTCTGGGTAACAAAACCTGAGGGTAGGCAGAGGAGTCCCCCGATCCTGAATTCCCCTGGGTGTCTACTTTTCAAAAATGTATAGGTTTGCTAGGTTTCCTTAGGTGCTGGCAGAGCTAGGGCGCAAAAACAAAAGGTAGTCTTTTTGTCCAAAAAGTGCAAAATTTTACTGGGAAATTGAGGTGCGACAATGTTGCGTTTTGCGCTGTTTCATGTCGCAGCCACTATGCCTACCCACGCACGTGAGGTACCATTTTTTTCGGGAGACCTGGGGGAACGCTGGGTGGGTGGAAATTTGTTGATCCACGCAGATTCCAGAACTTTCCACCACAGAAATGTTAGGGAAATGTGTTTTTTTTGTCAAAATCTTAGCTTTGCTAGGGATTCTGGGTAACAAAACCTGAGGGTAGGCAGAGGAGTCACCCGATCCTGAATTCCCCTGGGTGTCTACTTTTTTAAAAATGTATAGGTTTGCTAGGTTTCCTTAGGTGCTGGCAGAGCTAGGGCGCAAAAACAAAAGGTAGTCTTTTTGTCCAAAAAGTGCAAAATTTTACTGGGAAATTGAGGTGCGACCATGTTGCGTTTTGCGCTGTTTCATGTCGCAGCCACTATGCCTACCCACGCACGTGAGGTACCATTTTTTTTGGGAGACCTGGGGGAACGCTGGGTGGGTGGAAATTTGTTGATCCACGCAGATTCCAGAACTTTCCACCACAGAAATTTTAGGAAAATTTGTTTTTTTGTCAAAATCTTAGCTTTGCAAGGGATTCTGGGTAACAAAACCTGAGGGTAGGCAGAGGAGTCACCCCATCCTTAATTCCCCTGGGTGTCTACTTTTTAAAAATGTATAGGTTTGCTAGGTTTCCTTAGGTGCTGGCAGAGCTAGGGCGCAAAAACAAAAGGTAGTCTTTTTGTCCAAAAAGTGCAAAATTTTACTGGGAAATTGAGGTGCGACCATGTTGTGTTTTGCGCTGTTTCATGTCGCAGCCACTATGCCTACCCACGCAAGTGAGGTACCATTTTTTTCCGGGAACGCTGGGTGGGTGGAAATTTGTTGATCCACGCAGATTCCAGAACTTTCCACCACAGAAATGATAGGGAAATGTGTTTTGTTTGTCAGAATCTTAGCTTTGCAAGGGATTCTGGGTAACAAAACCTGAGGGTAGGCAGAGGAGTCACCCCATCCTGAATTCCCCTGGGTGTCTACTTTTCAAAAATGTATAGGTTTGCTAGGTTTCCTTAGGTGCTGGCAGAGCTAGGGCGCAAAAACAAAAGGTAGACTTTTTGTCCAAAAAGTGCAAAATTTTACTGGGAAATTGAGGTGCGACCATGTTGCGTTTTGCGCTGTTTCCTGTCGCAGCCACTATGCCTACCCACGCAAGTAAGGTACCATTTTTTCGGGAGACCTGGGGGAACGCTGGGTGGGTGGAAATTTGTTGATCCACGCAGATTCCAGAACTTTCCACCACAGAAATTTTGGGAAAATGTGTTTTTTTTGTCAAAATCTTAGCTTTGCAAGGGATTCTGGGTAACAAAACCTGAGGGTAGGCAGAGGAGTCACCCCATCCTGAATTCCCCTGGGTGTCTACTTTTCAAAAATGTATAGGTTTGCTAGGTTTCCTTAGGTGCTGGCAGAGCTAGGGCGCAAAAACAAAAGGTAGTCTTTTTGTCCAAAAAGTGCAAAATTTTACGGGGAAATTGAGGTGCGACCATGTTGTGTTTTGCGCTGTTTCATGTCGCAGCCACTATGCCTACCCACGCAAGTGAGGAACCAATTTTTTCCGGGAGACCTGGGGGAACGCTGGGTGCGTGGAAATTTGTTGATCCACGCAGATTCCAGAACTTTCCACCACAGAAATGTTAGGAAAATGTGTTTTTTTTGTCAAAATCTTAGCTTTGCAAGGGATTCTGGGTAACAAAACCTGAGGGTAGGCAGAGGAGTCACCCCATCTTGAATTCCCCTGGGTGTCTACTTTTCAAAAAGGTATAGGTTTGCTAGGTTTCCTTGGGTGCTGACAGAGCTAGGGTGCAAAAACAAAATTTTTTTGTCCAAAAAGTGCAAAATTTTACTGGGAAATTGAGGTGCGACCATGTTGTGTTTTGCGCTGTTTCATGTCGCAGCCACTATGCCTACCCACGCAAGTGAGGTACCATTTTTTCCGGGAGACCTGGGGGAACGCTGGGTGGGTGGAAATTTGTTGATCCACGCAGATTCCAGAACTTTCCACCACAGAAATTCTGGGAAAATGTGTTTTTTTTTTGTCAAAATCTTAGCTTTGCAAGGGATTCTGGGTAACAAAACCTGAGGGTAGGCAGAGGAGTCACCCATCCTGAATTCTCCTGGGTGTCTACTTTTCAAAAAGGTATAGGTTTGCTAGGTTTCCTTAGGTGCTGGCAGAGCTAGGGCGCAAAAACAAAAGGTCGTTTTTTTGTCCAAAAAGTGCAAAATTTTACTGGGAAATTGAGGTGCGACCATGTTGCGTTTTGCGCTGTTTCATGTCGCAGCCACTATGCCTACCCACGCAAGTGAGGTACCATTTTTTTCGGGAGACCTGGGGGAACGCTGGGTGGGTGGAAATTTGTTGATCCACGCAGATTCCAGAACTTTCCTCCACAGAAATGTGAGGAAAATGTGTTTGTTTTGTCAAAATCTTAGCTTTGCAAGGGATTCTGGGTAACAAAACCTGGGGGTAGGCAGACGAGTCACCCCATCCTGAAATCCCCTGTGTGTCTAGTTTTCAGAAATGTATAGGTTTGCTAGGTTTCCCTAGGTGCTGGCAGAGCTAGGGCACAAAAACAAAAGGTAGTCTCTTTGTCCAAAGAGCGCAAGATTTCACTGGGAAATTGAGGTGCAACCACGTTGCGTTTTGCGCTGTTTCGTGTCGCAGCCACTGTGCCTACCCAGGCAAGTGAGGTACCATTTTTTTCGGGAGACCTGGAGAAACACTGGGTGGGTGGAAATTTGTTGATCCACGCAGATTCCAGAACTTTCCTCCACAGAAATGTGAGGAAAATTTGTTTTTTTGTCAAATTCTTAGCTTTGCAAGGGATTCTGGGTAACAAGACCTGGTGGTAGGCAGTCGAGTCACCCCATCCTGAATTCCCCTGGGTGTCTACTTTTCAAAAATGTATAGGTTTGCTAGGTTTCCCTAGGTGCCGGCAGAGCTAGGGTGCAAAAACTACAGGTAGGCACTTTGCTAAAAAAGGGTCAATTTGTAACTGCAAAATTTAGGTGTCACCACGTTGCAGTTTGCGCCGTGTCCTGTCGCAGGCACAAGGCCGACCCACACAAGTGAGGTACCATTTTTATTGGGAGACTTGGGGTAATTCAGATTTGTAAATCAACTGTTATTACCAATTGAGCTTTCGCGCATTTCTCCCTTTCAATGAAAGACATTGTGTAAAAAAAAAAAAATTTGAAAAATGACCAATAATTCTCATGCTAGTATGAGTATTCCCAATTTTGAAAATTAGCAATTATATACTGTTTCTGAACTCTATAATTTGTACCCAATTCAGAAATACATAGGTGTCTTTCATACAGATTTTTCCATGTATACATTTTCCAAGACAAAGTGCTCTATACCCAGTAAATGAAAAAATACCATTGCAAGTTGCTGCTCAGTTTTTGGATCTGGGTTCGTCGGGTTCTTGGTAAAACTACAAGTCCTATATATCCCCACAACCAGGAAGGTCTAACAGATGTAACGGTATATTGCTTTCCAAGAGCTGTCAAAATTAGAAAAAGTTATAGGTGAAAACGTTGAGACAAAAGGCTATTTTTTTCAACAAATTTTCAATTATTCCAATATTTAACTGTTAGTTTCTATAAAGAAACCTTCATGGATTTAGACAAATGACCCCTTTCTGAATTCAGAATTTTGTCTACTTTTCGAAAATGTACAGCTTTCTAGGATCCATTATTGCTTTCAAACTCATTTCTACCAGTAACTGGAAGGAGGTGGAAAGCTCTAAAAATAGCAAAAACAGGCTATGTCCCAGAAAAATGCCAAAACTGTGTGAAAAATGTCGGTTCTCTGACAAAAGACTGTCATTTCCTAAAAGCTGAGAAAATGGAGATTTCAGCCCCACAAACCCTTTTTTGATAACATTTTCAGGGAAAAACCCAGAGGCTTTCATTTGCAGCCCGTTTTCCCCATTTTTCTGAAAAAAACAAAAGAAACACTATATTTTGGTTAATTTCCGGGACCCCTCCAAGGGAATCCACAAACCCTGGGCGCCTTTAGAATCCACATGATGTTGGAAGAAAAGGACGCAAATTTGGCATGGATACCTTATGTGGTCAAAAAGTTACAAGGGCCTAAGCGCGCACTACCCCAAATCACCAAAAAAGGGCTTAGCACAGGAGGGGAAAAGGCCTAGCAGCGAAGGGGTTAAAAGGGCCCCGCGGGGCAAAATTTTATTTTATTTTTTTTTTTTTTTGCGTGGGAAGCTCCAGGTTCGTGAACCGGTAAGCGGCCCGGGGAGTGTACTATGAGGGAAAAAGAATTATAGACTTTTCAAATATTGTATGTTAATTGATTGTTCGTTTTTTTTTTTTATTTATTTATTTATTTATTTTGATTAAATAAAAATTTATTGGTTAGAATTTTCATAGTTCAATAAAACTTCCAGCATTACATCATCTGGAATCTCCTCAAACATGCATGTTTCTATGTCTTGTAAGCTTTCAATAAATTGTTCATCAAAAGACTCATCCATAAAATCTTCATCCAAAATTTCTTCAGTTAAAATCTCTTCTGTTGTAATGTCGAAGGAAACATTGATTTTTTCGTGCTCCCCTTCAATTTTTTGGCTGTAAATTGCATAAAAAAATAATTATATTAGAAGAGTTAGGGCACTGTTGGGTTTAAGTTCAGACAGGTAGTTCTGTTTTTTTAACAGTGAATTTAAAGTAAGTAAATTCATAATTATAGCAGAGAAGTGTAAGTCAATCAATAAATATAACAGAGGAGCCTATCTGTATCTATAACTATAGCAGGGGGACAGTAAATAATTATCAAAAAACTTTTTTAAAAATTAATTTAAAGTGCCACTTACAAATTATCAATTTACTTTACAGGGAGGTGAAAAGGCTCTTGAAATGTAGTTCAGGAAGTAGTAGTGAAAATGGCTGTGTTTTCTTCTCTTCTTTTATATATATTCAGGTACATAACCAATCAAATGTCAGGAAAAATAAAATTGAAAATGAAAGTAACATTTTCATTGGTTGTCAATTCCAACACTTCAGATGTGTTTTGTGAAGTAATTTACCTCAGGGTATTTAGATAGGTCTACAGGCTAAATGGCTAAATGGAATTCCAAACAAATTTATGAATATGGCAGGGAATGGTATGTAGTATGAGCTAATCTATATTTGGTGAAAGTGTTTCCAGTCGTTTTTCTGTAAATTACTTTCCCACCTTTTTTGATGGACCGCTTCCCGGGGAGCTCCCCGGTACGCGAACCAGCAGCGTTACGGGAGTCCACCATTTTGTGTTTCAGACGAATTAAGATACAAGATGGAGGGCAAATAATGTTCAGAATGGGTAGAAGGGGGCACGGTAGACGTATCTTGACCACCTAGGTTTTCTGAGGGTGGCTGAGGAGGCCCATATGTGCGGGAAAAAAACATTTTTTTAAGAAATTTTGCACGGTTAGCTTCCGGTTCGCATACCGGGTAGCGCTCGGGGGAGCGTAGTTTGTTGAAAATTACAGAAAAAAGTTAGAGTAAAATAATAATTGTGAGTGATCAGATGTAGGGTAGCTCTGAGAAGAGCTTTTGGGTTTATGGTACATTTAGGTACTTATAAGTAGGTACCAATGCACAGTCTTAAATTCAAAATGAAAATTCTGTTGCCCTCATCTGAGAAGTGAACTCCATCTCCTCTGTAGATATCTTGCATGCAGTAACGCAAGTTATTGTTGTACATGGAGCCCATTCCATGGTCTCTCATGTAAGCTGAAACAGATTTGTTTACATGCTTCCTCGACTTCTCAATTTGTGGACAAAATTGGTTCGACCACCTCCATTTCTGTCTTTGGCATATATTTGAATATACCAAGGCAGTTTGAGGAAAAAGTGCTATTAATTGCTCAAAGGTGTCCTTTAAAAGCATTTCCAGACCTTCCCCAGTCAAAGTGCCCAAATCATTACCTCCACAGTGCACAATTAACAGGTCAGGTTTTGGCAAATGCATAAAGGTTTTCACCAATGGTATCAATTGGTGACATTTTAATCCTCTGTGGCCCAACCACTTAATTTCCACATCTTTAAATTGAGGTTAAGTAAATTTCTGTTCTCAGCATACCTTTGAGCCCAGTAGATGTAACTATGTCCAACAATCCAGACATAAAACATGGTGAGAGAAGGTTGTGCTGCAGTCAGATGAAGTGTGGTAATGAAAGGGCAGTTGAAACAGTAGGAGTTTGTAAAGAAAAAAACTGTGGAGTTTCAGTGCTAATGATTCATTAGCAGTGATTGGTGAATTTCCATTTCTGAAAACAGAAAGTTAGGGTGCATGGATGTGTTCTTTGAAAGATGTAATTTGAATGGTTAAGAAAAAATCATTTAATGAAAGATTGCACTGGATACGCAGGTGCACTGAGAGTTCAGAGTTCAATTGAAACATTGTTGTGTGAACTTGCAAACATCAGAGGTCTTTCAGGAGGTGGTTGCTATGCAAAAAAGGCAGAGAGGGCAGAGGGGGGAAGGGTTTTGATTTGAAAAAAGTGAGGGAAGAGTTTTGATTGGCTAACATGAGAGATATGTGTAATGAATATCTGCATTTCTGTGCTTTCTATAGCTGCAGCCTCTGGAGTGCATACTCTTTGTTCTGCTGAAGACAATTTGGTGTATTTCTGAGACTGTTTTGAAACTCATAAAGTATTTGTTAAGGTGAGAAAAGATTTATTTAATTTAGATAGACTATAGTATGCTTTAAGGACAAAATTATGAAGAAAGCTGTGTTTTTAAAATGTTGCTTTGTCTAAAGTGTTTTACAAATAGATTTTGTTTCTTTGAGAAATTGTAATTGAAAATAATGTGAAGTATTAGCACTGTCAGGGTGCTTTTGTACATAGGAGCTGTGCAGTGTTTTCAAATTATTACTTGAAAATCGTTTTTGAGGAAAAGGAATGCTTTTAAAATTTATCACAAGGAAAAAATGGTGTCTGGTTCTTTATAAGGCATTTGAGTATCTCTGATGTTATTTTTCCCATTTTAATTTAAGAGCTTTCGCCGTGGGGCTTGTTCCTTGTAAATATGCTCCCACCTGTGCTTGGCAAATTTAGATTTTGATTCTCTGAGTTACATAGCTATGTTAAAAGTGACCCAAAAATGGTGCAAGGGCAATCAAAAAACGCTTTCATGTGTCTTAAGGACATTTTAAGTCATTTCCTCTTGAATGTAGGTATACAATTGATTTATATGTTGTGTTTAAAAACGTTTTTTGAAATCAATTACATTTCTGGATATGTACTGCTAGAGCTTCATAGGTTGTTTGGGGCATATTTATAAGGCATTTGAGTGTCTGTGATGTTATTTTTCCCATTTAAATTGAAGAGCTTTCTCTGTGGGGCAAGTTCCTTGTAAATATGCTCCCGCCTGTGCTTGGCAAATTTAGATTTTGATTCTCGGAGTTACATAGCCATGTTAATAGTGACCCAAAAATGATGTAAGGGCAATCAAAAAACGCTTTCATGTGTCTTAAGGACATTTTAAGTCATTTCCTCTTGAATGTAGGTATACAATTGATTTATATGTTGTGTTTAAAAACGTTTTTTGAAATCAATTACATTTCTGGATATGTACTGCTAGAGTTTCATAGGTTGTTTGGGGCATATTTATAAGGCATTTGAGTGTCTATGATGTTATTTTTTCCATTTAAATTGAAGAGCTTTCTCCGTGGGGCAAGTTTCTTGTAAATATGCTCCCACCTGTGCATGGCAAATTTAGATTTTGATTCTTGGAGTTACATAGCCATGTTAAAAATGACCCAAAAATGGTGCAAGGGCAATCAAAAAACGCTTTCATGTGTCTTAAGGACATTTTAAGTCACTGAGGAAACACAGGTGATGTAATTGTGAATTGAGGAAAAGAAACTCCACATTTTTCAATTACATCATCTGTGTTTCCTAAGTTTATGAATAACATTGTGCAGATGAAGTTTAGGTCCGTCCACGGACACAAAAGAGATCTGGCCTTTGTTCAAGAGTGAAGTGGACATGACTTACTTCATTGGTAGGCCTTCACATGTATTATCTCCTCTGTATTCTTCAAAAAGCGTAAATCTCATCTGCAATTGTGAGTAGGCCTCACCTCAAACAAACCTCTGGATAGGCCACACCTTATCGTCATCCTGAATCAATCATTTAAAATGTTAGGGACAGATTTATGATAGGTGTATGCCTGTTTTGTACCACTGTGCGTCACTTTTGTGACGCAGTGGTGGTGCAAAAGATTTGCTATGTTAAATACTAAGTAGGGTGTTAAGTTTTTGATGACTGTTATTGATTTACTGTTTGGTAATAGTGGTTAATAACATTTTTTATTATATTTTACCACAGATTCAACTGCAGATCATTTCAAAATTTGAAAATGCCAACTAAGAATCGAATTAGAAAGGCTACAAAACGTCAAAGACATCAGGTTCATCTATTACTGCAGCAGTCCTCTACAAAAAAAAACTTGTCAAGTCACCAAGAAAGCTCCGGGTAAGACCACGAAATCATTCATAAGAAATATTTGTAGTAAAAAAAGTATTTCTACAGAAAATGTTTCAGTCCAGAAAAAGAGAAGCAATTTAAACGGAAAGGAAAGACCAATCAAAAATGTTACTGCTAGAGCAAGAGATAACTCTGTGCATGATAGTAGAAGGAAACAACAGTTTAGGGACATTCGAAAACGAATGATCCGCAACAGGATAATAGTCAATTTGTTAAAAAATATTAAGAAAGGCCAACAGAAAGTGGCATTTTATAAGAAAAAGAAAAATGTAGAGAAAATTATTGATCAGGCTTTTGAAATTAAGCGAAAGTTATTTATTTTGGTAATCAATAGAATTAGGAAACTAAACAAGGTCATTTCTGATTTCAAATCAAATAGTAGATGGAAGAGAGTAGTTAATCGAAGTAATTTTTGTGAAGTTTTTTCCGGAGAATGGATGCATAGTTCAAGTTGTGAGGCATTTTTTAATGAGGAGAGTTATTTCCAGGATAATGATTTGGTGCTTGCCGTTGACACCAGTGGTCGAGCTTATGAAGTGAAAGATGGTTGTCCAGTTGAAAAAGAAAAACTTGTGACAACAGAGACAGAAGAGGTGTTAGGTAATGAGGTTTTAGGAAGACGTCCTAAGGGTCCTGTGTACATTTGGAAGTGTAGTAGTATTTGCAGTGTGCGACAGGATTCCATCAATTTGCTTTGTGATTTTGTACGGACATTTAATAAGAAAAGTTTGAAGCAGAAAATGAAGTTGTTGCAAGAATTAGATCCTTGCAGAGTGAGAGAAGTGACAGGTTTGCATGGTCATTCACTGGCTTGTCTTTCCAGGAGAGTATGCCAGAGTGTTTTTCATCATTTCAGGATGCTAGCAGTGCATCATAATAAAGTGAGGAAATTAGTGAGAATGTTGTATTATGCTAAGAGTCCAGCAATTATGCTTAAACAATTATGCGCTGCTCTTTTGCATGGTTCTGAAATAGATGTGAAGAATATTTGTGAAGTAATTGAGTTTTGTTACTTTGGAAGTAAAGATGAGAATGTTCAAATTGACCCAGAAGTAGAGGGTAATGTTGAAGATAATGTACAGGTTTCCAGTACAGATAATTTTCAGAAGGAAATTGCCAAGTTTCAGGTGAAATCAAGTGAGAGGCCTAATTTCACTTGTGTGTGTTGTCGACGCACTTATTATAAGAATCAGATTAAGTTAGTGGATTTATATGCAAAAAGTGAAAGGGAAAATAATAGTGAATGGAAGGATTTCGCAACATACTTGATGGTAGAAAATTGTTTTGATTTGGGATCGGATCAACGTGTGTGTACTTATTGTTGTAACAAATTAAACCAAAACCAGATGCCTGCTAGGGCGGTTCATAATAATCTGGAATTGGTTGAGATTCCTTCTGAATTGAAGGATTTAAATACTTATGAATCTATTTTGATTCAAAGTATCCATCCCTTTCAGGCTATTGTAAGAATGGACCCAAAGACAGGGAAGTTGCCTCCATCAGATTTACAGAGAGGATTAAAGGGAAGAGTTGTTTATTTGCCTCTAGATTTGAACAAAAACATTAACACAATTGGAGTAGAAAAAGTGGAAGAGGAACCTCTGGTTATCTTAGTTAATGGGGTTCCGACAAAGAATGGGAAAATATGGCAAGATTTAGTCGATGTTAGGAAAGTCAAAAAGGCAACATTGTATTTGAAAAAAAATAATAAGTACTATAAGAATGTATATGTTGCAGAAGAGGAAGTAAGTGATGAAGAGGATAGCGATTTGTGTGCTGGCCAAATTGAGAAAGTAGAAGCCTCTAAAAGTGAAGAAATATATGAACATTATAGTGTTCATCCTTTGCATTCCAAGGAAGTCATGGGGAATGCTATTGAGTTGTTTCAAATGAAACAAGCCAAAGGGAGTCCCATTAGTGTTTGGGAGGAAAGTTTGGAAGCTCAGTGTTTCCCACAGCTATTTCCAACAGGTCAAGGAGGAAGATATGATGAGCGACCTCATCAAATTCCTGCTTCTGAATACCGGACTTTACGATTGTATGCAGAAGATCCTAGGTTTCGTCAATGCATTCCCTATTTGTTTCATCTCCTGTTTGAAAGCGATCTGTCTGGACTGTCATATGCAGTGAACCACATCTTGAAAAGTGGCATACAGATGCGAAACATCTCGGCAAGTGACTTTATGCATAAAGTCAATGTCCAAGACAGTATTTTGGATTCTCACCTAATTAATCTCATGGCGTGTCAGCGTGGTACTAATGAGTACTGGTACAGTCGTCATGGTGATTTAAAATGTATGCTGAGGAACTTAGGAACTCCGACATGGTTCCTCACTCTGAGCTGTGCCGAGTATGGCTGGGAAGACTTACTTGAATTTCTACGAGAGGCAAATGGAAAAATTGAAAACATTGAATTCAAGACACCCGGAGAACTGTGCTCTTTGGATCCAGTGAATGTATGCAGGTACTTCAATCATAGATTTGAAGCTATGATGTCTTTCATCATGAATAAGAAGAATCCACCTCTTGGAGAGGTGTTGGATTTCTTCTGGAGAAAGGAGTACCAAGCAAGAGGTGCTCCTCATATACATATGCTGCTGTGGATCAAGGATGCACCTAAATTTGGAACAGATCCGGATGACTTAGTGATGAGTTTCATAGAACAGTATTCTACGTGTGCTGTTCCAAACGCAAAGGAGAAGAAAAGCCTAAGAGAACAAGTTCTACATTTCCAAAGCCATCGTTGTGGAAAGTACTGTCGTCGTAAATTCAGAAACAAGGACAAGTTCTACACCAAATGTCGTTTCAACTTTCCACGACCGGTGATTTCTAAAGGAAGAGTGAACAGTTTGATGTCTTCTCTGCGACATAATGTGACGAGGAAATCACCCAAAAATACATACAATTTGAAAAGGAACGAAGAGTCCAAGTACATCAACGACTACAACCCAGTGATTTTGTCCATGTGGAATGCTAACATGGATATACAGTTTGTGGCTGACAACTGTATGGCTGTGGCTCGGTATGTGACATCTTACATCACCAAAAAAGAAAAGACAGAATTGAAGGATATGTGGGAGGACATTTCCCATGAAAAGAGCCTCAGCAAGAAGTTGTACAGTTTCAGTCTGAAGATGTTGTCGCATCGAGAAATCGGAGCTTACGAATGTTCTAACCGGTTGTCTTCAGCAAGTCTCTATGCCAAATCCAGGAGTATCGTTTGGGCGAGTCTTGATCTTGCTGCAACGCGTAATCGAGTTCTGAAACTTGTGTGGGAAATTGAGTATTTGGCGGAAAAGGAGCCAAACAGTACCAACATTTTGAAGACCAACATGTTGGATACATATTATCCAAATCGAAGCAGTCACCTTGAGAATGTTTATTTGTATGAGGTTCTACAAAATTACATATTCAAGAGGAACATCAAAGAAGATATTGAGAAAGGAGTGTATGCTGTAATTGGAAGTGAGGGATGTCTGGTCAAGCAAAGAAAATGCCACTTGGTAAACCATCGAAAATTGAGTGGCGAATCTCCAGAAAAAAAGGAGTTTTTCTATTTAGCACTTTTGCAACTTTTCAAGCCTTGGCGTGCAGAAGAGGAACTGCTTGGAGATTTCCTCTGTTACGAAGACTCTTTCACTGCCGCCAAGGAGACCATAGAATGTCCTGCTTTTCCCAAATATCAAGAAATGTTGACTTTGGAAATTGAGCAGGAAGCAACGATTGCAGCCGAGATTGCCAGAGACAGTTCTCAGGACAGTCAGAGTTCTGTTTCATTGAGTCAGGATCCACTAGGAGGACCTGTTATCGAAAATGAAGCTGCCACTGCTATGAATGAAGTGGAAAGAGCCATGGCACATGCTCAGGAGGATGCGGTTAACTTAGAAGACTTGGAAAAACCACTCAACGTTGAGCAGAGGAAAATATATGACGAAGTTACCAAGCAAATTGATCATGGATTAAGTCATGAGAAGAAAGAGTGCTCGTGTACGTCGTTGAAGCCTGTCCGACTGTACGTGAGTGGAGAAGCGGGAACTGGAAAAAGTTTCCTCATTAAAGCAATTTCTTGTTATTTGCAGGAAAGGACTGAGTCATCGCTGTCTTGTGTTGTCACCGCTCCAACTGGACTGGCAGCACATAACATTAAAGGTATTACTTTGCATCGTTTACTGATGCTGCCAGTGGAGCATGATAACAAATTACAATACCACAAGTTATCTGGAGATGCTTGTTGTGAAGTTTCAAGAGTCTTGAGGAAAATGAAACATCTTATCATTGACGAAGTAAGCATGGTTTCCAATGTCATGCTTGCCTTTGTGCATTTGAGAATGCAAGAAGTTCTTAAAACTGAGTATGATGTGTTATTTGGTGGCAAACACATCATTGTTTTCGGAGATCTTCTGCAGCTGACACCAGTGAAAGGACAACCTGTGTTCAAAATGCTCACGCATGAAGATACCAGGAAGTGCCTAGGGAGCATTGGCAACGTCAATATATGGTCAAACTTCAATTATGCTGAACTGCATGAAAATATGCGTCAGGCGAAGGATGAAGATTACAAGAATATTCTACAAGATGTTAGAATTGGAAAAGTGACCGAGCATGGGAAAGAAGCTTTACATGCACGATTACTGTCAAATTTATATCCAGAACAAGACGTTGTGCCTGAGAATATTTTTCAGAAAATTACTGAGAAGAAATCCGGAATATGTTTGATGCCAACTCTTGCAGAATGTGCCATCTTCAACAACAAAATGTTGCATTTAGAAAAGCAAGAGATTGTGAAACTGGAAGCTATTGACAGAATAGAGCATATGGGAGCAACAATTATTTTGTCAGAGAATTTGAAATCAAAATTGGATTCATTAGAGAAGACTATATCTAAAACTGCGGGTTTTGAAAAGACTTTTGAATGTGTGTTTAAATTGCCGAATCATTTTGAGAAGGAATTTACATGTTGAAAGAGGTCTGGTAAATGGATCAATGGGTAATGTTGTTGATTTTGAGAAATACAGAAGTAGAGATGGAATTGAATTTTTAAAAATTAAATTTGATGGCATTGAGGAAGTACAGCTAATTGGTCGTTGCTCTGCTAGGTTTTTGCTTGTTAAAGACTTATATGTTCGCCGTAAGCAGTTTCCTGTTTGCTTGGCATATGCGGTGACAATCCATAAATCGCAAGGTTCAAGTGTAGACAGTGCATTGGTGAATATTGGCAGTTCTGTGTTCAAGGAGGGTATGGCATATGTGGCATTGTCACGAGTTAGAACTTTATCGGGATTGTACTTGATTGACTGTGATGTCACAAACATTTGTGCGGATCTAGATTGTGTTAAGGAATACAATAGGTTAAGAAGAGAGTATGCGCCACATTTGCCTCAATATCCTTTGTTTGAGAAACGTGTGGTAGGCCGGAAATGAAGAAATATCAGTAATAGTAGGGAGGTTGTAGCAAAAAGCTCAAAAGTCGATGAACGGAAAATTGTAAGCAGAAAAAAATGGATTCTGTTGAAGATGTTGTCGGTTTTCAATTTGAAAACAGTTCTGGTGTCAACTGCTATGCTAATGTAGTTGTTAATGTTGTCTTTTCACTAGAGACTTTAAAAGAACAGATTGTGATCAATTCGGAACAAAGTTTATGCTGTTTGTTGAATTCTGTGTTAGAGAAAATTAGCACTGATAGAGCAAAAGTAGAAAGTGTGTCTGAAGTTCGTTATCTGTTAGACGAACGTTCAGGTCAAACAGAATTCTCTGAAAATATTCAGCAGGATTGTCAGGAGTTTTTAATGTATATGCTTGATGTATTGCAAGATGAGGGTGTAGATGTAGATCACCTGTTTGGGCTTTCTTATCAATGGCAGCATGACTGTGAGAACTGTAGGGTATCAAGTACTACTAGTGTAGACTCAGAAAGATTTATATATTTAACTTTGCCAGACAGTAAATCAGTGTCCTTTAATAAGCTAGTAAAAGCAGCTGATCACAACATGGAGTGTAGCCAATGTAAATCTGAAATGATGTCAACATTATTTATACTAAGATATGGCCAGTATGTCATTTTAATGTTCCAACGATGAAGGCCTGATGGAACAAAATTGACAACTTTAATAAAAAAATTTGTTGCTTCGCAGTTGTCAATATCAGGAAGGACTTTTGTAACTGCAGCAATTATCTATCATGACGGTCCTTCAACAACATCAGGACATTACACAGCTTATTTAAAGTCTAGAAACGGCTGGTCATTCTGCAACGATTCTGTTATAACTTTCAAAAAAAAATTGCCGTATGACCTTAAAAATTCTTACCTGGTGTTTTTAAAACCAAAATTTTAAGGAAAGAATCTCGGGATGTGCTCTGAGGAATTTCAAGAGGTTCATGGAGTAGAGGGAATGTAAGTCTGCAATGCTGTCTAGATTATTGGTCAAAACTTTTGATTATAATGTCATTTTAAAAATCCAACTATATAAACTTGATGCAAGTAAGTCTGCTTCATAGTAAGCAGTATCAGTGTCATAGGAAAAGTAGAACATGAGTGAGCAAGAAGGGTAAGATATTAGTAGTCCAGGATTGTGAAAGTAATCTTAAACGTTTTCTTTCTGAAACTTGCGAAAATAAAAAATGACGGAATTCCAAGAGTTGTAAATAGCTCTAACATGATTTGGCCTTGTGGAAACATGTGGTAGAATGTGAGAAGTCTTTTATTGTATGTAACATATTTTTCAAAACGATAGAGGTTTTCTTTCAGAAAGTGGCGGGCTGAAAATATTAACAGCACAACAGAGTGTAAGCTGTTCATAGGACATCCTTCGACGTCATGGAAAGTAAGTTAACTTTAAGGAGTTTTGAATTCTGATTTCATATGTTGTATGGGTTTTTTAAACACAATCATTTTGATTGTGTTTTTTTTTCCCCGCTGTTACATGATGAATACCTTCAAGTCACTGATTTTAGTGAAATTTGATACATTCTGAGAACAGCAAAAATAAACCATTTAACATGTATAATTAATTCTCTACTTTTTGTACTTATGATATACATTTAGAAATGTGAGGTAGACATGGAGAAACTGAGGCTTCTGTAAGTGTCAAAGTTAATGCATACAGTGCTGCACTTCTGGGTACTGTTTTATTTTGAAACCTGAATAGGCCTCACCTCAAACAAACCTCTGGAAAGGACACATCTTATTTGCATCCTGAAACAATCATTTAAAATGTTAGGGACAATTTTATGATGGCTTTACATCTCTTTTGCGCTGCCATTGCATCACTGTTGTGAGACATCAGCAGTGCAAAAGATGCACCATGTTCCAAAATAGGCCTCACTTCATCAGCATCAAGATACTGTTAGTTTAAAATATATATCTTTAGGACTGTGTAGGGGACGTAGAGAAGCAGAGGCTTCTGTAAATGTCAAAGTTGTTGAAAAACTGTTTGTCCCTCAACCTTTTCCCTTGTCTTTTCTAATTTTTAAATACATGTTTTAATATTTTTCAAATGTTTGTTCTCTCTTTCACAGATTGAAAGTATGAAAAAAAAGTGAATGATTATAAGGTAAATGTTTTCTACTCTTTTCGTTACATTTCTATCACATTCACCTACTATAGGGCTTCAGACTAAAGAGCTTTAAACAAAGTTTAACTAAATGTGGCAATTTGGAGCTGTGCCCGTGGCTTTTATGTCAATGCGCAAGTGCATTGACCTAAAATGCGTGTGCACATTACCAAATCGCCCTCTGTTCCCTCAGGCGCACTCCTCCCACACCTTTGAAGTGAAGATTAGCTTCACTTCAAAGGTCCCAGCTGCTTTACTCCCTCATTCTGCTCTCCCCGCTCCGTCCCCTCCCCTGTCCGCCGTGTGCATTTCTCGTCCCCCCCACAGTAACGCCACTCACACACACAACGCCACTCACACACGCAACGCCACTCACACACACAACGCCACTCACACACACAACGCCACTCACACACACAACGTCACTCACACACACTACGCCACTCACAAACGCAATTCACCCACGCAACGCCACTAATCCACGCAACGCCACTCATCCACGGAATGCCAATCATCCACACAACGCCAATCATCCACGCAACGCCACTCATCCACACAACGCCACTCATCCATTTGCAAAACAAAAAGGACAAACTCTTCTATTGTGAGACCTATTGCTTTTTCAATGTTTGATTCTTTCACTTCCTTATCTATTTTGTTTTCCACAATTATATCCTCTTCCATCTTTTCTTCGGTAAATAAATCTATTAAATAGCATCTCTGGTTTAGTCCCTATAGCTCTCTTTCTGTTAACATTACTCTCTATTTACTTCTCTTGTACTTACTCCTTTATTTTTTTTTTTTTTTAAATTTGGGTTAGCTCCCGGTTCGCGTACCGGCGAGCGACCCGGAAAGCGAACTAAAAACAAACAGCTTGCCAGAGTGTTACACTTTCTAGCAATTTTTGTATAAAGGGGAGGTAGTTCTGAAAAGAACTTTTTTTTAATGTTTTTGTAGTTTTATATTTTTTTTTTCTTTTTTGAACATTTTTTGTTTTTTTTGTATTTTTTGAACAATTTTATGTTTTTTTGTTTTTTTTGAAAGGGAAAGAACAAAAAACAGGCATTGAAAAGGGCTCAACAGGAGCAAAAAAAAAATTATTGCTTGGGGCGTTTAGAGCATTGGTGTTTTTCAAATGCTAAATTTATTAATTTAACACTCATATTACCACAAGAAATTAAAGTGCCACAATATAAACAAGTAAACTTCATATGAACAATTTTTTTTTGAATATTTGGCACTGTTTCTCGTGCCTTTGCAACTGTCAGAGAAATATCAGCTGATGTCCTGGCCACAGAAGTTGGAGGATTCTCTTGCAGGTCACGCATCTCTGCCCGGCTATAATTAAGTGGATGCCACCTCTGCATATGACGGTGCATTGTGTAGTTTCCAAAACTGTACTTTTTATCAGTGCCCCTGGATAATTCATCTTGGCATATAAGGCACGTAACATAGCGTGCATTAACTTTTTTCTTTCCTGCTGGAATAGAAAAAAACTGCCAGATAAAACTATTTTTGTAATGAGATACCCGGGGTAACTCTTTCACAAATCGTGGTGCCTCTTCTTCCTCCTCCTCTTCTGGATCCTCTTCCTCCTCTGGGTTTCCAAGGAACTGTGGAGGTGGTCCACTCTTCTTAAAGGGAGGTGGTGGTGGTGGTGGTGGGGGTCCAGCAGCTGCAGCTACTATTGAAGCCATTTTTTTCACAGAGCAAAAAAGGTCTTCCTTTCTCAAAGTTGAAAGTCAGAGTGAGAAAAAAGGTGGGGGCTTTCATCATTTGGGAAAAAAATAGTTCTAAACCAATGAAAAGTGTTATTTTTAGGTCACATGACCTAGTCTTACATCATTAGGAAACCAAAAGTGAAATGAACCAATGAAAAGTTTTATAAACAAGTCACATGACCTGTTCCGCTCAAGTTACGCGCTGCGCGCCGCGCCCCGGATCGCTTCCGGTTCGCGGTCCGGAGCACTTCCGGGAGCGCTAACGCAGCGCGTCATAAGACGCATTACGCGACAACGTGATATGTCGCGCTTCCGCGACGCGTCACGATGTTGATTTCTAATGCGGCAGTTGCGCAAACGGAACGTTTACCGGTTAGCGGACCGGGTCGCGGCATCAAATTGAGCTAACGGAAAGCTTCCCGGTTCGCGAACCGGTAGCGAAACAAAAAAAAAATAATTAAAAAAATATATAAATAAAAACATTAAATTACAAAAATTTTAAATATATTTTTGAATTAGAATAAAAATACATTTTACAGCTTTTGATATTTGCTATTAAAAAACCAATGAAATTCACTGAAAAAACCCATAGGTTATAGACCATATATAGTTAGGAATTAGCATTTGCAAAACCTTGAAAATTCACTGAAAAAACCATAGGTTATAGACCATATATAGTTAGGAATTAGCATTTACAAAACCATATTTTACTCACACAAAACCATTGAAATTTCATATATAGTTAGTTGCCCTAACTATATATCGCGCACCCGCAATCCACTGCTGATGATGTCACATATTACATCATTCACGACATGGTCAGTGGCATCACTGATGACATCACAGATGACATCTCAAATGACATCACTGATGACATCACTGATGACAACATCCAGTGACTGTATGTTTCTGAAAAGTCAAAATATGTCTTACATATTGAAGAATGAGTGGATGTATAAGTGTTTGGATGAAGGATTTAGTAGGTGCATGACTAACTGTATGAGTGAGTGATTAAATGTATCTCACTGAGTGCATGGGTTAGTGACTAAACTGTTTTAATTTTTTGCATCATTATGTGTATCAATCAATCAATCAAGCATAGACATTTATAGAGCGCTCTACTTACCCGGAGGGTCTCAAGGCGCTAGGGGGGGGGGGTGCTGCTACTACCCGAACAGCCAGGTCTTGAGCTTCTTCCTGAAGGCGAGGTGGTCTTGGGTCAGGCGCAGGTCGGTCGGGAGGGAGTTCCAGGTCTTGGCGGCCAGGTGGGAAAAGGACCTTCCTCCTGTTGTCGTTCTTCGGATGCGGGGGACGGCGGCGAGGGCGTGACTGGCTGATCGGAGGTGTCGTTTGGGAGCGTAGAAGTTGATGCGGTTGTTGAGGTAGCTCGGGCCTTGATCGTGAAGAGCTTTGTGTGCGTGGGTAAGGAGACGGAAGGTGATTCTCTTGTTGACCGGGAGCCAGTGCAGGTCTCTTAGGTGTCCGGAGATGTGGCTGTGTCGTGGGATGTCGAGGATGAGTCTGGCTGAGGCGTTCTGGATCCGTTGGAGTCTCTTCTGGAGCTTGGCGGTGGTTCCGGCGTAGAGGGCGTTGCCGTAGTCCAGTCGGCTGGTGACGAGTGCCTGGGTGACCGTCTTCCTGGTCTCGGTGGGGATCCACCGGAAGATCTTCCGTAGCATGCGCAGGATGTTGAAGCACAACAAGGAGACGGCGTTAACTTGCTTGGTCATGGAGAGGGAGGAGTCCAGGATGAAGCCCAGGTTGCGTGCGTGGTCTTTCGGTTTGGGTGCGGTTCCCAGGGCGGGGGGCCACCAGGAGTCGTCCCAGGCGGAGGGCGAGGATCCCAGGATGAGGACTTCCGTCTTGTCCGAGTTCAGCTTCAGGCGGCTGGTCGACATCCACTCGGCTACCTCTTTCATTCCTTCATGAAGGTTGGCTCTGGCGGCGGTGGGGTCGTTGGTAAGGGAGAGGATCAGCTGGGTATCGTCGGCGTAGGAGATGATGTTCAGGTTGTGTTGGCGTGCGATGGCCGCGAGGGGGCTCATGTAGACGTTGAAGAGGGTTGGGCTCAGCAAGGATCCTTGGGGTACGCCGCAGATGACTTCGGTGGCCTTTGATTTGTACGGTGGTAGGCGGACTCTCTGGGTCCTTCCGTCGAGGAAGGAGATGATCCATTCCAGTGCCTTCTCCTGGATTCCGACGTTGTAGAGGCGCTGCACTAGGGTGCGGTGGCAGACAGTGTCGAAGGCCGCAGAGAGGTCTAGGAGGATGAGGGCCGCTGTTTCTCAGTTGTCCATCAGGGTTCGGATGTCATCGGTGGCAGCAATGAGGGCGGTCTCGGTGCTGTGGTTGGCTCGGAAGCCAGACTGTGAGGGGTCGAGGGATCCGTTCGTCTCGAGGAAGGCGGCAAGTTGCTTGTTGACGGTCTTCTCGATGACTTTGGCCGGAAACGGGAGCAGCGAGATGGGGCGGTAATTCTTGAGTTCGGTGGGGTCCGCTGTTGGTTTCTTGAGTAGAGCGCTGAGTTCGGCGTGCTTCCAGCTCTCAGGGAAGGTGGCGGTGGTGAAGGAGGTGTTGATGATGTCCCGCAGGTGGGATGCGATGACAGTGTCGGCCTTGTTGAAGACGTGGTGAGGGCAGGGGTCGGTCGGAGATCCGGAGTGGATGGAGTTCATCATGCGGACGGTGTCTTCGGTGCTGATCGGAGTCCAGGCGCGGAGGGTGGTGGTGGGGGGCGGTGGTTCGGTCGTGTCAGACGTGGCATTCGTCGGTTGGGTGTTGAAGCTGTTGTGTATGTCCGCAATCTTGTTGTGGAAGTAGGAGGCGAGGGAGTTGCAGAGTTCTTGCGATGGGGTGATGTAGTTGTTTCCGGCGTTGGGGTTGGAGAGCTCTTTCACGATGTTGAAGAGTTCCTTGCTGTTGTGTGCGTTGTTGTCCAGCCGGTCCTTGAATGCAGTTTTCTTGGTGTCGCGGATCAGTTGGTGGTGCTTCCGGGTGGCAAGCTTGAGGGTGGTCATGTTGTCCGGTGTTGGCTCCCTTCTCCAGGCTTTCTCGAGGGCTCGGCAGTTCTTCTTGGAGCTCTTGAGTTCGTCGGTGAACCATGGGGCCTTCTTGCTGCCGGGTCTGCTGGGCGGGGTCCTCAGTGGGGAGAGTTCGTCCGCGCAGTTGCTGTCTGTTGTTCTGTAAACTGCTGCATGTGTTGATCAGTAGCTATATGAGTAACTATATGGGTTATTGATTGTTTGCCAAAGTATTTGTTTGGGAGACTGAGTATGTGTGTGAGTTGATGGAAGGTGTATGACTCTGTGCATAGATGTGTGAGCAGTTGATTCACTATATGTATGGGTTCAAAAGTGCATGTGGAAACAGCTGCATGTGCAGTTGACTGTGTGCATGAGTGTATCTCAGTGCTACATGTCAAAGTAAGTACATATGTAAAACACAGTACATGTGAGAGTAGACATATATAAATAACTGTGCAGAAGAGCCAGTGAATGTGTGAGTGGCTGCATGGATCATTGAAAACTTGTATCAGTGATTCTATAAGAGAGTAAAAATATGTTAGAATATGTTTGAATTAGTAAGGTGTGTATAACTGTATAGTTGAGGAATTGGAGGTGTGATTGATTCTTTGCATGACTGAGTAGGTGTATGAGTAACTCCATGGATGAGTGACAATCTGTGAGTGTCTGTTTACACTAAGTGTATCTAAGGTTATATTAGAGTCTGAAGAAGTTCATCGTATTATCAAATGAATGATGTCATCAGTGATGTCATCAGTGATGTCATTTGAGATGTCATCAGTGATGTCATCAGTGATGTCACTGACCATGTCATGAATGGAGTAATATGTGACATCATCAGCAGTGGATTGCGGGTGCGCGATATATAGTTAGGGCAACTAACTATATATGAAATTTCAATGGTTTTGTGTGAGTAAAATATGGTTTTGTAAATGCTAATTCCTAACTATATATGGTCTATAACCTATGGTTTTTTCAGTGAATTTTCAAGGTTTTGCAAATGCTAATTCCTAACTATATATGGTCTATAACCTATGGTTTTTTCAGTGAATATATATGTATATATATATATATATATATATATATATATATATATATATATATATATATATATATATATATATATATATACATACATAAACATATATAATCTGCATATCTATATAAATACAAATATAAATGCATGCATACATATACATATATGCATGCTATTTACATGAAAATTTGAAAAGCACTAATAAAAGCAAAGCTAAAAAGCCACCTCATTACAAACAGAATGGCTTTAACTTAAACGAGGGAGAGATCAATTGCATTTTCAATGCTTGTTTACTTTGGTTCCATCAAGAAGGCATTCAGATGTGTCACACATTTGCCATAAATTCTGAATGTTAGCACTCTAGTTGCTGATTAGATCACTGTAGTGAAGCTACTGCTCACCAGGGAAGTCTGCTGCTGGTATTCAAAGTGCATGTTTCAGTCTGCATGTCAGAATTTTTTTAATGAAATAGAAGAGGATTTGAGAAGTCAAAATGTGCCCTAATTTTTCTTTCTTCAGCACTAATCATAATTTCTATGGCAAAATGAACCCCCTCATTTTGTTCCTTTGCAAATTATATGTTTTAAGTGTTACCACTTTATTCCAATCAAGATGACTTCAGGTGTGCCATACCTTTATCTATAAGTAAGACTGTTAGCGATCTAGTTGTTCTTTAGAACACTCTGGGACATTCTGTCATTGGGCTATACTCGGGCTACATCTGGGGGATATTTGTGCTACATTTGGGCTCTTTTGTCTCTGGTGGCCATCTTGGGAGACTTATTTGTTAAGAAGTTTCCTAATTTCCTCATTTACTACAGTCTCCTCAGTAGGAAATACTTTCAGTTTTCTACTTTGATTCCATCAAGAAGGCATTCAGATGTGACACATATTTGCCATAAATTCAGAATGTTAGCACGCTAGTTGCTTATTAGATCACTGTAGTAAAACTACTGCTCACCAGGGAAGTCTGCTGCTGGTATTGAAAGTGCATGTTTCAGTCTGCATGTCAGAATTTTTTAATGAAATAGAAGAGGATTTGAGAAGTCACTCAAAATGTGCCCTAATTTTTCTTTCTAAAGCACTAATCATACTTTCTATGGCAAAATGAACCCCCTCATTTTGTTCCTTTTTAAATTAAATGTTTTCAGACTTACCACTTCATTCCAATCAAGATGGCTTCTGGAGTGCCATACTTTTGTCATAAGTAAGACTGTTAGCGCTCTAGTTGTTCTTTAGAACACTCTGGGACATTCTGTCATTGGGCTATACTTGGGCTACATCTGGGTGATATTTGGGCTCTTTTGTCTCTGGTGGCCGTCTTGGGAGACTGCATGTCAGAATTTTTTAATGAAATAGAAGAGGATTTGAGAAGTCACTCAAAATGTGCCCTAATTTTTCTTTCTGCAGCACTAATCATACTTTCTATGGCAAAATATACCCCCTCATTTTGTTCCTTTTTAAATTAAATGTTTTAAGAGTTACCACTTTATTCCAATCAAGATGGCTTCAGGTGTGCCATACCTTTGTAATAAGTAGGACTGTTAGCGCTCTAGTTGTTCTTTAGAGCACTCTGGGAAACTGCAGTAGAACACAAAGGAATCAACTGACAGTCTCTGTCCTTGTTGGATGTACATGTTTTACTGAGAATGTCAGACTTCATTCTCACATGACTGAGAAAGATAATGTGAATTTACAGAAAATATGCTTTCAGTTTAGCTTATAGATCCCCTTTCAAACCACTGTGGGAAAAGCATGGGATAATAGATTTCTTTCAAACATGAATCATGATATCCCAGCAGAAGGTTTTTTCACATGGTAAAATCACCTTAGAACACACCACAATTCCTAAAATGAGTATGGTACCATCAACAAATGATTTATAATGTAACTAAGTTCTAAAACCTTCTATTAACTGCAATGCTTTTTAATGAGGTGCTATCATGTATATTGGTCCCAAGATGGCTGCCAACCCTTCTTGGATGACGTGCTGAAAGCCAATCAGATCTCACAATGAGATGTGTGGTTAGGCTCCGCCCAGATATATATATTTTTTTCTTTAAATTTTCTCAGGAACTACTGGAGGGATTTACACCATTTAACCAAAAGCGTGATCTGCGTACCAGACCCTACCATTTTCCCAAATTTGGTGTAATTCCGTTCAGCGGTTTGGGCTGTAGCCGTGTCTAATCGTCCTATGGAAATTAACATGTGGAAAACACGTTTTGGGACCCCCCTTTTTTCTCGGCCCCCGCTTGACGAATCTTCTCGAGACTTTCAGGGAAGGAGCGGCGCGGAGCGGCGCAGAGCGGGCCATCTTCTTTGAGAAATTTGCGAAGATTCAACAACCGGCGCCAAAGTTATTCCCAATAGAATGTTGCAGATTTCCTATGGCAACTAGGTCCTTACTATAACTACTGACTGGCGACCGCCAGTAGGTAATATATATATATATATTCAATATATATATATATATATATATATATATATATATATATATATTACCTACTGGCGGTCGCCAGTAGGTATATATAGTTAGGATTTTTTCTCTATGGAACTTTTGAAAATTCTATGTCTAATAACTTTGGCGTTTTTGGACGGAATCGGATGAGATTTTCAGGAAAATGGCACATTTTGTTTCCGAGCAGCCCCTGGAAATTTGGGGGGGTTTCGTCAAGGGGGGGCCGAGAAAAAAGGGGGGTCCCAAAACGCGTTTTTCCCATGTTAATTTCTATAGGGCGTTTGGCCTCACTTTTAGCTCGAACGGCTGAATGGATTTGCACGAAACTTGGCAAAATTGTAGGGACTGTTAGCCCGATGTGCCTTTGCTGGGTCTCAATATATGTGCTCCAGTGGATTTTGAGAAATTAATGTTTTAAAAAACAGATATATCTGTGACAGCGTCCTGGATAGCGCTTCAGATCGCGTACTTTTCGCGTAACGGAGCTTTGCGAAGCGAAGCTGATTGGCTCTCCGGTGTCTGTCAACATTCTAAACAGTCCAGAGCGGCCGCCATCTTGTCTCTCGGTAGGATCGAGAGACAAGAGGAGGAGAAAAACGAAGGGGGAATTTAATGAAAGGGGGCAAGGTAGACCCCTCTTGACCCTCTAGGAATGATGTTGGGGTTATTAAAGGGTCCCGTGGGGAAAATAAAAAAATTAGATTTTTCACAGTAGAAGCGCTTCCCGGTTCGCGAACCGGGCCGCAAACTGGTAGCGAAACGGGAATTCGCCATTTTGTGTTTCGGTTTCATTAAATTACAGGGTATAAGGGGGTACGAGAGACGTATCCTGACCCCTTATGTTTTCTGAGGGTGGCTGAGGAGGCTCATATATGTTGATACATGTCTTCCAGCGGCTGTGCGTGAGCGTTTTTTTTTTTTGCTGCGTGACGTCTGTTAACGTTCGATTTGATGGAAATCAGGAAGTGTTGACCGCCATTTTGTCACTGCAAGTAAATATTTTGTTAAAAATAATTGTTATAAATTAATCCTTATTGATAAACATTGTCTGCGCCATCTTGCCTTTTTTGCAATGCCACACTTTTGTTGAGCACGGCAGCCATTTTAGATGCCTTGACCAGACCCACTCTCTGCACGCCGCCGATCCTCAGCATGGCTCCCCACCCTCGCAAGCATCTCCCCCACGCACTGGTCACCCCCGCTCTCTCTCTCATGCATGGGCCAGAAACCTCCTCCCATCTGCGCTGTTCTTCTCTGAGAATCACACCCTGTGCCCGCCCGACACCTCCCTTTCACCCTATTCACTACCGCACCCTCTGACACTCCTCTTCCTCTGTGTCCGATTGTCCAGGCCGGTCCCAGGCTATCACCTAGCCCTGCAGATGTAGTTTATGGCCCCAGCTGTAAAGAATCACCCCTCTTCAAAGGAGTTACAGTAGATCAAGGCCCCCACCCGATGAGATCCGTCACACCACACGCGTTCCTACTATCTGATAACCATCCTGTATTGTGCTTGGGGAGGGGATTCTCACTGTGAGGGTGTGTGGGTCCGAGCCTGAAGCGGAAGATTCCAGGGATGCCTCTTTGTACATCAAAGTTTTCAATTATGTGTCACATTAAAAATATATAGCACTCCAACAAAGTAGTAGGATTATAAAACTTTAATAACTTATAAATATATACAACGCAACAAAAACAGTAAATACATTTAAACATTTTTTTGAAAAAAGAAGCAACAATGGTCAGTAGCTGTGTTTTGTGCGAATATTCCCAAGGCAGCACAACGTGCTGAGTTCTGGACGGCACCCAGGTGATGTTACCTGGGTGCCGCACTGGTTTTTGGTATCCTACAATGCAGCTCCGAAAAACGGCGTGGGGTGTCCCGGGGGGTGCGGGGGGAGGCCTCGTCAGTAGCGGTCTGTTGTGCGAATAGTCCCAAGGCAGCAGAACGCGCTGAGATGTGGATGGCACCCAGGTGATGTCCAGTAAGTTGCCGCACTGGTTTTGGTATCCTACAATGCTGCTCCGAAAAACGGCGTGGGGCGCCCCGGGGGGGGGGGAGGCGGCGTGAACGGGCCTCCCCAGGTTGAGGCTCGTCTGCTGTAGTGGGGCGCCCCTTTACCGTTTCAGTTGCCATTCCGCCCGCTTTTGGTACACTGTGCCAAAATCCGCCATTCAGCTGAGTTGCGCCCACTCTTGCGGTTCAGCGATAGGCGGCTGCTACAGGACTCTCAAAATGGCGGCAGGCTCTTTCCTTTTTGGGCCTGGTCCACTAAAATGGCCGTGGGACACCTTGGAACTCGGACGCTTGTCTGCTAGGTCTTGGACCCCATTCTCGAAAGCGTCCCCTGAGCCTTGAAGATTCTACAAAAGTCTTGGGGGCCCCCGACTCCTGCAGGCTTCCGGTGGGGAGCGGATGCCATGATTGATCGCGGAATGACCACGACGGAGCCACGAGATGGTGGTGCTTTCATGCTGACGCCAGCTTCAGTCTGAAACATCCAGAAACAAGGTGGGGCTTTCATCGTTTGGGAAAAAAAAATGTTTTAATCCAATGAAAAGTGTTATTTTTAGGTCATATGATCAAGCCTTCCATCATTAGGAAACCAAAAGTAAAATGAACCAATGAAAAGTTTAATAAACAAGTCACATGACCTGTTATGCGGCATAGGGCTATAAAAAGCGTAGAAAATCCGTTGGCACGTGAGGCGGCGTCAGTAGCGGACCGATGTGCGAATAGGCCGAAGGCAGCACAACGCGCCAAGATCCGGATGGCACCGAGGTGGTGTCCAGCAAGTTGCCGCACTGGTGTGGCCATCCTACAATGCTGCGCCGAAAGTCGGCGTGGGGCGCCCCGTTGGCCTGTGAGGTCGCGTCAGTCAGTGGGGGCTGTTTGAGGATCTGACTGCATTGGAAAGCAATGTGATGCTGTGCGTCGCCCCCAAGATGGAGGCTCCTCGGCTGCAGTGGGGCGCCCCTTGGTGTTTCACTCGCTATCCAGCTGAGTTGCGTCCGCACTTGCGGCTACAGTAGGCCGAAGGCAGCACAACGCGCCGAGATCTGGATGGCACCGAGGTGGTGTCCAGCAAGTTGCTGCACTGGTGTGGCCATCCTACAATGCTGCGCCGATAGTCGGCGTGGGGTACCCCGTTGGCCTGTGAGGTGGTGTCAGTAGCGGACCGATGTGTGAATAGGCCGGAACCAGCACAAGGCGCCAAGATCCGGATGGCACTGAGGTGGTGTCATAGTTGAGAGTTCTGAGCAGCGCTTGTAACACTGTCTGAAGCTTATTTGCACCCGCTGCAGCTTCACTATTGTCCTGGTGTGGCCAAAGATCGCCCATGACATAGGCGGCCGGCTCCCGGGGTCTGGCGCAACTTTTTTCCTTTTCCTTTCTGCATCTTGTCCCACAATCCGTTTGACCTGAAGACACGACCAGGTCCCTGAATGTGTGCAGGGGGACGATATTGATTGAATCAAAATGGCGGCTTCACACAAAGCTGACTCAAGCGTTGCTGCTGATGCTATACAGACAAAAACTGGTTTTCAGTTTGTACATTCTTCAGGATTTTTCCATCCAAAGCTGGTTGAGAGTTTGTAGAACAATGGCTTCAGATTTTCAACATACTACTCTTCAACATTCTTCCTAAATGTAACAATGTGAGACTCACTAGGAGAACGGCTGTTTATCTTTCCTTTCAAAATGCTGCCAACAATATTTTCTGAATGGAAGACACCACAAGGCGCTGAGATCCGGTTGGCACCGAGGTGGTGTCCAGCAAGTTGCCGCACTGGTGTGGCCATCCTACAATGCTGCGCCGAAAGTCGGCGTGGGGTGCCCGAACGAGCCGAAATATAGTTATGGTAATTATACCATGCATCGTCATATGGAGAGGTGGCACCGATTAATTATAGTGCTGCACAAATGAGAGATTTGGTGGACAACCCCCGACCTGCCAGTACATCCACCAATGACAGCATCAGAGGCAAGGGAAACTGTCCCAAATATTCAGAAGAACTTTGGAAAGATTAAAATGACATGTTTAGATTGTGGCAAATTAATTTCATGTGGACAGATGAGTGTTACTCTAATAAATAGAGCTTATGAACATTATTATAGTCGATGGTTGGTGGAGACATTTTGACTATATCCTGGACCTGCCCGGCCTCGCCCAAAATGGCGCCGGTATAAATGGGACTCGTAACTCCTTGTTGTGTACTGGTTACACAACCTTGATATCACGAGATACGTATGCAGTTTTGAAGCACATGGCGGGCGGGGACGAGAATTGATTGAATATTTCGACATCCCTATTGATATTAAGTTCTGATGTGCTATTGATTACTGTACTATTGAAAGTTCGAATTAACGTCACCCATGGTACTTGCCCGCAAATGTGTATCTAGATAATTTTATTGTAAGTGGTCCTGTTGTATTTTAATTACAAAATGTCCGTCCACCGATTCCGCAACTGTTAGACACCTTAGTTCTTGCAACCTAATGGCCCGCTCGTTACGTTCCTCTACAGTGTAAATGTCTCCTCATCATATACGATTCCAGTTTGCTCCGTGGCCGGCCCACGTGGTTATAGGCCCGTATTTGTATACCGACATTTTCACAATAAAGGTTTTTAAAACAAAACATGGTAGTAGTATTTACATTGGTAAAGTTTTTAATTTTAGTCACTGTTTTCGAATCAGTAAAAGGCAAGTGAAATAAAGCAGTCCAATTACATGACGGATAAAAGGTATAATACGCAGGAACGCAGTAAAGATAAATGGTCAAGGGCTGTTGTGTTTTCTACTCCTGCAACATAAAGTGATCGATAAGAATCTGATATTCAGGCGTATCGGCGACTAAGACAGCAGGCCGAGCCTCTTTTGCTCAACGGCTCCGTCATGGGACGAAGAAACGCCCTTTTTCTCGAAAAAGGAATATATTTTACTTGCAGGACAGTTGTAAATTTTCCGGGAAAGTACATTAGCCTGGAACATTATAACATATATGTTTAAGAAAAAATAATGTTCGAAAGCCATAAAAAGCGTAATTTTTAGGTCATATGACCAAGCCTTTCATCATTAGAATAACAAAAGTAAAATGAACCAATGAAAAGTTTTATTAACAAGTCACATGACCTGTTATGCTTATGTTACGCGCTGCGCGCCGCGCCCCGGATCGCTTCCCGGAAGCTGCGCTTCGCGCACCGGAGCTCTTCCGGGTGCGCTAACGCGGCGTGTCATATAACGCTTTACGCGACAACGTAGGTCCAGAATATAGTCAAAATGTCTCCACCAACCAGCGGTCGGAACACAACCCCTTTCAGCAGTCTAAAAAGTTCTGTTAAATGACAACAGAAGGGACAGGCAACAAGAACCATCAGTCAAAGAGGGGAGGGCAAGTTCTTCTCTACCGGGTCACGTTGGGGCGCTACCGGAACTGATCGAATTGGTAGTCTACAGTGTTTCTGGATGTTTCAGACTGAAGCTGGCGTCAGCATGAGAGCACCACCATCTCGTAGCTCAGTCGTGGCCATTCCACGAGCAATCATGGCAGCCGCTCCCCACCAGAAGCCTGCGGGAGTCGGGGCCCCCAAGACTTTTGTAGAATCTTCAAGGCTGAGGGGACGCTTTCGAGAATGGGGCCCAAGCCCTAGCAGACAAGCGTCCGAGTTCCAAGGTGTCCCAGGGCCATTTTAGTGGACCACGCCCAAATCTGAAGAGCCAGCCGCCATTTTGAGAGTCCTGTGGCAGCTGCCTATCGCTGCATCGCAAGAGCGGGAGCAACTCAACTACATGGTGAGCGAGACGCTGTAGTCGCAAGAGCGGGCGGTAAACAGCTGAATGGCGGAAGAGGCACAGTGTAGCAAAAGCGGGCGGAATGGCAACTGAAACGGTAAAGGGGCGCCCCACTACAGCGTGTCTTCAGGTCAAACGGATTGTGGGACAAGGTCCAGAATGGAAGAGTCATCAAAAGGCAAAAAGTTCCGCCGGACCCCGGGAGCCGGACGCCTATGTCGGGGGCGATCTTAGGCCACACCAGGGCAACACGACTTAGGGAGGGGGCAGGAGCCAAGCGCCCCCTCCCAGTCCGCGCCACCACACCGTATGTTGAAAATCTGAAGCCATCATTCTACAAACTCTCAACCAGCCTTGGATGGAAAAATCTTGAAGAATGTACAAACTGAAAACCAGTTTTTGTCTGCATAGCATCAGCAGCAACGCTTGCTATCAGAGTGCATGAGTTTCATGCTCGATCGATTGAGCTAGCCGGATCAGGCAACAAAAAGTATAAAATAGTTATGTAAATAGTTATTTAATAAAATGTTTTACCCTGTTACTTTGCTGGTGTGTTGTATATATTTATAATATTTGCATAGAGTTTATCGTTATTTTGGGCGGGGTGGGTGGCGGAGCCGAGCTGTCTTGCAGCCATCATGGTGTGGAGCTCAGTTCATCTCACTAGTTTCGTATTTCTCATGAAGGGTTGTTCCTAATGTTTCTATTTTAGCGAGGTCAAAAAGAGATCCCATTAGTGGCCTACTGATGTTGCTCGATTACTTTTGTTTTTTTACACGATTTTTCACTATCTGCAAAGACTAAACAGAGTATTGCGACTCTGTGCTTGTTTGTAAATAGAGAATGAACCAAAGAGAATCAATTCTAAAACAGTAAATGCTTGGATAATAATCAATCAAATGGAGAGAGAAGCAGGCACGACGGATTACAACGGGGGCAAAGGCCTGCGTTAACTACCCTTCACTATCTGCAAAGAGAGAGTACTACTAAGAGAAAAGAGGGGGGGGGGGCAGCGTTCAAAGCACATCAGCGTGCATAAACACGAAAATGTTTTTACCTATCACGTACTTGACATTTGACAGCTTTTGATATTTGCTATTAAAAAACCATTGAAATTCACTGAAAAAAACATAGGTTATAGACCATATATAGTTAGGAATTAGCATTTACAAAACCTTGAAAATTCAATGAAAAAACCATAGGTTTTAGGCCATATATAGTTAGGGATTAGCATTTACAAAACCTTAATTTACTCGCACAAAACCATAGAAATTCGCATATATAGTTAGTTGCAATAACTATATATCGCGCACCCGCAATCCACTGCTGATGATGTCACATATTACATCATTCATGACATGGTCAGTGACATCACTGATGACATCACTGATGACATCTCAAATGACATCACTGATGACATCACTGATGACATCTCAAATGACATCACTGCTGACATCACTGATGATATCTCAAATGACATTACTGATGACATCACTGATGACATCTCAATTGACATCACTGATCACATCACTGATGACATCTCATTTGACATCAATAATCACTTCACTGATGATATAATTGATGTGATAATGCAATGCACCTCCTCACACTCTAAAATAACCTCTGTTACACCCAGTGTTAAATACAGAGTTTCATTTTAAGAACCATTGACACACCAATCCCAGTTACTACATACGCACTCACTGATTCCTACGTCTACACACACATTCACTCATTCACCCATACAATCACTCATACATACAGTCACTCATTATTACAACACTATCATATGCACTCATACACCTATGCAGACACTCAAACACTGCCACTCATCCATAGAGTTACTCACACACCTAGTCAGTCCTGTAAATAATCAATCACACTTCGATTTCCTCATCTATACAGTTAAACACAGAACACCTTATTTATTCAAACATATACTAACACATACTTACTCTCTTATACAATTACTGATACAAGTACACATTGATGTGCACAGAGTCACACACCTCCCAGCCAGCCACACACACACTCAGTCTTCCATACAAATACTTGGGCAACCAATCAATAACCCATATAGCCACTCATGTAGCTACTGATCAAACCATGCAGCAGTTTGCACAACAACGGACATATTGATGCACACTTTCAGACAGTTTAGTCACTAATCCATGCATTCAGTAAGACATATTTATTCACTCACTCAGTCAGTCACGCACCTACTAAATCCTTCATCCAGACACTTATACATCCACTCATTCTTCAATATGTAAGACATATATTAACTTTACAGAAACATACAGTCACTGGGTGTTGTCATCAGTGATGTCATCAGTGATGTCATTTGAGATGTCATCAGTGATGTCATCAGTGATGTCACTGACCATGTCATGAATGATGTAATATGTGACATCATCAGCAGTGGATTGCGGGTGCGCGATATATAGTTATTGCAACTAACTATATATGCAAATTTCTATGGTTTTGTGCGAGTAAATTAAGGTTTTGTAAATGCTAATCCCTAACTGGCCTAAAACCTATGGTTTTTTCATTGAATATATATATATATATATATATATATATATATATATATATATATATATCAAACACGAACTGTCCCGTCGCAGAGTCGCAAGTTGGTGCCAGAGTCGAGACCAGGACAGGGTCTCGTATTTAATAACTCGCAGAAAAATAATCCGGCACTCCGCTTGGTAGAAAGAGTTACATTTATTTAGTACACTGTGATCGCCTACGCGTTCGAACCAGATGGTTCCTTCTCACGGCAGCGTTAAACAGTTGTCCTACTTTGCTTTCATTATTTATGTACATGGGGCATAATAATGCATTCTGGGATATGCAGTTTTATGCAATTTTATGCTTACTTCATGGTGTTTTTCGTACGTGCAGTGTTATCATTTGTTTACATTGTTTTACAATATGGCATTTGAATTGCTGCCTTAACAAACGTTCATGTTTTTGTCGACACTGCAAAGTCATGTGAAACATGTCCGTATTTTCGGCTGAGTGCCCTACTACGAATTGATACATTTCTAAGCATGCATACTCTCCCAACTTGGCAAAATTAGGGCGAATAGGCAGTGTTATGCTGTACACATAGGAAACCACATCATCCTTATTATTAAGCTATTTTTTAGCAGTTCATTTTTGTGGACAGGCCATCTATATATCTAGGGCTGAGTATATATTCAGAAATAAGATTCTCCTTTTTCACAGGAAATGATTGTCCAGCACTCCAGAAGGGTTAGGTCACTCGGATCTTTATTTAAATGACAAACATCTACGTGTTTCAGCAGTCTCAGCTGCCTTGTTCACGATGTTGGAGCGCCATTATTTTTTCATTAAAATACTCAGTAACAGAGTAACGACAATGAGAAAGAACTACCAAAGTTTCAACACATTTGCCTGCACACTCCTTTTTTGGTTGAAAGTGGGGGCCATATTTAAATGTATAAGGTGCACACATCAACAGCTAATATATATACATCAGGTGATTACTTTGCATGTGCACCTCAACTCACTCCCACATCACAAAGAAAACACCTCAAATGATCAAAGCCACTGGCCAAACATCACAATGGCAAAAACCAAAACTCAATACATCCCTTGTTGCAAACACTGCATCTCAGACTGGGGAAATTAAACAGCCGTGATTGAGAGCCTCAGCAACCAGGGTCCCACACTCTGAGGTAGACGCGTCTGTCCCCACTCACATTCCAAACTCCCGGTTTCTGAGTCAACAACCCTCAGCTTTATGATCTCAAAACAAACTAGAAGGTTTGGGAAAGACCTCCCCCCGGGCCAAAGGAATCTTACCAGAACTGGCCAGGTTCCAAGCAAGCATTTCCATGGCAGTAAGGAGTTCTCACTTCCCTTTCCCCAAATCCCGCATGTTTGAGCCTTTATCTTGACAAAGCTCCCGAAGCCTTCCTGGTACATGAACAATCTCTCACAAAAACAAAATAGACCTTTGAACGTGAATAACCCAAACAACTTGCAAGCACTGCTGTGCATGCAGAAAAGCTGAAGCAAGGCAGAGTCAGGAAAAAGGATGACATGAGGCCACGTCAAAGTCAATAGTAAGAACTTTACAATTCTTATCAATGAATAACACAATGCACAACAGCTTATAGATTCACATCCTTCATCTCTCAATGTACAACACCAAGCACATGTGTGCATCACTGCTCACAACACCACTTCAAAATCAAAGAGTACATTCCACACCTCTCTCTCTCTTTCACGCTTTCAAATGCACATCCCACACGTCCTGTTCTTGGCAAGGCTGTCCTCCTCAGTGACAGCTCCCACTGAAAGACAGCAAAATTACAAAAAATAAACTTGTAAAATAAGCAAGGCATATGCAGGACATTGTACATCCAGGCTAGGATAAAATAACACACTAAATTCAGTTAAATTAATGGTAGTCAAAGGTCACCACAAGAGTGCCTCTAGCACTACACCATTTGACCTCCAACTCTAAATTGGATAGTTGGTTGAATGGTCAAACCTTTGACAGCCCTTATACCGTCAGGCTATCAGAGGCGTATGTCCGTGATGTAGACAGTTTAGTCTCCATTGTTGAAATACATAAGGTGTGCACAACTGTAAATCAGGTGAGTGGACTTTCAGGTTGGTGAAGAGAGTATTCCATCGCGGTTGTGGTGGAATACCATGTCTGTCAAATTCTAAATCACCCACTTGGGTTTTTAGTGGCAGAAGTGGTTTTACTACACCATAGGGTTTGATTAATAACATGAAGCTGATTTGAGGGTTTGGGCAGCTTTTCAAAAGTATTTCATAGGATTTCTCATATGGTCTTTCAAGATGAAGGAATCGACGGACCACGTTTTCTCATACATGGTTGAGGATGGCAGTTATCGGCTATTTTTGGATGGCAGATGGTGTGAAGAACAATGGCCTGAAAAATTGTTGAAGGGAGGAGAGGAGTATTGCTTTCCTAGGGTTCTTTTCACTAGTTATAGTCACGGTCTGACCCATAATATATTGTTTAGAGCATGCGAGATGTCCTAAAATTTTGCAGATACTTTGTCTTGCTAACAATTGGAGGGATTCTGTGATTTGGTGATTGAAGAAGACAGAGTGAAGACTACATGCTGGTACTCTGCTAGATAGGAGGATGAGGATGTTCCGTTGATTAGAGGGTTTGTTAGCAGCTTTCAAGTTGGCAATTGAAAAGAACTAAAATGCCGAGGAACTTTATAAGATATTTATTTAGGTTGAAGAGAGCATATGCATATAACAAACGCGACCAGAGTTCCAGTCAGTATACCACGATGGTCACTCATGCATTTGCACCACCACCATCCCCGCATATTAGTGTGGCTTGAGGCAAATCAAAGAAGCAACTATATTAAAAAATAAAAAATTTAAAAATCAGGAAAGTGAATAAGGACAGTAAAGAAAAGAATGGGAAAAGGGGTCTGGAGAGTTGGAAAATATGTTGACAGAACAACAATAGAACATGAAAATGCATGATAAGATTTTAATTTTGGAATATGGCTAACACATTCTCGAGCAGATTACAGGCATGGTTATAATTTGTTGCAAGTGGATCAAGGAGATGTGACGGAGAGAGTTGAGGGGATCAGGAAAAGTAAGGAGGATATGGTAGAGTACATATTGGGTCTGATGGACAGATGATTCTCTCCTGTAAATTTTGCAGCGAAACCTGATGTACAGTATTTTACATTAAATGCTTTGGGGGATTCATCTCTTCAGCTGGGGAATTATTAGGATGTTATAGGGTTAGGTGTAAGATAGGGGAACAGAGAAGACGTTTAGAAGACCAGTGGCCATCCAGTTTCTGGGGGGATAGTGTTGCTGCAACTGAATAATGCCTATTTCATGTATATAAGATCTTGTTTCTTAGGTCATTCATTGTTTCTGAATTTTCGGAGCAAAGGTGAAAGGAAGATAATATGTTTTTTTAGATTACATCAGTTTAATGATAAGCCTTAAGGACTCAAAATTGATGAAATGTATAGGGGACCATTTAGAAACAGAAATTAGGGGTGTCACATTTATACCCAGTTTTGGCTTCCAAATGGTGTTTGAAATAGAGGGAGAGGGCAGTCTTTTGGATGGTTGAGCTTCCTGAAGGTTCTTGAGAAAACCTTAAGTATGCTGAGACTTATTCATTCATAAAATAGGACACATTCATTAAGGATTGATGCAGCCACTGAAATGTATACAGTGGTATTCCCTAGAATGAGATACGAATGCCAGTGCTTTGAAGCTGTGACTGCAGAAAGTGGTATGTGATACAAGAGGATGTACTGGAGTTGTAATGTACATATGGGTGTTAAAGGGAGATTAAAGGGGAAGGGTAGGTAGGGTGTACACAGGTCAGTATAGGTTATTTGGCTAGTTGTCTGTGAGTCCCCGCTCCCCTCCAGCCCTTGTAGCTACAGGATGTGCTTGTGGCTCGAAGAACAGAATGATTTGGACACTTGTTCATGAAGTGGGTGGCCAAACAAGCAGACTCAAGGCCATTCGGCAAGCAACTGGGATAAGACAGTAGTTGGAAATCCATGCACATTCATGAAGTGGAATTAATTGCTTCCAACATTGGTGGAATTGTTCAAGGAGTGCAGTTGCTCATGATTATTGGTGGCTCATCTGAGGGTAATTACCCAGTATCGCTTTTGGCAGTTGCTTATAGATATGAAGAAGGATCTAAACGCGATGAAGGGTTTATGGGCTGGGCACATATAAGTCAAATGAGAAAGCTCACCTGAAACGCAATAGGGTGGTCGGGGAAACTCTGCAGCGTTGGCCATTGGCAGGATGCTACACACTCAGTACAGCAGATGATTACATGCTGTTTAGTAAAGGAGTTTTCCTTTACAGAATTGAAGGATGTGGTGACACAAGTCTTATGAGAACCATCAAAGGGGGAATGTGTATAGTTGTAGGTAACGGCCTCAAGATTTAAAAAGATGCTACAGGAAGGAAAGGAAACCAACTTGTAATTGATTTTCTTGGTTGGCTGCAGAAAGACAACCTTCAGGGGGATATGGAATTAAGGGTTACCACAGAGATGATTGACCAATGTATGGAGTGAAAAACATTGAGGGGCTTAGATACAAGCCCCTGGCACTGCTGGTGCATCAATTTTTTGTAACGCACCGGCAGCGTGACCTGCTGCCCCATATTTACAAGGGCTTGTAAAGCCACCCAACATGTCTTTTTGTCTCCATGTAATATGGTCACTTAACACGCAACATTTTGCATGAAATGTGCATGCCATGGGTGTTAATGTGGGTGTTCCCATGCAACACACACGGCTTCTGCTGCATTTTTAAGTTTACGAGAAATTGTAAACCTGGAAATTAGTCAGAAAGCTACGCCTCCCCAGGGGAGGCATAACCTGGAGGAATTTTTTTATTTCTCTTCATTTTTTTTCCTCTTTCTATAAGTGGTGCAATCTGCAGCACACATAACAAGAGGAAATCATCTCTTGTGATTGTTTTTGTGCTGGAAGTGTCCCTCCCAGCACAAAAACAATCATACCCGTGACAAAAGCACCCTTTCACCATGGCACGTATGGCAGCTAATTGTGCGTCTGTGCAGGGGAGAGCAAAGGGATCTATTATATTGTTGTAGATATGACACATCCCTATCCTTTGTAATTATCGCAGCGTGGAGCAGTGAAATGAGTTGCGACACAGCGCTGCGTTAATTCATTTTAAATAAGGCCCTACGTTCATTAGGCCTGAGAAGGTTGCAAATTGTCTAAGAAAAAGGGAAAGGATTAGGAGGGCAAGAAAGGGGAAAACAAAATGCCATTATGATAGCTATGTGCAAATGGAAGGATATAAAGTGGCTGAAAAGGATTAAGTGGGGAGGGTTATTGATGGGAGGTTTAAGGGTAGGGTTGGGATAGGTATGCTCTTAGGATAGTGGAGAAGTGTGGCTCAAGTGGTTGGAGCGGCAGACCCTGATGCAGAGGTCTGGCCCAGACCAGGGTTCAATTCCCCGCCTCGGCGGGTCTTGGGCTCAAATTTCCCCGGACCTGACAATTCTCGCCTCGGTGCCTATTCCAATCATGGAGTGTAACTCTGGGCAATAGCTTGCTTAATCTCCACAACGGCCCCTCGCAGCGGGATGCCTGGCTTTCACCTTGGGGATGCCCAGTAATGGGTTATCTAGCAGGGGAATACCAGGACGGGTTCCCTAAGCAAGTGCTGGGACGCTTCCGGGCAGCCATGCGCTCTACAAATCAAATTTCATTTCATTTCATTTTCATTTCATTTCATTTCATAGTCTGGCGGTGTATTGGATTATAGGCTGTTAGTAATGTTGCAAGGCTATTCCTCTTTTTCACAGACCTGATCAATTAAAGTGACCTTTTACCCGTACCCAGACATCTGTGGTGTTTCGCCTGTCTCACCATGAGGACTTTGAGTTGGATAGAGATGTGTATTCATGATCTGCAGCTCTATTGCACAGCACTCAGCACAGTGGCTGGTGGAGCTGGGGTAACGTCAAGCGCATGTCGGGCACGCTAAATGATGATTCTATTTGAGTCTGATGAAAAACTAACCTGACTAACAACTGTTTGGCTAAGCAAAAAAATATCTACATTGTAATTTTTTTCACTTACATTGCAGTGATAAGATTAACAAATGTAACCAGGTGCTTTTCCAGTGGGATGAAGTGGATTCCTGCTTTTGATCTATCCCGCTGTCGGGAGGAGTGTGTTCCATCTCTCACCCACTGCTATTTCCTTTCTTTGCATGTTGGTTTTCGTCTCCAATGACCCATCAGTATCACCTTTTGTCACTCATGTCCTAACTGGGATTAGGTGTCAAGGAGTGCGGGGTAGGCATTCCAACTATCCCTCAAAGCCCCTCCTCCCCACTGTCGATAAAGGGTCACTCACTCTGTTGATACGTTTATACTTCAGGCAGTCCAGACTGCCCTTAACATGTTGCCAATAATGTATTTGTTTGCATTTTTGAAAGGCAAAACTGAGCATAACGCCACTCTTTGAATTATTAAATATGTTTAGAGATGCCAGTTTTATCGAATGCTTATGAAAAAATATGTTTGTAATTCTAAGGCCCCTGGTGACATATTTTACACAAGGAGATGGGCAAGCCATTACTACGTTTGAGGGCCACACTTCTTTCCCTCAACAACATGCTTTCGTCACTTCCTTCACTTTCAACGCTCCCTACGCCTACTCTGGAGGGCTTTTGTTCCCCAAAAACTCCACTGATATTTTCAGTCACCTAATCATGTTTTCTGTTACTCCTTACGTGGGCTCCTCCTTTTTTCTTTCCTTCTCTTTTACTCGTTCTTCCTTTTTTCTTTTACTATAGCTTCCTTCTATGATCCTCCTACTTTCGCGATATGCTGCAAAGATAAAACTGGACTACTGCGGCCCATTTTTTATTTGAATTTTCCCAAGTTCCACTTCACAAACTTTTTAAATTCTTTATATTAAAATGTACTATGAATTCCAATAATTGAGTGACTGTAAGAACAATTCGAATGCTTGATTCCCGACACATATGTGTTTTTTGAGTGCAATAGTTTGATTTTAATCAGCTGTGTGTTTCTTTAAAGGCTCCACCCTTTGGGAGAAAATGTGCTAATTTCTTATGGAGCTCTCTGTCTTTGTCCCAAGTACCAAATATAAGGAATTTATAAAATAAGATATGATTCTTCCCTTTGAAGGCGACCATGGTATGAACGGCTGCTCTTGTTTCATAATGCTGTGACTGGCTGAGTCTTTCAACTGAGGCCCACAGACATCGATCTTGAAGTGTGAGATTTGAAATGAGTGCGAAACCCAAACGTTACACGTGAGGATGAGGTTTAAAAAGACTGCTCGAGGCACTCAACTGCTTTTTCGCGTTTCACAGTTTGAATCCTTAAAACTACTGTTTTTCACTGAATGAAACAAAGATGGGCCTGCCTAACTCAGAAAGTAAAGGCTCGCAGACGCAGCACCAATTACAGATTCTTTTGGGATCATCTTCTGGGTTCCTCTTAGAGAGAAGGATGTGTTGCCCAGTGCCCAAAGAGAACATATGCTATCAGTAATAGATGATAGAAATTAACTGTCAGGGACTATGGGCTAGATGTAGGTAAATCTAATTTACCGATTCATAAATACCGAATTTTACCGATTCGGTATTTATGAATCGGTAAATTAGAAGGAGGCAGATGTAGGTAATTTTTAAAACACAATTACCGAATCTGTAAGATTTGGTATTTACCGATTCGGTAAATACCGAATCGGTATTGCCCATTGATTCCTATGGGCCTTGAAGCCCATAGGAATCAATGGGAAATACAGATTCGGTATTTACCGAATTGGTAAATACCGAATCGTGCAAGGGTGCAGGGGGTGTCACTTTGACACCCTCTAGCACCCCAAGTACAGGCTTGTGTGACATGTGGCACACATACATGCCCTAAGGGCATGTCTGTGTGTCACATGGCACAGGTGTGCATTCACAGATGTGCATGCACACCTGAATTCGGTATTTTACCACTCAATAGGATACGGTGGTAAATACCGACTCCTAAAGGGCCTGTGGCACTCTGTGAAGTGCCACCTACATATTGATTTACAGAATCGGTAAATTTACCGATTCGGTATTTTACCGATTCGGTATATTTATCGAATCGGTAATTTACCGATTCTGTAAATCAGATGCCCCCTACATCTCAAAAGCCAAATACCGGTCGGAAACGGCCGAAATCGGCCGTTTCCGACCGGTATTAAGGCTCCTACATCTGGCCCTATATGTCTGCCCATTCTTCAACTTGCTGAAACGTACCAAACCCTATACAAGGGTGTCCAAGTTGTGTGCACGAAGGCCGGATCCAAGTCACATTTTTGTGATCTTCCCATGACATACATTTGCATATGAGGAATTTAAGTGGGAATCATTTACGTAGTCAGTGGTTATCTGGAAAATTGTTCATCCATCAGGCCACCCTGGGTCAACATGAAGCACTCTTGCCTTACACAAAGCCCGGCTGTACGTTTGCTCCCTTGCTACGACTCCCGGAGGAGTGTTATCTTGTGATTCTTTAACATAGATCCACATCACTCCTGTTTTGTATTTGAAATATGTACATTATCCCCACGCTATCCACATTCATTAATTTATTTATATTACTTCAACGTGGCACTACCTTAGTACCAGTACTTTGTTCTGCCATCACTTCATCATGCCGGTTACATCCAATAACCTTCATCCAATCCGTGCTTATGATCCATTTTTTGGGCATAATGTAATTTTTCACCATTACTTTAAAAACAGTGCAAACCATGTATTTCTATGTTCTTAATAACAGGAACAAAACTCATTTAAAAAAAATATATATATTTTATTGAGTTTTCAAGGTACATAAAAGGCAGTGGCCCGCTGTATACATTTTGAACAAAAGATATATCAGGAGTACCAATATATGCATGTAGCTGTAACCCCTACTAAACCTGCAGGCAAAACAATATAAACATGGCACATGTAATCTCAGAGCCCACAAAACGTATCAAATCTGTATGTGTGTGAGTACAGATGGTAGCGTTATGTTGTCTGTGCTGTTCCGGGACCAACTGTGTATGAGAGGACAATTTTATGCGGGGTCTATGGATGGTAAGGGAGGTAAGTCTATACCCCAGTAAACCACCCATCAGGACCATATTTTCCTGTATTTCTGGGGACAACCCTGGGCCTGAAAAACTGCAATCTCTACTCCCAGGCATCTATCGAGGACCTTCTTCCATCCTTCGATTGTTGGGGGGACATTCCCTTCCACAGCTGGGCAGGTCACATTTGGCACGAGTGGGGGCTAAGAAGAGAAGGTGTTGCTTCTATCTGAACCCGCCAATCCCGTCAGTACTATGGAGTAGGAATAATCTCTGGTCAAATGGGAGGTCCCACGAGAGGACCTGGCCCAGGCACAATGGCTGCAGCGCACTACAGCTCCAGACTGTGTGTAGGTAGGTCCCCTCCTTCCTCTTGTATCACAGGCACACGGAGGACTGGATGTCACCCATCTGTCACAGGCAGGATCGAGTGCAGTATATACGGTGTATATATTTAAATTAGATAAGGCGATAGTGTGAGGACACCGCCGTGCCCTGGGGGCTGGCCAGGGCTTCCGTCCAGTCATCATCAGTCAAGTCAGGTAGATCCACGAGTCATGCCGCCCTCGTTTTATGCAGTGTTGTGCAGGCGTGGGTGGTCAGTGTCTGGTATAGCTGGCATATCTTACGTGCCCCCAAGTCCCCCATTAGCAGGTAGCCCTCAAGGGGATGAAATTCAGACTAGGTTTCGAGTGAGTGAAGAAGCGGGGCGAGTGCATGCCTCAACTGGAGGTATTCAGAAAAATTGTGTCTTATTCAACTGAAAATCCGTCTGCGGCTGTTGAAATGATTTAAAGGTATTGCCCTGTATGACATCCCCCAAGGTAGATATAGCCAACAAGTTCCACTTACGGAAACCTAATAAGGCCGCAACAGGGCGTAGAAATGTGCCATGCTATAGCGGAGTCGCGCTCGTCAGGCACCCTTGCCACCCCATATGTCTAACCGTATATCTCCAAAGCTGAACTACGGTTCTGCTGGCGGGAGACAGAAAGTCTAAATTCACATTACTATATAAAAGCTGGAGGAGGGGGGTGCGCTCCATTGCCATGTGCTCGAGCACGTACGCAGGGTCCGTGGGCAAATTATAACACCATTCATTGATGCTGAGTAAGTGGGATGCTGCATAGTAGGCGTATACATCAGCTGCTGCTAAACCACTGCAGTATGTGGACTGCTTACAGCGCCAGCCAAACTGCCACGTTCCATAACAATTTGTCGTGTAGAGCATTGACTTGTGCCAACCATGTGTGTGGTATGTCATGGGAAGTTCTGTAGTCTATATAGAATGCAGGGTAGGAAGACCATGTTGAAGATCGCTGAGCGTCCATACAGTGAAAGCAGAAGGTGAGACCATATCGCTGTCTCATCTCTCAATCTGGCGATGAGTGGATTAATATTATGTGCCCACAAGGTTTTCAGGCAGGGCAAAACAAAAGTGCCCATATATTTGAATCCCACTGTGGTGTGCAGCAGCAGTGATGCCCAGGCACTGTGTCCCTGATCTCTACACACAGGAAAAAGTACAGATTTTTGGGGATTTGTGTTGAGGCCAGATGTCTGTCCGAACACTCAGAGAATCTGCAGGATTCGGGGACCCGAGAACCATGGTTCAGTCATAAAAAACAGCACATCGTCCGTGTAAGGGGAGATATGGTCAGATTGGGACTGTGACCACTCGAAGCCACGGATTAGGATGTCCTTCTGCACCCATACCTCTAAAGACTCCACAGCCAGGGCAAATAGTAACGGAGACAGGGGGCAGCCCTGTCTCGTACCGCGGCCGGATAGAGAAAGGGGCCGACTGGTGACCCGCGATCCAAACTCAAGCTGTTAGGTCTGTGTAAAGTAGCCGTACGTAGGCTAGGAAGCATGGGCCGAAGTTAATGGCTTTGAGGAGTTGGAAAAGGTACGTCCAACTGGGGGAGTCGAAAGCCCTATCTATATTGGCCAGCGGGGTAGCCGTAAGACAGCCCAGCTCTGGAGCCTTCCCTATAGCGTTATGGACCTGTTGGATGTTGTGTCGAGTTCAGTGGTGTGGCATGAAGCCGTAATGATCAGGATGGATCAAAATGTTAATGCAGGTCCGGAGATGGTCCACAAGGGCCTTGCCTAAAAGTTTGGGCCCAAAATTAATTAGAGAAATGGGTCGATACGAAGATGGTTCTTCTGGTAGATGGCCGGGCCTCGAGAACAGGACAATCTCCGCATGTTGCCAGTCTTGAGGCAATATATATTGGTCTTGGGCCTCATGTACCACCACCAATAAATGTGGAACTAATGTGCCCATATGTGGCTTGAGGAATTCGGCGGGGAAACTATTTGGTCCTGGGGTCCAACCCGGGCATATCTTGGCCAGCGATGTACTGAGCTCATCTACTGTAATGGGGGCATCGAGCGGAGCCAGCATATGGTCTGGGAGCGTATGGGGAGGGATGACTCGGGGAAATTCGGCGATCTGGTCTTCTGAGAGCTGCTCCTGATGCATATAGATCATGGAGCAGTATTGTGCGAACTCCCTAGCAACTATCTTGGGAGAGGAGCACAGGGTTCCATCTGCTCCTCGCAGCGTTGGAACTCTCGAGGGAGACTTTGCAGCCTGGCGCAGTCTGTGGAGCATTTTACTGGATTTGACCTAGTGTTGTGCGGCTAGACAGATTTCCTTTGCTTCGTGGATAAGATATTGTTGCAAGCGCTGTTGCTCCAGGAGTAGGTTACCCTAGTGGGTTGGGCTAAGGTTCGTGATGAGCTGAGCTTCTAAACTCCTCTCGTGATGCTCCAAGTCGACTAACTGTACTGAACACTTACGCTTATTACCCACACGGACGCTTAAATCCACCCCACGAAATGTAGGTTTGAAGGATTCCCACGAAATAGTTTTGGATGGGGCCAATACCACATTAGCCGCAAGATAGTCTGCCACCGCCTGCTCCAGGGCCTCTTGATACTCTGGGTTACGGAGGTGCCAGGGGGACATATGCCACATGAAGGGGGGTTTAGGAGAACTGGTGCAGAGTTTGAATGGGACCAGAGAGTGGTCGGAGATCCCCCGCAATAGGTGAGATATATGGGAGATCCAGTGGATATAGCTGAGTTGTGTAAAATCATAGAGGCAGATTTATGTCGGACTTGCGCCGCCGTTGCGTCACGCAATGGCGGCGTAAACGTGACGCATCCCTGCGACCCATTTACAACGTGACGCATCTAGGCAGATGCGTCACGTTGTAAAGCCCTGCGCCACATGTGGGCGTTCCGGCGCAGGGTGGGCGTTCCGGGCAGGTGCGCCTCGCAAAAGTGGCCGAGTGAAATCTACAAGATTTCACTCAGTCACTTTTAGGCCAATGCTGCGTCAAAACCCTGCGCCTGCTTGAAGCAGGCGTAAGGCTTGACGCAGCATTGGACAGATAGGGCACCCCCGAGCCTTGCTGGAGCTGCGTCGCGCTTGCGACGCAACTCCAGCAATGCGCCACCTTTACGGCAGAGATGCGTCACGCATCTGTGCCGTTTTGCCCCCTGGTGCGCCGCATTGTAAATGCGGCGCACCATGGGTGGCGGAGCTGCGGTGCACAATAACTGGCGCATCCCTGGGGATGCAACAGTGATTGTAAATCTGCCCCCTGGTCTAGTCGGGAAAATGATCGGTGGACAGTGGAGGCAGAAGTCATTTTTGTGGGTGAAGTTAATGGGAAGGTTGCAAAACACAGTCATCATTGTTTAGTGACTCTTGATGTTCATTGTAGTGCGGATGCTAGCATTGTGGAGGAGCAGTTGCTGTGGAATGCGCATGTGTATTTATATTTTGGCATATAGAGCATTGGCATGAATAGAGACCGGATCTTGCACTAGTATTTTAATAAGATTGGGCCCTAGACAGGGGATTGAGAAACCACATGGCCTATTCTTGCCTAGCCGCATCCTGCACTCAAAATGAGTGTTAACATTGCTGTGCATCATTCCAATGTGGGCACTGGTTTTGGGATCGGGTAGTGGATCCCACATGCACCCTCAATTGTCCCAGCAGCCCAGGAGTGCCACCGACTCTTCTGATGTGAAGAGGCAATATTTGTATACAGCTCACACGGCTGTTGGGTTTTTCTTCAGTTGGACTTATTTTTCAGTCATCTGTGCCTGATCTCTTTGCAGGCACCACAATTCAAAGGGTTAATGATGCCTGCATACGTTTATAATGTTTGATTAAAGTGTGCAAGTGTGATTAAAGTTGATCATAGTTAATGTAGGCCTCAGTTTAAATAACTTATGCTACCACAAAATGTTTTTTTGTCTGCTCTGCACTTTTTCTCTTTCCCTTGTTTCAAGGGTCAAGTTGCAACTGCCATCTTTTATTTCAATGTAATTTATTGCTTAACATTTCTGTGTGAATGTTTATCTGTTTGTGTTTCATGGAGAGCTGAATAATGAACCACTGCACCTACACTGGGAACAAACATCCGAAATTTTCTATGAGATATCTCTTAAAGGTCATACAGCACTGACTTACATTCTGTGATGGCTGGTAATAAGGTAGAAATTGCCCTATCAAGGAGTGTTAGAACCTGATTGGTTCTCTTTAATTGAATTTTTCTGGGATCTGCTCTACAAATGATTTGGATGATTTAATTGTGCTTTGCTGAGCTAGTTAGAGTCAGGTGCCCTTTTCATTCTCCTCAGCAGAGATCCTTCTTTGTTCCTGTCCGAAAGAGTTAAACTTGTGGACAAATCCATTCATACCTGACCAAATCTTATTTTGGTTCTGCCTTTAAAGGTTTTACTTGCTGACACCTCCTGCTTGACTATTCTCACATATTTCCTGATTCCCTGTAGCTTAGCATGTTAGAGAATCTTCCCTTCATGGGAAACTGAATTTGATCGATTTGCTTTACGAGAACATGTAAGCATTTTCTCTTTGGATTTGCCACTTTGATTCGATCTTAGTCATACAACAAATATGTTCGTGAACTATTGACTTTTAATAACATTAAATGATTTGCGTTTGTAACTTTGCTAACCTAGTAATAAACCTCCATGGTTTAAAAAATCTACTACTCATTGTCATCATTGTGGGGCCTAATGTGCTTCACTGTACTTCATGTTGAATTGTTGATGTCACCCCTCAGTCCGTGTTTAAAGGTCCATCCACTCAAGTTCTGCTTGCAGTTGACTTTGCACCAATGATCTCCACGGTGCAAATCTGCTGCAACACTACTTTGCTTGATTGTGAGGCCCTATTTCAAAAGAGTGCTGCCATTAGATCTTAAGCAATCTTCTTCTCATTCCTCTTATCCCTTTCCCTCAGGGTTGCTGAGAAGCTGGCAGACACATCAACTCTCCGCCCCATTTTCCGGAGGCTGTATCATAGTCAGTGAGTCCACCGTGTAGCACAGGTCTAAGGTGGGCAGTATCCACTTGTTTGTGTCCAGGGTGTGCAAATCTGACCTCAATCGGTCAAAACACTCAGCTAATTCGTAGGAGGCTGTTGGGATTCCAGGTCATGAAGACAAGCTCCCTGTTTCAGATATGGGTTTAACAGGGTATGCTTACCCCCTGTGTCTTGTGGGAAGCAAGTGCAGCGTCTGTGAATGATGTGCCTGTTCTGCATGTGAGGGAAACTTGCTTTTCCTCTGATTCTACTGGGCCATGGCTCAGTGGGCTTGGCAGATATCTGTTAAGACCTGCAGATCAAAAGATACAACCCAGCAAAGTTAATTTAGCTGTTCATTTTTCCAGGTATAAATACCTGGATTATTAATAAATTGTGCTGTGCAAGTAGTTTGCACTGTAGTCACCCATGCTGCACTTGCTGTCTGCATTTCTGTGGAAAGCTGCAGTGCTCCCACCTATGCTCACCTCCTATGTGGTTGAGAGAAGCTTGTACTTCTACTGCTTTTGCGACCCCTGTGATGGATAAAGGCCATATTTTTTTTGAATTTAACTTTCTTTTTCTCTCCCCTTTAGCTACTCACAGATTTGGAAAAAACATTGGAAGCCAACACCTGTCAAACCGCCACTTACCCGTTTGGGAGGGTAGAAGAGGGAGGACGCCAGCATCCAACTATCCCAGAGGAGAGCAACACCGCAACCACTACCGGTCCTTCCCCGCCGCCGCAGCCTTCCAACCAGTGCGCGGCCGCTGTGTGGGAACTTCAACACCCAAACTCCCTTGCGGCCCGGCTGAGGGAAAAAACGTGCCAGAAGGCGCTTTAAATAGCACGTCACCCCCCGCGTCGCGGGAGCGCCGGGCTAAGCCCGGGCAAAGGGCGGGCCGTCTGTGGCCGTCCGGGGACGACTAGGGGCGGGACGGGCCACCCCCCTGAGAAACATCGACCAAAATGGGTAAGCGTACGCTACAAACCTCTGATAATGCGAGTGGTGTGAAATCTAAAGTCCCACGAAACTCCAATAACTCTTCCAATATACTGTCATACCTCACCTCTGCTGTGGGCAAATTAAACAAGGAAATTACAACTACCGAACGCGAATTGGGACTCGAAACCTCCACAGCTGAGTTTTCTGAAACCCCTGCAATTGATAAACAGCATATCCCTCTGGAGCCCACGATTGCTATTAGGAAAATAACCGACAGTATACCTTCGACCAGCATAGCTGCTCTAGAGAATGAAGAGGGCGTAAACATCCCAAATGATAAAATCTCTACTGAAGAGGCTATAAGTGCAGGCACGAGACATGGTAAGAGGCAGACTAAAAAATCAACAAAACCTACACCCTCTAAAATGAAACAAGGACAATTTGCATCTAGACATTTTGAAACCTCGATGAGAGACTTGGTTGCGGATATACTCACTGAAAAATTGGAAACAACTTTGTCTCAAATTTGCAGTGATATTACTGAAACATTTAGAGAGTGTGTACTAGAAATCTTGAAAAAATGCGAACGTATAAAAACATTCCTGGCCTCAAAGGAACATTCTGCCATTAGTGACAACACTGAGCTGACTGAAAAACCATGAACCCAGTCTACTGTAACAAAAGGGTCTTTAAATGCCTGTATTACATCGACAGTCCCAAACCCACCACTCTCTCCCATGCAACATAGTGGAGTAACATTAACAGGCCGGGCTAAGGGTCAAGAATAGAGTAGACAGTCTAGAGCCCAAGGTAGCTCAAAACCTCACCTAGAGAACCCTGTAGCTGAGAGAGAGCACAACAAGAACAGGGATGTGGAATTGAAACGTACCGTGCACCTACCTCCAGAGGCCACACCTTATGTGGCTATTCTAGTAAATGTACCACCTCTTAAAACTGGAGAGTTAGAGTCACATGAAATCCTGTTAAGAAACATCAAGGTGTGGTGTGATGAAAATTGTACGGGGGGGTAAAAATCTATCTGCCAGTATAAATATGGGGAGACGGGTGAGTTGGGTGGGAAACACCGAAAAAAACCTTAAGGGAGACTGTCTGATTGTGAATTTTAATAGACCACATGTAGCATCACGGTTATTTTGGGATGCAACGGACACGCTCTTACAAGAGGGAGAGATAAGAGCATTACCACTGGGGTTCTTTTATCCTAGACCACAATCATTTAGGAGGAGCTCACAAGAGACTGTGCAAACGGTACCAGTAAGAAACGCAGAAATTGTACTACCACCCTTAAATAGCTGGGCAACTAAAAAATCTGGATTGCACCCAAAAGTATAATAGTACTGTACCAAATGAGGGCATTGTCACGTCAAATAGATTTACACCCTTATCCCAAATGGAGGATATTGATTGACTAACAAAAGAATGTTCAACTAACTCTCTCACATGCCCGATAGCACAACAGGAAAAAAGGGATATCCCTGTTAAGCTTATGAGTTGGAATATTGCAGGACTACGTGCCAAGAGGGATAATAAGACATGGATTGAATTCTTGAGGCATTATGATATAGTCGCATTGCAAGAAACATGGGACAGGGAGTGCAATTTTTGGGTGGACGGGTTCACCTCTTACTTTGTACCCTCATGTACATCCAAATCAGGAAGGGATAAAGGATGACTGATATTTCTAATTGCGGTCAATATATTAGGTTCAGTGAAAGAGCTTAAACCCACTGCCCCTAATATTTTAGCTATAGAAGTTTTAATGCCAAATAAAAATAAAGTGATATATATTAATTTCTATAATGCACCACAGGGAGACTCCCCTAATGAGCACATTTATGCATTAACAAAATTTTTATCTACATACAAAGAAGCTCAAACCATTTTTTTCCCATCATCCTAATGGGTGATTTTAACATGCATTTATGTGATTTAAACTGTCAGTATTTAGATGCTGACTACCCGGCCCACTCAAGTTACCAGCATTTCGAACACTCAGTAAAGGGATCTGCCCTGGAGGAATTACTCACAGAGGTAGACCTGTTCGAACCCGGGTTTGCAGACATAAAGGACCGTGTACCTACATATAATGCAAGGGAAAGTGAAACCATCATAGACTACATGTTTATATCCCCTGCATTATTAAGTTCTGTTTTATACTACAATGCTATTCAATCCACGTTTAGTGACCATAACCCAGTGGTTATGGAACTGGTTAACACTACACTTTCTTTTAATAAAATGGAGACTCCCAAAGTTACCACTAGAGTTCGGGTCAAGGATCAGGGGAGGAGATTACAATGGAACAAAATTATACCTGAGGAGTTCTTATCTACAATTAAATCTAAGGTGGGGAATGAAATTGACACTTGTATAGACCCACTCAGATTTGGGGGTGATGTAATAACCTCCTTTGAAACGATCTGTCAACAGGTCACATTAGAACTCACGGTGAAGACATCACATAGATCAAACAAGGTGCATAGATGGTTTGACCATAATTGTACTAAAATACATGGCGAGCTCCTGCAAGCCCTAAATAAGAACCCTAGAGATAAGAGTAAGGTCTCCTTACAACCAGGAAAAATGATTTAAAACAAGACGCTTGGGACTCACTATTTGACAAAGATACTCTAAGGAATAGTTCCAAATTCTGGACTATAGTCAATTCTCCTTTGTTTAATGGGCTGGATAACGCACCACTAGAAGTAAATATTACAGAACAAGAATGGCTAACCCATTTTGAGAATGTATATGGTAGTAATTTGGAACTGGATAGTTATGAGACGTTTCCTAAAGAAATATTAGGTCCCGTACAGAATATCACTATCAAAGAGGTACAGTTAGCGATAGCTGAAACATCTGCCAAGAAAGCCCCAGGACCAGATGGGGTACCGCCTGACTTGTACAAAGCCAACCCCGAGCTCTGGTCTATAATACTTACTAATGTTTTCAACTTAGCAGCAAATTCTAGCCCAGCTACCTTCCCCAAGACCTGGTCCCGTTCTATTATAATACCAATTTTCAAGAAGGGCCAAAGAGGGGACCCAAGATGTTATCGTCCTATTTCCCTGATTGACACATCGATCAAGATACTAGGAAAAGTAATTTTGGCATGGATAAATGCCTGGGTGACGGATAAAGACATTTTATGTGATGCCCAATACGGGTTTAGAGCGGGAAGAGGCACGGAAGATCAATGCCTAAACTTACATCTAATAGTTATTAAATACACAATAGCATCAAAAGGCTCAATTTTCCTGGCATTTATGGACCTATCCACAGCTTTTGATTTAGTTAATAGGTCAAAGCTGTGGAAAATGCTCCTGGAGCTGGGATTAGATCAGGCTCTGGTAAACTTTCTTGCCGAGCTACATAGGGACCTGTCGGCATCAATCAGAATGACGCAAGAGGGAAAATGCACTGCTAAATTTAAATCAGGCAGAGGGGTGCGTTAAGGCTGTATATTGGCCCCAATGTCTTTTACACTTTACATCAACTCCCTGGAAAAGGTCTTGGCAACTGTAACAACAGATATTCCGCGTATGGGAGGAACGTACACCCCTGTACTCCTATACGCGGACGACACAGTACTTTTGGCAAGAACACCTAACGCCCTACAAAGATTGCTAGACTCATTTGGAGAGTTTATGGACAAGTTAGACTTGGTAGTCAACACAGACGAATCCCATGTTATGTCTCTAGGGAAAAGTAGAAAGCATTTTAAAACAGTTTCGTGTAATGCCAATACAATAACCAAGGTCAGAGTCTTCACTTATCTAGGAGTGGTCTTTGATGATGGTGGCTCCTGGGTTCCCCAATTACTAAATAAAGCAGCTGCCATAGAGAGATCAACATTTGCTATTCTTGGTTTTGCTAAGAGACTGGGAGGCAAACCGGCTGAAGCAATTTTGTCTATTTATAAAGCGAAATCCGTGGCCATAGCTAGGTATGGGGCCGCAATATGGGGATACAAGGATATAATTTGCATACAGAGGGAGGAAAACAAATTTATGCGGCCTCTGCTGGGCCTCCCCAAATCAACTCCCAGTTTTGCTGTACATTGTGAGCTAGGGATGGGATATATCTCAGACTATCTGAATATGGCCCCTATCCTGCAATGGATTAAAATATGTCAAGTCAAGTCAAGTCAAGGAATTTATATAGCGCGCTACATACCCAGAGGGTCTCAAGGCGCTTGAAGAAGGGTGGGGAATTACTTGTCGAATATCCAGGTTTTAAGTTGCTTTCTGAATGCTAGGTGGTTCTGAGTGAGGCGAAGGTGAATGGGAAGTGAGTTCCAGGTTTTAGCCGCCAGGTAGGAGAAGGATCTTCCTCCCATGGTGGTTTTGTTGATGCGAGGTACAGCAGCAAGGGCTTGATTGGAAGAGCGTAGCTGGTGGGGGGGTGTAGAAGGAAAGTCGTGTGTTGAGGCATTCGGGTCCAAGTTCGTAAAGTGCTTTGTGTGCGTGGGTTAGGAGGCGGAATGTAATCCTCTTATCGACGGGGAGCCAGTGGAGGTCTTTCAGGTGACCAGAGATGTGGTCTTTACGCGGGATGTCTAGTATGAGTCTGGCTGATGTGTTCTGGATGCGCTGGAGTTTTTTCTGAAGTTTTGCGGTGGTACCGGCGTATAGGGTGTTTCCGTAGTCCAGGCGGCTTGTAACCAGTGCGTGGGTGACCGTTTTTCTAGTTTCGGTGGGGATCCAGCGAAATGTTTTTTTGAGCATGCGAAGAATGTTGAAGCAAGACGAAGAAACGGCGTTGACTTGTCTGGTCATCAAGAGTGAGGAGTCCAGGATGACGCCCAGGTTCCGTGCTTGGTCCGTCGGGATGGGTGCTTTTCCAAGGGCCTCTGGCCACCAAGAATCGTCCCAGGAGGAGGGGGAGGTACCTAAGATAAGGACTTCTGTTTTGTCTGAATTCAGTTTCAGACGGCTGTGCTTCATCTATTCGGCTACTTCTTTCATTCCTTCATGTAGGTTGGTTTTGGCGGTGTTAGGGTCTTTGGTGAGTGAGAGGATCAGTTGAGTGTCATCAGCGTAGGAGATGATGTTGAGGTTGTGTTGGCGTGCGATGGCCGCGAGGGGGCTCATGTATACGTTGAAGAGGGTGGGGCTGAGTGAAGATCCTTGTGGCACGCCGCAAATGACTTCAGTGGCCTCTGACTTGAATGGTGGGAGGCGGACTCTCTGAGTTCTTCCTTCAAGGAACGAGGTGATCCATTCCAGTGCTTTTCCTTGGATTCCGATGTTTCTGAGGCGTTGTAACAGGGTGCTATGACAGACTGTGTCGAAGGCTGCGGAGAGGTCGAGGAGGATGAGGGCGACTGTGTCTCCATTGTCCAGTAGAGTTCGAATGTCGTCTGTTGCAGCGATGAGTGCGGTCTCAGTGCTGTGTTTGGCTCAGAAGCCGGACTGTGAGGAGTCGAGGGATTTGTTGGTTTCGAGGAAGGCGGCGAGCTGGTTGTTGACAGCTTTCTCGATGACTTTGGCCGGGAATGGAAGGAGCGAGATGGGGCGGTAGTTTTTGAGTTCGGTGGGGTCAGCTGTGGGTTTTTTCAGAAGGGCGCTGAGTTCGGCGTGTTTCCAGCTTTCCGGGAAGGTGGCGGAGTTGAGGGAGCAGTTGATGACGTCTCGGAGGTGTGGTGCTATGATGGAGTCAGCTTTGTTGAAGATGTGGTGAGGGCATGGGTCTGTGGGGGATCCTGAGTGGATGGAGTTCATCAGGCGGATGGTGTCCTCAGTGGAGATTGTGTTCCAGTCATTAAGGATGTTCAAGGGGGGTGAAGGTACAGCAGAAGGTTGTGTGGGTTGGTCTCCGGGTTGGTTGTCAAAGCTGTTGTGGATGTCTGCGATTTTGTCGTGGAAGAACGAAGCTAGGGAGTCGCAAAGGGTTTGAGAGGGAGTGATGTCGTTGGAGTTGGCAGTGGGGTTGGTAAACTCTTTGACGATGTTGAATAACTCCTTGCTGTTGTGGGCGTTGTTGTCTAGTCGATCTTTGAATGCGGCTTTCTTTGCAGTCCGGATCAGTTGGTGGTGTATGCGGGTGGCGTTTTTGAAGGCGTCCCTGGTGCAGGTGTTTGGGTCTTTTTTCCAGGCCTTCTCAAGGGAGCGACAGAGTTTCTTGGATTTCTTAAGATCATCGTTGAACCAGGAGGCGTTTTTGCTGCCTAGTTTGATTTTACGTTTTTTCAACGGTGCTAGGTTGTCGGCGCTGTTGGTTAGCCATTGAGTGAGGTTGATGGCTGCTTGGTTGGGGTTCGAGGAGTGGGCGGGGGGTTTTGAAGAAGCGATGAGGAGATCTGGTCGATGGTGATTTTGTTCCAGTTTCTTCGCAGAGTAGGTTGAGGATGGTTGTGGGTTGTGGTCTTTTTGTAGACAAAGTGAACGCAGCTGTGGTCCGTCCAATGGAGAACTGTGGTGTGACTGAAGGAGATATGTTTGCTGGAGATGAAGATGGGGTCGAGAGTGTGACCTGCGTAGTGAGTGGGGGTATTAACAAGTTGTTTGAGTCCGATGTTGGAGAGATTGTCCAGAAGGGTGGTGGCGTTGCTGTCGTTGCTCTTTTCCAGGTGAAAATTGAGGTCTCCCAATAGAATGTAGTCCTCGGAGGGGAGGGCGTGTGGGGTGATAAAGTCAGTGATGTCTTCACTGAATTGTGCCCGGGGTCCTGGTGGCCTCTAGAGGAGGGTGCCTCTGAGTGCGGTATTGGGGTCGGTGTGGATCTGGAAGTGAAGGTGCTCGGCGCTAGCGAGGTTGACGTCTGAGCTGGTTGAGATGCGGATGGAATTCTTGTGGACGATAGCGATGCCTCCTCCTGTATGGTAGGTGCGGTCTTTTCGGATGATCTTGTAGCCTTCCGGGATGGCAATGGTGATGTCTGGGGCTGAGGAGGCGTTCATCCATGTTTCTGTTAGGAAGGCGACGTCCGGGGAGATGGTGTCTAGAAGATTCCAAAGGTCGATGGCGTGTCTGTGGACCGAGCGGGTGTTCAGCAGGATGCATTTTAGGTAGTTGGTGTCAGAAATCTGTTTGGTGTTAGTGGATGAGGAGTTGGTCTTAGTGCCGTCATACTTGCAGGAGTTGCATGTGAAGGATCCATGGGTGTGTCCAGGAGCGGCTTGGGCGCAGTTGGGTAGTCGGCCGGGGTTTAGGGCTAGGAGGGTGGAGGCGTCGTATGTAATGCGGGTGGGGTGGGTGGTGCGGGGGCCGGGGGGGCTGGCGCTGGGTGCGGGCTTGGCACGGATGGGCGCAGACGGGCTTACCTTTGGCGCACCTTCGGCGTGGCCGCAGCGCGTGGACGCTGCAAGTAGGTTCATCTGCTTAAATGGAGAATGGAGGGGGCGGAGCTTGGGAGGGTCAGCTGGGAGGCGGGATCTAGGTGCAGGGAGGGTCTGCAAGGGGTCACAACAAAATGGCTGAACAATAAGCAGTAAACAAATACTCCGACACCAAGAGCTTAATTTACGCACAGAATGTAAATTTTAAAGCAATTGCAGTGGCACTAAAGCGCACAGGTCACGAGCGCTGCGCAAAGTCAGTTTCAATACTAGTGCCAGTAGTACGCCACGAGCGCTGCCCACAATCAATTTCGATAATAGTGCCAGTAGTACGACACAAGCGCTGCCCACAAGCAATTTTAATAGTAGTGCCAGTAGTTCAGATGGGCACACCGTTCTCGAGCGCTGCACAGAAAGCTTTTCAAAGAGAGAACCAGTAACGCATACGACACCACCAGGAGGGGGAGGTGAGGGGGGCAACCGTTTCTGCGTGGATAAATCCCGCCCTGACTCTGAACCATAAGATTATTAAGGATTGTCTGGCTCTAGATAAAGTGGAAGAAATAAAATGGTTGTCTTATATCAAAGCAATATCTAACTATCTTGGGCGTCCAGAAATTTTTATAAACCCAGAAACTTTAATTAAAGCTGACATTAAATGGGTAAAAACCAATTTCATAAAATTTAGGGAATTTGATCGTGAAGCCAATGAACTCTGCAAACCGACATTGAGGGCTCATTATTAATTGATATTGACAATGTCTATTCAACCTTATTTGACAATTGTTACCAAACCTTTCCATCGATGGCTGTTAACCAAATTCCGTTTTAATCAATTGCATGTGTTACTGGGGAATTACAGGGAGTGGAGTAAACCAGAGGATGCCGCCCCCTGTGATTGTGACCATCATTCATACCAGGACTCGATGCATTTTGTGTTCTTTTGTTCTTTTTATACGGAGGGAAGGAAAAGGTTTATTATACCATTGTTGAAAAATAAGGGTTTCTTACAAGTAAAACCTGCCTTGATATACTTACAGTTGATGGAATCCTCGGCTGTTATGTTCGGGGTAGCAAATTTCATTGTAACACATATCCGTAAAAAAAAGCTAGACAGTTAGAGGAAACAAATTGTGAGTAAAAGTAATTCTCAATGACGGAAGAGATTTTAATGATTTAATTGAATAGACAACTGAATATGAACCCCTGTCGATTAAATGCTGATTTGTAGATAGTGTGTATATTTGGTAAGATATTCTGGAAATTTGTGTACTTGATGAACTCTGTGAGTTGTGCATATGAATTGTATTATATGTAAATATAACAATTTTATCCTGTAAATGTGATTTTAAAAATGTATTTGAATAGCATACGTTTATGATTTTAAATAATCGAATAAAGTGGTTTTGAATTGAATTGAATACTCACAGATATGTTTCACACACATTTACCTATTATTTCCTGGCCTTACAGTTCTCAGTTGTTTTGTTCACTGCACCAATTTGTCTCCAATCTTCCTCTTTTATTTATTTATTTATTTATTTTTTAAGGTTTTTGTAGAGCGCGTAGTAACCCGTGAGCATCCCAGCGCTAGACCTAGTAAATCAAGAGGAGGCGGAAGTCAAGGTTGTGCAAAGAGATCAGGGGAAGAGAAGGGTTTTCAGAGATTTTCTGAAGTGGAGGAGGTTAGGTTCTGTTTTCAATTTCCGAGGTAGAGAGTTCCAGTGCTTCGCCGTGTTCACAGAAAAGCGACGTCCACCGGCACGGGCTTTCTTCACTCTGTGTACTACGATGAGGTTCTCGTGGTCTGATCGGAGTGCTCTGGTAGGTTTATAGGGGGTGATACAGCTTTTAAGGATGGGAGGGCCTTCATTATGGAGGAAATTATGTGCCAGGCAGAGAGCCTTGAATACCACTCTTTCTCTGACTGGCAGCCAGTGAAGTTTCTTCAAGGCTGGTTTTGCTGATATTCTGTCCGGGGTGTCGGTGAGCAGCCGGGCAGCGGCATTCCGGATTTTCTGTAGGGTGTGAAAAGTGGCTTCGGGGGCTCCCAGGTAAATAGCATTACTGTAGTCCAACCGGGACATGATAAGGCCTTGGATCAACAGCTTCCGGGAGTTGGGGGGTAGCAGGGGGAGAACTTTCCTACATGACCTAAGGAGTCCGAAACAGATGCCAGCCGTTTTCTTTGCCTGCGTTCTGAAGGTTAGGTCTTTCTCCAACCATATTCCCAGGCTCTTGACCTCCGTCTTGGGGATCGGGGGTTCACCCAGACAGGCGGGCCAGATGTTGGGAGGCAGGGAGAGCCCTTTTTGTCCTAGGAGCAGAATTTCGGTTTTAGACCCATTAAGTTTGAGTGCTGAGTTGTTCATCCATCCGTGTATTTTGGAGAGACAGCTGTGGAGGTTGGAGGGTTCTTGATTGGGGTGAGAAAGGGTTACCACCAGCTGGGTATCATCAGCGTAGCTGATGATAGTCACTCCAAATGGGGTGACCACCTCCTCCAGTGGGGCCATGTACACATTAAATAACGCGGGGCTCAGTGATGAGTCCTGAGGCACTCCACACCGGAGGGGAATAGCAGAGGAGCGGCTGTCATTCTCCCAGACTTGGAAGGAACGTTGGCAGAGAAATGATGAGAGCCATTTCAGAGCCTTGCCCTTCACTCCGATGTTTCCCAAGCAAGCCACATTTCTCCAGGAATATGGAGAAAGCCAACTGCATGCCCATTCCATTCCTGGGCTGAGAGGGACTTAGTGGCAGGCTTTTGGCTGCTGCAGCAGGTATCCCTGGCCCTTGAGGTTCTTCCCAGGGATTTCCTGGGGTGGCGGGTCTCTGTTGTCAAGCCACTTTTGCCTTAACTTCTACAATCGTACTCCTTTCTTCCTTTTGATTCCCCCTATGGTCTTTCCTCTCAAGATTTGCAGCAGCTCCCTGAAAGACGCCTCACAAAAGTCTGTTTTCCCTTTGTATCCTATTTGTTTCCTTCCATCTTTGTTCCTCTTCTATTTCTTTCCCTCTTTCTTACTTTTTTCTTCTTCCGTCCTTAGTTCAGAGGTGTACCATCTGTCCAACAAAGCGAGACGAGTCCCAGAGCCTTGGATAAGTATTTGTCCCTCTTACAGTCCGTGACTGAATGTTTCTTAATTATGAGTATAATTCAACAATTTCACTTCCGAGTAAAGTCTTGCACGTTGCTTGCCAGGGACATTTGACTTGGTAACTTTAACTAATCTTAACATAAAGTAGAACTGATGTGAATACTGCCCTTGAGGACATTAGCTGGATGTGTTCAGTCCATTCAAGCCAGAAACAGGTATCCCTGGTACTTGGGGCTTGATGCAGCGCATCTGCAGAAAGTTTCTATAAACCATCACCTTAACCCAGGGAGCTACTCACAATGTACTCATCAGTGGGCCCATAACACTGCAAGTCACTCATAAACACATTTACGCTGCTCTGAGGATTCTGTGAAGGTCAAGGATAGCTGCTGGATTATAGCGGAGTGTCTAGAACTAAAATGTTATACATTATTTACATCTGCAGTTTACTTTTAATACCATGGTTGAATTCAAAATAAAGACAATTAAAAACACCCCACCATTATTTGTCCATGGATCTGCTAGTAAAACATAACTAAAGGATAACAAGACCTGCTTGATTTTCCATTTATTACATTTTTATTTAGAGATAAAATCTCCTAGCACGACCTCTATGTTTTATTTCAAAGGAAAATTCAATTATGCATTATTAACCTGAAAGAAAATTTTTGATTCAAAACATTCATTTATTAGCCGACAGTTCAGGAAATCTGAAAAATTAATATTACCAAAATGTAGAAACACAGACATCAGCGTAAGACAGAATACTCCCCAAAGAACACCTCTCTATCTCTCTCGATGTTCCCCTCACAAAAGAATCCGCACCCATTCAAAAGTTAAAGTTCAGAAAAATGTCAAAGTCCCTGCGCCATAGGAAAATAACGCAGTCCGGCAGCATCTCAGGGTGGAAAGATTAGATCAGAAAGCAAGCTTAATTTAATCATCTAAAATGTCCTCTTTTATACCCTTTTTCACTAACTTATCTATCTAAAATTTGTACCTCTAGAGTCCTGGAGTGTCCGTGATTGGTCAATTAAGGGGTGGACGAGCATCACCTCATCGCCTTACTGTTCAATTTCCGCAGAGTCATCGTTATAATAGGAAAAAATAGTAGACCCATTGTTCATGTCATACTTCCTCTGTTGTGTTCTTTAATTCGTTATTTGATGCCCTATTCCCACGTTCAAGATGCTAACATTCGAAAAAGTTGGCATCTATTCCAAGTGGCAGGCCACGCTGTCCTTGACCCATTCTACACAGGCACAGGCAGCTCGCTCTTCTTCTCAGCACATGCATGCTTAGACCACCACCTCAGAGTCACAGTTAGCTTCCATTTTCTTAGGCCACATAGGCCTTAATTTGGGAACTATTATAGAAACAAACACAAATAAACGTACATTTGAGAAATAAAGCCCTTCTGTTTACCTCCACCCTTCTAATAGTATCCCAGTTAGTATTTACCTAGCTTTAAGCAACACATTTGCTTGAATTTACGTACCAATGTTCATGATTTATGCTGCAAATATACAGACAGAAAGCACATTCATGCAATTTGCGATTAGATTATAACAAATGTGTACTTTTTATGAAGTGATGCATAACAAATTGGTAAATTGCACTTGGCCATTACATGCAATTTAGTATCCCTCGTGTATTTGTGTAGGTGCATTCTATTTTATGTTGGTTAATTTCAAAACCACGCGATTAATACATGTTATTTTTATGGAGAATTGACTTAACAAGGGGAATACAAAAATGTTTGTTTCCACCTTGCTCCATCAACTTCCCCCTTTGGTGATTTTACCACCAAACATCTCCCAAAATTTTGAAATTTTTATTTCAACATGTTTCAAATTCTTTTAATTAGTATGAGTTACACTTTTGTTTCTTCCATTTTCTTCTTGTCTTGATAAAGTTTCTCTATAAACTCCTCCATCTCAATATCACCCTTTTCTCTTTCCCTGTATTGTTTTTCTTCAATCACTTTCTTTAAAGACTTTTTAACATTTCGGCTCTTTCTACATTGACAAATGAATCTCAAAACTAAGATCACTAATATTATTACAGTTACTGGTATTAGTATTTTCCCTATAATAGATCTACCTATTTCATAAAACCATTGTTTAACTGCTGAAAAACTTATATCAAGTTTCTCAAGAACACTATCAACCTTCAGTGGTTCTATTTCTTTATGAAATTCTGTAATATTTGTAATATACTTCTCAATGTTTTGACTTTTATCTGGAATGTAGGTACAGCAATGTTGCTCAAAAAACAAACAGTGTGGAGGGTCGAGGGGATAGTTTTACGACCTGTCTACTCCCTCCCCATATTTAGAATACATGACAACAAAAGAGTAGACCAAGTCTAGAAAGTGGTGTGTGTCTGAACAAGCGACTGTGTAACAATTGGATATAGATGTAGATGGTGCCAGAGACTGTTGAGTTACAGAGGTTTTGAATAAAACCCATCAGACCACCCATTTGGTGGAGTATCAGCAATGTTGCACCTTTAAAATTCCACAAACTCCTCCTTCTTTTGCCAAAATTATATCTAAAGCAAGTCGATTGTGCATCACCATAGTTCTCATAGCAAACATTTCAGTGTTTACCATTAAAAATCCTCCAGTTGTGTCTGTTGACAATCGATCTACTATGGTTCACAATTTTCTAAACCTGTTTGCATTAAAGGATATACCCACTGCTGGTATCAGTGCTCCAAAGACATCACCTATTATTTTAATTACACTTTCTCTTATTCTACGACTTAGTGGTTTACCTATTTTGTGGATTCCATTAGTACCTCTATCTACATGAAAGATTTTGGGAAAGACCAAGCCAAGGTAACATGATCCATACCAGTGATCAGGTAATTTGTAATAAGCTTTGTTTCCACACAGGAAATAAACCCCTGGAAAAACTGGGTCATTACCACCTTTAAATCCCCATCCTCCTTTTATGATGTATGTGTCTTCACATTGACTTACACCCCCAAATAATTGTCATACACAGTGTTATCTCTTCGAATACATAATTTTCCTAATAATTGTGTATCTATGTTTATAGCCGCATTTACTTTATGTCCCTCAATATTATCGTCTGTAAACGCCCACGTTGTAGATTTAGTTTGTTTCACTTTTTCCTGTCGCTTATATTGTTGTCTGCTTTACTCAACCATATTCAGAAAAACTTTCTCTTCATTTCTCATTTTACAAGTCAAATTATGTTTAAAGGCAATTCTTGTGTTTCTAAGAAATATTCTCCCAAAACTTTAGCAGGCTTAATTTGATTTAGTTCAGCAGCAATTTTCAATTTAGCAAATACATCATCAGAATCATAATAATAATATTCTAATTATCCTGTCCTATAAAATAAACTTGTTATTACACTACATGTTACTCCATATGTTAACGGTAAATGGTGGTAAGTCACACCCTCGGAAACAGATGCTGGCAGTTTTACACAGACATAGCAGTCGCTGGCATCCATTGTCCTCACATATTCAGATAATAGTCTCGAAAAAGTATTTTTTGAAAAGTCACTAATTGACTTATCTTGATGAATTTCAGACCTATATTCATGTAATTTTTTTTATTTTTCAACTCATTATTCTTAACTTTCAAACTCATTTGCTTTCAATTTTTTAAAATCAGGTCTAAAAGGAATGATAATAGCAAGAATTAACCATACTAACATTAATATTCCAGTGCATAGTAACCACATACTACACCATTTTCTAAAAATAGAACACTTAGATTGAGTTACTTCATTTGTAGCCATTTTTTTTCTTTTTTTTGCACAGCAAATGTCACAATCTTTTCACTCTTTAAATTATCTCTCTTTACCTTTGTTTTCACTTACAGTGTTCTTTTCAATCTATATTACAGATTTTGTTATATACATCTCTTCTTTTCACGGTTTCTCCAAACCTTTTTGAAATCGATTTTTTTTCTTTTGAGTCACAGTTTACTCACTTTCTTTTTCATCACCTGGGCAATGCAAACTCTCTTGGCTGCTATTTCCATCACTTATTGGAGGCAGCAACATATAGGTCCACTCAGGTGATTTATATTTTTGATTTGGTCTTCTCACTCTTTTTGGCTGTTACACAACCTCTGTTTTCTTTCCCAACAACTCCTTTTGACTGGTTATTTCATTCACTTGATCTTCTTGTACTTTTGCTTTGTTAACCAGTTTAATTTTCAGTCCATCAGTTCCTTTAGGTCAATTATCTCCTTTTCAAACTCTTTTTATTTCAGGTTCAACAGTGTTTCGCTCCACTCTCCAAGCTCTTTTTCTTGAACTTCTCCTTAATTGAGTGTCATCATCAATGTCATCTGTCTCTGTTTCTTTCTATAGTTTCATTTTTAATGAATTTTACAGGATCTGGGGGCATATTATCAAGGGGGTTTATCTCCGCTTTTTTGTCTTTAAAAGCCAAGAAAGCGGAGATAAAATTATCTCCCTATTACCTAGCTGTCGCTAACACCAGTTAGCGAGAGCTAGTAGGAGATAGCGACCATCTTGGGCCCCACTTTGCATGTCAGTGATATTTATCACTAATGATATGCAAAGTGGGCGTGCCAAGATGTTAGCGACTGAAAACATTCGCTATCCCCTATTACCAACTTTTGGAGATATTCGCGCTAAGCGCGAATATCTCCAAAAGCTAACACCTGCCCTGAGCAGTTCTTAGCCATGTTATCCAATGGGAGGTGGATAACATGGCTAAGAGCATTAGCTCAGTAATGCATGAATATCTCTGACTTTTCAGCGATATTCATGCATTGCGGCGATTTTTATCGCATTTGCGATAAACCTTGGTAATACCAAGGTTTAATTGCGGTAAAAATCGCCGCAGCTCAGCGGTAAATTTTTGTCTACAACCAAGCAATAGCGATAATTATCGCTATTGCTTGGTAATATGCCCCCTGGTTCTTTTTCTGAGCTTATTTTCTCTTTGGTCAGTTCTTTCACTCTGTTAGGAACTTCTCCATAGCTGATACTTGGAAGCTCATCCTCATTGTGAGTTATTTCCCTTTCACCAGTTTCGAGATTTCAGTTCCTGCTTTCAGAGCTTTCAGACTGTCCTTCAGTATCTCCTTGATTACCAGTTTTATTTTCACTTAGCTCAGTGTCCTTACTGGTATCAGTCTCTACCAAATCTCGACTTACAGGTCGATCTTCAAAATGTGATATTTCAACAATTTCATTGTCTCCTTCCAATGCAGAGCTATAATCTGACATCTCCAGATGTCGACGAACAGGTCGAGCTTCAGTATCTTGATCCTTTTCTGGTTCACCCTCAGAGTCTGAGTCAGTGGTGCTTTCACTTTCCTCCTGTTGTTTTTTAAGCTCAGGCACACAGATTGTGTGGCTTGCATGCACCCACACGTGACTCCAGCACACTTAACTGCAGTGGTACTAACCAGAATAACTTGTCGGGGCTTTTGCCAGCGAGGCACTAGACAGATCCTTCTCCTGTGAACCTTTATCCGAACCCAATTTCTAGGGACTAGATCATGAGCTGGATGTTTTTCTTTCGTTTGTGCCTCAGTTCCCACCTGATGGAACACAGAAGTTACCACATCAGACAGATTTTTGCAGTAATCCAGTATGATATCATCATTTATACTCAACAATTTATTAACTGGCACAAATGCTTGTCTCATTACTCTTCCCATCAAAATCTCATGGGGACTTAATCCTGTTCTTTTATCAGGAATGCTCCTCAGGGTCATTAGAACAAGTGGCAGTGCATCGGGTCATTAGAACAAGTGGCAGTGCATCGGGCCATTTTAGTCCTGTGGCCAAACACATTTTTGCAATTCCGTTTTTTATTGTTCCATTTACTTGTTCAACCACCTCAGAAGCTTCTGGTATGTAATTATAGTGCAACTTTTGACGAATGTCCAGGGCTTCACAAATCATTTGCATTATTCATTATGGAAATGGGTTCCATGATCTATTTCAGTTGTTACTGGGAAACCGTAGCGTGGTATTATCTCACGCAACCGGAGTTTTGCGACTTTCACTCCATCATTCCTTCTGGTCGGAAAGGCATCGACCCACCGTGAAAACAGACAAATGATCACAAGTACATACCTAAGTCTATTACACGGTGGTAACTCGACAAAATCCAACTGCATTCTTGTAAATGGACCTCCCTTCCGTCCTATAGTTCCCAAACTCACAACTGTTTTCCTTCTTGGGTTCAATTGTTGACATTCATTGCATCTCTGGCACAGACTTTCCGCTATCATCCTAAACTTAGGGTTGTACCATGTCTGTCTAAACATTCAAATCATAGTGTTTCTCCCCATATGGGCTTGACCATGATACATTCGTGCCATATTTGAGATCATGTTATCAGGCATGACTGGTCTTTCATCTTTGTAAACACTGATGTCATCCTCTTCTCTCTGTCTACATCCTGCTTTTAACCAGTTATCTTTTTCTTCTTCACTGGCTTCCTCCTGCATTTGTCTCACCTCCTGCCAAGTCTCAACTACAGTTTTTACCATCAAAGGACTTGAAACATGTTCAGTTTGTCTATCCGATGTATGGATGCAAGATTTTTGGCACAATATTTTGCAATTGAGTCAACGTATTTGTTGCCTTTTGTAATATAAACATCTCCTTTCTTGTGAGCTGCACATTTTACAACAGATATCTTGTCAGGTAATTGAACTGCATGAATCAACATTCTCACAAATTCAGCATTTCTGATGGGGGATCCTGACGAAGTCATATAACCTCTTTGGGACCACAGTTGCCCATAAACATCGACAACCCCAAAACCATATTGACTGTCAGTCACTATGGTGACCCTTATTTCTTTTCCCGAATCACATGCTCTAATTAAAGCAATCAATTCTACAATCTGGGCAGAACAAATTCCTTTCAGGCAAGATGCTTCTAGGACATCTGCTACTGTACAAACAGCATATTCAGCACTCAGTACACCTTCATCTGTTCTTAAACATGAGCCATCAATAAACATCACATAATCAGATTCAGGCATTGGTACATCTTTGATGTCAGGCCTTGGTTTGGTACAGTATTCAAGAACATCCAAACATTTGTGATCAACTTCATTTCTTACTTCCACATCTATAACATCAGGTAACAGTGTAGATGGATTCACATTTTCACATCTTGAAATTGTCACATTATCTGCACCTAAGATTGGTTTCTCGTATTTCATCATTCTGTTTTTGGTAAGTTACTGTGTTTTGGTTCTAGTGAGGAGAATCTCCACCGAATGAGGTACATATACTCTCAAAGGAAATCCCATCACTATACCTCCACTTTGTTCCAGACTCATACTTGTAGCAGCTACTGCTTTTAAACATCCCGGCAATGCTCTTGCAATGGGATCTAAAACAGCAGAAAAGTATGCAATTGGTTTTCTCAGTTTCCCATGTCTTTGTATTAAAACTGACAATGCACATCCTTCTCTCTCACTGCAATACAGTTCAAATTCTTTTTCATAATCTGGCATTCCTAATGCTGTTGCTTCACATAGATTTGTTTTTAGCCACTCAAAAGCTTCTAATTCTGCTTTATTCAGTATTATTGGATCTTTTACGTTTGCTTTAGTCAATCTCTGTAGTGGTTTAGCTATTAGTGAAAATCCACTAATCCATTGTTGACAGTATCCTACCACTTCAAGAAACATTCTCACCTGTCTCTGTGTTTTGGGAGGCTTCATTCCTTGTATCATTTTGATCCTTTCTATGGTGACTTGTCTCATTCCTTTAGAAATCTTGTGGCCTAAATATTGTACTTCTTTCTGACAAAACTGTAATTTTGACGGTGACACTTTATGTCCTTCTTCTGCTAAATGATTTAACAATGCAACAGTGTCTGAAACACATGCATCTTTTGTTTTTGATGCCACTAACAAATAATCTATGTACTGCACTAGAACTGATTCTCCAGGCATACTTAAACTTTCTAATGATTTCTTTAGCAATTGATTAAAGATGGATGGACTTTCAGTATACCCCGGAGGAATTCGGCAACATGTCATGACCATGACTCTCCTGACGCGCTCAGAAGAGGTCGCTCCCCACGCTCCCAAGGCTTGGTGATTTCAGAGCGCTTTGAAGCTGATTTGCGGTATCGTAGCGCCTTCCAGCTGACTTAGACCACTGCGTCTGCGCTCCGCTCGCTCTGCTGCCATTCATTAGCGCTATAATACCCCTGCATTGCTGCCGCTGCCTGCATTGTGAGATTGCCATCTGTAGTGCTGCATATTTTAGTTATCGCATTGTTCTGATCGCATTGTGTTTAAAAGTGCTTTATGCCCGATTGTGCTCCTGATTGTGCCCCAGTCTCGCCCAGTTTCGCTTTCTGTCTGGTGCAGCCATTTTGTTGTTGTTGTGCTTCTTAGCCCGTATGTCCACCCCGCTCCCGCCTCCCAGCTGATCCTCCCTCCCACAGATAGTTGTAGGTCGGCACCTCCATCCCCGCGCTGTGACTCTCCTGACGCGCTCAGAAGAGGTCGCTCCCCACGCTCCCAAGGCTTGGGGATTTCAGAGCGCTTTGATGCTGATTTGCGGTATTGTAGCGCCTTCCAGCTGACTTAGACCACCGCGTCTGCGCTCCGCTCGCTCTGCTGCCATTCATTAGCGCTATAATACCCCTGCATTGCTGCCGCTGCCTGCATTGTGAGATTGCCATCTGTAGTGCTGTATATTTTAGTTATCGCATTGTTCTGATCGCATTGTGTTTAAAAGTGCTTTATGCCCGATTGTGCCTCTGATTGTGCCCCAGTCTCGCCCAGTTTCGCTTTCTGTCTGCTGCAGCCATTTTGTTGTTGTTGTGCTTCTTAGCCCGTATCTCCACCTCGCTCCCGCCTCCCAGCTGATCCTCCCTCGCCCCTCCCCTTCCACTATCCATTTATGACAGATGCATTTGCGCGCAGCGTTCACGCGCAGCGGACGCGCCTTATGCGCGCCGAAGGTGCGCCAAAGGTAAGCCCGTCTACGCCCGTCCGAATCTGGACCGCGCCCAGCGCCAGACCCCCTGGTCCTCGCAAAACCCACTCCACCCGCATATCGTATGACGCCACTACCCTCTCAGCCCTTAACATCGGCCGTACACCACAATGCTGCGAGGCTGCCCCAGGACACACCCATGGACCATTCACCTGCCACTCCTGCAAGTTTGCCTGCATCAGGACCTACACCAAATCCACTTCTTCCAAATACAGCTACGAGTCTAACCACCTGAAGTGCATCCTACTGAACACCCGCTCAGTCCACAGACACGCCACCGAACTCTGGGACCTACTCGACACTATATCACCGGACGTCGCCTTCCCTACAGAAACCTGGATGAACGCCTCCTCAGCGCCCGACATCGCCATAGCCATCCTGGACACTTACAAGATCATCCGAAAGGACCGCACCAACCAAACAGGAGGAGATATCGCCATCATCCACAAGAACACCATCAGCATCACGACCAGCTCCGACGATAACCTCGCGACCGCCGAACACCTTCACTTCCAGATCCACACCGATCCCAGGACCACACTTAGAGGCACCCTCATCTACAGACCACCAGGATCCCGCACACAATTCAACGAAGACATCACTGACTTCATCAGCCCACATGCCCTCACCTCCGAGAACTACATTCTATTGGGAGACCTCAACTTCCACCTGGAAAAGAAAAATGACAGCAACACCACCACCCTTCTGGACAACTTGGCCAATCTCGGACTCAAACGACTTGTTGACACCCCCACCCACCTAGCCGGACACACGCTCGACCCTATCTTTACCTCCAGCAAACACATCTCCTTCGATCACACCACAGCTCTCCATTGGACGGACCACAGCTGCGTTCACTTCAGCTACAAAGAAAACACGACCCACATCCCCCCACATCCTATTCCACAAAGAAACTGGAACAAAATCACCACCGACCAACTCTTCACATCGCTTAACCAAAACCCGCCTACCATATCATCGGACCCAAACCAAGCTGCCACCAAACTCACACATTGGATCACCCACAGCGCTGACAAACTAGCACCCTTGAAAAACCACCAGATCAAACTAGGTAGCAAAAAGGCCCCCTGGTTCAACGATGACCTTAAGAAATCCAAGAAGGTATGTCGTACCCTCGAGAAAACCTGGAGAAAAAACCCAACCACTGACAACTTGACCACCGTCAAAGTCGCCACCCGCAAACACCACCAACTGATCCGATCAACCAAGAAATCAGCATTCAAGGATCGACTCGACAACAACGCCCACAACAGCAAGGAACTATTCAATATCGTCAAAGAATTTACCAACCCCACCACCGGCACCAACGACATCACTCCCTCCCAAGACCTCTGCGACTCTTTATCCTCTTTCTTCCACAACAAAATCGCCGAAATACATAACAGCTTTGAAAACCAGGCCGAAAAACAGTCCACTCCACCCACCCCCGAACCAAATCAGCACTTTCACAACCTTCACGCCTGGAACCCAATCACTACTGAAGACACCATCCGCCTGATGAACTCCATCCACTCAGGTTCACCAACCGACCCATGCCCCCACCACATCTTCAACAAAGCAGACTCCATCATCGCACCCCATCTCCGCGATGTCATCAACTGTTCCTTCAACTACGCTACCTTCCCGGAAAGCTGGAAACATGCCGAACTCAGCGCCCTCCTGAAGAAACCCACAGCAGACCCCTCTGAACTTAAGAACTACCGCCCCATCTCACTCCTCCCATTCCCTGCCAAAGTCATTGAGAAAACCGTCAATAATCAGCTTGTCGCCTTCCTTGAATCCAACAATTCCCTCGACCCATCACAGTCTGGATTCCGAGCCAAACACAGCACCGAAACCGCCCTCATCACTGCTACAGATGACATCCGACAACGGAGAAACAGTTGCCCTCATCCTACTTGACCTCTCCGCCGCCTTCGACACATTCTGTCATAACACCCTCATTCAACCCCTCAGCAACGTCGGAATACAAGGAAAAGCTCTGGACTGGATCATCTCGTTCCTCACCGGAAGAACCCAGAGAGTCTGCCTCCCCCCTTTCAAATCAGAGGCCACCGAAGTCATCTGCGGCGTACCACAAGGATCATCTCTCAGTCCCACCCTTTTCAACGTGTACATGAGTCCCCTCGCATCCATCGTGCGACAACACAACCTCAACATCATATCCTACGCAGACGACACCCAGCTGATCCTCTCCCTCACCAAAGACCCAAGCACCGCCAAAACCAATCTACACGAAGGAATGAAACAAGTAGCCGAGTAGATGAAAAACAGCCGTCTAAAACTAAACTCGGACAAAACGGAAGTCCTCATCCTAGGATCTTCCCCCACTGCCTGGGACGACTCATGGTGGCCACCGGCCCTGGGTACAGCACCCATACCCACAGATCACGCACGTAACCTGGGCTTCATCCTAGACTCCTCCCTCTCGATGACCAAACAAGTCAACGCCGTCTCATCTTCATGCTTCAACATACTACGCATGCTCAAAAAAATCTTCCGTTGGATCCCCACCGAAACAAGAAAGACAGTCACCCACGCACTGGTCACTAGCCGACTGGATTATGGAAATACCCTCTACGCTGGAACCACAGCCAAACTTAAAAAAAAACTCCAACGCATCCAAATTGCCTCCGCCAGACTCATACTGGACATCCCCCATCAAGCTCACATTTCAGGCCACCTGAAAGACCTCCACTGGCTCCCCGTCAATAAAAGAATAACTTTCCGGCTCCTTACCCACGCTCACAAGGCCCTCTACGACCTAGGACCTGAATGCCTCAACACGCGACTGTCTTTCTACACACCCACCCGCCAACTACGATCATCCAATCAAGCCCTCACCGCAATCCCATGCATCCATAGATCCACCATGGGAGGAAGATCCTTCTCCTACTTAGCGGCCAAGACCTGGAATTCTCTCCCCACTCACCTCCGCCTTACACAGAACCACCTCTCCTTCAGAAAGCAGCTAAAAACCTGGCTATTCGATAAGTAATGCACCCACCCCCCCTCAAGCGCCTTGAGACCCTCTGGGTGAGTAGTGCGCTATACAAATTCTCGAACTTGAACTTGAACTTGCCAAGACACAGTCTCCAAATGGGAAAGCAAATATTGGCTGGCTTTCAGGGTGAAATGGAACAGTGAAGAACACATTACATATATCAATGACTGTATACCATTCTGCATCATGTGGAATTTGGTAAAGAATTACTGCTGGGTTTGGCACAATTGGACAATATGGATCAACAATTTTATTTACCTTTCTCAAACCCTGCACTATTCTGAATGTTCCGTTAGGCTTTTTCAATCCCATTATCGGCGAATTACAAGGACTGCTTTCTATTTCTCTCAAGATCCCTTGTTTGATAATTTTATTTATCACTGGGGTTATGCCTTCAATATTTTCAGCTGTCATTTTGTATTGGGGAATATTTGGTAACTTATTCCTTCTTTCACAGAAACTTTCACAGGATCTACGTTTTTTATCAAGTCAATATCTTCTCCTGTGAAACCTCACACTTGTTCTTTGACTACCTCCTTCAATTCATCAGGCATTTTTTCTTGATCAAAAACAGGAAACATACTATTCTTTTCTGATTCTATTAGAGATATTGTCATTTTATACAAGCTATCCTCATCTGGGATTTGAAGCTTAATGCCATCAGGTGAACAGTAAATGGCACAGTTTATTTTGCACAGAATGTCCCTTCCAAGAAGATTAACAGGACTACTGTCACACACCACAAATCGATGCATGTCTTTGAAGTTTCTAATTTCTATTTCAACTGGTTTCGTTAAGGACGTTTTAGTCTGCTTATTAGCTACACCTACAACTTGAATGTGTTCACTCGAGAGAGGAAAATTTTGAATTTCCACTGATCTAACAGTTGAACGGGTAGCACCTGTGTCCACTAGGAAAGTCACAACTACATCATTCACCTTACCTTTCACATAAGGACCAGATTGATCTACCTCCAGAGTAGCGCCAAGTACGCACTCTTCTCCCTCTCTCAGGCACCGTCAGAAACGGTCATCCGACTCACTCCCATCTTCCTTCAGCCAATACTGCGGACTCACATTCACTCTTGGATTTCTTGTTACCTGATCTCCTGCGCAGAATCCTGTCTCTGTACCGTATTTCTGTAGGCTTACACTGTGAGGAAGTGGATGTTGTGGCACCTGACACCGTGGATTAACTACCTATTGCTGTGGCGATGATTGTTGAATTACCTCATTCTGCACATGCGGATTCAATGATGTATTTTCTGAATTAACTCTTGGTGGATACTTACGTTATTTTCTCCAATGCCCTATTCTGCCGCAATTATGACATGGATATTTCTTCTTTAATTCTTCTATATTTCCTGTTAATTTTGGGTTATTGAAACTTCCCTTCACTCTATTCTGGTTTCCGTCTGTAGTTTTATTCTCTAATTGAGCTACCTGATGTTCTGCAACTTCACTTGTGCCCACATTGCTTTTTCATTAAGTTTTCTTTGCTCTACTTCAATTTCATCACTACAGTATTTTGCATGTCTCAAAACCTTGTCTACTGAACATGACTGCCATCCCATCAAATTATGCTTAATCATATCCCCTATTTCTGGTCTTAGTCCAAACACAAAACGATATACAAAATGACACATATCCTTTTCATTCAGTTCCTCATACCCACTGTATTGTTTAAACACTAATAACAGTCTCTCATAAAATGCATGAACTGATTCTTTTGCTTTTTGTATTTTCCTATCTATTTTTACCCAATCTGTCTCTTTTGGTGGAATTTAATTTTTCAGAAACACTATCACTTGTTCATATTTTTGCATTACTTCAGGTCCAGAAGCACCTGTCACTTTATCTTGTGGATATTTAGATTTTGGCCAATCTATGGTAATTTTACACTCCGACCATAGATCTGCTGGTACTACTATGTCAAATAATCCATCCGAATCTTCCCACAAGACTTTTGAAACTTTTACAAATCGATCTACTTGCCTATACCATTCTACTGGCTTCTCTCTCAATCTGGGAAAGTCATTTGTAAATGATAAAATGTCCTGTCTGCTCCAAGGTATTTGTACATATCCTCCTTCCGGTATTTCTCTCCTAGGAAATTCATTTACCACTTCTTCTTTCTCTCTTACTGGCTACACTAATGTGGATTTGTCACTGTTTTTCTCTCTTTTCTTTGTCCAAATCATTTTCCACTTTTCAATGTCTCCCCACTTTCTCAACAACACAATCAATTCTTTTATTTGGGTAATTCTTCCTGCTGTATTAATTTTTTCTATATCTTTTTTGGAAAAATACACTCTATGGTTTCTGCAACGCTTTAAATTTAATAAAATCTACATCCATTTCACTTGCTAACCCTTCAAATCGATCATGCATGTTTTTGGTTTTCCATGTAATACTTTTACACATAAACATTAGTTCATCATCTTGATAACTTTTCAATCTATCTGTCCCAATCGTTCCAATTATTAGTTCTTCCATATCAATGTTTAGTCTAGCCACATCTAATGTTTTTGGTTAATTTTCTTTTAATTTCAGAGTTTTAATCCAATCACTTTATTCCTGTTCTGATGGTCCCACTGGAGTTTGTGTCAAATCGATTTTCTCTACAAATCTGGGAATTTATAAGGAAGACTCCGATTAAAAGTTAAATCGGGTGGGGGCGTGGCCAAGCGAGACATCATGGCGGACGCAGCCTAAAGATGCTCCGTCCCGCCTTGCATAAATCCGCCGAGTTATCCTGCTTCCCCCAGCGCTCGAGTGCTCCAGCAGGGAGGTTTGCGCGTCGGGCATTGGTGGCGGGCCCCGTGCGCAGTTCTGGCTGAATTCGCACACCGGGGGCAGAAGATCAAGGCCTTGGGCAGTGAGGCCTGGACGGAGTGGTGGAGCCGGGACCTTGAGTTTCGCAGGTCCCGGCGGTGAGCGAGAAGGCTGGGCGGGCAGTGTGGGTGCCGGTCCCCAGTTTGGTGGGACTGCAGCAAACACCCAGCGGCATTCATCGTTCCCCAGTAACATCCGGTGACCGCGAGTGCAACCTCGGACCACGGCAGGCACAACACCCTGGTGCAGAGGAGGAGCGGCGAGGCCTGGTACAGCCCGGAACACCGGGGACTAAATTTTGGAGCACCCCCGGCGGCGGACCCGGACATCGGCCTGATTTGTGGGGGCCCCCCCTCTCTCGTGGCAGCAGACCCCGGAGGGGTGCACGGTAGGAAGGCGGTGGTGGTGCAGTGGGGAGGGTGTACTGGGGGGCCGGATGGTGTGGAACACCTGAGGATGGCCAGCAGCAGCACCGGTGGCGGTCAGATCGGGCCGCATCAGTGGAGGAGGTCGCACCTGGGCCCACTTGGGGGATGCATTGAGCCTAGCTGCCCGCTGGTGGACATTGGGCCCTTGCACTGGATGCGTGCTGGTCGGGGAAGCGCCTTGCTCGATCGGGCGGCCCCGGGCAGGGCAGCACACAGGAAGTAGTGCCCAGTACCCTGCTACCGACCCAGTAGATCGTGCATTAGGCAGATCTCTGCGCGCATGGTGACACGGGGACGTCCTTGTACCCCTACGGTGGTCGGATCGGGCCGCGGTGGTGAACTCAGTGGTGCAAGACCCTGGCCCCAGGGGCGCTATCGCTGGCCCAGGCAGAGGGCCTGATAGAGGCCGCTGGGAGTGCCACACCAGGATGAGGGTCCGGAGTGGACAAGAGCCAGACATGCACACGGGACATCGGCGGTAAGCAGAGCAAGCCCTGCGGCGTTGTTGACGACAGGTCTCTGGGGGACTCGAGGTGGCGGAGGTGGGGGGCCCCCAAACAAGGCCCAATTGATTAATTCACAGGCCCCAGTGGTGGCGCGGCGGTGTCTGGTGGCCGCCAGGAAGCAGGGCCGGACAACGCCGCACTCATGGTGGCCATAACGCAGTCCCGAGATATCCTAGAGGCAAAGATAGGGGCTGTGGGGTCTGATGTGACGCTGCTGCGCCAAGATCTGAGGAACGCTGTGTCCCCATCACCGAAGCTGAAACGCGCCTCTCCGGAGTAGAGGAAGACGTCGAGGCCCTGAAGCGCAAGATGGCAAATATGGAGTCAGTTCAGAAGGGCCTAGCTCTCTAAATGGAAGATGCGGAGGGACGCGCTAGGCGGAACAACCTGCGCTTTGTGGGACTGCCCGAAGGATGTGAGAAAGGTAACATTGAGGGGTTCCTGACTTGGTGGCTAGAAGGCTGGCTCCCCCTGGACTCACTCTACCGCTGTTTTGTTATTGAACGGGCACACCGGGCCCTCATGCAGAAACCGCTGGAGAGGGCACGGCCACGACCAGTGATCGCTAAACTCCTAAACTACCATGACCGGGACGCTATCCTCAAACTCGCCAGGTAGAAGAAGTCGTTGCTCTACGAGAACCACCGAGTCATGATATTCCCAGACTATACTCGCATGGTACAGCAGCAGCGGCAATCATTCACAGCGGCCAAGGCCCGCCTGCGTGAAATGAAGCTCCCCTATGCCTTGCTGTATCCGGCACGCTTGGGGGTGGTGTACCAGTCCCGCACTCACTTCTTTGACACCCCTGAGGAGGTGTTCCAATGGACAGACGCGACTCTGCCAATCAGAGTTGGAGACGGACTCTTCTCGGGGTGGGCCGCAGCCACGGGCCTCCAGATCGGCTCGAAGTAAAGGTAACTGGAGGTCCAGGTCCCGGCAGCGTTCAACGTCACGGAGCTCATCTGAGAGGGGGAAAGAGGCTAAGCATGGGCAAATTTTGCGAATTCGCGATCCGCGAATTTGCGAATTTGCGATCCGCAAAATTCGCGAATTTGTGCGAATTTGCGTATTTTTTATTTTTTGCGTGTTCGCGGGGTTTTTTGCGTGTTTGCAGGGTTTTTTGCATGTTCGCGGGGCTTTTTGCGTCTTCGCGAGCCGCTTGCATAGCGAAGTTACCCATGCAGTCGTTTATGGGAGAGGGAGAGAGAGATAGATAGATAGATAGATAGAGAGGGAAAGAGAGAGGGAGAGAGAGAACGAGAGAAAGAAAGAGAGGCCGGATCTCTGAAGGGCCAGATTCCTGAGTTGCCCCTACAGAACATACAGCTTTTTATTTTTAGCAAAATGCATATGAAAATTGTGCTGTAAAGGTCTCTTTTAGTTTAACCCCTCCTGACAACTCAAAATGGGTGTATTTGCCATCCTCTCCCTTCTTCCTGTTTTTTATATCTGTAAGTGCTTCCTGATGAGGTTTAATTCCTTGGACAGGTGCCTCGTTGCCTACTATTCTCTGACCCTGCTTCAAGGGTCAGAGCAGGGTCAGAGAATAGTTGCAAGTAGGCAACGAGGTGCCAGGAAGCAATTAGCAGCAGGTGTCCAAGTAGAAGTTAATTTGTTTGTAACCCTTTTGTAAAAGGTTACAAAGAAATTAGGTTCAACTTTTGCACCTGCTGCTGTAACCCTTGCTTGGCTGAAAATTCGTCCCCGCTGATTCGCGGATTTTACCGTGATTTCGCGAGATTCGCGGATCGCGAAATCGCGGAAAGCCGCAAATTCGCCCGCGAAATGGATTTTACGCCCACCCTTAAGGCCCTTGACAGCCACATCGACGGAACCTGAAATTGATGTCAGTGACACTTTGGGAGTGCAATCTACGGCAAGTTTGAACATTCAGCTATGTACTAGCGCATGCATGTTTTTCCTTTTACTTATTTATTTATTTTTTTCCTATTCCCACTTATTGATTCAGTTGTGTGAGGGGGTAGCTCGATGGGAGCCGATGTCCACTCACATTGAATGAGGGGGCGCTGAGGAGCGGGGTGGGGGGGGAATCTTAGGTGGGTGGCTCTCCGAGGAGCGGGTTGGTTGCGGGTGACTGAGGGGTTGGGGAGAGTTAATGAGGATCCATTGGGGTAGGGGGCCTCCGGCCTCCCGTTGGGGGTCGGGTGCCCGCTATGCCGCGACAGGTACTTCATTGTTTCTGAGGTATGTGGGAGTGGGGGCAGGAGGGGGGGTTGTTAGAGTTCGGGGTCGGGGACTGTTGGGGGGGAGGGGTCGCATGATTAGATAGGAGTCTGTAATGTTACTTTGTGTGCGCAGGCTAGGCCCAATGGATGGGCATTCACATTAGATGTCCCCTTATGGCGGATTCCTAGGGTAGAGTATATGGGTCCAGGGGCTCCTTTAGGGCCTAAGTTGGAATGTACGGGGAATTCTGGATAAGATTAAGAGGGGGGCAGTACTACAGCAGGCAAAGAGGGCTGGCGCAGATGTGCTGCTGCTCCAAGAAACTCATTTATTAGGCACAAAAGCACCATGCCTACAGCGCTATGGTTACCACCAGGTGTTTCACGCTGGCTTTACGAGAGGCTCAGGGGAGTGGCTATCCTCATACATCGCAGGATCCCTTATATCCACCCAACTCAGTGGACCGATACACAGGGTCGTTATGTCATCATCAAGGGTACATTGGGTGAGGAACCACTGGTGTTAGGGAGTGTTTATGCCACGCCCCCCCTGCAGTGGTCTCTAGTTGAAAAACTGTTTGGTGTATGGGCCGATATTCCTGATGCCCTACAAGTAATAGGAGGAGATTGGAATGACGTCATGGACAGCCAGATTGACAGGTATCGCCCCGGGAGCGGTGGTGTAGTAGGCCCATCCACTAAACTTCAAGACATGGCACAGGGTTTTTAATTGGGTGGACACTTGGAGGCACCGACATGGCAACACGAGGAACTACACTTACAATTCCGCGGTTCACAAATCCTTTTCCAGGCTGGATTACCTGTTTGTCCCAGGTGTAGCGATACATAGAGTCGAAGCGGCGGACATCCTCCCACGCGGGCTTTCGGACCACTCTCCCACTACAGTTGATATTGGTTTAGATATGGAGCGGCGGCCATTCAGGTGGCGCTTCTCCGTGTGGCATCTGCAGCAGCCAGACTACCAGAAACACATGGGCGAGGCCGTTGCCCACTTCCTGACCGAAAATGTAGGGTCGGTAGCAGATGTTAGTACGGTGTGGGAGTCGATGAAGCCAGCGCTCAGAGGGATGGACATTGCATGGTGTGTGGCCACGAGGAAGAAATGTAGGGGGAACCTGGTTCGGGCTGAGGCCAACGTGGCAGCATTAGAGCTCCTGGGCAGTACAGAAGAGGGGGGCAGCTTCTTCTAGCGCAACAATCTTATGCGTCCATGCTGATGGACGTAGCCAAGCAGATTTGGATTGCTACACGCAGCCGGATTTACCAATGGGGGGAAAAATCCGGGACGATGCTCCACCAGCTCTGTCAGGGTACATTCCAGGCCCAGATGGTGCCCCGGATATTAGACCTTGAGGGGTCACCGGTCACAGATCCCATGGCATTGGTGGAGGGGTTTGCCGCCTATTACGCCAGCTTGTATGCTCCAAACGAATGTCTCCTCGCCGATGTGGTGGACAAATTCCTGGCGGATATGCCGCCGCGGGCAGTCTCAAATGAGGTAAGGGATCATCTGGAACTCCCCTTAACGGAGGAGGAACTAGGCACAGCACTGGGCGAACTTAATACTGGTAAAGCGCCCGGGCCCAACGGGTTTCCCAGTGAATTCTTCAGGAAATATCCCCTACAGATGGGGGCCTTTTATAGAAGGGTGGTGGAGGAAGCTAGAGAGCGAGGCTGCCTTCCACCCAACTGGAGACACGCAGAGGTGGTTGTCTTCCACAAGCCTGGTCGTCCCCCAGAGCAGCACGCCTCCTACCGTCTGATCTCCTTGTTGAACGTGGAAGCAAAGATTCTAGCTAAAGCGTTGGTCAATCGCCTCGTGCCCCACGTGGCCGATCTAGTCCGCCCAGACCATTGCAAATCTACCTTATGGGTGTTGGGTGGTCATGCACGGGCAGGAGCTTGGGCCTCAGCACTCAGGTAGCAAACAGGAGGCATTAAATACCTGGACATCTTCATATCAGAGGTTCCAACGAATTCTTGGGAGCGTAATGTTGTGCCGGTGTGGGAGCGGGCTAGAGCCGATATCAAAACTTGGTCCCGCATGCCGCTGACCATATATGGCAGGTCTGCTATTTTCAAAATGGTGGCCCTCTCCAGGTTGCTGTACCAACTGCAGAATCACCCCTACACAATTCCTTCCCCATGGTTCCAACTGGTCAACGCAGTGCTGGGGCAGTTCCTCTGGACTGGGGGCACTGTACGGGTCGCAGTGCGCACATGCTTTCTCTCCTCCTACTGTGGTGGCCTGGCAACATCGGATATCCTCTCCTACTATCAGGCGTCCCATCTGCTCGTCCTAAATGATTGGTGGTACGGAGATAGGAGAGACCCAGCATACGCCTTGGAGCGCCTCTTAATGGGAGCCCACTCGTTCCATACTATACTCTGCGCGGCGCGGATACGAAAGACACAACCGCCCGGCACGCAGTTAGTGTTTCAGATCTGGAGACAAGCCCTGCGGCGTATGGGTTGGTGGAACACTTTGACGGGCGAAACTCCCCTTTGGCGCAATGGTCAGCTCCCCGGTCTGGATGCGTTACAAGGTTTTGGGGGGTGGGACAGCATTAGAATCTCCACACAGGGGGATGTACTATCAGGGGTGACCCTTAAGTCATTTCAGGAACTAAGCCAGGAGTTTGGTATGCCCCGAACTCGGTTCTTCAAATACCTTCAATTCCGTCATGCTCTCGCCCCGTGTCTGGAGGGGTTGGAATCACTCCCTGAGTTTAGCCCACTAGAGGCCAAGGTATTTATGGGTGACCTGGGGCCCAAAAAAATATCCTATATATATCAATCCCTAGTCACGCATTGTTCCCCTTCGCTGCAGAAGCTTCAGGAGTCCTGGGAGGCAGATGTGGGTGCCTTGGAAGAGGAGGATTGGAGGGAGGCATTGGCCGGGCCCCGTGGAGCCGCCTTTCGGATACACCTCCGGCTTATACAGTTCAAAAACCTCCACAGGGTGTATTTTACCAGACAAAGATTATGGCGGGCGGGCCTGATAGTGTCCCCGGATTGTCTACGATGTGAGCGGGAAGTTGGGACGTTTTTACATACGGTACGGAGCTGTCCTGCACTGGCCATGTTTTGGAAGGGGGTGTGGGACTGTCTATCTGAAGTACTTGGGTGGGAACTCCCCCGTACACCGCAGCTGGGTCACCTTCATGTTTTAAATGGAGTGGGAGGGAACATCTACATGAGACATCTGCTTTTGTTGGGCCTTACTCTGGCCAAGCGGGATGTGGCCAAAGCTTGGAAAGACACACGTGCCCCTACGGCTGTAGCATGGAAGAGGGGGCTCGACTTTTGCATGGGGCTGGAAGAGTCGATTTTTGTTGCTCGGGCTTCCCACAGAAACATTTCAAAATTTGGAAGAGGTGGGCTGATTTTAAGGGCCTATGGCTCGAGCCTCCATCGGATCAAGACCCCCTGGTAGATGTGGGCTGAGATATTCATGATGTGTGCACACATTGGGTTCAGATTTAATGTATTGAAGCAGAGACAAAGAATGATGACTGTGCGATGGGGGGATTGGTTGGGGGAGGGAGGAGTTTGGGTAACGGGAGGGTTGGGGGGGAGCAATGTTTATACCTGCCTCTGTTTTTGTTGAATGATCATTTCAGTAGAAAATCGGATTGTACATTATTTTTTGAAGCCTGAATGTCCTGCAGTTATCTCTGGGGTACAGAGACCTGCATATTGTGTACAATCTTCAATAAAACATGTTTTTCAAAAAAAAAAGTTAAATCAGGTAGTGTCATTTGCTTAGTACTTTTAATCTCTGACAAGACTGGGTAAACCTTTTCCTTTACTCTTTGTAGACTCTGATTTAAAGGAATAGTTAAAGACGGTTCTTTTATCTTTTGATTCTCAAACACTGGAAGTACAGGACCTATTGTTACTGGAACAGTTACACCTTCTATATTTTTAGTAAGTTCTTGTATCTTTTCTGCCATTTCATTTGTCGAACGTATATATTCAGAAATACTCTTTTGTGCTTCAATTTGTTGTTCTACTCTATTCTCATTTTTCCTTGTTTCATCACTTTGTTTAGGTGTCCCAGTAAATCTGGTTCCTATTAATGAAACAACAGAATCATATCTCATTTCTACTCTTTCCGGAAGATCTCAAAATTGTTTTGGAGTTTCTGCAAATCTATCCTCTAACTGTGGAGTGTTTGGGGTTGTACACATAGAGTTTGGTTGATATGGCGGTGGCCTCCTATTTAGGATCAGTGCTTACCTCTTCTCTACCACAGAATTTTACTTTTGCCGATAAAAGTAGCACTTCCCTCTACCTTACCTCTCTCAAGCTTAGGTTAAACTTTACTACTCTCTCCGATTAGAGTTTTAGTCAGAATACGTAATGATCCCTATGCTCAGACCCAAGATTTCACAGGTTGCCCTAGCTATACATTCACCACTTTTACACGTAAAGTTGTAACATACGACGATGTCACCACTTTGAAACAAACTATGTGATGTGCGACTTCACTTGCCACACTTCCTCTGCCTGCAGACAGAGTGACCAGCTTCCCACACTTTCCGGAAGCCTTTTCCAGACTACATATAACGTAATACGAACTCAACAGATGTTAGTCATGAATTCTGTACATCAAAATTCTATATACTCTATTCTACACATCATATATCCTAGTCAACCTATAGCAACCAATGCTCTGCTACCAAGAAATACTGATGCAGCGCAACTCCACAAATTTTCTATAAACCAGCACCTTAACCCAGGGAGCTATTCACAACTTACTCATCAGTGGGCCCATAACACTGCAAGTCACTCATAAACACATTTATTCTGCTCCGTGGATTCTGTGATGGTCAAGAAGAGCTGCTAGATTATAGCGGAGTGTCTGGAAATAAAATGTTCTACATTATTTACATCTGCAGTTTACTTTTAATACCATGGTTGAATTCAAAGTAAAGACAATCAAAAAAACACCCCACCATTATTTGTCAATGGATCTGCTAGTAAAAATTACCTAAAGGATAACAAGACCTGCTTAATTCTCCATTTATTTAATTTTTATTTAGAGATAAAATCTCCTAGCATGACCTCTATATTTTATTTCAAAGGAAAATTCAATTATGCATAAATAACCTGAAAGAAAAGGAAATATGAAAAATTAATATCACCAGAATGTTGAAATGCAGACATCAGCGTAAGAGAGAATAGTTCCCAAAGAACACCTCTCTATCTCTCTCGATGTTCCCCTCAACTAGGACTCCACACCCATTCAAAAGTTAAAGTTCCAAAAAATGTCAAAGTCCCTGCGCCATAGGAAAATTGCGCAGTCCGGCAGCATCTCAGGGTGCAAAGATTATATCAGAAAGCAAGCTTAATTTCAGCGTCCCAAATGTCATCGGTATAATAGGGAAAAAAAAGTAGACCCATGCTTCTTCCGTTGTGTCATTTACTTCATTATTCGATGCCCTATTCCCACGTTCAAGATGTTAACATTCGGAAAACTTGGCATCTATTCCAAGTGGCAGCCCATGCTGTCCTTGACCCATTCTACCCAGGCACAGGCAGCTCGCTCTTCTTCTCAGCGCATGGGTGCTTAGACCGCCACCTCAGAGTCACAGTCAGCTTCCATTTTCTTAGGCCAGATAGGGCTTAATTTGGGAACGATTATAGAAACAAACACAAATAAATGTAAATCTGAGATATAAAACTCTTCTGTTTACCTCCCCCTTCTACTAGTATCCCAGTTAGTATTTACCTAGCTTTAAGCAACACATATACGTGAATTTACTTACCAATCCTAATGATTTATGCCACAAATAAACAGACAGAAAGCACATTCATGCAATTTCCGATTATATTATGAAAAATGCGTACTTTTTATGACGTGATGCATAACAACTTAGTAAATTATGCTTGGCTATTACATGCAATTTAGTATCCCACATGTATTTGTGTAGGTGCATTCTATTCTGTGTTGGCTAATTTCAAAACCACACGATTAATACATGTTATTATTATGGAGAATTGACTTAAGGAGTATCCAAAAATGTTTGTTTCCACCTTGCTCCATCAGGCTCTTCCCAGGGGACTCCTACGATGGTGGTTCTCTGTTTCCAAGTCACTTTTGCCTCGAGTTCCACAATCTTGCTTCTTCCTCCCTCATGACTCTATCTGTTGCCCTTCCCCTCTGGCAGTGTGTCAACTTCCTGGAAGATGCCACAAGAGAGTCTGTTTTCCCTTTTTATCTTATTTGTCTTCTTCCATGGTCATCCCTTTTTCTTTCTTTAATACTTTTGTTTTCTTCCCCCTAAGCACCGAGTCATCCCAGCTGTCTTACCGAAGCAAAAAGTGTCCCTGAGCCTCATACATGTATTTTTTCCTTTTACAGCCCGCCTCTGAATAACTCTTGGTTATGAATATAATTCTATAATTTCACTTTAGAGTAAAGTCCTGCCAGATGCTGGCCAAGGACACTTCATTTGGTAACTTTAACTAATCTCAACATAGAGTAGAACTTGATGTGAATATGGCACTTGAGGATGTTAACTGCATATGCTCAGTTCATTCAAGCCAGCCTTCATAGGAGGCCCATGAAGCGTCAGTCACAACCTCTTCGAACAATGCAATACAAAATATAAATAGAAGAAGTTTGCACCCAGTGCCCTCAACTCTTGGACATTTTTTCTCTCAGTGAATATCTTCTTCATTGACATTTACCTCATTTAGGCCTAGATGTAGGTAATTTTATTTTACCACTTCTTAAATACCGAATTGTACAGATTCGGTATTTAAGAAGTGGTAAAATAGAGGGGGGAGGGGGTGTAGGTATTACAGAATCGGTCAATACCGAATCGTTAATATTCGGTACTTACCGATTCTGTAAATACCGATTCGGTAATGCCCATTGATTCCTATGGGCATTGAAGCCCATAGGAATCAATGGGCATTACCGAATCGGTATTTACCGATTCGGTAAATACCGATTCCAGCAAGGGTGCAGGGGATGTCACTTTGACACCCTCTAGCACCACAAATACAGGCATGTGTGCCATGTGGCACACAGACATGCCCTAAGGGCATGTCTGTCTGTCACATGGCATAGGTGTGCATGCACACATGTGCATGCACACCTGGATTCGGTATTTTACCACCCAATTGGTTTGGGTGGTAAAATACCGAATCTGAAAGGCCTTTGGGACTCAGAAGAGTCCCACCTACATCTAGAAGTTACCGAATCGGTATAAATACCGATTCGGTATTTTACCGATTCGATAAATTTACCGAATCTGTAAAATTGGCCCCCTACATCCCAAAAACCCATTTACCGGTCGGTAACGGCGGTAATCGGCCGTTACCGGCTGGTAAATGGCCACCTACATCTGGCCCCATAAGTTAACTTTTTAAAGTAAGCATTCAGAGACACTTCAAAAGACTATCTCAGACATAAGACTGTCTGAGACTGCTTACTCTGAAAACGTGCCCTTAAACAAAGCAATCATGATTCCATGGCAGGACCGGAGATTTTAGATTATGCTTCTTTTTTGTTATCTACTGAAACACAGCAGCCAATGCAAACAATCCAGAGAAAATACTACATTTCCTAATGGCCCTTTATCCCATCTTCCGCCAATCTGGACTCCCATCGGTTCACATATACTACCATGACACCATAGTCTTTCCTTTTTTTGTGCTGCTGACACTGCTCAGATAAGTGCTTTTCCGACTGTTTTATTCATTGTTGATATTGTTGTGTGCCCATTGGGTCTACCTTACTGCTTTCAGCATTGGCTTTCTCTCAGCAGAGCATTCTGCTCTAGTGGCATAGGCAGGAAACGGGATTCCGCCTTTTGTTACTGCTGGCGTGAAGTGAGAGTGGGACTTTGGAGCTGTGCGTTGCTTGATGCAGAGGATCCAGTTCTCTTTCTGTTGAGGGCTTTAGATGCGCCTGAGGTATTTCCTTTGTGCGCTCGGCTTCCACTTACCAGCAGTGCCAGCTAGATGAAGGTGCTCCGCAATCCCCCTACGTCCAACGGAGCTGCAAAACACAATCAAAGGCTCTGCCTTAGGGTTCAAGTGCCTCCCTCCACTGGTTTTTGTTGGCCTAGGTGGTAATATTGCTCTTTGCACTTGTTGGGGCTGCTCCCCTTTCCTCTGTATACCTCCACTATAGTGCACCCCCGGGACTCATTTTGGGTGCTCTGCACCATAATGGCACAACATTATCAGGAACGTGGACCCCTTCGGTAAATTAAGGGAAGCTCCCTTGAGCAACGCATGTAAGAGAGACTGATTGAGGCATTGGATGTCCATGCATAGGACTTAGTTAATAAGGCCTTGCCTAGGGCTCTCTACCCCTTCACCAAGCCTCTACTCATCTATGGCAGGAAGGAATTTTGTGCAAGCTCAGGAAATCCCCCACTCATGGAGGTTAAATCAGCGGAGCTTGGCCAGCCTCAGCTGGAGGCTTTAGACGCGGGAGGTCACTCAGCCCTACAGGAGCATTGCAGGTCGGCTGTGTCAGACCCTTCGGGACTCAGGTTCCCAAACCTCTGATTCAGAGAAAGGACCCACTCTGGGCAAGGATCCTCTTTGACATAAAAAGTAATGCTCAATAAACTCAGTAAGGAAAGTTGAGTAGAGATATATGTATGACCCCGAAAGCACAAATAAGGTTATGCCTAAAACTATGAGTATGGTGCGAGGCACATTGTGCCACCACACCAAGTCTTGACAGATGTGTTCACTATAGCAATGACACTATAGCACAGTATGTTTGGATATTAGACATTCATTTCATTTTTCATTTTCAAAACTTAATTCGATTCATAAAATGGATCATAAAAGTACTGAACATACAATTTATCGTACCTCATAGAACAAGAAAAGTTTTTTAAATACACAATTTTCCCAGATTTATAAAAGAAACATAATAAAAATGACTGTTATAAAATATATAATACATAATTTTGACCAGAGGATATTCTATACAATTTGATACTAACCGTAGGCCTTCCTGATCTTTAGCGAAACTCTAATAAAATTTAGCATGGCACAGCAGGTTTCTACAGAAGCTAGTGCTGACAGATAATCATACCCTTCCTTATAAGTGCAAGGTTGCCTCCCCTTCAAGATTGGTTTAATAAACCGAAGTCTTGGCTCTTGATATAAGGAGCAAAAAAGGACCGTATGTATAGTGCTTTGGCTATCCCTATTGTTACATGGACAAGGGGGCAGCCTCTCACACCAACCCCCTTGTTTCGGGAAAGCAAGCAAAAAATGCAAAGTGTTCAATCTAAACCTTGTTAGTAGGAATCGCCATTGCACATTAAGGGTAAATGTTAAATAAAACTGAGGTTGGGGCTTACGAGCATAAACATTAGCCTCGTCCAGAGATGGTGAGTTCAATGATTTCCAATACATTGCCTTTATGACCACCTTATGGTTTTCCTCTATTTTTTCCGGATTGTCATAATAGGAACCCAATCCAATCTTATTCAACATGTTACAAACATATGACAACCAGGGGATATGTTTTGAATTTTCTAAAGCCATGCAATCAATAATAATATCTTTAGTGAGTTTCAGGTTTTCAGATTGCCATACTTTGCCCCATAACAATAAAGGGGACAAACGGATAGTATCGGAAACACTGACCATTCCAATTTCTTTATGGCAAAAGATATTTTAGCAGCTTTTGGGAACTGATAAAACCCTTTTTATAAAATTATTTTCCACCACCTGTATCACGGATGGTGTTTCAGTCCCCCACACCCCTGCCCCATAGGTGGCAACCGATAAACACTTTGATGTGTAGAGGGTTTTGAGGTGCGTAACATGTTTTTGCCCCAGTTTGCTACAGAAACGGAAGATGCCCTCTATAGCCCGGGTCGCGTTCTGAGCTCGAACCTTCATGACTGGCGCCCAGCTTAATTTACTATTAAACAAATTACCAAGGTAGTTAAAATTTTCCACTTTTCCGATTATGCGATTATTTACCACAAACTTCCTGATGTTTGACCCTTTAGGGCCACAAGACATTACAAAGGATTTATCAAAGTTCACCTTTAAATCAAGGTCAAGCATGAAAGTATTGAAGGCATCCAAACACACTTGCATGCTATTTCCAGTTAATGTCATTAAGACAGTATCGTCTGCATAAGAAAGCATGGGAATACTTTTACCTTTAATTTTTGGAAAGTCACAACCCTGGTTTAATAAATACTTTTCTAGCCCGTTTGTATAAACCAGAAAAAGAAAAGGCGCCAAATGCATCCTTGACGCACACCCTCAGTAGAAGGAATTGATTTTGTCATTTCACCTCCAGAGCCAAATCTAATTGACACAGTTGTTGCTGCGTGTAACCTACGAAGCAATGTGACCAGAGGTTCCTCAAAGCCCATGTCATCCATCATCCGCCACAATTTATGTCTGCAAACAGTGTCGAATGCACTAGACAAGTCCATGAAGGCAAGGTGTATTGTGGACTTTTTTGCCTTCATGTACTTGCCTAGGATTAGTGCCAGGTTCAGGCACTGCTCGACAGTCCCCTTTCCACGCCTAAATCCGTATTGGGAGTCAACTATAAGTCCTGTTGAATCTGCCCAACTTTCTAATCTCGCTAGGATTACCCTGCCCAAGATTTTACATGAGGCATCTATTAAGGAAATCGGGCGATAGCAACGTGGGTCACACCTATCACCCTTCTTAAAGATCGGCACTACCATTGCCTCCTCCCATGTACCAGGGATGCACCCGACCACGACAGCCTTGAAGACATTCAGTAATATGGGTGCCCACAAGCTAACATTATGTTTAAAAAGGTCCAAGGGGACAGCATCTTGGCCTGGAGCTTTTAGTGATGATCCCTTCTCTAAGGCTTCCTCAATCTCTATCAGTGTAAGTGAAGAGCTGAGGGTCAAAGCCGATGGAGATGCCACCAGTTCCCCTGTCCTATCCGTACTTGCATTTATTGAAATGGAATTAGGATTAAAGATCTTAGTAAAATGTTGAACCCACTGTTCAGCGGTGACCTGCATAACTATAGATTCTTTATTATCGCTCTTAAAAAGGGGGCGATTTAAGACCTCCCAAAAGAGTCTACTATCTTTAAGTTCTGCAGCCTTTTCAAGATCTTCCCAGGCAATGTTTTTTAGGTCCTGCTTTCTTTTTACAATAGCCTCCCTATAGGCCTTTCTGCTGGTTCTTACGAGCTCTTTATTTCTAGGTTTTTGGCGCAAGGCTAGTTTTAACGATCGGTGTGTGGCAGAACACACAGAATCAAACCATCTAAAGGCCTTTTGGCCACCCTTTCCCTTAGGTTTTCTAAGATGCTTTGCTACATGCCCACACAATTTCTCAAAGCTCTCAATAACCTGGTGGGGGTCAGATACTGGGACTAGACATGATTCTATTTCCGTTTTACAATTAACAACAATATCTTCTTCCAGTTTTATCGCGTTAACCTTCCCCCATTTCAAGGTAACGCCCTGATTCTTGCTGTACTTAATTGGCTGTTCCCAGATCTTTGGTGATTCTTGTGCTGGCACGCACAATGACAAAATTAGAGGATTATGGTCACTTGCGGGATTGGCCACCACCTCCAACTTATCAACGTATTTAAAACAGCTGCTGGATACCAAAACAAAGTCAATTGTGCTCATCTCCCCCCTTGTACCCTGGAAGGTTGGTATGTGCGGTGTGTCAGGGCCAGACCAAGGATCTACCACACACAAGTCATTCATAATGATAATATTGTTCAGGGCATCCCCCTGGGGTGTGTGTTTAAAGTGAGTCAAGGGCTGAGCGTTTGAGTCCTCCAGGCCACACACATTCGAGCCTCCAAAACTACACAGCGTACAGTTGAAATCGCCAACCCAGATGACAAACGATGAACGGTGCCTGCTGCGTGCTTTACCCACTGTGTCCTCCAAACTTTGAATTATTGATATATCATGTCCATTAAAGATGTTGTGATACCAGTTGATTAGCAACACAGGTTCTGGGAAAAGATGTTCTAATAACAGCAGTTGGTACCAGTTTGTATCCACCAGTTTCGAAGTTTTCAACTCCTGTAATTTCATAGACAACGCTGTCATTATACCACCCTTTGCCCTCCCAGATGTCGATGGAACGGCCGAAACACTGAATGATTGAAAACCCTCAATATCACAGGTAGTCCTAGTCCAAGTCTCCTGTAAACAGAGGATTCCCTGGGCTCCCACAAAGTCCAGCCATGCATCATCTTCCAGTCTGCCTGTTAATCCGGCAATGTTCCAAGATATTAAGGATATTAAGGACGGCCCCTGTTTCCCATAGGTGGTTCCCAAAGCAACTCTTGTACTTGAGGGGCCTTGTTCAGGCGGTAATGTGTGTTTCTCACAACCCAAAGAGGTGTTTCCCCCAGAAGTGACAACATTCTCTTCGTGTAGCAGGCCAGTACTCACAGTATCACAATCAACAGTCACCAACGCTGAGTCATCCTCGCGGGCTGTCCCTAAATTTTCCTTCTTTCCCAAATCTAACACGATGGACACATTGCCCTCGAACCCAGTTGATGGTCAGTCTACCCCGTCCATACCCATTAATGGATCAAAGCGGTTTCTCAATGAGATGTTATTATTTGAGATCCATCCTGGGTATTCTACGCCCTGAAACCTTGGTCTTCGTGGGTTAAACGGGACTTGTGTAAAAGGCCCCATACTTGGTGGTCCCATAAAGGGGCCATTTGTTTCATGCCAAGGGGCACAGTAATTTTGTGGGCCTTGATTCATGTTCAGATTATGTGCCAAACCCAAGTGATTTTTGCCGTTTGTTCTATACCCATGGTGATTAGGGTTTGAGGCATATGATAAAGGTTAGGGTAGAAATATTCGAGTCCCACGCACTGGATGTCCCCTATCCTACCAAACCTCGCTTTACTGCAGATAATATCCTTAACCCAGATGTCTCTAAAGTTAATCAGGATGCAATCTCCCTCCAGATCTTTTTTACTTGGCCCAACCCAGGGGACCCTCCGCACACTTAGGATTTTTGTGGCAGTATCTTCCGATAGAGGCCTGTTATTATTTAGCCAAAATTTTGTTTTATTTAAAAGGTCCTCCATTTTCTCATATTTGTTCTCTGCAATTAATGGGACACCTGTCAAAATTGCCATATACGGGGCAGCCTCAGGGGGTATGTTTACATAGATCTGTTTGCCAGGCAGGGGTGTTTTGCTAGGGGCTAAAGGTTTGCTAACTGGAGTTTCTTTCCCTTCAGTGTTTGGCATGGCTGGGGCAGCTATATTTACTGGTGTAGCCACTGCCATAGAGTTGTTTAACTTAGAGCCCGCAGTAGTCACCAGCTTAGTTTTGGATAAAGTAGCTGGTACTAAACAAGGGGTAGTACCGTTAGGGTCTGCAGACGCTGCAGTTTTAGGTTGCTGAGATTGTGGCTGATTTGTCTTAACACCCTTTTTTGCTAAACTAGTATTATTACCACCAGTAGCAACGGGTTGTTTGCTATTACCTACAAGACTCTCCAGTAAAGCGGTGTTTTTAGATGTCAAAAACTCTAGTTGATCTAGTTTTAGATTAATGATTTGGGTTTTTTCCATCAGGGGATTCAGCAGGCTTTTTATCAGCTTCTCAAGACTGGCCATAAGGTCCTTATCTTGTGTGTGGGTTGGTTTTTTATCTAAGTTCAAAATACTTTTTTCCATATTCAAGAGTTGCGATCCTATCTGTGAGAGTCTCACTTCAAAGGGAGTTAGGAGCTTTTTAAGTGTTTCCCATACCACAGTCAAGAATTCTACGTCTTTCCCTTTTATGATGCATAATGGCACCCCACTAGTTTCATTCTCTATTACGAGATTATTATTGTCATGAGTTACCACCAGCGATTCTGTATCAGTTTCTGGTGTCGGTTCAGAAGACTGTGTGTTGCTCATTGGGGGTGGATTTGGGGGTAGCGGAGATGGTGCCTTGGTGGATAACTGCGCCTTCGCAATCTTAGCCTTTTTTCTTGCGTATGCTGTTAGGTTGTTACGCTTCCTTTTGTTATGTGACCCTCGTTGTTTACTACAAGAAGGATGGCCTCTGCCCGGATCTATGGGACCGCCCTCACCCTCCTTCACTTCCCCATCTACCCCGCCCTTAGGAGATTTTAGGGAGTTAGAGGATACTAGTGGTGAGCTCCCCTTTAATATGAATGTAGTGTGTTCCAATGGCTGGCGAATATCTGCCTCAGTTAGGATCAAGGCAAGAGGTGGGTCAATTAAACGATCAGGGGTTTTAGCGAAGGCTATGGGCCCTAATGAAGATTTTTTGGCCGCTGCTAATTCCTGTGACAGTCTCCTTGCAGCATCTAGTTCAATAGAGACACGGTGCTGCATTTTAGCAATCTCTGTATGGCTGTGTGGGTCCTGGTGATGAAGTCATCTAGGGTACCATTTTTCAGTTTGAACTTGGCTGCCCTCTCTTTATACTCACGAGATGACATATCGGCTAGTCAACTAAAGAAAATGATGAACTGGCGATACAGTTGGTACCGAGGGTTAGGGCCAAAGGAAGTGGCCCAGTCCAGTCTCTCCCAGCCTCTAACGGCCTCAAACGGCCCGCTCTTTGCCCGGTCTTCGCCCCGGGCTGCGTCCCGCGCTGCGGGAGTCTGAGGTTTTAATATAGGGGGTGTGTTAGGCGGGGGGCGGGCCAGCAGGGAGAGCGGACCGGATGCTGGTAATTGGTCTCGCAGGGACTCCTGGTTGTTGGAGTCCCTGCACGCTCGCAGCCCCGCCGATGCCACACGCCCAAACCGCCTTACCGCTCCTGCCCTTCTGCTGATATATAGCCCCACGCAGTCCTAAACGATGCGGCACCCGCGTAGCGGGTGCGGCGAGATGTGGGTTGATGGGCTTGAAAAACAAACGCCTCCTGTGCAAGCCGCCTCCGTGTGCAGAGAGTCTGTGTCCCAACAAGGGAAGTTGAGGGATGCTTTTAGTGTCCTCAGGTGGGCGGGGGCGGGCCAGCAGGGAGAGCGGACCGGATGCTGGTAATTGGTCTCGCAGGGACTCCTGGTTGTTGAAGTCCCTGCACGCTCGCAGCCCCGCCGATGCCACACGCCCAAACCGCCTTACCGCTCCTGCCCTTCTGCTGATATATAGCCCCACGCAGTCCTAAACGATGCGGCACCCGCGAAGCGGGTGCGGCAAGATGTGGGTTGATGGGCTTGAAAAACAAACGCCTCCTGTGCAAGCCGCCTCCGTGTGCAGAGAGTCTGTGTCACATTCAAATTGAGTGTTCTTGGTTTAAGAAATAGGGCTATTATTTGCCAAATTTTAAGGGTGTATTATTTATGACTCGTAAAAACACCCTAGTCGCACCTAATGGGATGTTTTTATGAAGTTATTATCACTGTGAGCACCTGTCCTTGACTTGTATTTTTCATCTATGTGTTTGTCGGTGTACCACTGTACAGATTACTATCACTGTTTTTAATATTTTTTCCACTTACAGATGTCATTTGATGAGTAAGTGTACTTGACTGCACCAGACTTACAGTTGGAGTAACACTTAGTACAGTGTAAATACCAGGGAGATTAATAACAACAAGGAAAGTAGCATAGAGATCCCGATTGTCCTGATGAATACCAGTAGAGAGACGGAACCGGGAAGAATCATGTTGACCTCTATGCAGAACAGAGGGGTGGAGAGTGCATAACTCACTCATGCCACCACCATCCGAGGGTATCTTTTCACCCTTTTTTACTCCTGACATTCGAATCAAGGAATGAAACTGGTATGATGATATCTCTTAGTCAGTTTTAACACTAATCGTGTGCACGAATTTAGGATCCTTTTCTTTCTTGTTTTTAATTGTTTATATTGTCTGCCCCTCCCTATTGCTCCACCTCTAGCACTGGTCTGCGCTGAGGCATTTAGTAGCAGCCCTATGATGAAGCATGCCACAACTTGTTGTGGGTGACGGCAGTTTTTACTAAGTGAATGTGCTCCAGACAGAACTTCATACATACTTAAAATTTGCGATATGTACTCACCTTACTTCCTTTTGTGTGTATATATCGTCCTGGAGGAGGAAGAGGTAAGGTAATGTCCTTCTCCCCCTTTTCTCGTGTATAGTACTTTAAATATATGCCAGGCTACCACGTACTTTATTCAATTAAAAATTGCTGATGTTGCACATAGGCACTTTAAACGTCTCAGCACTCTTTTTAATAAGATTCGCCAAATGTACTCTACACTGTAGATTGCATGGATCACACTTTAGGATTTTAAACTCCTTCTTTGATGTTCCAATATGTCCAAACTTTTACCCTCAACAGTCGACCTTTTTGTACTTTAAAACTTAAATGCACTTTACATACATGCCAGGATCTCACGTATTTAACTAAATTGGAAAATTGTTGATTCAAATCTTGGAACTGATGAACAGTGACACCGCCATCTGAATTGTTTTTATTATGTTTTACAATTGTTTTATGGTGCAAAGATTTTAGTTAACCAAGCAGTACTAAAACTTGAAACTTGAAATCAAACCTCTGATTCAGATAGCTCCCAGGTGGAACATCGACCCTCATCCGAACAAAGCGCAAGTGCCTTAATGTAAGCAAGTTCGCAACTGCACCCCAGGGATAAAATCTGCAGTGCAATCCAGATTATGTGCAGGCTCCTTTGAACAAGGGTTTTGAAAGGGAAGTGCACAATACCTTATGCTCCGAGTGCCCATCCCGGGCAAGGTGGTGGACATGCTAGTCCTCGATCCTAATGTGACAACGTTCTTGAAAAAATATGTCAAAGACTCAAAAAAAGGAATCAACCATGCCTGGGTAGGCTACCAGGACAAACTCTGGGACATGTTAGGTCCTCTCTCAGAAAAGTCTTGATTTGGCAGTTCAAGCCAAAGATTCCAACAACACTGTTGATCCTGATGCCCTGTTAAAATGGTCCCAATGGGCCATATGACTCCTAGGTAATGCAGACTATGCCACTTACGCAGAAAGGAGCAAAACCCTCTTGATCCACATCAAACAAAATTTATCAGATTTACCTCCCTCTGAGGTGGGCCCATTGGCGAACGGTCTCCTCTTTGGGGATAAATTGGTTAAACACCTCAGAAAATACGTGGCCACTTTTTCAGCTCTTGACAGGGCCCAATCAGACAGTCCGTGGTGACCCACAGACCTCGCACAGAGGTTTCTACTCGCCAGAGGATGAGGAGGAGCCACCAATTCAGGTTCCAACCGAACAGAGTGATGAGTACATTCTATAAATATTTTCAACCAACGTTATCAGCCCTTGATGTCCCTGCCTTCAAAAACCTTAGCGATGTGTCTTGGCATTCAAAATATTGTCCTGACACACCTTTGCCAGACAAACCTTTTTTTAATCCTAGCGGCGTGTCCTGGCATTTACCTTGTGCCGCTGACTTTTGTGTTGGATTGGGGCTTTCGCCTAATATACTGTCCCTGTATCCCCCGGGGACATATTACTTATCCCTGCAATGGCGACTGTCCGGCACATTCATTCCACCTCACCTTGTGTGGCGTGTCAGGGCTGGGGGTTTAGTCACTGGAGCACTCTGCTCCGGTTGTTCCTCCTGCCTCATGATGGCACCTTTTACATTGTTGTTTTGCACATCCACTAACTTACCACATGTTGGTATGAAGTACAGTGTATGATCGGACCACCCTTAGGTGTGTCAAGGTCTTGTTGTCGGACATCTGAGCACTCCACTCTGTTTGTCCCTCCTCAAACACACAGCGTTTTCTGTACAGTGAGATTCCATACGCTCCAGTACACATATGGTTTTCTAGCATGATGGTTACCCATCTATCTGTTAATCTGACCCTTAATGTGCCTCGGCCATGTTCCGGGGATTTTTGTTGGATTCAAATAAGCCCTGACCACAAGCGCTTTGTCCTCAACACCTGCTGGTGGTAATTACCTTGGTGATATCCTTCACTTCTAGCGTATGTAATTTAATGGTGTTTTGTTCACATTGCGGGCATTTTATGTACGTACCCACGTAGACTTAAATTTCACTAGGACCCTATTTGACATCTGGCTTGCCTTGGCAATGCTCGGGGCTCTTTAGTTGGATTAAGATGAACCCTGATTACGTGTGCATCGTCCTCAATGCACCGTTTTCCTGTTGGTATTTATTTTTGCATTGTCCTTCACATCCAGTATGTGACTTTTCAAGGAGATTCATCCACACAGTGGGAATAATATGAACGTCCCTATGTATTTTTGGACCTGATTAGACTCTAGTGCACATGGACAGTAATAGTTAAGACTCGCCAATGAGCACTTTCCTGGACCGCCGTGTTTGGTTGGAACCCAATTGTTCTGCTGTGGAAGTGACTTTTCTAACCCTACTTTTATTTAGATTTTTTTTATTTGCTAGCAGATACATTTTGACTAATTTAGGCATACCTATCACTATAGGCATTCTTCTCCAGCTGTGGTAACAATTATACAGTGGTAAGGTTTCTTTCTATCTGAGATGCTTTTACACACATGGGCGCTGATATGGTCTTCGCTCTCATCATGCTTGTTGCTTTGTATAGGAAAACCTTTTAAACCTAGATATGATTAATGCCCAAACCTTCATTATACAGGTTGGAGATGAGCATGCACCTTGAGCATTCATGCTAAGGACAGCTGGGGCACTGTGCATGACTTTTGCAGGTGAGTGCCTTCCCTTTTAAATATAGTCTCATGACATAGTTTCATGGTGTTAAAGGTATCACTAGGAACTATGTTACACCATCTGCGATTGGCCCTTTTTGTGGGTATTATTTGGGACTGTCGTGCCCTTATAATATATCTTTCTAGATTATTTTTTCCTGACAGACTATGTGTTTCCTGCTCAAAATATTTGACTGACTTACTTTAAGAGGAACACTTTCTCATAGATTGCTAGGTATGTTGGTTTTTTGTTCCCTTACAGGTTTTACCGGGGCATCCAATCATCTTGCTACCTTTGGATCACTGGTTTAGTATCACACTCAATTTACAGACCTACTTGCCATTGTTGTCACTACTGTTCTCACACTTCTTAGACATCACTCTTGCAGCAGTAGCTTACTCAAGATCGTGATTAAAGCCACAACACTCCCTAGGTCACAGGCTGAAACATGTTGATCTAAGCTGAGTACGATTCGGTGTAATGGTTCCAGTTGTATATCTTGTTTTCTTCGCTGTTTTTAATCCTAGCACAAGAAAGCCATAATAAAAGGGTGTGGTAAACCTTGTAGTTAGGTATAATTCACTTCACTATTAGCACTGTACCCCTCACAAAACCGTGCTAGCTCACATTGTGTCTTAGTGATAACCCCTCTGACAAACAAAAACATCCCTGAGCTCCTCTCTCGCAGTGAGGGGGTTGTAGACCGCACCATGACTAAGCTTCATGGTGCGAGGAGGATGCCCAATGATGAAGCATGCCAACTCTGGTGGGTGAGAGTAACTGTCCTTTAAAGGGACGCCTTTTTTCAGTCTGCCTCTTTTGCCTATTTCTTGCTCTTGACAGACCTAAGGGCTTTTGTGTGTTTTTGTCTCAACAATGTCTTACCCTCCTCCCTCCAGAGGGGGCTGTGGTTGTTACCACAAGAACAACTTCCATGGAGGACAATCACCAACAGATTCCTCTCACTCAGACACCAATAATTTCTTATTCAAATGTTACATTGGGGGCAGAATAAGGCTTTCCTACACAAGTGGTTGCAAATTACACCAGATGCTTAGGTCCTGGTTGCATCTGGAATTCTATTCAAAGCCTTCTCGGGAGTTTTAACCTTCCCCTCTACATTGTGCCCCACCCAACAGTCTCTTTTGTAGATGTAGAGATTCTGGAGTTGCTCCACAAGGGAGCGATAGTTCGCACTATGCAAAACCCCTGGGGGTCCGTGAGCACCGTTTTTCTCATTCAGAAAAAAGGTGGGGGTTCTGTCTGCTACTCAATCTGTGTCAGTTCAATTCTTGGATAGTCTATCGCAATTTCAAGATGGAGAGCATGCGTCTACTTCGTGATCTGTTGTAAGCAAGGGATTATAAGTTGCATCTCAATCTAAAAGACTTATATTTTTTGTTCCCAAAATTTTCACCTCATCAAAGATTACTTCTGTTTTATTGGTGCGATCCGTGGTACGAGTTTACCACTCTTCTCTTTGGTCTCTCCATGGCCCCTTAATGTTTCACCAAGCTTTCGCGCTTGATGTCCACTATCTCAGGGAGAGAGGTGTGCGATTGATCGTCTACTTAGATGACAATCTCAATATGACCCAGCATCACAACATGGTTCTCCTCACCTCTCTTGGTCCAGCCAACTCCTGCATGACTTGGGGTTCATAATCAACAGCAAGAAGTCTCTTCTGATCCCAATACAGAACCAGCAGTTCTTGGAGTTCCAAGTGGACTCAATATCTGTGCAGTTCAGACTTCTGCTTCCAAAAATGCTTTCCATAAAGAAGGAATTGAGGTGAGATCTGGCATCTCAGATGATCTCATTGCAGATTTTGCCTAGACTGGTGGGCCTTCTTGCATCCTCTGTTCAAGCCATTTTTCTAGGTCCTCTTCATTACCAAGCCCTCCAATGGCTCAAAATTATGCATGACCACAAGGGTCTGTACTACGCAGAATACACTGCTCTTTCGGAGGAAGTCATACTGGAGATCTCGTGGTGGTTGGCCCAAATGGACACCTGGAATGGCAAGGCAATTTTTACGTCTGTTCCGGAAGTAATCACAGAGTTGAATGCCAGCAGATGGGAATGGGGTTGGAGATGTGTTTCAGTGGAGACAGGAGACAGGTGGTCTCTGGAGGAGCTTTAGCTTCACATCAACTGTCTAGAATTCTTGCAGGTTACTTTGCAATGAGGATTTATCCCCTCACAAGATGAAATGTTGCATCCTTCTCCAAATGGGCAACATTTCAGCTGTACGATACATCAATAAGTTGGGGGTTACCAGCTTTTTTCTCCTGACGGAAATTGCTAAGGACTTCTGGAATTATTGCCTGAAACATCAGAATGTGGCGACAATGGAGTATATTCCAGGCCGGATGAACATTGTAGGGGACTAGAACTTTTAGTTCCTTCGTGACTCCAGCAACTGGAGACTTCTCACTCACATCTTCAAAGCTTTGGATCGTTTATGGGGTATGTGTGGGGTGAACCTATTTACGTCTCGCCTAAGCTCTGACCTGCCACGTTTTTACAGTTGAGGCCAAATCCTCTGGTGGAGAGTTTGGATGCTTTTTTGCAATCTATGTTGGGGGCCTGATGTATGCCTTTACACAGTTCGCAATGATCCATAGGATTCTCTTCCAGATCTGTTGCCAGTCCGCTGAAGTGGTTCAGTTGACTCCATGTTGGAAAGCGTAGTCATGGTTTATGGTGACCATTGCCTTGTCATGTGCTCGACAAGTATAGATTTGCCTCTTTCCGGACCTACTCTTGGATCCGATGGGTTTCCAATCATTTAGTGGTAGAGAAACTATTGTGTCTCATGGCATAAAGACTTTCGGGAGACAATGGCAAGTGCTTGACGTTTCACAGCAAGCTATTTTTTTTTACCCCAATCATGGGCTCCCAGTACCCACAAGAGATATCTGCATCATGGAAACATTGGGTTTCAGGGTGCAGTGAAGTGTAGTCCCTTGGGGACCACAGTGCTGATGAAAGTTACATTTTGTCTCACCTAGCCACCCAGGGTTTAATTTAAAGCCCGAACAACAATTTTCTTTCCCCCATTTTGGCAGGTCACCATCATGTGGCCAGGAAGACTGTGGGGGAGCATCCTCTCATCTGTTAACCCCTTCAGGGTGTTTCGATGGTTCATCCCCCTGCACCAAAGTATTCGATATTGCAGGATGTGGATGCGTTCCTTTGGTTCTTGAGGGCATGATCCACGAACGAGGATCTCTCAACGAAACAGTTATCGGCTAAGTTGACCCTTTTATTGTGTCTAGTCTCATGTAGACGGTATCAGATGCCAAGGCCCTGGACATAACAGGTAGGGCATTTACTCCTGGGGAGCTTCTTTTTGCATTTCCAAACATACAAAGATTAATTCTTGTTGTATAAGTTATCCAGACTTTCCTGACAATTCAAAATTGTCCGTATTTAAATGCAATTAAACCTATTAGAACCATACCTTTGAATTCCACAGGGATCAAGTAGGTCAGTTCCTTATCTCTCTACAACTAACTTTAAGCACTGTTTCTTTTGTAACCCTCGCTAGCTGGGTCAAGTGGCTTCTAGGGGAGTCTTGTATTCATGTGTCTATATATGGAGCTCATTCGGTCCGCAGCACCATCGCTTTAAAAACCTTCTCTTTGGGGTCTAGAATGAGGAATATAGTTTGGCAGCTATGAATTGGTCTTGTGATGCCACTTTCAATGTGTCTTATTGCAAACCAATTGTAGATGTTGCATCTGTTGTGGTTGTACAGCTATGAATAAGCATGATCCAAAGCCTCTGGTCCTGCCATAGAATAAACATCTTTCTAGCTATTGTGCCAAGAATTTAAAATTCTATTAAGGATAAAGAGGTGAAGATAATCCCACCCATAAACATTCTGATTTATAATAATCGATATATGAAGGTTTTATGTATATTGTCATTAAGACAATTATTTCAATGTTTGATGTTAGCCCACAGGAAATATCCTTTACCCCGCAGTCTCAACAATGACCAGCCTTTACGAAGCAGTTACTTCCCTGACTGTGACATTACCAGGTGTTACTTTAACATGCAAGTTGTTACAATGACTTGCTGCAAGGGGGTGCGTTGTTGGACTGGCGTTGGATTTTTAAGTCCAACAACTTCCTCTGTTGCGTAGACTAGAATTGTAATAGTCATTTATACTATAAAAAAGTATGGCAACCCCTAAAGCAAGTTGTTGTAACAACTTGCAGGCTGAAGTAACATGTAGTAACGTCGGGTAGTGACTGTGTTGTAAAGGAATAAGGGGCACGTGCATGCTGGGTTCTGTTATACAACCTTATCACACCCATTGAGTGCATTTTTTCCTGCTGGTGGGATATTTCGGTTACATTTTCTGCCTCACAGGCAGGGATTTCAAACCAGTGTTGATGGTCTGCTGGTTTGGTGGCTGATGCGGTTAGAGCTACAGGATGGAGCAGAAATTCACATTTCCTCTGACACTTGAATGTTTCATGCTTGGACTGGTCATTGGTTCGTGTTGGACCAAGTTGGCCCATTTGGTTTATGGTTGAAACTGTTGGTTTCACAAGGAAAAAGGAAGGACTATGGTATCATGGCAATGTAAATGGACTTTTGAGTAATGTACATGTCGAATTTACTTTTACACTTTTGGATGACTTTATACTTAGTTTTTATGAATAGAGGTGTGCTGCCTAAACTGGCTCGTGAGCAGAGAGGGCATGGTGGAGTAGACCCTTGGTCAAACAAACCGCACTTGGGGCCTTGCAATTGAGGCGCACCCCAGCACAGAACAGAAGAGAGAGGGCTGTGATGCTGGCTTACCCAGAGGACCCTGGAGATCTCAAGTTTATGTGAGCTGGTGCTTCGCTGCAGGGTGGGCCTCCGAGCAAAGGAGACACCAGAAATGACACTGGCTCATTCAGATGGAGTGATTCATGTGCCTAACCCTGACAGAGGTCCCATATTCTTGCTAACCCTAGGATCTGAACCATAGATCTACGACTGTGTGACACTCTGCCACAGCCCCTCTGAAGGCACTGGACTAGATGTGAGCGTTATTAAACATAGCGATACAAAAGGGGATGATGGACGGAGTGTTTGAGCCAATCAAACACTCACCCCCTGGGTTTAATCCATCACCATTCTTTAGCTCACTCACCCACCCCAGTTCAGACATGGCCATATGCAAATCAGTCTGACCCTGTGCCTCATGGGAACAGTCCAGCCAGAACTGCCAAGCCATGTCTTCCCTGGACCGGAAACAAGCATCCTGGGACCGGTTTCGGATTCATAATCCTCATCAGCCAGGCTATCTTGAATCCAGTGGCCAAGTGAGCAAGGGTGCTCACTTGGCCACTGGATTCAAGATAGCCTGGCTGATGAGGATTATGAATCCGAAACCGGTCCCAGGATGCTTGTTTCGGGTCCAGGGATGACATGGCTTGGCAGTTCTGGCTGGACTGTTCCCATGAGGCACAGGGTCAGACTGATTTGCATATGGCCATGTCTGAACTGGGGTGGCTGAGTGAGCTAAAGAATGGTGATGGATTAAACCCAGATCAGTTGACTGGGGGTGAGTGTTTGATTTGCTCAAACGCTCCGTCCATCATCCCCTTTTGTATCGCTTTGTTTGCCCTAAATTGGCAGGGTATGCTCAGACGTGAGTCCCTTGCTCACTTGGCCACTGGATTCAAGATAGCTTGGCTGATGTGGATTATGAATCCGAAACCGGTCCCAGGATGTTGGTTTCCGGTCCAGGGAAGACATGGCTTGGCAGTTCGGGCTGGACTGTTCCCATGAGGCACAGGGTCAGACTGTTTTGCATATGGCCAAGTCTGAACTGGGGTGGCTGAGTGAGCTAAAGAATGGTGCTGGATTAAACCCAGATCAGTTGACTGGGGGTGAGTGTTTAATTTTCTCAAACGCTCCGTCCATCATCCCCTTTTGTATCGCTTTGTTCGCCCTAAGTTGGCAGGGTATGCTCAGACGCGAGTCCCTTGCTCACTTGGCCACTGGATTCAAGATAACCTGGCTGATGAGGATTATGAATCGGAAACCAGTCCCAGGATGTTGGTTTCCGGTCCAGGGAAGACATGGCTTGGCAGTTCGGGCTGGACTGTTCCCATGAGGCACAGGGTCAGACTGATTTGCATATGGCCATGTCTGAACTGGGGTGGCTGAGTGAGCTAAAGAATGGTGATGGTTAAACCCAGATCAGTTGACTGTGGGTGAGTGTTTGATTAGCTCAAATGCTCCGTCCATCATCCCCATTTGTATCGCGTTATTAAACATAGGCTTGGAGATAATAACATCACATAACATGTTTATTTGTAAAGCGCACGTTCACCACTACGGGTATCTTGGTGATGAATAACAGATGTTTGTTGTTACCCAACTCAATGGTACGTAATAGCCTACAATAATACCCTCCTGGGAGGGCTAAAGGACAGCTGAAAGGTGCGGTTGTACCAGGGCTTCATAAAGCTATACCATTTGAGAATGTGCAACTTCACATGATGCGTGTGGATAATGACCATAAGATGGCGGATGAATATGCTATAACAATCCAGTTTTGCCAATACTTGCTGCACTATCTCTGGCAGAGTTTGGGCCACCTTAACTACTACCAGATCAAGCCCCAGTGCAGGTCCTGAAGGCAAATAATTTTAGAGGGGAAATACTAGGGGAAAGCCAAAGCCGAAGAAGGAGTGGGTCACTCAGGGTGAAAGGGGCTTTGACACATACAGCGAAAAAGTGCCCCTCAGTTGAATGCGACTTATTCCCAGATCCACTACTATAAAAACCTGATAGAATTCCAGGTGATATTAGATTCCAGAGAGGCCCTTGTAACAAAAAGAGACACAGTGGCCCAGAGGTCAGCTGGCTTTGCATGGATCAACGTAAGTTGACCAGCAGAGTGACAAGTGCTAAAGAATCCTTGAAAGAGATTCACACCGTGTAACAAGAGACTGCAGAATTCACTGTGAAAGTTTGGCTAATGGAATACAGGGCAGAGGATTTCGAGGGGGAAAACTAACTAAGTGATATCTGACGAGTGGTCTACATGAGTTCATGGAGGGTACCTATACGGTCTCTTATTTAGAAAACTGGCTGTGCTTGAAAGGGTGCATAGAGTGCACCCCGAACAGCCGATCCCCAGGGGATCCTCAAGACTAGTCATGGCCAAGCTTCTCCATCCTCAAAATCGGGACATATTCCTGCAAAAGGCTCACACATCTGGGGGCATATGTATCAAAATCTGTTATTGCAATTCTCAAATAGCGTTTTTTTGGCAATCGCAATTTGAGAATCGCAAAACGGGATGTATTTAAAAATTCGCAAATATTTTGCGATTTCTTGGTATTCCTTAATTGCGATTAGCAAATTGCGAAATCGCAATTAAGGAATACCTTCCCATTTATTCCTATGGGCCAGGAGGCCCATAGGAATGAATGGGAAGTCATTCTCAATTTGCGATTCACAATTAGAGAATCGCAAATTGAGAATAATTTCAAGGGTGTCATGAGAACACCCAGATGCACCCCTGAAATGAGCATGTGTGTGCATATGGCGCACATACATGCCCTAAGGGCATGTATGTGCGCCACATGGCATCTTCAAGAATGCCAAAAAGTGCATTTTTCAAAGAAATCGCGATTTCTTAAGGAGAAATCGCAAAACTTGGGTGCCTGTTACATAGCATTTAAGGAATCACAATTTGCGATTCCTTAAATGCTTACGCAAAATGAAGGAATCGCAAAATTAGCGTTGCGAAAATGGCTCATACATTGTGTTTTGCGATTTTATAATCGCAAATGCTGTTTCTTTGCGAATCGCAGCATTTGCAAATACAAAATCGTTTGATACATATGCCCCCGGTCCCTTTAAGATCGAGAAAAGTGCATTGTTGATGTTTCTTGATTAACTGCTGCTACTGTTAAATTTAATAGGGCTTTTGGCTTTAAAGTCAAAAGATCACTGAGGAAGCAGAGCTGCAACATTCATTATCATTTCCTGTTAAATTAAAGTAATGATGGCAAATCATTGGTCTTTACTGAACCATTGGAGATCTCGGAATGGCTTAAGATAGTCCAGCATTTGACTACTAGCCATATTATTTTTAAATGCGGGCCAAATTACGAGTACAAGGACGGCCATACTTATGGTGGCGGTCCAACCAATGCCACCACTGTGGGTCCCCTGCAAGATTTGTAATGTGGTGGTCAGACCACCAAAGGCCTGCCACCTCCACCGGGAACTTGCAGTGGTGGCACAGTGGAAAGTGGCAGGAATATGCTGGTGGGGCCGATGGGGCACCACAGAGCATATTCGAAGTTGCCTAACCACTGTCATTTTATGGTGGTGAGCCCACCATTAAAAGGGTGGTGGAGAAGCAACTAAGGGGTCCCTAACAGGGCCCATTGCCACCTCTGGGGCTGGGGATGCATGTGGGGGGGGGCACATGTTGGGCCCCCTAGAATAGCACCCCTGTTCCTGTACAGTGTGGCAGGCACAACATGGTGCATGCCACACCATGCAGGAACGTGCTACAGGTGCTGTCACAGCGGCAGCCTGCTATTAAGGCTCTCCTATGAGCCTAACATAGCTGCCATTGTGAGACAACTGCATCACCACCAGCCCAGGGTGGGCTCAACACTGGTTTAGCAGTCCTCCCGATAGCACAGCAGTGGTGGTGTTGCAGGAAGACAGCCAAATTCATATCCGGGCCCTCTGTCTTTGAACAAGGCTGGTTCCAGGCATTAGGAGATTGGAAAAGCAAAAAATGTGCAGATAGTAAGCAAATACACATTTAGAGAGATCGGTCAGATGGCAGTGCCTCTTCCTTGGGAACCATAAATAAAAAATCTGCACTGCTTCCATCCAGCATGTAGTGGGACCCATGGAACTATACTTAAGTGAACAAAGAGGAATATAGTGATATGAGAGATCTGCTCTATTCTCTCATTTTATGGACAGATTGACAGGGGCTTTACACCCATTTTAGATCCTATCGTAAAATAATTGGATGATGTTTCAAGTTACAGTTTCCACTGATAGCCAAATTCATAATAGGTACTTTTATAAACTGTTGTCCTTCCTTTGTTAAAATATGTAACACCATTTTTGTTTACCAACTTAAAATGTATCATATATTATGTATGGGCAGCCATTTGTCAGCCTTCTTTAGACTCCAAAGAAGAAGTGTGTTGGAACAATACCCTGGTAATGTGTTAGTCACAAGTTCAAGGTCCTACAGTGAGTGGTTGGGGCTATGCAGCAGCCCTCAGCAAAGCAGATCCCTTGGAGATCAGGTGGCCACACTGTGATGTAGAGGTGTACCACTTTTTTGGTGTGTTTAGAATACATATCAGGAGCTCCTAAGCAGTTTATGCAACAACCAAGTGCCAGAGATCCCCTTGTCATTATGAAGAGATACAGCCCCCTCATCAAAAGGCCACCCTTGGCTAGTGGATGGGACACTTATCGATAGATATTATCATAGCCTGATACCAGAGGTGTTGGAGCAAAACGCTCAGCTGACATTAGTTAAAGAAGCTGGTCACGATGCCACATGCTTTAACAAGGTGCTATGTCGTCGGCTGGAAACGCTCAGTCTCAATGATGCACCTCAACTGATATCCCCTATCAAGGGTTCCAGCAGTGGAAGTGAAGCTTTGAGTAACGAACCAAATGTTGGAAACAATTTTATCGACATGGAAGATGCTGAAGAATCTATAAAACCTCCAACATTCTTTGTTCTATGAAGATATGGTGTTCTGCAGGAAGCTGTTCCAGAGACTGTAGTTGTGCAGCACCCATGAGCAAGCTCCAGCTCCAGTTATGCTTCGATGGACCTCGGCGACTCTCAAGATTTCAGAGTCACCGCTGAGTCCCACGAAAATGATGAGGTTAGTAAAATTGTTATAGTCATTTAACATGTATACAGTTATATTTTATATTTAACAAAGTTTGTCTTTCTTTCTTTTTTAAACCATAGAAAACATCAGCAAAAAGAAACACTGTTGAGGGAGTGCAGCCCAAGGTTAACTCTGTAATTGTTACTGCTTATGCTGTTCAAAACAGACTAAAAGTTCAACAAACCAAAACAAAGAGCTGCGTAAGAATTGTGTTTCTACCTACCTATCACAGATTTTGCAAAGGAGGCTCCAGGCATCCCCTTTGAGTCTATGTGGCTTTTTGAAGGATTTGCTGCTAGTGTTTTCACTGCTTGTGTCAAGCGTAACTAATATAACCCCTGTTATGGGCACAAAAGTGTCAGACCACTGATAGGTAACCACTAACCTTCGAAGCCAGATACAGCGGGCGCGATGAATGATGCTGCGTAACCCTATCTCCAATATGGAGTGGCCCGTGAGTATGTAGCTATCACTCAGCAGATAACACCATAATAGGGGAAAGGGAAAAAAGGGACAAAGGAAACAATAAAAATGCGGCTGCGAAATCACACAATGGGGAATGTACGTGGAGTTGTAGACCTCAGTCCTGTGTTGACAATCCAGCTGTCTAGCCCCGTGTTCCATGTAACGAAATACAAGCACAACACATATGTATAACAACCACAGCTTTAGCGAGCGTAAGACAATAATGATTATGTGTAAGTACTTACGTTTCAATCTTGCCGCACTTGAACTAATAAAAAACCACAAAAGACAAAAATAAACCATAAAATAAACTTTCTTGCCTTCAATTGGAAGTTATAGCTCCTGAGCCTTATCCTACAGCATAACAGCTTCCCAGTAATGAAAAAAAAGAGTACTTAGCTGTGAGACTGTTCTTCATGGTATGGAAGGTGAGTATGCTGCCTTAGAATCCTTGAGCCGCTATTCCCTGCAGAATGAACCAGGGTTGTATAATGCTGTTCATGCGTGTTGAGGAACAGCTATTTGAGAGAAATGCTGCGTAGCAATCCGAACCTCTTGAGAGCTCTAGATGGGCTCCAGCGTGTTTGCTTTATTTAACCCAGCTGGGACTAATAAACACAAAAAAGAAGGAAGTTTAGCCTTTCAATACGGCTCTGGCACGCGCTTGACACGTTCGTCAGGAAATTTCTCAAACATTAACGAAATGAAGACCACTGGATACAAGCCTTTCAAACGGCTCTACGATGCGCTCCAGCGCATTCGTTAGGAAACTTCTTCAATAACCATGAAATAAGGAATGCGGGATCCGAGCCTTCCAAACGGTTCAAAGAAGCGCTCCAGTGCATATATACTTCAATTACTAATAAAGCAAGAGGCAAAAGTATATGAACCACAAATCCAAGCCGAGTAACGGCTCCAAGACGCGCTTCTGTGCGTTCAAGTCAAAAAAGGTCAAGAGTTTCCAGGTGCATCCGTTTTGCCTGCAGAGCGCTCTTTCACAGCTCAGGGCAGCAAAACGATACGAGATAAGAATCAAGAAGGTGAATACTTTCCTGCAGCTTGATTACACGATGCAGGTCAAACGTCTAAATGACACTTACGTGATTGACAAGCACTGAGCAGCATGTAGGCGGTGCTTAAGTAGGGCTCTTGATACAAAGCCAGGTATTGAGCCCCACAGGATTATGGGAGATGTAGTGCAGACATACCACACATTCATCTAGACCCACACATTTCATGCCTAAATGTATCCCCAACCACTATCTACGCCTTAATGTGGAAAAAAATTAACAATCCTCAGCAGGAGTCTCACTAGTGTCTATACACCTCATACACTTTAAGAGCAATCAGTCATAGATGTAGCAGACTAGACCCTCACATATTATATAAACTGTTAAGGGCGGTGTATGGTTTGTCAGAGGAAAAGAAAAATGTCCACCTGATATGGTTAATGTCTTATTACTTACCAGTAATCTTCATTACCCCGATTAGGGTCCTCCACGTCCCAGTCCTAACAACGTGAGGCAGTCCTGCCTCCACCCAGCCAATCACAACGCCAGTATTCAAAAGTTACATAAGCCCCTCCCACCTACCGCCATGCCTGTTATCAACAAGACTCCGACACAAACACAGCGGGAGGGCGGGAGGGTACAGGACTGGGACGGGGAGGACCCTAATCGGGGTAATGAAGATTACCGGTAAGTAATAAGACATTACCCCCTCATGGGTCCTCCCCGTCCCAGTCCTAACAACGTGAGGAACTCACAAGCGGAGAACCAACAAAAAACGCAGGACACCAGGGATCCATGCAGAGTACAAATCAGTAAAGATCAATGAACAGCAATGTCCAAGACGCCAACAGAAAAACAGCCAGCAGAGGCATGCAAAACAACAAGCCAAGAAGGTAGCACAAATACGAGACGGGACAGCGGGTGGCCGCCCAACAAAATCCCGGACAGAAAACTCCTGCCGCCCCAGCCCAGGAAGCAGGCACAGAACATGTCTAACGACCCAGCACCAGAGACGGAGGAGGCAGACCCAAAGGACCGAAAAGGCAGGCAGACCGCCAAACGTACCCACTGACCAAACTCAGAACCGGAAAACCATATCCCCCAAGCCACACCTCCACAGGAGACAAACAGGGCAGGAGAAAATGGAAAAACACCAGGGAACGAAGGTGGGAAAAAACCGGAGAGTCCAGCGAACCACCAAGGAAGGGGGAACAAGGGACCCCCCAGCAGGTAAAACAGGAAAAACACCTCCAGCTGCCAAAGGAAATGGGAAGAACCCCCAGGCAGAAAGACCGGAACAAGCCACAAACCAACCCAATCCGGCAGGAACTCCCAACAGGGAAAAGAAACGAGCAGAGCACCCAAAGCACCCAACCGACGAGCAGAGGTGATGGCCAGCAAAAAAGCCACAGTAGCTGACAACCAGAACAAGACAGCCACCAGCAAGAGCTCAAAAGGGGGCAACAGCAGACCCCCCCAAACAGCAGGCAAAAACCCAAGAAGGCACGAGTACAGGAGAGACCGGCCGACGAAGCCGAAAGCCTAGGAGAATCCGACTCCCCAAAGGGGCAAAAACCACCAAGGTGGCTCCAGGACCCCGATAAACACAAACTGCCGCCCACTGAGAAGACAAAGCGGAAGGGGCAAGGCCCCGTAAAAAAAATAGTCCTGAGAAAATCCAACACAGAGGTAGGATCCCCCAGCACAGGAACGACCCAATGGGAAGAACACAAAGAGAAAAAAGAACCCCAAAGACGACCACAGCACCCAAGGGCCGAAGGCCGACATGACAACGGGATGCCACGAGCCACCACAGAGTAACAGCCCGAAGACGCCAACCACAGCCGCACAAGAGCCAGGCCGTCAGAAGCAAGTGACATCAGGGCAAAAACCAGCTGTGGACCAAAAAGCGGAGCCGGAGTCAATGAAGTCCGGCCAAACCCGACCCCCGCCAGCAGCAGCAGGAGCAGAAATCAAAGACAGAGAGGTTAACGATACAGACACCTACACACACCCCCTTACATCCCCAGACTATGCAGGAGGAGAAATAGGAGGGAAGGCACACAGAAAGCCCTAAGGCCAAGGAAATGTGCAGGGGCCATGCAAATCCACACCAAATTGAACCAAACAAAGAAAATGCGCCGCTGAAGCGAGCACAGAGGGCACAAAACAGAGGACAGGAGGAAACGGCCCAAGCAGCGTCTACAAACGAAAACGCAGACAGTCCTGAACACAAACTCAAAGCCCATAGAGGAGACACGGCCCAGAGAGAGCTGCGGGAGCCCGAACTACCAGAGGCACAAGACACACCAATGAGCCATAGCGTTGTGGGAACAACACATGGAAGCCAGCAGGAACAGAGACATGCAACCGGTCCCCCCAAGAAGGCCCAAGCAGCAAATAGCCACGGGAAGGCCAGCACGAATCAAAAAACTCGGCCGCCACCAAGGACCCCATTGTGGCGCCCAACCCCAAGGACAGGCGTCCAAGGACAACAAGAGGAGAGAAGGGAGCTGAAAACGCACCCCAAACACCAGGTCGGGAGAGCAAAGCGACCAGGCCAAAGTAGGAACCAGAACAGGGGAGAGAGGAACCAGAGCCATGTAACCTGCACGGAAAAGGACCCAAAGAGCCAATCAGAAGAAACACCAAGGACAGGAGGAACAGGCAAACCCAAGGAACCACAGCCGTGGAGGCAGCCACCACCTCCTGGAACCGCAACCAACCCCAAAGGGCAGAAGGGCGACCCAGCAGGACCCACAAAAGAGCCAACAGGGAAGAGAACCGAGCCGGAGGGTGAAAACAACCCCCTGCAAAGTGACGAACAGGCCCCGAGAAACTGAAGGCCCCGAACAGGAACCAGAAGAAAAATGGCCAGAACCACAACGAACCCCAGTAACCGGAGCAAGGCCACAACGCCACCATCGCCAGAACAGTCACAAGGAGGGTGGAAGCATAAACCGGACAAAAGCCACATAGGGAAAAGCCAACAGCACCCCCCAGGCGGTCACCCACCCAGGTATGGACCAGACTTGACCCTGCATAACATAGAACAACAGGTGCAAGCAGAGCGGAACCGCCAACCAGCAAAAAACCTGCACAGCAGGAGCCAGCACCGCGGAAAAAACCTGGGGAACAGGAGAGAGGCCGAAAGGCAACACCCGAAACTGTAGGAAGAGGGGAATGACAGACCACAAGGGGAACAACCGACCAGTGGCACCAAATGGTATAAAGCCCCGGCCGTGCAGAAAGGAACCAACGGGCGCCAGGACCAAGAACAAAGAGGAAGAGGAACCTTGGCCCGCTCCGCCACCGGAATCAGCACAACAGTGCCCAGAGACAAAAAGAGACCGACGCCCAAAGAAGAAGGTAAATGCAACACGGGTCAAAGGACAACGGAGAAACCGTGAAAACAGCCCAAAAAGGGAGACAGCCCGGAAAGGAAGCCGGAAACCAAGAGCGAAGACCGACAGGACCCACCAGTCGGAAAGCAGACCGGACCAACAAGCCAGGAACAATGGATCCGAGCCCCCAAAACCGTAACAAAAAAAGCAACGGAGACAGGGAACCCACTGCCAGATGAACACCAGGAGTGGGACACAGACCCAAAGAAAAAGAGAAGCAACCGCAACCACCAGGTCACAGAGACCCCCCTCCCAGGGCACAACAATACCCAAAACCCTGGACAACCAACACCCAGGGGCAGCCGTAGGCGCAACAGAGGCCGGGAACCAAACGGAACACAGCCTCCCCCACCCCCGACCACGAAAGGGCCGAGAGGAAGACAGAGCACCACCACACAGACTGTCAGTAGAGGGAGCCAAAAAGCCAAGGAGCCACAGAAAAACAGACAGTGGACCAAGACGCCAGGACCAGGTCAGCCGAGAAGAAGACTCAACCCATCAAGCCAAGACAGGAAGGAAGGCCCGCAAACAGCCAAACTCCACACAACCCATGAGAAGGAACAGTGAAGCACAGGCCGAACAAGAGCCAGCACGCACCCCAAAAGAAGAAGCAACACATGGAAATGCAGGAAAGTGAGAGACAAAGTCCGCCAGGCGAAACCACCATCCCAGAAAATGAGGAAAACCCTGCGTAACTGCCGCAAGCCATGCAAAAGACAGGATATCCAACAGGACAACATGGAAGGAAAAGGTCAACCACCACAGAGTAAACAAACTGTGCGGAAAACCCCACAGCATCCAGGGATCTAGGGCCACAACCAAGCATCACCCTAATAAAGACCTATCCTCAGGACAACGCAAAGTAGGCCCTGGCAGCGCATACTGGGCAGCCAATACCAACAACTGTGGAAAAGCACAGATTGAAACTATATCAACCCAGGTAATTGGACAGCATAGGCAGGAAGATCCCGTGAACACCAGTAGCCCTTCACAGTATTCAGCGCAGCCCCAGAATCTGCAAAAATTACATCCACCTGCAGAACCTGGAAACTATGCCGCATGGAAACAGCCCAGGCAGGCACAGGTGAAGACGACCCTTCACACATGGTGAGTGAACCCGAGCAATCGAACCAAAAAAGGAACTCACCACACAACAAAGGAAGTGCCCAGCAACCTCCAAGCAACACTGCCCCCAACCACCAAATCACACAACGTGAGACCGGTGAAAATTACAATGGGCAGCCCTGTAGTCTCCACCCACAGCCCCAGGTCAAAAGACCAAGACCGTGGGGGCCGGACGCTGCACCAGAACCACAGCGCCGGAACGACCCGGGGCCAGGACACCACAAAAACTCCCCGCCCAAGCCCAGCACATGAACGGGGAGAGTCCCTGACCCCAGAACAGGAGCGCAGCTGACCGGGGGACCGGAGCAGCCGCGCAGAGAGAAAAACCCACAGGAAACAAAGCAGAAGTAAAAAACTGCAAATGAAATAATCCCGTGAAATTCACACAGTAAAATAACGCAAAAGCATAAAACTGCAAATGAAACACTCACGGCACCGTCCTGGAGAAAGCCAGAAACAGAAACAGGAACCGGGAGCACCAGCGTTCCGACAGCCGTCGGAGCAGAAAAAAAACAGGCATGGCGGTAGGTGGGAGGGGCTTATGTAACTTTTGAATACTGGCGTTGTGATTGGCTGGGTGGAGGCAGGACTGCCTCACGTTGTTAGGACTGGGACGGGGAGGACCCATGAGGGGGTAATGTCTTGTTGACCACCCTCAAAGAGATTCAATGCTCGAGCAACCGGAGCTCAAAACTCCAGCGTATGTCATTAAGGAAATATTTAACGTTACATGCTTGCTCACTTTTAGGACAAGCAACAGAATGTCAGAGCGCAATTTGCTCCTGAGTTATGCCTGGGATTAATGTGTATTGCCAGATTGCTATGTGTGTTGCTTAAAGAAAGAATGGCCCAAATACAGTCTGTAACGCTGTGCCATCTGAAGCTTGGTGAGCCTCCCACAACAATGCAGTGTGACGGCCCTACGTGCATTGCCAGTTGATGCATTATTGCGTGGATATCTACATCGGATGAATACTGGAAGGCATACAAATACCGCGTGTGGGAGTTAATACTACAGTCGACAAACAGCTTACATGTCGCATTGGAGTTTCTGACCAACGAGTATTTCAGAAATAAAGGGTTCCTATTGTACAACAGAGTTGTACGATCTTTTTAATGTCATCAGTAACGCAAGTGCACAAATTATAGGCGGGGTGAACAGGAAGTCTTGTAGGGAGTCCTTGAGTTTATTGCTGTAAAAATATCAAAACTTGTAGTTCACAGGCAAAGTAGCTCCAGGGTCCCAAGTAATGTATGCAGCTTGTATCATAATATATATGCATAGTAAAAAAGCCTGCAACCTGTCCAACAGTGCCAAAACGTGTACCATGAAATTGTAATTTATGCCTCTGCTTACGTGTTGCTAATATTCTTTATTTTTTATTAAAATGCCCTTGCACAATCCCATCGTCTTTCATTACAAGGGCTGTAGGGGATGATAACATGACGAGGTAGGGTTAAGGAAACTTTATTAGGATACAAGCGGGGTCAGAAGCTTCGGAAGTGCCACATTTCTGTTTAGAAGGGCTCTAGTTGAAACTTTTCCTGTAACCAGAGATCAGGTGAAGACATGGTTATCTGGAGAAGAGGCATATTCACTCCACAACCCAGCCAGAAGGCATTTTAAGAGGAAACCGACTATCAATAATGCGCAGATAGATTATCAATGGCAGGCAGACACAATCAGTCTTCAAGATCTAGTCAAACATAATAACAGAGCTCGATTTACATTAACTGTCATAGATGTATTGTCCAAGTATGCCTTGGCAGAAGCGCTAAACGATAAAGGGGTTACAAGCATCACCAATGCCTTTAAAAACATCTTCAGGAAAGAGTGAACCCCTCATTAATTACAAACAGATGCCTGAAAAGAATTCTTAAACAATTTGTTCCAGAAATTATTTATAGAACATGCTTTTCACTATTTTGTAATGCGCACACCTGAAAGCTGCTGTTATGGAGCATTTTAACAGAACTTTAAAATCTAAGATGTGAAGATATTTCACGGCCTACAACACTTGCTGATATGTTGATGTCCTAAATTCTTTTATAGAGGGTTATAATGCCAGTTATCACAGAACCATCAATATGTCTGTCTTAGAGGTAATGATAAACTGTTCCTTAGAGCTGTGGAGAACAGTATATCGGAACAGCTTCGCTGCTGGGGTAAAGTAAAGCTCTTTTGAAACAAAGTGATCATGTTAGGGTTTCAAAATTGAAATGGGTCTTTACTAAGGGTTACCAGAAGACTTTGAGCGACAAGCTATTTATAGTGGAAAGTGTGGAGCTTAAGGAAGGTATATATATTTACAGGTTAAAGGACTATGACAGAGTAAGGAGGTATTTTACAATGAAGAGTTACAAAAGATGCCTGACGATCTACACAAGGGGTAGAAGATTGAAAAGATTCTGAAACGGAAAGGAGGCGGTGCTAACAGACAGGCCTTTGTCAAATGGCAGCGATGGACAGAGAAAATTATCAGTTGGGTCCCCAGCAGCTCCTTTTAGGGTGTGTGGGTAGGAACGGGTGCTCTCTGAAGGTGACAATATGGAAACAAGACCATTTTATATTACCTTACCATCCAGCGCCTCCAAGGACATGCTTATGGACAATCACGTTTCTAATTACACCATAAAATTGGCTAAACCTGTGGACCTAAAAGGGGACAGGGAGGCCCTAACCAACATACAATAACCAAGAACATGGAATAGATGCACAACGCTCAAGCCTAAATTTAACGTAAAGATTGAACAGGACCCTTTGAGTATCCATGCTGGCTTTCCCCATGGCTGTTACCCCATTGTTGCAGCGGTTGTCGAGGCCATCAACAAATTCATAGCCAACATCGAAATCTATGACATTTGTTTGATAATGTTAGATGGAAGGCGTTTCTTAAAGTTCCAAATACAATTCAGAGTCAGGTAGAGCCGGGTTCCATGTTTCCCAATATTAACGGGGGGTTCTACACACTCTACGTGTATAGTAATATTGTAGAGGTGCAGAGGATAGGTGATAGTTATTCACTGTTGTTAAGATGGGTCCAGGTGAAGGGGGAGAATAACATAATGATGAATGTGCAATTTAACAAGCCAGACTACATAACGATTTCTAAAACCCATTTTGACACTATCTTGGTCATGACCCTTGACGATTAATCTGAGCCAGTGTCCTTTAAATACTGGAAAGTTACAGTTAAGCTATATTTAAAGCCCCGACGTGTCAGCGAGTATTAAGAAGTCATCATGGTGATCATGAAACCATACGGCCACCCGCTTAAAACAGGGACTATTACCGACACCAGGACGGATATAGGGGGCCGCCATTCTTTCAAGGGGCCCCTGTTATGTACGGGGCTGGTCTGGGGGGTTTCTTCCGTAATTTGTTTAGAAGAGCCATGCCTTTCTTGAGAAGAGTCTATGAAATTGCAAAACCCCACAATCAAGTGGCTGCTTTGAACATTGCCTATGATGTGGTGGAATCTGTGACTCCCGCTGTCACCGAACACATAAACAAACAACACCAAGAAGGAGCGGGACTTGTGTAAAAGCCACACACAAGTATTGAAAGGAAGCAAAGGTCTTCGAGGCGTCAGGGTCCACCAGCTCCATATAAAACAAGAATTTGCAATGCAATCGGTCCCGCCTTTTGGACCTTATATGTATTTAGCTATGCAGCACATTAGCCTTGGTGCTGAAACATCTACTGTTCTTTAACATGGAGGGAAAGTAGGCATCATACTGCATGACACACCAGGTATGGGAACACATGGAGAGAGATATTGCCCATCAGCAGGAATGGTATAGTCCAAAGCTCTGTTTTAATATAAAATAAGGGCCTTTGGACTATACCAGTAGATGTTTCAGCACCAAGGCTAATGTGCTGCATAGCTAAATACATATAAGGTCCAAAAGGCGGGACCGATTGCATTGCAAATTCTTGTTTTATATGGAGCTGGTGGACCCTGACGCCTCGAAGACCTTTGCTTCCTTTCAATACTTGTGTGTGGCTTTTACACAAGTCCCGCTCCTTCTTGGTGTTGTTTGTTTATGTGTTCGGTGACAGCGGGAGTCACAGATTCCACCACATCATAGGCAATGTTCAAAGCAGCCACTTGATTGTGGGGTTTTGCAATTTCATAGACTCTTCTCAAGAAAGGCATGGCTCTTCTAAACAAATTACGGAAGAAACCCCCCAGACTAGCCCCGTACATAACAGGGGCCCCTTGAAAGAATGGCGGCCCCCTATATCCGTCCTGGTGTCGGTAATAGTCCCTGTTTTAAGCGGGTGGCCGTATGGTTTCATGATCACCATGATGACTTCTTAATACTCGCTGACACGTCGGGGCTTTAAATATAGCTTAACTGTAACTTTCCAGTATTTAAAGGACACTGGCTCAGATTAATCGTCAAGATTTGAAAAAAATGTTTCCTACCGGTGCTCATGGAAGACAATTTCTATGGACTGGAATCTAGAGAATGCTAAAGTGATTCTGGTATTTTACTGACCTCTGCTGGTCATTTTCTAACAAGAAAGTTAAATGGAGGCCGCTGTCAGAAACATTGTAAAACATGAAAGTCCCTCAGCAGAAACCAATTCCGGTACTGTACTGGCCTATGCTGGTCGCTTTTCTATCAAGACAATTAAATAGAGCCAGTTAAACAGAAAAAAGTCCCTAAGCGGAAGCAAACAAGTCCTAGGGATGATCTCCAGCACCAACAAAGTACAGACACATATAAGTATATAATACGTGTATACTAAAGTACATACAAGAGGTCTCGAATGCGCACCCCCTTCAAAAAGCAGTCACAAAACATGATCTGCAAGGCTGAAGAGAGCCTCAAAGAACAAGGGAACATCAGCTCCCTTATATTATTTTTTAAAACACAACAAGCTGAAACATGGCATTTCAAAAAGTCAAAAAAAATATCTTTATTTAGATATAAACATATATCTTTAAAAGAATTACAAAGTTCACATTGTATAGCAACTGTTAAAAAGCGAAGAGAAAACAAGTAACAGTCAATTACCCGGCCGTAATAAAAGTAGAGGTTATCCACTCTTGGGCCTCCTTGTTACATAGCAATTTAGGAGGAAAATAAAAACACGGTGTTGTAGTGATAAGAGAAAGGATAGCGTCAAAGCATATTGTGCAAGAAACTTTTCTCATCAGCCCTTTTATAATATACCCATTGTCGATGGTACCATACGTGTAAAAGACAACCAGCATTCCTTAACCTCTATATTAAAATTTCATTTGGTCCCCCCTTAAAATTAAAATCTATTATAAAGTGCATTAAAGATTAAAAATAGTAGGGGGCGCATTAGCGGGACCCATTTTGATTAAAACTACGGTATGCTAGCTGAATGAATTTTGTAAGTTTTATATTTAAAACAGTATTTTCGGGGTTCAAACCCACCATAATCGCTTGCCTACAGGACCGGACCCCCAGCCTATTCCATTCGGCTTTGAGTTTGGACCTGCGTTCAGAGTTAAGGCCTGGGCAGAGACAGACCACATGCAACAGAGTTTCAGATGTTTTGCCACATCCTCTGCAAGTTAGATCCTCCACCGTGCGTCGCCATGTGGGTAGATCTTGCAGAAATCGCCAGTCACCCATTCTGATAGCGGTAAGACTACGTTTTAAGTACAATGAATATGTACAGGCCAAGTAGGCGGCGGGGGCTAGCCGACTATACGAATTTAAAAGAGCCCAAGCATGACCGCGTTTTGAAAAATTTGCTTTATCCATAATGAGAGATTTCATTCTCACACATTTTTTGATCCCCATTTTAAAAGCTGTCTGACTAGGGTTGAGGGCCCATAGGTCACTCGCTGACATTTGCTGGATTGCGTCCTTGAAAAGGCGACCGAACGTTCCGCCTGAATTTTTCTGGGAGATTTCTAACCAGACTAGGGATTCTAATGTGCCAGGGTCCGCCTGCCTCAGTTTGTGACAGAGGTTCAGGTATGCCCCGGTGTCAGAGACATCGTAGTTTAATAGCCCCATCTCTAGTCTTATCTGCGCAGCGGATGCGGACTTTGGTAGCTGGAGAACCTTTTTATAAATTTTAGTCGTGTGCCTATTCAAAGCAGTGTTCATTTTTCCCCTGAATGTCTCTATGCCATATGATAATGTGGGGCCGATTTTCGCTCTCATTACTTCTAGAAGAGGCGATAGGGTTGGACCTGAAAGTTTTTTTGAGAGCTTGCCTAGTGACACCGCAAGGGTCGTAGCTTTGACTGTGATCTCACTACGCTGTTTTGTGAGATTACGTCTAGAATCCAGATGGACACCTAGGTATTTATACGACTGACCTGTGACGAGGTTTACATTGTTAAATGTCCACCCGCCACCACCGTAACATTTCTTACCAAAGGGGACAACTTGCGTTTTCTTTAGGTTGACCTCTAGCTGGTTCATGATCGTATAGCTAAGCAATTTATCCAAGAGCCTTTGTAGCCCGACCCTCGTAAGACTAAAAAGAACCAGGTCGTCGGCATACAAAAGGTTGCTTAGTGCCAAGCCTCCCACCTTTGGAGGATGACTGTTTGTGTCATCCAAGATCGTTGGCAGGTCTGCTATAAACAGGTTGAAGAGAAGGGGGGCCAGCACACATCCCTGCTTCACGCCTCTAGTTGTCATAATTTTCCGCGAGAGATGTGTGCCGGACCCCAACTTCACGCGGACCCAGGTGCAGGAATGTAATTGGATGATTGCCTCTAACAAATTCTCTGGAATCCCCCACTTCCTTAGTTTTACCCATAGAGCCGCCCTGGGGACTCTATCAAATGCTGCTTTGAAGTCGACAAAGCAGCAAAACACTGGCCTAGATGTAAAAAATGCCTTGTCGACAATGGTTGATACTGCTAACAGGTTAGTCCTAGTCCCTGAATTAGCAACGAACCCTGTTTGATTCATCGGCATCAGGTTGTGGTCTTTTACCCATAGCCTCAGGTCCTCCAGAAGGAGGCCTGCATAGTGCTTGGCCTCAATGTCCAAAAGAGCAATGAGTCTGTAGTTATTCGGCGAGGCGCAAGATCCTGATTTATGAAATGGATGGATGATGGCGCCCGCCATGAATCAGGGATTGTTGCTGTTCTCAAAGCGTAGTTGAAGAGGTTTGTTAGCGGTCCAGACCAGAAGGCAATGTCCGATTTAAACAGGCTCTGTGGCAGTCCATTGGGGCCTAGCGCGCCGTCAGCTCTTGCTTTTGTTATAGCTTTGACAACCCTTTCTTGTGTCACCTGGAGGTCCTGATGGACGGGGTGTGGGCACTCGATGGGTGTACTCCGCTTGGTGCCAGGGCCCGTATCAGTCTCTTTAGGGGTACTGCTTCCTGTGAGGCCTAGATATTCTGGAGACTTAAAGTGATCCGTTAGAAATGATGCCCAGTCTGATTCCTGGATATTTTCAGATCCAAATGTCGATGTGCTACAATTGGATCGGTTGATTAAGGCCCAGAATTTTCTAGAATTTTTGCTCTTGCTTTCCCACACCAGTGTGCACCAGAATTGGTTATCGTGTGATCGTTTATCTTTTCTAATTGCCAACTTAAACGATTTTTGGGCAGTTTGGTAAAGCATTAAACGTTCACTATTCCCCGGGGATTTTGCCACTGCCCTCAGGGCGTTGTTTCTAACTTTCTTGAGTGATTTGGTCACAGGTGAGATTGTAAATTGACGAGCCTGGGTAGCCCTTTGGTACTGCTGTTTTGCAGGAAAAAGGTTGGTCAGATGGGAACAGAGCATTGACCATGTTGCGTTCGGAGAGACCTCTTGCTCGGTTCCGTCTCTTATAATGTCCATGCTTATACGCAGAATATTCGGGCTAATATCTTCACTCCACTTGAGGCGCATTAAGTTTTCCGTGTATGTTCTCCGGCAGGTTGGAGGGGCAGATTTATGATTGGCTGGACATGAATTGAAAGATATGACCTGGGGCCTATGGTCGCTTTCGGTTCGTGGGCAGATGCGGAAGTTAACTAGACATTGGAGCAAGGCAGCGTTGCAGATGATATAATCCAAGTAGGATTGCTTGCTGCCATTAGTCCAGGACCAATTTGGAGGGGTATCGCCCTCCGACCTACCGTTAATAACAAGATATCCTGCGCTATAGAATCTCATCACACAGAGTTCGCCCAACCCACATTTAGCTTGGTGTGGCGGTTTGGATTGGGGCATGAACTCAGTGATAGGAAATAGAAAAGGCCCATCAGGATCTGCTAGTTGCCCTTGGAGTAGGTTGGTGTTAAAATCCCCCGTAACGATACAGTCTGAGTTAGGATGTTCCGAGGCTAACTCATTCATAATTTCTGTTAGGCGTGCCAGATGATCTTTTTTTGTGCGTGTACTGGGGTTGATGTACACGTTTAGGATAAAGAGTGGACGCTGTTTCCGCCATGAGTTAATTTTTACACCAAGAAGCCAGTCTTCCTCAAGGGGTAATCGTGAAATTGGACCTTTTATGGTGTCTGATATGTATATTGACAGCCCGCCTTTGGAATGGCCGAAACGGCTGTCCCTGAGTGCTGGTTTCCATAACTCAATGAAGCCAGTGACTGCGCATCCTTGTGTGGCCCAAGTTTCCTGCAGAGCTAATACTGCGTGCTCACACAGGAAGGTGAAAGTGTCAGGGTTCGTAATTTTTTGATGAAGGCCACTTATGTTCCAGGAACAGATTTGAAAAGTAGGGTCCGCTTGTGAGTTAGATACAGTTGTTGGTACAGCTGCTGGGAGATTTGACTTTACCGGGCGTTTGTGGTTGTGGCCCACGGACTCTGATTCGAGAGGTCATTCTTTGCTTTTCGTTGACAAGATGGTTGGGAGCCATCCCCATGCTTGGCATATGTCTTTGTTGGGGACCGCTTTTGGCGAGGTTTTATGATCTTCTTCCGGTCCTAATGCGTTTTTTAATATCGAGTATGGTTTTGGGTGGTCTTTCCATCGTATTGTTCCAGCTTTTTGGGGTGTTGTTGGCTGGTTTAGTAATCCGGTTGGATAGCCTGGCATGGTGTATGGATACACTCGAATGCCCCATTCCCTCAGTGTGGCCTTGTGGTGCAAAAACACACCTGCCCAGCTTGCCGACTTGAGGGTCACCAGGGTTACCTCCGACGGTTGGACACCTCTTGGTGGAAGGAATTGGATGGATTCTATGTCGTCCGATACCAGACCTGCGAACCCCGGAATGCCATCTACTAGTTTTAATATATTCGATCTATTGAGGATATCCTGGCGGCCCTTCGATGTGTATTCTGGTGCCAGTAAGATGTGGTAGGGTGGTGATTCCTTATTAGTCTCCTTGTGTTTTGGACTGGGAGGCAACTTATTCGGTATATTAATTAGCGGACCATCTTCCGGTTCCTGCTCCTGTTGTGTATGGCATTGGCGGGCTTCCCCTGAGCACTGGCAGTTTATGGGAAGAGTTGTTTTTTCATTGTAAATTGTTTTTGTTGGGATCCTTCCTGTTATTGTAGTAACTGCCCGAGACGCGGTTAAAGCTGGCACTGCTTTTAGTTTTGCTTGGAACTCTTTGGGTCTCAATGCACTTAGTTCCTCGATGTTCGTACTTGGCTTTACTGAAGCAGTGCTGAACTCGTCTGTTGCTGTTCGAACTGCTGGCTCGCTTACCTCTTGTGAACTCTCCACAATTGGTTGAATGTCATTTGCAGGTGAGTCCCCTTTTAGATTGATCGCACTAGGGATTCCTAAAGGTGGAAGAGCGACTGACTTGCTTAGGGCCTGTTTGTTAGCTGCTGTTGCAAAGAGGGGGTAGTATTCCGGGTGAATGGTTGTTGTTTTTGCCCTTGCTTTGTTTCTGTGCTTGCGCTGGCGTTTGCGCTCTCTCTTACTGAGGTGGATTTCAGAAGCCGGCAGCGCTTCCTGTTTAGGAGAGGCCAGGATCGCTGGGCTGGCCGGTGACCCCGTCGCTGGATAATCCGTGCAGATGATATGCCCACTTAGGCTCCCGGCATTTTCAGTTGCTGCCTAAGGCAGCAACTGAAAATGCCGGGAGCCTAAGTGGGCATATCATCTGCACGGATTATCCAGTTGTAACTGACCGGGTTTTAGCTGCTCTCTCTGCTGATTTAAGCAGAGAACTGGTCCCCCGCTTGGCTTGACACTGATTTGCGATGGATCTCAAGTTGGCTGGATCTTGGGTCATGTCTGACGGATTTTGCAGTTGCGGGCAGGGAATTGTATGTGGGTTACCTCCTTTCAGCATCTTAACCTCATTTATAACACTGGTCAAGAAGTCTGGGAGCGAAGAGAGTGAGTCAATAATTGGGGAGCAGCAACAGACCGACTGTACGAGCTTTGTCGAAGCTTGCGCTCCGAGTATTAGATTATTCAGTTTATCAAGTTTATTATCGATTCCTGCCGTGAACAACGCTAGAGTATTTAAAAGGTCGACCTGCGCGTCCAGTTTGTCCGAGTGATAATTTAGTGCATTAACTGTTTGTTGGAATGTTTGGAGAAGTTGAGGCCAAACGCTATTTACTATAGGCTCTTCTTGATTGGACTTGGTGTTTGGCGTGTCTTTGGTAGGATTTTGAGTATTTTTGAAGAAAAATGACAGGTCCGCTAGAAGCTGGTCATTAGTGTCGACTTTTTTAGGCGACTTTTGGGGCGATGTCATTATTATTACTGGTGATGAGAACGCGGTATCCTTGGGACTTGACACAGTCAGTGGCTCCTTGGGTGTACTCACAGTTTGAAGCGGGTGGGACGATTGAGAGGTGGTGTTGCTCGAATGGGAGCTTTGCACATGGATTTGAGCAAGCGTTGACTGACAGTATGGGATCGTTGAGGCTACCTTTACCGCGACAGAGTCTTGTCGGAAAGGTATGAATGATGTATCCGGTTTCAGGGTTTGGCCTGTGATGGGACTCAGGCTTTCCCATGAACTTGGTGGAGCAGTCTGCAGATGACTAGTTCCTTGCTTGTCCACTGCCATTGGTAAAACTTGCTGTCCTAATTGCTGGTCCTGTTGTGTGGCAGGTTGATGGTTAAGGGGGTACGGTTTGAAGCTTGCATCCTCCTGCCATGCCAGTATGGGATCGTTAAGTGCTGAGCCGAAAATGTATACTCCTGCCGGTTGGGCTATCTTTTTGGATTCCGACGGCCACTGTTGTGGGGATAGAGGATGGAGAAGAAGTGTGTTTGTGTCCGGCTGCCGGGTCAGAGCTCCACACTTGGATGCCTCCTGGTGCTGAGACAGGGACTGGGACTGGGACTGCAGAGAAATGTTAGTCATTGTTGGGATTTTTTTAAAATAGTCCAACAAGTTCGCTGGTTTTAAGGCGATTGACATGTCTGAACCCGTGCTCTTGCCTTTTTGTTTTTTTTGGCTGGAATTGCAGTAGCCGTTAGGTGAGAATATGCCCACGGTTGATGTTTCCTGGCTGGTCCGGGTGGGCTTATGGGTACCCGGGTGAGACTCCCCGTCGGGTGCCTGCTGTTTCGATTTCCTCCGTTTTGTTGCCACCACAGTTTTTCTTACTTTCCCAGATCTCATAGCGTTGACTAGCGTTGGCTAATTGGCTGCGGCTAGTGCTGCTAGACTGACTGCCGAACTGACTGAAATGCCTGGGATAACGCTGATGTGACACGTTAACTAGTTGACTGAGGCTAGTGCTGCCAGGTCAATTGGATTAACTGGGGTACCGCTGGTATGGCACAACCAGAACTGTTGAAAGACTGAAAAAAGATTGCGATGTCTTAAGCTGTCTTAAGGCTCCGAGACTCTGTTGACTCAGGTAGGTCTTGCTGTTCTGCCACTCCTGAGTCCCGCTGGCTGGCCGACTGGTCGGCTGATGCTGTGCTGCTGGTTTGTGACTCTTTGGTCGTGGGCCCGGATGGTTGGAAACTGACAGAGATGAAAATGAGTTATTACACTGCTGTAGCAGTGGTTTTGCCAGTTGTTTTGCAGTGGTTTGTTGCTTCGTCGCTTCTGTGCTACCCTATGCTGCCCAGTGCTGTCCAAGTCATGGCACCCCCCGCTCTGTCTATACCACAGCCCCCCGCTTTCGCCACCAGCAGGCCCCTAACCCCTTGTGCGGCTAGGGGGAGGGGAGGGGAAGGGGGGCCTTGAGAAACCCGATTAGCAATCTCAGGGCAAATGTTGTCTGGCGGGTGGTAATGAAGATGGCGGTGACCACTGTCTCCCTCTCAGCTGCCGTACCGTGACTCTTGGCAGCGCACTACGAGCAACAAGCAGCGAGCAACGCCGCTCAGTGAAACAATACCCCCGCTCTCACCGGTTCTCTGCGGCTCGGCACTCGGCACTCGGCAGCTGTTGCCCACTACTCACGGTGGCTGTGGTTGCAGCTGCAGCTTCACTTCACAGCTCTTTCTCAGCGTCTGCGTCTGCGGGAGCGGGGACCGGGGGGCTGGGCAGGGGCGGCTGCGAGCGCGGCTTTGCGGCTTGCGGCGATTTAACTGAGGCTCTCAGACCACTCAGTCCGCTCTCACTCGCACCGCTGTGACTTCGCTCAGCTGCTGGCTGCCGTCTACCGTTACTGCTCACTGTTCTGCTCACTGCACTCAATCACTGCACTGGTCTTGCAGGACAGAAAGCGGCCGTGTTGATCCTGGGGGAGCAGGCTTGGACAAAGCAATGCTGATGCAAGAAATCGCTGTTATTCGCTGTTATTCCGCTGAAAATCGCGGGCTCCCAGGCTGTCAGGCTGTTAGGCTTTCCGGCTACCTGCAAGCTGCGGCTCGAACCCTCAGCCGTGAGCTCAGTTCCTTGTGCAGCCCGCACTTCTCGGCCCCTCGTGCTGCCCGCACTTTTCGGGGGCTTTACATGGCCGGCGGCGGCCAGCAGGATTCGAAGCCAGTCGGTTCTCGGCGTCTCGGGGTCGGGATCGATGTCTCCTGGTCTCCTGACGTTCCTTCCCGACGCTCCGCCACTACTGCTCACACGGTCAGCTCAGCTCAGCTCAGCTCGGGACTGCTGCAAACTCCGGACTGGACTACACACTGATTGGCATTTGTACATTGCGCATCGGGCGAATGGGCCAAATCAGAGTTAGATCTGTTTTCCCTAAAAAATATAAGTCACTGGTATAGAGGGGCGGTGCAAATGTTCCTAGGTAGAATGTCAGATTCTAAAGACATGGCTTTGTGGAATGAGAGTGGTGAATTCCTCTAAAAATGCTAGCGGGCTGTGGTATCTCGCATGTTCGACCTAGTTAAAAGTCTTATACACCCCAAAACACTTTCTCTCCAGAATGCACCTAGAGGTTGGGAACAGTTTCTGCAAGCCCCTGCGGAATTCAACATCTCTACGACGCTCATGGGTAATGCTGACCACAGACGGACGCATGAAAGTTTGAAGGCCCTCCTCCCTCAGTCCCCATCAGCCTCTGTCCTACCCCGACGATCACCCTCTTGGAGCACTGCTGCTGGGCCTGTGTAACCTAAAAAAGAAGACATTGGCCAAAGCAGACATGTGGTTTGTCATCTGATGTGTCTTGTTGATGTGTTTGATGTGTATAGTTTTGCCATCGTTAGCATTTTGACGTTTTTCTTATTTATTTCTTACGCAAGTTTCTCAGTGTCAACTGTGCTACGAAAAAACTGTTTTGTTAAAAACCTTTTCACTTTTTCATCTTGTTTCAGTCATTTTTAAAGCATTTTCAATATGTGTCCATGCGTCAGAATAAAGATACTGAGTCTGCATTCAAGCTTTTTAGTCTTTTATTTTAGACAACCATCATTACACATAAAAGTTGTTCCACGACCTTACACTTTTGACAAACTGTGTATTCTGTTTTATCAGAGCCTAATGTAGACCTAGAGTTTTCTTTCACATATTTCATAACAATAACGTCATTGTTAACTAGATTAGAAACATTTCTAAACTTTATACCCTCAGACTGTTTGAAACTCTGATTTTGATACCCGCTCCACCCTGTTATGCTGTTGGGGTATGTGGAGACGGGTGATGGCAGATTTACCCTTGACAGGGGCTGGTGGGATCATATGCACCTGGTAGTAAAACTGGTGATATAGGATATGGGGAATTTAAATGCTTTTCATTATTGTGGCCTGGTTTTTAATCACCTGGACTCAAGCATGCACCGCTGTTGTGATATACATCATGTTTACATATTTTTATAGAATACACTGTGTTTAAACAAACTGTTCAACAGTATTTAATTTCATACTCTTCACAAAAATCATAATCTTTTCATGATCATTTTACATTACTTTTGGATACAACAAATAGTTACAAAACAGTCACTGTTTAACAACCAATATATTGAAGCTTGTAATCTTCGACCAATGCATTTCGGAATGGAATGTCCCTTTGTCAGGGGCACAACCTGTCAATAAAACATAATATCAGCATATCGTGCTCATTTATGGCTAAATGTACAGCAGCATCATGCATCTATCTATGTCGCAGTACCATCATGTTTGTGTCTAAGATTCAATCCCTTGTGAAAAGGAATGCATCTACCTATCTGAACCATAGTGCATTGTCACAGTCAGAAACAGTCCCAAAGGAACAGGAATGAATACAACCTTTTGAAACCATATCACATTGTCCCAATCAAGTCTGTATTATTGTGCAAACACCAAACCAAAGGGTCAAAAAAAGTCTTAACCACACCCCGTATGTAATCCGGATCACTGAAATATTATCGACGGTCACATTATCGACTTACCAAAATATCGTTGAAAAATTATCGACGACAAAAATATCGACTTTCTATACTTATTACACAAATTACAAAAATATCGAGTAAAAAATATCGAGTACTAACTATATCGAATACATAAATATCGACTCTTTAAATATCGACTACAAATATATCGTTGGACATGAAATTAGCCCTAACACTACAAAAATATCGACTACAAAAATATGGACTACCAAAATATCGTAAAAAACCATCTTTATCATCAATAAAAGTCATTTCTCTATACAAAATACATTTCACATATAATACCTGTTACTTACATAAAATTACTATTAATCCACATTTGCTATACATTCTATTACATGCATTTTATCAATTTCTACATATTCTTTGCATTTAACTAACATTTTCATTACTTATTTTCACATAAAAATATATTTCATTTAAAAACAAACCTGCTTTAATGCGGGAATCACCACATACCACCATTCTCACATCAACAAACACTCCAATTAACTAAAAAAAATTCAAACTAGCCTATACAATGCTTCCTTACATCCTACAACCAATCAAATCAAAGCACACATAATACATATACTATAAAAGGGATACATGCATTCTACCATTTGTTGCTGCTACCTCTCTGGAAAGTAGATGCCAACACTCTGAAGATTTTGTTGCAGAATAAACATCTTTAAAGATCCAGCTCACTAGCTAATTAATCAAGTAAGTAACACAGCATTTTTGTAGAAATCTAAATTAGAAGTGCACTATTTTCCTTACATCTCCTAAGTCTTACACTTATTTTATTTTCATCTCTTCCTACATTTCTGATAGAAACTACTCCAACACAATTCCTATTACATGGTCATATTTCTTCACGTGCAAAATCAGATAGTAAGTATATAATAATGCTCTGTTATACACCAACTGCTGTTTTTAAACACTAATTTACAAGAGTATTTAATTTTTAAAAACATTATATTTACAGATATACTGAGATTGTCCTATTTCTACACCAAAAAGGATAAAAGTACACTAATTACACATGTAAGTATAGATGTGTTTGTTATAAAACAGCCAATTTCATTATTGCACATTTCGAATGAATATATCTTGCTTTTTACATCTTCCCTATAGATCATTTGAAAGATCCAACATCAACTATACCAAAACACAAGAGTACCCTTCTGAAAAATGTAAGTATAATTGTAATTTGTCTAAAAGTGGGCACAAACAACGCTAACTATATTCTTAACACCATGTTATATATTTTGAATTGCCTCTACAGATATTCTGAAAACATCATACATCTATTCTACATATCCTATGAAAACATCCAACACAAACTAATCCAATATACAAGAATACCCTTGTAAAAACATGTAAGTATACTTGTCATTTCTCAAAAACTGCCGAAAATAACACAGACTATGTTCTTAACAACATGTTATCTATTTTATATTTCCTCTACAGATATTCTAAATACATCATACAGCTATTCTACCTACAACAAAGAAAACGACTTATTTAGAAGTTAGTATACTTTTAAATATTTTCCATTTCCAAATGGTTCAATATAAAAATTATAATATTTTGCTTTTATTTCTTCTATCTACTCTACAGATCAAGCCTGTACTAACTTGATGTACTCCAGCATTTACTACTACTCTACTATTTAAACAAGTAAGTATATGTAATGTTTACATCCAATGTACAAGTAAGCAAAAATGACAACTGCTTTTGAGTAGGAAATACGTTTGTTATGTGTAAACATTAACGTTGCTTTTCTATATTTTCATACCAACAGCAAATAAAGACATACATACAAGAACATCCTTCAAAAGACATTTCTGCTTCTGTGACTACTACTTTGATTAACTGTAAGTATAAATGCATCAATAATGATGTTAGCACCACAAAAGGAAAAAAATGTGTTCTGATTTTGTTTCTTTCTACTCTTTCCTAGAACAAGTAAATCAAAATGACTGAAGGTGCAGAATTTGTCATGTCTCAGAAAAATAAATTACTATTATGCTACATGGGTTATGTGTATAATCAGGAAAGACAAAGTGGTAGAAAAGTTTTTTGGAAGTGTACCAAATATTACTCCAACAAATGTTATGGGAGGGCCACTACTGAGGAAACTAATGTGCTATTTACTAGGGAACACAATCATCCCCCAAATGTCACAGAAATTGAAATTAGAGATGCTTTAGAAAGTATTAAAAGTGCTAGCACACAAAGTGACAAACCAACAACCCAAATCCTTAAAGAAGAACTGGTAAAAGTCCCAGCCCATGCTTCAGGTCAACTACCCTCTATTGACTCCCTGAAACGCACAATTGCACGCACTAAACGACTCACTAGCACAACCCAACCCAACCCAACAACTTTTGAGGAAATTATTATTTCACCAGAAATGGCCATCACTCACAATAAAGATAAATTTATTCTTTTTGATAATGAAAGCAGTACAAACAGAATAATTATGTTTGCAACTGCAAGTAATTTACGAAAAATCCAACAGTGTTCCCAATGGATGATGGATGGAACATTTAACCCCTGCCCAAAACCTTTTTATCAACTGTATTCCATCCACAGTTTATACCATAATTCTAACATACCTTTCATTTACTGTTTGCTACCCAACAAACAGCAAACCACTTACACCGAAATATTAAATGTTCTCAAAACGGAAATCAATAATTATTTTCCAGAAAAAATAATTATTGATTTCGAATTAGCTATGATTAATAGCATTTTGAGAACATTTCCCCACACAGCAATCCAGGGTTGCTATTATCATTTTAATCAGAGTATATGGAGGCATCTCCAAAAATCTACTTTAAGTATACTCTACTCTACAGATAGCACCTTTGCCTATCAAGTTAAAAAGTTAATAGCCCTGGCCTACGTCCCTGTTACAGATGTAGCTGAACATTACAATTTATTAATTGACAGCGCATATTACAAGAAGAATGAGGATAAACTAACCCCATTACTGGACTATTTTGAAGACACTTGGGTGGGAAGGTTGCACAGATCTGGACATTGACGCCAGCCCAAATTCCAAATCCCTTGGTGGAATGTCTATCTTAGTACTTTAAACCAAGAGGATAAAACTAACAACAGTGTAGAAGGGTGGCATAATGCTTTCCAAGCAACTACAAACAGAGGCAAACCCACGTTCCATAACCTTCTAGAAGCTTTGAAAAAAGAACAAAGCTATCAGGAACTAAGAATGGAACAATCAGTGTCACAAATAGGTCCAAAACTCACTAAACAAACAAAACAAATGTTCCGACTACTTCAAAGTCAAGTCACACTATACCCTACAACTAGAGGATTAGAATACCTGGCAATAATAGCTAAAAGTCTACTATAAAAATGTCAACTAAATATACGAATGTCTTCTTACAATAATAGTAAAATTTACATGTCATAAACATATATAATCAATTATAAATAATACATATTTGTTTCACAAACTTATTAAAATTATGAAAAAAATGTCGTAACAAATATGCAATGTTTATAATTTATTCACACATACACATAACATTAAAAATCGACATTTCCCACCCAATCAAAATTGTAAATTAAATACTTACAATTTTTGGAGATGAGAGACGCAATCAAGGAAAAAGCAATCCATACAATCCAATCCAATATCTTACTATTCCAATATGGGAAACCCTCAAAAACCCGAAAATAAAGTGTAAAACGTAAAAAAACGCTCCAGGAAATTCCGAAAACAGTAGTGTGGACACTTTAGTATTTAAAGTGATATACACACAATTTCTAAAAAACGGTCACGCATATCAATGTATCAATCCGAATCGAAACCCTCCAAAAAACCCGACAAAGGTTGAAAAAGTGTTAAAACCGCTCCTGGCAAACACGAAAAATAGGAGATAAATGTCAAAATATAAGCATAATAACTCAAACATTTGTTTCTCCGTTAAAAAACACGCTTCCTTCCATGTAGTTTTCATGCGAGGAACCGAAACCTGTAAAATAACATACATAACGAAACCCACCCACAAATACCCCCTTCACATTTGTAAATATACTAACAATTAACATTAACCATGTAAGAAGACATTTCCGAACACTTAAAATAAGACTTGAAGCAAAAAAAGCAGGACACATCTATAACGGAGTCTTTTCACCCAAACGCTACTTAAACTATTAATACATACACCAAAAAACACTACAAAGTTCGATTATACCCTCAAACATGACCACTTACTTATAATTTGTAGGTAAAAATAACCTTACCTCTCTCCACGCGAAGCAACTCCCAACCGCGAGCTTCTCCAGTCCAGAATGGAGCGCAATAACCTTACGCGGTAAAAAAGTAGTCCCCTTAACCCATTTGTGTAAAAGGATAATAGAAAATACAATGTAATATGTTAAAAATATAATACATACACATGTATAATGTAACAAATTAATACACTATACTCATTACAATTTTCCTTATTTAAGAAAAATAAATATATTTAATATAAATTAATATATAATAATTATTATATATTAATAATATTACAAAAATATGTAAGACTTTGAATAAAAGATGTAAATATTTGGTTATTGTGTATATTTATATGAATAAGTTTGTGTTTATTTTTAAGTAAACATTATAAATGTTTATGGTAATAATTAATAATGATAAATAATATAACTTATTTATTGTTATTAATATAACAATTTGAACCATTTACTATATAAACAATGGCCAGAAAAAAGTATTTATTTTATCTGTGAATGTATATATTTTTGAAAATAATAAAAGAATGTTTATGTTTATTAATTAATAATAATAATAATAATAATTAATAAAATAATTATTATTTTTATTAATTATGACAAAATGTTTTATAATAATTTCTAACTATAACAAAAGTATATAATAGCTTAACTAATATTTTGGCAATACCAGATATTATAATTAAACATATTGTTTCCCTATACAATTATAAACTTTACAACCGAATCGATTTCTATGTTGAATGTAAAAACAACATTTTCTGAAATATACACCAAGAAATATTTTATTTTGTATTTCAATTTCTTCTAACAAATGTAATAATACTCATGCTACTTGTTAAAATAAAAAATGTTTTATATATATTTAATAATATTAATATTTAATATTAACATTATTAAATATTAAAGTAAGAAATGTATAACAAATCATTGTTTTATGTATTTCTATATAAATACTTGAAACTGTAAGTGACTGATGGGAATATGTAAAATTTACTGAAAGAATGTTGTAAACAAATTTATTTTTATGATTGACAACATGTATATAAATGTAAATATGTTATTCTGTGAATTCTAAAAGTCAAAAAAATGTGATGTTATATTTTTTTGTGATTGTATTGTAGTACACAATAAAAATTTAAAAAATTGTTTAATAAAGTTTTTTTAAAACATCCATGTTGCATTATTTTTTAATATTAAAAGACAGTAATGAACAAATGTATGCAAATGTGCTGCACACTGACCAATTTAATATGTCCTATTGCTACTCCAGTCAAGCTAATATCATAGAAGCTGCAGGACACTAGCTAAAAATTATTTACTATTCCTACTCCACTCAAGCTAATATCATAAAATGTGGTGGAGACTGACCAATGTTTATTTATTAATCCAACTCCAGTGTAGGTAATATCAGTGATGGTGCTGGACGCTAACCAATTAATAATTAGAATTCCAACTCCACTCTAGCTACTGTCTGGAAACATGCTAATACATATATTTTTTAGATCAAAGTAAAACTTAATAATGTCAAGTTATATTATTTTGTATTTTCCTATAATAGCTTTAATGTATAAGTGTTTTATGTTACACTATACACCAGCACTCTAAAATACCCAAAACTGTCCCTAAACACTAAAAATACCCCTTCACCCCAAAGCCCAAAACTGACCCAGAACCCTACAAATACCCCTTTATCCACAAACTTAAAACTGACCCTGAACCCTACAAATACCCCTTTACTCAGAAACTGAAAACTGACCCTCAACCCCAAAAATACCCCTTTACCCAAGAACAGAAAATTGACCCAGAGCCCCAAAAATACCCCTTTACCCACAAACTGAAAACTGACCCTGATCCCAAAAAAGACACCTTTACCCAAGAACTGAAAACTGACCCTGACCCTTTAAAAAACTCCTTTACCCACAAACTGAAAACTAACCCTGAACCCTACAAATACCCCTTTACCCACAAACTAAAAACTGACCTCAACCCAAAAAATACCCCTTTACCCAAGAACTGAAAACTGACCCTGAACCCCAAAAATACCCCTTTACCCACAAACTGAAAACTGACCCTGATCCCAAAAAATACACCTTTACCCAAGAACAGAAAACTGACCATGAACCTTAAAAAACTCCTTTACCCACAAACTGAAAACTGACCCTGAACCCTACAAATACCCCTTTACCCACAAACTGAAAACTGACCCTCAACCCTAAAAATACCCCTTTACCCAAGAACTGAAAACTGACCCAGAAGCCCAAAAATACCCCTTTACCCACAAACTGAAAACTGACCCTGATCCCAAAAAATACACCTTTACCCAACAACTGAAAACTGACCCTGAACCTTAAAAAAACTTGTTTACCCACAAACTGAAAACTGACCCTGAACTCTACAAATACCCCTTTACCCACAAACTGAAAACTGACCCTCAACCAAAAAAACCCTTTACCCAAGACCTGAAAACTGACCCTGAACCCTATAAATACCACTTTACCCACAAACTGAAAACTGACCCTAAACACTATAAAAAACCCTTTACCCACAAACTGACCCCAAAAAATACACCTTTACCCCTGAACTTAAAACTGACACTGATTATAAAAAAACACCCCTTAATCCACAAACTGAAAACTGACCCTTCACCCTTTCAAAACCCCTTTACCCAAAAACTTAAAAATGTCCCAAATCCCACTAAATACACCTTTAATCACGAACAGAAAAATTACCCTAAACCCTAAAAAATTACCCTATACCAAAAATTATTAAACTGACCATGAACACTATAAATAATAATGAACACAACATTAAACATTAATGTTTAATTAACAAAAAAATAATATTTAACAAAAACAAAAAGAAAATATATTATCACATTAGCTATAATAATAAATTTGATTAATTAATATTGTTTAATTCCAATTAAATAATTAACACGAACATACATTTATACATTACATTTAAATGTATCCAATTAATGTAATTAAGTCATTATTATAAATTAATTACCAATGAATTAATTTAAATAATATGCAAAATAATAATAAGATCATTAACTAATTATAATTAATTTGTTAGCAATTTAAAAATTTCAATAATATGCTAATTCATAATAAAATAAATCACTAATTATTTATAATTAATAACCAAATTATCAATTAAAATAATATACAAATCAATAAAAAAACAATAATTATTAATAATTAATTAATCAATTCATCAATAAAATAATATGCTAAATACTTAATTAAACAATTAACTAATTAATATTAATTAATTACCAATTAAAATCTAATTAAAACAATTACCAAACATATATTGATTAATTAATTATTATTAAATTACTTCCCACCCTATTCCCCTATAAACCCACAACCCGCTCCTAAACATTAACTACTATTTTTTTAAATATTATATATATATTTTTTTTTTAAACATTTTTTTCTACATATTTTCGATATTTTTTACTTTCACTATATTTTGATATTTTGTCTGGTCGATATTTTTGAGTCGATATATTTGTATTCGATATTTTTGGGTCATTTTTTCAGTCGATATTTTGTCCAACGATATTCCTATAGTCGATATTTAGGTAATGTCGATATTTTTCCGTCGATATTTTGTCCATTCGATAATATGTAGTCGATATTATGTCCAGTTACCATGTAATCCATGCCTCATGAAAAAAGTGCACACTCATGATTTATTACTGCTGAGCCGACATCGTAACAAACACACTGGATACGGCGTCTCCTGAATACATTATAAAAAAATGTCAGACAATCGTATAGCAAAAACGTTTCTCAGATTAATCATCCTCGTTAGAATCATGCCTGCTCACCAGGCTATGTGATCCTCCTAGTGAGATAGAATGCTTAAAACTCGTAGACATTTTTTTTATGTAGGGGAAGCTTTCCAATGTGCTTTACTAACAAGTAAACCGGGTGTTTTAATATGGCTGCCGAAAATGCAGGAATTCTCCTGCGCATGCGTCTACTGAATCTACGTAGTATGACGTCCTTTGCTTTTTGGTGGGAATTCTTTGCAGCTGCGCAGTAGTGCAGAAAATGGCCGCTTTGAACCTCACATGCTAATGCATATGGCTCTGCTAAAACTAAACCTTGAGTGTTTTGCTAATCTGCTAATTCCATAGTTAAAATAAAGTAATGGGAATAGATTAGAAATAAGTGGTATACAGTGCATTCATTTCTTTCCATATTTTAACATGTTCTTCCTTTACTCTAATATTAGTTCATATTTGTGCCTGGCGGGTGACTGAAAGCGCCATTTTGTCATTGAGGACGCAGGCGCATTGAACACTCTGAACTTCATGAAAATGACATTGAACCACAGCCAAAGGACTGTCTAACAAGAGATGTGCTTGAGAACTGCACCTTTAACCTGAAGAAGGAAAGAAGAAGTGTCCATTTTTAAAACATTGTTTTTGATTCAATGAAATGCGGGTGGGAATATTAAAGCATGGGAAACCAAGTAAGGGGAGGGAACATAGAACAATGAACCCAAAGGAAATTGACATTACATTAGTATGGTGTGATGACCTCTCCCCGTCCCACTGACCAATCAAATAGAGGGAATACATGACTATTGAAACATTGGGGGGTGGTACATACACTGGAAAATGGTATAACTAAGGTAGGCTTAGTCAGTTAGATTGTCCGACTTGTCACAGACCTGTCACTGATCCAACTACTGCTGAAGGAGATCGCGGATGTTATTGAGAGCAGAGGGCTGGTCGAGCACTGACAGAAGAATCGAGAGATTGCTGAAGGAGAATAATCTATCTATCTTGAGGGGTCCGAGAGTAGCACCAGAGAGGGGTGTGATGCTGGCGTTGCACTTAGAGGAGGTTACCTGTCCTGTCCTAACTTGTTGGCACCTGATTAGTCAGGAGTCTCTTTCTTTCCACGCCCTTGGCCAGGGATTGGTCCTCGCGTCATTCTAGGTAAATATAAATCTGTGTGATATGTCCTTGTACTGTTTTCCCTTTTCACCCTTCCCATGTACCAATGTCTAGAAATTTTACTAAGTCTCTAAAGGTTTTTGCTTTGATCATTATTTTTATTCTTGAGAAACTGGTAACTGACCTGTATTGGTATTTGACTCATGAAATAGTGCATAGATAAAACTTTTAAAACTCTCCAGACTCTGTGATCTTTTTATGAAATAAGGTAAATGAATTGTTTATAGTAAACAAAAACTTTAAAGGAGGGCCCAAGGGGATTTGAGATTACTGACCCTTAAGTGTCCTATCCCCCAATCTACATGTGCTAAAGAACAAAAGGGACACTAGTGGTCAAACAGTATGTGGCTGAGAAAAAACAGAGAGTAGCACAGGCTGTGTCTTATGTATGTGGCACCACAGTGTACAGAAAACTCATCAGCCCACCCAATGGCGGAGCATCATCATCTGGGATTTTTTGTAAAAGAAAACTGGTATCTCATCCGGGAGTCCCACTAGTTGTTATCGTGGGACATCCAAGGAAGGATCCGCCAGTGGTGTACAACAACCAAAGATTGAGATGCGGTGGTGCTGAAAAATAAATTGCAGCGTTGAAAAAGGAGAAAAAGTGAAAACTAAAATTGACTATTATAATGCCAGAAGAACCAATGTATTAAGTGGCCATCATAATGTCAAGATTAAAAATAGTGTTAGGATAGTAAAAACAGATGGTAACTATCCAATGATGTTTGAATAGGTCGACATGTTTCAGCCAATCAAGGACGATAGGTAGTCCAGTGGCTTTCTTCAGGACCAAATACTAAAACACTACTGCAAATGTGTGAAGAAAATATATAAAAACGAAAGTAAATAATCAGAGAGAGCCTACCATTTGACGGTGTTCCAAAATCTGGAAGCGGTGTCTCTGAGAGATAATTTGGTTCCTGTAAAATAATGTACATACATATATATACCAACACATACATATATACAGACACAGACAGGAAGAAGCCACTAGATGTAACAATTACACACCACATAAATCAATGCTGTAGCTAGTACATTCCATCAGCATTCTTGATTGATATCCGCAAGGTATACTAATTATAACTCACCCAGAACAATCTTGGGATCAGACCTCACCTCTCCTGGCGCTCGCTCAGGCAATGAGGCCCGCTCTATTGATGTGCAAAAAGAAAATAGCAAGAGAGACAGTATTATCCTGCCATTTATGTTATATTATGTAAGCAATCATAAAACCTTGGTAGGCGCTTGAAATGAAATGAAATGAAATGAAAACCAATTTTATTAAGCGCTAGCAGCTGCCCTGAGGCGTCCAGGCGCTAAGACTACAACCAATTCCTTCAGAAAAAAGAGCAGGGAAGACCCCACTAATTAAAAAGGAAAGTTTTGAGCTGTTTGCGGAAGCTCAACAGGTTAGAGTCAGCTCTAAGATGGAGGGGTAGAGCGTTCCATAGTTTTGGGGCTTTATAAGCAAAGGATCGACCTCCAGCCCTCGCTCTATAAATCCTCGGAACTTGGGCTAAAAAAGCATGAGGAGTGAAGGGCTTTGGTGGGTTGGTATGGTGATACCAGAGAGTGGCTGATTTCTGGGCCGGATTTCCAGTAAGCTTGATGTGCAATGCACATAGACTTAAACTTGACTCTCTCTCTAATGAAGAGCCAGTGCAACGCTCTTAAGCCAGATTTTATTGAGATTCTGCGGGGGATTCCAAGCAATGTGCGAGCTGCACAATTTTGGGTGCGCTGCAGTTTTTGTAAAGTGTACTCCGGCGCCCCCAAGTACAGAGCATTGTTTAAATCAAGGCGAGATTGAATTAAGCCCTGTATAACTATCTGCCTGGCCTCAAAGGGAAGAAGCGGAAGGATTCTTTTAACCATCCTCGAGAGGCCAAAACAGGTCGCTGAGACTTTAGCTGCCTGAATGTCGAAGGTCAATGATTTGTCCATCCACACCCCCAGGCTTTTGATATTGTCTCTGGGGGCGGGGGCTGTGCCCATGCTCAGAGGCCATAACAGCTCTAAGGTAGAAGGGGTTGGGGGGCCTAGGAGCATAAGCTCAGTTTTATCATCATTGAGCTTCAGACAGGACTTTGTCATCCAGCTCTTGACCTGTTCCAGGCATATTGTTAAGTTGGACTGTGGTAGTGGGCTGCTCTTTTGCACAAGGGAGACCACTAGCTGGGTATCGTCCGCATAGGTAATGATGTTAATACCATGCGGACGCACGATCCCAGCCAGCGGTCTCATATATGCGTTAAAGAGCGTAGGGCTCAGTGAAGAGCCCTGCAGCACCCCACATCCCAGTGGCTTGCTAGAAGAGACCGATGTACCTTCAAAGACCTGGAAGGTTCGATCAGGACAGTCTCTAAGAGACCTGTTGATGTTTAAATAATGTTTATTGTAACCATATGGTTAGATAGCCCCGTCTAAGTTGTTATAAAGTGCCTGGTATCACATCATAACCTGGTTCTATTGTTTGATGCATAAACGCTAATCTCAGCGTTGTCTTTAAAGAAATTGCCCAGAAGGACTGAAAAAATGGCCAAATAGACAGACCAGCTGTCAAAATGAGAAATGAAGGATGCCAACAGTCGATAAATACTCTCGGAGAAGGTGCCGCCAAATCCTGGTATCGTCCCTGGCCTAGCTGAGGCAGTTGGTAGTAACCCCCCAGTCGTGCCTTCGCTGATGTATTCTGGCCGTACCTGTCCATCGGTACCTCGGGCTTAGTCCTAAGCCAAGGGGGAGGTACCGATTGGAGCAGGACAAGCACTATTTGTAGGCCTTTCAATTAATCTTAATTGGTCTTCCCGCTTGCCAAAATGCGGACCGAAATGGAGAATGCACGTATATTCTAACTAGCTACTGCGGGCTAGCAATAGTAGAAATCGAGCAGTTTTTAGATATGTATGTGCGGACCACAGGGAGACCTGTCTTGCCAAAATTCACCGGAAATACTATATCGTATCCGGTTGTATGGGAAAGGTTATCAACCAATGCCCTTGTTGCAAGCAAAAACGTATAGTCTGAGGATGCGAGAAAGAGGTCAACGTGCATTGGTTTAAGCTGATCACCGGCAAGTAAAGTTTCAGTTTTGCCGACTAGAGTCGATGGCGAGGACTCAGCCGATCGTAATCCATGCATTTAATATGCTTTGCAAAGGCAGATTTCCTATTCATTAGTTAGTGTGTGTATACGTGCCAGCGATTCTGTTTTATTAATGAGCAGATAGGTGAAAAACACCTATGCGGAACACAAAGGGGCCCGCGTAGCTTAACAAACCGGAAGTATAGACTTCATCCGGTTGGGGAGAAAAAGAAATGTAGGCACCCAATGACCATGTGTGTTGAAAAGGGAAGACTGAGCTTTCATTGGTTGCTGCAAACCCAGGCCGTAATGGTAGCAAAAGTCAGTGTAGATACCGGGACTTTAGTAGTCTGCGGGAGAAGTGCGCTTCTCATTGGTTGCCGCAACAATGACGGAATGATAGCAGTGTCCCGTCTGCCCGATAGGCTTGAAACATTAGTGATGAAGTCAGATATGTCTGTAAATACTGCATGAATCAGATGTTTCACATGATATTAATACAGGCCCTAAACAGACACATGCAAACATCCGGGTGATTTAATGTACTGGCACTACTATGAATGGTTTTAGAGTTTCCAGAGTGAGAGTTCCCAAACTTTAGTCAGTGGCAAGTCGAAAGATCTGCCCGTAGTGACCAACTATTATGAGTACTATGTGAGTTTTGATAGTTGGTTCTCGAAGGTCAATTATACCTGTGGATACTCTGTGAGTCAAGTATTGCCCATGATATTTGAAAAGGGACCTGGAAAAACACTATATGCTGATATTCAGGTCCTTTTATACATAATAGCACACGTGTATTCCATTTGTAGGACACAGCCTCCTGACTAAGAGTCTTCCAATATATTATTCGATGGCAATTCTGAAGTGCAGCCAGTGGTGGCCAGGCGGTGTGTAGAAAATGAGATACCAATGTGGTATTGGTTTACCAAACTAGAGAGGCCAGGTTGGTCATGATGTAAAAGGAAGGAATGAGAATGCAGTGACCTTGTCCCGCCTTGATATTAATGACTCAGACTTGTATAGACCGGTATTGCATCTTCTGAATTGTTATGTTGCTATCTTGCTTTAAGAGCTCGTGCATAGAATGCAGGAATGTTAATACTGTTTTTGTTCTATTGTATGAGTCATTCGTGGAAGCTGTTAGGATTGATTACATCGCTTCCCTGGCTCTCACCTGTTGTATAATCTTACTTTATTATCCCTTAAATACCTTTACCTAAATACCATTCCTGGCTGGATCTCTTCACTACAAATTGGCGACGAGGGAAACTGGACATTTTAAAGAAGTTTTATACGAATTTCGGATTATACGTGAAGATTTGAAAACGAGGAAGGTTTTGAGCAGAAAACTAGCAGGAAAGGAAATTTCATCAGTGAGTTATTTTAACTATTGTTATTTTTTTTTTTTTATCATCATTTTAGACAACGTAAAGACACTGTTATCGTGTCGTACCTGAAGGAGTTCATTGATAATCGTTGAAGTGTGTGCCCAGCTGCATTTTTCAAGCCGCGATACAGTTCTGACTCGGCCTGCGCGAAGCAGGCACGGGGAAGGCTGTGCGCGTCACAACGCATGCATAGAAGCATGCTGGAAGTGTTGTGACGTCTGACGTGAGGTCGCGTAGCGTGACCCTGCGTGACAGCCATTTTGTGTGCCAGATCAAGTTTTCACAAAAGAAAAAAAAACAGCGTGAATACCGAAGGCGCAAAAGAGTCAGCATCGGAGCAGTTATCGAGAAGAATTTCCGGTTATCAGGAATAAATAACAGAATATTTACATCTACAGTTACAACAGGTGAGGAAGTCGGGTGAAGGTTTATTATTTTATTTTGGTTTTATTTCCAAGTTGATATAGTGCTTTATGGTGCATGGAAGAAGGCGATTGCACTGTGAGCACTGCTAGTAGTAAAGACAGAGACATGGCACAACAAAATTTCTCTATAAGCCCTCCTGAGCCATTTTGGGTTAAAGGCACTCAACCCAATATAAAGTGGATAGAATGGAAGGAGTATTTTATAAATTATATAGAAGCAGTGGATGAAACAAAAAAGATTAAATCAGAACAAAAAAAGAGGATTCTGCTACATTCTCTAGGACCAATTGGTTTAAAAACTTTTTCAAGGATGAGTAAATCTGATGACCCTAATTTGGATGAGTTTGAGAATGCTATTAAGAACATGGATAAATATTTTGCACCCAAAGTGTGCATAGGCGTCATAAGGCATACATTTTTTCAAAGGAAGCAGACAAAAGAGGAAACCGTGGATGAATGGATTGATGATTTGAAAAAACTTGCCATTGATTGTAAATTTGATAATTTGCATGACGACCTTATACGTGATCAATTAGTGATGCATAACAACAACTCTGCTGTACAAGATCGTCTTTGGGTTAATGGAGACGCGCCTTTAGACGATGTGGTAGCCATTATGAGAAAGTCAGAAATGTCTGGAAGGTGCGCTACTTTGGTGAAAGAAACTGACAAAGATTTGTCTAAAACATCCGGAACTGTTTGTAAAATTCAGGGTCCTGTGAAGAATTATCGTCAACAACAACAACAAGGAAAATGGACTAATCAACCAATGAAGTTTCAGAGCAGGGGTATAGAGGAAAGGAGGTGTTACAGATGCGATAGCAAGGAGCATCTAGCTTTTAGCAAATTCTGTCCGGCCTTAAAAAAAAATGTGGCATATGTGGACTATTGGAGCATTTTAGTAAAATGTGTCGTAGGCGTAGCAATGTAAAATATGTATATGATGAGGATGTAGAGGTGATGGACGAAGTTGAAACGGAGGATGAATGTGTAAAGAATGTTAGAGGGAATTATGTTATTAATATTTCAGAGAATTCCTTAAAAGGTAAACCCATTTGTGAGATATATTTGGGTGGGGTAATTGTGAATGTTTATGCGGATTCCGGTTCACAGTATACGATCGTGAACGAAGAAATTTGGAAAAAGAAATTTGTGGGTAAAATTGGTGAGCAGTTGAATACACCTGATGTTTGCCCAATCAGTTACACGGGAGAAAAGATTGGCATGATTGGTTTTATATGGCTTACATTTCTATTCAAAGGGAGGTCCACAAGGGGAAAGTTATATGTAGCAAAAGTAGGACCATCAGTTTTGGGATGGTTTGATCAGAAAAATTTGAACATTATTTTGGACCTTAACAACAAAGAAAAGGTACTGATTATGGATGATTGCAGTAAAATGGGGGAGGTACTATCTGAGAACTTTCCAAAGGTGTTTGGCAATGAACTTGGTGTTTTAAAGGGATTTGAGCACAGAATTATTTTGAAAACTGATGTACAACCGAGGGTACACAAGGTAATGCCCATACCCATACTAATCAGGGAGGAGGTTAAAAGGGAGATTCAGGGGTTGCTAGCAAAAGGCATAATAGAAGAGATCGAAACATCTGAGTGGATTTCTTCGATTGTGGTTGCCCGGAAACCCAATGGGAAAATTCGTCTATGCATTGACTTACGCCACCTGAACAATAACATCGTAGTTGAGAAATTTCCCCTACCTAAAATCAACGAAATGGTATCTTCTCTTAAGGGCGCAACGTGGTTTTCCACGATTGATCTCTCTGCCGCATATCATCAGGTGGAGTTAGACCCTGACTCTAAGAGATTTACGGCGTTTATAACGCCGTTTGGTTGTTACCAATTCAGGCGTATGCCTTTTGGGTTGGCTTCAGCCGCTGCTGTCTTTCAGCGACTGATGCATAAACTTTTTGGGGATATGGACATGGTTTCTTTTTTTCAGGATGACATTCTGGTGGCGGCAAGCGATAAATCGGGTCATGTTTTAAAACTGAGACTGGTTTTGGAAACTTTACAATCAGCAGGTTTGACGGTGGAATTATCCAAGTGCAAATTTAGTCAGAGGAGTGTTTCTTATTTAGGGCACATTATTAGTGAAGAAGGTGTCAAACCCTAACCTACATTAGTAGAAAACATTGTGAAGTTTCCTGCACCTGTTTCTAAAGATGAGGTGAGAGCATTCCTCGGCATGGCTGAATATTGTGCAAAATTTATAAAGAATTTTGCTGCAAAAGTTTTTAATATACGTGCACTTTTAAAGAAAAACAAAAAAAAATTGTGGAATGATTTGTGTGAGGAAGAATTCACCTTGATCAAGGTTGATTTACAGAATGTGAATGCACTTTCTAGTTTTGACCCTAATGTTGATTGTTTGTTAACCATAGATGCAAGCGACAAAGGCCTGGGTGCTGTGTTGTCACAAAATGATTCGGATGGAAAGGAAAGAATAATTTTGTTTGCCTCTAGAGCTCTTTCTCCTGCCGAGAGTAGGTACCCCATTATTGAGAGGGAAGCTCTGGCGTGTGCATGGGCTTTGGAGCATTTTCGAGCATTTGTGTGGGGCAAACCTGTGGTCATTCGAACTGACCACAAACCGTTGATTCGTATCTTGTCATGCGAAGGTATTTCAGGTGCATCAGCGAGGTTAGCTAGATTGTCTATGCGTATGAAGGAGTATATTTATCGAATGGTCTACCTACCTGGAAGAGATAATCGTATTGCTGATTGCTTATCTAGACTTCCACCTTGTCTAGAAGAGTGTGATGATGATCCTTGGAGTGAATACTGTGTGGCGTTAGTACATGATTGTGGTGCACCCGCCATAAATAAGACTGAATGGATGGTTGAACAAGGAAAAGACGTTGTGTTGAAGAATCTGATGGATTACATTTGCAAAGGTTGGCCCAAGAGAAGAGATATTCCTGGTTTGGATGCATTTTGGTAAATCCGCATGGAGTTGTCTTCTGATAATGGTATACTTTTTAGAGGTGACAGGATTATTCCACCAGTGTCTTTAAGAAGGAAGGTATTACAATTATGTCATGAAGGACATTTTGGGATTGTGAGGACCAAGTCTGTTGTTAAAGGAAAGTTTTGGTGGCCAGGTATTGATGGTGCGATCAAGGATTTTGTGCGGAAATGTGGTGTTTGTAATTCCGCTGACAAGACACTTCGAACTTTGAAACCGGAAATGAGTGATGGTTTGATACCTGATTTTCCATTGGATACCGTTGCGGTTGATATTATTTGACCAATTGGGGACTCTAAGGAGTTTGGTTTGGTAGCTATTGATCTTTTCTCGAAATGGCCGATTGTCAAGTTTGTTGACAAAGTCGATACCCAAACTGTTCTTAAGTTTTTGGATAAGATTTTCATTATGGAGGGTTTACCTGTTTGCATTCTGACGGATAATGGTGTCCAATTTATGTCCAAGATGGCTAAAGAGTATTTTGAAAGGTGTGGCATTAAACATAAAACCACTGCGTTATACAATCCCAGTGGAAATGGCACAGACGAGATTCAACAGGGTGATTAAGGGCATTATTCAGGCTTCTGTGTACAAGGGTTTGGATTGGCTGTGCTTCATCCACTCGGCAACTTCTTTCATTCCTTCATGTAGGTTGGTTTTGGCGGTGGACGGGTCTTTGGTGATTGAGAGGATCAGTTGAGTGTCATCAGCGTAGGAGATGATGTTGAGGTTGTGTTGGCGTGCGATGGTCGCGAGGGGGCTCATGTATACGTTGAAGAGGGTGGGGCTGAGTGAGGATCCTTGTGGAACTCCGCAAGTGACTTCAGTGGCCTCTGACTTGAATGGTGGGAGGTGGACTCTTTGAGTTCTTCCGGCAAGGAACGAGGAGATCCATTCCAGTGCTTTTCCTTGGATTCCGATGTTTATGAGGCGTTGTAGGAGGGTGCTATGACAGACTGTGTCGAAGGCTGCGGAGAGGTCAAGGAGGATGAGGGCGACTGTGTCTCCATTGTCCAGTAGAGTACGAATGTCGTCTGTGGCTGCGATGAGGGCGGTCTCAGTGCTGTGTTTGGCTCGGAAGCCGGACTGTGAGGAGTCGAGGGATTTGTTGATTTCGAGGAAGGCGGCGAGCTGGGTGTTGACAGCTTTCTCGATGACTTTGGCCGGGAAAGGTAGTAGCGAGATGGGTCGGTAGTTTTTGAGTTCGGTGGGGTCGGCTGTGGGTTTTTTCAGGAGGGCGCTGAGTTCGGCGTGTTTCCAGCTTTCCGGGAAGGTGGCGGAGTTGAAGGAGCAGTTAATGACGTTCCGCAGGTGAGGTGCTATGATGGAGTCTACTTTGTTGAAGATGTGGTGAGGGCATGGGACTGTAGGGGAGCCAGAGTGAATGGTGTTCATCAGGCGGATGGTGTCCTCGGTGGAGATAGGGATCCAGTCGTTGAGGATGTTCGAGGGGGGTGAGGGTATGGCAGAAGGTTGTGAGGGTTGGTCTCTGGGTTGGTTGTCGAAGCTGTTGTGGATGTCTGCGATTTTGTCGTGGAAAAACGAGGCTAGGGAGTCGCAAAGGGTTTGAGAGGGAGTGATGTCGTTGGAGTTGGCAGAGGGGTTGGTAAACTCTTTGACGATGTTGAATAGTTCCTTGCTGTTGTGGGCGTTGTTGTCTAGTCGGTCTTTAAGTGCAGCTTTCTTGGCAGTCCGGATTAGATGGTGGTGTGTGCGGGTGGCGTTTTTGAAGGCGTCCTTGGTGCTGCTGTTCGGGTCTTTTTTCCAGGCCTTCTCGAGGGAGCGACAGAGTTTCTTGGATTTCTTAAGATCATCGTTGAACCAGGGAGCGTTTTTGCGGTCTGGTTTGGTTTGACGTTTTTTCAGAGGTGCTAGGTTGTCGGCGCTGTTGGTTAGCCATTGAGTGAAGTTAATGGCTGCTTGGTTGGGGTTCGAAGAGTGGGCAGGGGGCTTTTGAAGAAGCGAGGAGGAGATCTGGTCGATGGTGATTTTGTTCCAGTTTTTTCGTAGAGTGGGTTGAGGATGGTTGTGGGTTGTGGCCTTTTTGTAAACAAAGTGAACGCAGCTGTGGTCCGTCCATTGGAGAGCTGTGGTGTGACTGAAGGAGATATGTTTGCTGGAGGTGAAAATGGGGTCGAGTGTGTGGCCTGCGTGATGCGTGGGGGTGTTAACAAGTTGTTTGAGTCCAAGGTTGGCGAGGTTGTCCAGTAAGGTGGTGGTGTTGCTGTCGTTGCTCTTTTCTAGATGAAAATTGAGGTCTCCCAGTAGAATGTAGTCCTCGGAGGGGAGGGCGTGAGGGGTGATAAAGTCAGTGATGTCTTCACTGAATTGTGCACGGGGTCCTGGTGGCCTGTAGAGGAGGGTACCTCCGAGAGTGGTCTTGGGGTCAGTGTGGATCTGGAAGTGAAGGTGTTCGGCGCTAGTGAGGTTGACGTCTGAGCTGGTTGAGATGTAAATGTGTAAATGTAAATGTGGCGTATTTGTATAGCGCGAACAGTGACCCGGAGGCATCCCGGCGCTTGTACTCCTACCACAAGGGAACCCCTCCTGGCTTTTCCTTGTGGGGTGTCCACTCCTGGGCATCCCATGGTGAAACCAGGCATCCCTTGTGTATCAGGGGGCCTTTGTGGAGACTAAGCAAGCTATTGCCCAGAGTTGCAGCGTGGGACCCATGCTTAGAATCGGCACTGAGGCGAGAATATCCGGCCAGAGGAATTTAAGCCCGAACCCGCCGAGGCGGGAATCGAACCCTGGTCCCTGGCCAGCGTTCTGCATCAAGGTCTGCCGCTCTAAGCATTGAGCCACACTTCTCCACTGATGCGGGTGGAATTCTTATGGACGATGGCGATGCCTCCTCCTGTTTGCTTGGCGCGGTCTTTACGAATAATCTTGTATCCTTCCGGGATGGCAATGGTGATGTCTGGGGCCGAGGAGGTGTTCATCCATGTTTCTGTTAGGAAGGCGACGTCCGGAGAGATGGTGTCTAGTAAATTCCAAAGGTCGATGACGTGTCTGTGGACCGAGCGGGTGTTGAGCAGGATGCATTTAAGGTGGTTGGTGTCAGATTTCTGTTCGGTGTTCGTGGATGTGGAGTTGGTCTTGGTGCCGTCAAATTTGCAGGAGTGACATGTGAAGGGTCCATGGGTGTGTCCCGGGGCGGCTTGGACGCAGGTGGGGAGGCGGCCGGGATTAAGGGCTAAGAGGGTGGAGGCGTCATATGTAGTGCGGGTGGGGTGGGTGGTACGGGGGCCAGGGGGTCTGGCGCTGGGCGCGGTCCAGGCGTGGACGGGCGTAGACGGGCTTACCTTTGGCGCACCTTCGGCGCGGCCGCAGCGCGTGGACGCTGCACGTTGGGACATCAGGCATAAATGAAGTTTGGAGGGGGCGGAGCGTGGGAGGGTCAGCTGGGAGGCGGGGTCTGGGAGGAGACACGGGTAAAAGTAAAAAACAAACGGAAATGGCCACCCGGTAAGAAATCGAAACTGGGGCACAGCCGGAGCTTGAGTCAATGTAAACTGGATACAAAGTAGCCAAAGAAACGCTTCACCAACAATCACATCAGCCGCTATGCAGTTAATGACAATAAAGTAATGCGAGCAAAAACGATACCAAGAGCTCAGCCGCTATGCAGTTAATTACAGTAAAGCAATGCGAGCAATAACGATACCAAGCGCTGTGAAATGAGCTATGCGCTGTAACAGGGCGGCAGGCAGCAGGTATCAGGGCAGGCAAGGCAGGCAGCGAGGAGAAGGCTTCCGTTTAGCGAGCAGAGTGCTGGGGGAGCGACCGTAATGGAGGGAATCCAGACGGCATAAAAGAGCAGATAAAAGAGCAAGAGTTTTGCCAGGTTGGCTAAAGGGATTCGTTATGTAAATTACTACTTGTTTTTGTTTATTTTATTTTTATTTATTTTCTTTTGTTTGTTTGGAACTCTTATTTTGTATCATTCGTTTCTCTTATTGTATGGAGGAATGTGTTATGTTGCTATCTTGCTTTAAGAGCTTGTGCATAGAATGCAGGAATGTTAATACTGTTTTTGTTCTATTGTATGAGTCATTCGTGGAAGCTGTTAGGATTGATTACATCGCTTCCCTGGCTCTCACCTGTTGTATAATCTTACTTTATTATCCATTAAATACCTTTACCTAAATACCATTCCTGGCTGGATCTCTTCACTACATGAATGTCTAAAGATTGGAACAATGTTAGACAAAAATAGGAAATGGGGTATAAATTAAATAGTAACCCATGGAATGTCATCTTTCAGACCTTCTGTGTAGCTTTTGAGTTTAAAAATCCATTGCTGTTTTCTAATGAACAAGAAACGTGCAGGATCACTGACATGATGGGGATGAATGGTTGCTCTAATATGACCCATCTCATTTCCTCAGCTTTGTGTTTTCTCGTCAGGCAGTGGTTCGTAAGACGCGTTGTAAGCATGGGCGAATTTTGCGGATCTCGCGTTTGCGAATTTTGCGGATTTGCGAACTCGCAATCCGCAAAATCCGCGAATTCCCGCGAATTTGCGGATTTTTTTTTTTTTGTGTTCGCCCGTGTTTCTGCCAGTTCGCGAGGGTTTTTACAATTTCGCAATTTGCGAACTTACCTGTCGGGTCGCAAGTTTTGCGAACTTGTTGTTTCTACGTGTCCAGCCTGTTTGGGACACTCTTCTTCATCACTGCCACTCTCTGTCACCACTGCCACTCTCTGACTACTCATGCCACCCTCTGGCCCACCCATGCCACCCTCTGTTTCATCACCACACCCTCTGGTTGTCCAGTGTACATTATTTTCGGCAAAGCAAAGCACACCTTCCCTGCCTCAAGTGACCTGAATTAATTTGGGGCTGATTAATGTGTCACAGAATATTTTTTTAGCTGGCACCTGCTTCCTTAGTGCGCCCTGATTAGTGATCTTTTGCACTTGCTAAGTGCTTTCATTGTTGCAAAATTAGTTACAACACCTGCCCTGCCCCAACTGACAATAATGAATTAGGGGCTGATCAATGGATTTTAACTTCCAGCCTGGCTCCTGCTTGTCTCCCTTAGCTGTAATTCAGGACCTTTGTGGCATATGTGTAACTATTCTGAGGTTCAGAGCAGGGTCACATAATAGTTGCAACTGGCAACTGAACTCTGGAGGGGCCCCTCAGGAAGCACTACAGGAAATGGCTACTAATGATGAGCCTGAACTTTTGAACCTGGCAAGTAGTTTCAGTTTTGCTAAGATCGTATTTCTGCAATTTAGCACTTATACGCGGGGCGCAAAGTTGTACTGGGAAGCCGCGAACTCACGCGAACAGTGCGAGCAGTGCGAGCAAAATCCGCTGCTCGCGGATTTGCGGATTTTGCGGGAGATTCGCGAATCTCGCGGATTGCGGATTTCCCGAAAATCCGCAAAATCCGCGAGCGGAACGGATTTTCCGCCCATACCTAACGCGTTGCTTGTTTATTGCATCTTATTGTGCTTTTATGTTCATTGATGCAAAGCTTCACTTTTCTAGTGGTCATCCCTACGTATCTGAGGGAACATGGGCATGTCACCATGTATATGACTTTTTCACTATTACAGTTAGTGTGTTTCTTTAATACCCAAGGTCTGTTGGTACCAATGTCGACCGTCAATGTCTTTTGTGTTTGTGGGCAGGCTGTGCAGGAGCCACAAGGGTAGTAACCCTGAACAGACGGGAGACCCCACAATGTGGTGGTCATTTCTTGGTTGAAGAGTTTAGGTCTAGTATGTATCAACCCATCACATAGACTCTGTCCTCTTTTGAAAGAGAACAGTGGGAGAGGTAGAGATCTTCCTGCTGTATTCAAAATGCGCCAGTTCTTTCAGACTGATTTTTGTACTTGGGTGGACAGAGTACTGAAGGTAGTAACGAAGGTTAGTTTCTCAAGAGGGGGTTTTATGACCTGGAGGTCTAAGAGGGCTTCTCGATGGTTATTAGAGGCTCTCTTTTGGGCTTTACGCACCAAATAGTTGGGGTAACCTCGTTGTTTCAGCTTATTGGTTAGATCTTTAGACTGAATTTCAAAATCCGCCCTCTCTGAGCAATTGCGCCGGACCCGCAAGAATTGGCCCAATGGCAAATTTTCTCGTAGGGATCTAGGGTGGTGGCTGTTGAACGAAAGCAGAGAATTTTTAGCCATAGGTTTTCTGTATAGCTTGCTTTCCACTTTACCTTCTTTAGGAAAGATCAGCAAATCCAAAAAAGCGAGTTCGGACTTGCTGTATTCTACAGTGAATTTCAGAAACTGGTTTTGGGCGTTCAACCAAGTTTGGAACTCCACAATGGAGTTGGAATCTCCACGCCAGATGTCTAAAATATCATCGATGTATCTCTTCCACAGCACCACCTGATGGAAAAATGGGTTGCTGTGGTCGAGAACGCATCTTGTTTCGAAGAGATGGACATATGGATTAGCCAAACTGGGGGCAAAGACGCTGCCCATTGATGTGCCCGAGATCTGGAGATAAAAGGACTCTTCAAACTTGAAAAAGTTTTCCGTTAAAGCTAATCTGGCACACTCAATAATGAAGCTCACCGGTGTGATACTGTCATGGTCACCTGTTTCAAGGAGACCTTTGATTGCCTGTAAGGTTTCTTCCTGAGGGATGCAAGTGTATAGAGATTCTACGTCGAAACTGACTAAGAAGTCAGTTTCTTTGTTGAACTCTATCTCGGGAAGTAGCCTGAGGACATCCTTGGTATCCTGCAGGTATGTTGGCATTAGTTTTACCAGAGGTCTCAAGAAAAAGTCTACAAAAGTAGACAGAGGTTCCAGTAGAGACCCAATCCCTGATATAATGGGTCGCCCAGGTGGAGACCTAGTAACCTTATGAATTTTGGGCAATGTAAAAATATGGGGTTACTGGATGTGGTGTGACCAAAAACAATGCTTCTTTAGGAGTGATCCAGCCCTCAGCACTGGCTTCTTCAACCATGTGGCCTATTTCAGTGGCCAATCTGTTGGTGGGATCAGTAGTGAGGAGCCGATAGGAGTTTATATCCTGTAGCTGACGAAGACACTCGGTGCGAGAGGCAGTGGTGTCCATAATGACTATGGCACCGCCCTTGTCGGCGGGTTTAATTGTGATGGTCACATTTTTAGATAATGAGTCAGCAGCCGCTTTCTCAATATTGGAAAGGTTTTGAAAGGTTGTGGATTTTGGAATATTAAGGGACATGATGTCGTGGGTCACCGCTTTCTCAAAAGCCCCAACCATTGGAGGTACTTGATGAAGAAGTGGGGTGAAAGTAGATGGCCTTTTAAGTCCTGTATTGATATCTCTCCCAACATCTTCGTTGTCATTTGCAGTGTCTGAGAAAAAGAAATGAAGACGTATCTTCCGAAAAAACTTTTCTAGTTCGCAGCGCAACTGGAACAGATCACCATGGTTAGTGGGCACAAAACCTAGGCCCTTGTTCAAGACCATGTGCTCAGCATCAGTGAGGGTATGAGTGCTCAGGTGGACTACTAAGTCCTCCCTTCGGCACTCGTCCCTGCTTGCTGTTGCTGCATCTGTTGTCCCCGTCTGCTGCGGGTATTGGGAAAAGTCTGTTCGTCTTCCCATTTTACTTGCTGGGTGCCTCTTCATCTGCCTCTGCTTCTGCCACGACCCTGTCCTAAAAAAGTCTGGCCATCAAAGAACTGGGGCTGAGGCAGATAATGTGGCATCATGTGCGGGTATTGAGGTTGTGAATAGCCCCATGGTGCAGGTGGCCAACACGGGCCTTGTTGATAAAAATGCCCTTGTGTCCCTCTCCTGCGGTTGGATCTGCAGTATTGACCTCTACCTGTCCCTTGTGGTGTATTATCAGATCCAGAATCTGAATTACTTGAGTCCTGGTCAGATGAAGAGTAATTTGATCCATACCTTCTACCTTTTTTGTTAAACTCAGGGGGAGTGTATGTAGTGCTGGTATATGGATAAATTCTTTCAAATGAGAAACGTGCCAGGTCTTTTTTGAATTTCTCAATTTTTGTGAGCAAGATGGAATCTTTATACTCTTTATTGGATTTGTTGGTCTCATCCATATTCTTGGTAAATATTTTACTCGATAGTGTGGTCTTAATCTGGCCCTCTAGAATTTGAATCTCAATCAGGATGGCATCAGCCACCCTCTTGGCTGTAGTGATGATAAGGATCAACCAATCGCGGGTACACCGCCATGCGATTAGGGACCAATCTTTCATGAAGGTCTTATCATTTAGGAAAAGTCTCGGGGCATTGGTGACTATCAAGCCCATAGGTGCGCATTTACCATGCAGATATTCGGCCATTACCTGCCCATGTATGCATGTACGAGCATGTGTCTTTTTTAGATTGAGAATGATATTCCAATCTTCCGGAGGGTTGGGACCAGTAGTGGGTAATAACTCTAAAAGACTAGGATACTCAGTAAGAACTGATATGCAAGGCCAGCAAAGTCGGCCATCCTTAGTGTGTCACAGAATTACCAAGACGAGCGAAGACACAACCAAACTCAGGTTGTGTAGATCGGTACGGACCCGTAGCCGAAGCTGCTCAATAACAGTAAACAGAAACTTTAAAGGAGGGCCCAAGGGGATTTGAGATTACTGACCCTTAAGTGTCCTATCCCCAAATATTTAAGTTCCCTATGGCTTTTCACTTAACACAGACAATTTTAATATAATGCCCAAAAACGCTTCAAAATGTATGTCATCCTCTGTACCATGCATTTCTATGGCACTGAGAATGGGTATCAAATTAACATTTAAAATGAATGTTTTTAAAAAGTTATACATTCCGGTGCATTTCCCTGCTTGCATCTCCTTTACCCAGCATGCTTGAATTACTACTTGTTTTCAGATGATAATATTTCAAAAGATTAATTAATATGAAGAGAAACTTCAGAAAGCCCATAGCAGTAGTGCTGTGGGGTTTGCAGATGAACTGCTGCAAGCACAAAGTCAATTTAATTGGTTGCTTTCTTTAAGAGAGTTCAGAAGGGCACAGGAACATCTTCAGAAGTGTTTGAAGTGTATTAAGCACATCATTTAGCTGTTAATTATGTGAAGATGGGTAAGGGATTATGTTTATTTTCAGTGCTGGCATAAGGAAAATGGCTTTCAGCTGAGGAGCTTCTTAGAAGATGGTTTAACATATTTGTCTCTTGAGTACAAGTGGTTTTCTGTAAATTACCTTTTTACTACATGTGTAGTGTACAACCTAATTTGCACACAATCAAGCATTTGAAAGAATTATTTTCAGTAGGGGATCATAGTATAGAACTATTGACTTACGAGGCCATGAATGGACCGTGTGTGTGTGTGTGCGTGTGTGTGTGTGCGTGCGCATGCGTGTGTGTTTGTGTGCACGTGCGTGCGTGCGTGTGTATGTGTGTGTAACCCAGTGATTGTCATTTGCATAGGGAAAACATTTTGGTTCTGTTTATAACTCTGGCACCACATGACAAATCTTCACTGAACTTTCAAAAAAAAGTCTCATCTTCATTATCTCAGCTCCTTAATGGAAAGTTTAGGGGTGATACATCAAGCGGGGGCTGAGAAAAGGGAACAGCCCACAAACACTTTTTTCTCATGCATTTTTCCATAGGAAAATTAGACACAGCCGCAGCTAAAATAGCTGAAGCTAGATCTCACTCCACAAAGTGAACCTTTTGTGATGTGGTGCAAACAATGAGCTAACTCTGTGTTTTTAATGTATCAGTGCCTCACTTGATATGTACCTGGGTGTCAGTAAGTGCTGGGGCATGTTATTAGATGCATTAGTGTTTTGCTAGGTGAGCCAGTCTCTGCACTGCTGTATGCCTGGGTGTGTCAGTGTATGCATTAGTGTGTCCCTGGGTGTGTCAGTGTATGTGTCAATGTGTGCCTTGCTGTGTTATTGGATACATTAGAGTTTGGCTAGGTGAGTCAGTGTTTGCATTGCTGTATGCTTAGGTATGCCAATGTCTGCTTTGGTGTATGCCTGGGTGTACAAATCACAAACAAGGGTATAGTGGTTATTAAGCATGCAGTGTACTGTATGCAAACATTCTGTTACAGTACAAGAATCCACATTTTTGATGTCACTGAAAAATTGCCTCCTAACTAAAAGTAATCTTTTATGGAAAAGGAAACCTCACACACATAATAGTGTCAAGCTTCATCATCACATCCTCTCCTCACTGCAGTTCGACAATGCTACCAAAGTGGTCTCGACCTCCTCAAAAGCTGTACCGGAGGAGGGAGTTCTTAAATAAAATCTACTGGACAAAAAGAGGGGGATCCAGATTAAGCTAAAAAAAAACCTCTGTGTTTTTTAAGTTATTTCCTTTATTTAGAAAGACACTGGGTATGTTTAAAAGAACTCAGATGGGTATGTTGAAACCATTGGCTCAGACCCATCTCCTATCTGCCAACATGCTTCTGCCCATTGCTGGTAGCATAAATGGTCTCGGGCATTCTTCAGGGCTAATGGATCCCTAAGACGTAATTACTATGACAATACAAGTCACCGATACACAGTGCTAAAATAGTGTAAGCTACCTTATAAACCCAGGTGAATCCTATCTGGGTGTGGACAAGGATAACTTGACTCCCTATATTTTAGGGGATACCAGCTTCCTCGTGACCTAGGGGGTGGTGTCCTTTGTAGTCACACATTCGTCAAAAAGTACACCACTCGTGGGTACATACATCAGGACTGCTCAGGACCACTGGTACACCACACATATGTTTGAGTGTGTTAGTGTATCCAGTAGTATATGCCTGGGTGTGTCAGTGTATGTGTCAGTGTGTTCCTGAGTGTGTTATTGGATGAATTACTGTTAGGCTTTATGTGTCAGTTTGTGCCTGTCTGTGTTAGTGTCTGGTTTGGTGAATGCATTTCTGTATCAATATTAGCATTAGTATGCCCCTGTGTATGTCAGTGTATGTGTCAGTATGTGCCTGGGTGTGTTATTGGACACATTAGAATTTGGTTAGGTGTGTCAGTGTCTGCATTGCTGTATGCCTGGGTATGACAATGTCTGCTTTGGTGTATGAGCCAGTGGTGTATGCCCTGTTGTGTCAGTGTATACATCAGTGTGTGACTGGGTATGTTATTGGATGCATTAGTGTTTGGCTGGGTGTGTCAGTGTCGCCATTAATGTATGTCTGGGTGTGACAGTGTATACATCTTTGTGTGCTTGACTGAGGTATTGGATACATTAGTGGCTAACTGGCTGTGTCAGTGTCTGCATTGCTGTATGCCTCGGTGTGTCAGTCTATGCATCGATGTATGCGTGGATGTGTAAGTGTGTGCATGGGTGTCTCATTGATGTATTAACGTTTGGCTGGGTGCGTTATTGTGTGGTTGGGTGTGTCACTGGCTGTATCAGTACGTGTATGGGTGTTTCAGAGGATGGATCAGTGTTTGGCTGAATGACTAAGTGGCTATATCGATATGTGACCAGGTTGTCATTGGCTGCATTGGTATGTGCCTGGGTGGGTCAGTTTCTGTATCAAAGTATGGTTGGGATCAGTAGTTGTATCAGTGTATGTCTGGACATGTGTAAATGGGTATGTGGTTGTATGGGATTTGGAGTGGCCCTATCAGTGTATGTGTTAGTACCTGTGTAAATGACTCTATAGGGTTGCGAGTTCATGTATGAGCACCTGTATGAGTGTGTTTTCAATCCATAGGTTACATTTCTAATTGACACTTTTATAACTTTACAAATATATTTTATTAACACATTACAAAACAATTTAAAACAAACAATTAACAAATAAACAAAAATACTTTGTTTAACTATTTACTAATACACTTTTCTGCGCAAGTACTTCAAGAAGCACAAAACAAAGTGCCATTTTGAAGTATCTTACAATACCATCATGTGGACGTACTTAAAAACAATTCTAGTAATGGGCCACAACTAAATGATGCGGCACTAACTAGGTGCAGCAGGATAGTCTACCTGTACAGCACCCTTGGGAGAACCACCATCAGATGCAAACCACCATCAAATTGCAATCACTTGGCGAAATGCCACATTCTTGTCACCATGAAATTATCTTCTGTGGGTGAATGTTCCCTTTCCTACTGTTCCCAGGTTCTATACTCATACACCAAAAGTTATGCACTTTTGAAAGAATCATTAATATATAGTGGGGAAAAAACAGCCATAAAGATTATACAAACAATCCCCCAAAATGTAGGGGCTGATTCACAGTACTAATCTGAGAAAAATCCTAAATACACTACTTTTGGTATTCACAGAAGGCATTTAGTAGTAGTAAAGTTAGGACTCCTAACTTCACTACTACTAAACAGAGATAAAATCCTAAACTTACTACTTTTGGTATTCACAGAAAGCATTTAGGGGCATATGCATCAAAATTTGGTATTTCATGTCGTTAATAGCGGAAAATAAGGAATCGCTATTAAGGACATGCAAACCGCGATGCATTAATGTAATCGGTATTAATTACCGATTCGGTAAAAATCGGTATTAAATAGCGAAAGGACGTTAGCGAGACTAGCAAATACCGAATTAGCAAATACCGATTCGGTAATAGGGAATCCGGTATTTGCGAATTCGGTAATAGCGAAATCGGAAGAAATACGCGACACTTCGGAAGCACGCTGATGACATCACAACCAGGAAGTAGGACAGCCCATGCTCCATTCAGTGCCCGAGGAGCTCAGAGGAGGAGGAGGCAGAGCACAGGAGCTGAGGAGCCAGACTGAACCAGCAGCAACCAGGACTAGGCAAGCAGGTCAAGATGGAGAAGGAGGCCCCCCAGCAGGGAAAGGACACACACAGGAAGAGAAAGCGCAAGTTTTCAGATAAGGAACTCGAAATCCTGATTGAGTGTGTAACCAGCAACAATGACAAACTTTTTTTGAAGTTGTCGCTGAAGGTGCCTGAGGCTGAAAAAAGAAAGATGTGGCTGCGCATCAAGGACAAGGTCAATGCCTGCGGAGTCACCCACCGCAGCATTGAGGATTTAAAAAAACGCTGGTATGACCTGCATAAAAGGGCCAAGGAGAGGATCGCTCAGAGGGTCAAGGATGCTGCAGGCACAGGTGGGGGCACATCCAATGTGACACCTAACACAGCCCTGGAGGACCTAGTGGAGTCTACCATAGAACCGGAAGCTGTTGTAGGGGTCACACATCTGGACACCTCTGGTGCTGCGGAAGGAGGACAAGGTAAGATGCATGGCAGCGTAGCAATGCAGCGTGTAGTCAATCCCTGCCCACTCCCCCATGCCAGACCCAGTGCACATGTAGCCGTGCCTAAAACACCTACCCTCACCACAATGTTGCACCATGGGAGTTGTAGTCAATACATGAATGAGTGCATGTCTGACCCCAGAGGTGAATTAAATGAATACAGCAGCAAAGGGCCAAATGTCTGTCCAAAAAAGAGCTTCATTTAGAGACAATAATGCTATATCCACATACAACAACTAAATATTAACTATGCACTGTTTCACCCACAGATGCATCCCCCATGGATTCTGACGACAGTGGCCGCCTCGTCATCTCAGAGACATCAGTGTTGACCGATGCGGAGTGCTCACAGGGACCTGAAGCCATGTCCTCCCCTTCACCACCACAGCGGACAACACCTCCACCATCCATGCGGACAAAGACACCACCACCACCATCCTCGCGGGCAAAGACACCACCTCCACCACCACCATCCTGGCGGGCAACGACACCACCACCACCACCACCAGTGCGGACAACTCTGCAGAGCCGCAGGGCAGATGTTCCCTCCCTGCACGAGATGGAGTCGGAGCAGAGTTCATCACCCCAAAATGTCCCACGCCAGGCTGTCGTCACTCCAACCACCCAAACAGCAGCACGTCAGCGTGTCAGACAGAGGGCTGTGCCCCTGGGTAGGGCAGCAGCAAGACCAGTGGATGCGTCCAAAGGGTACGGAGTTGTTGAGACCCGGATGCTGCGTGTCCAGCGCCTGCAGGGGAGAAACATGTGTGCTATGAAACTCTCCATGACGAAACTGTGCAACAAATTAGGACACATGACTGACGCTGTGCGTGAGCACACCACAGCCGTAGCTGCGGGCAACAATGAGATCAAGCTTTGCCTGCAGGAACTGACAGGTGCCGTAGTCACAGGCCAACAAAGTGAGCGCCGGAGGCACAGGCAGATCATGCTCGCTGTAAATTCCACCAATAAGGCCATCACTAAGCTGTGCAACAGCACAGCTGTGCTGTCCCGCAGGTCCGTATCCCTGCAAGTGGACCTAGGGCATTATTGTGGGGATGTGGCAAGGGCCCTTGAGAGAGTGACCACTGCAGTGGAGCAACTGCAGCCTTGGTCAGCCAGTGTCAGCAGTGTGGGAGTGGATGAGGGGAGTGAGGCAGCCTCCAGTGTGAGCAGCGTCTCCCTGCCGGAGACCAGCGGGAGGAGACGCAGTGTGCGCAGCGCAACAGCCACTGACACCCTTCGTGGAGAAGCGGAGGAGTCACGGGACAGGAGACTGGGGGTACGTGGCAAACGCAAGTAGACAATGTGGCAAAGTCTCACTATCCATGGTGACGTAACCATGGGCCAACTATAGTGCCACAAGCATCACCCGTGTTGAGAAGGGACAATTTAAGTTTAACTTCTAATGCAGCTGCATCATGTTTGAGTTACATATTTCTGCACCAGTCAGGTGTTCATGACCATTAAACCCTTCCAAACCAAATCATGTTGTCAAGGCACTCTCTTACCTGTCTCAGAAATGATGCCGTGTGATGTATGTCTGCCTCCGTTGCCCTTCTGCTGTGTTGGGCACATGCGCCTGTTGCTGTTGGGGGGGGTTGATGTGCACGTAGTGCATCCTCCCCGTCCACCTCTATGGGTATCCCCCTGCGGGTGGCGATGTTGTGCAGGATGGCACAGACAGCTATGATCTGGCAGCAGGTCACTGGGTCGTACTGCAAGGCACCTCCAGACTTGTGCAGTATTCGGAAGCGACTCTTGAGGATGCCGAATGTACGCTCCACCACATTCCTTGTGCTGATGTGTGCTCTGTTGTAGCGCTGCTCTTGCGGTGTTGCTGGGTTGAGGTAGGGAGTGAGTGATATTCACCCAATGCGTAAGCGCTCTCACCTGCAGGATGGGGAGAGAAAGGTCATCAGCATGAATGCAATGATACATGTGGGGATGGAGTGAATGATGATGCTTCAATATGTACCTAGTAGGTGTCCCTCTCCAACTTCACCGTTGATCAGGCGCCTGTGGAGGCCACAGTGACGGAATATGTAAGCGTCGTGTGTGCTCCCGGGGAATTGGGCTACAAGGTCCGTAATGATGTACTTAGCATTGCACACGACCTGCACATTAATAGAATGATATGACTTCCGGTTGCGGTATATGCATTCGGTGGCTGATGGAGGACAGATGGGGACATGCGTGCAGTCAACACACCCTATCACATGGGGGAATTGTGCCACCTGGTAGAATTCCCGTTTGGTGCGGGTCAGCTGCTGGGGGGTTGTGGGGAAGGTGATGTGGCAATTTATGAATGTCAGCATGGCCTCTAGGAACCGGTGGAAAAAGCGTGATAATGCGTTTTGCGACACGCCTCCAGTCTCAGCTATTACCCCCTGGAAGCTTCCAGACGCCAGCAGGTGCAGGCAGCATAGGACCTGGACATGGGCTGGTATGGCGTTGGTCCTACGGGTCTCGTGCTGCAGTAATGGTTCCAGATCTGCTATTAGGCGCATGATCATGGCACGATTGAGTCTGTACTTATCGTACACCTGTTCCTCGGTCTGCCCCAGCAAAGTGATGCGCACCCTGAAGACCCTGTCCTGGATCATCCTCCTGCGCTGAGCCTGGCCGTTGATCCTTCTCCTCCTAGCAAGCACGTAGAGGGCAGCCATTTTGGAAGACTTGTGGGGTTTCCCAGGGCATTTGTGAAGGGTTACTGATTGTCAGCACCTGCTGCGAATTAGAATTTTTTTTCCCTATCCTTCAAATAACTTTACCTCCTGTTTGAGTTTCCCCTTATTTTGCTCATGCTAAATAGCGATTTTTGCGTTTTTCGGTATTAGCGATTTTTCATGCATTCCTTTGCGATTCTTTAATTGCGATTCGGTATTTCCGAGGTCAGCTTTGGTGTTTTTTATTTCCGATTGTCTGATTTGCGATTCGGTAATTTACGAGGGGATATTTTTAGCGATTCTTTATTTTTTACCGATTTGGGGTTGATGCATAGCATTTTCTGGTTTTGCGTTCGGTATCGGCCTGTTTTACCGATTCGCTATTTTAACGGGAGGTATTTTGCTTGATGCATCTGCCAGTTAGTTGTAGTAAAGTTAGGACTTCTACTGATTTATTTGATCAAAAACAGTAATAAGCAAGAGGTTCTCATCAAATTCATATGCTGTTCTAGGTAAAAGATGCACCTAAATTTGGAACTGACACAGATGAGTCTCTACTTTCTTTCATAAAACAGTATTTTACATGAATTTCTGACGGCTCCTGTATTTCACCTGCACTCCTCTGGGGGGAATTCATACTTACTGAAAAAGGACTCATTTATGAAGGGGTACCTCAACCTCTTCCCCTTCTCTAGGGCCAGTAGTGCTTCTTTTCCATCACCAGCAATATGACTTCATAAAGACCAGCTCACCAATCAATTCATGAGGCAAAAATACTTTTTCTCTTCCAAGTCTCTCATCCTCAGTTTTGTTCTCCTCTGAAGCCAGCTGGGCCAGCTGCAGCCCCTGGTCCCTTTCAGTCTGTCTGTCCTTGAACTCCTCAAGTGATTGGGTTTGGGAGGAGACACTTCCTGTATCAAATCCAATAGGGAGCTCTCTCTCTCTCTCTCTCTCTCTCTCTCTCTCTCTGCGGAGGATCCCCTCTCTCCTCTGGAGCCTTTGCCAGTCATTTCTCAGCTTCTTTTCTTCTTCTCCGAGCCTCTACCCTTAGAGTCCTTGATTCTAAAGTCAACTACAATCAGGAATCTCCCTTCTCAAGACTGCTGAAGTGATCCTCCTAAAACTCTTTTTGTGGTGCATATTGCATTCTGCGGATGTCCTCCCAGGCTCTAAGGGCAAGCCAGTACTAAACCTTGGACATACAGGTGAGTCAATGAGTGTGTAAATGATTTTATAGGTGTATGGCTGAGTGTTGCAGTCACTGTTTGGCTATCTCTGAGTGGGCCGTGTATGCCAGACGTGGGTCCCATGCTCACCATGCCACTGTAGTCAAGCTAGCCTGCCTGATGAAGGGTGATACCCCGAAACTGAAACCAGGATGCTTGTTTCCGGCCCAGGGAGGACCTAGCCTGGCAGTTCTGGCTGGACTATTCCCATGGGTTGCAGGGTCAAAACTGGTTTGCATATGAGTGGGTTTAACCAGGAATGGCGTGTTGGGCAAATAAACAATGGATTTAGGCCCAGATCTCTATACTGGTGGTGAATGTTTGACATTGTTCAGCATTCTACACATCAATTGTTATTTTTGCACCAATATTTTGTTGAAGCATGTTTCTTCACTTTAAATTCCTTCTATTTAAACAAATGGCTATATTTTCTGTTATAAATATGTCTACAGGTCACTGGGTGAAAGATGCCTGCTGGTTGTAAATGAGACACATTGAAATGAGAGAAAATTCAAAAGATGAGTTTTATGGAATCTATATAAACATAAAGTTACCTCCTCAGTTACATTTTCTCCCCATTTCAAAGTTGCATTTAAACTCAGCGGGCATCTTGCTCCCAGTGGCTGCTAGACACAGTGCATTATTCATAACTGAAAAATACAGCCATTTTTTAAGTGGTAGACATTTAAAGTGCAGACAAATGTACCATATTATGAAAATGTTTTGCAGAACATTTTTCTGCACTTTAAATTTCTCCCATTTAAAAAAAGGTTGCATGCTTCTGTTATACACTTAACAGTGGCAGTGATAGGTATGTCGTGTGCAACAAGTACATTCAACACAGCCTCTCATTAACCCATACACATATATCCCATTTATATACACACATGTTCATACATCTCCAAAGTGGGAGAGGCCAAGTTGTCACATGCAACTTGGACAAGGTGTGCACTAATTGAGTATAATATAGGCGGTATGACAAAGTATCAAACCAACATTTTGACAATCAATGACAATTATGTACAATCATTAAAGAATTGTTTATCTCTCACAAACATTATTTTCACAATATGGACTATTAACAAAGAATCATATTTGTAAATATGCTTAAACAAAATAATAACGTAACATTCCATACATTTTCAAATGCAAAAAGAGCACAATGTCTTTCGGGACTGGTGTCCCTTTCTTCAGGGTAAAATATAAAATGAAAACAAAATAACATGCTCAGATGTATCAGGATGGTCAATATACCTATAACATATTAGCTCTGATGTTAATTTCTGCATTGCGGTGCTTCTTGCTAATCCATTTGTGATATTTAACTGAAAACACATGCAGAGGACGAAGAGGTGTTGATGCTAGGAGGACAGGGTAATGGTGACAATGCCGGCATAATACCGTGTGAGAAAATGATGACCCTGTCTGAAAAATGGGATACTGAGCCTGAAAAGGTGCACCAGGAACTGTGATCTTCACTACTAAAACCCGAAAGTGAGAACCTGGTGAAACACATACTCAAGGCATCTTTAATAATTCAGAGGCGCAGGGTACTTACGATGCACACAGGTAATTTGTGTACTGAGAAGAAATAGAATATTTACGACCGAAAATATGTCTGAAAAAGGTCCTGAAATGTCTGACATACTGACCATAATCAATGGCTGTGTAGGCAAAGAAAATGTATTCACATTCATACGTGCCGGCAAAAGGTTGTCTTCCAAAAGGCGGACAAAGGGGGCACCCTGGTAATAATGGATTCAATTTTCTATCAAGAAAAAAATCAAGACATATGTGAAAGATACATCCTCATACCTGCAGCTGGATTCAGATCTTACGTTGCTAATCACTGATTTTCTTAAAAACATTGACCAAAGCATGGGTCATGGATTGGACACATGAGAAGACTAAAGCATACATCATGTCACAATTCCCCAGAAGACCAAAACTATGTATGTTTCCTAAGATCCAAAAAAGCTTGACAAACCCACCATTTTGATCCATTGTGTCTGGATGTGGTTCTTTACTTGAACAATAGGCAAATATATGGTTGTCTTTTTGCAACCTTTAGTGCAATCTTGACATACATACATTCAAGACACTACCAATTTTTTACACCACCTGAAAGTACTAATCTCCGAAAGAGAACTTAGATTGCCTATTATTTACCAATGATGTAGTATCTTTATTTACATCTATTCCAGATTCAGAGGGTTTAGAAGCAATTGAATGGGCACTTTTACAACAACCCATGATAGGAGCAAACAAAGTTTTCTCCTTGAATTGCTCCACTTATGCTTACATCATAGATATTTTGAATGGAACAGGAAGTTTTACCTTCAACTGAGCAGAACTTCATTGGGTTTTAAGGAGGCCACCGCATAGGCTAACACCTACTTACATGGCCAGATTTGAACAAGAATACATTCTATGCAACCTGGCATTGTCCGACAATGTATTATTTCTGTGCCACTACATAGACAATATCTTTCTAGTTTTGAAGAATACAGAAGCAATGTTACTTGATAACATCAGATGCTCAATTCAAAGATTCCCAGGATACAATTCACCCACACCATTAACAGGTCAGATCTAGCATTTCTTGGCATATGGATCTAATTATCAGAGTCTGGCATCAAAACTTCTGTTTATAAGAAGCATACAGACAGAAATAATGCTTTGCATTTTCAAAGCTTCCCTCCACCAAGCTTAATGCGTAATTTATCTTACTTGCAATTTTTAAGAACAAGGAGAATTTCCTCAGATAACATCACATGCAAAGCAACGTTTTCTGAACAAAGAGTAAGATTCAAAAACAGAAGATATCCGGCACAACTTCTAGATGCACATAAACGCATAGCCATGAATACTTCAAGAGAGCAATTACTGATTAAAAGATCAAAGGATAAAACACATAGGATGGTGTTTGTGTCTACATTCTCCACAAAATCCAAAATGATAGATTACATCATCAATAATCGGTGGGAAATTCTGCAACAAGAAACAGATTTCCATGGCCTTTTTGACCAGAGACCATTATTCACATACACCAAATCACACATTCTAAAAGAAATTTTGTCTAAGAAATCACAATCCATGACTCAAAAATGTAAAGTGTTGAAATAATGTCTTTATTGTATTGACTGCAATAATGTAACTACTGGCAATATTTTAGTGCACCCAAGTACAGGAGAAATGATCAAGTTGACACACTCCGCAGATTGCAACTCGAGTAATCTAATTTATGCCAACAAATGTCCATGTGGCTTATTGTACGTGGGGAAGACTGAAAGAAAAAAACTAAATTATACTTACAGAACACAAGAGCAAAATCCGCAAAAAGCATATCAACTCCAGTCTTGCAGCGCACTGGATCAAACGCAGACACATTTGCACAAACATAATTCCAGATAATAGAAATAGTGCTGAAAACAGCCGGAGTGGACAACACAAAAATGTTGTTACAACGTGACAATTCCTGGATAAAAAGACTGGGCATCATGAACCCTAAAGGGTTTATTGAAAAGATAGAGAAGGGATGTTTTTTATAGGAACCGCATCATAGTCATTCCAAGTCACACTACTTGCGGGGTTACATAAGCCACCCAACACAGACATTGAATACATGCTGTGGCTTCAGACAGTAACAGTACACACCATTTATGATTACTCATCAGTTCATACAATGTTTGTATACATGCCATTATTTGTGGCACACATATCATACGCTAGGTTTTTCCTTGAGAGTCATTCTAGGTAGTAATTCTATACAGCATACATTAATGTTCACAAGCTCTACAATGTTGGTACAATATACATTCTGCTTCTTTGTGGTATCACCATTGCACGACAGGTACACTGCTGTGATCTGGTATAACACCAAGGTGTCCCCCCGGGGAATATATCATTCTTATATAAACGACCAGCTCCAGTTTACCGCTTGAGTTGGCCACATCATAGGCCATGGTTATTTTTCATCACGTTTTTCCGTTTCACTTTTACCCTTCACTAAACTACAGACTAATCTTGTTAAATTTCACTGCATAACCATCACAATCATTTGCCTGAACACTCTAGTCCTTTTATGTCAATATAAGGGGTGGCAACGCCCCTAGCATTGCCTATCCAGATTTACGAGATAGCGTTCACCTTTTCCAAAATGGCGCTTATGATTTCTTGTTTTGAGACAGAAGGCATTGAGCCGTTACACTTTTCCAGCTATATTATCTCACAGGATATTTCCTTCCATTTCTGCTTTTTTGTCAATTCGCAGCGGAGTCGGTTTTGAGGTTCCCACATCTATCAATTGAATAGGTAAACTTTTCGACTGGACCTATGATTTCAGACTAGTCCGAGGTTACGGGATGGCAATTGCTCATTTATTTTCATATTTTTCTCCTAGCAGATTCCTTATTGATCAAACAAAATGGGATATTAGAGACAGGAAAACAGCGTTGTTCCGGCAGGTATGAATGAGAATACATTTCCTTTGGCTACACAGCCATCGATTATGGTCAGTATGCCAGACATTTCATGGTGTTCCTTCTGTTTTTCAGACATATTTCCAGTCCTAGATTTTCTATTTCTTCTCAGTACACAAATTACTTGTGTACATCGTGTATACCCTGTGCTTCTAATTTAGTAAAGATGTGTTGAGTATGTAATTCAATGAGTTCTCACTTTTGAGTTTTAGTAGTGAAGGGCACAAGATCACAGTTCCTGATGCACCTTTCCGGGTGCAGTTTCTAATGTTTAAGATGGGGTCACTATTTCTCACACGGTATTACGTCAGCATTGTCACCATTACCCTGTCCTCCCAGCATCAACACCACCTTATCCTCTGCATGTGTTTTCAGTTACATACCACAAATGGATTAGCAACAAGCTTGCAACGCTGAAGTTAACATCAGGGTTCTTATGTTATATGTATATCGACCACCCTAATACATCATAGCATTTTATTCATTTCAGTATTGCCCCTGAAGCAGAGACGCCAGTTTCAAAATGCATTGGGCTCTTTTTGCTTGAAGATTAATTTGGAAAATGTATAGAATGTTACGCTATTGTTTTGCTTAAGCATATTTACAAATATGATTCTTTGTCAATAGTCCATATTGTTAAAAGAAGTTCTGTGAGAGATAAACAATTCTTTAATAATTGTACATAACTGTGGTTGATTGTCAAAATGTTGGTTTGATATATTGTCATACTGCCTATATAATACTCAAGTAGTGCATGCCTCGTCCAAGTTGCACGTGACAACTTGGCCTCCCCCACTTATAACACATGTCAGGCAGACATCAGAGGGTGCAGCATACTGATCATGTTCACTGTTCATTTCATTTCATTCAAAAGTTTGATTTAATAGGTGCATACATCCCCAAAGACCATCCTCTCACTGACACACACGGCAGCCATGTTAGAGTGTCCCTAGCCAAAGTATTTTGTTCAAACCCTAGTCTTTTGCTCGATGGACAGTAGGCTTAGATTTGATGAAAGTGAGCATGGGACCGAACAGAAGGAGCTCTCACTACAGAAAAGGTTGGAGACACCTGGTCTAGAAGCTACACATCATCTTTCAGATGGCATATACTCACTGTTTTTGATCTAAAAATACTTTTATATTATACAACCTAATTAACATACCTGTAAAAGATTTTTGCTATTCTCTCTGTTTTATTTCCATGTCTGGCAGCATCTATTTTCATTCCAAATCTCCAATCAGAACTTCTGCAAACCACCTCCACTCTCAAGAGGAAAGGAGCTGAAAGGGCTACCCTTCACCATGTGATCTTACATATGCTGCTTTCTTTAACAAATCACAGGCTGCCTTTCATCTTGTTTGTTATACCACTTCTAAATGGTCAGTATTTATTAAACCCTTTCCATGTTTTGTGTGAAGAAGCCCAATTTGGCTGTTTTTTGCGCAAATCCACTGTGACACTCAGCGCGACCCTGTGTAACTTCACAGTGGATTCACAGATTCGCATGGATCTATGACTGTGTGTGTGAGTGTCTGAGTGGGTCTGTGAGTGGGTGTGCATGTGTGAGTCTGTGAATCGGTATAAGAGCACCTGCGTGAATCTATGAGTAGGTGTGAGAATATCTGAGTAGGTCTGTGAGTTGTTGTAGAGTGTCTACTTGGGTCTGTGAGTGTCTGTGTGGGACTGTCACTGGGTGTGTGAGTGCCTGTGTAGATCTGTGAGTGGGTGTGTTAGTGTCTGTGTGGATCTGTGAGTGGACGTGTCAGTGTCAGAGTAGGTTTGTGAGTGGGTGTGGGTGTGAGAGTATCTGGGTCTTTGAGGGGATGTGAGATTGTCTGAGTAAGCACTTTGAGTGGCGGAAGAGCACCTGCATGGGTCTGTGATTGGGTGTGAGACCACCTGCCTGAGTCTGTGAGTGAGTATGTGAGTGTGTTGTGTGGGAGTGTAACTTTATGTGTGAGTGTCTCTGTTGGTCTTTGAGTGGGTGTGTAAGTATATATATATATATATATATATATATATATATATATATATATATTGTTTTAATTGGCGGCAGGATCCATGGATCCATCATAATTTGACATGGGGGCCACACTGAGCCCCACAGCAGGTTCCGTGGTTCTCACTCCTGCCAAAAAATACATTTGTAGGCAATTTCATGCCCATGATACCTACTTTTGACACCTATGTAACACAAACATGGCATCAGGGAACCTCTACCCTGACCCTTTCATGTAAATTGCAGCCTACATTTCAGCCCCAGTGACCATTTCCCCATACATTAGATGGTGGCAGGCACTTTCTCTCAGGTTGCGGGCAGCCAATTAGGGCCTAGCCCCTAGATTTACTAATTATTTTTTCCTTTATTATCTCACAAACCAAAAAAAGACAAATCTGCCCAGAGGTTTGCGCTGTTTTCATGTTCAAAATTCCTATTAGAAATTGCCCAGAGAAATTCGTTTTGGGACCCTTCTTTTTTTTGGCTTGCTTCAACAATTACCCTGAAAGTTTCAACACAGCAGCGGAACTGAGTGTTGCAGTAATTTTAAAAATGTCTTGAAGATTTGTCAATTGGCGCCAAAGTTATTGTCAAATCAAAAAACACTTTCCACTGTGGATATATAAACTGAAAGAACTGGTCATTGCGCTGAAATTTTTATTTATTTTTATTTCAACAAGTGACTGCAAAACAGAAACATGAGGAAAATAAAAAGAAGCACTGAAATGAAAATATTTTGTTTATGTTTATGCAAGTGTCATCACCTGTTGTGAGGATTTAAATGTGGAGGGAAATGGCACACTCTTTAGGTTGACAAATGGGTGTGAAATAAACACCACTAAAGGAACTTTGCTGCAGTAATTTATTCCTACAAGGATGGAGTGAGTGTGTCACAGAGTTCTGCAGTTGTGTGATTTGAATCTAATGGGAGTTCTCTTCTAACCCCGACACACACCGGGCTGTTGGATGCCGGCAAATGTGAGGATTGTGGAATGGAATATGAAATAAATTGAAATTAATTGAAAAAAACACAGGTTGAGATGTCATTTGAGATGTCATCAGTCATGTCATCAGTGATGTCACTGACCATGTCATGAGTGATGTAATATGTGATATCATCAGCAGTGCATTGTGGGGGCGCGAGTTATAGTTAGCTCAACTAACTATAACGGCCGAATTTCTCAGGCTTTGTACGAGTGAAAAGTCAGCCTCACTATAACGTACCTGAAACCTGTGTTTTTTTTCAGTGAATGTCAAAGGTTTTTCTAATGCTAATTTCGAACTATGATGACCCTGAAACCTATGGTTTTTTTCTGTGTATTTCTAGGGTCACTCTTTTAAAATATATATATCATACACTGCTAAAAATATACTCCGTTTTTTATATGTACAACTTACATTTATATTTTTAGAAATAATGCTTTTAATACAGTGAAAGATGTTTTATTGTATTTCTTTTTATTTTTTTTGTTACGAAGAAGTCACGCACCCAACGCGAACCTACATGATAGGTGCAGGGATTCAGGGTGCGCAAACCCTGCTAGTGCAGGCGTAATTTCAAAAGTATAAAATGTAAGTTGTATTACGATGAAAAGAACAAGTGCAAGGAGGTTTGTGTTCGTATTGGAGATTGGGTGAGAGTGAAAAAAACTGGAATCTCTGTGAAATCTGAAGGTAAGTTCTCCAAACCTTTGCAAGTGGAACAATTTTTGAGTAACTCAGTAAAGTTGAGTGATGGGAACACTTGCACATGGGGCATATTTCTTTACATGAAGGTTAGATTGGTAATGCTAAATTTAGTGAATCAAGCTTGGACAGTCTTTTAAACTTCACTTGTTTGCTTGATGGTTTCTCTGATAAAGTGCCTGAAAATGGGACACAACAACAACAATCTTTACTAGGAAGTTGCGCCTCTCTTGAGGAAGGTCAGAGAGTTGTTTCACTTCCCCATTTTCATGCTGTTTGTTTTGAGGATGGTCAGCTACCATCTACTTCCACGGGAAAATCCTCCTCTTCCGTTTCCTGAGAAAGTAGGGTCGGAAGGAGAATAAGGAGGCCTGAAAGGTTCCAAGATTTCACCTGTGATTAATTTTGTTAGCTTTATATGTTTTTCTTTATATTTCTTTACGTTCTATCCTTATATAGGCTTTGATTTTCGTGATTTTATTATGCATTGTTTTCTTCATTAAGGGGGAGGTGTGTTGGATCCGAATGTATTTAGAATGTTAATTGTCTGCTGTCCCTTATCTTCCTCCTTAGTTGTAGAACCGTAGTAGCAGTTCCTGCGATGTAAATTAGAATGCCCAAGCAAAGAAGGGGGAGAACTGTCAGAGCTGGTGGTACCCTGCTGGTTGGGGTCATAATTTCACAATAAACTTCAGGATTTAAATCTGCAGCGTGGACCTCCTTCACTACAGTGGGTGAGCCCCTACTATGCAGTCAGCGTTGAGTGCACACATCTATGCGTAGACCCCACTCCCTCCAGAGATATACGCCCCAGTAGATGGACAGCTTCTATGTACAATCAGTTCTGAGTCTGCAAAGTATACATACAGCCTACTCCTTCCAGAGACGATTAGAAGGGGAAGGCTGTACCACACGCAGTCAGTGATCAGTGTGCAGACAGCGCGTAGGCCCACTCCCTCCAGATATCCACGTTCCATTGAGTGGGTAGGCCCCTAATATGCTCAGTCAGTGCTCAATGAGCAGAGTGCGCAGACTGAGCACAGAGCCTACTCCCACAGAAACACAAGTCCCATTAGGTGGGCAAGTCTGCACTCAATGCACAGACTGTATGTAAAGCCCACTCACTTCAGTCACATAGGGTCCCCTCAGGTGGGCAAGCCCCTCCTTTGCACAGCCTGAGTTCTCTGCCCCTTCAAGGAGAGCCCACTCCCTCTAGACTCCCGAATCGAATAAGGCACTGAAGCAACTCTTCCTCTTGGGCTGTACTCCCTGTGCAGCTCTTCACAAAGAGCTGAGCCCCTCCACATACTCAAGCCTCCTTATGTAGGCAATGGTCTCCTATGTACAGTTATGTATGTTGGTAACTCACTAAGAGAATCAAAGCTTAATCTGAAGTTACAATACCTTACTTTATGGAGAGAAAAAACGTCCAGATTATGGTCTCTGCCTTATTATGACTACATTTAGTCATAGTGGTGGAGGCCCACCGGCTGCACCAGGAAACAGTTGTGCCCTGGCGGTGGTGGACCTGCACTACAATGTAATATGCTCAGTCCCGCTGAGTATGTTACGAGCTCCGGCAACAGAAGACATTTCATGGCTGGAGCCTTGCCATGGAAAGTCTGGTGGTGGAGGAATAATGGGGGCCCTATATAGCTTCCCTGCACCCCACCGAGGGGATACAATCAGGGGGGCACAACATGTGCCCTCTGTCTCTATTCCCGCAAATTTCCAGCACTGCATGGACGTCACCGCTATCGGAAAGGCAAAGGACCGTCAGCCTTACAGATAACTTGTAATAAGGCAGGCGGTCTTTGCCCGGCTTGGCGGTGCTGTATCCGCAGAGAGCCAGCACAGCACTGCCAAAGTCGTAATGAGCCCCTTAGAAATTCACCGGAAAAAAACAAAGTTGATGTGAGGTTATAGTTATTGTAATGATGTACACGGTCTAGTAGTTGGGATGGGAGTAGTCACGGGGTTGGAGGAAGAGGAGGGCCAGAGACAGGAAAGAGGCAGTTAGAGTAGGGAGAGGGAACTGGGAACAAGCAAGAAATAAATCTCCTGAACACACAGTACTGGTGTTTGTCGTTATTGATGTTAAGACACGACAACTGGCGACGAGGGTGGGATTGTGCAGTCAGCCACCCACAGGAACCCCAGGAGAAATGTCCCTGTCCAGGCAGCGTGAAAGAAAAGGAAACGCTGTGGAGCCACGTGTGGCTGAAGTAAGTCTGCCGCCCAGAACACGAGGCTAGCAGTCCTTGCCCCTGCTCCGCGATCTGGCAGTCGCGTAGAGCCCTGAGGGAGGAAGCAGCATCGAGCGCTGGAGTGTTTGAAGCGGTGCGCTGATTCGCGCCAAAACAGCAAGTCACCCTCGATGCGTGCAAATTGGAGCGCGACCCACGAGGAAAAGTCGGGTGCCTACCCCAATTCTGCCTACTGCCCCAGCGGTCGAAGAGCCAGTGAGGTGCTGCCCAAGGCGTGTGAAAGCGTCCCGACGAGGAACGCCAGGACGCGTGGAAGAGATGGCTCACCCCCGATGCGTGAGAAACAGCCGGTCCAGCATCCACCGACGCTGAGAGCATTTTCCTGTGCCTACCTGGAGATCCTGAAGGTTTGGGAGCGCAGGGACACTGACAAGTGATATCGCGTGCAGAAATCGGCTGCCGTTGAGTCCCTGAGAGTGAGCATGCCTGAATGAAAGCAAATCTCGTGTGGATCGAGATTTCATGTACGGCGGCCATCTTAGAGTCAGGCAACCATTGTGACACCCTATGTGAACTTCATGAGCGGCCATTTTGAAGTCAGGCAGCACCCGGCTGAAAGGAACAAACACTGAAAATTACAAAGCAAGCATTGGAAGTTGCAAAAACAAGCATTGGAAGTTGCAAAACAAGAATTGGAAGTTGCAAAAACAAGCATTGACAATTGCAAAGTAAGCATTGATAACTGCAAGACAAGTACTGAAGGGTGCAAGGCGAACAGTGATAAGTGCACAAACAAACATTGGTCACTGCAATAGGAGGCACGAGCAAGTATAGAACCGGACATTAAGTGCTTAGTTTAGCCAGGTAACCATGACGACCTCACCACAACGAGATGGAGGTGGTGCCCCTGTCACGCCCATAGTCTCGCATCTGTGCCCCCCGGAACCACTGTCCCTGGTGGCTGGTGGGAGCATGGGCCCTCGATGGCAGGAGTGGTTGGAGGACTTCGAAGATTATCTTGAAGGATCGAAAGTCACGGAAGACAGAGACAAGCTAATTGCACTCCGCAATCTGGTTGGCAAAGAGATTGGAAAAGTGATCAAAGAATTGCCGACTGATGATAAAGGGACCTATGAAAAAGTGCGAGATGCACTCAACAGGAAGTTTGTGCACAAAAGAAATGTAGACTACGAGCGATATGTGTTTCATCAGGCACGTCAAGACAAAGATGAAATGATGAGCACATTCATATTGCGACTACGCCGACTGTCTCAGTACTGCAATTTTGACTCGTTCTCGACAGAGGATGCCATCCGACTGAGAGTCATCGAGGGCTGTCACTCGGAGACACTTCGAAGGAGACTGCTAAGGAAGAGCCATAATCTTGACGAGATAGAAGAAATGACGAGGGTGTACGACCCGGCGGTAGAGCACGCCAAAAACATGGAGACAGGGCGTGGTGAAAAAAAAGAGCAGGTATATTGGACCCAAAACACCAATGCGATCAAGTGATCATCAAAGAAGATCTCGTCCAGCGTCCAGACACACACACAGAAGTCATCGACGCTATGAATCTGGAAGGAGAGAAAAGAAATCGAGCTACGCCAAGAAGCCAGAGCGTCCACGGAAATGCTACAGATGTGGGTATGACTTCCCACACACAGACAGCTGCCCAGCAATGGGCCAACAGTGCCGGAAATGTGGGCGCAAGAACCATTTTGAAGTAATGTGTGGTGTCTACAGCAATGAGAGAAGGAGTGAGACAACCAGATCTCGCCCAGAGGACAAGCGACACCATGCCAAAGCTGTCCAAGACAGAGCAATATCATCCTCTGGCTCGTCCCATTCCAGCAGGGAATCTCACCGATCTCAATGGATCAGAAGGTCACCGTCGAGGGATTCAAGGTCGACCTCTCAGGAGTATATATGCATGGTGGCCGACCCGGACCAGCTGAAGAAATATCCTCCGCTAGATATCAAAGTGGGGACACATGCCACCAAGTTTGTGCTTGACAGTGGGGCATCACTGAATTATATGCCCGTAACCGAATATAACAAGATGAAACCAACACCTGTCCTGAGTCCGGCAAATGTCAGGGTGTTTACCTGGATGGCGAAGAAACCACTTCCCTGTCTGGGCAAGTTCGCAACGACGCTCAAGCACGAATCCACAGCAGTATCGGCGTACATTCACGTCATTGAGGGACAGGAGGCTGATTGTCTTCTCAGCCTGCCCACAGCAGAGCGACTCAGACAGGTCGAAATCCTGTACCGGTCCATGACAATCCGGACATCGTCTGCAAATTTCCCAAGCTATTCAGTGGGCTCGGCAAAATGAACAAGTGTCTAATTCGCCTACACATCAACGACCAAGTGCGCCCTATTGCTCAGCATCCAAGGCGAGTACCTTTCCACCTTCAGCAGGCAGTAGAGGAAGAAATTCAAGAACTACTTCAAGCGGACATTATTGAAAAAACGGATGGCCCCACACCATGGGTGTCACCGGTCGTAATTGTTCCGAAAAAGGGTACCCCGGAGAAAGTACGGCTATGTGTGGGCATGAGGCTCCCCAACACGGCCATAGAACGAGAGCGTCACCCAGGGCCTCACCTGAGCGATATGATATCGGCACTGAATGGAGCCCGGGTATTCTAAAAGCTTGATCTAAATAAGGGATACCATCAGCTAGAGTTGCACAAAAAATCAAGATACATTACAACGTTTGCCACCCATCTGGGTTTGTTTCGTTACAAACGGCTGAGTTTCGGTATCTCCTCTGCAGCGGAAATATTCCAAGAGGTCGTACGCCAAACCATCAGGCACATCCCGAATTCTCTGAACTACAGTGCCGACATTTTGGTATATGGATCAAACACGCAGGAACATGACAAAGCCTTGGATCGAGTGTGCCATGCTCTCCTTGAAGGGAATTTAACTCTTAACAAGGACAAGTGTGAGTTCCATCAGTCCACCCTTAAGTTCTTCGGTCATGTGTTCTCTGGGGCTGGAATGAAGCCCGACCCTGAGAAAGTGACAGCGCTCAACACCACCAAGAGCCCTCAAGAGGTGAGCGACATAAGATCGTTTCTGGGCATGGCAAGCTATTGCTCCAGATACATCACGGACTATGCCACGATCAGTCATCCACTTCGTACCCTCACTAAGCACGGACAACATTTGTGTGGAGCCCTCAGTGTGAACGGGCTTTCCAAGAGATCAAGCAGGCGGTGGATTCAGCGAACAATCTGGCCTATTTCAACACCAAAAGGAAGACGGAGATCACGGTGGATGCCAGTCCAGTGGGGTTGGGTGCCATCCTGGCTCAATATGACAGTGACACTGATCAGCATCACATTGTGGCATATGCCAGTCGCAGTCTATCCGACACTGAGAAGGCTTATTCTCAGCCTGAGAAAGAGAGCCTAGCGGTCGTGTGGGCATGCGAACATTTCCATGTGTTCATCTTTGGCAAACATTTCACCATGATTACAGATCACCAGGCTCTTGTCACCATCTTCGGTAATCCCAAAGCCAAGTTGCCGCCCCGCATTGAAAGGTGGGGTCTACGTCTGCAGGAATACAAGTTCACCATCATTCATAAACCTGGGAAGGGTGAGAATCCGGAGGACTACATGTCCAGACACCCTCAAGCATCTCACGCCTCACACCCATCGATAGCTGAGGAGTACATACACTTTGTGGTAGGTGTAGCACGACCACCGGCAGTCCCCTTGGAAGCGATCAAGGACGCTACTGCGCAAGACAAAATCCTTCAGAAGGTAGTGCGCCGACTGCGCACACATCGCTGGAGACATGACAGTGAGGATGAAGTAAGTGACCCTCAAATTCGCCAGGAAATGCAAGCTTTCCGACATGTCAGTGATGAGTTGTCAGTGACCTTAGAGGAGCTCCTGCTGAGGGACCATCGGATTGTCATCCCAAGGCACCTACGTCAAGGAGTGGTCGACCTTGCCCACGAAGGCCATCGGGGAGTTGTTGCCACCAAGAGAGCTCTAAGGGAGCGAGTCTGGTTCCCGCAACTCGATCAAATGGTAGAGCTCACCCTGAAGGACTGTCCCCAGTATCAGCTGGTGAAGCCTGGAGAACCCCGGCTCCTCTTCAAATGACTAAATTGCCCAGTGGGGTATGGCAGGAACTTGCCATGGATTTCTATGGGCCCCTCCAGTCTGGCAAGTATGTGGTGGCTATCATGGATCAATACTCGAGATTCCCAATCGCTCAGTTCGTGTCGTCCACCAATGCCTCCAGCACCATCGCTGTCTTAGATGAGGTCTTTGCCACATGGGGTGTTCCCAAGGAACTCAAGACAGACAATGGCCCCCCCTTCACCAGTCATAAGTTCAGTGAATTTGCAAAGCATCTAAACTTTCGACATCGGAAAATTAGACCGCTGTGGCCACAAGCCAATGGCACCATTGAGCGGTTCATGGCCACTCAGAAAAAGACTTTTCAACAGGCCACGTTGGAAAAGAACGACTTACAAGTAGCTCTCAATAATGTGCTAAGAGCCTATCGGACTACCCCACACGCGACCACCGGAAAGTGTCCCGCCACTCTCATGCTGGGGCGACCCATCAGGACAAGGATCCCGACGTGGGAAGGGGCTCTGACACCGGTGTCCCCAACACGCACTCATCGAGAAACAGTGATGGCTGATCAAGCAGGGAAAAGCAGGATGAAAACATATGCGGACACGAGACGGAGAGCCAAGTCTCCCTCCCTTCGGACAGGAGACTCTGTAGTGGTCAAACAAGAGCAGGCCAAGAAGACGGATTGTTGGTTCAAAGAAGAACCATTGATCGTCACTCAGCAAAAAGGTACCATGATCACCGCAGAGTCTGAGAAAAGAAGGATCACTCGAAATGTGTCTCATTTTCAGAAATGTACTCTTGGTATGAAAGAAACACTTGATAGGGATCCTGCTCAAAGAGATGCAGACAGACTGAGTCAACCGAGTCCAACCCTGGTACGTGACAGGCAAATGGAAGACGCGCCTGCAGAGGTTGGAATGTGTCTCCGACCTCAAAGAGACATACACAAACCCAAGAGACAGATTGAAGAACTATGATCGGATTAGTTAATTTCTTTTGGTAACAAAGGGGGAGATGTAATGATGTACACGGTCTAGTAGTTGGGATGGGAGGAGTCACAGGGTTGGAGGAAGAGGAGGGGCAGAGACAGGACAGAGGCAGTTAGAGTAGGGACAGGGAACTGGGAACAAGCAAGAAATAAATCTCTTGAACACACAGTACTGTTGTTTGTCGTTATTGATGTTAAGACACAACAGTTATGTGAAAATTTCATTTTAAAAATTCCATTTTAACAACTGAAATTCACAATTATAGTTTATTGAGCTAACTACAATTTGCCCCCCACTATGCACCGCTTATGACCTCACATTTTATGACACTCATGACATGTTCACAGGTATAATTGATAACATCAGTGATGACATTTCAAATTACATCACTGATGACAGGACAAGACAAGACTAATGACCCTATACAACATGTCACAATTTTTAAAAAATTTTAGTAATTTTTATCCCAACACTTTCCCTACTGTTGCACTCACTGGAGTGGTAATAGTAATTTTTACCTCTACAATATCCAACACTTACCCTACTGTTGCACTCAATGGAGTCAGAATAGTAATCCTTACCCTTACACTATCCAATACTTACCCTACTGTTGCCCTTAAAGTGTTATGCATTGTAATGGTATGCATTGTAATGGTATGTATTGGAATGGATTGAGTTTTAAATGTAGTTTCTAAAAATGCGTTGTAATGGCATGCGTTGTAAAATCATGCGTTGTAATGGTAGCTGTGATGTAAAACCGAAGTTGTAAAAGCATGTGTTGTAAATGTTTGCATTGTAATGTCATATATTCGCGTGAGGGGGTTGAAATAATTAAAAAAAAAAAAACGTACCAGCCGGTCTTCTTCTCGCCGGGCTGCTGCCCGAGCATCTCCTCTGAGTTGAAGCTCCCAGCTTCCCCTGCGGCTAACCCCGGCGCTGCTCTCACCATGAGAGCAGCATAGGGATTTTGCAAAGTGCACTGGTTTTGCGCTCCATCTGGAGGTTGAAGCCTGTGCCTGCTGATCTCTACAACCAGCAAAACAGCTGGATTGGAGAGTTGTCAGTGCACATGACGGTTTGGCTGGCCTGAGACGGCTGGCCAAACCATCATGCGCACTGACAGCAGGGCCCACCACCCCACCTCCCCTGCTGCAGTGCTGTGGCTCTGCCCCCAAGACTCAGGAACTGGACGAAAAATAAAATGATCTGCATTAAGATCATTTTATTTTTCGTTTGCCTCTGCGGTTAGTGGGGTCACGCTCCTCCACCATAGCGGAGGAGCTGCCCCTGCTCATCCACCCTAAAATGTTTCTTCTTTGTTATTTAATCAGAGTGTGTTGGTTTGTCTTTACTGCCCAATGGAAAACGCTTTTTTCCAGAAAGTAGTTACTATAAGCCGCACATTTCCTGAATACCATATTACATATTTTCGCACTGGGCTGGAAGTGAGAAACTGTTCAGTTTCTATAAAAAAACAAGCAATGGTGTCTATTGCCCACACAACCCAGATGTTTATATTTGTATTGGTTGGTACCGCCCTATCATGCACATCGTCTTGAAATCAAGCCAACAAGCGTATGGCTTGGTGGGGTTACTAGCAAACACAGCAGAGTTAGTGACAAGCCAGATAACAAGGCCCTTACCAATGAACAACGAATTGTGATTTCAACACCCATGTATTTCGTGTCAAGTAATTAAAAGCTGGAAACGGTTTGGTTATGTGCTACACAGACTGTTGTGAATGTATATAGGACCCTAATTAAATATCCCCGATTTATGCCCTTATGTGGTTATAACAAATCATTTCCTTATAAAGGCATAAGTATCATATCCATATTTAGTAATAGCTAATGCAGTCCAAATACGGCAAGGCTACTTCCTTAGACTCCTAGAAAGTATAACGAGTTCTTTAAACAAACCAAACCTCCAGCAACCTGGGAATTCCCCATACTTTTGTTTTGATTTGTCCTAGAACTCCTGCGAGTCTGAAAGAACTGCCAGTTCCTAATGACGATTAATACAATGGGGTAACCCAGAGTGTCAAAGAGACCCGGGTAGTAAATGCAGTTCAAAGACAATGGTCTCAGACAATTATTTCTAATCAACTAATGATTACCTTCACTTAGTCATGGGGCATGTCCAATAGATCAGCCCAAGTACATTCAATGATAATATCATCAAATCAGAAACAGCAACAGCACTAATTATAAATAAAGGGCAATTTTAATTCATTGCAATCATGGCTATCTCCGTGTACAGCAGGAGAAATTTGGTTGCCCAAACTAGATTATGTGCAAGAAACAGAATATAGTGTGTTAAGATAGAAAAGTATAAAAAGAGCATAGACTAAAGAAAATTTTTAAATTCAAATACACAAGCAATAAATTTACACAGTGAACAATTTGCAAATGGCCTGGCGTGTGATATTTTCAAAGATAGTTTCTTATGGAGACAATGCTTCCAACTTTAAATTGCGCACAAGAGAGTCTAACAACATCCAGGACAATGATACTATGGCGTCGACGTTTCGACTCGTCTTTGAGGCCTTATGGAGAGTTAAACCTTGGCCAGCGAGTCTTCATCAGGACTAATAGTGTGGGCAGCCAGGGGAGTAGCAAGGCCCTGAAATAGATTAAATATATATATATAAGGCTGTTGCATAGCCAAAAGGAAAGTATAGGTTCTAATTTTAATTTTGGCTTACCTAATCGGTGTGGGTGGCAGGGAGGGGTTGTATAATTCAATCTCACACCCAAGAGTAGGGAGTTTCTGACTAAAAATAAATAAATATGACAGAAGTCACTAGTATGGCCCTTCAGTGGGTATAATTCATTATTGGGACCTCTAGGATAAATTTTTACCTTATTCACAAAATGAGTCTGGGTGGTGAATTAGGTCCAATCCTGCAGGCAATTAATTCTCTGCTTCCTCAATATTCATGGGGAGTTAATCCGGTCCTATTTACAAGTAAAGGGAGAGGAACTCATAAGGAACGAATCTCAAAGAGCGACAGTCATCCTTTGTATGTAAGCAAGGATAATATCTTACCCATTACAGCTTCCACAGGCCCCTTCAATCGGCCAACATGAAGATAAAAAGGGGGGATGGGAGTATTGTGTCAGCGTCCGTCGGTACACGCTGCTGGTCAAATATCTAAGTGACCAAATGGGAAACGGGTCAGTTCCAAACCGTTACCGAGTCTAGATGAGTAAAAAACAAAGCGGTTAAAAACCGCACTCACCAGTTGAATAATCTGTCCCAGCTCGGCGTTTAGTTCCGAGTGAGCCTGGAGTCCGTCATGGAAAGGGAAGACGGACTCTACGGAAATAACAGACTGTAGCCGCCGGTATCGCGGGACTAAGAGGCTTAAGTCTAATTTTAATTCCGTGTTCATGGGGGTGTCTTTTAAAATCAAGAATTCACTATGCCTCGAGAGATAGTCAATTTACGTGCACAGCTGAGGTATTGAATAAGGGATATGAGAATACACCTACTGTGTCGGCCATTTTGAATTGGGGTCAACGCTCAATGCGTGCATATAGTGATGTGTGAAAACATAATCATGTAAAGATATTGTACGATTTCAAAATGATTTACAAACATTTTAAATTCAGGTACACTTTAACATTTTGTCATGTAATTAACACTCAACAATAAATATTATCCCTCCAACACGTACATAGTAATACAATGTATAATGTGCAAATCTGCAAGTAAATCAACTCATAGTTAAGTTGATTACATCTGGTATCTCGGATGGTCTCGTTCAAATTTCATAATAAACTAAACCTTCATATGGTACACATAATGTGAAATATACTGGTTAGGGAAAAAATGGCACCAGGCTGATATAGCCTATGATGCTTAATTATGCCATACTTGTCATAATGGATTAGACCCTGAGGAGAGATACCTGCCTATTTATTTCCTCCTGTTCATTAAGGCCCTGATTCACAGTGTTAAGAGAGTATATCCATTTGCATTCTCTCAGACTAAGTAGGTTTCCAAAATCGCCACCGCGTGCATGTGCTGTAACCTTCTCAATTACCCACCACCTGAGGCTGTTACAATCATGGTCAAAGGTGGTGAAATGGTCAACCAATGGGGCCCCTGGTGTTTTGCATCTAATGCGGCTGCAGTGCTGAAGGATTCTGCATTTCACTCTTTGGGTAGTTTGGCCCACATATAAAAACCCACAGGGGCATATGATCGCATAAATAACCCCTGCAGTATTGCAGTTACTGTGTTGTTTTAGGGTGTGCGTTGTGTTGTTGTGGCTAAACGTGGTACATTCTTTAGTTAAGGGACATGCACGACACGATCCGCACTTCGTATGCCCTTTGACTGGGGGCAAATCCCAGAGAGTAGTCTGTCCCACCACTTGCCTCATAGGTAAGAGAGATCTAACCAAATGGTCCCTCACATTCATTGCCTTGCGGAATGCATGCAGTGGAGGGGGTGCTCCCCCAAGTTCCTCACTTACCAAGTGCCAATGGAGGTTGATCGATTTTTTAATGGCGCTGCTCTTAGTGTTAAAGGTGGTGACACACACTAGACGATCCTCGCTTTGTTTTTTGGGGGTTGGGGCCAATAGATTTTCCCGATGATTGTGCCACGCCCTCTTGCGAGCTTTTTTAAGGAGTCGTGTAGGATATCCACGCTCTTGTAGTCTAACAAGGAGTAAGGAAGATTCCTCAAAGTAATCCTCCTTTTTCGAACAATTCCTCCGCAGCCTCAGAAATTGGCCAAATGGTAAATTGTCTCTGAGGTTGCGGGGGTGGTGACTCGTATACCTTAACAAAGTGTTGCGCTCACTGCTCTTACGATATAGCGTAGTATACAGTTTGCCCTCTTCTGTTTTAATTTGGACATCCAGGAAATTAATTGAGGTACTATTGGATTCCAGGGTGAATTGAATATCATCAGAATAAGTATTGAGCCCTTTATGGAAATCGGTAAGTTGTTCATTACTTCCTTGCCAAATCAACAGTACATCATCGATGTAGCGTGCCCATAGGGCGATGTGGTCATAATATGGATTTTGCACATTAAGGACATATCTATGTTCAAATTCATTCATGTATATTATAGCCAAGTTGGGGGCAAAGCTTGCCCCCATCGCTACTCCTTTCGTTTGGACATAGAACTGGCCCAAAAATGTGAAGAAATTTTGTGTCATCGCTACCGTTAGTAATTGGATAATAAATTCAGTAGGGACGCGATGTGGTGTTGGTCTCTCATTTAAAACACTCTGGATGCAAGTTAATGCCAATTGTTGGGGAATGTTAGTATATAAGGACACAATGTCCATTGTGGCCAATATATTTATCGCGGGGTCATATTTGCGACCGTCAACTAGCTTGATAACATTCGTTGTGTCTCTCAAATATGTTGGGGTAGACATAGCAATTGGTTTTAAAAATATATCTATGTATTTACAGAGAGGCTCCAATAGGGACCCGCACCCTGAAATAATTGGTCTTCCAGGGGGGTCTTCCATCCGCTTATGGACTTTTGGTAACGTATAGATTGTTGGCATACGTGGATTCTGGTTGTTTAAAAATTCAAACTCCTGTTTGGTAATTATGCCATCCTCATGGGCTTTGGTTGTGATTCTGTTGATAAGTGCACCAATTCTTTTGGTCGGGTCGGATTTCAGGAGAGTGTAATTTCCTACTACAGATAGTTGGGACAATATTTCATTCTTGTATTTCTCAACACTCTGGACAACAATCGCCCCCCCCTTGTCCGCGGGTTTTATCACGATGTTGTTATTGTTTTTTAAAGTGGCCAGAGCTTCTCTCTCGGGTTTGGAGATGTTATATGAGACGGTATGTCTCATATAACATCTCCAAACCCGAGAGAGAAGCTCTGGCCACTTAAAAAAACAATAACAACATCGTGATAAAACCCGCGGACAAGGGGGGGGCGATTGTTGTCCAGAGTGTTGAGAAATACAAGAATGAAATATTGTCCCAACTATCTGTAGTAGGAAATTACACTCTCCTGAAATCCGACCCGACCAAAAGAATTGGTGCACTTATCAACAGAATCACAACCAAAGCCCATGAGGATGGCATAATTACCAAACAGGAGTTTGAATTTTTAAACAACCAGAATCCACGTATGCCAACAATCTATACGTTACCAAAAGTCCATAAGCGGATGGAAGACCCCCCTGGAAGACCAATTATTTCAGGGTGCGGGTCCCTATTGGAGCCTCTCTGTAAATACATAGATATATTTTTAAAACCAATTGCTATGTCTACCCCAACATATTTGAGAGACACAACGAATGTTATCAAGCTAGTTGACGGTCGCAAATATGACCCCGCGATAAATATATTGGCCACAATGGACATTGTGTCCTTATATACTAACATTCCCCAACAATTGGCATTAACTTGCATCCAGAGTGTTTTAAATGAGAGACCAACACCACATCGCGTCCCTACTGAATTTATTATCCAATTACTAACGGTAGCGATGACACAAAATTTCTTCACATTTTTGGGCCAGTTCTATGTCCAAACGAAAGGAGTAGCGATGGGGGCAAGCTTTGCCCCCAACTTGGCTATAATATACATGAATGAATTTGAACATAGATATGTCCTTAATGTGCAAAATCCATATTATGACCACATCGCCCTATGGGCACGCTACATCGATGATGTACTGTTGATTTGGCAAGGAAGTAATGAACAACTTACCGATTTCCATAAAGGGCTCAATACTTATTCTGATGATATTCAATTCACCCTGGAATCCAATAGTACCTCAATTAATTTCCTGGATGTCCAAATTAAAACAGAAGAGGGCAAACTGTATACTACGCTATATCGTAAGAGCAGTGAGCGCAACACTTTGTTAAGGTATACGAGTCACCACCCCCGCAACCTCAGAGACAATTTACCATTTGGCCAATTTCTGAGGCTGCGGAGGAATTGTTCGAAAAAGGAGGATTACTTTGAGGAATCTTCCTTACTCCTTGTTAGACTACAAGAGCGTGGATATCCTACACGACTCCTTAAAAAAGCTCGCAAGAGGGCGTGGCACAATCATCGGGAAAATCTATTGGCCCCAACCCCCAAAAAACAAAGCGAGGATCGTCTAGTGTGTGTCACCACCTTTAACACTAAGAGCAGCGCCATTAAAAAATCGATCAACCTCCATTGGCACTTGGTAAGTGAGGAACTTGGGGGAGCACCCCCTCCACTGCATGCATTCCGCAAGGCAATGAATGTGAGGGACCATTTGGTTAGATCTCTCTTACCTATGAGGCAAGTGGTGGGACAGACTACTCTCTGGGATTTGCCCCCAGTCAAAGGGCATACGAAGTGCGGATCGTGTCGTGCATGTCCCTTAACTAAAGAATGTACCACGTTTAGCCACAACAACACAACGCACACCCTAAAACAACACAGTAACTGCAATACTGCAGGGGTTATTTATGCGATCATATGCCCCTGTGGGTTTTTATATGTGGGCCAAACTACCCAAAGAGTGAAATGCAGAATCCTTCAGCACTGCAGCCGCATTAGATGCAAAACACCAGGGGCCCCATTGGTTGACCATTTCACCACCTTTGACCATGATTGTAACAGCCTCAGGTGGTGGGTAATTGAGAAGGTTACAGCACATGCACGCGGTGGCGATTTTGGAAACCTACTTAGTCTAAGAGAATGCAAATGGATATACTCTCTTAACACTGTGAATCAGGGCCTTAATGAACAGGAGGAAATAAATAGGCAGGTATCTCTCCTCAGGGTCTAATCCATTATGACAAGTATGGCATAATTAAGCATCATAGGCTATATCAGCCTGGTGCCATTTTTTCCCTAACCAGTATATTTCACATTATGTGTACCATATGAAGGTTTAGTTTATTATGAAATTTGAACGAGACCATCCGAGATACCAGATGTAATCAACTTAACTATGAGTTGATTTACTTGCAGATTTGCACATTATACATTGTATTACTATGTACGTGTTGGAGGGATAATATTTATTGTTGAGTGTTAATTACATGACAAAATGTTAAAGTGTACCTGAATTTAAAATGTTTGTAAATCATTTTGAAATCGTACAATATCTTTACATGATTATGTTTTCACACATCACTATATGCACGCATTGAGCGTTGACCCCAATTCAAAATGGCCGACACAGTAGGTGTATTCTCATATCCCTTATTCAATACCTCAGCTGTGCACGTAAATTGACTATCTCTCGAGGCATAGTGAATTCTTGATTTTAAAAGACACCCCCATGAACACGGAATTAAAATTAGACTTAAGCCTCTTAGTCCCGCGATACCGGCGGCTACAGTCTGTTATTTCCGTAGAGTCCGTCTTCCCTTTCCATGACGGACTCCAGGCTCACTCGGAACTAAACGCCGAGCTGGGACAGACTATTCAACTGGTGAGTGCGGTTTTTAACCGCTTTGTTTTTTACTCATCTAGACTCGGTAACGGTTTGGAACTGACCCGTTTCCCATTTGGTCACTTAGATATTTGACCAGCAGCGTGTACCGACGGACGCTGACACAATACTCCCATCCCCCCTTTTTATCTTCATGTTGGCCGATTGAAGGGGCCTGTGGAAGCTGTAATGGGTAAGATATTATCCTTGCTTACATACAAAGGATGACTGTCGCTCTTTGAGATTCGTTCCTTATGAGTTCCTCTCCCTTTACTTGTAAATAGGACCGGATTAACTCCCCATGAATATTGAGGAAGCAGAGAATTAATTGCCTGCAGGATTGGACCTAATTCACCACCCAGACTCATTTTGTGAATAAGGTAAAAATTTATCCTAGAGGTCCCAATAATGAATTATACCCACTGAAGGGCCATACTAGTGACTTCTGTCATATTTATTTATTTTTAGTCAGAAACTCCCTACTCTTGGGTGTGAGATTGAATTATACAACCCCTCCCTGCCACCCACACCGATTAGGTAAGCCAAAATTAAAATTAGAGCCTATACTTTCCTTTTGGCTATGCAACAGCCTTATATATATATATTTAATCTATTTCAGGGCCTTGCTACTCCCCTGGCTGCCCACACTATTAGTCCTGATGAAGACTCGCTGGCCAAGGTTTAACTCTCCATAAGGCCTCAAAGACGAGTCGAAACGTCGACGCCATAGTATCATTGTCCTGGATGTTGTTAGACTCTCTTGTGCGCAATTTAAAGTTGGAAGCATTGTCTCCATAAGAAACTATCTTTGAAAATATCACACGCCAGGCCATTTGCAAATTGTTCACTGTGTAAATTTATTGCTTGTCTATTTGAATTTAAAAATTTTCTTTAGTCTATGCTCTTTTTATACTTTTCTATCTTAACACACTATATTCTGTTTCTTGCACATAATCTAGTTTGGGCAACCAAATTTCTCCTGCTGTACACGGAGATAGCCATGATTGCAATGAATTAAAATTGCCCTTTATTTATAATTAGTGCTGTTGCTGTTTCTGATTTGATGATATTATCATTGAATGTACTTGGGCTGATCTATTGGACATGCCCCATGACTAAGTGAAGGTAATCATTAGTTGATTAGAAATAATTGTCTGAGACCATTGTCTTTGAACTGCAGTTCCTAATGACGGTTCTTATTGACGTCTTATGTCCAAACTTCCAGGTATAAATATACCAACATTTGCCTTAGGCAAACACACGGTGGTTTGGAGCAGAGCGGCTATCTACTTACCTGAAGCCCAGCTGATGCGAGTGCCGAAGGAAGCCGTCCCTCCCATTTGACACACTGAGAAAGAAGCTGTCTTTTCTCCTGCCGAGAAAATCCAGCTCCAGTGTTTCCAGTCACCCTTGCGGGTTACTGGGAGATCGGGTCCTGAGAACGAGATACAAGACCTCCTTCATTCTAAAACCAAGGTACAGAGCTGATTAGACCCTTAGAGAATTCTTGTCTCAGATTCTTGGCAAAACTAACTTAACTTAAACTGCGACTCCCTTACTCCTTCCCACGTACTAGGCTTAGGTTAGGTACACTGGGGTAGGCATATTTAGAAGCACCAGTTGAGTACGTTTAGTCAACTTTTATCATTGTATGTAATTGTATATATTTTATCCGTTTTAAGTATCATATGGCTCAGAAACCATATCAATGCTTTTACAGTATTATTTCATAATACTCCTTTTACTGTACACACTTTACTTTATGACAAGTATTGCAATTGTCGCAATTCACTTCTCTTGCATGAGAAAGAAGACTGCTCAATAAATAACACCTTTTATTGAAAACACCCATCTCTCTATTTCTCTGCACTCTAGTGAAACTAAGTATGCACGATTGACTGAGTGAAATAGTTATCTATTGTTTTCACACGACTCTGGAGGTATACTCCTTATTCTGGAGGGAGCAAAGTTGTCATGTTTATGCGGTTGTCAGAAGCTAATCCCTTCTTGTCTAATCAGGGAAGTTAACTCCTCCCTGTTCATACGAGAAAGTTTCTAGTGACCTCTGATATAGCTGGCATACCTAATTAAGTCTGACATATTCAGTAGAGACCTAGTCGACCTCAGTCCTATGTCTAAACTGCCATTTATGTTGTTCCAATGCGCAGAGCCTATTGGGAATATAGGAACTACACTACATGGCGCCCAACGTTTGGTAAGGCGATAATCTAACGCAAGATACTAGAGTAACTCAGTCGTGCTTTTTCACACAGACCCCTTTTTCCCGTACCAACTCAGGTCTAAGCAGGACTTGAGGAGGCAGGGGGTCTGGGACCTAGTAGAGACAGGAGAGAGAGGGGGTCCCACGCCTTTATTCCCATACAAACAAAAAAAGAAGGGGGGGTCAAGGAAAGGTGGAACGGTCAAGGTAATCAAGCAGTTCCAGGCACAGAAGAGCACTCCCTCGCTTAAAAGCTATTTCCAAATAATGGAGCAAGTGGCAAATTCTAAGGAAAAGCCAGGAGAAAAGCCAGGAGTAAAAGCAGTAGATGCAGACACAAACACAGAAGCAGCAGTAGAAGGGGTAGAAGAGGTAGGAGAGGTAGGAGCAGTAGGTGCTGGGACCATATTTCAAACAGATAAAGTGGCCGCTCCTCCTATCTTGCCCCTGAAGAATAGGTATGCCATACTCGAGTCGGCCCCTAACGAGGAGGGTTTAGAGGTTACGGCACACTCCTGCCCTGATGATAGTAGTACGCTTAGCTCTCAGGTGCCCTCTTCTTCATCACGAGTAGCACAGGGGCCTCCTGCTGCATTAGCCTCTGCAAGTTCAACTCCTGTTTTTGCTACTGCCCTGGCTTTATTGAGCTCTGTAGCCCACTCCATTCCTCCGACTCCCCAAGTAACTCTAACCGAACCCCCACCAATATTTTCCCCCTAGTAATCTCGATACCCAGAACACAGCCTCACCTATTAATCGTGTGTCGGCTGAGGTTGAGGTTGAGAGAGATAGACTTGGCTTCCTATTCCAAACACTGAGGGAGGACTTAATGGAAAAGTTTGGGATTTCTGAGAGCAACCAAAAGGGGCTGCATGACATATTTGACGCACTAGAGGCTAAGCTGGAGGGAATAGCGGCTCGAACCATTTAGTTGGAGAGTAAAGTTACCTCGCTCTCAGAAACAACCACAGGGAACTCTAAGGATATTGATGCTCTCAAGGCACAAAATCAAACACTTATGATGGACATGGAGAGACTGGAAACGCAAAGTCGTCGGAATAATTTAAGAATCCTTAAAATACCAGAAGGAGAGGAAGTCGAGGATATTAAGGGGTTTGTCTGTAGGTTACTACGGGAAGGTGTATTGAAGGATCGGTTAGACATTGACCTAGAGGCCGAGATTTAGAGGGTGCACAGAGACCCCTTTAGGTTGCATCCGGAACGTACAGCACCAAGGAAGATTCTGGGCTACTTTCAAACCTACAGGGTTAAGGAACTTATTCTCAGCAGATGTCTACCACGTTCTTCTCTCCACTATAATGCTAACCCCTATCACATTAGATCCGATATAGAGCGGAAGATGGCTCAAAGGCAGTGGGAGTTGGGCTCTAGAATGCCAGAACTTTGTTCTCTGGGAGCTCAAGTTCAAATGAAATTCCCTGCCTTACTTAAGATTATGTGGAACAACAAATGTTTAACTGCAACCACCCAGAGGAGGTGGATGAGTTGCTATTAAAAATGAGGAAATAGCTAGTCTCAAGCAATAACCAGTATCAAGCAATTAAGAAATAAGTAAAATAAAGGGGTAAAAATGATAACTGAATAGTACATTGCACTCTCATGAAATTGAGGCAGTTAAATATAAATGTACATAGGTTGCACACACTCATACACCTACAGTTAGTAGATAAGATATAAGAGTGTATAGATCTCTTTATCACAGGTGATAAAAAAAGGTGAATGTAAAAGTAAGGGATTAAACACATAAATATAATATATTAAAAACGAGAAAGATGGGTCAGTTAGTAGGGAAAAGAAACATTTTCACGTAGGGTGGTGTTTCAGGAGTGCGGAGCCCCCTAAGGCGTGTTTACGCCTGACATGATGGGAGGGTTCCTCGGGAGAGGGGGGGGGAAAGGTCACAGGGGAGGGGGTGAAAATATAAAAATGTCCTCATATGCCATAAGTCCTTATGTTGCCAGTTTAGAAAGTGAATGTTGGCCACTGCTGGCTACTGGTGCGGTTGCATTAGACAATGGTTTCTGGTATGGTAACCAGTAGTAAATTCCTCTCCTGGAATCTGAATGGTATAGGGAGCCGGAAGAAGCAATTAAGGGTGTGCGAATTTTCGAAAAATATAGAGGCCCATGTATACCTTTTACAAGAAACCCATTTAGAAGCGGAAGCGTGTTGTCAAGTGTTTGTAGAACTTAGCTGGGTACAGGAAGTTCTTTGCTCCAAGCAAAAGGGTTCCACTAGGGGAGTAGCTATATTTCTTTGTGCCAATAAGGGGATCAGGGTCCAGAATTGGGGTACTGATCAGTCTGGGCGATGGTTGGCGGCAGTCCTCTCTATTGGTAGCTCCACCTTTTCGTGTGCGGTTTATTATGGTCCTAACGAAGACAACCCTAGCTTTCTTCGAAAGTTAGAGGAGTGTATGATACAGCACACGGCTCCAGTTATATTAGGGGGCGATTTTAACCTTATATTGGACAGCAAGTTGTATTGTACCTCTAAAACTAAATATAACCCCCCAAATAAATCCCTTTTAGCTTTGAAGAATATTATGAAGGACTTTACCTTACAGGATGCCTGGAGAGTTAAGCACGGTACCCTTAGGGAATATTCTTTTTATAGTAAAAAGTATAGACAATACTCCAGATTAGATCTTTTTCTTTTAGACCAAGTGAGCTAAAAATTAATTTTAAGACTAGCCCTTTAGAGTATAGGTGGACTTTAGACAGAACAATACTTTTAGATGAAGAGATCAAAATCAAAATCAAGGGGAGTTTGTCGGAGTTTTTCCTATTTAATAGTGGTACAGCCTCAGAACAAACAGTTTGGGAAACACTTAAGTCTTATTTAAGAGGTATTCTTGGCTCACAGATGGTGCTGAAAAGAAAACTCAGGAAAGAAAAAGACATTTATGATCTTGATCTGATAAAAAAAAAGGAACAACAACTACAGTTAGTGGTTTTGGAGGATAGAGTAAGGATTCCGGCACTCGAAAAAGAGCTTCTAGAATTGCAGACAGGCTTCAAAGCACGCGCCGACAAGATAATTAAGGATAAGTGGGAAGTTAGTAAGCTTCGGAATTTTGAATATGGAGAGAAGTGTGGTTCCCTCCTGGCCTGGAAGGCTAGGGCTGAGAGGAGCAGGAACAATATTGGCTCACTAATTCAGCGAGACTCTGGCTGCTCCTAACAGAAGATGTTGAGATCAGGAGAGAGGCTAGAGGTTTTATGGAGGAAATATATCAAGAAGATAGCAGACATGGGCTGGAAGAGCTGGATCAGTGGTGGGTTTTGAGGGATTTGTCCCAGTTGAGCGAGTCTGATAAAGCTTCTTTAGCCACCGAGATTACGGAAGGGGAGATACGGGTCCCGTTGAAAAAGATGTATAGAAACAAGGCACCCGGTCCGGATGGACTTCCGACGGAGGTGTATAAGGACAATCTGGAGGAAATCCTAGCCCCACTACTGGTACTTTTCAACAAAATCTTCATGCAGGGAGAGCATACTCCAGCTTCATGGTCGGAAGCCACCATCACTTTGATAGCAAAGCCGAACAAAGATCCTAAAAAAATTGAGTCGTATAGACCTATTTCCCTTCTTAATTCAAAATGTATTCCGGCATACTAACATCTAGACTGGCGAAAGTAATTAAGTCCATAATCCATCCAGACCAGAGGGGGTTCATACCAGGCCGTCAACTTAACGAACGTACGTTTCAAGTTGTTGGAGCAATAGACATAGCGATAGAGAAAGGACTGCCGCTTGCCATTGTTGCGATTGATGCAGCAAAGGCATTCTACCAGGTTAACTGGCGATTTGTATGGAAAACTATGGCTAAGTTTGGGTTCCCAGCTACATTCATTAAAGGGGTTGAGACACTATATAGGGGTCCCCGGGCCAAAGTATTGGTTAACGGCAGTCTGACTAAATGGTTGAATATTTCAAGGGGAACGAGGCAGGGTTGTCCTCTGTCTCCCTCCTCTTTGATATTTATATCGAGCCCTTTGTCTGCTCCTTGAGATCAGATCCAGTAATTACACCTTTAAAATGGGGGATTTGGTGCTGAAGACAGCATTATACGCTGACGATCTTCTTCTTTATACGACCAATCCTGTTGAGGCCATTCCCAGGCTATTTGAACTGGCTGAAGATTTCGGTAAAGTGTCGGGGTACAGAATCAATAAAGATAAAACTGATATAATGAGTTGGAACAACCTGGCCCCGATACCAGAAGCTAAACTAAAAATCAGATACCTGGGAATATACCTCACCCATAAATTGGAGGATGTTTCGAAAACTAGTTGGCAAACGGTGGTAAAGGAGGTAAGGAAGCTGTTGACCAGATGGAACACTCTACCCCTTAATATCTATGGTAGAGTGAACCTGGTCAAAATGATAATTCTGCCTAAAATGACCTTCCTATTTAACTCCATTCCTCTAAATTTTAATAAAAAGGATATTTCTAACCTTCAAGGGAGGATCGGTTCTTTCATTTGGGCTACTAAGTCCCCCAGGATTGCCTGGAGGAAATTGTGAAGGGGATTGAAACTAGGTGGGCTGGCTCTCCCTGATTTACTTTTTTATTGTTATGCTTTTCAGTTTAAGAATTTTAGACTTTTGGCAAATAAGTTGGATTCTTCATCGCATGGTCGCCTCTTTCAGGCTATGTTATCGGACCTGCCACAAGGCTTAGATTTTTTTTTGTATAAATTCGGGGACAAGAAGTTTTTTAAAAAGGTCCGTCTAAAGCTTCTACAGGCAGCACTCAATATTTGGCAATCAATACGTAAAATTTTGGAGATCCCCTATTACCATTCTCAGGCCCCAATATGGGACTCTCCGGGTACCCCTGATTGCCTATTAGATCGGCTGGCTCTCCCATTGAGAGCAGCAGGCTTTACGAAAAGGGGTGACCTGTGTAATAACTCGGTACTTTTAGACTGGGAATCCCTATCGAATTTAACAGAAGGCTCCATTACAAGATTTAAATTCTATCAGTTGTCTTCTTGGTGGGGGAGACAGTGTGTGGCAAAAGATGAGGAGACCCTAATCCTGGAATCAATTAGTAGGGGGAGAGGATGGAAAGGGGAGATCGCACTTTGGTATAACTCACTAGTGAGAGCGAAAGATAATTTGGAAGCTGAAATTACCAAGATATGGGACAATCTCTTAATTCAGAACCCGAAGAGATGTTGAAGGTTTGGACAGATGCATTTACACTCTCACACAAAATTATAAAACCATCCAACCTTAGAAGGAACCACCTGTTTACGGCATATAGGGCGTACTGGACTCCAGCGAAATTATCTAAGATCTCAGCAGAAGAATATTATTGTCCAAGATGCAGGCTCCCTGCCGCGGACGACAGGCATATGTTTGTCGACTGCCCAGAAATTACGAGTTACTGGAGACAGGTGTGTCAAGTCAAGTCAAGTCAAATAATTTATATAGCGCGCTACATACCCAGAGGGTCTCAAGGCGCTTGAGGAAGGGTGGGGAATTACTTGTCGAATATCCAAGTTTTAAGTTGCTTTCTGAATGCTAGGTGGTTCTGAGTGAGGCGAAGGTGAATGGGAAGTGAGTTCCAGGTTTTAGCTGCCAGGTAGGAGAAGGATCTTCCTCCCATGGTGGTTTTGTTGATGCGAGGTACGGCAGCAAGGGCTTGGTTGGAGAAGCGTAGCTGACGGGAGGGGGTGTAGAAGGAAAGTCGTGTGTTGAGGCATTCGGGTCCAAGTTCGTAGAGTGCTTTGTGTGCGTGGGTTAGGAGGCGGAATGTTATCCTCTTATTGACGGGGAGCCAGTGGAGGTTTTTCAGGTGACTAGAAATGTGGTCTTTACGCGGGATGTCTAGTATGAGTCTGGCTGATGCGTTCTGGATGCGTTGGAGTTTTTTCTGAAGTTTTGCGGTGGTACCGGCGTATAGGGTGTTACCCTAGTCCAGGCGGCTCGTGACCAGTGCGTGGGTGACCGTTTTTCTAGTTTCGGTGGGGAGCCAGCAAAATGTTTTTTTGAGCATGCGAAGAATGTTGAAGCAAGATGATGAAACGGCGTTGACTTGTCTGTTCATCGAGAGTGAGGAGTCCAGGATGACGCCCAGGTTCCGTGCGTGGTCCGTCGGGATGAGTGCTTTTCCAAGGGCCTCTGGCCACCAAGATTCATCCCAGGCGGAGGGGGAGGTACCTAAGATAAGGACTTCTGTTTTGTCTGAGTTCAGTTTCAGACGGCTCTGCTTCATCCACTCGGCTACTTCTTTCATTCCTTCATGTAGGTTGGTTTTGGCGGTGTTCGGGTCTTTGGTGAGTGAGAGGATCAGTTGAGTGTCATCAGCGTAGGAGATGATGTTGAGGTTGTGTTGGCGTGCGATGGTCGCGAGGGGGCTCATGTATACGTTGAAGAGGGTGGGGCTTAGTGAAGATCCTTGTGGCACGCCGCAAATGACTTCAGTGGCCTCTGACTTGAATGGTGGAAGGCGGACTCTCTGAGTTCTTCCGGTAAGGAAGGAGGTGATCCATTCCAGTGCTTTTCCTTGGATTCCGATGTTTCTGAGGCGTTGTAGGAGGGTGCTATGACAGACTGTGTCGAAGGCTGCGGAGAGGTCAAGGAGGATGAGGGCGACTGTATCTCCATTGTCCAGTAGAGTTCGAATGTCGTCTGTTGCTGCGATGAGTGCGGTCTCAGTGCTGTGTTTGGCTCGGAAGCCGGACTGTGAGGAGTCGAGGGATTTGTTGGTTTCGAGGAAGGCGGCGAGCTGGTTGTTGACAGCTTTCTCGATGACTTTGGCCGGGAATGGAAGGAGCGAGATTGGGCGGTAGTTTTTGAGTTCGGTGGGGTCAGCTGTGGGTTTTTTCAGAAGGGCTCTGAGTTCGGCTTGTTTCCAGCTTTCCGGGAAGGTGGCAGAGTTGAGGGAGCAGTTGATGACGTCTCGGAGGTGTGGTGCTATGATGGAATCTGCTTTGTTGAAGATGTGGTGAGGGCATGGGTCTGTGGGGGATCCTGAGTGGATGGAGTTCATCAGGCGGATGGTATCCTCAGTGGAGATTGGGTTCCAGTCGTTAAGGATGTTCAAGGGGGGTGAAGGTACGTCAGAAGGTTGGGTGTGTTGGACTCCGGGTTGGTTGTCGAAGCTGTTGTGAATGTCTGCGATTTTGTTGTGGAAGAACGTGGCTAGGGAGTCGCAAAGGGTTTGAGAGGGAGTGATGTCGTTGGAGTTGGCTGAGGGGTTGGTAAATTCTTTGACGATGTTGAATAATTCCTTGCTGTTGTGGGCGTTGTTGTCTAGTCGGTCTTTAAGTGCAGATTTCTTGGCAGTCTGGATCAGTTGGTGGTGTGTGCGGGTGGCGTTTTTGAAGGCGTCCTTGGTGCTGGTGTTTGGGTCTTTTTTCCAGGCCTTCTCAAGGGAGCGACAGAGTTTCTTGGATTTCTTAAGATCATCATTGAACCAGGAAGCGTTTTTGCTGCCTGGTTTGAGTTGACGTTTTTTCAAAGGTGCTAGGTTGTCGGCGCTGTTGGTTAGCCATTGAGTGAGGTTAATGGCTGCTTGGTTGGGGTTCGAAGAGTGGGCAGGGGGGTTTTGAAGAAGCGATGAGGAGATCTGGTCGATGGTGATTTTGTTCCAGTTTCTTCGCAGAGTAGGTTGAGGATGGTTGTGGGATGTGGTCTTTTTGTAGACAAAGTGAACGCAGCTGTGGTCCGTCCAATGGAGAACTGTGGTGTGACTGAAGGAGATATGTTTGCTGGAAGTGAAGATGGGGTCGAGTGTGTGACCTGCGTAGTGGGTGGGGGTGTTAACAAGTTGTTTGAGTCCAAGGTTGGCGAGATTGTCCAGAAGGGTGGTGGCGTTGCTATCGTTGCTCTTTTACAGGTGAAAATTGAGGTCTCCCAGTAGGATGTAGTCCTCGGAGGGGAGGGCGTGTGGGGTGATAAAGTCAGTGATGTCTTCACTGAATTGTGCCCGGGGTCCAGGTGGCCTATAGAGGAGGGTGCCTCTGAGTGTGGTCTTGGGGTCGGTGTGGATCTGGAAGTGAAGGTGTTCGGCGCTAGCGAGGTTGACGTCAGAGCTGGTTGAGATTCGGATGGAATTCTTATGGACGATGGCGATGCCTCCTCCTGTTTGCTTGGTGCGGTCCTTACGGATGATCTTGTATCCTTCCGGGATGGCAATGGTGATGTCTGGGGCTGAGGAGGCGTTCATCCATGTTTCTCTTAGGAAGGCGACGTCCGGAGAGATGGTGTCTAGTAGATTCCAGAGGTCGATGGCGTGTCTGTGGACTGAGCGGGTGTTGAGCAGGATGCATTTTAGGTGGTTGGTGTCGGATCTCTGTTTGGTGTTAGTTGAAGAGGAGTTGGTCTTGGTGCTGTCATACTTGCAGGAGTTGCATGAGAAGGGTCCATGGGTGTGTCCAGGAGCGACTTGGGTGCAGGTGTGGAGTCGGCCGGGGTTAAGGGCTAAAAGGGTGGACGCGTCGTATGTAATGCGGGTGGGTTGGGTGGGACGGGGGCCAGGGGGTCTGGCGCTGGGCGCGGTCCTGGCACGGACGGGCGTAGACGGGCTTACCTTTGGCGCACCTTCGGCGCGGCCGCTGCGCGTGAACGCTGCGCGCAAGTGCATCTGTCATATATGGATAGTGGAGGGGGAGGGGCGAGGGAGGGGCGGCTGGGAGGCGGGTGCGTGCTGGGGAGCCTCGCTACGAGGCACAACAAACAAAATGGCCGGGTACTTGTAAACAAATAGTTCAACAGGCGGGCAGTCCGATCTACAATGCAGTCCCTCGACTAACCAAACACTTAGCAAATGCAAGCGCACTAACAATGAAGCCAATCAACAGTGCTAATGGGCAAATGCGAGCGTGCACACAATTGAAACATTAAGTGATTCCAATAGTCAAAAGCGAGCGCACAGACAATATTAAAATATTTGGTTATGCAAATTAGTCGGGTTCTTAGAGGAGGGAGTACTAATATCGATCACCTGTAGTCCGAGATTGATTCTTTTCGGCCTTCCCCAGGACTATGACATTAGAAACAGCACCTCACAGTTTATCTTCTACGTTATTGTTATTGCCAGGAGGGAGATATGCAGGGAGTGGAAGTCCGTAAACCCTCCCAGATTCGCAGACTGCCTAAGGAACATCATGGCAGTTAGCCGCTTAGACATGCTGTGTGGCGGGGAAAGTGCCATTAAGATCTGGTCTTCATTAAAAGCATAGTCTGAGAGATAACACACAATGGGTCCAATGATTATGCCAGAGGTTTAGTGGTCCTGTCCTCCCAAAGGGGCAAGGTACATCGATAATGGGAGTTAGACTAGGAGATGACCTACCTCTGGGTGACCTCCGTAGGCTATCCACAGACTCCAGGGCGGAACAAGTTGGTTTGTGCTAGTGGCCCGGAGAAAGCCCATCTAGAGTTGATATTTTCTGGTAGCATTTATGAGGACCAAAAAAAAATAATTTATAAAAAAATGTATTTAAAAAAAAAAGGAAAAAAAAAAGAAGCTAATCCCTTCTTGTCTAATCAGGGAAGTTAACTCCTCCCTGTTTATTCGAGAAAGTTTCTAGTGACCTCTGAGCTAGCTGGCATACCTAATTAAGTGTAACATATTCAGTAGAGACCTAGTCGACCTCAGTCCTACGTCTAAACTGCCGTTTATGTTATTCCAATGTGCGTAGCCTATTGGGAATATAGGAACTACACTACAAGACATGAATATTTCTGTGCCTCTAATGTCTGCAACTTTCTGAAGTAATGTCATTCCGAGCAGAACTACTGTTCTTTCATACCTATTATCTATTAAACAGTCTCTCCAGTGCTGGTTCCCTAGTGCAGCCCCCACAGCTGAAACGTCCAGAGCAGTATTTAGGGACCTGCTGCCTTTCTCTGACTTGTCCTGCTGTGATTCATCCACTCTTCAGAATATGCTTTGGTCTTGGTTGCTACCGTCCAGGGCTCTGAGCTGTGACATCACACAGGCAATGACATCCCACAAGTAATTACTTCATAATGCTGGACGACTGGGAGGCCTTCTTCCTGTGTGGCATTAAAGCAGGTCATCTGTATAGTACAAGACTTGGTACAACACAATAATTTAAAGAGGGCACCCGGTTAATGATGTTTCAATATCTCAAAATGTAAGCAGACAACAGACATAAATATTCAAGAATACATATTGTTGGCTGTTGTATGTTAAAAATGCAGGACTGGAAAACAGAACTGTTTTTTTTTTACACTGGATGGACCAATTAAGATATCATATCTAGTAACAGGCAGTTGCCAAACGCATCCAATCAACCATTGACAAAAACTGATTTGTAAACTTTTTGATTTTGCACCCTTATCTTGCATCCCCGATCCATCATTGTCTTGTGTACTGGATCTGAAGTCATCTCCAGCTGTGCTACACATCAGCAGGGCTAAGAAGACCAGTCAGAGTCCCCCAGGGGCAACACTCATCATGACCACACATGGTAGTTTTCCGGGTGGAAAGGGAATCCTTTGTAATTAGACCCTTGTGACTGGGAGAGCTCCTCTCCTTTTTCTTTCTCTGCCTTGGACGTCCTGTGGTTTCCTTTCTTAAAAATATAAGTTTCCTCTCTTCTCCTCTTGAAAATTAGCATCCCATCCTCGTCGCCACTTTTGAGAAGAATAGGACTCATATAAAAGATTAAATAGGATTTATTAAGTCCCGAAAGTTGTCTCACCACAGGAATCTTTCTTTTCACCAAAAGAGACAACGCGGACCCAAAGTCGTGCTGCAAATTTTATTTCCTCTCACCCAGCACCTCCACCATGACGCGTTTCGGTCCTAGTCGGACCTTGATCACATGACAAGTCACATGGGGAAGCTTTTTCAATTTAAAGTGCAAGTGCTGATTACTCTGTATAAACATGGACAACAGACTTTGCGACTACTACAGCAAAGTAATACATGTGAAATTCATTAGCTCAATACGCCACAAGATAATGCATTTAAAATACAGGAATTCAATACTACCAATTGATAAATATGTGCAAGAATACTCTATTTAAATACTTATAATAAATATTTAAAATTTGTACACGAACATCATATTTAAATACGATTTAAAAATGTCATATTTAAAGGAACACTAATTATATAAACCACGATTTAAATATAATTTGTGTTAAGAATTCCTAAAATCGCACAATTGATGTCTCACAGTGTAATACACTATTAACATATGGTAGTAAAAATTCTAATACTGTGGCAGTATTATTAAGTATACAATGCAGCAAACCTCAACAGCTGCCAGCCACAGCAAACTGTTCAGTCTCTCTGTCTCCACAGAATTCTATGTTGTCACAACAGCAATTGCTAGGATACAGTAGTCAAGGCAATACTTACATCACTAATAGGTTACATAGGAAAAACATGTACTAATTTGTCACAATATATAAAGAAAGAATACAACATACCTATATTTTTTTATTTTGCATTTTTTGAGCAGCTGTATGTTTTGACATCAAAGACCCTCAACAAAGTACCTTCATTGTTACCTCCGTTGATACTGTTTGGTGTGTCCTTTTGGAGAAAGTCTGGATTTTTAAAAGGAATATATAGATGAAGACAAGGGAATCGGCTACCAAACTAATGTGAGTGACGTAGCTCAAGGTATCTATATCATCATTACGAGATATAAGGAAAAGTAAGATGTGCAGCGAGATCATTAGAAGTGGTTGTTTGAGAGTTGAAAGCAGCGCACTTAGCGGTGTTTAAAAGGAGTGCACTGTGCGGAAATCTGTGGTGATTGTATATCTATTTAAATGCCAAATAGAATTGTAATATGTAATGGAATGTAGCTTGCTGAAAAGGCTTAAGAATCTTAACATGTCATTCTTCTGTTACCTGCCTTAACTGCTACATGCACTTTATATGTACTCTGCTTTACTCTTAATTAAATGTCATTCCAATAATAACTGGATTACTTTCTTTGGAGGAGCTCACTACAATTTTGGCGACAAGGATTGGCACAGTTGACAGATTTATTCAACAGACGCAGTTTCAAGGAAGTCATTTTTTTTTCATCTTTGGAAAATGAGCGATCTGCACATAGTTAAATCGTGACTACTGAAAGCATAATATTTAGATTTAAAAAAAAGAAGAGAAAAGACTTTGCGAGGTGACTCATGCTACCATCTAGACTGTGTGAACTACGTGTGTGAACTTTTCAGTAGCGATTGAAATAAAGCATTAAAAAAAAAGAGAAAAAAAGAAGAAGAAAAATAGCATAGCGCTTGTGCAAAGAGAGACGTGGGCTGGCCAAGAAGTTTTCAGCGTGTGGTGGAGGCGTGTTTACTGTGATTTTGGCAGAGTGGCAGTTGTTGTTTCGTTGAGAGAGAAGTGTGGTGCATTTTTTTGTTATGGTTTAAATCCATCAAAGCTTACCGTATCCTCCATGCTCCCCACAATCAAATCACGCATTTAGAACGTATCCTGCAACCTCGTTACAGCATCTAACCCTCGTCATCTATACATCAGTACGCTCACGTACGGCGGCCATTTTGAGGTTTCTATGGCAATGTCGTTACGGAGCTGGAAAGTGTACTTTTAGAGCGTTGTGAAGGAAAGTCAAGCTTCTTGAAGTTACAAACATACGGTCAGTGTACAATAAGTAGCATTTTATTTACGAACAAAGCAAAAAGAGGAATTTTTCTTTTTTTCCCTTTTTTTTTCAATCAGCACGATTACGATTTTGGCTACATTTGAGTGCATGCAGCATCCTATTAATTTTACACGAAGTCTATTTACACAAGGTGAACATTAGCTTTCTTATACTTGAAGACAGTTTGTACAACTTCTGGAATTTCTGTAGTTTTATTGTACTTTGTTTTTTTCTTTACTTTAAAAAAAAAAACTTTAACATGTCTGTTGAAGCCACCACTTCGAAATCCAACCCTACCTGAGACACCAACCTAACTAGAGATTCTCATTTATCCAACCTACAGATTAATTCCCCAAAGGAGCTTTTATCGATCCCAGGAGAACCAGTCGTGTCGTGGTTGGACTGGAAAGAGTACTTTTTGAATTATATAGCGAATCTAGAGGACGTGAATGGCATTTTCTCTCCCGAAAGAAAACCAAGCATTTGCAATGCAATAGGTCTCGCTTTTACGCGAGTTTGAGCTATTGGCATTGTAAATGACAAGGCCTTTTATTTATGTTTTCGTTTTTAAAACATAAATAAAAGTCATTGTCATTTACATTGCCTATGTAAGACCTATTAAATTGCAATTGCTTGTTTTTCTAGTTTCTAGATGCAACGAAAACAAAATGTAATTAAGGCAACACTAACAAACGTGGATGTTCCCTAAACCCATACCTTCACCACTTAGGTCCTGATAGCTTGAATCAGCCACATGTGGTGGCAGACGTTCTCTTTATAAGCCATATTGGCATAACTTAAAACAACTAAACAATATGGGGAAAGAACTCGGTGGGTTAGGCGCTTGCTGCTTAGATCTGAGTAGAGGCAGTTTTAAATACCAAGGCCTGTACACAGAAGCAACTAGGAAAATAGAGACATTTGGGGTTTGGCCAGAGGACGAGCCAGCTCACTCCGTGGACATTTTACTGTAGCACTTCCAATTAACAAGCTAAAACGAACCGCCGAACATTGAGAAGTGAAAAAACAGTTATTTTTACAGAGTGCTCCATTTCTAACACTCACCCAGAATAGGCAATGTAGAATGTAGATGTGCTTGATGACTGTGGACGGTTTTGAAATATACTGTGACATCATTTATTGAATGGCTCCTTTAACCATAAGAGAGTCAGGTTAGCACTTCATGCACAGAAAAAGGAGAAAAATAATCTGATCTTATTAAATAACTGTACATATTCATTAAAAGTTTACTTGCAAAGAGACAAGTCCGTTTGTGGGTTGGGATGCAAGACAGCAAGGTGTCTCATTTAATTGTAACTCTCCTTGCTGCAACATGCAGTGTTCTGCAAGTAGCACCTGCTAGTTACAGAGCATAGCTTTTCTTTCAAGCTGTTTTCTGCTTAATTTGTATCTGTTATATTCGCCTTGTGCTTTGCGTCACTGCCCATGTCACGCGCTGTGCTCGCGCTGCCCGGCTTGGTGACATGTCCTGTGTTCGATCTAACGGTTGGCAGTTGCCCGTTTGATCCTGTTCACGATGGTTGGGTTTTCTACATCGCAACCTAATAAATTACCCTGAACTACACGACGCTGGTGTGCCGCCTCGTTACTTCATTTACAACATTTTTGGCGACTGCTGGAGGCGGAGGGTAACGCGAGGAAAAGAGTGTCTGCCGGAAAGGACGACGCGAGAAAGAAAACCCGACCAGAGGAGATTTTAAGAAGAGAAAGCGGTTTGAAAGTGTAACGTAAGCCTCTACGGAAGGTATGTCACAAAATCGCTCACCGTGAAGGGAACTGTGTTTGAGACTGTCTTCGCCCAAGCGCGACGGAGCGTTAACTGTTGCTCCTTGGCCCGTCGACGCAGGCAACAGCGCCCCCTTGGTGCCATTAATGTTAAAAGGGAAATTACATTTAAAAGAAAGGCAGCCCCACTGCTCGGAGAGCTGAATGCCTTAAAAGGGAAACGCACAACTAAAGGGAAAGCGTTTTTTAAAACAGATACCACCGCAATTCTTCCTACAGTGACACACTCACTTCCATGCAAGTTCGCCTTTGTGTGTCACGCAGCCATTAAGACGTTTGTCATTAAAGACCACCATCGTTGGTCGAAAGCAAATTTACAGTGACACACTCACTTTTAAATCGACCTCGTCACAGTGTGTTACTCAAACGTCAGTGACACACACACTTTAAATTAAGACATTACGAACATTGCTGAGTGTTTTAAATTTTGGCTGTTTAACTTGTTCTCTTTCGTGATTTGTGTATTACTCCTGGGCATCCACTATGAATGTGAGCAATGCTATTCAAGCGCCTGTCCCTTTTCTGAGTGCCCCTGGTGAACCCTCAATGGAATGGGATGACTGGTGTGAGGCGTTTGAGAATTATATCATAGCCTTTGACGGTACAAAGTTTTCTGCCATCAGGAAGAAAGCTTTACTACTGGGTGCCCTAGGTAAAGAGGGACAAAGGGTGTTTAAATACTTGCCAAATCCGCCTCTTGACATTGATGATGTTTACAAAGATGCCCTGTTTAGACTTTACACTAGATTTGCTAAACAGGCAAATGTTGTAATGCGCAGGCACAAATTCTACACTGCCCCTCAAAGAGAAAATGAAACTATTGATGAATTTGTTTCTAGGCTGAGGGAACTCTCTGTGAAATGTCAATTTGGGAACATACAGGATGAGATGATTCGGGACTAGTTAATCGTACAATGTTTTAGCAAAAAAACACAGGAAAAGTTGTGGGCAGCTAAAAACCCCACCCTTACTGAAGCAATTACCATTGCTAAAGTCGCTGAAGAAAGCGATAGGTGTATGAAGGAACTTAAAAGAATACAACTGGGACACACTAGTTGTCAGGAAGTTGCTAGCTTACAGGCAGATGCTTCAGAAAGCATAGCTTTAATACAAGGGAGACAAACAAATAAGGGGGGGAAACCCACAACCTCATTTAATAAAAGTGGAACAAGTAAGTTTAAACCGACCACACGATCTTGTAATAGGTGTGGAAGCCCTTTTCATTTAGCTGATTCCAAGAATTGTACAGCCTTGTCCAGAGATTGTTTAAAATGTGGGAAAAAAGGGCATTATGCACGAATGTGTAGAACAATTGGCTCGAAAAAGGTTGCTATGGTTGAGGGTGAAGTTACTGATGATGAAGCAGAAGTAATGATGATTACGTCTGCTGGCAAATTGGAGTCAACAGAGGATATTGTCCTATCTCGCCCTAAAGCGGATTTTGAATTGAATGGTGTTATTATCAATTTAATGGTGGATACAGGGTCGCTTTACACAATCATCCCTAAGAAGTTGTATAATTCATCTTGCACTGGATCAATTTTGGTGAAATCTGAGATCACACTAAGGGGTTACCAGGGTGTGAGCATTGGTGTCCTTGGATACTTTGAGGCAAGTATTAAGTTTAAAGGGAGGGTCACTCAGGGGAAGGTTTATGTGTCCCCACATGGCCCTGCCATTTTGGGGTGGTTACACCAATATGAGCTTAACATAAGGGTGAACCCGAGAGCTGATCCACCTGTAATGTGTGTTGAGGTAGAAAGTGCATGCAATACAGTTCAGGAGAACTTAGAGGTTATTCTTAAGAAGCATGAAAACATTTTCAATGAGAAGTTGGGGGAGGCCATTGGTTACCAGCATGTCATCAAGACCAAAAGAGATGTAGCACCTGTGAAACACACTGCAAGGAAGATACCCCTTTCTGCAAGAGATGAGGTCAGGAAAATCATCAAGCAGTTATTAGAGGATGATATAATTGAGCCTGTGGAGGCCACACAGTGGTTGAGTCCAGTGGTGATCACACAGAAACCGGACAAATCCTTGCGCTTCTGTGTGGACATGCGGAGCCTTAACAAAGCAGTGATAATGGATAACTTTCCGCTTCCGAACATAAATGAAATTGCCCTGAGTTTGGGTGGAGGTAAGGTCTTTTCAAAATTGGACCTTCGCAGCGCATACCACCAGATAAAGCTTCATCCGGACTCAAAGCAATTTACATCGTTCATCACTCCGGAGGGCACTTACCAATTTAAAAGACTTCCTTTTGGCCTCTGCTCTGCAGCAAGTGCTTTCCAAAGGATTATTACGGATGTACTCAAAGACATTGAAAGGGTAGTATTTTTCCAGGATGACATCCTGGTTCATGGTTTGGGTGTGGGTGACCACGATGTTATTCTGGACAAAGTTCTCTCTGCTCTTTCAAGGGCTGGTTTAACATTGCGCAGGGAAAAGTGTGTGTTTGCTGTTGAGGAAGTGGATTACCTAGGGTACCACGTATCTGGCCTTGGTATACAACCCAAAAAAGACCTTGTAAGCGCAATATGTAATGTGTCTGAACCTGATGACAAAGACAAATTAAGGTCTTTTATGGGCATGGTTGAGTACTATGCGAAATTCGTAAAGAACTTTGCAGAGAAGGTTGAACCTTTGCGAATTATCATGCGGAAAGGGAAATGTTTCACTTGGGGTGCAGATCAGCGGAATGCCTTTTTATTGATCAAACAGAACATATTAGATGCTAACATTCTTTCAAGTTTTGTGCAGTCTTATCACACCATCCTCACTGTTGACGCTAGTTCCGTTGGGATTGGTGCGGTCCTAACACAGAAAGGGGGTGGCAAACAGAACACCATTGCTTTTGCGTCGCGTTCTCTGACTGAGACCGAAAGGAACTACTCCGTCATAGAGCGTGAAGCTCTTGCAGCTGCGTGGGCAACTCGGTATTTCAGGGTGTATTTATGGGGAATCACCTTCACACTCAGAACAGACCATAAGCCCTTATTGAAGGTTTTAGCCCCTGGGGGGATTAGGAACTGCTCTGGAAGGTTAGCGAGACTTGCTGTTAGTGTACAAGAGTTCACATGTAGTGTAGAATACTTGCCTGGTTGGTGCAACAGTGTTGCGGACTGTCTATCCAGATTACCTGACACTAAAGAGCCGCCTAAGGAGTTAGTGACTGAAAATGTGGTTGCGTTTTTAGATGACTTGGAAAGTGATTTACCCAGCTCAATATCTAGGAGGGAATGGATTGAGGAAATGGGGAAAGATCCTGTTATGACTGGCTTAATCAAGATGTGCAAAGAAGGGGTGTCAAGGCAGAGTACAGTCTTACCTGCTCTTAGGCCATATGTTCAGTTACAGGACGAGATTTCTTTACAGGGCGAGCATATCCTTGTGCGGGGAGAGAAATACATACCTCCGGTATCCCTTAGACCCCGTATCATTGCCCTGGCGCATGAGGGCCATCTAGGCCAAATCCTTACTGGTAAACGTGTCAAAGCTGATTTTTGGTGGCCAGGGGTAGATGCACAGGTGAAGGGTTGGGTTGAGCAATGCCAGCCGTGCAAGGAGTCTGAAAAGAGATTACAGGTTGGTGCAAGTAAAGATGGCATGGGGAAGATTATTGCTGACGATGGTGTATGGCAGAAGGTCTGCATTGATTTCATAGGTCCCTTTCATGATCTGACGGATGCTGAGAAATTCGCCTTGGTATTGGTTGATTCAACTTCTAGGTGGGTTGAGGTTGCCTTCATGAAAAGCATCACTGCTGAATCCACTGTCAAGGTCCTTGATGAGGTATTTCGACGTGAGGGTATTCCCTCAATGGTGTTAACGGATAATGGTATGCAGCTTACCTCTGCCATTATGGAGGATTATTTTGTTTTTCTTGGTTTGAAGCACTTACGTACATCGCTCTACAACCCACAAGGGAATGGACTTTGTGAGCGAATAAACAGGCTTGTTAAGGGCACTATGCAGCTCGCTTTAGCGTCAGGTCGCCCTGTGCAGAAGGAGATCAAAGAAATGCTGTGGGCATACCGCACAACTGTTCATAGCAACATGTCTGTAACACCTTTTGAGCTCATGAGGGGGAGGGTCCCAGGCACTAAACTCATTCCCACTTGGCTACATGAGAAAAAAAACAAGGTGGGAGGCGACATCATGGGGAAAGCTGTCTCTTCCAAAATAGCTGAAGGGGACCTGGTAAAGGTTAAGCCTGGGGGTAATCAAAGGATGTTCAACAAATTTAGGGGACCCTACCAGGTAAGGTCTGTAGTTGGCAATTACGTTAAGTTACAAAATGGTCAAACGTGGAACCTCCGCAGGGTAGCACTTTACCAAAAAAAGCTTACGTCTGTTCCTTCAGCTCAAACTTCTAAGGATGTGGTTCCTGAGAGGGTTTGCAGACCTCTTCGCTGTAAGGTTGCTCCTGCCTATTTGAAAGACTATGTGTAACTTCGTCTGTTTAAGGGAGGATGTGGGGTTGAATGGCCTATTTTATCTTGTCCTGCATTCTCAAGAGTAAGTAATGTGTTCGATGCTGCTTTGTTTTTTCCTTGTGTTTCACCTTTTCTTTGTAAAAGGTTACTATGAGCTTTTGACTTATTTATTCTGTTGTATTCTTTTCATTCTCTGTTTAAGGAAAGGAGATGTGTTATATTCGCCTTGTGCTTTGCGTCACTGCCCATGTCGCGCGCTGTGCTCGCGCTGCCCGGCTTGGTGACATGTCCTGTGTTCGATCTAACGGTTGGCAGTTGCCCGTTTGATCCTGTTCACGATGGTTGGGTTTTCTACATCGCAACCTAATAAATTACCCTTAACTACACGACGCTGGTGTGCCGCCTCGTTACTTCATTTACAACAGTATCCCTTCATGCCTCCTCAAATATAAACACAAACAGGCTAAAGTATGCTTTTAACACATTTCTGTTTGAAAACGGCTTGGGAAAAGAAAAATTATCTTGCCTGGAGGTTTGAAATGTGCTTCTGTCAGACGTGTGTACACATGGACGAGATGGCAGAAAGTTAATATCCTCAGCCATGAAGAGCACATTGTGTCGCAGAGTGTGAACTTCTGCATATTTAGTCTGGGGGCTGCCTTTTTTGGGATAACTAGTCATGCATTTCCAGCTGCTTAGTAACTTCACAGAGAGACGATGTTTATCATCGTCAACGTCTGCTTGTTACTTCCAAAATACAAGCATTTGCAATGCAATAGGTCTCATATTTATGAGAGTTTAAGCTAATGCCATTGTAAATGACAATAGCTTTTATTTTTGTTTTATAAACCAAAACCAAAATAAAAGGCATAGCCATTTTCAATGCCAATAACTCAAACACGCATAACAGCGAGACCTTTTGCATTGCAAATGCTTGTTAAAAATAGTTAATCAGCTGTGTACACCATTTACCCTTTGATAAAATCCACAAACCCACACACCCCGATGGGAACCAATCACATTACTCCCCTTACAACATCAGCTGCGAGAAAGGCATTGCTGACGCTTGCCCTCGGGTACATGGACAGCGAGGGCTGCCATGATAGTTGTGGCATAGACCATCAGCAGTATCAGTGGCAATGTTTGTTGTGCAAGGGAGCATAGGTGGGGGAACCGCTGTGCAGTGGGCGGCAGCTGCATACAGGCAGTACATTGAGTACCCAAAGCAGTACAGGAAGCTGTTAACTATAATGTCAGTTCTGTGATAGTTTGTAAAACATTACAAATTCCCCAAAAAATTGTAAAGCTGGTTTAAAGTGTTGTAATGTAGCTTCTCGATGCTGTTCTCAATGCTGTTGCCCTCACCCAGGCTGTGAAGTTTCCTAGGCCAATGCGTGAAAAGTTCATCCAGGTCAAATTTTAACTTGGCATTCTAGGACCTGAAACCTCTTTTTACCCCGTTAAAAAACAAACACTCTAACCCCCAGAATGCACACGAAGAACTTCGACAGGACGAGTAAGACATTTGAGAGCTCAAATCTCGGAACGCTGATACAGTTAAAAAAGAACAAACACAAATACTAACAATTCCTGGCTCTTTATTTTACAACACATGCTAGACTCCTTGCGTATGTTTACAATTTTACATGAGAAACCATTCCAAGGACGCATCTAATGCATAAAAATGTCACACGTGACACGGCCTCTAACAGATCGGGGCAAGTGAAAGTTTCATTTTCTTGACATCTCAGAGCAGGGCACAGCGCGCTAATTCATATCATACTGCCAGAGCAAGCGCTCGACAGCAGCCCGCGTTTAGGAGCCTGGGAGGGTCTTGCCACTCTCAAGATGGCTGTCGTAGTTGCCTCCCTGGTGTCAATGACGTCACTAGAACGAGCCGCACGCTGCGGAGAATCTCCTGTCACTGTTTCTTAAGAGTTCAGGAGGCATCAGAAAGAACTGCGCCTACAGGTGAGAAGACCCTGTGCCTCTTTGAAAGTGTTCTGGACTTTTCATTCATGAGAAATATGTAGTGTACCAGTCAAATCAGGAGAGGGAGAGGGTAACGGCCATAGTATCTGAATTTGGAACAGGAGCCAGGTTCGAGTCTCAGCGTCAGCCGGTGAGTGGGGGGCGAGTGGGGAGTGTGTGCGCGTGTGTGCGCGTGTGTGGGTGTAGCTGTGTGTGTGTATGTATATGTGTGACTGTGTGTCTGTTAGCTGTGCGTGTGTATATGTGGGGCTGTGTGTCTGTGTAAGTGCGTCCTGATGTGCCTGCGTGGGTGTATATGTGTGTGTGTGTGCGCATGCATGAGTGTGGCTGTGTCAGCGCGCGATTGAGAGAGGCTGTGAATGTGGGACAGGAGATATGCACGGAGCCGGGCTGGGCATGCGCGCCCACGAGGTCAAATCGCCAAGGAAAAGCGCATAACCACCCCCCTGTCCTCCATTCCCGGCAAACCCACAACAATAGGTCTTTCGCTGGAGCAGCCCTATGCGCTGATAACACCAGCAAGACCTAAAAAGAATGCTTTTATACTCGTTGGGGCCTGAAGGGTTACGCATTTTCAATGAGATGCACAAACATCAAAGTGCAGAGGGAGATTTAGATGTTTTTAAGACAACAATTGTAGATCTTGATGATCATTTATCTCCCTCAGTGTGCATTGCTGTTACCAGACATTCTTTCTTCCACAGGAAACAGCAAAAGCACGAATCCATTGAGGAATATATATCTAGTTTGAAGAAATTGGCTGCAAAATGTAAATTTGCACAGTTACATGACGAGTTAATTCGAGACCAAATAGTGATGTATACTAAGAATAGAACTCTTCAAGAGAAATTGTGGGTGGAGGGTGAAGGTTGTTTAAAAGATATTATAGCTTTGGTAAAGAAAGCAGAACTTTCAGAGCGTTGCGCTAAAGTCACCCTTTCCCAAGACAAAAAGAGTTCTGATAAGGTTGTCGGAAAAGTGGTAGAGAAGAAGAGTTCCTACACTAATTATAAAAAATTCGAAAAGAAGAAACCTAGTGGGTTTGAGAAGAAAAAGTATGAGGGTAGGGAACAGAAAACTGTTAGTAATCTAATTTGTTACAGATGTGGTAGTTACTCACATTCTGCTATTTATGAAAGGTGCCCAGCCAGGTCTGCGAAGTATTTTTAGTGTGGACTGATTGGTCATTTTTGAAGAGTTTGCAATCGCAAGTCTAAACAGAAATCAAAAGGCAAAGTAGCATGTGTGCAAGAAGAAAGTGAAAACAATTCCTCATCATTGGAGAATGGGTCACATATTAATCTTATTAAAAAAAGAATGTAGTTCTGAACATTACAGGTTCTTCCTCTTCTAAGCCTTTGTGTTTGGTCTCAGTGGGTGGCATTGTCATTCAGTTAGCTGCAGATTCTGGGTCTCCGTTCACACTTGTCTCGCAAGATGTCTGGAAGAATCAATTTATTAACAAAATAGCATCTTGGTTAGAACCCAATGATGTTTCTGCAGAGAGCTACACAGGGAATGATATTGATTCCTTGGGTTTTAGAACCTTAATTTTCAGTTTTAAAGAGAGGAAAGCCATTGGTAAATTGTACGTTGCCAGAGTAGGTCCATCTGTGTTAGGGTGGAAAGACCAGAAACTGTTGGATATCATTCTTAATCCGAACAGTAAGAAGCAAGTTTTAGATTCCTGTGAATCTGAAGACACCAAGAAGTGGGTATTAAAAGAGTTTCCTGAAGTATTTACAAGTCATATGGGAAAGTTGAAGGGTTTTACTCATCAGATTCATTTAAAGGAAGGTGCTATCCCGAGAATACATAAAGCTAGGAACATACCTTTTATAATCCGAGATGAGGTTAAGGAAGAGCTAGATAAAATGTTAGCAAATAAAGTCATAGAGCCTGTAGAAGCGACTGAGTGGGTTTCGCCATTGGTCGTAGCCCGGAAATCCAATGGCAAGGCCCGCTTGTGTGTTGACTTAAGATATCTAAATAATAATATTTTGGTTGACCAATTCCCGCTCCCTAGGATTGATAAAATGCTCTCCCTAACACGAAATGCTAAGTGGTTCTCTACACTTGATCTATCAGCCGCTTATCATCAGGTAGTTTTGGATAAGAACAGCAGACACCTTACATCGTTTTGCACACCTTTTGGCTGTTATAGGTTTAAGCGCATGCCATTTGGTTTAGCATCGGCTGCTGCGGTGTTTCAGCGGTTGATGTCTAACTTATTCAGTCATATTCCGGAAGTTGTCTTTTTCCAAGACGATATTTTGATCATGGGGAGAGACAAAACACATCATGATACCATCCTTAGAGAAGTTTTAGAGATTCTCAAGACTAATGGGTTGGTAGCTGAAGGCAGTAAGTGTAAGTTCTCAGAGAGGTCTGTCACATACTTAGGACATGAGATTGGGACTTTTGGCATTAAACCCAAGTCTGAGTTAGGGGAAGCCATTCTCAAAGCACCTGCACCCAAATCTAAGGACGATCTGCGATCTTTCATAGGGTTAGCAGAGTTTTATGCAAAGTTTGTTAATCATTTTTCACAAAAGACCTACAAAATGCATCTTTTGAGGAAAAATAAGGTGGCATTCGAATGGACTAAAGCTTGTCAACAAGCTTTTGAGAACTTAAAAAAAGATATTGCACAAGCACCTACATTACAAGGTTTTGATCCTCAATCTTCCTCTATCATTACAACGGATGCGAGTGCCACAGGCATTGGGGGTGTTCTTACACAATTAACCAGTGATGGCAATGAGCTAATTATAGCTTTTGCATCTCGCTCCTTATCTCCTGCTGAAGAAAAGTACTCGGTCATAGAACAAGAGGCATTGGCGTGTGTATGGGCCATGGAGCATTATAGGAAATGTGTGTGGGGAAATATTTTTTTGTTAAGATCTGATCACAAACCATTGACAAAGCTCCTTACCACTGAAGGCCTCTCCAGGGCTTCTGCTAGAATTGCCAGATTGTCAATGAGGTTACAAGATTTTGTGTATGACGTGCAGTATGTCCCTGGCGCAAAGAATGTGATAGCTGATTTTCTGAGCAGATTCTCCTTACCTCTTAAGGAAATAGACAATGATCAGTGGAAGGAGCATTGTGTAGCAGGTGTTTTTGACGACATTCCTGGTCTTTTGAAACAAATCTGGGAGAAGGAATACCAGAATGATGAAATTTTGCATTAGATAAAGGACAAAATCACTAACAGGTGGTCCAATGAAGCAAAAATTGATCCCAAACTGAAGTCATTCTGGGAGTTGCATGATGAATTAAGTATTGAAAAGGATTTTGTGTGTAGGGGTGGAAAAATCATACCCCCCTTGGGTATCAGAAACAAAATTATTGATATAGGGGACACTCCTTGCCTACCTGGACTGCGTTGCTGATTGTGAAGGCACTCTATCCACGAATCGCGGTACCCGCTCCGCGGGTCCCGCTTCGGATTTCTCCTGCCTGGCGCTTCTGTGGGGTCTCTGTGAGGCAGCAGGGCTGCGAGCGTAAACCGGGACTCACACTCCCAGGAGTCCCGGTGTTAGCGGCCGTGTCACCTGGCCCCGCTCTCCCTGACCGCCCCGCCCCACCTCCACCAATTGAAAAGGGGAAGGACCTTGTGCTACGTGGGACACTCCTTGCCTACCTGGACTGCGTTGCTGATTGTGAAGGCACTCTATCCACGACTCGCGGTACCCGCTCCGCGGGTCCCGCTTCGGATTTCTCCTGCCTGGCGCTTCTGTGGGGTCTCTGTGAGGCAGCAGGGCTGCGAGCGTAAACCGGGACTCACACTCCCAGGAGTCCCGGTGTTAGCGGCCGTGTCACCTGGCCCCGCTCTCCCTGACGGCCCCGCCCCACCTCCACCAATTGAAAAGGGGAAGGACCTTGTGCTATGTGGGACACTCCTTGCCTACCTGGACTGCGTTGCTGATTGTGAAGGCACTCTATCCACGACTCGCGGTACCCGCTCCGCGGGTCCCGCTTCGGATTTCGGATATAGGTCACGAGGGGCATCCAGGGATTTCTCGCACCAAAAGAAATGTAAAGGCTTTGTATTGGTGGCCAAGAATTGATCTAGAAATAGAAAGAAGTGTACGTTCATGCATCAATTGTGAAAGTGCAGACAAAACTCATCTCTAGGTTGCCCAAATTTACCGTGGGAGTGTGTTGCATTGGATATTCTAGGACCAGTATGTTGGCATGATGGAACTTATAAGCACATTTTAGTTTTAGTTGATCTTTTTTCTAGATGGTTGTAAATTGAGGTGGTTAGAAAAGTTGACATAAAGAGTGTAATTAGCTTTCTGGAGAAGTGTTTTTTTAAGGGAAGGATTTCCAGCTTTCATTTTAACCGACAACGGTGTTCAATTCAAATCTGATGTGATTAAAAGGTTTTTGCAGAATATTGGTATCGAACAAAAAATTACTGCAGTGTATCATCCAAGGGGTAATTAGGTGGTGGAGAGAGTGAATAGAGTTTTAAAAGGGGTTTTACAATTGGCAAAAAGGGGAAACAAGAATTTTGAGGATGAACTAAACAAACTAATTTGGTCATGCAGAGTAACAATTCATGACACTGTTGGTGAAAGTCCTTTTGGTTTAATGCGTGGGAGATTTCCACATTGCAAAATCAATCCTGGATGGATTGGGAGAAGTAAGAAATATGATTGGGACTCTGATCAGGTGAAGCAATCCATCGGTAAATCACAGGCAAAGAATAAAATGTTCTTTGATAGCAAACATGGTACTAGAGAAGTTTCTGTTAAGGTTGTACAGTGGGCCAGAATTAAACTGGGTAAAAAAGATGGGAAACTAGAACCTAGATTTTCAGATCCTAAGTTTATTACCAAAGTCATGAAGAACACTGTGCAATTTGAGGATGGAAGCATGATGTTTTATCAAATTTTGAGAAGGAGGATGAGTCGGGAGTGTCAGAGGCTTCTCAATGATTGACTATGCCTGGTTGTGGTATGTCAGGTATTGAGACAGTCCCTGGTATTTCGGAGGCTTCTGTTTCTGACACTAGCACGACGGAGATTGTGTTGTGTCCTGGAACCTCCGCTTTAAGTTCCACTCTAGCCACAGAGATCTCTGCAGCAGAAATCCAGCAGGTTCCTGTTGCAGATGATGCTGGAGTAATTAAGTCAAGTAGCTTCGGAAGGCCAATTATTACTCCATGCAAATTTGATGATTATGTGCGTTTTTAAAGTTGTGGTTTATGTGATGTTTTTATTGTTCTTATAAGAAGGGGGATATATAGTGATTGTATATCTCTTTAAATGCCAAGTAGAATTGTAATATGTAATGAAATGTAGCTTGCTGAAAAGGCTTAAGAATCTTAACATGTCATTCTTCTGTTACCTGCCTTAACTGCTGCATGCACTTTATATGTACTTTGCTTTACTCTTAATTAAATGTCATTCCAATCAAAACTGGATTACTTTCTTTGGAGGAGCTCACTACAAAATCCCATTCTTATTGTTATATCTTTTGTTCAACTTACTGAAGTTGTCTGCACAGGAATTGTGGAATTTGTCGTTTGAAATTAGTTTTGGCCCTTTGTAATTCACGGTGCAATTTAAACAACAATAACACTTACGTTAACGTTGCACAGTGCATCTGCGTGCCTTCATTCAAAAGATCACTAGTGCGCATGCCAACATTCTTCGTTCTGCATTCCGGATCCTGCTAGACATTGTTCCCAGAAGCCCTAGAGCGGCGTTACGTGAACCGCCTCAGTTTTGAGGTCACGTTGTACGCGCCTCCATTTTTAACATTGAAACTAATGAAATAAAGCTCTCGCAGTCTGAATTATTCAGAGACAACAATTTACTTCGAGCATATTGGAAACAGTGAATTCATCGCTATGGTGAGATTTTTTACATTTATTATTATTATTTATGAGTGTTCTCATTAAAACATGTTGTGCATTTAGTCCACTCTGTTGTTGACATTTGGATCGTGTTTTTTTTGTTGTTCTTCAAACATAGTAACAGTGGTTAAAAGCCCAAACCCTCATTACAATCTATTTGACTTAAAGTATTTCACTTACAAAGCATGTCTAATCAAAGCATCAGTCCTCCTCCCACATTCTTACAAGAACCAGGAGACCCTTGTATGACATGGGAAGACTGGAAAGAGTCATCTGTTACTTATTTGGAAGCAATTGGTGTAGAAGACTATGTTGCTAGCAGAAAATTAGCAATTTGAAAACACCATCTAGGTGTAGAAGGCAGAAACGTTTTAAAAACTCTTCCGAAACCTGTATCTGCTGTAAGGAGCAGTGAGAATAATAATTCTAATTCTGAAGATGAAGAGGAAGATGTGTACGAAAATGCCATACTTATGTTAGAAGAGAACTACGGAAAAAAACTGAGCAATGTTGTAGAAAGGCACACATTTTTGTCAAGGAAAAAAGCACATGGTGAAAAAATTGAACAATATGTTGCAGCATTAAGGGAATTAGCCACCACGTGTAAATTTAAAGATTTGTGAGATAAAGTAATTAGAGATCAACTAATTAATGCCACTAATAACAAAAAAGTTCAAGAGAAATTACTAGACTTGATGGATCCGACTTTGGATAAAGCAATACAAATTTCTAAACGCATTGAGAATACAACGCAATATGTGAAAGAATTAACTGGCACAGGAACTCAATGTGAATCGAATTCATCCAAGGTTTGTGAAGTGAGCATCAATGACAAAACTAGTAACAAAAATGCAGAAAACAAATTTGAAAAAACCCCATTATGTTTCTGTCAATAAGGTATGCTATAGATGTGGAAGCAACAGACATTCTTCTGATGCCATTCATTGTCTAGCAGCTAAGAGTAGATGTTATAAATGTAAGGAAATTGGACACTTTTCAAGGGTTTGCAAAGCAACCGGAACATTCCAATCCAAATCTAATGTGAATTTTATTAGTGACAAACCTACAGTTAAATCTGTTGACAGGGATGTTGAAATATATGTAATTGATGATGTTAATGATGTAGGCGCAAAAATTAATGATGATTACAAGCCTCCTAAATGTGATATTTGTATAAATAACATAACGATTCCGATGTGGGCATATTCGTGTTCTCCCTTTACACTAATTGATAAACAGATTTGGACAAAGTTGGGTTCTATAACCTTACAAACTAATGATGCCAACCCTGTTGGGTACTGTGGGCAGAAATTACAAATTACCTGTGGTGGAATATTTTTCAACCAAGATCAAATTTCAAGAAAGGGAAACTGATGCTAAAATTTATGTTGTAGAGAAAGGAAAATTGTAACTGGGATGGAGAGAGCAGAAAAAATTAGATATTATTCTTAATCCTAATCATCCTTCTCAGGTATTGCTTACAGAAACACAAGAAAGTTAGGCATGGACAACAACATTTCCCAACCTTTAAAAAAAAAGATTTAGGTTGTCTTAAAAAATTTAGACACCGCATAATCTTAAAGGAAGGGACTATTCCAAAAGTACACAAGGTAAGAAATGTTCCTTTGGCATTAAGAGGTTATCTGAAGGAGGAATTAAACAGACTATGCAAAGAAGGCATAATTGAGCCCATAGAGGCATCAGAGTTGTTAAGTACCATAGTTATTGCATGCAAACCCAATGGAAATATCCGCATCTGTGTGGACTTGAGAGATTTGAACCAATGCATTTGGGTGGATCGTTATCCCTTGTCTCATATTAATGAGATGTTATCGTGCATTGATAATGGCAAGTTCTTTTCCACCTTAGATTTGTCAAGTGCTTACCACCAGATTTTATTACAACTTGAATCCAAGCATTTGACATCTTTTATTACACCAGAAGGAGCTTTTCAATTTATCCGAATGCCTTTCGGTCTTGCTTCTGCTTCAGCAGCCTTCCAAAGAGTTATGCAAAGTGTTGTGAAAGATATACCTAATGTGCTTATTTTCCAAGATGATGTATTGGTTTTGGGAAAAGATACGTTTGAGCATGATAACTTATTAGAGGTTGTACTAAGCAAATTAGAACAATCTGGTTTAACGATAAGTTTACCAAAATGTAAATTCTGTAAAACAAAAGTAGAATATTTAGGTCATTCCTTATCTTCAGAAGGAGTCAAACCAAAGTTCAAACTTGTGGAAGACTTAGAGAAAGCCCCCGTGCCACGAGACAAGGATCAATTAAGATTTTTCCTCGGTCTAGCCGTGTATTACTCAAGATTTATATTTAACTTTTCAACATGTGTTTTTCCCCTTCGGGAGCTTATGAAGAAAAATGTAACTTTTGTATGGTCTGAAAATTGTCAACGTGCATTCGAAGATGTAAAAAAAGCAGTTGCAAATGCAATTTTGTTAAAACCATTCAATCCCAATGATAAGACTATAATAGTAACTGATGCCAGCGGATATGGTTTGGGTGCAGTATTAATGGAAATACATGAAGGTAAAGAACGTGTAATAGCTTTTGCTTCATGAACACTCAGGGGGTGCTGAGAGCACATATTCTACAATTGAAAAGGAGGCCTTAGCATGTTGGTGGTGTGTGCAACATTTCAGGAGTTTTGTATGGGGAATGAGTTTCGATTTGCACACGGACCACACACCTTTAATTTATATATTTTCCACTGCTGGGGCAGGCAGGGCCACACCGCGTATAGCAAAGTGGATTTATTGGTTACAGGACATAAATTTTTGTTTGAAGTATGTTCCTGGTGTGAGAAACATCAATGCTGATTGTTTGTCTCGCCTCCCTGTTGCCAAGTCTGATAAGGAGGAGACTGATTCTGAAGTGGATGATTGGATAGTGGCTGAGCTGTCTGATGTATGCCAAGCCATTGAGGAAACTTAATGGAAACAAGCCTTGTTGGATGACGTGATTATAAAAAAAGTAATGGAAAATTAGCCAATCAGTGATGGAGGGATACTTCAAGAAGATACTTTGCAATACAAGGAAGTGTGGGGTGAACTATCAGTGGTGAATAGTATCTTAAGAAGGTGTGACAGGTTAGTAGTTCCAATTTCTTTGAGACCAAGATCAATGGAACTTTTACATGAGGGCCATGGGGGAATGACTGCCATGAAAAGGAAAGCCAGAGAAGATTTTTGGTGGCCAGGTATGGACAGACAGATTGAAAGATTTGTAAGGAATTGTTTAGCGTGTTCACGTAGTGATAAGTCTCATGTTATCCAAGAAAGTCCCATTCACCATGTAAAATTCCATGAACAAGCATGGGTAAGAGTAGCCATGGACATTTGTGGTCCATTTGAAATGTTGGGAGTAGGAAACAAGTTCACTATTGTTTTGATGGATTATTTCTGCAAATGGCCGGAATTAACGTTCGTTCGTGAAGTTGAATCCAGCAATGTAATAGAATTTTGTGAAGACATCTTTTGCAGAGAAGGTTGTCCTGCTGAAATTTTGACTGACAATGGTTCTCAATTTACATCTAAGGAATTTGTTGATTTTCTTAAGAAATGGGGCATTAAGCATTGTAAAACTCCGGTATATCATCCCAGGGGTAATAGTTTAATAGAACGCTTTAATCGCGTGATTGGTGAGTGCATTCAGCTGGTTATACAAAACAATGGTTGTTGGAAGAGTGAAGTGAAAAACATGTTATTGAATTATAGAACTACTCCACATTCTGTAATGGGTGAAACTCCTTTTAGTTTATTGAAAGGCAGAGTACCATGTTCCATTGCAGTGCCTGCTTGGATGGGAAGAAGTAGAAGAAGAGTGATAGATGAAAGTGCTATGAGAATGAGGGTAGAAAAATATCAAGACATGTATGAGTGGAGGCATAACGACAAGTTAGTCAAGAAATCTAGACATTTTGAAGCCGGTATGTGTGTAAGAGTAAAAACCAACTTGATTCATTGTAAAGGTAGTTCCAAGTTGTCCGATCCCAAGGAGATAAATGTTGTCAATGGTGACTTCTTGAAGCGGTCTGATGGAAAGTGGTGGAACACCAATCGTGTAACCATATGCAATGAAACAGAAATACAAGAATGGCTAAGTTGCAATTTCCAACAAAGAAGTTTCTAACGGTGGAAAGAGATTTTGTAAATGTGTAACCAAACCTCCAAGTAAATTGCAAGATTACATTTGCGATTAATGTTCAATTGTTTATTTTTTTAGGAAAGAGGATATGTTGTATTCTTTCTATATATATATTGTGACAAATTAGTACATGCTTTTCCTATGTAACCAATTAGTGATGTAAGTATTGCCTTGACTACTATATCCTAGCAACTGCTGTTGTGACAACATAGAATTCTGTAGAGACAGAGAGTCTGAACAGTTTGCTGTGGATGGCAGCTGTTGAAGGTTGCTGCATTGTATATTTAATAAATCCGATTTAATCTTTTATATGAGTCCTATTCTTCTCAAAATAAACTTTTCAATTTTGCACCTTTATCTTGCATCCCTGATCCATCAATGCCTTGTGTACTGGATCTGAAGTCATCTCCAGCTTTGCTACACATCAGCAGGGCTAAAAAGACCAGTCAGAGTCCCCCTGGGGCCACTCTCATCATGACCACACATGGTAGTCTTCCAGGTGGAAAGGGAAATCTTTGTAATTAGACCCTTGTGACTGGGAGAGCTCCTCTGATTTTTCTTTCGCTGCCTCGGAGGTCCTGTGGCGGTCTCTGCCCTCTCCAACTGTTTGCAGTGACTTTGAAGATTAGAGTGTACACTTAACTTAAAACCAGGGCTGCAGTGAGGCCAGATGCTGCCCAGATCTCACATCCAGGCACCCCGCAGGTCCAGCATGTCAGTCCTACCAACCTTGTTTGCCTCCTTACCAGTCCCAATAGCACCTGAAAGCTGTAGGGTTAGATAGTAGACTGGGGAGCGATTACAATTATGAAGTTGGCTCCAGTGAGGCTTGTAATACAAATTCCCCAAACCCCTCCTCCATGGAAGGAGTAAGAAGCCCAAATTACAAGTTCTGAACTGCAGATGGTGCATGGGTGGAACAGGCAGATAGCCACTGGACATAGCACCACACATACCCAATGCTAGCCACCCGTAAGGATTAGAGGGGGTACATCTTATAACCCCCCATACACTATCTTCATGTCAGAATAACCAAAATTGCATTTTCCATAAACCCTGAGAGTAGCGTTGTCTGAATATAAAACTGTAGGACAAGACGTTTTAAAGCTCTTTTATAGGCTTTAGCTATGCCCAAATAGAACAATAATATCTTGCCTACCATCCTCAAGTCAATGCATTTCTGGCGCACATGAAAGACATTCAGGGCCCTATTTATGGGGCCCTTACGCCGCCATTGCATCACTGTCTGTGACGCTGCAGCAGCCTAAAAAATGCTCCACAGTGCGCCATATTTACAAAGTGACGCATCTAGGCATAAGGGTCACTTTGTAAACCCCTGTGCTACGTTATACCTGCAACAGGCATAATGAATGCAGGGTGGGCGTTCTGACACAGAAAAGCAGCGTAGAAATATCACAGTGAAATCTATGAAATTTCACTGTTAAATTTGTACGGCCTCACTGTGTCAAATCGTTACACCTGCTCGAAGCAGGCGCAAGGTCTGACACAGGCCTTATCATATGGGGCTTGGCCCATGTGAAATGACACATTGTTGGAGATATGTCTATTGCCAGACACACTCTATCAATGCACCATTTTTGTGCCAACTGATACTTCAGGATTCTTGACGTATCTGTCAATCCCTGCTACATAAAGCGTTGTACAGTAAATACTGCGCATTCATGGTGTCACAAGGAGAGCGCACTGAAAAATGTTGCTTCGCTGCAGTAAACACTTTTCATAAATGAGGCCCTCAATGTCTTGGCACTGCTCCTCTGTACGCTCTGCCATAGTTGGGGTTAACAGTGGCAAAGATTTGTCTCCCCCCCCAAAAAAATGCAGAGCTCCTCAACTGAATCTAATCCAGTTGTTCTTGGGTGAGGAGGTGAGGGAATTTGCTTCTTGTCATCTTGAGGGGTCCCAGATTTGCATTGTAGAAAACTTGTGACCTCATATAGCATTTGAAGAAAACATAAGATTCTCTATTTTCTGAAGGTCATTTAAGAATAGAGGTACTGTTCACATTCTGAATTTTATCTGCAATAGGTGTAGGTTTCTGGGGGAAGTTCAGTTGGGGGATTCTAAAGCATAATTAGGGTATCTTCTAGAAATTAGAGGATTTTCAGTGCCCTCCAAAGACTAAATAAGGATCTGGATTAGTTGTCCTCTAGACATATGGTGGTAGCGATTCAATATCTAGATAATAGGTAATGGGGGCGTAGCCAGGTCTCTGCCAAGATGGCAGCATAGAGAAAGAGCTTCGCGGGGGCCACCAAGAAAGCCTGCAATATCCGTCTAAACATCTGGTATTTGCAAAGGGAAATGTACCTGAGTGGCCGCGGGACACTGAGCACAGCCGAACAGTGTCCCGATATCGTAGAAACGATCCGTATGGAAGGCATCAGACCGTGCGGACCAGTGTGGAGGGAAATCTTGGAGGCCTCAGGAGCAGCTGGGTGGTGCCAGAGAGATGAGCAACGCCGCCGGTGTTTCCTTACTGAAGAGGCCGTGGCGCCACGGGGTGTGGCCCACATACACTTCACCAAGTTCCCTGGGACCCTACGCCGGGCTGCCTTACCCACCGGGTAGGAATCTGGGCACCGGGCGGTGTCGGGTTGCAGCGGGGACAGCTGTTGGCTGGTGGGGGTTGCGGTCCCTTGTGGTGCACCAGAGAGGAGGGGGAGGATGAGGCCTCCCTGCATTGCCTGCCTGATACTGTGGTGCTGATCTTCGGCTTTGGCCCCAAGGGTAGCGGATTGTGCGGCGGAGAGCCATCTCAAGGATCTCTGGGGCCCCCACCATTGGCCCACTGACATGGGACCTACCCCGCAACCGGTAACAGCAGTTCGCAACCTCGGGTTTCTCATCGATGAGAAACTTACAATGAGACAGCAGGCTGTAAAGGTGGCCTCCATCTGTTTTGCCACCTTGAGATGGCTACAGAAGATCCTGTGGATGTTGCCCCTTTCCACACGAAGAACGGTAGTCCAGGCGTTGGTTGTTTCCCGCCTGGACTATGGCAACGTCCTATATCTTGGATCTGACCAAACAACCATAAAAAAAACTCCAGGTTGTGCAGAACGCTGCTGCCCGACTACTCTGCATCGTTCCTAGAAGATTATCTGCTTCTACAGCACTTCGTGACCTTCATTGGCTTAGAATCCTAAACAGAATTAAATTCAAAGCCCTGTGTCACGTTTTCAAAATCAAACACGGCTCAGCCCCTAAATACCTTCAGGACCTTATCCAGGCCTATAAACCCAGTCGAACTTTAAGATCATCACTTCACGGTGACTTTTATGTCCCCAGATTTAGAGTGGCAAAAATGGGAGGCCGTTCTTTTTCCCATCTAGGTCCTAAATTCTGGAATACTCTCCCTGTGCCCTTAAAGACAGAAACCAATCTTTATCGTTTCCGTAAGGGACTTAAAACCTGGCTTTTCCAGCAGTGATATGTAGCCCTGTAAAATCTGCTCGCCAGTCTTTCTTCTTCAGTCTGTCCCTGAGCGCCGGGAAACCCACTGTGGGTGGCTGCACGCTTTAGAAGTTTAAATAAATGAATAAATAAATAAATAAATAAATCTGTGGATCCGAACAACGCGGGTGGGCCTTGATCGCGCCCGAAGGGCAGAGGGATCCGTTTGGTGTTGCTGCGCACACCTGCTCCCGGCGGCATCAGGCTGTGAGGGACGGTGGCAGGACTGGCTGGAGACGGTGACTTGGCGGACCCTGATGCTGTCTAGAACTACAGGGGTCCTGTATCCTGTTGCCACGCCCGCCTGGTAGGGAGCACAGCTCCGGAAAGTGTCAGGAGGCAGCAGACCTGTGCCATATCCGGCCCAAGTATCCCTACTGCCACTGTGCAATGTAACTGGGCCAGAGAGGCAGAAGAGGCCTCCCTGCATTACCTGCTGACTCCTGCAGTGTTGGGGATGGGGTAGATTGACCCAGATTGAGTGCCAGTGCATACCTCTCCGGTGTAACAACCTACAGCCTACAAAAGACCATTGTGTGTGGGGATTGGACTGGGGTTGATCCCCTCTCCTCCATAAACTTCATTGGCACATGTCCGTAGCCCATTCAATAGCGTGGCCTCTTGTTGGCTGTGAGTTCGATGTGGGACCCATCTGCAGCGCTGCCACATCACAGACCAAGGACCGCTGTGTCTGGCCTGTGGTTGATTGGATGACCTCACAGTTTGCTCCCACACCGGGAGAGTGCAACCCCGGGCCTGTGCATGCAAGGTGACCTTGTGGACCCTCTTTAATGTGCCTGGGGTTTGGGAGAGTGGTCTGTGACTGGGCTGCCAACCCTTTCCCTATTGGTCACCATTATCGACTGCCTGTTCTGGTAGCCGTGTACAAGTGTGGGAGTCGAGCTGGTCAGGGGCCCACTGGGTGGTCCTCCTACCTTGAGGCAACTGCTGACCTTTTGCAGGCAACATGAAACCTAAGGGTGCCTCGCAGATCCAATCCAACAAACTGGACAAGTGTGTGGTCCTGAAGCAGCCTGGGGTGGAGGAGGGAGCTGTTGGTGGCCAAGAGATGACATCTGAACCCTCCCTAAGTTCCATAATGTCGGCTATTAACATTCTTGGCACAACGCTTGAAACCAAGATTGACAAAGTCTCGACCAAATTTAATCTAATTTGTGCCGATATGAACAAGACCTCGGAGAGAGCTACGGTGGTGGAATCAGCCATATCGGAGCTTTGCTTTACCACGCGTAAACTGGAGGAGCGAGTTCAGCAGTTAACCCACCAAAACAAGCAGGTGGCTCTTAAGCTCGAGGATCAGGGGGGAAGATCCCGCTGGAATAACATACAGGTGGTCAGGGTCCTGGAAGGGGCAGAAGGCCCTAGTATGGGCCTATTCCTGGAGGACCTCATATTGACCTATCTCAAACCAAAGTGCCTGTCCACTCTTTTTACAGTTGAACAAGCTCACAGAGCTCCGGTCCGGCCGCCGAAGCTGAGGGTTTCCCCCAGAACATTTATCGGCAGGATCCTGAATTATAGGGATCAAGATGCTATTCTGCAAGCCACTCGGCTCCATGGGGACCTCCTTTACGAAAACACGACCATTAGAATCCTCCCTGATTTCACTCTAAAGGTTCAACAGGAGTGTCGCTCCTTTAAAGGCATGAAGCGCGCTCTAAGGGACAGAGGTGTAAAATATATGATGTTTTTCCCAGCAAAACTGAAAGTGATGGTCAATGGCAGGTCCTGGTTCTTCATGGCACCCTCAGAGGTGCAGGATTGATTGGACAAGGGTCAATCATAGAGGATCGCCCAACGCCAAGAGGATGGATGCAGAGAAACACAGGATCACCTGTCTGGAGCATCGAGCAGCCCGGAGGGTCTTGACACACAAGAGAAACGATCCCAGCGGTCACGATCATTGAGCTCAGCTGCATCAGAGACTTCTGGAAAATAACATACACAGTATGAACTCTGGGTCATAACTATTAGAGCAGCAATACCGCCCAAGCACGGACAGCTCCAGTAAGTGGGGAATTTGGTACTCTTCATGTGGGGTGGCTCAAAAGGGTTTTAGCAGCACATTGCAGCGGAACTTTCACCGAACTGGGCTGGGTTGGGGCACACTGGGGACTCATAGAGGCGATCCTCGGCAGCCCCTTTGTTCTGGGATTGTTTTCTGGGCGACAGGTGCTCTGCTAGTTGGGATGTGGGTAGTTTTAGTCCTACAAAGCAGGGTAGCAGGGAGAGGGGTTGTTGGTAACGGGGTTTTTCTTTGTATAGTGGTGTTGAACTTGCTTCTGAATATTTCTGCCATTCACGGTATTCCACGATTGTTTTGGATGTTTGTTTGCACTGGCGCTCTCCTGGGGGAAACAACATTTAAAACGCAACTTTTACAACGCACTACCATTACAACGGAGTCATTGCATCGCAACATCCCTTACATCGCATGCCATTACAACGCGACCATTACAGGTGAAGTAGTGTGGCTCACTGGTTAGAGGCGGCAGACCCGAGAGCAGAGGACGGCCCGGGACCAGGGTTCGATTCCCGGCGCGGCAGGTTTCTGGACCAGGGTCAGCGGACTCGATAATTCTCTCGCCTCGGTGCCCACTCTGATCAGCGATCACACTCGGCAACTCTGGGCATTAGCTTGCCTCATCTTCACTAACGGCCCCACCAGACCGCCGGGGATGCCTGGTCTCACCCTGGAGATACCCATTAAGGGACCATCTCTCAGGGAAGCCAGGAAGGGTTTCGCAGCGGTCGAAGCGCCTTGGGACCCTATGGGTAAGTAGTGCGCTATATAAATGCCAATACATTTACACATTTACATTTACATTTACATCGCATAACACTACAACGCATACCATTACAACGCATGTTATTACAACACAGTCATTACAACGCATACCATTGCACTGCATACCATTACAATGCATAGTACCCTTACACTATCCAAAACCTACCCTACTGTTGCATCCCCCTGGAGTTAGAATAGTAATTTTTACCCCTACACTATCCAACACTCACCCTACTGTTGCACAACCTGGAGTTAGAATAGTTCAAGTTCAGGAATTTGTATAGCGCGCTACTCACCCAGAGGGTCTCAAGGCGCTTGTGGGAGGGGGTGCATTATTTATCGAATAGCCAGGTCTTAAGTCCCTTTCTGAAGGAAATGTGGTTCTGTGTGAGACGGAGGTGAGTGGGGATAGAATTCCAGGTCTTGGCCGCCAGGTAGGAGAAGGATCTTCCTCCCATGGTGGGTCTGTGGATGCGCGGAACTGCGGCGAGCGCTTGATTGGAGGATCTTAGTTGGCGGGTGGGTGTGTAGAAGGACAGTCGTGTGTTGAGGCATTCGGGACCTAGTTTGTAGAGGGCCTTGTGTGCGTGGGTGAGGAGACGGAACATTATTCTCTTGTTGACGGGAAGCCAGTGGAGGTCTTTCAGGTGGCCGGTAATGTGAGCTTGGCGCGGGATGTCCAATATGAGTCTGGCTGATGCATTTTGGATGCGTTGGAGTTTTTTCTGTAATTTGGCTGTGGTTCCGGCATAGAGGGTGTTTCCATAGTCCAGTCGGCTAGTGACCAGTGCGTGGGTGACCGTCTTTCTTGTTTTGATGGGGATCCAACGGAAGATTTTTTTGAGCATACGAAGTACGTTGAAGCAAGAGGATGAGACGGCGTTAACTTGTCTGGTCATCGAGAGGGAGGAGTCTAGGATGAATACTAAGTTGCGTGCGTAATCCGTGGGTGTGGGTGCTGTGCCCAGGGCTGAAGGCAACCATGAGTCATCCCAGGCAGAGGGGGAAGATCCTAGGATGAGAACTTCCGTTTTGTCTGAGTTAAGTTTTAGGCGGCTGTTTTTCATCCATTCGGCTACTTCTTTCATTCCTTCGTGTAGATTGGTTTTGGCGGTGTTAGGGTCTTTGGTTAGGGAGAGGATCAGCTGGGTGTCATCAGCGTAGGAGATGATGTTGAGGTTGTGTTGTCGCGCGATGGATGCGAGGGGACTCATGTAAACGTTGAAGAGGGTGGGACTGAGTGATGATCCTTGTGGTACTCCGCAGATGACTTCGGTGGCCTCTGATTTGAATGGGGGGAGTCGGATTCTCTGGGTTCTCCCGGCGAGGAACGAGATGATCCAGTCCAAGGCTTTTCCTTGTATTCCGACGTTGCTGAGGCGTTGTATGAGGGTGCTATGGCAGGCTGTGTTGAAGGCGGCGGAGAGGTCGAGTAGGATGAGGGCAACTGTTTCTCCATTGTCCAGTAGTGTTCGGATGTCGTCTGTCGCTGCAATGAGGGCGGTTTCGGTGCTGTGTTTGGCTCGAAAGCCGGATTGTGAAGAGTCGAGGGAGTTGTTGGATTCAAGCTGGCTATTGACGGCTTTCTCAATGACTTTGGCAGGGAATGGGAGGAGGGAAATGGGGCGGTAGTTCTTAAGTTCAGAGGGGTCTGCTGTGGGTTTCTTCAGGAGGGCGCTGAGTTTGGCGTGTTTCCAGCTTTCTGGGAAGGTAGCAGAGTTGAAGGAGCAGTTGATGACATCACGGAGATGGGGTGCGATGATGGAGTCTGCTTTGTTGAAGATGTGGTGGGGACAGGGGTCGGTTGGCGAGCCTGAATGGATGGAGTTCATTAGGCGGATGGTGCCTTCAGTGGTAATTGGGTTCCAGGCGCTAAGGTTGTTAGAGAGCGGTTCGGGTTCGGAGGTGGGTGGAGTGGACTGTTCTTTGGAAATGTTCTTAAAGCTGTTATGTATGTCGGCGATTTTGTTGTAGAAGAAAGAGGATAACGAGTTGCAGAGGTCTTGGGAGGGAATAATGTCGCTAGAGGCTGCGGTGGGGTTGGTAAATTCTTTGACGATGTTGAAAAGTTCCTTGCTGTTATGAGCGTTGTTGTCGAGTCGATCCTTGAATGCTGATTTCTTGGTGGATCGGATCAATTGGTGGTGTTTGCGGGTGGCAGCCTTGAAGGTGGTCAGGTTGTCAGTGGATGGGTTTTTTCTCCATGTTTTTTCGAGAGTACGGCATAGTTTCTTGGATTTCCTAAGGTCATCGTTGAACCAGGGGGCCTTTTTGCTACCTTGTTTGATCTGGTGGTTTTTCAAGGGTGCTAATTCGTCAGCGCTGTGAGTGATCCATTGTTTGAGTTTGGTGGCAGCTTCGTTTGGGTCCGACGAGAGGACGGGAGGGTTTTGGTTGAGCGATGTGAGGAGTTGGTCGGTGGTGATTTTGTTCCAGTTTCTTCGAGGAATAGGTTGTGGGGGGTTGTGAATCGTGGTAGTTTTGTAGCTGAAGTGAACACAGCTGTGGTCCGTCCAGTGGAGAGCTGTGGTGTGATCGAAGGAGATGTGTTTGCAGGAGGTGAAGACAGAGTCGAGTGTATGTCCGGCTACATGGGTGGGGGTGTCAACAAGTTGCTTGAGTCCGAGATTGTCCAGGTTGTCCAGAAGGGTGGTGGTGTTGCTGTCGTTTTTCTTTTCTAGGTGGAAGTTGAAGTCTCCCAGTAGGATGTAGTTCTCGGAGGGGAGGGCATGAGGGCTGATGAAGTCAGTGATGTCTTCGCTGAATTGTTTACGGGTTCCTGGTGGTCTGTAGATGAGGGTGCCTCTAAGTGTGGTCCTGGGGTCGGTGTGGATCTGGAAGTGGAGGTGTTCGGCGGTTGGAAGGTTATCGTCGAAGCTGGTCGTGATTCTGATGGTGTTCTTATGGACGATGGCGATGCCTCCTCCTGTTTGGTTGGTGCGGTCTTTTCGGATGATCTTGTAAGCGTCCGGGATGGCTATGGCGATGTCGGGTGCTGATGATGCGTTCATCCAGGTTTCTGTATAGTAATTAGTAATTTCTACCCCCACACTATCCAACACTTACCCTACTGTTGCACCCCCTGGAGTTAGAATAGTAATTTTTACCCCTATACTATCCAATTCTTACCATACATGCAATGTAATGGTATGCGTTTTAATGGTATGCGTTGTAAAGGTAGTATGCGTTGTAATGGAATGCGTTGTAAAGGTAGTTTTAGACAATTCGTTGTAATGGCATGAGTTGTAATGGAATGCGTTGTAAAGGATGTGCCGTTGTGAAAAATGCGCTGTAAAGGCATGCGTTGTAAAAGTATGCGTTGTAACGTCATACAACCTCTCCTGGGCCCCCGACAACATTGCACCACAATGCAGATTGAGGGCGGGGTGTGGTCAAGTATTGGGTGGAGGGGGGTAGTTTTTATGTTGCCACAAAGGATTTTGAGATTTTGGGAGGGGGGTTGCTGGGGGGAATTAGATGGTCACACCTCACATGACTACTAGGACTAGAACTCAGCTGCAGACGACAAATGACAGGCATATATCACCTCACTCATAATGAGCAATGAGCTTGGACGTCAATGGGCTTGGAGACAAGATAAAACAGAGTATAGTGCTCCAATATATTAAACGTCACTCCCCAGACATAGTCTTACTCCAAGAGACCCACTTAGTTGGAAACACTTGCAAGACCTTAAACAGATGGGGGTACAAACTTGTTGCTCACTCCGGGTTCACCTCAGGCTCAAGGGGAATAGGTATTCTCCTTAAACACTCATTCCCACTCTCTGTACTACACACTTGGTCTGACGAATTGGGTTGCTACTGCGCCATTTCAGGTCAATAGGAGAGCGACCTTTGACCCTGTCACCAGGCAGGTCGCTCCCCTCACCGCCACGCAGCCCCCTGTGTGACCTGTAACTTCCTGCTGCCGCCGCCCATGATCAGCTCGCCTCGGCTGCGTCTCCACTGGTATTGTCTTTGTCTCCTTCCTCTGTGCCCATTTTGCCTTATGCCTTTGTACCCCCTTCCTCTGTGTTCATCTTTGCCTTGTTTTGCCCGTTTCCCCCTTGTGCCCCCTTCCTCCGTTGTCCCCTTGCCTCTGCTTCCCGCTGCTGCGTCCCTGCGGCCCACCCCTCGTCTCCCATTTGCCGCCCCGCTCCCACCTCCCAGCGCTCCTCCCTCCCTCTGACCCTCATATGGAGGCCGCGCAGCGGTAGAGAGAGCGACCTTTGACCCTGTCAACAGGCTGGTCGCTCCCTCAACGCCACGCAGCCCCCTGTGTGACCTGTGACTCCCTGCTGCCGCCGCCCGTGATCAGCCCGCCTCGGCTGCGTTTCCACTGGTATTGTCTTTGTCTCCTTTCTCTGTGCCCATTTTGCCTTTTGCCTTTGTACCCCCTTCCTCTGTGTTCAACTTTGCCTTGTTTTGCCCGTTTCCCCCTTGTGCCCCCTTCCTCCGTTGTCCCCTTGCCTCTGCTTCCCGCCGCTGCGTCCCTGCGGCCCTGCCCCCTTGTCTCCCATTGGCCGCCCGCTCCCACCTCCCAGCTGCTCCTCCCTCCCTCTGACCCTCATATGGAGGCCGCGCAGCGGTAGAGAGAACGACCTTTGACCCTGTCACCAGTCAGGTCGCTCCCCTCACCGCCACGCAGCCCCCTGTGTGACCTGTGACTCCCTGCTGCCACTGCCCATGATCAGCCCGCCTCGGCTGCATCTCCACTGGTATTGATTTTTTCTCCTACCTCTGTGCCCATTTTGCCTTTTGCCTTTGTACCCCCTTCCTCTGTGTTCATCTTTGCCTTGTTTTGCCTGTTTCCCCCTTGTGCCCCCTTCCTCCGTTGTCCCCTTGCCTCTGCTTCCCGCCGCTGCGTCCCTGCAGCCCCGCCCTCTCGTCTCCCATTGGCTGCCCGCTCCCACCTCCCAGCTGCTCCTTCCTCCCTCTAACCCTCATATGGAGGCTGCACAGCGGCCGCGCAGCGGGCGCGTGCAGCGGGTGCGCGCAGCGGGCGTGCCAAAGGCAAGCCCGTCTGCGCCCGTCCGCGCCTGGACCGCACCCAGCGCCAGAACCCCGGGCCCCAGCCAACTCCAGGGCACCCGACTGAGATACGACACCGCCACCCTCATCGCACTCAACACCGGACGACCTGCCGCCTGCCACCGAGCCACCCCGAGGCGCACCCAGGGACCCTTCACCTGCCAAGACTGCAAATTCATCTGCCTCCGAACCTGCACCCCGCCCACCGAACACAGCAACCAAAACAACAACCAACTCAAGTGCATCCTCCTCAACACCTGCTCCATCCACAAACACGCTGTTGAACTCTGGGAACTCCTTGATACAACAGCACCAGACATTGCCTTCCTCACGGAAACCTGGATGAACGCCTCCTCGGCCCCCGACATCGCCATAGCCATCCCGGACGGCTACAAAATCACCCGGAAGGACCGCATCAACAAAACCGGAGGAGGAATCGCCATCATCTACAGGAACACCATCAGCGTCACGACCAACGTCGAAGACACACTCACCGGTGCCGAACACCTACACTTCCAGATCCACACCGACCCCAGACCACCCTCAGAGGAACGCTCATCTACAGACCCCCGGGCCCACGGACACAATTCAGCGAAACCATCGCCGACTTCATCAGCCCGCACGCCCTAGCCTCACCAGAGTACATCCTCCTAGGGGACCTGAACTTCCACCTGGAGAAAAACAACGACAACAACACCACCACCCTGCTCGCCAACCTCGGACTCAAGCAACTGGTGGACATGCCCACCCACCTCGCTGGCCACACGCTTGACCCCATCTTCTCCGCCAGCAACCACGTCTCCTTCAGCCACTCCACCGGACTACACTGGACCGACCACAGCTGCATCCGCTTCACCTTCAAGAAGACCACATCCCACCACCACACGCTACCGATCCCCTGCAGATGCTGGAGCAAAGTCACCACAGACCCGCTGACCACATCGCTGAGCCAGCACCCACCTGTCGACATCCCTGACACCAACAACGTAGCACACAATCTCGCACAGTGGATCACCAACTGCACTGATGACCTCGCTCCACTGTGAACCTCATGGTTCACAGACACCCTCAAAATCGCAAAGAAATCATGCCGAACCCTCGAAAAAGTTTGACGTCACAAACGGACATTAGAAAACATGACAGCCCTCAAGAGCGCCACCTGCGAATACCACCAGATGATCCGCACCACCAAAAGGACATCGTTCAAAGAGCGGCTGGACAACAACACCCACAACAGCAAGGAACTCTTCAGCATCGTCAAAGAGCTCTCCAACCCCAGCGCCAGCAACAACGAGATCACACCGTCGCAAGACCTCTGCAACTCCCTCGCCACATTCTTCCACTGCAAGATCGCAGATATACACGACAGCTTCGGACCGCAGACTCCGCCTCCAGCCACCAAACCAACGACCCCCACCACCAGCCTCAGCGCATGGACCCCCATCAGCACTGAAGACACCACCCACATCATGAACACCATCCACTCTGGCTCCCCCTCCGACCCATGCCATTATCATATCTTCAACAAAGCCGACACCATCATCGCACCCCACCTCCGGAACGTCATAAACAGCTCCTTCACGTCAGCCACCTTCCCTGAAAGCTGGAAACACGCAGAAATCTACGCCCTTCTGAAGAAACAAACAGCGGACCCCAAAGACCTCAAGAACATCCGCCCCATCTCTCTTCTCCCCTTCCCGGCTAAAGTCATTGAGAAGACCGTCAATAAACAGCTGACTGCATTCCTCGAAGCAAACAACTCGCTCAACCCATCCCAGTCCGGATTTCGAGCCAACCACAGCACCGAGACCACCCTCATCACAGCCACCGATGACATCAGGACCCTGATGGACAATGGAGAGACAGCCGCTCTCATCCTCCTGGACCTCTCGGCAGCCTTTGATACCGTCTACTACTGCACCCTAATAACCCGCCTCTACAACACTGGGATCCAAGGAAAGGCCCTGGACTGGATCACATTGTTTCTCTCCGACAGAACCCAGAGAGTCCGCCTCCCTCCCTTCGGCTCCGCGGCCACCAAGATCATCTGTGGCGTACCCCAAGGCTCCTCACTCAGCCAAACCCTCTTCAATATCTACATGAGCCCCCTCGACACCATCGCACACAAACACAACATCAACATCATCTCCTACGCCGACGACACCCAACTGACACTCTCCCATTCACTGCCAAAACCAAAGTTCCAGGACGGAATGAAAGATGTCGCAGAATGGATGAAGCACAGCTGTCTGAAGCTCAACTCGGACAAGACGGAGGTCTTCATCATCGGACAATCCCCATCCACCTGGGACGAATCCTGGTGGCCCACGATGCTGGGCACCACACCGACACCCACGGACCGCGCACGCAACCTAGGATTCATCCTGGACTCCTCCCTCTCGATGACCAAACAAGTCAACACAGTCTTGTCCTCATGTTTCAACACCCTACGCATGCTCTGAAAGATCTTCCGGTGGATCCCCACCGAAACCAGAAAGACGGTCACCCAGGCCCTTGTCACCAGCCGACTGGACTACGGGAACGCCCTATACGCAGGAACCACAGCCAAACTTCAGAAACGTCTTCAGCGCATAGAGAACGCCTCCGCACGACTCATCCTCGACATCCCTTGCCACAGCCACATATCCACCCACCTGAGAAACCTGCACTGGCTCCCCGTCAGCAAGAGGATCACGTTCAGGCTACTCACCCACGCACACAAAGCTCTCCACAACCTGAGCCCCGAATACCTCAACAACCGCCTCTCGTTCTGCACCCCACCCGCAAACTCCACTCCACCAGCCTCGCCACCGTCCCACGGATTCGCAGAACCACCACCGGAGGAAGATCGTTCTCCTACCTGGCAGCCAAGACATGGAACTCCCTCCCCGCACACCTACGGCTGACCCAGGACCACCTCACCTATAGGATACACCTCAAGACCTAGTTATTCGAGCAATAGCGGCACCCCGCCCTACCTTTAGCGCCTTGAGACCCTGATGGGTGAGTAGCACGCTCTACAAATGTACTGATTTATTGATTGATTGAGCCGTACGTTGACAGTTGTGGCGGTTTATGTGCCACCGGGACTACAAGGCCAGACATTCAAGGATCTAGGCACTCTTATGCTTTCACTCCCGGAGGGTCAACTGGTTGTAGGAGACTTCAACTCTGTGGTGTCAGGCCACCAAGACCGCTATCCGCGTGAGACATCGGCACTGCAAGCGGTTGCCTTACAAACTTCCTTGAGGCACTCTCCCTCATGGATCTTTGGAGGGTGTACCACCCTGACTGTAACCAGTACACGTTCTACTCGGGGTGCACAATACCTTCTCTAGAATAGACTATTTGTAGATGCCCGCTGCCCAAACGACGACAGTATGTGAAATACGACACGTGGCGAGAGGAATCTGTGACCACTCTCCGGTGTGGATGCATCTTGCCCTGAGTAAAAACAGAGTGGGGAATGTGGCGCCTATTAAACTGTGGTATCTTCAAAATCCCTCAGTTAAAACTGCACTTACAAGTATTGGGCCACTATTTCCTGAACAACGAAGGGTCGGTCTGGTCTTCCCTGACTCTCTGGGAAGCATTTAAAACGGTAATCAGAGGGCAGGTATTATCTGCTATAGCCGGTGAGCTTAAAGAGAAATTCAAAGACATGGTCCACCTGGAGACAGATCTCCTCTGCCTCGAGGAAGAAACGGGAGAAGGGAACCGACTGGAGGAACTCCATACCCTACACCTTAAAAGGGATGAGTACAAGGCAATCGCTACAGATATGGCTAAGACTTTGGCAAGGGACAGGGATGGCAAGATATATGATCAGGGAGATAAGGAAGGGAAACTGATTGCATGGTTGGATCGGAAAGTGAGAGCAAAAAGGCTGGTTCCGGTACTAAGGAGTCTCTCCGGCGACATGCTATCAGATCCCCAGGCCATAGTTAATGAATTTGCAGACCATTACAAAGTGGTATAAACAAAAGGCTCGGACCTACCTGAGGAAGACTCAACAGCACTCCTCGCTGATATTGCCTTACTGATTCTGTCAGATGAGGAACGTCAGACTTTGGACAATCCCCTAGCAGTCGGTGAAATATCACAGGCAATAGGGAACCTCCAACCAGGTAAAGCCCTGGGACCTAATGGGCTGCCCATTGAGCTATATAAATTAAATCCAGATAAGCTTGCCCCTCATCTCAAAGCCATGTTTGAAGAGAGTAGAGAACGGGGTTGACTCCCTCGCGACCAGAGAGTAGCATCGTTGATTACCATCCACAAAGAAGGAAAAATTAGGGATTTATGCTCATCCTATAGACCAATCTCCCTTCTAAACGCAGAACCCAAAATATTAGCTAAATTACTAGCGAATCGGCTTGCACAGGTCATATGCACATTGGTGCATCCTGATCAATCCAGCTTCATGCCTCATCGTAACACAGCTTTAAACTTACGTAGGTTACATGGTGTTCTGGGAAAGCTGAACACGATCCAGGAGGATGCGATTGTGGTCTCACTGGACGCCACAATGGCATTTGATAACATTAAATGGCCACACATTTTTGCAGTGCTTAAAAAACTGGGCTACGCCCGGGCTTCATCGGATGGGTGGAGCTCCTCTACTCGGCCCCACAAGCACAGGTAGTGGTTAACAACAAGAAGTCGGATGTGTTCACACTAAGTCGTGGCATTCAGCAGGGCTGTCTACTCTCGCCCTTTGCCCTATCCTTGGAACCACTAGTGGCATGGATATGCAGAGAGTCCTCGATTAGAGGGCTTAGGTGGACGGAGGGGTGCGAGGACCGTAGATCGTTGTATGCGGACAACATTCGCATTTACCTCATCTCCCTGAAAAAGTCACTGCGTGGGGTTTTCAACATCTTTACTAGCTTTGGGAAAAACTCTGGGTATCAAATAAACTGAAGCAAGTCTCTACTCTATGTCCTTAATGGAGATCCTCCCGCCCCACTTCTAGGTTGCCCTACCATATTGCACTAGAGGGCTTTAAATACCTAGGAATTTTTATCACCTCCGACACTAAACGTCGCTATGAATGCAACCGTCTTCCCCCACTGCAAAAACTGAAGCGCGATGTCGCGAGCTGGAAGACAGTACCATTGTCACTACTGGGAAGAGCAGCGCTCTTTAAAATGATGTCCTTGCCGCGCTTCCTATATGTTCTACATAATTCCCTGGACCTGGTCCCGGCTAAGTACTTTAAGGAAATAGAGAGCATCCAAAGAGAACTGCTGTGGGACGGTCGACCCCGCATTGCTCTACAGAAACTCACACTTGGCTGGTATGACGGCGGCATATGACTACCAGGTATTCGGAAGTACTATTGGGCTGCCCACTTGGCACTGGTGAACCACTGTACCTACCACCTAGGAGATGACCCTGGGTACAGGATGGATAGATGGTTACTCCCCGGTGGGAACATTAACAGAGCCCTCTACTCCAAACCTCGCAGATACTTCCTTACAGGACCAACAAAACACTTGGTCCAAGTCTAGCACACAGTGAACCGTAGCCTAGGGTGGGACCAAAAACTCATGCTAGCCACCCCACTATGGGGCTCGGAACAACTGGGTAACCTGGGGAGGTCAAAGGGGTTCGACAAATGGGACCTTATAGGGATTTCACAGATCGGCGACTTATGGGAATCAGGCACGGTGGTAGAGTTTGCCTCCCTCCAACGCACACGCCAACTGGCAGACACTGAATATTTTAGATACTTGCAAGTCCGACACTCCCTCCAGTTGAATCTGCCAGAGGGAACTTCTCCCCCAGAATCCTCCCCATTAGAGGACAGACTGCTTGATGGTTATCTGCTGGATAAAGTAATCTCCCTTACCTACAAAAAGCTAATCAACATTACTACAGATCCCCTTGTAGCACTGCGGGAGAGATGAAAGAGGGTCGGGTTGGAACTGGACGACGAGGAGTGGCAGGAGGCAGTAGCCTCCCATGGGAAGTGGCGATCTCCACCCGACTACAGCTTGTCCAACTGAAAATTCTACACAGAGTCTATGTCTCAGGTTGACACGAATGGGCATGGCTACAGATGACCAATGCAATAGACGGTGTGGCTTGGAGAGCTCTTTTATGCACATTATATGGGAGTGTGGGTACATCCAGAAATATTGGAAGGGGGTGCATGACTGTGTGAGCGAAGTGCTGGAAATAGTGATTATGCCGGAGGCAAAGAGGTACCTCTTGAACGTGTGGGAGCCCACAGACCTCAACAGCAAAGATAAGCTATGGGCAACCTTGGGCCAAATGGTAGCAAAAAGGAACACTGCATGACTATGGGGGTAGAAACACCGCCGAAGATCAAAGACTGAAGGCAGATATGGACTGGCGCATGATCAGGGAAAAAACTTTACATGGCATGAGGCTGCCCTAAAAAATGGACCACGATCTGGGACAAATGGAATGCTTATTGGGGGGGGGGGGATTTCTGTGAGCCACCTGTCCCTCCTTCCCAGGACGATCCAACAGTACTGTAACTTTAATAACTTCTCTGGTCTCAATGTAACAATGCTTTGTACAATACCTATGTTGTGTCCGCACAACTGTAATATTAATCTAAGTGACGGTTTGAAGTTGTGATCCACCATTGGTTAATAAAAAGAATTATTAAAAAAAGAAGAAAAAAAAGAAATATGAAAGCACAGAGGAGAAATATGGGAAGGAAAGAGCACCATGCCATCAGGGAATTAGCGTCAAGTGACAAAGTAAAAAAGAGCTATAGAGAGACATAGACTTGCTGCTGAAAGCAGGAAGAGATGCAGAATGGGTACAGAGACTGAAATCCCCAAAAAATAAAGAAAAGGAGCAGCAAGTATACGTCTAGCACTGACGTAAAGTCCTTAATGTCCAACTACATCTTATGTAGGCCCCAACTCCATCTTGGTTCATGGAGACTACCAGCTTCCTTAACTCAGACAATGAAAGCTGCCAAATTCCCTGATTTATACAGAACCATTGTCTTATCTGCCTTTTATCGCAGATGCCGCCAGACCTTACCTTTATAGGACCTGTCAAGTTTTTCAATTAATGACATAGATACAACATCTAATGCGATATTCGTCTGATCAGATGTCGCCTCTTCATCATGTCAAGGGTAAATACGAACACAGAGCTAAAATAATGTAGTCAGAATTTATGTCCTTTTGCCTTATATGTTCATAAGGAAATATCTGGGATGCATACCTTAATGCACATAATCTATGTCAGATAGTCCTAAACTTATGTCCGTAATTCCAATTTCTGATAAGACTTTGGGGCATATTTACAAGACACTAACATACCCGGAGTGTCACTCTTTTTGATGCTCTGGTGGCATTTCTCTCAACCCAATATTTACAGGGTGGTGTGGAGCTACTTAACATGGCTTAGCGACAACTTGCAAATATACCCCTTACTGCAGCAGTCTGCTGTGGCAAAGGGGCGGGCAATCGGTGTTGCTGTGGGCATTCCACCGCAGCACCCATTGCTTTTTGAAGCAACCCCAAATTTACAAGGTATGAGGCAGCAGCAAAAATAAGACAAGGAAATACCTGTTCGCAAACAGGCAATACAAGGAGATTTTTTTATTCTTCTCGTATTTTGCTCTTTCCATATGTTTTGCATTCTGCAGCACACATGGAGACAGCAGATTGCCTGTGAAGATTGTTTGAGTGCAGGAGGGTGTCCCTTCGTGCACATAGACAATCACCCCTGCAGCGCAGGCACCATTGCAACATGGCGCAGGGGTGCCTGCGCTTGTGCTTAGACGCTTTTTTAGCTTCAGTGCTAGGGGAGGGACAGGGTTGCACCGTGTTTCTGTAAGCGCGGCACATTCCTGTGTTTATAAGGGTGTCGGAGCGCTGTGTTTGCAATTTTGGAGTAACGACGTGCTCCGATATTTTTTTGTGAGTATTCTCCTTCTTACATAAGGACTGCTACCTGATCACTTGTCAGAAGAGGTCCTTTGCCACGAGTATCACCCTAGATTCTGCCAGAGATGGCCTCACCTGCTGCAAGCACACTTTACACTTCACAGATGATGCATCCCGCCAGAAGACTGAAGCTGATAAAGCCATGTCAGTGAGCCTTTCGTGGGGGACACTGTTTTCACTCCTCCACTGATAAACACAACATTTGCTGTCAACAAGGATTGCAGTGCATCTCTTCTCCCTAAAGAACTCTAGCTTGCATGCTCTGCCATTCATGCTTTCATAGTATAGTGTGTAGAAGTAGGCATTAGCCTGATAGGTTCTAGGTATTATTTAAATGACATTTTAGCAATGATGGAAATGTTTATTTTGTTCTCGTTATTTATAATGTGTCTTGTTGCTGTTTTTATAAAATTCTGTGTCGTTGTTTTACATGTACTGAGAAACAGATTGTTCCTGTAGATAATAGGTTATCCAGTCCCAGGGAACAGCTTTTTCATGGGGGCTTCTAGGTAATAGCTTACATTCATATAAGGATGCCATATGCTGTTTTCTGCCTTGGTTCTAAGACTGATTAGCAGCACCTTTGACCCAGTTCTTCTTCTCCTATATGCTTGTCGAACATGGATTTACATCAGACAATGACTTGGGAGATATTCAATTTCCGCTCTTTAGCAAATCTCAAGTAGATCCCTGGACCCCTTTCATCAAAGGGAAACACCAAAGGAATTTTACATGGTGGCATTATTGATACTGTTTTATGACAGCAACACATAGGCTAGATGCTGGCTTTACTTTGGGTTCTGATTTAACTGTAGAGTGCCCAGCATGATCAGCACATATTTGTTGAAGAATTTTGCCTGTGAATTGCTTAAAGGAAAAGGTTAATGATTGGTCTGAGTCTTTTTCACCCAATTTTACCCAAGTATTTATACGCTAAGAGCAGTTTAATGATTGCTTTAATGATTTAAATGACATCTCACTGCCCAGCCACCATCCACGATGCAAAGTCCTGAGTCGGGGATGCGTTGTGCAGCAGTGGTTCCAATCTGGAACTGGGAGGAGATGAGCTGTGCCGCATCAGTTCTTCCTAAGAGACCACAACTGAGCTGGCAGAGCACTTTCAGGCCCACTTCCAAGGGTTTAGGACTGGGGTGGCACCATTTGAGGGCGAGACTCACTGCAGGCAGAGCCCAGGTGCTGGATTCAAGTTGATTGGAACTTTTTCTGTCCCTGATGCTCTGATCAGGGTGCCAGCCAATTAGCCCGTGGAGTGTCTACGGTGGTCCTGGGTTCAAGATGCAGGTCCAGTTCTTTGTAATCAGGCAGCAGACCAGCACGGCATCAGAGTAGCAGGGCATAAGAGTCCTTCTTACATCAGAGCAGCACAACAGTCTGTCTTCTGAGCCTTCCGCAGGTCCAGATGTGTACTGAAGAGTTGGGTTTGAGGGTCTAATATTTATACTCACTGCCAGCTTTGAAGTAGAAGGTTCTGGAGGTTTTCACACCCAGAGGTGTCTGGATTTGTCTGCCTCCCTGCCTTGGTGCCTGCACAATAGACTGGGGTGAATTCCTTAATGAGTGTGCTAAGGCAGGGACTTTATGACATGCAAGACTGGTAGGTGATAGCTCTGCCACCTATCAAGTCTGAGATGGCCTATTGTAAGGAAATTGGTTCTACCCATCAAATCTGCCTGGAATGTTTGATTTTTGGCCACCTGGTATGTGACATTCTTACTGTGGGTAAGCCCACCACTAGTTACTCAACCAGGGTAAAGTCACGGTAAAGGGACTGCGTGTGTTTATTGCCAGTATCCACCTTTTGAGATTAGGCCGATGTGACGCAGCATGGGTAAAGGGCACTTGGCTCTTTTCATGTGGACATGTGTGAACACAAGTGAGGGCGTGAGTGTGGGAGACCCTTGTCATGCACAGCCCAGTAACTGTGCACAGGTAGCCTTGAACAGAGAGGACTCTGCAGGATTTGATATTCACCTGGGGTATGCCTCATAAGGTTAGTGTACACTCATAGGGAAAGTCAGTGGCATATTTACAAGAGAATATCGCCACCAGAACAGTGATGTTCTGATGGTGATATCGCCTTCTCCTTATTTACAAGGTGGCGTTAAGCCACTTTACGTGGCTTAGCACTGCCTTGTAAATAAGGCTCCTTGTCACACTTCACTTAGCGTGAAAGAGGCGTGCAATAAGTGTTTCAGTGGGCGTTGCGGCGCAACACCCATTTCTTTTTGACGCTGCCCCATATTTCCAAGGATGGGGAAGCCACAAAAATAAAGAACAGGTAAAACCTGGTGGTAGGGTGGTGATAAGAGGAGAAATGAGTAATTTCTCCTTTTATTTTGCTCTTTCTATGTGTGCTGAATTCTGCAGCACACATAGAAACAGAAAATCGCCTTTACAGATTGCTTTTGTGCAGGAAGGTGTCCCTTCCTGCTCATAAACAATCACTCCTACAGTGCAGGCACCCTTGCGCAAAAGTGCCTGCACTGGCGCTAGTCGGCTTTTTTACAGCCAGCGCTAGGAGAAACGCAGGGGTGCACTGTAAATGTAAATGTACATGTACAGGAGTTTATATAGCGCAAATCACCGAGCGGTTTCTAAGCGCTTGCTTAGGGAACCCGTCCTGGTATTCCCCTGTGAGATAACCCCGGCAGGGTATCCGCAAGGTGAAAGCCAGGCATCCCACCACAAGGGGCCGTTGTGGAGATTAAGCAAGCTATTGCCCAGAGTCGCAGAGTGTGAACCCGTGAATCGAGTAGGCACCGGAGCGAGAATTGTCGAGTCCATGGACATTTTTTTTTTTTTTTTAGGACTCAAGACCCCGCTGAGCCAGGAATTGAACCCTGGTCCCGGGCTGACCTCTGCTTCCAGGTCTGCCTCCTCTAACCAGTGAGCCACACTTCTCCACACTGTATGTTCATAAATACAGTGCATCCCTACCTTTAAAAAATGTTGGAGCAAGGCGTTAACAATTTTGGAGTAACACCGCGCTCCAACATTTTATTGCAAAATGTCCCCCACTATGGGTAAGACTGCCTTAGAGTGCAGCTTTGTTTCCCTTTGGACTACAGAGACCAGTGACATGTAGAACTGGGATGGAATCTGAATGCCAAACTAGAAATGAGAGTTCCAAAAGGATATTTGTACAACTTATGGGTCATCCAGGATTGTCATAATTCTCTGGCTCAGATAGGAGCCCATGCCTTTTGTCATCCTGCTATGCCAAGTTAATTACATTTCTCTTCAGCAGCAGGAACAAAGGCCTCCCCACACAAATTGAGAAATTAACAGTGCTTCACTCAGTTCTCGAGGAGGAAAGGGGTGGGATTGAAGCATCTGCATCAATCAATCATCTGCCACACTTTACCAGGGATGAGCCAGCCCAAGTCCTCTGAACGAAGGAGGGGGGGCAGACCTCTGGGGTCACCACAGGAGGGGCCTCCCCTTGAAGATTTGGTGGGAAAGGTCCTACCAGTGATGTCAGTGAGGGGTGGAGCTGGGGGCCCAAGAGCAGATGTGGCTAGTGACTCCTGGGTGATTCCATTTGAAATGTTCCAGCAGACTGTGGAGGAAGTTTGGGACAGGGTCAGAGAGGGGATATGGCACCCCAGGATAGCCAGAGGTATCTCACTTCTAGGCTTCTGCCCCCACTAAAAAGGTCTTGCACAAGGGGTAGAGCTCTCTCTTGGTTGTGACTTTTTGCTGGACACTGGGACTGGAGGCAGCAGCCATGGACAACTGGAAAGAATAACCCCAGGATAACCATCTGATCAAAGAACTCTCACTCCAGTTCCCTAAAACCAGTGGGGCTCTCATCCGGACCGGGGAAGATGGTCCCCTTACACCCGCTGAGGACCAGCTGGAGGAAAAACCGGAGCATCTGTGCAGAGAAGCCCCAGAGGAAAGAAAAGACAAGGACACAGAATGGTGCAGGGATCTACTGGAACCAGCTCCCCGTAAAGTTTGTCACCTAAGAGGCCAGAAGGCCTAGGGAAAGTGCTCATGATGGCTTGGACGCACCACCAAGAGCAAAATGAGCCCAAGAATGAAGAAAAACTTGCCGGTGTCTAGGGGGGTGCCGGTGACTACCACAAAACAATGCACCCTGACTGCTGAAGCGGGCTGAATAGGAGAGAATGCCAGCTCCATCCGGCTGCAGGAAGGAGTGTGGACGCTCAGGGAGCTGGCCGGGGCAGTGAGGAGTGAGCTCCCTGTGCTGTTACCATCAAAGGAGGCATGTGGGGGTGCCAGGGCGGGACCAGGCACCCCTCAGAAATGGAAAAATATGTGCAGTGCAAGTCTGCTTGGCAAGAAGAGGCCAGGCAAAGAAAGGCAGTGTCTCTCCCTGGCGCAGTGGGAGTAACTCTTATTATGTATGCTCCCGGAGGAGTGCCCCATAATGCCCTGTGGGGCTTACAATGCCCAAACCATTTCCGCTGCTTGTCGTGGCCCTAGGAAGGCGGGGTCACCACCAATGACATTAAAAAGAGTTCAAGGGAGTTGCAGAGGTGTCGCAGCTCCCACAGCCACAAGGAATTTTTGTTATTCAATGAAAAAGTAATGACTCTAAGTTTTCAGGATCACTATAAAAATGATCCAGTTGGGATTTACTTTCAAGGTTTAGGCACTCCCCAGGCTGGAGCAGGAGCTCTACAGCTGGGAGCATGATGTCCTCTAGGGACTAAGTTTATGGGTACAGTGATAGTTGCCTTAAGATGCCTAAACAAAGGTATGCACGCCCTTTTGGGCTTAAGGCTATGTTTACAAATTGTTGAATCAAAAATGTAATGCCTTGAGGGGCTGTTGTATGATTGCGATGTCATGATTTGATAGTGTATAAAAAGAACACAGACACATTTGATACTCACTTTTAAATGCTTTAATGATATAATAATGTTGGCAGTGATTACTGATCAAAGTGCATATCCTTTAGTAACATTAATAAATGCATTTACATATGGTTATTATTGATCATTGCATGTACTCATACAATGATGATGTTTTCACGTTTGGTTTGTTTGTGTAGCCATTTATGGGGCACCGCCATGCCATCCAAGGTACTTCTACCATCCTTATTTATATTTGTAAATTACTGCACAGTATCGAGTAGTGTGTGTGTAATTAAGGTACTTTTACTTTTCTAAAAAAAAAGCACAGACTGGACAATCATTTATTGAATGTTATTGTTGTGTCCTAGCGAATGGTGATTACTAGCCCACACCACATCCCTTGAGTAGGCTTTGAACTACTCTCCTCCGCTACCCTGAGAGAGTCAAGCGCTGCAATGGGATGTTTGGTTCCTAGGGGAGGGCAGATGTGGACCCATTACTTGTGCAGGCCAAACAACTAATGGTCTGTTTCCTTACACCCATCCTGCCAACACCTATTCCCCCTTAGTCTCATTGCCTACGAGCAATACACCAAGACCAACTTAGAGCTACACCTAATCATTTAACCCAGGATACAGGCTGCAGGCACCAAATCGTTGGGACTAAAAAATGCCAACTTTCTAAAAGTCAAAAACAGAAGTCAAGGGGACCCTACTCACAGAGGAACCAGGGTAGTTATTTGATATCAGATACAAGGTTCCTGCGGAATGGTTAAACTAGGTGTTGATAATATAATGCACAATCGCAATGAAAGGGTTGAGGTGATGTCAGAGAAAAAAGAGACCATATACAACTATGGTATGGTTTAACACAGTTGTATATTATGTTTCAAAAACAATATGATGAAAAAATAACAAGGTAGTGCATAGTGTCCCCAGTGAAAAACAGGAACCTAAAGTATTGGTGATAAATTGTGAACATTTTTACAAGGTTTCTAAAGTGTTACAAAAGTCGACCATCATTAAGTATATAGAATATAAACAGCAACTATATACAATATTATTTGCTGATTTTAATGGTTCATTTTTCTCTTTTTTGTCGACGACGTTTCAACCCTATGTGCGGTGTAGGGTCTCATCAGGACCTAGGAATGTAGGGATATCTGAGCGGTGGACTGCGCAGCCGCATGAAGAATGTGTGCCAGCAGTGAGTGATAGTAAAGAAAAAGGATACTCACAAGAGAACCTAGTCAGTTTCCCAAGTGAGAGTGGGGGCTGGCAATCCATGTATTTCACAGCACTAATGATGGAGTGTTGACACACCCATCATGTGTGGACTGAAGTTGGGGATGGGAAACTCTTACATTTGAGCAGTGGTCTGTGTCATAACAAGACGGGACAAGGGATGGTGTCCGTATCCTAGATGCAATGTCTGATACATGTACTGTATGCAGATAATTACAGTGACAGCCTGAGTCTATCTGCACGGATCAGTAGCTTCAAGACGATTCCTAAATGGAAGTGGAGTTCCTCAAAACGTGTGACAGTCCAGCACACTGACAACACGACCGCATCAGTCTGTTGGCTGATTGTAGGTCTAAAAGTGGCATTTCCAGAATCAAGACTTAAAATCCGACTTTACCATTAAAGAGGATTTTTTTAAATTACAATTCTTTAGATACCAAACTTGGCATTCCTACTTGCCCCCAACAGTAAGTTAGCACTTATTAAATGTAATAAGGTAACCCAATGTTATCACTACCAGGGCATGTAAAGTTAATGATGCTTTCAAAGCAGAGCACAGCACACTTATCACAAGTGTACAGCGTAGATGATACCTGGTAGCGAATTACACGACAGAGACTGCTGCTGTGTAGATCCTGATTGGCTGGGTCCACTTTAAGGAAGAGCCTACACATCCACACAAATCCTATTAACTCGGATTGCCATAATTTTCAAGTTGTTTCTAGTCCAGGTGATAGCTCATTAAAACTAACAATCAGAGAAATCACCCAGTAAAGAATCAGCATCCATGTGCTCACGGCACTACAGTTCACCCACTGCTAAAATTAAAAGCAGTGGGAGGGGAAAATGTATTCTCAGCTGGCTGACAGCCAATGATCAATTGCGAAAGTCACACACTCGCTGTGCTCATCATAATTATGGGGTACAATCAATCCTGAAGGAGACACATTTCAGTTTCAAATAACAGACTATCCAAGGAAATCAGGAGCTAAATGGCTAATTACGAGTGACCGCTAGACTTGTGGTGTCAGTGGTACTTCTGCCACATTACAACTTCAAATGTTGTTGTGGCAGAGGACCACCGACTTTACCAGGGAACAATCAGTCTGTGGCAGAGCAGCAGCACAATGTAATATGGTGAGCTGGACTGGAGCAGTCCCGCTCAGTATATTATGAGTTCTGCCACACCATACATTTCATGGTGGGAGCACCTCCATAAAAAGGCTGGTGGTGGAGGAACAAAGGGGCCCTAGAGGCCCACCATTCCCCCCGCAATGGGGATACATTCAGGGGGGCACAACGTGTGCCCCTGTCTATATTTCCCCAAAGTGCCAGCACGGCAAACATGCTACCGTCCATGCCATGCTGGAACTTTTTTGCCATTCCCATTGTGGTGCCTGCTTTCCAGGCACCGCCATGGGAAAGGCAAAGGACTGTCCACCTTACACAAGTTCAACTCGCAATAAGGCAGGTGATCCTTGCCCGGCTTTGGGTCAGCTGTGTCGGCAGAGATCTGGCGCAACATCGCCAAAGTGAAAATCAGGCCCTAAGTTCCTTAGTTGCAATCCTACTGTAGCCCAGTAACCTGTGAAATGTCATTAAAGAGCTCAATGTAAACAGCAGGATACAGGCTAGAATGTAAATTATTTTTTCCAGTAAATAGAAATGCATTCTTGTTTGTAAAGCGAAAAACACCACCGTTGTATGTTATAAATTCTAGGAGTGTGCCTCTCCAGACAAAACCTTTTAAACTATGCTGCCTACTAGTATGGATGACATGTCATTCCTACACCTTGAATCCTCATTGTCTTATGTAACAGTTCCTGTAGACTGATTTAAACACATATGATTAATTGTCTCTGTATAATGTGTGTGTGTGTGTGTGTGTAATGTAAAGTGCTCGGACACCCTACACTGATATAAGTCACTATATAAAATAAACTAGCAGCCCGCCCCAGCGTTGCCTGGGGCAGAAAGGGGCTGGGGGCAGTACACCCGCTCCCGCCCCGACCCCCTCCCATCCCGACCCGACCCCCTCCCATCCCGACTCCCTCCCGCCCCCACTCCTCCCGCCTGCCCCTCTGTGCACACCCGCTCCCCTCCCGTCCCGACTTCCTCCCGTCCCGACTTCCTCCCGCTCGGACTCCCTCCCGCCCTGACTCCCTCCCGCCCTGATTTTGTTTACATTACCTGAGCTGCCGCTCCCCTCCTCTTCGCCATGACGCGCCCACGATCCTCAGCTCCATGTCCGCCGCGATTTCAATGTTGACATTACCTGAGCTGCCGCTCCGCTCCTCTTCCCCATGACGCGCCCAGGCTCCTCAGCTCCATGTCCGCCGCTCCAACACGTCGTCATCACGCACGTCGTCGCGTCGCGTCACGGCCACCGCTAGGTCCCGGCCGTCGCTACTTTCAGGGGACTACTTTGTTTACAAATTTAATTTTTTTAATGTACTTTTTTTTTAAATTTATATAGCCTATGTCCATCTACACACCCTGACATTTTCATAGATGTATCGGGTGTGTAGATTGGCGCTGTGGTTCCCGAGTTTACCTTGCCAAAAGGTGCAAGTTCTCTCTCTATAATAGTAGTATAGATTAAATGCATGTGAGAGCGGAGCACTGTTGGAATCCATGGAGATGGAGGTCATGGAAGTGCCCAACTAAGATTGTCTCACCTAGCGCCATCAGCAATTAAGCCATAGCCCTGCGAAGTGGTATGGGCCACATGTACGTAGCTTTTTTCATGTCGTAAACGGACCGATTCGTGGAATTGGACAATTTGCAACCGGAAAAAAATTATTTATATGACAAAGGCCCATTTTGTGTTTTGGTAACCTATTACCAGGGCCACTGGAATTATGCAGCAGCAGAGTAACAAATTATGCAGCAGAGTTGATTAAATTGTGCATAATGCAGCACATTTTGTACAAGTATTACCTTTATATTTCATCATTTTGAAACTTGTGAACACACAAATATACCAATAAGCAACAGAAAGGTAACCAGTCTAGCTATGCAAAGGGTCTTCCACTACCCAGCCACATGTGCTGCTGCATTTTTTGAGCTAGAAACAATTTTTTTGTTAAAATCTGCAAAATATTTGGCAAATGATGAATTATGTGACAAATGCAGCAATTCAATAACTATGGAAAAATTGCAGCTACCGCACAATTGCATAATTCCAGTGGCCCTTCCTATTACCAAATCTCAAAGTGAGTTACCGATTCAGTAATAGGAAGGGGTGTGTTAAAAGCGTCCCTTCCTAATAGCGACCCACAGTGGTAATGTAAGAATGTTTTGTGACCGAAATGAGGTCGCAAAACATTCACATTTTACAGTAACCCATTCGTAAAAGGGAAGGGGTCCTCAAGAGACCCCTTCCCCTTTGTGAATGTATGCAACAATGTTTTTCAAGAGCAGGCAGTGATCCCACGAACCACAGCTGACTCTTTAAAAATTAAAACAACACTTACAATTTTCGTTTTTGAAATGCATCCCGTTTTCCTTTCAGGTAAATGGGTTACCCAGCAAGCCACCGTCCGTCCCTGTGCTTTTAGCGATTCCCAATGGGTCGCACATTGCGACCTACCTCATGAATATTATTGAGGTAGGTCAATTGCGACCCACTAGGAATTGCAAACAGTGTAAAACACACTTTTGTACATAGCTGTTTGTGATTCCTATTAGAGAATCGCAAAATTGATAGTACATTTGCAGGTAGATTCATCAAGCCGAAATCGGCTCGCAAAGGGCCAGATTCTGAGAATCTGGCCATTTGTGAGCGCTATTTTTGCATTTGGGATTCATCATCCCAAATGCAAAAATCGCAAATCTAGAAATCACTAAATTGCGATTAATTGCATTTAAGGAATCTCAATTTGAGATTCCTTAAATGCAATTCATGAACCATTTAAAAATTGCGAATTCGCAATCTGGGGCCGCTATTTACCTCGAAGTCTAACTACGTGGTAAATAGCAAAAACTTTGAAAAATGCACTAAAGTGCACTTTTCAAAGTTTCATGTTGCGCACACACATGCCCTAAGGGCATGTGTGTGTGCAACATATGTGCACACATCAATTTCAGGGGTGCAACAGGGTGTCCTTTGGACACCCCTGCACCCTTGAAATCGCAATCTAAATTTGCGAATCGCTAATTGCGATTAGCAAATTGAGAATGTCTTCCCATTCATTACTATGGGCCTCAAGGCCCATAGGAATGATTGGGGAGATATTCCTGAATTGCGACTCGCAATTTGCGAGTCGCAATTAAGGAATGATTAGAATTCGCTATTTTTGAAGTGATTTCTTGATGAATAGCATTTTGCTATTCCTTAATAGCCAATCGGTATTTTTCGCTATTAAGGAATCGCAAAATATGTTCTTGATGAATCTGGGGGTTGGCCCTTTATCACTCAACTTAGGGAGCCAGGAATGGAATCCCAGAAAGAAAATCTTGTGCAAGTAAGCCATTGAATTTAAACTTTCAAAATGGTAAGACAAAGCGATTTGCATTGTGTTGAGGTTCAATTTGGAGCCAGTCAGAGGAAACACAAGACATGAATACATTAAACAAAAAAAGAGCAATATGAATATTGTCGTTGGGAAACCGCTGCCCTCAAAGCCTTTGTGAGGGGACTTTTTGCATAAATAATTTGTCTCAAAAGAGATTGGAGAGACAAGAGTTTGGAAAAAAAATGAATATGTTCATGCTAGTTAACGATCATGTGTAGCTTCTCCAGACACTGCATTAGCATTTTCTTGTCATCAAATTTCATTAGCTTACCCTCCTTCAATTGCAATATCTCTGTTTATTCTGAAGTTTGGAATTAGGCCAAAAGGCTTTGGATGTTTCCCATCATTTTCTGGCTGAATCCTATGGGTAAAGATTTGCTGGCTTTAAACAGACCCATGTCTGAACTGGGGTGGCAGAGTGGGCTAAAGAACGGTGATGGATTAAACCCAGATCTTTTGACTGGGTGTGAGTGTTTGATTGATTCAGATGCTCTGTCCATCACCACCCCCTTTTGTACCGCTTTTGGCCGCCATAAGTATGGCAGGGTATGCTCAGACGTGAGTCCCTTGCTCGCTTTGCCACTGGATTCAAGCAAGCCGGGCTGAAGACGGCTGGAATGCCAGAAACTGGTCCTCTGAAGCTTGTTTCCGGTCCAGGGAAGACATGGCTTTGCAGTTCGGGCTGGACTGTTCCCATGAGGCACAGGGTCAGACTGATTTGCATATAGCCATGTCTGAACTGGAGTGGCAGAGTGGGCTAAAGAACGGTGATGGATGAAACCCAGATCTTTTGACTGGGTGTGAGTGTTTGATTGATTCAGATGCTCCGTCCATCACCACCCCCTTTTGTACAGCTTTAAACAGACTGGCACAGGTTTGAAAAGCTTCAATTCTGAGATACACATTAATTCCAGACGCTTTTATGCAAGGAAGTAACTATTTCAACTACATGAAGAAACATCTAAGGGGCACACAGCAAAACCAAAACTTAAGGCCAGAAGTACAAAGCGCGGGTCACAAAATACTGGTTGCAATTTGCAACCAGTCTTTTTGAGATTAGAATGTTATTTTGCAAACCGACCTATAGGTCGGTTTGCAAAATACTGATTCATTGTGGTTTGCAATTTGACCGGCCTCCTGAATATTATTACACAAAGTGTGACCCATTAGGAATTGCTGTTACCATAGGGACAGAAGCCTGCTGAGGTTAGCAGACCATCAATTCTGTGATTGCTTTTAAATAAAGCACTTTTTAAGTATAGTGTTAGCCAAGAGATTTTGATTTTACTAAAATAATATGAATAATTTACTTACTTGAAGGGCTTTCAGCCACCTCTGTTCAACCATTGTTTTGTTGTTTTGTCCTTCCCATTTTACTTCCGTCTACTGCAGCATAAAGCAAGAGGAAATGGGTAGTACTCTCTAAGTCTCTAGTTAACCTCAATTTGAGTTATTGCATTTTGCTCTTTCGCAATGTGGACAGTCACACACTAGGTAATTCCCCTTAGTGCCAATGTTAGCTGATGTGAGAGTAGGACGAATTTGAAGTGAGCACAAGGCACATTCAAACTTTATCAATTCCTGTCTCCTTTGAATGCTGTGTAAATTCCTTTTCAAGTGTGCTGCTGCTATTTCACAGTATACCATATTGTGTTACTGGACTCATTTTCAACAATGACTCTAATAAAATTTGCTAAGGAAGGAAACCAAACGTTATCGTTTTTAATTTGCAGCACACCTGTAACAGTTTATCTAAACATAGGTGGGGTGTAATTTGAGTTTTAGTAGCCAATATTTTATACTGTGAACCCTCTTCCCTTTTTTCTTTCCATCTTCTTTCTTATCTTTTATTCTTTCCTTTCGTCTTGCCTTCATTCTCTTTTACTTTCCTTATTTTCTTCTCCCTTCTTTCTTTCCTTCCTTCTTTTTCTCCTTTTTTATCATCACTCCTTTTACTTTCCCTCTTCCCTTTTTTTTCCTTTCCTGCTTTCCTTTTTTCCATTCGCTCTTTATTTTTTCCTTCTTTCTTTCTCTTTTGCCTTCTTTCATTCTTTCATTCTTTCTTTACTTCTTTTTCTCTTTTTTGCCTTCTTTCTTGTTTCTTTCCTTTTTTCATCTTTATTTCTTGTCTTCTTTTCTCTTTTCCTCATTTCTTTCCATTTATATTTTTTGACTTTTTTCCTTCTCATTTTCATTCTGTCTGTCATTCTTTCTTTTTTTACCTCCTTTCTGTCTTTCTTATTTACCTTCTTTCTTTCTTTGCCATCTTTCCCCTGTTCTTTCTGTTTTGCCATATTGTCTTTTTTCTTTTCCTTTTTTAGTTTTGACCTTTTTATTATTTTCTTTATTATTTTTTGTTTCTTTCTTTTTTTTGCATTCTTCATTTTTTCTTTCCTTTTTTCTTTTTTTGCCTTCAAGTTTTCTTTCTTTATTGCCTCCCTTCTTCTTCCCTTCCTTTCTTTCCTACTTTCTTTTTTGCTCTCTGCTTCTTTCTTTTATTTTTTGCCGTCTATCTTGCTGCCTCCTATCCTGCTTTCATTCCTGCCTTCTTTCCTTCTTCCTTTCCTCCTCCCTTCTTTTCCTTCTCCTTTCTTCTTTGCCTTCCGCCCTTCGCTTTTTGCTTTGCTCCAATCCTTTTTTGCCTTCTTTCCTTTTTTGCCCTTCTTCCTTTTTTGTCTACCTTCCTTCCTCTTTCGTTCGTTCCTTACTTTCTTCTCTTCTTTCTTTACTTCTTTCTCAAAGGTGAAACTGTCAGCCAATGCCAGATCGACAGTTTTTTCAAGTCTCTGTTAACCAAGACCTTTTAATTTTACCAAATGTATGCTTAAAATAGCTACTTATAGGGATTTTCAGCCAGACTTCATCCATTAGTCTGCGACTGTGCCAATCATATGTTACTTCCACCTACTCCAACATGCATAAGCGGGCAATGTTAACCCACTTTAGCCACTGACTGACTTCACTATGAGCTACAGCATGCTGCCCTTTCACAAGTAAAAGGAACAAATTATTGACGGAATGCTGAACAAATCAAACATTCACCCCAGTAATAGATCTTGGTTAAATCCATCATTTGTTTGCTCACCACAACACCCCAGTTTGGACCAAACCATTTGGAAATCAGTCTTGATCCTGCTCAACAATAAAGTGTTTCAAAAACCAAAACAAAAGAATTGCCAAAACGCTGGAGGCCAGCGCCAGACCTATTGGCTGTGCCAATGCTTTCAATTATTATTATTTTTTTTAATTCAACCCCTTTTCCTTAAAGGATAATGGGGTGCATGTAAATGGTAAATTTTTCAAGAATAGGCTGTGGTCCATTGGGCAGCTGCCCACCAATACAAAATAGTTTTTCAGCATTCTCAAAGGGGAAGGGGTTCCTTGGGGGCACCTTCCCCCTTATGAATGTCTTATCACTACATTTTTGTAGTCGGTAAAGTATTAGGGCCTGATTTAGATGTTGGTGGATGAGATACTCTGTCACAAATGTGACGGATATCCCATTTGCCCTATTACAAGTGCATTACATCCTATGGCACTTGTAATATTGTGGACGCGATATACATCATTTTTGTGACAGACAATCTCATGCGCCAAGATCTAAATTAGGCCCTTTGGGGCAGATTTACAATAACTGGCGCATCCCTGCATATCGGCAGGGATGCGCCAGTTATTGTGCGTCACGGCTCCACCACCATGGATGGGCCGCATTTACAATGCGGCGCACCATTGGGCAAAAATGGACAGGTGTGTGGCGCATCTGCTGCCGTAAAGGTAGCGCATTGCTGGAGTTGCGTCGCAAGTGCGGTGCCGCTCCAGCAAGGCTCGGGGTGCCCTATCCTTAAAATGCTGCATCAATCCTTACGCCTGCTTCAAGCAGGCGCAGGGTTTTGACGCAGCATGGCCTTAAAAGTGGCGGAGTGAAATCTTGTAGATTTCACTCAGCCACTTTTAGGAGGCATTCCTGCGCCGGAACGTCCCCAGTGCCGGAACACCTACATGTGGTGCATGGCTTTACAACGTGACGCATATACCAGATGCGTCACGTTGTAAATAACGCGCAGCATGGCGCTGGTTTTGCGCCGCCGCTGCATCACAAAAGTGATGCAACAGCGGCATAAAAGAGGCGCAAGGGGCTTGTAAATCTGCCCCTTAATGTTTTGCACCAGATTTCGGTTACAAAACAGTAACACATACTAATCCGATTCTGTATTTGGAAGGAACAACCTAAACACGCCCCATTCAAATGCCAAATTGGTATTTGCCAGCAAACCTAAATTGCAATTTGACTATGTGTTACTGAATCACAATTAAATTTTGTACATAAGAAAAGTCCTTTTTCTGATCACAAACAGCCCAAATCTGTGAATCAGACCCTTTGCGCCCAAAACAAGGCAACCTAATGTAGCCCTTAGTTCTTAAAGTGCATAATATTATTTTAGAATTTTTTTTTATAACCAATTTTATTGAGTTTTAGTACAATAAAGCACTTAATTTTGACACAAGGGGGAACAAATAAGGTACAGCACAGGGCAGACTCGTAAAGCACTGTACGGTAAACACCTGGATAGGCGATGTTATCACAAAATGCAATAAAATGGGAGACTCTGTTCCAGCTGTCCCAACCATTTCTTCCATATTAGTTCATGTTTCAAGGTACATCCTCTGGCCTTAAACATGGGCTTCTCTTGCTGTGCACACCAGTCCACCCCATGCTGCCACTGTGACATCGTAGGGGGAGCAGGGTTTTTCCATCGAGCTGCCATGTCACACTTAGCCATCATGGTAGCTTTTCCCAGGAATGCCCGGTCTGCCTTTGAACCTATGGAGCCCTTTGAGACCCCCAGTAGCAGAATCAAAGGTGAGAGTTGCACCTCCCAGCTCTGAACTTTGGTCAGTTCTCTCACCACAGCAGTCAGGTATAACTGAATCACTGGGCACAACCATTCCATATGATAGAAGTTAGCTGGGGCATGTGGATAGTGAGGACAAGTAGGGTCAGGAAAAGTGTATTCTGGCCGGAGCAAAGTAGGCACAATAGAGATAGTAGGTCTGGATCAGGCGCAGCCTGGAGAAAATCATAATGACTCGTGGTGCTACCTGAGCATCACGCCAGTCATAATCATCAAGGGGGTGCAACCATCCCTCCCAGCGTGTTCTGAGATGGTCTAATGTGCCAAGGACATTGATGACTAGGGTACAGCAAGTTTAGCCTCCAGACGGTTGAATTCAGGGAGATGGGTGTAACATGGTATGTGGGTGTGAAGAGCATGTCATACTTCTGCAGATATTTGTAAAATTGTGAGGGGGTGAGTGCATAGGTGTCTTCTAGCTCTTAAAAAGAGCACACGTGGACCCCAGACCATACGTTTCCCAGTTGCACTATACCAATAAGGTACCATCCCCCAAAGCCCTCCAGTGTTGCCACCTCATGCCATATGGGAGTTTGAGGTGTGGGTTTGGTGTCCCAGTTGGCATGGCAGAGCACAGCTCTCCAGGCAAAGAAAACCACCCGGGTCACCACATGGATAGTGACAGGGACTGGGGAGCCATATAAAATGGCCAGAATCAAAAGAAACCACAGGGATGTCCGCTCCACCTGGTAGGCAGGGTCGGACCATCCCCCACTAAGCCAGTCATTGATCACAAGAAGTTGCGAGGCTAGGTAGTAGAGGTAAAGGTTAGCCATCACCAGACCTCCGTCGTATGGGGTGTGTTGGCAGTGGATAAGTGCCAAGCGTGGCCTGTAGTCGTGCCAGAGGAATGTTGACATCGGCGTATCCAGTTCCCGGAACAATTGACGAGGCAGAAATATCGGGAGATACTGGAAACATAGAGGAACCTCTGCAACACCATCAATTTGTAAAGGACAATCCAACTCATCACATTAAATGGAAGGGACTGCCATCTCTTGAGGTTCTCTTTTTCTTTCACTATCAAGAGCCCAAGGTTCAGATACCAAGTGAGCTCAGGGTGGTGAACGACCCATATACCCAGGCATTTAAAGCTTAGTTGTCACATGGGGATGTCAGTTTGCCAGGACATGCAGTGTCAAGTCGGGCCAGGGGTACCAAGGCCAGTTTTGCCGGATTAACATGAAGGACCAAGGCTTCCACAAAGCTGGACAATCCGGAGGTATCGGGCCACTTGATTCAGGGTCCGCTAGGAAAAAAAGGACATCATTCACTTGGAGCATGATGCGCTCCTCTTGATCCTTATCTCACCACCACCCCGCCACCCCGCACCTAGGAATCACATCAGAGGAGGAGCATGAGTGGCTCAATAGCTATTGTGAAAAGGAGGGGAAACAGGGGAGATCAGAGATCATACTATTGATTTGGAGTCGCAGTGCTGGGTTGGAGTAAAGAGTATGAATGAAAACAGGTTCAAAAGCCAGCTCTCAGCAACACCCGGTCCAAGTTAGCCCATTCCACCCTGTCAAAAGCCTTCTCAAAATCAATGAGAAGCAAAGCTAAGCAGGGTGGGAGCAGCTGAAGATGAGTTAGAGCAACATGGATGTGCCTGAGACAGTGCCTTGTGCTCCTGGCCGGCATAAAGCCACATTGATCAAAATGTATAAGTGTGCAAAGAACTTGTTTGCATCAGGTGGCTAGGATTCTGGAAAAGATCTTGACCACTCCATTGATGAGGGAGATAGAACGATAATTTGAGTCAGAGGACAACAGGGGTTGCATCTTCGAGATTACCATGATTGTGGTGGTAATCTCAGGTGGAAAAGCAGCAGTCTTTGATGCCTCTATGTAGTCAGCATGTAAGGGATTCACAAAATGTGACATAATATTCTGTAGGAAACCCGTCAGGACAAGGTTTCTACCCGGAGGCCACAGTGGAAATTGCCGCTCCCACCTCCTCAGCCCATAACGATTGATCCAACATCTGGGTTTTGGAATAGGACAGCCGAGGGAGGGGTACTTGTGCAAGAAGTGAGGATTGGGTTCAGCCACAAATCTGGGGATTGCTGTGCAAAGGTGGCCGTAGTAATCTGTGAATATTTGCACAATAATCTGAAGGGTATGGCGGGAAAAGCTGTACACATCTGTTATTTCCGGTATTACCCTATTCACTTCTGGGTGAAAGGCCAGCCAGTAAAACAGGTTACGATTTTTATCACTCCACCAGTAACCCTTGCCTGTCAAGGCAAGCCACATTTGTTTTGCAGCCTCAAACGATAGGAGACAGATTTCTTTGTGCACTAGGTCCAGTTGCCGGGGTATGTCTCCCTGGGGGTCGGCAGAAAGGCGTGCTTCTATACAAAGGGCATGGGCCTCCAGTTGAGGTATCAATCAATCAATCATTTATTTGTAAAGCGCACTACATACCAACGAGGGTCTCAGGGCACGGGGGTCGCTACTGAACGAACAGCCAGGTCTTGAGTATCCTCCTGAAGGTCAGCAGGTCTTGGGTCTGTTGAAGGCTCAGTGGGAGGGTGTTCCATGTCTTTGCGGCGAGGTGGGAGAATGATCTCCCACCGTGGGTTGTTCTTCGGATGCGCGGGCCGGTGGTGAGTGAGAGGTCGGCGTAGCGTAGCTGGCGGTTGGGGATGTAGAAGGAGAGCCGTCTGTTGAGGTAGGCTGGACCGGTCTTGTGGAGTGCCTTGGATGCGTGGGTGAGGAGCTTGAAGGATATCCTCTTGTTGATGAGGAGCCAGTGCAGGTTTCTCAGGTGGGGGGTGATGTGGCGAGGTATGTCAAGGATCAGTCGTGCCAAGGCGTTTTGGATGCGTTGTAGTCATTTGATGAGCTTGGTCAGGGCTCCAGCGTAGAGGACATTTCCGTAGTTGAGTCTGCTGCTGACGAGGGCCTGGGTGACTGTCTTTCTTGTATCTGTCGGGATCCATCTGTAGATCTTATGGAGCATGCGGAGGATGTTGAAGCAGGAGGAGAAGACGGCGTTGACTTGCTTGGTCATTGAGAGCATTGAGTCGAGGATGATTCCCAGGTTGCATGCATGGTCGGTGGGTGTCGGGGCTGCCCCCAGTGCCATTGGCCACCAGGAGTCATCCCAGGCTGAAGGGTTGGAGCCGAGGATGAGGACTCCATCCTGTCCGAGTTCTGCTTCAGACGGCTGGTCTTCATCCCGTCGGCGACGGTCTTCATTCCTTCGTGGAGGTTGGCTTTGGCGGTGATGGGCTCCTTGGTGAGGGAGAGGATCAGCTGAGTGTCGTTGGCGTAGAAGATTATGTTGAGGTTGGGCTGTTGGGCTACGTGTGCGAACGAGGTCATGTAAATGTTGAACAGCGTCGGGCTGAGGGAGGATCCCTGGGGTACGCCGCAGATGATCTCGGAGGCTTTGGAACAGAATGGGGGAGGCAGACACTCTGGGTTCTGCCAGAGAGGAAGGAGGTGGTCCAATCCAGAGCCTTGTCTCGGATCCCTGCGGCGTGGAGGTGTGCGCGTAGTGTGCAGTAGCAGTCGGTGTCGAAGGCGGCAGAGAGGTCAAGGAGGATGAGTGCTGTGGTCTCGCCGTTGTCCAGCAGGGTCCTGACGTCATCGGTGGCGGCGATGAGGGCAGTCTCAGTGCTGTGGTTGCTGCGGAACCCTGACTAGGAAGGGTCCAGGATTCTGTTTTCTTTGAGGTATCGGGTTAGCTGTCTGTTGACGGTTTTCTCGATGACCTTGGCCGTGAAGGGGAGCAGAGAGATGGGCCGGAGGTTCTTGAGGTCTCTTGGGTGTGCCTTAGGTTTTTTGAGTAGGGCGTTGATATTGGCGTGTTTCCAGATCTCAGGGTAGGTCGCGGTCTCGAGGGAGAAATTGATGACGTACAGGTGGGGTGCCATGGAGCTGCTTGTTCTGTTGAAGACGTGGTGCTGGAATGGGTCTGACGGAGAGCCGGACTGGATTGTGCGCATGGTCTTGATAGTGTCATTGATGCTCACACTGGCCCAAGCTAGCAGGGGGTCGTGGTCGATGGTGTGCGGAGGGTCTGTTGTGTTGGTGTCTGTTGGGGCTGTCTGGGTGTTGAAGCTGTCGTGGATGTCTGCTATCTTGCAGTGGAAGAAGGTGGCAAGGGAGTCGCACAGGGCTTGCAACGGCGGGATGTCATTGGTGTTGGAGCTGGGATTGGAGATTTCCTTCATGATGTTGAAGAGCTTGTTGCTATTGTGTGCGTTGTTGTCAAGGCAGTCTTTGAAGGAGGTCCTCTTGGCCGCCCTGATGAGGTGGTGGTGGTTGGGGATGGCGTCCTTGTGTGCTGCGTGGCTGTCCGGAGTTTGTTCACTGTGCCATTTCTTCGCTAGTTTCCAGCAGGCTTGCTTGGAGGCTAGGAGTTCTGGGGTGACCCAGCTGGCCCTCGTGCTGCTGTCTCTGTGATAGGGTTTCTTCAGCGGGGCGAGGGTGTTGGCGCAGTCCTCGATCCAGCGTCTGAGGCTGTGGGCAGCGTCGTCGGTCTTGGAGGGTTCGGTGGGTGGGCTGAGAGCGAGGTTTGCGTCTAGTTGGTCTTCAGTGATTTTGCTCCAGCAGCAGCGGGGGACCTGTTGGGTGTGGTGGTGTGTGGTGGGCTTCTGGAAGGTGAAGTGGATGCAGCGGTGGTCGGTCCAGAGGAGTTCGATGGTGTGGCTGATGGAGACGTGCAGGTTTGAGGAGAAGAAGGGGTTGAGCGTGTGGCGGTGGAGTGGGTGGGCGTTGTGACGAGTTGCCTCAGTCCGAGTGTGAGAAGTTGGCCTGGTATATGATGTTTACTATTCTAGTGAGCACCTTGCACCAGTCCAAACGACCCCTATGGTGATTGGTTGTAAGTCAACCTTAAAGACCAGCAATCCTATTGGTTGCATGGACAAAAGCAGTCTTAGGCTAAACTCAAGAGGGCATGTGAAGCCAGCTGTTTATAAAGTATATTTATTTATCACTAGAATAATCCTTTGTACTCTTTATGAGGGCAGAAGCACAAGCGTTAAACAAAGAACTTCATATAACATACAAAAGTTGCACAAATATGGATAGGCCCTGGTGGCCACTCAAACCATATACTAAAATAGTGGTATAAGAACCACGTCACGAACAATGGAAAGGCCTAGGGCCTTGGGAATCGCTGGGGCTACACTGGACTAACCGAAGTTAAACGGCGGAGGCCCACTGAATGCGGGTGCAGTGTCTATAGGCACATGCGTTCACCAATAGAAGTCAATGGTGCATAAAAGTTAGAAACTTGCAGTTCTGGAAGTCTTCCGACTGGACTAGAACTTAACCACTTAAAACTAGGACACTAGGGCTGTAAATCTCTACAGGAGCACCGGAGTACCCTCATTTCCTCACCCACAGGAAGCGGGTGCATAGGTGTCAAAGTGCGTCGGGTTTCATCGTGGAGTTCTATGGAGCCTTGGTGAAAAGATGCTGCAGGCGAACAGGAGAGAAGAGTCCGGTTGGATCCAAGGGTGGATCGAAGATGTAGAGTACCTGAAAGCAGTGGGGACAGAGTCTGGGTCCCTAGCCAGTGACCAGGAAGGAACCAGGCAATGTCGGTTTGCAATCAGGCGCTGTCGTGAAGTTTGTCTCCGCTGCCACGTAGACCAGGAAGGATCGACGACAACCAGGAGGTGGACACGGACTGTCCCACAAAGGCTTTCGCTGTCGACGGTTTCGGTCCTCGAATCGGAGTCAACAGGTCTTGGCAAATGCATCCCATGCAGGAATTGAAGATGGCTTCTGGATCAGACCGGCAAGGTCTGATGGGCTGCTCCTTTTCAGGGGAGCAAGGGCCCATCTGGAGTAACCAGACCAGCAGTAATAATTTGACGGTTCATCGTCACAGAGGCCACTAGCCAACGGGCAAGTGACCGAACAACGCGTTGAGCAGGAAAATTGCAAAAGGGCCCCACACAGCACTCTGTGAGTGTGGAGAGGTGATCTTCGGTGCAAAGGCTGCTCGGGGCTGGGACTTCTCAATCCCCAATGCACAGCTTCGAGGGTGCCTCGGGAGCTGCACAGGAAGCACTTTGCTGGCTTTCCAAGATGGCCGGTCCCACGTCTCTCGTCGCCTCCACGGGTTTCAGCTTTGCTGGGACTGTGGATCGCAAAAAACACAGTTGATGGACAGAATGCAGAACAATGTCTTACATTCACCCCAGTACAAAGATTTGGGCCTAAATCCATCATTTTTTTGCACTCCACACCACCCTAGGTCAGACACTGGCTATATGCAAATCAGCCTTGACCCTGTGCCTCATGGGAACAGTCCAGCCCGAACTAACAAGCCATGTCTTTCCTAGACCGGAATCAAGCATCCAAGGACCGGTTTCTGTGGATCGGGCTGTTGGAAGTCTGGGAGTCTAGGTCTTGTTGGTCTCTGTCATTCGAGCTCTGGCGGGAGCAACAACAAAGAAAACCTTTGAGCGCTGATGGTGCCTGCTTGTGCAGGGTGGTCCCTCCTTGACCACAAGGGAGATTCTTCAGCATTCTACGCCGAGTAGATGTCGAAGGGTCCAGAGTTTTGTATCAAAGTTTCAGTCAGGATGATCTAATGTCTATGGACACAGCTCCTACCTTTATTCCAAATCAAGGGGCTGGATCACCTGCTAGGTCCCTCCTATAGGTGGGATGCCAGGAAGGGGGTGGTTACACCCCTTTCCCTTTGTCCAGTTTCGCGCCAGAGCTGGGATAAGAGAGCTCCAGCACCGGTTTGAACTGGACTTTGCATGGGACACCTTGTGTGCCCCGGCAGTGTCTAGTTTCATTCAGCCCTCCCTGCCCCAATCCACTATCTCCTGTCTGGGTGGTGCTAGCACCTCCCTGTGACAGGAAACCTTTTGTCCAGGCCTCCCCTGCCGGAGTTTTGGTCAGCAGCAGGAGGCCAGACTTGTGTCTGTGGCAGCAGCATCCATTTTGTGATGCTGAGGCTCTGGTTATTTTTAACCGCGTTTAAGGAAAGTAACATGTCTTCTCCCTCTAGAAGGGTGGAATGCTACCCCCGTCGCCAGGACTGGCGAGGGGGTAGTATTTCAAAGTGTGTGACACCTTACACGACATGTTTTGATAAAGCCAAACCAAAGATAGCATTGAACCGCGAGGTTCATAATGCACTTAAGAGTAAAAGGTATGGCAATATCCCAGAACAGCAAAAAGGACATGGTTCCAAAAGCTGCAGACAGGATCAGCTCATGCTAGAGCACCATCTCACATAAAACCAAGCACTCTGCCTCCAGGATTGTTAAGGCCTGCCATAGGAGTGACTTATAGGTGCATATGTGTCCAGATATAGGTTTAGACATAGGTATACTATATATAAGCAAGGGGTGATTACATCACCTTGCCCCAGATGAGTGATCAGCCAGTTGTGTCAGTTTGGATGGCCAGACAGGGGTGGCAAAAGATATGCTCCAGCCCCTGGTAGGCCTTGGATGCACCTATGCCCTGGGTACCTATAGTACACTGTACAGGGGCTCATAAGGTGACCCAGTATCCAATTGGAGACGTACCTAGGGTACATGGAGTCCATTTTAAAGAGAGAGCAGATAGCCTGGGGCCCTGATTAGCAGGATCCCAGGCCAACTAAGTCAAAAACCAGCTAAACACTAGGCAAAAAATCTGGGGTAACCATAGTCAGGTATCCACCTTCCTACACCGAGGTTGGTGAGGTTATCGATCAATTTTGTTGAGTTGTTGTCGTTATTGTTCTCAAGGTGAAAGTTAAGGTCTCCGAGGAGGATGTAGTCGGTGGAGGTTAAGGCGTGCGTGCTGATCAAGTCGGCGATGGAGTTGCTGCACTGGGGGCGGGGTCCGTGGGTCGGTCGATGAGGGTGCCTCTGAGGGTGGAGTTAGGGTCTGTGTGGATCTGGAAATGCATGTGTTCGACGGTGCTGAGCGCGTCTGCGGTGCTAGTCGAGACCCTGATGCTGTTCTTGTGGATAATGGTGATTCCTCCTCCGACTCTGCGGGTGATCTTGTGGCCGTCTGCGATGGCTATAGAGATGTCGGGTGTGGAGGAGTCATTAAACCAGGTCTCTGTCAGGAAGGTGACATCCGGTAATGTTGTATCGAGCAGGTCCCAGCCCTCTACGGCATGCTTGCGTGCAGAGCGGGTGTTCAGTATTATGCATCGGAGGTGGTAGGGGTCTTTCTTGGCGGGTGGTTCATCGGCTCTGAGGCTGGTGTTTCTGCAGTTCCGGCAGGTGAAGGGGCCGTGTGTGCGTTTTGGGCGGCCTTGAAGTAGGTGTGGCTCCATCCGGAGTTGAGAGCATGCAGAGTGCTGTCGTCATAGTGGAGGGTGCGGGGACCAGGGGTTCTGGCGCTGGGCGCGGTCCAGGCACGGACGGGCACAGACGGCCTTGCCTTAGACATGCCTTCGGTGCCCCAGAGGCGCCCCAGCACAGCGGCCGGTATATATGGGGAGGTGGGAGGGAGGAGCAGCTGGGAGGGGGAGGCGGGGGCAGCAAATGGGCAGGAGGCCACCAGGGGGGGCGGGGCCACAGGGGACGCAGGGGCATGGGCGGTGAGGGACAACGAAGGTAACAGAAGGAAAAAGGGGCACAAAATCAAGGGAAAACAAGTGGCACAGAAGGCAAAAGGGCATAAAAAACGAGTGGAACAGAAGGCAAAAGAAGCATAGAAACCAGGGAAAAACGAGTGGCACAGAGGGCAGAAAGGCACAAAAAAACGAGTGGAGCAGAGGGCAGAAGGGCACAAAAAACAAGTGGAACAGAAGGCCAAAGGGGCACAAAAACAAGGGGAAAACGAGTGGCACAGAGGGCAGAAGGGCACAAAAAACGAGTTGAACAGAGGGCAGAAGGGCACAAAAAAACGAGTGAAACAGAAGGCAAAAGGGGCACAAAAACAAGTGTAAAACGAGTGGTACAGAAGGCAGAAGGATCCAAAAAAGGAGTGGAACAGAAGGCAAAAGGGGCACAAAAACGAGGGAAAAACAAGTGGCACAGAGGGGAGATGGGCACAAATAACGAGTGGAACAGAGAGTAGAAGTGCACAAGAAACGAGTGGAAGAGAAGGCAAAAGGGGCACAAAAACATGGGAAACAACAAGTGGCACAGAAGGCAGACGGGCACAAAAAACGATTGGAACAGAAGGCAATAGGGGCACAAAAACGAGAGAAAAACGAGTGGCACAAAAGGCAAAAGGGCACAGAAATACCGGAAAAACGAGTGGCACAGAGGCAAAATACAGAACACAGAAATACAGGGGCAGCTAAGAACAGAAGGTAGAACGGGCAGAGAGGCACGGGTGCAGTGAGGGGAACAGAAGGGAAAACCGGGCAGAGACACGGGGGCAGCGAGGGGAACAGAAGGAAAAACCGGGCAGAGACAGAGGGCAACGAGGGGTACAGAAGGAAAGACCGGGCAGAGAGAGCACGGGGACAGTGAGGGGAACAGAGGGAAGAAAAAGGGTCACAGACCACGTACAGGCAGCGCGGGAAGACAGACAACAGCACAACAATGAAAATACAGGCAATACAGTAAAAGCAATAAAGCGGAGGATGAACACACCTATCTACGGCCTACCACTGGCCACCAGGGATGAGGCGCAGGTAGTAGTCTGCGGGTGGTGGAGGGCCTCGAACTTCATCAGCAGCGGCAGCTGGGGCAGCGAGACACAGGCAGTGCTGTGCGAAGGGGGAGCGACCTACCTGGTGGGGTCATAACACATAACAAGGGTTATGTGTTGGGAGCGAGCGCACTCCTGCTCACTAATTCGACCCTTAGCATAACCCTATTAGTGGCCTTGCTAGCTGCCCAAAAGGTGTCAGCTGATCAGACTGATGTCACATTGGTTTGAAAATAGGCTTTCAATTGACTTTCCTGGGCCTGTGTGTAGGACTCATCCTGTAGATCCCAAGCATTGAGATGCCACCTAGGGCATGGGTCATCCGTGGGGGATCCAAAGTAGAGGAGAAGATGAGTGTGATCCAAAATTCTAAGTGGGAGAATCTTGACCTGGTATATCACGTGGCAGTCAGCTGCTGGCATAAAGATGAGGTCAATACAGGAGTAAGTATGGTGTGCTGCGGATGTGTGAGTGTATTGGCAATGTCAAGGGTTCCACACCCTCCACACATTGCAAAGACGGAGAGCGGAGGTCCAGTCTGATAGGTGGCAAGCACCAGACCGACAGGAGACAAATGGAGTGCCCGTGGTGTCTATGTCTGGGGGGAACTGCATTGAAGTCACCTCCCACCACCATAAGCCCCCAAAGAGGGCCAACAGCACCCCAGAGAGGTCCCCAAGGAGGGTATCCAGGGCCGCAGGAGGTGCATAGGCACATGCAAGATTAACGGTTTGTTCCTCAACAGTCCCCATAAGGGCAAGGTATCGACACTGTGGGTCTCTTACCTCCTGAGTGACAACCATTGGTAAGGAATGACACAAATGGATCGTCACTCCACTGGAACCCCTTAAATACCCAGAATGAAAGACCCTATCATAGCTCCTGCCTACCAGGAATGGACAATGATTCCCTGTCAGGTGTGTTTCTTAAAGTAACAGGGCTGCAGGAAGAAAGCAGCGCTTGTATTGCAAACTGCAACACACTTCACATCATCTGGTAGCCCATTAATGTTCCACGACAGTGCCTGGAAAGGCCTCATGTATTTTTTGGGACATCTCGCTCAGGTGGAGGGGACGAGGGGAACCCAGTCCAGCAGGGAGAGTCATCCAGAGCAGGCGCTCAGTATCTGTGGCTAGTGATAATGTGCCCAAAGTGTGCTGTATATATTGCAACACAGGTGCGTGTCTGAGTGTGATGCAGAACAAAAGATCACAAAGTAACAAAAATCAAAGCATAACATTTTGGGAAGCCACCCCGCCAACAATCAACCCACCCCACTCACCCCCATACTTGCACCCCAGAAGCATCTGTCACCCACAAACTAGTAAAAAATACACAAAACAACTTGAAACCAACGAATGTAGTGGTGGGCCCCTGGACGACCCCTCCTGATTGTAGGATCAAATGCAATCATCAGGAAATGTAACATGCAGTAGATAGCATAGTAGAATTCCCGGTCACTACCGAGTATAGGGGAAATTTGGCAAGTCATATTGTGAGTCACTGAGACAAGTTGGTGTCAGACACTTTTTCAGCAGGAGAGTTGGCGGTCACTATGTGGAGACCATCCTGGCTCAGCGGAAAGTCCACCGCAGTGGTAGGCAGGGATGAGGGTGAATTGGGTGGCGGTAGTCCTGCACCTGGTGAGACAGAGAGAGTGAGGGGCATATTCTCAAGCATTTATCGCCGTCTTAGCAGCACTTTTCTGCCGCTAAAGCGGCAAAATTTTATCGCCCTATTCCCAAGCTGTCGCTAATAGCCGTTAGCGACAGTTTTCCGCCGTTAGCAACTGCTTACAACATTGCCTATCATGTTAGCAATACTTATCACTAATGATATACTATGTAGGCGTTCCCGTACAAAAACACACACAAACACCACATCGCCCTATTCACAACGATAGCCTGGACTGGCAATGCGATAAAAAACTGCCGTTAAGGGCCATTAGCTGCAGGAACTTAAGACCAGAAAAAGGAGGTCTTAAAATGGGGAAAATAGCTGTATATAAGGGAGCCCAGAGCCTCATCTAAACACCCACTGATGCCATGGAGGTACTAGTCATGCAGCTTGGAGCACCAAGAAGGCCACAACAACCACCACCACTGCCACCTCCCACAGGGTCACCGCCGAGACTGCGCAGAATAAGACAGCGGGTCCACTGCCGAAGCATCTGCCTCCCAGACCTAAGGCAGAGGATGTCATTGCCCACTACAGGCTCAAAAGGACAGCACCAACACAGCAGATAACCAACATCACTCTGCAAACAAAGATGCTGGCTGTGCTGCACCTGTTGGCCTCTGGTACCTTCCAACTAACAACTGCCAGAGTCGCTGGAGTCTCACAGCCAGCCCTTTCAAAGTTCCTCACAACAGTTTTGGATGGCATCATCAGCCTGATACCCCAGCACCTTTACTTCCCCAATACTGCGCAGGAACAGCTTGAGACCAAGCAAGGGTTCTACGTCATAGCTGGCTTCCTGCATGTGTTGGGGCAATTGACTGCACACATGTACTACTTGTGCCTCCCGCCGACACTGCGCACATATACCGCAACAGAAAGCACACACATTCCATCAATGTGAAGGCAAAAGTGGATCACCGGGCCTGTTCACCAATGTCGTAGTCAAGTTTCCAGGCAGTGTACATGATTTCTACATTTTCCGCCAGTCCATCATCAATCAGCGCTTTGAGGATGGCACATATGGAAATGCACTGCTCGTTGGTAAGTACCAACAGAACACAACACACACCTCAACTCCACAATCATGGAACACACAACTGTGAGAATGCACACATTACAAACTCCCAATCAACATAACAATCCCCATGCCCACCTACCAGGCATGACAATACAAATAACTGTGGTAACTGTTGTCAGCTATATAGACAAATCATCCCCAAAGGCATAGCCCCTCTGCCACTCATTAGCAAATGTTGTGAGAGGTGGCAACCAAGTATGTGCAATGTAGGCACTCGACCAACAAAGAAAAAATGTGAACAAGGGTGAATGTGGCAGTGGTGTACTGGCCAGTCTTGAATGTGCAGAGCAGAGCACAGACATGTCCAAGTGGGCATATAGTGTGTTTCTGCTGTCCAGCCTGATGGAAATGACAGTGTTGGTGACTGTCTGACATGACAGGAGTGGGAACCATGTGAAGGCAGCATGTAGGATGCAGAGCCTGTTGAAGCAGCTGCTGGCCACTTCGTAGACCTGTATTTACATGGAGAGGGAGGAGTCGAGTACGATGGCTAGGTATCTAGAGGTGTTGCCACACGCTGATGGTGCAGTCAGGAGGATGAGGACTAATGTCCCCTCTTTGTAGAGCAGCCCCCAGCTGTTAAACATCCATGATGCAACTTGCTGCAATCCTCCCTGGAACACCCGTCTGGTGGTTGGGGGTGCCTTGTTGAGGGAGAGTATGAGCTAGGTGTTTCTGTAGGTGTTGATGTCCAATGTTTCCCTCCCTGTAGCTCAAGTACTACTCCAGGCGTCTGCAGATGCATCTGTTTTCTACAATGTTGTATGTGAACGAAATGGCTTTCACAGCTCGCTGTATGTTGGAGTTGCATATTGGCGCAAGTTTGTATGTGCATTTGGAGATGCAAGGTTGAAAAATCTGGCCTGCGCTGTTGGTGTTGCCTGCAGCAGTGTGGGTGTTGCTGTTGATGGTGGAATGGACCAGATCCTCGTTCACTCAGCTTCTGTAAGTCTGTACGGCGCCTGCTGTGGCTTTATGTTTCATGGGGTTTCATGAAGAGGAACTGAACGTTGTGCTGGTCACACCTTGGACTTTGAGTGGTGTTGCTGAATTTTATGCAGTTTCCACTTGTGAAGATGGGGTTAAGGTTAAAGATGTGCCCTGCCTTATGGATCAGTGTCGAGAAGAGTTGGCCCAGTTCGATGTTGGCACGCATTGGCCACAGGGTAATGGATTTTGAGTACTTGTGGTATGTGAGGTGGAGTCTCTGATCATGGTTGAATACGTAGCCCATGGAGTAGATGATGTGGTGTATGATGACGTTGATGGTGAATGCTAAGTGTTCCTGCCCTCTGTGGGCCCTGCAGCTGAGGGTGCCACTGACTGTTGCCTTGCGACAGGTCTGGATCTGAAACTGCAGGTGTTGGGCAGTGGGGAATGTCTAGCATCAGCTACTGAACAGAACGGTAGCCGTATCTGGTGTGGCCCCTTGGCACCTAAACGTTCTCCTGGCGTTGAGGGCGAGTAGTGCTGATGGGTTGCAGCATTAGACATTATGCGAGCCAGCGACCCTGCTTGTGTAGGTATCAGGCTTGCAGACATGTGCAGACAGGCTTGACATTGGGGCACTGTTGGAATGCTAGTAAAGCAACCGCGCAGTGCACACAAGTGAATTTGCTTTGTGGGAGATACGAGCATCAGTGAGGCAATGTAATATGCATTGATGCTGGTCAATTGGCCAGAAGCTACATGACAAACATTAATCACAAAGTAGCACCAATCACCAATCACACAAAACTAAACTATTAACACTTCCCACACAGCATGCATAACTACTAATGGACACATGCCTCACATGTGGGGGTTGGTAGACTGTGAGGTACTGACACACCAGGGGTCAGATATGTAGATGTAGAAGCAGCAGCACTACCATTCATCTGCATCAGACCTTGCTGCAGCAATGCAGTGATGATGATCTGCAGGGCATGGAAGTGTCCAGCTACATCTCGCTGGTGTTCAGCCTTGGCAGCCATTTGTTCCGCCTGCATCCGCTCCATGTTCTCCTTTCCCACCGCATGAAGCCCAACTCCTGGCTGCCATCGCTGGAGCCCCTCTGACTGGACAGTTGCTCCTGTCTCTGAGTCATGACTCCAGTGATGTGAGCCAAGGAGTCAAGAGCATTGAGTGGACTGTGGGTGTCCGTGATGTTAAGTACGTGGTCCCGGATGGAACCCACAAACGGAATCAAGTTTGGTCGCCAGGCTGTCAAACCCCAACCGCACCTGATGGGTCATCATCTCCTGCTGGACCTCTAACACATGGCTTTGGAATTCAAGATTTGGGTCCGGGAGGTCCTGGGAGACAGCTGTGGCGAAAGGTGCTTTCTGCTGTGTGGTTTGTGCAGGAGGTGGGGTTTGCACAATGCAGCTGGGTTGCCCTGCTCCAGGAGGTGGGGTGCTGATGGAGTCTAGCAGCTGTTGGAGGATGTCTGTGTTGATGGTAGAGAACTCCTGCTCTTCATCAGTGAAGAGTGGGACAGGCTGTTGTTCAAGAGGTGATTTCTGTCCCTCTGCAATGTAAAGGGGAGAAGCATTTTAACTATGTATGTCATGGATGATCATGCATTGCATAAGTGTACAGGCCAATTGCATGACAATGTACATTGTGACTGTTTGGGAGGGGCAGCCTATTTCTTGCTGGATGTTGGCTTTTTTGACTACATCACAGGTGTTAGGTTGTACCTGTACATTGTCCTGCCACAATTTACAGGTATGGCTAATGTGATTGGGCAGTTCATACACACAGGCAGCACTAGTTGTGTCCTGTGTTCAGATGTGAAGGGGATGCAGTTAGTCTCATATCAATATGATTGTACTCCAAATTGTAAGTGTGTGCACTGCATTGTGGGATACTCAACCATGCAGCTTTTGTTTTTGTACCACTTACCCCTTTCATGCAGTGGGCCTCCACTACTGTGCATTTCTAATGCTGAGATGTTGCAAACTGGGCTAAATATGTGATATTGTCAGAGTTGTGACAGTTGTGCATTGTTCTTAAGCAGAGGTTTTGGTAACATCATGTGTTTTATGTACACGTGGATGTGTCAGAGTGACCTGCTCCTTTAAGTATGTGGGCCACACTCCGCCACCTCTGTGACGTGGCCTGAACCATGGGGAGATTTTGGGTTACAGGCATGGTATTCATCATGCACTGTCACTTGCATTGTCAGTGTGGCTCACAGAGCCGCACCTTTTCTGTGTACTGCACATGTGCATTGGTTGATTTCAAGATTAGTAATGTGTGAGGAGGGCCCCCTTTAGGTGCATTAGCTACTAAGGCCTATTTGCTGTATCTATGTGTGCTGCACTATGCTGTATACATGTGCATCCAGGTAGCTTTGTCTATTGTGATTTGTCTTGTGTGTATTGCTGACTACCCTCCTGTACAGACAGTGTCAGCAACAATAGCCCTCTACGTCGAGTCCATGTGCGTTGTGTAAGTGGCCCGGATTAGAGGGATGTTGAATTCCATGGCACACTTGTGGTGCTCAGGCCTTGTCACCAACACCCTCCAACAGAAGCAAACGGCATGGTGATGTGTGTTTGTGTATGTGACACGCAGCTGGTCACATGATGATAAAGGCTGTACTAGTTACCGATATTCAATGCATGGATTTGCGGTGACTGATAACAACCATGACAGCTTTTTTGGTCACTGACACAGTTGACTTAATAAACACCTAGGTTTACAGGAACATAATGGTTTAATGGGCATATGACAACTGGAATGATGTGGAGTGGTGTTTTCGTTATGGCAGATTGGTACACTTGGGAGTGGAGGTGTGTAATTCTACCTAAGGGGTATGTGTGCCATTTTGATACTTGTCTTCATTCGTTGCTACTTTGCTGTCCTTGCTTGCTGTCATGCTTTGGTTGTCTTACTTCTTTACAGGGACATTGTAGTTCTGTGAGTCTGGCACACAGACAAGTATTGCAGTACAGATTTGGTTGACACATTCCAGATATGCATTGTCCCTGCCCTGTGGTAGTGTAGGCATGGCCCCCCTGCTCATTGTATTACATCACCTTTTGAGTGAAGTTTTCTGTTTGTGTGCATTGTGGGATATGCACATTTGAACCTGGAAGTTAGCAGTCCTATCGATAAGCATGATGTAGCCACAGGTATTTGTATCATAGGGGCCGCGTAGCAAAAGGTGCACCATATACGCGCACAGCTAAATCAGCAGCCACGTTAGCCTAACATAGAGCGCAGAGGTACAATATAGTTTTTAAAGTGCAATTAGAGCCCGATCCCTTCAATAACTTTCGCGCATGCGCGCATAGTCATCCAACGTAAAGCACCAGCGGAAATAACCGCGTAAAGCCAACAGTTTACAAACGCTAAGGCAGAGAGATAGCGAGCAGCGCTAGAGGCAGCAAATGCAGAGAAGGTAAGCAAAGTTGATGAAGCGCAAGAGAATTCATATAGATAGACCACACCACAGGGCCAGGAGTAAGGAGGGAGATGAAGGGGGCCAGCCTGTTTGAACAGACACCCATATTAACACTAGCGCTTTGAAACCAAACACGCTAAAGGGATTGGGATATTACAGTGGGACATACAGAGAGGAAACTTAAAATACGACTAAATGAACATAAGAGCAACATTCGAACAAATGTACTAAAATCAACAGTAGAAGCTCATTTCCATGATGCAAAACATCACATAAGCCAACTAAGAGCGTTAATCCTAGAGGAAGTCCCTAAAAAAGAAGGAACAGACAATAAGAAAAACCTGTTAAAGAGAGAAAACCATTGGATTTATTATTTAAATTCTCTCAAGCCAAACGGTCTGAATGAAAGAGTGGAATTTACTTGTTATTTGTAAGTTATTTAATTCATGGATATAATAATTGCGGAAAATCATAATATCGGGACATTTTCATAAGCATGATGTAGCCACAGGTATTTGTATTGATCCAGCGCTCTGATTGAAAAACTGTCTCACAAACGCTACCTATCACCTCAATACTCACCATTAAACATCCGACACATATTCAGGCCCATAACACCAATAAGACAATTTCTGAGCAACTGAATCAGGTGATTTGATTAATAAATCTATTCTCATAATATTTACATTATTATATACATCTGCAGTTCATTTATCTTTACCATGGTTATAAACATATTAGCACCTATAAATCAAATCACTTAAGGCGATTGGATCAACTGATGGAAACTAGACCATGAATAAACAAGACCAGCTTGTCATTTCAAATCTAATTTTATTATCTTTATTTTTCAAAAGGAAAAGGCATTTACGTTTTAGAATCTTTATTTTATTTAGCAAATAAGAAAGCAGCATTTAATAAAGAAATGAAATTAAGACTGACATATCGAAGGAAGCTCAGAAACATGAATTATTAGCATAATAACAGTTTCCCATTCCCTAAATCTATTTCCCTGTCTATATTCTCACTTCACCTGAAAAGGAAAATCATTTAATGTCTGCTGTCCTTACATGCTCCAAAGGTCCATCAGCATGTCACGACACTCAGGAATCGGAAAGTCAGAGTTTTTTCCTTGCTCATTGTGTCAGACTTTATACCTTTCTTTCTAGCTAAACTTTCTACATTTTACATTCTTTCATGAAAATCCGAGCTTTTCATTGGCTGTCCTGTGTCAGTCCACGATAAAGTTATTAGGTCATGTCCGACTCTTGACCAAATCTAGGCTTTACATAAGCCCTATTGTCTTTTAATTCAGCTTCCTCAAGAAAGTACCTTTTCCTCGAGTTCTGAACGTTCACTTCCTAACCTTGGCAAACAAATCAAGTTCCTGTCCTTGGGACATCTTTCCATGAGCACGTTCAACGCGACCAAAGAACTGCTTTTTAATTCACGATGACAATACAGCAAAAAATCTTCTCAGCTGCGCATGTGTGAAAAGTTCACTCTAGACAAGCTTTTGCGTCTGCAGCTCTGTCAGCCATATTTTCTGAACCATCTTTTTAGGCCTCACTTTTTGAAACTATTATTAAACAAACACAAGACATCAATTAATTAAAGAATTGAGACCCATTCTGTTACCCTCCCCCTTTTCTAATTAATCCTGTTAATTATGTTACCTAGCAAAGCACAATTAGGCAGCATCATAATTACTTCTCCTTTTCGTACAGCAGGAACTCCATGAGCTTTTATCGCGAAAGACATAACATAAGCACATAAAATAAGCACATGCCATTAACTTAACTGCCGCATTTAATATTGACAAAGACAATAGACAAGGTTAATTTATTATTTTCTTTTGCGTTTGCAACATAAAGCACATTAGTTTATCCCGTGTGTAATGATAAATGCATTCTTGAACTAAGTTGATTAATAATTTAACCACAAGCTTTTTAATCTGGTTACTTTGTTAAGAAAGATTAACTTCACAAGTTTGAACAAAATTTTGTTCTTCACCTTGCTCCATCAACTCCCTCATCTGGTGATTTCTAAATTGCCAAATAATACCCAAAATGTATACATTTTTAACCCTTGAACATGTTTTGGACTTTCTTAATATTAGTATTTCTAAACTTTAGATTCACCTGATCTTCTGCATTTCTCATATTGAGTTCTACGAAACTCTTCTAATTCTTTTTCTTTTTCTTTTCTAAGTTTGCAAATTCTCCTCTTTTCTATCACATGTTTTCTTCTCTTGTGTATCATGCAACTAAGTTTTAACAAAAGTATCACTATAGCTATAATTATTAAAGGAAAAACTTTTTTACCTATAATTGAACTACCAATCTCTTGAAACCAGTGTTTAATGACTGCAAATCTTTTACTTAAACGTTCTGAAACAACTCTCTTCTTCTAAAGGTTCTACTTCGTTATGTAATTCTGTAATGTTTTTTATATACATTTCTATATTCTGACTTTTATCAGGTATGTATGTACAGCAGTGTTGAACATGCAAAATTCCACAGACTCCACCCTCTTTTGCCAACAGAATGTCTAGTGCAAGACGATTCTGCATCACCATAGTTCTCATTGCAATAAGTTCTGTATTCACTAATTGAAATCCGCTTGCAGTGTCTGTTGACAATCTATCAACAATTGTAGAAATTTTTCTAATTTTGTTTGCATTCAGGGTTATTCCCATCATAGGTATTGATGCACCAAATACATCTCCCATTATTTCTGTAAAGCTTTCTCTCCTAAATCTATTCAGGTGATTGCCAATTTCAAATGAACCCTTTGCATTTCTATCCACATGAAATTTTTTGGGAAAAACTAAACCTACATAGCACGTCCCATACCAGTGGTCTGGGAGACTATAATAAGCTTTATTCCCACAAACAAAATAAATTCCAGGAAAAATGGGATCTTTGCCTCCTTTAAATCCCCAACCCCCTGTAATACGATAAGTGTCTCCACATTGACTTGCACCAACAAAATAATTGTCAAACAAAGTATTATCTCTTCTTATACAAAATTTTCCACTAACAGGTTTATCTATATGAATTGCAACATTTTCATTTCTACCATTAAGCTTTCCATTTGCCAACATTTTGACTTAGTAGTTTTCAACATCTCATTTCGCTTGTAAATTGCCTTTCTCTCTTCCACCATATTTAAGAATGACTTCTCTTCTGTTCTCAATTTACATGTTAAATTATTTCTAAAAGCATACTCATAAGTAAGTTCACTAGTTGTTAAGAAAAATTCCCTCATCTTTTTAGCATGTTTCACTTTATTCAAGCTATCTACAACTTTTAGATTTGCAAAAATGTCATCAAAATCTGAGTAGTAATATTCCAAATGTCCAGTTTTATAAAACAAACTAGCTATTATACTACATGTTATACCATAAGTAAGAGGAAGCATATTATATGTAACACCTTCAGACACAGAAGTAGGTAATTTCACACAGATGTAACAATCTTTTGCATCCATCACCCTAACATATTCAGATAAAAGCCTTGAAAAGGTATTGCTAGAAAAATCTCCAACAGATCTATCTTGATGAATCTCTGGTTTATGTACAATAATTGTATTAGTCTTATCATTTGTGTCATGATTATCCAGAATTTTACTAGTCATGTTAGCTTTATACACCTCTTTAACTATTCCAAAAGGAAAAATAACAGCTAGAAGTAGCCAAACTAAAATTATCAATATTACACATTTTGAAGACAATTTGCAACATCTTTTCAGAATTGAGCATCTCGAATTATCATTAGTATAAGGCATATTTACTTTCAAACAAAAGCCTAAAAATAAAAGAAAATGAAAAATTACTAAATATACTCCCCTCTTTTTTTTCAGATAACTTTATTATATAACAGCTTTTCTTCGACCTTATGTCATACATCAAATGTGTTTTCCAGCTAACACAATTTCTTCAACCTTGTGTCACCTAACACAATTTCTTCAACCTTGTGTCACCTAATGAACAAAATCAATCATTATCACTTTCATCATCTAAATTATCTTGACTACTATTTACTTCTACTACTGGTGGAATAATGATATAAGTCCACTCAGGTGATTTGTACTTTTGATTTGGCTTTATTGTTCTCTTTGGCCTACTGCTGATCACTTCTATTCTCTTTCCTGCTTGTTTTTTCTTATTTAAGTCTTCTTCTTTTTGACTTGTGATCTCATTCACCTGTTCCTTTGCTTTATTCACTAATTTAAATTTTAGGCCTTCATTTTCATATGGCCAATGATCTCCTTTTCTTGTTAACCTCCGCTGAATCCTGTTTCTGTACTGTATCTCTGCAAATTTACACAGTTTGGAAGTGGCGGTTGTGGTAACTGACTTTGCTGAATCACTACCTGTCGCTGTAGCTGTTGCTGCTCATTCATCTCATTCTGCATCTGTGGATTTAATGATGTATTTTTTTAAAAGTTTCTGGGCGGATTCTTACACTCACGCTTCCAGTGTCCAATTTCGCCACAATTAAAACATGGGAGTTTCTGTTTTAACTCTTCTATATTTCCCATCAATTTAGGTTTATTATAATTACCTTTAAATTTCCCTTGATTTTGATCAACATGTTTATTTCCCAAAGTTGCTATTTGTTGTTCAGCCACTTTCACCTGTGCCCACATTGCTTTTTCCTTCAGTTTCTTTTGTTTAGCTTCTATATCATCACTACAGTATTTTGCTTTTCTCAAAATATCATCTACTGTGTGTGATTGCCAACCAACTATTCCAGTTCTTACCATTTCACTAATTTCAGGTCTCAAGCCATATACAAATCTGTATATAAAATGGCTCATATCCTTTTCACTTAGATGCTCATAACCACTGTATTGTTTAAATACCAGCAGTAATCTTTCCTAAAATGAAAGTACTGATTCTTTTGATTCTTGAATTGTTCTATCTATTTTAACCCAATCTATCTCTATTGGGGGAATCTTGTTTTTCAAAAACACAATTACTTGTTTGTACTTTCTCATTACCTCTAGAGAAGGAGCACCTGTTACTTTATCTCGTTCATATTCTTCACTAGGTGAACCTATAGTAGCTTTACATTCTGTCCAAAGTTCTGATGGAACAACTATGTCAAACAACCCATCAAGATCAACCCACAAAACTTTTGAAACTTTCACAAATCTTTCCACCTGCCGATACCATTCTACAGGCTTTCCTCTTAATCGGGTAAAATCATTTGTGAACAGTAAAATGTCCTGTCTTGTCCAAGGAACATGCACATACCCACCTCCTGCTATTTCTCTCATTGGAAACTCATTTACTACTTTTTCCTTTTCTCTGACAGGAAAAGCTAAACTTGTTCTGTCTTCATCTCTTTTCTTTGTCCATTTTGCCCTCCATTTACTTAATTCACCCCATTTTCTCAAAATCACAATTAAATCTTTTATATGAGTAATTCTTCCTGAGGTATTCATATTTTCAATGTCTTTTTCAGAGAAATCCACTCTATAATTTGTCTGCAAATTCTTCTGCTTGCTTAAATCTACTTCAAATTCAGCAGCTATATCTTCCAATTGATCATATTTGTTTTTCGTTTTCCATGTTATGCTTTTACAAATAAATAATAATTCATCATCCTGATATGCCTTCAAACTGTCAGTTCCAATTGTACCAATTATTAATTCCTCTAAATCTGCTTTCAACTTTCCAACATCAAGTAATTTGCATTTCGGAGTTTGTGCTAAATCTAATTTACTCAGACTCTTTACCGGAGATCCAGAGTCAGAATCTGCACCAGTTGGGGTTTTACATGACAAACTTTGATCAAAAGTTAAATCAGGCATCATAATTTTCTCTAGATGTATTTCAGTTAAGTCTGAAAAGAATTTTTCAGTCACTTTCTGTATTTCTGAATTTAATGGAACAGTTAAAGCTGAATGTCTAATTTCCTTTGGATCAAATACTGGAAGAACAGGTCCAATCGTTACAGGCACTGTTACTGCTTCCATGCTTTTAGTTAACTGCTGTATTAATTCATTCGCAGAACGAATATATTCTGCAGTATCTGGTAATCCCTCATACCTTTCTGTTCTATTTCCATTTCTTGGGGTTTCATTTCTTTGAAATGGAGTTTCAGTAAAATTACTATTTTCTCCTGATATATTTGAATTACATCCTGTTTCTACTCTTTCAGATGTTCTTCTATTGCTCTGGTTTGTCTCAGGAGATATCTCTACTCTTTCAGGTGTTCTTTTATTATTCTGGTTTGTTTCAGGCGATGTCTCATCAATTATTTCTCTTTGTGGGGCACTTGGAGAAGTCCATGCACAAACTGGTTGATAAGGTGGCGGCTTTTTAGTATACATTTCTTCTAATACAGCATCTTCTGGATCACTTTCTTCACTAATATTATTTTTCTTTTGGGTATGCTTTTTTCCAATTACCTCATCAATTAATCTCACTGGGTACAAGCCATCACACATGTCTGCACTTCTCCATCGACGCATTCTATCCTGATGTGTTTCTCTATCAAGACCTAATCTTGTTCCCATTTGTATTCCACTACACTCTCGTTGTAATTCATGCATTTCGTCTTCCCATTCAACTAAGGCTTCAAATTGAGTAGGTCTAGGCCTCGGTACAAGTTTCATCATTCTTTCTCTTAAATTTTTCAAAACCGCTATGTTAAATGATCCGTCTTCTGGCCATGCTAACACACCATCATTTTCAGTATACTTCATCCAATTCTCAATCCAAAGACAAGTATGATAACCATATTCACCTAACATATAAGCTGCTGGTGTCTTATACTTATGAATTAATCTACCACCTCGTGTTGAAATTTTCTTGTCAGGTTTAATTTTATTTTTCAATTTCTGAAACCATGAAAGCTTCTTTTTCTCTTTCATGTAATAATAATTCATGTTTTTAAACGATTTCCCTTACTTCGGAAAGATCGTAGCAACTTCCTTGTTATTCCGCAACGCCAACCAATCCGTGCGCGAAACTTACCAATAAACCAATCAAGATAAGCTTTGTCACTATTTTGCTCAGCCAATAGAATTACTGATTTTCAGGATGAGCCAATCAGCTGTAAGCTTGTCTTGTCCCATGAACCACTCTGTGCGCGAATACAGTGACGTATGTTAACCAATCACAGCGCGACACTTGTGACGTATGCTACCGCTGCAGCTACTCTGTCTCTCACTCCTTACACTGACCCCTCCTTTACAAAAAATGTTCACAGCGCCATATTTACAAAAACTTTTCATTGAATTCAGTTAATAACTCCACAAAAAACAAACCATTTGTCTGTTTCGCTAAAATAAAGTGATAGCTTTCTCAAACATTCAAGTATTCTTTTTACGTGACATAGACTACGCTATTTTTCACAGAATATTCAAATTCATCGATAAAGTAAAGTTACTTTACCCTTCTAGCAGGTAACAACGAGCTCGTTTCTCTCCAAATGCACATACAGAGATGTTTACACCTCCTTAGAGACAATTTAGAGTATCACTCGATCGTATGTTACAAATTCATTTACACACATTCATACGGAAAAATCCCTAACCATTCATACATAAATCTTTAGTAGGACTTTAACCCACCAATAAAAATCCACACTCGCCAGTAAGATAGACGACGCTTCCTTACCCTTCACTCAAGCTTAGATAAATTCTACTACTCTTTTCACAGTGAGTTTTAAAACAGGACAGATGTCCCTATACTCGAAAGCTATGATTTCATAGACAATCCTCACTATACATTCTACCTTTCACACCTAAAATCCCTAAACTTGTGCTGTACGACCACAACACTTGTGATATACGACAATTCCACTATTTTGAAACAGAACAAATGCACTGTGTAACTTCACCTGTCACATTACTTATGCCGGCACAAACCAGGAATTTCACACTGCTGGAAAAAACCTTTCGACTACATGTAACAACAACACAAACTTAACATGTTTTAGACAATAATCCTATATGTTACCATGTAACATGCTAGTTACCATAGTAACCATACCTCTGCTACCAAGAAATTGATCCAGCGCTCTGATTGAAAAACTGTCTCACAAACGCTACCTATCACCTCAATACTCACCATTAAACATCAGACACATATTCAGGCCCATAACACCAATGAGACAATTTCTGAACAACTGAATCAGGTGATTTTATTAATAAATCTATTCTCATAATATTTACATTATTATATACAACTGCAGTTCATTTATCTTTACCATGGTTATAAACATATTAACACCTATAAATCAAATCACTTAAGGCGATTGGATCAACTGATGGAAACTAGACCATGAATAAACAAGACCAGCTTGTCATTTCAAATCTAATTTTGTTATCTTTATTTTTCAAAAGGAAAAGGCATTTACGTTTTAGAATCTTTATTTTATTTAGCAAATAAGAAAGCAGCATTTAATAAAGAAATGAAATTAAGACTGACATATCAGCAAGCTCAGAAACATGAATTATTAGCAAAATAACAGTTTCCCATTCCCTAAATCTATTTTCCTGTCTATATTCTCACTTCACCTGAAAAGGAAAATCATTTAAAGTCTGCTGTCCTTACATGCGCCAAAGTTCCATCAGCATGTCACGACACTCAGGAATCGGAAAGTAAGAGTTTTTTCCTTGCTCAATGTGTCAGACTTTATACCTTTTTTTCTAGCTAAACTTTCTACATTTTACATTCTTTCATGAAAATCCGAGCTTTTCATTGGCTGTCCTGTGTCAGTCCACGATAAAGTTATTAGGTCATGTCCGACTCTTGACCAAATCCAGGCTTTACATAAGCCCTATTGTCTTTTAATTCAGCTTCCTCAAGAAAGTAACTTTTCCTCGAGTTCTGAACGTTCACTTCCTAACCTTGGCAAATAAATCAAGTTTCTGTCCTTCGAACATCTTCCCATGAGCACGTTCAACGTGACCAAAGAACTGCTTTTTAATTCACGATGACAATACAGCAAAAAATCTTCTCAGCTGCGCATGTGTGAAAAGTTCACTCTGGGCAAGCTTTTGTGTCTGCAGCTCTGTCAGCCATATTTTCTGAACCATCTTTTTAGGCCTCACTTTTGGAAACTATTATTAAACAAACACAAGACATCAATTAATTAAAGAATTGAGACCCATTCTGTTACCCTCCCCCTTTTCTAATTAATCCTGTTAATTATTTTACCTAGCAAAGCACAATTGGGCAGCATCATAATTACTTCTCCTTTTAGTACAGCAGGAACTCCATGAGCTTTTATCACGAAAGACATAACATAAGCACATAAAATAAGCACATGCCATTAACGTAACTGCCGCATTTAATATTGACAAAGACAGTAGACAAGGTTAATTTATTATTTTCTTTTGCGTTTGCAACATAAAGCACATTAGTTTATCCCGTGTGTAATGATAAATGCATTCTTAAACTAAGTTGATTAATAATTTCACCACAAGCTTTTTAATCTGGTTACTTTGTTAAGAAAGATTAACTTCACAAGTTTGAACAAAATTTTGTTCTTCACCATGCTCCATCAGTATCATAGGAGTCGCGTAGCAGAAGGTGCACCATATACGCGCACAGCTAAATCAGCAGCCACGTTAGCCTAACATAGAGCGCAGAGGTGCAAAAAAGTTTTTAAAGTGCAATTAGAGCCCTATCCCTTTAATAACTTTCGCGCAATGCGCACATAGTAACGCAACGTAAAGCACCAGCGGAAATAACCATGGAAAGCCAACAGTTTACAAGCGCTAAGGCGGAGAGATAGCGAGCAGCGTTAGAGGCAGCAAATGCAGAGAAGGTAAGCAAAGCTGTATGAAGCGCGAGAGAATTCATATAGATAGACCACACCACAGAGTCAAGAGTAAGGAAGGAGATGAAGGGAACAGCCTGTTTGAACATACGCCCATATTAACACTAGCGCTTTGAAACTAAAACACGCCAACGGGATTGGGATATTAAAGCACGAGTCACATGTACGGACAATCAGAGGCAAGAAGCGCAGACTAATAACTATGAACAACCGGCGTATATATATGCGAATGAAGCTAGCACCTAAAGCGTAGCATAACATTAGAGAGCACAATGTAAATAATGTGAACCATGGGCACTGCACAATATTAAGTGTTATAAACGTTTATGTTTGAATTCTAGAGTATTTCCCTGATGAAGGCGATAACTCGCCGAAATGCCTTGGAAAGAAGAATGTATTAATGATGCATAGTGAGAAAGTACTATCAGGACGGCATATATAAGAAAACTAAATGTGATTTGAACATTCAAAAAGAAGAAATGAAATTGAATAAATAAATGAAATCACGTGGTGAACATTGAGTACAATTTGACTTATTGAAACTACAAGCTGGATACCACAGCATGTATCCAGTGCCCTAGGAGACAGCCCTATAGTCGATAGGACTGCTACCTACCAGGTTTAAATTTTCACACTCCAGGCCGGGAGTGATTCCAAGCAGCACGGGCACAAGATTAAACTACGGGGCATAGAGAGGCAGTGCACGACTAAAAACCCTAAGCCATATGCACATTTGAGCCATTTAGCTGCATGATCAGTTTGTTGTGACATTGCGGAGCATAATTATAGGCCCCTATTGCCAACTCAACGTCATTTTCTGTGACATTGTTGTGGTGATAGGGGCCTTGCCTTATTCAGAAGGCAGTGTTAAGCCACTTAACGTGGCTTAACGCTGCCTTGTGAATAGGTCCCCTTTCATGCTGTGTTTAGCTCGAAAAAGGCGTGCAGTGGGTGTTGTGGCGGGCGTTCCCCCTCAATACACATTGATATTTTCGCTGCCCCCTATTCACAAGGGCAGCGTAAATAGAAGCCAACACAACATTTAAGACCAGGAAAACCCTTGTCTCAAGTTGGCAATCAGAGGAGAAGTGCTTGATTTCTCCTTGTTTTTGCATTGTCCATGTGTGCTGCCTTGTGCAGCACACATGGGAAAAGCTAAATGCCATGGTTTGTTTATGTACAGAAAGGGACAGCTTCCTGTACAGAAATAAACCTTCATTTTTAAATGATGTTTTGTAACTTGCATGTGTCCTGCATGAAGCAGCACACATGTAAGTTTGTTAATGGCATTTTAGGTTTTTTTATATGCAGGAAGGGACACCTTCCTATACATAAAGGAAAGCTCCCTGCTTGCAGACACCATTGCACTCTGGTACAAGGGTGCCTGCGTTGGGCTAAGTTGTGAGACTTTGCGCCATCGCAGGGGAAAAAGCAAGGCTGCATGATGACCTTGTGGATATGGTTGTAGCCTTGCTTTTCCAAGGTGATGGAGAGAGGCGTTACGCCAAGATGGCTAACGCCTCTCTCTGCCACTTCCTTGTGATTATGACCCTGCATTTGTTTCTAGTATGCAGACTCACTAGATGGTTTCTCACTTGGTGTACACACAGTGATGGCTCACAGTGGTAGTTCTGCAGGACGGTGGTGCATGGTGCTGGTGCAGGGCAGGTGAGGGACAGGATGGGGTAGTGGATTTGGTGACATGATGTGCTTAAGTTAGGTAAGTAAATAATGAATCCTACTATTTAATTTGCACCTGCTGCTACGCCGAGTTAGCTATTCAGTAAGCACAAGGTAATTGTTTGACTTTATTTTTTAGTTACCTAACTCCTGCACGTCTTATCTCCAACTCCACTCCCCCCATCCAGCACAACTGCCATGCACCATCGCTCCACAGGGCTCACGCTGCGAGCCGTCAGTGTGTGCACAGGACTGCATCTAATGGACATGCAGGGGGAATCATTTACTGGAGATGTGGCAGGATGTCTTACATAGCCCCCTTGCCTCAACAGCACACATTTTCTAATCGTCTGCACAGGGATGCATCTCTCTTATACTTGACATGTGTGTGACTGATCATTTGCATAAGTGGGCATGCCACCACCAATGTCAGCAGACATGCGGCATTGCGCCTGTGTGTCTGCATTGTGTGCAAGGTTGTGTATGTGCAGTTGTGTCACCCGTTATGCACATGCACATTCTTGCACACAACTCCGACATATGGGCACATGCATATGCATGGTGTTGAGGCAAGGGGGCCATTTTGACAGACTGCCACATCACCAATCAATGTGGTCCTTTGCTCTTTCACATAGCCATTATCTTGTGGTCTGATATGATACTTGGACTATATTTGTTAGACTTTTCTGTGCACATTTCCATGTGTGTGTGCCCACCAATATGTGTCTTGCAATGTATTAGTTGAGTAAGGTGAGATGTGTCTATGCTACCGGGGCCAAGAGTATCCGTGACATGATCCGCAGTCATTGTGGGTGTGCACTGCAACATATTTAATTGTGCATGAGTGCCATTGGGCCATCTCCCCCTGTTCCCCCAGTCCCTGGTTGGTACTCACCCTGTTGCTGTTGTGTCTGTGCTGGACTCCCACCTCCAGTCTGCATTGCTGCTTTCAGGTTGGCTGCAAGTTTCTGCTTGGTCTTGCGCTTGGCATTGTGCCAGCGCTTTTTTCAGTCGTCCACTATCCTCCTGACCTCTCCGACAGCATTCACCTTGGCCACGATGGACTGCCATATTGCGTTTTTGGTTGCCAATGTCACAGTGGAGCTGACAAAAAGTTGTTTTTGGTGTTCTGTCACCTCCGAAATCAGGACCAGTTTTTCTTGCTGACTGAACCGCGTCTTCCTCTTCTTCTTTGCCTTTCCCTGGGTCTCTGGCTGATCCTCCTGGGTGTTTGTGGGGTTGCTGTTGGCCTCTGTGCTGGGTCCAGGCTTCGCCATGGTTCTTCTGCTATGTTTCCTTTTTATTTTTAATGTGTGGGCTGCATAGCCAGTACGTAAAAGAGTCACCTTCAAAGCAATGTGCATCGCCCACCAGGCCTTTTGGGACTCGGGCCCTAAAATCATGCGTAGTCTAGTTAGCCAATACCATCCAGGCAGAGACCTGCGCTCTAGTCAGGCGTTTATGGCAACAGTCCCCAGAATTAAAAGGTCTAGAGCAGGCGGAAGAATGTTCACCTTCAACGCCTCAAAAATCTGGAACTCCCTTCCCCTTCACTTGAGATCCAATCCCAACCTTACCTCATTCCGCAAGCAACTTAAAACACATCTGTTCAAATCCCCGTAATCACTCAGCCCTCTTCCCCTCCTCCCAGTCTCTGCCAGCCTCACTACACCCCCTACTGGTTCCTTTCTAGCGCTTGGACGCCCCAGGGCAGCAACCGCGCTGTATATAAATGCATTTTCATTCATTCATAGCGGCGTTTTATGGTGGATTTGCGCACCGAACGTGAAAAAAGGTCAGCTGACGCTGATTAACGTGCCGTTCCTGGTCACTTATTGGCCCATCGCCACTTTTTTCATGTTTGTGTCAGGATTTGTATCGCCATGACACTAACCTTAATGCCGGACATTTCACCCGGTAGTGGAAATTATCGCCTGTCAGCGGCGCGTTGTGAATACGCCTCTAACACTGCGATAAATGTTTGCGGTAGATGGCAATAAAAAATTTAAAGCTAACTGAGGTTAGCATTAGTTTACACTGGATGTTTTGAATACCCCCCTGAGTCTGTTTTTATTGCGCCATGTCCTCTATGAGACTGAGTGCCATTTATTTTCGGTCTTGGAGCTGTGTCTGCCCACACCGGTTCGGAAGAACTTATTTCAGAACATTTAAACAAATAGTGCACATGTTTATTTTTGCCAAATTGTTTATTATTTGCTCTTTGTTTTTGCCCATGGTTTAGTCTGGCAGAATCTTCTTTAGCTGAGTTGCAATTTTATACAAAGATATACAATAAATATGTAGAGAGAGGCGCAATAGGTCAGCCCCTTGAGCCATGTATGTTGAAAGTGTCATTCACATTTAGGATCAGCTCACACTGCTGCAATTGAATACTGGACATTTACTGGCTACAGTGGAACCTTTGCAACAATGGTTTGCAACTGTAATCCTAGTTACAAACCACTGACTAGTTACAGACTTACTTCAATCCTTTCTACTTTTGAATCCATTACCCTTTTGGAATCATGACAACAGTTTCAGGGCACCGCTGCCTGCTCTCACAGAAGTATTCTGAAACGGAAAACTTTAAAATAAGGAAAAAAATCCCCGTTTAATTCAGGGAATCGGGGCTGCTCTAAAAAATCTATTTTGAAATACTTTCACAATGATGGTAGACTGCTATCCCGTACAGGTCACAATCCCTGTCAACACAGTCAATCAGAAAGAGTCCCAATTGGCACCAGCCTAATAAAAGTTAATTAGACAGGCTGCTTTGCGACCCCCTCTGATTCCTTATTTTGAGAACCAACCTATTACTACACAGGTCGCAAAATACATTTCTGATCTCCAAAAGTCAATGGGCTATTTTTTACTGCTACTTTCAAACAGCACAATAGTACAGTGGCTCATAGTTCCTAAATCAATTTCCTTTACCAGCAACTGGATTGTACACTTCCTTCTCTCTCTGTCCATGTACTACAGATGTAAATGGGCCCAGCAAACATGTACATACACCTGAGATGTCTGTGATCATAATACAAATGTCTTAGAGCAAGAAGAAACATTAAAATAAAAAAGAATCATTCAGCCATTTTCCTCTGATACTTATAAAGTGGACAAAATAATAAGAAGTAGGTGACAGACACCAGGTGGACAAAATCACACTTGTCCTTAATGGAGTTCAGAGGAAGAACACCTAAACAGAATTTCAAATGCAACATTTGTAGTTCAGGGGGATATGCTATGCTAAGGTACTCACCAAGGCCTAAATTTGGTTTTGCAGTAAAGACTTGAACGAGGAAGAGATGTATCCTCAGTTGCAGTATGTTGTAGGCAACCATTGTTTAAACTTGCCTATTATAAACAATCTAGCAGTATCCCTCAGCAACTCTGGATGCCCTCAACATTCTCCACACTCGATCTCATACACGAATCCTGATTTGTTTGAGCACAGCAAACCAAAATAACCGAACTTTTCCATTACACCAGAAACAAAACATGTTTGTGTAGCCCCCCTTGTAAGAGGCTCATCCATATTGATAACAAAAATAGGCTTAACCATAACCTGCTCTCTATAAAACAAATGTCTGTCACAAAGTACAGCTGGGTAAAAGGAGAACCGCAACACAATGCAGTAGGCACCTAATAAATCTGCTTTTCTTCAGTGGAGTGTGTTTTTCATCAGCACGTCCCCATTTCCTGCACCATAAGAAGCAGAGGACCCTACTTTCACATCATACACTATTAGCACAAAGTCCACAATTTATTTCAAGCCTGATCTTAACATAACCTATTGCATTAGTACCCTTGCAATGAACAACAACTCCTTTACTAATTTCATTTCTCCAGCCTAAACTATCAGAATACCTACCCATTAATTATTCAAATGTGTCTACTGGCCTCCTAACATTATCCTTGATTTTAAACAACTTTTTAAGAGGTCTTACGCTGTCAATTATCATAGTTGCTGTCTCACCAACATATATTGTTAGACCTTTGTCAATAAAGTATTGGGGAAAGCATCAAATAGCCTTTCCTTTGAGTGATCAGTCAGCGTCAACCACAGACAAGAAAATCAGTACATGCACTTGACTCATCCTCGGATAATCCAACCTCTGATCGAAAAGATATGCCTCCAGATCCTTAATAAAGAGGCAGAAAAGAGTGAGCACCAGCATAATACCTTGCATTACTCTTGTCGCAATGTTAAATGAAGATGATCGTTCACCTCTGCCAACAAAGCAAACCTTTGCTGTAGAGCTTATGTGGATATCTTGTAAGATCCTAGGTATCCTGGAGGCCATCTTGAACTTGACCACAACATTTCACCGTTAACCAGGTTGAAAGTGCTTTTCAAATCTCTGAACTAAACTGTGCTATAGCCACCTGCACTGCTGCCTTCTATGTAGGTGGTTTGTGATATGATGTGATGAGGTTGGAAATGCTGCTGCTTTCCGGCACATGGATTCCTACAAAATGCATCTGATGCAGTCTCAGTCTCTGAGCGCCACCCATTGTGTACCAATTAAAGCAACACTGCACTTATTGCTGAGCTCCATGGCTTTTGGAAGCAATTACAAGTGGCTACAGGCAAGAGAACAGCAACATTGATTTGATTTCTCAATTTTGCAGGCAGAATGAAGCAGGTTGGTTGAGAGTCCATGTTGGTTGAGAGTGACAGCTTCCCTGGGACAATTGGTGCATGCAGTATCTCAGGTTCTGAGGGTAACAGTTTAGTCTTTGCATGCCGGAATTCCCTTGCACCAGGGCCTATTTATGGGTTTCCCTTGCAGATGCAACCCTAATGAGAGCACTTCTGTAGTGTTCAGTCACTTCCAGCAGTAATTGCAGTTGGGATTTTAAATTCAACAGTTCGCCCTCACTGTTATTTATCTAGTGGTGAAAAGATCCTAACAGGATACCTCTTCCATGCTTTATGTCGCTCATTTAACCCTGAAGAGACTGACTGAAGACATACATATAGTTTCAGAGGAGGATTAAGGTATAACATGGACACAAACTCTGACTAATCTTTGAAGAAGTCCTTGACTGGCTTTTGTTTAGTTTGCTGCACCTTCACCTGTGCAATCTGTACTAACTAGCCATCACTGGCAGATTTCATGGCCCTCTCTCTGGTGGTCAAGCGCAGTTCAGAGAGTTGCATCTTGCTGGTAGAGATGAGCTGTTGGGTCGAGTTTCTTTTTAATATTTCTTGTTTGGGGCCAATGCCTCCTTTATGACAGCCAGAGAATGAGAGCAGAAAGGCATCATCTTTAGATCTGAGACTGGCAGACCAAGTTGGTTCAGAAATTTGTAGTCTTAAAGATGCCCCCCCCCCGTGGATAACCAGTGAAGAACTGTAGGGGAAAACCCCATAGACTCTCCAAAGAGAAAAAGCTTTCTCACTCTTTCATCAGACAGAAGCCGTATCAGGATCAGCAAAGCTGCCTCAATTGGACAATCTTCAAGACTCCAGCTGAGCATCTAAGGCAGGCAGAAGCAAAGAGGAAACCCAGAGCATGAAGAGGAGCAACAAAACAACATGTTTTTAATTCAGTGCCTGGTCTCAGCCCTCTTGTAACAAGCAATGCCCTGCATGTCCACATCAGCTTGAAGACGACATACATGTCCTGTTTTTCTGTAATGCGTACCATAAACCCAGAAAGTATTGGCTTGCGCCCCTTCTTAACAATTTAGGCTGTAGGCAATGTATCTCAGCCCTCAGAATACTCAAGACGGACCTATCCCCTCCAACTGTGTTTGCGGTAGCCACATTTTTGACTGCGATATGGCATAAGCGCTCTAGCTACATGGCGAACCCTGTCAATGAGCTGGCACCGGCACTCTAAAAATGTACTGTATTGACTTTTAAATTTGAATGGATTGCAACTAATTTTACCAAGTATGCTATTTCTGTCTTTATTTGGTCTTTTACAGTTCGATTCTCATTTTTGCACTAGGATTTCTTATGCATACCGAGCCGGCACCGACACTTTAAAAGTCTACTGTATTGATATTTATAAACCTGAACAGATTGCAAACAAATTTCTTAAGCATGCCAACAGTATTTTTTCTGGTTTTTAGCAGTCCGTCTCTCACTTTGCATTAGTACTTTTTATGAACATTGATAAATGGAATGTTTTTATGTTTTTGTATGTTAATTATGTACTCTGCGATGTTTTAAATTTTTGATGTGCATCTTTAAGGGTCCAAGTGACCGAAATAAAGATTGGATGATGATGAATTCAGTTAGATTCAAACATTTCATAGAGAAATTGAAAAAGAAAAATCATTAGATTGCAACTATAGAAAATATTCATAAAGACATATTTCTGAGGTACAATATAACACTAATTACCATATCTATAACAATTAATCAGGTTACTGGCCTTTACCCAAGGTGTCATATTCAGAAAAACTATACACCTTTATTATTTCTACAATGGCAACAGTATTCTATTTATTTTTTCTAATTTTCAGACATCTTAGGCAGCCAGCTGAAAAAAGTTGGACAATCTGATTTTTAATAGGCAGTTATTAATGTGAAAGCCACTACAAGAGTCCCAAAGTTCAACTTTCCTCATTCTGGAGCAACTATACCTTGACTTAAAAGGTGATCCAGGACTGATAATTTTTCTGAGCAATTAGAAAGGGAGATAAAAGGTACATTTTTGCAAAAACCTCAAGAGTAGAACAAGATCAAACTATGTGAGTTCAATATTCCATCTTAGAATTTGAGTTTGAAAGCAAGCTGGTCAGATCTATTTAAATTAAATGTGTTTAATAAAAATTACATGTTATATAGTATCTGTTGTGTCCCTTGCCTGGCACAGACGACAAGGACACATAGCAGGTATATTATCGTAACTTTATTCCAGCTTCTTCATAAACTTTCCTTCCTCCTTGAACCTCCTGCCCCTATCTAACTCCTCCCTTTCCATTTCCTCCCTTTCCTTTTTCCGCCTCCCTTGTTCCCGTCCCAGGTCCTAGCGCCCGTGGCTCTACAACTGCCTCGACACTACACCTCCCCTCTTCTTACACATTTTGAACTGATATCAACATACAATAGAACAAGGCAAATGAGGAAAAAAAAGAACATAGTAACAGTTCTTCAATTAGAGGCATAGGCCTCCGATGAATACGCTGTGGCCAGCAGGTAGCATCTTGACTGGGTCTTTCACGTTCAGCCAAAAGAAAAGGAGACGTGTGCTCCCTTCCTGTCACCTGAATGCCCTCTTCTGCTGTACTTTCTGGTACTTCTAATGTCTCTCTTGTGACTGGCTCCAATCTCTGAAAACTTGCGACCTTTCTTGTTAACCTCTTGTCATCAGAAGTGGCTGGGATCATAGTCCCTTTTTGCGTTGTTACCAGCAGAGGATGAGCATGATATCGACTGTCAGATTTCCTTTGTCACTCTTGTTGGACACGTACCCAATCCCCTTCTTTGATGGGTGATGGTTTGGCGCTCCAACGACGGTCCGCATATTCTTTAATCTTGGCTTTTTTTAGCTCCGTCTACTGCTGCTAACTCCTAATGTTCTGGATCTTGACTGCTACAACGAGTGAAATCTTCCCAATTTGGTATTCTCATGTGCACTCTGTGGCCCAGCACCAATTTGTCTGTAGAGCTGTGGGGTGTGATTTGATACACTCTTAACACCTTGTTCAGTGCTGTTTGAACATCTCGCTTGGAGAGTTCCGCTTGCTGGATGGCCTTCTTCAGAGTAGCCATGAATCTTTTGACCATACCATTGGTCTGTTGCCACAGGGGAGTGATCTTCCGATATCAAAAACCGAGATGATTGGCAAATGCGGCGAATTCCTGTCCGTTAAATGGAGGGCCATTGTCTGTCTTGACTACATTGGGAATTCCCCAGGCTGCAAAGACCTCATCCAGCACTGGTATGGTGGTGGCTGCTCTGGTTGATGATATGAGGTGAGCAATGTGGAAGCAGGAGTACTCATCCATTATGATGAGGATGTACTTGCCAGATTGTATGAGACCAAAGAAGTCTACTGCAACATGTTGCCACACACCCTCCGGTAGTTCTGATATTTGTAGAAGGGCAGGTGGTTCCTCTCTGCTGACCAGCTGACACTGAGATCAGTCTTTTAAGGTGACTTCGACCATCTTATCAAGAGAAGGAAACCAGACCCATTCCCTCAGTGCTCTCTTTGTGGCTATGATGCCTCAGTGTCCTTCTGGGCTAAATTGACAATGCCTTGAGGTAGTTGCTTTGGGATGACAATCCTTTTATCTCTTAACAAAAGGCCATCTTTGGCAATGGACAGTGCATCTTTTATGTGTCGGAAAGAAGCTAGATGATAGCTGTCAACCTGATTCTTGTGTCCAGGCTCTATAGGTGTCTCAACTGTTTGTCTGAATGCGATTTTTCACATCCTGTAAAGTGTCATCACCGGCTGTGGCTTCCAGAGAAATTCAGGTGGTTTTGCTTGAGCCACAACAAAGGTATATATTCCTCTGCCAACAACGGATTCAAGCTTGATGACTTCTTGGAATGTTGCGACATGTAATCTTCTGGCTTGGATCCTTTACCAGGTTTGTCGATGATAGTGTATGTATATTCTTGGAGACCAATTCCCCAGTGCTCTATTCTTGGTGGAATTTTTATTGTATTTCTATCTAGGACCCTAATTCGATATTCCCGATTCATGCCCTTATGTGGTTTTAATAAATAGTATCCTTATAAAGGCATAAGAATCATATCCATATTTAGTAATAGCCCATGCAGTCCAAAGCACGGCAACGCTACTCCCATAGACTCCTAGAAAGCACAACGCGTTCCTTAAACAAACCAAGCCTCCAGCAGCCCGGGAATCCCCCCCTGCTCTTGTTTTGATTTGCACAAGAACTCCTGGAGTCCAGAAAGAACTGTTAGTTCTTAGTGACGTCTTATGTCCAACCTTACGTCAAACCCGGCACCTTTCAGGTATAAATATACCAACGTTGCCTTAAGCAAACACACGGTGTTGTGGAGCAGAACGGTTATCTACTTATCCGAAGCCCAGCTGATGCGAGAGCCGAAGGAACCCGCCCCTACCCTTTGACGCGCTGGAGAAGCTGCCTTTTCTCAAGCCGAGAAAATCCAACTCCAGTGTTCCCGAGTCACCCTCGCGGGTTGCTGGGAGATCGAGTCCTGAGAAGTGAGATACAAGACCTCCTTCATTCTATAACCAAGGTACGGAACTGATTAAAACCATAGAGAGAATTCTTTATTCCAATACTTGGCAAAAAAAACCAACTTAACTTAAGACTGCAACTTACTTACTCCTTCCCACGTATTAGGCTTAGGTCAGGTACATTGGGGTAGGCGTATCTTAGAAGCACCAGTTGAGTTCGTTAGTCAATGTTTTTATGTATGTATATATTTTATCCATTTTAAAGTATCATATGGCTAAGAAACCATATCAATGCTTTTACAGTATTATTTCATAATACTACTTTTACTGTACGCACTTTACTTTATGATAAGTATTGCCATTGTGGCAATTCATTTCTCTTGCATGAGAAAGAAGACTGCTCAATAAAATAACACCTTTTATTGAAAACGCCCGTCTCTCTATTTCTCTGCATTCTGGTGAAACTAAGCATGCACGATAGACTGAGTGAAATAGCTGCCTATTGTTTTCACACGACTCTAGAGATACACTCTTTAATCTGAGGGAGCAAAGTTGTCATGTTTATGCGGTTGTCAGAAGCTGAATCCCTTCTTGTCTAATCAGGGAAGCTCACTCCTCCCTGTTCATTCAAGAAAGTTTCTAGTGACCTCTGAGCTGGCTGGCAAACCTAAATTAAGTCTACCATAGTCAGTAGAGACCTAGATGACCTCAGTCCTACGTCTACACTGCTGTTTATGTTATTCCAATGCGCAGAGCCTATTGGGAAAATAGGAACTACACTACATGGCGCCCAACGTTTGGTAAGGCGATAATCTAACGCAAGACACTAGAGTAACTCAGTCGTGCTTTTCACACAGACCCCTTTTCCCGTAAAAACTCCAATAGACGTCTGGAGTGGGTGAAAGGTTAATATCCATCGGAACTTAGTAGGATGAGAATCCTATGTATTAGTTTTTGGTTTAATCAACGTTGAAGGATACAGTGTTCCAAAATATTGTGCACCTAATCTTTGTTTCCTCAAAACTTGCTCTGCAAGAAACTTTCATGAAACAATGTCAAATCACGGTGACAATAACGACACCGATGAAGCCGCATTAAATGTGAATCAACTGGGTGTAGACCTTACAGGGTTTAATGAAGATAACTACCCGGATGCTATACTCATCCCGGTCAATATAAGGAAAACCATAACTATAAAACTTATAGAAAATGGATTAACATCAAGAGGTGGTACAGTAGTATTTGTGGTAGAGGCACATGAGTTTCGGCAGACAGAAGTATTCTATACCTGGATAAACTTTCCAGTAGCACATCCTGTAACACATGAGTTCCACTACTACAAAATAGCGGAAGCTCCAGAGGAATACTCTCCTTTCGAGGAAGTTGAAATTCCACTAACATACCAAGAGCACCTGCTCTTCTTTAAAGGTACCCTAAAACATCAAAATCATATCACCAGTAGGTATGGGCGGAAAATCCGTTCCGCTCGCGGATTTTGCGGATTTTCGGGAAATTCGCAATCCGCGAGATTCGCGAATCTCCCGCAAAATCCGCAAATCCGCGAGCAGCGGATTTTGCTCGCACTGCTCGCACTGTTCGCGTGAGTTCGCGCCCCGCGAATAAGTGCAAAATTGCAGAAATACGATCTTAGCAAAACTGAAAGTAACTACTTACCAGGTTCAAAAGTTCAGGCTCATCATTAGTAGCCATTTCCTGTAGTGCTTCCTGAGGGGCCCCTCCAGAGTTCAGTTGCCAGTTGAAACTATTATGTGACCCTGCTCTGAACCTCAGAATAGTTACACATATGCCACAAAGGTCCTGAATTACAGCTAAGGGAGACAAGCAGGAGCCAGGCTGGAAGTTAAAATCCATTAATCAGCCCCTAATTCATTATTGTCAGTTGGGGCAGGGCAGGTGTTGTAACTAATTTTGCAACAATGAAAGCACTTAGCAAGTGCAAAAGATCACTAATCAGGGCGCACTAAGGAAGCAGGTGCCAGCTAAAAAAATATTCTGTGACACATTAATCAGCCCCAAATTAATTCAGGTCACTTGAGGCAGGGAAGGTGTGGTTTGCTTTGCCGAAAATAATGTACACTGGACAACCAGAGGGTGTGGTGATGAAACAGAGGGTGGCATGGGTGGGCCAGAGGGTGGCATGAGTAGTCAGAGAGTGGCAGTGGTGACAGAGAGTGGCAGTGATGAAGAAGAGTGTCCCAAACAGGCTGGACACGTAGAAACAACAAGTTCGCAAAACTTGCGACCCGACAGGTAAGTTCGCAAATTGCGAAATTGTAAAAACCCTCGCGAACTGGCAGAAACACGGGCGAACACAAAAAAAAAAAAATCTGCAAATTCGCGGGAATTCCTGGATTTTGCGGATTGCGAGTTCGCAAATCCGCAAAATTCACGAACGTGAGATCCGCAAAATTCGCCCATGCTTAATCACCAGGCTCGGTCCACTAGGTAGACTAGGAGCCACGTGGCCGGTTCTAGCCAGCTACTCACCACATCCAGACATTGAAGCAATGTCGGCCATAGAACTTTTAGTTCAGTTAAAACAACTAATTAAAATACATAGACAATTGGTCCAATATGTCATGCGGACTTCAACAGTCCAACCTGCAATTAAACTTCCACAAAACACCCCTCATCAGGGGAACACAAACAAGATTACACCACAGAACATACAATCATGTCTTGGTAAAACACCCGCAAAACGGGAACAAATTCCATTCTGGTTAGTTTAGAAAATCACCCAGATAGAGGCAGTATTTCCTGATACTACCCCACACGAAAAACACAGAATTCTGACTATCTGCCTCCCAATGGGGATAGCACCACATGTAGAGGACTGTGACACTTGGGGCACAGTCTTTGCTTCTATCTACACAAAAACACATGGTGTTCCGTCTATGGCGGTTATACCAGATGTCCTAAGACAGATTCAAAATGAATACGGTCCAGAACCTGCTTTAACTCTGGGTATGACATTACTGAAGGACTTTAAGCAGGTTTCGGCTATATTATTAGCCAACTTAAAAGGAGAAGCAGCATGTGTGGCAATCCGCCAAAAATTGAAGGAGAATTTCTATCTAGGACCCTAATTCGATATTCCTGATTCATGCCCTTATGTGGTTATAATAAATAGTATCCTTATAAAGGCATAAGAATGATATCCATATTTAGTAATAGCCCATGCAGTCCAAAGCATGGCAAGGCTACTCCCATAGACTCCTAGAAAGCACAACGCGTTCTTTAAACAAACCAAGCCTCCAGCAGCCCGGGAATCCCCCCCTGCTCTTGTTATGATTTGCACAAGAACTCCTGGAGTCCAAAAAAAGAACTGTTAGTTCTTAGTGACGTCTTATGTCCAACCTTACATCAAACACGGCACCTTTCAGATATAAATATACCAATGTTGCCTTAAGCAAACACACGGTGGTGTGAAGCAGAGCGGTTATCTACTTATCCGAAGCCCAGCTGATGCGAGAGCCGAAGGAACCCGCCCCTCCCCTTTGACGCGCTGGAGAAGCTGCCTTTTCTCACGCCGAGAAAATCCAACTCCGGTGTTCCCAAGTCACCCTCGTGGGTTGCTGGGAGATCGAGTCCTGAGAAGCGGGATACAAGACCTCCTTCATCCTATAACCAAGGTTCAGAACTGATTAAAACCTTAGAGAGAATTCCTTATTCCAATACTTGGCAAAAAAACCCAACTTAACTTAAGACTGCAACTTACTTACTCCTTCCCTCATATTAGGCTTAGGTCAGGTTCATTGGGGTAGGCGTATCTTAGAAGCACCAGTTGAGTTTGTTAGTCAATGTTTTTATGTATGTATATATTTTATCCATTTTAAAGTATCATATGGCTAAGAAACCATATCAATGCTTTTACAGTATTATTTCATAATACTACTTTTACTGTACGCACTTTACTTTATGATAAGTATTGCCATTGTGGCAATTCATTTCTCTTGCATGAGAAAGAAGACTGCTCAATAAAATAACACCTTTTATTGAAAACGCCCGTCTCTCTAATTTCTCTGCATTCTGGTGAAACTAAGCATGCACGATAGACTGAGTGAAATAGCTGCCTATTGTTTTCACACAACTCTAGAGATACACTCTTTAATCTGAGGGAGCAAAGTTGTCATGTTTCTGCGGTTGTCAGAAGCTGAATCCCTTCTTGTCTAATCAGGGAAGCTCACTCCTCCCTGTTCATTCAAGAAATTTTCTAGTGACCTCTGAGCTAGCTGGCAAACCTAAATTAAGTCTAACATAGTCAGTAGAGACCTAGATGACCTCAGTCCTACATCTACACTGCTGTTTATGTTATTCCAATGCGCAGAGCCTATTGGGAAAATAGGAACTACACTACATTTTGGCTCTGGGATTTCCAAATATGGTTATCAGAGCTTAGTGGTCCGTGATGAGTGTGAGGTATTTACCATAGATAAAGAGGCAAAAGTGTTCACAGGCTCAGACTACTGCAAGACTTTCTTTTACCAGCTGGGAATATGCTTGTTACATATCCGTCAGGCAGTGGCTGGCATAAGCCACAAGCCGCTATGTGGCGTTGGTCACTTTCCTTGTCATACTGAGCCAATATGGCTCCCAGTCCCACTGGACTGGCATCCACTGTGATCTCAATCTTCCGATGAGGGTTGAAGTACGTCTTTTTTTTAAAAATTATTTTATTGAGATTCTTAAGTGCCATGCTTAATCATAATACAGAAAACAAAAATCATATTATAGTTTTCACAATATACACTATACAATCATGTCTGAAATTTTAATCGAAATTGTTCCCCCATATTTTATCAAATTTTCTCGTCCCCCCGATTCTTAATGTGTACATTTGCTCGCTTTTCTTGACTCTTTTCATTTTCTGCAGCCATTCCCGAATACAAGGAATCTGAACTGAACGTCAATTCTACAAAAGCAAAGATCTGGCAACCGCCATTACAATATACATTAATTTGACCAACTGATCAGAAAGCGCAAGATCTAAAACAATACCATAAAGCATTAATTTAACATTCAGAGGAGTTGCAATCTTCAAATAACTTTGACAGTATGAAAAGATATCGTCCCAAAATGGCTTAATTTTGGAACAATAAACAATAATGGAGACCAATTTGCCGGGGCATAATGCAAACATCTAAAACAATTAGCAGAGGTTATTAGGATACATTTTAAATATCGCTGCAGGAGTACGATATAGTAACCATTTTCCAAAATATAGCATTCTACGCCAATTGGCTCCTTTTAATACACTAAAGTTAAGTTTATTTATACTCCTCCATGTACTCAAAGTTAACACATGATTATCTTGGTTTAGCCATTTATCAATCGCTTTTGAATTAGTGCCCGTTTCCCGGCTCTGCGCTATGCATTTTTTCCACGCCCCAGGTTTCCTTGGCTGTTCGTCAAAAAAGATATCATTGGTCAATTGGGTAGGGAAACTAATTTGTTTGAGATCTAATTGCGCCAGGATTATATAAATTCTATTATATGACCCAGCCAATAAAAAATTTCCAGGAATCCGCACCATCATCTCTGACGGAGTTATCCATAGACTGTTATATGCGAAATCCATTATTATGGTAAACCCTACACTAGCCCAATTGGCGACTATCTCAGGTCCTATTTTAATCCCTAAAAACGGAAACACACTTATTAGGGGCGTTGTTAAATTAAAGAGAGAAAGAGCATATCTTTTAAGCATAATAGACCGTTTTTTATGAAACCAAACCAACATCTTATAGCGAGCATGCTTTGGGAGTTTGAAAACCTGCATGGGGGAGGGTATCTGAAATTCCGACCAGATTAAATCAAAAAAGAAATTGATAAACAAACCTTGACTATTACTATAATTTTTAAATCTTGATAAATATTGCGCAAAATATGCGTTATAATAGTCCCTTAAGTTGGGCAGAGAAAGGCCTCCTTGATCTAGCTCCTCATAAAGAGTTCCGATTGCAATCCGGGGTGTCTTTTTAGCCCAAACAAAGGCCGAAAACAAAGATTCTACCTTAGAAAAAAGAAGTGCCTGGCAAAAAACAGGGAATGGTGGAGAATAGAAAATTACATAAAGGAAGGATGGACATTTTAATTAGAGCGACTCGCCCAAGAATGGACAATGGAAGCGAATTCCACCGTGTAAACATTGTACGTATTTTCTGAAGAAGGGGATCAAAATTGAGTCTATACAAATCATTCACTGAAGATGAAAAAAAAAAACAAGGTATCTTTTAGATTTATTATTAATACAAGAAGTAAGATCGGAATGTAGGTCTGGGATTATTCCCCCACACACCAAAATTTCGGTCTTCGAGGGTTGAAGTACGTCAAATTGTTGGCCGATTCAACGGATGCTTTAATTGAGTGGAATGCTTGATCACATCTGGTGGTCCATTGGAAGGTGTGCCCTTGTTTGGTTGGTTTCCTCAATGGATAGCTGATGGTGGCATAGTCCTTAATATACAGTAGCTGGACATTCCTAGAAATAACTACATCTCCAGCATCTCAAGGGCGAGGGGTGCCGTTTAGGGCTGCAATTTTTTCAGGATCTGGTCACATTTCTGTCCCCGAGAAGATGTGTCCATAAAACTTCAAAGTGGATTTGTGAAACTCACATTTGTCTTTGTTGAGTGTTTGATTTGCTTCCAGTAATGTGTAACATACTCAATCCAGTGCTTTATTGTGTTCCTGTACAGTTGCTCCAAACACGAGGAAGTCGTCACTATAATTAAGAGTGTTGGGAATGTGATGGATAGACTTTGCCTTCTGATCCTTTCGTTGGTACTATAACTACTGGAGATACCCAGGGAGATGGACCAGAAGTTCTTTCAATGATGTCTGCCTGTAGAAGATCCTGCAGCTCTTCTTCCACCGACTTTTGAAGTTGAAATGGTATTTTCCTGTGGTGTTGAACTATGGGCGTCACCCGTTCATTGATATGCAGACGAACTTGAAAGTTGGTCTATTTTCAGAGTCCTGTAAACATTTTTGGAAACTTGTGAACTATGTCAGGTTCATCATTCCCTCGGCATAATATCTCCACCAGTTAAAGTTGTTCCGCTGTGGACAAGCTAAGGAAGCTTCAGGTCCTTTGATGATGTGATTGCGAGCTGAAATGGTTCTATCTCTGTATTTGAGGGAGGTCTGAAATTGTCCTAAGCATGGAAGGAGCTCTTTTGACATGCATGTGCATACTCCCACTGCGGCTTTATGCAGGAGCGGTCGTGGATTCATTTTATTGTATTCTGCCACTGAGATATAATTGAGAGATGCCCCACTGTCCAGTACAGACTTGGCTAAGTTCTCACCCATTTGGAGGTGTAGTCTTAGATATTTCTCGCAATACCGGTGTGAGGGACCTTGAATCCCGAGATTCTGATTGTCGCGATCTGTGAGGGACGTGAGAATAGAGACTCGAACATGACGAGCTGGAGGATGTATCTCTGCAATCTCGCACTGCTTTAAGTTCAAAAGTAAGTTTATTAAGGTAAGAACTACATTAATACATAAGATTAAAAGACAATGAAAATAAAAGAATTACATATAATATATCAATTGTGTAGTGGATGAATGAGAATGGTTTGAGTAAAATACAGTCTAACACGTCATGCAAAAATAGAAGAACATCAGCATATGAAAAGAAACTGCATCATGTATGATATATAAAAGTTTAGAGGTCAAACTAGAGTTTACATTGAGTCATATAATATCAATCTAAATGACGTCATGGGGTTTTAGCTACTTCTTGTTGTTGAGGAGCAGGAGGCAGAGAGCGTCTCACACTGATATCAATGAAAAGTGTGACAGGTGACCACAAGTCTAATCTTTGATGCCATGTGCAGTGGATATACAAAGGTTGTATCTAGTCTGTGATTATAACAGACAGCATACTACCACGGTTCATAAGATAGCTTGGTGAAGTCTTTCCAATTCTTGGTTATTTGCTGGAAGGCCACTGCCAGCAATAAGTCTATTATCTTAACATTGGACTTGCAATTTACTCAAATAGGGGACAGACTACCCAGAAAAATGTGTAAGGGAGAAAAAGGGTGATTGGAATTAAAAATTGAATTAATTTGAGACCACACCTTGTCCCAAAAGTTCTGGACAAATTTGCATATGAAAAGCATGTGATACAAGTCAGCATGTGGTGTCGAGCAGGACCAACAAACATTTGGGAGATGAGAGTGTCTCGGACTGAGAGTGAGTGGAGGAAGTAATAATCTATTATATATGAAGATAAGTGTCTGTGTGGCATTTGCAGCCCTAGAGGATTTCCGAAGTTTAAGTCAGACTTTACCCCAAAAGTCCACTGACCAGGAGGTCCCTAAATCGCTTTCCCACAACACTTCTATTTTGGTCTTGTCTCTCAGCCGAATAGGAGTATGTAAAAATGTATAAATAGTGGATGCCTTAGATGAGTTAATGACAACGGTTCTAAATTTATCTGCATGCATAAGCTTAAGTGAAATAGGTGGCTGGGGCGGTAAAAATTATGCATGAGCAGTTTGAATAGAACCCAATAAAAGAGAGTATTTGGACTTGAAAAGTGGAGGTAGGGCAAACAAAGTGCTGGCCTGCTCAAAAGATATAATTTGGTCTTGAACATAAAGTTGGTGAACCCAAATTAGGCCCGCTGCCTCCAAGATTTCCAAAAAATAGGTTTGTTCTTAATCAAAATATAGTTATTATGCCATATAGAAGAATTAAGGAATTAAGTTAGGAAAACAGGCGGGATTATCTTGGAAGTATATTTGAGTATAGGGATAGAAACAGACTGCGGTTTGCGCGTAAAGGAAAGGTATTCCTGAAATGAGAATGGGAAAGGAAGGATTGTTCAAGCGTAGCCCACTTAGGACAATTATTGGAAGTATCAGAGAGCCACTTGGATGCTTGGTGTTATAGGAAGGACTTGTGGTAGGTAGGGAAATCAGGAAAGTTTACCCCCTCCTCTGATTTTGGGCGAATCAATTTTGAAACGGACATGCGTGATTTTTTGCTACTCCATAAAAAAGAAGATAAAATGGATGTAAGCTTCTTGAAATATTTTGAGGAAATGGATAATGGATATTGGAAACTGTATATAAGACTATGGGTGAGAGCATCATCTTAATGGTGTCTAAACGCCCCCACCAAGATAAATAAAGGGGATGCCATTTTGTTGTTAAAAATGACAGTCTTTGTAAGCAATTTTCCAAACAGAAGGATATCGTCCCTGAAATAGTTGGAGTAAAGTGTAAGCCTAAGTACTTAATGTAATGGGGGCTCCTTGTGAAACCTGAGGAAGCGAAATCAGCACTGAGAGTGCATTTGGTGAGGGGCAAAATCTCACATTTATCCTTATCTAATTTGTATCCAGAGACAAATGCAAAAGAGTGACCTTCTTCTAAAAAAGCAGGAAGAGAAACCTGAGGGTGTGATAAGAATAAAAGCACATCGTCAGCATAAGCAGCCATTTTAACACTGGTGTCTCTAAAAGTACAACCATAAATGTTATCATTTTGATGGATCCTTAACAAAAAGAGTGCCAAGGCAAGATTTAAAAGAAATGGGGAAAGTGGACAGCCTTGTCTGACACCTCTACCAAGGTGAAAATAGGAAGAAATATCACCATTTGCTGAAACAGCTGCCCTAGGATTGGAATATAGAATAGAAATTAAAGCAGTAGTCTTTGGGCCAAAACCAAACCATTGGAGCACGCGAAAAAGATAAGGCCACTCAACTCTGTTGAATGCTTTCTCTGCATCCAAGGCTATGGCTGCCAAGGGATGGTAGATATGTGAGACTTTAGATAAAATATAAAAAAAATAAGCGAGTATTGTCTGAGATAAGGTGACCTTTAACAAAACCGGATTGTTCTGTGCCTAACAAGTTAGGCATGTGAGATTCCAAACGCAAAGCTAAAGCTTTTGAAAATATTTTATAGTCAATATTGACCAAAGAAATAGGTCGATAGTTTTTACAGTGTTGTGGATCCTTGCCCTCTTTAGGTATGAGACAGATAATAGCATCTAATAAAGAGCCGGAAGATTCACCAGATTGTAAAAAAGCGGATATGAGAGTGTGTAATTTAGGAAGAAGTAAATGTGCAAAGTGGGTAAAAAACTCTACAGTGAACCCGTCAGGGCCTGGTGCCTTATCCTTTTTGAGCGTTTTTAAGGCAGTTAGAAGTTCTTTCTGCGTTAAATCAACTTCTAAGAGAGAAAGGTCTGAATTAGTACTTGGGTCACATTGTATACGGGAAAGAAATTGAGTTATGGTATGGTCAGAGGACAAGGTCTCAGATGTATAAAGTGATTTATAAAATTGAAGGAATTCATTGAGGATGTCTTCGTCTTTGGATTTTAATTGATGATCTTGACCAAAAATAGACTCTACATTGAGCTTGTTTTGTTTGACCGTTAAATATTTAGCTAATAATTTGCCAGCTTTATTCTGACCACCATAATATTTTGCACTAGACTTTAACAAGTAATTTGAGGCATTGTTAGTTGTGTCCTGATTAAATTGAAATTTGGCTTTGATGAGATCGGATAAGCAGTCCTTGGATTTGGAGGAATAATAAGAGTGCTCCAATGCCTTAATTTTAGTTAGCAATACTTTAGTGACTTGTCGTGCCTTTTGGTGTTTTTTTGAGAAAAACCTAATTATAAAATCTCTGGCTGAAGCCTTAAAGGCATCCCAAGCCATATGAAAAGGTGTGCTACCTGTTTGATTGAAAAGAAAATATTAATTAAAGAAAGAGATGAAGGATGAAGTAAATATTGGATCTAAAAGCAGGGTGTTATTAAAGCGCCATTTATGGGATAGTTTGGGTTTGTGCAAAACATCAAGGTGAATATTGACAGGAACATGGTCCGATATTAAAATGGAGCCAATATCTGCCGCCACAAGTTACTGGAAAAGATTATGAGATATAAAAAAATATTCTAATCGTGATTGAGTATGATGTGTCGGGGAATAGAAGGAGTACTCTCTCGATGTGGGATTGCAAAGTCTCCAGGCGTCTGTAAGCCTATGTTGTTTAATGACTTGTGAAAATAGCTTGTGAGATTTATGAGGAACGAAGGAAGATAATAAATTCTGATCAATGAAGGGATCAAAAACTTCATTGCAATATCCTGCAAGGATAAAGTTATCATCGTAGCATTGTGTAATCTGTAGTGCTAAGGATTTCCAAAAGGAGGGATCACCTGCTGTGGGTGAGTAGATGTTCAATAGAGAAAGTGGGACATTATGTACTAGAAATTTAACAAATAGCAATTAAGCATGGGCAAATTTTGCGAATCTAGCGTTCGCGAATTTTGCGAATTTGCGAACTCGCGATCCGCAAAATCCGCGAATTCTCGCCAATTTGCGGATTTTTTTTTGTGTTCGCAAGGGTTTCTGCCAGTTCACGAGGGTTTGGTACCAGTTCGCAATTGCGAACTTACTTGTCGGCTCGCAAAGGTCGCGACTATGTTGTTTCTACGTCTGGTTCATCATCACAGGTTCCCAGCACCCTCTGTTTCACCATTGCCACCCTTTGTTTCACCCATGCCACCCTCTGGTACATCAATGCCACCCTCTAGATTATGGGGGGGAAAAGCAAGCACACCTGCCCTGCTTCAACTGACATGAATTAATTTTGGGTTGGTTTATTAATGTGTCACTGTTTTAAAATTCCAGTCTGGCACCTGCTTCCTTATCTGTAATTTGCTTTCTGTTGCAGTGCTATTTTTTTTCCAGGACCTTTGTGGCCTACTTGTAGCTATTCTATGAGCCTGCTGTGAGGGTCAGAGCAGGGTCATACAATTGTTGCAACTAGCAACTGAACTCTGGAGGGGCCCCAGTCAGGAAGCACTACAGGGAATGGTTACTAATGATGAGTTTGAACTTTTGCACCTGCTGAGTGCTTTCAGTTTTGCAAAACTCCCTTTTCTGCAATTTCGCTGGATTCACGGGGCGCGAACTTGCGCAAGATCGCGGAAGCCGCGAATTCGTGCGAATATGCGATTTGTTTTTTTGCGGCGTGTTAGTTCGCGTGGTTTTGTGCATTTTAGCGAGCCGCTGGTAGCGCAACGAGGCCAAGTTACCCTCGCAGTCGTACATGGGCACGGCCATCTTGTTTGCGTGACGTATTTCCGTTTCCGGGCGCGATGTGTAATCTTGCAAAGTGTGCGGCTTGCTAGTACAATTTCGCGTGTGATCGCGAGGAAAATCTCGCGCGAACTTACCCACGTGGTCGTGAACGGGATCGGCCATCTTGTTTCCCATTCATTGCTATGGTTCTGGGCATGCTGTTTGTATCCTCTCTGTATCTCTGCCATCCTTTGCTCATTGTCAGTGAAATTGCTCTCCCACCCTCGCAGCTCCACCATTAAGTGAGGTGTCCCTGCACTCTTGAGTTGACCTCTGTCTCCTTTCTCTCACTCTGCTCCTTCACTCGTTTTTCTATCCTTTCTATCTTTCACCCTTCTGCACCTTTCTGTATCTCTGCTCTTTTGTGCCTTATTTCTGCCCATTTTCCCTTTCTCTCCCTCTGCTCCTTCACTCGTTTTTCTACCCTTTCTATCCTTCACCTTTCTGCACCTCTGCTCTTTTTTGCCTTATTTCTGTCCATTTTCCCTTTCTCTCCCTCTGCTCCTTCACTCGTTTTCACTCGTTTTTCTACCCTTTCCACCTTTCACCTTTCTGCACTTTTCTGCATCTCTGCTCTTTTGTGCCTTATTTCTGCTTATTTTCCCTTCTTTCTTTATCCCTTCTTTCCTCCCTTTACCTTTCCCCGCCGCTGCTGCCCCCACGGCCCCTCCCCCCCCAGCGCGACCGGCCCAATCCAGCTCCTCTCCTCGCTCCCGCCTCCCAGCTGTCCAGCCCTCCCCGACCCCTACTTAATGGCAGCCACTGCGGGGACAGGCGAGCAAGACCACTGACTCATTGTCAGTGAAATTGCTCTCCCACCCTCGCAGCTCCACCATTAAGTGAGGTGCCCCTGCACTCTTGAGTTGACCTCTGTCTCCTTTCTCTCACTCTGCTCCTTCACTCGTTTTTCTATCCTTTCTATCTTTCACCCTTCTGCACCTTTCTGCATCTCTGCTCTTTTGCCCACCACCGGCCCATTGGCCGAGCCGCTCCCGCCGCCCAGCTGACCCGCCCTCTCGTCCCCCTTCTTATGACGCCCCCAGAGCGACCGCGCAGCGGACGCGCGCAGCGGGAGCACCGACTGAGCGCCGAAGGTGCGCCAAAGGTAAGCCCGTCTGCGCCCGTCCGCGCCTGGACCGTGCCCAGCGCCAGGACCCCTGGCCCCCGCAGACCCCAGCCCACCCGCCGTACGTACGACGCCGCCACCCTCAACGCACTCAATGCCGGCCGAATCCCAGGATGCTACCGAGCCACCCCGAGATGCACCCACGGACCCTTCTGCTGCAACGCCTGCAAGTTCACCTGCATCCGGACCATCACTACTCCAGCACCAACCAAGACCAAGACGAGCAACAGCAGCAGCCACCTGAAATGCATCCTGCTCAACACCCGCTCCGTCCACAGACACGTCATAGAGCTCTGGAACCTGCTCGACACAACCTCACCAGACGTCGCCTTCCTCATGGAAACCTGGATGAACGCCTCTTCAGCGCCCGACATCGCCATCGCCATCCCAGACGGCTACAAGATCATCCGAAGGGACCGCATCAACCAGACCGGAGGAGGCATCGCCATCATCCACAGGAACACCATCCGCATCACGACCAACACCGACGACACCCTCGCACCCGCCGAACACCTGCACTTCCAGGTCCACATCAACCCCAAGACCACCCTCAGAGGCACCCTCATCTACTGACCCCCGGGACCACGCACACAATTCAGCGAAGACATCGCCGACTTCATCAGCCCGCACGCCCTCCTCTCCGCTGACTACATCCTCCTCGGGGACTTCAACTTCCACCTGGAGAACAACAACGACCGCAACACCACCACCCTGCTGGACAACCTCGCAAACCTGGGACTCAAGCAGCTGGTCACCACCCCCACCCACTACGCCGGACACACACTCGACCCCGTCTTCTCATCCAGCAAGGACATCGCCTTCAGCCACGCCACCGGACTCCACTGGACGGACCACAGCTGGGTCCACTTCAGCTTCAGAAGGACCACGATCCACCACCACCAGCAACAGGTTGCACGCAGAAGCTGGAACAAGATCACAGCCGACCAGCTCGCGACCTCCCTGAGCATGAACCCTCCCACCAGCGCAACGAACCCAAGCCAGGCGGCCACCAACTTCGCGAAGTGGATCAGCAACTGCACAGACGACCTCGCCCCTCTGAAGACCCCGCCTAGCAGACCCGGTAGCAAGAAAGCCCCATGGTTCACCGACGAACTCAAGAGCTCCAAGAAGAACTGCCGAGCCCTCGAGAGAACATGGCGCAGAGACCCAACACCGGACAACATGACTGCCCTCAAGCTCGCCACCCGAAAACACCACCAACTCATCCGCGCCACCAAGAAAACCGCATTCAAGGAACGACTGGACAACAACACACACAACAGCAAGGAACTCTTCAACATCTTTAAAGAGCTCTCCAACCCCAACGCCGGAAACAACGACATCACCCCTTCGCAAGACCTCTGCAACTCCCTCGCCTCCTACTTCCACAACAAGATCGCGGACATACACAACAGCTTCAGCACTCAACCAACGCACGCCACGACCGAACCACCGCCCCCCACCACCACCCTCCGCGCCTGGACCCCGATCAGCACCGAAGACACCCTCCGCACGATGAACTCCATCCACTCCGGATCTCCTACCGACCCCTGCCCTCACCACGTCTTCAACAAGGCCGACGCTGTCATCGCACCCCACCTGCGGGACATCATCAACACCTCCTTCGACACCTCTACCTTCCCAGAGAGCTGGAAGCACGCCGAACTCAGCGCTCTACTAAAGAAGCCATCAGCCGACCCCACCGACCTCAAGAACTACCGCCCCGTCTCGCTGCTCCCGTTTCCTACTAAAGTCATCGAGAAGACCGTCAACAAGCAGCTGGCCGCCTTCCTCGAGACGAAAGGATCCCTCGACCTCTCGCAGTCTGGCTTCCGGGCCAACCACAGCACCGAGACCGCCCTGATCGCAGCCACCGATGACATCCGAGCACTGTTTGACAACGGAGAAACAGCAGCCCTCATCCTCCTAGACCTCTCCGCGGCCTTCGACACTGTCTGCCACCGTACACTAGTGCAGCGACTCAGCAACGTCGGAATCCAGGAGAAGGCACTGGAGTGGATCATCTCCTTCCTCGCCGGAAGAACACAGAGAGTCCGCCTCCCCCGTTCAGATCTGAAGCCACCGAAGTCATCTGCAGCGTTCCTCAAGGCTCCTCGCTCAGTCCAACCCTCTTCAACGTCTACATGAGCCCCTTGCAGACATCGCACGCCAGCACAGCCTCAACATCATCTCCTACGCAGACGACACCCAGCTGATTCTCTCCCTCACCAACGACCCCGCCACCGCCAGAGCCAACCTTCACGAAGGGATGAAAGAGGTAGCCGAATGGATGAAGAACAGCCGCCTGAAACTGAACTCGGACAAGACGGAAGTCCTCATCCTGGGATCCTCACCCTCTGCCTGGGACGACTCCTGGTGGCCCCCAGCCCTAGGCAGCGCACCCAAACCAACAGACCACGCACGCAACCTGGGCTTCATCCTGGACTCCTCCCTCTCCATGACCAGACAAGTCAACGCCGTCACCTCGTTGTGCTTCAACATCCTGCGCATGCTACGTAAGATCTTCCGATGGATCCCCACCGAGACCAGGAAGACGGTCACCCAGGCCCTCGTCACCAGCCGTCTGGACTACGGCAACTCCCTCTACACCGGAATCACCGCCAAACTCCAGAAGAGTCTCCAGCGGATCCAGAACGCCTCAGCACGACTCATCCTGGACATCCCCCGTCGCAGCCACATCTCCGGACACCTGAGAGACGTGCACTGGCTCCCGGTCAACAAGAGAATCCCCTTCCGACTCCTCACCCACGCACACAAAGCCCTACACAACCAAGGCCCAGGATACCTCAACAGCCGCCTCAACTTCTACGCTCCCAAACGCCAACTTCGATCGACCGGCCACGCCCTCGCCGCCGTCCCCCGCATCCGAAGAGCCACCACAGGGGGACGGTCCTTCTCCTACCTCGCCGCCAAGACATGGAACTCCCTCCCGACCCACCTCCGCCTGACCCAGGACCACCTCGCCTTCAGGAAGCAACTCAAGACCTGGCTGTTCGAGCAGTAGCGGACCCCCCTCCCCCAGCGCCTTGAGACCCTCTGGGTGAGTAGTGCGCTATATAAATGCTTTGATTGATTGATTGATTGATTTGAAGTTTTTTTTAATCTATTTTACTTATTATCTATCCCTCTATTTTTCTAGCTCTATATTTTTGTGTTTTCTGCTACTTTTGGTTAATTTTAAACTACTTTTTTCAACTCTTTACTTTTCTTCTCTTCCCTATTCTATTTTCTTTATTATTTAACTTTCATTTCTGCCCAGACCATGGTGAAGGGAGCCGGGAAGCATCCCGAGAAGGGGAAGGGTCCCGCACCCCGTGCTCGGCTCCCCTGTGGCGTTTGAGGGGGGAGCAGGTCATACCCCGGGAGATCTTCAGCCCGGAGGAGGTGGCCGCACTCATTTTTTATGTTCAGCGCCACCTCCCCAGGACCATCATGGCAGGCCGCAACATCGGTAGTGGGTACGGGATCCGGGAGCGCCGGAAGCGGTGGGAGAAGGTGTGCCGGGCCATGTACCACCACTCTCGGGTCCGGCGCACCTACAATCAGGCCACCCACCGCTGGACGGATGTCCTGGACCATGAACGCGATCTGCTCGACCTGCTTGGCCTTGAGATACCCAGTCTTGGTGAGTAGTAGTAGCTATTTCTTTACTACTCTGTTTTCTCCTGCTCTGTGTGTTATTATATTGCAAATTTTTATTTTTTACCAAGAGCAATAATGCTGCTCATTACATTGTAGGTAAATTATATTTCAAAATCTTCTGTGCATTTCAGGTGCACTGCTCTCCTTCTCAGTAGTGTTGCTACTATGCTTATTTGTTTTCGATTTTGTGTTCATTTCATTGGCCTGTGAAATTATGTATGAGTGTAGTTTAAAGAACTGCGTAATGCTAGACACTAAGGTTCAGATTTTTAATTACCGGCGCATCCCTGCAAAGTAGCAGGGATGCGCCAGTAATTGTGCGCCACGCCACCATCACCCATGGTGCGCCGTATTTACAATGCGGCGCACCATGGGCCCAAAACGTCACCAAAGCGTTACACATCTGTGCCGTAAAGGTGGCGCATTGCTGGAGTTGCGTCGCAACGATGGCGCAGCTCCATCAATGCTCTGGGGTGCCCTATCTCCCCAATGCTGCCTCAAGCCGTACGTCTGCTTCAAGCAGGCGCAGGGTTTGAGTCACGCATCATTGTTGTTAAAGTGAGTGATTGAAATCTTGTAGATTTCCCTCAGCCACTTTTAGGATGCGTTCCTGCGCAGGAACGCCCTCCCTTGCGCCGGAACGCCCCCTGATGGCGCAGGGCTTTACAACGTGATGCATCTCCCATATGCGTCACGTTGTTAATATACGCCGCACCATGGCGCCTCTTTTGTTCTGCCGCTGCGTCACAAAAGTCACGCAACAATGGAGCAAAAGAGCCGCAAGGGGCTTCTAAATCAGCCCCTACAGACTCAAGTCCAGTCCTTCCTTTGTACACATGGCGATAAGAAGAAATAGTGGTGGTGGATTGATAGTTTGAGTATTTTAATGACTGGTTAATGTAGTAGGAAACTTTAGTGTTGTCGCTGATCTGCAATCACAATGGACTTTGTCTGTCACTTCGCGTGCTGCGGACTTCTGCCTGCCAATCCTAGGCAAACCTTTTTAGTACTTTGTTTAGTGAGTTACATAAGAATTTTCCAATTCGACGGTCCGCAAATCAAGCAATACTAATAACGTAGTAGACCACATGAGATCGGTCAATAATATATCCCGTGGAATAGTTGTCTATTTGCTATTTCGCCAAAATATTTTGTTATTGTTCTTTTGAAATGTTTGATTTGGTTGACAAATATCATCCATGTTTTCTGGTCTTTCTTTCTTTCATGTTGTACATCAGCTCCCCCCAGGGGCAAGAGGACACAGGAGGAGGAGGAGGGTGCTGTTCAGGATGCAGGCCAGGATCGGGCAGGCGAGGGCTCCTTTGCTGGCCCCAGTAAGTTTTAATTTTAATATAGAGTACTTATTTTTTCCTAGCGTTCCTCATTCGATTTTTTCTAAATCGTCTTTGATCTTCTTGTAGACTGGATCTAAATTCTTATCCTGCCTCGACTATGACTCCCTGTGGTATTACTAGATTATTCTTATTAGTCTGTCTGTGTAGCTAAGATTGCACATTTGGCAATTCCATTCGACTCCCATTCTAGTCAGCAATAGCTCTATGCACTGAGTGCAGTCCTCTGGGATTGTCCATAATGTCTTTTTAAGTCTTCTAAATGTTTATGCTTTGACAATTGCCAACAATAAAAAGGTGAATGACCACCAAGAAAGAATAAGATACTACTTTACTTTTGGTTTGGATAGTAGGACAATCCATTCTACTACTGTTGCAGGGACAAATCTGCACAAACAGAACTATGGACACTAAATAATGCATTGCTTAGCTTATCAATTATAATAGGTACTGTTAGACTTTCCACATACCTCAGTGATAACAGACTTTGTAGTTGAACCCCCAATCTCCTTACTGACTAGATAGTGTGGCAGAGTCATTTAGCTCCCAAAGTCACTGATGATTGATCCCCAATGATGTCAGAGGCACGGACTCATGCTTGCAAAAATTCCAAAACCTTTAGCTCATCCACTCTAGTCTGGAGGACCAAAAACCACAGAGTCTATTTAAGTTTAAAAGCTACGTTTAACTGAAAATGGAAAAGTGCTTAGTGCTGATGATTAATTGGACACATTTCTTGTGGTCGAGCCGAGCTCTCACCTAGTTTGAACTTGATCCTGCTCGTGTTCTTAGAAGTCAAGCTTCTGTCTGTTAGGAGAAAAAGTGGTGCGTGTTAAAAATAAAAAGCAAGCATTCATCAGTTGTGCCAAAAAGTGCAGCAAGACAACAGCCTTCCCTGGAAAAAGGGACATTTTTACTTTAGAGTAGACAGTCACAAATTATTACATTGTATTCTGTTTTTTTAACATTTCTTTCTTCCTCCTAGACCAAATATTATATAGTAGTGAGTGGTGTATTCTAACATTATTAAATGTACTTTGTAGGTGGAACATCTGGAGGCGGGGCCAGCGCGGAGGTGGTGGCATTGGACGAGGGGAACAGCTCTGGGGAGGAGGCGGTGGAAGTGCCGGACATGCCTGTGAGGGTTCACACGGTGGTGGCGGGCAGAGGTAAGCTATATATTCCTTACTTATTGAGATTGAAGACTGCAGAGTGTGCTTTCTGCACGGGTGTATTATAAATCAACCAGGTAGTAGCCTCCTCTAAATGTACTTTGACTTAGCTGTGAAGTTTTTGGCGAGAAGAATCCCAATCAGATCTGAGATAAACTTGATGGATGGGATGAACGAAAAGCGAAAGAAGGGTGTAAGTAAGTGTGGAAGGACGAGAAATTTAATGATGACTGGCAAAGAAGAATGATATGTGTTTGCTTGGTCCCCCAGGTGGCTGGGAAGGAAAGAATATGGTATGGTGCATGGCTGGGTGAATGATGAAGCAAGGATGGGTGGAAGGAGAACAGCCTGGGTGGGTGAAACAGAAACTGTATGTGTGCATATACTTTGAATGGATGGATGCCTGGATAATGGTAGTATCTGACTCTTAGATAGCATATGTGTATCTAGAGAGAGTAGACGGTCACTGGATGAACTAAGTGTTACTTTGAAGAGCATGTAACACCGCACCCGCACGTCCGTTCCAGTCTAGGAAAGGCAAGGAAAAGAAGTTGTAATTTTGTCCAAATACTACCATGAATAGTAGCAGTAGTTTGTATTGCAACTGCAAGCACAGCATATATCCGGTTATTACGGTGGACACTCCCTACCTCTCTTAATAACTTTAGTTTAGTAGTAGTACGTCATTCATGTGTGGGTGTATCACTGTTCACTCAATAATAAGCAAAGCACCTAAAGTCATCCCATATGTCATCAAATACATCCCATGTGAAGTGATAGATAATCAGATTATTTAGCTTCTTCATTTTCCTTTTCTAGTACTCATTTGCACTGTAGGGTGAAAGCTAAATTAATTAAGCAGTAGCCCTTTTAACAGAGTATTCTCAGTGCCACCCGTAATAGAAAAGTAAGAGCTTCACCACCTGCATGTACTGGACCGGTACAGGAACGCAAGTCTGTCTCACTCATCATGGTGTGCGTCTGTTTTTCTCAGGTGCAAGTTCACTGCGCTGGCATTATGCCGGCTTGCATAAGATAACGTACCAATTTTCCTAAACAAGAGAGAAGAAGAACAATAAGACTGGTGTACTGTCATAGTCGACTGTAATGGAAGCCCATAGTGCTTGTAGAATTTGTTCCTTAAACTCCCACTAATGTTAGAGCAAGGATGAAGAAGTGGGAGGTTAGATAGATACTGTCCTCAATTGTTATGTACTGTGCTTTCAATTTGCTACTTGTACTGTGACACAACTTTCTGCTCAATCATTTTGTGTTAATCTTAAGGAGCATTGGTTACAGACTATGTCTTTCTTTCTTCATATAGTTGCTCCTTCCAAATCAAAGAGACCATCTAGGAAGGAGCTGGCTCGAATGGCCCGGCAACGGAGGCTGGATGCCACTGTTGCCGAATATCGGCGGCTGGTGGCCCTGGAGGAGGAAGACACGCAGTCTACCAGTACAACAACAACATCCACTGGGACAGCTGCATCCTCCTCCGTGCCCCCACGGGCTGCCAGCCAGCGCAGTGCTCCAGCGGTACGGAGCCGGGCTACCAAAGCCAACCGCCACCGCCGAGCAGCAAAGACAGCAGCTTCCCCCCACAGGCGCTTCAAGGCACGCCAGCACCGCCTATCCCTCAGAATGTCCCAACTGGAGCAGGAGGTCCTAACTTACAAGACCTTGTTGGAGGGCCTCCGCTCTGACCATGCCACCCTCCGCAAGGAGCATGATGCCCTGGCCGCTAAAGTCAACAACAGCACCCTGCCGTAGTGTCCCTTGCCCCTTTTTTAGAGACTTTTGGGGGGTGGGAATTGGGAGTTGTTTTTTTTTGGGACTTTTGAAGGACAATCGTTGGGGTTAGGGACGGTCTTGCGGGAGATTATTTTGTTAGGGCTATAAAAATATACTTTTTGAAACTTTATCTGACCATACCTGTTTTTACTGCTTTTGAGTCTGGTGGGTGGGGGTTTAACAGTAAGTTTGTTTTCCTGAATAGTCCTAGGACTTTAGTAGTACTACCGTCAATCTCTCGTCTCTCCTAATACTCCATTATACTACCTCCAACCAAACGCTTATCTTACCTGTAATTTGTGTTTGAAAGTAGGCTAGGCCCAGGGCTGGCTCCACGGGAAATGGCGAATAAGGTTGGCAATCCAGGGCGGATGAAATTTCCTCCTCATTGCGGTGGTACTAATGGTGTGACACAGTGGCAGTTGCATGCCTATGGAAAAAAAGAAAATGAAACCTGGTTTGTCCTTACTGTAGCATTACAAAGGTACGATAGAGAATATAGCAGGTGACAGTACACTAGAACAGTGCCACAATGTAGCCTAACAAATGGTAAAGTATTCAAAGTATAACTTGTACTTGTCTTGGATTTCTTTGACATTGGCTACTACTACAAGAAATAGTACTAAAGCTGAGTAAGTCTAGAATATATCCTCGGATTCCTTCACCAGCCTGTTGCTATGACCTTATCCTCCCCAGCAAGTGTGTGGAATTATTGATGTCATTTAGTCACACATCAAGCAAAACCACACAGCCCGGGGGAAGAGGGTTAGGGTTTGTAAAATGGATAGGAATGGGGGTTTCTTTTTGGGTAGGTTTTGTTGAGAGAAGGAAAAAAAAGCACAGCATGGACAAACAATAATTGAAGATAAAGAAATCTTTGGGTACAAAGCTAACCATAAATCTTTTAAGTGACATAAAGGAAGTGCATGCACTACTGCATGCATTGTTACTGAAAAGTAAGTAGTACTAGAATGCGACAGTACAGGGCTGCAGCGTTTTCACTTGCCTATCTCTGCACTCAGAGAAACACTTCTTACATTAAATTAGGTTTAAAAAATAGCCAAAGTAAAACCCATAGAATGGCTGTAGGGATCAATTTAGAAGCAGAGAGAGATCCAAGAAATGCAGTCACAGTCATAGAAGAAAACAATGGATACTGTATCTGTATGTTGTTGTAGTTGTCCTGTTGAATTTGGTAAGTAAGTTGCATGCAGAAAAAAATTCCTCTTATTAGCGGCACTCCTCCATTCCAGCTGACGCTTCGTCCATCAATGTTGGTGACCAGAAGACACCCTGTAAAAAAAGCACAGCATGGACAAACAATAATTGAAGATAAAGACATCTTTGGGTACAAAGCTAACCATAAATCTGTTAAGTGACATAAAGGAAGTGCATGCACTACTGCATGCATTGTTACTGAAAAGTAAGTAGTACTAGAATGCGACAGTACAGGGCTGCAGCGTTTTCACTTGCCTATCTCTGCACTCAGAGAAACACTTCTTACATTAAATTAGGTTTAAAAAATAGCCAAAGTAAAACCTATATAATGGCTGTAGGGATCAATTTAGAAGCAGAGAGAGATCCAAGAAATGCAGTCACAGTCATAGAAGAAAACAATGGATACTGTATCTGTATGTTGTTGTAGTTGTCCTGTTGAATTTGGTAAGTAAGTTGCATGCAGAAAAAAATTCCTCTTATTAGCGGCACTCCTCCATTCCAGCTGACGCTTCGTCCATCAATGTTGGTGACCAGAAGACACCCTGTCCACTGCCTGCCTGGCGGATGCTGAATTGCGGCTCGCTAATGTGAAGCCTGACTCCATCCTTTTTTCCCCATTGCACAGACTGAAACCCAGCCTGTAATTATTGAGCGAAAAACAGGAAGTGATATAATATTACAACACCACTAATAAATAAATATAAGGTATGTAGGCTGTGTAGTGCAAAAAGTCACACTTTGATTTTCCTAATAGACAGTACAATATTTTTGAAAGTGCGTACTCTGTCTGAGTCACCTTTTGAAGGATAAATAAGTATGGGCAAATTAATGTAGCAGATCTTTCCCCTCAAGCTAGGTGTACTGTAAACTGTGTTTTAGAACAAAATTAGACCTTTCCAGCAGTGCTCCCACCCAGACCCTTACTAAAGCCAGTCGCAAAAATGTAGAAGACCCCCAATCAGATCTCAAAAAACGAGGCCTAGCAGAAAACTGGTGACAAAGCGTACTTTGAAAGTAAAAGTAGGCCCAAATACCCCCTTACCCACCGTGGATTGTATTCAAACCACTTGCAAGCAAGCAAAAGTATCCATAGCCAGCATCGCTACAAGACTCGAAAACCCCCCCACCCAAACACATGCAATAGAAATACTGCTAACCCTAACGAGCCCTAAGTTAAGAATAGTGGCAAAGGCTTTCTTTAACTATGCCAAATCCCCCCTTTCCCACCATGGATTTTCTTCAAATGACTTGCAACCAAAATTACACATTCTCACGAGTGCTCTAAGACCCCAGAACTCAGTTGCAAAAATCTAGAACACCCTGAAACACATGCAATCCTGCTGCTAGGGCTAACCCTAACGAACCCTAAGTTCCAAAAAGTGCCAAAAGGCTTTTCCTTATGGATTTTGTCCCAACCACTTCTATCCGGTATTAGACCTTCCCAGGAATGCCCCAAGACCCGCCAACCTACCCGCCAAAAAGCACAACACCCCCAAACAGCCAAAAAGGAAAATCACATACTTACAATATTTCTCAGCCTTCGGTCCATACGCGCTGTGCAGCTAGGCCATAAATCCCGTTTTCAACCACGGATTTCCTGAAAAGCAAATGCAATCAAGATTAGACTGTCCCAGCAGTGCTCCCAGACCCCGAAACCCACCCACAAACACCAGGAAGCCCCCCAAAAAGGCCCCCAAAAACGCTACATTGAGCAAAATGTCAGAAATAGCAAAAAAAAATTCAGCATGGATTTTGTCCCAACCACTTCTATCCGGTATTAGACCTTCCCAGGAATGGCCCCAGAGCCGTCAACCCAGGAGAAAACTAGTAGAAGACCCCCAAACAGCCAAAAAGCAAAAGTACAAAAATGGGGACTTAGTCATTTTCTTGCCAATTTCCCAAATCACTCCGCGCGCGCTCTGCAGCTAGGCCCTAACTCCCCTCTGCCACCATGGATTTGCTTCAAACCTCTTGTAAAGTAAAGTATCCATAGCCAGCAGTGCTCCCAGACCCCGAAACCCACCCACAAACACCAGCAAGCCCCCCAAACAGGCCCCCGAAAACGCTACATTGAGCAAAATGTCAGAAATAGCAAAAAAAAAATTCAGCATGGATTTTGTCCCAACCACTTCTATCCGGTATTAGACCTTCCCAGGAATGCCCCAAGACACGCCAACCCACCCGCAAAAAAGCACAACACCCCCAAACAGCCAAAAAGGAAAATCTCATACTTACAATATTTCTCGGCCTTCGGTCCAAACGCGCTGTGCAGCTAGGCCATAAGTCCCGTTTTCCACCACGGATTTCCTGAAAAGCAAATGCAATCAAGATTAGACTGTCCCAGCAGTGCTCCGAGACCCCGAAACCCACCCACAAACACCAGGAAGCCCCCCAAAAAGGCCCCCGAAAACACTACATTGAGCAAAATGTCAGAAATAGCAAAAATAAATTCTGCATGGATTTTGTCCCAACCACTTCTATCCGGTATTAGACCTTCCCAGGAATGGCCCCAGAGCCGTCAACCCAGGAGAAAACTAGTAGAAGACCCCCAAACAGCCAAAAAGCAAAAGTACAAAAATGGGGACTTAGTCATTTTCTTACCAATTTCCCAAATCACTCCGCGCGCGCTCTGCAGCTAGGCCCTAACTCCCCTCTGCCACAATGGATTTGCTTCAAACCTCTTGCAAAGTAAAGTATCCATAGCCAGCAGTGCTGCCAGACCCCGAAACCCACCCACAAACACCAGGAAGCCCCCCAAACAGGCCCCCGAAAATGCTACATTGAGCAAAATGTCAGAAATAGCAAAAGAAAATTCAGCATGGATTTTGTCCCAACCACTTCTATCCGGTATTAGACCTTCCCAGGAATGCCCCAAGACCCGCCAACCCACCCGCAAAAAAGCACAACACCCCCAAACAGCCAAAAAGGAAAATCTCATACTTACAATATTTCTCTGCCTTCGGTCCAAACGCACTGTGCAGCTAGGCCATAAGTCCCGTTTTCCACCACGGATTTCCTGAAAAGCAAATGCAATCAAGATTAGACTGTCTCAGCAGTGCTCCCAGACCCCGAAACCCACCCACAAACACCAGGAAGCCCCCCAAAAAGGCCCCCGAAAACGCTACATTGAGCAAAATGTCAGAAATAGCAAAAAAAAATTCTGCATGGATTTTGTCCCAACCACTTCTATCCGGTATTAGACCTTCCCAGGAATGGCCCCAGAGCCGTCAACCCAGGAGAAAACTAGTAGAAGACCCCCAAACAGCCAAAAAGCAAAAGTACAAAAATGGGGACTTAGTCATTTTCTTGCCAATTTCCCAAATCACTCCGCGCGCGCTCTGCGGCTAGGCCCTAACTCCCCTCTGCCACCATGGATTTGCTTCAAACCTCTTGCAAAGTAAAGTATCCATAGCCAGCAGTGCTCCCAGACCCCGAAACCCACCCACAAACACCAGGAAGCCCCCCAAACAGGCCCCCGAAAATGCTACATTGAGCAAAATGTCAGAAATAGCAAAAAAAAATTCAGCATGGATTTTGTCCCAACCACTTCTATCCGGTATTAGACCTTCCCAGGAATGCATCAAGACCCGCCAACCCACCCGCAAAAAAGCACAACACCCCCAAACAGCCAAAAAGGAAAATCTCATACTTACAATATTTCTCGGCCTTCGGTCCAAACGCGCTGTGCAGCTAGGCCATAAGTCCCGTTTTCCACCACGGATTTCCTGAAAAGCAAATGCAATCAAGATTAGACTGTCCCAGCAGTGCTCCCAGACCCCGAAACCCACCCACAAACACCAGGAAGCCCCCCAAAAAGGCCCCCGAAAATGCTACATTGAGCAAAATGTCAGAAATAGCAAAAAAAAATTCAGCATGGATTTTGTTCCAACCACTTCTATCCGGTATTAGACGTTCCCAGGAATGGCCCCAGAGCCGTCAACCCAGGAGAAAACTAGTAGAAGACCCCCAAACAGCCAAAAAGCAAATGTACAAAAATGGGGACTTAGTCATTTTCTTGCCAATTTCCCAAATCACTCCGCGCGCGCTCTGCAGCTAGGCCCTAACTCCCCTCTGCCACCATGGATTTGCTTCAAACCTCTTGCAAAGTAAAGTATCCATAGCCAGCAGTGCTCCCAGACCCCGAAACCCACCCACAAACATCAGGAAGCCCCCCAAACAGGCCCCCGAAAATGCTACATTAAGCAAAATGTCAGAAATAGCAAAAAAAAAATCAGCATGGATTTTGTCCCAACCACTTCTATCCGGTATTAGACCTTCCCAGGAATGCCCCAAGACCCGCCAACCCACCCGCAAAAAAGCACAACACCCCCAAACAGCCAAAAAGGAAAATCTCATACTTACAATATTTCTCGGCCTTCGGTCTAAACGCGCTGTGCAGCTAGGCCATAACTCCCGTTTTGCACCACGGATTTACTGAAAAGCAAATGCAATCAAGATTAGACTGTCCCAGCAGTGCTCCCAGACCCCAAAACTCACCCACAAACACCCGGAACCCCCCCAAAGAGCACCTGAAAGGCAAGCCAGTCAGCAAAAACACAAAAAAAATCCCGCCTCCGATTTGGTCCAAACCACTTTTGTCCGGTATTAGAGCTTCCCAGCAATGGCCCCAGAGCCGTCAACTCACCCACAAAGAAGTAGAACACCCCCACAAGTGCTGAGTCTTTCTTCATTGGGCGTAATCCAGCCCTCTGCTTTGAGGGAAATAGGAGTCTGGAGGAGGAGGATAGAGGAGCATGTTCTTCTGAACTTGTGAACCTGAGGAATGCAGACTGCAGCACCTTCAAATCAATAAGCAAACAAGTGAAGACAGTTCTGCTGATGGGCTTGTTTTTGTGATTAGGTGATTAAAGTTTGAATTATATTAACTGTGCACAACAAAGAAAGACAGACAGACAGGAATAAAAGTGAATAAGGACGAAAAAGAAAGTTATTGATTCATTGTCTCATTTTCAGGGCTCGGTGTGGTCCAGGAATAAGAATAAGGCTTCGTCATCATACTCTGCGAATTCAGGCAGGGTGAGCTCAGTGTCACCTAACAGAGAAGAAATTCCCTCATCTACGTTGCTGTCCACCTCGTCTTCATCCGGCGTGCTTTCTCGTACTTTGTAATCTGGTGGTATGAGGTGCTGATTCATCTTGATCATTGTTAACCTCTCCACATTTTTGGGCGAGAGGCGGCTCCGTTTGGGAGTTACAATGCCACCAGCAGCACTGAAAACACGTTCAGAAGACACGCTTGCGAGTGGGCAAGACAAGTAGTTTAAAGCCAGGTTGGAGAGCTGTGGCCACAATTCTTTTTTCCCATGCCAATACGCCAATGGGTCAGCATTAACATAGACCTCTGTTGAGTCATTCAGATAGTCCTGCACCATCGACTCAAGGTCCTCCTCCAATGTTCCTCCACTTTGCTTAGCTGTTGCTGTGACCTTTTGAGAACCAAACCCAAGCCAAGTTAGCCAATCCTCTTCAGCATCCAATGTTACTGTTGTGTCTGGTGCAGATGATCCGGTTGCCGGTGTCTTTAACGGCTGAGAGGTCACTTGTGCCACAGCCACAGGTGCAGAAGTGGATTGTTTTGACTGCGGATGGCCTGCTGATGCTGATGTACTGCCTTTTCCTTCAATGACCTGCCGTTCTCTTTCAAACCTCTTGGCTGACAAGGCTAGCCAACGTTTGTACTTTGTAACATCTTCATCAGCAAAAGGAAAGAATGCTTGGCCTGCCAGCGCCTTTTTGTAGCGTGGATCCAGAATAGTAGCACAAATGTAATGCTGTTCTGAGTGGATCATTTTAAGACGTTCATCACCTTGTAGGCGCTCTAATAATTTCTCCGCCAAAACAAAAGGGTCTTGGTTTTTTTCATTTTTTTGAAACACAGAAGACACCGCCTTCAGTTGGTGCTCCAGCATGTACAACAATGGGATAGCTTTTCCCAAATTACAGTCCTCCTTGCTGACTGCACGCGTGAAGACCTCAAAAGGACGAAGCATGCCTGTCAGGCTTTTAACTATTTCCCATTTCGCCGCATCCATCCTCAGGTCCTTGTGAGCTGTACCCTGTTTTTTTTTTTGATCAAATTTATTTTTATTGAGTTCCACAAAGCAAGAAAAAAACACGTATACAGTGACCAGAACAGACAGGGGGCACATTCGCTGCAACCGTCCCCTACGGTGCATGATACCCAACTGCGCATTCAATAAGTGAGGCAAGGCCATGTGTCCATGTATGTGTGCACAGTGGGAGGCCTGCCCCCCGGTGTCCGCTAGAACTCTTTTCCACCAACCCCCCCCCTTACCCGCTCCCCCAACTAACCCCAACTGTGCCCTACCCTTCCCCTCCAACAAATCCCTCTCCTCCCATCCCCCCTCCCGCACCCGGTGTGTTCCTCGTAGCGCTTTGTGGTGACTATTCGGGGTCAGGCTAAACCTTATGTTCCACCCTGGCTCTTTCGTCTCGAAACCCTTCCGCCAGTTTCAGGACCCTTAGGTATTTCGGGCACGTAAGCTCCGTAAATTCTTGGGAAAGCAGAGAAATGAGTGGCTGCCATGTTTCTCTGAAGGTCTCGGAGGACTGCGTGAGCGCGGCCTGAATCCTCTCCATCCCCATGATATACCACAGTCTATGTAACCACCCTGTGTGCCTGGGCTTTCTCGTGGTCCCCCATAGCGACAGGATATGCTGGGTGGCTGCCCCCATTGCCAATCCCATCTGTTTTCCCCGCATGGACTTGAGTGGGAAAGTTAGGCTGTTTGGGAGTCCGAGGATAGCGTAGGCTGGGAAACGTGGAATGTCGGTGTCAAAGTGTGTGTCTATGTCCTTAAGTACCGCCTCCCAGTATTCCTGTACCTCCGCGCAGTCCCATAGAATGTGTAGCATGGACCCTGTCTGCCCGCACCCCCTCCAGCATTTGGGGTCCTTACTCGGGTTTCCCTGGTGTAGGCGTTCAGGAGTCAGGTGCCAGTAACAAGCGATCTTTACCGCCGCCTCTTTGCTAGCCGTGTTCCTGGCCGTGTGGTGAGCTCGGTAGTATATGTCCTGCCATTCTTTAGCAGAAAGGGTGCGTCCCAGTTCCCTCTCCCATCGCCTCTGCCCGGCTGACTTCTCCGCAGGGGGGGGGAGGAGATAGCATCCAATATAAGTCAGTGATGGACCCTGTGTCCGAGGTTTTGGTCATGATCCATCGCTCGTAGGGGGTAAGAGTGCGGCCCGCCAAAGGCGCCACATCGGCGTGCGTCAGCCAGTGCCTAAGCTGGAAGTACTGGTAGCGGAGCGGCTTATCCAGTGAATAATCTGCTGGCACCACGTCCCAGGTCAAAAAGCCCTCCGTGTCGAACAGGTGGCCCGCGGAGCGGCATTCGGAAAGCCTCCACTGGGGGAACGAGCCCGGGGGCAGGCCTGGTGGGAACGCCGGGTTGTCCAGCAGCGGTGTCATGGGGGAGGGAAAGGTTGTCAGGCCCCTCGAGCCCGCGGTCGCATCCCACACTTGCATTAGGGTCCTGGTGATAGGGGATTTCTTAAGGTATGGTGGCCTGTCCGAGCGTGCGAGGAAGGGAACTTTCCAGAGGGGCAGGCCAGCCATGGCCCTGTCCTGGAACAACCAGTGCTTCTCCGAAGTTGGCCGAGACCACTCCAGGAGGAATCTAAGCTGAGACGCCTGGAAGTAGCGCCTCAGGTCCGGGACCCCCAAGCCCCCTTCCGCCGTCGGTCTCGTGACCAAGTCACGCCGGAGCCTAGACCTCTTGTTCGCCCAAACATAGTGGTTCAGGGTATCCTGCAGCTTTTTCAGCATCCCCAGTGGGGGAGTGACTGGGATAGTCTGAAATATATAGAGGATCTTGGGTAGAAGGGACATTTTTATGGCTGCCACACGGCGTGACAGCAGGTTAGCGTAGTTAAGGTCCACCGTTTGGGTTTGGGTTTGGGTTTGGGTTTGGGTAGTGGCTGGCGTCAAGTCGATCCCCAGATACGGTATGGTGGTGCTGACCTCGAGCTCCCCTAGTGGCAGCAATGCTCTAATAGCTGGCTGGGTGTTACTACCTAGCGGCAGGACGACGGATTTTTGGATGTTCATTTTAAAGCCTGATACCCCCCCGAACGCGGTCATTTCCGACAGGAAGGCCGGTAAGGAGACCCTCGGGTTTTCCACCGCTACCAGAATGTCGTCTGCGTAGAGGCTTATGGTTTGCTCCATGCCCCCGAACTTGATTCCGGCAATGGCATCGTTGTCTCGAACGCGCTGGGCGAATGGCTCAATGTAGAGAGCGAACAGGAGCGGCGAGAGAGGGCAGCCCTGCCGCGTGCCTCTCTGGATATCGAACGGCCTGGAGCTAACCCCATTGACTTTGACGGTCGCTTTAGGGGACGCATAGCATCCTGCCACCCAAGAGCGAAAGCGGGGACCCACGCCGAACTTAATCAGTGTTTGTTCCAGGAATCTCCAGTCGACTCTGTCGAACGCCTTCTCGGCGTCCACCGAGAGCAGAGCCGCGTCCGAGCCGTTGAAATGAGCTTTGTCTATGACATGCATAATGCGCTTAGTGTTGTCAGCGCATTGCCGGGAGGGGACAAAGCCCGCCTGGTCAGGTTCGATAATGCCCGGTAGGCACGGACCGAGGCGGGAGGCCAAGATGCCCGTGAAGAGCTTAAGGTCGATGTTGAGAAGTGAGATCGGCCTGTACGCTGCGCATCTTGAGGGGTCTTTGCCCGGCTTTGGAAGGACTATGACTTCAGCCTCTAGCATCTCCTTCGGGATCGAACCCCGGCCCCCGAATGAGTTGAACAGTTTCGTGAGGACCGGTGCTAGGAGGGAGCAAAAGGTCTTATAGAAGCCCGCGGAAAAGCCGTCTGGACCCGGGGCCTTCAGGGGCTTGAGGCGGGCGATGGCCGCTATGACTTCCTCCAACCGGATAGGTGCGTCTAGCGCCGCGGTGTTCGTATCGTTGAGAGCGGTGACCTCCATGGTTTCCAGGTAGGACTTCCCCGCTTCTTCCCCGACGGTCCTGTCGGCAGCATACAGCCGTGCGTAGAAGGCACGGAATGTCTCCGCTATGCGGGCATCCTCCCGGGCCTCTTCGCCGTCGTCTCTGCGAATCATTGTGATCTGAGAACGGACGGTTTTGGCCTTAAGTTTGCTAGCCAGCAAACGGCCTGTCCTGTCTCCCCCTACGTAGTAAGTGTGGCGGAGGCGGAGCGCCGCATATTCTGCCCTGTCCAGATCTAAACTCGCCAGTTGTGCCCTGGCCGCCTTCAGCTTGCGCCAGATTCGGGGAGCGCCCGTCCGGCAGTGAACCCGCTCCGGCTCCAGCACCTGCGTCTCTAAATCCCGCCTCCGTTCCTTCCGTTCTTTATTGTCCGCCGCCGCGATTGCCATGATTTCGCCCCTAATGACCGTTTTAAGCGCCCCCCACAGTGTCGCCTGGGTCACCTCCCCTGTGTCGTTGTGATCCAAGTAGTCGGTAATGCTTTGGGACAGTTGTTCCGCCACTCCCTTGCGGGAGAGTAGGCTTTCCCTGAGTCGCCATCTGCCTCTGTGCGGGGGAGTGCGGGGAACCACCAGGCGGAGGATCACCGCATCGTGGTCCGAAAGTGCTGCCGGGGTGGTGTCGATGTCATGTATCATGGGTAACATGTCCCGGGAGCCCAGGAAGTGATCTATTCTAGCATAGGTGTGGTGTACGTGCGAATAAAAGGTGTAACCCGGGGCCGTGGGATGTCTGTCCCGCCATAGGTCAATCAAACCCCTGTCCTCCATCCACCGCTTCCCGGCCACCGACAGTGCTCCGATGTCCCCAAACCTCTTCCCGGACCTATCCACCTCGTTGTCCATGACCAGGTTCAAGTCCCCTCCCACCACCACCTGCCTCATATCGCCGGCCAGCGCCTCAGACAGCGCTCCCCTCAAGAAGGCCTCCTGTTTCGTGTTGGGCGCATAGAGGGATCCTAACGTGAAGGAGGAAGTGCCTATATGTATCGTGTGTGCAAGGAGTCTACCCTTGATCTCTGCCACCCTACTCCCAACCCGCCCTCTGAAGTGTTTGGCCACCAGGATGGCCATGCCAGCCCTCTTCTCACTTGTCGTAGAGTAGAATTGGTGTGGGAAGGCCCTTGCCTTCATACGATGCCAATCCTTCGCTAGCAGGTGCGTTTCTTGCAACAAACAGATTTCGGCCTCAGAGCGCTCAAGGAAGGAGAGGACTGCCCTCCTTTTGATGGGGTTATTGAGTCCCTTAACATTAAGGGAAAGTATACGTATGGTATCAACAGCCATGGGTAGACGAGCCTCCCGCCTGCGTCAACCCGAGCCCCCCGCTGGCCCTACCCTGAGTTCCTGTCGCGAATCCAGGTTGAACACCCCGAGCCCCCCCCCATGCCCCCCCCAGCCCCAACTCCCCCCCCAACCATCCCTTACGCCCCCCCCCCCAACTGGTGAACATAGTCACAGGCCAATCATGAGATAGTCTAGGCCTGTAGTGAATGAGTCAATGAGTGGGTGTGTGGCAGTGGTGGCTTCTCGGCCCCCCGGCCCCCCCCAACCAGGAGTCAAAACTTAGCTGATGACGACCGTCGCTGGAGTCGACTCAGGGAGCGGTGCCGGTGTCCTTAGATACTTTGTGGATTGCTGCGGCCTTCTCCTGGGCCACCGTGTCCGGGTCAGGCTTGAGATTCTTCTTCCGTAGCCTGTTCCGGCGCACCTTCTGCCATCCGTCCCCCGACGTCCCGGGGGAGCTCGACGTGGCTCCCGGGGACCGCCGTTCGTTCGGGTCGTCTTGGGATGGTTCCTCGTAGGGGATGTCCAGTACTGCACAAGTGTCGCGCAGGGAACGCAATTGGTGGAGGGCGCCATTCCACTTGAAGACAAGGCGAAAAGGGTGCCCCCAGGAGTAGGGGACCCCCTCCTTACGCAGGAAGGCGGTGGCAACCTTGAACGCCCTCCGCTTCTGTAAGGTGGTCGCAGCCAAGTCTTGAAAGAGTTCCACATTGTGTTCTCGGAAGCGGAGGGGCTGATTGTGACGGGCCTCTCTCAAGATGCGCTCCTTCAGGGGGTAGTCAGGCAGAAAGGCCAGGATGTCCGGTGGGGGGCCCTGGGTCCGGCGGGCCGGCCCCACCCTGTGGGCCCTGTCGATGCGAATTACAAAGTCCTCTCCCTCGCCCAGCACCATCCGGAAGAGCGCTTGTAGGTACCCCGCCATGTCGTCCCCCTCCGCCTTGGGCGGCACGTTCCGGATCCGAATGTTATTTCGCCTGGAGCGGTTCTCCAGGTCCTCCGTGTGGGTCTGTAGGTCCATCTGCTGGTCGTGAAGGCGGACGATCTCTTGCCTGAGAAATTCTATTTCCTCGCTTCTGGCCTGGCCTGAGAGCTCGTTGGCCGCCACTCTTTCCCCCAGGTCATCGACGTCTCGCCTGAGTTCCTTGTATTCCCCGGTCATCTCCTGTCGGAAAGTTTGGATATCCTCTTTCAAGGAGGTGAAGAGGGCCTCCATAAATGCCTTAGTTGCCGGCGTTTCGCCTTCTGGGGGATCCTTCCCCTTGGGGGGGGGGTCCCGATGCTGACTTGTCCGGGCTTTTGTCCGCTTTGGGGGGTCCTTTGGTCAGCATCTCCGAGATGTTGCGGTTGCCCTTGCGACCGCCGGTCGTCATGGCGGTCGCAGTCTGTGCCGTAGGCCTCAGCCTGGTTGGGGCCCCTGGCGCCTGCGCGGGGTTCCCGGGCGCCCCCCGGTCGCGTGGTGGGAGGTCGGCTTCCGTTCCCAGGTGCTTCCCCTCCGGGCCCCTTCTCTGCTGCGTCTGCTCGTGCCTAGCGCAGGCCCCTGCGTACGTGGTTGGTCCCTTGCCTGGCCGCCCAGGCCTCCGCTACTCCAGGACCGCCGCCCCCGCTAGCTGTCCCAAGGGCCTGGTCTCGCCGTAGGTTCCGGGCCTTACGTGACCCTGGGTTGCGGCCCCCTCCACAAGCAGGGCCAATGGTGGCCTGTGCCTCTGCGTTTGTGCCGCGGCGCTGCTCTTGCTAGGGGGAGGGGGAGGGAGGGTCTCCAGCCGCACCCCCACTGCTCCCGGTCTGCCCACCGTTCTTCTGTTGCCCTGCACCCGGGCCTCGTGGGAGCTCGCTGTCCCCCGGGGGGGGGGAGGGGGCGTCCACACTCCTCACCTACGGTGATGCGGCCACTCGTGCTCCCGGTTGCCTCCCGGGTCTCGCTCTCTGCTGCCGCCGGCCCGTTGCGCGCTCCGGCTGCGCCTGTTACTGCTAGGCCCACGCCGGGGCCTCTCGTAGATCCGGGGGCCGGCAAGCCCGGCACTGCTCCGCTCTCCTCCTGTCCGACTGGCTCCCCGCCCGGAGCGTCGCTCCTCGGACCCCGCGGATGCCACCGGAGGTCCTTGAGTCTCCTACCCCGCTCTTGCGATGCTGTGTGGCGGCCTCGCCGGGCCTCCAGGAGCCGGGGTACGGGTCGGGGCAGTTCGCGCCCTCCGACGGCGGCCCGGAATCACCGCTCCTCGGCGCTTCTCTCCGCACCAGGATCGTGTCCGCGTCTCCTCGGCCTCGGAGGGCTGCTGGGTGCCTGTCCGCTCGCTTTGGCTGGCTCGATCAAGGCTGTGGTCCGCAAATATCCCTGGCGGGGGATCGGGCCTGGGGAGCCTCCGCGGAACACGTCCTACCAAGCCGCCATCTTGGCCACGCCCCGCTGTACCCTGTTTTAAGAAATAGTGATCGAGTACCGTATACTGCTCATACAGACGCTCAAGCATGTAGAAGGTTGAGTTCCAACGTGTTGCCACCTCCTGGATGAGTGCTTTCACTGGCATTCGACCTTCATGTAGCAGGCTCCTCAGATGCTTCCGGGCCTTAAAAGAATGGCTGAAATGGTTGCACATTTTTCGGCAGGTGTCCACTACCTAGTACGCTGGACTGTCTTTATCACTCAAGAATTTTTTAACAACCAGGTTTATACAGTGCACCAAACACGGCACTCTGAAATAGCGACCCAGCTCCATGGCCTTAACTACATTGGCGCCATTATCCGTGGAAACATAACCAATCTGGCGTTTTTTTGGGGACAGCCAGTGAAGGACCTTTGTGTTAAACTCATCCAAAATGTTTTGTGCTGTGTGACGTTTCTCCAAACCAAACATGGCTAGTGTTGCATGTTTCCGAGCAGCTTTACAAACTTGGTCCGGGTCAACACCTGCGTTTAGCTTTGCTTTAACCCCTGAAAAAGAGACCCAGTGTGCAGTGATGCACATGTAATCAGCGTCTGCGCAACTGGTCCACATGTCTGTTGTCAGATGTATAGTGTGAACAGCACTCTTCTGCAAAGCTGCCCCAATCACCTCCAGCACATCTTCATGTAGTGCTGGAACCGCAACTCTGGCAAAATAAAACCGGCTAGGAACCTTCCATTTAGGGCAGAGCGCTGCCACTAATTCTAGAAAACCAACCCCTTTTACAAAAGAAAAAGGGAGAAGGTCCAGAGCTAGCATTTTAGCCAGCTTAGTGTTATACAGACGCGTCAGTGGGTGGTTGCGTTCATATTGCGCTTCTGTAAACAACATCTTTTTAATGTTGCCCTGGACCAAGCATTTACGGGATGATGATGATTTCTTCGACCCAGTTACGCTCGCTGATGAACTTTTTCGCATTGGTGTCTCACTCTCTCCCACACTCTTAGTGTGGCTCACATGGGGTGTGCTGCTGACAGGGGTACTGGTTGTAAGTGAAGTGTTTGACACGTCTTCTTCCTCCTCGTCATCATCAGATGAAACATCAACGTTTTCATTACGTGCAATTCGGGCTTCCTTGATCGCCTGTAGGTGCGCAAACCATTGGACAGCGTGCTGTCTCTTAAGATGACCTCTCTGGCCTCCGGTACCATAGTTGGTACCAAACTTACCACGACTAACTCAAAGCTTACAAATGCTACAAATGGCTACGTTTTCCTTTTTTGGGCAAATACTATAGAAGTCCCAAACTGCGGACTTGAAATGTCTTTGGGGGCCGGAGGAGGCGGCGATACTGGTGGTGGTGGTCCTGCTGCTAATGCCAGATGAAGTGGAGGATGTGGATTGCCGAACTTCAGTACGTTTTGCACTTTCACCACCACTAATTGAGGTCGAGGTGGATGGAGGTCCCTTCTGGCGAGTAAGAAATATGGAAGCGGTAGGTGTTGGTGTACTAGTTAACTCCAATGATTGTGGTGTTTCTTTCATTGCCTCCTTGTCGACAACATCATCACGCTCAGCAGCTTCTCGGGCTAGGGTCAAAATGTCTGTTTGCTGCATGCCCGCTGGGGCTGCAGTGACCTTTATGATGACTGGTTCGTCGTCGTGACAGTTTTCATCAGCAGCAGTATCCGCCACTTCTTGTTGAGCCTCATCACACTCCATAACTATGAGTTTTTCGACGACCTTCCTTTTACGCTTAACTACCTTTGTCAGATCATGGTGTGCCTCACTCTCAGACAGCCGTGGTGGTTCCCAATCTTCATCCATATCATCAGAAGGAGGTGGGCTTGAAGAAGATGTAGATACCACCCTTGATCTTTTCCTTGCTAGGTATGTGGAAGACAATGAATGATCATCAGGAGGAGTGGCTTCCTCAAATGATACCTCGGCTTGATTGTCGATTTCCTGATGTGCCCCTACTTCGGAAGGAACAACTATTGTGGGCACTTGTGACCCTCCATGCACCTCTGCTTGCGCATCTCCTTGCGCATCTCCTTGCGCTGCCTCTCCTTCCACATGTACTTGGGCTTGTACTTGCACATGTGGTTGTTGTTGCGGCTGTGGTTGTTCAACACTCGTCAGATGAGTTACAACAACCTGTGTTGATTGAGGGACATTGCTGCTACTTTCCTGCGATGAGCCAACATCACTGGTCGATGGTGATTGAAGAAGTACAGGGGCTGCCTCTGCAGCACTCAAGGGCTTGGACTTAAGTTGGCGTGGTGGTGATGGAGGCACTGAGCCCAATGGAGCGGGGGTGCTGCTCCCAGCTTGGTCCCCAGCAGATCCCGCTGCTGCTGCAGGCGTACCTTTTTTTTTAATCCCAAAAAATGTGGCGGGCGGCACACCAGTCTCCTTGGTAACTTGCTTCTTCTGCTCCTTACTGGCAACTTTCTTGCTAGAGGAGCTACGGGGAACTTTTTTTGGGGCCATCTTCTTCAGATCAGGTCAGAACAGCAGGCCGCAGTTGCACGAGTTGCAGAGTTGTCTGTGGCCAGACGTGACGTTGCATGACGTTATGCTGCAGCTGCACACACACACCGCTGCAGGACTTCTTCCTGGCACTGGTGGTTCTCTTGAGTCTTTTGCACCTAAAAGCAATGGAAGTCAGAGGAACATCAGTTCAGTTATACACCCCAAAAAATCGAAAATCACAGAAAAATCAGCACAATCCCAAGCCCTCCATGATGTTTAAATTCAAGACACCCCACAGAAAGACTAGGCCCATGCACCACTCACTACCCCTGGGCATAAAGGTTGAAAGCTAGGCAAAATGGTTGCAGACCTAAGAACACTGCCTGCATTCAAAATGGCCCCCTGCCTCCCAGCACATGGCCAGGGCCTGCCTGTACCAGCACTCAAAATGGCCCCCACCCACATGGCCTGTCCCCATGAACACCCCAAAAAATCGAAAATCACAGAAAAATCAGCACAATCCCAAACCATCCAGGCCCTTCATGATGTTTAAATTCAAGACACCCCACAGAAAGACTAGGCCCATGCAACACTCACTACCCCTGGTGAAAAGGCCACAACAACAGGCCAAAAAAACGAAAATCACAGAAAAATCAGCACAATCCCAAACCATCCAGTCCCTCCATGATGTTTAAATTCAAAACACCTCACAGAAAGACTAGGCCCATGCAACACTCACTACCCCTGGTGAAAAGGCCACAACAACAGGCCAAAAAAACGAAAATCACAGAAAAATCAGCACAATCCCAAACCATCCAGTCCCTCCATGATGTTTAAATTCAAGACACCCCACAGAAAGACTAGGCCCATGCAACACTCACTACCCCTGGTGAAAAGGCCACAACAACAGGCCAAAAAAACGAAAATCACAGAAAAATCAGCACAATCCCAAACCATCCAGTCCCTCCATGATGTTTAAATTCAAGACACCCCACAGAAAGACTAGGCCCATGCAACACTCACTACCCCTGGGCATAAAGGTTGAAAACTAGCAAAATGGTTGCAGGCCAAGAACACTCCCTGCATTCAAAATGGCCACTTGCCTCCCAGCACATGGCCTGCCTGTACCAGCACTCAAAATGGCCCCCACCCACATGGCCTGTCCCTATGAACACCCCAAAAAATCGAAAATCACAGAAAAATCAGCACAATCCCAAACCATCCAGGCCCTCCATGATGTTTAAATTCAAGACACCCCACAGAAAGACTAGGCCCATGCAACACTCACTACCCCTGGTGAAAAGGCCACAACAACAGGCCAAAAAAACGAAAATCACAGAAAAATCAGCACAATCCCAAACCATCCAGTCCCTCCATGATGTTTAAATTCAAAACACCTCACATAAAGACTAGGCCCATGCAACACTCACTACCCCTGGTGAAAAGGCCACAACAACAGGCCAAAAAAACGAAAATCACAGAAAAATCAGCACAATCCCAAACCATCCAGTCCCTCCATGATGTTTAAATTCAAGACACCCCACAGAAAGACTAGGCCCATGCAACACTCACTACCCCTAGTGAAAAGGCCACAACAACAGGCCAAAAAAACGAAAATCACAGAAAAATCAGCACAATCCCAAACCATCCAGTCCCTCCATGATGTTTAAATTCAAGACACCCCACAGAAAGACTAGGCCCATGCAACACTCACTACCCCTGGGCATAAAGGTTGAAAACTAGGCAAAATGGTTGCAGGCCAAGAACACTCCCTGCATTCATAATGGCCACTTCCCTCCCAGCACATGGCCTGCCTGTACCAGCACTCAAAATTGCCCCCACCCACATGGCCTGTCCCCATGAACACCCCAAAAAATCGAAAATCACAGAAAAATCAGCACAATCCCAAACCATCCAGGCCCTCCATGATGTTTAAATTCAAGACACCCCACAGAAAGACTAGGCCCATGCAACGCTCACTACCCCTGGTGAAAAGGCCAGAACAACAGCCCAAAAATCGAAAATTCCAAAATTGTAGTTGCAGCAACTGTAATGCCCCAAACAAACTTACTTGTGAAATTTCTAATCCAAAAGTGATCCAAAGAAAGTCAAAAAGGCCTCAAATCCAAATATCCAGCAGCATCCACAAAAAGTAATCCTTCCAGCTCCAGATCCAAATGAAAAGTGACCAGGAGATGGACAAAGCACTGGGAGGAGCCTGCTGGACAGGAACAGGAAGTTGGAGACTGTGGGGCACTTCCTTCCTCCCACCCCCCCCTCCCCAAAATGGACTCCTCGCAAAAAAAGTGCAGGCAAATGTCAACCTGAGGAGTTATTCAGATAAAAATCATTATTTCCAGAAGGTGTATGCTGCTTGCTGGTGGATTTCTTGTGCAGAATTGCAAATTTTGTATTTTCGCGAGTGCGAGATTGTTGCTGCTCGCCGCGTCTACAAGGTCGCAATTGCGAAGTCCCACGATATGTGATCACGGCATACTCGCGTTGACAAACTCTCGCTGTGCAAGTTGGCAAGCCGCGATGACGTAATCGCGCTCGCCAAACTCCCGCGGGATCCCGCAGCAAGATCCAAAATGGCGCAGCACTCGCAAAATATCGAGAAAAACAACTCGGCAAACGCTGAATGACGGTAAGTGAACGCCGCACGCCGCAAAATTGTATCACCAAGAAAAAAAAATCCGCTGCGTGCGAATTTGCGGATTTTGCGGGAAATTCGCGAATCTCGCGGATTGCGAATTTACCGAAAATCCGCAAAATCCGCGAGCGGAACGGATTTTACGCCCATGCTTAATACCAATCTGCCTGTTTGATCAGCACAATGTGATATGACCTTAATCGAGAGTGATTTATGAAAAAGAATGAGGACACCATTACGTTTACCATCGCCTGGGGAAAAAAGAACTTCAGCTACCCAACCTCTCTTCAGTTTTGCAGATTCCTCAGCTGATAGATGAGATTCCTGTATACATGCAATATCTGTTCCCAATTTAGCCAAATGAGTCAAAACTCTCTGTCTCTTAATAGGTGAGTGTAAACCCCTGACGTTCCATGAAGCATTTATTAAAGGCATAGAGTAAAATCGTAACAATATAATGCATACGAAATAGAGCAAAACTTTGAATAAATAGAACCTTATTCAACAACAAGCCAACTATACGTAAAAAGAGGCAATTGAAGTGAAGAAAAAAGGAAGGAGGGAAAGAAAACGTAGTAGTTAGAGAATATTGAAAAGGCAGAAGGATAATGAAAGGTAGAAGAAGATGTTTTGGTAAGTAGAAACGAAGATAAAGAAAGTAGAATAAGAGAAGGATGTGAAAAGAAGAAGATAGCGTAAAAGAAGAAGAGAGTAATGAAGACAAGAGATTTACAACTATTCCAGGACATACAAAAAATAGTACAAGAGAAGAAGAGAAAAGTGAAGACAAAAGACTTACAGATAATCCAAGATAGACGTGATAGGGTAGAGGTATGGAAGGCCACAGGGAACAATGACGTGTTCGAGACCCATGGGGGAGGACAGGGAGGAAAACAGAACCAACGGACTCCAGCACATAGGGGATGGAATAAGACGCTGGAACAACCTATAGGAAGGAAAGGAAACATGTAAATGTATGCTAAAAAACATTAAGAACAAAGGTGTTACATTGCAAATACATTAATAGGCCATATTTCAACCATCAATAGAATTAAGGCATGTGAGAAAAATCAACAAATAGAACAGAGTCGCAAAAGTCTATTTGAAGTTTGACTAAGAAGCGGTATCCATTGGGTCAGCATGATAGGCATAAAGGAAGCTTTTAGCTTTGTTGGATCCTCATAAGTGGTAGTCTTGTTATTGATGGTCACTTTAAATAGGCAGGGGTGAAAAAGACCATATCGCGCGCCTATCAAACGCAGTTGAGGCCGTAGTGTTAAGAACTCTCTGCGACGATCTGCTGTTTCTTTAGCATAATCCTGAGTGAAAAATAGAGAGTTACCTGACAAAATGATTTTATTTATTGCTCTAGCTGCAGACAAAACCTTTAATAAGTCAGTGTGCTCAAGAAAGTATAAGATCACCCCCCTTGGCTTTCTTGCTGAAGAAGAGAACGCCATATGCGTTGTTGGCCCAATCGATGAGCTCTTTGGATGTTCAGAACTGTGCTTTCTAAAAGTTTTAGAAAAGTTTTAGAAGCTTTGGAAGAAAGGTTTTTAAGAAGGTAATTGAGTTCTTTCAGGTAAACCATGAATACGGAGAATATTTCTCCTATTTCTGTTTTCTAAGTGTTCTATTTGCTTGTGCAGTAGTGATACTTGGGAACATAAAGAGTCTACTTTGGAGGTGGAAGAAGATAAGGACTCAACATTCTGCTCCAAAGTAGTGACATGTTCTTTCACACTTGACCATTTGTCAGAGAGAATCTGGGGCTTTGAATTGGTCTCATCAACAAATGGGCGTAAAGCCCTAATTTCTTCTAACAGCAAGTCCATGGTGACTGAAGAGGGTTGTTTAGGAGGAGAGGGAGGATCTTTTTTCATTCTTTTAGTTGACACTTTTGTACTAGTAGAACTAAGAGTAAACACTGACGCCGATGCATTTTTAGGTGAGGTGCTAGTTAAGTCACCCATGGCTAAACAATGGTAGCGGGAGCTGGTTTGAAGTAGGAATCTACTAGATGAGGATTTAGGCTAAGCTAAACCTTTAAGTTGTCTTCCCATAAATGAAGAGAGGCAAGTTCCAAAATAAAAGGTCAGTAATGGCAAGGTCCTATTGTACAGAAGTTTGAAAATAAGCACTGTAATCTAATAAGAGCAGAGAAACATGTAAATAAGTACATACAGCATATATAACTAGGTAAGTTACTGTATCACTGTAATTATGTCACTGGTAATCTTTCATGAATAAGAAAGTAAGAAAAAGGCGCAGGGACCTAAGTGCATATTCATCAAACAAGTGTAGGAAATAAGCTATATAAGGCCTATGTTCTACGAAGAATAAATGCTCTGTAAAGCTTAGACAAAAGTATAAACAATGCATAAGGTAAAGTTCATATATAAAAGTACCAGAGAATAATAAACCGTTAAGTTCAATAACTGACATACACTGTGAATAGCAATATTTGAAATGACTTCAAATTAGGCAACACTCAATTGTGCTTTGAAGAGGCTCCATCTACAAAAAGGAGAGCAAAAGGCAAAATAGCGAGCAGAATCACAACAAATTTGTAGCATACCCTGCCTATGAGAGAAAAGATGCTTGCATGCCATAAAAATGTCTTAAAGGGGAGCACTTTTAATAATTTTGAGTTCGCATAAGTCGCCTGTGAAACAGGCAAACAGTTGTGGTGGTATAATCAGAGCATTGAAAACAGCTCTGTCAGCAAATACCATAAAAGTATATTTATTGAGTCCAGTGTCAAAACAAAACGTTGCAGAAGTCAATGTTTGAAGAAGACTTCAAGTTAATTAGTGCTTAACTGTGCCATGAGGGAAGTATGTAAGAACCGCATTGTAAATAAGCTCCGTCGGCTGTAAAAAACAAAATGGGGGGGCAGAAGCTCAACGGAGTTAAAATGCAATATGCGTGTGAGAGGGAGGTATCACACGGACCTTGAATATGCTGCGAAGGAAAATACCTTTAAGGACCTTTGAAATCACGCGTCTCATCCTGTGGGCGAGCAGCGAGTGCAGCAATAAACAAACCTCATAGGAGACAGCTCCTTCGGCAGTCAGCATAAAATGGCAGGCGTAGTTTTGACAAAGCCGCACCACTGCTCACTCTGCATTAATATTCAGCTGCAAACCGGGGAGAGACTCAAAATGAATCATTTTCGTTTCCGGAGATGTTTGCACGCCTCATGCTCCGTCCCAAGGTCGGTGCGTGTGAGTAGAAAGTCGCGTCGGGCCGTTCTCACTCCTGTCGTCGCGGGAGAGTCACAAAGCAGCCGCCATCTTGGCCGGGTGCAAGCCACACCATCTCGTACTGCTTTAGCATGATGTTGAGAGCTGTAGTGTTTGGCTTGCCTGTGAGTTTCTTCGCGAGTTGCCCTGCATACCTTTTCAAAGTGGTTTTCTTTGCCACATCACCGACACTTCTGACCTAATGCGGGACACGTCTCAGTGTGAGGGAAGTCTTGACCGCAGCGATAACATTTGAGCTGTAACTCCCATCCCTTGTCAGGATGATGACTTGGTCTTTGAGAATATTCCTTGGTCTTGGACGGTCTGCGACCTGCAGAGGAGTGACTCTGTGTGACGAGGTTGAATTCGGAAAGCTTGTTCCTGTTTTTCACCGTTTCCAGCTTCCATTCGTTTTTCATGTTCTTTTGCCTGATCATTGACTCTCGTCATTTCTTCAATTTCATCTAAGGAGTAGCTCTTCTTTAGAAGGTGTCTGCTTAGGGACTCGGATTGACACCCTTCAATTATGCGTAGGCGGAGAGCATCTTCAGTCGTGAAGGAGTCAAACGCACAGTAACGTGCTAGCCGTTTAAGGTGCAATATGAATTCTCCCATTGATTCATACTTTTCTTGGACGGCTAGATTGAAAGTATAACGTTCAAAGTCAATGTTTCGTTAGATCATGGCCGTCAACCTGATTCTTGTGTCCAGGCTCTTCTAGGTGTCTCCAACTGTTTGTCTGAATGCAATGTTTCACATCCTGTAAAGTGGCATCACCGGCTGTGGCTTCAATGATGGCTTCCAGAGAAACTCAAGTGGTTTTGCTTGAACCACAACAAAGTGTATATATTCCTCTGCCAACGATGGATTCAAGCTTGATGACTTTTTGGAATGTCGCAACGTGTAATCTGCTGGCTTGGCTGCTTTACCAAGTTTGTGGATGATAGTGTATGTATATTCTTGAAGACCAATTGTGGTCCATGGTGTCTTTCCCTTTCAATGGCAGTATTGGGCGCTCTCATGTCAACACTTTGCCTTCTGATCCTTTCATTGGTACTATAACTACTGGAGATACCCAGGGAGTGGGACCAGAAGTTCTTTCAATGATGTCTGCCCGAAGAAGATCCTGCAGCTCTTCTTCCACCGACTGTTGAAGATGAAATGGTATTTTCCTGTGGTGTTAAGCAATGGGCTTCACCCGTTTATTGATATGCAGATGAACTTGAATGTTGGTCATTTTTCCGAGTCCTGTAAACATTTTTGGAAACTTGTGAACTATGTCAGGCTCATCATCCACTTGGTATAATATCTCCACCAGTTGAAGTCGTTCCGCTGTGGACAAGCTAAGGAAGCGGTAAGCTTCAGCCCCTTCGATGATGTGATTGCGAGCTGAAATGGTTCTATCTTTGTATGTGAGGGAGGTCTGAAATTGTCCTAAGAATGGAAGGGGCTCCTTTGGCATCCATGTGCATACTCCCTCGGCAGCTTTATGCAGGAGCGGTCGTGGAATAATTTTGTTGTATTCTGCAACTGAGATATAATTGAGAGATGCCTCACTGCCCAGTACAAACTTGGCTACGTGCTCACCCATTTGGAGGTGTAGTCTTGGATATTTCTTGAGCCTGTCTGGGTCTGCGAACATGCAGATGTATTCCTTCCTGTCTTGTAATACCGGTGTGAGGGACCTCTATTCCCGAGATTCTGATCGTCGCTATCTGTGAGGGATGTGAGAATAGAGACTCGAACATGACGAGCTGGAGGATGTATCTCTGCAATCTCGTACTGCTTTAGCATGATGTCGAGTTCTGTATTGTTTGGCTTGCCTGTGAGTTTCTCTGCGTGTTGCCCTGCATACCTTTTCAAAGTGTTTTTCTTTGCCACATCACAACACTTCTGACCTAATGTGGGACACGTCTCAGTGTGAGGGAAGTCTTGAGCGCAGCGGTAACATTTGAGCTGTAAGTCTGTCCCTTGTCAGGATGATGACTGGGTCTTTGAGAATATTCCTTGGACTTGGACGGTCTTCGACCTGCAGAGGAGTGACTCTCCATGCGACGAGGTTGAATTCCGAAAGCTTGTTCCTGTTTTTCACATTTTCCAGCTTCCATTCGTTTTGCATGTTCTTCTGCCTGATCATTGACTCTCGTCATTTCTTCAATTTCATCTAAGGAGTAGCTCTTCTTTAGAAGGCGTCTGCTTAGGGACTCAGATTGACACCCTTCAATTATTCATAGGTGGAGAGCATCTTCAGTCGTGAAGGAGTCAAACGCACAGTAACGTGCTAGCCGTTTAAGGTGCAATATGAATTCTCCCATTGATTCATCCTTTTCTTAGACTGCTAGATTGAAAGTATAACGTTCATAGTCAATGTTTCTTTTGTGAAGACATTTTTTCTTAAGCGCTTCATGCACATCTGGGTAAGAAGATGCAACATCAGCTGGAAGCTCATTGATTATTTGGCCAACTTCTTTCCCAACAAGATTGCGCAGTGCAATGAGTTGTTGACCAGGATCCAACACATGGGTGCCTTTCATGAAGTCCACAAATAGACCGATTTAAAAAAAAAAATGGATTGACGAATGATAGCTTTAGAGCTAAGCAATCTACAAGGATCTTATCATCGGGGGGTAATTTCCTCGAGTAAAGCATAAAGTGAGAGGTATAACATCTGGTACAATAAGCCTCTCCATGGCCAGACAAATCTTGATAGAAGATCCTATGAGGAATAATCATCATGGAACAGGAAGGCTAGGGTCAATTATCCCAGATGGGATAATTAACAACACTGGGACTATTAAAATAAGTTCCATGGTTACAAGAGATGACAAGCAAGAGTGGTCATTTTCGACTAGGTTCACTATCTCTAAAAGAGAAACAACACTTCCTATTTGAAAGAGAAATATATAGGGTTATAGATTAACAACTCATAGAGTAATCCATGTGCTGGTGCACAGCAGTCTGTATAGCCAGAGACTGAATGCTGAATTATCTCACGCATGTATCTATGACACAGGGCAAATTTGCATTGTGGGGGGGTCACCCAAACGGAACCTAAGTGATGTTGAGAATCAGTTCTCTCTGATTATTAGGGTAAACCATTAGACCCAGACTGGTTTGCTCAATGATTAGAGCAGATTTATCAAATGCCAAAAGAATCACCATAAAAGTCTCCTTTGGTAATAACATTGAGAGATTTATCTTTGACCCAGAAGTTAGAAACGGTCTCCTGTCACTTGACAAGCATAATATCACTTTTACGAATACCAGAATCCACCTTAAAGCAAAGCCTCCGATTCAGTCTGATAATTATATTGCCACTAGAGATGCTAGCTCTGACATCAGTGTACCTCATAATGGAAATGATTTGCATGATCCAGTAAATCGAAAATAATGATGCATTAGGCTGACTCCATGATTGTGAATTTAAATCAATAATGGATGGGGCTGGTCCAATAGTAGGAGAGCATGATGCTAATAATGTTAAAGACAAGGGGCCAGATGTACAAAGCGTTTCTGATTCAGTAATCAGTCGCAAACTTGTTACTGACCAAAGAAGGTCTGTTTCACATGCTATTTTTGGGATCCAACTAATTACTGAATTGCTATTTTAGCAACTCCAAATACCGAGCCCTTATTTGTGATTGCATAATACTGATTCGCTATTTCAATGTATGAAACATTCACAAATAGAAAAAAGTCCCAGGTGGATCAATTTACCAACAACTGGAAACAGTTTGTCGAATATTCTTCACAACCTCCGTACATCTTCCCCAAAAGCTTTAAGTTACTCTCTTGGAATAGTGCAGGGCTTAAAAATAAAATCAAGGACCGTAGTTTTGAGGTTCTGAGTGACATCATAGATAACATGAGCTTCGCTCTCTTTGTCTATTTGATGTCACTCATAATTTGTCTGTAAAAAACATCCCTGTAATTCATTGTTGCCCTTCTATAATTCTCTATGTATACTGAGAACTTTGCCAAAGTGAGATATGGCTCAGGTGGTTATACTACAGCAATATTCCCTATAAAAAAGGTATCAAACAGGGCTCTGTTTCTGCAACAACACCATTTTTTTTAATAGTGTAGTAGAACACCCAGTATCTCATGTTCATGACACTATCACACAAGAAAGGCAAAACATTCCTTACATTGTCATTTACTGATGATACATTATTGGTTCCAAAGATGGTGGGTGGTTTGCACAACCTCTTACACAACTTCTCTTTCTATTGTCACTGGAATGGTTCAGAAATCAACACCCCTTAAACAGCGGTGGCTGCCATGTACAAAGGGCGGTTGGGTGAAATAAACAAATAAAAAATAAATAAAACACTTACCTTTGAGGTGCAATGTCCTCCTCCACTGGTCGTCTTTCTTCTGTTGGACCCAGTCAACTCCTCTAATCAATGCTGATGCTACTCTCACCAGCATGAGAGCAGCATGAGAGCAGCTCCAGGACTGGTTGGAGCAGCCTCACTCAGAGCTCTCAAGAGCACTGGAGGCCTGCACTTTCTCTAAGACAGCTGGGATAGAGAAGATTAAAATGTGAATGTCTGGCTGGCCATCACAGGATGGCAAGTTAAAGAGACATGCATATTTTAAAAGACACAGCTCCTTACTGCCACTGCACAGCACTGGCCCTGCTCTGTCCTGTTACTCAGTTCAGAACGGGTCAGTTGTTGAAAAATAAAATGGTAAATAAACTTTATTACCATTTTAATTTTGAGCTCTGGCCTGTGGGTCGAAGCTCCTCAATTCAAACGGAGGAGCCGCCCCCTCACTTAAACAAAGGTAATGATTTTCTTTCCACCAAAATGTTATAAAAGAGCATTTTATCTACACAATGCATTTTTTGAGCATAAGTTTGATTATTTGCACATTTGTCTGTCAGACTCTATTAAATGGATAAATCAGATTGCCAAACACACAATTATGGTTAACCATAGACCTAAGGCTACAAGAACTGGATCACAGTCTATTTCTCTACCTGTAAAAGTTTCTAGAGCATATGCCACGACCGTAGCATCATATGGGGCTGGGTTGTGGGGCTTTAGTTAGCTGAATAAGTTTGAGGGAGTTGAAATTATTTTCTTTAACTCCTGAACGTTTTTTCAAAGTGATGAGCCCTTTTTGATATTTTGGGAACATTGTACTTAAGCCTTCACTATTTTTTTCACACAAGTATCCACAGAAAATGTGTGTCCTTTTTACCAACATCCTGGGAATTGTAAAGGTACTCAGGGTTTGTAGATTTCCATCAAGGGAAAAGAGAAAATAGACAAAATATAGCTGAATATAGTTTTTATTTGGGGGGGAATGAGAAAGAAAATATGCTGTGAAATCATATTTTTTTTGTTAAAAAATGGCAACACAAAAGGTTTCCTTCTGAACTTCCAGGATAAAGCAGAAGTGTGAAAAAACCAATTACCACAGTTTTTGCATTTTTCGAAGGGGCAGTACAGTTTTCCAAATTTTTGTGGTTTACCATGCTTACCGTTTGTATTGAACACAGGTGAGAAAGTAGACAACAATATAAATTCAGAACACCTTTGTGTACATCTGTCAAGATTTTCCAATGGAAACTAATAATTGAAATCAAAAACTAATGACCCGATTACGATCTCGCTAGGAAATCGCTCCGTACTAATTGGATCCAGAAAGCTTTCCTAGCAAATCCCACTGTGAGAGTCTGACCGAATGAGTACGATGCATCTGTATGCTGACGGACTTGGTTGGCTCAGTCTCCCATTGTACTCTATGGGAGCCTGTATACTGAACACGCACACAGGCTCCCCTAGCAAAAAGGGGTGGGTGGGGAAAAGCGTAGACCCAGTGGCGGGCACCCCATGGTGCCCGCCACACTGTGCATGCTTAGATCGGGGGGACCCATGGGCAGCCCCCCATGATCAATTCGGAGGGACCGAGTTAAGGGGGTCCTGCTACGGTCCCCAGAAGTCCGATTCCACAGCTGTTTCATCTCGCTGATACCGAGGAGATACGGCTGTCCGAATCGTGCATCGTACTCGCTCTTTGGGAATCCGGCTCCATTGCGCGGCACGATTCGGGTGTGAATGAGTTGTATGGACAAAATAAGGTTCGGAAACCATTCAGTCGACGCGAACAAGATCTTCGCATCGTACTTGGTCGTTCAGAATGGGGGACGATTTGATCGGTAACAACGGCTATGAATTGGATCTGGGGAAGCAGAGCCCGATTCGGAGGCCTTCCTAGAGAGATCGTAATTGGGCCCTAAGTAGGAAAAATTATCCATTGGTGAAACATTTTTATTTATTATTTATTGCCTTGATGGGAGATTAACAAACGCAATATACTGTTACGTCCAATAGACCCTTCTATATATGTATATTTAAGGTTTGCTGGTTCTCCAAAAACACACAATACCCAGAGCTACTACCAACACCAGAGCTACTACCAACATCCAAGCTGCTGCTTTTAGTGGTTTTCCATTGTGTACCAACCATACAACAAATCATCTTGTAAAATATAATGAATTAAAAATTGGTATGAAGGAAGCCAATGTACTTCTGAAATGTGCACAAGATATTGGGCCTTATTTATGAAAAGTGACGCATCGCTGCGTGAAAACAGCGATGCGTTACTTTTCACTGCGCACTCCTTGCGACACCAATGATGCGTCATATTTAATGTATGACGCATCATGTCGCAAGGAGTTACAAATACGTCAGTATTTCTGACGTATCTGTAAGCGCAAAAGTGACGCATTGCTGGAGTGTGTCACAAAAGTGACGCAACTCCAGCAATGCGTCCTTTCACATGGGGAAAGCCCCATGTGAAAGGGCTTGCGTCAGTCTTACGCCTGCTGTGAGGCAGGCGCAAGATTTTGACGCAACAGCATCCTAAAAGTGACGCCGTGAAATCTCATAGATTTCACTGCGTCACTATTACGGGGCTTTTTGCGGGGGAACGCCCCCTCTGCATACATTATACCTGACGCAGGTATAATGTGGCGCAGGGGTTTAAAAAGTGACGCATCTACCTAGATGCGTCACTTTTTAAATATGGCGCAACAAGGCGCATGTTTTACGCCGCCGATGCGTCACAAAAAGTGACGCATCAGCAGCGCAAAACTGACGCAAGGCCTCATAAATGAGGCCCATTGAGTTTAGCAATCATGGTTACGTGTCTACTTCCACATTTGGGGTTATCCATACAATCATGTGGTTTAAAGGGCATCTTACAAAATGTTTTCTTTCTTGCACACTGACTTACATTCAGAAAAGAAAAATGCAGACGAAATATAATTGGTAATAACAAATGTTCTACTATTCTGTATTCCCACTCATCTCCCGATAAAAACAGTGTCCCACTTGTTTAGCTGGACCTAGGGACCGTGACATAAAACACAACAAAACACTTCAAATTTCATCCAGCATAATCAACGCTTTTTCCAAAGTAGATTGCAGCAGAATTTGGGTCATAGCTCAATCGCCACCCAGGGACACCTACGAAACCTGTATATATTACTGCAAACTAGATACCCAGGGTAGCACAAGGCGGTCTGGTTTACATGGATTGCACAATTTTATTTTACTCAGAATGCCTTTGCAAACCTAAAAACCGACTACCGCAAATTTTCTGAGAGGGAAAGTTCCGTGATCAGCGGGTATCCACACATTTCCTACCACCCAGAGTTCCCACACTTGTTTAAATAAAAAAAATAAAAAACCCAAGGGAAATCTGCAAACTCAGATACTTCTGGAAACTAGACACTCAAAGGTATCCATGGTAATCTGGCCTGCCTGGATCTCATGAAACCATTTTACCCACAATGCCCTTCAAACCTCAAACTTCTGTGAGGGAAAGTTTTGGCTTGGACACCCAAATTGCGCTGCGCAATCTTGTTGGGAAAGAAGTTGGCCAAATAATCAAGGAGCTTCCAGCTGATGTTGCATCTTCTTACCCAGATGTGCATGAAGCGCTTAACAAAAAATGTCTTCACAAACGAAACATTGACTATGAACGTTATACTTTCAATCTTTCAGAGCTGCTTCAGTTTTTCAATTTGTCACTCGGAGGCTGGGACTCCAAAGCAGTGGCATGCGGAATGCTCACCCGGAAATGTTATTGTCATAACCAGGCCTTCTGCTTTTTCAGGGGTCAAAGGCCGCACCTTCAAATTATGCTCCTTTTCGATCTGCTTTTGAATATAAAGTCCCCAGGGTAGTGCAGCCCCTGCTTATCCCTGCTGACTCGAATACCTCATAGATGCGACAGGAATGTCTTCGGCGATGTAATACCTTCCATCAGACTGGTAGAAATACGTGATTGTCATGGCTGAACTGCAGTTTATAATAGCTTTGGCCATCTCTGGCACCACCACCCCCTACCTTTTCAACTACCTTCTCAATTTGCATGACACCCGTTTCGGGTGACCTAATAATCTGTGCATTGCGTGGGTCTTTACCACCTTTGATCCCATTCCTATCTGATATATGCTACTCGCCCTTCTTGTGGAACCCAAACATGCAGCTTTCTTTTTGAAATGGTAAGAAATAGCTCAAATTAATTCAGCATGCCATGTGCTGTTGACAAAAAACTGGGTTCGGGAGAAAGGTAATAATTAACAATCAATTTTAAATTCCATGAGTGACTGCTGGCCCCATCTTTTATGCCACATCCAAGCTTGCCCTTTGATTATAGTGTGTGACGTACTAGGTGATGGAGGAACGAAAGGTCATTTGTTGTAATTTTTGATTCTGAATTGTTCAAAACACTTCAGAAGTTGGCAGGGCATGAACTCAAAAGGCTCGCTGTTCTTTGTGGAAACAGAGTGCTTTTAGTATTCAGGAAAGCAAACCTTTTAGAAAGTCACTTGACTTTTAGTTATTTTGAAGGATACACTATTGAAAGGCACATCCATTCAACAGTCATACACACTACAAACCCAAGTGCGCTGTGCAAACAAAAGAAAATCACATGTTCATACTGTACAACTTGAATATGTGCATACCAGACACAGAACAGAAATAATGCATACACCTAATAAAAGGGACAATCTCTTAACACTTTTTGTTGTTTAGCGAGACTCTTCCACCACATCGAACCTTTTAGGAGCCTTTCTAAAAGAAGATTTAGTCCCCGCAAAATAAAAACTTCTATTAAAATGTGTTTAAAATCAGGTAGAGCCGTGTTTATTTCTATATTTTGTGTATATAGCTTTGCTTTTGGGAGAGTATGTCTGGTATAGTCTTACTCACCCTTCCTGTCGTAACAAGCAAATGTTGTCAGTCATCTGCTCCAGGTCCTGCCAGGCATGTCTCTGGGAAACCCCTGGAGGCAGGAGGCATGGCGGCCAGTTTTAGAAGGGTCCAGGCTATGGTCTGCTGCTCTCAGCTCCCTGTGGTGATAGTACGCTGTGCCAATGAGCTTCATATGCACAGCACAGCCATAATGAATGCTGCACTCCATCAACATGCCTCTAATTGTCCTACAGTCAGCGGCCTTTTCTCAGAGCGCATCCTGTGCAAAACCAAATTTGGCACCCCCTGGCAATCATCCTCTGTGGTCGTCTATGCATTGAACATTTGAGAAGAGTAGGGAGAAAGTGAAGGAGGCGAGATTAAGGAGTGCCATGAAAAGAAAAGCACACAAAAAGCAGACAAGGGTGCCAACAGCTGTCAGAACAAGCATTTACAATGTTATAGGTCTCACATTTACGCCCATGGGGCACCTTCACTTTAATGTTGGCCACGCCCCTTTCCTTAGACGAGCGGTATGGGGTGCTTTTACAAAAAGAAAGCATTTGCTTGTCAACTTGAAAAACTGCTGCTTTTTTTGTAAAAGCGCCCCGTGCCACCGTTTCACTTTAATGATGGCCGTGCCCTTTTCTTTAGTTGTGGCATGGGGCAATTTAAAAAAAAGTTAAGAAATAGTTTAAAAAAGTATTCAGCTGAGTTCAGGGCCACAAATAAACTAAAGGCATGACCGCCACTTTATGTGCGTGCTGTGCCATGAAAACAAATATTCAAGCAATGGGGGAGAGCATGTCCTGCCTGCAACAGAGAAAACATTTTAAGCAAACAGTGCTCGAAAGCTGTAATTAAAGCATACCGAGTAACAACACATGTAACAGGGGGTGTTCTCATGGGAGGTTACAAAATGAGACAAGGCAGTACTAAGAAGGTACTACTAAGCCTATTGACCAATGATCCTTCCAAGGACCTCGCCAAGGACATACATCAATATCTCAACCAAAGACAACCTCGGCTCATCACCCTATACACCCTGACGAAGATCCACAAGAACCCAAAAAATCCACCTGGGCGTCCCATCGTTTCCGGATGTGGATCAATGCTTGAACCATTATGCAGGTATATAGATCATTTCCTTAAACATATAGCGTAGACTACTCGGGCATATTTAAGAGACACAATGCAAACTATCAACCTTGTCGATCAGCGCCGTTTTGATCCGAGTAATCAACTTCTGGTGACCTGTGACATTGTGTCCCTATATACAAGCATACCGCAACAATCTGCTCTTGACGTAATGGGGGAGGTACTGGATCAGAGACCGGCACCATCAGCAGTCCCGACAGAATTCATCATTGGCCTACTACGCCTAGCTATAATGAAAAACTTTTTCTTTTTCAATGGCCACTTCCATTTTCAAATGAAAGGAGTAGCGATGGGGGCTGCCTTTTCTCCGGATTAGGCCATTATTTATACGGACCAATTTGAAAAATCATTTGTATTCAGTGAATCAGACCCCTACATCGAAAAGGTGTCTATGTGGAGGAGGTATATAGACGAAATACTCATGATTTGGACTGGTGACTCAATAGAACTGGGCAGTTTTCACTCCTGGCTCATTGGTAGGAGCCCAGACATACAATTTATTATACATTCGGATCCCAGAGAAATAAACTTCTTGGACATTACCATCAGGAGAGAGGAGAATCAACTATACACCCCTCTGTATCGCAAGCCCTCTTGAGAAACTGCTGACAACCAAAGAGAAGTGAGATGGATCCATGCAAAGGATGATATGTGTCACCACTTTTTCCACACAAATTCATGCCATCAAAAAAGTTATAAATAGACACTGGGGACTGATATCAGATGACATAGAGCAAAACAATCCTCCCATGTACTCATATAGGAAAGCGAAAAGTGTCAAGGACCATATAGTACGCTCCTTCCTAGGGACCCCTGAGGCACTGTCTATTTAATCTCTGTGGAATCTACCACCGACGCTTGGCCACTTTAAGTGTGGTCAGTGCAAGGCATGTCAAACAACCATCCAAACAAAAGAGTTCACGTAAAAACACCATGTGATTAATGTGAAGTCTTTTACGAACTGCAACACGAACAATGTGATCTATGGTATCTTGTATCCGTGTGGCCTTATGTATGTAGGCCAAACATAACAAAAAATAGAGGCACATATTCTCCAGCATTGCAGCCAAATAATGTGTGGGGTACAGGGAGCACCCTTGGTCGAACATTTTAGAACTGCGGATCACAGCCCAGATGAACTACAGTATTGTATTGTATTGTATTGTATATAGCTCTTGTATAGCGCAACTGCCACCCTATGGGTATCTTGGAGCTTTTATAGAGAACCTAATCAGATGGAGCCCGCCGAAAGCAGGGTTGATTAGTGGGTACTGAAATCTCAGATTTTGGCAAATAGCCAGGTCTTTAGTGGGTTGTACTTGAGAAGGCATCCCTTGGTCCCGGGGGAGGCAACAATGGAACAATTCTGAATGCAAGAGAATGTACATGGATGTCTCTCTTAGACTCCATACAGAATGGTTTGAATTAATCTGAAGCTAGTCACGCTCAATGAGCCTGTCTCACATGTGAAGGATTCAACAGATGTCCCTTGCAGGGTACGCTGCACACTTCACCCTTATGTATGTATAATCATATATGTGTGACCTAGCACCGCTGTCATTTTGAAAGGTCATGAAATGAGGCATCTTTTGACAATTCATATAGCTGTCCTGACACTTTGTACAGCCTGGCCTTTGTAAATATAGTTAAACTGCAACTTTTCTTTGCGCATATGCATTGCAACTTGAACACACATATCTAAGTATGACAACATGGTTTGAAGAAGGTGGAGAAGTGTGGCTCACTGGTTAGAGGAGGCAGACCTGAAAGCAGAGGTCAGCCCAGGACCAGAGTTCAATTCCCGGCTCGGTGAGGTCTTGAGTCCTAAAAATGTCCATGGACTTGATAATTCTCACTCCGGTGCCTACTCAATTCACAGGTTCACACTCTGCGACTCTGGGCAATAGCTTGCTTAATCTCCACAACGGCCACTCGTGGCGGGATGCCTGGCTTTCACCTTGCGGATACCCTGCCGGGGTTATCTCACAGGGTAATACCAGGACGGGTTCCCTAAGCAAGCGCTTAGAAACCGCTCGGTGATTTGCGCTATATAAATTCCTGTACATTTACATTTCCTTTTGGGTACACATACCATATGGTTTCAAAAAGGCGCAAGTAAACCTTACGATTTCAATATTCACTTTAGCGATGTTTTCAAAGCATTCACACAATCCAGCATCATGATGCTTTTATTCTCGAGGTAAGACAGGCCATAACTAATTTCAGGATTACCTCCTTGTAAATTCACGGAATGAGGCACCCTTTGACAATTCAGGCACATCATATCTGCCCTGACACTCTGTACAACAGCCTTGCCTTTGTAAAATACTGGACCGTTATTATATCTGTTTCCTTTGCGCTTATAGAATACCTATCATTTCAGTATGTTAAGTTTGGCAAAGTGTTTTGATATTTCCATTGATTTTCCGTTTTGTATTCATGCAGTGTAGTTCAAAAACGGCTTTTATTCTTGCTTATATGTACGTCTTTTGTAATGAAATGGTCTCACTGCTGTGATGTTTTTATGCAATCCAGTATCACAATGGATTTATCCACGAGATGGGCCATTATTTCTATATCACCCTTTTAGAGAGGACACGTAATGCAAGAATTTTGACAGTCTGTCTTCGCTTACATTAGCATCTGTCATGCTTGACATGACTCCCCTAGAGCCTGCCTGTTTGACCAGCAGGGAACAGTGCTCCGGTTTGCCCATCGCGAACGGAGATGTTTCCTGTGAGCAGCGGTGAGTTGGAACAATGCATGTAGCCATAATTAACACTCTTTACAATTCTAAAGTGGTGGATTCTGTTTACTAACCGGAAAATGTGCCCTTTCATTTACTTTTAGAGAACCGAACAATAAGGAGCATTTCTGCCCGACTCGAAGACTTTATAAGGTGTTTACCCTTTTCAGAGCATAACTTGGAACACGATTTAATTGGTTTCCAGCCCGAGTGTTGGTTTATTAATTTTTGGGTCCTGATTAGCGTTTTCTTCACTTTTATTTTTAGAATAGAACACAATCCAATGCCCGGCTGACTAATCCTGCTCGGTCCGGGGCGGCCGTAGGCATGTGCAAGCTGTCCACCTGCACAGGGCCGCCAAACCCCAGGGGCCACAAAACGTGCCTACACCACCCTTTCTTTATATTCAATGTTATTTATCAAGGTTGAACCAACCATTTTTAAATTCGACCAGGTATTTTTTATTTTATACCATTCATTTTCTTTTTTTCTTTAGAAAAACTCTTTATCAGCACCTTAATGTCAGAGATCTTAAATCAATCGGGATCCAGGTAGCGGAGATGTTCGAAAGCTCGAGCTCGAGCACAAGGTCCTGCGCTCATCGAGAAACTTATAAAGATTGCAGCTACTGGCAAATCGATACAGTGCTAAGATGCAACAAGCCGGTTGAAGTGGTGATTCGGCAAGCGTAAATAAAAAAAGATTTGCATCTATTGTAACACACCAAAAAAAGAGTGGTGCGTGGATTATAAATGTGGCAGCAAGAGTAAGACCTGAATACTGCGAGTGTGGAGCTCATTCCAACTTATTTTATTTATTTATTTATGGTATTTATAGAGCGCTCTGCAACCCTACGGGCATCCTGGCACTGTGAGAGTATAACTGGAACGATGTGCATCATGGGTAGGAAGGATGGTCATTTGATTCTAGGGCAGTTAGATTTTAGGGAAGAGCCATGTTTTTACCTTTTTTCGAAATGCCATCAGTTCGTCTGTTTTCCTGATAGAAATAGGGAGGTTATTCCAGAGATGGGCTGCCGCTATACTAAAGGCTCTGCCACCATATGTGGCTTTCCTGATCCTGGGTATACTGATGAGGTTAGTGGAGGAGGATCGGAGGGTCCGAGTGGGTTCATACCATTTGAATTTGTTTTGTAGTGGTATGGGGCCCATCCTGCCTTAAAGACAGTGCATAGGGATTTAAAGGGGATCCTCTGATGTACGGGCAGCCAGTGTAGTTCAGCCAGTGCAAGAGTGGTGGAGGATCTTCGTTCTCGGGAAAGTGCCATTTTGGCTGCTGCCGCCTGGATGCTCTGCAGTCTGGAGATCAGATAAGCAAGGGATTCCAGTAGTAGAGCGTTACAATAATCCAGGTGGCTGAGAATGGTGCTCCTGACTGTGGTGGCTCTAGCCTGTGCTGGTAGAAGGGGCAGCAGCTTTCGAAGGCCTCGCATTAAGGCGAAGCAGCTGCTCACCTGCTTATTGACATTGGTCTCCAGACTCAGGCTGTCATTAAAGCTGACCCCTAGGTTCCTCACTGATTTTACTGGGGTTAGTGGCTCCCCTGACTTCAGAGGCCAAAAATCGGCGGGCAGGCTTCTAGTGATTCTGCCTACTTTGCAGAGCATTATCTCGGTTGTATCACTATTAAACTGTAGTGAGTTCTTATTTAACCAAGACGCCATTTCCAGCATGCAGGTATGGAATGACTCGAGTGGATCTGCATGAGCACCATCAAGAGAAATCATCAGCTGCGTGTCATCCGCATAGTTGATCACGCTAATGCCGTGAGCCTTGATGATGCCCATCAGGGGTTGCATGTACACATTAAAAAGTATCGGGCTGATTGCAGACCCCTGTAGGACCCCGTGTGGGACTATAGCCAACTCAGACTGGTATGGAGGGAGTGCTACTGCCTGCCATCTGTCCGTCAGATAAGAACGGAACCAATCGAGCGCAACTCCCCCTACTCCAAGACTTTTCAGTCTTGTCTGCAGAATGTCATGACTCACCGTATCGAATGCGGCGGACAGGTCCAGCAAGATTAAGATTGCTGATTCTCCCCTGTCCGCCCTCATTCGCAGGTTATCGAGGACCATCAGCAGAGCTGACTCGGTTCCATGAGCTGGTCTGAAACCGAATTGCTCCTCTTCAAGGATGTTGTTAGTTTCCAGGAAGAGGGACAATGATCTGCTGACCAGCCGTTCCATGATCTTAATTGGATACGGTAGGAGCGATATAGGTCGGTAGTTTTTATGGCAATTGGGGCCCAAATTTGATTTCTTCAGTAGGGGGGTGACAACTGCCAATTTCCAGTCTTTTGGTACAATACCTGTGTCGAGGGATTGATTACACAGCTGACGAAGTACTGGGAAGAATTCATCCCCTAACTCCTTTACTATTTTGTGAGGTAGAGGGTCCAGTGGGGATCCCGATGATATATTGAGGGCTGTTTGCGCAAACTCTTGTTCTGTTGGAGTCTCGAATTTATCCAGGATAGCCTTTGGTATGGGGTGTCTTTCCTTCCTTCACTCTTCTTCCCGTTCTCTATGTTGCTATTACGCTGCGCTAGGGGGGTGGGTGCATCCTTCAAGCTCTCAATGATCTTGGTAATTTTTTCTTGGAAAAAGGAGGCCAAACCGTCGCATAGTTCCTGTGAGGGCTTGATTTTGCTATTAGCACATTCAGGATGGGACAGCTCTTTTACTATCCTAAAGATGTTGCGTGACTTGTTGGCGCTTTTTAAGATTAAGTCTGCATAATAATTTGCTTTGGCTGTGGTAATCTCTTTCTTGTACTGAATAATTGTCTGCCTCCAGAGTAGTCTGTCCTGCTCTAAATAGTTTCTCCTCCAGTGCCTCTCCGCTTTTTTACAGAGGTTTTTCAGCCGTTTCAATGTTTCCGTGTACCAGGGCGCGGAAGGATTACCTCTTTTTCTGATTACTTTCAGCTGTGCAATATGATCAGGTTTTCTGGTTACCTCATTGCATAGTAGGCGATAATTTGTGGTGATATCGTTCTCTGGGTTAAACAAGTTCCCCACTTGAAAGAGGTCAGACTTCTCTTCCTCTTTTCTTTTTAGTAGACCCTTCCAGTCACGGCTAGTGATGGTACGGGTCTGCGTGTTTGTCAATCCTATATTAACCAAAGTGTGGATATTGAATGTTAGGAGATGGTGGTCTGACCATCCTACTGGTTGTATTGTTCCCATGGTTATGAGATCTTCTGCAGCGAATATTAGATCCAGAATGTTTCCTTCCCTATGTGTGGAGGTAGTTATCCATTGTTTTAACCCTAAATTGGTACAGGATTGCGTAATGTTATGAAAGGCCGTGTCTAGTTGGCCGTTGGTCCACAAGTTGAAATCTCCCAGTACGAATAGTCTGCTATGTGGGATTGACAGGTTGCTAATGACGGCGATCAGTTCCTGCTGTTGCATGGCGTTGATGTGCCCCGGTGGCCTGTAGCAGATTAGGCCCGTAAGGCAATGGCCTGAGTCGTGCCTGATCGATATCCTGAGAACTTCAGCACATGAGATCGTATCAATGTCCAACGTTACAATATTCAAATCTTCCCTAAAAACGATTCCTGTTCCCCCCCTCGTCCCACGGTCCTAGGTTTATGGACAATCTTATACCCTACTGGGCATGCCAGCCCCAGCTCTGACTCTAGTCCGGCTGCCGTCCATGTTTCGGTTAGAAACAGGATATCTAGGTTACTGGATTCGATCAGTAGCTGTATCTCGGTGGCATGTTTAGGGAGAGATCTAACATTTAGCAACCCACTTATTAACTCTCTCTTAGGTGTATGTCTTTGTTCTACATACGAAGTCTTGTTTAGCGGGATATGCCTATTGCCTGGGGTCTGATCAGATTTAGATAGTAGTTTGAGTGGGAGGGGGTTGATATGTAGCAAGCAGATTAGGCAGTTAGGGCAGGGATTCATATCCGTAGATGTTGTATTAGGGGCTAGTCGAGGGCAGGTTGCTTTGCCGGCCAGTGGATCCAGCATTATCAGGGCTTCCCTGCTATATATGTGGGTCTCAATATCCGGTGCAAGTCGGGCAGGGAGGGTGGCCCTGGGCCCGGTCTCGGCGCGGACGAGCGCAGATGAGCTTGCCTTAAGCGCGCCATCGGCGCGCAAACGTCGCGCCCGCTGCGCTCGTCCGCTGCGCTTCCGGTGAATACACATCCTTTATGGGAGTGGAGTAGATGAAAAAAAGAGGGGCGTGGCCGGCGAATGGCGTCCGGCCCAAAGAAACACCCGCCCGCTGCAGTGATCGATCCGCTGTGCGGGGATGTTTGTGCCTGAGAGATTTAAGTGCCCAGGGTAGCGGTAAGACTTGGATTCTTAAAAAACACAGTATTACAGATTAAAAACACCAATTGTCACTACTCCCGGCTGTGCCTCAGGAGGTTCCAGCTATAATGCGGCACTTGCATTCAGCGCGCGCTTTGTACCTGGTGGCCGGTACAAGTGGGCGTGTCTTGTGATTCCGGTGAATGGCCGGAATCACACGAACTTAAGTACGAACCATTTATTGGCAATAAAGAAAGTACTTTCTACAGCCCCCGCTTCCTGAAACAACCTGACAAAAAGAAAAAAGCCCTGATGAGATTCCAGGAACTGGTTTTCTGGTTTCGAAACGCGTCGGCATACTTGGAGGCATACTTGGAGGAGTGAATGAACTACAGTATATTCTAGCAGCAGCTAGTTTATAAGATTATTGATTGGTTTCATTTATTGAATGCACTCCCCACTTGTTTACTTTGTCCCTCATTTCCTGAAATTGATTACACAAGAATTTATAATGTTTTGTTTTTTCTAAAATTCTTTTTGGGATGGATGATGTTAGGAATTTATTTTTTGTGTATATATGTATTGTTTCATCTATGTTTGTTAATGGTATTGTATATTAGTGTAATATATATGAATGTACAGTTGTTTTGTTCTCTGACATTAAGGTGCTGATAAAGAGTTTTTCTAAAGAAAAAAAGAAAATGAATGGTATAAAATAAAAAATACCTGGTCGAATTTAAAAATGGTTGGTTTGACCTTGATAAATAACATTGAATATAAAGAAAGGGTGGTGTAGGCACGTTTTGTGGTTGTAGTTTGAAAAAGGGTCCAGCCTACCCCATGCCCCAATGGGCCTAACTCCTTAGGGTTACAACCCCCAGGGGCCGCCACGCCAATATAAATCCTTAATATAATAATCCTCTGAGGATGGATGCATATTTGCGTAGTGGCCCCTGGCAGGGATTTGGTGGCCTCCGGCTCTGTTCCACTTCCAAACACCCTGACCCCCCCCCCCTCTTCACTGGCCTCCGCGCCTGCGTTCCTCCTGGTTCCTGATTGGCTTCTTTTTTTCCCTACCCACTGCTGGCCCGCTGGTACAGGCGTATATAAGCCACGGCCACAGGGGCCACCAAGCACCCACACCCTCTTCCGGGGCCCCCTACCTACGCTCCCTGCCCAGGGCCGCCATGAGCCTAGAGCCACCCCTGGCTCGGTCTTTCTCTTTTTTATGAATCCATACCTGTACAAGTTAATTGACTGATCCAGCCTTATCCCTTTCCAATGTAGCTTAATCACAGGAGCTTTCTCTGAACCTGCACCTTACTTTTGCAGGTGTCTACCCTCGCTCTCCTCCCTCTGGAGCCTACCCGCCCAATTTTCCATCCAGCCCTCAGTGAAGGGCTTTCCATGGTAATTATAGTGCTCGGCCCTTCATTCAGTCTATGAATCATAGTGATATTTACGGTTCTAAGGTTCTTTATGCTCCATCCCTAGGTACCCCTTTCCTTTCACTCCTGTCCTGAGGAAGAACCAGGCATAAGGGACACAATAACCTACTACTTTCTAGGGGTCGAAACGTCGACATCTGTAATACTAGCCAGCTTGACCAACAGCCATTAATCTCTGTGTTACGGTTTCAAACCATGACTATTTACTGTTTGGATACATTGTGAAGCTTTTGGCTTAAATATGAGCCTTATGTTTTTTAAGTAATTGACTTTGTGATTCGCACTCCATTTTTTATTCACCTTCTTATCCTCACTTTCTTTCACAATACCCCCACCTTCCCCCTTCTTCCTCCTAGGAGAACTGCATTTTACATGTTTGGCATTGTTCAAACAAATGCTATAAATCATTATATGTTCAGTGTGATTAAATAACACTGGGTACTAACTTTACCACGTTTTCTTCTAATTTAATTTTGTGTGATTATAGTATTCTATGTGGTGATACACTGACTACTGGGACCACTGTTCCAATGTACTGTCCTACATCCAGGACCCACTGGCATAATTTGGGGTTACCCTTTTAGGTAACAATGAAAGCCACAGTTTCCAAAGGACTATGACATAAGCCAATGAGAAATATGGGCAGAGAGTGGGCGGAGCTTCAGGTCTATACCTGAATACAGCATGCCTCGCAGAGTAGCACATGCGCTGCCCAGGCTTGACCTAAAAACTGCTTAAACCCTCTTTTCTTTAGACCTAAGTCAGGGGGAGACTGCTTCAGGGTGATGCAATCCCGTCTGGAGGTCGGTGCCTTGAGAGAGGGCCCAGCTCGCACATTCTAAAGGCTGGCTCTGCCAACAGTCACCAGCTTGGCAATGTGGCTGTATTTAACAGCACAATGTATTCTGGCCGCAGCACAGCAAATTTGGGCAGCTGCTCCACCATTTTCATTAAATATGTTGGGTCGCTGAAGGGGCAGTGCCCACATGCCCAGTCAATGAGACTTCTTCCTGCACACAGAGCCAAACGCTGGAACCTGACTCACAGGTTTAGGTGAGAATCTGAGACAAAAGGAACTATCAGTTCCACTGGGGCTGTGGATGCAATCTGAGCAATGAAAAAAAACTCTTTTAAAAAAATACAAAAAACGTAAGGCGAGTGAACAGCAGGCCTAGGAGTTTGGCAATCCAGACCATTAGAACACAGACTGCAGGGCGATGATGGGCACAACAACAGTTGAAACTAAGTAATGTTAAATATAATGTGATGAGAGTGCTCAGAAGCGGGTCCTGTGTTCTCAGCCCTCGACCTTAAGCTGTGTCTCCCTGATGAGACTTAGTCATGCAGAAATCAGTTTAGGGTTGCTTTTCTTCCTATCCAGACGGACCCCTTCCCGGTAGTTTGGAACGGGCTGCTCCATTTGAGGCAGGGCCAAGTTTGGTTTGCTTATCCCTGTCAATAATCACACAATTAAGATAAGAACTGGAATGTACCTCAAGGAATTAACAGTGGCTGAGACTGATTCAAGCATTCCACCCATACTTTTTATGTTTTCCCAATGGGATGATATGTGTGTGGTGGGTATGCCCAGGTACGGGTCCCATACTTGCTGTGCTATAGGATTTAAGCTGCAACTCCCTGATGAGGACAAACATGGCCAAAACCAGTCAAGGAGTTGATTTTGTTACCATTTATAGGTGACATGGGCAGGCAGTTCACACTGGACTGTTTATATTGCAGCAGGACCATGGCTGATCTGCATGAGATTGGTCCCTTTCTGATGCGACATACTCGACAAGAACTGATTGCCTGGACTTAAAAGTTTTGGCTGAGGTTAAGTAAAGCATTTCACACAATAGTTTTTGTTTTTCTAAGTCTTCTTTCTTTCCATGATAAATATTGGTGTTGGTCTGTGGAGGGCTGTGCGTGCATGCGTGTGTGCACGCATGCATGCACCACCCCCCCCACACACACACACTCTATGCTTAACCAAAGGGCTTCCACCTTTCAGAGTTTTTAAAAGAGCCTAAGTGTATTTGCCACATTGGCGGATTGACTTAGGGCTCACAGATCCCTGTCCAACATGTGGAAATGTCTTAATCGAGTATGGGGAACTTTTACCCAAACAGAGGGCGTTGTGAAGTCATGGGGTAGGCTGACTCAGAAGACTTACAGGCTGACACTGTAGTTTATAAGAGACCCTTTGTCCATAAAGACACACTGCTGCTGTTTAGCTACGAGAAATGTATAGGGATAGACAATCCTGGTAGACCAGACGCATAGAGAAGTGTAAGACAAATGGGGTAAAAGTTAATGACACAACATGTGAGATAGCTACCTAGGTCTGTGTAGCCACCGCGCTTTCAGTATGGATATGTGCCACATTTTTATGTGTTCATTCTAGATATGTGTGAGGTATTAAGGAGACATAGTACCGTTATTGGGTTCTTGCATCAAGGGGGTGCTTTCTGATATGACTGTTGTTTCCTGAAGTGTATAGAGGCATTTCTTTGTTGCTATTAATGCTATTTAATTATGATAGATAATATACTGGTGTCTGAGGCATGATACAGTAAAATCCATTAAATCTACCTGCTGCCTAAAACTGTGACTTTTATATAACCTGCTCTATATCACTGAAGTATGAACTTGTAAGATCTGTTTATTAACTCTGGCTATGGGTTGAGATGTGTGTACCAACATGCCCCTTCCAAGCACAGTCTCAGGCATATTTAGGCTTTCCTGTTTTCAGTTTCTATTTTTGGAAAATTCTGGTGGGGTTTTTTCAGTGTTTTCAAGTGATTTCAATACCTTAAAAAACAGTTGTTATCAGTGGTTATACATTTTCGTGCCACTAAAAACAACAGAAAAGGTGTATAGATAGTGTACGTACAGTGTATATGATGTCCAAATAGATTTTTGCAAATTAAACTTATTGTAGTACACCATACAATACTTCTTCAGTGAATCTTTGGTCATGTGCGCTCGCTCTTTCCTTCTCATGTAAACTTCAGTGAAAAGGCCCTCTCAACATTGGCATTGGAGAAGGGCAACGCCAAAACAGCAAGTACACAATTTGTTAACACTGGCCACTGACATAGCTTTCCGTGCCAATACTGGTGCACTTGAAGATTGCGATTCTCAGGACAGGTTCTGCAAGATTTGCATTGAGCTAGGTGCTTATGCCCTCAGAGTTATTGAAGCCGTCAAAATTGAAGCAGCACTTTTTAAAACTAAGGAGGAAATTCCCCTTTACTGAAGGGATCTAGAACTTGTACAGAGTACCAGAGTCAGGTTTCATTGACTTCAAGTGCCATTGGTGGTGAAGGGACATTTCTATGCATCATTGCAAGCCATTTCTCATACATTGTAAAATAAATGTTCCCGAATTGCTCTTCAACATTGCTTTGCCTACCAAGTGGCAAGCACTCTAACATGGAACATGTTGCAGTGACAAAGTCACTAAAGGTGTCGCCCAGCCTACTCTCAAGGAGATGTTTCACATCTACACCAATTATGCTGAACGCTTGGAAGACAAGGGTTTTTTCAGACTCTAGTTTTTTTATAATGTCCACTACAGCAGTTATGTTTTCCTGTAAAAATCTAATAATGCAGTAGAGTGCACTTTTTTCACATCACTATCTTTATGCGACCAAAGATCCTCACATTTCTTGCCTTTGGCATCATCACTCAGCAAAAATTCTGTAAACGGTTGCCACATGCATAATTTAGCATTTCTAGCCTAGTTTGGATGACTCTTTCTTTGATGCCACACAAAGCCAAAATTATAAATATTTGCGTTTTAGTTTCTGTGCATTATAAAACAGTGTGCCAGAATGGACTAAAGGGTCAATAGCATTCCTCATTAACTCTGAAGATTGTAAAGATGCTTTCAGCATACCATCTAATAAGTGGCAAAGATCTCCTACACGGAATCACTTCAGTTCGAGTATCAATTTTGACCGGTCATCACACAACTTTTTCATATACGTAGCTGAATCACTGCAAATACAAACAATATCACTCCAATCTTTGTTGAACTTGGAAAGAACCTTCTTTGCGGAGCATTCCAAGTGACACTGCGTTCCTTGTTTTCCAAAGTCTGGTGTCATGTTTTCACCACTATCTCAAATGGTTGGTGGTAGCACTCTTCATACATATACTTGTCACTATACCTTGCATTGAATGTTTAAAGCCTGAGGTGTTGGCAATTCACCTACTATCAATACCGACTCACTAGAAACTGTGGGCTGATGTATTAAGGATTTTTACCTATTCTCTGTGGGTAAATGTGATGACACATATTAGGAAAGACTCTTATGAAACCAGCCATTTTACCTATCAGTGAAAGAATCAAACACATATGATTTTGATATTTCCTGATTTGCTACAGTTTATAAAATAATTAAACAAGACATAAAACATGATTCTAAACCCTGCATCTTTAGACCAAAGACCACAAAACTGAAAAAAGCAAAAGAAAGAAGAAACAATATTTTAGTGGCATCCCAAAACAACACAACTCAAGCAGAATAATGTTAGCCCAGTCTTTCTTACTGCTAGCTTGCATAACCAAGTTACATTGTGTTGGCCCCTTCAGGAAGAAAAAAAATACACGTTCACTCTCTTTTTCCTTTCTTTGAATGGCATTTCGTTTGTGGTTGTGCAGGTGTTTTTTTCAGCGTTTATATGTATTCACTGGTGAGGGCTATTTCTCTTTCAGTGGGGTTTTATCAGTTATTATAGGTTTAAACTTAAAACCCCACAGCTTAGGCATATTGTATAACTGAGACTCTGCATGGATGAAGCAATGTAAAAACAATAAGGAAAATGGAATACAGAAGTGAAGAAAGGAACAAAATACATTTAAAAAAATAGCCATGTGAAATTGTATACACAGATTTTTTCAACCTCCTGTAATAATAGGTTTTATAGAATTTGTACATTTAGGTATGTCCTAAACCTCATGCGCAGTATCATGCTGGTCGGTCCATTATGGAATTAGTGGAATGTTTCATTAGTTCCCCTTCAAATGCTATGACATATTAGCCAAATTACGGGAAATAATGCACAGTGCCATGCACGATTAGGTAGTTATTTTCTTAATTTTATCAGGGCCCTTATCCCCACAGTACCTCTTTTGAGGAAGCTGGACTGAGTTTAATAGCACGCTCTGTGCAGTTGGAAGCAGTTGGAATGCAGTCCAGTTCTACTAAACCATTTCCAAAATTCAACAACACCCACTGTGCCTGCATGTGCAATGGTGTGGCGTAACGTAAAATGATGAAGCCTTCCTTCACAATGTAAGGAGGGGCCATGAGGTCTGTGATAGCTCCCAGATATTCATCATCCTAGGGTGAATGGGGAGCATGAAAGTTTGGGGACCCCTGAAGGGTTGTGGTTCCCTCTGGGCTGCAGGGGCTACAGGGCCCTGCATTACATGTCTGGCGTCACGTAAAATGGGGGCTGGTACCACCAAATTTAACACTGGACCCCAGGGACCTCGTATTATTATGCAGCTCACTGAAATGTGGATAACCTCCTAATTGAACTTTGACCCTCGAGGTTAAGCAATATCGAGCAGTCAAAGATTTTGTTTGAGGAGAGATATAGGCTTAGAAACTTAGATATGATTCCCCCTTTAAATAATGCACAATCACCTAAATGCCCACTCAATTATATATATTTTTTTTCTGTGAAGGATTAGCATTTTTATTTGCATAAAACGTCAATTGTTGAGTTACATTCCAGACAGTTCTGCAATATAACTATTTAACTGCAATTAATTCCTAATGTTAAGGTGTTTACAGCAAGAGGGAAGCAAATGTTGTTGTTGTGAATCGTGTTGGGTGCTTTGGACAACTGGTGTTCTGGGTTCATTAGGTAAACCTATAAGAGGGCCTTTGCTCACTGAGCCTTAGGATTCAAGCTGTGACGGATCTGACCGGACCTGGGTTCCTTTCCTGCTGTGTTGTAGGCCCTAAATTCACCTCACTGAGGAGGCCCAACAAGACTGAAATTGATCCAGGGTTGGTTATGTTTCTATCTGGATGGGAGCCAGCATGAATTCCATGGGATTATTCCTACTGGAGCATGACCAAGGCTAATTTTCCGGTGACTGTCTGTGTTTAGTGTGTCATGGGCAAAAAAACAATAGAGTGGAATGCAGCTCAAGTAATCACTAGTAGTGCAGAATAATTCAAGCATTCCACCTATCACTTTTTAGTTTCTTCTGAGCAATCAGTGCCACATTTTGTGCTTTCAGACTTCCAAACAGGATTCTGCCCGGGAAGAGGTACAGAATCTGCTCTCCTTGCTTTATGGGATGACACAAAGAACACAGTTGACCGCAACATGATTGCTGCGCTATTCCTCTTGTACATCTCAGCTGCCTTTGACACGGTTGACCATGACACTCTGGTACAAAGACTCTGTGAAGCCGTGATAGAGGGGAATGCCCTAGACTGGATCGCATCCTACCTTGGAAACAGAACTAATGTCATCCATACCCCACCTTTCTTGTCCAAACAGTACTCCACAAAAGCAAGGGTCCATTAGGGTTCTATCATCTCACCCATGCTTTTCAACATTTACATGAAGTCATTACTGGTACTGATCAATCAATTTCACCTCACATGCTATAACTATGCAGATGCAAAGTTGTGTTTCTAGTGAATCACTAGACCCATCCCTGAAGCGCACACCTTATTTTTCCCTCAGAGCAAAATGAGGGTTCCAACACGTTTTTAGTTCAAGTTCTTCAGTGTTTTTTATTTCTTCACACTTTAACTTGCTTGACATTATATTTAGTTTCATCTTGACTCATTTCATTTATGTATATGTAACATTCGACATTGTTATGAACTATATCCAATGCATTTTGAGCCTTTTGTTTAGCCCTTCATCAGGGAATAACACTAAAATAAAATAAAACAACAAGCATCATGAATATCCTGTTTGAATTGTTACACCGTGTATATAATACTGTTCATGGGAAATGTATGCATAAATAGTCAATCACTATGATAACAAATTGGTGATTTGATCATGTACGATAGCATACAGCTTACATTTGTCAATACTAGTACCCATAAGAAAAGTATGAAGGGCGACCAGCGCCTCACTTACATGTCTCTGTTTGTCAATAGAATGTTCGTATCCGCTGAATAAGCTATAACGAGAATGTGGATAATCGGACAATGTCAGAGAATACTATTCTAGCATAAATGCCATGTCTTATTATTAATTCTCCACATTCAATGTAAACTAACCTTGTCTGTAAAGTTTCCTCTCAGTCTACGTCCTTCCGAGTGGTAACGCCGCTGGCGTCTACCGGATCTACTTATCCCTCCGCCATTGTAATTATAAAGTCCCGATCATGTGACTTGAGGACTTAACAAAAAAACTAAGTTGCTAGCTAGTCTATCTGTGATGTGGTTGAATGCAGTCTATATCGGGAACCATTATATGTCAAAGCTCTGCTTGAATATATGAGTAAAAGTTAGAAAAAATAAAAATCATGAACGGTAGAACTCGGGCGCGAACCCATGGTTTTACAAAATGTAAGTGTTCCAACGAAGTCTAGTGTATTATAGTGTGGAGCTATCGTGGGATGTGTGATGGTGGGCAATATTCACACAGGTTAATATAGTCATGATATACAGTGAATCATATGGTGTCAAAATCAACATAAAATTCAAATAAATAAATAACTCGCAATTGCTACCGTGTAGGTCATAGAACGAATACTCATTGTTCATAAGTAACATGATAGTTCAATCCGGTCATTAAGACCATTAGGTTTCTGCGAAGACAGTTTTTGTATCCAGTAATTTTCCCTTTTGAAGAGATGCTTAGAATTGTCTCTTCCTTCCACTTTTTCAACAGTTTCCAATATTATGAATTTCAATAGGGATATGTTATGTTTTTCTTCATTAAAGTGGACAGCGATGGAAGATTTCATATTTTTGGTTCGGATGTTTGATTTATGTTCTGTCAGTCTAGTCTTCATACGTCTCTCGGTTTTTCCAATATACAGTTTCCCGCAGGGACATTTTAATGCGTAAACAACATTGGTGGTATTAAGGGTGGCATTGACTTTGAGTTTTACCTCAAATCCTTTCATCGGGTGATTGATTTTATTCCCTTTGATTATACTGTTACAATTTCCACAGTTAAAGCAAGGTTTGGTTCCTTTAAATGTTTCCATTTTAGGTGTTTGTTGTTGTAACATTTCTCCTAGATTGCGAGCTCTTGTATATGCAAATAATGGTGAATTATCAAACGCTTTGTTGAAGTCAGGCTCCAAGTTGAGTATACTCCAATGTTTTGAAATAATTTCTTTAAATTTTGTGCTGGCTGTAGAAAACTTTAAAACTACTACCATCCTGGTTTGTTCCTTTTTCTTTGTGGCTTTCAATAGTTCTTGTCTGTTTATGTTGTCTATTTTCTTTCTAGATTCTTCAATATATTATCAGAATAACCTCTTTTCTTGAATCTGATAGACATTTCATTGAGTCTCATTTGTAGGTTGGTCTCATCTGACACTATTCGCTTAACTCTTGCCATTTGAGAAAAAGGTAGGTGTTTTTTTAGGTTGGGTTCGTGAAAGCTAGAGAAGTGTAACATGTTGTTACGATCAGTGCTTTTAATGTGTAAGTCTGTTTTAAAACCTGTGTTAGTAATGGATACTTTTACATCTAGGAAGGTAACTGATGTGTTTGAAATGTCCCACATAAGTCTTATGCGGTCATCTGTGTTATTGAATTCCATGAGAGCAGTTTGTAATTCTTCTTGCAAACTTTTCCATACAATGAATATGTCGTCTATATATCTGATAAAAAGTTTGAGGTTGTTTCGCCATTTGGTTTTGGAAAAGATGTGAGCCTCCTTATAATCTTGCATAAAGCAAGTATCACTACCAGATGAAGATGTTTCCGTGTTAGATGTATATGGACGATTCCTTCTTTTTTGGGCGTCAGACATCATATTGGTTAATTCTGTGGATATTTCTGAGAAATATCCACAGAATTAACCAATATGATGTCTGAAGATGAATTACAAAAGACCTTGGATGATATACAACAACAAATGGATAAACACACTTGTGATATCAATGACAGGAAAGTCCTTAAATTTAAGAGGGATACTCTTGACTATAAATTCGGAGAAGTGTACACATGGGCCGAAGTATACGCCCAAAAAAGAAGGAATCGTCCATATACATCTAACACGGAAACATCTTCGTCTGGTAGTGATACTTCTTACAGAACCCAAAAACCACAGAAAAAAAGCAATACTCCTCATACATTACCACAAAAACAATCAACTCAAAAAACACCACCAACAAGTAATATCGCTGAGACATCTTTACAAGATCAACCCACTGTAAGCAACACTAATGAACCAAATTCTTTTTTAGATCAAGGCCAAGCCCAAAAAGGAGACCCCGGAGGGGACAAAACAAAAGAAAAGGAAAAAGATCACCCCAACACAAGAAGCACGTCGGTACCGGCCAAAGACAAGAAAGGGAAGAAAACAACAACACAGAACAACTAGTTATAAACATTAGTGATTATGAATTAAATTCCCATGAAATGTCACTATTACAATGAGGCACATCTTTTGTGCCCACCACGGATACAGACCCGTTAGAGCTTGAAGTCAGTTTCTTTAAACTTATGCGGAAACTCCGACTACGCCATTTTTTTGACAATGTTCTTCCTAAACAAGACAAAGAGGAAAATGACCAACTACAAGGGGACTAAAACCACACAGTACATTTCAGGCACCAGTAAGCCATAAGACATTGGATATCTTAAAAAAATTAGTAAAACAAGATCTATCTCATATCAAATATAAAACTCACAGTACAAAAAATATCACCCAAAAGGACCTGGATAGTTTAAAACAACTAGCATCCAAAACAGAGATAACATGTACAAAAGCGGACAAAGGGGGTGCTTTAGTTATTTTAAACACCTCCATGTATGAAGAGAAAGTTATGGAACATATAATGGATACCAACACCTACATGAGATTGGAGGGCAATCCCACCTTGGAATTTATGAAAACCTTAATGAACATAGTGGAAAAAGCGTATGAGATGGGAACTATTAATGACAAAACCAAGAAATTTCTTATCAAAACCAATCCAAAAAGTGCTGTCTTATGCATGACACCCAAAATTCATAAGAATCTTAGAAATCCTCCAGTACGACCGATTGTTTCAACTTGTGGAAGTTTGCACGAACCTGTTGACCAATTGATAGACAAATATTTACAAACATCAGTCAAAAATATGAAAACCTATGTGAAAGATACAACGGATTTCCTGCTGAAATTAAAGGAAATAACAATTGAACCAGAGGAAAACCTAATACTCTGTACTGCAGATGTATGTTCTCTATATACATCCATACCCCTCTCTCTAGGCTTAGAAGCAGTGGAAAGAGCTCTACTCAATACAGACTTAGATCTTCAATTTCAAACGTTTCTAATGGAACTAATGATATTTACGCTATACCAAAGTTATTTCCCATACAAAGAAACATGGTACCAGCAACTTGTGGGAATGGCGATGGGCAATTCGGCAGCACCGGCATACGCTAACATCTTTATGCAAGATTATGAGGAAGCTCACATCTTTTCCAAAACCAAATGGCGAAACAACCTCAAACTGTTTATCAGATATATAGACGACATATTCATTGTATGGAAAAGTTCGCAAGAAGAATTACAAACTGCTCTCATGGAATTCAATAACACAGATGACCACATACAACTTGTGTGGGACATTTCAAACACATCAGTTACCTTCCTAGATGTAAAAGTATCCATTACTAACACAGGTTTTGAAACAGACTTACACATTAAAAGCACTGATCGTGACAACATGTTACACTTCTCTAGCTTCCACGAACCCAACCTAAAAAAAACCTACCTTTTTCTCAAATGGCAAGAGTTAAGCAAATAGTGTCAGATGAGACCAACCTACAAATGAGACTCAATGAAATGTCTATCAGATTCAAGAAAAGAGGTTATTCTGATAATACTATTGAAGAATCTAGAAAGAAAATAGACAACATAAACAGACAAGAACTATTGAAAGCCACAAAGAAAAAGGAACAAACCAGGATGGTAGTAGTTTCAAAGTTTTCTACAGCCAGCACAAAATAAAAAAAAATTATTTCAAAACATTGGAGTATACTCAACTTGGAGCCTGACTTCAACAAAGCGTTTGATAATCCACCATTATTTGCATATACAAGAGCTCGCAATCTAGGAGAAATGTTACAACAACAAACCCCTAAAATGGAAACATTTAAAGGAACCAAACCTTACTTTAACTGTGGAAATTGTAACAGTATAATCAAAGGGAATAAAATCAATCACCCGATGAAAGGATTTGAGGTAAAACACAAAGTCAATGCCACCTGTGATACCACCAATGTTGTTTACGCATTAAAATGTCCCTGCAGGAAACTGTATATTGGAAAAACTGAGAGACGTATGAAGACTAGACTGACAGAACATAAATCAAACATCCGAACCAAAAATATGAAATCTTCCATCGCTGTCCACTTTAATGAAGAAAAACATAACATATCCCAATTGAAATTCATAATATTGGAAACTGTTGAAAAAGTGGAAGGAAGAGACAATTCTAAGCATCTCTTAAAAAGGGAAAATTACTGGATAAAAAAACTGTCTTCGCAGAAACCTAATGGTCTTAATGACCGGATTGAACTATCATGTTACTTATGAACAATGAGTATTCGTTCTATGACCTACACGGTAGCAATTGCGAGTTATTTATTTATTTGAATTTTATGTTGATTTTGACACCATATGATTCACTGTATATCATGACTATATTAACCTGTGTGAATATTGCCCACCATCACACATCCCACGATAGCTCCACACTATAATACACTAGACTTCGTTGGAACACTTACATTTTGTAAAACCATGGGTTCGCGCCCGAGTTCTACCGTTCATGATTTTTATTTTTTCTAACTTTTACTCATATATTCAAGCAGAGCTTTGACATATAATGGTTCCCGATATAGACCGCATTCAACCACATCACAGAAAGACTAGCTAGCAACTTAGTTTTTTTGTTAAGTCCTCAAGTCACATGATCGGGTCTTTATAATTACAATGGCGGAGGGATAAGTAGATCCGGTAGACACCAGCGGCATTACCACTCGGAAGGACGTAGACTGAGAGGAAACTTTACAGACAAGGTTACCTTACATTGAATGTGGAGAATTAATAATAAGACATGGCATTTATGCTAGAATAGTATTCTCTGACATTGTCCGATTATCCACATTCTCGTTATAGCTTATTCAGCGGATACGAACATTCTATTGACAAACAGAGACATGTAAGTGAGGCGTTGGTCGCCCTTCATACTTTTCTTATGGGTACTAGTATTGACAAATGTAAGCTGTATGCTATTGTACATGATCAAATCACCAATTTGTTATCATAGTGATTGACTATTTATGCATAAATTTCCCATGAACAGTATCATATACACGGTGTAACAATTCAAACAGGATATTCATGATATTTGCTGTTTTATTTTATTTTAGTGTTATTCCCTGATGAAGGGCTAAACAAAAGGCCCGAAATGCATTGGATATAGTACATAACAATGTCGAATGTTACATATACATAAATGAAATGAGTCAAGATGAAACTAAATATAATGATCAAGCAAGTTAAAGTGTGAAGAAATAAAAAACACTGAAGAACTTGAACTAAAAACATGTTGGAATCCTCATTTTGCTCTGAGGGAAAAATAAGGTGTGCGCTTCAGGGATGGGTCGAGTGATTCACTAGAAACACAACTTTGCATTATTCATTAACGTCCTGGGACGTTGGACGTTTCCTGGGTGGCACCCTAAATTTGAACTAACTAAATATTGAAAACACAAACTAAATCAGCTGTGCGTTTTCCTCAACAAATCTATTTATAACTATGCAGATGACACACAAATACTCCTTCAACTGGAATGCCCCAAAGACATTGGAAATTCACCAATTTTCAGTTGTCTCAGAGCCATGGATCAATGGATGACATGGAGCCATCTCAAAGTGAATGCTTCCAAAATAGAAATACTCACGTGTGGCGATTGGAAACATTATGACCCACTTGCCGCCTGGCCTGATGAACTCGCATCACCGCCTAAAGTATTGAAGGAAGTAAGAAACCTCGTAATGACCATGGATCCAAGCTACTGATGAATGCCCAAGAGGACAAACTGCAAGATTAAGCTTTGCTACTATAAAAACTGTGCGACAAATCATTCCCCATTTGGGATTTCCACACAAGGTCCAAGCTACCATCTCCTTTGCTCTGTCTAAACTCGATTATGCCATTAGCCTCTACCATGGATCACCTTTAATGACCATGAAAAGACTACAACGGATTCAGAACTCAGCTGCCAGACTACTCTTGCATAACAAACAGCTGCTAGACTACTCTTACATAACAAACCGCGAGACCACATCCCCCCTGCCTTGAAAGCACTGCATTGGTTGCCAGAAGATCCACGTTCAAGTTGCTTTGTATCACTCACAAAACGATACGTGGAATTGGATCCCTCTTCTTCAGGAATAAGATCACCAAACACATTCAACAAAGGAACCTCCACTTTAGAGTGGCACCTCATGTAAAAATCCCAAGATACAAGAAAAAAAACATAGGTGGCACATCCTTCTCTGGACAAGCAGCCAAACTATGGACCTATTTACCCCCAAACATAAGATTCACAGACAGCTACCTTATCTTCAGAAAACTACTAAAAAAATTGGTTCTTCTCTACATAAGCGCCTTAAGCAAACATAAATATACAGCATATCCCTCTGTATATAACATTTATTTGCTCTATTGATATGTACCTTTATATGTGTATTGCTTTGTATAAAGTTGTAGAATAATTATGTTTAAAACAAAAAAAATTAAATACAACAACACTTGAAAACCAGAGTTTATCTAATGCATCTACATATACTTACTTCCTTTATGCATCTATATACTTTCAATGTACTTGGACCTATATATGTATTACTTTTCTCCTAGAAAAGCCCAATGCACTACCCTATTTCTCACCCTATACCTCTATCAATATCTCTAATCTACATATACTTACTGCCTTTATGCATCTATATACTTTCCATGTACTTATGGATCTATATATTTATTACTTTCTTCTAATTCAGCATATCCAATGCACTACTCTACTTCTCATCGTATACCTCTCTCAATATATCTTCTACCTCAACTCTCCGATTCATCTCAAACCTCTTTCTTCTACTCATTCCAATGCACTACCTATTTCCCGCCCTATACCTTTATCAATATATCCTCCACATCCACTATCTCATTCATCTCAAACCCCATACCACTACTATGATCCCCAAAATAACCCTTTCTAGACTCTCCTCTACTCTACCCCTCCTTGCATCATCTGGCACCTTTTTTCCTATACTGATCCCCCAAAACAAGCCTTTCTAAACTCTTCCCTCTGACTCTTCCCCTCCACATCCCTCTTTACTCATCCCAAGTCTCCTCCTACTGCTATGACCTCAAACACAAACAAACAAACAAGTCTAAATCCTTTACTCTTCTATCCATCCACTATCCTTTTAAATCAAAATAACAGACTAACATGTCCACTTCTCAAATTTCATATTTCACTATACTGAATCACCACTATTCCTTTATGGGTCTGAGAGTAGTGCCCTGTTTGCTGAAAAAGCGCTTCAACACCTTATCCGGGGTAGCAAGCACTATGTAACTGCAAACCTTTTTCCCTCTTCTATCATTCCGCTCCCCTTCTTCATACAAATAACTGAATAATATATCCACCACTCAAATTACTTTCATATTTCAGTATACTAATTCAACAGTAATCCTTTATAGGTTCCGGAGTAGCGTGCTACTCACCAACAAAGTGTTTCAACACCCCATCAGGGGTAACAAGTGTTATATAAATGCAAACCTTCTTCCCTCTTGTATACCCTTCTCAATACAAATAACTGACTAATATATCCCCCACTCAGTTTTCCTTCATAATTCACTATTCTAATTCAACACTCATCCTTTAGAGGGTCTGGAGTAGCGTGCCACTCACGAAAAAAGCGCTTCAACACTCCAACAGGGGTAATTACCGCTATATTAATGGAAAACTTTTTCCCTCTTCTATCCCTCCTCTATCCTTCTCAATTCAAATAACTGACTAATTTTCACCACTCAAATTACTTTCATATTTTACTATACTAATTCACCACTAATCCTTTATGGGTTCCAAAGTAGCGTGCTACTCCCCATAAAAGCGCTTCAACACCCGATCAGGGGTACCAAGCGCTATATAATTGCAAACCTTTTTTACCTCTTCTATCCCTCCGCTATCCTCTGAATCCAAATAACTGACTAACCTATCCACCACTCAAATTACTTTCATATTTCACTATACTGATTCAACACTAATCGTTTCTGGGTCCCGGAGTAGCGTGCTACTCGCCGAATAAGTGCTTCGACACCTCGTCAGGGGTACTAAGGGCTATATAAATGTAATTAGAATACAATACATTGGTTTCTCATTATCAGAGGCTAGTGAAAACCTACAAGGTTCACCGTGAGCATGGGGAGAGATGAACATAAAGCAGTAGCAGAGGAAAAGGACATTAAGCAGCAAACAGAAAGATATCTCTGAGCCAATAACTATTACCCATGGCACCCGACAGGGATGCCCCTCTTGCCAATTCTTTTTACCATACCATTGGAGGCGCTAGCAGCAGGGCTACGTCAGCATCACATGGGACGGGCATTGGTTTCACCACCCGCGGTTTAATTGTCTCCATGTTTGCTGATGACGTGGCAATGTATGTCAAGAACCCGGACATAAACTTTGAACCTGTAATTCACGTGGTGATATGATATGGCGGACTCTCTGGGATCTAGATGAACTGGTCCAAGTTGACTCTCTTCCCATAGACGGACTCAGTCACACCCTATATAGGCGACTACCAGCTGAAGTGGTCGTCTGAACCAGTTAAGTATCTTGGCATATGGCTGAGCAGGGACCCGGACGAATTGTGGAAAGTGAATTATGGGTGCGCCATGAAGTGGTTGGAGGCCCGGAGCCCACTCTGGGTCAAACAGCCCCTTTCGCTCACAGGTAGCATAGCTATCTTAAAAATGGTGGTACTTCCGAAATTCTTGTACCTATTTGTAAATATCCCGCTCCTGCTCACTGCGCATTTCTTTCAACGATTGAGATTGAACCTGATCACCCTTATATGGGCAGGATGACAACTGAGGATGACATATAACGCTTGTGATGCTGCCAGCACGTGGAGGGCTAGGGTCCCCAGACATGCAACTGTATGCACTGTGTGCTCAGGCAAACTGTTGGCACCACTGGCTATACCTGGCCCCTTTCCAACCCCTTCTGGCGATTGAGCATGACCAGGTGGCACCATGGCCACTCAAAACTTTGATATTCCAGAGATACACGCCCCCCCAGAGCAGAAATCATCATGGTGGAGTGTGTGCGCTGGGCGTGGATCGGTCTCTGCAAACGGGTGGGCCTCCTGACCGCATATATGCTAACTGCCCCCTTGGCAGCTACCCCCATTTTTCCTCTGCAACAGGATAAAGGTGCATCCAGGCATGCTGGGGCTCGTGGTGCCAAGGTGTTTGCCGATCTATATCCAGAGGGAGACTTCATCCCCAGCCTGCCGAACCCCGGTCTAGAGGCGCAGCCACTTTTGGACATACTACTGTACTATCCAATCCGCTCCACCTGCCGCACAATAGATGAGTCTTTCCCATCCTCCATGCCACTTTTAAGGCATTGGAATACATGTATAGGACCACCTCCCAGAACAAGCTTGTAACGCGCCTATAGGCAATAACACAGGCTGACTCTACCACTGACACCACAAAGGTTAGGATGGCTTGGGAGGGAGATTTACACTCTGAAATACTGGGAGCAGGATGGGCGTACTGTTGCGCACAAATAGAACACCTACCACCCAACTACATGTTTCGCCTGATACATTTTAACTAACTGCGTAGGACATACAGAGGTGTAGAAGTGTGGCTCACTGGTTAGAGGAGGCAGACCTGGAAGCAGAGGTCAGCCCGGGACCAGGGTTCAATTCCCGTCTCGGTGGGGTCTTGAGTCCTAAAAAAAATGTCCATGGACTCGACAATTCTCGCTCCGGTGCCTACTCGATTCACGGGTTCACACTCTGCGACTCTGGGCAATAGCTTGCTTAATCTCCACAACGGCCCCTCGCGGCGGGATGCCTGGCTTTCACCTTGCGGATACCCTGCCGGCGTTATCTCACAGGGGAATACCAGGACGGGTTCCCTAAGCAAGCGCTTAGATTCGCGCTATATAAATTCCTGTACATTTACACATTACATTTACATACAAGACATCAACACAGCTGCACAAGATTGGGTTGAAGGACAGCAAGCATTGTGTGGGATGCCACTTTCCTTCATTTAGCTTGCTCCTGTTCTAAGGTGGCAAGAGTCTGGTCTGAAGTATGGGCCACACTGCTAGATCCTCCGACCTGCTTGCTGTGATATGTGTAAAACGTCCCAAGACCATACCGTTGACTAGCAGCACTGCTACTGCTGCTGGCCAAGCGTAGAGTGGGAATGCACTGGGTGCAGTGCCCTGCACTGACTTCACAAGCCTGGGTGTCAAGAACAATTCTTGGTCTACTGGGACCTGGTGCCCCCAAGGCCGAGACCCAAAGATATTTGTGAACCCTTTGTAGCTCAGCTGCGAAGTTTACCTGGGGGAGGGATAAACACGCTAGATCAGCCTGCCATGACCATAAGTTAATTTCACATGGGATATTACTCCTGATTTGGACCCCACACCATAAGAGGACAAGATTGTTGTCACTGTTTGCTATAGATGTAATAACTACTGTAAATTGTTTCTCTCTGATGTGTTCGTCTATATACAATTGCAGGACTTACAGACTGTACAATGTGCTGCAAACATGGTGAAACCACATTGTATACCTATGAATGGCAATGTTATGTGGGTTATGCTTTCTTTCTGATTGAAAACCAATAAATATATATCTTTTTTTAAAGCAGTAAACAAAAAGGTGGAAGGAAGCAGTTCGCTGGAGAGGTTCCAGAGTTCTGTCAACACTGATGCAGCCTTTTCATGACAGTATAATCTACCAACTGGAAGACGTTGGCAGGGTGGCAGAGAAGACATACCTGCAGTGGTGCCGTTCATCTGGAATAGCTAGGCATAGTTATCAGCAGTCATACTGTTGCAGGGATTCAGCACAAACAAAGAACTATTTATTTATTTATTTATGTAGTTTGTAGAGCGCACAGCTACCCCCGAGGGGGTGTCCCGGCGCTAGAACCTGAACCTCCAGATGAGAGGAAAGGGGCAGGGAGGGAGACAGCAGGATAAAAATCAGAGTCCAAAAAAGAGCCAAGTTTTGAGTCTGGCCCGGAAGATGGATTCAGAAGGACAGAATCTAAGATCGATTGGCAGAGCGTTCCACAGTTGTGCCGCGATGACACTGAACCCTCTGCCACCCATTCTAGTGAGTCTAAAACGAGGAGAGATCAGAAGGCGGAGGTCATTGGATCTCAGGGATCTGATGGAACGGGATATTGAGACACGTTTTTTCAAGTAGTTGGGTCCGAGGTCGTTGATGGCTCGGTAGGCGAGGGTAAGGATCTTGAACTGGATACGGCAGGCCACCGGTAGCCAGTGAAGTTCCTTACGATAAGCGGAGACTGATTGACGGTAGGGGATATTACCAATCAATCTGGCCGCCGCATTCTGGACAATCTGAAGCCGGTCTATCAGATATTGAGGGGCACCAGCATAAAGGCTGTTGGCATAGTCCAGGTGAGACGTGATGAGGGCATGGGTAACTGTGCGGCGGGAGTCCAAAGGGAGATAGGGAAGGATCTTTTTGATCATGCGCAACTTCAGGAAGCAGGCAGAGGTCACTTTATTGACCTGAGTTTTGCATGAGAGGGAGTCGTCAAACTGAAATCCCAGGTTACGAGCAGAGTGAACGGGAGAGGGAGCAGGATCAAGTGCCGTGGGCCACCACCAAGAGGAAGGGATGGAATTTTTCTGGTTAAAAAAAAGCACCTCTGTCTTGTCTGCATTGAGTCTAAGGTGGTTATCAGTCATCCAGACACTGATGTTGTTGAGGCACTGGCGGAAGTTGGTGAACGCGGAGTCCGAGTGGTCTCTGAAGGAAAACATCAGCTGAGTATCGTCAGCATAAGAGACCACCCTGACTCCGTAGGACTCCACAACGTCGGCCAGTGGGGCAAGATAGATGTTAAAAAATAGAGGGCTGAGGGCAGAGCCCTGTGGCACACCGCATGACAAGGGTTTATCCTCCGATTTGAAAGGCCGCAACAACACCCTCTGACTTCTTCCTGAAAGGAAGGACTCGATCCAGCTAAAGGCAGTGCCGCCAATGCCTATCTGTTTGAGTCGGTCAAGGAGGATGAGGTGGGAGACAGTATCAAATGCAGCGGACAGGTCGAGGAGGACCAGCATAGCCTCCTCGCCCCTGTCCACGCATTCCCGGATCGTTTCCGATACTTCCAGCAGTGCCGTCTCTGTGCTGAATCCCGCCCGGAATCCGGATTGTGAGTCGTGCAGTAGAGAGTTGCTTTCCAAATACTCCGTGAGTTGCAGCTGCACGGCTTTTTCCAGGACCTTTGCGGGTTTGGGGAGAAGGGAAATGGGGCGGTAGTTGGCGAAGATAGTGGGATCAGCATCAGCCTTTTTTAGGATGGGAATCACCAAAGCCTCCTTCCAAGTGGTAGGGAAAAAGCCATGGTGGAGGGAGGCGTTCCAGATGGAAAGGAAGGAGCAGGCTAATGAGGGAGCCAGCTCTCCCATAAGTTTAGCAGGGACGGGGTCCGAGGGGGCGCCAGATTTGCAGTGGGTGAGTAACCTAATAGCATCGTCCAGGGTGAGTTTATTGAAGGAGAGGAAGGACGGAGAAGCTGGGGGGCTTGTGGAGGGAGGCAGGGAGGATAGCCCTTTAGGGAAGGAGATACAGAGTTTGTTTATTTTTTCAAGGAAGTAGTCAGAGAGTCCCTCGCATAGGGCCTGACTCGCAGAGTTCTGAGTGGCCCTAGCCGGAGGATTAATGAAGTCTTTAACAATGGTGAAGAGGGTTTTTGACGAGTTTTTGGCATTGGCAATTTGAAGAGAGAAATGGTCTTTCATAGTAATTTTTTTTTTGCTTGAGGAATTTTTTCAAAGCAGATTTGTAAGTAAGTTTAGCTTCAGGGTCATAGTTTTGTCTCCACTTACGTTCGAGTGCTTTGCATTTGCTTTTTTCCTCACGGAGGGAGGTGGAGAACCAGGGGGCGGAGGGGCGAGATCTAGTGGAGGCAATGATTTTCTGGGGAGCAATGGCGTCAATAGCTTTGATTAGGGCAGTATTTAGCCTAGAGACATTTCCGTCAATATCAGTGGAGAGGTAATCCGTCTGGAAGTGGAATACCGGGTCCAAGGTGGCACATGTGACCTTGTGCCACTTTCTTCCCAACTCCTTCCTGGGGGCCAGGGGGGCAGATTTCCGGCCTAGAGCGAGAGAGAAGGGGATAAGATAGTGGTCGGACCAAGTAAGGGGGAGGGGGGGGAGGACTGTGATAGTCGAAAAGTTGGCGAAAATAAGGTCCAGGGTGTGACCAGCCACATGAGTGGGACCGGTGACTAATTGTTTGAGGTTTAGACTATCCATGGTTTCCAACAGATTGTTCGCCTTCACGCAGAGAGGGTTGTCTACGTGGAGGTTAAAGTCACCTAAGACTAGAAAATATTGGTGTTTAAGGGATAGGTCAGCCAGCTGGTGGGTAAGTGCAGTAAGAGAAGGGGAGGTGGCAGTAGGGGGGTTGTAGACTAAGGTGCCAGCCAGTATAACTGCCGCGGAGTCAGATACAGAGAAGTACATGGCTTCAATTATACCGATGTTGGTAAGTTTGGTAGTGGTCAGCTGAAGATGGGATTTGAGGATGATGGCTAGCCCGCCTCCAGATTTTCCTCCAGCCCGGTTGATGCACTTTATGTCATAGCCTGGGGGGATGGCCAGATAGATATCCGGAGAGGAGGAATCAGTGATCCAGGACTCAGTGAGAAATAAAATATCCCACTCGTCAGAGGAAATTGACATCCAGATATCATTGGCATGGCGGGGAAGTGACCGGCAGTTAACCAGGCCTGCTTTCAGCGTCCGGTGGTGGGACGAAGAGAGCTGCGATGCAGGATAAGAAGGCAAACGAGGTAGGTAGGACGGGAGAGTGAAGTTACATTGAGGGCAACGGAAAGGAACATTTTCCAGATGGTCAGGGTTGCAGAGGATAGTGGCCGAGCAGGGGGAGGGATTTAATAGATGTAGTTGGGTGTTGGTCCAGCACGTGCGGGTAGAGTCAGTGGTACTGGCAGGGGGTCTGGCCCTAGGCACGGTCCAGGCGCGGACGGGCGCAGACGGGCTTGCCTTAGGCGCGCCCGCTGCGCCCGTCCGCTGCGCGTACGGAAATGACACATGATTTATGTAGGAGTGGGGTGGGGCGTGGCCACCAAGGGGGCGTGCACAGGATTAAAGGACCTTAGTGTATAGGGACTGAGCCATCCTTCCACCTTAGTACCCATGACCCCAGGACCGACTAGCTATAGTGTCTCACTTACTCTCCTACTCACTCACAGAGAAACAAATGATTAGACACCTCAGAACACAACACTCCCAGATATCTCAGGAATCGTGGTAACAAGATACACCCTTGCACTCTCACTCTTGTACTTGTCCACAGTAAGATCTGACAGAGACACGAAACAGTTTAAAATATTTATTTTAATTCATCTGCCCTAACATTTAGTATACGTGCCACAACAAGCAGGAAAATGCATAGTACAAATCTGTCAGCATAGCAGCTAGTCCATAAATCATGAAGGGAGATGTCATCAAGAAGCAGTAATATTATATATTAGAAGATCTCTGGGCTTTGTCAGTAGACCCCATACCTTATCCTATAGATGGTAGATCTACATCACAGGTGATATTTAGCTCTTCTCCCTGGAAAGGTCCCTCTCCAAGTGTGTGTTACCTATTCGTGTATACCACTAAAAACCAAAGTACGTTGTCCAAACAACAGCTGCATCAGTATGTTTTATCCAAGGGCTGAGGCCTGGCCAGAACAAAATAATAAGGGGCATTGTTGTTCGACCTTGCACATAATGTTCAGCCAAAATCTCAGGAAGATGCAGAGCATGAACACAGCGATGAGTTCTCATGTGGAAGGAGCCATAGTAAATATTGCAAAAATAAAGATGTGTCATAACGTGCGCAAATCAGCAGGCAAGCTGCAACGTGCTCATGCTAACTTAGTGAAGCTGACAATGTCCCTATGGGCCACGTGACAATAGGCTCAAAGCAGCTGCTACTTCTGCTTCTCCAGCTTGAAATCAGGCAGCATTTCTGTGGCTTTTCCCCAGGTCACGGTATCTCAGTCCTCATTCATTAATCACCTCCATGGCTACAAGGGAGGGATTCCCGTATTCCAAACCTTCCTTTGTGTAGGCGTGCAGTGTTTTATTGAGAATTAAGGTGAGTTCTTATTTTGCTCTCAAGGTCCAGCTTGTATCCTGAAGATGCGATTGTTGGTACATAGGCCACTTGTCATGCAGATGCTGTGTTACAATGAAAAGCAAGTGCATCTTTCTTTGTGATGTGCCCAGTCCATTTTGAAGAGTCATCCCGTAATATTTGTGGTGCCTCAGAATCTATGCTGATAGGAGACAGCCCATAATACACACAATGAATGGAAATGAATATCAAACAAGTCTCAGTCAATCATGGTTGATGCAGGGGTGCAACTTATCTTCTTGAGTCATACATAGGTTGTGAGCATGAGCACAGAGCATATTTTCTGAGATGTCACTAAGTGGCCATGCCCAAGACTTTTCCTTTCACTAGAGTAAGCTTTTTGCATGCTGAAGCTTACCTGCTACATTTCACCCACACTAGTTGGAGTTCACGCAAAAGTCTATTCTCCACTACAATTTTGTGGCTGCAACTCAGACAAACAATACCCATCAGTACACTGGTTTACACAGGAAGTGAGGTGTGTGAGGCCAATAACGATGGTATGAGGAGTAAACTCCGCTGGCCTGCCATATCCTTCTCCCAAAGAGCCCCATGTGAATCCTGAGCGGTGCAAAGGTAGCAAAGTCAGAGTTTTACATTTCCCACTGTAAAAGGTAAGCTTCTGTGGACGTGAGGATTCTGGTGGGTGAGGCATGTCTCTGCTTCGAGATTTTGGGCCCCCTGTTAAGTCAGAGGAAAGCAGGCCTCTGACTGCAGGGACAACCAGCAGCAAGACCATCTTGAGCTGCAGCAGCTGGAGTGGGCCTTTGGTATAGATGTGCTTGCTGTGAGGGAGAAAGAAAACACAATTTTTTCAAGGTTACCAAAATGCAGTCCTCAAGTGAAAATAACAGGGTGGACTAAAAATAGCGCCCACAGTGAGCAGGGGAGGGAGAGTACCAGTGCTTGCTCTGGGGTTTTTGAATTTGATTGCAGTAGCGGCTGGCAGGGAATGGCGGTGGAGAAACGGGAGCAGAGGGACAGAGAAAAAATACTGCTTACTTTTTTGCTGGACGCCACCTCTCCTCTGTCTTTGTCAGCTTTCTTCTTCCTGCAGGCCCAGCAGCAGGAAGCACCCGGCTCCCGGTCTCCCCTGAGCCAATCACAATGCTGCATTGTGATTAGTCTGAGAGCCATGGTTTGGGGCTCAGACAGGCACAGGTAGGCTTTGCATGCTCCTCACCAGGCTGTGTAATGCAGCCTGGTGGGTAACAAGGAAAGTGTGCATGACTGTTTGGTCAGCCCAAGAGGGCCTGCCAGTCATGTGTACTTAGAGAGTGTGCAAACCACTTCTCTCCTTGTGCCATCAGACCCGACCTGCCCTAATCCAGCTACAAAAAATAAAATGAGAATAACGTTATTATCATTTTGTTTTCGCTGCTTTGTTCTGAGAGCTGTGGGGCGACGCTCCTCCGCCTTTGCAGAGGAGCCGCCCCTGTTTGACTGCCCTCGTCTTAGGCTTTACAAAAACAGCAAACTCGGGCCAGTAAATAGCCTCTCTTCCCCTGCACTGGTCACTGTATGTGGTAGCCATGTGCTTGACACAGGAGCCTGGAGAGACAACACTCAGGCCAGCACTGAGACCTGGCCTCAGTGGGCTTGAACACCATTCCTTTCAACCACAACAGTACAGTATGAGTGTGGGGCTCTGCTGCAGGTATGACTATGTTCTGGCTGGTGCAGCGGAGGAGATCTTGAGAAGAAGCAAGATGTTTGAATGAGTTACCACCAGGCACCTACTTTCAGAGGTCTGTCTGGAATAGGGGGCTTTGTCTTGCTGCCTGTAGGGATTTCCCCCTTTTTTCATATTCACTCCCACTGTTTTGGACTGATGCTGCTGGTTTATCGACTATGACAATGCTCTGAGACCAACTAACCAGACCTCAGTGCCAGTGTCCTAACCCCCTGCAAAGAGTATGTCGAATTGGCTATCCCCAATTGGCAAGTACTTACTTACTAATAAGTCCCTAGTACCCAGGGTACCAAAGGAATGTAAGGCAGAGTGTCCACCCAGGGATGTAGTACTGCTTGTGCCACGTTTTGTGTGAGAGAAAGTACGAAATGGCTCCCAGCCTGCCACTGCAGACTGGAAAGGCAGTTGTCACACTGCCAGTTTGACTTTCCCATTACCATTAATGCAAAGCCACTACTTCCCTTAATATTATATGTAAGTCTCCCCTGAGAAAGGCTTATTGCGCCCTAAGGCAGGGAGATGTATAATATTAAGTTGGACATGTAGTTGATATGTGTATTAGCAGCGAAACCCCTAAATGTGTTGTTTTGCAATGGAAACGTCAGTAGCCCCATTGGCTAATACAGGGTTGCAGGCTGGCACCTCGGCCTGGCTAACTTCTGAATGGGAATACCTAACTGGGTTCAGTAAGGTAAGAAATTAATCTTGGCATTTAACCCGACCTGATGCCCAGGTCTAATTTAATGTCACTATTTAAGTAGGACAACTTTGAGAAAGTTGACATTCTGTGCCCCAGTGGCCTCACATGAGCTATGACCCAAAGACAGATTTCTGCCCACCTGGGGAGTCGTTAGATCAACGCCCAGGTTCAAGATCAAACACAGCCTGCCGCTGGGTGAGGTGTTACCCCCCCTTCACAGTAAGCCACTCAGAGGTAGCCCAAAAGGCGAGCTTCAAAAGGGAAGCTGCCTTTGATAGTGAAATGGTGATAACACTCCAACGGGCTGCCTTTTGTTCCTATAGACTAGATGGAGACAGGGCCAGAGAGGTAAAACCCTTCCCGAATTGTTTTTTTTATTTGTTCTTGAAGTCCACAGGTAGCCAGACCTATGAGGTAGGCTACTGAGCGCCTAACATGCAAGGAAGGATCCAGACATCTTGAGAGTGCCAGAATGGTGCACACTGGGATTGCCAGATGTCACACATCAACTGGAAGTCATCAATAAGAGGGAGGGGACATGTTAGCTCATTGGCTAGTGACCACATGGTTCTTTGGAGCACTTTAATGGGATAAATAGGGCACTCCTGGCATTCTGCACTCTTGGATAATGCTGGATTTGGAAAGATGACCAAAGAAAGATTGCCCTACTAACCTTGGAACTGCACAAAGAGAGGATGCACCATCTGCTGGACGGCACCTGCTGCCCTTTGGGCTCAGCCTTTGGCTCCTAGCTTGGGTAAAAGTTGATCCCCAGCACCAGGCCACAGAAGTAACTCAAAGGATCAGCTTGCGTGTCCCTGGAACAGCTTCAGGAATAAAAGAGCTGAAGACGCCCAAACCAACAAGTTGACAGCCACCGGAGAAGATACGCTGGGCACCTCAAGAAATGGCCAAAAGTTGCACCTGAGTCAACCGGACCCAGTAGTACTATCCGAGTCTGGATTGGTCACCCAAGAGGGACATTAGTCCCCACTGGAGGATAATGCTCCAACCGCTGTGCTCAGAGACCGGTAGTCCAGAAGCAGCTGGTCTTCTACTGTCTCAAAAAGCACTTTGTGGGACCTCAGCCTCTGTGGCCTAAGTTGCCTCACTTAACCAGTGGACAAAGGAATCATTACAGAGACACCCCTATCGACCGCACAGCAACCAGAGTATTTTTGAGTATCTTTTCATCCTGCATCCCCAGCAACAGGACCACTATGTTCCTAGTTTATGGCGGTCATGCTGTAAAGGCTGGAAGTGAACTGTAAAATGCTCTAGTCGCTAGGTAACTGTCCAAATCTACCCCACTGGTCTCCACTGGCCACCTAGACCTTCTTCCTTGTCAGATTTGGTTGCCCAAGCCAGGCCGGAGTAGCGGAACTAACTGGGGTATATTTACAAGAATTGCCGCTAAGCAAATTTGATGTTGCTTAGTGGCAATCTATTAACAGCTGACTATCGCTGAAATTCATAGCCATGTAAGCAACTTATTTACAATACGTTGCTACATGAATATATTATCAGCTATCCATGGCAAGGTGAAAAAAAATGTAACATTAGTGAGAGTAAATTGACCAAAGGCCAATTAGTGGAAAAAAAATCATGTTAGTCAGCCCAAAGTCACTCTTCATCCTCTAGAGGCACAAATAGCCTATAAATCCACATCAAATGAAAAGAAATACAATAAAAACAATGGAATGCAGAATGGAGCAACCAGGGCCAAGTACAGCACAGATAAACAACCCCCTCAACCCCACCAACAGACAGGATGACCAGACAGAGGCCCAAGGGAAGAGGAAATGCAGAATCAGGGCCTTGTATAGGAAAAGTGGCTCATTGCTGGGGGAAAACAGTGAGGCAGCATTTTTCATAGCGCCGTCCTTGCAACACCATGGCAGCTGATCCTTGGAAGCGCGGACAGTCCCCAGGGCCTGGAGGCACTGCTCTGCCTGCATCTGAGACCCAGAGTGGGAGGCCCCTGTGCTGTGGAGTTGCTGCGGTCTGACAGTGGAGGTGGTCCCTGTGGTGCACAAGTCTGGAGGCATTGGCAGTAGACTTTGAGGCATTGGCAATCGCCCTTACCTGGTGGCGTAGTCTGGCAGGTCGTATGGAGACACGTTGCTGACCAGTGTGAGAAGACCAGCTGGCACCCCTTGGAGCTGTAATCGGTAGAGAGCTCCTGCGCACCAATGTGGGGAGGTTGGCATTGCATAACACATGCCACTACTACACCGGGGTGCATGGGGGAGAATGCCAATGGGGCCTTCACCTCTCTGCATCACACGCCGGATGATGTTGTGCTGGCGGGACACTGTGGAGGGTGAGACCCCGGAGCTACATCAAACTTGTGTGGTAAGAGCACCACAAACATAAACAAAAACAAAGGAGGGAGTGGAGAGGATGTGGATTCGGTCTCCCTAGTACGATTAAACAAAAATAATCCACAGAGAAGTATAAGGTATGTTCCCTTCAATGGTGGGGTGTTGTACATTAAATACAATAATACCCCCACCACACCCCTTTTAATTATACCAGCAGGAGGCCGAATAAAAGTCTTTTTCAGCCCTCACTTGCAAGGTATTTTTTAACACTCACACGTCCATTCACTCCTGACCCCACTACTCACATAGTATCAAATACCCTCACGCACCACACATAGAGTTTACAACAATGTTCCCGCGTAATCGCTGGTTAGTAGCACGCCGCATTCAGTAGAGGGATGCGAAGACCCCTATGATGAAGCATGACACCAAGTGTCCTTTTGGTGTGTAAGGTGTATTTAAAGAACACAGTGAGTTCCCCACCATTCGAAGAGCGCCACAAATCCCAGCCTAAGGGGGCCCTGTTGCATCACCTGCTTTGGGAGGTTCCCCAGTGGACTTGGTGGCAACTGCTCTACCTAGGATTGTAAAATCAGACCGAGTTAAGGCCTCTGGTGACTGAGTCACAGATTTTGAGACAGTGGGCAGGTTGATCCCTGGTGTCCATGTCCAGGTCAGGAGAAGGCGGGATGGGGAGCGAAGGAAGCCCTGGGGTCAACTTGGGCCCAGGCCTTGCCCCTGTAGGTGGTGCACACCATGCCCTGAGCAATGTTTGCGCTGTGGCGGACCTACATAGCCAAAGACACCACATAGGACTGGTGCAGACTCAACTAACTGAATCTAGTCGCTGATATCGGTTGTGGGTGGTGGTGGGTGCTAGGGGCAAGGGGGTCATTCCGGCACCGGCCCTTGGGCATTCTGCCTCAACTGCCCTCACTCACTGTGGCACTGGAACATGGAATCTGGATGCCACTGTAGCTTGAAGGGGACAACCGGGTGGTGCTGCCTTTCCTCCCCCCCCCCAGATAGTGAGATCTTGGGTGTACAGGGGATTTCCAATGGTGCCGCCCGAACGAAAATTCCTGGCTAGCAGACACCAGACTGGAGGAGAGGGGCTGGCTGGCCACACTTCAATGCACCGCATGTTATACATAGTGCCTGGTGGTCTGGCGCAATGATGTCCTACCTGCAGACGGGGGCGGCATTGACATTTGACTGCTCCTCCGTATCGGTGAACCGAGCGGCTGGGGTTTGCTGTCAGGCGCGGCAGGTGACAGTGGACCCTGTACTCCAAACTAGACTCTGTACTCACAGCAAGAACCTCCCTCAAACAAACACACGCTTCCTTGGAGGGTCACAAAGACAAAATTACAGTTGACTTCACCCTGGAGCGCGCAGAACATCACAAACGGACTTACAAAGTGCACAACATTGAGCAAGAAGTCCCCACGATTACCATGAGCGCAGCGTTGGAGGTGCAGCAGCTAATGGCACATGTGAAGCCACTGGAAAGAACAGTGGAGGATGTGGAGGGCTGCTCCCAGCGTAACAACGTGAGGGTGTTGGGTCTGCCCGAGGGAGCAGAAGGGGCTGATTCAGTGGTATTTACTGAGACATGGTTGCATGACCTACTGCCAGCAGGTGCACTCTCCCCATTCTGTGTTGTGCAGCGGCCCAACGAGTGCCAGTGAGCCGTTAGCTTCTGAGGACAGGTCCTAGACCCTTTCTCTTCCTCCTTCTAAAGGGATTGTGATGCTGTCCTGAGGGTGGTACGCAAGCTGGGGAAGGTGAAAGTGCATACGGCCACAGTTATTGCTTTCACTGACTATGCCACGGGGTGCAGTAGTTGAGGGGCTCATCTCTAGTGGATAAGCAATGGCTCAGAATGTTGGGCATCAAATACTCCCTCTTCTACCCGTAAGGGCTGCAATTGTTCTCAGATCATTGATGCCGCTGAACAGGTCTGGAGCTGGCTGGAATCTGCTGGTCGCCAGGTGTTGCGGACAGGGAGTGAAGGGTGTGTGCAACAAGCTATCATTCGTGGAGCCAGTCATACTTGTGAGATATAGGAGGAGCAGTCATCCCCAGCCACAACTACAAGCCACCCCCATCTGCAGAAGGTTATAGAAGAGAGGCAGAAGCAGCCGCATGCGGTGGCGAGGAAGCGCAATCGCACTCAGAGACAGGATCCCGATACTTCCCCTGAATGCTACCCCTGTGATGTGGGCTCCACTGCATGGTGATCATCTGATGCAAAGTTTGTGCAGCCCCCAGATGCGACTCCTCAGACAGCAGATATCCTAATTTAACATTGACTGGTTGAGCGTCTCTCCTTCTTCCACGGTTACAGACAGCTCTGGAGAGTTTCTGACTTTCTGTGTTTCCTAATCTCCAGCTTTCTGTTGCAGAAGTTCCAGTCTACTGAGGTCAGCACTTAGAGGGGATCAGGTCCAGTCATCACCCAAAGGGAACGGAGCACTTGTTCAGGTGAGCGATGCATGTCAGGAGTAGTGGCGCCACATTATAGATTTCAGTGCGATAATTCTAGGATGCTACTGCGTCAAAACCTTATGTCTGCCTCATGGTACCATAGGGATAGGCTTGCCCCATGCATTGCTGGAGTTGCATCACACTTGCAACACAACAGCAGCAATGCGTGACTTTAGCGCCAACAGATTCCTCAGGATTCCAGGCGCATCTGTCATTGATTGCGACACGGAGCACTATACAGTACATATGGCACATCCGTGGTCTTGCAAGGAGGGCACAGTAAAAAGTGTCCAATCACTGTTTTATTGCAGCAATGCAGCACTCTTCATGGATGGGGCCCAGGAAAGCGCCCTATCTTACTGATAGGGAGCATTCCTGACCTTTTGTGTTGACGCTGGTTAGCGCAGCAATATTTCTTGCAGCACTGTCCAGCACACAAACATCATATAAGTGTTTGCACCAATTTTAAGACCAGCTATTTTCTGGCCTTGAAAAACTGCCTCTAATTGGACATAGTTCAAAACATAGGGTACTACAAGGGATTTATTTTAAAAATGTTTTTTCTTGGTCAACGAGTGGTAACTCAATTCAACACTCTTAAGTATCCACAAGATATCGGATTTGTTTTGAACACAACATAAATGTATGGAAGGTAAAGATAAAACAGAGCAGAAAAAGGGGATGTTTGTTTTGAAATTAAATCTTTACTTAGGTAAAAATGACACGGGATGTGAAAAACAAATTAATTCAAGCAAAAAAAGTCATGAACGAAGAAAGACAATATTTTTTCTATGGTTCATAACATTCAATATCAGCTCCAGCTAATTCAAGACTAACAACCCAAGTTAAACAATAAATAGTGGTTGTAAGTAGGCGTCTACAGACAGCATTAAAGGAGATGATAGCAGGTTGTCGACGTTTCGGTCTCTATTGTATCCATCGATAAGACCATCATCAGGACGATGTTTTATTTCAATGCTGAAAATAACTCCCTAAGTAAAAATAAATTCAGTCGTTATAAATCAAAATTAAATTGAAGATTACATATACCCTAAAACGCTCTGAAAGCATGTGACCAAACATAAAACTTAAGGAAAGTATCTACCCCTTCCTGGTGATACCTCCATAAGATTTAAAAATCAATAGACATTATATATAACTGAGTACAGGTTTGGCCTATTTGAATTGATCCACCAGCAAACATGTTTGTTTGTTTTTTTTTAAAAAGTTGTTTAAAAACAACCAAATAATCAACAACACAAAATATCTGCATCTTCAACGAAAATGAAAGACATGACATAACTGAACATCATGATTAAGTGACTCCTAATTGTACATTCTTGCATTTATATCATTTAGGTATTGTCATAAACGATCACGTTATGTAAATACAATTTACGTCCTGTGAGCAAAACAAAAGTGCTGTAAATTTGGACTAGTTGACAAGTTTCGAAAAAAACAGCTTCATTGAAATTACATTCTTCATAGTTAGAAACACGTCAGCATTCATAATAAATCAATGTGATCGAAATTGCCATCCCAAACCAAACTTACTTCTCCGAAAGTAGAGCACACAAGTCAAGCTGAAAATATTTGTAACTGTCTATAGTTGATAACCTACCTTAAGATGTTTAAAGGGGAACCGTGTAAGATGAAACGGTCAATGGAGAAGTCTGAGAGGAAAGAGGACCCTGTTAGTCACTATGGCAAGAAGAATGAAGTAAATGCATAGAGTAAATCTGAATGTGATCTACCTACCAACGAAACGGTGTGAGACAGCGTTTTCTGAAATTCAATCACGCTGGCTAAGTAGTACAGACGGATCAGTGTTCTTGTTCTATCAAGAAACAATAAAATAGATGCGTTTTATTCAAAAGAAATCGTTAAAAGAATTATAAAAAAGGGGGTCATTTGGGAGTGTTCGAAATTTAACAATAGATAAGTAAACCACAGCGCCGTCGTGTGCAAAGAACTTATCTTTCGAATAAGGAAGAGAGAGGCTTCTCTAATAGTTAATAGATGCCGCCGCTTTTCAAAACATGTGCGGATATAAATAGCATCAGTAGTTCTAGCTGTAGGCGGCGTATAGTATAAGTCTAAAATACAATGCCAAGCATCTCGTCGTCTGTTTTCTCTAATAGTTAATAGATGCCGCCGTTTATCAAACATGTGCGGATATAAATAGCGTCAGTCATTCTAGCTGGTAGCAGCGTTTAGTAAAAGCCTAAGATACAATGCCAAGCATCTCGTCGTCTATTTGTACTTACTTGGGAAAACTTTAAGCGGCACGAAAAATCATCCGTGGTTCGTCTCGATATTCAGAGCCAACCTCGGGAACCGGATGTTTATAGTAATTGACCCGGAAGTGGAAAACTGACGGTCAAACCGCTCTTTGACTTCGCGGTTGTATTATGATAATTTGTGAGGTTATAAGGGTTGCACATACGGCAATGAGACATAAAATTAGTGCATAAACCAAATGGTTAATGATATGTCCAAAGAAACGACAATTTTAGGTTACTCAAAACGGTCGCCATCTTTGAACTGGATCGAGAATGGAGATCCCTGTAGTGGCAATGACTAAAACTGACGATAACGCAACTAGTAGAAATGCCACGGCTGAATGGGGGCCATCTTAAGTCGGGAAACGATCAAATCGAGTGCAATAAATCCAAATGGAAGGTTTTAGATATAGGATGGCAAAAACGGTCCCAGCACATTATGTATATTATTGACACAAGACACAGACATTCAATAATACATTGACAATACTCTTATAGTGAACCTAATGAACATTTCCAGTTTATATGAAACTATTTAGCTAAGGCATGCTAACGCGTGCCATTCTGTGTAAGAGTTGAGGCCCTTATTAACCGAGTCTGCTAAGCAGATCCAGCGTTGCTCTTTCATGGTCAACAGATGGTCAACTTTAGGTTGTCTGATAGTGGGTTTGATCACTTCCACCACCCACCAGTGGAAATCATACTCAGTGTGTTTTTCAATTGTGAAATGGTCCACTAATGGAGCGTTTTCTGTATGACAACGAATCCTCGATTGATGTTGTAGGATTCTTTTTTTGATGGGTTGAGTTGTCTTGCCGAAATATCTGAGACCACAAGGGCATTGAATGCAATAAACGACATTCGTTGTATTGCAGTTAGAAAAATTCCTAAGTTTGTAGCATCTATTATTCAACTCGAATTGCTTGATGTTGGAAGTGGTGTTACATGCTGTACAATGATTGCATTTGTAATGTCCCTGTAAGGGACTCAGTTGTCGCATGTTGTCCACCAGGTCAGAGTCTTTATTGTTCTTATATGCATGGACTAGCCTATCTCTAAGGTTTTTAGCTTTCTTAAAGGCAAAGAGTGGCTTGTCAGTCAATTCAGGTAAGTCTGAAAGCAAAGACCAATTCTTGGAAATCACTTTTTTAATTGCATTCGTGGAAGTGCCAAAGGTTGTGACACAAACTAGTTTCGGTTCTGTAGTTTTGACTTTCACTTGTAACAGTGATTCTCGATCATTGTACCAAGCCCGTTTCAAAGACTGTTTCAACAGCTTGTTGGGATAGCCACGGGAAAGTAATTTTTGTTTCAGTATTTGAGCTTCCCTGAAATAATCGGTTCTTCTTGTGCAGTTTCTGCGCAAACGCAGAAACTGCCCAAAGGGCAAACCATCCCGCAAGGCCTTAGGATGACAGCTATTATATTTCAGCAGTGTGTTTTTGGCCGTGGGTTTGGTAAACAAGGTTGTAAATAGAGTTTTTTCTTCAGTAACTTTAATAGTGATGTCAAGGAAATCAATGCTCAGATTATCAGACACTTGTGTAAACTTCAGGTTAGGATTCTGAATGTTAATCCAGTCGTGAAATTCCTTCAATTCTGAAGCGGTGCCATGCCAAATGAAGAAAATATCATCTATGTAACGCAACCAAAATCTAAGGTTGGTTGCGAATAGATTGTTGATACCATAGATGAATTTATCCTCATAGTTAGAAACATAGACATTTGCTATGTCGGGCGCAAAAACTGCACCCATGGCTACTCCCTTCTGTTGTTGGTAGAAGGTTTTTTTATAAATGAAGAAATTTTCACAAAGGGGTATTCGTAGGCAATCTATAATGAAAGCAGAAGGGACCTGATGAGGTCTATCTCTATTTTCCAAGAGTAATAGTAAGATGTTTAAGGCTTCCTCTTGAGGGATGTTTGTGTATAGACTTTCTATGTCCATACTTACTAAGAGTTCAGTGTCACTATCAAAGGAAATGTTTTCAACCTTGTTTATCACTGCCATAGTGTCCCTTATATAGTTTTCATTTTCTGTGGCAAAAGGGCGAATGAAGAAATCTGCATATTGTGCCAAGGGCTTTAGGATGGAATTGCACCCTGACACAATGGGGCGCCCAGGGGGACTGGTTGTGCTCTTATGAATTTTGGGCAGTATATATATTGCCGGGACTGTAGGAGCTTTGTTGATTAAAAAAGCTGCCTCCTTGTCACTTAGCCAGCCCCCATTGACACCCGTGGCTATAAGATTTCGAATTTTGGTACCCAGTTGTGTTGTTGGATTTCCTGGTAATTTTTTGTAGTTAGATGCCACAGAAAGTTGTGTTTCTAGTTCTAAGTCATATGCCTTTTCATCCCAGAGTACAATCCCTCCACCTTTGTCTGCAGGCTTAAAGATAGTATCTGGGAGGGATTGAAGATGTAAGAGGGCTTGTTGTTGTGCTTTATTGAGATTATAGGGAACCCATTTAGGATGCCTAAAAAGATGTTCAATCTCAGTCAACACAACATTTTCGAATGTGATAATTTCTTTGGCAATCTGATTGTTTGTCGGAAAAAAGTTGGAGGCCGGGCGTAGCCCAGTCACATCGACCGTTTGGATCGAGTTTCGGTTCGCAAAGAATTTTTTAAGGGGCACAGTTCTGAAGAACTTGTAAAGTTCTAATTTGGTGGTAAACAGTTCATTCTTATATGTAGGGACAAATGACAATCCTTGTGAAAGAACAAATATTTCATCAGAAGAAAGGGAGTGAGAGGATAAATTAAATATTGGTACACTTACATTTTCTCCTACCACTCGTAATACTGATTCCGGGTTTGTCTGTACCCTGGGGTATAGTTGTTGCGACCCCATCCTCTGCGTGATTGCCTCTGTTGGCCTCGGACTGGTTGACCTTGTCCCCTCTGGCCCTGTCCTAAAAAAGGCTGTCTAGACGTAGATGGTTGTTCTTGTGCACCTCTTTGTTGGTATTCAGGACCACTCTCGTTTTCTGAGTCCGAATCAGTACCTGAAAAGGTTACCCTCTTTTGTTGGCCACGAAAGGGACCTTGTTGTTGTCCTTGCGGTTGATAGAAATCTTTGTTGAGATAAGGATAGGTCCTTTCTTTGTTGTATCTCTTTATGTCTAGTTGTAGTTTAGACGTCTTTTTTTGTTGATTGAAGATTTCAAAATCTTTAATGGTCTGAGATATTTTATCTAACAGAGCCTTTGCATTGACGATGTTAGAGTCTGAGTTTATTTTGAGCTCAAGTGCTTCAATGTCTTTGACTAGACTTTTAATATGTTTCAGAGCTGTCTCTATGCTCAGCACCATCCAGGTGCGCGAGCATTTGTTTGAGGCAAAACTGAAGTGTAATTTAAAGTCTTCGTCCTCGGTGAAAATGATCGGGATGTTTCTGATCTGGAGACCAGTAGGTATTATATTGGCGTTGAGGCAATCTGTCAGAAATTTAGCATGTAGTTCTGTGCGAACTAATTTTTTGCGTAATCTTTCCAGCTGATTCAAATCAGATTCACACGGTAATGGGGCTGTAGGCCCTTTGGTTCCCAAGAGTGAAGGACCTGATGAGATTTTCTGGATGTATTCATCTGTATAGGATAGAGTCTCGGCTTCAGACATATGCGTTGCCGAGTGACTCTAGATTCAAGGAAAGTGGAGACCTACAGTCTCACTATTTGGAACACCACTTCGAAAAGTGACCCGCAGCAGATAGCAATCTGCGCTAATACAAGATTTTTCTCAGGGGAAACCCAATAAACCCTTGTAGGCTTGGGCAGTATATAGTTCAAAACATAGGGTACTACAAGGGATTTATTTTAAAAATGTTTTTTCTTGGTCAACGAGTGGTAACTCAATTCAACACTCTTAAGTATCCACAAGATATCGGATTTGTTTTGAACACAACATTAATGTATGGAAGGTAAAGATAAAACAGAGCAGAAAAAGGGGATGTTTGTTTTGAAATTAAATCTTTACTTAGGTAAAAATGACACGGGATGTGAAAAACAAATTAATTCAAGCAAAAAAAGTCATGAACGAAGAAAGACAATATTTTTTCTATGGTTCATAACATTCAATATCAGCTCCAGCTAATTCAAGACTAACAACCCAAGTTAAACAATAAATAGTGGTTGTAAGTAGGCGTCTACAGACAGCATTAAAGGAGATGATAGCAGGTTGTCGACGTTTCGGTCTCTATTGTATCCATCAATAAGACCATCATCAGGACGATGTTTTATTTCAATGCTGAAAATAACTCCCTATGTAAAAATAAATTCAGTCGTTATAAATCAAAATTAAATTGAAGATTACATATACCCTAAAACGCTCTGAAAGCATGTGACCAAACATAAAACTTAAGGAAAGTATCTACCCCTTCCTGGTGATACCTCCATAAGATTTAAAAATCAATAGACATTATATATAACTGAGTACAGGTTTGGCCTATTTGAATTGATCCACTAGCAAACATGTTTGTTTGTTTTTTTTTAAAAAATTGTTTAAAAACAACCAAATAATCAACAACACAAAATATCTGCATCTTCAACGAAAATGAAAGACATGACATAACTGAATATCATGATTAAGTGACTCCTAATTGTACATTCTTGCATTTATATCATTTAGGTATTGTCATAAACGATCACGTTATGTAAATACAATTTACGTCCTGTGAGCAAAACAAAAGTGCTGTAAATTTGGACTAGTTGACAAGTTTCGAAAAAAACAGCTTCATTGAAATTACATTCTTCATAGTTAGAAACACGTCAGCATTCATAATAAATCAATGTGATCGAAATTGCCATCCCAAACCAAACTTACTTCTCCGAAAGTAGAGCACACAAGTCAAGCTGAAAATATTTGTAACTGTCTATAGTTGATAACCTACCTTAAGATGTTTAAAGGGGAACCGTGTAAGATGAAACGGTCAATGGAGAAGTCTGAGAGGAAAGAGGACCCTGTTAGTCACTATGGCAAGAAGAATGAAGTAAATGCATAGAGTAAATCTGAATGTGATCTACCTACCAACGAAACGGTGTGAGACAGCGTTTTCTGAAATTCAATCACGCTGGCTAAGTAGTACAGACGGATCAGTGTTCTTGTTCTATCAAGAAACAATAAAATAGATGCGTTTTATTCAAAAGAAATCGTTAAAAGAATTATAAAAAAGGGGGTCATTTGGGAGTGTTCGAAATTTAACAATAGATAAGTAAACCACAGCGCCGTCGTGTGCAAAGAACTTATCTTTCGAATAAGGAAGAGAGAGGCTTCTCTAATAGTTAATAGATGCCGCCGCTTTTCAAAACATGTGCGGATATAAATAGCATCAGTAGTTCTAGCTGTAGGCGGCGTATAGTATAAGTCTAAAATACAATGCCAAGCATCTCGTCGTCTGTTTTCTCTAATAGTTAATAGATGCCGCCGTTTATCAAACATGTGCGGATATAAATAGCGTCAGTCGTTCTAGCTGGTAGCAGCGTTTAGTAAAAGCCTAAGATACAATGCCAAGCATCTCGTCGTCTATTTGTACTTACTTGGAAAAACTTTAAGCGGCACGAAAAATCATCCGTGGTTCGTCTCGATATTCAGAGCCAACCTCGGGAACCGGATGTTTATAGTAATTGACCCGGAAGTGGAAAACTGATGGTCAAACCGCTCTTTGACTTCGCGGTTGTATTATGATAATTTGTGAGGTTATAAGGGTTGCACATACGGCAATGAGACATAAAATTAGTGCATAAACCAAATGGTTAATGATATGTCCAAAGAAACGACAATTTTAGGTTACTCAAAACGGTCGCCATCTTTGAACTGGATCGAGAATGGAGATCCCTGTAGTGGCAATGACTAAAACTGACGATAACGCAACTAGTAGAAATGCCACGGCTGAATGGGGGCCATCTTAAGTCGGGAAACGATCAAATCGAGTGCAATAAATCCAAATGGAAGTTTTTAGATTTAGGATGGCAAAAACGGTCCCAGCACATTATGTATATTATTGACACAAGACACAGACATTCAATAATACATTGACAATACTCTTATAGTGAACCTAATGAACATTTCCAGTTTATATGAAACTATTTAGCTAAGGCATGCTAACGCGTGCCATTCTGTGTAAGAGTTGAGGCCCTTATTAACCGAGTCTGCTAAGCAGATCCAGCGTTGCTCTTTCATGGTCAACAGATGGTCAACATTAGGTTGTCTGATAGTGGGTTTGATCACTTCCACCACCCACCAGTGGAAATCATACTCGGTGTGTTTTTCAATTGTGAAATGGTCCACTAATGGAGCGTTTTCTGTATGACAACGAATCCTCGATTGATGTTGTAGGATTCTTTTTTTGATGGGTTGAGTTGTCTTGCCGAAATATCTGAGACCACAAGGGCATTGAATGCAATAAACGACATTCGTTGTATTGCAGTTAGAAAAATTCCTAAGTTTGTAGCATCTATTATTCAACTCGAATTGCTTGATGTTGGAAGTGGTGTTACATGCTGTACAATGATTGCATTTGTAATGTCCCTGTAAGGGACTCAGTTGTCGCATGTTGTCCACCAGGTCAGAGTCTTTATTGTTCTTATATGCATGGACTAGCCTATCTCTAAGGTTTTTAGCTTTCTTAAAGGCAAAGAGTGGCTTGTCAGTCAATTCAGGTAAGTCTGAAAGCAAAGACCAATTCTTGGAAATCACTTTTTTAATTGCATTCGTGGAAGTGCCAAAGGTTGTGACACAAACTAGTTTCGGTTCTGTAGTTTTGACTTTCACTTGTAACAGTGATTCTCGATCATTGTACCAAGCCCGTTTCAAAGACTGTTTCAACAGCTTGTTGGGATAGCCACGGGAAAGTAATTTTTTTTTCAGTATTTGAGCTTCCCTGAAATAATCGGTTCTTCTTGTGCAGTTTCTGCGCAAACGCAGAAACTGCCCAAAGGGCAAACCATCCCGCAAGGCCTTAGGATGACAGCTATTATATTTCAGCAGTGTGTTTTTGGCCGTGGGTTTGGTAAACAAGGTTGTAAATAGAGTTTTTTCTTCAGTAACTTTAATAGTGATGTCAAGGAAATCAATGCTCAGATTATCAGACACTAGTGTAAACTTCAGGTTAGGATTCTGAATGTTAATCCAGTCGTGAAATTCCTTCAATTCTGAAGCGGTGCCATGCCAAATGAAGAAAATATCATCTATGTAACGCAACCAACATCTAAGGTTGGTTGCGAATGGATTGTTGATACCATAGATGAATTTATCCTCAAAGTTAGAAACATAGACATTTGCTATGTCGGGCGCAAAAACTGCACCCATGGCTACTCCCTTCTGTTGTTGGTAGAAGGTTTTTTTATAAATGAAGACATTTTCACAAAGGGGTATTCGTAGGCAATCTATAATGAAAGCAGAAGGGACCTGATGAGGTCTATCTCTATTTTCCAAGAGTAATAGTAAGATGTTTAAGGCTTCCTCTTGAGGGATGTTTGTGTATAGACTTTTGACCGTCAGTTTTCCACTTCCGGGTCAATTACTATAAACATCCGGTTCCCGAGGTTGGCTCTGAATATCGAGACGAACCACGGATGATTTTTCGTGCCGCTTAAAGTTTTCCCAAGTAAGTACAAATAGACGACGAGATGCTTGGCATTGTATCTTAGGCTTTTACTAAACGCTGCTACCAGCTAGAACGACTGACGCTATTTATATCCGCACATGTTTGATAAACGGCGGCATCTATTAACTATTAGAGAAAACAGACGACGAGATGCTTGGCATTGTATTTTAGACTTATACTATACGCCGCCTACAGCTAGAACTACTGATGCTATTTATATCCGCACATGTTTTGAAAAGCGGCGGCATCTATTAACTATTAGAGAAGCCTCTCTCTTCCTTATTCGAAAGATAAGTTCTTTGCACACGACGGCGCTGTGGTTTACTTATCTATTGTTAAATTTCGAACACTCCCAAATGACCCCCTTTTTTATAATTCTTTTAACGATTTCTTTTGAATAAAACGCATCTATTTTATTGTTTCTTGATAGAACAAGAACACTGATCCGTCTGTACTACTTAGCCAGCGTGATTGAATTTCAGAAAACGCTGTCTCACACCGTTTCGTTGGTAGGTAGATCACATTCAGATTTACTCTATGCATTTACTTCATTCTTCTTGCCATAGTGACTAACAGGGTCCTCTTTCCTCTCAGACTTCTCCATTGACCGTTTCATCTTACACGGTTCCCCTTTAAACATCTTAAGGTAGGTTATCAACTATAGACAGTTACAAATATTTTCAGCTTGACTTGTGTGCTCTACTTTCGGAGAAGTAAGTTTGGTTTGGGATGGCAATTTCGATCACATTGATTTATTATGAATGCTGACGTGTTTCTAACTATGAAGAATGTAATTTCAATGAAGCTGTTTTTTTCGAAACTTGTCAACTAGTCCAAATTTACAGCACTTTTGTTTTGCTCACAGGACGTAAATTGTATTTACATAACGTGATCGTTTATGACAATACCTAAATGATATAAATGCAAGAATGTACAATTAGGAGTCACTTAATCATGATATTCAGTTATGTCATGTCTTTCATTTTCGTTGAAGATGCAGATATTTTGTGTTGTTGATTATTTGGTTGTTTTTAAACAATTTTTTAAAAAAAAACCAAACAAACATGTTTGCTAGTGGATCAATTCAAATAGGCCAAACCTGTACTCAGTTATATATAATGTCTATTGATTTTTAAATCTTATGGAGGTATCACCAGGAAGGGGTAGATACTTTCCTTAAGTTTTATGTTTGGTCACATGCTTTCAGAGCGTTTTAGGGTATATGTAATCTTCAATTTAATTTTGATTTATAACGACTGAATTTATTTTTACATAGGGAGTTATTTTCAGCATTGAAATAAAACATCGTCCTGATGATGGTCTTATCGATGGATACAATAGAGACCGAAACGTCGACAACCTGCTATCATCTCCTTTAATGCTGTCTGTAGACGCCTACTTACAACCACTATTTATTGTTTAACTTGGGTTGTTAGTCTTGAATTAGCTGGAGCTGATATTGAATGTTATGAACCATAGAAAAAATATTGTCTTTCTTCGTTCATGACTTTTTTTGCTTGAATTAATTTGTTTTTCACATCCCGTGTCATTTTTACCTAAGTAAAGATTTAATTTCAAAACAAACATCCCCTTTTTCTGCTCTGTTTTATCTTTACCTTCCATACATTTATGTTGTGTTCAAAACAAATCCGATATCTTGTGGATACTTAAGAGTGTTGAATTGAGTTACCACTCGTTGACCAAGAAAAAACATTTTTAAAATAAATCCCTTGTAGTACCCTATGTTTTGAACTATATACTGCCCAAGCCTACAAGGGTTTATTGGGTTTCCCCTGAGAAAAATCTTCTAATTGGACATAGCAGCAGTTTTTTTAGGTTTAGGGACATACAACGAAATCCTTGTAAATATTGAGTTGTGGGTTTTGCTGGAGTTTTTACATGGGAATGCATACCTTGCATCTAATTTTTGGTAAGTCACGCTAACAGAAGTGCCAATGTGAAAAATTCTCGTTTAAAGTAGAAAATTGCCTCTAAGTGGAGTTAGTGACAACTTGTAAATACAGCGATAAAAGAAAGGCCGCCGTAACATAAAAAAATTGACGTTACAGCAGCGTTAAGTTTTTGTAAATAGGCCCGTAACTGTTCCAAACTTTAAAAAAGTTGACAACGTTTTTGTTGGCTAATGCTTGTTTGCAGTTGGAATTAAAAGTGATAACACCTTTAAAAATCAGTGTCTACAGAACACTCCGACTGATTTTTCTCATCAAAGATTATAAAAATTCTTAAACATATACTCTATGTTTATAAATTGGTGATCTTATTCTGTTGTTTAGCACTGTTAAATGCTTTACATTAGGTTCCTTTGCCAATACCTTGTTGCTCAAAGCCACAACTATCCAGCGTTGATGTTAAGGCTTACAAACAAGCCTGACTGGAACCAAAAAAGGATTTACAAGTGTATTCCATGATAAGGCTACCTAGCCATATCATATAATACACCCAGATTCTCACACTGCCTTCTTCCTTGATAGAGTGAAATGACCATGGGGCCTACGTGTGAAGGGGAGGATAGAGCTCCAGTTGTGATTGCATTACCGTGACAGAGACACAATCCTGAAAGAAGTATGTACAAGACAGGGAAAGTGGCAATAGATTTTTCCAGCCTATACTGTTGTCGAGCAGCATAAAAAGGACTCCTTCTAGGAAGTAAAGAGAGCATTGAAAGACAGAAATATTCAGTATATGCTCCTGTACCCTGCTACTCTTAAAGTGACCCAAGATGTTAAATCCTGGTTCTTCACAGATCTGAAGGAAATATGGAGTTGGCTGGAAGAATACACCCCTGCAGATATAACAGAAAGCCCAAAGAATATCAGAGGACAATACTTAAAAGGTGAATGCCTCTGGACTCATGCAAAGCTGAAGGGCCCATGATGGAAGAGATACTGTTAGAAATGGGGGGGTTCTAGTAGGCAGTGGTATACACCATGTCCAAGTAGTAACCCTTCCTTCTAGTCAGGTTGAGGGAGTTACACACCCAAGATAACCCCTGCTCACCCCCTTGGTAGGTTGGCATGAGTAGTCAGGCCTATCTCAGAGGCAATGCACAAAGCATTTGCCCAAAACACACACAGCAATATAGTAAAAACGCTACAATGGACACCACACCAGTTCAGAAAAGAAACCAATCTTTATCTAAATCAAACAAGATCAAAATGAGAAAAATCTAACATACATAATTCAAAATATTACTTTTTGAAGATTTACGTAATTCTGCAAACACAAGGAGATGATGGACTTAGTGCTGACACTTTTCAAAGACTCACCCCCAGTCACAGATCTGGGTTGAATCCATCATCATTCTTTAGCTCACTTTGCCACCCCAGTTCAGACACAGCTATATGCAAACCAGTCTTCACCTTGCGCCTCATGGGAACAGTCCAGACCGAACTGCCAAGCCATGTCTTCCCTGGACCGGAAACAAGCATCCTGGGCCCGGGTTCGAAATAACAGTCCTTATCAGCCAGGATAGCTTGAATACAGTGGCAAAGTGAGCAAGGGACCCGCATCTGGGCATACCCTGCCAACTTAGGGCGAACAAAGCAAACACAAGGAGATGTGTTTGCTTTGTTACGTAATTCTGTCCATAGAACTTTATGGATGCAGTGATTTTAGCACAAAGTACCTTTTATGCACTAAAATCCACAAGGTAAAATAGCTGCAGAGGAGGGAAGCGTTGAAAAACACAGCTACACGTTGGTTCTTGAGCGCCTAGAGAAGCGATGCATCTGTTCTGCTGCCCGTAGAAGAAGTGTTGCGTTGGTTCAGGACTGGTGGTGCGGTAAAAAACATGGTGCACATGTGCGATATGTAGAAATCCGGATGCGAAAAGGGGCGCTGCCTCGATTCTTTCAGCCGAACACCGGTGGTCAGTCGATTCTTTCAGCAGCATAGCAGGGCCTGTGTCAAAGTCAGTGTGGTGGTCTCGGACGTCGTAGACACGGTGCGCTGGACTTGAACTGAGGCTTTTCTTTAGGCCACGAACAGGTGCTGCGTTGAGTTCTTTGGCCCCATGGAAGTGGTGCATGGAAACTACTCCTGCACGGTGGTGCTGCGTTGGAAAAACAGGTGCTGGAAGGGCGATGCGTCGATTTTGCAGTCTTGTGCAGTAGGAACACCCTCCAAGGGCGGCCAGCGGAACTGGCACCACTTGGCAGGTCAGAACTCCCAGCAGTGGAGTTCATGGATGCTACAGGTGGAGTCTGTGATGGCCTTTAGACTTCCAACAGGAGTTAAGCATACACAAGCCCATGGAGAACCTTAGAAAAGCAGGATTCATAAGAAAAGTCCAGTTCATTCACTGCCCAAAGCAAGAAGCAGCAGCTGCAGGCCAGCCCAGCAGAGCAACACACAGCAAAGGGGCAGTACTCCTCCTGGCCCCTCTTCAGCTCTTCTTGGTAGAGTTGGTAGAGATAGTGGAGAAGTGTGGCTCAATGGTTAGAAGAGGCAGACCATGAAGTAGAGGTCAGACCCGGGACCAGGGTTCAATTCCCGACGCGGCAGGGTCTTGAGCCCAAAATGTCCACAGACTCGATAATTCTCGCTTCGGTGCCTGCTCGAATCACGGGTTCACACTCTGCAACTCCGGGCAATAGCTTGCTTAATCTCCACTATCCCCCCCCAGGCGGGATGCCTGGCTTTTACCTTGGGGGTGCCCAGTACGGGTTATCTCACAGGGAAAAACCAGGACGGGTTCCCAAAGCAAGCGCTTAGAGACCGTTTGTGATAATGCGCTATATAAATATAAATTACAATTACAATTACAAGTCCTCAGTCCAGAAGTGTTCTAAAGTTGTAGGGTTATAGGTCCAAAACCTATACCCCTTTTGGCCTTTGAAGTAGGCATACTTCAATGGAAAGTATTTGTTGCCCTCAAGATCGTTCCTTGCCCTGCCTTGGTTCTAGACATACTAGAGGGGGCGGGGAGAGCATAGTAAGAGGCCAGGTACAGTCCCATTCAGGTGTCTGTGACAACTCCTCCCACCACTCTAGCTCAGTAGGCCCATCAGCCTGCTGATAGGCCATCAGGATATGCAGGGAACACTTCAGCTCCCTTTGTGTGACTGTCTAGGCTGAATGCACAAACAACCCAGCTGTCAGTCTACCCCAGATGTTGATTCCCAGGCAAGCAGAGACACAAAATGTCAAAGCAAGAAAATTCCCACTTTCTAAAAGTGGCATTTCAAACACACATTTTAAAACACAACTGCACTAAATATGCAGTTTTAAAATCTGAGTTCAGGGAGCCCAAACTCCAAATCTCCATCTCTTCCCAATGGAAAGTTACACTTGTAAGATGATACAAGACAGCTCCAATGATGACCTATGGGAGAGATAGACAGTACAATAGGGAAAAGTAAACTGCCAATATTTCACTATCAAAACATGTAAAACACACTAGTACATGCCCTACCTTTCACATACAGTACACCCTGCCCATGGGACTACATTAGGGGTGCCTTACATGTAGAAAAAGGGAAGGTTTAGACCTGGCAAGTAGGAGCACTCTGCAGGTTGACATGGCAGTTTAAAACTGCACTCACAGACCCAGCAATGGCAGGTCAGAAATATATTTACAGGGTTACTTGTGTTAGTGTTACAACTAGTGCTGCAGGCCAACTAGTAGCATTTGATTTACAGGCCCTGGCACACACAGTGCACTTTTCTCGGAATTTACCAGTAAATCAAATATGCCAATCATGGATAATCAACCATAACCACAATTTACACAGGGAGCTCTTGCACTTTAGCACTGATCAGCAGTGCTAAAGTGCCCAGAGTACGCAAACCAGCAAAAACGAAGTCCAGCATAGAGTAAAAAATACCAGAGGTAGAGGCAAAAAGAAAGGGTAAACCATACCTAGGATGGGAGGTATAACAGATACAAGCAGGGAAAGAAACAGCAATTAAACTTCAACAAATGGCGATCGCCTGGCAAAGTATCAAGTTCTTCATCAGAGGACTTCAATTGAGATTCATACTATGAACTGTCTTCATAGGAGGAAGAAGAAAATCTCCTGTGCATATCACCTGGACAAAGTGGTGAGTTGTAACAAGCAGATATTACTCTCACATTTGGTTGGAAACCCTTACCCTATGCCAATTCATTGATGTACTGGTCTTTTCCTAGGCTGAAATTGTGTGGTAGTGCTGTAAGATGTGGCACAGGGGGGGATCTTGTGGTGAGTAATGTCTGATTGGACACAGCAGGGTGGATTTGAGCAATGAGCTCCAATATCAGTTTGGCTTAAGCTAAGTGCACACCCCAGTCTGAGTCTATTTTCTTCCCATATAGATTTGAATTTACTTTTTTTTTGTCCTCATCTCACCATAAAGCAACTGAAAATATAAGCAAGAAACCAACCTTCTATCTTGACCGCCCAGGGTCTCTGCTATTGCATTGGCTATAGGCCAGCCAGGCCAGCTTCTTTGCACAAAGCCTGGTGTAATCATTGGACTAAGATCTTAAATCAGCCTCATTTTTTTGCCCCAGCCTAGAAGTTGGACCCAGATATTACACCCAATGTTACTTACATACCAGAGTCCAACTTAGCCATAGCCATAGCAGCCCGCAACTAAGCATGGGCGAATTTTGCGAATTGGCAATTCACGAATTTGCGAATTGGCAATTCGCAAAATTTACGAATTCGCGCGAATTTTTTTATTTTTGCGTGTTTTCGCGAGGCGCTTTGCGTGTTCGCGGGTGTTCGCGAGGCGCTTTGCAATTTCGCGGTGTTTTTTTTTTTTGCCTGCTTAATCACTGCCACCCTCTTGTTTTTTATGCCCATCTGCCCTCTGTACCACTTGTTTCTGTGCCCTTCTGCCCTCTGCCTCACTCATTTTTTGTCCCCTTCTGCCCTCTGTCCCACTTTTGGCCCCTTCTGCCCTCTGTCCCACTTTTGTGCCCTTCTGCCCTCAGCCCCACTTAGAATGGCGCCGGCAAGCTGCCAGCGTCATTCTAAAATAGCTAGAAATAGCTTCAACAGGAAGCACTAATAGATAAAGTAAAGCAGGTGCTCCAGTTGAAGGTCAAATTAAGTTACACAATCATTAATCACCCCAAGTTTGGGGGTGATTAATGATTGTGTAACTGAATTTGAGCAGCACCTGCTTTACTTTATCTATTAGAGCTTCCTGTTGAAGCTGACTTTTGTAACTATTTTGGAATGGCTCTGGCAGCTTGCTGGCGCCATTCTAAAAGTGTTACAAAAGTCAGCTTGAATTTTTACCCAATCCCTGTTCGCAGATTTCCGTTCGCGGATTTTGCGGGAAATTCGCTAATCTCGCGGATTGAGAATTTACCGAAAATCTGCGAAATCCGCGAGCGGAACGGATTTTCCACCCATGCTTACCCGCAACCAGTTCTCATAAAACGGGGGAAATAGATCCTTCAACAGCCTACAAATCTCTATCCAGGCAATAAGAATAAGATACATTAATAAGCCTTTTTGCACTGCAGACAGTGTAATCAGGGGATTGTTTTCAACACCAAATATTACCAAAGATAAATTCAATTTTAGATTGACCTTAGAAATAGCACCAAGCGCACACTCCACGTTCTGCCAATGCTCCTTGAGAGCCCCAGACTCCAAAAATATATGCAAGTCATCAGCCTAGGTGGGCTTGTATCCAGGGCATTTCGCAGATATAAGAGGAGCAAATTTGGCAATTTTCTTGGGGGTATAATATAACCTAATAATTAAAAAATGTGTTTTTTCTTTAAGGATGCAGGTTTAACTGCTTCATATAGCCACAATCTCAAGGTCTGACGTATTCAAAACTATGTGTTGTGCAGGGGCAGTTAAGTTATTTCATCTGCTTCAAACACCTTCCTATAACAGAAACCAACCTCCTTTTTTATGAGATGAGTATTCTCGCATTGGAGCTCAATTTCACAATTTCCAGCTATGTGCGATTTCTCAGCGATATACCAGGAGGCTAATTGTAGGTATTTAAATTTTGAAAAAGAATCCCCTACTTATAACCTTAAAACCTCCCAGGGATGAATCCCATCAGTGGATACAAGATCAGACCAGGTACGAAGGCCAGCATTCTTGATGGGAAGTGCTAAACTATCCTTTTAAAAAATCAGGTAACCCCGGTGAATCCCAAATAGGGGCAAGATCAGAATAGTAGCCAATCCCCCATATTTTACTGACCTTATACCACAGATTCAATGAAGCTGTCAAGACCTTCAAACTTTTACAAAAAACCCTCTCCACCTCCTTCAAAAGCAACCATCTCACTCAAGATCCTCCCCAATTAGATCCCCCTGTCATGTGAGGTAATGCCCTAATATTTTTAAACTGGAACGCGTAGGAATACCAAAGTTATTATCAGGAAGCGCCAGGCCTCCTTTCTGGTGCTTACGTCTTAATTTTCTCCTTGATAGCCGAGCCGTTTTGTTTGACCAGATAAAACTTCAAATTTTACTCTGAATTCTTCTTATGTCTTTATGCGGAAACTCTAAAGGAATGGTGCTAAAAAGGTAGGTCAATTTTGGCAAGATGACCATTTTTACCAAATTTACCCTACCATATATTGTAAGCGGTAAGTTTGCCCATCTTAAAAACAAACGGTCAATCTACCTAGATATTCTCTTAAGATTGATCCACGGGATATCATCTAAATTGTTCACTATTGTAATTCCTAAGTATCTAAATTCACTACTTAATTTACCTGTCCAATTGTCGACGTTTCAAACCATTACATCCATCTTAGCGGAGTTCGCAAGGTATCCCGCATAAGCGCCAAAAAGAGTCTCCACTCTTGGGAGGACCTCAGCAGGGTTATCGGTATACAGCAGCAAGTCATCCGCGTAGAGAGCCAGATTGCTGCTGTAAGAGTGAATGCTGAACGGGATAATTGCTTCATCGAGTCGTATTGCTTGGGCGAGGGGTTCCATATACAGATCGAAGAGTAAGGGCGAGATGGGACAACCCTGCCTCGATCCCTTGCAATTTTAAAACTGGACGTCGCAACCCTGTTCAGCAAAATTACTGCCGAGGCACCCTGATAGCTGTTGATCAGTGTCTGTATCAACACAGGGCCGAAGCCCGTTGCTCTTAGGAACTCCCACAGAAAGGCGCAACAGACACAGTCGAACGCCTTTGCCGCATCGAGAGCTGCCACAACCAAAGGCATTGACCGTGCCACAGCGAGGTCAATATTATCAATCAACTGCAGGGTCTGTTCCTGTATTATCTACCAGGAATTAATCCCTTTTGATCTGTATTTACCAGCAATGGGACTAGCTTCACCAATCTCCCTGCCAAGATGGACATGAAAGTTTTTTAATCAGTGTTAAGCAGGGAGATTGGTCTATATGAGTCAGCCCTGAGTGGGTCCTTCCCTGGCTTTAAAATAAGGACAATTGTGGCTTTCTTCCAAGATTTGGGGACTCTCCCCTTTGCACTATAGGCAGAATTAAATAATTAACATAATCATGGAAACAGTTCTACCTGCAAGATTTTATACAGTTCACCCGGTAAAGCGTCAGTGCCGGCGGCTTTATTGTTGTTAATCTTATTAATATGAGCCAATACCTCACTCTCCGTAATACGGGCATCCAGGGCAGCATGACTTGCCACAGTAAGAACTGGTAACTTTTTAGATCTCAGCCAATCCTGGAGTCTCTCAGGGCCGGGGAGATCTCCTCCCTATACAAATCCGAGAATAGGGAAAGAAGACAGTTCTGCATATCTTCATGTTTACATGAAGTTCCTCCATTCTCATCAATAATTAGCTCATTTATGTTGTTTTTGACGCGATCTGCCCACACCTTCCAGGCCAGGAGGGCCCCTGCTTTTCCCCATATTCAAATTGCTGCATGTTATGGGATGACCACTGCGCTTTGATTTTTAAATCTAGTTTCCCCCTATAATCTTGACGGAGACGTTCAAGATCTCCATTAGCACGGGTCAATTCTTCTTTAGATATCTGCAGGGTACTAAGCCTCTCCTTCTCTAACCTCTGAAATTCCAGAGACTCTTCCCTGTTTTTTTAACTAATCAGACTATGTAGCTGCCCCCGAAGATTTGCCTTCAAAGCATCCCAGACAAAATCTAGGGAGGAAGAGCCGATAATGTTTGCAAAAAAATCTGTAGTAGATGTTTTAGGTGTACTAACTAAATCCAAATCAGAGAGCATTGCCCTCTTCAAAGTCCATCTGGGCCTAACACTTTGTCTGAAGCTCAAATAGTTGAAAGATATGGGAGCATGATCAGAGAGGATGCTTGGTAAAATAATAATATCCCCAATCCTTTCTAACCCCATTCTGTCCACTAAAATGTAGTTGATTCTTGAAGAATGACCATACTTTTTACTGAAGAAAGTAAAACCCGTATTTCCTCCTTTCTTAGCCCTCCAGACATCGGCTAGCCCGAGATCCTGCATCATATTGATCGTGGCACGACGAATGCGTGGTGCACCGACATGGTGGCTAAGATCAGACCTATCCTGTATAGGGTTAAGAAGAACATTATAGTCCCCTACTATAATTAAGGCGGTGGTCCTTCCCATTAACTTTGCCTGCATATTATGGATGTATGAGGTATCATTGACATTTGGACCGTAAAATGATACGATAGTTGGTTCTACCCCGCCTACTTCGATCTGAGCTATGATCCATCTCCCTGAGTGGTCAGAAACAACAGATTTGATGATACCCTTCGCCCCAAACCTAATAAGAATTGCCAGCCCTCTATTATGAACAACCTGCTCTGAAGAGCAACAAAAAAGCTCTATCCAACGATATTTGGCAAAGACATTCTTACACTCAGAATTACTCAGGTGGGTTTCTTGAAAGAGACAGATCTGTGCAGCAGATTGTTCAAGGTATCTAAAAACTAATCTTTGCCTACGTGGACACCTGAGCCCGTTAATATTCGAGGATATATATTTAATTAGGTTGTTCATCGATTCTGTAAAAGCATTCTACTCTGGGGCACAAATTTCCTTACTATATAGAAGGTATACTTTCTCACACAAATCTGAGACTGAAGATATATTTTTTAATTTTCTCCCAATGCTTATCCCTGATCCTCCGGGCGTAATCCCTATGGGCGGGATCCCCCCGGCTCGGTCGAAAAACATACATACATTAACCTTAATCGCCCTCTCTGGGACACCTGCAAGAGATCGTTTTTTCAAAGATAAAAGAAAAAAAGAAAAAAACCTGCAAACTAGCCAAAACCTCCACACCTCCCCTCCCGAGACTATGTCTCGCTCCCACTTCTGATTTTATTAATCAGAGTATCCACTTCCTCTATCTGTCTCATATTGTATATGTGGTTATTCCACATAACGCGGAGGGATGCCGGGAACCTCATTTGGGCCTTGGCCCCTAATGATGTCAAGATAGTCATTCTTTTACCCATCTCCCACTGTTTTGTGGCAGTAATATGTGAAATGTCGTACCGTACAGAAAATGAAAATGGACTAGAAAAAGAGCTACATTTAATCAGTCCAACTTTCAACGCATTAGAAGAGGATTTTTTCTTTTAACGAGTACGTTAAGAAATTTACCAAGATCTTTCTTGGCTTAATTTTAATCGGGTTTCTTTTATACGGGTCCCGATGAACTCGGTGTATATCATGCGCCAAATCCAATTCATGTGGTTCCTGGAGTATTGTATCCTTTAGGAGAGAGATCACAAAATGTTTTAAGTCCCCCCCCTCCAGGTCCTCAGGAACATTCAATATTCTTATATTGTTTTTCTAGGCATTATTTTCAAGACGTTCAATGTCATCCTTCAGCTCCCTATTCTGCGTGGCTAACTTATCCATTTCAACTGAAGAACTATGAAGGATTCCTTAATTTTTGGGAACTCAAGTTTCAAAACATCAGTTCTCTGAGTTACTTCCTCCACTTTTTGTGCGAGAACTTCACATGAGGACTGGATTGCAGCTTGGTTAGCTTCAGAGGTAGTGAATCTTTTCCCAATATCGTCTCTCAAACCCTTCAATATGTCAGCCAAAGATCCAGCCCTCGTCACAGGGGGTACGTCTTTTCGAGATGTCTCTAAAGGACTCACAGTACATGGAAGACCTAATGGAGGCAGAGGAGATGACATTACAAGGACTACGGCAGAGGCAGCTGGGGGCATAGCTTGCAGGGGAGCCAACCTGTCTCCTAGATTACCTTGATCCTCCAAGACCTCATACTTGTTGGATATATTTATTGCAGGATGGATAAGAGCTAAAGGCTCCACAAAGATGTCATTTCCAGAAGGGTCAAGCCCTAATAATGAAGTCGCCGGCAAGGAAGGAAGGAGACTATTTTCTTGACATCCCGACGTTTGCAATTGATCAATCTGTACATTTTGAGCAGCCATACTGATTTTGTTGTTTGAACCTTTATCGAATGACGCAAAAATTACTTTGTAAAAAGACTTCAGGGAGGGGGTTACTCTACCTTTTGAGACTACATTGATCTTCTTCGCCTTTCCCTTCCCTTTACCCCCGTCGGTGTAGTCTCCGTAGCGCCATTGCCCTTATGCTGCCTGGAGATAGCTCTTACCTCCGTAATTGGGGGAGAAATACTTATAGTGTTATCAGTCTCTTCGTCAAAATTGGCCGCCCGATTCCGCAGGGTGTACCTACATACAGGTGATTTGAGGATACGTTGTAACTGGGGGTGGGGAGGCACTGCTATGGAGGCTGCTAATGTTGTTTTCCATACGGCTATGGGCCCACCCTCCTGGGCCCACCCTCCCATGGTCCGACTCTGATAGCTCTTTTAAGTCTCTTGTGCGTAGCTGGACAGAAAAGGCACAAATAACACTGCCTAGAACACTGCCAGGGGCAGATCCCCAAAGGTTTAACCGGCCCGGCAAACCCAGTAGACCAAGTCCCACCTGGCAGGATCTCTGAGGCAGGACCTGCAGTTCAAAATGATTCATCTGATTGTCGCCTCAATACATATTCAGCCCCGGTGGACTTGTACTCCTTTATTTACCTTGTGGTTGCCCCCGAAGACTCTCGGCTTCAGCCGTTGCTGCCCTCCACCTTTCCCTTGAATTTGCAGGTGCTGACTCTGAACACTCGAAGTCGGAGGCCAGGGATCCGCCTCCTCCACTCAGACGCAGCACCAACAGCCTGCAGCGGAGAAACCCCCAGGAGTGGAGCGCCGTGTGTCATGTGTGCCTCCAACCCGCAGCCCACAAGCCGAAGCACCGGAGAACTGTCCCCGCACCACAAAGGACGCGCCGGAGACCACCACACCACTCCGCCCAGACCACGGAGAAGAAAACGCGAGAACTCCGTAGAAGCTCCGCCGGTCCTCAAGGAAAAACAAACAGGTACCGGAACAAGACATTTCTTTTAGCGGATATTAAAGAAAATAACACTGGGGTAGGCTTTGTCGACTTTTAACTTGTTAGCATGTTGACGATGTTAGCTTTCAAAGGGAATCATTCGCAGGATCCCATTGAGGGCAAAGAAAGCCGCATCAGAGGAGAGCACGTCCGTGGCGGTCTAGCTCCCAGCCGCCATGTTCCCCGATAAAAAAAAAAAGAAAAACTGACCTGAATGATTTGAATTTACTGATACAATGTTTATTGCCATGTTGGGCAGATGGCAGATGCTAGAAGGCTCTGGAAGGGAGTTTTTGTGGGGAAGTTCAGATTTTGTTGCACTCTCACGCCCTTCAGAATGGGACTTTGTTCGGAGTGGGAAGGAAGAGATGTTAAGAGAGGAAACAATATACCACAGTATTCCCATGATAGCGTCTAACACCAAAAGAAAAAACTTCTTGTTCATCATTTGTTACATACAATTCATTAATAACCCTGTGAAATAATGTTGAATACAAACATACATTGAGAAGAGAGGGTCACATATTACTTTCTTGCAGAAAACACACTTAGATGATATTGAGGCAGAGAAGTTGAACTGCAAGTAGAAGGGGCAATTCCCGGGAACACCCTTTGAGGTACTACATAGAGACCTGGATAGAGATGGGAGATATGCACTTGTTCATGGTATATTAGCTGGCAGGGAGACTGTAAGCCTCAGTATATGGCCCTAACTAAGATCAGGTGGCATTTTTTTGTAGATTATCAGCAATGCCGCACCATGGGCACATCCTGCTCAATTAATAGGGGGCGATTTTAATTCAGTAGCTGACATGGTAATGGATAAATGGGAACTCTTGTCTGCCAGTTTCTCTGGTGGTTAAGATATCTAAGGCGATGAGGGAATGGACAATTAACTAAGCTTTGATAGAGGTGAAAGTTTGCATTACCCTCAATTCAGAGAATAATCTTATTTCTCATCAATGTGTGACCTGCATGTGCGAAAAGGCAGAATTTATTCCTTTACCACACACATGGCCATCATACTTAGGATAGAGTATCTGCGTAGGATCAAAGCCTGCCAAATGCCACACTGAAATGAAATAGGGACTGTGCTGGTATTCCAACTTGGAGACTACAACCAATCACTTTGGAAGGGTTCACTGACAAAATATTGCCTCTGGAAATATTGCCATACCAAAATATCATTGCATATATATTGTTGTCTAAAATATTGTCATCCTATATTTATAAAGTAAGTGACAAAAATATTTATTTGAAAATATCATGGTCATTAATATTGTTGTACAAAATATCATTTTTTAAAATATATATATATATATATATATATATATATTACCTACTGGCGGTCGCCAGTAGGTATATATAGTTAGGATTTTTTCCCTATGGGATTTCTGAAAATTCTATGCCTAATAACTTTGGCGTTTGTGGACGGAATTGGCTGAAATTTTCAGGAAAATGGCACATTTTGTTTCTGAGCAGCCCTTGAAAATTTGGGGGGGTTTTGTGGAGGGGGGGCCGAGAAAAAAGGGGGGTCCCAAAACTCGTTTTTTCCATGTTAATTTCCATAGGGCGGTTGGACTCACTTTTAGCCCGAACGGCTGAATGGATTTGCACGAAACTTGGCAAAATTGTAGGGACTGTTAGCCCGATGTGCCTTTGCTAGGTCTCAATATATGTGCTTCAGTGGATTTTGAGAAATTAACGTTTAAATCAAGATATATATCTGTAACAGCGCTCCGGGCAGCGATCCGGTTAGCGAACTTTTCGCGTATCGGAACTTTGCGATGCGAAGCTGATTGGCCCTCCGGTGTCTGTCAACATTCTAAACAGTCCGGAGCGGCCGCCATCTTGTCTCTCGGTAGGATCGAGAGACAAGAGGAGGCCAAAACAAAGGGGGAAATTACCATAAGGGGGCATAGTAGATCCTCGTTGACCCCCTAGGTTTTATGTGGAGGTTTTAAAAGGGCCTAGGAGGGTCCAAAAAAAAATTTTTTTTTTGCGTGGTAAGCGCCAAGTTCGCGAACCGGAAAGCGTTCTGGGCAGCGAACTTTAAGGATAAAAGAATGATAGACTTTTCTAATACTGTATGTTAATTATTTGTTGTTTTTGTTCGTTTTTTTATTTATTTATTTATTTTGATTTTAAAAAAAATTATTATTTATTATTTTCATAGTTCATTAAAACTTCCAGCATTATATCATCTGGTATCTCGTCAAACATGGATGTTTCTGTCTCTTGTAAGGTTTGAATAAATTGTTCGTCAAAAGATTGATCCATAAAATCTTCATCCACATTTTCTTCAGTTACAATGTCTTCGGATGTAATCTCGAAGGAAACATTAGTTTTTTCTTGCTCCCCTTCCATTTTTTTGCTGTAAATTGCATTAAAAAAATAATTATATTAGAAGAGTTAGGGCACTGTTGGGTTTAAGTTCAGACAGGTAGTTCTGTTTTTTTAACAGTGAAGTTAAAGTAAGTAAATTCATAATTATAGCAGAGAAGTGTAAGTCAATCAATAAATATAACAGAGGAGTCTATCTGTATCTATAACTATAGCAGGGGGACAGTAAATAATTATCAAAAAACGTTTTTACAAATTAATTTAAAGTGCCACTTACAAATTATCAATTTAATTTACAGGGAGGTGAACAGGCTCTTGAAATGTAGTTCAGGAAGTAGTAGTCAAAATGGCTGTGTTTCCTTCTCTTCCTTTATATATATTCAGGTACATAACCAATCAAATGTCAGGAAAAAAAAATTGAAAATGAAAGTAACATTTTCATTGGTTGTCAATTCCAACACTTCAGATGTGTTTTGTGAAGTAATTTACCTCACGGTACTTAGAGAGGTCTACAGGCTTAATGGCTAAATGGAATTTCAATCAAATTTGTGAAAATGAAAGGGATTGTTATGTAGTATGAGCTAATCTATATTTGGTGAGAGTGTCTCTAGTCGTTTTTCTGTAAATTACTTTCCCACCTTTTTTTTAGGACCGCTTTCCGGGAAGCGGCCCGGTTCGCGAACCTTAAGCGTCACGGGAGTCCACCATTTTGTGTTTCGGTCGCATTAAGATACAAGATGGAGGGCAAATAATGTTTAGAATGGGTAGAAGGGGTCATGGTAGACTTATCTTGACCCTCTAGGTTTTCTGAGGGTGGCTGAGGAGGCTTATATGTGCGGAAAAAAACATTTTTTTAAAAAATTCCGCGAGGTTAGCTTTCGGTTCGCGAACCGGGTAGCGCCCCGGGGAGCGTATTTTGTGGAAAATTAGTGAAAAAAGTTAGAAAAAAATAATAATTGTGAGTGATCAGATGAAGGGTAGCTCTGAGAAGAGCTTTTGGGTTTATGGTACATTTAGGTACTTATAAGTAGGTACCAATGCACAGTCTTAAATTCAGAATGAAAATTCTGTTGCCCTCATCTGAGAAGTGAACTCCATCTCCTCTGTAGATATCTTGCATGTAGTAACGTAAGTTATTGTTGTACAGAGAGCCCATTCCATGGTCTCTGATGAAAGCTGAAACAGATTTGTTTACATGTTTCCTCGCTTTCTCAATTTGTGGACAAAATTGGTTGGACCACCTCCATTTCTGTCTTTGGCATATATTGGAATATACCAAGGCAGTTTGAGGAAAAAGTGCCATTAATTGCTCAAAGGTGTCCTTTAAAAGCATTTCCAGACCTACCCCTGTCAAAGTGCCCAAATCATTACCTCCACAGTGCACTATTAACAGGTCAGGTTTTGGCAAATGCATAAAGGTTTTCACCAATGGTATCAATTGGTGACATTTTAATCCTCTTTGGCCCAACCACTTAATTTCCACATCTTGTAAATTGAGGTTAGGTAAATTTCTGTTCTCAGCATACCTTTGAGCCCAGTGGATGTAACTATGTCCAACAATCCAGACCTTAAACATGGTGGGAGAAGGTTGTTCTGCAGTCAGATGAAGTGTGGTAATGAAAGGGCAGTTGAAACAGTAGGAGGTTCTAAAGAAAAAAAAGTGTGGATTTGCAATGCTAATGAATCATTAGCAGTGATTGGTGCATTTCCATTTCTGAAAACAGAAAGTTAGGGTGCATGGATGTGTTCTTTGAAACATGTAATTTGAATGGTCAAGGAAGAAACATTTAATGAAAGATTGCACTGGATACGCAGGTGCACTGAGAGTTCAGAGTTCAATTGAAACATTGTTGTGTGAATTTGCAAACATGAGAGGTCTTCCAGGAGGTGGTTGCTATGGAAAAAAGGCAGAGAGGGCAGAGGGGGGAAGGGTTTTGATTTGAAAAAAGTGAGGGAAGAGGTATGATTGGCTAATATGAGAGATATGTGAAATGAATATCTGTATTTCTGTGCTTTCAATAGCTGCAGCCTTTGGAGTGCATCCTTTTTCTTCTGCTGAAGACAATTTGGTGTATTTCTGAGACTGTTTTCAAAACTCAAAAAATATTTGCTAAGGTGAGAAAAGATTTATTTAATTTAGATAGAGAATAGTATGATTTAAGGAGAAAATGATGAAGAAAGCTGTGTTTTTAAAATGTGGTTTTGTCTCTAGTGATATACTAATAGAATTAGTTTCTTTGAGAAATTGTAATTGCATATTCGGTGTAGCATTCTGGCATGCAGTAACACAAGTTATTGTGGTACATGGAGCCCATTCCATGGTCTGTTATGTAAGCTGAAACAGATATGTTGTTTTTAAAAACGATTTAAGAAATCAATTACATTTCTGGATATGTACTGCTAGAGCTTCATAGGTTGTTTTGAGCCATATTTATAAGGCATTTGAGTGTCTTTGATGTTATGTTTTCCTTTTAAAATGTAAAGTGTTCCTCATGGGGCAAGTGTCTTGTAAATACGCTCCCACTTGCGCTTGGCAAATTTAGATTTTGATTATGGGAGTTACCTAGCCATGTTAATAGTGTCCCAAAAATGGTGCTAGGGCATTCCAGAAAACACTTTCATGTGTCTCAAGGACATTTTTAGTCATTTCTTCATGAATGCAGGTATACAATTGATTTATATGCTGTGTTTAAAAACGAATTTTGAAATCAATTAAATTTCTGGATATGTACTGTTAGAGCTTCATAGGTTGTTTGGGGTCATATTTAGAAGGCATTTTAGTGTCTTTGATGTTATTTTTCCCTTTTTAAATGGAAAGCGTTCCTCATGGGGCCCTGAGCAGTTCTTAGCCATGTTATTTAATAGGAAGTGGATAACATGGCTAAGAGCATTTGCTGGAAAATGCATGAATATCGCTGACTTTTCTGCGATATTCATGCATTGCGGCCGTTTTTTTTCGCATTTGCGAGTAGTTCTTAGCCATGTTATCCAATGGGAGGTGGATAACATGGCTAAGAGCATTTGCTGGAAAATGCATGAATATCGCTGACTTTTCTGCGATATTCATGCATTGCGGCCGTTTTTTTTCGCATTTGCGAGCAGTTCTTAGCCATGTTATCCAATGGGAGGTGGATAACATGGCTAAGAGCATTTGCTGGATAATGCATGAATATCGTTGACTTTTCAGCGATATTCATGCATTGCGGCCGTTTTTAATCGCATTTGTGATAAACAATTACATTTCTTGATATGTACTGTTAGAGCTTCATAGGTTGTTTGGGGTCATATTTAGAAGGCATTTTAGTGTCTTTGATGTTATGTTTACCTTTTTAAATGGAAAGCGTTCCTCTTGGGGCAAGTGTCTTGTAAATACGCTCCCACTTGCGCTTGGCAAATTTAGATTTTGATTATGGGAGTTACCTAGCCATGTTAATAGTGTCCCAAAAATGGTGCTAGGGCATTCCAGAAATCACTTTCATGTGTCTCAAGGACATTTTTAGTCATTTCTTCATGAATGCAGGTATACAATTGATTTATATGTTGTGTTTAAAAACGAATTTTGAAATCAATTAAATTTCAGGATATGTACTGTTAGAGCTTCATAGGTTGTTTGGGGTCATATTTAGAAGGCATTTTACTGTCTTTGATGTTATTTTTCCCTTTTTAAATGGAAAGCGTTCCTCATGGGGCCCTGAGCAGTTCTTAGCCATGTTATTTAATAGGAAGTGGATAACATGGCTAAGAGCATTTGCTGGAAAATGCATGAATATCGCTGACTTTTCTGCGATATTCATGCATTGCGGCCGTTTTTTTTCCCATTTGCAAGCACTTCTTAGCCATGTTATCCAATGGGAGGTGGATAACATGGCTAAGAGCATTTGCTTCAAAGGTTGTTTGGGGTCATACACCATTTTTGGGAAATTATTAACATGCCTATATAACTCCCATAATCAAAATCTAAATTTGCCAACCGCAGGTGGGAGTGTATTTACAAGAAATTTGCACCATGAAGAACGTAAAATAGCATAATAGACACTCAAATGCCTTATAAATATGACCCAAAACATCTTATGAAGCACTAGCAGTGCATATTTCCAGAAATGTATTGGTTTTCATTTAATGATTTACTTCATTGGTAGGCCTTCACATGTTTTTTTACCTTGGTTTTTTTCAGTGAAAATCTTATCTGTAACCATGTGTTGGCCTCACCTCAAATAAACAAAACAGGTGATGGACTGAATGTGGATCAATGACACACATTCACCCCAGTCTAAAGATCTGGGCCTAAACAAATCTTTAGATAGGCTACATCTTATTGTCATCCTGAATTAATCATTTAAAATATTAGGGAGTGATTTATGATTGTTGTATGCCTGTTTTGTACCATTGAGTGTCATTTTTGTGATGTAGTGCTGGTGGAAAACATTTGCTATGTTAAATAATTAGTAGGGCATTAAGTTTTAGATGACTGTTATTTATTTACTGTTTGGTAATAGTGGTTAATAACATTTTATATTATATTTTTCCACAGATTCAAATGGAGAGACAAGCAGGCACGACGGATTACAACGGGGGCAAAGGCCTGCGTTAACTACCGTTCACTATCTGCAAAGAGAGAGTACTACTAAGAGAAAAGAGGGGAGGGGGGGGGCAACGTTCAAAGCACATCAGCGTGCATAAATACGAAAATGTTTTTATCTATCACGTACTTGACATTTTAAAGCTTTTCATATTTGCTATTAAAAAACCAATGAAATTCACAGAAAAAACCATAGGTTATAGTGGATATATAGTTAGGAATTTGCATTTACAAAACCTTGAAAATTCAATGAAAAAACCATTGGTTTTAGGCCATATATAGTTAGGGATTTGCATTTACAAAACCTTATTTTACTCGCATAAAACCATTGAAATTCCATATATAGTTATAAGCGCTAACTATATATCGCGCACCCGCAATCCACTGCTGATGATGTCACATATTACATCATTCATGACATGGTTAGTGACATCACTGATGACATCACTGATGACATCTCAAATGACATCACTGATGACATCACTGAAAACATCTCATTTGACATGACTGATAACATCACTGATGATATCATTCATGTGATAATACCATGAACCTCTTCAGACTCTAATATAACCTTAGATACAATCAGTGTAAACAGACAGTCACAGACTGTCACTCATCCATGGAGTTACTCACACACCTAGTCAGTTATGCCAAAAATCAATCACACCTCCATTTTCTCAACTATACAGTTATACACACCTTACTTATTCAAACATATACTAACACATATTTACTTTACTCTCTTATACAATCTCTGATACATGTTCACAATGATCCATACAGCCACTCACACATTCACTGGCTCTTATGCACAGTTATTTATAGATGTCAACTCTCACATGTACTGTGTTTTACATATGTACTTAATTTGACATGTAGCATTGAGATATCCATTCACTCACTAATACACTCATGCACAGTCAACCGCCCATACAGCTGTTTGCACATGCACTTTTGAATCTATACATATAGTGAATCAACTACTCACACATCTATGTACAGAGTCACACACCTCCCAGCCACCCATACACACACACTCAGTTTCCCATACAAATACTTGGACAACCAATCAATAACCCATACAGTTACTCATATAGCTACTGATCAACATATGCAGCAGTTTGTAGAACAACAGATATAATGATGCACAAATTGAAACAGTTTAGTCACTAACCCATGCACTCAGTGAGACACATTTAATCACTCACTCAATCAGTCAGTCATGCACCTAGTAAATCCTTCATCCAGACACTTATACATCCACTCATTCTTCAATATGTAAAACATATTTTAACTTTACAGAAACATACAGTCACTGGATGTTGTCATCAGTGATGTCATTTGAGTTGTCATCACTGATGTCATCAGTGATGTCATTTGAGATGTCATCAGTGATGTCATCAGTGATGTCACTAACCATGTCATGAATGATGTAATATGTGACATCATCAGCAGTGGATTGCGGGTGCGTGATATATAGTTAGCGCTTATAACTATATATGGAATTTCAATGGTTTTATGCGAGTAAAATAAGGTTTTGTAAATGCAAATCCCTAACTATATATGGCCTAAAACCAATGGTTTTTTCATTGAATATATATATATATATATATATTAAAAAAGATATACATATAAATATTAAACATTTAATATATTAAAAGGTTATACAAATATTATGCAGATTAAATATATTCAATCAATGCTGAAATAAATATAACTATTACACTTATTTCAAAAATGAAAACACACAATTATTAATATATTTAGTTACATATTTATAAATAAAATATCATTAAACGAACTATTTCAATTTATATTTGAAGTAAAACAAATATTTTTCATTTAACCTCATCCGTGCGGTGCAGATTTACTGCCGGTGCTGGGACCTAATGAAAACGTGCATGGCCATGATGGAACGGTTCCATCATGAGCACAACTCAACCGATACTCATGACGGAACCGTTCCGCCATGAGCATCGAAGGGGTTAATAAATAAACATATATATATGTATGTACATATGTAGGTATATATATATATATATATATATATATATATATATATATATATATATATATATATATATCCACCAACACAATTATACTTTCACACCTCCAGGAAGTTTGTTCTATAGCAGGTTTATTTTAACAGCGTGCCATTACAGCACACTGTCATTAACCAACGCGTTTCAATCTTTCGAACTTGCTCACGGTTACAAACATTTGCCCAACCTTAGTTTCTACAATTTATACCAGGAAATCATGGCAGCACTGTTATGATGCATTATGGTACTGGTAGTTACTTCTTGCTTTAGTTTCAATTTTTTCTTGTCACATTACTTTTGCGGTGTCAAAATTATTGCATTAAAATACTGGTACCGGTCAGTGCAACTGTATTTGTCTCTATTAATTTACATTTGCGCTATTTATGAGCATGAAAAAATATATATATAATTCACATGTATTCTCTCAGTGAGTTACTGTAAATAAATACTCTCATATGCAACCATAGTGTGATGGCATATGATAATGCACGTTATCCCATGCATTCTGTACATATGCATAGTATAGCGCGCCTTTTATAGTCTGTCGGGGCTTAGTGTCCAAGTTCTGAGACATATACATTGTACATATTTAACCTCCATTTATCTTGTTGTTGACCAGAATATTTTCAGAAGGGGTGAAGATTACTCAAAGGTGCACATAAAGTTCTTCATCCCCATTCAACCCCCCAGGGATCTTTGTTTTAAATCGGATGATAAGTCTTGATTCTAATCGACGTAAGGTCAGTCTATTTCCACCTCTCTCTTTTATCGGTACTGTTGCCAGTCCACTGTATGTCATATCCTTCCATGTCCTTTTTTCTTTTTCATGAATTAACATATGTTTAGCCATGGCATAGCTTAAATCACAGTTATCAATCGCTCGAATATGTTCTAGTATTCTTTTATGTAAGGGACAGATGGTGCTTCCCATGTACCTTTTGCCACAAAAACATTGTAATAGGTACACCACGTCTGTTATTTTACAAGTTTGTTACTGTCCACTGTGAAGATTTGTCCTTTTGGATACTTGATTTTGGACAGATTACGTCCTACTTGACAGGCCTTACATTGGCTGCATTTTGTAAAGCCTTTCCGTTAGTCATCCAGCCAGTTGTTACTTTTTTTCTTTCTTTCTTCAAAATGACTATTAACCAATTTATCCCGTAAAGACGGTGCTTTTCTGAATGTTATTTGTGGAAATTGACCCACTTCCTTTCCTATATCCGGATCTTTTTGCAGAACATGCCAGTATTTTTGTAGTGTTTTCCTTATTCTGTGGCTTTCCTTTGAATAAGGGTGGTTCCTTTCTGTGGTTGCTAAATAGAAGCGCTAAATGCTTTTACACATAAGACACAGATAACATTTCTAGTCACAATGATATGTATCCTGACCTGTTCCTCAATTATTTCCCAAAAGCATAATTTTCATTAAAATCAGATTTATTAAAACCTTAGTCAAAGGCTAGCATGGTATGCATTACACAATTTTACAATATTAAAAACAAATACAGTACATTAACATCAAGCACATATACATTTTTTACAAAAGTTAAAAACAGAGTAATCAAGTTGTCGACGCGTTTCGGTGTTAAAGCTGGATGGTACACCTTCCTCAGGACTACAATCAAACTTCTTTAATCTAAAAATATACGGAACAGTCAATTAGTATACATACATTATGTGAGATCTTATTTACAGAAAGTTATTTACACTTCTACTGGTGTCTACTAAAGTGTGCGCAAAAGAATTTCTTACTCAATTCGCAGTGTTCAATTTGCGGTTTCAGTCTAAATCCTGGGGATAGATAAATCTTATCCACTCATATGGTTCAATTTTTCTTCTGTTAAAAGACCTGTATGTACAAATATTATTTTAGTGTGTTTAATTTGATCCACACTACTACATCTAAGTCCTTTTTCCAATAAAAATAAACAAATGCTTACGTAATTTTGTACGGTAGGAGCCTTAAGGTTATTGTTTTTCAAACATGTGGATGTTTCTCATGTCCACTGTTCACACTCAAGGTGGTTCCTTTAAAATAACCTGTGTGTACATAATATAGGTATGCCATCAGTGTATTGCATTTTCTGATACTGAATTTGCAAATATTTTGTGAACCTGAAAGAAGATGCTTACATTATAGTTAAAGATGGGAGCATTAAATTTCCTTCTTTGCGCGATAGACTCAGGGTGAACCTCCGGTGAGCGTCTTGTTCACTTCTTGCTTAAGTTTACAGGAGATGGAGTGCTTCTTTTTTTAAAATTTGAAGACGATACCTTCTGTCTACATGGAGAAATGGAGTGCACATTTTATACTTGGGCATATCACATTCCTTGTGGTGATTAAGTACAGATTTGGGTTTGTGCTCTATACACTATATTTTTAGACCAATAGCGTATATGGTTAAAACCACATATATAGAGAGACATATTAACATCCTCTTTAGGCGCAAGGGTTTATTTCCCCTTATCTTTGGCTTATCTATAATAGTGCACAGTGTTGTTCAGTGTTGTTACATACACTTTCTAGTTTGTGCAGTTTGTTTTAATGTTTCTTTAAACAAACGAAAAAAGCCAGCTCTCTTAGGTTTGTCTCTAGTTTAGCAGGGTGGAAGAGCCTTTGTTAATAATCATAATTTAGCCTAAGATCCCTAGTGTCAATTCATGCTAAGGGACAGAATGGACCTAGCATTCCCATTCTCTTACCTCTATGAGATACGCTCCTCTCCGCCTGCCTGGTAACCCGGTCTCCAGCGTCAGATGTTATGCTGGGAGAGCCGGTTCTATTTATACACCATAGCTGTCTACTTAAGTTGATTAAACGCTGACACCTGTGTCAGTTCTGGATGGCGCCGTGCGGTCGCCATTTTGGTAGTTTTTTTGTCTAAAGTCCTAGCTCGGATGTGCCTATAAGTGAGGAGGGACTAATCTAACACGAACGCGTGTTAGCAGGGAATAGGCATTCCACTTCGTGTTGTCCTGTTTCTATTTGGCGAAAGGTTTCTATTTTATTTATATGCGGCATCGAAACCCTGCCCGTAGCGAATTCTAAACTACTTTTGATGTCTGTGCGGACTAGTTGTAAATTCCGAGTCCCGGAATTCTGTGGCCATTTTAGTAGTTTGTTTAGTACTGTCGCCATGGGAGACGCTCTCTGTGGTAGAATACTGCCTACAGATGACAACGGACAAGCGGCGATACGATGCATTTTATCGGAATTTGGATTCTAACTCGTAAATATATTTTATAGTTATGCTATAAACATCAAAGTGGACATTTCCATTCGTGCAATATTATTAAAGTTTTCGCCCGGTGTGCTTACAGGGCAACAGCACAATATATGACAACTCTATGACCTTCGAGTTCACACGCCATTTTAGTAGTTTGTTCACAATACTGCATGTCGGTCAGATGACCCATAGCCTTCTTTATACAATATCTTTATATTACCAAATGTGTAATGCTTGTTATATACACATATTGGTGCCTTAGGATTACATATGTATAACCATAGGGGCATATGGGGATATGTTTTCAATCCCAGAATTGGATATTTAGAAAAAAATTATATTCTTTTAGGTATTAGATACTAGTGACATACATTGTGCATGATAGTTATATGTACAAAGGGTAACCCATAGGTGGAACCATGCTCCCGATTATCAACATATGGTCATCCCTTACATTCTTCTTTGACAAAAACAGATGCAGAGGTTATGTGGGTTATTGTTATAATAATAATTCCAACCTTTATGGGTACCTGCTGTTAAAGCCTCATTATAGAACCCTATCATATTCATCAGCAATAGTACTTCCAGTCAGATAAGTGATTTGAAATACCTCTGCCGCTCTGGTGGAGATTTTAACATTTAACATATGGACTAGTTCCCATACCTCATTCTGTCAACATATGTATTTATTAACAACTAATACACGTTTTGGCCTATAATGATTAGGTGATTTAGTGATATTTCTCATATGCCTTAACAGTCGACATTATTGCATCTACAGACTTTGGAGGGGACAGTGGGCTACTTATCGTACCAGTCTTTCCCATTCTTCCCTACTGTTCAAACCCTGAGTATAGGTTCGAAACTTTGACATAAAAAATTGTTCTCTCGGTTTACGTTTGACTTCCGAATTCCCTCCTCTCATGGCAGTCCTTTCTGGGTCGATAGGGAAAACTCTCTCCTTGTTTTAACTTTCCTTTGAATAAGTCAATATCATTCTGATTGGTTCCTTCGAGGTTGATTCAGGTTTCAAATCTCTTTGCGGGATCAATGTCTCAATTCGGTTTTTTTCCCTTGCTCTTTTTTCACCTCTTTCTATATCACCTTTTTTATATCCTCTGTTCCTGAATCTGTTTGCAGTTTCTTCAAACTTCTTATCCATTTCCTTTTGATTTGAACAATTCCTCTTCATCCTGATGAATTCCCCATATGGATGTTCTTTTTCAGTACTTCAGGATAAAAACTTTGTCCATGTAATATGCTATTCGTAGCTGTTATTTTCCTGTGGACTGTGGTTTCCAGCTTACCATTCTGGACATATACTTTTGTATCTAAAAATACTATTTCGCTTGTGCTTATATTGTATGTGAATTTTAGTCCTATTTCGTTGTTATTCAGGAGCTCCATATATTCCAGAAATTCATTATCTGGTCCATCCCATATCAGGAATAGATCGTCTACGAATCGCAGCCAGAGAATTACTCTGGCTGCGTATTGGTCATTTCCTTCTCTCCAAGCTACCATTTTCTCTCACCAACCCATTACTAGGTTGGCATAGCTTGGAGAGAAGGAAACTCCCATAGCTGTACCACAGGTTTGATTATAGTGTACCTTATTGAAAAGAAAGACATTATTTCTAAGGCACATCTCGACCATTTCAATAAGCATATCACAATGCTTAAATTGTTCCAATGGTTTCTGTTTTAGAAAGTATTTTACTGCTGTCAGGCCCAGTTCATGATTTATCGAGGTGTAAAGAGACACGACCTCTATGGTTACCAGCCGGTAACTATCCGTCCATTCAATATTCATCAAGTGTCTGAGGAAATCCCCTGTGTCTTTTATATACGAGGGTAGGTAGGTACAATTGGGGCTAAAAAATGGTCAACATAGTTAGCCACATTCTTATATAGAGACCCACAGCTGGAGATGATCGGTCTCCCAGGGGGTTTGTTCAGTGTCTCATGGACTTTCTGGAGAAAGTATATCGTTGGGGTAATAGGGGTCTGGTAGTTCAGGAATTGAACTTCATTGTCATTTAGTAGGCCCGAGTCTTGCCACTTTTGTAGTCGAGTTTCTAAGTCCTTTACCATTTCATTGGTCGGATTCTTACTCAGCCTTTTGTAGTTGTTGGTGTCCCTTAATTGGCGCATCGCTTCATTAATATAATACTCTTTGTTTTGGATTATTATGTTCCCGCCTTTATCGGCGGGTTTGATCTCAAGATTTTCATTAGCCATTAAGGTTTCCAATGCTTTACGTTCTTCTATTGTCAAATTTTCTTTTTGCTTTGTTTTGATGTTACTCAATCTATCCAATTCCTCATTCACCAGATCATAAAAGGTATCAATTTTGTTTCCTGGATGTAATATTGGGCAGAATTTCGATTGTTTTTTGAAATTCGTGCATGGGTGTCCACTGGTTCTCTGTCCCATTTCATTTAGCATTTGGGTATCTGAGATGTTGTCTCCATTGTTTTCATGGACCAGTTCATGAGCAGTTCTTAATGCTGGTATGTTCTGAATGCTCCATCCTTGATTTTCATTACTATTGATACTAGAAATATTTGAGTCCATTTTTTGTCTACCTTGTTTATTAAAAAACTTCGCTAGTTTCATCTTTCTCACGTATTTGTAGAGATCTATTTTGGTTTCCACTGGGTCCCAATGTTTTTCTGGACAAAAGGTCAGTCCTTTATTCAATAGATTCTCTTCCGCTCTAGTCAACACGTGTTTAGATAGGTTGATGATTAAATATGGCTCATTTTCTTTAGGACTATTTATGCATTTGTCCCTCTGTTTCTCAGATTGTATCCTTGATTTTTTCCTTTTACTTTGTCTGGTTTTGCGTTTTTTCCCCCTGATGCTTGTGATCCACTCCCTCTTCCACGTCCTTTTGAAAAGCCCCTTCCTCTGCCCTTGCCTCTTCCTTTTGGCAATTGCTGGTCGAAATATACTAGTTCCATTTCCTCCAAAAAAAGAGGGTTTTTGGCCTTGTGGGGTCGGTTCCTCATTTTCACTGAAGTCAGTATCTGATTCACTAGGAGTGACATTCAATGATGCAGCAAGAGGTTTCTTATTTGCTTTAAGTTGTTGCTTTAGATTTATGAAGCGTTTAGCAAAGGTGAGGATTGTTCCTGAGGCATAATCATGTTGATCCCTTCTGTATTTTCTTTCTTTTCTTTCTTCTACCTCTTTCTCATGTTTATCCAAATTGGATTCCATTGTTTTGCGTAGTTTTTTTGATTCCTCATCTTTATTCATTTCCAATATTTTCGCTTCAATTTCTTCCACCTTTTTCTTTATCTCATCTATGTCTATTTTAGCGTATTTTACAATGATCATCATCATGTTATAAGAACACTCCATGTTGTTATTTCCCCAATATATCAACATTTCAGGCCTTGTATCTGGATGGTTTGGGAGCGTAAATATCCTCAGCCCCCTTGGTACCATTTTTTGTTCCAAATATTTCTCCAATGTAAGGATTTCCCAACTTTTTGTTATTTCTTTTTTCAATAGCTTTTCCATTTGAAAAAACAGTTGTTTCAATGTGATTTCACCAGTAGTTGTTAATGCCTCAATAGTATTTTTTTCCTTTTCATTTGATGAGGTTTTTAGAAACATTGCTTCTGCTCTCTGTGCACGTTTGAGAGCTCTTTCTTCCATTGTTACAACTGCAATTCTTTTTCACCGCGTTTATTTTATAATGAGTAACTTTGTGACAAAGCGCTGTTTGTTTTGTGGTCTTAGCTCCACAATGCTTCCTGCTTTTCCTGGAGAGTTTAATGTACAAATGGGCAAAGTTTGCGGCAGTTTTAAACGTACTACTGTCACTTTAAATGCCCAACAACACTCGCTGCGACTTGTATGCAAGGTTCAGATATCATGTGGTACATTACGGTATCGCGCTCTCACCTTGATTGTAGGTTCGCTCTTCACTCCGTGTTCCGTGCCTCCATTGTGATTCACCAAGCACTTTCTCTGGTCGAAAGTCAGCCTTTCACAGTCCGGGAAGCTTTCTTTATCGCAGGTCCGCAAATCAGCAGGGTCCGTTCTCACATGTTGCCGCGTTTACCGAGCCTCCGCAATTTGCATCTTCATTTATTTAAGCCTTGCAACCTCATAGCACGAGGGTACCTTCCAAACTCCTAACGTTTCGGCCATTTAATTTGAGGACTGCCTGCATATATTAAAAAACGGTGCAGCATGGGATTTGTATTCTTATTGGAAGGCATGTGATGCTGTGAACTTTTAAAGCACGCAGAAATGCACTTTGCAATTGATTTTATTCCTTCCACCTGTGAACAAGGCCGACTGGGGCCGAAAAGTTAGGAGTTTGGAAGGTTACTTTGTGCTATGAGGTTGCAAGGCTTAAATAAATGAAGAATCCTGTGCAGTATTGGGCCTCCTGTCTGTGGTGTAATTCGACTGATGGGTTCTCTCCGTGCTCATTGTTTCAGGAGGCCACCTTGAAGGGTCGGAGGCTCCGTGAACGGAGGAGTTTTGTGTGGACATTAAAGAGGAGCATGACCCACTCACGCGCCCCAGCCTATGAAGGAATGCCACTGAAGGTGAAAAAAGATGCGCGCATGTTTGGAAAGGGTTCGTGGTAATGGATTATTACTAACAATCGTGCTGACAGGAAGACGCTTTTACCAAGCCATGTGGATAGATTCTGCAACCTGCAATATACTCACCTGTATACTGGGTATGATTTCCATTAATAATGCTGCACTGTCATAAGAACACTTTACAAATGCACTTTTGCCATTTAATTCGAGGACTGCCTGCTTATATTAAAAAATGGTGCAGCATGGGATTTGTATTCTTATTGTAAGGCAGGTAATGCAGTGAACTTTTAAAGCCTGCAGAAATGCACTTTGCAATTGATTTTATTCCTTCCACCTGTGAAGAAGGCCGACACGTTAGGAGTTTGGAAGGTTACCTCGTGCTATGAGGTTGCAAGGCTTAAATAAATGAAGAATCCTGTGCAGTATTGGGCCTCCTGTGTGTGGTGTAACATATATATATATATATATATATATATATATATATATATATATTCACAGAAAAAACCATAGGTTATAGACCATATATAGTTAGGAATTTGCATTTACAAAACCATGAAAATTCACTGAAAAAACCATAGGTTATAGACCATATATAGTTAGGGATTAGCATTTAAAAAACCTTATTTTATTTGCACAAAACCATTGAAATTCCATATATAGTTAGTTGCACTAACTATATATCGCGGACCCGCAATCCACTGCTAATGATGTCACATATTACATCATTCATGACATGGTCAGTGACATCACTGATGACATCACTGATGACATCTCAAATGACATCACTGATGACATCACTGATGACAACACCCAGTGACTGTATGTTTCTGTAAAGTTAAAATATGTCTTACATATTGAAGAATGAGTGGATGTATAAGTGTCTGGATGAAGGATTTAGTAGGTGCATGACTGACTGTATGAGAGAATGATTAAATGTGTCTCACTGAGTGCATGGGTTAGTGATTAAAGTGTCTTAATTTGGCAATCATTATTTATGTTCTTCTGTAAACTGCTGCATGTTTAAATCAGTAGCTATATCAGTAACTATATGGGTTATTGAATGGTTGCCCAAGTATTTGTATGGGAGACTGAGTATGTGTGTGGGTGGCTGGGAGGTGTATAACTCTGTGCATAGATGTGTGAGCAGTTGATTCCCTAGGTGTATGGGTTCAAAAGTGCATGTAGAAACAGCTGTATGGACAGTTGACTGTGTGCATGAGTATATTGGTGAGTGAATGGATATCTCAGTTCTACATGTCAAAGTAAGTACATATGTAAAACACACTCCATGTGAGAGTTGACATATATAAATAACTGAACATAAGAGCCAGTGAATGTGAGAGTGGCTGTATGAATCATTGTGAACTTGTATCAAGGATTGTATAAGAGAGTAAATATGTGTTAGTATATGTTTGAATAAGTAAGGTGTGTATAACTGTATAGTTGAGGAAATGGAGATGTGATTGATTCTTTGCATGACTGACTAGGTGTGTGAGTAACTCCATGGATGTGTGACAGTCTGTGAGTGCCTGTTTACACTGAGTGTATCTAAGGTTATATTAGAGTCTGAAGATGTATTATCACATAAATGATATCATCAGTGATGTAATCAGTAATGTCAAATGAGATGTCAGTGATGTCATCAGTGATGTCATTTGAGATGTCATCAGTGATGTCATCAGTGATGTCATTTGAGATGTCATCAGTGATGTCATCAGTGATGTCACTGACCATGTCATGAATGATGTAATATGTGACATCATTAGCAGTGGATTGCGGGTCCGCGATATATAGTTAGTGCAACTAACTATATATGGAATTTCAATGGTTTTGTGCAAATAAAATAAGGTTTTTTAAATGCTAATCCCTAACTATATATGGTCTATAACCTATGGTTTTTTCAGTGAATTTTCAAGGTTTTGTAAATGCAAATTCCTAACTATATATGGTCTATAACCTATGGTTTTTTCTGTGAATTTCATTGGTTTTTTAAAAGCTAATATCTATAGCTGTAAAATATATTCTTTATTAAGTGACAAATCACGTAGCCCGTGAGACGCCTCATGATGCATCGCATAACCGTGACGTATCGTCTCTGCAGCGCAAAGCAAACCCAAAACGTAAGCGCGCCAGAACACGCTTAAAGATATATATATATTTTTTTAACCTTAATTAGACAAAATCCACACGTGCACATATCACAAACGTTCAAAAAACACAATATGTCGGACTCCCGTTACGCTGCCGGTTAGCTGCCCGGTTAACGTACCAGGAAGCACATTTACCGCGAAAAATCGCAATTTTTTTTTTTCACCCCCAGGGAACTTTAATAGCCCCCTCATCAATCCTAGGGGTTCAGGAGGGGTCTGCCTTACCCCTTTCATTCATTTACACCTTTTTTTTTTCCACCTCTTGTCTCTCGATCCCACAGAGAGACAAGATGGCGGCCGCTCCAGACTGTTTACAATGATAACAGCCAATCAGCTTCTCCTCAGACTCCCGTTACACTGCCGGTTAGCTTCCCGGTTAGCTGCCCGGTTAGCTGCCCGGTTCGCGTACCAAGACCAACCAATCAACAGAGTTTGCCCATTTAGGAAAGCCACAAAACAGGTAGGTATTCTTCCGTTTATTGCAAAGGCTGCAGCATGTTTGAAAAGGCAGTTTTTCACAGATTCAAAAGCCTGACGCGTTTCATGCTCCACGAGCATTTCTTCAGAGGCAGTTCATTAGCGTAATGCAGAGCACAGGGCTGTAATTATACCTGAAAACCAACCGCCCCAGTAGGCAAGGGCTCGCGCTGAGCCTGCTGGTCCCATATATATATATACACATCCAAGAACATACTAACATAACAAATACCAATTAAATTACAATTAATAAAGAAAGCATGAAAAATGAACAATTTACTACAGATAATAATTATTTGTGTTTATAAATAATAAAAATATTATTGTTTATAAATAGCATTTTATATTTTTACATAAATTTAACTGTAAATAAAGTAAACTAAATTACAAAATTCTATAAATAATACATATACTATTTATACAACAGTAGGAAATATGTTTGACTCAGGGGGGTAAAGCGTACTACTCCCATTCCACACAATGCAACTGTATGGAAAATGTTTATTTGTGGAGGGGTCATATTTTCTATTCCCACTCCAGTCATGCACCAGTAGAGAAATTGTTGGAATCATAAGGGGTAATTTAACTATTTGCACTTCACTCAGTGCAACAGTAGGGAAAGTGATGCATTGCGAAGGGGTCTGATTTATAATTTCCACTCCAATCTTTGCAAGAGTAGGGAAAGTGGTAGATTCTGGAGGGGTACTATTCCCACACCAGTCAGTGAAACAGTAGGAAAAGTGTTGGATTGCGGAAGGAGAAAACTTACTATTTCCACTACTTTCATGGGACACCAGTAAGTCCTCGGCGCTGCCCGTGTACTGTGGAGTGTTTTTACAATTTTAGAAACTTTATTCTTTTAACAGTTTTAATAACACTGCTATCGAACTTAGAGAGTTGATGGGAAGTTTGCGCGGAGGGCGTTGCGACGTACCCAGGGCTTGCTAACTGCATTTCCAGCTTCCCCACTTGCGGCCGCAGATTGTGTGGTGCAGGTGGATTGGTCTAGAGCTCCCAGCACACACACTACTTCACCCATGAGGAAGCCGGTACGCTGCAGACACCAGCAAGTCCTCGGTGCTGCCCGTGTACTGTGGAGTTTTTTTACTGTTTTAGAAACGTTATTCTTTTAACAGTTTTAATAAAGCTGCTATCGAAATTAGAGAGTTGATGGGAAAAGGGGGGGCTACTTACTGTGAGCCTGTTTGCACGTTTGCTGGGGCTTGATCTTGCTGGAGGGTACTCTTGCCCAGTTCCGCCGCGGCTGGTGCCGTTTGCGCGGAGTGCGTTGCGACGTACCCTCGGCTTGCTAACTGCATTTCCGGCTTCCCCACTTCCGGCCGCAGAGTGTGTGGTGCGGCTAGAGTGGTCTAGTCCTCCCAGCACACACACTACTTAACCCATGAGGAAGCGGGCATGCAGCGATCGTGCTGCTGGCGTGCCGAATGTGAAACTAAGGCTAGCCCGTCTGTGCCCGTCAGCGTCCCGGAGGCTCCGGTGTCGGAAATGCTGCCGGTTCTTCCAGTGGGAAGGTGTACTGCAGTAGGACTGAATTACTCGACATTGGCAAACGGGTGAGATGTTGTTCTCCAAAAACCATTAACCCTGCAACGAAACCGCTTGAATGTACCCTTTGTACCTGGGCAGCCAGCCTTTATAGTAGAGAGCTCAATGGGGAAAGTGTTACTAAGCAGACCAGTAGTACACCTCTGGATTTGTGTTCCTGAGAGGGTGGCCATCTGAAGGTTCTGCTGCTAAACACTCTGTCTATTAAAAAACATGAGCTACAACTATATGACCTTCTGCTTGACACCAACCCCGATCTAATGTTTGTAACTGAGACATGGTTCAACGAAGACTTTGATCCCACGATTGCCAGAGTCATCCCACCAGGCTACCTGATTATAAAGAAGGACCGGCCAGTAGGTAGAGGAGGGGAAATTGACATCATTTAGAAAAAAACTTTCTTGTGCTCAATTTTACCTACTGAGTATATCGACAGTACGAAAGTCCTTGGGTTTCTTTTCACTGACAATAGCAGGCGCTCTTATTTTATAGCCCTCCTTGCCCCACAGGAAAGTTTACTGAGTCACTTAGCCAAGCTATTTCGCCGATAGCTACCAAATACAAGCACTGCTTGGTTTTAGAAGATTTTAATATCCATATAGATAACCCAGCCAAGTCTGAGTCAATGAGGTTGTGGGAATCCTTGGAGATTTTTAATCTGGCCCCTATGTACATCTCCCCACCAAAGAAAAGGGACATATCTCAGACCAGATTTTTTCTAATGTTATAATAGAAACAGACACTCCGCTTCTGCTGGTGTGGTCTGATCATTTTCTATTTGGTTTTAAAATCCCCAAGGATCTATCTCACTCGCAATCCTGCGGCAAGCCTCGTCCATGTAGCTTCAGACCCTTCAGTCAGATTACCCCAAACGCCATAAAGGAAGCTATAAATCAGTACCCAATTCCTTTTAGCGGCAATCCTGGAATAGATGGATTCAGCCTTGAGAGTTGGCTCGAGGTTTATGCCTCAGAGCTGGCTCCCCTTACTGCTCGAGTGGCTAAATTGAATCGCATCTCTGCTCCATGGTTCACTGAAACCCTTAGGAAAAGCAGAAGTGCATACAAAATATGGAGAGAGTGTGGCGGAATAAGTTTCATCCTGAAGATAAAGTCATATAAAAACAAGCTCTGAAAGCTCACTATAAGAAAGTCCACGAAGGAAATAAATGCTTTTTTGCCTCTAAAATTGAGGTAGTGGCACATAAGAGTAAAGAGATCTTCAAAATTGTTAAGGGCTTCTCTTCTCCTAGTGCAGTGGTACTCCATTTGCTCCCAAGTCTGGCTGGGTTCACCTTATTGCCAGCTACTTCCACGGTAAAATCTGTACGATCCAAAAGTCTTTTGCTACTTCATCCATAGCTAAGGAGGACGAGGCAAGGTTTTTACGCCTGGCCAGCTCTGGGGCTGGATCCTCCCTCACTCAGCTTCCTTTCATCTCCATAGTAAAATCCCTTGAGATAATGAACACTTTGAAGTCAGGATCCCCTTCACACTCCTGCCCAGCAAATACACTGTTGATCATTGCTGAGATTATAAATCCAGCAGTCAATCTGGTTTTGCAAACTTCATTATAAAGGGGGCCGTTACCTAGTAGCTGCAAAAAGGCCAACATTATTCCTCTATTGAATAAACCTTCTGCTGACCCAGCAGTAGCCTCCAATTTCAGGCCAATATCACTGCTGCTTTTAAAAAAAAAGCCCTTGAAAAGTATGTCAATCTAGTATTGAATGAATATGTGGAAGTTAGGGTCGGATTGGGATCACAATTTGGCCCGGGCACTGACGAAAAAAGAGGCCCTCGTTCAAGGGGCGTGGCATACATTTAAGGGGCGTGGCCTACAGTTAAGGGGCGTGGCCCACCTTCAAGTGGCGTGCCCTTTCATGAAACACTATTGGGTTACTCTTTGAGGTCTAATTCGTAGAGAAATATTTAGTAAACTAAGCCTTTTAAAGCTTACAGAGCAAGTAACATTGGAAAAGACTAGGAGCACTGCAGGTCTGATAACTGAATACTTACATGCAGTCTTAACGCCCTGCACAAGGTCGTTAGATACTCTTTCCCAACCAGCTAATCATCACATAAATCAGAAATCTATTACAAAGTCAAGGAGAAAGGGTAAGACTGGAATCTCTGGGAACAGAACATGTAATAACAAAAGTAAGAATTCACAAATGAGGAAAAGGCAGTCTAGGGTGTAAAGAATGCTGAAAAAATGTATCTGTACAATCTAGTCATAAATTTATTTCACAGCCAGCAAGTGATGTCTATATACAAAAAACACAGTTTTATTCACATCTGTTGCTGCCTTCAAGTTTGGGCCATGAGGAGACTGAGGATTACTCAATTAACCATGAAAATGATATAAAATCTGCAAAAAGGAATTCTAACCTGAACATGCTAGAAAAGTTAATTCTTCTGCACAGAGAAAGAAGTGCCAAGTTTGCAAATTTTACTTAGGCCTCGAACAAGGCCTAGCATAGAATGAGGCTAAACAGTTCTCTTTTGAGAAATCACATTACACAAAATCTTAGACATGTCCTGAAATCAACACACAAACATGTTGCCACATTCTGGCCTAGGACCTAAAATAGAGTGCAGTCAGACCTACGCACTACAAACAAAACTAACCAAAACTTACTAAATAATATTTTTGGCATATAGAGAAATATGCCCCTTGTCTGCATTTTGGATGAGGCCTTTAAAATAAAGTTACATTATTAACTGGCACACAAATGAATCAGTAAATTGTGCAAAGAAATGGTAAACAAAATGGTTCCCACCGGTTCCTTCTTGCTTCAGAGGAAGGGATCGGCTAGCAACACATTGCATTTCTGGGTGCTGGATGTGGCAAGTCAAGTAAACCTTTGAGGAAGACCTACTGCACTGAGTCTAGTGCAGTATTTTCTGGATTCGGTGGGATGACAATTGAGGCACACTCGATGTAGCTTTGAGTACTGCTTTACTCAACCTACTTTGGTCAGCCCTGTGGAGAGTGGGATGCCAAGGGGATTAGATGGCCCCTCTTGAGTTAGAGCTTGGCAGTGTGGTGCGTCTGGTTACAAGAGCAACCAAATAGAAAAGGCAGGGTGAACAATCTGTAGTTCTGTATGGGAGTGTCAGGACTAGGGTGATCAACTGGCATGGGTGCAAATTCAGGATGGGGAGTGTAAAAATTCAGGACAAAGGGTTAACATTCAGAACAAACCTTCTGGACAAAAGGTACGTTTTACAGACCCATCAGAGGAGGATGCGCATTATTATGTAAGTAAGTAAATAGACAACCATTTAAGCACTAGTCAAAATAAGTTTATATCAGGTTGAACCAATCGTGTACTTCACGGTTTTTCAGTATGCACGCAGCTTTGATCAACTGTGCAGGTCTTTTTGTGATATTTCATATGATAATAATCTATATATATGGTTACAGCACTGGGTTGTCCAGTCTGATATTTTATTTACAATTCATGGTTCTGAGCAGGCATGTTTGGTGAGAGAAATGGTCGGGAAGATCTGCTTGAATAGTCATTGTGAGATGTAAAGTGGCAAACATAAGATGCCGCTAATCCAGATCCAAACATATTCAACCATTTGCAAACCTATCCATCATGTATTCTTCCATCCATCATTTCAGTCATCCATCCCTCCATCCACCCTTTTACTCATCCACCCATTATCCACCAATTCATCCACTCTTCCACCCATCCATCCATTCACTCATCCATCCATTTACCCTTTCACCCATCCAGCCACCCTTTCACTTACTCATCCATCCACCCAGTCACTCACCCTTAGACACATTCACCCTTTCAGTCATCCACACATCCATCCTCACTTTTTCTCTCCATCCACCCTTTCACCCAATCCATCTCTTCACTCATCCATCTAGCCATTTGCCCTCTCACCCATCCTTTCACTTTCTTATCCATCCACCCAGTCACTCATCCTTCCACCTATTCACCCTTTCAGCCATCCATTCTCCCTTTCTCTCTCCATCGACCCTTTCACTTAGCCATCCATCCTTCCTTCCATCCACCCAACTATCCATCTACTCATCCACTCATGCATCCATCCATTGACCCTATCACTCATCCATCCTTTCAATCATCCATCCATCTTTTCTCTCATCCATCCTTTCACTCCTTCACTCATCTATCCAATCTTTTGCCCATGTACCCTCCCTTTCACTCACTCATCCATCCTTACGGCCACCCTTTCACACATCTGTTCATCCATTCACACTTTCACTTATCAATTAATCAATCCATCCATCCTTTCACTCATCCATCCACCCATTCTCTCTCATCATCCATCCATTCACCCTTTCATTCATCCATTCACCCTTTCACTGATCCATCCAGCCATCCCTTCACTTACTCTCTCACCCACCTTTTCACAATAATTGTGAGCTGAGCCTTTGCACGCAGAGTTGCAGACAGAAGAGACTCATCAGGAAATCACCCCTCACTGTAGTTCCTAAAGCAAAGGGAGGCGTTCAAGATGCCCCTGCACATAGTCAATCTGAAACCTTGGAAGTCATGAGTCATGCATGATGCACAGTGCCAGGCCCTGAGGTGTCTGTGACATGGTGTTGTTTCCAGGGCTTTAAGTGGGATGACAAATCTGAGGGGTCTCTCCAAAGGGGGTGTTCAATGTAATTATTGGCGTAGCTTAAAACACCTAAGCTACAAATCTGTGCTTAGCATAGTGTGCCGCCCGACTGGTATTTTGCTGCTTCTGTCATTGCGTTCAGATATATAATACAGCAAGTAATGTTACACCTACAACAAGGCAGAACTATAGCTTTTGTCAATGGTTGTTAGTTGCATAAAATAGAAAAGCTGCAACCATGACTTTCTTGAATGTAATATTGAAAATGCATCAGTTCTAAAATTATGACACAGAGAAAGAACTATAACCCTTTTTTTAAAACTTCTTGCAGGGGGTGGGGGGGCGGGGGGGCTAAGGTGAAGATTGTGCGCTTTCAAAACATCACCTTGCCCCACAGCCAGACCCATTCTTCCTCGACCACTGTGCCCTGAATGTGAGGGGCTGTGGGCGAGGTGTTAAGACTATCACTGTTTCCCCGGCGGCGTGGGCCCCAGGGGGGCCATGGTGAAAATGGCTCAAAAGGCCTGAGAAACACCTGGCCCCCAGGGAGGCCGATTCTTGTAAACAATCACCCCCTCCCCAGCCACCCTCAGCGTGATTGCTTTGCAGGGCAGGGGGTGCAGTAGAGGCCACAGCTGATAATCGCTGTATGGCCTGCACAGTGAAGCGCTTTCATTTCTGTCTCTGTCTCCGTGCTGTGGGCCGTTTTTTTCTCCCATTTCCCAGTCGACAGAGAGCAGACAGCAGAGAGCACTCTCTGTGGACTGGGAAAGGGGAGAAAAAAAAATGGCCCACAGAGGGCACTGAAACAGCGGCCCTTCTGCCGATTCCCGAATGCCCGCAGTGCCAATCCGCCCCTGGTGGAAGCTAACCACAAACTCCACGAGAGCCAGTCTGGTTTCAGAGACCATCTCAGCACCGAAACTATTTTATTGGAAGTCTCAGAAACTCTCAAAACACAGCTTGATAAAGGGGGAAGTGCAGTGCTGATACTATTGGACCTGTCCGTGGCTTTTGATACCCTGCCCCATGAGTGGCTCTTGCTGAGCCTACGGGATTGCGGCATTGGGAGCACGGTACTCAAGTGGTTCGCCTTGTTTTCGAGTGATCAGCAGCAGGAAATTTGTTCCCCTCCCTACTTAGACCTCATTCCGCCTATTAAGGTGGGGGTTCCGCAGGAATCATTCTGTGCCTGTCACTTTTCAATATTTATATGACCCCTCTCGCACTCTTAGCTGAGTCATACAGCACCAAGATAGTATCTTACGCCAATGATACTCAACTGTTGTTTACGTGCAACAAAGGCACTGATTTTAAAGGCAACAAGATCAACATTTGTCTGACTGAGGTTTTCTCTTGGTTACGGCATAACCAGTTAAAGTGTAACCCCGAAAAGTCAGAGATTATCTTCTTTGGTTGATTTCCATGCGAATCATGGCATCAATGGTGGCCTCATGATATATCCCCACCCACTGCTCCAGTGAGCACGTGAGGAACTTGGGGTCAAGTTGGACGCCACTCTAACAATGAAAGCTCAAATTCAAACTGTTGCTGGAACCTGTTTCAGCATGTTGAAAATACTAAAAAACTTCCTTCCCCTGTGTTAGACCTGTCAGCCCTAGGGTGCTCTTACCCCGTTTTTTTTCACCCTTGCCTTGTTTTTTCCACCATCTTTTTCGTTGGACCTAGGTCTCTGGGCGCCTTCCCACTGCCAATCAGTGCTAAGGTGCAGGTGCTCTCTGCTACCAACATGGCTGCCAGAGGCCCCTGCTACTGCGGAGTGGTCTTTTTAGTAACATACTAGTAGTCAGGAGCTGGCTGGGACATTAGGATACTGTAGCAATGCCATCCCGCCTTTTCTGCCCATAGCCCAGACTGTGGAAGCTCCTGGAACCTTCAGGAATAGGGTAGGGGTTACACTTTGCCACCTTAGAGAGTGGTCACCTGACCTAGGGGTATTTAGGGAAAGGGGGGAAACCTGCTTGTCAGTTGGGGCATCACTGGACCTGGGGAAACCTCTGCAGGAGTTTAGGCGGTAGGGCCTAGGGGAGGAACCTACACCAATGGAAGTGACTGGGCCTAGGCACTGCCTTCTAAGCTGAGTGAGGGACTCTACCAAACCCACTGATCTGGCCCAGCATTGGGGAACCCAGGGAACCACCTACAGTGAGCTAAGGGACCCCTCCTGACTCTGAACCACCAACTCAAACCCCATCTTACCTTCCCCCCCAAGAAGCAGCCTAAGAAGGGTTCAGAAACCATCAAGAGCAAAGAAACACCTATTTACAGCGAGGACTGCCGGGGGATCAACCAGGTAACCAGCGCTTACCACCTGCACTGTGTCCCACTCCCTGCGTTGCCCTGCCTAGACTGTGTCTGCCCCCAAAGCTGCCCTGTGCCCTGTACTGCCAAGAACTGTGTCCCTGTGCTGAGCCTCCTGGGCGCTAAACTGACAGAGACTGCCTTCGCCCCCAAAGCGCTGTGCTGATACCAGTGTTCGTGTCAGCCTCACAGCTGAAATAGGCTGCTTTTGTGCCCCACGTTGTGTTAAACTAAGCACTGTTCCTGCAAAGCACTGGGCCTTCTAAGCGCTGTGGCCGAATCGCACTGCATTCCCCGACTCACCGCCGCAGCCTGGGGCTCATATGTGGGCCCTTTGAAGAGCCGCCTGTCTTCGTCACTGTCACGCCCCCCGTGCCTCCCGAGCGCCGTGCCTCTAAGCGCTGACTTGCGATTACCGCTGCGGGCCCGCATCCAATTACCATGGAGGCACTGACCTGGAGTGCGCCTAAGGGCCCAGATCACCGCCGCCGCCCGGCGTCCAGAATGAGGAGTTCCCGCTGCAACCCCCCGGAGCCTGGGGAGGGCTGCCGCTGCATCAGGCAAGGCCACTATAGGCCTCCGAGGCCAGAGAGGGGGCAGTCACGTGGCTGGGGCGCCGGCCACGCCATCGGCCGCGCCCCCCTGCCAGACGCACTCCCATTGGTGCCCGCAACCACGCCCCCACAGGCCGCGCTGCAATCGATGGCCGCGGGCGCGCCCTCACCTGTGCCTTGCCAGATTGGTCCTGGGCCCAGGAAGCCCCGGAGGCCTGGGACCGAGACCTGAGGAAGCGGAAGGGGGCTCCCCGGAGAGGGAGAGCCCATAACAGCCTGGACAGGCCCACACAACACCAGGAGGCTCCCCAGAGAGCGCAAGCCCCCCTTTGTTCGCTCCAGACCCGGCTTCACTTCGCAAGGGCCCCAGAGGGCCGAAGAATCAGGAAACCCCGCTAGGGAGGAGGGCGGCAGACCGAGTAGAAGCGGGCCTCCAGGGAGCAAGGAGGAAGCCCCGTGACCGCCCCTCCCCTCTGGAGAACTATAGTTGGGCCCCGTTGGCCCCAGTTATATTGATAACCCTGGACTGGGCAAGAGCCCGAATTAAGTACTGGTTGACGCTAGAGTTGACTCCTGGCTAGGGGAATGTTTTATACCCACTGTGTTCCTGTTCTGGAGGTGCCACATAAGTAGGGGTTAACGTTTTTGAATGATCCCGACACCCAGGAAACGAGGTACTTTGAGGTGTTCTGGGAAATGTTGCCTGAATTTTTATAGGACCCCCCTTTCACCAAACATGATTCATAATGAGTGCAGTGTTATGAAATGTTCCCAATTATAAATAGGAAATGTTCTACGCTGAAGTGCACTATGAAATACTGCTTTTACTGATTCTGCTGAGGCCCCATGTTGCTGCACCTGCCTATACAATGAAATGTTGGTTGATCTTTCAAGGAATGGTTTTACCTCTGCTTAACCAATGAAATGGTACCTAATGAGGTATGCTAAATTGATTACAATGAATTCCCTACCAGCAATGAGCTTGAGTTAGATAAAGGCATCTTGATTCTAAAAGACTAGCTGGTGTGGTGTCAGTTTATTGTGTGCGTTTCCTGTCTCAGTGTGAGTGTGTGCTGCACTGCTACTTTACACCTAGCTTTCGGGTGCCTTCCCGCTCGCGCCAAGCTACCGCCGTGGAATTGGTGACCCCAGTTCTCACACCCTGCTACCGGTTGAGTATCGAATGGCGGTATTACAAGCCCTAATTACATCCAGGTTGGATTACGCCAATGTTTCGTATCTGACCCTACCGGAGTATTTACTGAAACGTCTGCAGGTGGTTCAGTATGCAGCAGACAGAGCCATTCTCATGGTGGGACCCAGAGCAGGTATGACAATCCACCTGAATGACTTGCACTGGCTACCGGTACGGAAGAGGATCCGGTTCTGGCTCTGGCTTATCAGGCTGTTCATGGCACAGGCGCTACATATCTCAGGAGAAGGGTCCAGCCTTATGAGCCGAAACATGCCTTGAGGTCCTCTGGCAGTCTCTGATGCTCATTCCTAAATTTGCCCGCTATCGGGCTGGTAGTCGCTCCTTTCAGGTACTGGCTGCCAGCTCATCGAAAAGTATGCTTCTCCATCTTAGGCAGGTCCAGGACCTGCTCACCTTTAGGAGACAGCTAAAAACCTGGCTGTTCCAGCAATACGTTTTCTTTGGGCGGGTTGGCCTTTGGGCTTTGGCTGCGTGTCTTTTGGTGGTCCTTTAGTGCCGGAACACTCTATGGAATAGCCGTGCGCTTTATAAGTACCTATTTTCATTCATTCACTCCAGTCCGTGCAACAGTAGGGAAAGTGTTGGATTGCAGAAGGGTAAAATGTACTATTCCCACTCCTGTCAGTAAAACAGTAAGGAAAGTGTAAGATTGCGAAGGGGTACATTTTACTATTCCCACTCCAGTCAGTGCAACAGTAGGGAAAGTGTTGGATTGGGGGAGCAGGGGGGGTTTAAAACGTAGTATTCCCACTCCAGTCAGTGCAAACCCATACCTCTACAAAACTACAACCCTCACCTTGAACTTAACATTTAAAAAATGTAATAACACAATTAGCATAATCATTTATCAATTTCTTAATTGATATTAATTTAAAAATGAATATTAATTAATTCAAATAAATGTAATACCCCCACAACCTACAACCAGCACCTGAAAAGTAACTTAAAATAATTAACTAGACAATTAACATAAATATTTATGAATTAAGTAGTTAATATTAATTAAAAAGTAATGATTCATTAATTACAATTAATTTACTTACCACCCTATACCACTAAGAAACCCACAAACTGCACTTAAAAAATGTTACTCAATTAACATAATTATTTATGAATCTCTGACAGAACAGCGAGATACAGGATATCGACAGACAAAATATCGACGCTGGAATATCGAAGGCAAGTATATCGACACCCTATCTACAACATGGTAAGTACAAAAATATCGAAACTAAAATATAAATGTTAAAAATATCGTAATAAAATATATCGGGTTTTTTTGGTATAAAAAAAGAAATATAAAGTAAATAATACTTTTATATAATTTAAACTTATGTAAAAATATTGTAGAATGTTCAAAATGAATAAATACATATTTAATGTTAAACATTTAATTAAAATAAACATACAATATGTAATATATATTTAATTAATTATAATATTTATTATTGTTTTAATTAATTTAAAAATATTAACAAATATTATAAATTACTAATACATCAACACTCATAAAATAATAACATAAATAATAATAAATATTTATATTGAATATATAAAAACAATGAAATATACTTTCAATATTTACTATTCCAACTCCAAAGGGTGCAACAGTAGGGAAAGCGTTGGATAGTGTAGGGGGTAAAATTACTATTCCCACTCCAGAGAGTGCAACAGTAGGGAAAGCGTTGGATAGCGGGCAGGTAAAAATTACTATTCCCACTCCAGTGAGTGCAACAGTAGGGAAAGCGTTGGATAGCGTACGGGTAAAAATTACTATTCCCACTCCAGTGGGTGCAACAGTAGGGAAAGTGTTGGATAGCGGATAGGTAAAAATGACTATTCCCACTCCAATGAGTGCAACATTAGGGAAAGCGTTGGATAGCGTAAGGGTAAAAATTACTATTCCAACTCCAAAGGGTGCAACAGTAGGGAAAGCGTTGGATAGTGTAGGGGGTAAAATTACTATTCCCACTACAGAGAGTGCAACAGTAGGGAAAGCGTTGGATAGCGGGTGGGTAAAAATTACCATTCCCACTCCAGTGAGTGCAACAGTAGGGAAAGCGTTGGATAGCGTACGGGTAAAAATCCCTATTCCCACTCCAGTGGGTGCAACAGTAGGGAAAGTGTTGGATAGCGTAAGAGTATAAATTACTATTCCAACTCCAGTGAGTGCAACAGTAGGGAAAGCGTTGGATAGCGTACGGGTAAAAATCACTATTCCCACTCCAGTGGGTGCAACAGTAGGGAAAGTGTTGGATAGCGTAAGAGTATAAATTACTATTCCAACTCCAGTGAGTGCAACAGTAGGGAAAGCGTTGGATAGCGTAAGTGTAAAAATTACTATTCCAACTCCAAAGGGTGCAACAGTAAAGAAAGCGTTGGATAGTGTAGGGAGTAAAATTACTATTCCCACTCCAGAGAGTGCAACAGTAGGAAAGCGTTGGATAGCGGGTGGGTAGAAATTACTATTCCCACTCCAGTGAGTGCAACAGTAGGGAAAGCGTTGGATAGCGTACCGGTAAAAATTAATATTCCCACTCCAGTGGGTGCAACAGTAGGAAAAGTGTTGGATAGTGTAGGGGTTAAAATTACTATTCCCACTCCAGAGAGTGCAACTGTAGGGAAAGCGTTGGATAGCGGGTATGTAAAAATTACTATTCCCACTCCAGTGAATGCAACCGTAGGGAAAGCGTTTGATAGCGTACGGGTAAAAATTACTATTCCCACTCCAATGGGTGCAACAGTAGGGAAAGCGTTGGATAGTGGGTATGTAAAATGTACTATTCCCACTCCAGTGAGTGCAACAGTAGGAAAAGTGTTGGATAGTTTAGGGAGTAAAATTACTATTCCCACTCCAGAGAGTGCAACAGTAGGGAAAGCGTTGGATAGCGGGTGGGTAAAAATTACTATTCCCACTCCAGTGAGTGCAACAGTAGGGAAAGCGTTGGATAGCGTACAGGTAAAAATTACTATTCCCACTCCAAAGAGTGCAACAGTAGGGAAAGCGTTGGATAGCGGGTGGGTAAAAATTACTATTCTCACTCCAGTGAGTGCAACAGTAGGGAAAGTGTTGGATAGCGTACGGGTAAAAATTACTATTCCCACTCCACTGGGTGCAACAGTAGGGAAAGCGTTGGATAGCGGGTATGTAAAAATTACTATTCCCACTCCAGTGAATGGAACAGTAGGGAAAGCGTTGGATAGCGTACGGGTAAAAATTACTATTCCCACTCCAGTGGGTGCAACAGTAGGGAAAGCGTTTAATAACATAGATTTTTATTTTAACATACTTCTAAATAATGTTTATATTTGAAATAATGTATAATTAATTTTTCAAATACATCAACATCAATAAAAAACAAATAATAATTAATAAAACCAATTACATTTGAATAATTAATTGACAACAAATTAACAACAAACACCAATAAATAATAATTATTACATATTACTCACCAAATACTAAATATTTAAGAATAAATTATTTATCATAACAATAAAATATTATTTAAATTTAAATCAATATTAAACATTAAAATACATTATACTAATTAATATTTTTTTTAAAAATTTTAAACAATTATTTAATTAATTTTTCTAGTTAGTAAAAAATATTTACAAATTACAAATATTAATTGACAATTTAAAAATTAATTTTCTATTAAAATAATGAATTACCAATTAATAATTATTTAATACATTAATTATCCATAACTAAAAATGTATAAATAATTATATATTTACAAAAAAATTACTTTCCACCCACTACCCCTATAAACCCACAACACGCTCAGATACTAAAACATAACATTTAATTAAAATTAACATTAATTACCAATTAAATAATTAATTTATAAATTAAAATAATTAATTGCCAATTAATAGTTAATTACAAAATACATTATACATAAATTAATATTTTATTGATTACAATTAAATTACTTCCCACCCTAGGAGTGGAGAAGTTGGGAAATAAAAAAAAGAATAAAAATCACTTACCTGCCGCTCCGCTCCAATCCCGCTGCCGGCCGCCTCGTTCCTCCAGCTCCTCTTGTCCCGGAAGTGGATGGAGCTGAAGGCACAGTCTCCCCTCCCAATCCAGACACTGCACCCTAGCATAGAAACAGCACAGGGATTAGTTTGAGCAGCCTCGTTTGCTGTTCAGACTGTGTCGGAGAAACATAAGGGCTCATGAGTGTTTGGCCGACCTAAGACGACTGACTAAACACACATGTGCACTTACAAGTGCCCCTCCCTGCATCTGCTCGGCCCGCCCCTCCTGTTATACAGAAGTAGCACAGACATAGATAAATAACATTATAATAACATGTTTCATTATCATTATATTCTAGTGGGGTGACGCTCCTCCGCCGTTAGGGAGGAGCCACTCCTGGTATATGAACATGCCTGCCAACTGGGAAAAGGGGTCTTGTGCACCAGACAGACCTTTATAGTTCCCATTCCAAAGGGTAAGATGAGAGAAGGCGAGTTGGAGAGGCCTTATGTGTTCTGCCTGTTGTCTGTGTTAAAATAAATTAGTAAAGTTATCGCAAATTGCATCTTCAGGCACATTCTCCATATGGTTCATAATAACTCAAATGGATTTGTCCGGGCAGGAACACCTCAGCAAACGTTAGACGGTTATTTCATGTCTTGGAACTGACACCAAGGGAAGGATTTAACCCAGCAATAATCTCCATTGACGTAGAAATAGTATGTGATTCTGTCAGCTTGGTTTATATGAGGGTGTTCTTCAAGCTATGGGGCTTGGCAGGCATATTGTTAATGGATAGCATTCTTGTACGCTGATCCTGTGGCAAGAATAAACATGGGGCGGGAGACCTCAGCTGGATGCAGGAGTTTTAAGGGTATGAGACAAGGAAAACCCTTGTATCTGCTTATATTCTGCTTAATGATTGAGCCTCTCCCTGCAACTATGCAGGGGAAAGGAATAATAACAAAGATATGCATTATGGGTATGCGGGAAGCATCTCTTTGTGTGCTGATGGTCTGCTGACATTCTTAAGTGATACTGCTATTGGGGTTGACTCTTTAGTACTGAAAAATTATGCACAGGATTGAAGTTGAACAGGAAAAAAACGTCACAGAAAGATGGCAGATGCTACTGAAGGCACTGTAACGAGGGTGATTTGATTGGTGCAACGGAGTGTAGAGATCTGGACAAGCCTACCACCATCAATGATGGGCAGAGTAACTCTGGCTAGGATGATAGTGCTACCCAGGTTCCTGTATTAGTTCACAAATATGCCCGCAGTACTGAGTGCCCAAGTATTTCAAGAGCTTCATGGTCTCCTTGGTACCCTGGTGTGGCAAGGGAAGAGCTGTAGAAAGGCATTACAGAAGCTGAAATTATCACAAATAGAAGGAGGCCTTTGTGTGCCTGACTAAGAAATATATTACTGGGCGGCACAGTTGCAGTTGATTGCCTAGTGGCGGGCATTACTTGATAAATCAGAAACAAAACTGGCATCGGCCAAACTCTCCGGGGTGACTTAATGAGATACTTACTCAAGCCTTGACCGAAGCTGAAAAGTGAATCTGCGCCCTTTAATGTGGAATTACATTGCTACAACGATTTCTGAAACAAGCAAATATCTCAGTACTGTTCACCGGGTGAACTCAATAATGAGTCTTCCTAGCATGATAAATAGGGACTGGGTGATGTGGCAGCAGAATGTTTGCACAGTGATTGCTGGACTAAGGGTTTTGCTGATTGTAACCAGTACAATGATGGTCCAAGGGGACAATATCAATAAATCATGCCCTTGGTAGGTTTGATCCAGATCGCATGAGGGGCTCGGAGACTTTACTGATGGAAAACAAGCACTGTGAGAATGATGAAGACAATATATTGTAGCATCCATAATAGCGAGCCTGGATATATGGATGTGAAACTGCACTTGGGGTGTGAATGTGCCCAGTATCAGGTACCTCTCTCTTGGAAATCCACTTAGGAGACATGTAGGAAGAGTCCTTGCCCGTCACCCTCACCCCACTCCCACCCATTGAGGGATCTTACATAACATAAGGATCTTAGAGCACCACATGCTTGTGAAGCAGAATCATATTCTGGTGGAAAAGCATGACACATGGGAATTGCTTGCCTAGCTGTCATGTTTAGTGTGAGTAATCAAGCTTATATTGTATTGTATTGAATTGTACTGCAATTACATTTATATAGCGCTTACTACCCCTGACGAGGCGTCAAAGTGTTTTTTCAGCATGTAGCACGCTATTTGGGATCCCATAAAGGATTAGTGTTGAATTAGTATAGTGAGATATGAAAGTAATTTGACTGGTTGATAGGTTAGTCAGTTATTTGGACAGTGGATATATAGTGTATACATATTATTACAGCTTATGCAAATACACATTTGTAATCACAGTCAATGTGGAGAGTAATAATGCTGCATAATGCAAAGCGATGCACCTATGCATTAATGTTTTTTCCAGAAAAGCAATAAAAAAATGTAAAAACAATGCAGGAAGCGAAGCGAGAAAGGTAGCACCGAAAGACTGGGAAAGAAATGGGAGACAGGTACAAGAGAGAATCACAAGTGCCTTTTTTGTTAACACCCACTGTATTGGAGCTTTATGATCACAGAGGTGCCCAAACATGGGTGCTCTATTCTAGCATGTGTTCACAGTCATGCTAAGCACATACATCTTGCAACTGGTGTGGAAGGTTCCAGTTATGACAAACTGCAGATTTGACCGGAGAGGAGCAATAGACAGCCTTCTCGCCAGGGAGGCAGGAAAAAGGCCTGCATCCCTGATACACAATTACCTTCTACCAGCTACGGGTGGTTTCATGGGCTGGCATGGAGGGCAGTATTTGCCACTTTAGACTGGAAGAATGGGGTAAATGTGGGGCGGACCAGAAGAATGAAAAATTTCCTAGCTAGAGTAACGGAAAGTTTCAATTCTATTAAGGACTCAGAGGTGAGGATTATGCTCATCTTTCTTCATTTTATTGCTTAGCTGCCACTTTAAAGTAAAACAACTACTATTCCCATGAACCAAAGGGAATAAACATAAAAAACAGAGTGTTCATTGATATCAGAGTGTCCCATCCAATGCACCAATCAGAGGTCCCCAGGGTGTTGATAGTCCTCTGTCCCTGACCATGCTTCCTCTTTCGTCGCTCAGTCAGCCAACACAATCGCATCAGGAGCCTTGTTTAGTAGAATCCCCTGGAAAACCAAAAGAAGGAGTAAGCAACAGAAATGGCTGAGGTTTAGCCCTGAGGAGAGAACATGTCAAATATGCACAGGTTCACAGTACCATAAACGAAAGTAAACACTGTACTTACTCCAATACGTGGGAGGGAAACAGTCAACTAAGTTGTACCCTGGGTGGGATAATCCTCACCTCCGAGTCCTTAAAAGAATTGAAAATTTCCGTTACGCTAGCTAGGACATTTTTCAGTCTATGGCAGGACCAGAGGTGAGGATTATGCTCGTTTAAAGATTGCTCACTACCAACTGAGGCATGTCAATAACCCTTTTGAAGTAAAACCATTTAAAGGTGGAGTCTGAAGACCAGTCTGCTACATTCAGAATGTCTTCCAGACGAGCTCCCATGGTAAAAGCTTTGGAGGCCATAGCCCCTTTGGTAGAATGAGCACCAAAGATACGTAAATCAATGCCCGCCTCCTGGATGATCTAACGAACCCAACGGGCAATCGTGGGGGAGGGCACCGCCTTATGTGGTTTTTTGAGTGCAATGAGCAACTAGCGTTCCCCCGGCGGCCGCAACTTTTCCGTCATTTCCTCGAAAGCTTTGAGGCAATCAACTACACATAACTTCGGGGAGTCTGGAAATGCAGGATAGGAGACAGAAGTCATCCCACACATGGTGCGCCTGCGTATGGAAATGTTACACTGGTGGGAGAAAAGATTCTTCCAGACACATCCAGAGCTCTGACGTCGGAGACCCGTATGCAAGAAATCAGACACAGCAGCATGGCTAGCTTAGCCAAAAGCTCTTTCCTGGACAGGAATCTATTCAGTTGCCAAGGTTGGAAGAGGTTCAAACATCTGTTAACATCCCACAACTCCGAATAACGAGGTTCTGGGGGAAGTGAGAGGCGAATACCCCGAAGAAGGCAACAAACCAAAGGGTGATCTCCAACCGGAGAGCCATCCACCAAGGCATGACCAGCGGAAATGGCAGATCTGAAGGTGTTTAAGGTCCTATAGGCGAGACCATCCTCTGCTAAAAAAGGCCAAGAAATTCAAGACGACGGTCACATCAGTTGCCACGGGATTGAAACTCCGTCACAGACACCAACGACACCATCGTCTCCAAGTGGATCGATAACATTTGAGAGTGCTGTCCGCACAGGCTTTGAACAAGAAAGTCTCAGCCGCTCCCGAAAGGCCTGGGACCGCCCATCGTCCCCTGTTCTCCACCATGTCATGAGAGTCAGGGAACCTTGCTCGATTAACGGGTGAGGATCGCCGTTCACATTGAGAAGAAGAGTCTGAAAGTGGGGGAGTGGGATTGGAGAATCCCAGAAAAGTTCCAGTAGAACTGGAAACCACACTTGAGACCTCCAGATCGGCGAAATGAACACTATGGCCATTCCCTGGCGACAGACCTGGGCCGAGACCCTGGTTATCATCCCAAATGGCGCGAAAGGCATGACCCGCTTCGGGCCACCGACCTGAAGAAACGTGTCCTTTTGCTCCGCCAGAGGATCCAGCCTCCAACTGTAGAACCGGGGAAGTTGGTGATCCAGGCAAGAGGCGAAGAGGTCCACCGAGAAAGGACCTCAAAGACTCAGAAGATCCTCAAACACTCCCGGGTGCAGTTTCCAGAGGCTCAGGTCGTGGAACTGGCGGGAGTGGAAATCCACCTCTTGATTGTCCTGGCCCAGCAGATATTCCACCGTGACCGAGATCTGATGCTCCAAGCAGTACTGCCAGAAATTCGCAGCGAGATCTGAAAGAGGTCTCGAGCGGGTGCCCCCCAGGTTATTGATATACCGGACTGCGGAGACATTGTCCATCTTGAGAAGGACGCAGGAACGAACCGAGTCCTTCGTCCAGCATTTGATCATGAACGAACCCGCCAAAAGTTCCAGACAGTTTGTCTAAATGTTGCTCCGAAGGAGACCACACACCTCCCGTGGTGAAGTCGCCGCATGTTGCACCCCATCCAGACCTGTTCGTGTTGGACTCAATAATGATATCCGGCGCGGAACCAAAAATGGCCCGACCATTCAAGGCCTCCATGTTGGAGAGCCACCACTGAAGCTCCGCCCTGGTGTCTGCTGTCAGGCACACCTTGTAGGAATAAGGGCTGCCTCTGTGGAGGTGAGCAGCTTTGAGCCGCTGAAGCGCTCTGTAATGGAGCGGGCCGGGTAAGATCGCCTGAATGGAGGCCGACAGGAGGCCCACTATCCGAGCTAGCTGTCTGAGGGAAATCTGAGTCAAGGTTAGAGCCCTCCGAATATCATGGCGAATCTTCGTCATCTTGCGAGAGGGAAGGCTTAGAGTGGACTCCACTGAGTCTATTAAGAAACCTAGGAAAACAACACTCTGGGAGGGGGTCAGGGTGGACTTGGACTCATTTATCACAAACCCTAGGTTCTGAAGCAGATCTACTGCAGTTTGCAGATGAAGAGACAGGGTTCTGGGACCCTGCTCTATCAACAGAATATCGTCGAGATACACGATGAGTCTCATGCCGGATGCCTGAAGGCATTCCTACGCCGGCCTCAAAACCTTGGTGGAACACCAAGGTGCAGAGGACAGCCCGAAAGGAAGGGTGGTGAACTCGTAAGTTTTTTCGCACCAGGGAAACTGAAGAAAACGGCAATGAGGGGAAAAGATGGGGATCGCCAAATGAGCGTCCTTGATGTCGAGACGCGCCATCCAGTCGCCAGGTCTGAAAATGTCTCGAAGGAGGTGAATTCCCTCCATTTTGAAGTGACGGTAAATCAGCCACTCGTTGAATTCTCGCAAGTTGATGACCGGGCGCTGACCCCCATTCACCTTGTCCACAAGAAAGAGGTTGCTGAGGAAACCTCTGGGGTGATGCATGGTCTCTGCTATGGCCCCTTTGTTGAGCAGGGCTTGGACCTCTTGGTCCACCAGGACGGCGTCTGCCTCGGAAAAGCAAAGAGGTCGGGGAGGAGTGACTTGCAAAGGAGTTCCTAGAAATTCTATATACAAGCCCCTTAGTGTCTGTAGGACCCAAGCATCCCCGTGACAAAAGTCCACATTGGGAAAAAATGCACCAGACGGCCCCCCACTCTTAGAAGGGAAGAAGGGAGAACACTCAAGAATTGGTTTCGCCTCCTCCTCTGCCACCTCTGCCACCTCTGCCTTTGCCTCGCCGTCCACGGGTGGGGTAGAAATTTCCGAAGCAGGTTTGTTCCTGATGTTGTCCTTGATTGGAGCATTCCCCTCTGTTCTGATTTGGGCGGCTGGATGAGAGGCCCATACCTCGTCCGGCCCCTCGGAAAACCCGGGGGTGAAAAACCTTTAGAATGGAAGATTGTGCCCTATCCAGGGAGGTGAAGGTGTTAACGAACCTGCCTAGCTCCTTGATAAAGGGTTCGCCAAAAAGGCCTCCCTGAGCAACTGGGCCTGCCTCAGTGTTCACCAGGTCCTCAAGCTTGGGGTCAACCTTGATAAGGAGTGACTTGCGGCGTTCAGTGGAGATTGCGCAGTTGACGTTCCCGAGGAACACCTCTACGCACTGGGCCCATGAGGAGAGGTGATCTGGAGATATGAGGGAGCCTGATTCCTTCGCTTCTTCCGCCATATCCATGATTTTGGTAGCGGGCCCCAAGACATCCAACAATTTATCTTGACAGGCGCGCCAGGACCTGTCTATGCCCTTTTTGGAGTCTTTAACAACTTTCTGGAGGAAGGTAGCCATTCGGGGGTCAATTTCTGGAGTGGAGGCTACCTTCCCCTCCAAGTAAAGGTGGGGACACTCTGCCTTAAGGCAATTACGGGTCACAGGTTCGAGCGGGTGGTGGATCCTGCTGGCCACATACTGGGTGACTGTCTCCGAAGGGGCCCAGTCAGAGGAGCGCGGGTGTAGGACATCGTCCGGGTCCCGCATATCTGCACACAAGTTCGTCTCAGTAGCGGCTGATGCCGACTTTGAAGGGAGCCAGGGCCAGGACTGTTCAGGAGAGGCGTCCCCATCCCCTTGGTTTCTGGGGTCCCCGCCCGCCAAGGTAAAGGGGATTGCAGGTGGAACCGTAGGGGAGTTTGCTGGAGGAACACAACTGGCTAGGAAGGCCTGCTTAAGGCGGGAGAAGTCGTCGGAATCCGCTCCAGCGTCCCTAGCCCGTTTGGGTGGAGGTTCTTGCAAATCTGCGGCAGGGCCAGTGGGGGAAGGGCCTGTAGAAGAGGTTTGCGTGGAAACGGTCAAAAGAAATGGTCTAAAAATAAACACAAAAAAAACAAAAATAGTGACCATGGGAAAAGGTAATTTAGGAGTTAAAGAATGGAATATCAACGGTCTGGTTATTGAGTGTGTAAAATCTTACAAATATTTGGGGATTACATTTGATCATAATTTATCTTTTAGGAAACATTTTAATAACCTTGAAGATAAAGGGTCATCTCTCACATTTGCCTTTAGAAAACTGAGAGATAAATTACTATGCCCAAACTATGATCATTTGTTAAAGCCATGAAAGCGAAGTTAATTCCCTCTTTGGACTACGGTTCTATTATTTTTCGGGGCAAAGATGCGAACTTACTAGACGATATTGAAATAAGGGCATACAAATCGGTCTTTAGAATCCCAAAACACATTAGCCGTGCAAATGTTACACTCGAATTTGGATTGAAGAAACAGTGTCTAGTTAGACAATCTGCATTTTTAAAGTCCTTACTGTTATTATCCAGATCCGAGGAAGGTTCGTTGGCTAATCTGTGTTGGCTTGAGATCCAAAGAGGAGCCTATTTGAAAAGCTGGCAAACCTATTTAGATGAATGTTTACATACCTTTGAATGCCCGAACTTAGTGGATGAAACAAGGAGTAAAATGGTCTACAAAAAAATAATTAATCAATCAGCAGCCCTTTTGTCTTGTGTAATGGACAAAGAGGAACTAAGGAAAAAAAACCATCTTTGGTCAATTGCTAACTCTTTTATCAAACTGTATCCCCAACCTTATCTGCTATTTCATTTAAAACCTTTAATTAAGAATAATTGTATGTTGTTAAGGTTTGGGAGATACCCAACCAAACATGGAATCCCAAAATGGGAAAAAAGGGGCCATCTAATGTCTGTAGATTATGTGGTAAGAATGAAGAAACCTTACAGCACATAGTAACTTTGTGCCCAAAACTGCTTGCAGAACGAAAGAGGATTTTAACGCCGATTTTTAAGGAAATGGGAGTAAGAACCTGCAGAACTGCAATTATTGTATGTTTAAGAGGTATTACAGCTATTTTAATTCATCAGTTTGTTAAGTATATCCTTATAGCTGAAACAAAACTATGTAAGGAAGACAGCCCTGTTATGAAAGTTAACTAAAATGTTGATGACATAATAATTTGTAATGTTTTTAGGGACCGTTGGGCTATTTTAAAGCACGTTTAAGCATAATTTCTACAATTGTACCACCTCACTTTAACGTTTCCACCCTATAGTGGATTATACCTTCTTTATGGATAATATCTACTCCTAGCACTTGCCACTTTAATCCTCGGTGTTACTTGATTAATAGTAACAGTATTTGTGTTAGTACGTACAAGTCGAGGTATAACCTGCCCTGCTCGCACATGGCACTTTAATAATTTGATGTCCCGAATGCTGTTAGTACAAAGTACATCAAATTTGGTTGGTGGACAGTGTATTATGCTTATTTTTAATTTAAAATGGCTTTATCAGAAATCTTTGCTGCTTATTTTAAAGCATTTGATCTTGATCCAGATTGCACTTTGCACTTTATTCCTTTTGCTGCTAAATTGCTTATTAGAAAACTAACTTACTCCAATTGAGCCAATTATGTATATATGTGTCTGTGGAGCTCATCTCGGATTTAATAATGGGCTAGTTTTGTATTTTTTATCGTTCTCTTTTAATCAGATTGTAAATTGAATTTGTTTCCTGCTGTTTGTAATGATTTTAATTAATCAACAAATAATAAACTACTACTACTACTACTACTGCTTTCAAAAAAAAAAAAGGTTTGCACGGCTCTGGTCTGCTTTTTGCAAGCTAGGTCGATTTTGCGGGACAGCCGCTCCTAAAGGGGGGTCAATGCCTGCTCCACCACCTTGTGGATGGATTTCGTCAACCGCGTCGTAAAAATCATCGCTCCAGGGAAGCACCGCTAGGGAATCTTCCTCTCACTGATCGTCTTCATAGACTTCGTCCTGGTAGGCCGCCATAATTGGTAAGTATGCGACACTTGCCTAACTTAAGCCTAGACAAAAAGGAGGTAAGCCTCAACCAGAGGGGGGTTGGGTATCAGCCGGACTATGGGCAGACAGGGTCTGCAATAAAAAGGCCCGAAAGCCTAGGACTCTATCAGCCCTGGTGCAAAACTCTAACTGGGCAGTCTGCCTAAATGGGTCCTTGCGCGTCACAGGCCTAGGAAGTACAGACCCCGAAAAGTTGCTATCTGTATAACACTGCCTAATGGCAGGTACCAACCCGAGAAAACGAGTGTTCAAGGGGGGCGTGAGAGACAAAATGCTAAGTTGCCTAATGGCAAAGCTACAGACCCTTGTCAGGGTGTTCAGGCAGACAATTACATGCTCCTGCAGTGAAGCAGCACTGGGTTCTGATGCAATTCTATTGTGGAATGCGCGGAATCCCAAGCGGGCTTGCCGCGTCTGAGACACCATCAGGCGCCCTCTGTCGGTGTCATGCAGACACCGCAAGCCAGCACCACAACACAGCTGCTAGGGTGCTGAAGACCCCCGCGGCCAGAGCGGAGCGCCGTGTAGCGGCGAACCGCTGACAAAAGAAAAACGCTGTAACTAACTGTGAGAAAACACATAATCACAAGGATTAAACAATACGGGCGACGCGCGTCCGAAGTAAAATGGCGTGCGCGCCTTACACCACAGCACCGTGAGGGAAAGGGCAACTGAGGGAAGACCGCTGGCGTACGCGGCGTCAGATCCACACCAAAATACAATAGACACAATCAATAACAGTGCACATGAGCTCGTTTAGCAAGAAAAGGCATACACACGCATTAAATAATAAAGGCAATGCATACGTGAGAAAAACAGACTTATCTTGGCTGCTAGCAGTGAAGAAAGTTGAAGCATGGTCAGAGACAGAGGACTATTAACACCCTGGAGACCTCTGATTGGTGCATTGGATGTGACACTCTGATATCTATGAACACTCTACTGTTTTGATGTGTATTCCCTTTGGTTCATGGGAATCGTAGTTGTCAGTCAGTCAGTCAAAGTACTTTATTTCGGTAACATACCATAAAAAGGCCATACATACACAATAAGCATACCACAGTAGCAGGGGGAGGAATGGGTCATACCCCCCTAAAGCTGGAGGTTGTGAATAGAAATACCCCAAATGGACGGTGTTAATAGAATTTGCATGGGAAAACTCTCCATTGTGTAATACATGTTCAACAGCCCTTGGATCCCGGAAATTCACAATCACACAGTCACCACCAATGTCCTTAGGTCTCGTCCCCAACCAACTTACTCTACGAGCAAACATAATTTCCCCCTGTCCAGCACCCATTAAAGGTCTATGCCTGCTTAACCAGAAGATAACTTTGTTCTTCAGTTCCAGAAAAAATTCCATTGTGTCGCCTGGGAGGGCAGGGACGCCTGTGAGCACCACCACATAGGGCGAGGCTTCCGGCGGAAGCTGGGGTAAGGGAGTATATTTGGGAGAGCCCAGCATGTTGTTATTTCCTAACGGGCACTCTAAGAGCCCGGTTGGTTTTGGCAGCCATGGTGGTTCCTGTACTTTACATCCCAAGACAGGTGGAGGCGCAGCGGGGCGACCAATGGGACCTGGGACATTAGTAGTTAATGTGGGGGTCGTGATCTTAGGAGGGATCAGTGCAGGGGTAGGGGGATTGGGGCAAAGGCTATTGGCCGGTGGCTGGTCCTTCACAGCCACGTTAATAGATCCTTTGGCCGATGCCGAAAAAGTGTTCCCCGATGCAGTGGCTGTCTGTGCTTTCCCAGAGCCTTTACTATTTATCAAAGAGACCAGTCTGTCAATCTTAGAGGACAAGGATTTAAAATGGGTATTGATAAGCAATTCCACTTGGGCCTGGAGATCGAACAAAAGGTCAGTAGCCCAGAGAGGGGGACCGGAGAAAACACGAGGACCAGGATTTGGGTCTGATACTGGTACCTTAATGGGTTTCCCCTTTTTCTTAAATTTTTTTTTTGGGGTTCTGGAACCACGCACGTGCTCCTGGGGTGTGGCCCGGGCGGGTGAAGGGGAAGGTCGGGGTTGCACGCTCTCAATTGCAAAATCTGGGTCAGACACAATCTGAGCACCGGGTAGGTCTGAGAATGAGGGCATAAGGGAGGTCATAAAATCTGTAGGAAAAGCTGTGGCTACGGAGCAGTCTTCCAGAAGAGTAGAGGAGGGCATAGCAGGGGTAATCGAAAGACGCCTTTCCGTGTTTTCTATAGCGTTTGCCACAACTCCTATTGTTTTTTTAAGCATTTTATCAATAGCCGTAAGGCTAGGTAGGGGTTGCGTAGAAGCTGCTAATAGCCTGGTCGTGGGGCGGTGGGCAGTCGGCTTATCTCCCATGCTGCTGCTCTCAGCGACTTACGGCCAGTTAGGGTATAAAATAAAATACCTAAAATACAAAGTTACACCAAGAGCAGGAACACATTGGACTATAACAATATAACAAAAGTGGCCCAGTAAAGATATTTAAACAACAAGAAGTGTTGTTATTCACTTCGACTGCATAATATGTAATACCATTAAAACAAGGTACCGCTATAGAGTTCAACCAAGATGTCTTTTGCGGGAAAGTTTAGAGGGGTGGCCCAGCCCGGCCTCTGTTGGCCCCGGACGGCCACAGACGGTCCCGCCCTTGTCCCGGGCTTCTCCTGGGACACTCCAGCGAAGCGGGTGTTGCAAATAATCTTATAGATGAGTGGGGGAGTCTTATTGGCCTCAGGTGAGTGTACACAGGACTCCTGGGACACGTAATCCTCATAGTGGATTGTCGGCATTGCGGGCTCCCTCTGGTGCGCCTGTTGTAGTGTTCACCAATCTCCTCACTTCCAGCAGGGTTAACAAGGGCCCGTGAAACAGAACAGCACAGATCCTCTCAGCGAAGCAGCACCCGCGAAAGCGGGTGCGGCGAGAGGTTAAGACGGCCGATGATGATAATTGGCCTCAGGTGAGTGTACATAGGACTCCTGGGACACGTAGTCCTCGTAGTGGATTGTCGGCGTTGCGGGCTCCCTCTGGTGCGCCCGTTGTAGTGTTCGCCAATCTCCTCACTTCCAGCAGGGTTCACAAGGGCCCGTGAAACAGAACAGCACAGATCCTCTCTGTGAAGCGCCCCCCCCCCCCCAATCGTAGTTGTTTTACTTTAAAGTGGCTGCTATGCAATAAAATGAAGAAAGATGAGCATCATCCTCGCCTCCGGTCGTGCCATTGAATTGAGACCTCTGTGGTGACAAAAAATTTAAACTCCTGTGGAACAGCGTCTCCTAGACAGGAAAACATGCCTAGTCTGTCAGACAAGATGAAACCAGGACCAGGATACAATGCAAGAGACAGACCTTTCTGCAGTGAGATAGTCCCTTTAACAATGCCATACAGAAACAGTGGTGAGCAATACGCATCCATATGACTTTACGAATTGATGTTTCTCAGAGCAAGGGCACTCACCTCCAATTGGAAAGGAAAAATATATTAATGCCAAAAACTGCAACACTGATGGGGGGGTAGACTCGGTCTGGATAAATAGAATAAGATTTGATTTTGGTATACTAATCTATTACTATTTTTGTTTTAAGGAAGCATGTAAGATCTTTATAGCATATGCTTTGAACAATCACTACAGACAGTGGGTAGTTTCTTTGAATTTGTAGCGTTTTTCATATTTACCATTCTGTTATGTGACAAAACAAAGGACGTGCCTGTGGGCCAGTTTGTGTTGTGTGTGCATGCATATTGACATACAGTGTTGTATGTCTTTGAATGCACATTAGGGAACACAGGCCCGTTGGTTTTGCCAGTGCATTTTTAATGCTCTCTCAGTGCACACATTTTAAAGGCAATGTGTTATATAGTGATTGACACAGAGTTACAGAATTTTTGTTTAAAAAAATGTCCCTCATTCTAAGGTCAAGAACTCCACCTGTAGGTCATGTCACATACATGCATCCATCAGTACTGTCCCCTAGAATATGAGCCAACCTGCACGCAGGGTTTAAGGAAAGAACTGCTTGACAAATGGTTTAGCCTTAAGCTTACCGCTAACGTAGGAATGGAAATGGACATACAACATTAAAATGTGACCAAAGGAAGAGTTTAAAACAAGAATGCATTTGTGCTCAGCATGGAATGTCTTTGTAAATGAGGTTGTAATTAAAGTTTCTATAAAGACCTTTTAGCCCATAAAGATCGATTTCAAATCTTAAGCCTGACTAAATGCGAACGAGCAGAAGGTATGCTGACATTCAAGAAGCAGATGGGACATCCAGAAGTTATTTTTGTGTGATATTTTCTTATACATCATAGGAGCTCTTAAAGTGATGGAATCAAAGTTGACATTTCTTTTTTAATAGTATTGATTACCCCAAATGTAGTCCTTGCCTTCCCTACTAAATTCAGCATAAATGGTCTTTTATTTGCCTGCTGAAAGTGGTTGAGGGGAGTAAACCATTCAAAATTATACTTACAATTTAGTCATGCTTAAAAGACCACGGACTCCGAATTCCAGTTTAAGGATTTTATTATAAGGCCAAAAATAATTGAATATAAACACACCTTAATATCAGAGTATATAGGTACATGACAATCAATATAGAGCCGACTCTAGGAAGGTAATTCATTCAGCATAAAAGACATAATGTGATAAACTCCAAAATCAAAATGCAACCCAGAATTGAAGCTGAGCCCAAATCATTTTTCATGAGGAAGGAAAACAAAAGTTATCTTTCCCTACACTGCTCTCACTGAGGGTCCTGCCTATTTCCCTTATATCATACCCCAAAAGTGTCAGCACGTGTTGACTTCCTAAGAAGTACTCACGTCAAATGGGTCTAATAGCTTAAGGCTATGGAGCTCGCTCTAAGATGCTCCTTCTCCTCCGAAAATGCAGAAGTCTCCTTTCTTTGTCCCTGCGCATCATACAAAAAGACAAAATTCAGCCACCCCCAAATGTGTCACATGATGAACTGTTTCACTTGCAATATTTTTCAGTATATTTCTGCAGAAGCTTTAATTAAGTTCTTCTTGTCTTACAGTGGCCTTGGTTTTAAGATAGGCCAGGCACGGAAGGCATCCTTCCTTCTCACCTTTCAGTCTTCTTCAAATACATTCCGGGTATCTCCTTAGATCTAAGAATAACGAGGTTGAATTCCTGCACCTGCAGTGGGATGAGAACATACTGTCTTATCATACAAAAAGGATTCATTTAATTAATTCTTGAGCAACCAAGGAGAGACGAATATCCAAACCAACTTGCAATGTTGGGCCTACAATACAGGCAACTTTAAACGACACACAGTTAGATTATATGGTTATAATGTCATCCTTCACATTATGCATACAGGAATTATAATTGCCTCGAATGCACGTAAAATCCTGCTTGAATGTGTACACTACATTTCAATACTTATATAGCGTAAATAAATGCATCTTAACCCTTTCGATGCTCATGACGAGCTCAGCTCGTCATGAGGCACAGTTGAGCTGTGCTGATGACGAGCTGAGCTCGTCAAGTATAATGGGAAAGCTCACAAATAAGCACAGGAGGGGAAAATGCACAGCAGCCATGGTGTTAATAAGCATAAAACTCTGCAAAGGATAAAATATATGTGAGTGCATTTAAACCATGAATATAACGCACCAATACCATTTAGAGTGCTGTAAGCATTCTATCAGTATCATGGGTAGATGTTTAATTCCTTCAGATATTTTGATTATTACTTTGTGAATTCGGCATGGAAATCAAATGGTCCTTCGCTGTGAATAGTTAAGGTGAGGAAAATGTGAGCGTGTGTGCTTGGGAAGAGAAATATAAGTCAGACATGAATACTGTATTATATGTTATATGCAAACCCTTATGAATTGGTGTGGCAACCCCGTTCCCCCTCATCGCACCCAACTTTGAAAGAAAAATCTAATTGTTATAATACTTAGTCTCTCATTTAGAGTTTGGCCGACTGCTCTCCGTATGCGCTGTAATAACCTTCACTACTTACTCCTCTGCCTTCAGTAGGCACAGAAAGTTTGTGGAGCAGTTGCAATTTTTTCTGCTACAATGCAGCAAACTGTTTGATTTTAAAAAAAAAACTACTAAAGGCGGAGTCTGTTTATGTATAACAAAAAAGAATTGTCCTGAAACCCTGGAAGTTTTCTACCCCTGTGTGGGGCGGGTGTTTTTTTTTTCTTTCTGTTTGTGGGCTTAAATAGAAAACAAAAATCCTCAAAAAGTTGGCTCTAAATAGGGCAGAAGGACTGTGGTGTGAATGCCAGGCTTCGATGTAAGGTTTCCACCGGCAAAGGCAGAGAAAGCCCGCCAGCAGAAACAGAGCATTGTGCCCAACTCACAGGTAGGCAATCAGTTTGGCAGACACTGGTCAGGGTATTCAATTTCATCCTCCTGGTCTGCACAATCCTTCTGCTACTCCTGCTGATCCTCTCTGGCCTGGTCCTATTCTGGTCTCCCTTCTTCTGGACATCTTGGCCCTGATTTTCCTGCCCCTTCTGGTCCTGATCCTCCTGGTTCTTGTCCTCTTGGTCATTCTGGTCCTGGTTCTTCTGGTCTTTGTCTTCTTCCAGGTCCATGTGGTAGTCTTCTGGTACTACCTTTGGGGGAACATCCATGACAACGCGGTCAAAACTCCGCGCTGCCATTACCACACGTCTTTTACAACGCAAGTCGTTACCACGACTTGCGCTGGAGGGCGCTCTAGACTAAGGAATAGTAGATTTACTATTCCAACACCTTCCCTACTGTACGTAGGCTGGTGTTGGAATAGTAAATCTAACTATTCCTAAGTCGAGCACCCTACAGCGCAAGTCGTGGTAACAACTTGCGTTGTAAAACCTGCGTTGTGATGTACCGCGATCTAAATGATCGCGTTGTAACATCATACAACCCTACCTTTGGTGCGCAAACCATCTACTCCTTGTTCTAGTTTTGTTATGAACTCGAACGCACCCCAATATAGGCCTCTGTAGTTGCACGACCATTTACCTACATTTGTCCTACCATTGTTCTACTTAACAGTTCTGTTGCTGACCTTTTACGTAGTTAGGTGCTGAATAAATGTGTGGTTTTCTCTGAAAACTAGAATCATTTAATATGCATGAGGATTCTCAGTATCAGAACAGGATTACCATCTTCCTCATAACAACTCTGTATAAGGGTCACTACTATCATCATCCTTGTCCGACATGCCCTCAGTACCACGACACATCGAGGTAGAAACTCTGACAGTACCTTTTGGGTATATACGCACCACATCTTTGCTGGTCATGCCAGAGGAGAAGGAACTTCCATGCTGCCACGAGATGCTGAAGTCCCTTAAAGCAGACACTCCAGCACGCAGTGGTCTGACATCCCTCGCGGGGTGTTCAACTCGAGACCAAGATGGGGTCCTTTGCGCTCTCACATCAGGAAATTGGGTTGGCTCTTTCCTAGAGGGATTCATGGCTATACACCTATATACATGCTAGGTACATTTAGGTACATCTAGTTAGGGTTGCGTCGGAGGAGTATGCATTATTACTGTCATGTATTTATATGCCTGCTTCTATTCATAGTTATAGCTCTGTGGTAGAATTCTACCTTTTATTTACTCTGTTTCTGCTTATGACTGCATATATCTGTTTCTGTCTAATGGTTGTTACAGCACACACATTTTATTCTAGAATGACGCTGGTTCAATAAATGCTTATTGAAAAAGTCCCCACTGTTTATTCTGTGTATCTTTCTGAAACAAAGTGAGCACAACTGACTAAGTCAAAATTTCTGTACTGTTTCCACGATCCCTGAGGGATCAGGGTTGTCATGTTCGATAGTTGCCAGAAACTATTTTCTCCTTGGTAAGGTTGGGTGGCTCATAGTGGCACTGTGAGCTAGCTGGACTACAGGCTAAAATATCCTTTGGGGTGTCTGTAATCAGTCTAGACACCAATACCTTAGTTTATGTTGTCTAAACGTGCAGATCTTATACAGATTTGTAGGGACTACCCAACAGTTTTCCCTGGTCATAGACCTTCTGGTCCTCCTGGTCCTGGCTCTCCTAGTTCCCACATCCTTTGGTCCAAGTTCTACTGGTTCATCTGTTCTTGGTCCTCCTGATCTTGATCTCCCTGGTTGTGATCCTTCAGGTCATGGTTCTGTTCTTGGGCTTCTAGTGCTCTGCTGCTGTTTTTCCCCTCCACAGCCTGATCCTTATGCTGCTCCTCATGGCTGTCCTAATCATAATTCGTTTGATTCCAGCTTCCTGATGCTGGTCCCCATGGTCCTCTTGGTGTCAATCTTTCCATCATGTTCATTCTGCCTCTGGTCAACTGGCTCGACCCATCTGGTCTTTGTTGTTCTGGTTCCCTATTGCTGGCCCTTATTGCTTTGGTCCTAGACCTTATCCCATAGTCCTTGTCTTTCTGATCCTGCAGTTTTGGTCCTCATGGCCCCTGTGCTTGTGGCCCTGAGCTCCTGGCACTTGTATTTGGGGTAAAGACACCTGATTCAGAGGTCCGGAGCCAGACTGTAAATTTGGGCATTCTGTAATTTTCCTGGTGGGCAGCAAGCAAAGTGGCTGCTTCTAGGATTTGTTTTATTGGTTTTTGACTGTGTATTCTAATTGGACAGCATATAAGAAATTATCATTTGTGCCTCATTGTGTCTTCCATTGGTTGTCTGAACTACTTACAAGTTGCCCCGATTGTGTAAACTTGGTACATTGTTGCTTTACTGTGGGCACATGCATTTGATCAGCACATAATAATAATAATAATAACAATAATAATACTAACAATAATGATAATGGTAATATTAAAAATAATAATAATAATAAAAATAAAAACCAAATGGCTACCTCACGACCAGGTCCCACCACTAGACTCCAGACTTCCATGTGCTAAGCACTCGCAGAAACAACAGATCAAATTTGTCAAAACATCCAAGTTTTCAACGTCTTCCTGGGCAGGAGTTCCGAGAGAGCCTGTCGGATCGACAAAGGCACAGAGTTCAACATTTTTTATTCTAAAAACATAAAGAGCTGGCCCCAAGGAGAACTCTTCTCACTTTCGGAATCCACACCCTACTCTCTCCCAAGGAACAAAGATTCTTCAGTGGAGTATAGGGTTGAATGATAGGCTGTATGTAATGAAGGGCCACTGTTTGTCACAGCTGTATAACAGTAGCACAGTGCTTTGAATGAGATCCTCCACTTCACCGGAAGCCAGTGTAGCTTGGTAAGTAAGGGCCCCATGGAGAGACGCCTCAGCATGTCCAGTAGAAGATGGGCGGCTGCATTCTGTATTTGTTGCAGACGCATCATGCAAGACTGTGACAACCCTAGGTATAACACATTGCCGTAATCCAGCCTTGAAATATATAAGACCTGATCCAAAGTTTTTCTTGCAGTATCTGGGAGCACATCCAAGATCTTTTTCAGGGTTTTAAGGGCTCCAAAGCATTTCCCAGCCAATGCTGCGATTTAACTGTCAGTTTCCAATCAAATCGTATAGCCAGGTTTTTAACCTTGGGTTTAGGGCTGGGTAACAGGCCAAGGGTTTGAGGCCACCAGGAGGCCGACAAAATGTTGATTTGTTTGCCCAAAATCAAGACCTTTGTTTGCCCTGCATTCAGCTTTAAACAGTTTTGCTCCATCCATCATGCAACCTCCTCCAAACATGATGTCAGAGAGGACACCGTGGTTGCGGAATCCTGGGAAAGGGTCATGATCAGCTGAGTATCATCAGCATAGGTGATTACTGTAAACACATGGTGTCCAATGAGCTAAGCCAGGGAGAGCATGTACAAATTAAATAATGTTGCACTTAGGGAGTAGCCCTGAGGAACTCCCTGCTATAGATGATACTCGCATTCTTGCAACATCATCATTGATCTCTACATGTAAAAGGTTTTTTGTACTAATATACTGGAATTCATTTTGTTGTTTTTGTAACTAAACAATTTCTAGTTGATTTTTTTATTTGGAGTGCTGCAGATGAGTACATAATATTATGTTTGCCAATTACTGTGGCATTGTCCATTTTTCACACTTTCATGGGGAAGGAGTGTTGTCTTTGATTGAACCTACCATCAGCACTGACTGATATTGGCTGTATGCTGGGAGTGGGACTGTGAAGGTTGGTCTTTCCACTGCTGCAATTTGAAATAGTTTATATTTTTATAGGTATTGTAAACAACATTTATATAACAACTTCTACATAGACTTCTAATTCCAGAGGTGAAAATCTGACAGTCGCATAACTATGTTTCAGTATGATCAATGTATTATAGAAATAAAAGACACCCTTACATTTAGAATTCTAAAGCCACAGATCAAGGAAATACTTGTCAAACGTGTAAATAGTATTTAGCTGATCACACATTCTGTATAAGCATATTGCCATAAGTACATTTTCATCTTGCAAACCACTGGTGCTCTGAAGGAAATTGGGTAGGAAATGAAAAGCAGAGAATCAGCGATGGAAAATACACACATGACTTGGACCAGCCTACTCTAGCCCTAGGGTGAGTACTCCACATAATAGCACACCAAACCTGAATTCTGCCCCGGTCCCATGAGCTCCATCGGTAAACAAGGATCTATATCTCAACGAGTAGCATGTCACTCATTATCAAAGTGTAACCCTTCCAGCAAAGCACTAGCCAAGTATGCTTGTGCAAAAACATATTTTTCCTTTTTCTTCCAGTGTTTAACTCACCCCCAAAATACCACCTTGATATATCCACCTTGTCCTCACATCGTGTTATTTTAACATTCACTACCTTTATTTAGTTTGTAACTAAGTTCCCCAAAATCTTCATGTAAAGGAAAAAGGACAAGAGTAGATGGCAAGACTTTTTTTGAGCCCTGCAGCAGTAGGTGGCTACTAGACATTGTCTGCAGTGGATACGATATTATGTACCATTGGTGCTTCAATGCTTAACCCAATGACATTACATTGGCATAACAGAGCTGTTAATTCTGTAAACTTGCATCTCAAGAGTGGCAATAGGCCGCAATCAAAGCTTACTCCAGGAGACAGTCAAAGCTTACTCCAGGAGGCAGTCAATGGATTGGCGCTTACATACATTATAAATAGGAACCACACTTGATGAGATCAATATTCGGCCAAAATATATCTTTTAAGATGGTCTAGAAAAGGGCAATGTGGAATAAAACCTCAAAAATGGTTTACCTGATTCCTCATCTCCTCAACAAATGTTTTCTGAACTCTGAGTACACGCAAAGTATACAGCGTATGATGATGAAAAGTTGGCCAACCTGCTCTGGGCCTATGTGAGACACTCAAGGTATATATAATGCTTGTGGTGTTCAGGGATGGATTGCTTGTACTGGTCGTTGCACTTGTGTTGTGTGCATTGCATGTAATTGATCCAAAAACTGCTTCTCAAGTGTAGTTTCTACAGGGAATACATAGGGTTCAACATTTTTATTTTACTCCAGATAAAAATTGAATGCCAAATTTGTGGATTTTCTTAAGTTTTTGGATGGGGAATGGTAAATGCACAATAGTATCAAGTGAAGTTTACAACACACCTTTTAAATTCACAATTCTAATTCCACTGCAACGTGTGTGTTGTTCTAATACGGGTGCGACTCACAGAAAAGGATAAAAACAGCAACCTTATATTTTACAAGAAAACATACATGTAATAGAGAATTATTAGTGAGTCTCTCCTGTTGCTTGCACATGGGTTTCATCACCATAATGTCCTAGCAGCATGGACATCAATTCAACAAAATGCCTGGGGTAGCTAATTATTCTGTATAGCCCCCGGGGAGGTGGCCAATCAGAGTGAGCTCGTGCCCGGGAGGGTTTGCGAACCCTCCTCGGTGCTCAGATATATAAATGTTTTCTTTCTTTAATTTCTTGACAACTACTGAATGGATTTACACCATTTAACAAAAAGGGCTCTTTCTGAACCAAGTGCTACCTTTTTGCCAAATTTGGTGTAATTCTGCTCAGCAGTTCGGGCTGTAGCTTTGTCTAAAATTTCCTTTGGAAATTAACATGGGAAAAACGCGTTTTGGGACCCCCCTTTTTTCTCAGCTCCCGCTTGACGAATCACCCCAAAACATTCAAGACAGGAGCTGACTGGAGCGGGCCACTAATTTTGAAAATTTAGTGAAGATTCATCAAACAACGCCAAAGTTATTGGGAAAACAAAAACACTTTTTGAATAGAAACAAGGCCCTAACTATAACTACCTACTGGCAACTGCCAGTAGGTAATATATTAATGCCACAAATGTGCCTACTTTAAACTGAGGACCCTTGAGAGGTGGTGCATATGCCGGAAGAGCACCCTGCTTATAAATCACACACTGTTCCTCTGCGGATGCGGAATAATGCACTCTCAGGACACAGATTGAATTTGCAGTTCAGTCAATTTAATCCGCTTCTTCGTTACGTGTTTCGGCTGTGACCAGCCTTGCTCACACCTGAGAAGCAAGAACAATATAATACATATATACATTGTCCACAACATAAACAAAGGACACACTCAACTCCTTCTTTTTTGTTGATAATTTGAGATAACTTGGTAGTCATTTCTCTCCCAAACATCAAAGTTGCAGAACTTTCGCCTATGCTCAAGTGAGGTGTTTAACAATAGGCTTAGAGGGTGGAATTCAAAACAGTTTGCAAACTTAGTCTCTCAAAAGTTCCACGCTATACTGCTTTCTTTTAGGTACTCATAAAATGCTCAACAACTCAGATGGCCTGTAGCCATAAAGGTGTACTCTTCTGATTCTTTAGGTTGAGATGCTCCAGAAAATCCTTGTATTCTCTACTGTTGAACTACAGGCTATCAGACTTCAAAATGGCTGGAACACCCCATGTTGCAAAAATGCAATCAAGTCTCTCAATGACTTGTTCATGAGTTGAGGATGGGGAACCCTCTATTAATGGAAGTTGAAAGTACTCCTCCACGATTAGCATCCGTTGAAGTCCATTGATGAGTAGACCAAAGAAATAGATGGCTATTCTCTCCCATCAAACCAGGCTACGTCGTCCCTTACCTTGTCTTGTTAGCGAAGCCCTCTGGGATGACGTAGATAATTTTCGCAGAGACACAAGGGACCAACTTCCCAAATACCTAACTATACTCTTACTGAAATTATATTCACAGTAATAATAAAACTAGAAATAGGGGAGGAGGGCCGGTACTGGACGTTGATTGGTAGGATGATTCTTGCTGTCGACCTGCAAGGCAACAAGTATCAAAGTTGTAATTACAAGTCCCAATTGTTTCTCAACTTCCTAATCTACAAAGACAAAAGTCTTCATCTATTTACTAGTTTGGAGAGTTTTAGCTTAAGCCTACCTGCGATCAGTCTTGCTTTGGCAAACATCCAGTATGTCTTTGTCTTGTCTTGATGTTCTAGTTGTCAGATTTTCTCTCTGGTAAGTAGTTCTTGTAGTTCTAGATGTTGGATTACTATAAGAAACAAGCGAGTACAATTTAACACAATCCCTACTTTTCTCCTTTTACATACATGAAACTTCCAATCCTAAACTTACTTGTATCCTTTTCTTTAAGTTCTGAAAGAGGGGTTCTGTAAACTCTTGTGCCTTGGCCTGCTTTTCTTTAGTAAACAAAATAACACAGGGAGAAATACTATGTGCGCAATGGCCTTACTTTTCCAAGGGCCTTTCTAGCAACATTTAGTTTCAACCAAGAAAATACAGTTACATCCAAGAAAATACAGATAAATTCCTAACACTACAATAACATCTTGTGATGTCTGAATCACTCTTGTCTTTTTTACAAAAATGTCTCTGATTCCTTCTTTCTTGTATGACAGAAAGGAGAAAATTGTTCCAAAAATTGTTCAAGTCTTTCTTGCTTTGGGCGCCTAAAATAGAATCAAAATTGCACTTAACTTTGTTTCATTTTGTATTTGCAGGAATACGGATCAAGGAAACTCCGTAGAGATGACTTCAAGCTGCTCTGAATCTTCAGAAAAGGTAAGTTCCCAAGAGAGTCTCCAGACGCGATCCTTCCTCGATCCAGGTGGAAGGCCAAGCGTCTTCAAGAAAGCTGGGTGCGGTTTAAATAGCAGACCGCACCCAGACCGCACCCAGAAGACAGGTGCACTCTTTAACGCTTTGCCGACGCAAGAAGTCAGCCAAGCGCGGCTAGCGTGACAAATGTTTAAACATTTCTGGGTTTTGCTGCAGTTCGTATAGAAACGGCACCCTGGCATTTTAAAGGGCAAATTACAATTATGTGAATCAAAACCTTTTGGCACAACAAATCAATGATTATCTTTTTGGCACTTTTAAACAACAAATGTACAAAACACATACACCTATATGATTAAGGAATTCCCTAACCACATACACACATACTGACAACCAGGACGTGCGGGTGCACGGGAAAGGAGTGGGATTTTAATGGACCATAACACCATAAGAAAGGCGGAAACAGTGGGGTCGATTCTGACCAGAGGAGACTAGATTGGAGATTCATGACACATACTTAGAGAGTTCTGACATGGTAAGTGTATGTTGAGTGATGTTTATGGAGAGGCAGTTACATGGATGACAGGCCTTGAGTTCCTTTTAATCGGTTTCATCTAAATATGGAAACCAAACTCGATCTCAGTGAGATCTCTTGGTGGCGACAATACCATGATGTCCTTCATGAGTCACTTCAATTACTTGCTGTCTTAAACTGGAATTAGGATTCTCAATATTCGAAGCATAACTCCTTCCTCAGTTATAGACAGCTCATCTTTAATGTTTTTGTACTTTTGGTACTCACATCACTGGTGAGAGGTCGAGCGTGTTGGTTCCACAACTTTTGTTTAATTGTATATTTTAACCTCAGCATGTCACTATCATGGCTCGTGGCAATGATGATCTGGGCTAACAATTTGCCAGCTGGTCTATTTGTCTTTACAATGGACTTAATGTAGGCTTCAGCCATCTTGAATGGAGTACCTTGACCTTAACTAGGCACTCTGGAAAAGTAGTCAGCAGGGTTTTGATCCTTCCCTGGATGATGTACAATGGTGTTAACATACTCTTGTAATCGGAGTCCCCACCATTCAATGTGAGGAGACATTTTGTTTTTGGACTGCCACAGATGCTCAATAAAGCATGATGATCAGTTTTCAGCGTAAAAGGTTTTCAATATAGGAATACATGGAAATAGTGATTAGCCCATACCACAGCCACATTTTCTTTCTCTGGTTGAGAGTAAGTATGTTCTGTTTGGAATAAACCTCTACTGGCATATGCCACAGTATGCCGTCGAACATGTGGGTATCTGCTGTGTTGTGCTAGAAGAGGGCCTAACCCAGTGGGGCTAGCATCAACAACAACCTCTGTATAAAGCTTTGGAATGAAATAGGCCATTTCTGTAGCAGTTTCATTGGTTTGTTTGATTTTCTTGAAACTCCTCTCACATTCTTGTGACCACTTGAACAAAGCATTTTTTTTTGTTAACTCTAGTAAGGGAGCACTTATGGTAGTGATCCAGCGGAGTACCAGCAACAGATACTCCAATACCATATACCCACCTGGGGCCATAAACAGATTCACACACACACAGTTAGGTAATACCGCTGAGTCAAAGTTTATGTTTTCAAATTCAAAGATTAGTTACCTCTTTTTCCTAACTAAATTTTCACAGATCAAAATGTTCTTTCCTCTGGTCAATGGACCATTAGTTGAACTAGTCGATGGTGAAACGACATTATTTAAACCTCTTATTACAATGAAATAACTACAGACTCAAGAAAAGTTTTAAATCTTTATCTAAATTAATTGCATGTGAACCATTGCAAAGTACAGTACAGTTTCCGTCACTCATTGGAGAGAAGATTCAATTAATCAATCATCAAACACATACTCTATACTTTGCAATGACTTATGCCCAAAAAGGAGAGGACAGAGAGAGAGAAGTACATCTGCAATTTCATGAAGTTATAGTTACCTACGATGGTGTGAAGACCAACCCCATGGCCAAAGGGCTGGTCAGGGTCCCCTGGGATAGATCAGACGACAAAGGCTTCAGGACAGGATTCAGGACAGGATAGATGACCTCTCTGGCACCCCCGCTTGCGTCGCACCCCTCTCTGACACTCTCTTCTTCCACGAGATTCTACCGTGATCTTCTTCCTAATTAAATTATGTTAATATAGATGTTTCTGCATTCAATTCTTCATCAGCATCTCTTGTTACTCCGGCAGCATCCCGAGCTCTGCAGCATTCAGCAAATCTCCGTCTGACTAACTAACTACGACTACCTCAATTATACCCTTCGTAATTCATGTACCACCCATTAAAGTTTTAATATCATAAAAATATTCATTCTGATTGGTCAGGCAAGGGGTGGAAGATCATCACACCATGCTTACATGTCATGTTAGTCTATCAACCCAGTGTTCATAAATCCACCCCTTAATTTTTATTCATCAACTTCATTCCTAGACACATTCATACTTCAATTGAAACAATTGTTTATTATTTGACATGTGAGTTTATTCATCCAGAAGTCTTCAGTGCTTGTTCCCAGGGCATGTAACTTTTGTGTCCTTGGACCGTAGTCAAATGCATAGTCATTCTTCCGGCTCACTGTCAACAGGTATGCGCGGGAATCACATGCTTTAGCAAACTCTGGACACATATGAGAGGCCCCTATGCGCACTAATAAGAAAGTCAAAAAGACGAATGTTATTTTCAGAAATAAATGGTTTTACTGTGTACCACCCATCTCTACTCTAACCCTCTTTATTTATTAATACTGTCCCGCATTTGCATGAGAAAAATAGCTCGATTTAATTTCAGCTAAGCAGGTGCCATGCATGCAAATCTTCAAGACTCCATATTAGTATTTTCTGCTCATGCGCAAGAATTTTCCTCCAAGCGACAGCTCGTCATACTGCGCAGATGCATTTGATGCATGCGTAATAAAGATTTCCCGTTTGCAGCCATTTTAGAATTTTGTTTGAGTTACTTATGTTAGTAAACACATAGGCAAGCTTCGTTAAACCCTCATTTTGATGTGGTGCTTATTTTTACACAATACGTAAATAATTACATGTTAGAAAGTTAAATGAGAGGATTACTTCTGAGCAAGGCTTTTTTTACGTGTCCTTGCTCCATTAGTAGCAAAGCATCATATTTTCCATGAACAGTAACTGGCCATGCCAAGAAATAAATGTATCATAGAAACATCCTGTGGGGGATCAGCATTTGACAGTGCTTGTACTTTAGCAAGATAAGATGTCCTAACCCCATGAGAAAAGATATGGCAAAAGAATTTCAACTTTGGCTTGTGAAACTCACGCATGTCTGCATTTACAGTCAGGCCTGCATTAGACAGTAAGCGAAATACTTGGGTAGGAGCTTTATCATGCTCCTTCTGTGCAGCTCCGAAAACCAATATGTCATTAATGTGAAACTTTAATTTCATAATCTTTAGATTTCTCAAACTATGAAATAATGAAGGAAATTGTCTTAATATTTTGTGGTGAGCATTCATTTGTGATTCACTGAAATCAGATCCATATCAGGAGCCGTACTGAAACCGAGCAGACAGGCACTTGCTACTGTACCTTAAAGCACATGCCTGGGAGCATGCACCTTGTGTTTCAGAGTCGCTGCAAATGAACCGTGACTTTTTATCGTTGTCAATGCAGCCAAGGTATACAATATGGTTTTTGATGGCATAAGTCGAGGCAATGGAGACAATTCATTATAGTTCTCTTCAGGTATTATGTTTATTGATGTGCCACTGTCAATGATGAAAGGTATTAGGCAATTGTTTATTTTCTATGTATTTTCGGACCGTGGTTGCATGACTTTGGTGCTTTGGCATGTCGACATTTCTCTGCCTGACATTTTTCATCACATGCAGCCAGTGTGACATGAGCACGTTTCTCTGAGGTAAACATCAACATGGTGCAAACGTCTTCATCACTTTCACTTGTTATCAAGGCTGATGAACTGTTGACAATGATTTAGATGACAATTGAATTCGTTCCGAGCCACATTGCCTCAATTGATGTCACTGCTTGGCCTTGTTGGGGTGCATCGAGAGTTACCTCTGAAATGATCTGGCGCCCATGTTGCCTTTGTGCTTGCTTTTTCCTTCACTGTACGAGCCATCCCAAAATGGTTCTCTCTCCCACAGCCTTTACATATCTGTCAATGGCAGGACATTGAACTTTGTGTGGAAATGAAAATCCACATCTAAAATATAACTTATTTTTATAGGTGGACAGCACTTTGTGTCCTTCAGTCTTTTGCTTTGGTTTACTTTTTATACTCAAGACTGATTCACTCTGGGAACCCAGGACTCCAATGTCAGCTGCTTTTCTTCCAGCAAGCTCTCCAGCTCTGGCAGCCATCAACACCCACACCAGACTACAAGTTTCTCTCAGTGTTCTTTGCCTGAATGAATCTGACAGGCATCCATCAATAACTCTAAGTCGCATAGCTTCCTCATCATCAAATTCATTGAACTTACAGTGTTTGATGAGCATATCAAGTCTCTCCACAAATTTATCAATGGCTTCACCAATTTATTGACTTTCTTTTCTGAAAATGTATCTTTTATAATAAATGTTTGGTACTGAATTGAACTTCAGATTCAGCGTTTCTTTAATCTGAGAATATATATAGGTTCTTTGTCAAGTCAAGTCAAACAAGCTTTATTCGGTCTTTAAGTTTAAAACCATAAAAGCAGCAGAAAAAAAATACATACATGTATATAAGACTCAGCAGTACATTGCAAGGTTAAGAAAGAAAAAAACGACTATTTAAAGCAAACTAAAATCAATCTAGTACAGAATAAAAGTGCATGGTACACAGAGACCCCTTTCACCAAATGTTATAGTTCAATACTCTGGGGCCAGGGTAAAAGTCAAACAAGTCCCAAATACAAATAGGGCCATCTCCAATTTTGGGCTGAGAAGATCTTAAATAGGGGACTATGTTCCTGTGTTTGAATTTAATTAATATCAGGTCTCCCGGAATGTCTTTGGGCAACATACCTAGCCACCCCACCCTCCTGACGCTCAGGATTCCGCCATCTAGATCAGGTGGCAGCGGTCTATTGTTATTGAGACAGAAGATGGCTTTATTCAGCAGGTCCTGGCTTGTTTCGAGTTTGCCCTGACTAAGCTCTGGGACCCCGGAGAGAACAGTCACGTAGGGGGCGGCTTCAGGGGGTAAGTTAATTCGATGCCTTCTTTCTTGAGGAATCCTAGGAGCTATTAAAGAGACACGAGTGGGCTTAGAAGTAACATTACGGGTACTTGGAATGGGTTTGCTAACAGAGGAATCAATCGTTCGTGCTTTCCTGTGTTCAATGGACTTAGGCTTCTCAAGGTTGCTAGAGAGCGTAGAACATAAGAGAGTAGCAGTATTTACAGTTGATGGATTAATCCTTTTTACTATTTTTTCAACACTGGACAACCTGTCTCCCAGATCCTTAATTTTTGTGACAAGGGGTGATAGAGCCGGGTTCAATAATCGCTCAATATGGGCCAGTAGGGTCGATTGGAGGGGGGAAACAGAGTCATTTGATGTAGTCCCCGCCTTATACGGCGTTGATACAGTTGAGTTGGTGGGGAATAATGAGGGGCTACAGCACATTTGATCAACATTTGCAGGAATCTCCTCGATGTTCCTTTTGGTGGTTGAGCCCCGGGCAGTGTGTTGGCTTGAGAAAGGATTATTTCAGGAGATAAAGGTACATCCTGGGGGGTGCAGTTTATGAGGTCAGTATCTCTAGCCAATGTGGGGGGAGTTGATATGTCAGGGGCATAGTTTGTGCCACACAAGGCATTCAGCTCCTCCCAGATAGACATAATAATTGGACTACAAAAACCCGAAAACGACACTAGGCAGTTCAAAGACAATAAAAATCAAAGGGTTAGTTGTCTCTGTACCTCCTTCTTTGATGGGGCCAAGTGGGGTGGCCCGTCCCGTCCTCCTCAGGTCCTCCGAGGGCCACAGAGGGCCCGCCCTTTGCCCGGGCTTAGCCCGGCGTCCCGCGAAGCGGAGCGGAGCTCCCCTTTTAGGCGTCTCCTGGCGCTTCCCTGGTGAATCAGGAAGCAGCGCCGCCGCTAGGGTCGCCGGGAGATGTAGTCCCGGAGCGGCGGCGCTGTGGGCTGCACAATTGGACTCCTGGCGGTGGCGGCAATATTGGGGTCCTGTTCTTCTCTCCCCTCCTCCTGGCCGGTAAGTAGAAAATGCCCCCGCGCTCCGCCGAGCGGAGCTCCCCTTTTAGGCGCCTCCTGGCGCTTCCCTGGAGAATCAGAAAGCAGCGCCGCTGCTAGGGCCGTTGGGAGATGTAGTCCCGGAGCGGCGGCGCTGTGGGCTGCACAATTGGACTCCTGGCGGTGGCGGCAATATTGGGGTCCTGCTCTTCTCTCCCCTCCTCCTGGCCGGTAAGTAGAAAATGCCCCCCTTTGTCATTTCGCCGCATTTTCTTTCTAACTTATTTCAGATCATCACCAGCAAGATGTTTCAAATACTTGATAATATTTTTGTTATCAGTCTTTTCAAGAGCATCAATGAAATCATCAAATGTCTCTATCCATGCAGACCATCTATCTCCAATATTTTGCCATTTGATGGCATCAAAAGGTGGTGATGGTGGTTTCAGGATTGTAGCAACGTTGTAGACCAGTGTGAAACTTACTGACATTGCAGGTGACTCCTTGTGACTTGGTGTATGCAACTCATTTGTGTTACCTTGGGATGTGCTGGCATTTGATTTATCTATACTGAGAGCTAGAAACTTGACTTTCTTTGCAGCCATCTGAAAAATGTCACTATTCCAAAAGTCGTTCTCTGCCCCATATTTTACATAGACCTGTGAATTTGTTCTGAACCCCACTTGACAACATTTTGAATGGATCTCTTTAAATATGGACAACTCTCTAAGCACACTTCTCCTTGAGCCAACTTCACTAAATTCGGTAGTATGATGACTCTCTTCAGGGCGTTCAGTAACTCTGTAAAAAAATATATATTTATTTTCGTTAAAATGTCAATTTGTATTTTGTAACAGCTGGTTGATGTCCACTTTGCAACACTTCTGTTCGCAGCATTATTTTGTGAGTTACGATTATCAGCAGATGTGCATTGATCCAGCGTGGCTAAATACATTTTTCCTTATAAAACGAATGCAGAAAAACATCTACACAACTCCAATTATACTGACTCAATGTCGGTGGGACCCATAACCCTGCATACATATATTCACTCAATTTTCTCCGGATCAAATACTAAGGGAATAAGCTGCTGGACGAACAGAGTACTTTGTTAAAATGAAAGCTATTATAACATAAACATTTTATACATTAACTTAGGATCTATTGCAAACATTAACGCATACAATAGTTCTCATGATCCGCAATGTCCAAAAGTAATTCGACTTGTTAATGTATTTTGTAGCAAACTCTGATGGTCACACATTAGTTCATCCTCTGTAGCTCGATTCTCTCATCCATTCCCATGCATTCATGCTGAGCTCTTGGCACGGCTCTTGCTGCAGGCCAGGATGGCCTTGACATCTCTCTCTCCGAGCACAGGCCGCATTCACGAGACTGGAGCATCCACTCTGCTCATGCGCGGGGTCATTTTGTAACCTTATCCATTTTCGACAGCCATTTTCAAAGCGCGGCCTAACAGGCCTGAATGAAGCTAATATAAGAACAAAACACAACAAATTAGATATAGAAAATAAGCCCTTCTGTTTACCACCCCCCATTCTAAAGACCCGTGTTAGGTATTACCTGGCAGAAGCAGCATTTAAAGCCATTTTACTTACCATCTGCATTCTTTGCCACAGTATAATTTTCTATGCAACATAAATCATACAGTTTACTCTATTTTACTACGCAAATCACATTTCTAACGTTATTTTACTTCACATTTGTAAATAAATTAGAATCTGCCATTTCGGTAAGTCGGCCACGTGTATTGTTTAATTAAGGTGCATTTGTTGATTACTACATGCATTTCAAACAGTATCATTAAAGTTATGGGGTCATTAACTTCTATGGGGTACAAAAAATATTTTGCTTCCCCTGCTCCATCAGCATCATAAACTGGTTGAATCTGCTTTTAGCATTAACACTCCATCTATTGTACAATTTTATCTTGCATGGCAGTGTGATACCTTTATGTATGGCTTGACCAGAAGGTTCTCAACCATCAACGTGTTAGTTCTTTGCAACACTTCTGTTGTCTTTACTTGCTTTATAGGGGCTGGATTTTCACTTTGACTCCACATGTATCAAGCGTTGATTCTGTTCTTTGACAGAGACACAGGTGGCACACATGAGCAGTTTGATTGGACCAAGCCTGAGTGCCTACCAAAGACAACGCCACACACGAAGCTTAGTATCACACATCTTTAATCTGCTGTGTGTAAGTGCAAACTTAACATTCTAAAACATTCTAAAACAAGATTTCATGGCATTACGCTATGACACCTACGTCAATCCTCTACAGAGTCTGTTAGGAGCCGAAAGTGTTTTGTCCTAAAATATTGTAAGACACAACACCAGGCATGCTGCCCCAATTTCGGCCAGAAAACTGTGATTTCGCTAGGAACTAAAAACAAAGGATCACATATTCCCTTGAATTTTACATTATCTTTTTGCTTCTGTTTGGGAGTCTTTAACCCCACAGCTTTAATCATGCATTGAAACTAAATGGTCTGACATAGGTGTTAATTAGGAGGCCTTATTTCTATGCCAGATTTTCATCAACAATGACATTACTAATGTAATTAAACACAAACGTGTAGCTTTGTACCATCCCCAGACCAATGGTCTTGTGAAAAGAGATACACTGTAAGTTAGTGGAATGTATCCAGTGAGCTGTGCAAAATGAGAATGGGTTGACAGAAGCAGTTGAGAGTATGGTATGGTCTCACCGATCTAGCCCTAATGCTGTCACTGGTGTTTGTCCTTTTGAAATCATGAGGAGATGGGTACCTTCATCCAAATTGTGTCTTGCATCGTTGAGAGAGTATCAACCAAAATCTGAACGAGGGCGTGAATTAGACAAAATTACGTGCCCTGGAGTTGAAATATATCAAAGCAAGTTGAAAGAAAATTATTATACCAAGCACAGACTCAATAAAGAACAACGTGTGATTAATGTTGGTAATTGGGTTCATCTAAAGGATCCCCCTCAAATAATTAAAGGGAAATCGAAGTTCAGGTTACCTGAAAGAGTAGATGCTGTGTCTAAGAATGTTGTACGTATTAAAGAAAATGAATCGTAGAATAAAAGTGGTATTGACAGTCATGAAGTAGTGGAGGTGATACCCCCGAAAGAGAAACTGTGTACCTCTGATTAGAGATATGATTATGAAAACACTTGAGTCCATCCTTGTTCTGAGTCTGGTCCATATCGGCTAGACAATTCAGATATGAACTTTGCTTACCCTGAGTAATGGAGAAGCAAAAGAGAGGCGGTTAAACCATCATGATATTGTGATGAGTAAATATTAGCATTGTTGTGTCATTTATTCCAAAGTGTATAGAAAGGGTAGATGGGTATACTTGTGTCTAATTTAAGTCATTATTGTTATCATTGTGCTGTTTTTTATATTCGTTTTTATTGTTTACTGTTTGTAATACGTTTGTAATATGAAAGGGGGAATGTTGTGGTGATGTTGTCCTCTTAGTGCCTTCTCTCTGTATTCCACATTCCAAGTTCTGTAACCTTGGAGTGTGGAATGTAGAGGGAAGGAATCCTGTATTAGTTTCTATATTAGACAGTTGCTGGCAGTTGCTGGAGGAGACTGTGGCCAATAAAGGTATCTCCTGAGCAAAACTACATGTGTTGCTGTTATTGAGAAGAAACCTTCACTGCACACACTTTTTCAGACTTTCTGCCAACTTGCCTTTCTATTTCATTCATATGTCTCTCCTGTTGCAACCAGGATTTGTATTGCATTATTCTTTGTGACTAGGGCCATGTTACCTTGTTTCTATATTTCCACTTAAGTTATCTGTGAAGCTCTCTGCTGCCCTTGTTGCCAGGACAACAAAGTTGCTTCAAAAATGACCTGAAACTCCTGCTCCTCAAACAATACTTTACCAACCAAGTCAACCAACCTAGGCATCAATAACCTAATGGACTCCTCCTTCAAGAATGGTGGTTATCTGACTGTTTCAACCACCTGCTTTTTTCTCCCCTGCACTGTGTACATAAGTATTATGTCTTTGCTTATATCTTTATGCATCCTCATGTCCTGCGATGTAATGCAATTGTTTTCTTTTCCTTTGTGTATGTAAAGCGCTCTGATACACACGGGTATAGCTAGGGCTATATAAAACTTTATAAATAAGATAAATAAATAAAATAAGTAAAAATAAGTAAATAAACAAGTAGTTATTAATGTGTGCTGCAAAGTGTTAACCACACATTAACCTTGTAAGAGCTAGAGGAAGTGGGGTGAGTGGGGGGATGAAGTATTGAGTCTAAGAGTGATTACTAACAAGCCCGCAATACAGGCAAAATCTATAAATTATGAATCATGCTGTTCTGTTACTGTGTGTATCTATGTGGTATTTCTGTAGTGTGAACCTAACCAAAAGACAGTGAGGCGCTGTACAGGGCCACAGACAAGCATACCACCAAGGAATAAAGAGGAGGGGAAATGCGGTTGTAGATGGTTAATTCATTGTGATGTAGTGTTCTTTAAAGAGGTGCATCAACTCTTTTCTAATTTGGCGCAGTGTTGGTCGGTCCTGATGGATACAGGGATGTTGCAGTACTGGTTGTAAAGATAGAAAAGGTCTGCTGTTTATTTCCCTTTTTATGCTTACGGAAACGCCTGTGGGCTATGGAAGTACTAGCAGAGTTTAACCACAAGTTTACTTTATAGAACAGAAATACAAATCACACTGCGCCCAGTTATCAAAAGGTCTGTGAATTAACTCAGCAACCTACCTGTAGTCTCCCTCAAACGTTTAGAATAGAGTATCAGCTTTCTGAAATTTTCAGGCATTCCCAAGAGAACTACTCGAAATCTTCAAGCCTTCTACTTGTTCAAAAGTTTCACTTGCCAATGTTTGCCCTTGAGGATTTTCCAAAAGGTGGATAATTGTATAACTCAGGAGCAAATGTGCATGTGCCCAATTTTTGTCCAGTGTCAAAATATTCTTCTGTGTGAAGAAACCCTTCCCATACTCCCCTTGTGAGATTTAGTGAAGTTCTCTACACATCCACGCTCTTGAAATAATTCAATTGTAACATTATATGTGTTTCCATGATGGGAATATCCAGGCAAAATATTTGTGAATAGCAACACATGTATGCGTATGGGAGTGGTCTTTGCATTTTGAATCATGATCATCCATTTTTGCCACTTTGATGCCCCCAACTCTAGAAAATGATATTTTTTTCATAATCTGAAAGGCACTTTACGCAGGGCACAAGTTGTAAAAAAAGAAGTGGGGGGACGCTGTCACCGGAAGTGACGTCATGACAGGAAGTGACGTCACGAAAGTTGCCGAGCTCCTCGTCCCAGAGAAGCCAAAAAGTGAAGTCCAGCTGTTTGGCAGGAGGGACGGTGTCCACCCCGGTAAAGTAAGTGGGGGACGCCATCCACCTGTGTGGTACCCTGACTCGAGCCCTTACTTTACGGTTGTCAATTACCATATATTCCCAGTAGTGTAGCTTGGGTGCCATGGGGGGCTTGGGGGGGGGTGACCGACCACCGGGAGGTTCCCCCCCAGGGATGTTTGGGAGGGGCAGTGGGGGGAGGGGGCTCGGATCCACGAGCGGCTATTTTGTGGTTTGGACCTCTTTTTGGGATAGCCCAAAGGCAGCCCAACGTTTAAATTCGTTGGGCTGCCTCTCCCAGCTACCATTTTGTCATTGGTGACCTGGTGGCTGGGAGCGTAGTAGGGAATTTTTTGTCAGAAGTTAGGTTTAGCATTTTAGTGAGACTTTTCTTCTTGTAAGGTAGTTTCAGTTATTAGTAGCGATTTACCTTTATTGTATTGATGGCGGCAGACGACGCTCGTGTGTTGAAGGCCCTGTGGCTTTTAAGTGAAGCTGGCCGTTTGGACTTGGTTCTGGGCGATGGGGCCGGGCCGTCGCACCCAGCGCGGCAGGCCTCGGCAGGAGTGGCCGCGGCGGTGGTGGCCTGCACGTCACCGAAGAAGCCCAGAGTGTTGGCGGTGGTGGAATGGGGCTGCCCGCGTGCGCAGAAGTCGGCCCCGGTACGGCGAGAGCAGAATGAGTGGCAGGTGCAGTTATTAAGGTAGGCCTTGGGGAGCGGAAAGTCGGGAGGGGTTTAGGCGGAGGGAGCGTTGAGTTTCTGTTGGCGGTGGAGTAGGCGGTAACTTCTGTTAAAGAGCAGAGGGCGTTCTCTGCACCCGCACATGGAGTTAAGCGCGGGTGGGGCCAATTCGGAATGAGGCGCTCCGCGTCCCTGTCAGCAGATGGGGGCGCAAAGGAGGGAAAGGAGAGGGAGCAGGGGGGTGAAGTTGTTGTCCCCTACAGCGCTTCTAAGCGAAGAAATGTCTTACTGGGAGAGGGGCATTGTCAGCAGTTGGGGCACCCTGCGAGGCCAGATACATCACCACCTGGCAGTAGGAGGGTAGCAGGGGATTTACAAGGCCGGAGATCCACACGTCAGCCATTAGGGGAGTACTCAGAGGTGACAGTGGACTTGAGAGAGGGAGGGGAGTGGGCCACGGAGTCTAGATTTTCGGATACATCATTACAGGTGGTTTTTGGTCAGAGAGAGAAGGACACAGTGGCAGGGCCCAGCGGGGAGGGTATGGGGGGAGGGTTTCTGTTAGTCCTCTTCTTTTTTCCCCGTCTCTGGCTGGAAGGAAAGCATTTTTAGTGGGGGTTAGCTCTTCTGGGGAGAGGGAATGGGCACAGGTCGGGTGGGGGGGTTTGCAGCTATTGGGGATGGGTCAGGGTCAGATGGGTGAGCAATTGAGGGTGATTTTAGGCCACATGATTTCTCTGATGAGGATCTGGATCCAGCAGCAGGAGAACAAGCATGGGAGGGTTTGGATGTTTTCCAGTCTTGGTCTGAGGGGGTACGGGGCTTGGAGTTAGGTAGGCATGGTGATTCAGTCACATTTTCACGGAACAAGGGCCCTTTTAGGTTGGCAGAACACGTCCAGAGGCCACTAGGGTTTAGGTCTGAATCTTTGAAGTTGGCAGGGAGAGCGGGAAAGGGTGATCATTTGGCTGCAGTTTCTGCGCCAGTGGCGCTGGCGGGTTTGGATTGGAAGGTGAAGCAGTGTGCTCCCACACCAGTTTCTTGTTTAAAGGCTCCCTCGAGCCGCTTTGAGATGACGAGCTCGTGGTGAGGCACCTGCGCGCCTGGAGAGATACTGCGATCCAAGAATACGGCAGCCTGCTCAGCAACCCCAAATAATTTTGCCTAATCTCTGCTGATGACGGATAATAATCTAGAAACACGTGTCCAGAGATGGCCAGCACTAATCTGCACCCACCTGGTGAAACACTCAAGAGACTTTCCAAGTGTACTCCTTTCGTGAACTGAACTGCATCTACCATGATGCCTAGGGGCAACTCTGCTGGGAGGTGAAGCAGTGTGCTCCCACACCAGTTTCTTGTTTAAAGACTCCCTCGAGCCGCTTTGAGCTGACGAGCTCGTGGAGAGGCACCTGCACGCCTAGAGAGATACTGCGATCCAAGAATATGGCAGCCTGCTCAGCAACCCCAAATAATTTTGCCTAATCTCTGCTGATGACGGATAATGATCCAGAAACACGTGTCCAGAGATGGCCAGCACTAATCTGCACCCACCTGGTGAAACACTCAAGAGACTTTCCAAGTGTACTCGCTTGGCGAACTGAACTTCATCTACCATGATGCCTAGGGGCGATTCTGCTGATAGGTGAAGCAGTGTGCTCCCACACCAGTTTCTTGTTTAAAGGCTCCCTTGAGCCGCTTTGAGCTGACGAGCTCGTGGAGAGGCACCTGTGCGCCTGGAGAGATAGTGCGATCCAAGAATACGGCAGCCTGCTCAGCAACCCCAAATAATTCTGCCTAATCTCTGCTGATGACGGATAATATTCGAGAAACACGTGTCCAGAGATGGTCAGCACTAATCTGCACCCACCTGGTGAAACACTCAAGAGACTTTCCAAGTGTACTCGCTTAGCGAACTGAACTGCATCTACCATGATGCCTAGGGGCGACTCTGCTGGGAGGTGAAGCAGTGTGCTCCCACACCAGTTTCTTGTTTAAAGGCTCCCTCAAGCCACTTTGAGCTGACGAGCTCGTGGAGAGGCAACTGTGCGCCTGGAGAGATAGTGCGATCCAAGAATACGGCAGCCTGCTCAGCAACCCCAAATAATTCTGCCTAATCTCTGCTGATGACGGATAATATTCGAGAAACACGTGTCCAGAGATGGCCAGAACTAATCTGCACCCACCTGGTGAAACACTCAAGAGACTTTCCAAGTGTACTCGCTTGGCGAACTGAACTTCATATACCATGATGCCTAGGGGCGATTCTGCTGGGAGGTGAAGCAGTGTGCGCCCACACCAGTTTCTTGTTTAAAGGCTCCCTCGAGCCGCTTTGAGCTGACGAGCTCGTGGAGAGGCACTTGTGCGCCTGGAGAGATAGTGCGATCCAAGAATACGGCAGCCTGCTCAGCAACCCCAAATAATTTTGCCTAATCTCTGCTGATGACGGATAATAATCCAGAAACACGTGTCCAGAGATGGCCAGCACTAATCTGCACCCACCTGGTGAAACACTCAAGAGACTTTCCAAGTGTACTCGCTTAGCGAACTGAACTGCAGCTACCATGATGCCTAGGGGCGACTCTGCTGGGAGGTGAAGCAGTGTGCTCCCACACCAGTTTCTTGTTTAAAGGCTCCCTCAAGCCGCTTTGAGCTGACAAGCTCGTGGAGAGGCACCTGCGCGCCTGGAGAGATACTGCGATCCAAGAAAACGGCAGCCTGCTCAACAACCCCAAATAATTTTGCCTGATCTCTGCTGATGACGGATAATAATCCAGAAACACGTGTCCAGAGATGGCCAGCACTAATCTGCACCCACCTGGGGAAACACTCAAGAGACTTTCCCAGTGTTCTCGCTTGGCAAACTGAACTGCATCTACCATGAGGCCTAGGGGCAACTCTGCTGGGAGGTGAAGCAGTGTGCTCCCACTCCAGTTTCTTGTTTAAAGGCTCCCTGGAGCCGCTTTCATGATTGGCCATTGGAAGATTTGATTGTGTCTCCGATTGGGGTGGTGCCCAAAAAAGAAGTCGGGCAGTACAGGCTCATTCAACACCTATCGTGGCTTTAGGGGTTTTCTGTCAATGATTTTATTGACGAAGAGGCAGCCTCAGTGTCCTATTCCTCAGTTGACGTTGCTATGTCACTTGTTGTGACCGCGGGCGCAACTGCAGAGATGGCGAAATGCAACATAAAATCTGCAATTCGTTTGCTTCTCGTACATCCGGATGATTGGAATATTTTGGGAATCCAGTTTGAAGATCAGTGGTACATGGTTAAGGCTTTACCAATGGGTTGTTCCATGTCTTGTGCTCTGTTTGAGTGTTTCAGTACCTTTTTACAGTGGTATTTCATACAACACACTGGTCAGCGGCTGGAAACACATTACTTATATGACTTCTTTATTGTGGGTTCTCCGGCTCAGCAGAGTGCCAATTGGAGTTGGACAAATTCCAGGAGCTTATGGGTGAGCTGGGTGTGCCCTTGGCACCCGAAAAAATGATGGGTCCATGTACAACCATGTCTTTCCTGGGCATTGAAATTGATTCTGTTGGGATGCAGGCGAGATTGCCAGTGGAGAAGAAAGAGACAATGTTGTTTTTGTTGGAAGAAATGCTTTCCAAAACCAAGGTAACGGTGAAGGACATACAGGTTCTGTTGGGACATCTCAATTTCGCCTGCAGGGTAGTTAGGGCGGGAAGGACTTTTTGCAGGAGACTTGGGCGTGCTTTGTCAGGTCACCATTTGCCTCACCATCATGTACGCTTGTCAGTAGGGGTGAAGGAAGATCTTCGTATGTGGAGAACATTCCTGCAGTCCTTTAATGGTGTACCATTGGTCAGGGAAGAGGATTTTCAATGGGATGTTCAGATCTTTTCAGATGCGGCAGGCAGTGATGATTTTGGTATATACTGGCAGGGCAAGTGGTGTGCAGAGGGCTGGCCTGAACAGTGGAAGAATGGTGGGAGGAGCATTGCTTTTTTAGAGCTTTTCAGGTGTTGGTGGCATTGACTTTGTAGGGCAAGGAACTGGCACATAAGAAAGTGTTGTTCAGGATTGATAACATGGCTGTGGTTCAAATCATCAACAGACAGTCAACCAGGGACGAGCAGGTTTTGAAGTTGTTGCAAGTGTTTGTACTTGGTTGCCTGAGACATGATATTGCATTTATGGCTCTGCATATTCCTGGTGTGGACAATGACATTGCGGATACTTTGTCTCGTTCGCAGTGGGAGAGATTCCATGGGCTGGCCAAGGAGGCGGACAGGACACCGACACCAATGCCGGAACATCTGTGGTATGTAGGCAACGTAGGGTTGTACAACTAGTGGCAGGTTCATTGTCAGTTTCTACTCGCACAGTCTATGCATTGGCCTGGAAGGAATTCTTAGCATCAGGTGCCTGTAGGAGGGCGGAATCGTGGAGACGCTCCGAAGATGTGATTCAGTTTCTGTTTGATTTGATTGGGAAAGGCCTTTCGAAGGTCACAATTGCTGGAAAATTGGCAGGCATTTCCTTAATGAGTAAGCTTCTGTGGGGTTATTCCCCTTCTGCAGGAGAGGTAGGGAAAAGGATGTTGAAGGTTGGGATAGAGAGCGGGCCAGGGCATCCTTGACTCGTAGGCCGCTATCTTGGCAGATTTTAACGCGTTTGTTGGCAGTGCTTCATGCTGTTTGTATGGATGGTTTTGAGGCTTGTTTGTTTTCAAAACTCATGGTTTGGATGTTTTTTGGTGCGTTCCGAGTTTCTGAGTTATTAGGTTCAAGGTTAAAGGTAGGGTTAACTTGGCAGGAAGTTTTCTTCGCTGAGAATGGTGTTCATATTTGGTTGGCTAGAGCCAAAACTGATCAGAGGAATCGTGGAAAGGGGGTTTGGTTGGAGGCAGCTTCTTCTGTGTCTACATGCCCCTTACATTGGTCTAGGCTTTGGAAGAGGTTGTCTAGTGGGGAGGTTGGTTCTAGGGTTTTTCGTCACGCTGATGGAGGCAGGGTGACTGATTATCAACTTCGGATGGTGATGCGCAAGGCATTGAATGAGATTGGCCTGGATGGGGCACAATTTGGGACTCATTCTTTTAGAATCGGAGCAGCGACCGAAGCTGTTAATCGCGGTTGGTCTAGGGGGGATTTTATGTGTCTGGGGCGCTGGTCTTCCAACTGTTTTCAACGCTATGTGCGGAGCAATGCAGATGATGCGCTTGCGTCCACTTCCTTTTCATGAAGCTCATATTGTTTTTTCTTGTTTCAGGTTCTGTAGCGGGCCCCCGCGCTCCGTAATTGACCATTTGGATTGTGGGGCATTCTTTTGTTAAATGGGCCCAGGTGCAAGCTGGCAATTGTTATTTCAGGAGGATGTTCGGTTTAATAAACGCTTTTTAAAAATTGTTTGGAAGGGAAAAGGGGAAATATTGTGGAGGGAGTTGGTTCCGTCTTTGAATAATTGGTTAGTTGGGGGTCAATGTCCGGGTGTTTTGCTAATTCATTTGGGGGAGAATGACCTTTGTGGGGTAAAGGGAGTTGTTTTGTTAAGGGCTATAAAGAGGGACCTGGCTTTATTGAAGGAAAAGTGGTCTGGTTGCCATGTTTTGTGGACCGAGCTGGTGCCGCGTAGGATTTGGAGGCGTGCCCGGAATCCCAGGGCGATTGATAGAGAGCGCAGGAAGGTCAATTTGGAAATTTCTAGATTTTGCAGGTCATTAGGATTTGGTAGAGTTTGCCATAGGGACATTAAGTTTGAGTCAGTGGAGTTTTTCAGGAGTGATGGTGTCCATTTATCTAGATTAGGTATGGACCTTTGTTTACTTGAGTTGAGAGAAGTCCCTTCCATATGCCTTAATGTACAGGAACATTCTAGGGTATGGTAATTGTTTGTTTTCATGTATCTGGTGTTCAATTTCTTAGTCAGACGTTATCACTGTTCTGGTTTGGGGGGCAGAAAGGGGGGGGGTAGTTTTTTCTCCCCCCCGGCTTTCTGGGTGGCAGGGATTGGTGGAAGTTTTGCCAGGGTTGGTTGACTTTCTGTGTTGGATAGTTAAAGTTGGGTCATCGACAGGGATTGTTTGAGCAGGTTGATTGTTGGGGCATTTACAGAGGTTGGGTGATCGTAAAGTGGTGAAGGGGCAGGCAGGGGATTTTTGGTATAATAGATGTTTAGTTTTATAAGCATACGTGTTATGTTTTGAATTATGATATTGTATTTTGTAATGTTGTAATGCGGGGGTGGGGGCGGGGTGCAAATAACTGTTAGGGGTGGGGGAGGGGAATAGGGGTTAGTTAAGTGTCTTATTTAGTGAGGTTTCGTTTTGTAAGGCATTGGCCGAGGATTTTATATTGTGATGTGCACCTGTTCCAATAAAGCGGCCTTTTTCACACTTAGAAGTTGTTTGTGGTCTTCTCCCCCCCACCCCTCCCTCCCAAGAGCCATGGATTAAGCTAAATAAATGACACCTTTGGGTGGCGTTGGGGTAATAAAATACAGCAAATATCGGCGTTCTGGGGTCCCCTCGGGACTCTGTGTCCACTTTCTGATTCCGTGAATCAAATGTAGATTTTAGAATTACAATTCCATTTATAATATACCTAGTATATGTTTAGTTCTGCCAAAACGTTTATGAATTTACCGTTTGCGATTGGAAGTTATTTGACAATGCCTAGATGCTTCTCTTTGTGCGCGAAACCATTCTAAGTAAAATCGATTTGAGAAGAATAATTATCTCAAAAAGGAAGCGATTTGCTTTACGTCTGTTCCGTGTTAGAATAGAACGCGACACCCCTATTATAAAGCTAGTAAGACTGGAGAAGGATACAACGCAAAGCTAATTTTAGGCAGCATGCAGGAATTGGCATCATGCCTTTGGCAGTGACATCAGGTCCGATGCCAGGGCAATTATGGAAGAAATACTTGACATTTGCTGGAGTTTGAATATTCAGATGAGCACAAAGCAAAGCGTGCAATTTACAGGAAGCGTTAGGCAGTGATTGTGTTTCCCATCAAGCATATTGTGTGCTGCCATTAACTTTGTGTGTACAGTTAGCGAGGCATTTAGTAACGCAGCGCTGTGATTGGCTCAGAGGGGCCCACTCGTCAGAGGCATACTACTGCAGCATTTCCATGGGTTCTATCTGCCAGAACTGAAACTTCCTTTATTTTCCAGACAGGAAGATACAGATATGGAATTAAATGTCAAATATCTTTATTTTAAATATAATGTTTTGGGAAATTCAGCATTTAAAAGCCACATTGTGAGGATGAAAGTCCTCATCCATCTGTGCATCTCGGCCATTATACGCCTCAATGCACTCCGCTTTAGTTGTCCATTGTGAGAGCTCTAATCATCAATACCGCTAAAAGAAATATAAAAAAAATATGGAGAGTGGACTTTGGGTCAGCCATTGGCTTTCATGTGTTTTTTTCCTTATGGTTTCGATTGCTTAGGTGTGCAGCCTGTCAAGGCCATGGCATTTTGAGGATGGTTACATTGTCTTATTAGGGATTGCATTATATTTTATGATGGGATCAAGTAGTCGTTTTACTAAATTGCAAATGCAACATGACTTGTAGCATGAAAGTGAGACCAGGGCCTGTTTTATGCATTTACTCTGCTGGCACATCACCATTTTTTATTGCTGATTTATGCCTTTACTGTTTGCTGCTTGGATTGCTAAGCCTGTCATAAAATAAAGTCACAGCACTATTCACTTTTCATCCTTGAGTCCTCGTTTGTTTGACTTTGCTGTCAACTGCCACTTGGGCTTTCGCAGGTATTTACAAACCCTGAGTGAATATTTGTTTCTGCTTTGTGACTCAAAATGAGAAGCTTTATCAACTGTGTATAAGACATTGGAACAGAACCAATCTCATAACCATTTCCTTGCTGCTAGCAAGAAAAAGCCATTTCACCATTGATAAAATTGCGTTTACTACAATGAAACTCGTTATAGTAATTCTAAAGCATTATTTTTTGTTTCTGCAGAATGTTACCACTCATGTGAAATTCATGTAAAACAAAAATGTTCATGCAATTGAAATGTATGTAAGAGTAAAGGGTCAGAGTAGTCACGTGTTCTGTTTAGTACAAAAGAGCCCAGATGAACTGTGTGACTATGGCCCAACAAAGTTTCTTGATTACCTTCCCAGTGTCCCTTCCCCGTGTCCCTTCCCCATTCTTCGCTAGGGGATTGGTTCCACGTCGTTCCTGCAGCAACATTCAGATCTGCAAATTATTGGTAACTTGGGGGCATATTACCAAGCAATAGCGATAATTATCGCTATTGCTTGGTTAGAGACAAAAATTTACTGCAGCGCTGCGGCGATTTTTATTGCAGATAAACCTTGGTATTACCAAGGTTTATCGCAAATGCAATAAAAATCGGCCGCAATGCATGAATATCGCTGAAAAGTCCACGATATTCATGCATTACCGAGCTAATGCTCTTAGCCATGTAATCCACCTCCCATTGGATAACATGGCTAAGAACTGCTCAGGGCAGGTGTTAGCTTTTGGAGATATTCGCGCTTAGTGCGAATATCTCCAAATGTTGGTAATAGGAGATAGCGATGTTAGCGACTGTTTCCAGTCGCTAACATCTTGGCACGCCCACTTTGCATGTCATTAGTGTTAAATATCACTGACATGCAAAGTGGGGCCCAAGATGGTCGCTATCTCCTACTAGTTGTCGCTAACTGGTGTTAGCGACAGCTAGGAAATAGGGAGATAATTTTATCTCCGCTTTCTTGGCTTTTAAAGCCAAAAAAGCGGAGATAAACCCCCTTGATAATATGCCCCTTGATTCTGACAATCATAAACAGCGAATCAACATACAGACACTGGAAAAACTGGAATTCCCAGCACTTAACTTCCAACTCTAAAAAAACCCAATTAATATGCGTGCACAAAAAGTACCCACCTTCTACAATTAGACCTCCACTGTAAGTAAGTAAGTCATTTTTGTTTGCCTAAGTTAATTAAAACCATTGCAAACAATACGTTCTTAAAAACCGGCCAAAACACGTTTAAATGAGCAATCACATTTGAGACCAGATGCTCTGAAGACCATTAAAAGTTGTTTAGGTTTGCTGTTAAAGTCCATATGCTTTGTGCTGTTTATCTCCACTGTTCTGCACAACCAGGGGACATATTTACAAGGGCTTTATCTCCGCTTTTTTGGCTTAAAAAGCCAAAAAAGCGGAGATAAAAATATCGCCCTATTTACAAGAGGGTGCTAACATGCATAATCGAATGTTAGCACCCTTTGGCACTACGCCTACCTTTGCATCTCTAATGAGATGCAAAGTGGGCGTTCCTGACATACACTACATGTCAGGACATCAATAGCGCAGCAAGGATGCCCTAGCATTTTAGCAGATGGTAATTTTTGGAGAAAACTGCTGTTTCCTCCAAAAACGAACTTCTGCTAAATTCCTGACTTACCCACCCCTAACATAGGAGGTGGATTGTGCTGATACGACCCTATGGGTTGTATCAGCAAGGTTATCGCCCTTTTGCAGGGATCATCACTGGAAAACCAGCGATGTTCCCTGCAAAAGTGAGATAAACTTGCAATCTCTGGAATTTTTTTCGCCCTGGAGTATTGCGTTGTTAATTACGCGCTAAAAAGAAGAGATAGCCTGCAATAATCTAATTATCGCTAAGCACGGCCTTCGATAATTATCACTGACCATTGCTAATATGTCCCTCGATACCTCTAAGAAACACTAACAGAGTTAACTCCAAGAAGTAGACCACTTAGCTTAAGAACACAATCAGGAGAATAAAAATGCATATCAACATCCAGCAACTCAAGTGGAGGAAAACAAAGTATCAAAATAATAGGTTCCTAATGCAATGATATAACAAGCCTACAAAGCAGCCATCAGATGCACTAAAAGAAAACACTTCACTGCAAGCAAAATTGAAGCTAACTGCCCATCTACGGAACTCCACAAGATTCTAATAATTCTGCAATCCAGAGTACCAAAATGAATAGACCCCACAATTGCATACCTTCTGTGAAAAAAATCTCTGTAAAACTGATCCCCAAAAGTGAAAACCTAGAAAACTATGTCAAGGACAAAACAGGTAACCCTCCTTTTAGGCATTATTGTGCCACTGAGATGACGGAAAACACTCATCTCTCACAACCTTCAACACCCTCTCTGAAAAACAATTCTATAATATTACCAATGCAAGCAGATTAGCAAGACCACCTTTAGACCCAGCTACCTCCCCTCAAATGGTTAAATAAATCTTTCTCACAAACGGTGCAGGGTAAGTAGCTTAATGTCTGTTAAATAAGTCCTTGAAACTAGGATATTTTCCTCTTTTCCGCTTTGAGCTGAAAATGTCTTAAATAAGATCACTCCTCAAGAAGAAAAATCTAGACCCATGCAGACAAGCCAACTAAAGACCAATCTCAACAGCCTATTCGTAGGAAAACTATATGAAAGAGCAGTGACAGCCTTCATACACATGTGGGACGATCTAAAACTCACAGTAGACAAGAATTCAGTACCTGCAGTAATAATTTTTCGGATTTATCAGCAGTATTTGATACTGTATTTATTTATTTCTTTGTTTGAGAGTTTCATATAGCACTAGCTAGATCCGGAGATATCAGAGCGCTTTACAACAGTAAATGTTCACATCAAAGGGAACAGGTTTTAGGCCTGGCACCTTGGCGTGGGTCTCCCTGCCATTTTTTGCTGTTGCCTCCTGTGTTTTTGCTGGTGTTAGATGCTTTGGGCACTGTGCCCTTGCTGTCCGATGCCACAGTGCAAGTGCTCCCTAAGGTAAATGGATGTATGGATTAGTGACTCCATGATTGGCTGATTTGGTTTACTTGTCAGACCACAGTACAGTGCACTGAGTGTGCCCAGGGCCTGTAAATTGAAATGCTTCTGGTGGGCGTGCAGCACCGGTTCTGCCACCCACAGAGGCAGCCTTGTAAAATGTGTCTCAGGTCTGCCATTGCAGAGCCTGTGTGCAATCTGGTACTGTCATGCGCACTGGGCAGGGGCACCCACTTGCAAGTCCCTAAAGCTTCCCTTTTCTTCATATCAGACATCCCTATGGTAGGCCCAAGGGCAGGGCACATTGTAAGCATAGGGTAGGACAAGCCCTGATGTGTGTGGTAAGTCCTAATAGTGAATTACAGCCATTTTTGTTTTTCATATTGCAAGGCCCTCTGTTCCCCAAAGGCCACAATGGGCAGTATGATTATTACATCTTATAATCCTAACTGACTCAGGGAACTAAGTGGAAATTCGAGTTTTGTATGCCTAAACTCAGAATGAAAAAATACATCTTTTAGTGAAGTTGGGTTTTAACTTTCTGTGTTTGAAAATACCACTTTTAGAAAGTAGGTATTTTCTTGTCTAACCATCCAAGCCTGCCTCTGCTAGGTTGTGTATTCCTTGTCTGGAGTTTGAGTGACAGGGGCTGGGGGATTCCAGGAGACAGGGTGAATCAGCACAGGCTGAATAGAGAGATCTACATGTAGATGGGTGGGAGGAGTTGCACCTGGGACCTGAATAGGGCTATGCCTTCCCTCCACAATGCTGGCTCCACCTCCTGTGGTGTGTCTGATGTCTCTGCCCTGCACTGTGAAAGGAAAGAAGGAAACAAGTAAACAGAGTGCTCCAGGACTGACCAGAACTTGTTTGGACTAGGCAAAGGCCCCTCTCCCTTCAGAGAACCAAAAGAAACCGTGTATAAAAAGGGTGACCCAGACACCAGAGAATTAGATCACTTTTGGGAAACAAGAAGAAACCTTTGAACCAGAGAGACTGAGGAGAGACTATCCCTAAGCTGAAGTGCTGCTTGGGGAATTGACCTGCAGTAGTTGCCTGACTGCCAAGAAGAGGAGAGAGGAACTTTGTGTGTACTTTCATCAACTTGTGAAGGATCTCCAAGGGCTTGCGAAAGAGCTTGCCTCCTGCTGAAGTCTCAGGGGCAGCAGACTTCAACCCACAGCTCCCCAAGAGTTCTTTGGAAGTGCCTGCAGTTGTGTTGGGCTTTCTGAGGGACTGCGTGTCGCAAGGAGCTGGAAGGGCAACTCACGAAGAAGAAGCGCGCTGTCTTCGCATCACTGAAGAAGAGTCTCACTGCTGTAGCTGTCGCATTGCATCGCCGAAGCGTCTCGCAACCCCGGAGAAGCGTGCCTACGCAGCAGCCGCTGTCCTCGCATCGCTTAAGAAGAGTGTCGCCACTGTAGCTGTCTCATCGCAGAAGCGTCTCGCATCGCTGAAGAAGAGTGCCACCGCCGCTGCCACTGTTGTCGCATCACTGAACAAGGGTGTCGCTGCTGCAGTTGTCGCATCACCTTGCCAAAGCGTCTCGTATCACCGGAGAAGCATGTCGCAGGGCCTTTTGCGGCTCAGAAGAATTGTTGAGTCGCTGCACGGCCGTCAGGCGTGCACCATCATGTCACATCAAGGAGAAGACGCCATCCTTGTTTTCATCGCACCGGATCTTCATCCCATCACGGCGTTGCGAGCTGCATGGCCACGGAAGCACAGTAAGAAACCAATGCATCGCTGTCCCTGCGTGTAAGGGACCGACGCATCACCTTCCCTGCAACACTTTCGTTGTATAGCGTTATGCATCCAAAGGTACATTGAACTCAAAGTGTCGCATTTACCATTTTAAGAAAACTAAGCTCTTTCTAACATTTTTAAAGTACAGTATTGTGGATTTTTGTCATTTGTGGTCTTGTGTTAAATCTGTATAAAGAATACTTATTTTGAATATACAACTGGTGTGGTGTCCACCTGTAGTGTTGTCACTGGGTTACTGTATGTGTTCACAAATGCTTTACACACTGCCTCTGAGATAAGCCTGTCTGCTTGTGCCAAGCTTCCAAGGGGGTGAGCTGGGGTTATTTTAGGAGTGTACCCCCTTACCCTAACTAGATGCAAGGGTCCCTATTTGTCAAATGTTCCTGCCTCTGCCAACTAGAGACTCCCAAATCTAACATTGGTGGTCAGCAGTAAGGATTCTGGACTTGCATTTGTGACTCATATACCTTGATTGGTGAACACTACTAGGGAGTGCAGACCAAAATGCAACCCCATACTTTTTGGTAGATTGTTTTTCTGGGATTTTCTATTTTTGCAAACTGTCAAGTTTACCTACCATGGAGAAAGCAGCATCCATAGCATCTGTTGACTTTGATTGGGAAGAGGAGAGAGTAAAATGCTACAATGTGAGACAGCTAAAGCACTTCTGCAAGAAATTTAAAGTTGTAATAACCGGGCTCACCAAGAAGGATGAGTTCCAAAAGGCGCTGAGGGCCTGTATAGAAGCAAGGAAAACCCCTGAGAATGAGGAAATGGATGACAATGCAGATGAGCAGCTGGATGGGCCATTGGGTCCAGTGGGGAGGAGAGCCATCTCCCCTGCAGGTAGCAGTGTTTCTGCCAAATGTCTGTCCCCAGAAGAGCTGGAGGACAGGGAAAAGTGTAGGACGCATGAAATGGAGCTGGCCAAGCTCAAGTTAAGTGGGCAGTTGGAATTTGAGTTGCAAACTAGGAAATTGGCCCTAGAGGAAAAGAGGATGCAGTTGGAGCATGAGAAAAGTTTGAGGGAGATGGAATTGAAAGCCAGGAGCTTAGAAATTACTACGTCTGGTGGCAGCTCTCCATCAATGCCTGTGGAAGCTAGGGTGGATATTCCTACGGGTGTGGTGAGAGAGTTTTATAAGAATGATGATATTGGGCAGTGGTTCAAAGCCTGTGAGGTAGCCATGTCTTCCCACCGGGTCCCTGAGAAGGATTGGGGAGCGGGGTTGAGGGGGCAGTTCCTTAGTGAGGGGCGGGATACACTGTTAGACTTGCCTTCTGAAGTCCATAATTCTTATAGCCAAATGAAAGATGCATTGATGTCCAAGTATGGTTTGACCCCTGAACTGTATAGGCAGAGGTTCATGTAGAGTAAATATCCACAAATAATTGATGAAAGAATAAGTTTATTGCACGTAAAGAAGCACTCCTGCATACAGCTCAAGTCTCCAAGGAGTTAGCGGTAACTGACCAACATTACAGTTGCAGCAAAGCATATATCTACAATAAACTGTATATGGTCGCGAGTGATGCAGAATCAAACAATAACACAGCTCGAGACATAAGGTTAAATGAAAACACTGGCACGAGTCGGCACGAGTCCATGCGGAAGAATGTGGAAGAATGCGCGAGCAAACCTCGCGCCGAGCATGTACTCGCGCTGACTCGTGTGTTAGATACACAACACACCTTCCCTCCTTATGAAAAAAAAAAAAACAAAGAAAGAAGAAAAAAAGAACTGGAAAATTACACTTTTCCTGTCATGAAAGCAACAAAATCTGACAACCACTTGGGTTTCTTAGTAACTCTTTTGGGTAAGGAAACACCATGTTGAACAGTAACCTCCTGACTGGTGAAACTATTACTTGAACAAGAAGGTACTGTAGGTGCAGTATCCTGATTGGTGTAACAACTACTAGAGCAGCAAGGTATAGCATCTGTATCATCACAAACCATACCCTCACTGAAATCCTCATCCAAAAAAGAAAGATCAGGATGTTCAGGAATAAGTTCTTTGCAGTAAACATCCTTGTCAGCTTTGAGAATAGCAATTCTACTCAGGTTCCAAACTTTATTGTTAGATAATCTCACAGAGTTTTTTAATACCTCCAAAACTTCAAAAGGACCCATAAATGAACTTTCACCCTTCTTGACCTTCCATGGTTTTTTGACCTTCACCATCATACCAACTTCCACTTTCGGATCCTTTTTTGAACCACATTTCTCATCAAAGTACTTTTTATTAGAGCAATGAGTGCGAATAAGGTTTTCCCTAACTAAACTCAAATCCACACTTGAAGAAGTGGATTTCACCAACCACGAGGGATTCACTATAGTCCTTGGAATTCTCCCCCTCATGATCTCAAAAGGAGAATACCCAGTCATTGAATTCGTGGTTGTCCTGTACATCCACACTTTCTTAAAAATTTCAACTTCCCATTTTTTGTCATCATTACTAGTAAACTGTATAGCGCCCTTTAGGACCCTATTAAACCTCTCTATTACTCCATTTCCACTAGGATTGTATAAAGAAGTAGTGGAATGAGCAATCCCAAGCCTTGAAAAATAATCATTGGCTTTCTTTGAATTGAATTGTACACCATTGTCAGATATAATTCTTACCGGTAGACCTTCTTCAATAAAGACTTTATCTAGAAAACACAGAACCGAATCAGTATCTATTTTTTGGACAATTTTGATAATTGGCCATTTAGAAAAAATATCAATGGCTGCAATGACATACTTGGACTCGCAACCAATCGGACCCATGATATCTATGGCAATGGTTTCCCAAGGATTGTTTGGAATAGTATGTGCACCCATATTGGGTTTTAAAGTAACTAAAGACTTATCTGAGTTGGCACATACCACGCAATTTCTAACCAATCGTTCAATAAACATATCCATCCCTGGCCACCAAAATAAATGCTTAACCTGTTGCTTGGTTCTAACCATGCCACTATGACCTTCATGACCCTGCAGAACTATAATTTTCCTCACACCCACTGGTGGAACAATACGTTCACCCCTTTTTATGATGTTCTCACAACATGAAAGTTCTGATCTTACTTCCCAGAAGCTTTTCAATTCTGAATTCAAACACTTTTTGTCAGGCCAAGTACCAGTGATATAGTTGGCAACATTCTTTAAAATTTCATCATCTTCAAATTTCTCTCTCCACAGAGTTTGATCAATGGAAATAGGACCCTCATCATGAATCATGGCAATCTGGAAATTGTCCCACTCATTGTGTAAATCCTCCTGAATTGGTAAAGGCATCCTAGATAAAAAATCAGCAGAAACATTTTCTCTGCCAGGTAAATATTGTATATTATAAATAAAATCCTGTAAACGCATGGACATGCGTGCAATACGGGCTGAAGCTCTCAACATGCCTTCTGTAGTGAGAAGCCGTACCAAAGGTTTGTGATCACTCCTCAGTGTACACTCCTTACCCCAGACAAACACTCTGAAATGTTCTAAAGCCCAAATGCACGCTAACGTCTCCCTTTCTATTGTGGAATACTTTTCCTCAGCAGGAGTAAGAGCCCTGGAAGCGTGCGCAATAATAACTTCTTTTCCCTCCTTATTCTTTTGAGTAAACACAGCACCCAGTCCTTTCGCGCTAGCATCAGTAGTAATAATGTTTTCCAGAGAAGGATCAAAGCAAGAGAGCGCACTTGCTGAGCAGATAGCATTCTTCACATCACAGAACTCCTTCTCGCATTCACTTGTCCATTCAAAAACAACTCTATTTTTAATGAACTGCCTGATATTATATGTTCTGCATGAAAAGTCAGGCACATACCTAGCGTAGAACTCGACTAACCCTAAAAAGGATCTTACATCGTCTTTAGATAAAGGATGAGGAGCCGACTTAATTGCTTCTAAAAGTGAAGGTTTTGGTTTGACACCCTCTGCACATAGTTCATGACCTAAGTAATTTACAGAATGAACACCAAATTTACATTTCTCATGCTTAATGGTAAGGCCATGTACATTAAGTGCATTCACAACTTCCTCCAAAGCAGTAATGTGCTTGTCCTTGTCATCATTGAAAACCAATATGTCATCCTGAAAACAGATAGCATTTTTACAGTCTTTTAAAATGTCTTGCATAACCCTCTGAAAAATTGCTGCTGCGGACGCCAGACCAAAAGGCATCCTGTTGAATCTGAAGCACCCAAAAGGTGTAATAAATGCAGTTAAGTCCTTGCTCTTCTCATTTAGCTCTATCTGATGGTAAGCAGCAGATAAATCGATGGTTGAAAAAATATTTGACCCCCCAACCACAGACAACATTTCAGAGATACGAGGAAGAGGGAATTGGTCTACAACAATATTATTGTTAAGATGGCGAAGGTCAATGCATAATCTCACCTTGCCATTGGCCCGTCTAGCAACCACTATGGGCGAAACCCATTCAGATGATTCTATTCTATCTATTATGCCACCTTCTACCAAAGCATTTAATTCATTCTTAACTTCCTCTCTGACAGCAAAGGGGATATTTCGAGCTTTGTGTATTTTAGGACAAGCATTATCCTTTAAGCGAATTTCATGTTTAAAGTTAGTCAACTTTCCAATGCCTTTAGAAAAAACATTTGGAATTTTTTTTAACATCAGTGAAGATATGCCATTTTGCTCATCAATCAACATCACCGGATTGGGACTATTAGGATCCAGCACAATGTCAAGTTTACCAAAATCAAACCAGCTAAGAACTGAAGGACCCTTCTTTGAAACATATAATTTCGCAATACACTTTCTGTTCTTAAACCTGAAAACTAAAGTTCTGAACCCTAAAATATCTATCCTTCCACCTGAATATCCCTCAGGATTATTATCACTTTCTTCCAAATGACTACCTAATCTTGGTACAAATAATTTCTTCCAGACAGATTCACACACTATAGAGTAAGGTGATCCAGAATCTGCATACATGTTGATCTTTACCCCTCCAATAACCATATCACATAATGGCTTCTTCTTAATAGTATGGTCATTTACATTTAAGACTACAGAATCTTTTATGTTCAATACAAAAGAACAGTCATTGGAATCATCTGTGAAATCTTCATCATCACTATTCTCACTTAATTCAATGCATTTGACTTTTTGGTTGACATTACCCCTTCTGCAAACAGAAGTGAAATGTCCTTTTAAGCCACAATTGGAACATTTCTGTTTCAAACCAGGACAAGTTTTGTCATTTGCCAAATGTGATTTGCTGTTGCATCTAAAACATTTAAGATTACTCTTTGAAACTTCAGAATTTCCTTTGGGAGAAAATATTTGTTTCTTTTTAGAGAAATCCTTATTTTTACTGTCATATTTATGATTAATTTTTGCAACAACATTTTTACTGACTGAAGCATCTTTCCCTTTAACCTGTAATGCACTCCTACAGGAAAGTTCAGCTTTTCTAACAATGGATAATACAAAATCTAAGTTTTCATCACCATTAATCCATAGTCTTTCCTGTATGGTCTCATTTTTAGAGTGCATAACTACTTGATCTCTGATAAGATCTTCTTGTAAATTTCCAAATTTACAATCTAAGGCTAAGGTTTTCAGAGACGAGACAAAGTTATCTACAGTTTCTTCACTTAACTGTTTTCTTTGAAAAAACTTAAATCTAGAAATTCCTATGCATACTTTGGGAGAACAGTACTTATCAAAATCATATACAGCCTTATCAAACACATTCATGTCACCACTTGCTTGTGAAGTAGGGAGTTGATTGAAGGCTTTTAATCCTTCAGGTCCCAAACAGTGTAAGAAAATACCTTTTTTTTCTGGAGCTTTCATTTTACCATTTGCATCTAAAGTCTCAATATAATTTAAGAAATAAGCTTTCCATTCAATCCAAGGCATACAAGGAGAACTACCAGCTGACCAATAACTTTGTGGAGGAGAAAGGGTATAACCTTGAGCACACATAGTGATGAAAATAAGTAAATAAATAAGTTAATTCACACTGAATATCACTAACAAGTGTAACATTAAAAACAATCAAAAAAAAAAAGCTGTAACAATGAGAATTAAGTACTTAGATGTTGAAGGAAAAAAATAGTCAAGCGATTCCTGGAAAATTAGACCGTTTTCCTGTGTTCATTTGAAGATTAAAGTGTTTTTTTCGGTATTTCAAATCCCCATCCGCTTTTCTCTCTTTCCATTTACTCCGTTTTTTCTTTGGTTAACTTCCCCGTTATTTCAAACTGTAATAAGACACAGCCGGAGAAAAAAAACGAAGTCACCTCTTTAGTTTCATCAGAAATTGAGTAACCAATGGAAAGCAGCGTCTCAGCGTATCGAAAGAAATGCAGTAGTGGTTTCCGCTTTAAATCTTCCAACAGTGCGTGTGAAAGAAAGGATTTACCAGCGTGAAACGAAGACGCGCACTTCAAAACGCAGAGAAAGGGAAATAAATGAATTCTGCCCTTTGGATGGCTGTTCGTCGCTTCCTTTAAAGGTACAGGAATCGATTGAGTTATTCAGAAACTTTTCTAAGTTCCGACAGAAAATAAATCAAAATGCGTAAATTCGCATAAAATTAGACAGGAAGTGCTTCTCGGAAGGTTCAATGCTCCGTCCCTCGTCGCCAAATTGTAGAGTAAATATCCACAAATAATTGATGAAAGAATAAGTTTATTGCACGTAAAGAAGCACTCCTGCATACAGCTCAAGTCTCCAAGGAGTTAGCTGTAACTGACCAACATTACAGTTGCAGCAAAGCATATATCTACAATAAACTGTATATGGTCGCGAGTGATGCAGAATCAAACAATAACACAGCTCGAGACATAAGGTTAAATGAAAACACTGGCACGAGTCGGCACGAGTCCATGTGGAAGAATGTGGAAGAATGCGCGAGCAAACCTCGCGCCGAGCATGTACTCGCGCTGACTCGTGTGTTAGATACACAACAGTTCATGAGTTGCAAGAAGTTAGAAGGCAGTACCTGGGTGGAATATGTCACTTTCATTTGCAGAGCATTGTATGGTTGGGTGAAGGGTAGCAAAGCTAATGATTTTCAGGAGCTCTTTGATTTAATTGCATGGGAGCACTTGTCAAGTAATTGTTTTCCAGAGCCACGCCAGCACCTGATTGATTGCAGGCTGACTAACTCTAGGAAGCTTGCTGAAGAGGCGAACCACTGGGTGAGCACCCGGGTCCACAAGGGTCATATGGGAGACTCAGCTAAAGGTGCGCAGGGTCCCCAGCAGAAGAGTGGGGGGGACAAGGGTAAACAGAGGGAGTTCCAGAAAGGGCCCCAAAGTAATTCCCAAGGGAACAAAGAGAAAGGTTCCCAGCCTCCCCATGAGAGAAAGCAAGGGGCCCGACAGGTAACCCTAATCCTAGGGGACACCTGAGGTGTTACAAGTGTGGGGGCCTGGGTCATAAGGTGAATGATCCCGGTGCCCCCAGTTTGGAAAGACAGCACCCCCTGGTGCTCCACCCCGGCAGATGGCGAGTGTAGCCCTGGGGAAGGAGATGGGTATCCAAGGTGGGTGGGGTGCTGCAGAGATATCCCTTGTCTCTTTATGAGAATGTGAGGTGGTCACCAGGACCCACTGCCTAACAACACAAGAAATACGGCAGTGGGTGACCATCAATGGCCATAGAGTGGAGGCTCTAGGAGACACAGGAGCCAGTGTCACAGCTGTCAAGTGTCACCTGGTGACTCAAGAGCAGATTGTCCCCAATGCATTTTGCCCAGTTGTTGTCAGTGACAACACAGAGAGCCACTGTCAGGTGGCTCAAGTTCCCTTCGAGTGGGGGCGTTTCTGGTACTCTCCTGATAGCTGTGAGGCCCGCCATGCCTGTTGACTGTTTGTTAGGGAACGATTTGGAGAGCTCACCTTGGGCGAAGGTGGAGCCAAGTGCTCATTTGGAGATGTTGGGTCTGCCTGGCTGGGTGTGCGTACCACCCAGTCCATGACAGCCAGTAAGGCTGCTCAAGAGGACCTGGAGCCTTCGAGGGAGGTCCAGGTGCCTGCCTTAAAGAGAAGAGGCAGGGGGCATGGCAAACCACCCCCGAAGTTCCCACGGTCCAGGAGGAGGTAGACCCTGAGGGGGATTCCCTGTAACCTACAGGGGAACAGGTAGCTGAACTGGGGGACCTGTCTGAGCTGACTCATTGGCAGCAGGAAGGAGGACCCTTCAGGTAGGAGTTCTGCAAGGAGCAGAGAGAATGCCTTTCTCTTGTGGGTTTGCGGCAGCAGGCTGTAAGCCAGGCAGCAGGTGATCAGTCTGCGTCACATTGGATATACGGGGAGGATGGTCTCCTGTATAGTGAGCCTAAGGTTGCTGAGCCTGGGTCAGCCCGTGTGCTGGTTGTACCCCAGCGCTTTAGAACCTTTCTACTGGGACTGGCTCATGATGTGCCATTGGCAGGACATTTGGGGCAGGACAAGACCTTTGAGAGGCAGATTATCTTTAGTTTGGCTAACCATAGAACTCTGTATTTTATGTCAATGGCTCAGAGTTTTTGTTTCACCCATTGAAAGGACCAGCTCTCTAGCTGAACTAGTCTGTAATTAGTCAACTTTTAACCCACCTTGACATTCACCATCTACTGGACAACCCCAATCAGGTTTCAGAAAGAATCACAGCACTTAAACAACACTCATTGCAGCCACCTATAACATCAGTACCATCCTGGAGCACGGAGAAATTGCATATCTCATCCTGCTTGCCTTCAATACTATTATCCACAATACTCTGAATAGAAGATTTCATGACATAGACATCCAAGGACTCACACTCCAATAGATCTGCTCCTTCCTCATGGAAGAAACCCAAAGAAATAGAATGTCACCATTCACATCAGAGTCCAAGAGACTGATCTACGGAGTCCCCAAGGGATCATCCCTCAGCTCCACCCTGTTCAAGATCTGCTTGATCCCACTAGCCACATCATTCGAGCCCAAGGCGTCGCCATCATCTCATATGCCGATGACACCCAACTCATCCTCTCACTGACAGACAAGCACCTCCAGAACCAAATTCACAAACTACATGATCATGGTATCAGACTAGATGAGAACAAACTACCTGAAGCTCAACTCATATAAGACAGAAGTGGTGATTTTCAGAAACAGAACCTTCCCATGGGACTCCACCTGGTGGCCATTGCAGCTAGGATGAACACCAAAACCCACTGATCATGCAAAAAACCTAGGGATCATCCTAGACGACAAACTCTCCATGACGGCACAAGTCAAAGAAGTAAGCTCTTCCTGCTTCCACATCCTAGGCCTGCTACGTAAGATATTCAAGTGGCTGCCAGAGAACACCAGACAGTCCGTCACCCAAGCACTCATCACAAGCAGACTCAACTATGGCAACGCAATAAACAACAGAGGGTCCCTGAATTCAAAAGATACCAGGGAGGGAGGCAGGGAACAAATCAGAACGAGAACAGACCTCTTCTAGGTAACACAATATTACATAGGTAGTATATCCTTCATTAAATGTACATCAACATTGTCTCACAACACAAAATTATTTGAAAAACATTATACTTTTTTAATTTTGGACATAAAAGATGTAATCATAACAAAATAGCGTCATCCAAATTTTCATTCAGTATACACAATTTCCTAATTTACATATTTGTATATATATACAATGTCCCCAAGAACAAACTATCATTAATTCATTCATCTAATAACACCACACATCCTCACATTCATCAATCATACCATACATCACTAAACCACAGTGCAACAAATTATGCAAAACATCACAGTGATAATAATCCAAAAAAATTATATACACAAACACACAACATTACAACAAAAGGAGGCGCTGATGCGCGTTTCGGAATATGATCTGTGTCCACAGTTCCTTCTTCAGGGCGCAAAAACTATAATTTCTTGTTGGCGGAACTTTCCTTAATATTTAGAAATCAATCAACCAGGTATAATGGCAAGAGGGGGCTCAATCTTGAATTTCAATAAACATGATTATATCATTGCGTACTTCACCTAAGTGTCAAAGATGCAACGGCGGTTAAATTACACAATGCTGGTGAGTTGTGCTCAGCACAGGAGTCTTGGGAGTCAAAGGATAGCCTGATCTTTACAAAAATAAGGCAGTAACGAATGGCTGGAGAGAACTCCTGAATATGGAAGAGGAGTACCGATACCCTCTTCAGTTCTTAGCGCGGCCGAAGTCTTCGTGCGCTACTAAACGAGAACCGATAATGTCGCGGGATAACTGTACATCGAAAACCCTCGTGGAGGCCAACGAAATAAAGCTCCATAACTTCAACAGGCTGGACAGGCTGGACAGATAAAGCAAATCCTCGACTTGCAGGGCGTCTGTAAGTAAAAAGGATTCAACTATGGCAACACACACTATGACTCAATCTCTAAGCAACTCATATAAAGACTCCAAACTATCCACAACACTGCTGATAGACTCATACTGGACCTCGCACGATGCACCCTAATCATACCTCACCTCAGAGAGCTCCACTGGCTTGCCAATCACAAATGCAACCAATTCAAGCTCCTCGCTCACATACAAAGCATTACACAACATTGGGCCAACGTACCTCAACATCCTCATACACTTCCACCTGCTGGCCAGACATCAATGCTCCACCTCACTCTCACTCGAAACCCCCACACCCACAAAAAAGGAGCAAGAGCGAGCTTGTTCTCTACATTGCACCAAAACATGAAATGATCCTCCCCATGGCACCATAGAGCCTCCTCCTCAGTTTTTAGGTCCCAGAAGAAGCTGAATATCTGGCTCTTCGGATAGCTCTAAGGGGCCCATACCCCCACTCACCTGCTCAAGTGCCTGGATACTCTCACAGGTAATTAGTCATGCTCTACATCTTAACATAACAAAAGTCATATATGACATCCTTCCTATAGGAGTTGCACACCATTGAAGTTGTTTTCAGTATTTTTGTCTCTCTCTCTCTCTCTCTCTCTCTCTCTCTCTCTCTCTCTCTCTCTCTCTCTCTCTCTCTGTAACCGAGGATTCCTCTAGTGATCATGGGTCTCAGGGCAGCACAAGTGGGTGGAAGCTGCACCAATGCCCTGGACCTCTCAATTGTGAAGTGTTTTGAGAGTTTATCTTACAGGATTACCCTTTGCACCCACTTCTCAAGAAATGTTTATGGTTGTGATCCCTTCATTTGCTCAGGGAAAGCAATTAGCCAGAGAGAGATCATTCCTGTTAGCATTCTCCTTGGTGTCGTAAACTTTTGTTTGATAGTGTTTGGGAGTCTACAGGTTTACAGCTCTGTTACTGCATCCTCCAGCTTGGGGATTTTGCCTTCAGCTTCTGTTACCCTGTAAATTGTCGACTGTTCCCTACTTGTACATTGTATGATTTTTCTCTTCCAGCATATTGATGTTTATATACAGGAGGTATGTATTGAGGAAGAGTAAGTAGGGGACACAGACCTCTACTTGCCAATTGAGGTAGCTCCGACACATCCTCTAACATGTGCCTTGGGCCAGCCTAGAGCTGTACACTTAGTCCTTCCAGACCTTCCTGCATTATCCTGTGTCTAAGGAAAGTATCTCTCCCTGGACCCTATATAGTTGAGGAGGTTTAGCACTCCCAGTCCTTCCCACTGCCTCCTCTAACATCTGCTGTTTCTGCCTTCCTCTGCTTAGGTCCCTTATGACCTCTGCTCCAGTGCTACTGGCCTGCAGGTTATTATTAGTACTCTTTCTGAAGGCGTAATCACGGTTCTTTTTACTTATATGGCACTTCAGAGTATGCAAATATTTCTATCACTTCTAGTAATTTTCCATGAGTGGTTTTGGTGTGGGGAGGTGGAATCTGATTTCCTGTTTATTCCCTGAAGCTTTGGTATAGGCTTCCTGTAGGGGTCCTATTTCTTACTCCACTTCTTGCAACTACTCCACATCTTCAGTGATGCTCCAGCCTGCCGAGTGTCCACGCTTCAACCTCCACCTGCCTCATTGTATTTGCCAGGGCTCAACACTGATGGGAGGGTAAAGACGGGGCCAGCAGTGGTCCCTCCCGACCACACACCAGCTCCATTGGCCCAACTTCTCTCCCCGTCTTTGAGACTTGGACCAACACTATTGCTGGATCACCTGCCGCCAGGATCCCCTTCTCTGATTTCGAAAAACCAGCAGCTCTACAGCTATCATTCTTGGCATCCTGCTCTGTTCCCTGAGTGACAAATGCAAAAACAACAGTTGATGGACAGAATGCAGAACAATGTCATGCATTCACGCCAGTACAGAGATCTGGGCCTAAATCCATCGTTTTTTGCTCACCACACCACCCCAGTTCAGACATGGCCATATGCAAATAAGCCTTGACCCGGTGCCTCATGGGAACAGTCCAGCCCAAACTGCCAAGTCATGTCTTTCCTGGACTGTAATCAAGCATCCTAGGACCGGTTTCTGGCTATCAGCCCGTCAGCCAGAATAGCTTGACTCCAGTGGCGTGGAGAGCACGGGACTCATGTCTGAGCATACCCGTCCCACTCGGGGTGACAAATGCAAAAACAACAGTTGATGGACAGAATGCAGAACAATGTCATACATTCACCCCAGTACAGAGATCTGGGCCTAAATCCATCGTTTTTTTGCTCCCCACCCCAGTTCAGACAAGGCCATATGCAAATCAACCTTGACCCTGTGCCTCATGGGAACAGTCCAGCCCGAACTGCCTAGCCATGTCTTATCTGGACCATAATCAAGCATCCTAGGACCGGTTTCTGGCTATCAGCTGTCTTAGGCCAGGATAGCTTGACTCCAGTGGCGTTCCATGAGTGAGAATATTGTCTTCTTTTGTTCCAAATGTGATTCCACTGTTTTCTGAAGCTGTGTCAGAAAAGGGTCGAGGGGCACCGCTGCTTCTACAGTCAGTCCCGTCCCCTCTTCCTCACCTCACTGGCTCTGCCTCAGTCCCTCCTCATTAGACACACTGGGCTGTTATGTTATTACTGGCTGCGGTTCTGATCCAGGTCTCCTCACACCTCAGTGCCTCCTTCTTGCCTCTTTTGTTGGTGGCTCGCCACACCACCTGCCTCATCTGGCCATCAGTGAGGCTGGGGTATGACCAGCCAGGGTGTCTTTTTCCGGATGCCTGGTTCTTGAATCAGATGACTTCCAAGGGAAATAGAAACCAAATATGTGGCTGCTGATAAAACGATTACTATGGATGATGTGGGGGATGGCTGAGCTTTGTCTACCAGGTCAAGTCCACATTAAAGTTTAATCTCACAAACCATCATTACTTTTGCATCAGACACCCACATCTTTAAAAATCATGTACGACTCTGTTGGAAAATGCAAGTAGGTTAGGTGCATTTCCTCAGCACTTTGGGACTTTGTAACTAGTTTAAGGCCTTGTCTGGAACATTAGGTTTAATATAAGAGATTAGTTCCTGCTATTAATGAGAGTACATAGTGAAAAATATTTTATTTTACTTGTGATAAAGTGTCACTGGTATTGTCACACTTATAGCATCAAAATGTAACACATGAGCACTTTAGGAACAAGGAAAATCACACATAACCAAATGCATAACTTCACAGCTATACATTAGCCTACTGAGAAATCATATCCATCACAGGATGGAAGGTCGGGTGACAAGGTTTCCAAATAAAATAAGCAATGGCAAAGCCAGTAGGTCTCATCTACCCGAGGGCTATTGTATTTGTCAGTTTTTTGGCCATCACTGCTGTGCCACCGGCCTAAAAGTTAGGGGGCAAAAGTGCTAAGACACTGCCAGTGTGGACTGCATCATAGTACAGCTTTTCTGGTGGGATGGGTGGGGGCAAGTAACATCAATGCAGAAGAGGTGGGAGTGACAGGATAAGCAACAACAATTCTGGTGTAGGGCAGAGCAAGCAACAACAATATGGGAGGGATGGGGCAAGCAACAATGGGGCTGAAGGGGGTTGGGCACGATAGGGCAAGTAATAATGAGGGAGGGGGTTGGAGGGATGGAGCCATCGTTAAAAACACAGGATGGACGGAACAAGCAGCAACTGTTTGGGGGGTGAAAGAGATCGGGCAAGTAACAACATGGCGGAGTGGCTGAAGGGACGGGGCAAGCAAACAACAATGCACGAGAGGTGGACAGAAATGGAACATAAGGGGGCAGGCACCAACACATAGCTGCACTTTTATAGAGTAGTGCAACTAAAAGAAAAAACATAGCTCTGAAAGTGCAAGCAGTGAAAATACACTGGGCAAAGAAGCAGTACTTGGGCCATGCTCAAGGGGAGGGAAAAACACACAAATGTGAAGTGAAGCTGGCACATGCTGACCCTACGAGAAGCAAGGAAATTAGAAGGATGATGAAGTCAACCGTTGGTAAGCGATGGGCGAGTAAAGCAAACAAAATGCCTCACAAGCGCAGGCTCATGCTCTGGCTCAATGGAGACTTAAAAATGGAATAGGCAATAGACATAGAAGTATAACTGGATGTTGCCACAGCCTATGAACCCGAAGTTCCACAATGACCTCCCATTTCTTTTGCAGGAGCAGTGAATAAGCAGACAGTCAGACTGGGAGAGCTTATAAGGCTCGATGGCCTGAGGTGAAGTGATGGCAGGGTGCTGTGAGGCCAGCCGGACAGCAACGAGAGATGTACTCAATGCTTTCACAAGAAGGTCTGGGGTGGCCTTGTCTGTGCATCAAACCGGACAGTACAGTACGACTCCCAGTGCGCATTAGCGTGAGGCAACTCAGAACATGGAGGGGCAGCTGAGAGAGCACATTACTGCCCCATGGCAAGCCACTGCTAGTGAGTGCATGCAACTGTGCGAAACTGCTTTACAAGAATAAGGTCGGGTGAAGGTGCACAGGGGTTGCATACACTTGAATTATGAAGAAGGGAGCATTGAAGTAGGTGAAATCCTGAATGATGACGCTCACATGGTAGAGGAGCACATGAGGTGGCAAAGCAGGGCTTGCAGCGCAAGTGGGGGGGGGGGGTGGATAATGTGGTTGTTCCTAGTTTTTTGTGGGAGGGCAGGGCCAGGGGAGAGCTGGCTGCATTGATATTGAAGCAGTTTGTCCCACGGCACTGAACACGGGCTGTGGGGCCGCTCTAAAAGCAGCAAACACAGGGAGTGCATGCGAGGAGTGGAGGGAAGAGGTAGTGGGGATACACCAGGAAGTTGGCAGGCCGGCGGGTCCTTCGCCACCATCTGCTGCATGTCGTATGGCTTGCAAAAGGACATGCGAGACCCACGTGGAACTGGGGCAGGCTGCCAAAATATTTGGCATAAGTTAGGTTGCAGACCACAACTAGGGGATGTATAAACAAAGTATTGCCCCCGAGCAACCATAACCTAATAATCATATTCAATCATATCAATTTCATCAGTCCAAATGAACATCCAGGTTTGATAGTTCACAGTGATAATTCCTTTCTTTTCTTATTTTCTTTGTCACAAGTGCAGGAATTTGAAGCACTGTCTCTCAATGATGATCCTGTACAATTGACATCATCAAATGTAGCTAAGCAGCCGACACGTGTTTCGTCTCGGGGAAAAATCACCTGATGACTTCAGGGCATAAGCTATTCTTTTGGTAATATTGTCACCACATTCCAGGTAAACCTGTATGCGGTCCCATACAGTATGGGTCTAAAGGTTGGCGAGTATTCCTTCCATTTTCAGCAATCCGTATTCTACAAATGTAAGGTCAAAATTCTTAAAAAGGACTAAAAATTTCTGGTCCAGCAGTATAAAGTCATATAAGTTCAGGTTCCAGAGAGTGCTCCTGCCATCGTCATCACTGTCAGTAGTGCTTTACTCACTGCTTATGGCGATGACGATGGCGGGACGATATTATCAAAAGAATAGTTTATGCCCGGATGAAGTCATCGGGTGATTTTTCCCCGAGACGAAACAGGTGTCGGCGGCTTGGCTACATTTGATGATGTCAATAATACAGGATCATCATTGAGAGACATTGCTTCAAATTCCTGCCCTTGTGACAAAGAAAATAAGAAAATAAAGGAATTATCACTGTGAACTATCAAGCCTGGATGTTCATTTGGACTGATGAAATTGGTATGATTGAATCTGATTATTCTGGTTGCTCAGGGACAATACTTTGTTTATAGTCTATCCCCCGTGTCTTATCACAGAAGATTTTTTCAGGCACGTGGGTGGCCGTTGCCTTTTTGTTCCCTGGAGCATTTATCCTTGAAATGTGGTTATATTACTATTTAGTATTGGTTTGTGCAAGGTATAACCTAGCCACGCTTCACAGTTTTCTCACAACCAGGGGGCGAGCAGACAGGAGACTGGGGACTTGAGGGGGGTCCCCAACACAGTAGAGAGGGTGTGGGGGAGCCATGCAACAGGTTTTGATGGGCCCGTCCCAGGAGGCTTAGGGTCAAGATGATATGGGAGGGGGAAGAGGCTATATTACTGGGCCCTGGAAATGGGAGAGTAATCAGGTACATGCCTCAGCAAGGAGGGCCAGGGGGGGTAGGGGTATCTTGTATCTTGATCTCTGGTCCCTGACTCGAGCATTTCCGGACAAGGGTGGGTATTTGGACAAGGACACCGCAGGGTATCAAGGCTCATTGGTCTGAGGAGTCCATTTGGGGTCACAGGAGCCTTCCGGTAATGCTGTCAAAACATCATAGTGGTCGGGAAGTGGGAGGTGCAGCATGGGAACCCCCATTGGGGTACCCCAAGGGCCAAGCATCAGTATTGATCGCAGCTATGCTGCAATAGATTGCCGAGGAGGAAGGTTCAGGACTCAAGAATGAGGTGAGGTGCATGGACAAGGGTGCCAGAAGGGGCTGGAGCGGAAGATGCAACTGAGGGTGAACCTGCAGTCTTCTACAAGCTGAGAACTGGGGGTGGCATGTCGGGGGGACACTCATCTGCTGGTGACTCAGGGATTGAGAAGGATGCTGCATCAATGGGAACCATACGGGCCCTGTCACGAATGGGTGTAGGAGATTGGCGAGGTGTAGAAGGGCAGGGCACTTGAGGATAGTGGTTGTGGGTGCCTGAGACAGGGACAGATTTAGAGCTTAGGGCAAGAAACTCCGGCGCACCGGTTCTCCCATTTTTTTTGCAGGAGTGGTGGATAAGTAGATAGGTGGACTCAGGATATCTTAGTATGGCTCAATGGCCTGAGGCGAAGTGATCAAAGGGGGATGTGCAGCCAGTCGATCGGCAACGTGGAACATACTCGACGCTGCCATAACAAGGTCTGGGGTGGCCTTGATAGTGCATCAGACCGGACGGTACAGTACAATCCCCGTACGCATGAGTGAGAAGGAACTCAGGACATGGAGGGGCAGCCAGAAGGGTGCATAATGGCCCAGTGGAAAGCCGCTGCTGGAAGGTGTATGTGACTGTGCAAAACTGCTTTGCAGGAGTAAGGTCGGGTGAAGGTCCATAGGGTTTGGTTACGCTGGGTGAAGACACACAGTTGAATTATGAAGAAGGGAGCCTTGAAAAAAGCTAAATCTTGGATGAATATGCTCACATGGGGAGGAGCATAGGTGGTGGCACAGAGTGGCTTGTGGTGTAAGCAGTGGGAATAATGTAGTTGTTCCTAGTTTTTTCAGGAGGTAACCAACGCTCTGAAGAAGCGTGGCACAGATGGTGGCCATGGTGGACCTTCGGGTCTGGTTAAGCAGCTGGATCCGGAGAGGAGGCCGACCTTGATGCAAGGTGAGGTTAACAGGAGCTGCGGAGGTAGCATGGCAATGGTGTCTACTGGGGTAGATGTGGGAGTTGACTGGGGCAACTGGGTGCTGTTGTTGAACAAATGTTTGTATGTCAAAGACTCAGGGGTGGGCACAGAAGAGCTGAGGCAGGAAGGAAACAGCTTGCGTGACACAACAGAAATGACTGGGGCAACAGGGCAAGAGAAGGGAGGCCACGTCCATGGCTTTTTGGGGGCAAGCAGAACAAGCAGGAAAGGAAGACAGTTGGAAAAGTTTGGGGGCTGATGGAGTAACAGAACTGGAGCACTCGGAGATTAAGGAGCTGAAAATCAAAAAGTTGGCATATATGCAGGTGACAATACCTCTTGGTGCCAATTTGATGTTGTCCACAAAGGGGAAAATGTGTAGAGTGTGTGGAGATGTTTAAGCTTTTTCATAGTGAACTTAGAGCAAAGGAAGGGTAAAAGGACGAGGATTATGAGACATCACAATGTCCCAAGGTGCCTAGAGATTACTGCAAATCATACCTAATGAAGTCAGTAGCTTGGCTCAAGTATATGGACGTGATCAGAAGAGCCCAGATCACATACAGGGGTATGCAGGGGCACAATATGATCACGAGTTTTGAGCACGACTGGCATGGGTCTCGGAGGCAAAATGAGGGGAGATCAACAATGACTTCAGACAAATTTGAGAAGCCCATTTTTACGGTCAGCAGCATTCCTATAGTGTATTGACCCTTTCAAGGCTGTCTCACTTGAGGCAGAATGAGACCAGCAAACAAAAGTCAGGCAGGAGTGCTCAGGAGTGCTGGGATCTTAACAAAGGACAATGCATGCAGGAGTATTGCAAATTCAAACACAAATGCTCCAAATACGCTGGGAGCCACACTCTCAGGCAATTGTCTTTTTTTGACAATCAACTTTATTGATTTTAGAGAAACAAAGACAAATTAGCACTGACAGCACAGTATGCAAGTTTGCATGCATAACAATATAAAGCATCAAATGTGAAATAATTTGGTGAGGACAATGGTCAAACACTTTACATGGCGAACAGAGGGGTAGTACAACCAGAATAAATGTCTCTCCTCTCGGCGCCGTCAGCCCATTTGTCTCGTGAAGTTTTAAAGGGCAGTGGGGGAGTGGACAGGGTCAACAAGGGGATCAGTGGACTCCGCACCCAAGGAATTTTGGATCATTACACAATGCACAATGGGGATTCTGGGGAAGTAGGGCCAATTGACTTAGGATGCTTGGATTTCATGATGCCCAAATACCCAGACAAGGAAGATGCTTTGGGGGAGATTTACTAAGATTTTATGCAATGTTTGCATCACAAAAGTGATGCAAATCAGTGCAAAACATTTTTTTCCAATTTACCTTCCAGCTCTAAACTTGTTTAGTGCTAGAAATAACGTGAAAGTAATACAAAGCAACACAGAGCGCTGCTGTACATTACTTAGGCCCAAGAGGACATACCATGGGTGGTGCATCGGCGTTCCCATGCAACCACCCAAGGTTTCTGACACTAAATCTAATCTACTAAACAAAGTAGACAGGGTTTAGTGTCAGAAATCTGTGCCCTATTGAAGTAGGCGCACAGAAGGAGAAATGCTTTTACTTCTCCTTCCTTTTCTGACTTTGTACATGTGCTGCACTTTACATCACACATACAGAGTGAGAAAAGAATAAAATTCAGTTTATGCATAGCATTTTGTACTATAAGGCCTTCCTTCCAGTTCAAAACCTATGCTAGACTCACGGAGACACCCTTGCACCATGGCACAAAGGTGTCTCAGTGGTGCAGGGCAGCTGCTTTCAGCGAAGGCGCTGGGAGAGGGTAGGAGAGTGCCATATTTCAATAAATGTGGCACACTCCTGCTCTCTCCTTTTCACGCAGTGCATCGCAGCATTTACGGCTGCTGTACTGCACTGCGTGAGAACTTAGTAAATCTGGCCCTGAGTTGTTAAGCGAGGAGTTTCTTGAGGGGTTCAAACTGGGTTACTAAGGCCTGAGGTTGGCAGAGAATTTGAAGTCTGCTAAGGCACATAAACAGGTGGTAGCCATTAAACTGCTAAAAGAAATGCAAGAAGGGAAGGTGGCAAGTCCTTTCCACAATTGGCTAATGAATTACTTGATTGTGTTGCCAGTTGGTACCCAAGAAAGAAAAGGGTCAGTTTAGGCTCATCCGACACCTGTCCTAGAAGGAGGGACATTCAGTGAATGACTTTATTGCAGAAGAGGTGGCTTCAGTGTCATATTCGTCAGTGGATGTAGCGATGGCAATGGTCGAACAGGTAGGGAAAGGAGGGCTGGCACATGGCTAAATGCTACATAAAGTCTGCTTTTATGCTATTGCCTGTACACCCAGAGGATTTCAAACTGCTGGGAATACAGTTTGAGGTATAGTGGTACGTGGAAGAGGCGCTGCCCATGGGGTGTTCCATTCCATGCACACTGCTTTAGCTCTTCAGCTCTTTTCTACAATAGGGCTTCACACGGTACACAGGTCAGAGTACAGTGATGGACTACCTGGATGACTTAATGTCACGGGTCAACCTGGTTCAAGGGACTTCCAATGGCTGTTTGTACAGGTCTAGGACATCATGGGTGCGCTGGGAGTGCCCCTTGCACCAGTAAAGACAGTGGGTCCCAGTGCAGCTCTATTATTTCTGGATATTACATTGGATTCTACAGCAATGGAAGCATGGTTACCTGTAGAAAAGAAGGCCCATATCAAGTTTTGCTGAACGCAACGTAGGCTAGCCAAAAGGTAACAGTATGTGCAGTTAATGCTCAGACACCTGAACTTTGCTTGCAGAGTAGTCAGTGTGGGCAGGACTTTTTGCAGATGGCTCAGTTTGTCACTAGAAGGTCTGTCTCAACTCCATCACTTTGTCTGCCTTTCTGCTGATGCGAAGGAGGATTTGCAGATGTGTCACTGGTTTCTTCAATGGTAACCCACTGGAGGTTCCGAAAGGCTGGGAATGGGACATTCAGATTTCGTCTGAGGCCACAGGCAGACAGAGTTTCAGTTTGTATTGGCAGGGCAGATGGTACACAGAGGAATGGCCAGCCATTTGGAAGCAAGGAGGGTGAAGCATTTCTTTTCTTTAATTCTTTCTCCTGGTGGTAGAAGTAACACTTTGGGGCCAACAGCTGGCACACCGTAAAGTCCTGTTTTGGATCAATGACAATGTCTTTGGTGTTTGATGTCAACAGACAATCTGCCAGTGAGGCCCTCAAACTCTTGTGGCTGTTTGTTTTAGGTTGTCTGCAGCATAACATAGTGTATAAAGTCAGACATGTACCACTAGTGAACAATGACATTGCGGGTGCTTAGTCTCGTCATGGAAGTGGAGAGGTTCAGGAGGCCTTTGCTCGGGGAAATGTGGAAGATAGGAGATAAAGGATGCTCCAGTTGGTGGAAGGGTCTTTGGAAGAGTCTACCAGGCATTCTCATGCACAGGCATGGGAGGAATGTATCCATAGCTCCGAGAAGACCGGTGGGCTGGAGCAGGGAGGAGGACATCGTCCAGTTCATTCCGACATTGATTGAAAAGGGTTTATCTACAGTTACGATCACAGGGAAGCTGTTGGGGACCAAATTCATGGGTAAGCTGTGCTGGCGTTATGCACTGTCTGCGCGAAGCTGGGCTGGAGGATTCTGGAGGGTTGGGTCAGAGAGAGGGTCAATGGGGGGGTAAGAGAAAAAGGCCACTGAAGAGAGGCTTGTTGAGGAATGTTTTGGAATTCTTGTCAACCATTTGCTACCAGGTGGATGAGACTATCTTGTTCTCCATGTTGATGTCCTGTCTGATCTTCAAGCCTTTTGGAATTGCTTGATGGAAGCGGAGTATTGGGGTTTCAGTGGTATGAGGCCTCCAGCAAAACTGTTGTGTGTGGATCTCAGCTTCCACAAGTCCAAGACTGATCAGAGATCACAAGGGAAGATGGTGGTGTTACTGGGATTTCCGGTTCGGGGAACCTGTCCCGTTCTGTGGGGCGAGCGATGCAGGACTCTTGGGTGATGTGAGTGGGGGTGTTAACCGCCACGCTAGTGGGACACATGTGACATAGTTTCTGCTTTTGGCAGAATTGCGCAAGGTCCTGGTCTATGTTGGGGATGACCCGGGGGCTTTTGGAATGCACTCCTTCATCATCAGGATGGCCACTGAGGCAGCGAGACGTGGCTGGAGCAGAGACATGATCATGAGTTTGGGGAGATGGCCCTCGGATTGCTATTGCCGCTATGTGCTTTGGGGGGAATGTTTAATGTCATTAGGTCTTGTGTCTGTCACATTTCTGTGTTTTTCAGGTACTGTTGCGGGCCCAGAGGCTGTTAATCTGATTTGTAGGACATTAATTCATCAAATGGGCAGAAAGACATGAAGCTCAGAGAGGTCAAGGAGTGAATTCGGACCTTGACTTTGTACGGTGTCATGGCACGGTAGAGGGGATATGATATTGAAAGAATTGATGACATATTTAAATGGCTTGTGGAGATGACTTAGATGTCCAGATATTTTGTTGCTTCACCTCAGGGAGAATGACATGGTATTGTGCAAAGGGTTATCAGTCCTCAAACAGATGGGAAAGGATATTAAGGAGATAAAGCACCAGTGGTTAGGGTGTCATATCATTTGGATGGAGTTTGGTCTTAGGAGGGAATGGAGGGGTAAAAAGCAACCCTCCGCAATTGACAAGACTAGGATGAAGGTAAACAAAGAGATGCATTTTTTCTGCAGAAAAAAAGGTTTTGGCAGGGTTGAATACCCTGAGTTGAGGTATGACTCTGTTTAATTTTTTCAGGGGGATGGGGTGCATTTGTCTCACATAAGGATAGAATTGTACTTTATGCAACTGTGGGAGGCATTGGATAAGACATTGAACATGTGCAGATGAAAAGGAGATTCTGGTGGGGGGTCAGAAGAACCAAGGGGCTTTTCTGAGTGGCGGCGGGTCTTCAAGTTTACATGATTCTGGAGCAAGATTATTGTTGTTGACATATGTGAATAGGAGAATTAGGTCATGTCAACTAAAAGTTAAACCTGTATGAAACAAGGAATTAAGAGTTACACTATAGGAATTTAGATAGTTAGATCTTAATAGATGTAGGTTAAGCGGTAGGAGAATCAGTGCTTGTAGGATGTTTTATGTATAGTGAGGTTTAGTTTTGTACAGGCAAAGGTCTATGGTTTATTTTGTGAAGCACACATGTTTTTGATAAAGTAGCCTTTTCCACACCAAAATATTAGTATGTGGTTTGTGCTGCCCCCTTTCACCCAACTGGTTTTGGGGGGCAGCCGACGGGAGAAAGGTCTGCCCCCACGGTGATTGGAAGAATGGCTCAGCCAAGGCTACACGTGGGCTATTTGTGGGCTATTTTTTGGCTTCACCCTGTGATCATTTATAGCCCAGGTATATATTCAGCCATCTTGTGGCTGATGTCCTTTCACCCAAGGGCCTATGGACCTCTATTTTACATACCTGGCACATTAAGGATGATCCCCTCTAAAAAAAGCAGTAAAAGAAAAAAGTTTATTAATTGCAAATTACCTTGTTTTTTAACACAAACAGACAATATTTGTACTTTCCACCACATCACAGTAAAAAGCTTATCATGGCTGCTGCTACCCATTTCGAATTTCCATCAACAAGATTCATTAGTGAAAGAGCAACTTTGCACCGAGATGGCAAATTACACTTATAGTTCAAGACGGAAGGCATTAAGGCAGGACATTTGGGGCCAGGCTGTTGACAAACATGTGCTAAAAGGTAAAAATACATGTTTTCTCTCCTTGAAGGGTCAATTAAAGGAAAGGGGTAGGCTTAATAATGACGGTTATACATAATTTGGGAAGTATTTTTACAAATATGAAACGTATAATAATTGTTGATTGATAGCTAATGCTTGTTGGTTTGCATAGTGACACACGCTGTAGAGTAGTTAAAACTGGTACAAATGGTTGCAAAGGAGGACATGTTTTCTGTACTATTCTTTTATATTCTGTTATGTTACATATTTAGGTATGATTTTAGTCAAGCCCTCTTGTTTTTACTAAAATTATTTATGTTATAAATTTACCAAGAATGTCTTTTAGCCAGTGCTCTTCATCCCTTAGTCTGTTTTTGTGTCATTCATATTTTTCTTCTGTCAACCACATCATAAACAATGGGGCAATGGGCTGGCCAACTTTAGCCATTGGCTACCTTCTCTTTGAGATGGCATTCTGCTCTTCCATGACGTACACATCCACACCCAAAGAAGCTCTTTTCAGTGCAGGGACTTTCTGATTGAGATTTCTAGCCACAGATTCCTCACCTTATGAATATTCCCCAGGCATCAGACTGGATCCAGAAACTTTGCAGCAGTGCCTCGGCTCACCATAAGGTGGCACCATACCGCTCCAGACTGACACGTTTCCCCTCAGGAAATGACGTGCAGAGTCACCATGACTGCATGCTGATGTCAGATCCTTTCTTTCTGCACCACCAGATGCGGATTCAGGCCTCTCTTCATGTCTCTCAGACATTTAGCTAGAAATTTACCTTCAGTGTGCAAGGTTTGTCAGCTCCAAAAATAACAGCTTTTAAGTCCTGTAAGGGCAAACGCAAACCAAGGTCAGTGATAGCTCCCCACCCAGTTTGTCTGTTGTGTCTGGCATCGAGCCATACTCCAAGTCCTTGCAGCGACTGCCTGTCGATGAACCAGAAGGTCACCAGGGACTGTGAGGAGCAGCTTTACATTGCCAAGCATAAAAAGGCTCCTCCCTGGGACTGCTGCAATTCACGATCTGCGTCAAATGTTCGATCCCATTCCTGTACACGAAGTCGATGAAACCACTTTTGAGGCTGGCCTTTGTTGTGGTCCAAACTGTCAGGCAAGTTTAAAAAGAAGCACAAAAAATGGAGGTGGGATTCCGCCCACTCAAACCTCTCACTGTCCCTTGAATTGTCGTGAGGGTGGTGCCACAACTACCAATCTTGGAATCGAAGTTGCCCGAATTTGGAGCCTATCCTGCAGCTGGTTCGGGCACAATGAGTGTTGCCAGGGCCAAGAGCCACTTCACATCAGATCATAAAGTTCTGTGCAGCTCTGCGCCGGGGCTTCGGATCCTTACTGATTCCCTCTGTTGTGCGTTCCGGACCCAAAGAGCCAAGAGCCTCTTCATCTGGACAACCACTGGGGGGGTCACCTTTGTTGCCAATTGGACCATCTGAGCGTGTCTGACCATTGGCTCCAATACTAAACTTACCTCCGACACCACAAACTGTGCTGTCCTCAGGCATTTTGATGCAGACTACATCAACACCAGAGGAGGAGTTCCAAAAAGTTCTCTTCATCGCCAATCCAAACTCAACCAAATTCATACCCGCAACCACCAAGGACCCACTTCCCTACTTGAATTACTGTCTCCACAATGAAGAACACACACACTGCATTCCTTATTGGTATGATGCCAGGCGACAAATATGACCCAGGTGAGAAGTTCGCTCAACCCTACCAGAATGATAATTGGTACGATGACTTACAGGATCCTGGTGGTCACAATGCCTCCCAGAAACAGGCCTATCCTCACCTCCTGGACCAGCCACAAAAGAATCTGCTTTTAGTGCCATAGTAATGAGTAGGGTGGCAGCAGTACTTTGCCTATAGCTCCCAAGCCTTGAGGTTAAGACCAATGTATTAACAAAAGTTCTCCAGTCGGAGCAAATATCTTCAGAACCCCTTCTGTGATTTAATGAGACACTGATGGATATCTTAATGGGAGCTTGAGCCAAACCATATTTTGGCCCTCAGTCGACCAACTAATTGCCAGGTGCCATTGCCCTGCTTGAGGCCAACCTGATTTTCTCTCACATCACCAGTCCCCTGAAAGTCTAGTGGTGCAAACTTCCATGAACATGTTTAACCCCAACACCCTCCCTACCACTCCCCCTGATAGGGAATCTAAGTGGGTGGGAAAAAGTGTTTTCCTCTACCATTCTGACATTTTGATCATTTGACTTGAGCTATTGCCATGCCCTTTGGGAGTCAGTGGCACAAGTCCTCCCTGGTGTTCTCGAAGATCTCTGACCTGTTCTCTGACCTGTTCTTGCTCAGGAGATTCAAGATGGTCATGATGTGACCAAGTTCACAATTCGTTCCATCTTGGGCAACACTGATTCCATTGTGCGGGCCATCAGCACCAGTGTTGCTATTCATCGCCATCGGTGCCTGTGATTGACTACGTTCTAAGTTGATGTTCAGTCCTTTCTAATGGACAAGCCATCTGACAGGACTTATCTATTTAGGGACAAGGCTGATTTCACTATGGAGCATTATAAAGAGGACCGAATGAGCACACACTATCTGGGTCTGTCCCCCCAACTTGGCAACTGTCACAGTTGTAATGCTTCTTTTGCAGATTTGGTAGAGATGCCCCTTACTGCCAGCCTGTCCAACCTCAACAAGGAACCCAGCAGTTTTGTGGTCAAGACCATTGTGCACACCGCTCCTGCAGCCAAAGTCACCCCCTTGGGGGTCAGTTTACGCCTCTCCCTGCTGCCCCATCTGCCAAACCTCTTTACAGGGCTACAGCCATCCAGTGGAGGTAGAATCCAAAAATTCTTCTCATGTTGACAGGCTATACCATCAGACAGGTGGGCCCTAAAGATCGTTCACATGGGATAGGCCTTACAGTTCCTATCCACCACTGCACTTTCCACCCCCCCCCCCCCCTCCAGAAACTGACAGAGGACCATATCTTCATTTTACTCTTAGAAGTGCAAACTTTTTTTACCGAAGGGGCTGTCAAGAGGGTGCCAGTGCCAGAAGTAGCACAATGGGTGTTATTCACAATACGTTCTTGTGCCTGGGAAAATGGAGGCTTGTGGCCTATTTTGGACCTGCGCCCTCCCATCACCTTAAAAAAAATCAAAATGCTCAAACTGGCCCAGGTTTTATCTACCCTCTACCCTGAAGATTGGATGGTGGTATTGGACCTGCAGGATGCATATTTCCATATATTCGTCTTGCCAACCCACCTGCGCTACCTGCGGTTTGTAGTGAGATTCAAGCATTCTTAGTTTTTGATGCCCCCCTTTGGTCCCACCAGTGCACCTTGGGTGTTGACAAAAGTGATGGAGGTGGTAGCATCATACCTTTGGGGGTCAGGGATGCAAGTCTTCCCCTACCTTGATGACTGGCTGTTGATGGTGTCTCTCCCAGGCAGTCATCAACCACCTTCATCCTTGAGGTTAACTATCAACATGCCAAAGTCACATCTGACTCTATCAGAGACATTTTGGACACAGTTTGGTTTTGTGTCTTTGCCCCAGGAAGGAGAGACCAGGACATTCTGGGAATGATCCCTGTTCTGAATTTCAGTAAGGTCGACTCTAAGGCTACTTTGGCTGATAGTCTCCTGCAACCTGCTGGTTGATCACACCAGGTGGTATATGCAGATTCTGCAGTGGAATTTGAAATTCCAGGGTTCTCAACACCAAGGGGACCTCTCTGACCATGCTCATATTTTAGAGTAGACTTCGAATGACCTGAAGGGGTGGTTGCTGGACTGCAGATGGGTCTGCGGCAGACCTATCTCTCTACTCTACCCAGAACTGACAATATTGACTAAAGCATCCCTTCTGGATTGGGGCAGCCATCTAGGAGAAGCTGAGATCAGGCAGAGTCCCGGCTACACATCAATCTACAGGAGCTGAGTGTCATCTGCTTGACACTGGAAGCCCTCTTTCAACCCATTTATGAGAGGCTGGTTCAGCCATGTGGTATTGAAAAAACAGGGCTGGAAGGGGTCTAAGACCCAGACCCTGTACCTCTGAAAATGGCTGGATCATCAGTGCTTTATTATTCTTTATTCATAAACTTTTATTCGATTATAAAATTGCATAATCATAAAAAGTACAGTTTTATAAAAATTCAAGAGTTAATGCGTTGAAATACATGTTATATGTTAGAAAACAATTTCACGACGAGTTTTTGTTGCTAGTTTTAAGAAAGTCACTATCATTTTAGCTTCATGCGGATTTTTCGGTGACTGAAGGTAAGCGAGAGCTGGATATGTACATCTAAGTCCACTTAGACGAAGAAGGGGAAGGATCCATTTTTTCCTAGCTGCTCTATAGTACTTGCAGAACAAAACAACATGGACCGTTGATTGGTTGGAAACCCCGTCACAAGGACAGCAAGTCAGGTTCCGGGACCAGTTGTTCGGTTCTGGAAATGAGACCATTCGGAAAAAAAGGTCGAACCGTAGTCTTGTCAGTAGGAACTTTTCATTGTTCGAGAGAAAGAACAACAAGTAGGGCTGCAGTAACTTCTCTGACTGTAGTGAGCAAATTTTTTCATTTTGTGTTTTAACTATCTCGGCCTGATGGCGGAGTTCTCTTAGGTGGCCCATGCAGAGTTCTTTCAGCTTTTTTTTTGAGATGTCCTCTATTGATGGTGGATCGAAAAAGTATTGCTCCCGATCAAGGTCTTGGAGAAGTTTGTGGATGTAATTAAGCCAGGGTATTTTCCTCCAGTGGGCTAGGCCAAGGCATTCGGTGATGAGGGAACGCGTTATGTGACTCTCAGGATTGCACCATATGCGGTGCCAGAGTATAAGAGGCTGGCATCGTATGGTGTCTGTCACATATTCCATCCCTAGCTCCCGATGTGCTGCAAAGATCGGGGAGCTTTGGGGAAGGGCTAGTACATATTTGATAAAAGCGTTCTCCGTTACCTGGAGTTGGTCTATGTTTCCGTAGCCCCAAATGCCTGCTCCGTAGGTGGCCACGCTGTGGCATTTTGCGTAGTATATTGTTAGCAATTCCGATGGAGCTGGTTTGCCAAGTTTTCTGGAGAAGGCACTTAATGCCGATACTGCTCGGCGGAAATTGAGATTTCTAGTTTCGATTGCCTTACGCCAAGTCATTGTATCATCCACAAGTATACCCAAGTAGGGGTATACCGTTGTTTTTTCCAGCCTGTTTTTGTTGATATACATGGGTTTGGAGGATCCATGTTTTGGTCCGATGGTCATTGTAAATGTTTTTTTAATATTTACTTTCAGTCCCAGGGAATCCATAAATGCCACGTATTTATTCAGCTGCCGCTGAAGTTGATTAGCTGTCCGGGCCAGGATGACCGAGTCGTCGGCGTACAGGAGGATGGGTATTGGGCGGCGTGCTATCTGCGGAAGGTCCTGGCTCCCTTCCAGCATTGCTTGTTCAATCCCATTAGTGTACAGGTTGAACAGGAAGGGAGCCAGTACGCACCCTTGTCTTACTCCTCGTGTTATTTTAAAGGGGCGTGATAGTTCGCCTGCAATACCGTAACGAACTCGGCCTTCCGCGTTGGTGTAGAGTTCCCTAAGGAAAGCTAATATGGATGGATCCACTCCGAGGTTTATCATGGTCTCCCACAGCTTGGCATGCTGAACGCAGTCGAAAGCCGCGCTCAGGTCTACGTAGACCAGATAGATTTTTCCTCCTTTCGCACGGGCGTATTTTCCGGCCAGGAGGGTCAGGTTTAAGGCCTGATCCACCGTCCCGAGCCCCTTCTGGAAACCGTATTGCAGGTCTGTGATGATACTGTTCTCCTGGGCCCAAGATTGTAGTCGGTCCAGGAGTAGTCGACCTGCAATCTTGCCCGTGGAATCCAGAAGGGAGATCGGCCGGTAGCACGCGGGATCATTACGATCTCCTTTCTTAAATATTGGCAGGAGGGTGGAAGTAGACCACGATGGAAGAAGTCCAATTTCGGTAACTGCTGTCATTACCCGGGTAATTATTAGTGACCAGTGCTCGCTGTTGTATAAAAACAAGTCCATGGGTACCCCGTCTGGGCCGGGAGCCTTGCCGGTTTTTGACGCTTTGAGAGCCTTACTAACCTCATTTACAGTAAAGCGTAGATTAATGGGATGGAAATTGTTCTCTGCTTGTGCTTGATCTTCGGTTTGAGGGAGGTCAGTTAGTGAACCAAAAATTTTCGTAAAGTGATGGACCCAGTCGTTCTCAGTTATTGCCACATCTAGATGGTGTGGATCTGTGGTATTGTCTAGAAGGGGTGATCTGATGGTCTGCCAGAATGTGGTGCTGTCTTTTTTTAATGCACTCTCATGAAGTTGACACCATAGGTCTTGCTTTATCTGGCGCCTTCGTGTTTTCCGGGAATTGTTATACTCTTTCCTCCGGTGTGAGATTTCTTGGGCGTCTCTGGGTTTCTGTCGAAGGGCTTCTTTAAGGGACGTGAGGGCCTTTCTGCAGTCGGAGTCAAACCATCTCCTCGTTGGAGGTTTTGGTTTGTTTGCAGTGTGTTTAAATAGCTCGTCCCTTATTGCTCCTTGGATATTGTGAAAGGAGTTGATAATTAATTCAGGGGAGGCCTCTGCGGACAAACAGTCTCTTATCCATGGTTGCGTTTTTACAAGTATCCTTTGTGAGGAAATTTCGGGGTCAATCTTTGACCATTTAATGACATACCCATTCTTCTTCTTTAATGTTAGTGATTGTTGGTCAAGAGAGCTAACTTTTGTTGTAGAGGGACCCGCTTTTCCCATGAGGAGGTCCATACTCAAGGGGTAATGGTCGCTAATCGGGCTGGACCCTACTTTATAGTTTTTTAGTGATCCTTTACAGGTATTTGAGGCTAAGATGAAGTCAATAGTTGACATACAGCCGCGCCCATGGAAAGTAGGTAGAAATTTCTGGGCCGGGTCAACTAGTTCGTTGGCAAAATCTAGGTCCAGGGTGAAGAGAGTTTCGTTGAGCTTGTTTCCACTCGGAGTGTGTGCAAAGTGTGGGATGGGATTTCCGGATTCGGTCTGTAGACCGCAGATTCCACTTTCGTGATTTGGGCATATTGTTTGATTAAAACCGCCTCCCCAGATGTAGTTTATTGTCGTATTTAAGTTCGCGTTTTGTATTGAAGATATGTGTGCTACCATTTCATCTAGGTAAGAGCAGCATTCCAGGGTGCCTGTGTTATTATAATAGTTTATGATTATAAATAGATTTCTTGATGCTGCCGTCTGATGAGTAAATTGGATGATTTGGTAAGTGGGTGTTTCTTTTGTTAGTTTTACTGTAAGTGGTAAGGTGTTGGAAAGGTAGATCATGAGCCCGCCTTTTGGTCTTCCCATGGTGCTTGGCGTAGCTTTAGTAAAAAATGTCTTATAGCCCGCTAAATGGAGAGGGGATGTACGCCAGGTCTCTTGTAGGCACAAGATTTGGTGGCTCCTTGCTGTATTCAGCCATAGGGGGCATGATATTTTTTCCGTTAGACCTGCTACGTTCCAGTAGGCTATGCCTATGCTCATGACCTCTTTGATTTCCTTGTTGGCAGGTATTGTTATCATGGTGGTGTGAGTTTCGATAGTTGTATCAGGCTCGATGTTTAATCTTTGGCTGGTATCTGCTTCTGCTAGGTGGGAGCGGGTCGAGAATTTATTTAATTGAGTCAATGATGACTCTGGTGTGTAGGGTGACTCTAGTAATGGTGTCGGATACTTATCGGAAACAGGTTGGTGTACGGAGTCAACGTTGTGGTGGTTAGATTTGACCGTAGATGGTCAGTCGACCATTTCAAGGCACTCAAATCGGTTTTGGGTCGGGAAGCCCTGCCATCCTTCATATGCTTGATAAGGTCTATCCTGCCAATAAGGTATTTGGCGTTCAACATATCTACCTCTTGGTCCCCCCCTATCTAGATAATCGCATGGGTACTCCCTCTGGCTCCATGGTGTTTGACACCAAGGGTCCTGATTTCGTAGATCTTTAGAGTGATCTTTGGGATAGTGGTGCCATTCCCATGGTGGAAAATTGCGATGTTGTTTCGCTGGGGGATAGAAAAAGGAGAGGTGGCGGGCGTCTATTCCCCCTTTTTTATCGAGTTGGGGCCAAGCACAAATGTGGTTTACGGTTGCGGGATCTCTACATGTTACGATGATGCAATCACCGCGTATTGTCTTCTTTGTTTTGCCTATCCAGGCTACCCTACGGGCTGTAGTGATCCCTCCCGAGAGATGGGATTCAAGGGGTCTGTTTATGCTAAGCCACTGCATGGTCTTGTTCTTAAGTGACCATGCAGTTTCTGGGGTGTCATCTGTTAGCTCAGGTACTCCTGTTAAAACTATTGTGTAGGGAGTAGCTTCCGGAGGCATGTGAGCGGGGCGTCTAGCTGTGGGAGGTTTTTTCGGCGTGATTTTGGATGTGTTCTTGGGTGTGTTCTTGGGTGTTTTTTGAGGAAGCGATGGGGTCGATGGCTGAGGGTCAGGCTTTTCTGTGGTGGATCTACTAGAATCTGGTTTGGCTGAAGGACCTGGGGTGCTTGCCGTGGCCTTGCCTGCAGTTATTATTTGCTGTACTTTTGGATGGGGTGGTTTCCCCTGTTGGGAAACGGGCGTGCTTACGGTGGATTTGGGTATGGTGGACGGTTGTTTTAAAGTCTTTTGTACTGAAGATGTTGTGTTTGGATGACTAACTGTTTTCTGTACGTATGTTTGGTTTTTCTTTTTTGGTGGGTGCGAGATGTTACGTTGACCCCTTACGTCAATCCGAGTATTCGTATCTAGGAGGGTGGCCGAGATTATTGTTAATTGAGCTTCAAGATTTCTAATACTTAATTGAATAGGCTTTAAATACTGGTAGAGTAAGTCCTTGGTTGTGGTGAGAACTTGTGAGGTGATTCTACAGGTTTTACATTGCTCCAGTGTGTTATCATTTGGAATTGCCTTGTGGGGAAGAGTTAAATCAGAGATATGTAGTATACTGTTTGAGGTTGAGGAGTTTGGATCAGTCGTTTTAAGTTCCTGGCAGAGAGAACTGTGTGTTCCTTCATTAATTGGTGGTCGAGTTTTCGGTATTGCCCCTTCTCTCTCGCCTTGCTGGGTTGAGTTATCGATGGATCGGATATCTCCTTCGGTTTGACAACCAGCTAGGTCGGGAGTTGCTTCCAGGTCGTCCATTGATATTGAGGGATCCGACTCTGAGTGCGTGACCGACAGGTCAACTACTGATGGAACGGTGTTTGAATCTGAGGCGGGGAGAGTCACAGGAAGAGAACTGTTTTGGGTGTATAAATTAATTGGAGAGGCGGCATTTGCTATTGCGCCTAGTGATGATCGCTTCGCGTTAGCACTAATAAGGTCCATTGAAACTCTCTTCTCCATTAGAGCTATACTTTGGTTTATCGTCTCATTGACCCGTGATATAAATAAGTCAATAGGGCCTGTTACCTGTGCTACCTCCTGAGCGTGTTTGGATTTGGGTTTGGAGGCACTTCTTGTTTTAGGCGGCATAATTGTTTGTTTGTTGCTGGGACGTTGTTCAAAGAGAGGTGGCCCGGTCCGGTCTCTATCGGGCACTAACGGGCAACAACGGGCCCGCCCTTGGCCCGGGCTTCGCCCCGGGCTGCGTCCCGCGCGCGTCCCGCGACGCGCGTTCCCGGAGTGCTTTATAGGATTTAAGGGATTGTGGGGGTGTGGCACTGGGAGGGGGCGCGGCTCTCACGGGAAGAGGACCAGCTAGAGATGGTGCATGCTGGTCCTCGCAGTCCCGGGGCCGGCGCCTCTCCCTCCTCTGCGGCCACGCGGTGTTTCCGGCGTCCCAGCCGCTCCAGCAACAGCAGGTGAAGGTCAGTTGGCTACTCCTGTAGCTTTTGGCGGTGATTAGGGCTCCAGCGAGGGACAAACAGCAGCAAAGTTTTTAGCGAGTGGCACCCGCGAAGCGGGTGCCGCGAGATGTTATGGGCTTGGCTGGGGGTGTGGCACTGGGAGGGGGCGCGGCTCTCACGGGAAGAGGACCAGCTAGAGATGGTGCATGCTGGTCCTCGCAGTCCCGGGGCCGGCGCCTCTCCCTCCTCTGCGGCCACGCGGTGTTTCCGGCGTCCCAGCCGCTCCAGCAACAGCAGGTGAAGGTCAGTTGGCTACTCCTGTAGCTTTTGGCGGTGATTAGGGCTCCAGCGAGGGACAAACAGCAGCAAAGTTTTTAGCGAGTGGCACCCGCGAAGCGGGTGCCGCGAGATGTTATGGGCTTGGCTGGGGGTGTGGCACTGGGAGGGGGCGCGGCTCTCACGGGAAGAGGACCAGCTAGAGATGGTGCATGCTGGTCCTCGCAGTCCCGGGGCCGGCGCCTCTCCCTCCTCTGCGGCCACGCGGTGTTTCCGGCGTCCCAGCCGCTCCAGCAACAGCAGGTGAAGGTCAGTTGGCTACTCCTGTAGCTTTTGGCGGTGATTAGGGCTCCAGCGAGGGACAAACAGCAGCAAAGTTTTTAGCGAGTGGCACCCCCGAAGCGGGTGCCGCGAGATGTTATGGGCTTGGCTGGGGGTGTGGCACTGGGAGGGGGCGCGGCTCTCACGGGAAGAGGACCAGCTAGAGATGGTGCATGCTGGTCCTCGCAGTCCCGGGGCCGGCGCCTCTCCCTCCTCTGCGGCCACGCGGTGTTTCCGGCGTCCCAGCCGCTCCAGCAACAGCAGGTGAAGGTCAGTTGGCTACTCCTGTAGCTTTTGGCGGTGATTAGGGCTCCAGCGAGGGACAAACAGCAGCAAAGTTTTTAGCGAGTGGCACCCGCGAAGCGGGTGCCGCGAGATGTTATGGGCTTGGCTGGGGGTGTGGCACTGGGAGGGGGCGCGGCTCTCACGGGAAGAGGACCAGCTAGAGATGGTGCATGCTGGTCCTCGCAGTCCCGGGGCCGGCGCCTCTCCCTCCTCTGCAGCCACGCGGTGTTTCCGGCGTCCCAGCCGCTCCAGCAACAGCAGGTGAAGGTCAGTTGGCTACTCCTGTAGCTTTTGGCGGTGATTAGGGCTCCAGCGAGGGACAAACTGCAGCAAAGTTTTTAGCGAGTGGCACCCGCGAAGCGGGTGCCGCGAGATGTTATGGGCTTGGCTGGGGGTGTGGCACTGGGAGGGGGCGCGGCTCTCACGGGAAGAGGACCAGCTAGAGATGGTGCATGCTGGTCCTCGCAGTCCCGGGGCCGGCGCCTCTCCCTCCTCTGCGGCCACGCGGTGTTTCCGGCGTCCCAGCCGCTCCAGCAACAGCAGGTGAAGGTCAGTTGGCTACTCCTGTAGCTTTTGGCGGTGATTAGGGCTCCAGCGAGGGACAAACAGCAGCAACGTTTTTAGCGAGTGGCACCCGCGAAGCGGGTGCCGCGAGATGTTATGGGCTTGGCTGGGGGTGTGGCACTGGGAGGGGGCGCGGCTCTCACGGGAAGAGGACCAGCTAGAGATGGTGCATGCTGGTCCTCGCAGTCCCGGGGCCGGCGCCTCTCCCTCCTCTGCGGCCACGCGGTGTTTCCGGCGTCCCAGCCGCTCCAGCAACAGCAGGTGAAGGTCAGTTGGCTACTCCTGTAGCTTTTGGCGGTGATTAGGGCTCCAGCGAGGGACAAACAGCAGCAAAGTTTTTAGCGAGTGAATTTTCCTGGTGGCAGACAACCTAGCAGGTTCTTTGTATACTAGGATATTGAGCAGTAATTACACTCAGAGGTGGCGTGAGACCTCTTCCATGAATAGGGAGTACCTTGGCTCGATCTATTCACCACCATAGAGAATGCGAAATATCAATGTCTATGTGTGTTGGAGTTTCCAAGGTGTCTCTAGTTCAGAGGCTTATTGGGTCTCAAGTGGAACTCAGGACTCCTGTATGCTTTTCCACCATTACCACTCCTGCCCTGAAGTCTCAAAAAGATCAGGACCGACCAGGTCTAACTCATCCTATTTGCTCCGTATTGATCATGGGGAGTATGGTATCCAGAACTTCTGGACTTGAGCATATTTCCTCCGACCAAGCTGCCCCTCTGGCAGGATCTGCTGTTGCAGTAAAAAAGCTACGTTTTGCACACGGTCCTTAGCAATCTCCACCTGCATGCTTGGAGATTGAGTGACAACAGCTGAACACCTTTCTCCGGAGGTGGTTGATGTCATCTTGGCAGCCAGGCATCCCTCTACTAAATTTATATGCCTGCTATTGGGACACATTGGTAGTATGGTGGGGCACATGCCAGATTGACCTCCCCCAAAGGTTATCTGACGCTCCATTGTTTGCTTTGTCTCTTGCTCTGCAAGGCTTTCCTTTGGACATGGCTGAGGGATATCTTTTGGCCATTTTGGTCTTCTTATAGTTGCCAGATCAGCCCTTGTCTTTTAAGTAACAAGTTGAGATGCAATTTTTGAAAGGGAACCAACATATGTTTCCTCCTTCGCCCTTTGTAATGCCCAATGGGAACTCAATCTGGTCCTCACTTATTTGATGTGCCCTCCATTCAAGCCACTTCGCAGCTCTCCCTTACGGCTCCTTAGTATTAAGACTGTGTTCCTCATCGCCATCACCCTGGGATGGCCCATGAGTGCGCTTCAAGCTCTTTGTGTCAACCCACTATACACCACCATCTTCCCAGACAATCTGGGTCTGCTGAGATGAGCATAGTTTCTGCCAAAATTTGTGATACTGTTCCACCTCAGTTAATCTATCACCCTTTCGGAATTCAATGATCCACAAGACTCCTCTAACTGGGAGGAAAGGCTCAATTGCTTGATTTCCAAAAGAGCGCTCATCTTTTACATTGATTGTTCCAGGGAACACTGGGTGGATGATCAGCTCTTTGTGGGGTTCTCTGGAGCGAAAAACAGCAAGGCAGGGCTGAAGATAGCCATGTCCTGATGGATCATGCTCAGCATTAGGATTTGGTACGCATTAACCAAAAATCAGCCTCTGGAATGGCTGTGTGCTCATTCTACCAGGGCCAAAGTTGCTACCCCTGAATTGGCATGCAGTGTCCCTGTCCTAGAAATAGGCCAAGCAGCCCTGTGGGCGTCCCTCCATACCTACACAAAGCACTATTGCCTGGACAGTCAGGTCCACCAATAAGGACTTCTTTCCGCTCATCCCTACAGAACTTTCTGCTTCTCCAACAAAAGGGAATTATAAAACCCATGGCAACCAAAGTGAGCATTGTCAAAGTAGAAAGGCTAGCAGCCAATGCCAGACCTATACACAATGCTAATACTTAAATGTTGTAATATTATCAGCATTTGTGTAGAAAACCTCTACTATTTGTATGGCACCACGCTTTTTCAAAGTCTTGACACCCTCACCCTTTTTCATCGACCTATTGAATTTCATTGATTTTCGTTGCGTTTGTCAAAATTTTGCTTTTTATGGTTAATTGTTATTAATGGGTCAAATTTGTTTATGTGAACAGCAAAGCTCTGACTGCAAATACAGAGATACAGGGATACATTTCGTTTCTTGTGCAAGAAGGAGATTACACGAGAATGGAATTACGTGTTCTGCGATAATTGTGATATGTTCGCAGATTTCTCATGATGATCCCAGTGGTCTAAGCCTTCTAAATATTTTCGGGAGGAAGAGTTCCATATAAAGGCAAAACATGCATCATTTATATACCATTTCTGCACGTTATGCCTCATTTTCAAGTGGAAAACTCAGACTAGGCGGTATACTCCATGCCTGGTAAATATAAAGAAAAAAGAACAATGGTTCCCAGCAACAACAACATTTCATGGAATCAATTAGTCATTATTTTTTATGATTAAATAATCTTATATGTATACACATTTCCATCCAACCATTAATCATAATGTATTGTGAGCTGTAAAAGTGACTGTGCTCGGTGCTTAGAAGAATGACACACTCAAGTGATATAGAGAAACAGTTGTGACTGGCATTGCTAGTTAATTACATAGCGTTGGCGCAATGTTGTGTGTGTGCAATGTTGTGGATAACTTAGCATGTTTAAACCACCATGTACTGAATTTCCCTAACACTTACGTTGGTGTGATATGAGGAAAGTGTTAGTGGGTTGTTTAAGCTTCGAGCCCAGGTAGTGTGTTTGTGGTTATCAGGAGAGCTGTCTAGCATTTTCTATTGTGTTAGAGGTGTTATAGGTATATCTGGACATTATTAAGTAATATGCATTGTTCAGTGGTTAGTGCTGTTGAACTTAAGTGGTAACAATATGGCATCACCGAATTGTACTGGATACGTGTGTTGCGGTCTGGCTCATGTGTATTGTTGCATGATTGTTTGGTGATTCTTGGTATTATGTGCTGTAGGGGACACTGTGTTAGTTAAGTATAAGGCTGTTTTAGATATATGTCAGGTGTTCTGTCCAACATACTGTGTAAAGTAGTGGGCAGCCGTGTACCAGAAACCCAAACAATACAGCACTGAAAGCCTTATGATCATATATAGATAGCGTCAGCTCAGTTATTTAGTTAGTGTGAAGCATGTCTGGTGCGTGCTTAACAATGTTGTTAAATGTGCTTTCAGGCATTTTTGTCTGAAAGTCTGTGTAATATGACTATCTGTTTGTGACTTTTTCTTTGGTGGTAGTTGTGGCTTTGGTCACTGTGATAACAGTATAAGGTATATTTAGCCTACTTCAGGTGTATGTAAGGGGATTTTGTGTAAACTTGTATGCTGGCTGTTAGAGTGGTTCAAAATGATGGTAAGTATTGTGTGTATTGGAAGTTAAAATATAACTGTATTGCATATGGTCGGTGTTGGAAGCATAAGAGGCATACTGTCTGTTTTCTGTTGGACGTTTGTTAAGGGCGTTAATGAAAAGTGTTATTGGAAGAACTGCTATAGTGGCCTACCACCATTCTAAATGATCTGGATGCATGGACAGATATCCACTAACTTGCTACAAAAAACATAGGGTATTCTCAGATGAAAAGAGGTTATTGTGCTGGCATCTCATGACACCCGTCAGTCAAAGCTGTACTGGAGCTTGTGTAATGAGATCAGATGCAATTCTGTGATCAGCAAGTGCAGTCATGGATTTTACCAGCATGGGTTGAGGGCAGGACCATGGTGATACCACCAAGGAATACCCCCATAGGAAGAAAGAAGGTGGCACGTCTTCCAAGGATAAAAAGTTTGAGTGGATTGAAAACGGTCTTGACCCAACTTTGGTGAGCCAACATCAAGACATTTAAGAGTATGTAGAGTTGTGAGAACGGGCTACATCTCACAGTTTCTTACAACCACTATTGTAAGCATTCTTTCAGTCATCTGGGGACAAGGGATCACACACATTTCTAATTAAATGTTTGCAGATACCTTTCTTAAACTTTAGGCTACCTAGGGAAATTATGTAGCAGCTGACAAAGTCTATCAATGACAATTGTGGAAAAAATAAAAACTACCAAGATGTCAATGTTACAAAAGAACACATTACTTCCGGATAATATTCAATTATCTCTTCCATATTATTTCTTTAACAAAATCATGAGGCATTTCAGTCAATCATTTGTTTGATGTGGGATCAATGCCCAGAATAGCATGAAGAAAAATCAACACTTTTCGTTAATGAGTGCGATGACTAAGCGATGCCTGATTTCCAATTCACAGATAAACAGTGAACAATTGTGTGAGACTAACAGATGCAGTTGTTGTATGAGAACCAGAACAACCGCTAACCTTCCCAAAAAAAACAGAGTGTTTATCTTCGGAAAGACTTGAAGCAAACAATGTACCCTTAATAAAGTATCCCAATCTTCAAAGAAATCGAGAAACCTTGATAAAGGTAATAACTTTGAATGATCTAAGCTATTATTCAAGCCACCTTCCAATGTGGAAGAATCCAAATTAAAAGATGATGATGATGATGCTGATGATGGATATTTATAAAGCGTGAACTGCACACCTTAAAAGGATTTCCTGACACTATTTAATTGGAGTGCAAAATTTTGCCCTAATGAAACAAATACGTTTCACTATTTAATTGGAGTGAGAGATTATGCCCTATTGAAACAGATACATTTCCAGCAGTTTATTGAATTCCCAGTGATTTATTTCAGTCCTGAGGGAGATGAGGAGCCTGGTCCATTGCTTTGGAGCCAGCACAGAATATGATCTACACACGTCCTCTTTAGTTTAGGAGTAGTAAGGAGTAAAGCTTCTCCCGATCTCAGTGTCCTCCTTGGAATATAATGCTGTTATTTCTCAGAGATAGTAATAGGGCCCGCTCAGTGAGATAAACAGGCTGATTTGAAGAGTATTCTCGGCTTATTGGTATCCAGTGTAACCCCTTCAAGGAGGCTGAAGCAGAATTATGGGGCATATTATCAAGGGATTTATATCCGCTTTTTTGGCTTTAAAAGCCAAGAAACCGGAGATAAAATTATCTCCCTATTACCTAGCTGTCGCTAACACCAGTTAGCGACAGCTAGTAGGAGATAGCGACCATCTTGGGCCCCGCTTTGCATGTCAGAGAAATGTATCACTAATGACATGCAAAGTGGGCGTGCCAAGATGTTAGCGACTGGAAACAGTCGCTAACATCGCTATCTCCTATTACCAACTTTTGGAGTTATTTGCGCTAAGCGCGAATATCTCAAAAAGCTAACACCTGCCCTGAGCAGTTCTTAGCCATGTTATCCAATGGGAGGTGGATAACATGGCTAAGAGCATTCGCTCGGTAATGCATGAATATCGCTGACTTTACAGCGATATTCATGCATTTCAGCCGATTTTTATCGTTTCAGAGATAAACCTTGCTAATAGCAAGGTTTATCTGAGATAAAAATCGTCGCAGCTCAGCGATAAATTTTTATCGCTAACCAAGCAATAGCGATAATTATCGCTAATGCTTGGTAATATGCCCCTATATTTTTAGGTCGAGCTGATGTGGCATTCATGCGAAGCATGAATGCATCAGCTCGACAACTTATGTTGCCGGTATTTAGGAGAGTGGACAGCTACCAGACGCGCGCTTTGACGAGGTCGGATTTCACCTCGGGAGCGAGCGTCTGATAGCTGCGCATGCGCGGTGCAAGCCCTGGCTCTCACACAGACACAGGCAGCCCCCACCCCTCTGCATGCACGCACGCACGCACACACACACACACAGGCGCGCGCATGCACACGCAGGCATACGGCACACATACAGGCACACATACAGGCACACTATCCCCTACCTCGCATTCTCTCTCAATCACACACAGTCACGCATGCGCACACACATTCCCTCGCGCACACACGCACACACGCGCGCACACACTCCCCCCCCACCCCCCACCCCCCCAGGCATACACACAGGCACGCACGCACTTCACATCAGCCCTGGGCCCCACTCACCGACTGCGCTCTTCCGGCGGGGCTCCTCACGGCGCGGCGCGTCTCATCCTCTAAATCGGGGCTCCCTCAGGTCAGAGGAGCCCCGCAACAGGCGCCACACTCCTCCTTCTCCCCGGCCCCCTCCTGGGGACCCGGGCTACCCCGGACGGCAGGGCGCTCCATGCGCCGGAAGCTCGCAGCTCGCAGCTCGCGGACCTCGGGAGGCGGGACTTCCTTGCCCGGCCGCGAGCGGATTGGCCGGCCGGGCAAGAGCTTCCGGGTCGCCGCAAGATCAGCTTTCAGCGGCGCCGGCACACGGAGCTCGCTTCTCCAGGCTCGGACTGCCCCTGTGACTTTGATTTTGCCCACCAGGACCGTCCAAGGGAAGGCGGTGAGGACTTGCCCACCAGGACCGTCCGAGGGAAGGCGGTGAGGACTCGCACAGCACGGCCGAAGCCGGGGGCATGGGGGCAACACGGGGCTGGCTGATCCCCGCTCTAGACACGCTGTGCCTGGCGGGGGCCACTCAGGAGCTGCTCTCACGCCTCAGCTTCCAGTACGGTAAGCTGGCTGCTCTCTGCCAGTGTTTGTATTAATGAGCGGGTTGAGGGAAGGTTAGGGGTAGCACTATGAGAAGTAGTGACGTCCGAAGCCGGGGTGCTATCCCACGAGGCCTTTCATGCACTTACCTTCTGTACACACTGTTTTCCCTCCTGTTCCTCGTCCGAATCCATTATTAGCCTGTCCGTTGTGTACAGTTGTCTGTGTTCGGCACTGTATAGTTGGTTTTACTACTACTGATTTGAGGGAATAGTTCTACTGGGTAATGTACCAGGTGCGTCACTGGGAGACCTGCTCTCATCCTGGCATCCCCCAGTGAGTGCTGTGTTAGTTTTTCCCAGCTCCTAGTGTGCCATGAGGATGGCCTCGCAGCGCTGTTGGGAGTGTTCCGGTGCATCACACCCTGGTCTGGAGGGTGCGATCACAGCTAAAGTCTGATTCCGGGTTGTGTAACTTGAAGCATCAGTGATGGAGGCGTGTTCTAAGTCACGCAAATACCACACATATTGCATTACAAATGCTATAGGTGTCACATTTGCGAAAGTTAAAACTATTGGCATTGTAAATGACAAAGCTATTAATTTCCCTATTTCCAAAACCAACACATAAATAAAAAATGTGTCATTTACAATACCAATAGCTCAAACTTTCCTGATGCGAGACCTATTGCATTGTAAATGCTTGTTTCCTTTCTGTTATGAGCTTTGCAGTCCAATTTTGCACTTGTTTGAGTCCCGACAATGTGTTAACGGTAAGTCCTAGATATAGAGCATTACCATAGTCCAAGCAGGATAAAAACAGTGTCTGACTACTGCATGGTGGGTCTTATTTGTGTAGTTATTTTAAATGGAAACAACATGATGCTGACATGAAAGATACCTGCTTATTTCAATCAGAATCTATTTTCACTCCCAGACTTTCTGCTATGCGAGCCAACATTGGTGCAACATCCAGATCTCCAGGCCACCAATATTGTTGTCATAGATAAGGGACCAAATCACAGTAATTCAGTTTTATCACTATTTAGTTCAAGTGCATTTGTATTCATCTATTTCTTAACTTCTTGGATGCAGTTATGACAATGTATTGCCGAATTAGGTTCCTCGGCTATTGATAATACAATCTGTGTATCATCTGCATAGGATATGAATGACAACCCAAATTTCCATTTTAATTTTGGCAAATTTAATTTTAACGGCGCAATACATACATTAAATATTGTGAGACTTAGGGGGGGGATTTACTAAGCTTTTGCACTGTGTTTGTGTCACAAAAGTGACGGCAAACAACACAATTATATTTTTGTAATATACAAACAGGTTTAGCGCTGGAAATAAGGTAAAAGTAATGCGAAGCAGCACATTGCACTGCTTCGCGTTACTTTACACCATGGGGGCGTACCAAGGGTGGAGCATGGGCGTTCCCATGCAACCACCCAAGGTTTCTCACGCTAAACTCAATTTACTAAAACAAGTAGGTTGGTTTTACCATGAGAAAACTGCGCCTTTTTAAACCATGCGCAAGGAAGGAGAAATACTTTAATTTCTCCTTCCTTCTCTGACTTTGCAAGCGTACTGCACTGTGCAGCAGGCATACAAAGTGGGAAATAACTTTCCTTCGTAAGGGTTCGTCAATGGATCTGTATAACGTTTATCTTAAGGGTTCGTCAATGGATCTGTATAACGTTTATGTAAGAGGCAGTAATACAACCAATTCTTCCACCCTGGAGCTGCTGTCTGCCTCCTTAGAGACCAAGTCCCAAGATAGTAGGGTAATAATAGCCGGGGATCTTAACAGGACTTTTGAACCTTTAGACTGTACAAATGATCCCTTAGGGAAGGATGAGGACAATCTTTGGGGAGTACCATCTTTATGTTTAAACCTTGTCCCACGGTGGACAAAAGACATCCTATTATTAAATGCTATTTGTATGGAATATGGTCTAAGAGCACTGAATGGGAGAACCCCAGGGGACAAGGAGGGCAGTTGCACCTTTGACAACGGCAACAGCAGAAGCAGAATTGATTATATAATATGTAGTCTCCAGCTGTGGCAGGGGGTTATTGATATGGCTATTAAGCCTAGAGTAGAAAGTGATCATAACCCCCTTTGTGTGACCCATAGGTGGTGGAATGTCGGAGCGGGAAACTTGCACCTAAGGAACGATCAGATCCCAGTCATGAGCAACGACGAACGTAGGTTAAAATGGCCAAGGGTATTGGCTAACGAGGAAACTATGACCTATATCAACCGTGAGGTGGATAACGCAATTTCCGCTATGGAGGCGGTAGATCCCATAGCTCCAGGGGCTAGGGATGGGATATCACAGACATCCACAACAAGTTATTTTCCCTCCTGAAACCATGCTTTTTGACTAAGAGTAAGAAAGGGAGGAAAACCCAGGATGTTGGAAGGTGGTTCAATCGCCAATGTAGATCCGCACGATTGGAACTGGGACAAGCTATTAGGAATAGGGACAGTGCTGCAATTAAAGAGACAAGGAAATTGTACAAATTGGCCATTTTCCAAGCTAAAAGGAAATGGGATGAAGACCACTGGGCCGAGTTAAAAGAGGCTTCTAGTAACAAGGACTCCAGGATCTTTTGGAAAATTATCAAGTGGGGTAGAGGAGGTGGCCCGGCAAAGCCTGACAATAATGTAGCTGAAGATGCCTGGGTTGAGTACTTCAGACCACAATATGCCGAAGTCATGCACCCCGGGGTAGGGGAGGGCATAACGCCTGTCTATGCTATTGACAATTTGTTCTCCCCCAAAGAAGTAGAAATCGCGATTAGTTCCGTGAAATGTGGGAGAGCACCAGCGTTAGACGGGATACCCCCGGATATCTTCAAGTATGATATGACGAGATGGGTGAGGTATATCTTCTTAGTAGCAAACGCCCTAGCCAAGGGGGGGGTGGTCCCCGAGCTTTGGAAAGGAGCAATTATTATTCCCATTCACAAGAAGGGAGATCGTTCACTCCCTGCCAACTATAGGCCCATAAGCCTAATAGCAACCATGCAAAAAGTAGTGGGGAGAATGGTTACAAACCAGCTTATGGACTGGGTCGACGACAACAACGCCCTTTCCCCATATCAGGCTGGATTCAGGCGAGCAACCAGCACCATTGACCAGGTTTTCCGCTTTACCATACTGCGGTGGAAGACGGTTTTACTAGGAAGAGGCTGCCTGTATGTCGCGTTTGACGACCTACGGGCGGCATTTGATTTAGTCCCCAGGTTTAAGCTATGGTTGGTCTTGCAAAAGCTGGGAATTCCTGTTGATTTGCTCACCCTAATTATGCGTCTACATGAATCCAATTTCGCAAGAGTTCAGTGGGGTGGGAATGGCGAGTCAACCCCGGACTTCCCCGTGGAAAGGGGGGTCCGACAAGGCTGTGCCATGGCTCCCTTACTCTTCTCATTATTTATTAATGGGATTGTCAAGCGAATGTTGGAAGCAAGCGTAGACGCTCCTTCGTTAGCGGACGTCAGGGTCCCGATCCTGATGTTCGCTGACGATACCCTGATCTTGTCAAAACCCCCTGCAGGGCTACAACGCGCATTAAATATTTTCGATATTTTTTGCAAAGAGCATGGCCTAGAAGTAAATGTGGGGAAAACGAAACTAATGGCCTTTACCCCACGCCGTAAAATCTATCCCAAGGTAACCCTGAATAATAGCAAGTTAGATACTGTTAATGAGTTCACATATTTAGGGGTACAGATAGCAGAGGGCCCTGGCTGGTCGCATCATTTGGAAAAAGTGGCCATAAAACACCAACAGCTTTCAGGTGCATTGAGGGGAGAACACCGGAAATCCAAGACAAAACCGATTAAACCCGCACTTATAGTGTATGATGCAAAGGTCTTAGGTGCCACCTTATATGGTGCGGAGTTATGGGCTTGGGATAATCTTGCGGCCCTACAGACATCTGAGAACAAGTTCCTCAGAGGGATTACAGGCCTTCCACAGAGCACCCCCCTAATACCATTGTTCCTGGAGTTGGGTAGACGCCCAATTAGCGATAGAGCGCGATTGCGCCCTGTTCTCTACTGGAGACGTCTTTGGACAACTCCAGAGATTAGACAATATGCAGAGGGTTTCTTGTGGATAATTAAGGAAGACAACTTCCACAAGATAAAATGGCTTAAAAATCTTAGGGCCATGTTAATTAACCTGGGGTTTTCCAATCTTTGGAAAAACCCAGTGGAAGAAGCCTTCCCAAGCAAGGAAGCCCTCAAATCACAATATTGGGATTGGGTGGGCGGCAATCTGCTGAAAGACGTTAGGTCTGACTCTATGGCGGGTCGCTTCCTGGAGACAAAAATTTGTCCTATCCTAGAAAATTACTGGGATACTATTACGGTACCAATGGATAGGAAGCTAGTCTTCCAGCTAAGATCCGGTTCTATTCCCCTAAGAAAACTAACGGCAGGTTGGCAAAGGTCGACTAATAGGTTATGCCCAGTATGTGAAACAGCTGTGGAGAGTGTAGGCCATTTTCTATTTGTATGTAAAGCCTACTCATCACCTAGGAGAGTATGGCTTACACCTGTATGCAAAAACCTGGGGACGCGGGACAGCGCAGTGGCATTAAGAATTTTGTGCACAACAACTCAGGAATCGATAGTTACTGGGGTAGCTAAATACTTGGGGTGGGCTTGGGCAATCAGGCGACGATCTCTGGGGGGGGATCAGTTAATCAGGTTTTTCTTTTTAATTGTCTAAAAATTTAAAACTATTTTGTCATATGTAAATCTTTTCATGTCGATATTGTATGAGCTGCACAGATTGCCTATATGAATTTGTATCTGTTAAATGTCATGTTTTTTATTCTGTAATGTTCAATTTTATGCTGTGCTTTTATGAGAAATAATCTCGAATAAAGCTTGTACAACCACCACTTTCCTTTGTGTCTAGAATAGTATTTTGTACAGGATGGGTACCCTTCCTGTACAAAGCCTATGCTAGTCTCACACACTCTAGCGCTATGGCGCTAAGGTGTGTGCGTGACGCACAGCAGCTATAATCAGTGCCAGCGCAAGGGAAAGGGTAGGAGAGAGCCATATCTTTGAAGATATGGCGCTGTCCTGCTCCCTCCCTGTCGCTCAACACAGCGCAGCCTCGCAGGAGGCTGCGTTAAGGGGAGATTTGTTAAATCTCCCCCTTAGAATAGAACCCTGTGGCACTCTGTATGTTTGGAGAAGTGTGGCTCAATGATTAGAGTGGCAGACCCTGATGCAGAGGTGTCTAGCCCGGGACCAGGGTTCAATTCCCCGCCTCGGCGGGTCTTGGGCTCAAAATTCCACGGACCTGATAATTCTCGCCTCGGTGCCTATTCCAATCATGGAGTCCCACTCTGCAACTCTGGGCAAAAGCTTGCTTAATCTCCACAACGGCCCCCACAACGCTAAGGATGCCTGGCCTCCACCTTGGGGGTGCCCAGGAGTGGACGCCTCACAGGGAAAGCCAGGATGGGTTCCACAGCGGTATTCGTACAAGCGCCTTGAGACCCTTGCGGGTGAGGAGTGCGCTATACAAGTATCAATTAACATTTAAACTGTCTGTTTTCCTTACTGTCTGGGTTTGATTTGTTAAAAAAGAGGAGAGCCAATGCGAGGCATTTCCTCTAATTCCCAACGCTTTTAGTCTCATTATCGGAATTAGGTGAGAAACGGTGTCAAAAGCAGCACTAACATCCAGATCAGTGCTGCACTATGACCCCTATCCAGTAGGTTCCTTATGTCACCTGACACAGTTACAAGGGCAGTGTCTCTACTGTAATGGGACCTTGACCCAAACTGAGCTTTGTCTAGTAAGTTATTATTTCTATATGTTTGACCAATTCTCTGTTGAATTCCTTTTCCATTATTTTGGCTCGGTAAGGCAGGCGTGAATTGGGCCTATAGATACAGAGGTGCTCAGGATTGGCATTTGTGTTCTTTAAAATGGGGAGAAGTTAAGCTTCCTTCCATAATTGTGGACATATAGCAGTAATGATTGCTTGGTTTTGTAATTCAGTTAATACTAATGCAAGCAAATCCACTCCGATATGGAAACATGAGGCTGGACAAGGATCCAATGGAGAGCAGAATTTAACTGTTAACATTCGAGCATGTACTATGATGTCTCTGTTCAAAACCAGCTAATAGAGAGGTTGACCTCCATTGGATCAATTCTCTACCCACCCTGTATTTGCGTCCAATTAAATCAGTAGTAATTTTATCAATCTTGTACCGAAAGAAAGATGAAAACTCTTCACATAAGGGGTCAGAACTATCAAGTTCTGAGCCAGAGAAGGCTGGAAAGCACCTATTTTTACTCATTTTCACACTGACCTGTCAGAACGTTTTGCGGCTAGATTGCTGCTGAGAAGTAACTTTTCTTATCACCTTTACAAAATGTTTATACCTTTTTAATTCCAGTTTATGTATTGCTTTATCAGTATCCAATTCATTTTGGGCCAGATGTAGGAAGGCTATTACCGGTCAGTTACGTCCGAAATTAACGAATTTCGGCCGTTACGGCAGCTTTTCTGATGTAGTGGCCGAAATTAAGGATTCAGTAATTTCCCGAATCGGTAATTTAAGGAATCAGTAAATTACCGATTTCTTAAATACCGATTCGGTAAATTACCGAATTCCTAATGTAGGGAGCACTTAAATGAGTGTTTATCCCTTGTTAGGATTCGTTATTTACCACCAACTACAAGTTGGTAGTAAATAACGAAAAAAAAACAAAAAGCAATTTTATGCAAATTGCTTCAGTGCCATGTTGCAGGCATACATGCCCTTAGGGCATCTATGTCTGCAACATGTGAACCCATACCCAATTGAGGGGTGCAACAGGGTGTCAAAGTGACACACTGCCACCCTTCAATGTTTTCCCCCTTTTACCGAATCGTTATTTACCTATTCGGTAATTGCCATTCATTCCTATCGGTAAAACTCAGTATTTAAGAATAGGTAAATAGTATTTACCTACATCTGGCCCTTAATCTCCAAACCCTTTCACATTTTTTACATCTTATTTTTTCATGGCCAACTCCCTGCAGTATCAATGAGCGGACGGAAGTCTTCATGTAGATCTAACTGTAACAGGTGCAATGGTGTCTAATGCTTTCAACCACTTGTTATCGGTATTCTCTATCTGGACTGTTCATAGGAGGAGGTTCTATTGAGTACTTCGGTCAGATTAAGGCTTGCTATTTTAGACCATGTTCTGCCTTCTGTCAGTCTAACTATTTAGCATATTGGTGAACACTTAAACAAAAAAGCAAATCAAACAGAGTTCTACAGTGGTCCGATCCAACCATTTTAACAGGTGGACTCACAGACATAGTTTCACTAGTAGTAAAGATAAGGTCGATCCTCTGTCCTTTTTCATGAGAGGGCAACGTCACATGTTGCTCCATTTTTAAAGCAGATAGAGAATACTGCAGCTAGAGTTTCACCACACCCTTTTTCATCCCATTTTATATTAAAATCTCCTAGCACACAAAGGTTATTGGATTTCATGGAATTATAAGCTAATGCAGAGCTGAAACCTGCACAATGCCCTGGGAGGTGAAAATTGGAGTAGGGCAGCCCCACAAATCATTTTACTGTGCTGCCCTATGTCAATTCAAAAGGGAGGAATGCACTGCATTTACAAGATAAGGTGCATTCCTATCCTTTTAGCCAGCACTGGGGCACAATTTGCAGACAAGCGCCAACACAGACACACTTGCAACATGGTGCAAGGGTGTCTGTGTTGTTAGCATGATGATTTTGGGGCAAAAGGGGCCCCTTCCTGCACAAAAGCAATTACAAGAGGCGTTTTCTTTGTTCTATGTGTGCTGCAGAATTCAAAACACATGGAAGTAGGAAAAAACTATGAGAAATTTAAACAATTCTATTAGGTAAGCATGGTCTGGGGAGGCTTACATTTTTGGCACTGACCCAGGTTTACGTGATGTTGTAAATCTGGGGCAGTGTCAAATTCCATGGGTGTTATGAGGGAACACCCACAGCAACACCCACGGAATGCCTTGTTGGGGCAGAGTAAGGCAAGGCAGCTTAAATCACTGCCTCGCCTTACTCCATATCTATAAGGCCATGCAAAGCTACGCAGGGTGGCTTTGCATTGCTTCATAGATGTGATTGAGAGCCCTGCGCCACCAGATCATCATAAAAAGTAACGCTCTGGTGGCACAGGCCTCTTGTAACTGAGGGTCTGTATCTCTAGAGTTTAACCCGTTTACTGCGGCCCCGATTTTCCCGCAGTGCGGCACTTCCACAAAACGGGCGGGGCCGCATCGGCCATTGGCCGACGGCAGCACTGGGGAGGTAAGGCTGCCGTCGGCCAATGGCCGACGGCAGCAAGGAAGGGGTTAAGTTTTCAGGAGAAAAACAACTGCTTCTGCATGTTTATTAAGTGAATGGCAATACAGGATCATACCCTGGTGAGCTTTTTCGGGACTGCTTTTTTCCTCGGAGCTCTGATGTGAATATTGCTTGCTCAAATTATTCAAAAGACCCTTTGGAGGGTCACTGATCTTTTTATTCTTTAGTTTTAGCAATTCGTAACATAACAAATATGTGGTAAAAAAACAAGCCCAAGTCCATCATCCAGTGCTTCCAGAATACTGACGGGCACAGATGGGTTTGCCTTTGGTTCACCTTCAGCATGCCCAATGCGCAAATACTCACTGCTGGCTTTAAATAGTGGTGTGACGATTGACCCATTGAACGACTATTCCGTCAAAGGCCTCCTCCTGAGATGGTGCCTGTCAGAAACCAGAACCCAAAAACTAAAGTGTAGTGTCTTTCTTATTAGAAATGATGGAACCCTTTTGACTCTTGATAATCTTGATAGACCTGTGATGCAAGTGTTAGAACACAATGAAATAAAGACTGGTTTAGAATGTCGAGTTTGTAGTGGCAAACTGATGAATAAAGATGTGGTCATTACCCGGTATCCAAGCTGGGGAGGGTGCTACAACTGGCAACGAGGATGGGATAAGTAACCCAAAGATCGATAGTGCTCTCTCCTAAGAGTTTGCCGTGGCTACAAGCAAACTGCTCGTGCATGCCACATGGGTTGCAGTCAAAGTACAGAACTGATGCTTAATGTATGAGGAGTTAAAGCCCAAATCCAGCTGCTGTAGAGAAGTTGAACACATGAAAGCATTGCAAAGAAATATACAGATTGGCGACCGATAACCCGCTTGTCAGAGCGTGTATAAAAGTACTGCGCTGCTACGCAAGATACAGTCATATGTAATCGGAAGTGTTAACACTGACGGCAGAGACAACCAGGTTTGCAAAGAGCGGCTATTGATAATCACCAATTGCAAAGACAAAGAATATGCAAAGAAACGCCAAAGAATAAAAGTAATTTACTCACCACAACCTGGGTAAACTGTGAATGTGAGTATGACCTCAGCACCAGGCGCAGTATTCCAGGCAAAGCCCCGGAGTTGTGATAACCAAACTGGTGACAATACAAAAGACATCAAAGATGATCCAGAGGCCAGTCATCTCAAGGCTTTAGAGAACAGTAGAGGGAGTCAGAGAGAGCTCCACCCCCAATGTTAGCCACTCCGTGAAATGGCTACAACTCTGCAGCTTTCCTGAAACCACCACCACCATTTGATACCATCAAAAAGGTGAATATTGGCGATTGATGGACTGCCTGGATAAAGACATTTGATGATTTCCTTGATGCACTTGAAGAGACTGATACCAAAAAGATCTCATAAATATTGCTGGTGATGGTGTAAAAGAAGTCATAATGAAAGTGCTGCAAACTGAAGAAGAAGTCACATACTGTCAGAATAAACAAATATTAAATCTCAAGTTTAAACCAATGCCCAATGTTGATTACGAACTATAAACCTTCAACTATGAATGTCAGAAAGTTGGGGGGGCATGGCTTGCTGCTGGTGAAGGTGGCTACCTGAACGGGGAGCTCCGCAACCGAGCCCCCATTTATCCAGTTCAACCGGCGCTTGGGCCCTCACCTCCCGCACAGCGATAGAGGAAGGGACGGCCCTCCCTGAGACCAAAAATCGGAGCGGGCGGACGGCCCGGTGATCTGCTGGGGCCCTGCTATGGACTGCCGGTGCCTGAAAGGCGCACCCAAGATGGCGCCCGCGACGGCTCGCTGTGGATCGGGCAGGGCTGCGCTGATTGACGTGATGGCAGGCGGCTGTGGCCTCACCTGGAGAGGTGGACACCAATAGAGACGTTCGGAGACCCCTCCGACCTACAAAGCGGTATGAAGGTGCGGCCGGGGAGGCCGTCACTGCGGGCTGTGCCGCGACACGCAGGGGACCTAGTTGATGCCCCCTTCCCTCCCCCGGAGCCATGGCCGCTCTCTGAGGAGAGCACTGAGTAGCGGAGGAGGGGCTGAGAGCGGGTGACCAGCTGCGGTGCGCTGCCCCAAGTTCAATCAGCGCTGGTCCCGGGCAGCGCGGACAGACAGACAGCGTGGAATACACTGGAGCAAGGAGACCTACGTGGATGGGACAGAGCACCGGTGGCTGATGAGTAAAGAAAGGGATTGCAGCTGCGGGTGTTGCCCAGACGGCGGAGTGTGCTCCCCCCACTGGCGCAGTGGAGGACGTCCCTTGGGGGCCCCACAGGGGCTGAGAGGGGTCAAGTAGACACTAGGGAGACTGCTGGGGGAGCATAGCGCCCGGAGAGCCAGACGGCCGGCGGAACACTTGCGGCCCGCCAGCACGAGGAACCCTAGCACCTAAGGCCAGGAGTCAGCGGGGGAACCACTCCAGATACTTGGGAGAAGACTTGAGAGTACCCGCCTGGCGGCGGTGCGGGGCCCAGCTGATAGCGGCGCGAGAAGAGAGGTCTTGAACGGTGCAAGGTTGGGCTCAAGAGGGCCATGGCAAGACTGGAAGAACGCCCTTAGCGGAGATCGCACTCATTCTACCAGGGGGCCAGCGTGGGACATAAGTCCTAACTACACGTTGGAGCCTGGACCCGGAGCCCTAGGCCTACAGGAGAACCCTGCCCCAATTCCCCGGGCACACGAGGAATCTAGTGGCTGGGCACAAAAAGGTGGTGGACGTGGTGGCTCCTGCCTAGATCAAGCTAGGAGCCGACAATTGAGATCGAACAGCAAAGGCTAATAACTAGTGCAGTGCCGGCTGCTACTGGCACTGCTCTTTTGTGGTGGACCCGGACATCCGCGTGGGGTTACGCCATGCTAGCGCATGCCTTGCCGCAGCTGCAGTGGAACCTTCCAGACGAGCGGACCAGGAGCGCCGGGGACATACAGCTGTTAGTTGCTGAACCACGCAACATACCCACGGCTCACCCATTGAGGCGGTGCAAGTGCTGGTTGCTCTAAGCGAGATCGACCATGGGGAAACCGAGAGGGGGCAGAGGCGCTGCGCAGTCGTCCACAGAGGGAGAGCCCACAGATAGCGGAGAACGAGCGGGGCCCGACACAGTGCAGGACCCTGGCCTGCAGCAGCAGCTGGACAAAATCCTGGCGGCCATAGTTGATTCCCGTGCGGCGCTCCAGCAGGACATTTCGCAGGTTGCCAAAGGACTGGGACTGTGAAAAGCTGACCATGGAAAACTGGTGGATCGAGTTAAATTGGTGGAAAGCACGCTGCAAACCATTGAACCATCGCAAAAAGCAATCGGAGCTGCTGTTACAAACGTGATGGAAAGGATAGACGCCCTAGAAAGGAGAGCGGAAGATGCAGAGGGACGTAATAGGAGTAACAACATTCGTGTAGTAGGTCTGCCGGAGAAAATCGAAGGGTCGGACATGGTACGGTACCTCGAGGATTGGATAAAGATGGTGGTGGCACCGGAGGGTCTGTCCACCTTCTACACCTTGGAGAGGGCACACCGGGTGCCAGCACGGCCGCCTCAACAGGGGAGACCTCCGCGGCCGGTGGTGGCCCGGCTACTACACTTTCCAGACCGAGACCTCATTCTACAGAAGGCACGTGTAGATGGCCCATTCCAGGTGGAAAACAGCAGGGTTAACATCTTCCCGGACTGCACCTATGAAACCCAGCGCCGGCAAACCTCTTTTCTGGCCGTCAAGAGGGAATTGCGTAGCAAGGGTATCCAGTACTCCCTCCTATTCTCAGCTAAGCTTACAATCGTAATGGACGGTAAAACGTGGTTCTTTGGTACCCCGGATGATGCTGCTGCCTGACTGGAACTGTATAAGGTGGGATAGGATGATACTGGAAAGGGCGCACTGCTTACCTCAGAGGGAATGCCGCCGCCACGATCACGATGGAACCGGAGTGGACGGAGGGGTTTGAGAAAGCCTTCATCATCCCAGACTGCTGCGGAGAGGCGAGATGTGTTGGTGTCCACATTGTCGGGAGCGCAGGAGTCCCCTTCATTGGAGGGCACGGACTCAGAGAAGGAAGATAACAGATCTGAATCCGAACATTCTGAAACGAACAGTGAGCACCTACCAAAGGTCACTCCGGAGACGGCGGAGGGAATGTTGGACGAGGGGTGACCGGACCCGAGGGGCAGCTCGGGAGGCGGACTTGGAGCTGGTATGGACTTCTGAAGGAGATCTGGTTGGAGGTTTCAGCTCTGGGGTGGTCGGAGGGGGGGGGAGATACCTGAGGGATTTTATTATAGAGGGCTCGGTTGAACTATGAGGTCTGGTAAAGAAGGGTGGCTCCACGTTGGTGCATAGTCCCCCCTCATCGCCCTTAAGGCATACCCACAGCATCTGCTGTTGGATTTCGTAGTTGTTTGGTAGATATACCGGTTTGGATGGAATCTAGATGGGAGATGCTAGGTCCTGTCCTTGGGAGGGTGGGTGGGGTTAAGTGTTCGAGGGGAAGTTGGGGAGGGGTGATCACCGATGCAAGCACAGAGACGAGATTACAATTGTGCAGAGAACAGTGGGAGAATGGCTGATCCAGCTAATTTAAGATGTATAACCTGGAATGTGAGAGGGCTTCACACAATGACAAGACGCCATAAGATCCATACCTATCTAGTTCGCAGGGGGTACACATTGCATTACTCCAGGAAACACATTTAACGAAAGCGGAAAGTGTAGCGCTACAGCGCAGGTGGAGGGGCCAAGTGTATAGTACTACCTACTCAGCTTTTGCTAGAGGAGCGCTGATCTGGATTAGAGCAGGGGTCCCCTTTCAGTTGACTAGACAGATGAAAGACCCTGAGGGCCGGTTTGTGGCCATAGAAGGTAAACTGAGAGGTAAAGACATTACCTTTTGTAGTATATATGCACCAAACGTGGACCAGTTGGCCTTTCTGGCGAGGATATCTGGATCACTGGCGCACTATTTAGCGGGTCCCTTGATGTTGAGGGGGGACTTCAACTCCATTACGGACGTGTCCCTGGATAGATCGCACGCCCCGTTGGCCGACTCTCCGATGCATCGCTTGGCCAAGGGCAGGTTAGATCGGCAGACACGTTGGGGATTAGTAGATGTTTGGCGTGGGCAACACCCAAGGGACTGAGATTACTCCTATTTCTCTGGCATGCATGAGCTACACGTGAGATTAGATGTGGTGCTGTGCTCACCTGCGGTACTGCCAGCTATCGTACAGACCGAATATTTAGCTAGAACGTTGTCTGATCATAACCCTCTGCTAGCTAACATACAATGGATGACTGGAATCTAATGTGTCCCTACATGGAGATTACGCCCCGAAACGCTAGATGACCCACTCTTTCAGATGGCGCTGGTGGAGGGGATTACCCATTATTTTACAGAAAATGCTGGTACGACTGCGACGCGGGCTGCGGAATGGGACACCTTTAAGGTAGTAGTGCGAGGGCTCTGTATAGGGAGGTATGCGGGAGTACGGAAAGTCCAGTTGGGCGATTTGGCCAAGGTTGAAGATAAGCTACGCCAGGTGGAGCTACTGCGGCCAGGCCACCCCGAACTATAGGAGGAAGTTAGCACGGCAAAGGAGGAGGTGGCTGCGGGAGTGGGGAGATTGCATAGCTTTGACTACAAGGCTTACACAATGAGGGCCCATGCGGAAGGAGACAAGGCTGGCACTTTGCTGGCCTGGCTCGCCAACCCTTCAAAAAGAAGCTCCCCCATCCTGGCCCTTGAACCGGGGGAGGGAGAAGTAGTCTACACCTAAAATGAGATCCTGCAGTGTTTCACGCGCTACTACGCAGAACTTTATAAAAGTAAGCTGGTGGCCGGAGACCCTGCCATTGATAGTTTCCAGGAAGGAATGCACCTACCTCAACTAGAGCAAGAACAGGCGAAAGTCCTGGGTGAGACATAGAGATAGGAGAGATCAACAGTGCCATTGAACATATGGCCCGCAACAAAACCCCAGGGCTGGATGGGCTGCCCATAGACTTTTATGGTAAGTATGCTGACCTACTGGCGCTGAAACTTCAGGAAGTTTTTAGGGAGGCGAAGGTAACGGGCGGCTGCCACAGCCAATGCGGGAAGCGTTGGTGATCCCATTGTTGAAACCAGGAAGGGAGAGTAAGGATACGGCATCTTACAGACCATTGTCGATGATAACCACCGACTACAAGATACTGAGCAGTGTCTTAGCGACCCGGTTGCTAAATTATATTATCAGGCTTGTTCATAAGGATCAGGCTGGCTTCATACCGACACGGAACACGACCACGAATATCAGGCGGTTGGTGCGCGTACTAGAGGAAGACCACCCGAGGGCGCGTCGCCCAATGGTGTTGTCGGTGGATATTGAAAAGGCTTTTGATAGTCTGGAGTGGGAGTATCTGTATAAAGTAATGGGGCGTTTTGGCTTGGGTGGTGATTACCAGCAATGGACAAAAGTCTTATATACATCAGCAGTGTCTAGGGTGAGAGTGGGCAGGCTGATATCCTCGCAATATCCGGTACAACGAGGAACGAGACAGGGATGCTCGATATCCCCATTGCAGTTCGTCTTGGCAGTAGAACCCCTTGCGGTTACGATGCAAACGGGAGACCACTATGAGGGACTGGAGAGTAGAGACGGTCAACAGTACGTATTGCTATACGCGGACGACCTGCTCCTCTTCCTTGAAGATGCAGACGTGGCGCTGATGAGGGCTGAGAACTTGCTATCGAACTTTGGGGCCCTTTCAAGCCTGAGGGTAAACTGGTCCAAGACATGTATGTTCCCGGTGAGACAGGGGGAGCCCCGTCCCGACACGATCCGAGCAGTGAGTTGGAAACCCACCTGTTTCAAATACCTGGGCGTACACATCTATCACACAGCAACGGATATGCTGGAGGGTCACGTGGGTCGCGGGGTGAAAGCGCTGAAAGGCAGCATGGCCTTTTGGGTCACCCTCCCATTGTCGGTGTTGGGTCGTATAGCCCTATTGAAAATGATAGCGCTTCCTCACTCCCTGTACTATTTTCGGACACTGCCAGTGTGGATACCGAGCTCCACGTTTAAAACTTTGAAGTCGCTCATAGTATCTTTTCTCTGGAATCGCTCCCAGCGCAGGACGGGAGTGTTGCACCCGTATGCTCCTGAAATCCCGCTGGGAATGGTGATGGCGTTACCACACGGAGGAGATTGGTCGCAACTGCAGGTTTGGGAAGAGGCGGGACTCCAGATGCTGGGGGACCTATATGAGGACGGGGCTATGTTGCCTTACCAGACGCTACGAGAGGTTTGACCTGCGAGAGGGGGTTTTTGGTTGCACGCGGCGCTGACGAGAGCGATACAGGCGCACTGGTGGGAAGGGCTGATGGAGCCTAAGACGTCAATGGTCTGCCAATTTACCATGATGGCGGCAAGGACGTTCAAGGCGGTCACATGCCGATACTCCAGAATGCTCAATGAGGGGTTAGCTCCACTGGACGCACTGAAAGGAAAGTGGGAGATAGATATAGGGAAACCCATCCCTGATGTGGCCTGGGCACAGACTGTGAGAAGGGCTTGGAAGAGCACGAGGAACGCAAGTTTTCATCTAGTGCACTTCTATATACTCCACAGAGCATACCTGACGCCAGGCAAAATCCGGAAATATTTCCGAGTAGCAGAAGCGGCATGCCCCAGATGCACGAGACTTGGGGTAGAAATAGCACACATGTTGTGCTCCTGGCCAACGATGGGCCTTTATTGGGAGGAAATAGGATTAACCCTAAATGCGATAACGGAGAGACAATTAGTGTTTGATATGGCCGTTAGCATACTACACTGGTTCCCCCACACATCCAAGAATAAGATCACAAGCAAGTTTGTGGATATGGGGCTTATATTAGCAAAGAGGGACATCACGAAGCACTGGAAGGCAGCGGTAGGACCCAGTTACACACGGTGGAAGGGCGAGTTCCTAAAGTGGGCCAGCAGCGAGAGCGTGTTGAGATATCAGCTGGTGCGTAGGCAAGACAACGATAAGGAGCTAGAAGCAGCGACGGCGTGGGAGGTCTTAGTACAGGCACTACGAGAGTATGAGCCGCAAGATGACGGAGCGGGGGGGTAGCTGAATGAGGGTGGCCCCGAGACATGACAGGTACATACTACGATTTAATATATGATGACTCCTGAGCACATATGATAAAGGGAATGGAACAGGTTGTGTGTGTTGGTGATGGGGGGGTTAAGGGGGAGAGAGGGAGGGTATAGTTTGATAGCAGGGAGTTGGGGGGTTAAATTTAGAAGGACGTAGTTTTACTTTGGTGAACTGAATGTGCAGAGCTAACATATAAACATGCCATGTACTGGACAGTAGATGGGGGTTTTAGATTGGCTCTAAGAGGTTGACAGGGCAATGGCTGTGTAAACTGTTACAATGTTTTCTTTTGTTTTGTACAAAAAACCCAATAAACTACGTCTTAAAAAAAATAAAAAGAATGTCAGAAAGTTGGTGAAACCATTGATGAATTTGTGGACAGACTTGCACACTCATCAGACATTTAAAGGTCAATGAATTTAATGATGAAGAACCTACCTGGGTGAGAGTTGTTCACAGATGCTTGTCAGATTCATTCAGAAGACGAATGCTGAGAGAAATCTTTAGTCTGGAGCGAGTGTTAGTGGCTGCCAGAGCAGAAGTGGGTGCTGATAGACAAGCTGCCGACATGGAGGCTCCCAAAATTAATCTGTCATGAGTGTGAAAAGTAAGCCAAAACAAAACCTTTACTAGCAGATCCATTGACAATAATGGTGGGGTGTTTAAATGTTTATTGCTAAATGTTCCTTGAAAATAAAACCATGGTAAAATTGATAAACTGCAGATGTATATAATATATAGGTTTTAGTGTGAAATTAGACACTCCGCTATAATCCAGCAACTCTCCTATAGTTTTCACCAAATCCTTGGAGCAGGGTGAATGTGTGTATAAATTACTCACAGTGTTAGGGGCCCCACTGATGAGTAATGTGTGAATAGCTCCTAGGGAGTACAGTAATGATTTGCAGGAAATTTCTGGGGCGGTGCTGGATCAGCCACGACGGACCAAAAAAGAAGTTGTTCTTGGTGTTTGCGGGTACACATTGCATGGTGTATGTAGGTTGGTGGGGTGCAATCCAGAATGTACAAAATATACCCATATGTATACATACACAACATATATGTCTTTAACGTAAATAAAGAAAATCACCTTCCTGTCGCCCCACCACCATGGTCCACCCGTCAGGACTCTGCAGACAGGACACCACCAGCCCAACAGGAACATCCAAATCTGCTAAGCAGGACCCTGCCCTTGAGTCGGCCACAGAGGGCGGTTCACCAGCACAGAAGACTGCTGCTGCGACTGTCTTCTGTTTATTGGGTATATATCTAAATACAGCAGGCGGAAGACCATCAGGTTGGCGGAGCACTCAGTCCTGCTCCTGCAGCGGGCTGGCAGTCAGACCGCCAAGACCTAAATCAGGACTAAAGTCACAATTTCAAACCCCAGGGGATGCTCGTGTGGGAATGCAAAGGGCCTATACACCCAGTGCGTCAGTCCAATTAGTGGTCATCGACTCATCGCCACGCTCCCGCGCAGAAAGTTCTTAGCATGGTCCCTCCCCCTCCCTTAGTCCGACTCGGCGTAGGAACAACATGGTATCGAACAAAAGTGCAGCTCTCAGGCGTTCCCCAATGCGCACTCTTCAACATACGGTACAGTGCATCCCAGTTTTTCTACCCCAAGTTTATTCACGGTTTGAACACAAGGCAGAAATTTTGAATCCCCTGCGAGCTCATGTGCGGGGAGATAAGGCACCTCACATCCCGCGCGGGACCTGGCAAGTAACATCTGCATAGGCTACCTGTATATGGACACAGTCCGGTGAGGATCCTTACTAGTTATTGGACTGAGTGACAGGGCATATTAGCCTTCAACTCCTAGGTTGGTGTGTCATAATTAGTAGTTTCCATGCGGGATCATTTGAATGCTAAAAGTCATCGGCAAGGAAAGATGTGCTGTATGTATTATTGAAAAATGCCAATAAAAAGGTTTCACACAAAAAAGTCACAATATTAAACACCCCTAACCTTCATGTCACGAGATGACCTTTGAATTGAATTACACGATTTACATTACTTAAGTATCTTCAAAATCAAATTTCATAAACTCTACAAGGAAAGTGAATTCTGCTTGGCCAAGATTACGATTTCAATGCTAATCCAGTTTGGAAAGATTGTAAGAGACAGGAATCTGTATGGAAAGAATGGTGGAAACTTATCGATTTGAAATAGAAATGGGAGTGGGATCAAGGATTTCAGTTAGACAATGAATTATAGAAGAGGTCTGGCAGATGACTTTTTTGTATTCAATATTATGTTGTAGAACCATTTTTAGGTCTCGCCTACGCAGCGCGCATGCGCTGGCTAGGCAAATTACCTGTTCCTATGGCTTCGGCTTTTCAGCCAAACACGGGCACCTGCTCCATTGCCTTCAATTGTAACGCGTGCACGTCTGGTGATTTCCTTGCGGGAGCAGGCAGCGCCATACGGTTTTGCCATATGGTCGCACGCTCCCGCAAGGGAATCGCGCAGGCCCCCTCCCCCTGCTACCGCGCGAGGCGCGCGCTTGTGTTCTTTTACAAACAGACGGCTCGAGAACGAAAAATAAAGAGAGAGTCTCGAGAACTTTGTTACAATAAAAAAAGGACAAATTAGAAGCCATTTTTCGTGACCAAAGGACGAGGAGAAAGCGAGTGTAGGCATTCAAGGGGCTTGAGATATTCAGACAACTCCTTTGGAAGACAAAGCAACAAGCGTGTGCTCCCTGCACAGAGCCGCTCTGTTCAGGCTGCAGGTGAGGCGCATTCCCCACATTATGTGCATGAAGCCGGAGATTAGTGTTCGGACTTAATAAGTGAAGCGCTTTATTTACACAGGGAAAAAAAAGCCCTCTCATCTGTGAAAAGTAAAATGATTTAGCGCGCGATCGATCATTGCAGAGTTGCTGATATCCTCATCGGGGTATTTTGGCACTGTCCCGGCGGAGCTGGATTGATTTCAGAGCTCAGGACTTCTCGCGGGCAGGGGCCCGACGTGGAAGGTTTCCCCAGCGCCAAAAAACACAACTAGTGGATTCAGGCAGCATATAGCGCTTCGTGGCAGGTCACGTTAGTAGCGCAGAGCGGCTTCAATGCAAACGAATCTTGCGAAATGGATTGTAAATAACAGTGCCTTTACAGGGATAGTGAGCACTATATAAATACAACTCATGTATGAGTACAAACATGTACAACATGCAAAACCTCTAAGTACGTTTCTGATGTCCTTTTTCGAAACTTTAAGATTCTGGCCGCATTTAAACTTCACATTTATAAGAGCTCCGGTTACTTAAAGTGCATTCCCGGGTTTGTCCCCTCTTCTGTTCAAACCTGCCTTTGCCCCTCACCTCAAGGTAACTTTGTGATTTGAACACATTTTAGTCTGGAACAAATGTTTTCTGACTTGTCACGGTTGAGGTGGGAAACGTTGCCATCACATTATATAATGTACGAATGTAGGCCCACACGTGAATAACCTGAGTACTGTATTGTCGAGGCCACTCAGCTGTGACCCCTTGAATGCACAGTATGTCACGAGCCTGGCCTAGTATGTCGCCGACATCCGTTTCTTAATGTGTCCATCACAGAATGATTTTCCTTCATCTAGTCTAGGGCATTGACAAATAGCCACCTAGGTTTGGACGAAGGCCTCCGTGGTTTGTCACTTTTGTTTTGCACGTGGGTCCGGCTGCTGGACACAAACATATCAATTTGACCCTGGATATCAGCAGGGAAATAGCAGTAATGGCTCAGATAATTTTATCAGCAACATGTGGCAGAACAGGGACTTGCTTTTGGGGTAGCCGCCGGCTGCATGGACTGTTACTATTTAAACTGTCTGTTGCATTTTTTACTTGTATGTGCGCGAGGAAAGCTTCATGTACTAGGATTTTTCAGGAGATGACCTTTGAATTGAATTACATGATTTACATTACTTAAGTATCTTCAAAATCAAATTTCATAAACTTTACAAGGAAAGTGAATTCTGCTTGGCGGAGATTACGATTTCAATGCTAATCCAGTTTGGAAAGATTTACTAAATCCGATTGTTGCACTTTGACCCAAAAGCATATGAACGTTCCTAAAAGCTGGATGCAGGCCTTCGACATACAAGGACCGCTGCGCTCTGCTAGCCTTTAATGTGCACACACATTTGCAAGGCCCAGGGACGATCTGAGGGGCCCACGCCTGCTCCTCAGAAGGTCCGTGCTACTGAGTAGCAAGGCTGCAGTTTCTGATTTTACCTCCTGTCACTTCCCGTCTCTTTACCTCACTCCTTTGAAGGTTCGAGGTGCCAGAGGTCAATTCACACCAGTCTCCGTGGTGTCATAGCGGTGACCCCTGCCTGTGTGTGTGGCGCTGTGCGTCTCTCGGCACATACTTCCTGCTGTTTGACTGTCTGTCCACACGAGGCCCCGTGGTGTGTGTCATTGGGGAGACCCCTATGTGGAGTGCGGTGGGCAAGGCAGTCTCTCCGTGTGCGGTGTTTGTCTCAGCATGTTTCACAGTGTTTGTCTATTTTTCACTGCAGGGTACTTACACATCCAGACCCTGCCATCCACCCTGAAGCCTGTACAAGCACACTGGCGTCCTGTCCACCCTCCCCGTCATTGCCCCATTCACTGCCCTGGTCTCTGTAGCACATGGCAGAGCGTTGCATAAGTGTTGGCAGAATGGTTTCACTGCTAGTGCCCAGCCCTGCAAACACCAGGCTGTGTGTTTTAGGAGCGATACATGTCTTGCCAGGTAGTTCACACTCCTCTGCTGGTTATTGCCCTCCAACCCCCCTCCCCCAATTGGAGTCTGCATGGTTCTTACCACAGACCCTACCATTTTATGCACACTTCTCCCACCCCTGTCCTGCTGTACGTGGGAAACTCCCGAAGAAGAGGCTGATGTGTAGGGGCACAGCTGGCCCTGGTCACATCACCACAGTGTTTGCGTGTCTGTGGGAGTGGGATGGGGTGGTATATCCTTGTGTATGGGCACCTGAAGAGGAGTTTGTCTGAACCTCACAGGGCGCTCGGTGGGCGGGGGTCAAGTAGCTGCGTGTCTTCGCCCCCACTTCCGGGTTGCACACAGCACACTAATGTGGCGGGGGTCGGACTGAGCTTCTCCACAGAGCAGACCGTTACCTCTGGTAGCCTGTATGTACCTATGTTTGTGTGGACGTTAATGTATGCATACAGTAAAAGGTGCGCCTTGCGAACCCCTTGACCTCTGAAGTGCAGGCTGACAGGCACTTCCATACTTCGAGCAGGGATCACCACAACGCAGTTTGAATGTGTGGGGAAAGTGACATCACTCACCATCTTCTGACCCTTGAAGAGGGACTGACTGGTGTCATGTCGTCCCGCCTGACCCGGTTGTCGGACAGGACAGGCGGACAGGAAACGGGAACAGGAGATGAGGTTGACAGGAAAAGGTAGTCTGTAAGTCAGTGTGATACTGGCAGGGAATAAAGAAGCACGTAACCAGTTACCTCTGCCTCGGTGTGTTTATTACGAAGAGCGCTGCGACAATGGCGACGAGGGTGGGATATTTATAAAGCCCCACACGCAGCACCATCGCTCAGCCATCCTGTGTGGCCGACCACCGAACTCTGCAGCACCGATCTTGACCGCGCGGAAAAGAGCGCGAAAGTCATGGTGCCTCCAGCCGTCTGCCGGAAAGCCAGAGAGCGTATGCCAGAGCGCTACTCTGCGTGTGCCCAGACACCGCCTGCTGAGAGAGACACTACCCCGTGTGAGAAGTGTGAGACGAGCGCGTGTGCCGAGCGCTGTCACCACCTGTGCCTCAAACTGCCTGCCGGAGAGTCAGAGCGCTGCTCTGTGTGCGTCCGGATACCGCCTGCCGAAAGAGACGCTGTCTGCAGCGCAACGAGCGCGTGTATCCGAGCGCTGTCACCATTCAGCCTCAGAGGCGAGCAATCGGCTCCACACAGCGCTGCAGTGCCGGAAAGCAGCGCCCGCCCCCCAGACACCAAGAGAGAGAGGCGAAGAGGCTGAACGCGAGGGCAAAAGAAGTATGAGGGTGAGTTCAAAGCCTGCTGACTGCCCCGCGCGCCCATATACATATAACCTCCAGCCAACACGAGAGGAGTTAAGAGACATCATGTTTCGCGCGGCGGCCATGTTGGAGTCAGGCGCCAGTGCATGAAATTAAATCACACACTTTCGACGGCGGCCATCTTAGGGTCAGGCGCCATCAAAAATATCAGGAAACTGGCTGAGGAACAGGGCGGAAAACACACGCCCAGGGTAAAGAAGGACCCCAGAGCAAAGAGAAGCCCCCACACAACATAAAGGAGGCATTTGTTGAAGCCAACAACTGTAGAAACAAAACCTGGATCATCTACAATTCAGTTATACAGAGCCAGTCAGCTACAAATGTCTAATACGAGCCCTGACAGCTCATCAGGGGTGAACGACGTAGCAGGACCAACAAATACAGGAGGCCCAGTCCCTCCAGTTAACACGCCCACGATGGCCACCAACCCCATTGGAGCATCGTTCATGCGCCAACCACAACCACTGCCACTGACGCCAGGCAATAGTATGGGCCCGACGTGGAAAATGTGAGTGAAGACTTTGAAGATTACATGGTAGGATCCCTAGTGCAAGACCCCAAGCAAAAACTAGTGGCTCTGAGAAACCTAATAGGCCCGGACATTGCACAAATCATCAAAGAACTACCCAATGCAGCAACCGCCAGCTATGAAGAGGTAAAAGTTGCTCTTGACAGGCGCTTCCTTCACAAACGTAACGTAGACTACGAGCGTCATACGTTTAATCTAGCAACGCAAGAAAAAGACGAATGCATGAGCGACTTCATCATGCGCATAAAAAGACTAGCACGATACTGCGATTTTGACAATTTTAAAACAGAAGATGCTCTGAGACTCCGCATTATTGATGGATGCCAATCTGAAACTCTCCGTAGGAGACTCCTAAAAAAGCCGTACACGTTAGAAGAAATTGAAGAACTAACGAGAATCAATGATCAAGCAGAGGACTACGCCAAACGGATGGGAACACAAAAATCATCAGACCGGAAAGACCAGGCTCTGCGAGTCCAGGCACACAGATCCTCCAAGACGACCAGGCATACGTCAAAATCTCACAAGTCCCACACCACCCGAAAGACATCATCTAAACAGAGTTCGCGACACACGAAATCCACCAAGTCTGCGCCCACCTGCTACAGATGCGGGCAAGACTACCCACACTCAGGACAGTGTCCAGCGATAGGTCAGAGATGTCACCGCTGTGGGAGAGATAACCACTTTGAGATCGCATGGCAAGCCAAGCAGTCAAATCACAGGTCGTCGGCCAAGAGACATGACACACGACATCATGCACGAGCAATAAAAGAGAGAGGAGGTCGGTCATCCAGCTCGTCCAATTCCAGTGTCCTGTCAACATACTCCCATAAATCCAGAGGTCGCTCCGGAAGTAGTCACCGCACCAGACACCAAACTGAATCATACCGGTCACGTAGAGACACCTCCAGCGAGTCATCATCGCACACTCCAACATCACAAGACAGTGATGAATACATCTGTATGGTATCAGACCCGGACCGATTGAAGCGATATCCAAAGCTTGACATCCTGATAGGTGATCACCCAGCAAAATTTGTCCTAGATTCTGGAGCCTCTTTAAACTACATCTGCGCCCTAGAATATCACAACATGAAGCAGAAACCTAAAATAGAACCAGCAGCTGTTCGCATATTCACGTGGATGTCACGCAAGCCGTTACCTTGCCTGGGTCGATTTCACACCACTCTCACATTCAAGGATCGGCAAGTTGATGCTTTCATTCACGTAGTAGAAGGGCCAGATGTGGCAGACTGTCTGCTTAGTTTACCCACAGCAGAAAGACTCAAACTCGTAGAACTTCTATACATGACTGAAGATGCTCCCGACATCGTAGCAAAATTCCCAAACCTATTCAAGGGTCTCTGGAAGTTAAATCACTTCAAGGTAAAACTACACATCAATGAAAACGTGACACCTATTGCCCAACACCATAGGAAGGTGCCATTTCACCTACAACAAGCCGTCGACGACGAGCTCCAAGACCTACTTCAAACAGACATCATAGAACGCACGACAGGACCCACTCCATGGGTATCGCCAGTTGTGGTGGTCCCCAAAAAGGGGCAGGACAACAAGGTCAGACTGTGTGTCGACATGCGCGCGCCCAACACCGCCATCGAGCGGGAACGTCATCCTGGGCCCCACATCAGCGACATGATCACGAAGCTAAATGGTGCCACAGTTTTCTCCAAACTCGACCTAAACAAAGGTTACCACCAGTTGGAGTTACACGACAAATCTAGATATATCACGACCTTCACCACTCACCAGGGCCTGTTCCGATACAAACGTCTAAACTTTGGCATTTCCTCGGCCGCCGAGATCTTTCAAGAAGCCATCAGACGGGTCATACAAGGCATCCCAAATGCCTTTAACTACAGTGATGACCTACTGGTATTTGGAAAGGACCAAACTGAGCACGACACCGCGCTGGATAGGGTCTGCCACGCATTATTGACTGCAAATCTAACACTCAACGCCAGCAAATGCGAATTCCACAGAGACACTCTAAAATTCTATGGCCACATATTTTCCAAAGAAGGGATGAGACCGGACCCTGAAAAGGTAGCAGCTCTTGCTGACACTCCAAAGCCCAGAGACGTGAGTGACCTTCGCTCTTTCCTAGGAATGGCAAGCTATTGCGCACGCTACATTCAAGATTATGCCAAAATCAGCTATCCACTACGAGAGCTCACTCGTCAAGGTCAGCCATTTGAATGGACTGAAGCATGCCATCAAGCCTTCACTGTAATCAAACAAGCTGTCGGGTCTGCCATCAACCTGGCGTACTTTGATACAAAGAAGAAAACAGAAATCACAGTAGACGCCAGCCCGGTGGGTCTGGGTGCCATTCTAGCCCAGTACCGTGAAGACTCTGATCAGCGACACATCATCGCATACGCAAGCCGCAGCCTCACGGACACTGAAAGGGCATACTCCCAACCGGAGAAAGAAAGTCTAGCTGTCGTATGGGCGTGCGAGCATTTCCACCTGTTTGTCTATGGCAAGCATTTCACGATCATCACAGACCATCAGGCGCTCATCACAATTTTCGGAAACCCCAATGCGAAAATGCCACCACGCATCGAATGATGGGGCCTCCGCTTGCAAGATTACATATTTACCATTGTCCACAAACCAGGGAAAGCTGAAAACCCAGCTGACTTCATGTCGCGCCACCCACTACCTGGTAGGCGAGCTGCACTCTCTGTAGTGGATGAATACCTTCATTTTGTCGTCGACACAGCATGTCCTCCCACAGTTCCAGTTGAAGCCCTACAGGAGGCATCTGCACTCGACCCCCTTGTGCAAGCCATAATGACTCGCATTCGCACTAACTCATGGAGGGACGTGAAACAGTCCCCTCAAGACTCTGCTCAACTGCGTCAAGACCTCGCTGCATTTCAACGTGTACGTGACAAACTTTCCATTAGTGACAATGGTCTCCTCTTGAGAGGGGGGAGGATAGTGATTCCACACAAACTACGCCAAGGAGTCGTCAATCTGGCACATGAAGGCCACAGAGGCATCAACACGACCAAGAAAGCCTTGAGAGAACGTGTTTGGTTCCCTACCCTTGACAACATGGTAGAGACAACCCTGAAAGACTGCATGACCTGTCAAATAGTCAGCCGACAAGAGCCACCGGCACCACTGCAAATGTCGGAACTGCCGGAAGGAGTATGGCAACAAATTGCAGTCGACTTCTTCGGACCACTACAATCAGGGCAATATATCATTGTAGCCATGGATGAATACTCTCGATTTCCATTTGCACACCTAACATCATCTACCCGGGCAGCCACAGTGATTCCTGTGCTTGATGAGATATTCGCAGCCTGGGGCATCCCACTGCGAGTAAAGACAGACAATGGGCCCCCCTTCAACGGGCACGAATTCACAAATTTCGCAACCCATCTAAACTTCAAACACCAAAAAATCACCCCATTTTGGCCGCAGGCAAATGGCATGGTAGAGAGATTCATGGGAACACTTAAAAAGGCAATTCAGCAAGCTGAATCATCCCAACGAGATATCCAACAGACGCTAAACGAGGTACTAAGAGCATATCGGAACACGCCACACGCCACCACTAATCAGTGCCCAGCTACGGTGATGCTAGGAAGAACACCTCGAACCAGAATACCCATGTTAAACGTGGACCCCCAACAACGACACATCACCGTTGATCACAACACTCTAGTTGAAATTGATCAGGCGAAGAAGAACAAGATGAAGACATACGCCGACCGGCGTAGACATGCCAGAGACTCCAACATCCAAGAAGGAGACTGGGTAATAGTAAGGAGTGATCGACGAGCCAAGGCAGACAGTCGATATCTCGATACAGCCCTACAGGTCATCCAGAGGAAAGGAACCATGATCACAGCCAAAGCGAATCACAAACAGATAACGAGAAACATATCACACTTCAAAAGGTGTACCAGGCGTGATCGACACGAGACCTCATCCAGCCAACTCTCAAGCGACTTGTCTAACCAAAGCGATGACAGTGATCAGAACCACCATAGCGACCAAAATCACAGCCCCCCACGAATGACGGAACCCATAAACCATCACAGTCACGCACCCAGGCGAGAGAAGCGCCCACAACGTCTGATCAGAAAACCTCGACGCCTCGTGGAGGAAATGTAGAGGAAATGAGACTTTGCAAAACAGGGGAGATGTCATGTCGTCCCGCCTGACCCGGTTGTCGGACAGGACAGGCGGACAGGAAACGGGAACAGGAAATGAGGTTGACAGGAAAAGGTAGTCTGTAAGTCAGTGTGATACTGGCAGGGAATAAAGAAGCACGTAACCAGTTACCTCTGCCTCGGTGTGTTTATTACGAAGAGCGCTGCGACAACTGGTACCTCTGTGTCTCAACAACTAGGCCCCGGACAACCACACTGCAGTTCTGGGTTTGGTGTCATTTCGGATTCTAGAGTGGCTCTTCATCTTCCCAATCTTCTCGCCTTTGGGACCTTATAAGTGTTTAGCCATGCAACAGTTGATATTGTTGCACCAAGGATATTGTGCTGCATAACAAAATACTTATAAGGTCCCAAAAGCGAGACCTATTGGCTATTATGCCAATGCTTGTTGTCTATGAAATGGGTGCTGAATCCAAATCCTTAACTAGATCTAATTTGTGAAAAGTCCTATCTGCGCCCAAATCTGTAACTGTTATATTGGACCAGACAGGTGTTTGCTCACATATGTAAAAGCTGGTTCAAGTTGTGCAGGTATATACTGCATATTTGTATTTTGCACACTGTGGAATTCATTAAAGCACGTGGAATTACTCCACTACCCCTCTTTCCATGGTCGGGAACACTAATAGATGCAATACTTGTGCATTCATTAAATACCACATCGAGCAACATCAGTGTTCACAGGGTGGGCAATTTCAACCAGATATGTGTAGGAATCATTATGAAGTGCTCACTCCTAATCACATTGCTAAATTATCTCTCTTCACTTTCACATGACCATCAGAGCCATCTGCCTTTTGCACTTTGACCTTCAGATCTACCTGTTTTTTTCTGCCTGCATTAGTTTTTGGGGAAGTGACCACTCCACGCTCGCTTAGGGTCCGACAAGAGACCGCTTTAGATGTCGTTTAGAGCTTACGACACGACAATAAATAAAACGTCTGACCTCCTGCGGGTTTACCTGCACACTTCTTCAGATAATCACTGTACACCATCTATGCTGATCCTGCCTTCGTCCTTCACATCACTTACCTCCTCCTACAGCCATGCTTCTTCTCCCAGACTGATCTTGACTTCTTCCTCAAACCTTCTGCCTTGTCCCTCATGTTAGACCTTAGCCACCATTGCACCTTTCTGCTACACAGCCTTTCTTTACTGTTGCTCTGAAGTTCATCACACGACTCTTCATTCTCCTGCTATTATTTTTAAAGAATCTAGAGAAAGGTCCAACATGGCATGTGCAGGGTTGTTGGCCCAGCCACCCTCTGTTGGCTTCATTTTTCTTCTGATGATTAGACATATGTCCACATGAAATGATGCTTATTGGCGGAAGTGGCATGCCTGAATACGCACTAAGGATAATGAGTGATGGTCCAAATGTGTTTATAGAGCCTATAATTATAAGTGATTGCATTAATTTTGGCAGGTAACAAAGATTTATGAGTCCAGATTGAACCAGGCATTCAAGATGATTGTGTTGTGATGATAATCTGACCATACATGATGGAATAGTGGGTGATGGGGCAAATCTAACCAAGCACTAAGGACTATTGAGTAATATAGAAATATAAGCATGAGGCCAGGATTAATGAATGGCTGTGGAAATCTGAATAGGAATTACAGAGTGATTGTTCTTGCCAAACTGAATGCCACCCATTTTATGAACCCATAAAGTTGACAGACTGAGTGACCCCCACTGGGTTTCCATACTGAGATCATAGAGTCAAACACAGATCCCTGCAATAAATACAGGAGAGCACCGGACACGATGATGCTCAGCACTGGTAGAAAACATGCACTGACATAATATCAGTATCTCTTGGTATTTTTTTTATATTTTTAACATTGCCGGCCAAAGCTCAGCCTGCAAGAATGATGCAGCCTGCCTGCAGTCATCCATGCACCCACTCTTTCATCTCATCATTCATCCATTCACTGACCTATCCCACAATGAATCCATGCACTCATCCAGTCCACCACACATGTACCTACAAAATAGCGACTGACTTAGTCATCCACTCATTCACCCATGCAATCACTCATCTATCAAATCATTCACCCAGTCACCCATCTACAAAACCACACGCATCTCGCAGTACACAGCAATCATGAAGCACTACCACATACAAAGCAGCCGGACCTCCTGGCTTTGACAAGGTGTGCTTTCTTTTGTTCCCCAGTCCGCTCTTGTGGGGACGATGTAACCACATCAACAGCTGCAAAACATTTATGCAAAGCAGGATACGTTTTAAAGTTCTTGGGAACACAGGCAGTGTAAACGACGCACTCTCTTTTTGTAAGAGGGGTGAGTGATAAACAGAGCCAAGTTTAAAAAAGACATGTTGATATATGTCCTCTCACTGAGACAATATGATAATTCAGAACTTTATGTGTTCACTTCACACAGTGTGGAACAGACCATATTCTTAACCTTAAAAGAGAAAAACACATTTTTTTTTAAGCTGGAGATGTGCTAAAATGAAAAGCCTGACCTTTTTATTATTCTGTATTTTTCCGCGTTGCTTGGTAAGTGCAGTCTCAATTGGCTGTACAGGCTGAGTAAATTAGCCAGAGTGGGCAGGAGAGAACAGTGGAAAGGTCAAACCAATATCGAGGCGTGCTGCTGGTAGGGCCAGCCGCCAGGGCAGGTTCAAGGACTGCCAGCTCTGGAATATATGAACAGCCCTTATCACAAATCCCCATGGGGGGAGAGGGAACTGAATATATTGAATATCCAATGTGATTGAACGCATGATTTGATCCTGGATACCAGCCCAAGAACACACTGTGCCTCACAGAAAACCCCAAAAGTGGAGGAACTCTCCGGGGATAGTTTTAAAATGACAGTGTTGCAAGGGGCTCGTTTAGTCCCAATTGCGCAGGAAGTAAGAAGTGTACTTAAATGAGGCGTCCGGAGAACTTCTCCAAACTGTCTCCAAGTGTCCATTCCATGCACTATTTCACAGCACTCCAAGCATCCTCAGGGTCACTCTCCCACACACAAGGTGTGGAAGATACGCATTCATTTTAAAGATCAGTAGAAAGTTTTAACATTCTGCATTAAAAAAGTAGAATTTAAAGGCAGGGAAGCAAACATAGAGGAGACAATAAAGAAACAAAGTGAAAAGTAGAATAGATAAAAGTAAAATACACCAAAAACCTAAAAACGTAAGAATGCATGCGATAGGGATTTTATTTAAGGGATGGGATTAGGGAGAAATGTAGGGTTATTTATGTTTAACAGAACTATAGTGAAGTTTCTTGCGAGGGATGACATGTAAGGTAAATAGTAAGAGTTACAGTAGGGACCTGGTTTAGTTTTTCATAAGATATTGAGGCAGGGTAAGTTGTTTCTTAGGACTAGGTTATTTGTAGGTGTTGCGTTAGTTAGGGTTAGATTAAATGATGGCATAAGGAAGCGGTTACCAACGGTGTCATAATTAGGTTTGGAGTAAGGGTTAGGGCTGTGGCCCTTGAGTCTCCCATTTCCCACCCCTTGCATGGTACTTATTCCTGCATGATTATCTGCACTCGCGCTGTACTATTACACAGAAATAAATTGATTTATGGCTGCCTAGATTACTTTTTTGCGAGTGTCCAGAAGACTTAAATCTATATATTTGTATTTTCTGGAGTTTTTTCTATTGCCTTCCCACTTTTAGCTTCTTGTTTCCACACTTCCCCAGTAGCTTCCCATTTGTTAAACAATGACACAGTTGAATCCCAAATGGTATTAATTCTTTGAGCAACTATCTTCTTGTAAGGGCCGTATGTATGAACACTTTTTCTCATAGACACAGAATGGGTAAAACCCTTTGTTACATCTGGCCCTTAACCCCTTCGCTGCGGCGGCTATTCCGCCGCAGCGCTAAAGGGGCGGGGCGGCCGCGCGGCCGCCGCATGCTGGTGACAGAACCGCTCCGTCACCAGCTACAGTTGAGCTGTGCTGGTGACGGAGCGGTTCCGTCATGACCCGCCCCGCTCTTTAGAACGCCCGCGCAGGCGCGAAATCAGCGCCGCGCAGGCGCGGCGGCCGAGCCATGACGGAACCGCTCCGTCATCAGCACAGCTCAACTGTAGCTGATGACGGAGCGATTCCGTCATCAGCATGGAAGGGGTTAAATGTCTTAGCCGTAAAGGTTCCATGGACTAAATGAATGACTGACACTTAGTGGTAGAAAGTAGATTCAACCAGTAAATTACGTCTGTTGCTTTTAGTGCCTCTTTCTGCTCCCATGCATGAACAAACATGTATATTGTCAACTTCAAACACTCTAATTACCTCTCTAGGGCCTTCATTTTGAGCTGTGGGATAGATTATGATCCCTGCGCAAACAGAAATTTGCACAGGGATAAGCATTTTTAGTTTTGTTATAATTATCACACCCCTGCTGTTTTCCTTTGAGAGATTTTGGCACATCTACTGAAATTTACCTATGAGGAATGGAAAACATGAGGAATTCACTGTGACAAGTCTAATGTCCAAGTTGTAAATTCAGACAATAAGGTATTTAGATAATTCAGTAATACCTCATCCCAGGTAATATTCTGCAGAATTCATAACCCGGGAATAGGTTTAATATTTTATCACATTTTTTTTCTGTTTAAGAATTGATTTTATTCAAGGCACCCAAATGAGAACTCGGTTGTTTACAGCAATGCAACGGCTAGGTAATGTGTGTCATATAAGTTGTACATAGTCATATGTGTAGCAACCCAATCTTTAACAGAATTGCTAACGAACATCTTCAAAAGTCATTATAGTTCACTTTTTTATTGAATGGTTAGGTCTATGTTTGTAGTAGATTATATTTTTCAAACAAAATGATTGACTTCTAAATGTCCTGCTGTGTTCCAATTCGACTCCCAGCTGTGAGCAGCTTGCCTCTTCACTGATTTTGATCTAAGGTATTTTCTATCATGCTAATATTGTAAAGTCAGTTGTCTTGGTCGGCTTCATCTTCCACTTTGCTGTTACGTGTCTGCTTTGCGCATAACTAATGTTTTAATCCTGCAAAGTTTCGGGCTCACAATGTTTGTTTGTCTCTTTATTTACCGTGCACTTAGGAACCCATAGGTAAGTGTTCATACAAATCAAATGTGGCGATACCAGATGGGGAGAAGATACGGAGTCCACATTTGTAGGCTGGATAACTTCTAAACCGAAAAGTTTGCATGTCTGTTTCATATCTGTTGAAATGAGCAAAGCATTCCAGTTTCCTTTGAGTCATTAGTAGCCAATTTCAATCATTTTAGAAGTTTGTTAAGGAATGTTATGTTATGTTATATTTAATTTATACAGCGCACAGCTACTTGAAAGTGTCCCAGCGCCAGCTTCAGGAAAGAACCAATCCGCACAAATCAGAGACTAGAAAAGCAATATTTTCATTTTTTTCTTAAAGAGCAATGGGTCCTTGGTGCCCCGAAGAGCCAAGGGCAGCGTGTTCCAAGCCAAACTGGCTTTGCGCACAAACAAATTCCCACCAAGTCTTTGGCGGTCAAACCTAGGGGTCTGTATCAGGAGCTGGGCCAACGACCGCAGCTGTCTTTCTGGAGTATAAAAGACAAACCTCTTCTGCAAGTAAATGGGACCCAGCTCATAGAGGGCCCTATGTACAATAGGATTTTGAATTTCAAATGAGATTCAACTGGAAGCCAATGCAAGGATGCAATTAGGAGCGCACACTATGCTTTGATGCCAATCCCAGAAGAAGTCTGGCTGCCGAGTTTTGACCAACTTGCAGTTTCTTAGTTGGTTTTGATTGTAAGCTTTTATTCGATATACAAGATATCTTGAAAGCAAATTACATACAAAAAACATTTCAAGACATGCAGCTAGTCAATACATACATCATTAAAAAGTTAAGAACCGGGTAAGCTCCCGAATAAATTAATTAAGAATACAATTAAACAGAAATTGACAGCCTCTTGGAGCGAATCAACCAAAATTGTTTTAAAAATTTGGAGACACCACAAACAATAACAGGGGAGGTGTCTGACATTAAAATACGAAGGGCAACCAGGTGACTACGTGTTCCCATGTTGGAAAAAAGGGGCTTGAGCCAGTACTTCCTTGGTCTTAGATAGTCCGGGCACTCAAACATAATGTGGGCCACCGTTTCAGATCTAGTGGGACAATGGGCACAAAACGGAGACAGAGGAGCACCAGATTTCCATTTCGATATTAAAGCTCCGATTGGAAGAGTGCCCACTCTAAATTTAAAGTACAGTGCCCTATCGGCTGGGAAGGTGATAAGGTCAAAGAAGGACTCGTATCTTGTCATGTCCTTTAGGAGCAAAAAGGATCTTGTGGAATTACAATGGGAAGAGTTCATGATTAGCTGACCCGCAGCCCAATTCCAGTAAAGTTTCTTCAAGACATCCTTTGGGGGTGACGTTTTTGCGCTCCAATGTTCACCAAGGCTAAGGTCATATAACACTTTCTTGGTGTCCCTCAGCCATTTGATTTTGGCCCAGCCGCCCATATTCATTATCTCAGTTAAACCGATTGCATAGGATTTCAGTTCCTCCACCCTCCAGATCCGGGACCACAATAAGAGCGGGCGTAAACGTGCTTGGTTTTTAATGCTCTTGCAGCCCGTATCTAATAGTACAGGAACTGTTGGTGTACTTAAAGGGAGACAAAGGAGGTCCTTCAGAAACCTATTCTCAGCTTTTTTCAATGAGTCCAGGTTTTCATGTCCCCATATCTCCGCCCTGTATAGGGCCGACGAAACAGCTTTAGTAAGAAAACCCGGATTGCCTACCAATAGGGCATTGGCATAGTCCAATCGGGACATGATAAGAGCATGGACCACAGTTTCTCTGGCACTGCCTGGCAGAAAAGGAAGAAACTTCCTCTGGATTTTCAAGGTGCCAAAGCAGGTACCAGCCAGCTTCTTTACTTGTGTGGAAAAATTCAGGTTTTCATCAAACCAGACGCCAAGATTTTTTCGGCGCCTTTGTCTGCCATTGGACAGGTGAAAACTGGGAGGCCAAAGGCTTTCTTTAAAGTCCAAAGTGAACAAGCCATAAAGAAGCACTTCCGATTTTCCTTCATTGCATTTCAACTGAGCATTGGCCAGCCACTGAAAAACCGAGGACAGACAGTGCAGGGCCGCCACTACTGACTCATCCTCCTTGCTCCATGAGAACAGAAGCTAGGTGTCGTCCGCATATGGCATCACTTTAGCCCCTAATGACTCTGCAAGATAGACCAGCGGAGTCACATAGATGTTAAAAAGCAAGGGGCTTAGTGATGACCCCTGCTGCACCCCGGTGGTCAGCATCATAGGCACAGAGGTGCATGGAGGATGCCAGACCTGATGTGACCGACCTTCCAAGAAGGACCTGATCCACAGCAGGGCTGAGCCAGAGATACCTATCTCAGCTAGACAGTCAAGGAGCAAGGAGTGGGGTACAGTGTTGAATGCCGCTGAGAGATCTAGCATAACCAAAGCCGCTCTCCCGCCGGCATCCAAACACTCCCGAATCGCCTCTGTCACCTCTAACAAAGCTGACTCCGTGATATATGAAGCACAGAAGCCAGATTGTACCGGATGAAGCAAGCCAAATGCCTCAACATAGTTGGTAAGTTGGGAAGTGACCACTTTTTCGCATACCTTGACCAAACTTGGTAGGAGCGAGATAGGGCGGTAGTTCTCAGGAAGCAGAGGATCAAGGGACAGCTTTTTAAGGAGAGGAAGAATAAGCACCTGCTTCCATAACAGTGGAACATGCACCTCTCGAAGTGACTCATTAACCATTAAATTCACTTCTGCATTAATGGTATCTGCCACATCCGACAGAAGCCTGGCAGCACACGGGTCATTGGGTGAACCCGACTTTAATGCCTTGAGGATCCTGAGACAACTGGGCAGGTCGACCGCTCTAAACGTGGGAAACATGGAGGCAGATGCTGCCATCGGCCCCGCCAGCAGCCCACCCCTAAGCTTCCTCGAAGAAGTTGAGAACGTTGAGAATGTCTCTTGGATGCTAGTTATTTTTTCCTTGAATAATTTCGCCAAAGTATTACACCAACAGCCTGATTCATCAAGCCGAAATCGGCTCGCAAAGGGCCAGATTCTGAGAATCTGGCCCTTTGCGAGCTCTATTTTTGCATTTGGGATTCATCATCCCAAATGCAAAAATCGGTAATAGCGATGTCGCAATTTTGCGAGGAATTACATTTAAGGAATCTCTATTTGAGATTCCTTAAATGCAATTCATCATCCATTAAAAAATTGCGAATTCGCAATTTCGGCCCGCTATTTACCGCGAGGTCAAACCTTGTGGTAAATAGCGAAAACTTAGAAAAATGCTTTTAAAAGCATTTTTCTAAGTTGCATGTTGCATACACACATGTCCTTTGGACATGTGTGTGCGCAACACCTGTTTCAATTTGCATTTAAGGGGTGCTACATGGTGTCCTTTGGACACCCCTGGCACCCTTTAAATCGCTATCTTATTTGCGATTAGCTAATTGCTAATCGCAAATAAGGAATGCTCCCATAGGAATGAATGGGGAGTTATTCCTTATTTGCGATTAGCAATTTGCTAATCGCAAATAAGGATTGTGTAGGAAATCTTTTTGCGATTCCTACATGAATCCCGTTTTGCGAGTCTGTAATAGCGATTCCTTATGATTCGCTATTATAGACTCGCAAAACGGGTCTATGACAGTGGCGTAACGAAACTTGAGGGGGCCCCCCTGCAAAGCACATGGAGGGGGCCCCCCCGGCGGCGCGGCCCACCATATACCACTTTGCCCTACCACCCGGAAATCTGGCATATTTTGATTTGAAACCTCCAACATTTAAATGAAATGCCTCTATATTGTCTTTCTGTAAGTTCTAGTGAGAAAGTTGGAAACACTCTCAACATACACGCTATGCCATTTGCAACAATACTGTCAAAAGCAGATTATTTAACTGAGGCAGCAATCAGAACAATGCCAAGGAGTGATCCTATTGTCTCAGAGTAACACCCTCCGGTTCACTGACCTCACATCTGCCAGTCTCCTACTGATGTCTGATGTCCTACATTATTTCTGAGTCTCACAGATTCAAAAGTAGCACTCCCTCCCTCCCCCCATACCTCTGCCTCACTGACTCGCTGCAATAACTCCCGGCCTCTTGGTATGGCAGATGGGTTGCACCTCTTTGAGTCTCGCACACACTTGCACCACAGCTGTCCTAGGCCTCACTCACTCGTGCACTCCAATTCTCAGAGGCAGCTTAATTTGCGTCATGTACTAGTGCTATATGAACATGTGCCCTACACAGGCCGACAGTTATTCGAGTATCTATGAAGCCATCCTGCAGCACTGGCTTCCCTCAGCTACTTATACCAAGATATATTTGTGGGCAGTGGGCACCTTTGCCAACCAAGGACCCGCGTAAACAATTCGGTAGAAACACACACACAAAAAAACCTAACATCTCATTAAACACTGGAGCATTTATCTATTTCCAAGTAGAACAGGTGCCCGTCACAGTTTGCAACAAGCTACTATGGTGAAAACTCACCATACTGAATGCTCACCTTCAACAAACAGGTTTAGCACCAGACTACCGGGAAAACGCATGGAAAGGAACAGATTCCCTCGTTACTGTAACTGAAAGGGGCTTAGATGCTATGTTAAAGGAAGATTGGGCGCTATACAGGTGCCATGATGAACAATATAAATAATGGATCACATTTGCTATCACAGAGCTCAGAGATGGGACACAGGCGCTACACTGGGACACCTGAAGGGCTACGCTGGACAGAGTGGCTTGAAAGCAGGTGATGACTCCGTCCCGGTAAACACAGGATCTGTGGGTTTCTTCTGCCTAATTTCACCTAATCTGCCCATGGTCTAGCTTTTTGCTTAAACACTATAAAGTGAATAGTCTGTCTCTCCTAGTCGTTGAGTAATGGCTGTTATTACCCATTTCAAAAGGGTACCAATTTCACCCACAGTGGAAAGATAAAAGGCGGAGTCAGCATTGGAATCTATCTGTTACCAAGATCTACAGAATCAGATGTCGTAATCCGCTGCTGACCCGTCCTCTAGGGTTTTCATCCTACAGAGGAAGGCCTTCAGAGTTAACTCTCTCTGCCGCAAACGCCACTAACCAGGAAGGGCTGAAGGCGTCGCACAGTCTGAAGGTGAGTCCTCACAGTAAGTAACTCTCGTTGTCCTTAACACCAGATGGTCGCCCACAGTCGGGCAGAGCAGACATCTTAATGTCAGTAAACACCCTTTTTGGTACAAGACAGATTAAACAGGAATGGTGATAGCCTTATGTTCTCTTGAGTCCGACTCCCAGACAGTCTATGACTAGCTGCATATTAATTTAAATTTACAGAAAGGTCCAAATCCTCGCTGCCTACGTACACCTGAACTACGGGCCTCTTCTTCACAATCAGACCAGTCCCTTTGGTGGGGGCGGTGTTCCTGTCAGACTCCCCAAGTCGGTCACAGCCCTCCGTGGCATGTGTGCACATTTCTGTCTCCAGCATCCTCTGTAAATCTTCTTTAGGGGTAGTGGCCGACTCGACCGAGCACGAGCCACACATAGTGTTTAATCGGATGATTGGCACAATTAAGGATTTGCTCTCCTCTCTCTGCTGTAATCTTAGTACAACCGGATTGTCTGCGGACGCTGCAGGAAGCATCTCAGACTCAGCCGCGCAGCAAGGCGCGCCCAGAAAGGTTTTTCTGTGCACAGTTTGCCCATGGACAATTAGCCGCCAACAACAAAATTAGGTGAACGAGGGATTGTTCAGGGAAGTTCAGTAGCAGTACCCCACACACAGTTTCACTGGTCATAGCCGACTTTCTGCGCCTAGGCTTGCACTTGCACAGCACACTAACGTTCTACAATACAGGGGCAGCAGCCAGGGTCACCGTCTCACACTGCAGGATGACTCGTCACGAGACACACTCACCTGACCTGAGGGCTGGGCTGGGGGCCTGCTGGGCCTGGCGTCCCGAGGCGAGCAGATGGGCAGAAGGCAGGCAGGGCAGCTGAGGGGGGGTTGGGGGGGGGCAGCGCAAGGCTAGCCAGGTAGGGGCCGGGCAATTTAAATGATTGCAAATAAAGGCCCCGCCGGTGATGGACTTGGACAGTCTCCTTACCTGTCCTTAGCGTGGCTTCCTTTGTCTTCTCTTCTGTGCTGCGCGCCCCTGATGTCACACCTGTAACACGCATTTTTTATTGCGTATGATGAGCTCATTGCGCAATGCGCATGTGTTGTCCCTGTCCCCCGACAAATGTAATGAGGGCATTGGTCCCCAGCCAGCAGCCCCCCTGCCCCCGCCCCACACGGCGCGCATACGCGTCCCGGAAGGCAGAAAGTGAAAGTCAGGATTTAGGAGTAAACAGAAGTGCGCGCCGCGCCCACGTGCACCCACCTTGTGCCTTGTCCTGCCGCCATTGATCCGCCCAGGCGCCATTAAGACTGACTAGTGACTAGTAGTAGCCACACACACCGTGTTACCCGGCCGGGGCCCGCCTACCCATTTCTATCAATTTCAGGGGCCGTCCGGGACCCCGCACCAAGCACCATTCCTCAAGAGGCATAGCACAGCCGCTGCCAGCCTCACGGGCCCCGGCCGGGGCCCCGCACCATTCCTGCTGGCATCACGGGCCCCGGCCGGGGCCCCGCACCATACCTGCTGCCAGCCTCAGCCTCATGGGCCCCGGCCGGGGTCCCGCACCAATGCACCATTCCTGCTGGCCTCACGGGCCCCGCACCATTCCTGCTGCCAGCCTCAGCCTCACAAGCCCCGGCCGGGGCCCCGCACCAATGCACCATTCCTGCTGGCCTCACGGGCCCCGGCCAGGGCCCCGCACCATTCCTGCTGCCAGCCTCAGCCTCACGGGCCCCGGCCGGGGCCCCGCACCAATGCACCATTCCTGCTGGCCTCACAGGCCCCGGCCAGGGCCCCGCACCATTCCTGCTGCCAGCCTCAGCCTCACGAGCCCCAGCCGGGGCCCCGCACCAATGCACCATTCCTGCTGGCCTCACGGGCATAACATAATAACAATGCTAGTATTGGGCTGCCAGCTGACACAGACCTTCATAGAGCTGTTCCTGCTCTAATCTTGGGCATGCAGAGGCCTTTAGGGGAAGCTGGTTAATAAACAAAACAAACAGCTCAGCGTTCATTATTTCATTTGCATTCTGTAGTAGATTTCTGCCTATAAATTAGATTCTGGCCTGTAAGGTTTGTTTTCTAAATTAATTCTCGATTAGTTGCCCCGGAAACAAACAGTTGTGCACGAGCTTCGTAAAATCTTATTCTTAATTCACAGCTGACTACGTCCCCTTTCTCCCGTTGCTTATGAAATGATAAACGTGATGTTGTTCAGGTATCTGACCTTTGTAAACCGCTGAAATGTGCCTTTGCAGCTTGCACCTTTCCTGCTGCCAGCCTCAGCCCCACGGTCCCCGGCCGGGGCCCCACACCACCATTCTTTTAGAGCCGCTGCCAGCCTCACCGGTTGTAACAATTTCAGGGACCCCGGCCGGGGCACCCGCACCACCACCAGTCCTCAAGAGCCTCAGGGCCCGTCCGGGGCCCAGAATGATAATATACTTACTAATTAAGTGCACACTCCAGGCTCCAGCACTGCCTCACTCGTCATCACTGGCCCGCACCATTTCTAAGACTCCACTGGGGCCCCGGCCGGGGCTCACTCCCCGCACCACCATTTCTAAGACTCCAGGGGCCCCGGCCGGGGCCCCCTACCCACACCATTTCTAAGACTTGCAGGGTCCCCGGCCGGGGGCCCCCGGGCCTGCGCAGTCAGTGTACCATTTTGTCAGAGCCGGGCACGGGCGTGCCGTGCGCAGCGCGGCGGACCGTCCATAATTAAAATCAATCATGATTCATGATGCATCATGTATTACAGTGAGGGGCCCCGGCGGGGCCCCCTGGAGCGCGTGGCCCCCCCGCAATGCAGGGGCTGCGGGGCTTGTGTTACGCCCCTGGTCTATGATGAATCAGGCTGATAGCCCCTAGAGTGCCAGACTCTCTCCAATGATTTGCAAGCATGTTTCAAAGTTTAAGCTCAGGCGTGAACCAAGGCTTGGAGGGGGACTCTCTCCTCAGCCTAGGCTGACACGGAGCCGTCAGAGTGGAGACCGAGCTTGTGATCCAGTCAGCAAATTGTGTCAGATTTTCCTCCAGGTCCCCCAGAAGGGAGGGCTGGCAGGCTGCCAGAGAGCTACTAAGCTGCACAGGGTCCAATTCCCTAGTAGAAGGGTGGCAGTGACAGCTGGTCGTGAAAAATGCTTAATATCCCATGAAAAGAATATGGGAAATGATCTGACCAAGCGGCTGGTCTCAGCCTCACCACAGATAGAGGGAAATCTGAACAAATAGCATCCAAGGTGTGACCTCCTTGGTGGGTAGGGTACTTGGCCTATTGAGAAATATTGGCCAGGTGCAGAGAATCCAGGAAGTATGGTCAAGGTGGAGATTAACATCCCCAAGAAGCACATAATCGGAAAAGCACAGTTCACACTCTGCCAACACATCCCCACAGGTGTCCAAGAAAGAACTAGCTGAACCAGGTGGCCGATAAATCAGGGATCACCCCAGGGTAAAACAAGCAGAAAGTTGAAGGGTAAAGTCGAGGGCCTCGCATTCTCCCCAGCCGGTAGGTAGTTCGCTATAAAGAGTCCAACAATCCCTATACAAAATGGCCAAGCCGCAACCCCTACCAACTGGGCGGTCCACCCTGTGTACTTTAAAGCCCTTAGATGTAGCCAAGGCCATGATGGGATTAGAGAAGGCATCGAGTCAAGTCTCCGTAATAAACAATAGGTCTAAACAGTTATCAGTAATCAAATCTGCGACATCTACATAGTGCTTCTTCAATGATCTAGCATTGATGAGACAGGACCTGATGTTCCCAGGTCTAAATGTTTCATCATCCATAATAATCTAAGATAACTCCGGTAAGAATCTGAACCCACAGTCTGCACAAACATAGTCTCTTGTGGGCTCTGCGGACAAATCTCTATGTGACGAGCACGGGGGAAGTCTGAAGAATTTTAATAGCTTGCTCGATAGGCGAATATCTCTACTGCTCCCTGATGTAATTATAGCAGAATGGCTCACCCTGAGCGCTGATGGGTGCAGACGGGCTTGCCTTCGGTGCGCCATTGACACGCCTGCTGCGCTTACCCGCTGCCCGTCCGGGCAGAAGCCAGTTAAATAGGGTGCAACTAAAGCCGGCGAGCAGCGTGCATCAACTGGAACGCTGACCGCGATGGGCCCGAGTCGCGTCCAAGATGGCCAATGTCACGCAATGCCACCTCAAAAAGATGCAGCCAAAGAGTGGAGAGTAAAGAGCACTCTAATGTTAAAATATATGAAAGTTTCAAGTTTTAAAAAGCCATTTCTAGCGATGTTTTTAAAAGAAATATCTATAGGACAACAATGTACAGACACAAAATTCCCCCCAAATTCCGTCTGTAGAACAAACACAAGAAAGCTTTTACAATTCGTGAAATACGCTAAATTGACCTTTTTCAAGCTGGATACAGTGCTGGCTTTAGGGCAGGACAACCGTTGCTAAGGCACCGAGTGCCAAGTTGGGAGGGGGAGGGAGAGGGGGGGGGGGGGTTGGTGATAAACTTTAAACAGCATTCCAAGTTTAAAGGCACCTGCTGTAGAGAGTTTTTTTAACAGCCTGCAGTTTTTAGTCTAATAATAAATATGTCAGGCTAACCGTGAAACGTCCTTGCTAGACAGATCTGAGTTATTCTAGTCCCAATTTTGAGTCATCATAATTTAGGAGGGTTAATACAACTGCTGCAAAGCACAACGTTTAGCATACATATCATGTTTGTATTTTGTTCCTCATTAGCACAATAGATACGGTGAGTATTTTCTGTAGAAGTACTACTGTTTTCCTATTCTAAACCTAGATCCCTATGCAGTGGTCTCACCCACATAAATGGCATGCTTTATCATTGGCCACCTCATCCAACCCTGGTAAAATGGCACTACCAGCGTAGACTGAACTTCGATATTATGAGTAAGTTCTGAAAATATACTAATTTTCTGGTCGAAACAAGGATCCAGTTTTGGTTAAAAGTACCTTAAGGTATACCACAGTGATGCCCTTTCTTAGGTGGTACCTTGAGTATGATTAAAAATTATTGGACAAGAAATCAGTGGATTCTTAGGAGTCAATGACGACGGCATCCTTATGATGTACTAACATGTTTTTGGCCTATTTAAGCCCTATAAATGGTCTGGGGCCTTTTCCAGGACTGAAGAGGGATCCCTATTCTTAAACCTAAGAAAATAAATAAAATCTTGTTGGAAAAAGGATGTCCTACCTTCCCTGATGTTAACCGTCAACCCGTCCTTAAGGTCATTCTTTTCTTTATGTTCTGCAGAAAGGTGGCAACCCCTGTAGTCACAGGTCATGTACCTACCTTTTTCCTTCAGCAAGTCAAACTCATGACACTTATTTTGTTACTTCCAGGTCATAAATAAAAATCCCTCTAATTTGGCAGAGCGAAATATCAACCAGCATCAAACAGCTAAATTCAAACTTCAAGGCATGGTTCTAGAATCTTATTTTATCCCTCAATCCTTTGTTATTCAATGGTTGATAAAAAGCATTATTTTGGATAGTAATATGAACTTATTAGAGTAAAGAACCCAATTACTTTGTTACATTTAAAATTCTGACTCTTTACATAAAATGCTTACCAGAAAGGATATGTGAATCCTGCACTTTACAGGCCTCATTCACTAGCTGCATATTTACACATTTGTATGATGCATTGTCTCTGTGTAGTATGTGTGTGTGTGTGTGTGATGTAAAGTGAGGTGACACCCTATATTGGGATAAGTAGCACTATAAGAGGGGCTATGAAGAGGTGACGAGCACTGTTAGTGGGTGACAATAAGGGGATCCATGGAGAGGTACGTCATTGTGTTGAGGCACCAACAAAGATTGCTGCCCGGAGCACGCTAAATCAGCCCTGGCTGGATATATTTTACTCTAAATATTGCACGGTCTTAACCAGATACATATTACTCGCTCCAACATATGGATTGATTCTTTGATTCCTTTTATTGATGCTCTCCATGACTTGTGAAGTGCTCCAATGCTAAAGGAAAATGTCTAAGTAAAACAAATTACATTATTGAAAACAAATTCATGTTTTCACCACAGTATAGAAATTATCAGAACATATTCTTGAACACAAAAGTTATATAATTAATAAAAATCATAATTACCATCCAGGACAAGACCGCTGAATATTCACGGACATTGAGAACCTATGAGTCGATATTGACGGTCATGAAGGCCCTCTTTCTACCGGAAGAGCGAGTCCCCTCTTTAGATATGCACACAGAGGAGAATGGATGGGTCTTACATTTTCAAAATATATTTTAAAATCCCACTCTTATTATAAGTGATAGTGTTAGCACAGAAGATCAGTCTCCTATACATCTAATTTTGGATGTGGGAGGTATAGATTGCCCATTGGCCCAGACTAATCCTCTCAAGGCACCCGGCCCTGATGGGGTCCCAGCAGATGTATTATCAGAAACTAAGGTACTTGGGCCCTGCCTTGACTAAGGTTTTTAATGCTGTAACCAAATGAGGCCAGTCAAGTTCTTTGAAACACTTTATAATTGTCCCAATCTAGAAAAAAAGGGAGAAAGGGCAGATGTGTAGAGTGCTTTTAAACAGATGAGAGAAACGGGCAATGAAAATGAATAATATTAGAGCCCCAGTATTGTTTCAGAATAGGGAAGGGCACAATGGACCAGTGCTTAAATTTAACAATGGTCATCTCTAAATGCACCTTAGCCAAAGAGGGGCAACTTTGCATGGCAATTATAGATTTGACAGCCGCCTTTGATTGTGTGGCAATTTTGAAGGAAATGGGAGTGGACCCCCCAGTTACTGCTTTTTTTCAGTAGTTATATACAGAAGCTACAGCAAGTGTCCATTATGGAAGATAAGGAAAATGCACAAGTGCTATTAACATTGAGAGAGGAGTGAGGCAGGGATGTGTACTTGTCCCTTTCTTTTTTTCCCTGTATACTAACGGTTTAGAAGCAATATTGGGCCAAATGTCAAAAGATGGCCCCTATGTGGAGGCATCCCCTCTACCTTATCCCTCTATGTGGATGATGCAGTCCTCTTGGCGAGGACTCCATTGGATTGCAAAGGCTCATAGAGGAGTATATGAGATGTATGGCTAGTTTAGGCCTACGTGTGAATGTGTCTAAATCCTTCATTTTGATTGGGGGAACATGCCCAATGAAATCTTTCAACTTCCACATAGAGGACTGCCTCGCAACTCGCAAAGTCCTGGACAGAGATGTGAGAAGTTGGCCTGATATATGATGTCTCCAATTCTGGTGGCACCTTGTATCAGTCCAAACAATCCCTTATGGTGTCTGGTTGTAAGTCAACCTTATAGACAAGCTATCCTAAGGGTGGCATGGACTAAGCAGCCTTAAAGGCTTAACTCAAGAGGTCGTGTTAAGCAAGCTGTTTTACCAATCACATGCCTGTAATATCAAATGAAAGGACACCACAAAAGTTATATATTATAAAAATATATGTATTTATTACTAGAATTATACTCTTTATGAGTCTAGAACCACAAGCGTTTAAACAATAGCACAGTTAAACATATAAAAGTTGCACAATTATGGATAAGGCCCAGGGGCCACTCAAACCATATATTTAAAAAGTGGTATAAGTATCACTAATCGAACAGTGGTCAGGCCTAGGGCCTGGGGAATAGCTGGGAGCAATTGGGACTAGCAATGCTGAAGTCGGGAAAAGCCCGCGGGATTCGGGTGCAGCGCTTAAAACACACACATGCACTAATGCAAAGTCAATGGTGCGTAAAAGTTATTGAGTTACTGTTTTAAGAGTCTTCAGACTGACCTAGAAGGACAAAACTTTAGACATAGACACTAGAGGTGTATACCAGTACAGGAGCACCAGCGTTCATGAGTTACCTCCCCCACAGGAAGCGGGTGCACAGGGCAAAGTAGTGTCGGCTTTCGTCGTGTAGATCTATGGAGCCTGGAGATGAAGATGCTGCAGGTGGCCAGAAGAGAAGTGTCCGGTGCGATATAAGGGTGGATCGAAGATGAAGAGTACCTGAAAGCAGAGGGGACAGAGTCTGGGTCACTCACCAGTGACCAGGGTGGAACCAGGAAGGAACCAGGCAATGTCGGGCGCAATCAGGTGGTTGTCGAAAAGCTTGTCTCTGCTGCCACGTGGACTCTGGGATACTGAGGATGTCCAGGAGTGGATCGCGAGCTGTCCCACGCAGGCTCTCACTGTTGGCGGTGTCGGATTCCGGATTGGAGCAAACAACCCTTGGCAAGCGCAACCCACGCAGGATTCGAAGATCACCTCTTACTCCGACCAGGAGGATAAGAGCGGGTGCTCCTTTTCAGGGGAGTGAGGGCCAGTCCCGAGCAACCGGACTGGCAGGTCAAATTCAAAGGTTCGTTGGTACTGGGGCCGCTAGCCAACGGGCAAGCGACCGGACCAACGCGTTGAGCCAAAAGATGCAGAAGGGCCCCACACACCACTCGGTGAGTGTAGAGGGGTGAGCTTCGGTGCAAGAGTGGCTCAGGGCTGGGGCTTCTCAAACCCCAATGCACAGCTTCGAGGGAGCCTCGGAAGCTGCACGGTCAGCGCCTCGGGGTCTTTCCAAGATGGCCGGCCCCACGCTTCAGGTCGCCTCCACGGGTCTCAGCTCTGCAGGGACTGTGGATCGGGCTGTTAGAAGGCAGGCACGCTGGGTCTTGTTGATCTCTGTTGCTCGAGTTCTGGCGGGAACTGCTACAAAGCAAATGTTGAGGTGCTGCATGGTGCCTGTTTGCACAGGGTGGTCACTCCTTGACCACAAGGGAGATTCTTCAGTCTTCTACCTCGAGTAGGATTTCGAAGGGTCCAGAGTTTTGTTTCATAAGTTTCAGTCAGGAGAATCTGAGTGCGCTGGCACTGCTCCCATTCTTATACCAATCTAGGGGGCTGGATTCCCTGCTAGATCCCTCCTGTGGGTGGGACCCAGGAAGGGGGTGGTTACACCCCTTTCCCTTTGTCCAGGGTCACGCTGGGACTGGGGCTGGTGTGCCCCAGAACCGGTTTGACCGGATTATGCAAGGGGAAGCCTTGTGCGCCCTAGGCACTGTCTAGTTTCTTTCAGCCCTCCCTGCCCCAATACACTATCTCCTGTCTGGGGTGGTGTAGCACCTCCCCGCGACAGGAATCCCTTTGTCCAGGCCTCCTCTGACAAGTTTCGGTCAGCAGCAGGAGGTCAGACTTGTGTCGGTGGCTGCAGCATCCATTTTGTGATGCTGAGGCTCTGGTTAGGATTAGCCGCGTTTTAGTAAAGTAACATGTCTTCTCCCTCTAGAAGGGTGGAATGCTATCCCCGTCGCCAGGACTGGCGAGGGGGTATTATTCCAAAGCGTACGACACCTTACACGACATGTTTTGATAAAGCCAAACCAAAGTTAGCACATACCCGCGATGGATTATAATGCATTTAAGATTATATGGTATGGCATTATCCCGGAACAGCTATGGGAGTTGTTCCCGACAGCTGCAGACAGGCTCAGCTCATGCTAGAGCACCATCTCACGTAAAACCAAGCATTCTACCTCCAGGATTGATAAGGCCTGCCATAGGAGTGACTTATAGGTTTATATGTGTCCAGATATAGGTTTAGCTATAGGTATGCTATATCTAAGCAAAGGGTGATTACACCACATTGCCCCATCTGAGTGATAAGCCAGTCGTGTCAATTTAAGAACCAGCCAGGGGTGGCAAAAGATATGCTGCAGCACCTGGTAGGCCTTGGATGCACCTATGCTCTTGGCACCTATGGTGCACTGTATAGGGGCTGACAAGGTGTCCAGTACCAAATTGGTTATGCACCTAGGGTGCATGGAGTCCATTTTAATGAGAGAGCAGATAGCCTGGGCCCTGATTAGCAGGGAACCAGGCCAACTAAGTTGAAAACCAGCTAAACACAAGGCAAAAAATCTGGGGTAACCATAGTCAGGTGTCCACCTTCCTACACAACCCCCCCAAACGAAAGGAGATAAGGCTATTCTTGAGCAGATAAGCCTATATTGCCTGAGTGGGCATATAAGGAAGTACCTGCACTAGCATGGTTACCCCCTGTCTCATGGTCCACTAAGCAATCCCTCACCCTTGGGGTATTAGAGGGTCTCCACCATAGGGAATCACTACCTTGGGTGTGTTTTTGCAAAGTAAAAGGCTGGTGTTGATATGGAGTACTGAAGTGAGGCTCCACTAATTTTGGGCTCAGCTTCCTCCAATTATCTTCCACCATGTGGGCCTTTCTTTCATCAACTGAGTTGCACTGTGCTCTCAGGGTCAACCTCTGGCTACCTAAAGCTGGAGGCTGGGTCCCTTTTGTTGGCTTACTGGAGGGACAGCTCAGGTTTGGGCCCTTTGGGTCCCAGGTTTGGCTGTGCCCAACAAAATCCATCTGTGGGAGGTCCCTAACTAATTTTAAGGGGGTTCCCTCATGAGTTTTTAAAGTTTTCACCTGGCTAGGGCTGCTAGCTTCGGTGCCCCTAATCTGCTGATGGGGGTGCTTTATTTTACAGGGGGCCCTTTGGGGCTCACTGTCCTTTTTGTCCTCTGCAGCCCTGGGCTGACTAAGGCAAGGTAGAGAGGGGCAGGTTACCTGCTCCAGACTGGGTCCCACCTGAGAAGGGTCCACTGCCATCAGGGGCTCTGTCAGGCCAGGCCTAACAACCTCTGGGGCAGTTCCTTCATCAGGGGTAAGATCAGTTCCCTGAGGAGGCTGGGAGGGAGATTTCTCTTCCTCCTCAATGCTCTCTGTTTGTGTGGAGTGATCCATCATTTCAGGCTTCACAACACAGGAATCAGTTTGAGTTTGGGCTGTGGCCATCACAGCCCCACCAACCTTTTCAGGAGGAGACTCAGTTTGGGTATGGGCTGTTATCATAACAGCTCTGCTAACTTGTTCAGGAAGGGCTTCTGCTAAAGATGGGGCTGAGACTTGCACAGCCCTGCCATCCTTTTCAGGAAGGACATCTTGGATTGGGGCTGTGGCCAACACAGCCTCACTAACCTTTCCATGGACATTTACCATTCTAGAATGGATTTCCTGTTCAACCTCAGCCCAGGCTGAGATTTCCAAATCATTTCCTAGTAGACAGACCACAGGCAAGTTTGGTGACACTGTCACTTTCTTTGGGCCAATGACACCTCCCCAGCTGAGACTTACTACTGCCATGGGATGATTGGTTTCTATTCCATCAATATTGGTCACCTGATATGTGGCACCAGGTATGAGTTGCCTTGAGGGGACTAGACATTCAGCCACCATGATGATGCCAGCCCCTGTGTCTCTAAAGGTCTCAACTTTCAGACCATTGATGAGGGGATCCTGTCTGTACTTGCTCAAAGTGTTTGGGCAAGCAGTGAAGTTAGCAAACCCCATGCCATTATCACAAACAAGAGTAGCTAAGTTAGGTTCCTGGTTAGGCCAGAATCCACCTGTGTTCCAAAAGTAAACCCAGCCAAATTCTTGGGGGTGCTCCCACTACCTGGGGGACCACTGCTGACATTGACAGGAGGTGTTGGAGCTTTACTTGGAGGTATATCCTCCTTATTACTATTCTTTGGACAACAGCTGTCTGTTTTCCAATGGCCAGCCTGTTTACAGGCATGGCAATGAGGCTTTTTCTGAGTAGATGAAGTGTCTTGGGACCCACCCCCATCCATGGAGTTGTGGGGCCCTGGGGAAGTCTTCTCTTTAGATGTATCCCCACCCTTATCTTCAGGTTTGGTGGACTCCTTCTTCTGTTCATTGCCCTGATGTTTAGGCCTAATCCTGGTTCTGACCCATTGCCTGCCCTCTTACCCATTTATTTTGGAGAGGTCAGATCTGAGTCCACCAGGTACTGGTGTAAAAGCTGGTTCTGACAATTACTTAGGATCTGCTCCCTCATAATCAAATTACACAATCCTGTAAAGTCATGTACTTTGCTGCCATGTAGCCAACCATCCAGAGCCTTGGTAGCACAATCTACAAAATCAGTCCAGTCCTGTGTCTGTGTCTTCTGGGTATCTCTGAACTTTAACCTGTATTGTTCAGTGGTTAGGCCAAACCCATCTTCTAGAGCACTCTTCGGGACAGTGTAATTTTTAGCATCCTCAGGTCTAACTGTGAGGAGCTTATCTCTCCCTTTCTCAGAAAAGGAGTACCATAAAATTGCACCCCATTGATCTTGGGGAACCTGCTGTACCATGCAGGCTCTCTCCAGAGCAGTCATCCATTTGTAGATGTCATCCCCTTCCTTGTAGGTGGGTACAATCTTTGTCAGGTTTCTCGTATCATAGGACCTGTCTTTCTCTCTAGGAATTATGCTGCTGCCACCAGTGCAATATAATCCACTCAATTTTTGTTCCCTTGCTAAAGCAAGTTTAGCTTGGGCCAAGGCTACCTCTTCTCTCTCTATCTGGAGTTGGACAGCCCTTATTCTGGCCTTATGCTCTTTTCTCTGGGGGGGGAAGTAATTCCCCTTTGAGATTCTCTTGAGGCACTAGAAATGTGAGAATCCCTTGAGGGAGATCTCAATCTTCTATTGCCTGGAACAATTCTAGTATGTACTCTGGGGAGGTGCTGGCCCTCTCCATTTCCAAGTAGGTCCAAGTTGGCTTGGCTAAGCCTCCCCACATGTACCTGGATATCCCCTTGATCATGATCTGACTCATTACCATCTGATTCTGGGTCCACCTCATTTTCTGGGGTGCTATTCTCATTCTCTGGGGAAGTCACTCCATCTCCTGACCCTAAGGGAGCTACACTAGCTTTCTCAAGATCATCCTTCTCCAGGATGGCTGTCAGGATGGGAATGGTAGGGTTGTGACCCTTTCTCAGCCCCCTTGAAGTGCACAAGGCACTCAGGTCCTTATGGCTGAGGGTGTCATAGCTGGAAGGTGGCTTGGTAAGGTCAACCATCACAGGATGAGAGCCTGAAGCTCCCTCTGTGCCAGCCATGACTGCTAGTCAGGTGTAAGTGGTGCAATTACCTACACTAAGTGTTTTCCTACTGTACCTTGCTAGTGAGTTGTAGGCAGGGTGTGCTAAGCCATTTGATCTACAACTACTAAGTTCAGTAGAACTTAAATATGCTAAGCTTTGTTTATATGTACCTAAGGTACTTGATGTGATCTTTCAATTTGATAAAAAGATTGCAATGGCAAAACAACAGCAAGCTCAAATCCGCACCGCTGCACACCAATGTGAGAAGTTGGCCTGATATATGATGTCTCCTATTATGGTGGCACCTTGTATCAGTCCAAACAATCCCTTATGGTGTCTGGTTGTAAGTCAACCTTATAGACAAGCTATCCTAAGGGTAGCATGGACTAAGCAGCCTTAAAGGCTTAACTCAAGAGGTCGTGTTAAGCAAGCTGTTTTACCAATCACAATCCTGTAATGTCAAATGAAAGGACACCACACAAGTTATATATTATAAAAATATATAAATTTATTACTAGAATAATTCTCTATACTCTTTATGAGTCTAGAAGCACAAGCGTTTAAACAAAAGCACAGTTAAACATATACAAGTTGCACAATTATGGATGATGCCCAGGGGCCACTCAAACCATATATTAAAAAAGTTGTATAAGTATCACTAATCGAACAGTGGTCAGGCCTAGGGCCTGGGGAATCGCTGGGAGCAATCGGGACTAGCAATGCTGAAGTCGGGAAAAGCCCCTGGGATTCGGGTGCAGCGCTTAAAACACACACATGCACTAATGCAAAGTCAATGGTGCGTAAAAGTTATCGAGTTACTGTTTTAAGAGTTTTCCGACTGACCTAGAAGGACAAAAGTTTAGACATAGACACTAGAGGTGTATACCAGTACAGGAGCACCCGCGTTCATGAGTTACCTCACCCACAGGAAGCGGGTGCACAGGGCAAAGTAGTGTCGGCTTTCGTCGTGTAGATCTATGGAGCCTGGAGATGAAGATGCTGCAGGCGGCCAGAAGAGAAGTGTCCGGTGCGATCCAAGGGTGGATCGAAGATGAAGAGTACCTGAAAGCAGAGGGGACAGAGTCTGGGTCACTCACCAGTGACCAGGGTGGAACCAGGAAGGAACCAGTCAATGTCGGGCGCAATCAGGTGATTGTCGAGAAGCTTGTCTCCGCTGCCACGTGGACTCTGGGGCACCGAGGATGTCCAGGAGTGGATCACGAGCTGTCCTACGCAGGCTCTCGCTGTCGGCGGTGTCGGCTTCCGGATTGGAGCAGACAACCCTTGGCAAGCGCAACCCACGCAGGATTCGAAGATCGCTTTTTACTCGGACCAGGAGGGTCAGAGCGGGTGCTCCTTTTCAGGAGAGTGAGGGCCAGTCCAGAGCAACCGGACTGGCAGGTCAAATTCAAAGGTTCGTCGGTACTGGGGCCGCTAGCCAACGGGCAAGCGACCGGACCAATGCGTTGAGCCAAAAGATGCAGAAGGGCCCCACGCACCACTCGGTGAGTGTAGAGGGGTGAGTTTCGGTGCAAGAGTGGCTCAGGGCTGGGGCTTCTCAAACCCCAATGCACAGCTTCAAGGGGCCATCGGAAGCTGCACGGTCAGCGCCTCGTGGTCTTTCCAAGATGGCCGGCCCCACGCTTCAGGTCGCCTCCACAGGTCTTAGCTCTGCAGGGACTGTGGATCGGGCTGTTAGAAGGCAGGCACGCTGGGTGTTTTTGATCTCTGTTGCTGGAGTGCTGGCGGGAACTGCAACAAAGCAAACAGTGAGGTACTGGAGGGTGCCTGTTTGCACAGGGTGGTCACTCATTGACCACAAGGGAGATTCTTCAGTCTTCTACATCTAATAGGATGTCGAAGGGTCCAGAGTTTCATTTCATAAGTTTTAGTCAGGATAATCTGAGTGTGTTGGCACTGCTCCCATTCTTAAACCAATCTTGGGGGCTGGATTACCTGTTAGGTCCCTCCTATGGGTGGGACCCAGGAAGGGGGTGGTTACACCCCTTTCCCTTTGTCCAGGGTCACGCTGGGACTGGGGCTTGTATGCCCCAGAACCGGTTTGACCGCATTATGCAAGGGGAAGCCTTGTGTGCCCCAGGCACTGTCTAGTTTCTTTCAGCCCTCCCTGCCCCAATACACTATCTCCTGTCTGGGGTGGTGTAGCACCTCCCTGCGACAGGAAACCCTTTGTCCAGGCCTCCTCTGCCAAGTTTCGGTCAGCAGCAGGAGGTCAGACTTGTGTCGGTGGCAGCAGCATCCATTTTGTGATGCTGAGGCTCTGGTTAGGACTAACCGCGTTTTAGTAAAGTAACATGTCTTCTCCCTCTAGAAGGGTGGAATGCTATCCCCGTCGACAGGACTGTCGAGGGGATAGTATTCCAAATCGTATGACACCTTACGCAACATGTTTTGATAAAGCCAAACCAAAGTTAGCACATAACCGCAATGGATTATAATGCACTTAAGAGTATATGGTATGGCATTATCCCGGAACAGCTAAGGGAGTTGTTCCCGACAGCTGCAGACAGGCTCAGCTCATGCTAGAGCACCATCTCACGTAAAACCAAGCACTCTGCCTCCAGGATTGATAAGGCCTACCATAGGAGTGACTTATAGGTTTATATGTGTCCAGATATAGGTTTAGATATAGGTATACTATATCTAAGCAAGGGGTGATTACACCACCTTGCCCCAGCGGAGTGATCAGCCAGTTGTGTCAATTTAAGAACCAGCCAGGGGTGGCAAAAGATATGCTGTAGCCCCTGGTAGGCCTTGGATGCACCTATGCCCTTGGCACCTATGGTGCACTGTATAGGGGCTGACAAGGTGTCCAGTACCAAATTGGTTACGCACCTAGGGTGCATGGAGTCCATTTTAAGGAGAGAGCAGATAGCCTGGAGCCCTGATTAGCAGGGAACCAGGCCAACTAAGTCGAAAACCAGCTAAACACAAGGCAAAATATCTGGGGTAACCATAGTCAGGTGTCCACCTTCCTACAAGAGAGCACTAATAAGAGATACCGCTCCACCTGGTCTAGATGGGGGAGTTGGTGTCTTCGACAACTGGAGGATCCGATGGGGGCAGATGTTGTCCATGTCCCTAATTTCCTAGCTTCTTTTGCCAAGGAGGGCCTGGCTTATAGGTCAGTCAATACCTTTCAGTCAGCGATATCGGTGGGTCAAATCCCAGTGGACGGGCACCCTATTTGCGAGCACCCGCACGTATGTAAGCTTCTGAGGGGTATCAGACTCTCTGTGCCCCCAGCACCTCGGTATTCAACTCTCTGGGATGTTAAAAAAAGTCCTAAACTTATTCCGACCATGGCCAGCCAACAAGTACCTATTAAGGAAACAAATGTCGGCAAAACTAGCAACACTTCTTTGTTTGATATCCTGCTGCAGAGTTTCCAACGTTAGGGCTTTAGACCTCACAGGCCACATTTTCACTCCAGAGGGAGTTACATTTCATATCTCTAGAAGGACCAAGTGTAATTCAAAGTCAGTGTCCTATCTGGCTTTTCCTGATGTCCCTAAGCTATGTGTGGTCAGAACTCTCAAGGCCTACGTGGTAACGACAGTGGACATACGCCCAAAGGGTGTCAGACAATTGTTTATAGCTCTCACTACACCACACGGGGCAGTCTCATCGCCAACGATTGCGAGATGGGTCCATTGGGTGATGCAGGAGGCAGGGATAGGAACGTTTCTCTTTGGGGCTTATTTGGTTTAAGGTGCTATGGCATTAAAGGGTTTTTCCCTGGGAGCACGACTGAAGGATTTCCTGAACGCCGCAGACTGGCCCTCCGACTCCACCTCTAAAAGGTTTTACTTTAAGCTTGTTGTGTCATTGGCATCTTTGGTGGTGGACAAGCTTTAAACTAGCCTAATCTGAAGCCTCTGGTCCTGCATAGAATGAAAAATGTCCTAACTATTGTAACAGAAAGTTTAAATTCTATTAATGACGCAGAGGCAAGGATTAGCCCACCCGTTCAGTTTGAAATCCCTCTCAAAACATCAACGTACATGTGGTGAGTAAAATGTTTACAACTTTTTCTGTGGTCATTGTGTAAGATGGTTATTTTGAACCTTGCTCAAGTGTTAACATTACTGTTATCTGAAATTGAATGTGTTGATTCCCTTGTACAGATTTTACATCTCTCCCATTTTTTTTGACCTAGGTACAGACGCCAGTAAACAAGAATAATCCGAAATCTTGCTGGATATGGTTGCAGGAAGAAACAGGAGGATGGAGCACCCTCAGGGGAAAGGTATGGAACACCCTGCATCAGGATTGGACAATGCTGTTGGACTTTTTCAGTTTCTACTTTCCCTGTGCATCATGGGAAATGTAGTTTATTGTTATTGTGTTTTGATAACGCTGCTGGAGTAATAATTGGAGAAAGTTACAGCCTAATCCTCGCCTCTGCGTCCTTAATAGAATTGAAACTTGCCGTTACGATAGTTAGGAAATTTTTCATTATCCTCGAAAAAACATGGTCCTAAGTAGAAAGAGCGTCTTAGAAAACAGTATCACAGCTCTTGCAAAGCTCTAAAAAAACTGAGATCCAAACCAATCCCAGAAATGCTAAACATCTATCGTACAAAAGCGAAGGCTAGTGCAATTTATGAGTCAGCAATTTGGGGCACGATAGATTTAGGGTCACTTCAGCATGTGGAGGATGACTTTTGTAAGACTATCCTTTCGCTTCCCCGTTCATATGCAAATTACTCGGCACATATGAAGTTGGATTTACCATATCTTGAGGACATAATTAGATTAGTCCCTCTATTACTTTGGTTATCTATATGGAAAAGGGAGTGTGCACCACTAAACCAGGCGATCCTGAGGGACTGTTGGATCTCCTGGATAAAGTATGTGGAGTATACCTTCTCTGCCCTGGGACTTCGTGCTTCATTTGACATTGCAAGCTTATGTGCTAATTTCACTAACATAAAGTGAGTGAGGCGTCGCTACACCCCAAATCCAGGCGCACAGCGGTGTTCAATGAAAATTAAACATATTCATTCGTTTTTTCACAGTTTCTTTCGCTAATAAATCCGTTTACTCCGTATTTCCAGTTGTATTGATTCTTTAATATCCACACATGGTTAGCCAATGTTATAGGACTCTTCTCATACCACGGATATGCCACAGGCCTTTTTCCGGGCACGCGTCGAACATTTAACATCCTTAATATACAATGATGATGTCACCCAATGCATTTCAAACTTTTTAAAGTCCTTCCTCAGGGGTTCACTGTGAAATAAATAAACATTGCTATAAACATTTTGCATGAGTGGCGATCTTTAGATACAATTCATAACCCAATAACATGGTTTTACAGCTTTTAAAATCACCCCATAATTGTAAACGTAATTGGCGCTGCCCTCGGAAAAACGGAGCGAAAACGCTACCGTAGTTGATTAAAACAGAATCTTCTGGACTACCTCTCTTATGACGATGTTTAACCCTCCTTAGCCTCGTAAACGGGGGCCCAATGTGCCACCCCGGTGATCTTCGTTTTACCTCCCCTCATTAGTCACCCTGAGTTAACTACATCTCCATACCTGTAACGTTAGGTCTCGCTTGTACACACGATGGCGGCGAATAACCGCACGCCGTCTTCTTTCACGTATTTAACTACTATGATGTTGCCCCGCCTATTCAATCTCATGTGTCACAGCCTATAGTTTGCCTCAACGCTAACCTCCTACAACACCCATAATACCTCTGTGACTTGAAACCCGGTAAAATGTACCCGTACGTGACTGTCCCAACCGATTCTTCGCTATCCCCCGCCCACCCTGTGGTTCTTATCATATGCGCCGAAAAAACGTTTGACTAAATCATACTCTTCAACAATTAAACCAATTCTAGGGATGGATGATCAAACCACGTTTGAAACAGTAGTTCATAATGCTCATAATCATATTTTATACACACAATAGCATAAATGTTCCCAAGCAAGTTCCTTCAGCATTAAAGATGTGCTTTTCACGTGCGTGTTTCATAACGGAATCTTTAGATCAGTCATTTATGTTGCTCTTTCTCTTAGTGGGTGCTACGTGCGAGTGGGCAGTAGTTTTGAAAATCATTACGCAAGTTGCCGTGCACACCATATCTTTGGCTGTTGACCCATTCTTTCTTTAGTATCACAGTTTTAGACCTCTTGGCGTGCTCTCTGGATGACGTGGTCCGCCCTTTGCCACGTGGAAATTGACAATACTATAAAGTGAGTGAGGCGTCGCTGCACCCCAAATCCAGGCGCACAGCGGTGTTCAATGAAAATTAAACATATTCATTCGTTTTTTCACAGTTTCTTTCGCTAATAAATCCGTTTACTCCGTATTTCCAGTTGTATTGATTCTTTAATATCCACACATGGTTAGCCAATGTTATAGGACTCTTCTCATACCACGGATATGCCACAGGCCTTTTTCCGGGCACGCGTCGAACATTTAACATCCTTAATATACAATGATGATGTCACCCAATGCATTTCAAACTTTTTAAAGTCCTTCCTCAGGGGTTCACTGTGAAATAAATAAACATTGCTATAAACATTTTGCATGAGTGGCGATCTTTAGATACAATTCATAACCCAATAACATGGTTTTACAGCTTTTAAAATCACCCCATAATTGTAAACGTAATTGGCGCTGCCCTCGGAAAAACGGAGCGAAAACGCTACCGTAGTTGATTAAAACAGAATCTTCTGGACTACCTCTCTTATGACGATGTTTAACCCTCCTTAGCCTCGTAAACGGGGGCCCAATGTGCCACCCCGGTGATCTTCGTTTTACCTCCCCTCATTAGTCACCCTGAGTTAACTACATCTCCATACCTGTAACGTTAGGTCTCGCTTGTACACACGATGGCGGCGAATAACCGCACGCCGTCTTCTTTCACGTATTTAACTACTATGATGTTGCCCCGCCTATTCAATCTCATGTGTCACAGCCTATAGTTTGCCTCAACGCTAACCTCCTACAACACCCATAATACCTCTGTGACTTGAAACCCGGTAAAATGTACCCGTACGTGACTGTCCCAACCGATTCTTCGCTATCCCCCGCCCACCCTGTGGTTCTTATCATATGCGCCGAAAAAACGTTTGACTAAATCATACTCTTCAACAATTAAACCAATTCTAGGGATGGATGATCAAACCACGTTTGAAACAGTAGTTCATAATGCTCATAATCATATTTTATACACACAATAGCATAAATGTTCCCAAGCAAGTTCCTTCAGCATTAAAGATGTGCTTTTCACGTGCGTGTTTCATAACGGAATCTTTAGATCAGTCATTTATGTTGCTCTTTCTCTTAGTGGGTGCTACGTGCGAGTGGGCAGTAGTTTTGAAAATCATTACGCAAGTTGCCGTGCACACCATATCTTTGGCTGTTGACCCATTCTTTCTTTAGTATCACAGTTTTAGACCTCTTGGCGTGCTCTCTGGATGACGTGGTCCGCCCTTTGCCACGTGGAAATTGACAATACTATAAAGTGAGTGAGGCGTCGCTACACCCCAAATCCAGGCGCACAGCGGTGTTCAATGAAAATTAAACATATTCATTCGTTTTTTCACAGTTTCTTTCGCTAATAAATCCGTTTACTCCGTATTTCCAGTTGTATTGATTCTTTAATATCCACACATGGTTAGCCAATGTTATAGGACTCTTCTCATACCACGGATATGCCACAGGCCTTTTTCCGGGCACGCGTCGAACATTTAACATCCTTAATATACAATGATGATGTCACCCAATGCATTTCAAACTTTTTAAAGTCCTTCCTCAGGGGTTCACTGTGAAATAAATAAACATTGCTATAAACATTTTGCATGAGTGGCGATCTTTAGATACAATTCATAACCCAATAACATGGTTTTACAGCTTTTAAAATCACCCCATAATTGTAAACGTAATTGGCGCTGCCCTCGGAAAAACGGAGCGAAAACGCTACCGTAGTTGATTAAAACAGAATCTTCTGGACTACCTCTCTTATGACGATGTTTAACCCTCCTTAGCCTCGTAAACGGGGGCCCAATGTGCCACCCCGGTGATCTTCGTTTTACCTCCCCTCATTAGTCACCCTGAGTTAACTACATCTCCATACCTGTAACGTTAGGTCTCGCTTGTACACACGATGGCGGCGAATAACCGCACGCCGTCTTCTTTCACGTATTTAACTACTATGATGTTGCCCCGCCTATTCAATCTCATGTGTCACAGCCTATAGTTTGTCTCAACGCTAACCTCCTACAACACCCATAATACCTCTGTGACTTGAAACCCGGTAAAATGTACCCGTACGTGACTGTCCCAACCGATTCTTCGCTATCCCCCGCCCACCCTGTGGTTCTTATCATATGCGCCGAAAAAACGTTTGACTAAATCATACTCTTCAACAATTAAACCAATTCTAGGGATGGATGATCAAACCACGTTTGAAACAGTAGTTCATAATGCTCATAATCATATTTTATACACACAATAGCATAAATGTTCCCAAGCAAATATGATTATGAGAAACGTTTTTTCGGCCCATATGATAAGAACCACAGGGTGGGCGGGGGATAGCGAAGAATCGGTTGGGACAGTCACGTACGGGTACATTTTACCGGGTTTCAAGTCACAGAGGTATTATTGGTGTTGTAGGAGGTTAGCGTTGAGGCAAACTATAGGCTGTGACACATGAGATTGAATAGGCGGGGCAACATCATAGTAGTTAAATACGTGAAAGAAGACGGCGTGCGGTTATTCGCCGCCATCGTGTGTACAAGCGAGACCTAACGTTACAGGTATGGAGATGTAGTTAACTCAGGGTGACTAATGAGGGGAGGTAAAACGAAGATCACCGGGGTGGCACATTGGGCCCCCGTTTACGAGGCTAAGGAGGGTTAAACATCGTCATAAGAGAGGTAGTCCAGAAGATTCTGTTTTAATCAACTACGGTAGCGTTTTCGCTCCGTTTTTCCGAGGGCAGCGCCAATTACGTTTACAATTATGGGGTGATTTTAAAAGCTGTAAAACCATGTTATTGGGTTATGAATTGTATCTAAAGATCGCCACTCATGCAAAATGTTTATAGCAATGTTTATTTATTTCACAGTGAACCCCTGAGGAAGGACTTTAAAAAGTTTGAAATGCATTGGGTGACATCATCATTGTATATTAAGGATGTTAAATGTTCGACGCGTGCCCGGAAAAAGGCCTGTGGCATATCCGTGGTATGAGAAGAGTCCTATAACATTGGCTAACCATGTGTGGATATTAAAGAATCAATACAACTGGAAATACGGAGTAAACGGATTTATTAGCGAAAGAAACTGTGAAAAAACGAATGAATATGTTTAATTTTCATTGAACACCGCTGTGCGCCTGGATTTGGGGTGTAGCGACGCCTCACTCACTTTATAGTATTGTCAATTTCCACGTGGCAAAGGGCGGACCACGTCATCCAGAGAGCACGCCAAGAGGTCTAAAACTGTGATACTAAAGAAAGAATGGGTCAACAGCCAAAGATATGGTGTGCACGGCAACTTGCGTACTAATTTCACTAACAACACATTAAAAAAGATCTTCTTAGCAAAAGCCGCAGGGGATAGATGGGAAAGGCATTAAACAGAAAGCACAGTAATTGCTTGCTTCCCCTAGTAATAGATGTATTACAATCATCGTTGTCATTTGTACAGAACTCCAAGCATCGGTACATCTTGACTAGGTTTTGACTCAATTATATTCTTTTAATGTTTGTCTTTCAGGCTATTACCCACTCGGTGAAGCACTTACCGTTGTGCCCCTTTGACGGGAGAGCAGGACAATCACTTTTACAAATGTTATCCTTTTGTACATTTTATGGACCCCAAAGTAAAGCTTTTTTAGTCCATATGACGTGTAAATATAAATGTGTTCAATGTATGCCTGCACTGCACTTTATTCAACAGTTGGTAGATTCCTTTGTATGTTATGCTCTAGCATCTTCTCATGGGCGGTGGCAAAGCGCAGACGTTTATTGCTGCGGATGATTTAACATTCTCGTTATACTGGTCGTCATTTTAAATATATGAATGTACAAATTAATTTCTTTTAAGATGATAAATGTTTTTGAGGAATTTTAATGGATCAGTTTATTTTTAAATTCATGTTTGTTTGTACTTTTATGCATTGAAATAATGCAAAATAAAGTAAAGACTTTAGGTTTTTGGATCTAACAAACATTTTCAAAATCTCATACGTGCAAAGCATTCGGCCAGAGAAGCACCACACACAAAAAAAGCAATACCATACACTGTGCCAAACAACATTACACACTAGACAGAAAACAATACGCCACATTAACAACACAACACAGCAACACTAAACTCAAACCAACTACACACAACAACATACCGGCCATTGACATAACAAAATAACAGTATCATGATTTAAAGTACACCACAAGAGAAGGCAACAACAGCACACACAAATGCAAAGACAGCACGCCCAAATAAGACACAAAACAGTACAGAAAACACAGTGCTAAAATAACTGCACAACATACCAATAAAATGCAACACAATTATACACAATGATAAAACAACATAACCACTTAATACAAAAACCACACTACAGGGCAACAAAAACACACAACACAAAAACAACAGAACCCTAACAACACACATGACAACTGACACCGTAGTAACACAACACAAAACACATTGCCACTTTAACCATGGAATAATAACATAAAACACAGGAATAAAACACAGCAACCAACACACTAACGTAACACAATAAGAGCAGCAGAACCTTTCAATAAAACATGCTACACCAGAGCCACAAAGCCACACAATAACAATAGCACACAACAACAGACAACATAGCACAACACATTAACAAAATAACAAAACAGCCAAGCATTTGTGCTGTGTAGCAATAACATTTCTGTTCTAATTTTTGACATCAAGTTTGGAATTTCTGACAGAAATGTAATCATCAATGCAGGGTTCATGCCCACCAAGAGCACAATCCTGGCCACAGCATAATCATTTTAATACTTGATCTACTGTTGACACACATGGTTAGATGCCATGATTGCTGCATAGTGCTTGCATGGGCATATCTGTAGCAATTGTTTAAATATTGCGGATGTTATGGCACAATGGTGCCCTGCCCTGGTGTAATTCTTGCGTCGGTACAGCATAGGTAAACCTTAGAATTTTAAGAACACCATCATTTCTGCCATGACTTTGGCCTAAAATATGCGTGTAAGTTTCCTGCATCCACTGAGTCAATCAATCATTTGTTCAACTACCCCCCCATGCACGTACATGACCATTAATTATCCATGGATTTAGACCAATCATTCATTTCTCCATGCTCTCAGTTACCAATCAAGTATTCTCAGACTCATAAACTCAAATACATACACGAACATGCCAATCCATAAAAAAGCAATTTCGCTTAGCAAGCAGGCCTAATGACATTGCTCCCGCTTTGTCCTTCTCCCATTGGTGGTTCTCCCCCATGGGCTCCTGTGCGATGCTCTCCTTCTTTTCTGGCCTGTTTTTATTATACCAAGATTAAATAAGAATATGTTATTAACTCTTGCTATATAAATAAAAATGCTTTCCAGCCTGAAGCAGCTGGTGACACTGTCTGATGCTGGCCTTGGTGCATGAAGGCAAAGGGACCTGCCATCTTGAGACAGTCCAGGGCTGGTGAAATCCCAGCCCTGGCCTCATGGATCTGGCACGTCTAAGTGACTTTCTTATCTGTGACGTGCAAAAAGTGCCACTTCTAAAGGCAGCCATGGGCGCTGTCGGCATCAGCCCTGCAATGCTTTGGGCTGCACGCCAATCGGCCTGTTACCACTCCCTTTCCCAACTCATCACAGGGTTGGGAAAAGGAGGGATGAGCGAGCAGAGACAGGAACCTGGTATCTGTGACTGTGCAAGGTCGATTGAGGTCACAGTTTTATTCTCCAGTACTGGAAGCAGAAAGAAGCTGTGCGTCTGTCACCGAGGGTAAATGGCACACCAAGATTCCAACCAGGACCTGCTTTTAAATATTGTGTGCCTATGGCTGAGAGACCGTGTGTATGTATGAGCATGTCTATGTGCCAGTGAGTGAACGAAGGAGTGAGTGAGTGGGAATGAGTGACAGGAAGTATGAGTTAGAGTCAATAAGAGTGAATTAGGGAGAATGAGTGGGTGCAACTGCTTTACTGTGTGTGTGACTAAGTGAGCAAGTAAGACTGAGTGAATCAGAATGAGTGAGATTGAATGAGAGTGAGAAACAATAACATTGAGTCAAAGTGAGTCAGAGTGAGAATACGTGAGTCGGAATGAGTGAGACTAGGTGAGTTAGAGTGAGATTGATTGAGTGAGACTTAGTGAAAATAGCTGAGGTTAGGTGAATCAGAGTGAGAGTGCTTAAGTAAGAATGAGTGGGACTTGGTGAGAATTAGTGAGCTTGAGACTGACTGAGAATGAGTGAGATTGAGCGACTTACTGAGACTTAGTAAATCCGTGAGAATGAGTGCCAGTGTGAGTCAAAATGAGACTAGGTGAAATGAGTTATTCACAGTGAGATTGTGTCAGAATAAGTGGCACTACGTGAGTCTGAGTGTGAGTGAGAGTCATATTGAGATTGAGTGAATCAGAATGAGTGAGATTGAGTTAGAATGAATAGATCAGAGTTAGATTGTGAGACTGGGTGAATCAAAGGGAATAAAAGTGAGTGCAAACGTGAATGAGAGTGAGAGTAAGACTAAGTGAATATAAATGTGAGAGAACCCCCCAGTCCATCAAACAAGTCTGACACGCTCTACTTGAATTCGAGCCAAGGATTATGCTCCATCACTTTTAAAGGTCACCAGCCACCACGTATTTCTCCTCTTTCCCTATTTTAATATGCTACATTGTGCAATGTGTTTTCAAAGACACTGTGCTGATCCCAATATTTTTAATTATATAGAAAAAAGAGGTATCTTTTGCTACTGTTTGTCTAGATGCCTTATACATGCAGCGATGAACAACAATGTGATGGATGGTATGCTTTAAATAATCTCAGCCGGTGGCGTTTACTCAGGCTGTTTATTCGGAGCACATTCAAGTACATTGTTTTTGCCCACCATACCACTCTAGACAGAGGCCTGGCTTATGCACATCATTAGCCACCCTTCTCCTCATGCAATTAGTCCTTCCTGAACTGCCTTCTGGAGGAGCAGAGTCAGTACTGATTTGCATACGCGGGCCACTGTCTAGCTGGTATAGTGGGTGATCAACAATGATCTGGAATACTACCCTGAACAATTGCCAGTGCTTAGACTATTTGCAAGTATTCCTCCCATCACCTTTTATGTGTTTGTTATTCATGAAGCGAGGCACTTCAAAACATGAAGGAAACTCTGGAAAAAATCTAAATAAATATGACACAAAGGTATTGACCCTATTGGAGCTCTGTGTGGCTTCCACCCTATACCTCTCAAGCAACACCTTCCATACTCTCAATTACTCCGTGTACAAAGAATTGTCTCAGACCCGAAGGAATCCAAGACACAAGCAATCAGCATGATCAACAAATTCAAAAAAAGAGGGTACCCTGATGAAATATTGCAGGAAGCTCACAAAAGAGCCACAGCAAAGAATAGACAGACCTTACTCACATCCAAAACCAAGAAGGAAACCACCAAAATCACATGTGTGAGCAAATACTCCACAATCACTCCACAATTTAAGAAAATCATCAAAAAACATTGGCGTTTGCTCAAAACAGAACTAGACTTCAATAACATCTTCCAGGATGAACCCACCTTTGCATTTACCAGAGCGAAGAACCTTGGCGAAATCATAAAAAAATCGACCCCCACAAAACAACCAACTGTCTTTAAAGGTACCATTCCTTGCAGAAACTGCAGTAACTGCAATAACATTATGGAGGGCAACACCATCACACACCCAATGCGGGGTAACAAAATCAGACTACGGGTCAATGGAACTTGCGACACGAAAAATGTTATCTATATGTTAAAATGCCCGTGTGGTAAAGCATATGTGGGACAAACTGAACGCAAGCTCAAAACAAGATTGACTGAGCATAAAAGTAATATAAGAACAAAAGCAGCCAAATCAACGGTTGCCAATCACTTCATTGAACAAAACCACCAGATTAATCAGATCAGAGCATGTATACTGGAAATTGTGGAAAAAGATGAGGACGGAGACAATAGAAAGACTTTGCTAAAACGTGAAAACTACTGGATATTTCATCTACAGACTTTGCGCCCCCAGGGGATTAATGAAAGAATTGAATTTGGCTGCTATCTATAAGCTTGTAATGATCATACAAAAACGCATTATGTATTTCTGTTTCTATGGTATATTAACCACAAATGTCGTTTAGTTGTGAAATGTTAACACCGTTTTAAATAATCATGGTATTTTTTGGACTGGCCCTTTAACAAATGCAGGCGCGCCTTTAAAACCTCTGAGTACAACCCACTCGCGTCACACGCCAACTTAGAACTGCGCTGTTAGCTCCGGTTGCAGCGCCGAGAGAAACTACGTTCCCGTACACTCGGTAAGAAGGAACTGCTGGCAGTTCACTCGTAACATTTCATATTGTGTTAATCCCAGCACCGAGAGCATTCATCCCGAGTGCTCTCGCACACATGTAACCATTGCGCTGCGAGAACCGTTATCTAAACAACCTTGCTGCATTATGCTTAACCAGTTGAGCTCATTTAATAGACACGTTAATTCCGTCTGAATCCATTATTTTAAATGTGCATCGTTACATACAGTAACTACTGAATACGTTCTGTTAAGCACGAAATTACCCGAGTAGGTTCCTTGAATTGAATTACCGGTTCACACAAACTGTGTATTTAAGGTACTGTGTATTTAAGGTTCTGACTAAGGATTGCAATACTGAAAGCGCATTTAGATACGGGTCATTTTAAATGGTTGCACCAAATATGCATGAACTTTGAGTTAATGTCGCCAGTTATAAAATGTAAATGACTTATATACCACTGTTTAAGTATAAATAGTGACAGATACCACTCCTTGTTTCAGAGATTTCCCAGATGAAGGCCAGTGGGCCGAAATGCATTGGAACTAATGGATGGTTGGGAACACATGAACTGTAGCAAAAATAAATGAACATTGATTATGAACTACTGAATACCTCTATCGAAGTATGAATAAAATACTGCAATGATAAGGAACTTGAAGTTTGGAATACTTTATTGATTGAAATTTGCTAGTTGATCTAGCACACGAATAATCAGTGCCTTTTGTGACACCAGTACCGCCCGGTGCTGGTGCGTTTCTGAGTTCATAGCAATACTCCAAAGCAGGGAGTATACAAAGGAGCACGATTCACGCCTTAACCTACAACTTAATAAAAAGCTGTGCACGACTATAATCTAACCTATGGTTTCAGATGATGCCATACGTGCTGGTGTTGTTCCAATAATCATACAATAGAGGCCCTTTGGATTTACAAATAGTCACAATTGACCATCCCACCATGTACTACTATTTATCAATCAATCAATCAATCAATCAATCAAGACATTTATTGCGCGCGCTACTCACCCTTACTGTTTTTAGCGCAGAGATGGGGATCAGATAAAAGGATCTTTTTAAGCCATTTAAGCAGTGCAAAGCAGGTGGCCCTCACCTTAGCCACTTGTGGTTTCATGGATAACGATTCATCCACATGGAAGCCCAGGTTCTTAACCTTGTCCGCTGGCATTGGTAGAACACCTAAAGAGGCCAGTAAATTATGTGGGCCCCAAAGAGCGGGGTTCTTGCATAGAATCATGATCTCTGTTTTATCCCTGTTGAGCTTGAACAGGTTGTTAGACATCCAGGAGGAAATCTGACTCAAGCCCAAACTGAGGTCAAAGGTCCATGACTGAGCTAATGACATGGTAAAGAGGACCTGGGTGTCATCAGGAAAGCCAAAAAGGGAAAACCCTCAGCTCTCTACCACATCAGCCTGAGGGCGGATATAAATGTTAAATAACACCGGATTCAACAGAGAGCCCTGCGTAACTCAAGAAGAAAGGGCTTGTGATTTGGACCTGTTAGTACAAGAAAAACCTTAAAGGATCGATCTTCAGGAAAAGATCGAACCACTCAAAGGCCACGCCATCAAGACCAAGAGCCATCAGTATTACCATTAAAATTGGATGAGACATGGTGTCAAAGGTAGCGCTACCCTTTAATAAGATGAGTTCAGCTGTTCCTCCATCATCCAAGCGCTACCTTAGCGACTCAGTTACCCACAGAAGGGTGGATTCCGTCAAATGCCCAGCCCTGAAGCCAGACTGGGAAGGGTAAATAAAATTCTGAGCTTCCACAAAAGAAGATAACTGTCCGTTAACATGTTTCTCCAAGATCTTGGAGATAATAGGCAGCAAAGAAATAGGGCAGAAATTAGACAGATGAGCTGGGTCCAAATCAGCTTTTTGAGAAGAGGGAGGCCAATCACATATTTCCAGTTCTAGGGACAACCCCTTCATTCAGAGATGTATTAAGAAGATCCATGATCATTGATAATAAGCTGGAGTCCAGCTGACAGAACATGTAAGGAGTTAGAGGATCTGGTGGGGAACCAGACTTAATGGACTGGAGAATACAATTAAAAGATGTGTTGTCCAAAGAGAATCAAGTATTAAGTTTAGGTGATTGACAAGGGGTGAGCTAAGAATCTTGGCCAGCAACAAGAGAGAGATTCTGAGTGTCGAACATTACCTCAGTATTGTTCGATTGTACTCATGTAGATGGTCACTAGCCAATTGGGGGTTTTGAATAAAGAAGAGGGCACGCTCCTCATTGTTGTAAATATGTGTTAAAAGTTAGGCTGCAAACGTCAACATTATCGGCGCCATCTTGCTCTTTTCCGAGCCCATTCGTGCGCGTAAGCGACAGCCATTTTAAGCACCATGGCCTCTCTGCCCCTCGCTGATAGCCAGCGCGTCTCTCACCCTCTCCTAGCCCCGCAGGCATCCCTCCCATGCTGACAACCCCCTCGCTCTCATACGCCACGGGTCATAAAACCCCTCTTCAGCGCAGCTCTGCCTCGGAATCCCATCCTGTTCCCAGCGCGACACATCCCTTCATCCCTTTCATGGTCCCAAGTCCTTTGAGGTAAACCCCCTTTTCCTGTGTGCCCGTTTGTCTCCCCTGTTCCCAGGCCGCCACCTGGCCCTGCGGACACTGTTTATACCCCCCGTACAGTAGGAAGCTTCCCCCTATCAAAGGACCCTCGAGTCGATCGAACACCCTTCACCCCATGAGATCCGATCAACTCCACACATTCCGTGAATCGGCGGAATGTCCAGCTGCGCGATAAGCATCACCTGTTGTGACCGGGGTGGGGATTTCAACTGTAAACGTGTGGGAACGGGCTTGAAGCGGGGATTCCTAGGACGCCTTTCCGTACATCAAAGTATTGACAAATATGTGTTTCATGTAATAAAGCAATAAATCTGAGTATAAGAGGCCAGGCCTCAGAGATGCGGTTAGAGTACCTCGTGACGATACTTGCTGTCTGAATTGATGTGTTCTCCTCTGAAGAGAATAAACCCTCGTTTCCTGCCTTCCAGTCTCCAGCGCCTGCTTCTTCATTTGTTAATATTTTGTGGGTAATAGAGGCGACACCGCCGGGCAACACAAAGGGGTCTTTGGTCACTGGTTGTCGAAGCACCCTTTTTACAATTGGCGTCCCAAATGTGGGGCCCATCAGCGACTCGTGGATCCAGTGGGAGAGGTCCTGACGACAGAGTGAACGACTGCAACGATCAGAAGGTACCCTGTCCGATAGACCCTCGTCTGACAGCCGATCATCCGAACTTCACTGGTTCCGAACAGACCTCTCTCGAGTGATCTACGGTCCTGACTGGGAACCATCAGGAGTGCCGCGAGGATTACGAAGAAAAGAGGACGATCGGGCGCTGGATTCGGAAGACAAGAAACTGTCCATGCGGTCCGGGTAAGGTCGTGTAGACACAACGAATTAAGAAATTGTTTGATTGATAAAAAAAAATACTAGTATTACTCTTTGTTAATTTATTTGGAGATTCGCTGTCTGCAAACAGAGAAACAACAGGCTCTCCCTTTACAAACAGTGAAGGATAGGTAACGCACCCGTCGTGCCTATCTTTCTCCCCCACTGATCAATTGCCCCTCCCCATTGATTAACTGTTACGGATTGTTTTCTGGAGATTCTCTGTCTGCAAACAGGAAAGAATAGGTCCCCTCTTTGCAGATAGTGAAAGGGTAGGTAACGCAGACCTTTGCGGGCCTACTTATTCTCCCCACTGACCATTTTTATTGACCATTTTATTGACCCAAACATTGAATTGCCCGATATTTGTTCATGAGGTATTCACTGCCTGCAAACAACGTAGAATAGAAATATTCTGTCTAGTCTTTGCACCCAGTGATAAGATAGGTAGTGCTGACTATTGTCCCCATTGTGACCCGTCATGCCTGTCTTCTCCCCACTGATTGGTAGCCTGTTTAGCCCGGACCGCTTATTAGAGATGAACCATCCGGCTCCACTGGAAGGCACCCCTAATAAGGACATGTTCATGAAGCATGGATTGATCGCTATAGCCTATAGCAAGCTGTGGCATAAATATACCAAAAAAGGGTCGAGAAAGTCAGTGGCCACTGATAGGATCCTTCGATGATGATAAAATAAACGCGCTAGAAACAGCCCTTGGTAAAAACAAGACAACGCCCACTATGCTTGATAGTTTCGGCATGTGGCGCAAGGAAACTGAACAACGAAAGAAGAGAACTGAGAGTAGGTTGGGAAAAGAGCTGCGAAAAGCAGCCCACCTAGCTGCTCAAAAACTAGAAAAAGAGATTAAAGAAAGAGAGGAAGCCAAACAAAAATTAGAAATAGAAACGTCAAGCCAGTGTCCGGTTAGAACGTCCTCCACGCGCTACCCTGAATTACCCTCGAAACAACGAGCCAACGATGATCTGCTGCTAGGTCCTCCGATCATCTACATGCCCCCTCCATATGCCCCTTCCCAACCCTTAGCACAGCACCCTTCACCCCCAGGTACAAGCGAGAGTAGCGCCACAGCTTCGGCCCCCATGGCCTCTGTGCTGGCCGAACCCCTCGCATTAGATACTACGCAAACGACCACGTTAGGCGACCCCGAGGCCCGAAGGGTTGGTTCTGCAAGAACAAACAGACTAAGCAAAGATGAGCGAGCAGGGGTTGACAAGATAGCCAGGACACTGGTAGAAAGGAGGGAGGATGAAGAGTACATCACGGATGTGTTTAACTCGTATACAGGGAGTCACAGACGACACTTTACTGTACAACTGTGTTACCATGTCCTGAACGCATACGAAGACCGATATCGAGACAAAGGTCCCCAGAGCCTAACGACTCTATACCGGAAGGTCGATATCGGAGATGAGGGTGAGTGTGATGTGACGGACCTCCTTACGCGTACGCTTGAGGTTTTCCGCCACCTCACTGAACGAAAACCAGCAACTGAACCTATGACATCCGTAGTGACCGAACCACAAACTGAACACTCTAACGCCATGATGCCGATACGAGAGGCTGCCCCTTACTGGGTTCCTCCACGAGGTGAAGGGACTCACGATGACGCAAACCACAAAGATGCAAAAGGAAGGGTAGTGTACAATTGGGTCTACCAACCATGGGACCGGCAAGAGATTCTGACATTCCGGAAATCTCTGCCTGACCTACGTAAAAACCCCACTGCCTTCTATACCGAATTAGGTACAGCCCTAGGTTCAACGATTATGACTCTGGCTGACATCGACTTGTTTTTCGGGTTATGTCTACCAGCTGATGTGTGGAAGCAAATCCGGAAAGTCGACCACCTTGAGCTGTTTGGACAAACCTGGTCACAACTCGATGGCATTGATAAACAACGAGAACCTGGACAAAAGCCTTTGAAATGCATTTTAGACCTCCCGGATAAAATCGTACAGAAATTAAAAACCCTGATTCCTGAAAAGAAAGTGGACTGGTCGATAGTAACGGCCTGTCGCCAGAAACCTCAGGAGGATGCATCGGACTACTTCTCCCGGTTTGAAACGGTGTTCTCCGATTACAGTGGCCAGGACTTGACCACTGCAACCGGACACCATCTGTTTGTCCAGAATTACGTTAAGGGTCTGTCACCAGAGGTCTCCCAGAAACTGCAGGCCAGCGAGAGTAGTTGGGCAGCCTCCAAACCAACGGCTATCCTCCAGATGGCCCAAGATTATGAACATCAGAAAAACGAAAACGATAGAGCAACAGAGAGAAAGAAGAAGGACTTAAAAGAGAGGGTGATGATTGCTCAACTGCAAGGGGTGACTATAGGACGAGACCAATACCGGGGAAGCTATCAGACGAACGTCCCTAAAACTGCACCTCCCAGGGACCGCACTCTGACTCCCCACATTGGACGTACAGACATTAGAGAGGACCAGTGTGCTTTCTGTAAAGGAACGGGCCATTGGAAATCTCAGTGCCCAGTTCTTTTGGAAATCATCAGAAATGAAGACCCTAGGGACATAGCAAGTGGGCCGAGAAATAGGGGACAGCAGCGAGGGCCCCCAAATGACACGACTAACGATAGATCAGGCAGGCCAAATACATTTGACCGACCCAGACAGAACCAATGCCAACAATCTGACTACGATGACGTCCATGACTTTGCATAGGACTGCCCAGGGCAAGGGAGGGATCCAGTCGAGCTCTATGTTGACCAGCAAGGCCCTTACGTCACTGCTAAGGTCTTGGGTACAAAGTCTCCATTTCTGGTAGACACTGGCGCAACACGTAGTGCGTTATCTAAACGACTGATTCCAAGGGCACCCTTGTCTGGCTCACTAATAACGTCGACAGGTTTCGATGGAACGCCCTCCACTAACCCTTTGTCCGCCCCGATCCTCTTCGACTTAGAAAACAACACCACTGACACCACGTTTTTGCTTTCCTCCAATAGCCCTGACGCAATTATGGGACTTGACTTATTGAAACACTTCCGAGCGACAATTAGATGTTCTCAAGACGGAGTTCGAGTTTTTCTTTACGACAACCCCTTTCTGCTTAGGCATTGCCCTCCCAGACACATGCTTTCCATCACCGACGCTGACACATCCCTGCTTGACTCTCTGCCTCCGTATCTGTGGGCCAAAACGGATTCGGACGTAGGGCGCATGATGATTGACCCAGTGCATATTACTGTAAGACCGGATGCAACACTCCCAAAACTTCCGCAATATCGGATATTGCCCGAGGGTGAGAAGGCATTGGTAAAGATTATTCAGTCACTGATAGACGCAGGGGTGGTAGAAGAAGTGGTTAGCAACGTTTGCAACAGCCCAATCTTGCCCATCATCAAGAAACAGGGAGAGGGAGATGAGAAGGCATACCGCTTTATCATTGACCTTCGAGAGGTCAACAAAGTGGTGGTACCCCAGTACCCCGTGGTCTCAGACATCACCACCATCCTGACTTTGATCCCCTCTACTGCCACCACCTTCACTGTTATTGACCTCAAAAACGCATTCTTTTCCATCCCCATCCACCCAGACAGCCGATATCTCTTCGGCTTCACCCTAAAAGCCCGCTCATATAGGTTCTGCCGAGCACCCCAGGGCTACACAGAAAGCCCTAGCATCTACAGCCAGGCCCTCAAGAGACAACTGGATCAAGTCCAGTTACCCGATGGAGTGGTGTTAGTGCAATATGTCGATGACATCCTTTTGGCAGCCGACACCGCTCCATTAGCTGTCACAGCCACCATTCAACTCTTGCACTTCCTTGCAGAAAATGGCCACAAGGTCTCCATGAAGAAGTTGCAATTCTGCTAACCCCAGGTCACTTACCTAGGCCACCTTTTGTCCAAAGACGGAAGGAAACTCACTCCCGACCGGATCCAAACCATTCTCGAAACTCCTGTCCCTAAGACTCAGAAACAGGTTTGCTCCCTACTAGGCCTCACCTCCTTCTGTCGACAGCGGTTACCCAACTTTAGCCTCATAGTAAAACCCCTGCTTTCACTGTTAGCTAAAGACGTCCCTTTCCCACTCCCCTGGACCCCTGAGTGTCAGACCTCCTTCACGCAACTACGAGATGCCCTTTGTTCGGCCCCTGTGTTAGGTACCCCTGATTACACGAAGCCCTTCTCCCTTTACACTCACGAAAGGGAGGGGTGCGCTTTATCTGTCCTGACCCAGTCCATTGGCCCAAAGCAACGACCGTGCGCTTACTTCTCTGCCACTCTTGACCCTGTAGCCAGAGCCTTGCCTGCCTGCCTTCGAGCTGTAGCTGCTGCTGCGATCTCTATCCGACAGAGTGAGGGGATCGTGCTCTCGAATTCCCTCACAGTACTGGTACCCCATGCAGTTGACACCCTCCTAAACCAAACCAAGACGCAACACCTGACGAGTGCACGACTGACTGGATACGAACTGACTTTGCTCGCACCCCATATCACCCTGAAAAGATGCACCACACTGAACCCGGCAACTCTGCTACCCTTACCAGAAAACGATTCCAATGTTCACCCTGTGCATGACTGCGTGACCCTTACGGACGAACAGACTAGAAGTAGGGTTGACCTCAGAGACACGGCTTTCCCTGACCCTGACGGAGAGCTGTGGGTGGACGGTTCCTGCATCAAACTCCCCGATGGCACCACTTCAGCTGCCTATGCAGTCACCACGGCTCGAACTGTAGTCGAGACAGCCCGCATCACGCAACGATCTGCCCAGGCAGCGGAACTGATTGCCCTAACACGAGCCTGCATTCTAGCAGCAGGAACCACAACGAACATTTACACCGACAGCCAGTATGCCTTCGGGGTGGTTCACCATTTTGGACTCCTTTGGAGGGAGAGGGGATTCTTGACCTCACACGGCACCCCCATTTTGCACGGGGATCTAGTCTCCGCCTTGATCGAAGCCGTCCTTCTCCCCAAAAGGCTTGCAGTCATCAAATGCCAAGCACACAAAAAGGTGACAGACATTATAGGACAGGGAAATGCACTAGCTGACATCACTGCCCGGACGACAGCTGAAAGTAGGACGACAACACATATGTACGTGACCAGGTCACAAGCAGAAAAATGGACCGATGCTAGGGATACTATTAGAGACATTCAAATGGCTAGCACACAACACGAACTCACTGAATGGACACGGGTGGGATTAAAAGATGACGAAGGCTGCTGGCGGACAAAAGACACAAACAAATGGTTGCTACCTGACTCGTACCTGATTCCCATACTGACTATGGCACACTCCCCTGCCCACATAGGATCAGCCCCCATGATTGAACTTGTCTCCAGGGTTTGGCACAACGATAAAATCACAGACTCCGCCAAACGTCTGGTCCAGCAATGCTTGATATGCCTGCAACACAACCCCGGGAAAGGAACTGTAGTACCCCGGGGAGGGTTTGGGGTCCCAAATCACCCGTTTGAAGTCCTGCAGATGGACTACATCCAGCTAGACAGGTGTCAAGGCCTGAAATATGTACTTGTTGTGGTATGCGCATTTAGCAAATGGGTGGAAGCATACCCAACCCGTGACAACACCGCTATGGCTACAGCAAAAGTGCTGTTAAAAGAGTTTTTCCCCCGTTACGGCCTTTGTCGAATTTTGTGGAGCGACAATGGCCCCCACTTCGTAGCCGAAGTTATCCAACTCATTTTGAAGGGGTTGGGTGTAAAACAAAAGTTCCACGCAGTCTTCCACCCTCAATCTGCTGGACTAGTTGAACGACATAATGCCACACTAAAACTTAAATTGGCAAAAATCGTGGCTACCACAGGACTGAAATGGCCAGACGCACTCCCACTGGCATTGCTCTCAATGCGTTCCACCCCTACCAAACACCACTTGACACCATACAAGGTTGTATTCGGCCGGCCTATGAATGTCTGGTCTGCACCGAAACCAACCTCCATTCATGACGTCCCGGACGTCCTAATGTCTGATTACTTATGCCAGTTGACTAAAACACTGTCTGTTATCCATCAACAGGTGCTGCATGCCATCCCTGACACTTCCAGGGGTCCCGGACACACCATCCAACCTGGGGAGTTCGTTCTGATCCGGAACTTCCAGCGTGCCAAGAGTCTGGAACCCAGGTGGACGGGCCCCTGGCAAGTCCTCATCACCACCCGAACAGCACTTCGAGTGGAGGGAAAACGCAACTGGGTGCATGCGCACCACTGTAAGAAGATCTCCTCGACCCTAGCCACGACAGAAAACATCGACAGCCAAGAAGAGCTCCTGAACAAGGACCGACCATCACTAACCTGCTATCCTGATACCGAAGCACTCGAACTTTCAAAATTTTCCGATCCCACTGTGCCATCCAGAGAAGGGTATTTCCTGCGCCGAAAAGAGGGAGCTTCGGCTAAGTAGACCACGGACTAAGTTGAATCTCAGAACGGTGGCCTAAACACAACCAAGGGTTACCGGGAGAGAAGCTAAACGAAGTCTGTGGTTCTGCCCACCACCGAACACCTTGAAGATGATGGAAGCGCCACATAAGAAGATGATGGAAGCGCCAAATAGGAAGATGATGGAAGCAACAGGAAATACCCATTACAGAAACCCAAGAGCAGACAGACTCCACAGCTCAAAGACAATTGCACTCTTCATCACAACCCTTTTCTGCTTTCTCCTTATGACCACACTCTGGATTGTGGAAGAAAATGCACCTGCTCACGAAACATTCCTGACCACTGCTCAGCCTACCACCATGAAGGAACATTATCTGATTTCGCTCTCTCCTCAACTCAGAGAGAGGCGAAAGGAGTTCTGGAATAACTCTTTCGTACAGCTACTTCACCAGCACAACCTCGCCACCAATGCCACCAACTGTTGGATCTGTGGGTTGCTACCCCACGCCACTGGACACTCGATACCATTCATCCCTTCGCCTTTCTCAGTTCACGGCTCCTGCCTTGCTTGGCTGATCCTTCTGCAAGAAAGCTTTAAGGACAATGCCACCTCCAGCAAAACTATAGTGCATTACTACCACGGGGTCTGGCGAAACAAAACGAAGACACACTTCTGCCCGCAGACCTCCAACAACTCAATCCACATGGACATTCCTGCTAAAGAGCGAATTGAAATGCAGGTGTTCAACAATCCAACCAGACCCACCTTCTCCTACCTGCGGAAACGAACGGCTGCCACCCTGACTGTTGCCCTATCAGTCATCAACGTCACAGGCCACATGTGCATAGAAGGACTTGGAACACAGCTGGTTGGCCGCAGCGCCTGCCGGTTCACCAGAACTTTGGACTCCACCGACCCACCTTCCTTTGTATCCTCTCCGAATATGTATTTCGTTTGTGGCACGAAGGCTTACACCTGGCTCCCCAAAGGCTGGGGGGGCACTTGTTTCATCTCTTTCATCCTTCCTCCGACCTATGTGGCTCCAGCGAATCATCATAGACAAAAACGAGCCAAGGACATTGAACAAGCCGACTCGACAGGAGCACAGTTCCTCGATGCGATGAAGGGACTCGTTCCACTCTGGGGCCCGATGGCAAACAGCCGTGCCATCCGACATCTGACCCAGGCAGTTGAGACAACAATGAACATCACAGCTGGTATCCTTGCTAATAACACCGCCGAGCTTCAAGCGGTCCGCTTGGTGACACTCCAGAACCGCCTTGTCCTAGATGTGGTTCTCGCGGACCGTGGTGGAGCATGCCGCATTATTGGGTCTAGCTGCTGTACATACATACCAGACAACTCACCCTCGGTGTACAAAGCCATCGAGCATCTTCACAGACTCTCTTCAGAAGTCCACCAGGAGCAAGAAGAATGGTCGCTTGGTGGTTGGTTCTGGAACACCGTTAAGAACTGGGGCTGGAGACTGTTCACCATTATCCTGATTCCTGTAGTTGTAATATGCGGTCTATGCTTAGGAATTCAATGTTTGCCACCTCTGTGTTCATTATGTGCAAATTGTATTTGCCCTAAGACTGTGGACTTTGGAAACGAGCGCATGAGAGCATTATATGATGCAGAGGTTAGGGATTTGATGAAAATTGACATTGAGTAGGCAAGTTGGCTAGATATGTTGAAAAGGGAGGACTGTTAAAAGTTAGGCTGCAAACGTCAACATTATCGGCGCCATCTTGCTCTTTTCCGAGCCCATTCGTGCGCGTAAGCGACAGCCATTTTAAGCACCATGGCCTCTCTGCCCCTCGCTGATAGCCAGCGCGTCTCTCACCCTCTCCTAGCCCCGCAGGCATCCCTCGCATGCTGACAACCCCCTCGCTCTCATACGCCACGGGTCATAAAACCCCTCTTCAGCGCAGCTCTGCCTCGGAATCCCATCCTGTTCCCAGCGCGACACCTCCCTTCATCCCTTTCATGGTCCCAAGTCCTTTGAGGTAAACCCCCTTTTCCTGTGTGCCCGTTTGTCTCCCCTGTTCCCAGGCCGCCACCTGGCCCTGCGGACACTGTTTATTACCCCCCGTACAGTAGGAAGCTTCCCCCTATCAAAGGACCCTCGAGTCGATCGAACACCCTTCACCCCATGAGATCCGATCAACTCCACACATTCCGTGAATCGGCGGAATGTCCAGCTGCGCGATAAGCATCACCTGTTGTGACCGGGGTGGGGATTTCAACTGTAAACGTGTGGGAACGGGCTTGAAGCGGGGATTCCTAGGACGCCTTTCCGTACATCAAAGTATTGACAAATATGTGTTTCATGTAATAAAGCAATAAATCTGAGTATAAGAGGCCAGGCCTCAGAGATGCGGTTAGAGCACCTCGTGACGATACTTGCTGTCTGAATTGATGTGTTCTCCTCCGGAGAGAATAAACCCTCGTTTCCTGCCTTCCAGTCTCCAGCGCCTGCTTCTTCATTTGTTAATATTTTGTGGGTAATAGAGGCGACACCGCCGGGCAACACAAAAGGGTCTTTGGTCACTGGTTGTCGAAGCACCTTTTTTACACTTGAACAGATTTACAGGGCCAGTGATATTTGTGTAATGCTGCTCTGTAGTTGCTTTTGGTGTCCTCTGTATAGGACTTTCAGCAAAGCTTTTCCAGAACTTTACATTGTTTCGTCCCATGTTTTAACATTTCATTAAACCAAAGACTGGCCTGAACTTTTTACAGCGAACTGTAGGCTTAAAGTTTAATGCTCATTCACGGAGTTGTTAGTATAGCCCTATAGCCCGCCGTAGAGGGCTATACTGGCTATTAAAGGCCCTCTCCAGCATTAAAGGCCCGAGCCGAAGACGAGGGCCTTTAACAAGGGAGAGGGACTTTAATAGCCGGTATATCCCAGCTACGGAGGGCTATAAGGCTATTAGAACATTCTGCCACTATAGGACAGAATGTTCTAGCAAAAAAAAACAAAGCCTTATGGGAGTGCGAGGGGATTGGAATCCCCTCAGGCTCCCTGAAGCCTTTGTTCACAGCCAGAGCTGTGAACAAAGAAACATTGAAAGGTTGGAGTTCCAGGCTTATACCAGCCATTATAAGCCCCGGAGCACTCCATTGTTTTCAGTGGAGCCCCCAACATTCCAATGTTCTAATTAAGGTTATATGAAAGGAATGAAATGCAGTTCTATCCGGGAGGAGGAGCCAATGTGGCTGGTAAAGAAGAGTAACAGTGTGTACTCATTTTTTGCTATCATGAACAATCTCCCAACTCACTTAATGACAAGCATGCTATCAACCAAACATTGACACAGAATTTGTGGATGTAGAGGTTCGGACCAGTGGTGTGTATGCATCCAATAGTTCAAATTCAGGTCCTTATTTTGAGTTTGAGGACTGGATAGTGCGGAAAAATGTGACCGATATCTCACGCCATATTACAAGTGCCATAGTCTCAAATGCCTTTGTAACACTGGGGACGGGTCATCCGCCTCGTTTGAGATAGAGTAACTCACCTGCCAAATTCTAAACAGGCCCATAGGTCAAACAAGTGGAACATATTATTCAAATTTCACGAGCAGACTCCATTCAGGTTTCCAAATATTGGCACGAAATTCCGATTTGATCGGATCACTTTGTCCCCGTCTGATGGCACGTGGTGAAGACCACTTTTGGGAACATCAATAAATGCACAGGATACATTTTTCTCTCCATGTAATGCATAATCATATTATGCGAGCTGACTGACACATTTTCAATAATGCGTCTGCTTGCAAACAGCTTGGGCTACTGAACCCCAGGGACAGATGTTCCAGCAATGTTACAAAAAAAAAAGAACGAATTTTAACAAGAGCGAAGTCAGACAAGTACAAAACCAAACCTAAGCACTGCAACTGGTAATGAAAATTGGATTCCTCCTAGGGCGCCCTAACACAGTTCTCAAACAACTCTTGATTCATTTTCAAGATACACAATGACTGCAGCAAAACAAATTCTGTTCCTTTCGACTCCAGGCTCCCACCTAATGACTTTCATCCACGTCAGACTGCAAACACGATGTTCTCGCTTTCTCTCTCCAGGAGTTTTGTAAACCTTTCTACTTAAACAACCCGTAGATGTGCCTGCGAGAGCGGTTTGCATCATCAATGTCCTAGCAGCACTTGGATTTCAGAGATAAAGATGGAGTAATGTAACAAGGACATGAATAAGGCAGTTCTAGACTCTGAGAGCACCTACAGCTCTCCTAAGAATAGCTGTTCAGAACTCTCCATGGGCATCATCTCTTGCCATGTGACCTGTGCTTAAACCAAGAATGGTCTTGGGATGTGCAATTGTTCTTTGCTGTGCCCTAAAAACTATCATCATTAGGAGCAGAAAATCTGCATTACTTTTATCATTCCCTTAACTATATGAGCCTCACACCTATCATCCCTTCCACTACTTACCGCTTGCTTCCCTCTTCCTTTCTCTTCACTAGTTTACCCCTTGCTTCCTCCCTCTTCCACTTCACTAGCTATCCCTTTCCTTGCCTCTCTCATCCCCACTACCTCCCCTCCTCCCCCTCTCTAGATAGAAAAAAATCACTAATACACCCTCTCTACATAAACCAGATTCACCTATCCTCCTTACTCTCCCTATAACCTCTGACGTCTCCATCACTCTTTTAACTCATTAAATGTGTCCTAGGTTCTCCAAAAGTCCAGACCCTCTTATCCTTCTTCCCAACTTGAAATAGCTACCCAAAAACAGAAGCCCTGCATGTGGATGCACGTCCACATATACACTTTTCAGCTTGCTCATTACTAAAAATATGCCCACTACCAACCTTGATCTTATACAACACTCATGCTTTCCTTACACTCAAATTACTACTAGTTTACAAGGCCCCAACAATCTCTCTATCACCTGCCACATAATCCCCAAACCTGTAATTTACCTGCTATTGAAACTGAAAAAAACAGGTCTGACATCACCTCTCTCAGTCATTTTACCAATTCCTCTGTAATTCTACTCCTTCTACTTCAAATGTTTTCACACCACACAAATTGCGTTAACCATTCTCCAGTGAGCCAACCCCTCAAACACCGCTTCTCATGTTTTTCACAATGAAATAATAAGATCCCTGTATGTGCTCACTCCCAAGTTATCTTGGGGCATATTATCAACTGCCAGCGAAAATTATCGCTGGCCGTGCTTAGCGATAATTTTATTATCGCAGGCTCTCTCTGGAATTTATCACCCTGGTAGCGCGTTATTAACAACGCGTCTCTCCAGGGCAATAAAAATTCCTGAGATAGTGAGGTTATGGCCGTTTTGCAGGGAACATCGCTGGTTTTCAAGCTATGTTCCCTACAAAACGGCGATAACCTTGCTGATAAGACCCACAGGGTCGTATCAGCATAATCCGCCCCAATGTTAGGGATAGGTAAGTCTGCATTTTAGCAAAAAACTAACGTGTGCTAAAATTCTGGGGCAGCCTTGTAAACATTGTGATGTGAACATCAGCGATATTTGCAAGGTTGTCCATTCGTGGTACGCCCAGTGACGCCCACTTTGCATCTCATTAGAGATGCAAAGGGAGGCGTTGGGAAAAAGGGTGCTAACATGCGATTATGCATGTTAGCACCCTCTTGTAAATAGGATGATAGTTTTATCTCCGCTGTTTTGTCTTTTTAAGCCAAAAAAGCACAGATAAAGCCCTTGTAAATATGCCCCTTAGTCTTTGCCAACAACACTGCCCCATGAGCATCAATCTTCGCAGATTCAAAACTCCAAAAGAAACAACAATTGTAAAAGCATCTGTGTATTCCTCTACTGCAGGAAGCAATGCAATACACCTGCCACTCTTTTCCCTCCAAAGGGTCTTCTTCTATGATCTGCACTGCACATTGCATGCTGTACCTCATAACCACCTTCTCTTGTAACCGCTTGGATGTATCATTATTGAGAAACAAGGCAGGAGCCAAAATCTAGCGCTGCTGTAGGCTGAGGTTGCCCACCTTAGATTCCATCTCATGGTTCTTTCTTCCACGACCATACACCAGCAGTCTCTACAGCGGATGCATTCAGATTCCCTTTTATTCCTCCTTTTCCCTTTCTCGCTGGTTTTCTACCACACTGTTACTCCTTCTCCCTCCCCTTCCTGCCTTTCTCTCTCTTGCTCTGGGTCAAAAAATAAGCCCTGGTCCCTGACAATGAGTGCCGGTGTCACCAGGTGCAACCAACTGCACAAATAAAACTCTGATAGAATGTATGGAGACTAGAAACCACAAATGTACCTTTAAGATGCCCTAACAGCTGTGAAAAAAATGGAAGGGGAGCATCTTGCATGAGGGGGCGAGTGGAGCAGGGAATGGACGATAGAGGGTGCAAAAAATGTATCATACAGAAATCTTGCTATTTCTGAAAAGGTTTACCCATCAGCTGCAGTACCACTTACCACATGGTAATCTGTTTTTATGTTAACCTGACTTCTGTTTCCTTCATTGTCGAACGTGCCCGAAAAGCCCTCTAGGAAAGCTTTTCCCAATTTGATATGTTGTTTTCCAAAATGGAGGGATACCTCTAGAATATATCTTAGTGTCCTGTCTTGAAAACATATACATGCATAAATCTAAAACTCAATTTATGACTGATTCAACTAATCCTTACAGACTCAGCATCAAGTTGTGGATACTATATATCAATGATACATTCATAATATATGCAAAAACAACAGGTGATGGAGAGAATGCTGAACAATGTCATACATTCACCCCAGTACAAAGATCTGGGCCTAAATCCATCGTTTTTTTGCACTCCACACCACCCCAGTTCAGACATTGCCGTATGCAAATCAGCCTTTACCCTGTGCATCATGGGAACAGTCCAGCCCGAAGTGCCAAGCCATGTCTTCCCTGGACCAGAATCAAGCATCCAAGGACCGGTTTCAGACTTTCAGCCCTCATCAGCCTGGATAGCTTGATTTCAGTGGCAGGGAGTGCACGGGACTCACGTCTGAGCATACCCGTCCCACTCGGGGTGACAAATGCAAAAACAACAGGTGATGGACAGAATGCAGAACAATGTCAAACATTCACCCCAGTACAGAGAGCTGGGCCTAAATCCATTGTTTTTTTGCTCACCATGCCATTCCAGTTTGAAGCCAGCAAAAGGGTGTAGTCCCACAGGCTGTTAGTAGGTGTCCCTGTCGAATTGTGAAGGGATCTCTATTAGCCATATATGGTACTGCACCCTTGCCTATGCTACTGCTGGCATACTTTTTAACTAAAAAATAATCTAACAAACATTATTATTTGCAACACCAATAGATCAAACTTTCAGTAATGCAAAAGCTATTGCATTACAAAAGGTTGTTTTAAGTCTGACTCTGCCAGTACCCAATAGGTTTACTTTAGCCTGATAAAAGAAGCCCAGCAGAGGCGAGGGGGGCAGTGGAGCTGATCTGCTGAACCAGAGTCACAGGCTCTTAGCTTTGCATCAAATTAAAGCACCAAAGCACAAGAAAGAGCAACACTGTCTGCTACCACCCACTACCACTAGCTTTATTCAGAGATCAGCTTTGAGTGACAACTGCTGTGAATCAAGCATTAAAAAGCATGTCCACCTTTTTTGCAACAAGGGCCGGTTGCGCTGCCCATATAGAGAAGTTGAAGCCTCCTGCTTTAATCAGAAAGAACTCAGAGCAGCGGCAATGCTCCCATCCATTTATGTTATTGTTCTCTCACTCCTCTTGGCCCAGAGGGCTAGTAAGCCCCAGAAAGTTTTCCCCCGTATAAAAATCAGCCTGCCATGGTGAGCGAGCAAGAGAAATTCTGAAGGCCTGCATATAAATTTAAAGAACAGCGTTGTGGCGTGCACTTTTGTTGTAGCCAGGGGGGGGGGGGCAAGGGTTACAGAAAATTGACATCACGGCGTTGAAAAAAAAAGAATGTTGTAAAAGTTGATCCAGGTGAGCCGGTGTGGAGCATTGTAAAAAAAAACAGGGGGACTAATGACCATATTAACCAAAGAAAAGCAGCGATTTACAAAGGACTGTAAAAGGAGCCAATTAGAAAGAAGGTGTTGCTAAATGTCTATATCCTGAATCCAGGATGCCTCGAAGAAACAGCGCAAGCGCTGCCTAGGCAAGACCTAAAAATATGAAAGGACCTTGGCCCATTTGTTTAGTTCTTCTTCAATATTGGGTCTCCGATGGTTCTTTTTAGCAGCCTGAAAGTGTAAAGGAGAGCAAAATTCGTAAATCAATTTAGCATGCAGTCTAACTCAATAAATGGCTACACACTAACTCAGGTCAAGAACCAAATGAAGGTTAGTCAAAATGTATTACAAATTCAAAAATACTAGCATGAGAGTATACAAATAAAAAGGAAAAGAGGAAATCCAAATCTCCTCTAGAGACTTACTTGGTGCAGCAAGAAAAGAACAACAAGTTGCTAGACGGGCATCCCTAAATTGGCATTTAAGCGAAAGGCTCAGAAGAGAAAAGGTGTCATTGGTTAGAATCTAACTAAGAAGTCACTGCACCATCACATGGGTCAGCAGCTTGAAGCACAAGCAGAAGACGAGAAAGTAACCACTCAGGTGCTCCCTGGCAGAGAGGCTAAAGGAAGGGGGGCCTTTATCCCTCTCCACAAAGCATCATATACTCCATGTTGTATTCAGTAAATGGCCCATAATGCTTTTCTCACAGGTAGTCTACTGTAGACGCAACCACAAAAGGTTCATGACTTCTACGGCCTTCTCCATGTACGCCCCTCTGAAAAAGTTTGTCCTTGGTCTTTTCTCCTTCTCCCGTGTGAACATGCCTCTCTTTACCTTATCATTGCCCGGCCAGGCTAATTGTATTGCCTTCATTCCTCAACTATCTAATAGAACAATACCATTACTCTTCACTTACAAGCGTTTGCCATCTGAAATGCAAAACATGAGAACAAATAACATTCTATGAAATTCACATGAGAATCTAAGCATTAATTTCTGAAATGAGTACATTCAAAATGTACTGTGAATTCAGACCTACAACTTAGGCTAAAATACTGAATGCACCATGTTATTTACCTTTAGTATTTCTATAAAACAATTAGCATGTTCAGGGTATGCGTTCACTGAACTATAATAATATGTCTATTTTGACTACATCATTGGCCTAAGAAACATTTAAAGACATTTATTATGTTAATGACCACATTACTACAAGCCCTATATAAGTGTGTTACATTGATTATACGTATTCAGTACTATCCTATGAATAATTTGTTAAGCTTCACTTTGAATAATTTTAATTTCACAAGAACATGTTGCTTGGTTTGCATTATCTCTAACATCTAGTTTCACCAAAACATTGAATAATACATAAGTGCATACTACAAGCGATTACAATGCACTCCTAAGAAGTGCCCCATGTAGGATAAAAATTTCCGCTTTATCAGGCCCCCCTCTGATGACGTTATGTCGTCACAATAATTATCCTGTCTTATCAGATAAGCATATCGGATGATCATTTAGGTAATTTTATTCGGACGGAACGATCTAAACAGATGTTATTGCAGTTTTTCTTTGTCTAAACTCCTCCATACGCTTCAAATTATTGTAAAAATTATTGTGCAGCTTCTCTATCTTCCAGTCTGTTTCCCTTTGAGCTCTTTCCCTTTGCCTTGATTTACATCACTTATATCCCCTCACTATTCTGATCAAAACCGTGGTGCAGATAACAGCAATCAATAATAGTCGCCCAATATAACCAAACAATCCACTTGCTAAGTTTGCAAAACATCTAAAAATTGCATCAAATCCTTGTCCAACTTGTTACCAAACACCCTCAGTAGCTAAATCTCTCATGTCCTAATGTAACTCAGTAATGTTGCAAATATACTTCTGTAAGTCTTTACTCCTGCCAGGGATAGAAGTACCACACTGTTGGACCTGCAGCATCTGACAGACTCTGCTTTACTTTGTGAGTACAACAGTTAAAGCAAGTCGATTCAGCGTCACCATAGCCATAATCGAAACCATTCTATAAGCAATAGAGGTAAAGCAGCATTGGTAGACAGTTTATCAACTATGGCAGACAACTTTCTACTCCTAATGTAATTCAGCACTACCCCTAAGCTCTGTATCATTGTTCCAAAAATGTCTCCCACAACTTCTCCAGCACTCAATTCACATTTCTGTCTAATTTTCACTTCTTCTCTAAGGTCTTCCGAATCCTCTACATGGTATATGTTGGGAAACACCACAGCTAAGTAGCATGTGCCATACAATTTGCTAGGCAGCCTCAATTATGCCTTCTACCCAAACACAAAGTAGACTCCTGAAATATAATGTGCAGTGTTGTCAAAAACATCTTCTAAGGACCATAAAACAAAAATGTATGGTCACATGCACTGTTTTCCACAAACACAGAGCTATATGCACTCTCAGCCTGGTGAATACATAGCATCCCCCTGTGTTGCCAATTTAAATCTAGCGGTCCTGAACTCCCTGAAGCACGATAACATATTTGGGAGATTTGTAGGGTTTATTTCCCTCACTAACTATAACGCTAAATCTATCTTCTACCTGGTCTATGAATTTCTTCTCAACGTCAGTTAAAGTGCAAATTAAATTATGTCTATGAGCATAAGCAGTGTCGAGCATAGCAGTGAGTACGAAATAGTTTCCTATCATTTCAATTGTCTTCTTTGTGTCATATTTATTCAGGTGTTTGTATACTGGTACTTCAGAGAGTACAACATCATGGTTAGAGAGATAATACTCATAGTGATCCTTCTTAGAAAACATGCTAAGAAGCAAACTACAAATAATGCCATAGGTCACAGGTAAGTGATGTTATGTGATACCTTCCTCCACTGATGCGGGTAACTGTATGCAAACATAACAATCTCTAGCTTCCATGGTGTCTACATATTCATATAAGAGCCTAGCATAAGCTTTTAATGTATAATCACCCTTAGACAAATCTACGTGGAGATGTTGTTCTCCTTGAGCGACTAAATCTCTCTCTGATCCTAGAGTACCTCTCTTTCAAATCACTGATGTAGGTGTAAGCACATCAGGGATACTAGCCCTATGTGTCTCCTCCCACGAGGACCTTGAAACAATGGTAATAAGTCTTCCTATAATACATGTGTGTCTACGGTTTGCCTTTCCAGACTCCATTCCTGCATAGAACTATTGAGTTTCAGAAAGTTGCTCAAAACATGGTTATTCGAACAAGCACAAGATTAATACTTCTCTTTGGCTTCGACCAATCACAGAGTAGCGCCATGAACCCTCTTGGTGTACGCGTGCTTTATAAGTCCCTTATAACATTAACATTAGCATTCTAAAGCAGATTCAGGCCAAATTTTGAGTGGAGAAACAGCTGTCACAGAGTCTCACTTCTCCATTAGACTCCACTCGTACAGAGCAGGAAAACAAATACTTTCTTCAGCAGGCTTCAAGCAATTTTCAGTTTTGTCCTTTCTTCTATTTCTTTGCAGCTATTTACACAAGTTCATAAGACTTCCCTAACCCTACTCTGTCTTCTTCTGGATGTAACCCCTAAATGTAGTCTTCGTCCACTCAGGCCTAGGTAATCCTCTTCAAACACTTTTGATAAAGTTCATGAAAGTTCATTCAACATCCCTGAAAAGCTCTGAGCTAATTTGATCTATGATAATTTGTAATAAATCAGCTCTCAATTCCGCAACTTCTGCTGATAATGGTTCTACACCCAAAGGAGGGAAAACAGCGTCATTCAATATCAGGGATCGCAGGCCACTCAATCTTGGTGGTTAAGGCACTTCCAATGAAAGAAGAGCATGCAACTCTGTACCCGGAATCTTCAGCAGTACGTTGATTATCAGCAACGATATCCTGGGGCTTGCCCTCGTCGGCGTTGGCAGCCAAATAAGTCCACTCAGGAAATGAGTACCTTCGACAAGGCACGCTAACCCTGTTGGACCTTCTTGAGCTCAGTCTTTCACCTTCAGCCTCACTTTGCTCAGATTCAGACGTTTCACTTATCAGTGCGAGCTCCATTTCAGATGTGAGTGTTATGTTTCTTCTCTGTTCTTTTTCTTGCCAGATCTCACTCAGTTTTGCTCTCAGTCTCAACTGCACTTGTCTCCCCACTTCACTAGGTTTTTCGCTGTGGTCGTACTCTTGCTCAGACACCATGGTTCTCCCTTCTTCAGAGTCAACGTAAATGTTCTGTTTGACTGGACCCCTCATGGATTGCTCTAGTACTTTTTCAGCCTACACCGCTCCCTCTACAGCTTGACTTGCCCTCTCCTGTGACTCTCCAGTCACTTCTGTCAATGTTTCTCGGAGAGGAGCTGTTTTTTTCGGAGGTGCTTGAAACTCTATGAGTGTGAGAGGCATGGACCCAGTACCGTACTCCACAACATTTCACAGCAGTCGCGGTCACCAGTATCCCTTGGTAGTGTCCACAACAACGGCGCTCAAGGCAATTCTTTGCCACATGCCTTTTTATTAGCACCAAGTCTCCATGAGTGAGGTTGTGGCAGGGATTTTGTGACATTGGTGCAGTTTCTGCTTCAAACTGATGAGACACAACATGAGCCACATCAGCCATTCCTTTACAGTAGTCAAGAACCAAATTATCTGAGATATTCACAAGCATGTTGGTAGGCTCAGCAGGCAATCTCATCGCTCGCTCCATAAGATATTAATGAGGCGCAATCCAGTTCTGAGTAGACTCATCAGCAAAAGAGGCAATGCATTGGACCCCTTCAGAGACTTTGAAGCACATACTTTTGCCAATCTCGACTTCAGAGTGCCATTGACCTGCTCAACAATTTCTGAGGCTTCTGACCTGTAACTACAATGTAGTCTCTGTTCCACCAGCAACGCTGCAAATAGAAATTTCGGGACCCCATTATTAAAATGAGTTTCTCCGTCTAACTCCAATGTTGTTGCAAATCGGAACCTTGGAATGAGCTCCCTCACCAACAGCTTAGCTACTGTGAGACTGTCACACCTCTTAGTTGGATAGGCTTCAACTCAAAGGGATATTATGCACACCACAACCAGAATGTACCTCAATCTTTTGCACACAGCATCTCAACAAAATCCAACTGCATTCTATTGAAATGTCCTCCTAACCTCCCTAAGTGGCTCAGTGGAACAGCAGTTCTTTTCCCTGCATTCATTTGCTAACATATTACAAATCGGTGGCAAAATGCTTCTGCAGCCACTCTAAACCTTAGATTGAACAATGTCTGCCTGAACAATCTCACCATTGCATCTCTTACTATATGCACTGAACCATGAATTTGACTCACCATAGGGTACAATAAGCAGTCGAAAGAACTGCTCTCTCATCAGTCGACTCTACACCAAGATATCATCCTCCCTCTTCACACAACATGCTCTGATCCAGCCTGACTGTTCCTCTTCAGAAAATTCCTCCTGCAGACGCCTCACCTCATCCCAAGTATCGGCAGCAGCTAACATCCCATTGAAGTTGGTCACCTCTGTGTCCTCGGTTCTGCATTCTCCATTGAAAGTACATGCATTCAAAGCACATTAATGTGCAACTTCATCTTAGTATTGATTTTTCTACAGTCACGTAATCTGTTCCCTTACAGTGTGCAGAACATTTTATGATGGAAATTCCCATTGTAAGCTGTAATGCCTCCAACAATTGTCTCGCAATTTCTAATCAGAGACCCAGATGAAGTCATGAATCCCCTTTGAGACCATAGCTGCTCAGAGTCATGAACCACACAGATCCCATACTGGCTGTCGGTATAGATTCCCACTTGGAGATTCTCAGAAACACAGCATGCACAGGTCAAGGTAATGAGTTCAGCCACCTGCATGGAGTATACTCCTTCTAACCAAGTGTCCTCCACCACTCCAGAAACAGTACAGACAACAAAAGCTGCTTTCAGATTTCCTTTGTTGTCGCTGAAGCATGAGCTATCAACAAACAGAACATAATCAGGGTTCATCGACAATGTCAGGACATGGTTTGATGCACAGTTCAGTGACATTGAGATAGTCATGGACTTCCCTTTTTTCCCCCTCAGAATTTGGAATAGGTAGCAAGGTAGTAGTGTTTAGCACAGAACAGCGCTTCAGAGACACATTGTCGAGGGTCAAGATCCCTTTCTGGTACCTCGTCAATCAGTTATTGGTCAAGTGCTGTGTTTTTGTTCTGGTCAACATAATTTCTACTGAGTGTGGAACATATGCCTTCAAAGGGTGACCCATCACAATGCTCTCACATCGTTCAATCCCGACACCAGTTGCAACGGATAGGACAGGAAACATCCGGGCAATGCTGATGCTACAGGATCTGATGTAGCAAAGAAATAGGCCACTGACCTACGTGCACTTCCTTCTTACTTTGTGAGTACGGAGAGCGCACAACCTTCTAGTTCATGACAGAATAACAAAACGCTTTGTTGAAATCAGGCAATCCTAAGGGTGGAGCACAACACAGACTCTCACTCAGCTCCAGGACGGCAGGCAAACAATTGTTTTCCCATGGCTCTCAATCTGACACTTCTTTGTGTGTCAACATCTGATAAGGGTTAGCCATCAGCAAGAAGATGGGAATCCACTCTCAACAGTAGCCCCCTTATTCCCAGAAACTTCCTGAGCTTTTTCTGAGTGTGTGGCAGATTCATCTGTATGATCACCAATACTCTTTCAAGTGACACCTTTCTCTTACCTTTCTCAATTCGATGTACCAAATACTGCACTTCACGCAGGCAATATCGGAGCTTGCTCAGGGACATTTTATGTCTATTTTCAGCCAGATGATTTAACAGAGCAATGGTATCATCTCTGCAAACTTACCCCATATTTGATGCGATCAGAAGATTGTCAATGTACCGAACCAGAACTGAGTTGAGAGGTAAGGCTAAGAACTCAAGACTCTTTTTTAAGATCTGGTTAAAGATAGGTGGGCTTTCAGTACGCACTGTGGGATACAACACCATGATCCCAGTCTGAAGTTCCTTGTTTGCCGCCAAGAAATCATTTTTCTCTAATTTCTGCTGCTAACTCATTTCTTTCACCACTAGACAACTTAGGCGGGCTAATATCCTTCAAAAAGGCTTGGACTTTGCCCTCATCATCTGATAAGATAGACTTATAGTGCTTTGCGAGCACTGCCGCTATCTTGCCATTCCCTATATGTTTTCACCATCTACAAGCCATAGTGCAGGAACCCGGCTGTTGCCATGGTCATGTTTCCTTAAGAAAGCTAAAAGTATCCCTGACTTGTATCCAAAGTCAGAAAACCTTTTTTGGGTGGACAGGAAGTGATTCCACACTTCATTCATCATCATATCCTTGCATGAATGCGGTCCCAATTTTGGCAAATTGTGACGATGGTCATCCTTCACTTAAACAAATTGTGCCTCAAACCTCAGAATCGTTTCTTCTATGTGATCTTCTTTCTCCCATCTAGCCTTATTTAAGCATTTGGCAGTGATATTTCTTGTCCCCCATTACCCACCTTATAATCCTTCTGCAACCCACCTGGGATGTTACCGTATTCTAGTTTTTGGGGAAACCAGAATCCGACTTCTCTCTCAACTCCAAAATAAGTTATCCAACTCTCATTACCCAGGGGTAATGTCTCCAGTTGCAATACGATCTCATCTCCCACCCCTTGAGGTCTACCCACAAAGGGCAGTGGTCTAATCTCCCTCTTGCCAAAAAGTAAGCCTTGTTAAATCTGCCTACAGTGTGTCAATATATGACAAAATTATTAATATGTGAAAAATGTTGGTGGGCACCTTATTAAAAGGAGTACTGCTTATCTTCAGGGTTCTGGGCCTGCCAAACATACACCAGATCGAAAGCCTCCAGAAACCTGCCAAACTGTGATCCCACTTCTCAGCTCCCTTGAAGCAGTCTATCTAAGTCTGCTCTTAGTGTCACTTTCAGTTGTTCCTCCATCACCATTATCTCTTCCTGAACCTATGTCAGCAGTGAATTGAGAATGAGTAGTTGGGTGGTGCCTAGGTGGCAGGTAAGGGAATGCGTTGTAATGGATGTTGCGTTGTAAAAAATGCGTTGTAAAGGTATGTGTTGTAAAAGTATGCGTTGTACCGTCATACATCTGCTTTACTTTGGTGGCAGAGAACTCTCTCTAGAGATGAAAAGTTACTGTTAGGACCTTTTCACCTCAAAATTATGTTGTAGGAGGCTCCACAAACAAGGGAGACTCCTTTCTGGCATATTTCTATTTCAAGTTTGTAACTGCACAATGGGAGGCGCTAGGGGGCGCAAAGCGACATGGCTGCCTGAGCTGCAGCTCCGCCGGGCGATCAACAGAGATGTGATCGTTGCCGGTATCGCTCCCGCTGCCCGCTCTCCAGACACATTGGCAGGTGGGGGAAGATGTCCTGCGCCGACTGCGGTGCGGCACACGCTCTGAAGAACGACTAATTAAGAGCTTGCACGCCGAGTACGACTTTGGCGCTTCGGACTGCCTGACAAGATGGCCGGCGCAAACGGACAGCCGACACACAAGAGAGGAGCCAGCGGCGTATAATCACCCTCCCACGCCGGCGCTGTCACCACGGGTGTAGGAGGCTGCTCCCTGTACCTTCCGGTGCAGATAACTCGTCTCTGACCCAGGCGGATGATCGGTAGCTTCTGCTGCGTCCCCACGCAAGATGCCTGACAACATGGCGGCGACCAGTAACGAACGGGGGAGACTGCCGCCTTTTCACCGGTAGCTACGGACCTGCCCCACTCTGACTGTTTTACCGGCGGGATACAGCGTTCTCTGCTGCCTACAGAGCTGCTGTGCGGGCATGATCTGCGCACGTGCTGCGCAAGCTGTGATGAGTGGGCAGATCAGTGTGGAGTAGGTGAGGTCCCATAACACGTGAACACTACCCCGGGTGCGGTGCAACCGGGGTGGAGGTCTGCACGTAAGCCTAGCGTTGACTACATTGATGCCTGAACTGGCGCGTGCCTGGTGACTAGCCACATAGCGTCGCACCGCAGCGTGAGATTACCACTGGAAATCTCCTGAATGACCACAAGACTGGGTGACTGGCTGTGAGTGCCCCTTCATAATCCGTGGGACAATATCGTGTGCGTCCAAGGTGCACTCTGTGTGGTGCATCACGGCAGCGGCGGCCAGGGTCACGAGGGCGTCTGGGCCCACTAGCAAAAAGGCGACCTCCCCAACCGCCAAAATGGGAAAGCCAGATAAACAACAGCAAAAAATATCGTTTGAGAATAAGAAAGCGACGAAGCCCACGGGTGATGTGCTGGACGACAGTGATCATGCTGGACCTGCGACGAACAATAACATAGAGAAGATTTTGTTGGCGATCCAATCCAACTTGCAGGATATAAATGGCAAGCTGGATAATCTGACTTGCAGGATGGACAGCATAGCCGCTCGACAGGAGAAACACGGCGAACGCTTAGACGAGGCCGAGACAAGAATTTCCGCAGTCGAGGATGAAGCGCGGGCCTCCACCTCAAAGTGCGCAGGGATGGAACGTCTCCTGGAGGTGATCAAAGCGAAGGAGGAGGATTTGGAAGCGCGTTCAAGGCGCAATAACGTACGCATCACGGGCTTGCCGGAGACTACCAACACAGGGAGGATGGAGACCTACATTGAGAATCTGTGCAAGGATCTGTTTGGAGCGGAGGCCTTATCACCACTTTTCATCGTGGAGCGTGCGCATAGATCACTGGCCCCAAAACCACTGCCTGGTGCTACACCGAGACCGATAGTGGCGCGGATCCTCAATTATCGTGACAGAGACGCGATCCTTCGTCTTGCGAGGGAAAAGGGGAAAATTCAACATCAAGGTAACTCCTTGGAGTTCTACCCGGACCACACGGTGGCGGTCCAACAGGCCCGGAAGGAGTACACCGCCGTGAAGGCCAAACTACGTGACTTAAACATTGTATACTCAATGCTATATCCAGCAAAACTCAGGGTGGTATGGAAGGAGAAAGTGATTGTGCTGGCGACTCCAAAGACGGCCCAAGACTTTGTCAAAAAGGTGCAGCGCGAGACGAGGGAAGGCTCGCAGAATGACCAGCATCATGACTCGGATTGACACCAGGGGCTGGATTCCACGTCCACCAGCGGTGAGTTGTACTGTACTATTCGCCTATGAGTGTTGTACCATGGCCGCAGACATGTGCTCTGATAGAGCAAGCTGGCACTGGACTCCTACGTAAAGAGTTCTAGAGATGGTGCTGTACTGTCAGGAGTGCTGGATAGTGGGCGACTGTTGGGGCAGCCAGGTTTGTAGATCGTTGGTATAATGTAAATATAGCTTATAGTTTATGGCTGACCCGCGTTTCGCCATGCCCCCCTCACACTGCACTGGCTGATGAAGGAGAAGTGTCAGGGCGCCATTTTACGGACTAGGACCAGGTGGACTTGGGCCCGCCCTCCGCCATCATTTATATATCCTCTCATAATAGACACTGAAGTGAGGAGATCATGTGTACTCAAAGCACGGTGACTGATGGACCTTGCGAAATGTAGGCCGGCACCTATGCACCTGCTTCTACATGCCTAACACAATGCTAATATTACAGGTCGCTCACATACTATATGTGATAAAGGGTACGCTGGGCGAGATGTGGACTGTACTGCTTGCCGAAATCTGCTGTACTTGGCGGGTGATAGTTCTGCCATTCACATGTTGATATAGTTGTACCGCTGTTGGTGTGTTCTTGGGGAGTGTTGGGGGCGGCGGTGAATGATCACTTGAATTGCGTTACTAGACTGTTTCTATAGCATCGCCTGCACCCATCTATCGGGTGGAGAGTTGTGCTCCTAGCGGACCTCCGTGAGGGTAAAACCCAATAAGAGTTCTGACCGGGCACTGTATTTATGGTTAAAAGTTCTGGGGAAGGGTGCACTGAAGGGGCAAGGCTTCGGCAGGTTGGGGATGCTGGAGTGGGTGGGCAGAGTGGTGGGGGGTTGTTTACATGTATGCAGAGACCGACAGTATTCAAGACAACTATCCTTTTTGTTCCCCCAAAGGCACAGACTACCACTGTAGTGCTCGAGCATTGTGCGGTAGATATGCTAACGGTCCTTGCAGTGTTGCACTGGGTAAAACTGACAGGTATTGTTTTGAGCGATATTGATGGGTACTAGAGGTACAGGTAGGAGAAGTTTGAACATTCTTACCTGGAACATTAGAGGGTTCTCCCAACCTCGTAAAATCAGACAGATATTCGCAAGCCTGGAGAGGTGGAATGTAGATATTGCTTTCATACAAGAGTCACACCTGGCACCACACACTCATCAACAACTGGGATCAAGATGGGCGGAGGCGACCTACATGGCCTCCTACTCTTCATATTCTAGAGGGGTGATAACATTGATTAAGCGGGGGGTTGGCTTCGAAACACGCCACATCACGCAGGATCCCTCTGGTAGATTTGTTTTGGTATCGGGTGTCTTGAGGGGACAGAAAGTGACGTTGTTAAATGTATATGGCCCGAACACGGACGCTCCGGACTTCTACCGCGGACTCTGGGATCACTTGCAAAAACATACTAGTACACACATACTATGCGGGGGGGACTGGAACGTGACTCTACGGGACGGCTTAGACCGCTCACCCAATTCACTGGAACAGCACAAGCAGTCACGTCTATTGGTGGGGCACATGATGAAAGACCTGGCATTAGAAGATCTCTGGAGGCTGAAGCACTCTGAAGCATCAGGAGCTACGCACATAACAGCGTCACATAACAGCTGGTCCAGGTTGGATTACTGGCTAGGCACTAAGAACATGGCGCTATGGGCTCGTCAACTGCAGGTCTTACCCCGCACGTTGTCGGACCATAACCCGGTCCTGTTGCAACTGGAAATTCCACAATACACACCCCCTCCCTTTCAATGGCGCTTCAATTCACAGGCCCTCACTGACGCTATATATGCAGACACCATTAAAAAAGAGATTAGAGACTACTTTGACATTAACGAAAAGACAACTGACGACCCATGTCTTCTATGGGAGGCATTTAAAGCCACGATCAGAGGGGTATGCATTAGCACCACAATAGGGGTACTGAAGGATATTAGGGGCCAACTTCACCGTTGTGAGCAGCAGAGGAGGGACTTGGAATCGAAGTATGAGACAACTCAGGATGTTTCCCTTCTATCTAAGCTGCGCGAAGTACACACTGAACACGCAGACTTCCTGGAGTCCGAAATAAAATACAGGGATCGCAAGCATGTGGCTAGATCCTTTGGAGAAGGGGGAAGGCCAGGGGCAGCGCTAGCCCGCAAAATCTGTGAGGGCCGAGGTCCGACAGCAGTACTCAAAGTGAGGTCTAGGGAAGGCATACTGCAAACACACGCTACAGACATATTGAAATGCTTCGTCGACTCCTTTGGGTCGCTATATCAGTCACAACCCACAGCACCAGCGGCAGACACATATGATTATCTACACAATGTGGCGATTGGCTGGCTCTCGGATGCACAGAGGGAATACCTAGCTAGGCCCATCACGGTGGAAGAGGTGACTGAGGTGATAGAATCTCTACCGAACGGTAAGGCGCCAGGCCCTGACGGGTATACCTCAGAATTTTACAAGCAATATGCGGACATTCTTGCACCGCACTTGGTGGTCATGTATGGCACCTCATTTGAAAAATCATTGCTCCCCCCCACGCTGCGCGAGGCCATGATAATCGCTCTCCTTAAACCGTCCAAAGACCCGGAGGAGTGTGACTCGTACAGACCGCTGTCCCTTATCAATGTGGACTCCAAAATCCTTGCGAAACTTATAGCGAGGCGTCTGTCCCCACTGATGACTAGTTTAGTCCTGCCGGACCAATCTGGCTTTGTGCCAACCAGATCAACCGCGCATAACACCAGGTCACTGTTTGCACTCTCACATTATCTTCAACCCTCTGTTAAGGCGGTGGCTGTCATGCTTGACGCCGCGAAAGCATTCGATTCCATTGAATGGCGCTACATGATTACCGTCCTGAATAGAATGGGGTTCCCTAAGCGATTCGTGCAATGGGTCTCTTTGCTATATACTCAGCCGTGTGCCAGGGTTACAATTACAATTAATGTGTCGGACAAATTTGCAATTGAACGTGGTACGAGGCAGGGCTGCCCGCTCTCGCCTCTCCTGTTCGCACTGGCACTGGAGCCCCTGGCCTGTCTGGTACGTCAGAACTACAAAGAATCTGCTTTGCAATTTATAGCCAGACCACTGCACATTTCGCTATATGCAGATGATATGTTGCTCTATGTACGTGACCCAGAGACCCATCTCAACCCATTGCTAAGGGAATACATCAGATTTGGCGGGCACTCGGGGCTAGCAATAAATTGGGCTAAATCCTCTATTATTCCCCTTACGGACACCACGTCCTCCTTTGTTGTGGATTTCCCGTTAGAGTGGCAACAGGACCCGATTAGATATCTGGGGGTAATGTATCACAGAGACCCAGAGGAGGTACTGCGTGCGAACTATGGGGTGGTACTCTCAAAACTAGAGGACAGCATCCAGCGCTGGATACGCTTGCCACTATCGCTAGCCGATAGGATAGCAATAGTTAAAATGAACGTATTGCCCAAATTGTTATACATGTTTAACAACATACCAATCACACCGCCACAAGCAATATTCCATCGCATGAACTCCATGGTGAGGACCCTGATATGGGCGGGCAAACAGGCCCGCGTTGACCTGCAGACTCTGACACTCCCGTTTGCACAAGGTGGCTTCAGTGTACCCGACTTTCTTCTATACTACCTCTGCGCGCAGGTGCAATATGCGGCATACTGGTACCATACAATCCCATTCATCACACATGCGGCTATAGAGGAGAGCGATGCACATCCTGTTCCCCTCTCAGCAATAATCTCACATACACGACCTCCCTTACATGTCAGGGATATAAACACCGTGGATACTACGATCAAAGCGTGGCACAGACTTGGACAACTGGCGCATAAAGTCCCACTGTATGCCCCGGCCATGCCATTGCACCATCACCAGGCACTGTCAGTTACGGGGGAAGGAATCGGAATGTCCTTGCTGAGTAAGGCTGGCATTGACAAGCTGGGGGGTGTATTTCAAGGGGGCACATTTACAAGCCTGGATCAACTGACTTATATAAAGAACCAAACACCCATGTTTCGCTTTACATATTATAGGCGGTCCAGAGCATTGAGGGAACACTATCCGACATTTCCATCGGAACCAGAATGCCTTGCACCACTGCAATTATTGATCACAACTAACGACTTATCCCACCAGGTGTCTAGACTGTACTCAGCCGCACAAACGGAAATAGCAGGACACACACTGAAGGCCAAAGAGCGATGGGATACAGTTCTAGACACGCCATTGACAGATGAGGAGTGGACGAGCACCTGCGCCCTGACACAAATATTGACACCTAACGGTAATTTAAGAATTATTCACTTTAAATTTCTCCACCAGATTTATTACACGCCGACGAAACTGCTTAGATTCGGGTTACAGGAAGAGGACAGGTGTAAAAGATGCAACAGGGAGGGAGCGGGTTTTGCACACTTGGCCTGGGACTGCGCCAAAATAGCAGGGTATTGGGAAGAGGTCACTGCCACGTTATCTGTCATACTGGAGGAAGAGGTGCAGTGCACGCCCAAGGTCTGTTTATTGGGTATAGTACCGCAATTTAGAGCATTGAAACGCAGGTTTTGTGCGATAGCCTTATTGTTAGCAAAACGGCAGGTGGCGAAATGCTGGCACAGTCGGAAGGTGCCGACAAAGAAAATATGGTTGCATGACATGTCCACCTGTTGTGACAAACTACAAACTTATGAGGAGCAACTGCCAGCAAAGTCCAGGCCAAAGAATGTTTGGTGTTATTTGGGGGATTACCTCACCTCACTACAGGATGGTGAGGAAGATGAGCACCTCGATTGCATAAGTTAGGTATGGTGATGCTTGGGGCACGAGATAGAGCCAAGAAGTGGCGGTCTGTCGGTGGGAACTAGAATAGGAGTCACAGTTGGTGTTTAGTATGTAAAAGGAAGCACTGTACGGTCTTAGTTGGGGTATGTTCTCTGTTTTTGTTACCTATAAAAGAAGAAAATGTAAGACTCACGTCTTGTTGTCAGCAAATAGCCGAACGGGAGGCTCATGGGGTGGCTCGACATTTCAGTGCAGAAATGGTTATATACAATACGAATATGCTTTGAGGAATGTTCATACAAACGTAGCGAGCCGGCCTCCGGGTTGTAGGCTCATGCTGTGTAAACTACTTGTGTTAATAAAGGTCTTACACAAAAAAAAAAAAAAGTTTGTAACTGCACAATACTTCTGTGGCCTGATACAAAATATAAAACAAAAATTAAACAAGCGATAGTTGAAGGGGACTGACCAAAATACAACTCTCTGTGTATTTTTGATGACGTGAGCACAGGAACGCAGTAAGAAAAGTTCTGCGCCAGACCTAAAAAGGTGGAAAACCATACCTTTAAAGGAGGGCATTATCACCACAACTTTTAAAGTTATGATCAACTGCCTGTCCTTGGCAGAATGGATGGATGAAAATGGAAACACTATTTACATGACCCCTTCAGTTAAGTTTAAGCTGCATGTCTGTACCAGCAAAGCTGTCGCGTCCCACGGAGTAGGGCAGTCTCGAACACTGCCTTGAGACATTTCCGCGTCCCGTTTAACTACATTTCCCATGAATCTAGGTTCGCGTGCGACGCCTCTGCCGATGACGTCACACGCGGAACCCTCAAGACAGAACGGAGCCGGAGAGACCTCGCCGTTGAATCTGATGTGGCAAGACGAAGACACAGTAGGATTATTCCCCTCCGGTGGTATCCAGAGTATCCTTTCTTGGTTGTGCTTATCTTGGTGATCCTCGAGTGTGTGGGGGTTTATTCACTCCCGATTCTAGCCACGGAGCTTTGCTGCAGCTCAAGGAGCCCTCGGCTGAGGCTCCGCTATTAAGTCTCTTCGGAGGCAGTGTTTCCTTGACTTTTCTGGTGTTGGCAGCTGCTTTGCACTCCTGCCTTGGGGGTGCTTAAGAGTGACTGTTCTAGTTTCTGGCAGCGCCGGGCACTCCCTCTGTGGGTGCGTGTTCCTTCGTGGAGAGCCTTTGAGAAAGATATAACAGCGCAAATTTTCTACAGGCACTTTGGATATTCCTTGCGCTGTTATTCCGCATTTCAAAGTGGGTTTTTGTCAAGTTAATTCCTGCTTTGGGAGGGAACTTCATCTTCTTTCGTTTTCAGAGCAATTCTGAAGGTAAGAATTGCTCTTGTCGTGGACTATGGTTACAGTTCAGTAAAGACTGAAAAGGCATTGATCAGACATTGTTGATTGGGCTAAATTGCAAAATACCGAAAGACTGCTTGGATGGCTATTAATCCAGAGACACTCTTGTGGATGATTGAAGAGTGAATTCTTATTTCTGTTTTTTTCCTTGCTTTGTACAACAGGGGTTTTATGAGCTTCGCCTGGCAGGCTAATTACCATTTGCCCTCTGTTGAAGCCCTGACAGTACTTACATTTGGTACGTGTATGTTTTGCGTATCTGTAAGAAACCATGTGATTCTGAGTCACCTGATAACGTGAAGGTTATTGTGTTCTAGATCAGAACTATTTGTCCTACTTTACCGATTGCCAGGCCAAGCCAACATTTTTCCCACTCCAGGTAATTGTCTTCCTAGAAATGTAAAACTGAGGTATACACTGTGTTATTTACTTGTTCGTAATATCGGTTGAGTGTGACCTTTGCTCATAGTGCCTTGTTCTCGTTTCAGCTTCCTCTCCCTGCTGCTCCCTTCCTACCCTACCTGATATCCCTCGCTTGACCACTTCTGTGAGTCTGTTTTCATTCAGACCCAGGAGCTGTCGAGAGGTGGACCCCTTTATAGCATCGCACGATCCTGAGGACACCGGGACCTGACAAAAGCAGTGTGGAGAAAAAGGAGAGAAATCAGAGGAAGATGGCCTTCTTTCCAGAGTTGTCTTGCATCTGGCCCAGACTTCTGGAAACTTTAGGCCAGCCCTTTATCCAATCCTGAGTTCCACTGGCGAAATGAAATTCTACTTTACTACTTAAATTTTTCTAAACCCCTCCTATTCTGTAGTAGATATTTCCCATTTCCCCTACACTTACCTTGGTCCCTCCCGCATTTCCTACCAAAATGTACATCTATCACTGTGGCAGAGATCTCTGAACAGAAAAGATAGGAGAGACAAAAACAGAGGTCTATAGCTGTTGGTTTATGAATTGCATTATGTAATATTTAAGTAGTACTACTGATGTACTAATTTTCATACTACAAAATATTGTTTGGATGAATGAACAATGGTAGAAATGCGAAGATGCATTAGGGATTACTGAGAGATGGAATATGAATGAGCATACATAATGATTGTGAGAAAAGGTTGTGAATGTCATCCCTTCCTTATTGTTATTGATTAGATCAGCACAAGGAGGTCTCAATTCTTTTTCAGACAGTTCTTTTTTATCATTTATCTTTTTTACATATGTTTTTCTTCGTGTTTTTTTTAGATTTTGTACAGGTATGGTATCCTTGTACTCAGGGTATTCCTAACAGCACATTGCTAAAGCTGCACCAGCCGACACGTGTTTCACCCATAGGGGTCAATTAGACCTGGGCTTTCTCAAGGTTTTTAAAAATATATATATATATACAGCACAGTCTGGTTCATACAATCATCACTAAAGTCAATTGCGTTCTTTGCTTTTATATTTATAATGTCGGAATTTCTGAGTCCTGGGTCAATCCCTCGTTGTCGCTTCCTGATAGAGCCTATCAGGACTCGACAACAAGGGATTGACTCAGTACTAATAATAATAATTTAGAGGTTGAAGTTCCAGTGCCTCAAGTGAACTCTCCTTCAACCTACTAACTTCTATAGCGATATTAGGCAATACCATCCGGGACTGGAATCCCTGGACCTTAAAAGACTGGAATATACATAATGATTGTAATAGTCATTTTTCACATATTGTAGACATTATTGAGATTATTCTACCAATTCTTGCATAATCTTTGACTGCCATTATGCTGGTGATTGTTTAGATATTGTAAGCATCCTTGGCACAATGGTGCTCTGTACTGGTGTAACTTTTGCACTTATTAATCACATTAGAAAAGGGACAAGGAGCAGTATCAAGGTCCGGCACCCATGCTCCTTAGTAGGGATTTATATCAACACAATGGGGTAGCTGTTCCTATAGAAAGCAAGTGATGGTAAAAGGATGGAATATACAACTTTGAGGGGGTCATCCTTACTAGGAAGTGTTGCCCTCACACACCCATGTGCATGTCATGCTTCATTAAACTTTTGATCCTCGTAGGGCTGGCGCTGCAATGCCTCATGGGCCCGTGAGAGTAACGGGGATCTTTTTATTTCAGCAGTGATGATCCATTTGGGTGTGTGGAGATAGTGAAACATTGTGCTGAAATGTGAAAGTGGTCTAAAACTACTTGGAGGGTTCCCAGGGATATCAAGGCTCTCTTTGGTAAGGTTAAAAACAATGAAGTGTAGATGGTCGGAACAAGGTTATGAAGCATCACTATCTAAAATGTGATATATAAAAAACTTCAAGTTGACATGTTTCTGGACTTGGTGGTCCAGGAGGGATCCATGGCATTTGTCCAGGACCAAGAACAAACAGATACCCTACCCTTTCTCAAGGTGGGTTGTGTATTGTGAGATTTGTGTTATATGTAACAATCTGTAGTGGTGAAGCACAAGGTCAAAAGTACCTAAGTATTGCTCACCCTATCATGTGTCCATATACTAAACCTAAAGGGTAGAAGAAGAAAAAAGGGAAAACAGAGCGGTTTATTCTGCAAGACAGAGTTATGCAGTCAAAATGACCTTGGGAGGCCCGAAGGTGAGGTTTAGCAGGCAGTCACATTGTACAATATCATGCTGTGTTTGGAGCATCACGCAATGCTCCACTATAGTTGAATGCCAGTTTTTATCAGTGATATCACCATGCATAAAAAAAGTCTTTGAGCATACCTGGAGACATACAAACATATGACAATCTTCCATGATTTCAGGCACTCTTGTCCCCGATGGTACAGTCCCGATAAGGGTAGTGTTGTGTAGTTTCTAGGAGTCCCCCATGACCTGTGCATTTTGGATGACAGAAACTGAGGGCTTGGTGTCCCAGCCGCTTCCGGACACCCCCACAGAATATGTCAGCCGTTAGACCAGCTAGCTCTACAGTGCTACTACCACCACCACTGTATTCTACAGTAGTGTATGTAGTCTCAGGCAACCACTGAACATGACAACCCTGATTCCTCAGGGATCGTGGAAAACAGTACAGTACAGTTTGCTGAGACACTCAGGCTTTCTTTCTCTCAGAAAATACACAGGATGGCAATTAGGGCATTTAAATAAGTATTGGTCCAGCGACAGCCTTGTGTAAAACATATGTGCTACGACAATTAGGAGACAGAAGCATATGAAAGAGATTGCTTGTACCAATATAGCAAATAGTAGATACATTTCTACCATAGTGCTAATAGGATGAACAGAAACAGTTCAGATAAAAACAGTAGCACTTCCATATTACTAAAATGTGCACCCTAAGTAATTTGCAAAAATGTACCTAGCCTACCCTGGATGTGTAGGTGTATATGCATATAGATGTGTATCTGTAGCCAAGAAACCCCTAGGGATAAAGTAGCCCCCTCACCTGATGGTTTAGAACGAAGGACCCTATCTCTGCATCGAGGATGGCAACCCGCAGGGGATGTCAGACCGCTGTGTGTCAAAGATTCTGCGTCCAGGACCCCTGTCTCGGCCTAGAAGGAATTATTCTCTCATTTGAAGGGGGGGGGTGGGGGGTGAGGGTCTTTTACAGTAACATGGTCACTCCAGGGTTTTTTCCAAAATCAATATGTTTTAAAACAACCACAGATGTTTTTAAAACAATCATAAATGTTTTGAAAACAATCACTGATGCTTTTCTAAACAAGCGTGATCATGCACAGCTGGCTGCTGGCCACAGTTGTAAAAGAGTGGTGACCCTTATACAGAAAAGGTACAGGAATTATGATAGAACGCTTAAAGCCAGGTGCAAGCTAGTAGGTAAAATGTTACCTGTTAGATTCGTTATTGTCTTGTGGATAGGACAACTTATCTAAAAATGGGGTATACATCTTTGGGACTATTCTAAAAGACATGACACCCACTCCTCAGCAAAAGGTCAACAAGGTCAGCTAGGTAATGATAAAGCTAACACTATAAAAAAGGCATACAACCATTTATAATAAAACATACTTAAAAGCACTTTAAAAGCTTGAAAAAATGTCCATAGAAAAATAATTTTTCCCTAAAAAAAGTTCAAAAGCTCCTCTAAACTTGTATATATTGTGATTAATGCACTGGGAACCATGAGAGCCATGAAGGTCAGTTAGAGCTGAGAAAAATAATAAAACAAAGACAGTTTCAGCCTTCAATTTTTGTGAATGTTTAAAAAGTTGCCAAATGGTTCCCAGCACAGGAGAGTCCAGATTGTTATAAGAATCCCAAGCTGAAGACTCAGCATCCCTGAACATTGTATCTGTAGATGGCAGCCCCTCAAGAACTTCCAGTATCATATCAAAATAGCAAAGGGGGTCATCTCTGGTTCCCATAGCAGCCGCCAGGGAAGAGTTAGATGCCTGCACACCTGATGCTGATGCCTGTACTTCTGGAGCAGAGCCGATATCCCTTCCAACAGGAGTAGAAGCATCCCTTGGAGGCTTTGGTAATGCCATCATCAACATGGGAATACGCTGTGAATAACTGATGGAAGGGTCAGACGCAGGTCAAACACACAGCCAAATCCTCAGAAGAGGCAATTGAACACAGTCAGGACAAAGTCTAGCCAGACCGGTCTGAAAGACAGGAACCAATGCTCACTCAGCTCTCGCATCCGCGGTGTAGTCAGGTAGAAAACCATGAGCTCACAACAACATCGTTCCAGCAGTGTTCTCTCCATTTCACGAGAGATTGTGACATCTGTTGAGAAGCAAGAGTATTAAAATCAGGATGCCTGCTACCGAAAGCAGGGCCAAAGGAAGCCCTCCAAAAACGCTTCCAATTACGGAGAGTATAAAAGCTATAATTACTCTATAAAGTGGTTAAGAGTCCTGAGCCAAGTCGCTTTAAGAAGTGTACATCCCATTCATATCAGACATGTTAAAGATACGATGAACCATTTCTCAGAACTTGTTTGGTAAGTTCGTACGGACTTCCTGTGCCTGTGTCTTGCTGAATACCTTGCAACCTGGAGATCAAAAGTCTCTCGGGCTGAAATTAAGGCCTCATTTGTTGAAACAACGTGGCTTTCAATCTGCTCAGCGAATCAAACCAAACACTGGAAACATTCAATGAAGGCCACAGTGGTGCCTCCCTAACTGTGCGAGCCGGGGGAAACAATACTTGCTTACAGAAAACAAACCTGAAGTTTACTGTGACTAGATATGCAATGCCTGCCATCATTCCACAAAAGATTTGATAATTCAGCACTAAATAGCTTGCATGCGAAAGTAATTAATAAACCGGATTAACCACGACAGCTGGGGAGCCTTTCAAGTAGCATGATAAGTTCGCTTTCAATGCATTTTACGTTCCATAAAGCAACACTTCTTTGCACACTAAAGACCCAATTAAAACCTTCCTGCACTCAGTACCACGTAAGAAAGCTTCAGTGTCCTAACTTCTTCATCTATATCTATACGATAGTACACAGGTTTCCTGTATGAACCCTTCACCTAATGCTTCATACCTGCCTGCATGAATATATTTAAGGCAGCATTGGAACTGAAATGGCAAGATTGACAGTGTGCTATAGCCATGAATTACCCATTCAGTAGATGGTGGCAATGCTACTGTAAAAGGTAACTTCTCTCATTTTTCAATGAACAGCATGGTGCATGTTTCATCTCTGTGTGCCATAGTCAACTGTCTGTCGGTCAGATTGTAAGCCAGGAACAGGTTTGTGCTGTTTATTTATCGCCATGGCACGTGGCCTGAACACAGTGATTGGAGCATCCAGCTTAAAAGCACTATGGAGCGCAATTGCGATAACCCATGCTGTAGAATGGACAAATCTGGTTCCATTATGTCGATTGCAAAGGACACAGTGTTACTCAGTGAATAAATACATGAAGAAAGTGTGTTCATACCATTGTCTACCACATCCACTGCCTTTTCTAGGTTAATCCTATTGATTTCACATAATCTCTCAGCAGTATCCTGTTGGGAGACTTTCCATAGTTCATAATAGATGGCATATAAGAAGCGTTTCTTGTGGGGTTTCTTGGGACCAAACAAGAAATCCTTAAGATCCATGTTGTCTGCTGGAAGGGACAAGTGTTTTCGCCATTCTAGGTACAAATTCCCAACCCTATAAGAAGTCACTACCCCTGTGTTGTTTTTGTGTGTGTGTGTGTGTACATAGCATGGATACTTAACCTTCTGGTGATACCCTTGAATCTTGCTTGACACCTACTTATGTCAACAGGCCAAACCTACCATCCCTTCCAATTGGGAGCTGAAGAATTGTATGTAACATTCTGTATCATTGTACCCAGTGCTTCCTCACTAATCAGTGTGGCATTCGATATACCTTCAACAAGTATGGGCGAGGGGATGCATGGTGTTTTCAAGTCTTTATTTTTGGCAAAACCCATAGCAGGTAGTTTGTTGCACTGTTCTGTTTAGGAATATTATCTGTAACGGACTGAGACAAGCTCTAAATAAAGCCTTTGTTCCCTGAACCTGCCAATTTTTCGTCCCCAGATGAATTTTTTGTCGATTGTGTCCCTCCAATGTTCCAAACCTTGTACAGACAGTTGGGAGATGAAAGGTGCTGAAAATATGAGCTTTGTGTTAGTAAGCATCATTTTCTTTGCAGTTTCATTTGTCTGTACTAACTTATAGTACTATGACATTGGGTCTGATGTATTGAACCCTGAAAAGTATGCAAATGTCTGTGCCAAAATGTCGGAACTACTTTTCAGTGGTGTTGGGCAATGTTACCATTGATGGTAAATGTTTACAGTACTTGGAAAACTTGCTCTATGCGAAAAGTGATGACCATAATGCTGGTAACAATGCATACCATCGCAGTCAGGAGTATCTTTATACTGTTACCAAGCCGCGGACCGTGGTGGGAGTTCCGTGGGGCAGAAATGCGGGGAGGGGCAGAGAGGGGGGGTAATAAACACCGGAATATGGATTATTGGAGGTAAGTAAACAATTAAATGAATACAACGAATTTCGTTGTGCGCCCTGCATCGCAAAATGCTGAAATGTTCATTACTGGCAAGTTTCTTTGTTCACGTATTATGATGTATTATGATGTATGTGATTTCAAGACCGAGTTCACAGGTTGGACTGCAGAGCGTTGTGGGAGGTAATGTCCATTCAGTAGTAGGAAAAAGACTGTTACTATACCAATTCAAATTAACAGGAACAGTATCCCTAATGCAAACCAAAGATGCAACCACAGGGACACAAGGTAAGTCTTTTTCAGCCAGAGATAGAATAGTCGAAATTGTTCTTTCTTATAAATGGGAGGCGTTTGCTCAGGTTCACTTGGATCTGAAGAAAAGTCATCAAAATTGAGGAGCCCAGCAGTGTTTGTACAACTGGCAGTTGCTTCTTGTGAAGACACGTTGATTTAAAGTTTATTATTGGGCTGAATTGCAATTTGTGTTTCAGTTTCAATTGGATGTTGTTCAATTGCAACTTGCTGTATAGTAGCAAGAGGAGGCTACTCAGGATTCCACGAGGCCTGCTGTTGATAATCGGCCACATAGTGTGGTTTGCTCTGATCAATGGATTGGAATTGTTTCTCTTTTTTGCCAGCAAGAGGCAGAAGAAGTACTGTTCTTTTTCCTTGAACTGCCAGAACAGGTATAGGTGTTCTGTAGGATGACTCCCTCTTGTCCACGATCTTTTCTCTGACCAGGTCCCCAACCTTTTGGACCCAGACAGGTCTTGCCGGAACCAGTTTCACTTCCCCAGTGGCAGTGCATTTTTCTTGGACGCTGCTTTGCAATGCCCAGAATTCATTGAGTTCCTGTAAAACAGCCAAACGATCATTCAATTCAAATGGTTTTATACCCACAACTGTGCTGGCACAATCGAGGTCAGGTACCCACATTCTTGTCCCAAACAGGATCTTTCTGTTAAGGATTGCTTTAGGTTCCGATTGTTCCTCTCCACCACTGAATTTCCCTGGGGATGGTAGGAGGAGGAGTTTTGCATGTCCACACCCATACTTTTCCTGGCTTCCTTGTAAGCCCAAGAGCTAAGCGCAGGGCCACCGTCGGAATGTAATGTGTCAATTGCGTATGTCCGAGATGTAGGCTTGCAAATTCTTTATAACAGTTCGAGCATCAGCTGAGTGCTGAGGTCAGACCCATAGAAATCTAGAGCATCAATCCACTGCCACCAAGATGTACTTGTAGGCCCCGTCTGAATTTAAAGGGCTGCAGTGATCCAAATAGACACATGTAAGAGGTCTGTCTGAAATGGGTAATGGTGTTTGTGGTGGCCGAGCTAGGGTGTAACCTTTTATCTGTTGACAGATGTCTCACTTTAAGACATAAGCCTTTGTTTGTTTAGACAAACTTGGCCACCAGAATTGCGGCTTCAGTGACAACACTGTAGCAGTGACTCCTGCGTGTGCAGAGCCCAGACCCTTGTTTGCAGCTAGTATTAAGCCTAATCTGCAATCAGTGTTTGGTATTACTCAATCCCCCACTCCTGGAATTATAGCATATGGTGTGTTTTGCACATTTAGGGCCTCATTTATGAGAAATGACGCATCGCTGCATGAAAGCAGCGATGCGTCACTTCTCAGTGCGCACTCCTTACGTCATGATTGATGCGTCATATTTATAATATGACGCATCATGTCACAAGGAGTTGCAGATACGTCAGTATTTCTGACGTATCTGTAGGCGCAAAAGTGACGCATTGCTGGAGTGTGTCACAAAAGTGATGCAACTCCAGCAATGTGTACTTTCACATGGGCAAGTCCCATGTTGTTAGTGCCTCCGTCAGTCTTACGCCTGCCATGAAGCAGGCGTAAGATTTTGACGCAATAGCGGCCAAGAAATGGCGCAGTGAAATCTTATAGATTTCACTGCATCACTTCCATGACCCTTTCTTGCGTCAAAACGCCCCCTTGCCTACATTATACCTAGATGCGTCACTTTGTAAATATGGCGCAACAAGGCGCATTTTTTACTCCACTGGTGCGTCACAAAAAGTGACGCACCAGCAGCGTAAAAGTGACTCACAGCCTCATAAATGAGGCCCTTAATTTATAGGAAAATTTGAGCGTAAAGCCCTTCGGAATGGCAGAGACATTCTTTGAGGCATTTGACAGCTATCAGTATGTCTCCGTCTATCCTCGAGCTAGAACAAGTGATTGTAGTAGCAACACCAGCAGTTCGCACTGTCGCCTTGGCGGCTTCATAAGCCACTGAATTCCCTTCAATGTGTATGCCAACATGCTGGTGACTCATGGTGTGAATAACTTGAGCCAGTGGCAGGCATGCTTTTAGCTTTGCCACTTGTTCCCATAACAGTGTATGCTTAATTGTACAACCCTTGGAACCTCTAAACACATTCTGTCCCCAGTAATGAAGATATTCATTGCAAGACTGCACACAGTAAAACGAATCGCACACCATCACTGTGGGTAATTCCCAATCCACATACTCTAGTGCCAATATCAGGGCTTTCAGCTCTGCCAACTGCACCGTACAATCTCTTAGCGATTGCGTAGTCATATTGCTGGGATTCTACTTGCCATCCTGCATACAACCCTGCACTAAAGTACATAAGACGCTATACTGTTGTTTACTTCCCATGGCAGGCTGAGCAGATCCATCAGTATAAATGATGTATTCATATTTCTCTGGAGGCAAATTTTTATTCGGGAGAGGATATTCTTGTTTGTACTGCAGGATAGCTTGTGTTTTCAATGTAGAATCGTATCTGTAATTTACATCCATTGCAGTGAGAGAATTAGCCCATTGTATCCATCGTGGATGCAGTGCTTTTGCAATTGGAATGCTTACTTTAGAAACAGCTTCTAAAGTTGGTACCAAGGTTGTGATAATTATGCGTTTCCCTGTGCTAGCGCTCTTTCTCTCACTACAGCAGTCTGTACTGCGATTAATATTTTTTCTTTTGCTGCGAATCGCATTTCAGCATTGGTGTATAAATTTGATTTGTATGCAAGGGGAACTGTCTCACCTTCATTGAACGTGAGGTAAGTATATTTCCATAATCCGGAGACTACCTGGATCACCAAGCTAGTGGTATTCACACATGTGCAAAATGTTTTGATGCTATCATGTCAGCCTGAACTGAATGAAGAGTATCTGTGTGTTGCTGTGTCCACTGATGTGGTGTGAAAGCAGGTCTGATTAAGTCTTAGAAAGGTTTTACTCTTTCTGCGTTATCTAGATTATATGTTCCTCCAATATTTAGACATGCTAATATCAATTGCGAACCTTTGAGAGTCTTTTCTAATAAGCTGGCTGCCAGCCTCTTGCCTTCACATGACAGCTCATATCCCAAAAATAGGACATTGAGATGGGCTTTTTTGATTTTTTGAAATTAGATTTGTAGCCCAAATTGGCGAATCCCACAATTATGTTGTTCACCCTCCTCACTGAGTGCCGTGCACAAAAAAAGGTGTCAAATATCTGCTTTCTGGAGCTATGTTTTGGCAGAAGAATCCATTTGAGATATCTAATCTTGTTTTGTATTTTTTTCGTACAATGTTATTAATTAATGTGGCACTATGTGCATTTTAAACTGCAAATATTTGTGTGCATGTGTTCAAATGTCGATAATCTAAAACTAGACGATATGTGTGTTATTCATCGGGGAGGTGCAAATCTCAATCACACCTCGATATTCAAGTTGGTCTAAGAATTCTTCGACCTGTCTTTTTGCATAGTTTTTTATAGGGTACGGTCTCTGTGGATTTAGAGTAGATTTTAATGGCATTTCATGGTGGGTAGATTCCACGTCCCACCCTATATGGATGCTGTATAATGACAGAGCTAGCGCTAGTGCCCACTCCTGCGAATATGAATGTATTAAAGATTCTGGAATGAGGTCGGAAAAAGCAGGCAAAATGACACTTTCCCCCTTTGGGAAATCCTTCACAAACTCAGGCTGCCATTCTTTTTCTGCTAGCAGTAGGTTATATTTATAAGTTAAGTTCTCCCAACAGAGAACTTTAACCTTTCTTGACATGTCCCCCTCTATTTGATGTGTAATTTCGTACAGTCCATGCGGGATACTACTCTGGTATTAGGTGTTTTCACAGTGATGTGTTCATTCAATACTGCTGTCACCAGAACATCCTTCAGGTTCAGGGAAGCTATTATTACTTCTGCTGTGCTTTCTAGCATCATCAGTGACCATTCCCCGTTCAGAAGCTGAGTCCTCAGTAACCTGGGCATTTCGAATTCTTAAACCAGCTACTTTCTTCTTTTTGAATTGGGTTTGGCTTTAGGTTGATCTGCCTGTTTGATAATGTAATCTGAAGTGCGATATGTTTCCCTTTTTGTCTTCGGTCGATCTTCAGTCTTTTTTTCTGATCACCCGTCTCTCTCTGAGTTTTTTGATGAACCCTGGAAGGAATGAATGGAGTGTGTATCAGTGTTCTGATACCTATCAGGTTTTTAATGTTATCACAAATCCATTTCTTTTCAGGAGAAGTGGGTGCTTGCTTTGAGTTGTCTTTGTCGGGACTACCTGCCAGTTGTGGCTTTCCTGCTTTGGTTCCAAATTATCTCTACCTAATTCAGCATAAGTTTCTTCGAAATTTTTGGGGAATTCTCGCTCCCTATTCCTAGGTGCTATTTCCCTTAGGCGGCTGTGTATGGCCATTGCTATTGCCTCCTCCTTTATGTTACTCAGCATTATTGCCAGACTAGGGCAACATTTGGGCCATACTTGGGCAAAATCGCCCAACAATTTCATTCCCAAGTCCAAGGACCTGCCCCATTCTGTATTTGTTTAAAAACTTCTGGAACTATTGCTAAGGAATGAGTACCATGTATTCTGACATAAATGGCAGCAAAGATTGTTCCCCAAGTGGTACACTCCCCACTGGCAAGCAAATAGTTAGCTTTCTATGTTTTTCCTGCAGACCCGTGTGTGGAAAAACTGTTGACAGCTGTGAAATCTTTTGCGCTATCCAAAACGGAATATTGTTCCCGTTTGGAAGGAATTGTCCCTATTACTGATTTCAGTGTTAGGAGTGGCCACAGGAGCAGCATGGCGGATGCGTTTTAATAGTGCTCAATCATTTGTCCCCGTAATCCACCGCTGTTACCCTGTGAGGTTATCACCTGGCGGAACCGGACGGTGGGTGATGATTTACAGACAAAACCCCCTGGACCCTGCAGAAGCCGTCTCGAGGAGCGGAGGACGTGTGGTCCGTGATGGCCTGAGGGTCTGCTGTGTAACTGCAAACCTGTAGGCTGCGAAGGCAGTTTTTGAACATCGCAGATCGGGTCTGACATGTCTCCGGACCTGATGGGTTACAGAGGTGCATGCCCAGCAGAGGAGCAGTGCATGACAGCTAGTGAGTCATACCGGCCTGGAGCGCCCCCGACATCGTGGCCCGTGATATAGATGCCGTGTGGCTTCCCAACTGCATAGGCAGCAGCAAGATGGAGGGCGGGTCACGTTTGTAATCTGCTGTGTCGGGCACCTAAGCAAACCCCAGATGTGGTGCACATCGTGTCCCCGCAGGCAAGCAGAAGGGAGCGGTAGATGCAGCGGCCAGCTCCTGGGGCAAGGTGAGCTGTATGGAGCCCGTCCAGGCTGTGGTTGTGGCACTGTGCACTTTGGCTACAGCCTGAAAGATGGGGTGCAAAGTTTCCTATCTGCTGCTACAACTGAGGAGGACTGCCCGTGGGCGGCTGACTGACTATTATTATTAGGTGAGAGGCTGATGCAAACACCTCTATGACATGGTGTGACGGTGCTGGTGTTGCTCAGAGGTGGGCACAGCATAAGGAGGATCTTGTAGGCCTGCACTGGATTGTGTGGAGGGGAAGGAAACCCCCCTTCTGTTGGTCCAATTGGCTGATGGCCCGCACTCAGGTGGCCGGTTTATATCAGGGTCAATAGGGTATGACTTCTTGGATATCCCTACTACTGAAGCTGCGTCTGGTTGTTGCGGAGCCATCAGAGAGCATATTACTGGTGGGAGCTCTTGTGTGGTGCCCTTTCCCAGAGTCACATCTGCATGGTGGGCGAATTGATATCCCTGGGCCTCGTTGATGACAGTAAATGTGGAAAGAACCCCTGACACCGCTTGGGAGGAATGGGCGGCGTGAGCCCGGTATTGGCACGTCATTCGTATCTCAGGGTGCATGGACTGGCATTAAACTCGGTGATGCAGTGGAGTGACCCTGCGGGAGGCTCCAGTGTTGCGATCGACATCTTTTTATTGGTCACAAGATAATTAGTCGTACTAAGGGGGCGGGTCGAGGGCCTTCTCACAGGTGGCGGGGGCTTGTGATGCTGACCCCTCACAACCAATGAAGGAACAAATGGCTCATGATGACCGTCTGGATACTATATTACAGGCCATTGAGCATTCTAGTGCATCCATGGAATCTAAACTGGACAAAGTGGCTCTGAACCTCAATCTATTATGTATGGACATCGGAATCTGAAGGATTGGGTTGTAGCTGTAGAACAGGAGATCGCTGAATTGAAGCCTGCCATGGAGTTCCAAGACAAAAAGCAGTACGCCCATGAGGCTCGGATCTGGTACCTAGAGGACCGCATTGAAGATGCAGAGGGCCCCTTCCAGCGAAATACTGTCTGACTGATTGGGATGTCGGAGGGTGCGGAGGGTCAAGATGCGGTCGCCTTTTTGGAATCTTGGCTCAAGACCATTCTGCCACACGCTGTCTTCTCCCCCTTCTTCACCATCGAGCAGGTACATTGTGTTCTGGGCAGGAGACCGACCCAGCCAGGCTCCGTGTCATCTTGGATGGGAAGCCCAGGTTCTTCAACACACCTTAGGATGTCTGGGACTGGCTGGAGACATCGGGTTTGTATTCTGGCCCGAGACCTGCGGGCACTGTCGCTAAAGCATGGACTGGGGAAGCGGGTGAAAGAGGTGCTCGGAGACGCCGGTCAAGACGGCAGTTCCGGGGATTGACGGCGGCACCTGGTCCAGATCAAATTCGTAAAGAGAGCCAAGAAGTGGTTCGCATTGTGGATCAGATGGCAAAAGTCACGCCACATGTAGACAAAGCTACACTTCTTATCATACATCGGGGGCTCTTTCATGGGGAACTCTTCCGACAAAGCATCTATGAGAATGCCAGACATTACACCTCAAACAGCGGATGGTATTGTATGAACTTGACTGATCTGAAAGCACATTGTTGAGTGCTGTTATTTGCTATGCTATGGTGGACTCCTGATGTCCTCTGGAGTCTGTGTGTGTGCTAATACGATGTTGGGTAGGGATCATTCAAAAGGTTCCTGGGAGTGCTGATGTTCCTGTTTTCTACTCTGGGTTTGTATTATGGCAACGCTTACAGATTGTTCTTTGGGTGGGGACTTCAAGAATGCATCCTGCTTGGTGTCACAATCCCCTGTTCCCCACAACCACTTGAAACCAGTAGAATAGGCAGCTATTTCGCTGTCTGTTGTGTTTGGACGACTCCCTGCTGTTCTGGGGGTTGGCCTTACATGGTTTTTTCCTCCCGCGGTTAGTATTTCCCAATTTCTTCCTGTTAGAGGAGCCTGGTGGGCGGTATCGAAAATGTTGACATGCACCTCAGACTGTTGCACGGCGAGTACTGGGGCAGAGGGTTTCAGGTTCATTACGGCATGCTTTTCTTAGTTTTGCCACGGATCACGTAATATGTACTTGGAATGTCAGGGGCCTCCGCACGCCTTATCGTCGATATGCAGTGTATTCTTATTTAAACCATCACAATGTACAAATAACATTATTGTAGGAGACTCACCTGAATGTAACGAAGGTTGCCCGATTGCAATGTAGATGGAGAGGTAAAATATATGCTACTGATTACTCCCTGTTTAGTAGTAGGGCCCTTCGCTGGATATGCCCGGGGACACCCTTTGCAGTAGACGAAACTCTTGCGGAAAAGGAAGGCAGATATGTGTTGGTGAAGGGTAAATTGGATCGGCATCCTGTAGTCCTGGGGAATGTGTATGCGCCAAATGTGGACCAGGGTCAGTTATTTAGCCAGCTGTCTCTTGTTTTGGGGAGGTGGTCTGAGATTCTGTGGTTGCTGGGGGGGATTTTAACAGTGTCTTAGACTAGGGATCGATTGATCCTTCCCCCCACTTAGGACCACTGCCACTGCAACTAACTTGTGGCACTGAATGGATGGGCGTGGGGTTGGGATCTGATTGATGTTTGGAGGCACCACCATCTGGGGAGAGGATATATTCCTTTTTTTTCCTGTACCTCATAATTTACATGTCAGGCTAGACAGGTTCTGCAGATACCCCGGTCTCCTCCCGTAGGTGTCAAACTCAGAGAATTGGGGGTACACACACTGCTACCACAACCCCCATTGTGTAGAGCTTGCTTGGGAGGGAGGGGTCCCAGACATTCCGATGTGGAGGCTGCAACCGGCCCTGTTGGAAGACCCTGTGTTTCGGGAGGCGGTTGGTGAGGTGACCTGAGAGTATTTCAAACTTAACTTGGGGACTGCCTCCTCTGCACTAGTGGATTGGGAGGCTGCGAAAGTCACCCTGAGGGGGGAATGCTTGGGATTGGGTTGTGGGATGCGACAACATGTAGCTTCAGATTTGGTTGAGGTGAAAAAACGCGTGTTGCCATTGGAAACTAGGGTTGTGACAGATGCTGGGGGACTGGCCAATTTAAAGGCAGCTTGGAAGAAACACGCTGATCTTCTTGAAAGACAGTGTTGCCTTAACTTTGCAGCGCACTCTGTGTCAGTACACGCCAAAGCAGATTGCTCCGGGCCTCTCCTTGCCTGGTTGATTAAACAGGAACAATCGGGAAGACAGATTACAGCTCTTCGTTCCCCAGATGGAGAGCTTCAATTCACACAGTTGGAGATCCATAGGGAACTGACAGCTCACTTCCCGCAGCTGACTTGACCTAGATGCTCCGCTAACGCTCGATGAAGTGTGAGGTGCAATGAGGACTCTGCTGTCCGGAAAGGTCCCTGGCCCTGACGGTCTTCCCCATGAATTTTGTAAACCATATGTGGACCCCCTGGGCTCCCAGCTGCTCCGGACATACACGTAGGTGCTACAATTTCCTGCCCTCCCTGCCTCAATGATGGAGGCTACGTTGATTACACTCCCTAAACCAGGTACGGATTCTACTTCCATGGGGGCATATTGTCCCCTGGCACTCCTGAATGGGGATTATAAGATATTAGCCAGCATCCTGGCTAGTAGATTGGGGCCGTTGGTTCCTCAACTGGTCCACCAGGACCAGAATGGATTTGTACCTTTCTCGCAACACATCGCTTAATATTCGGCGATTGCTAAGGGTGATGAGCTGTAATACTGTGAACTGGCCAATGGCCGGCTGTGTCATGCTGGACCTGGAGAATGCCTTCAAAATGGTAGAGTGGTCTCTCCTGTTTGTGGTGCTCCACCGTTACAGATTTGGACCCTATATATTAAGCCTTATTGGATTTTTATACGGTGCCCCTACGGTTTGATTTTGGATGGGATTTCTTTTCTCTGAACCCATTTTGATTGGGCGAGGGACATGTCAGGGATGTCCCCTTTTCCCCCTGATCTTCGCTTTGCTAATCAAACCTTTAGCGATGGCGCTGTGCGCCTCAGCATCGGAATGGGGGATACCCCTTGGGGATGGCATGAATGCTGTTTCGCTTTATGCAGATGACATTTTGTTGTATGTATGAGATATCCTGGCAATTCCACAGGTCATCCCCGCCTCATTGAAATCTTTTGCATCACTGTCTGGGCTAGGGGGTCCATTGGGGTAAATCTTGTCTATACCCGTTTAATCCTACTACAGTGAATCCGGGCTGGATTGTAGATGGGACGGCGGTGCAGTGGCAACTGGTGGCGTTCAGATACTTCTGTGTTCGTATCTACCATAACACACAAGTCCTTATAGATGGAAATATCACAAGGGCGGTCACCGCACTCAAGTCCCAAATTAAATTCTGGAAGACGTTTCCCCTTTCAATCATAGGCAAGGTGGAGTTAATCATAATGGTAATGTTAAAACATCTTCTATATTACTTTGCTACCTTGCCACTCCACTTGCACGTGTCCGTTTTTCTCATCTTTGGAGAAGATTGCCAGTGATTTTATCTGGAATAACTTGCGATGCCGAGTGGCATTGACAAAACTATATCTTCCTCACTCGAAGGGGGGCTGGACCTGCCCAACTTTGAGCATTACTACCTGGCGTCTCAAATTTTATGGGAGGCAAAATGAGTGGGGGAACTTCATTTGTCGGACTCGGCGGAACAGGATCCTCCGTACTCCTTAGACAGGATTCTTTATATTTTCATCCCTGTAATAAACTGAATTAACCTCTTCCCTTGCTGGTATAGATAGCGCGGAAATGCTTTCACAGGGCACTACTTCTTACTAGAAGTATAATACCATACACCCATGGTGTACCCATACTAGTAATGCTGACCGGGCGGGGACGTGTTTGGAATGTTGACCTTGCTTCATGGGTGGACGCTGTTATAACCACCCTAGGAGACTTATATGATGAGGGAGCACTACAGTTGTTTCTCGCTATCACGAACGAAGATGATGTACTCCCCCAGTCAATTACTGAATCATGCTTTGTGGACGGCCCAATGAGACATTGGTGAGGAGACATAATGCAGGATCCCCCGACAAACCTCCTAGTGCAATATGTGCACGTAATCGGCACAGGATGCCATTTGGTGAAACGGTTCGCAAACTTGATGAGGGGACATACCTTGGCGGACTTAACGCCACTGCGAGTTAACTGGGAGGCACACCGGGGGAGGCCTTACTCGGAAAAGGAATGGTCTATGGTCCTGGAAAGCCCTAAACATATCCCCAGAAATGCTTGTTTCAAGTTAATTCAATTGTATGTTGTGCATGGGGCATATCTCTCCCCGGATAAAATCAATCTGTATTTTCACAGACAAGATGAGTGCTGCCTGCGCTGTAAGATGGTGGATGCAGATATTTTACACATGCCCTGGTCATGCCTTGCTCTGCAGATCTACTGGGCGGGGGTGCTAGATGCGTTACACACCTGCACCAATAGAGAAGTGCTGAGGACATGGGAGTCGTGCATCACTGGTGTGTTTTCCAGGAATAAAAAAAACATAAAGCATCCACCAGTTTTATGATCTGGGCTTTATTCTGGCCAAACAATTGAATTCTCTTAGGTGGACGTCTGTGAAGTCCCCTCCGATGAAAGTCTGGTTCCTCTCCATGCTGAACTGGGCGAAGGCTGAAGCTGTCTCCCTGATACAGGAAGATATGCTGAGCTTGCGCAAATTTTCAATATCCATTGAATGGAATGCTATGCTGTGTGCGCTGCAGGGGCTGATAGTGCTGGAGGCTCCATTAGATATTCCCCTTCCAGATGGCCATTAAGACTGGCTTTAGTAGAACCATGTCCCAAAGGGAGTGTTGATATATTGACTGTCACACCTGCTCCATTTACTAGACGATATTTATTCTTAGCAGTGTGATGTTGAACTTTTAGATTAGTTGTAGAGGCCCTGCTCTCTGTCGCTGGGGGACCTTGATTCCCCTTTCTCCTTTTCTGTGGCTCTTTCTTCCCTTTTTTCTCCTTCCCCGATACGTTTTTCCCACGTTTGGTGTTCCATATAAAAGTTTTAATCTATGCACTAATCTATGTGATATGGCAGAGTGAAGCCATACGACGCGTGATTATGTAAACTGTTGCATGTTGTATAAGTTGCAGCTATGGAGCACCATAATGCAGTTGTTCAGTTTGTTTGAATATGGGAGGAAAATGCTATAGTTAACAGACTATACCAAATGTTAATACCTATATTGTATATGCCTTATGATGAAACCATGTAGCTATATTGTTGTTTCATAATCTGGATTTTATGACCACCTTTTGGTACTGTGTGGTGCCTGACCCGACAATGTACTACTCTGTATTCATGTATACAAAACAAAACAGAAAAAACTATAATAAACAGATCAAACTAAATAAATACTGATTTCAGTGTCAGTGGTTTAATTGTAGGTGTGGTCTGATGTGGACCAGCTAGAGCATTTCTCGCAGGTCGGAGTGTTAATGTCCGAATTACCAACTGGACAATGTGTCTGTATAGCCTGACTATGTCTTTGTATATTTTGAGTACTTCATCCACTGATATCATATCTATCTCGAGATGTGGTGTGTATGTCCAGGCAGGTAGCTCTCCTTTTATGCTGAGTGGACCGAGTTTCACAACAGATGTTGTGTGTGGAAGGGCACCTTTAAACCAGCTTTTATGCTGCTGGTGAGTTAACAGGACTTCAATGTCTTCGTATGAAATGTATTCTTCTGGTGGTTCAGCCACAATGTACGTGTGGCACCATATCTGCAGTTGAGAACTGCACCCAAGAATAGATTACCTCTGATCGGAACACCTTGTGTCCCTCAATCCTGAAGGTAACACATCCACCATTTGCGGGTACACTGTGTTGTAACAACTTCATAGTAACTGCATGTCTGCAGTTCTCTGTGATGTTCAGATTGTTTGCAACTTCATCTTCCCATGTGCCTGAACAACTACTCGTGGACTCAGTCATTCTCAGGCCAATACCCAAAGTTCTAGTAACTAGTGGCATTGCACAATGTGATAACTTTTTATCCTTACAAGCTTGTGTAGACCTTCAGCCAATACACAGGGTATATCTGCTCAGCTGAGGCGGATTTCCCCTTCCCACTTCGGACATCCCTGAAAAGGTGTGAGTAAGCACAACTGAACTACTCATATTTTCACAGTCAATATAAGAACTAAACCAACTTTGGTGGCACCATGTCGTGTAGTTCCTAGGAGTACCCCAGGACCTGCGTGTTTTGGATGACCTAAATTGAGGGCTTGGTGTCCCACCTGCTTCACGACCCCCCCACGGGATATGTCAGCCATTAGACCAGCTAGGTCTACAGTGCCACTACCACCCCCCTCGCCCTGTATTCTACAGTGGTGAATGTAGTCTTTGGCTACCACTGAACATGACAACCTTGATTCCTCAGGGATCATGGAAAACAGTACAGTAAGTGTCTCTCAAACACTTTTGCTTGCTTTCTCTCAGAAAATACACAGGATGGCGATTAGGATGTTTCAATAAGTATTTATTGGTCCGACGACAGCCTTGTGTGAAACATATGTGCAGCGACAATTAGAAGCATACGAAAGAGATTGCTGGTACCAATATAGAGATTAGTAGATATATTTTTACCATAGTGCTAATAAGATGAACGGAAATAGTTCAGATAAAAACAGCAGCACTTGCATAGTCCTAAAATGCGAGCCCTAAGTTATTTGCTAAAATGTATCTATCCTAACTGGATGTGTAGGTGTATATGTATATAGATATGTGTATTTGTAGCCAAGAAACCCCTAGGGATGAACTAGCCCCCTCAAACTATGGTTTAGAACGAAGGACCCCGTCTCTATGTTTTTGGATGACAACACGCAAGGGAGGTCAGACAGCTGTGTGTCAAAGATTCTGCAAGCAGAACCCCCGTCTCAGCCAGGAAAGGATTTTTCTCTAATTTGTAGGGGGGAGTGAGGGTCTCCTACACTAAAGTGGTCACTCCAGTGTTTCGATATGTTTTTAAAACAACCATGGATGTTTTGAAAACAATCATAAATGTTTTGAAAACATTCACTGATGCTTTTCTAAACAAGTGTGATCATGCACAGCTGACCGTTGGCCAAGGATTGCATTGGCTCTAAACCGGGACCCGGATGTCATGACTCCCTGTCCTAAGCCTATGAAGCCTCCACTATGAAGGCTCTAATGTCAGTTTGGCGCCATTCGCCTAAAAAACCCACCCCTTTCCCGTGCATCTGCACTCCAGTATGATGTATCATGATTGTGTTTTTACTGTATTCATAATGATAAGAATTATGTCAGGTATTGTAAATAAGTAGGAACGTCACAAGACTGGGTTCAGTGCTTAGTGTTGCTTCTTAAGCATCTTTGTATTTGATTCAGGCACTAATGAGGATTTCTTTAAGCTTATTTCATTTGTACGGACAAAGTAGATTTTGCTTCGGGATAAGGGCGGTGAAGCTGTTCTCCCGCGCACGCTTCAGCCTTATCTGGCCTAGCGGACGCATACGTGGGGTGCGGCTGGGTGCGGTCGGTTATTTAAACCGCACCCAGCCTTCTGGAAGGCGCTTTGCCTTCCGCCTGCTCCAGAGGAAGGTCGCGCTGTGCTCCCTCGCTCAAGAAGACAACCGCTTACCTGATAGAAGATCCCGGGGCTTCAGACTTCGATTCTTGGCATCTTCTTGTGTGACTAACAGCTTGGAACCTTCATTTTAACACAGCATCAGAATCTGCAAACACAAAAGAGATAAGTGTTATTTCTTTTCCGTTTAAGGCGCCCTTCGCAAGAAAGGTTTCTGGAACCATTTTTGGAACATTCGATAAAGAGGAAAACTACAAGGAATATTAGAAGAAAACTTTGTGGTTTATATTTAGGTATTTAGATGTGCAAATTATTTGTTTTATGAAAAGTCAGAAGGTGATCCCTGTAATTTAGAAAGGAGTTATTTCTGAAGGTTGTACCTGTTTTTTCTTGCTTTGTGTAATATCAAATTTTCAGACAGCAAGACGCAGAAACTAAAGACACAAATTCATTTTATAGTAAGTGAACAAGGGGGAGAAACTTATTTAAAAAGGAACTTGCATTTAGAGTAGAAGGGGTGTTCTATAGAAGAAGGGGTAAGAAAGGATTATAACTATTCTTTTGTTTATTTCAGTGATTCTCTCTAAAATATCATTCGTACTACGGGACAACGAGACAGGAGACAGAAAATCACCCGACAAAATTGACAATCAAGACAAGAAAGACATACTGGACGAAAGACAGACAACAGCTGCTCGCAGGTAGGAGAAGGATTGAACACTTAGTGAGATAGTAAAGGTTAGGTAGTTGTAATCAACCTAGAGTTAGAGTATTTGAGTAATCCCTTGGTCCTTGTTGTTTCGCAGGTTGACAGCAAGAACACTTACGTCCAGTACCGGCCCTCCTCCCCATTTTCTAGCTTTTTATCTTGTAGTGTTTATTATATTCTCAAGGTTAAGGTTAGTCTCTAGGGAGGTTGGTCCCTCGCATCCCTGCAAAATCTGCTACTCGTCTTAAGGAGTTCATATCAAGACAAGGTAAGAGACGACGTAGTTACTGTCTTGACAAGAAGGCAAAGCCCAAGTAGAACATTTCGCCTGGACGCAATGGACCAAGTATCCCTACAGGATGTAGCAGCTATGTTAAGTGAATTAGGACTGGAAAATGAAGCTTTGCGTAGGGATATGGCCTCTCTTCAAAACACTGTTCAACAACAACAAAAGCCAATTTTAAAACCAGCCACTTTTCAGGGGGAAGCCTCTTCTTCTGAAGCTCAAACTCAGATTCTGGCAATCAGACCACTTCCTCACCTTTGGCTCAACCTGAGAGGTTTTATGGGGACTCTAACAAGTGTAAATCAAAAAAGCAAGTCATGATAGGAATTGTCCCCTGCGCACAGCGTATAGAATACCCAAGAGTAGGTATAATAAAGTTATTTCAAATGTATCAAGTAGTTCATCATTAATTTTATTCCATTAATGATATTCCAATGTCATTAGTTGTACATTCCAAGTTCGATGCAAAAGCTTAATAGTGAGTCCCTATGCATTTCGGGCAATCCATAAGCCCTTCTTCAGGGGAATTCTCTAGAAGAACAAACAAAAATACGGGCTGATAGTATGAAGCATTTTTCAGTCAACTGTATAGTATCAATATTGCTCACAAAATTATAATGTCTTCAAAGGATTATGGCACATGATTTCAGAGGAGCTAGAATTGAGAGGTGATGATTTAATCGTGACAAACAAATGACCAGTTGGTGAACATAAGCTAATACGAATCAATAGTGCAAGTGGAAAATAAATAAACAATAGGTAAACGTGATCTCGAGCGAGTATAATGCCGGAATTAAAAATCGTTAAAGAACAGTTGTGAGTACTGTGTGAAGAGCTCGTGATACAAAGAATAAAGAGGTGGTTCATGCAGAGAGTGCGGTCGTCGGTTGGAAAACACTAACCAATATCGAGTGATGGTGTGGTGTGATATCAAAATGTAAACGTGGAAAGTTAAAATTAACGTTTACTGATAGTATTTCTCCGGGTAGTGGGGTTAGTACTTACTGGAAGTATTTTGGCGTGCAACACGTCAAGTTGTAAAACGCGAGTGAGTAAGCGTGTGTTGAAATTGAATGAGAGTGAAATAGCGAGTGAAACGCGATCAGCTTCCGGATAATAAGAATAGAAAAGGGACTAAAGTTGCAGAGATAAATGGTGGCCATCTTGTAGTGGTGAACGGTGATATCGAGGAAGAAAATTGCATGTAAAGGGTAGCAGCGTGTGAATAAATAGTATAACCAAACAGAAGGATGCAGAAAAACGTGAGGCTAATAAACAAGTGTATGTAAATCACATCAACAGTAAAGTGAGTGGGGTCCCTAAGCATGAACGTAAATCAAATGAGTACATTATCAATAAGATCAATAGGACAAATAATCATAGATAACAAAGAAATTCCATTCTGTCATTCAGTCCTGTGGGTTGCATCGTGCGTAGGTATCTGATCCAAAAGTTCTCTCTTTGGAGCAGTTTGTCTTTCATATTCATGGTCTCTGAGGGTTGTACATTTTCTAGTACCGTAAATTTCAATTGTGCAACATTGTGTCTGTTTTCAGTAAAATGTGCCGCAACGGTGGATTTCATGTTGCAGGTGCGAATGTTACTCTTATGTTCAAGGATTCTTGTCCTGATTTTGCGTTCTGTGTGGCCTACATAGCAAAGGCCACACGGACACTTCAACAGGTAAATGACATTGTTGGTATTACAAGTCGCATTCACTTTGAGTTTGATGGGGTGACCCTTCATGGGATGGTGTAGTAAATTGCCCTTGATGGTATTGTTGTAGTTGCTGCAGTTGTAGCAGGGTTGTAATCCTTTGTATGTGTCGGAAGATTTGAAACCTTTAGGATGAGTGAGTAATTCTATGAGATTGGGTCCACAAGTGTAGGAGAAGATGGGTGTCTGTTCAAAGAGGCCCTGAAAATCCGGTTCCCTGCTGAGTAGTTGCCAGTGTTTCATGAGGATTTTTCGGTATTTGTTACTTAATGTGGAGTATTTGGAAACCACAATCATGCGTTTGCTATCAGTTTTGGTTTTGGGTGAGAGTAACTCTTCTCTGTTCAGACTATGGCATTTAGATTTGTCAAGCGTCAGGATTTCATCTGGAAAACCTCAATCGTGGAATCTCTGGCACATGGAGTCTATGTGAGTGTTGCAATCCCTGGGATCTGAAATAATTCTTTTTACTCTCATGAGTTGAGATAATGGTAAATTGTTTTTTAGACTGGGTCGGTGGAAACTGGAGTAGTGAAGGGTGCTGTTGCGGTCCGTATTTTTCCGGTACAAGGTGGTTCTGAATTTGTTGTCATTAATTGTACTTAGACGTCTAAGAAGTTGATAAATTATTGATCATATGTCCATGTAAATTGAATGCGGTCATCAATGGTGTTCAAAATTTGCAAGAATTGCTTAGGGATATGGCCTCTCTTCAAAACACTGTTCAACAAAAACAAAAGCCAATATTAAAACTAGCCACTTTTCAGGGGGAAACCTCTTCTTCTGAAGCTCAAACTCAGATTCTGGTAATCACACCACTTCCTACACCTTTGGCTCAACCCGAGAGGTTTTATGGGGACTCTAACAAGTTTACCATCTTTCTTAATCAGTGTCATTTACATTTTTTGGCAAAACACACTGCCTTCCCAGACGATTCATCCAAGGTGGCTTTTATGCTATCTTATTTAGGAGGGGATGCAGCTCTTTGGTCAGTTCCTTTGGTAGAAAGAAATGATCCAATTTTATATAATTTCAGAGCTTTTGAACGGTCCTTAAAAAAGATTTTCGCAAAGCATGTCTTTGTACAATCGGCTGACAGCGAACTTCTAAATTTAAAACAGGGTTCATCAGATTTGCTTAATTATATTTCAGTTTTTAATCGTTTAGTCCTATTAGCCGATTGGCCAATTGATAAAAGAGTGTCCTTATTTTATTGTGGCTTAAGGGACGAACGAGCTCAAGGACACGGTAACCCAAATTGTGGAACCTCCTGAAGAAATCAGTGAATTCCTTGACCTTGTGGTAAAATTAAATCATAGGCTATCAGAAAGAAGAGGAGAAAGGGGAAGATCAGACCACAAGGAAATGTTTCAAAAAGAAAAGGTTTCAACTCCTCGTGATTCAACCCCAAAATTAAAATATGTAGAACCTATGCAAATAGGTTCTATTCGAGGTCCCCTATCTAGAGAGGAAAAGGAAAAAAGGCGGAAATTGAACCAATGTCTGTATTGTGGGAAGACAGGTCATTTCGTTAAAGAATGTCCTTCAAAACCAAACAAAAGTAAGCCTAAGACCATAGATGTAGCCCTAACTCTGGAAGGGTCGGAAAACTAGAACGCTCAACAAAAGAAGAGGTCAGTTTGTTGAGTGTTTGTTCCAGTTCAGCCTCTACTGTCCCACCCAAGGGGTGTCGACATTTCTGTATTATTGTGGCGTTGAGAAGTTTAACCAATCCAGCAAGTTCTTGGAAAGTAGAAGCAATAATCGATTCAGGGGCTACTGGTAATTTCATAGACACGCAATTTTTGAAACATTTAGGGTTCAACTCTATTCAAAAGACTCACCCAGAGACAGTTAGGGCAGTAGACGGTAAGGAGCTGACTTCTGGACTCATTAATAAACAGACTGAGGTATTACAAATGGACTGCTCTCCTATTCACAGAGAAAGAATACTTTTTGATGTAATTGATGCTCCTCAATTCAAACTAATTTTGAGAATCCCTTGGCTTGTTTACACAATCCTAGTATCGATTGGCAGTTAAGAATCTTAACTTTTAAATCTCACCATTGTTTGGGTCAATGTTTTTTGTTAGACAAGACAGAGGACGTTATTCAAGGTCTTGACTTTACAGCAGATTCTTCAAGTATCCTGTTCCTTGAGGGAGTGCCTACAGTATATTCGGACTTACTGGACGTTTTTGATAAAGGAAAGGCTAACACCCTTCCTGCCCATAGGGATTTTGATTGCAGGATAGATCTTATGCCTGGGGCAACGTTGCCCTGTAGCAGAATTTATGCCCTAACTGAAAAAGAGAACGAGCACTTAAGAGAATACCTAAACGAATATCTTGCTAATGGCTTAATCAGGCACTCTAAGTCTCCGGTATCATCTTCTCTTTTTTTAATTCCAAAACGAGGAGGGGAATTACGAACGTGCATTGATTATAGAGCTTTGAACAATGTTACAATAAAGAACAGATATACCCTGCCTCTCATTCTGACTCTTTTAGACCAGGTAAAAAAGGCAACCATCTATACAAAATTGGATTTGCGCGGAGCTTACCATCTTGTCAGAGTCCGAAAAGGCGATGAATGGAAGACAGCATTCCGTACCAAATTTGGACTTTTCAAATATCAAGTCTTGCCTTTCGGACTCTGTAACGCTCCAGCCGCTTTCCAATTTTTTATAAATGAAGTATTGCATGAATTCATTGACGTGTGTTGTGTGGTCTATATAGACAATATCTTGATTTACTCACATTCTGAGGAAGAACATGTACAACAAGTTCGAGCCATTCTTCAGAAACTGCTTTCTAATTCATTGTACGTGAAATTAGAAAAAAGTCTCTTTCACGTTTCCAAAGTTGATTTTTTGGGATACATTATTAGTCCTTCAGGAATTGAAATGGACCCTAAGAAAGTGGAAGCCGTAGGTTCTTGGCCAGAACCCTCTTCAGTAAAGCAGATACAAAGCTTTTTAGGGTTTGCAAATTTTTATCGTCAGCTTATTCAGAATTTTTCTCAGACGATAACTCCCATTACCAAATTGCTTCGAAAAGGAGTAAAATTTGATTGGACTGAATCCGCCGACCAAGCCTTTCACGATTTAAAGGAAAAGTTCACATCAGCTCCCATTTTGAGCCATCCTGATCCTAAACAACCATTCATAGTTGAGGCGGATGCTTCTCAGTTTGCTTTGGGAGGAATTCTTTCACAACGAGATTTGGAAACAGGTCAAATGCATCCCATAGCCTATTACTCCAGGAAGTTAACCCCTGCAGAACTAAATTACGCTATTGCAGATAAGGAACTATTGGCGATAAAAGCAGTTTTTGAGGAATGGCGTCACTACTTGTTAGGGGCTCGTCACCCAATTACTATTTACACTGATCATAGGAATCTGCAAACATTACAAAAGGTGAAAGCTTTATTAGCCAGACAATTAAGATGGTCAATGTTCTTTAATGACTACAACTTTGTAATTACTTACCGTCCTGGAAAGGAAAATCTAAAAGCAGATGCCTTGTCTCGCATTGGTGAAAGTAGTTTAGAACAAGAAACAGTTGTTCATCCGGTTTCACCTACTACTTGTTTTCAAGCCTGTCTATCCATCAAAGGAATTACTGATGACATAAAGACGGAACAAAAAAAAGAGTTTTGAAGAATGGAAAAAAGATTATCCATATCTTCAGGAAAAGGACAAGCTTCTTTATGTATATGATCTTGTCATGGTCCCTACAAAAGCCCTTCAAGAAACAATAATCCATCTTCTTCATGATACCCCTCTATCAGCTCGTCCGGGTATTACCAAAACCTGCAAATTAATCAAGAGACATTTTTGGTGGCCCTCGATGTTTAAAGATTTCAACTATGTGTAACAACTTGTAGTGTTTGTATCCAAAATAAAAACCTCTCATCAGCCTCCAAGTGGTTTATTAACACCTCTTCCTGTACCACCGCAACAATGGCATTCCATATCATTAGATTTTATTGTGGAACTTCCTTTAACACAAGAAGGGTACACAACTATTCTGACAGTCGTAGATCAATTTTCACATATGGCTCATTTCATACCTCTGAAAAGACTTCCTACCACTATGGAGTTAGCAAAACTATTGATCACGCATGTCATAAGATTACATGGAATTCCATCTGTAGTGATTTCAGATAGGGGATCTCATTTTATATCTCATGTCTGGAAGAATTTAAGTTCTCTACTTCAAATGGATATCCATTTGTCATCTAGTTACCACCCTCAAGCTGATGGTTTAACTGAATGCACAAATCAGACTATAGAACAATACCTTCGTTGCATGTTGACGAATGTTTCTGGAGATTGGTCTGATCTTTTAAGCACTTTGGAATTCACATACAATAATGCAGAACATACATCTACTAAGATGTCCCCTTTTTTCTGTAATTATGGCTTCCACCCTAAGAATTTCCCAAAAGATATTAAGACACATAATTCAGTTCCAGCGATCTATGACTATATTTCCAGTTTGTCTTCTATTCATGAAGAAGCTCGTTACACGTTAGCCAAAAACAAAGAATCTCAAAAGAAGGCTGCTGATAAATACAGAAGAGAACAGCCCCAGAACAGACCTGGAGACAAGGTTTGGTTAAGTACAAGAAATTTGGCTATAAAAGGGAGTAAAACATTTAACCCCAGATTTATAGGTCCATTTCCCATTGAAAAAATCATCAATCCAGTTTCTGTCAAATTACTCCTCCCTCAGAAGTACCAGATTCATCCGGTGTTTCATGTATCTTTAATTAAAACTTTTGATCCTCAAACTCAAATGATTCGACCTCCATCTGCCATCTTAATTGATGGACATCCTGAATATGAAGTTAAAAAGGTTTTGGATTCCAAGAGGGCTCGAGGCAAACTTTTCTATTTGGTAGATTGGAAAGGGCATGGTCCTGAGGAAAGGTCATGGGAACGTATTGCTCACTCACAAAATGCTCCCAAGGTTTTAAGGTCATTCCATATGCGAAATCCCTCCAAACCAAAACCTATTGCAACAGTCTTAGGGGGGATCTTGAGGAGGGAGTACTGTCATGACTCCCTGTCCTAAGCCTATGAAGCCTCCACTATGAAGGCTCTAATGTCAGTTTGGCGCTATTCGCCTAAAAAACCCACCCCTTTCCCCTGCACCTGTACTCCAGTATGATGTATCATGATTGTGTTTTTACTGTATTCATAATGATAAGAATTATGTCACGTATTGTAAATAAGTAGGAACGTCACAAGACTGGGTTCAGTGCTTAGTATTGCTTCTTAAGTATCTTTGTATTTGATTCAGGCACTAATTAGGATTTCTTTGGGCTTATTTCATTTGTACGGACAAAGTAGATTTTGCTTTGGGACAAGGGCGGTGAAGCTGTTCTCCCGCATACGCTTCAGCCTGATCTGGCCGAGCGCACGCATACGTGGGGTGCGGCTGGGTGCGGTCGGGTATTTAAAACGCACCCAGCCTTCTGGAAGGTGCTTTGCCTTCCGCCGGCTCCAGAGGAAGGTCGCGCTGTGCTCCCTCGCTCAAGAAGACGACCGCTTACCTGATAGAAGATCCCGGGGCTTCAGACTTCGATTCTCGGCATCTTCTTGTGTGACTAACAGCTTGGAACCTTCCTTTTAACACAGCAAAAGAAAAAAGAGATAAGTGTTATTTCTTTTCCGTTTAAGACGCCCTTCGCAAGAAAGGTTTCTGGAACAATATTTAGAACATTCGATCAAGAGGAAAACTACAAGGAATCTTAGAAGAAAACTTTGTGGTTTATATTTAGGTATTTAGGTGTGCAAATTATTTGTTTTAGGAAAAGTCAGAAGGTGATCCCTGTAATTTAGAAAGGAGTAATTTCTGAAGGTTGTACCTGTTTTTTCTTGCTTTTTGTAATCTCTAATTTTCAGACAGCAAGACGCAGAAACTAAAGACACAGATTCATTTTATGGTAAGTGAACAAGGGGGAGAAACGTATTTAAAAAGGAACTTGCATTTAGAGTAGAAGGGGGTGTTCTATAAAAGAAAGGGTAAGAAAGGATTATAACTATTCTTTTGTTTATTTCAGTGACTCTCCCTAAAAGATCATTTGTACTACGGGACAACGAGACAGGAGACAGAAAATCACCCGACAAACTGACAATCAAGACAAGAAAGACATACTGGACGAAAGACAGACAACAGCTGCTCGCAGGTAGGAGAAGGATTGAACACTTAGTGAGAGAGTAAAGGTTAGGTAGTTGTAATCAACCTAGAGTTTAGAGTATTTTAGTAATCCATTGGTCCTTGTTATTTCGCATGTCGACAGGAAGAACACTTACGTCCAGTACCGGCCCTCCTCCCCATTTTCTAGCTTTTTATCTTGTAGTGTTTATTATATTCTCAAGGTTAAGGTTAGTCTCTAGGGAGGTTGGTCCCTTGCGTCCCTGCGAAATCTGCTACTCGTCTCAAGGAGTTCATATCAAGACAAGGTAAGCGACGACGTAGTTACTGTCTTGACACTGGATGCGAGTCACATCTTACCGGTCAGAGCCAATGGATATGTGCCCTCCGGAACGTGAATGTGTGTTTTGGTGGCCATTTTGGTACTGGCAGAGACTGGGTATAAAACGTGTAGATCGTATGATATAGGATCATATCTGCTTAAAAATGGAGGATCTTGCGTGGTATGCCTTGTGTCATTTCTTAAACCTTTCATACAGTTACAGCCGCAGAAAGATGATGAGTACTGCAACAGCCATATTGGTGCTAGCAATAGCTGGGGATGGATGTGTCAAACATATTGAATGTGATCCTATCCACTTAGAATACAATTATATCACAGTAAGTAATTATGTGCATTATCTCTTTCCTGAAACTTAACATTCAGAGGTCACTACAGGACATTGAAAAATGTGTAAATGATCTTAAATCATGTTAGCAGTGGCCATCTTGGTTTAATTGTTGGACATGTGCCTCGATCACACATAGGTCGATGGTGGCAATCAAAGCCAAATATTTGCCGTTACAATGCAAACTATTACAACGCACACCTTTACAACTGAATTTTACAACACGACTACCATTACAACAAATGTTTTTAAAATGAAAACCATTTCAACGCAACACAATAGAGTTATGTATAAATAAACTTTACAATGCATGTATTCACAATGCATACTTTTCCAACTCATACCGTTACTACAGATATTACATTTCCTGCTATAAGTAATAGAAAATGTGTTTTCTTTTAAATTTGTAACCCATCCACTGTGACAGGATGCAAGAGAAATAGGGGTTTTGGGTGGGGAGTATGTTATTATAGAGGTATTCATTTCAATACCCAAGTATTATTTTTAGTACTTGTGTATTCACTTTTATATATTTTTTTTAAATAAAAAACTCTGGGTACTAATTTAATACTTCCGTATTAATCTGAATACCTGTGTAACATTTTCGATATATTTAATAATCTGAAAAATATCTAAAAGAAAATACCTGACATTCATATATACACACTAAACATTCTACCAAAAAAAATTGAGTGACAGAAAGAGCCTCTATGTACGACTCAAAAAAACAAAGAAAACAAGTGTCCTCCCACTGTTTCCATTGCACCAGCAGACCCACCATCTATTCAAAATGGCTGCCATTCAGAAGCGGAACATATTAAACAATTTTTTACACAATACATTAAAAATATACATTCTGTCAGTGTCTAAATCGTGCGCATAAATCGTTGTCAAAATATATTATATCTAAAATGTTTGTGTAGCCCACAAAAACGTATGAATAAAGCAGTCCACCATTTTGTGCTCAGTGGTGCACTGACTTCCATGTGACCACACGCAACTAGAGCTACAGGAGACAACTGACACATGACTATTCAAATTCTGCAAACTATTGACAAAAGTAAGTGTACAACTTGAACGAAACAGGTTCCTAATGCATTAAATGTGATGCTATACTTAAAATAAAATAATTTTAAATATTTCACAGCTTTTGTAAAAGACCCCCAGCCGGAAAATACATTTTGCATTCTGAAGTAAGTGGTTTCCAAACTACAGATATGTTTAACTTTAAACTCCAAAACAGACATTAATTTTTTTTTTGTAGTGTCAACAGAATTTCTCCAGAAACCTATCACAATCGATTGTCTACCAAAAATCCATTAGGGGATCTACTGTGAGTATACTATAAATTAAAATTAATGCAAAGCAAAATATAATTTCAGCATAAAATCTTTGAAAAAACTGTAATGCAGGTTCTGGAGCTTACCACAGGGAAAGTACTCTATGTGAGTTACCTCAAAAAGACAATTATGGCACCACTGTGCTGATCAGGTGGGGGGAGCAAAATTACTAACCTAACATGACAGGATGTTTGGCTCAGAGAAAGTGCCAATAGGGGGTGGGTAGCAAATTAGCTATTCGAAGTGCAACAGGTGATTGATTACCTCTTGAAACGTAGTGGTGGGGGACAAAATTACCATTGAAACACAAACAAGTGTTTGGCAAAGCGAAATTGCTGTTTACTCATGGGTTGCAAAGATAGGAATTCTTATCACAACAAAAGACAGGACATTGGAGGAAGGAAAGAAAATCTCTCTCCAAACAGGGTTTGCCTCTGGGAATATTCCTTCAATCCTTCAATCGGTGTTTGCCTCAAGGAAAGTGCTGGATAATGGTGTGAGACAAAGATACTATTCTAACTCCAACAGTTGTTTGTCTCAGGGAAGGTGCTGGTAAGTGGTGGGGGTCACAAATAGTATTCTAACTCCAACTAGTGTGTGCCTCAAGGAAAGTGCTGGTCAGTGCTGGGGGACAAAAATACTATTCTAACTCCAACAGTTGTTTGCCTAAGGGACAGTGACGGTCAGTGGTGGGGGCCAAAATACTTTTCTAACTCCAACAGGTGTTTGCCTCAGGGAAAGTGGTGGTCAGTGGAGGCTACCAACAATACCATTCTAACTCCAAAAGGTGTTGCCTCAGGCAAAGTGCTGGTCAGTGGTGTGGGCCAAAAACACTAATCTAACTCTGTGTGTTTTCCTCAGAGAAAGTACTTGACAGTGGTGGGGGCAAAATTACTATTCTAACTCCAACAGTTGTTTGCGTCAGGTAAAGTGGTGGTCAGTGGTGGAGGGCTAAAATACTATTATAACTCCAACCTTTGTTTACCTCAGGGAAAGTGCTGGACAGTTGTGTGGGAAAAATTACTATTACAAGTCCAACATGTGTTTGCCTCAGGGAAAGTGCTGGTCAGTGGTGTGGGCCAAAAATACCAATCTAACTCCAAAGTGTGTTTACCTCAGGGACAGTGCTTGATAGTGGTTGGGGGCAAAATTACTATTGCAACTTCAACAGGGGTTTGCCTCAGGAAAAAGCGCTGTATGGTGTTGAGGAAAAGATACTATTCTAACTCCAATCAGTGTTTGCCTCAGGGAAGCTGCTGGTCAGTGGTCTTTGCCAAAATACTTATCTAACTCTAATGTGTGTTTGCCTCAGGGAAAGCTCAGGACAGAGGTGGGGTGCAAAATTACTATTCTAACTCCAACAGGTGTTTGCCTCAGGGAAAGTGCTGGTCAGTAGTGGGGGACAAAGTTGATATTCTAACTCCAACAGGTGTTTGCCGTAGGGAAAGTGCTGGACAGTGGTGAGTAGAAAAATGTGTAATCTGCCACCACAGGATGCTGCTGTTAGGGAAGGTGATGTTCACTGTTCTATTTGCTCATGGTGCTTACCTGATGGAAGATGCTGGATAATGTTAGTGGGCAAAATATCTATTGTAACTTTCACAGGATGCATGCATAAGGGAGGATACTGGTTAGTGGCATGCTGCAAATTTAATAATCTTCCCAAGTTAACAGTGCGTTTCACTTATTGCCTTATTAAATGATACATTCAAATAATAAAATGTAGACTCTGATTTTTTTTGTATTATATAGCTTGAATCAACATCTTTATAAACTCACAAAATCAAACCCATCAACAAGAAATTCAAACATCCATTTAAAGACTGGTTCATCAATCAGAACACCTTTTGCAGGCAAAGCAGACCGGAATCATAATGTGGCAACCAAAACTAACCAAAAATTGTTTATTTCAGAAATTGAAATGTCAAGTAAACATCAACAAATAAAATCACACTTTTCATTCTAGACCTACCCAATATCATCCAAGAGGAATCAGAATATTTCAGAAAAAGTAGCTTAAAACACCAAAATCAACAACCAAATGGACGAAGAAGCAAACAAACAATCCTTATAAAGGTGAGGCATACCACCTAAGGTAAATAACAAAAGCTATTTATCTTTTTCCAGAGAGCCAATGAAAAAAGCATACTTGAATAAAACTGCTGTAAAAAAGGAAATTAAACAAAGCAAAAAACAACATGTTCTTGGAAAAAGTACCACACATCCAATGTTCTTTTAACTATCTTTTTGCAGAGTGCAAACTTTCTCTTATTAACAGGTAAATATTGTAAAACTTTTATTGATGAGATGAACATTAACAAACCTATAACTCTAACAATATTTTCTCTAAAGGATAAACGCTGCTCTTAAACAATAAAACACAACAGTCTTTTTTCTCCCCTCTTTTTCAGACATTGAAAATGGCATTAGGAAGAGAAGCCGCGTATGCCAAATCTCATAGAAGAAATTAACTCCTTAAACACGCTGGCTACCTTTATGGGAAGGATAGACTAACTGAGCCCAGGAGCCATTTGAGGTATGTGCAATAATATTCATCCCATTGCAAAGGCAGAGTGGTTACTCTGGGTGACACTGTTGAAAAGACCACAGAGCATAACCACTCTGCCTCTGCCATGGAGATTGAGGTTAGAGAAAATATGAATGAAATGGCATCTACCGCAAATGAACCCTGTGGCACAGTTTTGAGGGAGGTGTCACAACACATCCATATGCATGAAGCAAGTTCTATGCCTACAATTCCAAATTTAAGATTAATTATACAACGTAAAAAACAGGCAAGTAACCCACAACATATAACACCCCAAACCTACTCTGATATTAACATTCCTCCTTAATTAACTGTCACTGTTACTAATATAAGCTTTCTCTTGCGCAACAATAAAAACCCTAAAAAAGTATACTAATATTTAACACACCCCGTAACATTGTAAAATTGGATACTAGTGGTATTTGGATGACGGATGGGATATTTAAATCCATACCCCACCAATTCACCCAAATATACACTATACATGCCTACATTAACAACACTGTAGATCCCTTAGTGTTAATTTTCCTCCCTGATACGCAATCCTCAACAAACACTGAATTATTAACAGTCCTAAAATCTAAAACACAAAACAAAAGTCCTAGAAAAGTGTTCACTGAATACAAATTATTAATCATTAACACCATTACTAAAATGTATCCGGAAAACCAAATTAAAGGATTTTTTTTCACTTTTCACAGGCATTAGCAAAACATTTAAAAAACTTCCTTAGTTGAGGATTACATAACAGACAGTAAACTGAAATTTGAATTTAAAAAAACTAACAGCATTGTACTTTGTTCCACCTGACTGTGTAGATGAATACTACACAACATTTACTTAATCTGAATATTTTACTGAAAATGAAGAAAAATTGGGCACTGTACTATATTACTTAGAAGAAACTTGGATTGGCCATCTAGGCAGGTCGGGTTGCAGGAGGAACCTGAGGTTTCCTATCAAATGGTGGAACTGTTACACAACCTGCTTAGATGATAGAGCAAAGACCAATAATGACATAGAGGAATGGCACAACTCCTTCAACAAATCAATCGGAAAACCTCACCCAAACTTTTTGTATTATTGGGAAATTTTTAAAAAAGGAGCAACGTTTCCAAGAAATGAGAACAGCGCAATCATTGACTGGTAGTCTGAACCCACGAATTTCTAAAAGAACAAAAGAAATGTCTGAGAGACTATGGGGACATATCCAACTGTTTTTGTTGATGGTTGCTTCAGACTACATAGACAATATTGCTCTACTACTACACTTCTTAACCTCACCAACACCTAATCTATGCTACTTGCCTGTTTTGCATTTTATTGAAATTAAATACCTATTGGAATTTTCACTAAAACATTTTTATTACAAACAATCCAAAATACAGGTTCCTACCTACAGATGTTTTCCTTCTTCTACTTTTTTTCTTCTGTAAAAATTCAAAGTCCTGAAAGAGACCCAAGCTTGCCAAATATCCAAACTGTATCACCAAAATCCACAATCCAATTGAAAGCACGTGCATATCTATAAACAAATTCACAGATTGGCATAGCTTTTTTTATCTGCAATTTAAATGCTACAAATAAGTCATCCCCAAAACAACGCATCCATAAAAAAAGATCCCAAAAAAGTTTGCAAGATTGGCAAAAAATGAAACAAAAAATCCAACGTCGCCTTCCTCTTTCCGGTGTGTAAAATACCCCAAAAAAGGGGTTTTAATTGTTCAAAAACTATACTGAAGAAAAAAACATTCACCAAAGTACTCCAAAGTATCCCAAAGGTGCGTTCTGATGATTTCTTTCATCTGTGTACTACAAAACTGCAGGTGCTCGACAATCCATGAAAACTATATTTTTTTTAAATAAAGTTTGCAACACAATAAAAACATTTTGGTTTTAAAGAAATAATACTACCTCTCTTCATAGAGTTCTTTCTTTTAAAAACCAACAGTGATAACAACCCCCGACGTAAGCGTACAACTGCTACCTGCAAAGGAATAAACTTTTTATTAAAAACATAAAAACACAGTTCTAAATACTTACATCTATCTAAATACCTCCCTCCACTAACCTTGAAATAAACTAGGCCAGCCACTGTCTCTAGAAAAACAATAAAGTTTGACTTACCTGAATGCAGCTCTTCCTTGCATCTGATTTTGACTGCGATGCTGATGTAGCTGAGATTTCATCTGGAGTCAGGCATTGCTTTATTTTTGTGCTTCAGACAGACTGCATTTAAATTGACACGCATGTTTTGGTGCAAGTGAAAACACAAGGCACTTGAAATATGAAATGAAGCCTAGTCAAATGCTTTTAAAAGGGGCACTTTTGGTGCAAGCAAAGTGAAAGACATGAAATAAGGCCTAGTCTGTCTGAAATGCTTGTGCTGAATTAACATGTGTTTTTGCAGTGTAGAGAAAAACTTGCGATTTCAGTGGCCTTTTTAACTTTGAAGATAATCATGGAATGTGTTCTTTCTTTTCAGTTCATTTCCCTTGTAATCTACACTCCCTGTTCCTGTCTTAAGAGACTTTGGCTTTGTTGCATATTTAGACAATGCGTATTCAGTTCATAACACATCTTCTTATAATGTTTAATAATTAACCATGCATCAACACTACACGGGGCAAACACATTTTGCATGAAAAGCTATCTAAAACATTAGAGCATGTCGCTATGAGTATGTATTAACTGTGTGTGCTTTGAAAATGTACACTAGTGCATATTTATGCTATGTTGTACATTGCACATTTTTTCATGGTGTGCACAAATAATAGAAAAGCTGCTTTAAACTAATAGCTTTTGCTAGGTAATCATTTATAGAGGGTACTAGTATGGGGGAGGTAAAGCATAATGGGCTTATTTACATAAAATTAATGCTCTTTATCTTTCTTTTGTCTATGGGCTCACCTTTAAATGGCTGCCTGAGAATCCAGCATTGCTGAGAATCGTGCTGAAAAACACATGTGCTGGACTTCCGAGTGCCTCAAGACACCAAGGAGTCAAGGCCAATGTGAACTGTACATTCTTGTTAATGTACCAATGTACCAGAGTTTGCTAAAAGTAGCCTTCCTGCATGCAATGTGAAAGGAAGGAAGAAATGGACTGATGCATTTTTCTGCCTTAATGTTGCATATTTGTATAATTATTGCTAGTAAAACATAAGACTGTATTAAGCAATAACACTTCCTTTGCTAAAACTGGTATGGGTTGGATTTGCTCATGAGAACAGGATGGTGAGACCCTCAATCCATATATGGTAACGAATCACAGCACAAGCTTTACTGAAAATTTGCAACATTATTAGTATAGTCAGCCAAGAATTAGAGTATAAATAATGACCTCTTAGGGGGCATATTGGCTTCTCTTTAAGCCAGGGGGCCTCTGTCAGAGAGGGAGGAGAGGAGAAGAAGCATATAAGATCAGACATCATATGGGTTAGGTACGCGAACGTCGCAGGTTCAGCCTGAGAGGAGATTGCGTCCGAGGAGTGTCAGAGGGAGGTGGGTGTTCTTGCTCATATTTTTTCAGAGAAGCCCTTGCACATCATATTTTTGGCAAGGCAGATCACATTCATCTGAGGTCTTGTGAAGGGTAGCTGCCTTGCTCCTGGTTAGGCACAGACAGAGAGATGAACAAACTAGGGTAGAGAGAGCAACAGATAGAAAGGGTTTAGGTTTAGATGCTAAAACTCTCAATTTATGCTTTGACTAATTACTTAGTTTTGGAAAGATTTGTTTGTCTTATGCATTTATTTCTCTTTATGGGATACTTTTTCCAATTAATTAATTATTGATTAGCCTTGCATAATCCACTCTTGAATCATATTTTCCTGAAATTTTTTAAAGACTTCTGACTGACATGTGATGCCCTTCCTTTATGGAATGCTTTGTATGCAACTTATAATATGTTCAGTATTTAATTCTATTTTTCTTGTTTTCAAAATTCTGTAACCTTATTGATATTTGACTAATCAATAAAGGGTCAGAGAAACTTAACTTTTGATTAGAAATAAAAACCCTTTAAAATACTCAACAACTTCCCTTATTTGGTTAAATAATAATTGCATTTTTGACTGATCATGTTTATGTAAAGTCTCCTGAAGGTAATGCACTGCGTCAAGGGCCCAACACCTTCTCGGCGGTAAAATAGAGGTAAATGAGGTTTTGCATTGAGAAATTACTGTGAAATTACCGCTGGATCAGTCTCCCTCTAATGTACTGCTCGTGGGCAAACCCTATAAATCTTCTATCCGGATGGGACCCTATTATAGTGGGATCAGGGTTCCACATATAATCTCCACTGTCTATTAGCACTGAACATTCTATTTTGCCAATTAATTAATTGTTTACTCTTCTTAAATGTTTCTCCAGTACCAGAGCGTCTTCTATTTGAATGACCAATCAACATTTGGCTTACTGATTTACATTAACCAATGCTTGCGCAGCTCTTCTGTGACGTCAGTTCGCTTTTCCTGACTCACCCCTCCTTTACAATTTTCCCTCAGCTACACACCCGCTGTCTCAACCAATCCCTAGCGCGGCTCTCAGTTACAACAGTGCTGCACAACTGACCCCTCCTTTGCAAGGTAATATGAAAACTCAATTTCCTCCAATTTTATTTACACGTTTCATTAACTAACAACAAAAAATACATTCGCTACTGTGCCTGATTGACTAATTTCAAAGAAAGCCCATTTCTTCCACTGCGAGTAAAACGTTTCCATTTACCCCTCACACACTATGAGTAAAACCTTTTCTGTTTACTCTTCACTCAAGCATCAAATAACCTGCTACTCCTTCAGAATTACCTTTTCTAGGTGATATAAGACCAAAGTTTCACCAGCGAACTCCTTTGCTACCAATCACTGTCACTTTTAGACAAGAAAGTAATCCCTAACCAGTGCTTCAAGTTCTACCTAACTTTCCACACTTTCTTCATCAAGGCCAGTAATCTCACTGCAGTGTGGCTGCCACTTACCACCCGCTATTCAATATCCCTGGGGATTTCTGAACAACATAAAACAATACAAAAGGGTTTTGGTTAATACACTAATCAATATTCAAATACACGACTAACTACCTATCTTAACTAAAACCTAACTATAGCTCTGCTACCAAGAAATACTGATAGAGCGAGATTACCAGGTTTGGGTTATTTCTAAAACACCATACTCACCTGGGCCCATAAAACATTCATACAATAAGCTGGCAATCCTCCGCTGGGAATCAGGACTTTGTCTACCTTGAAATATACTTTACCTGTGCACCTTTTCTTACCAAACCTTAACACCTTAGCTCTAATTTTCCTCTGATCGATAGATCAGGTTGTTAGCATAATAGGCATAAATGACATTTACCTTTATTTCTTTGAATGACCACAGACTCAGGAGATTTTTAAAACCTTTATCTATGCAATATTTTGTGAGTCAAATACCAATACATGTCAGTCACCAACTTCTCAAGAAGAAAAATAATAATCAGAGCAAAAATGTTATAAGACTTAGTAAAATCTCTAGGCGTTGGTACCTGGGAAGGGTGGAAAAGGAAAACAGTACAAGGACATAGCACACAGATTCATATTTACCTAGAATGGCGTGAGGACCAACCCCTGGCCAAGGGTTGAAAGACAAATTCTGTCTAGTGGAAGTCCAAGGATCAGATCAGGTACAGGATAAGACATTTAACCTCTTCTAAGTGCAACGTCAGCGTCACACTCCTCTCTGGTGCTACTTCATGGATTTCCCTTCTAGAATGGATCGATTCTTCTTCAGCGATCTTAAATTCTTCTCCCTCCGCCTCTCTAAATTTATTTCTCAGAGTGCTTGATTAGCCCTCTGACATCTGTGGCATCCGCCTTCTTCTGCTGCAGTGTTGGCTCAGTGACAGGTCTGAGACAAGTCAGACAATCTAACTGACTGAGCCTACCATAGTAATACCATTCTCAGTGTATGTTCCGCCACCCAATGTTTCAATCTTTATGTATTCCCTTCATTCGATTGGTTAGTGGGATGGGGAGAGGTCTTCACACATTACTAATGTGAAGTCATCATCTTAGGTTTAATTGTTCTATGTTCCCACCCTTAAATTTACTTTCCCATGCTTTATTCCTCCCGACACATTCATATTACTTCATGTACATTAATATAAAAAAATTCCATTTCTTCTTCCCCTCTCCGGGTCACGAGGTGAAGTTCTCAGGTGCATCACTGGTAAGATGGGATTTGGCAATGCTTCAATGTCACCGCTCGAAGTTTGTCTGTTTCCCAGGCACATGCGTACAATCATTCAAGATGGAGATTTCAATCACTCTCCAGGCCCAATTACAAACTAATAATAAAGTCAAAGAAATACAGGTTAGAATACGAAAATAAACTATTGCACTGTATATCACATATTCCTACTCTAATCCCCTTAATTTATTTTTAATTATTGCATTAGTAGTTTAACAAGACATGCAAAGTTTAGTTTGAGCATAGCCATGTGCATTATCATGTGAGATTCCAAGCGGGAATTTTAATACTACTGCGCAGCTGCCAAGAATTCCCATCAAAAGCAAAGGACGTCATACTAGGTAGATGCAGTAGACGCATGCGCAAAATAGTTAGCGTGTTTTTTGCAGCCATATTAGGATACTCTGATTATTTGATAGTAAAGCACATAGGTAAGCTTCCCCTAGATGAGGAAAATGTCATGTGGTGCAATTATTAGTAAACACAAAACAGGTTGGTTAATTTATTACATGTTATTTCGAGAGGATTGAATCCAAGTTAGTTTCTCTATGAATAAAACCTTGCTCCATCAAGACCAAGAACCATGTACGGAGAGAAAAGGAAAATGTAATTCGTGCAGAAGATTAAAAATTACTTTAAAAAGGATAAACTCATTAAGACTAAAGAAGGCATTATTATTCCTGCCCCACAAACACCTGCATCATCATGATGATAAAAAGAGGTTACCATACTTGTGTCTGGTTAGAGAACTGGATAGAATATACAAAAGATGATTGGATATTAGCATTTCCGGAGCATGAAACCTTCAATAGAAGAATTCTACATAATTTAAGAACTCGCATGAATGAGTTAGAACCAAGACCTAGATTAACTCAGTATGAAGCTTTAGAAGAATGGGAGACTGAGTCCTTTGAGTGAGATAGACCCCGATGTGACAGGAACTTGAGTACATTTTATCCTAAATTTCCACGAAAAACTCAAGATAAACAGATGAAGCAATGGAGACAGGCTATGGTAGTGGAAGGATTATCAGCTAGATTCATCAAGTGAAATGCGCTCGCAAAAGGGCGAGATTCTGAGAATCTGGCCGTTTCCGAGTGCAATTTTTGCATTTGGGATTCATCATCCCAAATGCAAAAATCGCTAATAAAGAATTCGCAAATTTGCGAGGATTAGCATTTAAGGAATCTCTATTAGGGATTCCTTAAATGCTATTCATGAAACATTTAAAAATTGCCAATTCGCAATTTAGGACCGCTATTTACCACGAAATCAAACCTCGTGGTAAATAGCAAAAACTTTGAAAAATGCATTTAAATGCATTTTTCTAAGTTGCATGTTACACACACACATGTCCTTTGGACATGTGTGTGCACAACATCAGTGTAAATTCACATTTCAGGGGTGCTACAGGGTGTCCTTTGGACACCCCTGCACCCTTGAAATCGCAATTTCATTTTGCGAATCACTATTTGCTATTAGCAAATTGCGAGTGTCTTCCCATTCAATCCTATGGGCCTCTAGGCCCATAGGAATGAATGGGGAGATATTCCTTAATTGCGACTCGCAATTTGCGAGTCGCAATTAAGGAATAATTAGAAATCGCTATTTCTTGAGTGATTTCTTGATGAATAGCATTTTGCTATTCCTTAATAGCGAATCGGTAAATTTCACTATTAAGGAATCGCAAAATGTGTTCTGCATGAATCTGGGTGAAAATCCTGTATCGACCACAGAAGAACCGACAGGAAGTCAATGTACAGAGAGAAAAAACATCTAGTGATTGGTAGTGGGGATTCCGAGGATAATTATTTTGAAGATTTACTAATGAAAAATCCTCCACCTTATCAGGAAGAAATAAACAACTCGCGGCCGCCGAGAGGGGCCGGGCGGAAAAAAATACAATCCCCAGCGTCCCCTGCTCCGCGGGGACGCCGCCTGCCAGCTGGGACTTCCGCCGGGAGGCGTACATCAGCAAGCCCTTCCTTCGGCAGAGCGGGGACCTCTTTCACCGCCTTCGGGGCTCACCACCATCTGTCCGCTGTGCTTGCCAGGTCTGCAGCCTTCCCTGCCTTCCCTGCCGCCCCTGCCGCCGCAAACCACTCGCGGCCGCCGAGAGGGGCCGGGCGGGAAAAACTACAATCCCCAGCGTCCCCTGCTCCGCGGGGACGCCGCCTGCCAGCTGGGACTTCCGCCGGGAGGCGTACATCAGCAAGCCCTTCCTCCCGCGTCGCGGGACGCGCGCGGGCGACGCCGGGCGGAGCCCGGGCAGAGGGCGGGCCGTCTAAGGCCGTCCAAGGACGACCAGGGACGGGACGGTCCATATCCCTAACACCATGGGTAAGCGCAAAATAGTCACTCCGGTGATGGGAGAAGCTAAGGCCAAGGTCCCAAAATATACGACCAGTATAATTACAATCTTGACATCAAAAGTGGACGAATTATCCACCCAGATAGCTGTTTCTGAACGTGCACTGGGCCTGGAAACTACATCTGCAAGCACTAGTACTATAATTTCCTCACCCATTAGCTGTGTTCCACTGGAGCGGAGGGTCATAATTGAATCATGCCGGACAAACTTGGCGCAGACTCCCACAGTTTTGCCTTCTCCAGAACTTCCTATTACTGTTATACCTCCTACAACTGAGGACATGGGTGTCAAAGAAAATATGGCCAACATTCAATCTGGGGGTCAGCGGGCTACTCACATCACAGAGGAGGGTCTCATGTTACTACTGGAGAAACTTTTTTCAGATAGGCTGGAATCCGCCTTGATTCAGATTGCAACAGACATAACTGAGACTCTGAAGGATTGTGTTAATAACTTACTGAAAAAATGTGAACGTATTAATGAGTTTCTGAATAGTCAGGCCCCGGTACTGCCATCACAAAATTTGAAATGTTCCCATGTCCCTCAGGTTTCAGCACCTATAGAAATTGACCCTGCAAATAACCCAGTAATTAATATGCCCGCAGAAAACTCTGTGCCTTCCAAAGGGAAAGTTGTAAATGGTAGATATACGCCCTTGCCGCTAATAGTGCCTAACCGTGTTTTATTGGAAAAGCCATTAGGTCTTCCGGGAGACCGGGTGGGCAGGGTACCTCCAGTGCACCTACCCCCCGATGCAACACCTTTTGTAGCTGTACTGGTAAATGTACCCAAATTAGATGCGGGGGAGGTAGAACATCATGAAACACTGCGTAACCACACAGAAAAATGGTGCAATGCAAATTGCACGGGTGAAAGTAATATTGCAGCTAATATACTGATGTGTAGAAGGGTTAATTGGGTGGGCAAAACTAAGAAGTGTGTGGCAGGCGACTGTGTTATAGTTAATTTTAAATCTCGTGATGTCACTAGCCGCCTCTTCTGGGATGCTTCCCCTTTGGATCCATTCGGCAAGGGTGTGTGCGCTATGCCGCTGGGTTTTTTCTTCCCACCTGCACTCATGACAGCCGGAGGCGGGCATGGCAGGCCACAGCCAAATAACAACCACGGGTTTGTGGGTAAACACAATTTCCCTCCTCAAGGGAATGAATGGGTGACAAAGAAATCTAGGGGCGGCGGTGTAGTCACTTCCGCAAAGCACACACATCCAGATAACTTGCAACTCTCAAACAGATTTGCGGCTCTCGCTAATCATGACAATATGGACTGACTAGAGCCCAAGCAAACAAATCTGACAGTTAATGCCCAGGATGACTCCACCAACATCCCTACCCCCTGTAACACTGTTAACATTCCCACCCCCTGTAATGTTGCATCTAATGAAGGGGAGGTGACAACAGAGCGAGGTAATAGAAATGCTAAGATCTTGTCCTGGAATATTGCGGGCTTACGTGCCAAACAGAATGACCCAATTGGGTTGGGAAAGCTAAAAGAACACAATATAGTAGCCATGCAGGAAACATGGGCAAGGGATAATTCATTTTGGTTGGATGGTTACTCTTCATTCTTTGTCAATGCACAGTGTACCCCGGTGGGAAGGGACATAGGCGGCCTGATGTTTTTGGTGTCTCTTAATATAGCTGGGAGCGTGAGGGAAATTCCTAGCTCCTCACATTATATACAGCTTTTGGAGATCCGCCACTCAGATAAAAATAAGACAGTTCTTATTAACTGTTATAACTCTTTGCAGGGCGGACCCCAAAATTTTGTTCTAGAAAGTTTAAGTTTATTTGTAACTGATTACATGTCAAAACAAACCACTTTTGTACAAATTATTTTAATGGGTGATTTTAACGTTCACTTGTGTGATTCACATTGCCAGATCAAAGATTTTAATGGGCCTGATCTTACGACTCCTCCCCACTTTGAGCATAGTCTGAAGGGATCAGCCATGGAACAATTGTTATCAGCAAATGACCTATATGAACCAGGCTTTTCTGACCCAAATGACCGTGTGGTCACATACAATGCGAGGGGTAGTGAATCTATCATCGATTAAATTTTTTTGTCCCCAGGGCTCCTCCATTATGTTCACTTTTATAACGCCATTGAAAGTGGATTCAGTGACCACAATCCGGTGTGTTTAATCCTGGATGGGTCGCTTGGACTGCTCAAAGGGGTTTTGTTGGCCACTTCTGTGAAGCATGTAAAGAGCAAAGACCAAGGGAGGCGATTAAAATGGTGCAAAGTTTGTCCAGAGGACTTTTTGAATCTTATTGAACAAGATATGATGGTGGAATTTCAGACCTGTAGGGACCCTGCTAGGGGGGATAAAGAGATTGTTGCCGCCTTTGAGGCTATCTGCTCGAGGGTGGAAGAAGAACTTACACTTAGCCCAAAAAGGGGACCTGCCCCAGTCTCCGGTTGGTTCGACCATTCTTGTTCAAAAGCTCACTCTGCATTGATGGCAGCGCTCAAACATTCCCCTAGAAATAAGTTAGTGATAGCGCAGCTAAGGAAAAAATATGCTGAGGCGGTAAAGATACGTAAAAAAGCCGTAAAAGAAGAAGCCTGGGACGCTTTAATGGATTCGACCACCCTTAAACACAGCTCTAAATTCTGGTCTATAATAAATAACCCCATATTTGCCCAAACACGTAACATAGATCTTGAGGCAAATATACCTGAATCAGAGTGGCTTAATCATTTTTCAGTCATCTATGGGAGCAATCAAGTCTATGAAACACTTCGTATACCCTGCTATTCTGATATGCAACCTAATTTAGATTTTACTGAAAATGAAGTTAAGGTCGCGATAACTGGGTCCGCTAAGAATAAAGCCCTGGGACCCGATGGGGTTCCTCTGGACTTATATAAATCAAACCCAGAGATGTGGGCAACTATATTAACGAATGTTTTTAATCATGTACTTGTAGGGGGATTCCCTAACACCTGGGCATGTTCAGTCATTGTCCCAATTTTTAAAAAAAGGACTAAGAAGTGACCCCAAATGCTATCGCCCTATATCCTTGCTGGATTCTTCCATGAAGATCCTGGGTAAAGTACTGTTGGCGAAAATTAACAAGTGGACACTAGAGAATGATATTTTGTCCAATGGCCAGTATGGTTTCCGGTCAGGTAGAGGGACAGAGGACCAATGCCTAAATCTGCACATGATAATCTCTAAATACACAAAGGCTAAAAAGGGGGCAATTTTTGTTGCTTACATGGATCTATCCACAGCATTTGATTTAGTAAACAGAGCCAAGCTGTGGGGCATGTTATTAAAAATGGGATTGGATCCTCCTCTGGTCCACTTCTTAGCTGAACTCCACAAGGATTTAAAGGCTTCCATTAGAATGGACCAAGAGGGACATCGTACAGCATGGTTTAAATCAGGCAGGGGTGTGCGGCAAGGCTGCATCCTTGCCCCTATGCTGTTCACTTTATACATAAATTCTCTGGAAAAAAATCTTCTGGCTGCTTCTGTGGACACACCGCGTGCAGGAGACACTCATATTCCAGTGCTCCTGTACGCGGATGATGCCGCTTTAATAGCTAGGACACATCTGGGCCTCCAGAGACTCCTTAATGCATTCAGTGACTTTATGTCTTCTCTTGACCTTGTGGTTAATAACGCTAAATCTCATGTCATGGTTTTTGGGCCAGCTAAAAATAATACTAAATCCTTTTACTGTAAGGGGGAAGTGATTACTAACGTTAAAGCTTTCACTTACCTCGGTGTAATTTTCGACACTAAGGGCAGCTGGATCCCTCAGATAACAGAAAAGACCAAAGCAGTGAGGAGCTCTGTTAACGCTATTCTGAGCTTCTCAAGGAGACTCGGGGGAAAATCAAGTGGTGCACTACTAGCTTTGTATAGGGAAAAATCATTGGCTATAGCTAGGTACGGAGGTGGATTGTGGGGATATGTAAAAACTGAAACCATTCAAATAGAGGTTAACAAGTTTTTCTGTTCTATACTAGGACTCCCCTCATCAACAGCCACTTTTTCTGTCCATCAGGAGCTTGGAGTAGGATACATTACTGATATCCTCTCTATGGCACCCATTCTTTTGTGGATAAGGGTCTGGATTAATAACAACTTAGGTCTTAACCACAAAATTCTGATGGATTGTTTAAAACTTGATAAATATAAAGACATTGCTCGGCTGGCATATATTTATAAGTGCTCAGTAGAACTTGGACGCCCGGAGATTTTCTCCTCCCCGCTTGACCTAAAAAAAGCAGACCTAGCCTGGGTCAAGGAAAACTTTTACAAACTTAAGTCCTTGGAGAGAGAACAACTCCAGTTAACTAAACCCATGGTTAGAGCACATTATATGACAATCACTTGTATAGCCATCCAACCGTATCTTGCCCTAGTTAACATTCCTTTTCACAGGTGGCTTCTGGTTAAGTTTAGACTTAACCAGATTTATTTGGTACTCTGTGATAGACAGGGATGATTCAAGCCTGAGGATGCACCTGTATGCAAATGCGACAACTTCTCCATTCAAGACAATATGCACCTTATGTTGTTCTGCCCTTTTTATCATGCTCCTAGGCAAAAGTATCTGTTACCTTTGTTGAAGGGGAAAGCTTTTACGCAAGTAAAACCAGCTCTTCTGTTTTTACAAATGCTTGATTCACCCTTGGTAATGTTCAGTGTGGCAAATTACCTTGTTGCTGCTGTTCGGATTAGGAAGAGGAAATTACAAGCTTAACAGTGGGGACTGTGATGAACGTGGTATACCTTGCTTTTTTGCACATGATGAGTCCTTTTTAATCTGATCTTTTTATTGTTTTTAAATTGTATTGTATTGTATGAAATTTTTTAAACATGTACTTGGATTGTCTTTTAACTGTTGTAGTATGCTTTTATGATTTTTAACAAAATCGAATAAAGTGGTTTTTGACTTGACTTGACTAATGGATTTGCCTATAAGAGAGCCAATAAATGATTCATTCAGGAAAGTTACTCCTGGGTGCTCAAAAGAGATACAGATTGAAACCTCCACAGGGAAGAAATGTGCCACTGTAGTAACCCCAGCAGAAATAGACAGATGGACACAAGAAATAGAAAAGCCAAAGAGTCAAGCCAAGTACAGTGTGGACACCGGATTCCAGGAGGGAAGTGGTAAGAGAAATTCTGTAACGCCACGGTTTCTTTTGCAGGATTCATTTTTTGATGAAGATGTACAATGACAGTGCCTGAGAGGGGAGGGAAAGGAGTGCGGACTTGACTCATCCTTGCCGGTAGATCAGTCAGGCCCATATATAGATAGTAAGGTTGAGGGAAATAACATCAGCTTACTGTTGGATACTGGTGCTACCCGTTCTACTGTGAGAACAGCAGACATCCCAAACCTACACCTCTCGGGAGCAGCAATCCAAGTAGTGGGCTGTTTCTAATAAACAAATGAGGACCCCAATTACTGAACCAATGAAGGTATGTATTGGCAACTTTAAAGAGATGCATAAGTTCGTAGTTTGTGACTCAAGTCCCATAAACTTGCTAGGAAGGGATTTATTGTGCAACATGAATTGTACAATATTTTGCACAGTGGATGGTGTTGCAATTAGGACACCTGATGAAGATGGAATATACAAGTTCATGTTAGCTAAAAAGGGAACAGAGGTAAATGACATGTTCACTTTAATAACTCCAGACGAGTTACCAGAAGAGGTTCAAACCATCATAAATCCTATTGTGTGGGATTTTACTGAAAAAGAAGTAGGATTAATGGAAAATGTAGACCCAATAAAAGTGGAGGATGGTTTACTGTAAATGATTTATGCCATGCCTTTTTCTCCATTCGATTACATCCCGACAGCATGTTTTTATTTTTGTTTAAATTTGATGAGCATGTCTACGTTTGGAATCGTGTTCTACAAGTGTACACTGAGATCCTTGGCTATTTTATCAAATCTTGAAAAAATGTCTTGAATCTCTAATATTGCCTAGACAATCAGTCTTGGTGCAGTACATTGAAGACTTATTAGTCGCCTCAAAAACCCGAAATGATTGTGTCATTGATTCTATTGCATTATTGAATCACCTGGCTGAAAGTGGATATAAAGTGTTGCCAGAGAAATTACAATTTTTCACAACTTCGGTTAAATATTTGGGACACCAAATAGAGAGAAGAGTCAGAAGAGTGACCTCAGAAAGAATAAAAATAATAAGACATACGCAGTTACTGCAAACACAAAAAGAAATAGGAATGTTTCTTGGAGTTGTAGGTTATTGCAGGCAGTAGATTGTAGGATTTGCAGTACTGGCCAAACCTTTGATACAAATGACCAAGAAACGGGCAAAAGATCCAGTAGAGTGGGATGATAAAAGCATGACAACCTTTGCGAAATTAAGAAACTGCCTATGCGAAGCTCCTGCTCTGTGTATGCCAGACTATTTAAAAGAATTTGCATTATTCTGTAATGAGAGAGATAATTGTGCACTTTCAGTTCTAACACAGAGACATGACCTAATGCGACATCCTTTGGCATATTTTTCTGCTACATTGGACCCAGTGGCATCTGCATTGCCAGGATTTTTAAAAGCTGTAGCTGCAACATGCATGAGTCTGGAATAGAGTGAATCTATTGTGATAGGACACCACATAAAGGTTCATGTCCCACATGCAGTTGTGATTTTAATGACAAGAACACAAACTCAGTACCTTACTCCTATTCGGCTGACTAAATATGAGAGAGTTATATTAGGGGTCTTAGAATGTAACAATAGTCAGATGTACAGTCTTAAACCCAGCAACATTGTTGCCAGATCCATATACTGAGGAAGTAATAGATGATGTTGTACATGCATGTTTTGACATTACTGAATTAAGTACCAAACCTCGTCCAGACATACAGGAGGAACCTTTGAAGAATGCGCAACATGAGCTGTTTGTAAATGTCGTCATGAGGAAGGAAGATTAATTGCTGCTTACGCTGTGTGCATATTGGATGGAATAGTTGTAGCATCCTATTTACTGGGAGTCAAGTCTGCACAAGTATCCAAATTGGTAGCTTTAATTAAAGCTTGCAAAATTTGGAAAAAAATGGAAAGTGACCATATACACTGACAGTCAGTATGGTTACGGGGTTGTGCATGACTTTGGCCAGCTCTGGATGCAAAGGGATTTCATGACTTCTTCAGGAACCCCTATTAAAAATTGACATTTTGTAAAAGAATTAATTGAAGCAATTCAATTGCCAAAAGAAGTGGCCATGGTCAAATGTGCTGGTCACCAATCAGGAAATGATAAAGTGACAGCTGGTAATCGTTATGCTGACCAAGTTGCCCAACATTGTGTTAAATATAAAATAGCAGTAAACAAGAAAATTGACGCTTGTGGAATCAGCTACAAATTTATGCTACTTGGGGGCATAGAAAAATGGACAGAAATTAAAGACTTACAAGATGAAGCAGAGGAAAAGGAGAAGGAAAAATGGAAAAAGATGGGTTGTCAGAGAGGGGTCGAGGATGGTGTCTGGATTTACACAGATGGAAACCCTGTGTTACCTGACTGTATGCTTGCACCAATGGCTAGAATGTATCATGGAGACACACATATAGGGATAGATGCAATTAGACTTTTCCGACAAGATTGGTTTAAAGCAAGGTTCAGGAATGCCGCAGAGAGTCTTTAGTCAACAAATGAACCCAGGCAGAAAAACTGTGGTTTGCCCAGGGAAGATTGGGAATGCTGAGGGTCCCTATATAAGACTCCAGATTGATTTCATTCAGTTACCTGATTGTTGAGAGTTAAAATATGTACTTGTCATTGTTTGTTTATTTTCAAAGTGGGTGGAGGCATACCCGACCAGGAGGAATGACAGCTTGACAGTGGCCAAACTTTTATTGAGGAAACTCATTCCTCTGTTCGGTTTTCCAATACCTATTGAATCAGACCAAGGGTTTCATTTTAATAATGAAATAATTCAATTAATTTGTGAAGCATTTCAAATTGAGCAAAAGCTGCACTGTGCATACCGCCCAGAGGCTTCTGGAGTGGTAGAACAATTGAATGGCACAATCAAGTCAAGACTGGGAAAGGTGTGTGCATCCACCCCACTGGAGAGACCTTATGCTTTACCTCTTGTCCTGATGGGACTCAGAAGCATCCCTGATAAAAATACAGGCTTAGGTCCCCATGAGATACTCATGGGAAGGGCAATGAGGCAGCCATGTATACCAGGACACAAGATGTTAAATACATCAGATGATTTGGTACTGGAGTATTGCAAAGAGTTGGCTGATCAAGTGTGTTCTATCTCTCACCAGGTTGGGGAAGACGCTGTTGTCAGGCAGTCGACTCACGCGCATGATCTGAATCCGGGTGACTGGGTAGTAGTGAAAGATCACACTCGAGAATTGTGCCGATCTTGTGGTCATTCCAATATACTGTAACTTTCATGGGCAGGTGATGAGATATATGCAATTGTTGGTGTTACGGTTGGTATATTCTTTTGGAATTCATGGTCGCCTTTCCACTGGATACATTTCTTTACTTGCTCTCAGGTTACATAGATTACATATTCCACATGGATAATGGCCCTTCACTGGTGGTAGTCTCAAAGGAGTTGGTAATCTAGTCTTAGAGGTGATTGTGGTTGTGTGTGGACCAAAAAGTCTCTCAGGTTCTGTGTTCATTTGAAAGTAAACCTGGGGTTCGGGATATTCAGGTTGCCTGTTCTGAGGATGGACCAATGTTTCCTGATAATCTTTTGGATATGATTGTACAATGATGTGAAGGTGGTCACATAGATGATTAATTCATCAGGCTCCTTCTCTTGTTTTTCCAAAAGGGTGTCTCGATGGTTATTTCTAGCCCTCTTACATGCTTGTGTGACTATTTTTGAGGGTAGTCATGAGTAATCAAATTGACACAAAGTTCCTTGGCTTGGAAAATTTCCTTTCAAGGTATCATAATTTCGTGGAAGACACAGGAATTTCCCAAAAGGTAAGTTATTCTGTAGTGCTCTCGGATGGTGACTGCCATAAAGAAGTTCCGAACAGTTCCTTTTTTTAAAATTAGTAGTAGATAGCCTCCATTCACTCCTGGTAATCGGTACTGTCCAGAAAGGGTACAACTTGGTCAGATATAGTGCTGGTAAATCGCAAGTATGGATTAGGTGTGTTGGTCCAGGAGCAGAAATTCTTACATGTTTTCATATCTCCATGCCAAAGGATCAGGATGTTGTCAATAAACTGTCGCCACGTCAGGATGTTGGTGTAGGAAGGGTTTGTTCCTCCAATGATATGTTCACTTTTAAAGGATGCCATATAAAGACAGGCCTAGACTGTGCGCAAAAGTACTGCCCACCGAGGTACCCTGTACTTAATGGTATAGTTGGTCCTTAAATTAGAAAAAAATATCTTTCAGGGTTATGGTGGTGCACACCACAATAAAGCTGATGAGTTTTCTCGAATCCCATTGTGTTTCGGCCAAGAGGCCAGTTTCCATCACCTCGATAGTGGTATCCTGAGGTCTGTTGGTACACAACGCCTCCACATTGAAGGTGAATAGTAAAGCAATCTTCTGTTGGGGCTCCAGATATTTTAGTAGTTTTAGTACATCTGTTGTGTCCTCAACGTATGTGGTAGTTTTGGCAACCAGGGGCCTCAGGAAATGGCCGCAGAAGTTTCACAGTGCTTCAGGAAGGGAATCAATACCAGACATAATGGGGCGGCCTGGTGGGGACGTGGTCCCCTTTTGTATCTTGAGTAAGATATAGAGGTATGGTTTTCTAGTGTTGGAGTTACTTAAAAACCTGCCTCATTCATGATAATTCATCCTTCTGTTTCGGCTCCATTCACCAGGTGTTTAATCTTTGTTGTTAGTCTTGTGGTTGTGTCTTGTTCAAGAGGATAGTAGTATTGGATGTCCGAGAGTTGTCGTAGAGACTCTTCATCATAGGTAGTCATTGACATGAGTACGATGACTACTCCTTTATCTGCAGGTTTCAAGATGAAGGTAGGATTTTCTGTCAGTGTCTTCATGATATACCTTTCTCTATTTGTTGAAGCCAGTCAGATATTGTAAATGTTCTACTTCCTTAAGCACGGGCTACTCAAAGGTAACAACCTCATTGGGTATCATGGCTATAGTTGGTGTAAATTTAGATGGTTTACGTAGACTCGAGTTTTCTGTGTCTATGCTGGGTTTGTCGTCAAAAAAGGCCCATTGGGGAATCTTGGGCAAGAATTTTTGTAATTCGCTGTAAAGGTGAAAGTTGTCTATTCGTGGAGTAGGGATGAAGCTTATTCCATTCTCAAGTGTTCTTTCCCCCTTTTTAGTCAGGATCCGTTACAATAGGTTCACCACTATTTTTATGGTGTTGTTGCTGTGTGTCTCCTCAGTCGCATTTGTGGCTCGGGTTGTTTTCACTGTACCCTCTTGTTTTCGCCTCTTCTTTTGTCTCTGCTTCACCCTCTGTTGAAAAAAGGTGGCTGAGGAAAGCGTTGTTGGTACATTGGAATCTGTGGTTGTATGGCCATCAGGTACATTTGGTGCCACTTTGGTGGTTGTCCAGGGAAGGTGCCCATATGTTGGTATCTTTTTTTAAAAGGGAGCAGTAGGGTAACTTAACAAAGGTGGTGGTTTGTTACCTCACTGGTTTCCGTTGCTCCCCCAACTGTCATTGCTTGAAGTATATGTTCAGGAGGAGAAAGGAAAGGGAAAAGATATGGAAAATATTGTCCCACCTCTGTGCCACCATACTTAAATCATGAATCACATAAGAAAAGTGACAAGGAGCAGCATCAAGGTCATTGCACTGCCATAATGTTGGTTATTCTTGACATACATATAACACTATCTCAACTGCTGTCTGTGTCCTCTGTCTGTACAATTGGTGTAAACTGCCTGCATCCATCTATCTCATTAATCAATTCACTCAAATATTCATCCATCCATGCAGTCAATTATTCACCCACTAATACGTCTATGAACTCTCCGTCAGCTTTTCCAGGTACTCATTTAACAATTCATGAATCAAATGCACTGACATATGCATCCAGCATTTGATTCATTATCAGGTTCATCCACTCACTCAACCACAAACACAAACTTTCTATTCATTGAAGAATAACCTTCACTTTGGGGAAGTGGGGTGGGTGGAGTTTTGCAGACCCATGCAGATTCCAGAACTTTTCATCACAGAAATGTGAGGAAAATGTGTTTTTTTTACAAAGTTTGAGGTTTGCAAGTGATTCTGGGTAAAAGAACCTGGTGAGAGCCACACAAGTCACCCATCCTGGATTCCCCTGGTTATCTAGTTTTTAAAAATGTATGGATTTGCTAGGCTTCCCTAGGTGCCCACACAGTTAGGGTTCAAAATCCACACTTTGCAAAAAATTGGTCCGTTTTCAGAGTAAAAATGTGGTGTGTCCACGTTGTGTTTTGGACCGTTTCCTGTCGCGAGCACTAGGCCTACCCACACAAGTGAGGTATCATTTTTATTGAAAGACTTTGGGAAAAGGGGGGTGCATGGAATTTTGTAGATCCACACAGATTCCACAACTTTCCATCACAGAAATATGGGGAAAAACTTTTCTTGTGAAAGTTTGAGGTTTGCAACAGATTCTGGGTAAAAGAATCTGGTGAGAGCCACACAAGTCACCCCATCCGGTTGCGCTTTGGCCTGTTTCCTGTCAGAGGCAGTAGTCCTACCCACACAAGTGAGGTATCATTTTTATAGAATGACTTTGGGAAATGCGAGTGGGTGGAATTGTGTGGATCTCCGCCGATTCCAGAACTTTCCATCACAGAAATTTGAGGAAAATTGTTTTTTTTGTGTACAAAGATTGAGGTTTGCAAGGAATTCTGGGTAACAGAACCTGGTGAGAGCCACACACGTCACCCCATCCTGAATTCCCCTTGGTGTCTAGTTTAAAAAATGTTTAGTTTTGCTAGGTTTCCCTTGGTGCTAGCTGAGCTAGGGTTCAAAATCCACAGCTAACTACTAGCCACTTTTTAAAAAAAGGGTCTGTTTTGACTGTAAGAAATGTTGCGTTTTGGGCCATTTTCTGTTGAGGGCGCTGGGCCTACCCAGACCAGTGAGGTACATTTTTATCGAGAGACTTAGTGGAACGCAGAATTGTAGAGCAACTGTTATTATCTATTGACTTTCAATGCATTTCTGCTTTCCAAATGTAAGACAATGGGGCCAATTAGGATGGCGGCGGACTTTCGTCCGCCCGCCACCCTAGCGGTGCTGGGACGGTCCACCAGTGGTACGGCGGTCCTGCACTGGCAATTAGGATGCCACCACCACGGTGGTGGTGGCATCCCCCATCCACAACACTTTGACTGTCGGTGCATACGGCACCACCCACCACAATGCTGTGGCTGCACTTTGTGCATTTGCATGCACAATGTGGCAGGCACCGCACAGTGCCTTACAAAGTGCAGTTTGCGCACTACCTCTTTTGTTCCTTGAATTTTTGTACTGAATTTTTTAACTTTATCGGGTGCTCCCTAGGCGGCGTCTACCATCCTGAAGAGGTCTCTGTAAGCAATACTTAATTGTGCTTCCAAATTCCTTTGGTTGTATCCCCATGGGCACTCCAGTGTTCCTTGTGTAAGGACTCAATAACGTTTCTTGACAACAAATAGTTTTCACAACATTTCTTTTTGTTTATTTTCATATCATTGAAATTCTCTTCATTTCAATTAATTTCATAGTGCTTTTCAATCTTTATCATCACGCATTGTAGCTCCTATGCATTTCGGGCTACTCGCCCTTTTTCAGGGAGCATCTCTATAAAAAATCACATCACACATACTTTTCATATGATACTGAAAATGCATCTCTATCCCAATTTGTTATGCTTAAACAGCCAAAAGAAATATCTCATGGTATTACCATACGCTCCTACCTAAACTTGTTGTCTATGAACCATCTATTCATCAATAGTTTATGTTATGAACATATTTTAAACACCCATGAATAATGCAATTTGTGGATATCTCATGTAGCTTGGTGCGTGTTAAACTATTTCAGCAGTCTGGGCGGATTCTCCCGTGCAATTTGTGCCAAGACGCCATAATCATGCAAATTTTCTCATGGTGTGTAACGTTCGGCGTGATACACTGTCCTAAAAATAAGCGACAGTGATTAGAAACTGAAACAACAAGCTAAATCGCACCGAGCGTTAAAGCGGAATATAAATAGTCGCTGATATTCAGCTTACTTGTCTTGTTTTCACAAGTCAAATACGGGCGGCTCTCCTCCATAACGTTAAAACGTTCACTCGATTCCTGGCATTTCCATTAGTGAAAACCCATGCGTCTGATAGGTGGTTTTGAAATTCTTATGTCAAAACGTGGCTCGCGGTTACCAAGGTTCCCGTAGGGCTTGGTTGAAAGTAAAAGAGGACTATTCTGAATTCACGGTGGTCATTTATTTCTCTGGAGGCCATCTTCTACTAGAGATAGAGAATGGACTATTCGAGTTTCTTAGCAGCCATTATTAAATGTTGAGTGTATTGTGTACGGTGATACAAGGCTATTTATATAATGAAAAATTCTGAAAATCAATAAGTGTATTACAATATTTCGAATGAACATATATTAGTACCAGCAAACAGAACTGTACAAGACATACATCGTCCTTCATAATCTATATTTAGAGATAACATGCATACTCTATGTGTTCATTGAGTCCATATGGTTTGCATGATTGAAGCTACATAATCCAGACGTTTTCTTGTCGCAAAAGATATTTATTGTTATCTCTCCCTTCTATATTTTGAACAGTTTCCAAAATTAAGATTTTTAATTGCCATATGTTATGCTGTTGTTCCATAAAATTTGGGGCAATGATTGACTTCATGTTCTTCGTTCTAATGTTAGATTTGTGTTCATTGATTTGCGTTTTGATTTTACGCTCAGTTTTTTCCACATAAACTTTGCCACATGCAAACTTTGCCACGTTGTGAATGCAAATGCAGGGAGGTACCATAGGTACCCCCATGTACACCCCCCCCCCCATTACCCTTGGGACCCGCAACGGGCCCCCACATACAGAGACCTCCAGCCTTTCCATGGCGGCAATGCCGCCATGGAAAGGCAATTCTCTGCATGATTTGTAATATGGATGGCGGTGTCTTGCAGACACTGCCACCATATACAGCTCCTTTTCTGCCCTGTTGACTCTTCGACCGGCGGAAAACCGGCGGACGGTCTTTCTGTCTGCCTGGGTCCCCCCCTCCATCTTAATATGGCAGGGAAATGGGATGCAGGCGGGGGTAAATGTCGGGTGGATCGCCACTGGCATGCGGGCAGCGACGATCCGCCCAACATACTAATAGACTCCAATGTGTCTAAAAGAAATGACTTTGAAAAATGTCCTACAATTCACATGCTAGTATGGGTACCCACAATTTAGAAGATGTGCAAATAGCTAGTGTTTTAAACTCTATATTTTGTTCCCATTTCGGAAATACATAGGTGTCTTTCTTACCTATTTTTTAACTCTTTATATTTTACCAAATGAATTTCTATATACCCGGTACAAAATGAAAAACCATTGCAAGATGCTGCTCAGTTATTGGCTCTATGTTCCTCAGGTTCTTGGTGAACTTACAAGTCCTATATATCACTACAACCAGAAGGGTTCAGCTGATGTGATGCTTTTAAAAATATGTCATACTTAGAAGAAGTTACAGGTGAAAACTTTGGCACAAATGGCTGTTTTTTTCAACTCATTTTTAATTTTTCTCATTTTCAACTGTTAGTTTCTATTAAAAATCCATGAGGGATCTCCACCCCTTGCTGAATTCAAAAAATTTCTACCACTAACTGCAAGGAGATTGAAAGCACAGAAAATAGAATATAAAGCAAAAATAGGCTATGTCCCAGTAAAATGCCAAAACTGTGTAAAAAATGTAGGTTTTCTGGCAAACGTCTGTCAGTCCACGAAAGGTGGGAAGATTGTGATTTCAGCACCGCAAACTCTTTGTTGATACCATTTCCAGGGAATAGAACAGACGCTTTCTTCTGCAGCACTTTTCCCCCATTTTACTACCCAAAAAATCTGCAGTATTTTGGCCAACTTCTGGGTCCCCTCCAGGGGAAACAACAAACCCTGACTACCTTTGATATCCCCATGATGTTGAAAGAAAAGGCCACAAATTTGGAGTGGATATCTTATGGGGTAAAAAGGCTACAGGGGCCTAAGCTTAAATTGTCCCAAATAGTAAAAAAAAGGCTTAGCACAGAGGGGGGAAAGGCCTAGTAGAGAAGGGGTTAATAAAGCCTCATTGCCTGCCACAAAGCCCTATACCACTTGTTAAAGGCACTAAACCTAATGTATAGGCCTGAGCCACAGTCAAGGGCCTATAACTAGTGAGATAGCCCTTAGCAACTGGTCTAGCCTGGACAGAATGGCCATAAGGCTCCTAGCACATTGCATCCACCAGGGGTAGAAAGTTCTAGATACGAGGGATTTTCTAAAGAAAGAAACAGGAAGACACACATTGGAATGTTGGAGGAAAGGCTTGTACCAGCCATTATAAGGTCTGAGCTCATTCATTGTTTTCAATGCAGCTGCCAACATCGCTAGTTCTATTGAACTTTTTAGGTAATTTGCAGGTGACAACGGTTTTTGGGTGACCGCTTCTGAATCTAATAAAAAGAAGATCTAGAGCCTGTAGCCTCATATAACTGAAGCTGCAATGATCTTGGTTGGAAGGGTACCAGCCCAGGGAATTCGAGTGCCCAAATTGTACCAGTCTCTGTGAACACATACACAGTGTAGCTGAAGGATGCAGGGGCACTTACTTCAAGAAGACATACAAATCTTTTAGGACACAATACCAGTGTAATGAAAGAAAAAAGTGGCATTTATTTCTTGGTAACAGAATTTGTAATTGTGTAGTGTGCACACTTATAACCAGCTAAAAGGTTCGCCGTCTAACGTATATTCATGCCAGTGGAATGTCAGACAACACGTGAGTCTAACGTTTAGAGTGGATCAGCATCATAGCCTCAGTGTTATTGAGCAGTTGTGGCCAGCATATTGAGTCAGTGAGAGGGATCCATGCCATCCACCCCGCAGGGGAAACCTCCTTTACAACGCAACTTTTACCACGCAGTGCTTTTACATCGCAACTTTTACAACGCAAACCATTACAACGCATTGCGCTGGGGGGGCGCTCTAGGATAGGGAATAGATTTAATTTACTATCCAACACCTTCCCTACTATCCACGGGGACTGGAGTTGGAATAGTAAATTAAACTATTCACTATCCAGCCCCCCTTATTTATTTATTTATTTTATTGAACTTATATTGCGCGCAGCTACCCGCAGTGGGTTTCCCGGCGCCAGGGATAGACTGGAGGAGAAATCAGAAAATAAGTAATTGCAAGAGGGAGACACTAGACCGGAGGAATCTGGAACTAGAACAGGAGGGTCTTCAGTTTTTTGCGGAAAGCCAGAAGACTGGTTTCTGTTTTAAGCGCCAATGGGAGAGCATTCCACATCTTGGGGCCCAGATATGCGAATGAACGGCCTCCCATTTTTGCCAGTCGGATTCTGGGAATCACAAGATTGCCACTGTTGGATGACCTCAAAAGGCGGCCAGGCTGATATGGCTGCGCAAGATTGTGCAAGTAGGCCGGAGCGGAGCCTTGGCGAGTTTTGAAGAGGATGCACAAAGTTTTGAAGGCCACTCGATCCGAGATTTTTAACCAATGGAGGTCACGTAGAGCCTGCATTGCGGACATTCTCCTTGGGACATTACGCAGCAGGCGGGCGGCTGAGTTCTGTACAACCCCCCCTCAACACTATGCGTTGTAAAGGCATGCGTTGTAAAACTTGTGATGTAAAAGCATGCGATGTAAAAGCATGCGTTGTGATGTCATACATCCACCACGCAGACATTCATCATGCATGTTATTCTTCATATCGTCATAAAATGCCTGGTCTGCACCCAAACATGTTCGCATGCGCGGTAGCGCCCACTTCAGATCTCGATACTGGACGTTCTGTTCAAGATCGACTTTTCAGCACCATACACCTTCATGGTGGTCGGCCATTCCCCACTGCTCCTTTTATTCGCTTTCAGTTTTGTGAATAAAAATCTCACCCCCCCCCCCCCCAAATACCAGTGAGAAGGAAAATGTGTTAAAACAAATTGCCTCAAAATCCAATCGTAATTCTTTTCATAATCAGTGTTTCTGCCAACCTTTTACTGCCAAAATATCGTTAGTGGTACTGGTATCACAGATCTATAGCCATTAGCACTCCCGACAGGCTTTATGATGCAAATGTATCCTCGGAAAGGTAATTAGCTCTCTGCAAGGGGCTGCGGCCGCTCCTCTCTGGGGCTTGATAAACAGGCTGCAGCAGCATGAACGCGGAGCTCTAATTCATACTCGGCTGCCAAGAAGTAAAAGGAGAAAATGAAAAACGCTCATCTGCCTCGGCCCCTATTGTGTGGACGCGTGTGTGTGTGTGCGTGCCGGAGGAAATGAAGGTAAGCCAAAGCCTTTATGTGGCTGGAACGGTTGTGTATTCAAAGCAGCGTCTGTTTCAGATATGACATAGGCTCAAGGTAAAAACCCCATTGGCGGTGACCCTATTAAGAATTGCAGCTTCCACCCCTTCACACACCCCTCTCTTGCTTGGAACTCTGCCATACCCCTCGTTGCCACATCCGTGCAGTGACCCTCTTTCCATTACCATTCTCTTGTCCACATAATGGGGTAGCGAAAGTGACATCACATACTTTTGACTCCTGATCACACCAATAATCAAACAAACAGCAGGGGCGGTTCTAGGTTCATTGCGGCCCTGGGCAGGGAGCGTAGGTAGGGGGCCCCAGAAGAGGGGTCCAGGCGGGGAGGAGCACGGAGACCAATGAAGAGGGGGGGGTCAGGGTGTTTGGAAGTGGAACAGAGCCGGAGGCCGCCAAATCCCTGCTAGGGGCCGCCACACAAATATGTATCCATCCTCAGAGGATTATTATATTAAGGATATGTATTGGCGTGGCGGCCCCTGGGGTTAGGTGGCCCTGTGCAGGTGCACAGCTTGCACATGCCTAAGGCCGCCCCTGCAAACAGTATTTGTAAAGTGCAAACGTGTCACCCCCAGGGATATCTGGGCGCTGGGACTCCATCGAAGAGCCAGACCTTGAGTCTCTCTCTGAAGCCTGCCAGCGAGGGGGCTGAATGGAGCTGGAGGGGAAGGTCGTTCCGTGTCTTGGCAGCGATGCAGATGAAAAAGCGCCCACTGCTGCAGCTGCGACAAATGTGGGAAGTGTGGGCGAGTGAAGAGGAGGGCAGGAGTCTAGAAGGATGGTGGAAGTTCGTTCGATTTACTGAAGTAGGCAGGTCCTAGGTCCTGGAGAGCTTTGTAGGCGTGCGTGAGGATCTTGAACTGGCATCTTTTCTACATGGGAGCCAGTGGAGGTCTCCCAGGTGGGGGCGTTGTGTCTTTGCTTGGGGACATTACTGCGTTGATTACTTGTTTCGCTGTTAGCCATAAAAAGAGCCTCTTATCAGCTGTCGAGGGGGTAATGGGAGAACAAGGAGAAGAAACCAGCAGACCTACAAAAAAACCGGACTATTCGAATCCTGTTCACTTTCTATTCCTGCTGGTTCCTTGTTGAACCCTGCAGTAAGGTGTTGCGCATGCAGGGTCAAGGTAGACCACAAGCAATCTACTCCTAACCACCACTAACTGCAGGAGCGTAACACATGCTCCTGCAGCTTCGGCGGCGCAGAGGGTCTCCAACCCCTTAAGGAGGGCCCACTGAGCTGAAGGCCTAGGAATACCTGTAAGAAATGAGAGACTCTGGGGCTGCTCACTGCATCATTTTATATTTCACCACTGACTGACTGATGTTAATGTGCCTCTGTATATTTCCATCCACAATTCTATATCTCCGTTAATCTACCCTTGAACCCCCATCAGGACCACTTACTATAAAATTCCAATGCTGTACAAAGTACTGTTGCTTTATAGCCAGATCTGCACTATGTACTTCACATATATACACCGAAGATGAGTACCAGTTGATGGGGTTCTATTTCACTAATTAGTTTCACTATTGACTTTCCAAATAGTCGATATTGTGGATACATTATTTTGGCAGGTTGATATGAAAACCTCAATAAAATAGCCCAGCAGCCCGTGCTTGGTAGTTTTGTTTCCAAGAAGGTGGAAATCCCTGCAAATGGGTGCCACCGTGACATGTCAAGTCTCAATGAGCTAGGGTGAGAGCAAAGCAGACAGACGTTTGCAGCTATCGTTGGTGCAGCAGGTATATTAATAGTAGTGGGTCCCAGAGGAGTCCAATTACCATAGTTATGACTCGCTTTTTCTACCCAACCCAGTGGCAGAAGGCCCATTTAAAATTGCTGTTCTGGGGCGCAGGGCACTCTTTTTGAGAAGAACGAAGATGTAATGCCACAGAGGATTTTTTACACTATTTGAAAAAGACAGAACACATCCTGAAAACCTCAGTCATCAGGCAGACCCACGAGGTCACTAAATACCAAGCAAAGATTATCTTTGTTTCATACAGTGTATACACCACCAAGTAGCTGTCCCTGTCTCTACAGGCAAGGGGCCTAATTTACAAGGTTTTGGCACAAGGCAGTGCCACAAAGAATCTTGCTGCGCTGCCCTGCGTCAAAAGAAAAGGGCAGGTTACAGGTGCATTCCTGTCCCTTTCCCCTGAGTTGACTCACAATGGGCTGCCATGCCCTCGATGCAGGCACCCATGCCCAATGGTGCACGGCTGTCTGCGCTGTATGATGGTATGATTTTTTCTGTGCAGGGAGGGGCACCTTCCTTCACAAAAACAATCACAAGAGGTGTTTTCCTCTTTCTATGTGTGCTGCAGAAAGCAGCACACAGAAAGAAAAAATTCAAGGAGAAATAAAGATATTTCTCCTGATTGCGCCTCCCTAACGCCACACCCATGGGGTGGCATTAGGATCTGGCGCATTCCCAGGTTTACGATTCCTTGTAAATCTGGGAATGTTTCAGGTTCCATAGGTGTTGCGTGGGAACACCCACAGCAACACACATGGAACGCCCTTTCCACGCAGTGCTCTGTATGCAATGGGCACATATTTACAAGGCCATAAAAAGTCTCGCAAAGCGGCTTTGCACGGCCTTGGAAATAGACTGCGGCACATTGCGTCACCAAAGCATGAAAAAGTGATGCTCCAGCGGCGCAAAAGTGCTGCTATGGGCCTCGTAAATGCCCCAAAAGAGTAATCCTGTCCTGGTCTTGATTCAGCAAGGAGTCGAAACACATGAACACAAATATGTTGAAAACAGTATGATAAGGAAGAAGCACACAAGTTAGGGGCAGGAGGAGACATATATTGTCGACAAACATTCACTCTGCTGCGTTTTCACCCCCCCCTTTCTAATGACAAAGGAACGCAACTATTCTAATAAAAAAACGTTACCTCTTTCCCATTGTAGGGAAAAAAACTCATTGTATGCACAAACATGCGGATGGTATTTTTCAAGGACTTAGCTCAAAAATTTTGATTTGCCCCTGTGCCATATATCTCATACCTCAAGTTCAACTAAATGTTTCCTTTTACAAAAAATATATTCATGGCTCATTTTGAGCACTTTCAAGTTTTGGGCACTTTCCTCAGAGCGTGATCATGACATGCCTATGGATGGATAATTTGTGTGCAATTCATGTCAACTGATCAAATTGATGTTAGATACTATAGGGGGGGAGTAGTGGGAAAACCCTACCACACTACACCCCATAGTTAACTTAATAAACAAATTACTCCATGGCAGGAAATGGGAACTAATTATACTTATATGTGAAACTCCCTTATGACAGGGTACACAAAGAGTGAAATTCTTGTTACTGATCCAGGTAGTTAAAAAAGAGAAAAAAAACCCTCACCCATCAGTTGGTGGTATGCACCATCATAAGGTCTCCATCTCTTACATGCGCAGACATTCCAATATGTGCTGGCTCAACCAGTAGTAGGGGAGCTCTTATAATCCAGTATTGTGAAATAGGTGAGACCACTCCATGTTGAAGGGACCCAACCACTTATGACTGGTATGAGACAAGTATGGGGGAAAAGGGTAGCTTTTAAAACTATCTAAGAGCTGACACCCATCATTTTCTTTCGTTACTAGTTGCTAGCATCCAAGAGTCGTGACTGCAAGGGAGTTCTTTGGCTCTACTATAAGGTGTTATGTTATAAGGGTTTTATAAAGTGTGCTAATACCAAAAAGGCGTCTTGGCGCTAGCGTCCTTACATCCTTGAGCACAGAATCAACTTAGATGAACAGGCAGTATGGTAGAAGATCACTATCATATAATAGCAGAGAGTGCATTATTGTCGTCAACGTGCAGTTAGAAAGAGGATTTAAATAACCACGTTTTTAGATCTTTCCAGTTTCAGAAGACTATCTTGGGTTCTCAGGTGGTCTGGAAGCAGGTTCCACCATTTGGAAGCGGAATATGATACCCACCCTCCCCCCCACTACTTTATTCTGGGCGCTTGCACCTTCTTGGCTGTGCTAGAGCATAGGGATTGAGGGGGATGTACCACTTGAAGATGTTGTGGTTCCGTGATTCCGAATTGGGTTCGATAGTTCCGAAACCCTATTTATGAAGATCGTCAGAAATGGACGATTTTGGTGTCAGCAGACCGCAAATGGCGAGTGTAACGTGTCTGAGTGTTTTCGTATGAATCGATATAGGAGAACACTCTACATTTAAGGATTTAGTTTGAACCCTCGGGTTCCATCTTGTATGTGGCAGCCATCTTGTATGGTTGCCCTAACATAGGCCCTATGATTGTGGCCGAACGAGTCCTTGACACGTACGCCTTAGCTGACTTCTGGTTGACCTGGCCGAACTGACTCCTCGCCTGGGGCGAATCCCGCTGAGCCAGTTCCTTGTTCAGCAGCTGAACTGATAAAGATCAAAGAACAGGACATGGTCCGATTTTATGGCCCACCGTTCCCACTCCTCTATCTCCTTTCCATCTGTTTCTGCCTTTCCTTTACGACATGTTCATCGATCTGGGTTGAAGGTTTTATGATGGGTTTGTCCGGCCTGATCGAACAGGAAACTAGCATGTGTGCGATCGTTTTGGTGGGCTGGACAACGGAAAGTGGGATTAACTTTGACTGTCGTGATTCATTACTTTTTGAAATGCTACTTGTTTATTGGATAGTTTTGTATGCACCAAATGCAAATTGTGATGTTGCCAGAAGCGTAATTTTCGGCATAAAAGACCGAATTTTGCTCATTTGAGGTGGTGCAGTCTCTGTCGAACTACCCGTGTGTACTTCGTAGACCTCTGTCCCTGGTTGCAACCAATAAACTTTGGTCTTTGACGTCATCGAGAAGTATCCTGGGTCTCTGTTTGCCAAGACAGGGGAATCCGGGGTCTTTGGGTGTTGCCCTGACACCGCTGGGTTATTGTAATAGTATCGGTTCCGAGAAAACCCAGTACCTCAATGTCCTGAAGAAATTATGGACCTTCTTTGTGTATTCGGCAAAATGCTTTAAATTGAATGTGTGCTTGGATAGGGAGCCAGTGTATCTTTTTTATAGTTTTAGTGATGGTGCATAATTTTGGAAGATCTAGAAGAACTCTGGCTGCTGAATTTTGGAGCATCTAAAGTCTATTGAGGACTCTTGATTGAATTCCTACAAATAATGTATTGCAGTACTCAATTTTGGAGATGACAAGTGCTAGGATAACTTTTTTTTCAACTCAAGTGGAAGATATGGGAGAATTTTTCTCAAGACCCTCAACACAAGTAAACATGAGGATGTCACTTGATTAGAGTGTTTTACAAATGTTAATCGGCTATCAAACACAACACCTAGCCTTCTAGATTTCTATTGGTACTGATTGGAGTCCTTAGTTGGGTAGCCACAAGGACAAGTTCCAGAAGGGGTCATTGTTGCCAAACAACAAGACCTCTGTCTTGTCAGTGTTCAATTTTAAAAAGTTTAGTTTCATCCATTGGGCTATGCTGTTATTGCATGGCTTAAACTGAGCTGCCAATCATCGGTGTAGGAGCACACTGAGAACCCAGCGGAATTAATTAGTTGGGTTAGAGGAGTGATATAAACATTAAAAAGAGGTGGGCTCAGCGAAGATCCCTGAGGGACCCCACACGCGACCTTAAAAGTGGAGGAAGTGAATACCGCCAGGGAGACCACTTGTTCTTTATTTATGTGAAAAGATCTAAGGAGATTGAGAGCTGGTCCTTTTATGCCTACTGTTTCAAGGCACCTAATGGGGGAGCGTTGGTCCACTGTGTCAAATGCAGCCGATAGGTCCAGTAAGACCAGGGCTGCACTGTCTTCTTTGTCCACAATTCCACAATTGACCTAATCTCCTCTGTGGCTGCCAGAAGGGTGGACATTTCATCCACCATTTATAGCCCATACAAGGACTAGTGCTTTTTTCAGGACCGAACCCACTGTGTGTTTACTGTCCCTATGGACTACCTGTCACTAAGAAGGTGTTGCAAGATAGACGTGAACCGAACCAGTATATTACCCCAAATTAGGAGAAGAACACTACTGCATTTTGAAACAGAGGGCCTTGGTTCTAGAGCCTTGTTCATACCACTTTCTCTGGTGATGTACACATTTATGATTAAAAGGACAACTATTAAGTGTCACTAGGCAAAAAAAACACTATCATTTTCATATTGCGATGGGTCCTAATATACACTGTCCCATCATTCATTATATGAGTATAACGTACGAGTGAAAAGAAAATACTATGCAATTTAGGTAAATCTCTCAACACGCAAAGTAGGGTGAGAAATGTTCATCATCACCAGTAAAGTAAACTGACTAGGTCCATACTTAATAATCTTACCCCATCCTATTGGGTATCAGATTTTCCCAAAGGTTGGTGAGAGTGATGATTAGAAGGGTCAGCTTGCTACGGGATGGAAGGAGATAAAGGTTATTTAGCCTAACTAAGCAACTGAATTCCAATGTCCTTAATGGGTTTTAGCCAGGGCTACTGGAATTATGCGATTTTGCGGCTGCAGCAATTTACGCTGTAGGCAGATATAATATTGATACCTAAATATGATGTTTAAATATCAATATGACAGAATATCGACCATCAAGAATATCGTCGACCAGAATATCGACATGCAGGTGAGAAATATTGTTTTAATTAATATCAATGTTAGTAATATCATTAGTAAAAATATTGTTGTTAATAATATCGATTTTTTTGTGTGTTTTGTATGTTAGTGTATGTGTTAGAAGTATAGCTTATTTTTGTAATATATGTTTGAATTTTTTACAAGTAATTCGTTTTATGTTAACTCATTTTTGCATATTTTAGTTCTGTAGTGAGTTGTGGGTTTATAGGGGATTAGGATGGGAAGTAATTTAATTATAATATATGTAATATTACTTTTTTAGAAGTTATTAATTAAAAAAACCCATAAATATTGTGTTTTCGTTGCGTAGCGGGTTGTAGGAATAGGGTGGGAAGTAATGTAATTTAAATTAATTAATTTATTAATAATTGTATTATTTAATATGTTTGTATTTATTAATGTATAATGTTAATTGTGGTAATTCATTTGCTGGAGTGGGAATAGTAAATTATTCTCACCCGCTATCCAACACTTTCCCTACTGTCGCATTCGGCGCAGTGGGAATAGCAATTTTTACCCACCCGCTATCCAACACTTTCTCTACTGTTGCACACACTGGATTGGCAATAGTAATTTTTACCCACCCGTTATCCAACTCTTTCCCTACTGTTGCACTCACTGGAGTGGGAATAGTCATTTTTACATACCCACTATCCAACACTTTCCCTACTGTTGCACTCGCTGGAGTGGGAATAGTAATTTTTACCTCCCCGCTACCCAACACTTTCCCTACTGTTGCACTCGCTGAAGTTGGTATAGTGATTTTTAACCACCCACTATCTAAAACATTCTTTACTGTTACAATAGTTGGAGTGGGAATAGTAATTTTTACCCACCCAAAAAAATTGGTGGGTAATTCCAATCCAATTTTTCCCTACTATTGCACTCACTGGAGTGGAAATAGTAAATGTTACCCACATGCTATCCAACACTTTCCCTACAGTTGCTCTCACTAGAGTGGGAATAGTAAATTATTCCCCTCCGCTATCTAACACTTTCCCTACTGTTGCATTTGCTGTAGTGGGAATAGTAAATGATTCCCCTTCGCTATCCAACACTTTCCCTACTGTTGCATTCTCCGATGCTACGTCGGTCCCGTAATGCACATTAGGATGCGCCCGCCACACTGACAGGCGCATTCTGGGCCTTTTACATTGCAGGTGGATCTGCTGGCTGCAGATCCGCTTGCAACGTAAAAGGACAGTGCCCAGCATTGCAATGCACAACAAGGCAGGAACCATGTGGTGCCTGCCACGTAGTGCATTGCAATGAGGGGGTACCTCCCATGTGCAACCTCCACCACCCCAACACCCTGGGGGCCAGCAACGGGCCCCCAATGTCGAACACTGCATGCCTTTCCATGGCGGCGATGGGCACTTCTCCGCCTACATCATAATATGGATGGCGGTGTCTGCAGACACCCCCACCATATTGTGTCCCTTTTCCGCCTGGTCGAGAATTCGACCAGCGGAAAAGCGGCAGACGGTCTTTCCATCCGCCATGGTGCCCCCGCCATACTAATATGGCGGGGGGATAACTAGGGACATATGGCATGCGGATCGCCACCGCCGGGCCAGCGGTGGCGATCTGCCCGAAATCATAATGGGGCCCTATGTTTTTATTAATTATATTTAATATTTAATTATTTTCATATTATTTTTAAGACATTTAGACAAAATTATATTTTAAACAATGATATTTTAAACAACAATATTTTGGTTTCGATATTTTTGTACTTACCATTGTAGAGATAGGCTGTCAATATTCTGTCCATCGATATTGTAAACTCGATATTCCTGTAGCTCGATATTCTGTCCCTCGATATTCTGTCAGTGATAAAAAAAATGTGTTTCTAGCTCAAATGGTTCAAAAGATACTAGAATTGCAGCAACATGTGTTTCCAGGTAGAGGAAGGCCCTTTGCAAACCTGGAATGGTCACTTCTCTGTTGCATTTTTTTAAAATATTTTTTTATTTCTTTATTAATTTTATTCCTCGGAAGGTACAGACCATGTTCATATACAATACATTGCACCCACATGACAACTGATACCAGGCATGTCAGAACTTACAATTATTTATTTCTATAAATAGTCTTACCAGATCTTGCACAGGAACGGAGATACTCGGAACCAAGATGCTAGCTCCCTAAGTACTGGCTCCTTCTGTCTGCTTCTCGAACACATTCTCTGTTCTTTTCACAGGAACCTGGAAATTAACATATTCATATAGCTATAACATTTCAAAAGCTTTCCTTCCTGCTTCTCTAAATTACTGGGAACTTTGTATCTCACCTACGTAGGCTTAACTGGACTTATGCCTCTCTTCTGTATTGAAGTTTTGGGGTTCTTCTCTTCTGGCTAGTTGTAACTAATTTTTAAACAAACAATAATTAATAACTAGAACACTTCCCTTAATCTAACCTTGAAATTTGGTTTTAAGTAAGTGCACTTACTTCACTAACTGAAGAGTTTTGCTTTAATTGGATTCCGTAGATTACTTGATATGTGCTGATTCTAGCTGGTTATCAAGCTCCTCATTAATGCTTTTCTTCTTTTATATTACAGGTGAACCTTCAGCTTCCCACTGGTCTACTTCAGGTAAGTATGTACTTTTATACACTTTTAGTTCCTTATTTGCTTCATAAGTTACTATTTATTAAACTTTGTTCCTGTTCCTTAAGATGAACTGTAATATGTCTTTGAATGGTTCTAAAAATAACCTTCTGGGCTTTTAGTTAAGACTACTACAGTTTCTTAATTCAGAAAGAAACGAAACGCTGCACTTAGCTCAACAAATGTCCTCTGCCTCTTTTCACAGCTGTCTATTGACTCCGCTCCTCGTCGAGAATACTGCTCCCAGTATCTTCTTTATCTTCCAGCTCACGGAGAAATCTGGCAGGGTTTGTTTATTTAACTCCAACGAGCGCTAGCATTAAATAAACACAAGCGCCTCTGCGCTCTGTTTATATTCCGAACCTCTTTGACAGAAAATACACTCGCAGGAGATACGCGCCGTGTATTTACCCTATGCTAAGATAAATACCAAGGTTTTAACCTAGAAACAAGAATTCCCCTTTTAAATTACACGGACTTGGATTAACTGCGGCTGACTCGGCCAACGAACTCGGTGAAGTGCGCAGTTGAGAGGGGGCTCGCGCATCACCAGAGTTCTGTTCAGCTGTGAGCTGGCAGACTAGAACGCCCACTCACACAGTAGCTTGGGGCGAACCGGCGGCCAACTTGCTTCTCCATAGGCCAACTAGGCTGACCAGGTCTTGGTTTCGCTAGCATTAGGGATGACTGGAGCTGGGGGAATAACGCTACAGGTAGCTGATGCTAGGGTCCTGACAGTACCCCCCAATAAGGCAGATTCCTTCTCTCTGGGCTTGGTGGGATATCTCTGGTGGAATGACTTAACTAATCTAGGAGCATGGACATCCTCACTCAACTCCCAAGATCGTTCCTCCGGACCATAACCTTTCCAGTCTACCAGATAGTACAATTTATCTCTAGATCTCTTAGAATCCAGAATTTCCTTCACCTCGAACTCAGGTCCTGCCTTTAACTGGATTGGTTTTGGAGGTGCTTGAACTCTCAAATCAGTAGAGGCCTTCTTTAATAAAAATCGATCTAAGAGGGGGGTTCTACCCTAAGAATCCACATGGGACCTGGGTGCTTTGCGGTGTAGGAAAGAAGGGTCCCAGTAGAGTTTGATACTTTTGCTTAAATTTATTAAAGAGAAATCAAAAGTAGTAACACACAATGTCAATTAATCACAATGTATGAGTCATTTCATTTGTTCATTAAAAGTGCCCCAAGAAAGGAGAGGGGAGTGGGATAGCGTGATAGATATTGTAGTGCTCCCTTGCTGACTACCCTGTCCTGATGAAGACCCCGATGTAAGGCATATTAACGCCTACAAGTGTAGCGTGGGGTCGAAACGTCGACGGCTACCTCTACTTCTTGTTCAAGTTGACACTCCCCCATTATTCTGAGTTCTTCGGTGTCAACAGAAGTAATCTAAAACCGTTGGGATATGTTATAATCCCCTATTTTGATTTGGCTCAGGGATCTGAAGCCATGAAACTGTATTGCATTCCAAAGTAATATTGCAATATATGATAAGTCACAAACTTTTTTCCTCACTGTCCTCTTCCCTCACAGCATCACGCTATCCCACTCCCCTCTCCTTTCTTGGGGCACTTTTAATGAACAAATGAAATGACTCATACATTGTGATTAATTGACATTGTGTGTTACTACTTTTGATTTCTCTTTAATAAATTTAAGCAAAAGTATCAAACTCTACTGGGACCCTTCTTTAATAAAAAGACATGGAAAATGGGATGAATCCGAAATTTAGTGGGTAACTTTAAACGATAGCTGACTGGGTTAATCTTTTCTTCCACTAAATATGGACCAATAAATCGAGGTTGGAATTTTCAGTTTCCTTTTAATCTTAAGTTTTTTGTACTTAACCAAACTCGATCTCCTATTGCTAAGGATGGCCCTTCTCTTCTTTCACGGTCTGCATAATTCTTGTACTTTTCTTTAGCTGTTCTAAGATTATCACCTGCTCTTTGCTGTATTTGTCGTAAATGTGAAACTACCTCTTTAACTGCTGGAACAGATATCTCAGTTTGTCGAATGGTAGCATTCGGATGCCTGCCGTAGTTTAAATAGAAAGGAGAGTAACCTGTTGAACTACTTTTAGCATTAATGTGAGCAAATTCAGCTGACCACAAGTAATCTGACCAATCGCCCTCCTCTTTTAACAGAAGCAATCTTAAATATTGTTCTAATTCTTGGTTGACCCTCTCAGTTTGCCCGTCTGTTTCTGGATGATAACTAGTGGAATATCTAACCTCAGTACCTAACCCTTCCATAAAGGCCTTCCAGAAATGTGACACAAATTGTACCCCTCTGTCTGAGATTACAATCTTGGGTATTCCATGTATTTTAACAATCTGAGAACTGAAATGGGCGGCTAACTGTTTGGCTCTAGGTATCCCCTTTAATGCTGTAAAATGAGCCATTTTAGTAAAGGAATCTACAACTACAAGGGCAGTATCAAATCCCTGACTGTTGGGTAGATCAGTGATGAGATCAAGGGTCACTGTGTGCCATGGATAAGGAGGTGTAGGTAGGGGCTGTAATAGACCCTTTGGAGCCTGCCGTTCCGACTTCCCCTGAGCGCAAACCTCACAAGACTTGACATACTTCTCTATATCTGAGGACATTCCGGGCCACCAATAATGTCTCTTAATCAAATCTTCGGTCTTGGTTTCTCCTTTATGTCCGGCTAGTCTGTCATCATGACATTCATGCATAACTTGCAACTGCAACTCAGATGTTGGAATATACAGGGCATCTTGGTTATAGGGTAGTTGTCCAATGACTCTCCGATCCGAATCCTCCTGTACCCAAGTTTGCATCTCTTCCGGACTCATAACTTCAGTGATTTTTTGTTCCAAACCTATGGAGATCGTAGCCCCAATGATTCTGGCCTGGGAGTAATTGATTGATTCTCGATGAGGGTTTTCTGAGCTTCTGTGCCAATTCGTGATAAAGCATCCGCCTTTCCATTTTGAGCTCCAGGACGATACGTGATTACAAAATCGTAGTCTGCAAAGTAAAAGGACCATCTTAATTGTCTAGGGGTAAGCGCTCTTGCAGTCTTTAAAAACTTGAGGTTACGATGATCAGTGAACACTGTTACTTGATGCTGCGCTCCCATCAAATAATGCCGCCATTCTTTAAAGGCATCCTTAATAGCCAGTAACTCTTTTTCAGTGATGGTGTAGTTGATTTCAGCTGGGGTCAGCTTCCTGGATCGATAAGCTACTGGATGTAGTTGTCCTGTGCTCTTGTGTCGCTGAGACAACACACCTTCCACCGCTTGATCTGAAGCATCCGTCTCAACATAAAAAGGTTCAGTAGGATCAGCGTGCAACAAGACGGGAGCCGTAGTGAAATCCTTTTTCAGGGACTGAAATGCTTCCTCAGACTCTTTTAACCACTCAAACTTGGTTCCTTTCTTCAATAATTTAGTGAGAGGTAGGATCTTTCTAGAGAACTCATGGATAAACCTCCGATAGAAATTAGCAAATCCGATGAAACTCTGAACTTCTTTTACACTCTTTGGAGATTCCCAAGTCGTAACTGCTTCTACCTTTCGTTTGTCCATTAATATTCCCGTCGGTGAAATGACGAAACCCAAGAATTCAACCTGTGAAACATCGAAAGCACATTTCTCCAGTTTTACAAATAGCTTATTTTCTTTTAGTTTCTTCAAGACTCCCTTCACTTGCTCATGATGTTTCGAGACATCGGATGAGTAGATTAGAATATCATCAATGTACACTATCGCGCACTGATCGATAAAATCTTTCAAGATGTCATTTATGAAATGCTGGAAGGCAGCTGGCGCATTACACAGTCCATAGGGCATCACCTGGTACTCGAAGAGGCCAAATCTAGTCCGAAAGGCAGTCTTCCACTCATCGCCTTCGCGCATTCGAACTAAATGATAGGCCCCCCTTAAATCCAACTTGGTATAGACCTGGGCTCCTTTTAGCTGATCTAGGAGCACCGAAATCAAGGGTAGGGGGTACCGGTTTTTCTTGGTAATTTTGTTGATTGCTCTGTAGTCGATACATGCTCGCAGATCTCCTTCCTTCTTCGGTACGAAAAATAATGGAGACGAGACGGGAGACTGAGATGGCCGGATAAAGCCATTAGCTAGGTATTTATCCAAGTATTCCTTCAAATGACTATTCTCCTTCTCTGTCAATGCGTAGACTCGACTACATGGTAGATTTGATCCTGGCTCTAACTCAATTTTACAATCGTAGGCTCGATGTGGGGGTAGTTGTTCAGCTTCCACTTCATTAAACACCTCCTTGAATTCATGATATATTTCAGGTATTTCTTGGTTATCTATCACACACATGGTATGCCCCGTAGCACACAGGGATAAAGCTGGATTACCCTCTAAGTCTTTCTCTTTGGCTCCGAAACAATTTTCATGACAATAATTTGAGTCCATCACTATTGTTCTTGAACTCCAATCGATCGTTGGAGTATGTTCTGTAAGCCATGGCAAACCAAGAATTAATTAAAACTGTGGAGCATCAATCAAATTGAACTGAATCTTTTCCTTATGACCGTCACAGGAGATCAGTTGAATTACCTCAGTATGACTCACAATTGGTCCCGATGAAAGATTTGTTCCATCAACTGCACGAACAGGTTCGCTCTTCATTTTCTTTCTAGCTTGAATGCCAACTCTGGCCGCAAATCTTAAGTCGCAGAAGTTACCCGTGGCTCCAGAGTCAATCATGACCGAAACTTCCGTTAGTGTCGTTTCTCTGAATCTCACTTCCATGGACAAATTCAAATGTGGAGCCGCCGATTGTAATGTGTTTGCAATTTGGTGTTCTTTTGGAGTTTCTTCTGTGATCGCATCCACCTGTTCAACTCCTCCAACGGGTGGTGCTGCTAGTTTTCCTTCGGCTTGAAGGTGCTCTTCGGTTTCTTGGTACTGTTTCGAACAAAATGGCCACTTAATCCACAGTACAGACATAAATTACTTGCTCTTCTTTTGTCTTTTTCTTCCTTTGACAATGGCCCTCTTATAGTTCCTATTTGCATAGGTTCTATTCCGGATTGAGCATCTGAATTTCTTGTGCCTTCAAACCTTGCTCTATCAAACCTGGGTGTTATCGTCCTATAATCCTTTTTCTTTTCTCCTCTTCTTTCTCCTAGATGAAAATCTATCTCCAAGACTAAATCTATCAGAGCCGAGATCTCCGTGGGACGATTTGGAATTTGAGCCAAGGTATCTTTTAATTCGTCTCTGAGACCACGGTAAAACACTGCTGCCCTTTTACTTTCTGGCCAGTCTGTTTCCACCACCAACTTATTAAATTGAGCCAAGTAGCCAATTAAGTCTCAATTCCCTTGCCATAGATCAAGCAACTCGTTATCGACCACTTGAGATATTCTGCGTCTGTCAAAAATCCGAAGAAATTCTTGTTTAAATCCCTCGAAATTTCTCAATATTGGATCGTTCCTGGTGACTAAGGGCATGGACCACGAAGCTGCATCACCGCTTAGATAAGAGAGTATGAATGCCACTTTAGACTGCGCATCAGGGAATATCGAAGGGCGGCACATGAAGTGTAGGGAGCATTGAGATAGAAATATCTGCGCCTTTTGCGGATCTCCATTAAATCTTTCTGGGGCAGCTAATGGTATCACAGGAGATAAGGAATGGATCACTTGTGTGGTTGTTCTATTTGTGGTTTCTAATGCTGGATTCATTGCCACTCTTTCTAAGCTACTTGGTTGTCTTAGTCTCAACGCTAACTCTGCAGTTTCTTTCCTAGCACAGATTACCTCTTGTCTAAGATTTAGATTTTCTTCTCTGACTGCTCCCAATTCCTTTTGTATGGCATCTAAGATCGTTCCTAATGATTGTACATCAACTCCTTCCGCCATCTCTGTTCAGGTGCAAATGCAACTTGGGCACTTCACTCTGTCAGAACTTACAATTATTTATTTCTATAAATAGTCTTACCAGATCTTGCACGGGAACAGAGATACTCGGAACCAAGATGCTAGCTCCCTAAGTACTGGCTCCTTCTGTCTGCTTCTCGAACACGTTCTCTGTTCTTTTCACAGGAACCTGGAAATTAACATATTCATATAGCTATAACATTTCAAAAGCTTTCCTTCCTGCTTCTCTAAATTACTGGGAACTTTGTATCTCACCTACCTAGGCTTAACTGGATTTATGCCTCTCTTCTGTATTGAAGTCTTGGGGTTCTTCTCTTCTGGCTAGTTGTAACTAATTTTTAAACAAACAATAATTAATAACTACAACACTTCCCTTCCTTAATCTAACCTTGAATTTTGGTTTTAAGTAAGTGCACTTACTTCACTAACTGAAGAGTTTTGCTTTAATTGGATTCTGTAGATTACTTGATATGTGCTGATTCTAGCTGGTTATCAAGCTCCTCATTAATGCTTTTCTTCTTTTATATTACAGGTGAACCTTCAGCTTCCCACTGGTCTACTTCAGGTAAGTATGTACATTTATAAACTTTTAGTTCCTTATTTGCTTCATAAGTTACTATTTATTAAACTCTGTTCCTGTTCCTTAAGACGAACTGTAATATGTCTTTGAATGGTTCTAAAAATAACCTTCTGGGCTTTTAGTTAAGACTACTACAGTTTCTTAATTCAGAAAGAAACGAAACGCTGCACTTAGCTCAACAAATGTCCTCTGCCTCTTTTCACAGCTGTCATTTGACTCCGCTCCTCGACGGGAAGACTTCTCCCAGTATCTTCTTTATCTTCCAGCTCATGGAGAAATCTGGCAGGGTTTGTTTATTTAACTCCAACGAGCGCTAGCATTAAATAAACACAAGCGCCTCGGCGCTCTGTTTATATTCCGAACCTCTTTGACAGAAAATACACGCGCAGGAGATAAGCGCCGTGTATTTACCCTATGCTAAGATAAATACCAAGGTTTTAACCTAGAAACAAGAATTCCCCTTTTAAATTACACGGACTTGGATTAACTGCGGCTGACTCGGCCAACGAACTCGGTGAAGTGCGCAGTTGAGAGGGGGCTCGCGCATCACCAGAGTTCTGTTCAGCTGTGAGCCGGCAGACTAGAACGCCCACTCACACAGTAGCTTGGGGCGAACCGGCGGCCAACTTGCTTCTCCATAGGCCAACCCAGGCTGACCAGGTCTTGGTTTCGCTAGCATTAGGGATGACTGGAGCTGGGGGAATAACGCCACAGGTAGCTGATGCTAGGGTCCTGACAATGCACATTTCAATTGTAAACTCAGAATTATATCCGTGAACACTCCTCGAGAGCGGTGTGCCACTTTAGACAAGGATTTGGTGCCCGGTAAACAAAGAGTTTATTGCTATTTTGGAATGTTAATCTAGAGTTTCAAACAATGCCAACAGTGTATTACCAAGTTTAAAAATGCTGAAATAATAAAGTAATACTATTAAAAATGTGCTGCATTACGCCACATGTTTTGCTTTTTCTTGCCCCATAATTTGCTCAACCGTGCAGCATAATTTGGTCTTCTTCTACCACGTAAATCCTGTGGATTTATGTGTACCTAAATCAGATGAGTCCTCATCCATGTAACAACATTGAGCAGCTAATGTCCCTGGACACAGCAACCAGAGCCTGAACAGTGTTTTAAGTGTGCAGCACGTGACTTGACCAGCATTGGCGTGATGGAATGAATTCATCAAACTCGTTGACAAGCCCTAAACACCCTCTCACAATGATGTGGACATGGGGCAAAAAAAAGGCAGATATAAAGCGCTCTCTTCAAGAGGGCCTGTAATTACAGAGCATCTCAGCATAATCTGTTCTTGGATATAGGGGTAAACAAGAGGCAAATGTATAGTGTCAAAAGTATCAGAAGGACATTCTCTAAAAAGCTCAAATTGCACAGGGCACCCCCCCTATATATTGTCACATGTATATGGAGGGTATCCTCAGGTGAACTATGATCTAAAAGAGTGCAGGGGTTATCTTCACACCTAATTAAGATGCTAGTTACAGTCAGGGGAAAGGCAGCCCGCAGTACTTGTTTGGATCTAAGTGACCTTTAGGCAACACAAGGCAGAAATTGTAAAAGTTACTTTTTCGCTATGAATAAAACAAACTAGAAAATAAAAGGTAAACAAGTTTGTACCATATTCCCAATTTGAATTTCAACCATTGAATGTTTTTAACAATTTGGTCGGGTCAGTGAAAATATAAGTTTGCCTATACAGTGATAAACAACTGTTGGAAACTTTTTAGTGAGGGACATACTTTTCTTTAATGTTTATTCAGTCCCACATTTATACAGTAACGCACTCTGAGGCATATGTATCAAAGAATGGTTTTGCGATTCTCAAATAGCGATTTTTAGAGAATCGCTATTTGAGAAACGCAAAACGAGTTATAATGAAAAATTAGCAAATATTTTGCTATATCTTAGCATTTCTTAATCGCAACTTGCAAATTGCGAGTTGAAATTAGGGAATGACTTCCCATACATTTCTTTGGACCAGGAGGCCCATAGGAATGAATGGGAATTGCATGTGCAATTTGCGAGTACCCACTAGGTACTGGCAAATTGCGCTTGCAATTTCAGAGGTGCAAGGGTTCCAAAAGGACACCCCGTTGCACCTCTGAAATGTGCATGTGTGGCACACATACATGCCCTAAGGGCATGTATGTGCGCCACATGGCACTTTCAAAAATGCATAAAAGTGCATTTTTCAAAGAAATCACAAATTACCACCAATTTTAAGTTGGTGGTAATTTGCGATTTCTTAAGGCAAAATCGCACTTCTTGGGTGCTTACAGAATTGCATTTAAGGAATCGCTGGCTTCCAGATACGATTCGGTTGTATTCCCATTGACTTCTATGGGAGGCTATGTTCCTAACCGCATCGTAATCTGGCCCTTGGTCGGGAAGACATGTTCCCGATCCGATCCCGAAGGAGCAAATGCTGTTAGGAAGCCTTCCTAAACGCATGTTAATCAGGCCCTAGGTGGGAATGTTTTCCTAACCGTATCGTAACCAGGCCCTGAGTCGGAAGATAGGATTAAGAATGGATTTATTACAAATTCAAAACCAAGCAGATATAAATCAGTCTCAGAAACATAGTGTAAAAATATAGACTCACTAAAGGATTCCTGAAACGCCTTACAAAGTTTATTATTAAAAACAGAAAGCAAATGAGTAATTTTGGGGCTGTAATTCAAAGATTTGAAACAAAAGGAGATATTTACAATAAATTGTTGGAGCGTGGTGTTACTCCAAAATTGGTAACACAGCGCTCCAACATTTATTTAATCGAGGGATGCGCTGTATTTAGAAAAATATGGGGCACCCCTGCATTTCCCCTAGCGCTGGCATTAAAAAAGCTGCCTAGCACCAGCGCAGGCACCGTTTGCGCCATATTGCAAGGGTGCCTGCACTGCAGGGGCAATTGTTTATGTGCAGGAAGGGACACCTTCCTACACATAAACAATCTGTAAAGGCGATTTGCTCTTTCTATGTGTGCTGCAGAATGCAGCACACATGGAAAGAGCAAAATGCAAGGAGAAATATATATTTTCTCCTTGTATCGCCATCCTAAGACAAGTTTTTACCTGGTCTTAGTTTTTGGAGCTGCTCAATCCTTGTTAATATGGGGTAGCATCAAAAAGCAATGGGTGTTACAGCAGAACCCTCACTGCAACACCAATTGCATGCCCCTTTCAGGTTAAGTGAAGTGAAGAAGAGCCTTATTTACAAGGTGGCGTTAAGCTACATTAAGTAGCTTAACGCCGCCTTGTAAATAAGGAGAAGTAGATATCACCACAAGGACATCACTAAAATTGACGTTCTGGTGAAGATATCCCCTTGTAAATATGCCCCAAAGTCTGGTGAATAGATTGAAAGCTTTGATCCTTCTAGTAATACGTGAAGTTGTCTAAGAAAACTACTAAGCCCTATTCTGGACTAAGAATCAGGACAACCCTATTTGAGTCAGGATGCAGAAAAGGTGTCAGCATAGCCAACCTCTGTAAACGTTCTCTACAGGGAAAGAGCATTGTATAGCATGAAGCCACACAACAGAGATCTCATTAAGAGGTCTATACCTCTCAGAGTTTAAAGGGAATCTGAATAAGGCTAAAGCGTGATCCTCAATTATAGCTACAACAGAACCTTCTGGAATCCCATGTCACGTCTCATTATTTTTCCATCTTCAATTATTAAAACTTGACAATTACACACAAGATTTCTTTCCTTTGTCCCACACATTTGAACATCCTTGGATTCCTCCCGTTCGCCTATTCCGCACGAATAATAGTCCTCCCTTTTTTCATTAAATCTTCTTATTCTTGCCAAAAGATACTCCTTTCAAGCCTCACTATCTCTTTCACTCAATGTGCCTTTCTTTAACCTAGAGCTCTGAGCTCATGCAACTGCACCTGCAAAGGAGAGAAAAACATTACATCCAAAGCAAACATTCACGTTAAAATTAAACATTTAGAAATCCAAATGCTTAAGGGCTTTGGTCAAACTAGTGCAGCAAGCATTTCAATACACGTTTAAATGCATGATTACAGACAAACGGTTACAATATAGACGTAGAGCACTACATCCAGTGGTGGTGCGTGAGAGGGTCTTCAACCCTGCTGCTTTGTTTCTTCTGCTGCTGTTTTACTTTAGCATAGGATATATTTTGCAATTGTTCTATTATCTACTGTTTATATTGCAAATTTGGGCAATCAGTCACTCTACTGTCACAATGGGAGTCTTACCAGACATACTGTAGCCCTGTGTGTCCTCACTATAGGGTTTCTGTTCTAGTGTGCCATATCTTTGTGCCAAATACTAATAAAAACAAGTTTAAAAAGTTATTGGCATCTTTTATTCTGCTCATACTGTGTTGTTTCCCCAGCTCTTGCTGTAAGATCACTCTTTAGTATGAAAGAAGAGGAAGATCCCTAAAGAAACCAAGTGTACAGGATCTAATAGACAGAAGGACTATTAAACTCACCTGGGCAAGACTATTACTGACTTAATTTGCACTTACATTGCACTAGAGAGGCACTAGCAGCAACTGTTGCCGGTTTAGCCAATTCTCACAGGTAACACTATATATAAAATGTACTTTATATTAACCACCCCTCACAGCAGAGAAAGTCTCTGCTCACCCACTTTCAGAGCAGCAGTACCCAGGCTTAGGTGATAGAGAATAGAGCACAAGTGGCACACATAAGACATGTTGCACAGACACATGTAACACATTGTCTACACATTTTTGCATATCTTTGTTTGCATGTATAAGCACACACAAAAATCAGACCTGTTGGCTTTACCAATGCTTGTCGTCAATGTGTTCGAAATCAGTAGATATTACCATTTTCACCTCTAGGTTAGCATGATGAGATAATGTAATTTAAGGTCGGGATTTAGAAAGGAACGCACAAGTGATAAAACCAATTCCATTTGAGAGGCTTAGAAATTTGTAAGTGTTGTTTCTTCAGGTAAAAGGTAAAGCCTTTATTTTCGATAGGAACGTGCAATCTTGTACTAAGTTTTTGTCTGAGAAAAAGTAAATCCCCTTGAGAGTATCATAGGAATTAATTAACACAGTCTAGAAAATCACAGTAACATTAAGTCTATTACAAACACAAGGATATATAGTACAAATTATTTATTAAACATAAATAGTTAAAAAAGAGTTCATAATACGGTTGAACATATATTGGTTCCTAAAAAAAAGAGACTCAACATTTTACACAATCAACTATGACCTGCATAATTGACAAGACAGACATAAACTGTAAAACATAAAAATTGTAAAATACAATTTGTACATTCGGGCTCACAAATATTGTCACCTATGTTTTATCATTACAACATTCGTATATAAACATAAGTGATAGAGACTTGAATTGTACTGGAAGTGCGTCGACGCTTTTCGGTGGTATAAACTGATTGATTCCACCTTTTTCGAGACTTTTCTTTGTTGTCGGTCGTATCTGGGGGTCTGATACAACACCCTACGATAAACACACATGTCGTTACAACATTGCATATGATCTATTGTTTTCATAGTTACAAAAGCAACTTGTCGCCTAATGTTTCTACACCTTATTAAATACTATGCTTGAAACGTGCCCTGCTAGCAACATCTAACCCATTTCACAATGTTATCTATTTCCACACAAGTAGGGCAATACTCCACAGTCTAACATTCAGGTGGAAACACCCTATCGCTGTATGGTCCTGTATCTTTAAAGCACCCAGTAGCTGTTTATGTGGACAAGACAAGGGTGTCTGTGGCGTATTTGGGATTAATACAATAATTACAATTAAAGGTTTACTACACACAAAAAAAAGGATTTTTTGGTATCTGCAGTATTTAGCTTACCCTTAGATCAAAAATTAGGTCAGTAGATCTTCTAATATTCAAGATCAAATTCTATATTAATTCTGAAGCCCGTAGATGTCCTAGTGGGGGCAAGAGACAATCTTGATAGGATCTGAACAAGATAGAGGAACTACCAATCCTATGATAAGGCACATTTTCCCATATTAATTAAAGGACGGGTATTGGTGTCTAAATTTACCTGTTGGTATTCGAAAAGATGACCCAGAATTGGGTATTATGATGCTCATCCTATCTCTGTAGATACAATTTCCTATTTATCTGCATGTAGGAGCCTTGAACCCTAATGAAGGAATATATGAGGGAAAATTAAAACTAGGGGTACTAGAGAAAATTATTATTTCTTAAAAAGGGCTCGCTCACATCCTGGATGGCATAACTGTGATGGCAGAGGTTAGGCTAATGTGTCCGCCGCGTGCTTTTCTTGAGTAAGAGTAAATCAGTCTTGAATATTGGGGGTAGGTTCTAGGGGTTAAAAGAGTTAGGTGGCATAAGTTTCGTCATCTATAACTTTTCTTAAAGTTGCGCATTGCTCGGGGAAGATTATTGATTTAATGCCTACGAGCTACATACCTGGGTAGGGAGAGTGTTAGACCTGTCTGGCCTTGTGCGTAGTCCCTCTAATTTATTATTTATTTTGTCCCCTTTTTGCCCCTCATATCTTTATTTTTTTTTTTTTGTGTCCACTGGATTTTTCAAGGTGTTGGTCTAGGGGATAGGTGCTCTTTCACCCTCATAGTTTTTTACCTCAGGCCTAGAGGCCTTTCCTGACAGGAATTTCCTTGGAGTCACAAAATGGTGGCTACCAACTGTCCCAACTGTTATTCCTAGAACCTGTCCCATAGGATAGAGTAGGGCATTCCAGAACCTTCTGGTCCCTTCTGGACCTCTGAGGGTCAGCCTATAAAAGGCGGAATGCTGGACAGCCATTTTGTCTTGTTAGTGAGGAGCAGCTGGAGTATAGGCGAAGGGTCTGGTAGAGGTTAGGATCTTCACAGGGAAGCTTACCTCTTAAGGGTTGCCCCTTTTAGGATCCCCCCCCTTTTCCCTTCTTTAAGTCTGACCCAGTTAGCCTCATCCTGCTGACCCTGGACAGGGGGACTCCAGCCTAGGAGGGTGTGAGGTGTAAAACCAAACCTTTACCCATTCTTGTCCAGTAGAGGGGAATTAAGCAATTGGCAGGAGTTAGTGAATTGGGCTTTGGAGCGTGGAACTTCAACCTTGATTAGCTCCTCCTCGGTGTAAAACCGGGATCCCATTGCTTGTGAGAGTGAGCGCAGACAGTGTCACCTCCTCTCACCTGTGGACTCTAAAGCGGAAGATCCGGCACTGCCACGAAGTCTATGTGAAGCGGAAGTGTAGCGCTGGTTGTTTTGGGCGGCGCACTTCTGCACGGACTCTCGGCGGTGATCACTGTGTGGCGCTGACTGAGTTGGGCGACGCGCCTCTGCGCAGACTCTTGGCGGCGACCACTGTCCTGACAGGAGGGGCCTAGGACCGAGCAGGCCCATAGGTGAGCCACTACCTGCGCTGACAAGGGGAGCGGCCGCCGGTCTGAGCCGCTACTCCCTCGCGCGTGCGCTGGAGTGCTGCCAGCAAGGCAATCCACGGAGGCGGAAAGAAGCGGAGAGCGGGCTCCTCACAGAGCGCGAGTTAGCGCGAACTCCTCACGGGGCTGGCGGGTGTAATCTGGAACCCAGCCCTGTGGTACACATTGGGAGAGATCAACTGAGGCCCCAGAGTGGTAGCGTGGGCCGAAGAGTGAGGCCGTCTATCATCACAAGTAAGGGGAGTGGGGGAAAAGTGCGAGGTTCTCAGTCTTCCCCTCATATTTCAGTATTCAGGGTGTCTGGAAGCACTAAAGTGCGGAGTGAGAGGTCGATTCTGGTAACCTAAAGGATTTCCTTTACAGAGATTCGGAAGAGACAGAGTAAAAGGAATTTTCAGAGCTGAGGAAGGTCAACTACAGAACACTGTACAATTTACAAGGGAGCAGCCTGGGTAGAATGCCTGTGGTACTCTAGAGGATTGCCAAAACGTTCTTGTTACACTAAAGGCTCACTCAGTAGATATTGTGTTCACCTGCTAAAAACTCAGCTATGGGGAGGAGGGGTTGCCATGACTGCTGAAAGTGTTGGCTTGTTAACCTGGAGATCCCATAACTAAGGTATCTGGGGACTGAACAGGAAAGTAATCTCTATTAAGGTTTCTGTGCTGAAATTTGAGACATTGCTCCCTGGAGACCAATGTGATGTATTATTAAGCTGGAAAGATGAATAGTGAAATATTTTAGTAGCTTTGAAAGTCTTAATAATTTCATGAGTAAATGTAATGTACTGACCTGTGATTTCTGAAGACAAGAGAGCAGAAAATATTTTTATAAACAAGCTCGTATTTTCCTAAACATTGGTGCAGCGTCGTTTTTGAGTGTTTTTGCGTTGGATTACTGCTGGGTGGCTTGCAACCTTTACACATGTGCCTCTAGTGATAGTGTCTTACCCTAGGCCAGGCTACCCTAGGTGACCTGACATACTTAGGTTTCAACAAGTTGGTGTCTAGCGGTGGGATCTGACTGTGGTTGCAACTACTCTGTAGTAATTGAGCGTAATTCACTAGCCTGCACCAGGAGTTTTCTCCTAGCGGCTCTCCTAATTTCTATTTTTGTTTTTTTTTCCAAATTTGTTCCTGGTGGTGGGGTGGAGGTAGCTTCAGGTTGCCCTTGCAACTCTATTCTTCTTGTGTGTGTTGCAAAATGGAGTTTGCACTAGAGAAACTAGACACCTATTCTGTGGCTCAGCTAAAGGATTACTGCCAACAAATGGGGGTATTTTTTAAGCATGGTGCCAGGAAGGGGGAACTCCAGACCAGTCTAAGGGCTTGGGTGGAAGCACACAAAGAAGGGAAGGAGGAGGATGAAGGGGCAGACCGGGACACGGTTGTGGAGATAGATGGATTATTCCACTCAGAGGGGGAAAACCTACTCCCAGGACCAGTGTCCTACTCCAGGAGGGGCAGTAGCGTCTCCGGGGGAAGCTTAACTGAAGCAGAGCTCGCTGACAGGAGGGAAAAGAGGCAATTAAAATGGGAGTTGGCTAAGCTGGAGCAGGAGAAGGAAGAGAGGAGGATGGCTCACGAGTTCAGGTTGAAGGAGTTAGAACTCCAGGCCCTACAACGGGGGTCCTCTCCTGTAATGAATGGTGGCAGCGAATCCAAAGAAACAGCCAGGGAATCCGGACCCTATTTGCCAAAAGACCTTATTGCTAGCTTTAGTCAGGGGGATGACATAGCCAAATGTTTGGCTGCCTATGAGGTCTCCTTAAGAGCCCATGGGGTGCAGGAGAAGCACTGGGGGGGCGGTTTGTATAAGTACATGCCTCCTACTGGTCGGGACACATTGCTGGCCCTGGAACCGGAGGAGCAAACCAACTACCCCACCATGAAGCTAGCATTGGTAAGGAAGTTCGGGCTTACCCCAGAAAGGTATCGCCAGAAGTTCAGGGGGAGCCACAAGTTAAGCACCCAGAACTGGGTGGACTTCCTTGATTATGCAAGAAAGGCATTAGAGGGCTGGGTCAAGGGCAGTGAGGTGAAGAATTATGAGGGGTTGTATGATCTATTTTTGAAAGAGCACCTCCTCGAGAAATGTTTTCCCGAGCTGCGCCAACACCTGGTGGACAGCAAGCTGACCAATCCCTGGAAGCTTGCAGAGGAGGCGGACATCTGGGCAAGTACCCGGGTGTCCTCAAAGGGGACTGGAGGGGATTCCCAAAAGGCCGGACAGGGCACCCCTCAGAAGAAGGAGGGGGGAGATAAAAAGCGGGAGTTCTCTAAAGGTCCCCAAAACAATCTTCAGGGAAAGGGAACATGTTTCACCCCTAAGGCTAACCCGCCCAGAAACCCTAATCCTGGCCAAAGCCAGCAGCCAAGGGTTCTCCACTGTTTCGAGTGTAGTGGTGTTGGACATTATAAGGGAGATGCCCAAAGAGACCACCCCCTCCCACCGGAGGAAAACCACCGGGAGTAGCTAGTGTAGCCCTCGGGGAGGAGTTGCCCTTAGATAAGGGGGGTGAGTGGGCGGGTGTCACCTTAGTGTCCCTGGGAGAACGGGAGATGGTTCCTAAGATCTAGGTGCCCCCAAATACTGCTAAGTATGGGCAATGGGTCACCATCAATGGCCAGAGAGGGGAGGCTCTGAGAGATACAGGAGCCAGTATGACTATTGTGAGAAGTCAACTGGTGTCTCCAGAGCAGGTGGTTCCCCATGTACTCCACCCCGCCGCGATGGCTGACGGCAGAATGAGCCACTATCCAGTGGCTGAGGTTCCCTTTGAGTGGGAAGGGGTTGCAGGTTCACTTCGAGTTGCCGTAAGCCCTGCCGTGCCAGTTGATTGTCTGCTGGGGAATGATATGGAGCACAACACTTGGAGAGAGGTGGAATACCGGACGCACTCTGCGATGCTGGGTACACCGGACTGGGCCTGTGTGAGCACAAGGTCTGAGACTGCCCGGAGAGGGAGTTCGCCTGGGTTGGAGCCTGGAACAATGGCCCAACCCGCTGCCAAAAAGGGACAGACCCGAAGACAGGAAGAGCCTGCTTCGGCTTCCACACCCCATGTGACAGATCGGCCACCTGTGGTGGTGGACCAGGAGTCCGTGGAGGGGGAAGTAGACTCTCTGGAGGATTTACCCATCCCTGCTGAGTGGCATGTGGAGGGAGGACCTACCAGAGAGGAATTCTGTAAGGGGCAGAGGGAGTGCCCTACCCTTGAGGGACTGAGGCGTCAGGCTGAAGCCCAGGCAGCAGGTGATGTTACGGGACACTACCACATTTAGTGGGAGGATGGACTCCTCTACAGTGAACCCAAGGTACCCTTACCTGGTTCATCAAGGGCCTTGGTAGTCCCGCAAGAATACCGAGCCTTTCTGCTGGAATTGGCTCATGCTATACCCTTGGCAGGACACTTAGGTCAGGACAAGACCTTTGCTCGGCTTGTCCTCCACTTTTACTGGCCTCAGATGAAAGTGGCGTCCAACACTTACTGTCGGACATGTGTATCCTGCCAGGCCAGTGGGAAAACAGGGGTGAAGCTGAAAGCTCCCCTGGAACCACTTCCCGTAGTTAGCACCCCCTTTGAAAGGGTGGGCATCGACATTGTAGGGCCTTTAGATCCACCAACAACAGCTGGTCAGAGGTTCATCCTGGTTCTGGTGGATCATGCCACACGGTACCCAGAGGCAATTCCTCTGAGGACAGTCACTGCACCTGTGGTGGCTATGGCCCTAATGGGGATCTTTACCCGAGTGGGTTTCCCCAAAGAAGTTGTGTCTGACAGGGGGACCAACTTTATGTCAGCTTACATGCGGGCAATGTGGAAGGAGTGTGGAGTGACCTACCGGTTCACCACCCCCTATCACCCCCAGTCGAATGGACTGGTTGAGAGGTTCAACAAAACCTTGAAGGGCAGGATCAGAAGTCTGCCTGAAAGCCTGCGGAGGAAATGGGATGTCCTCCTACCCTGTTTGCTATTCTCCTACAGGGAAGTGCCACAGAAGGGGGTGGGCTTCAGCCCCTTTGAACTTCTGTATGGGCACCCTGTACGCCGTCCTCTCAGCCTGGTGAAGGATGGTTGGGAAAAGTCTCCCAGGAAACCCCCCCCAGGATGTGGTGAGCTACATGCTGGCCTTCAGGAGCCAAATGGCGAAGTTGTGGAAGCAAGCTTCTGACAACTTGGAGGCCAGCCAGGCAGTGATGAAAGAGTGGTAGGACCACAATGCTCACCAGGTGGAATTGGAGCCTGGTCAGAAAGTGTGGGTGATGGAACCTGGAGAGCTTAGTGCCCTCCAGGATCGCTGGACAGGCCCATTTGAAGTGGTGGAAAAGAAGGGTAAGGCCACATACCTGGTGGACCTTAAGACCCCTCGACAGCCCCTACGGGTGCTGCATGCCAACCGACTCAAACCCCACCATGAGAGGCCCGAGGTCATTTTAATGATGGTGACTGATGGGGAAGAGGAAGCGGAAAGGGAACCTCTCCCAGACTTGTTCTCGTCTCAAGAGAAGGATGGGTCAGTGGAGGGAGTGATTCTTTCTCCCACTCTAACTCCTGAACAGCGGGAGGACTGCCGCCAGATACTGGAGCAGTACTCTACGTTGTTCTCCCTTGTCCCGGGAAGGACTCACCTGTGTACCCATGATGTGGACACAGGGGACAGCCCACCAGTGAAGTCGAAGACCTACCGGCTGTCCGACAAGGTGAAGGCTAGCATCCATGGAGAGGTTGCCAAGATGCTAGAGCTTGGAGTTATAGAACCTTCCAACAGCCCTTGGTCCAGTCCGGTGGTGCTAGTGCCAAAAGCCGCTCCACCGGGCATCACGCCAGAACTGAGGTTCTGTGTGGATTACCGGGGACTGAACTCAGTTACAAAGACTGATGCTCATCCGATCCCTAGGGCGGATGAATTAATTGACCGGCTAGGAGCTGCCCAATACCTAAGTACCTTTGACCTTACTTCAGGGTACTGGCAGATCTCCTTGACAGATGGAGCAAAGGAAAGGTCAGCCTTCTCCACGCCTGAGGGACACTTCCAATTTTGTGTGATGCCCTTTGGGCTCAAAAATGCCCCTGCCACATTTCAGCGGCTGGTGAATCAGGTCCTCTCTGGAATGGAGGGTTTCTCTGCTGCTTACCTGGATGAGATTGCTGTCTTCAGTAGCAGTTGGGAGGACCATTTGCAACATTTGCAAGCAGTTCTCCAGGCCCTGAAACAAGCTGGATTGACAATCAAGGCCAGCAAATGCCAGATTGGGCAGGGGTCGGTTGTGTACCTTGGACACTTGGTGGGTAGGGGGACAGTGCAGCCCCTGCAGGCAAAGATTGAGGCAATCATGGCCTGGGAACCCCCCAAGACACAGACTGAGGTCCGAGCTTTTCTGGGCCTCAAAGGCTACTACCGTCGCTTTGTGAAGGGGTATGGCACTATTGTAGCGCCCCTCACAGAGCTCACCTCCAAGAAACAACCTTGACGGGTAGTTTGGACGAAAGCTTGTCAGCAAGCTTTTGAAAAACTGAAGCAGGCAATGTGTGCAGCACCAGTCCTGAGGGCCCCAGACTTCTCCAAGGAGCTCATTGTCCAGACAGATGCATCAGAACATGGCATTGGGGCAGTGTTATCGCAACTGAATGAAGAGGGCCTGGATCAGCCTGTAGTCTTCTTATCCAGGAGACTGCTTCCCCGGGAACAGAAGTGGAGTGCAATTGAGAGGGAAGCTTTTGCGGTGGTGTGGGCTCTGAAGAAGCTGCGGCCATACCTGTTTGGCTCGCACTTCCTGGTTCAGACTGACCACCGACCCCTTCGTTGGCTAATGCAGATGAAGGGGGAGAATCCCAAGCTGTTGAGGTGGTCCATCTCCCTACAGGGAATGGACTTCCGGGTGGAACATCGACCTGGAGTGGACCACGCCAATGCAGACGGTCTTTCCGGGTATTTCCGCCTTAGTGATGAGGACTCCCAAGGGGTTGGGTAGCTCTCCCCACTTTCAGCTGGGGGGGACGCGTGTTAGACCTGTCTGGCCTTGTGCGTAGTCCCTCTAATTTATTATTTATTTTGTCCCCTTTTTGCCCCTCATATCTTTATTTTTTTTTTGTGTCCACTGGATTTTTCAAGGTGTTGGTCTAGGGGATAGGTGCTCTTTCACCCTCATAGTTTTTTACCTCAGGCCTAGAGGCCTTTCCTGACAGGAATTTCCTTGGAGTCACAAAATGGTGGCTACCAACTGTCCCAACTTTTATTCCTAGAACCTGTCCCATAGGATAGAGTAGGGCATTCCAGAACCTTCTGGTCCCTTCTGGACCTCTGAGGGTCAGCCTATAAAAGGCGGAATGCTGGACAGCCATTTTGTCTTGTTAGTGAGGAGCAGCTGGAGTATAGGCGAAGGGTCTGGTAGAGGTTAGGATCTTCACAGGGAAGCTTACCTCTTAAGGGTTGCCCCTTTTAGGATCCCCCCCCTTTTCCCTTCTTTAAGTCTGACCCAGTTAGCCTCATCCTGCTGACCCTGGACAGGGGGACTCCAGCTTAGGAGGATGTGAGGTGTAAAACCAAACCTTTACCCACTCTTGTCCAGTAGAGGGGAATTAAGCAATTGGCAGGAGTTAGTGAATTGGGCTTTGGAGCGTGGAACTTCAACCTTGATTAGCTCCTCCTCGGTGTAAAACCGGGATCCCATTGCTTGTGAGAGTGAGCGCAGACAGTGTCACCTCCTCTCACCTGTGGACTCTAAAGCGGAAGATCCGGCACTGCCACGAAGTCTATGTGAAGCGGAAGTGTAGCGCTTGTTGTTTTGGGCGGCGCACTTCTGCACGGACTCTCGGCGGTGATCACTGTGTGGCGCTGACTGAGTTTGGGCGACGCGCCTCTGCGCAGACTCTTGGCGGCGACCACTGTCCTGACAGGAGGGGCCTAGGACCGAGCAGGCCCAGAGGTGAGCCACTACCTGCGCTGACAAGGGGAGCGGCCGCCGGTCTGAGCCGCTACTCCCTCGCGCGTGCGCTGGAGTGCTGCCAGCAAGGGAATCCACGGAGGCGGAAAGAAGCGGAGAGCGGGCTCCTCACAGAGCGCGAGTTAGCGCGAACTCCTCACGGGGCTGGCGGGTGTAATCTGGAACCCAGCCCTGTGGTACACATTGGGAGAGATCAACTGAGGCCCCAGAGTGGTAGCGTGGGCCGAAGAGTGAGGCCGTCTATCATCACAAGTAAGGGGAGTGGGGGAAAAGTGCGAGGTGCTCAGTCTTCCCCTCTTATTTCAGTCTTCAGGGTGTCTGGAAGCACTAAAGTGCGGAGTGAGAGGTCGATTCTGGTAACCTGAAGGATTTCCTTTACAGAAATTCGGAAGAGACAGAGTAAAAGGAATTTTCAGAGCTGAGGAAGGTCAACTACAGAACACTGTACAATTTACAAGGGAGCAGCCTGGGTAGAATGCCTGTGATACTCTAGAGGGTTGCCAAAACGTTCTTGTTACACTGAAGACTCACTCAGTAGATATTGTGTTCACCTGCTAAAAACTCAGCTATGGGGAGGAGGGGTTGCCATGACTGCTGAAAGTGTTGGCTTGTTAACCTGGAGATCCCATAACTAAGGTATCTGGGAACTGAACAGGAAAGTAATCTCTATTAAGGTTTCTGTGCTGAAATTTGAGACATTGCTCCCTGGAGACCAATGTGATGTATTATTAAGCTGGAAAGATGAATAGTGAAATATTTTAGTAACTTTGAAAGTCTTAATAATTTCATGAGTAAATGTAATGTACTGAACTGTGATTTCTGAAGACAAGAGAGCAGAAAATATTTTTATAAACAAGCTCGTATTTTCCTAAACATTGGTGTAGCATCGTTTTTGAGTGTTTTTGCGTTGGATTACTGCTGGGTGGCTTGCAACCTTTACACATGTGCCTCTAGTGATAGTGTCTTACCCTAGGCCAGGCTACTCTAGGTGACCTGACATACTTAGGTTCCAACAGAGAGGTACCGAGATTTCCTCGCCACGTACTCAGTCTAAGTTCAGTGGATGAAATGCAGTTTCTTCCAAATCAAGCAATGGCCTGTTAAGCATACAAACGAGGGAACACAGAGCTCTAATTAGTCTAAGATAAACGGCGCCACTGTGTACTTGTATTGCCTTCTAATCGCGGTTGCTTACCTCCAGTTCGGATCGTGTCTCGCGTCTGCTGGGGTTCTGTTTCCAGCATACTGTTCACCTGTGTGACCACAGTTAAAGTATCCCCTCTAAGTTCGTGATTGGTCCGAGGGAAAATTACACAGGACCAATCATGTGGTAAAAACTCTAGGCGGGCTAATTAGAATAATGCTGCTGCTGGGCTGTAGAGTTGATTGGTCTAAACTAGGCAGCGCATTACTCCACCTACTGTTTTGTGCGGTTCCCAATCTGGTCCGCCGCGGTTTCCTCGATAGTCCTCGTTTATCCGTGTGTGTGTGTATTTAAAGAACTCGTTCTAATCTAGATAGGGAAAAGGGGAGTAATAGACTTAATGTTACTGTGATTTTCTAGACTATGTGTTAATTAATTCCTATGATACTCTCAAGGGGATTTACTTTTTCTCAGGTTAGATAACCTCACTTCCCTTGAGTTCTTAAGGGGTACCTCTCACTTATATTCTAAGTTTTTGTCTGACAGGAAGTATTGCAGGAGGGATGCGTGGGTGCCTTTATCTTTTTCCCACCGGGGGTTTAAATGTCTCAGGAAAATACGATCACAAGATGAGGTGAGTTGATCAGTGCTATCATCAAGGAAACTATTTATTCTATTTTTGCTATCGGAGGGGAGGCACAAGATGTTCAGCCTCAGTGGTTTTACATGTCCTGCTTGTAATTTCCATAGTGAGGTATTGTAACTACGAGGAGTTGAATGCTTTAATAAGTTTACAACTAAGGGACTCCAAGTGCATAAAGCCATTCCCCTCACAAGGTTTGGCTATTGTATTGTCCTAGATGATGGTATGTTCTAGTGGTAAGATAGTGGTATATATGATGAGCGAAACGAAGTTTATGTGAGTGCAAAAGTATTTCACCTGAGGATTAGGACAGAAATGGGAGTTGTATTACAGACTTCGTCCATACAGTTTAACTGGGAAACTTGAATGTGGTGTTTGGAAGACGGATCTGGTGCTGATAAGAAGGGATTCATCTGAGAGTACATGGGTAGATTCACTTTTCTAAATGTCTGGTAAAAGGATGTTTTGTGGGATCTCTGATCACAGCGTAAACAGGTGTGAGAGATGATTTAAAGGTAATGTGTCAGAAGGAATGCTCTGAGGCATTATGCTGGGGCTCTTCAAGAGTATGTGTGTCAAATGGACAATTTGAAAGTAGAAAAGCAGTTCCTAGGAGTAGATTGCACGTGAGACGGAGATGGATAGTGTGGCCTGCAGATTTTGTATCATCTCATGTAAGTTATCAGTTTCATGGCAAGCTGTTTACTTTTGCGAGCAGATAATAGATTTGTGCTCTGGCCTGTTGAAAGTGGCTGCAATGAAGTATGAGATACATAATTATGCTTTGTGTGGTTTTCTTCTGTGGAGAATCGTCATCATAAATCTCTTTATTTTGGTAATATACCATAAAAGAGATGCACAAAACAAAAAACACAATAGTTACAATAGGTTAAAATTAGCATCCGTTAAAAAGGTAAAGAGAGCACCTGCTCAGTAGGATGCAAATAAAAAATATGCGCTCTACAAACACTGAATGACCCTATCATGCTCCATAAGTAAAATGAAGACAAGGGTTAGAACAATTGCTGGATAACAAGTAGAGACACGATTTATAAAATTCAATTAGATGGCTATTGTGCTTACGTTTTGTAGCCTCTCTGTTCCTCATCAGCCAAATGTGAAACAAATATCTAGATTCAGCAAATACCAAAAGTGGGGTGTATCGGTTTGGAGGATCCTGTAGGCTTCCTCATTCCTTGTTGTAGCAAGTTTCCTGCAAATAGGAATCAGCTATTTTGCTCTCTGCCCTATATGTGCTGGACAAAAAAATAACAGGTGGGAAACATCGTCCTTGCTTATATGCACACATTGGGCACCCCTTGACTGTATTATTCAATGGTCCTAGCCATTTTGACAAAAACCATGTTAGGGTAAATTTCAGTGTCTACATTAGACATATAGGGCCTCATTTATGAGGCTGTGCGTCACTTTTACGCCGCCGGTGCGTCACTTTTTGTGATGCACCAGTGGCGTAGAAAATGCGCCTTGTTGTGCCATATTTACAAAGTGACGCATCTAGGTAGATGCGTCACTTTGTAAACCCCTGCGCCACATTCTACCTGTGCCAGGTATAATGTATGCAAGGGGGGCATATTGACACAAGGAAGGGTCGTAGAAGTGACGCAGTGAAATCTATGAGATTTCACTGCGTCACTTTTAGGACACCGTTGCGTCAAAATCTTGCGCCTGCCTCATAGCAGGCGTAAGACTGACGCAGGCCCTTTCACATGGGGCTTGCCCCATGTGAAAGGACGCATTGCTGGAGTTGCGTCACTTTTGTGACACACTCCAGCAATGCGTCACTTTTACGCTTACAGATACGCCAGAAATACTGACGTATCTGTAACTCCTTGCGACATGATGCGTCATACATTAAATATGACGCATCAGGAATGTCGCAAGGAGTGCGCACTGAGAAGTGATGCATCGCTGCTTTCACGCAGCGATGCGTCATTTCTCATAAATGAGGCCCATAGTTTTTGGGCTAAATTAGGTTCTAAGGGCCAGATGTAGGTAATTCCTATTTACCTACTCTTAAATACCGAATCATACTGATTCGGTATTTAAGAGTAGGTAAATAGGAAGGGGGCAGATGTAGGTAATTTTTATTTTAGAATTACCGAATCGGTATGATTCGGTATTTACCGATTCGGTAAATACCGAATCGGTATTTCCTATTGATTCCTATGGGTCTTGAAGCCCATAGGAATCAATGGGAAATACCGATTCGGTATTTACCGAATCAGTAAATACCGAATCCTGCAAGGGTGAACGGGGTGTCACTTTGACACCCTGTAGCACCCCAATTCCAGGCTTGTGTGCCATGTGGCACACATACATGCCCTAAGGGCATGTCTGTGCATTACATGGCACAGGTGTACATGCACAGATGTGCATGTACACCTGAATTCGATATTTTACCACCCAATTGTATTGGGTGATAAAATACCGAATTCTGAAGGCCTGTAGCACTGTAAACAGTGCTACCTACATCTGGGATTTACCGAATCGGTAAAATTACCGATTCGGTATTTTACAGAATAGGTAAATTTACCGATTCAGTAAATTTACAGATTCTGTAAAAAATAATGGCCCCTACATCTCAAAAACCAATTACTGGTCGGTAACGGCCAAAATCGGCCGTTACCGACTGGTAATTGGCGACCCACATCTGGCCCTATGTCATCACAAAAGTTTTCAAACTGGTACCTTTCTTTGTCGTTAAAAAGGAGATAGATAAAGATCCTTGTGCGTGCATTAAAAAATTGTTATAAGTATACTTTTTACATTGATTTTTTAACTCCTTGGTGCTAATTAGGGTACAACAACCCGCAGGATCATGCCAAAAATTTGCCAAGCCTTTCCCCAGTAAGGAGTCTTTGACAAATTTAATCCAGGGCTTTTTGTCGCAATGAGGGATCTAAACATTTCCTGCAGCCTGCTCTGATAAAGAAAAAGTTCGGGAGTAGCCCTAAGGTATCTCTAAAAAATTAGTGGACGGAGTGCAAGCTTATCAGAGATCAGACTGACACTTAAATCTAGCCTCAATGGTACTTGGGGGGTGCTAACCAGTAAACACAAGAGTTGCCTCATAATCCTGTTTTCCACCATTACCAATGGTTTTAGGTTTTAAGTCTCCAAAGCTCCGCAACATATAGAGAAGTGGCAAGTGCCTGATATGTGTAAAGTTGAACGACTGTTAATGAAAATAGGCAGTGGGACCGCTTATGAAGCTTCAACAGCCTTCCACTTTATTGTTTCGGTTTTAATCTCCATTTTACAGCATGGTGGGTCCAGTCCAACTTTTCATCGAAAGTAATCCCCAAATACTCAAAAAAGTGTACTGGTTCTAAGGGGACACCGTCTAATGTGGCGTTTGGGTGAGTGGTAGGACAAAGGTTAATGACCATGAACTTAGTTTTATTCATGTTAATTTCTAGTATCCTGATCACACAGAATCTACTAAAATGGTCCAGTCGTTTCTGAAGCCCCATTGGTGATTTTGACAGCAAAGAGCCGGAACTTTCATGTCTGCCAGTCGATGGGCGTCATTGTCACAACAATTTGAAAACTTAACTAGATCATTTAAAAACAAAGTGCAAGCGGTAGGGGCCAATATGCACCACTGTCTTTCGCCAAACTATACAGGAAGGCATTTTGTTACTACACCAAGCTTACCACATATTACTTGTGCGTAATTGTTCTGGTGCAGTCTGTCAATTATACTGGCCAGGTAAGCTAGGATGCCCATTTTCACAGCCGGGTTTCTGGGGACCAAATCTAACACTGCTCTGAGGTCAACAAAAACGGCATAAAGCCTTCCTTCCTCAATACTAACAGTCTTCCAATAGATCATCTGCGGTCTAAAGACCTGATCAACAGTGGAAGTATTAGGTCGAAAACCCTATTGAAGGGGGGCAAAGTATTTCTCTCGCTTCAAGCCAACACTGAAGCCTTCTGAGTATAACTTTGCTAAACAGTTTTTGGGAGGTTTCTATTAATCTAATAGGTATGTGACTAGCTGAATCCAGCAGATTTTTCTTCTTATAAATTGGAAGAATCTCAGCCCTTGCCAACGTTTTGGGGATACTTGCTCCATTTAAAATAGTGTTAGAAATCACTGTAAGATAGGGTGTTTAAATGTCTATTTCTGATGAAAACCAAATCTCCAGGAACCTTATCAATTCTGGGGGCTTTATGAGGGGCTATCTTCCTGATGGCCACCTCTACCTCCGTACACATTATCGGGGGAATTCCTCCCGGGTCCCTCCCTGGTACGTTGTGCAGAGAAATGACTAGAGATACTGATGGTGTGCCCTCTTCAGGCATTCTTTGATATAGGTTATTGAGATGGGCTATCCAGCCCTCAGCAGCAACATTATTTTTGATTTTTGATTTCCCTTCCCTCTTCCCAGTGCCAATTAAGTTCTAGAAAATGGTTTGGTTATTTTCCCTTGCTGCTGCTAAAATAAGCCCGCAATTTTGACTGGCCTATTCCCTTTTTACCATTGTATGTACATTCTGTATGTGGCTCTCTTTTCTTGAATCTCTTCCCTCCAGTTGCTCTTGATGGAGTTTATCAGAGCGCATTTGGCCAGTCTACATTGTTTGTTAAACCAGGATGGTACAATCCTCCTTGGCTGCTAGCTTCTCTAAAGAAGTCCATCTTTAGGCTATTGAAGAGGGAATTATGTATGTCTTCGACCTTTTATAACACTGTCTCCTCATTGACACTACATTAATACAGAAAAATATCTCACACACCTTAGTATACATGAATTTCAAAGACTTCTCCGACCTGACCACTGTGGTCCAATGGATCCTGTGTTTGTTGTGAGTAAGCTTACACCTACCTTCAACGCGGCTGGGACAGACATATGTGGGTCTGGGTAGTAGGAGGCTCCAAGTCCATCCTGGCTGGCCTACCGAGGCAACTAGGTTTTATCCCTATCTCCTACGCCAATGATACGCAACTTCTTCTCTCCTTTGATAAAACGGACACGAACATCAAATCTACTTTCTCGGAGGGTATGAAAGGCATTGCACATTGGAGGAGAGACTACCTCCTGCAGCTAAACACTGAAAAATCTGAAATGATGCTATTCGGAGAAGCAACAATGAAATGGTCCCCCAACTGGTGGCCTGAGGAACTGGGGTCAACCCCATTCCCCAAACATGTGGTGAAAAACTTAGGGTTGAAACTTGACCAGAAACTTACATTAGAAGAACAAGTTAACAACACCGCAGGGATATGCTAGCGCACACTGGGCCTCCTCCGTAGGGTCTTCCCCGTTCTCCCAACATCCATACGCAAAACTCTGGTCCAGGCCCTAATTCTCAGCCGCCTAGACTATTGCAATGCTTTACTTATCTCTGCCAAGGATACCTTCCTTAGTAAACTGCAAGTAGTTCAAAACACCATGGCCCGATTGGTGAACAATGCCCCTCCCAGAACCTCAGCGATTCAGTTACTTCGAGAACTTTACTGGCTTCCAGTGAAACAAAGAGTAAAATTCAAAATATGCTGCATGGTTCACAAATCCCTGAACAACATGTGATTCAGCTACCTGAAAATATTGGTCAGATATATGCCACCCAGAACCTTGCGATCAAGTAACCAAGGATTCCTCAATGTCCCGCGCTTCAAACTAGCCCGCATGGCGGTAAAGCATTCTGCCACTTTATCCCGTGTTATTGGAATCAACTCCCCCCATTGCGTCAATGCCCCAACTTCCTAGCCTTCAGAAAACTGCTGAAAACTACACTGTTTTAACTCTCTTTTTGGTTGGCCACTAGCAAACACAGCGCTGAGATACCCCGTTGGGGGTGATTCGGGCACTATAGAAATCATAAATCAAATCAATTAAATCAAATCAAATCATGTGCATATTGGTCACTGTCGTGCCTATGCACCACAGCCATGTCCACTAAGAATGGCCAAATCCTAAAATCTAAAACAATATAATCAATTAGGTTAGTACTTCCTATTCTTTTAAAGGTGTGATTCGCCACTCTATCGGATTTTGTTCTTCCATTGCATGCTCAGATACTGCAATTCAGTGACTGAGCATTGAGTTTTACCACCAAGGGAGACCATTTCATCATTGGGGGAATGGTGGGAGCAGGGATTAACCAAATCCTGTCTTCCTCCGGGAGTGAATGCTGTTTAACCAGGTCTAGTGGTTCAAACTGGCAATTAAAATCACCTCCACTATTTTTAAAGTATCTGGATGGTGTTCCGCTATGTGTACAACTAACGCATCAATGATGATAGATTTCTGTTGCATAGCAGGTCTTGAGTAAATGTTGTAAATATTGGCTAGACATTGATTGGGGAGTTTAATGGTTACACATAAGATATCTTTGGTTACTGTTTCAGTCCCCATCACAATGCACCCCACATGGGACCCTATCCATACCATTAGGCCCTCCGAAGGTCTTCCCTGTGCATAGGACCTGGCATTAACACAATACATGGCAAAGCCGGGGGGGGGGCTAATTTCAAGACTGTGCCATGTTTCTTGGAAAAGACAAATATCAAAAGTGTTAATATATGATCCCCAATCAGGATTCCCCAGCTTAGGGCCCAAGCTAGCAAGATATCATGAAAGTAGTCTTAGTTTTCTGAGGTTCCCTGGGGCAGGCCTACTCGGCTCCACTTCCCCCGGTTTCGCTATATGGCCCCCTCCTACTTGATCTAGTGTCTTATCTGCTGATAAAAAAAATCTATCGCATTAAAACCTACAGAAAAGGCACTGGAAGATGATCTGGCCCTCAGAGGTATATGGTGGGAGACCCTTTCCTCAGTAACTATAGCTGAGGGCACTAGGGGTCAGGGGCTTAAATTTCCACCAAAATTAGAGTCATGTCATTAAAATATATGGGCATATCCTTCCTGTGTATTACCCCATTGAGTTCAATGATAGGCATACCAATGATTTGACTACTATCTTCATTAAGTCATTCAACAAGGTCCAAAGGACTAAACCTATTATACACTGGGATGTTATACATATCACCTAGCTGGGACTGTTAAGAACTGGGATACAAAGAGCACAAGATAGTGGTGTTTTTAGCAATATGAGGGTTCCTCTGATGAAGTCCACGGGGGCTTGTAAAAGTATCTCAGGGATAAGAGACACACCCCAGAACCCCCCATGTATCTAGAGCCACCACTGAACAACTTTTTATGGACAATTACAGATTCTTGAAAATTATTAATCGCACAATCTCCAGGCAATCCTTTGTACTTTTCCAAAGCCACCCCACACAACGTATTCTGCAACTGCATGCATGCAGTCATTTCACTGATGAGAAGGAACTGTCTGAAATTAAATACAGGTAAAATCGAAGTAATACTCTTTGGAGCACAAACTTCCTTCTGGATCCCCATCATGCTGTCCAGTAGAGAAGGACCCCCGTCACCAAGGCTCGAAATCTAGAAGTTTTGATGGACCATAAACTAACTTACACAAATCATGTAAGCGCCCTATCATCTTCAGTAAAAAAGCTAAAAAAGCCTTTTATCCCCTTTCACCTTCAAAAAACTCTCATTGCATCCCTAGTTATGTCTGCGTTGGATTATTACAACGGCTTACTACTCACTGCACATCAGCACATTCTTAACAAGCTAGTGGTACTACAAAATGTGGCATTAAGACTCCTGCTAAAAATACCTAAACATCACTCCATAACCATAGCCATTAAAACCCTGCACTGGCTCCCTATCAGGCAGAGATGCACTTTTAAAGCACTCTGCATTGCCTACAAGGCACTTTATGGTCTAGGCCCCATCTGTCTTCAAAAAAGTTTTAATTTGTACATCCCATGCAGAACTTTACGTTCTGCCTCTGCGAATAGCATTTTTGTACCTAGATTTAAATTATCCACCTGTGGCAGCAGGAGCTTCTTTCTAGGCATGTCAAAAGCATGGAACACTTTACCACTACACATTAAAAATGTGCTCAATCTGTTGAGATTTAGGAAACATCTGAAGACCTGGCTCTTCAGTATTTGCTAGATTATACATATCTGTTTATTCTCTCTACTCTAGCAAAGCCAGCACCAAGACACTCTCAGGTAATCTAGCGTTTTAGAAGACATATTAACATAACATAACAAAATCTTGTTAGCCATTGTGAATTGAAAATTCCTACATTTCTCCAGCCAATTGAGGCACCTGTTACTCAGCTCCGTATAGGTTTCTCTCCAACTGTCCCTTAAGCCTGGTGTTCCTGAACCCCAGTCATCACGACCACATACAGACATGCCTCAAAACCCCAGTCAGCACGACCACATACGAACATGTCTGGGGAGGCAGATCAATTGTCACAGGATTCCTTGCTTCAAGGAGGAGTATATCGGCCTCTTTATTTCCCGCTATTAGTCCTTGAAGATCTCGATGAATTGTCAGCCAAGCTGTTGGTACATTTTAAGCCCACACGCCCTTCCGTCTCCTGGCCTCAGGATATGCCTGGCTTACTTCCGGGGGGGGGATGTATGACGTTACAACGCATGCTTTTACCACGCATGCTGTTACAACGCAAGTATTACAACGAAAACCTTTACAACGCATTACACTTGGGGGTGCTGGATAGTGAATAGTTTAATTTACTATTCCAACTCCAGTCCCCGTGGACACTAGGGAAGGTGTTGGATAGTAAATTAAAACTATTCCTTATCCTAGAGCGCCCCCCAGTGTAATGCGTTGTAATGGTTTTCGTTGTAATACATGCGTTGTAATAGCACTGCGTGGTAAAAGTTGCGTTGTAAAGGTTGCATACCTTCCGGGGGTCAATGGTTTCAAGGATGCAGGCATACCATCTCCTATAGAAGATTCTAAATGAGGGGTTTTCGCTTTGGCTTTAGGCTGAGGGCGCTCTTGGGGTACACTGACTTTGGAGAGAGATTTAGGCTGAGATTCAAGAGCTGCTATTTGTCCAGAATTGGGGTAAGTTCCCAGTGTATCATTCCTTGGAATTGGTTCATCATGGCACTCACAAAGTTATCTAGCCAATCACCTTTGAGTGCCTCGGATCTTTCCCCTACTTTTGGTTGCACATTTCTACGTTCTTTAGCTTTAGATTTGACTGGCAGCGTGGGCGTCGATAGAGCACTGTCAGAAGGCTGCATACTGGGGGCAGCTCACTTAGCTTTACACCCTGGTTGTTGTGCTTCCTTTGTGTTCTTCCCCCGTCAGGAGCAGCAACTACACAGGACCTAATAGGGGTGGTGTTTGGGTTACAGTCAATATCAGATTGAGTGGCATTTAAAAATTCAGCTTGGGCCTCTGAAGGAGTAAACAATGTTATGCCCGAGGAAGATTCTCCACTACCACCACCTCCTAATGATATCCTGCTCTCTGTGAGTTCTAATTTAGTGGCTAATACACCTATGGCCATTTGGAGCATTTTGTCAATGGTGGTTACTATTGCTGCAGGTGAAGAAGAATGCCCCCCACCCCCACACTTACGTTTCCACATTGTGCAAAAGGATCTTCAGGGATCTTCATTTCCAGTTACCAAATAGACTAAGATGTGTCCAGTGAGACTTGCTCTTACAGCCGGATTGTTTTGGAGACAACAGACTAAGAGGGGGGACCCAGCCCAGCCTCGACCAGCCCGGTTTTTGTGGAACAAGATCTAGTACCTCAATGTTAACTCCAGAGATCACAGTAAACAAAGCAAACAAAGAAAAAAGGAAAAGTGGTCCCTATTGAGTAGGGCATTGCTTGCTCTGTGTTATTTCAGGTGTTTGGTAGGACCTGTCTCAAGTTGGACCACGGTGGATCAGGGTGTTTATAACACCGAGGGGCCCTCTGTACTTACACTTCCCCAAACAGCCACCACCCAACTCCCACTCTTTCCCAGCACATAAGCACATACTTCCATCGGCTACCCTCCTCGGGAGCTTGGTGGGGTGGGGTCGCTGGCCTCCTAGCTCTCATCCAACATCAGCATTGGCTATTCCAATGTCTGTCCCCCTGATTTAGAAACAGGAACCTGCTATGTCTGAGGCTCTCACTCCACCAAGTATAGCAGGAACTAAGCAGCTCTCAGGTACTCCTGGCTCAGTCCCAGCGGCTTCCACCCGGCAGGGCTCTCAGTCCAGTGGCCTGAAGATTTCCAATATACCATATCGTACTGATCTTAATAACAGAATAAAATACATTCTGGGACCTAATGATTATAAATTCCACTATGCAATACAAAATTTAAAGCAGTATTAAGAAAAAATAAGAATAACTCCATATATAATCACAGTACATAATATATAAAGTGCAGGTGTGCATACGTAGAAACCTTTACACAATCAGTTATGATACAGTGCAAAATCTGTAAATTGCTTCATCCCAATAAATATTCTAACAACTTCATTTATGTAATTCAAGAACCCTAAGTTTCAGTTTATAATGTGCAAAATATGCTATCCAGCGGGACCATGATTAGCATACTGGAACTAAGCACAGCATAATAAACCTCTTTAAAAAAAACTAGAAATTATTTTAAAAAGATAAATATTTTAAAACTGTGCCCGATTTAAATGAAGTCTAAGGCGCTTTAAAAGTTTCTAAAAACAACACTTTTCCCCTTCAGGCTGGATAAAATTTCCTGTTTAGCGCAGCCCGTATAGAACTTACATCACTATCCGATAAAGCATTACCCCACCGTAAACATGTAAGTTGAGAGAAGCCCAAATTCAACCTGAAGGGCCACTATACTGGCTGCACAGTTCAGGTTACATATTTGACGCCAAATGCACTCTTCCACCTTCTCAAAAAGTCCCACTACGGTGCATCACATGCATAACTCTATAGTGGCAGGATTTTGAATTTATATACAGATAAAACATGTGCAAAATGTCTTTGGCCACAGCATTTGTGTAGTCTACCAGGGGCCTGTGATATAGCCTTCCTTTTGCACTGGCCTATAGGATCACTGTTAGAGCACTTGCGCGAGGACCATTTTTCACAAATATAAGCACTGCTTCACTATGTCGAGTTTATATTTCCCTAAAAATCAGTGGATATTTTTCCTAACCCTACATCATCAAGACCTAAAAAGCCATAATTTTACTTTTTAACATATTTATTTAAAAAAATGATCATCAGAGTAATGTCCTAGCTTGTTAAGTCGCCTTTGTTAACCTATCTGAGTTAAATCCAATAGGATGCCGTCATCCGCATGAAGTAGACAACACAGTTCCATAGGTCCTAACTTTGGTGAATCTCCTTTACAATGCCCTGCCCGGCAAGTCATTAATGCACAAAGAGAAAAGGAGAGAGGCTAATAGTCACCCTTGCTTCAGCCCATTGAGTGTTCATTTTACTCGATAGGCCCTGGTTGCCTCCCATCAGCACATGCGTCAAAGAAGAGTAATGCAATGCTATGATCAGACTTAACAAATGTACCGGAATGCCCATTGTGACCAGTTTCCTCTACGGGACCCCTCAGTCAACTTGGTGGAAGGCAGTGGAGAAATCTATAATGGCAGCATACAAGGCCATGACCTTGCATGTTGGATATTTTTCAAACAAGGTTTGTAGAACGGTGATGTTATCCAAAGTGCCACTCTGCTTACGGAACCCCGTTTGCTCTACGGGTACAAGGTCATTACCAAAAGCCCAGTCCTGGAGGTGAAGAAGTATGCTCTTGGCAAACAGTTTTCTGGTTGTGTTCAGTAAGGAAATCTGCTTGAAACTGGCAGGAGAGGTCTTAGACTGCCTTTTGGAAGAAAAGCTTCAGTTTCTGAGTTGTGAATTATAAATCGATCATACGCTATATATTCTTCATGCAGACTACCACTTAATAATGCAATGTATAGAACACACGTTTGTCTGCTGTAAATTTAAAACCAACACAATCATTCTACAGTATTAAAAAATGTATTATAATCAAAATAAAATGACGTCTTAGGTTGACAATAGGTTAAAAACTATTTCTCACAGAGAAATAGAGGCACAACTACATAAAAAATGTATTACAAAAAACTTTTTACGAAGAGATGTCGGAGCGGCGTTTCAGTGAGTATTAATTCCTTCACCTTCCTCAAGACAAAGTATTTTTCAAAACAAGTATATCTAAACAGCAGAAAACATTTATTATACACCATAAATTCACATTGGATATATCGCAAAAGTGCTATCAACGAACTAAGACCATTAAAACACATTGGCTATGGTAAACATATTAAAAATTGAAGAATCACAAAGAATAACACATGATTCATTCCATTTATGGATTTCAGATGGCGGCCGCTCACTAGCGGCTGTAGCAGTGGTGCAGTGAGGACGTATCGGATCGGAGCTCTGAAGGTCTAGGAATGGCTCGGGACCCACCGCACTGGTTACTGCTCGATTAAAACCCAAAGCGCGGCTTTCTAAAGAGTGATGCAATCTGTGCTTTCCTGCCGTGTATCAGCAAAACAGCTCCTGCAGGACTTGGCGAGTATTCTTACTGTCCTTCTACCTAAGTGGAAACGATACGACACGACTGGGAGGCGGAGCAAGGGCCGTAAGCATCCACAGCTGCGGAACGCTGTAGCCGTACTGCGACCTGAGCTTGAATACGGAACTAAGGTCTACGTAAATTGCAAAAAACACAGTTGATGGACAGAATGCAGAACAATGTCTTACATTCACCCCAGTACAAAGATCTGGGTCTAAATCCATCGTTTTTTTTGCACTCCACACCACCCTAGATCAGACAATGGCTATATGCAAATCAGCCTTGACCCTGTGCCTCATGGGAACAGTCCAGCCCGAACTACCAAGCCATATCTTTCCTAGACCGGAATCAAGCATCCAAAGACCGGTTTCTGGCTATCAGCCTTCTTCAGCCTGGATAGCTTGACTCCAGTGATGTGGAGAGCCTGGGATTCACGTCTGAGCATACCCAGCCCACTCGGGGTGAAAATTGCCAAAAACACAGTTGATGGACAGAATGCAGAACTATGTTTTACATTCACCCCAGTACAAAGATCTGGGCCTAAATCCATCGTTTTTTTGCACTCCACACCACCCTAGGTCAGACAATGGCTATATGCAAATCAGCCTTGACCCTGTGCCTCATGGGAACAGTCCAGCCCGAACTACCAAGCCATGTCTTTCCTAGACCGGAATCAAGCATCCAAGGACCGGTTTCTGGCTATCAGCCTTCTTCAGCCTGGATAGCTTGACTCCAGTGATGTGGAGAGCCTGGGATTCACGTCTGAGCGTACCCAGCCCACTAGGGGTGAAAATTGCAAAAAACACAGTTGATGGACAGAATGCAGAACAATGTCTTACATTCACCCCAGTACAAAGATCTGGGCCTAAATCCATCGTTTTTTTGCACTCCACACCACCCTAGATCAGACAATGGCTATATGCAAATCAGCCTTGACCCTGTACCTCATGGGAACAGTCCAGCCCGAACTACCAAGCCATGTCTTTCCTAGACTGGAATCAAGCATCCAAGGACCGGTTTCTGGCTATCAGCCTTCTTCAGCCTGGATAGCTTGACTCCAGTGATGTGGAGAGCCTGGGACTCACGTCTGAGCATACCCAGCCCACTCGGGGTGAAAATTGCAAAAAATACAGTTGATGAACAGAATGCAGAACAATGACTTAGATTTACCCCAGTACAAAGATCTGGGCCTAAATCCATCGTTTTTTTGCACTCCACATCACCCTAGGTCAGACAATGGCTATATGCAAATCAGCCTTGACCCTGTGCCTCATGGGAGAAGCCCAGCCCGAACTACCAAGCCATGTCTTTCCTAGACCGGAATCAAGCATCCAAGGACCGGCTTCTGGCTATCAGCCTTCTTCAGCCTGGATAGCTTGACTCCAGTGATGTGGAGAGCCTGGGACTCACGTCTGAGCATACCCAGCCCACGGTGATGGATTAAACCCAGATCTTTTGACTGGGTGTGAGTGTTTGATTGGTTCAGATGCTCCGTCCATTACCACCCCCTTTTGTACCGCTTTTGGCCGCAGAAGTGTGGCAGGGTATGCTTAGACGTGAGTCCCTTGCTCACTTTGCCTCTGGATTCAAGCAAGCCGGGCGGGAGACGGCTTGAATTCCAGAAACCGGTCCTCGGAAGCTTGTTTCCAGGCCAGGGAAGGCATGGCTTGGCAGTTCGGGCTGGACTGTTCCCATGAGGCACAGGGTCAGACTGATTTGCATATAGCCATGTCTGAACTGGGGTGGTAGAGTGGGCTAAAGAACGGTGATGGATTAAACCCAGATCTTTTGACTGGGTGTGAGTGTTTGATTGGTTCAGATGCTCCGTCCATTACCACCCCCTTTTGTACCGCTTTTGGCCGCCATAAGTGCGGCAGGGTATGCTCAGACGTGAGTCCCTTGCTCACTTTGCCACTGGATTCAAGCAAGCCGGGCTGAAGACGGCTGGAATGCCAGAAACCGGTCCTCGGAAGCTTGTTTCCGGTCCAGGGAAGGCATGGCTTGGCAGTTCGGGCTGGACTGTTTCCATGAGGCACAGGGTCAGACTGATTTGCATATAGCCATGTCTGAACTGGGGTGGCAGAGTGGGCTAAAGAACGGTGATGGATTAAACCCAGTTCTTCTGACTGGGTGTGAGTGTTTGATTGGTTCAGATGCTCCATCCATTACCACCCCCTTTTGTACCGCTTTTGGCCGCCGTAAGTGTGGCAGGGTATGCTCAGACGTGAGTCCCTTGCTCACTTTGCCACTGGATTCAAGCAAGCCGGGCTAAAGACGACTGGAATGCCAGAAAACGGTCCTCGGAAGCTTGTTTCCGGTCCAGGGAAGGCATGGCTTGGCAGTTCGGGCTGGACTGTTCCCATGAGGCACAGGGTCAGACTGATTTGCATATAGCCATGTCTGAACTGGGGTGGCAGAGTGGGCTAAAGAAAGGTGATGTATTAAACCCAGATCTTTTGACTGGGTGTGAGTGTTTGATTGGTTCAGATGCTCCATCCATCACCACCCCCTTTTGTACCGCTTTTGGCCCCCATAAGTGCGGCAGGGTATGCTCAGACGTGAGTCCCTTGCTCACTTTGCCACTGGATTCAAGCAAGCCGGGCTGAAGACGGCTGGAATTCCAGAAACCGGTCCTCCGAAGCTTGTTTCCGGTCCAGGGAAGGCATGGCTTGGCAGTTCGGGCTGGACTGTTTCCATGAGGCACAGGGTCAGACTGATTTGCATATAGCCATGTCTGAACTGGGGTGGCAGAGTGGGCTAAAGAACAGTGATGGATTAAACTCAGATCTTTTGACTGGGTGTGAGTGTTTGATTGGTTCAGATGCTCCTTCCATTACCACCCCCTTTTGTACCGCTTTTGGCCGCCATAAGTGTGGCAGGGTATGCTCAGACGTGAGTCCCTTGCTCACTTTGCCACTGGATTCAAGCAAGCCGGGCTGAAGACGGCTGGAATGCCAGAAACCGGTCCTCGGAAGCGTGTTTCCCGTCCAGGGAAGGCATGGCTTGGTAGTTCGGGCTGGACTGTTCCCATGAGGCACAGGGTCAGACTGATTTGCATATAGCCATGTTTGAACTGGGGTGGCAGAGTGGGCTAAAGAACGGTGATGGATTAAACCCAGTTCTTTTGACTGGGTGTGAGTGTTTGATTGGTTCAGATGCTCCATCCATTACCACTCCCTTTTGTACCGCTTTTGGCCGCCATAAGTGTGACAGGGTATGCTCAGACGTAAGTCCCTTGCTCACTTTGCCACTGGATTCAAGCAAGCCGGGCTGAAGACGGCTAGAATGCCAGAAACCGGTCCTCGGAAGCTTGTTTCCGGTCCAGGGAAGGCATGGCTTGGCAGTTCGGGCTGGACTGTTCCCATGAGGCACAGGGTCAGACTGATTTGCATATAGCCATGTCTGAACTGGGGTGGCAGAGTGGGCTAAAGAACGGTGATGGATTAAACCCAGATCTTCTGACAAGGTGTGAGTGTTTGATTGGTTCAGATGCTCCGTCCATTACCACCCTCTTTTGTATGGCTTTTGGCCGCCATAAGTGTAGCAGGGTATGCTCAGACGTGAGTCCCTTGCTCACTTTGCCACTGGATTCAAGCAAGCCGGGCTGAAGACGGCTGGAATGCCAGAAACCGGTCCTCGAAAGCTTGTTTCCGGTCCAGGGAAGGCATGGCTTGGCAGTTCGGGCTGGACTGTTCCCATGAGGCACAGGGTCAGACTGATTTGCATATAGCCATGTCTGAACTGGGGTGGCAGAGTGGGCTAAAGAACGGTGATGGATTAAACCCAGTTCTTTTGACTGGGTGTGAGTGTTTGATTGGTTCAGATGCTCCGTCCATTACCACCCCCTTTTGTACCGCTTTTGGCCGCCATAAGTGTGGCAGGGTATGCTCAGACGTGAGTCCCTTGCTCACTTTGCCACTGGATTCAAGCAAGCCGGGCTGAAGACGGCTGAAATGCCAGAAACCGGTCCTCGGAAGCTTGTTTCCGGTCCAGGGAAGGCATGGCTTGACAGTTCGGGCTGGACTGTTCCCATGAGGGACAGGGTCAGACTGATTTGCATATAGCCATGTCTGAACTGGGCTGGCAGAGTGGGCTAAAGAACGGTGATGGATTAAACCCAGATCTCTTGACTGGGTGTGAGTGTTTGATTGGTTCAGATGCTCCGTCCATTACCACCCCTTTTGTACCGCTTTTGGCCGCCATAAGTGTGACAGGGTATGCTCAGACATGAGTCCCTTGCTCACTGTGCCACTGGATTCAAGCAAGCCGGGCTGAAGACGGCTGGAATGCCAGAAACCGGTCCTCGGAAGCTTGTTTCCGGTCCAGGGAAGGCATGGCTTGGCAGTTCGGGCTGGACTGTTCCCATGAGGCACAGGGTCAGACTGATTTGCATATAGCCATGTCTGAACTAGGTCGGCAGAGTGGGATAAAGAACGGTGATGGATTAAACCCAGATCTTTTGACTGGGTGTGAGTGTTTGATTGGTTCAGATGCTCCGTCCATTACCACCCCCTTTTGTACCGCTTAAGATCTACGTAAAGCGGCTGCCGACTGAGAAGTGTTGTGATTGCCACTTATCGGAGAGGAGCTCTATTTCCCTAAAAGCTATGGCCCCAAAAGTTAATCCCGCTGTCAAATTCCCTGGTGCCAGGAAGAAGCAGCAGGTATTGTGGGAGGAAGAAATGGCGGGGTCCGGTGGAGCACATACACCCCCGGCTGATGAGCGCTGCAAGAAGAAACAGCTTCAGCAGCCGACAGGCGCACGGACCCGGTTAGCAACTGCGTCAATCGCGGAGCTTTTTGCTAAAGCTGGTAAGGAGAAGGGGGCTGAAGAGGCCGGGAAGGCTGATGGGCTCAAATTAATTGGGACGGATGTTGCTAACGGAGCTGCTGCAGCGCTACCCCAAGATTGTTTAGCATCTGGTGGACTCAATATCTCTGGCATGCTCCCTTTAGAGTTGGAAACTACACAGCAGGAAGGCGAAGTACTAACATTGGCAGATGGGGTGATTAAGAATATGTCTAAGAAGATGGTCATAATTCTAAATGAGGGGCAGGCGACTCAGGGACACTGTGAGGCACCGACTGATATGGAGCTTTTAAAGACCAGCGCTCAGATCCCGGTGCCTGCATTGTTAGATACTTGTCTGGGCGCCACCGAGGAGACAGTAGTCCATTTGACCCCTACCGAAGAGGAAATGCGGGGCGAGGATGTACCAATCGGGTGAGCCATGATCGGGGACGGGAAGGAGAGCGTCCCAAGTGAGGCTTTCTTTTCGGCTTCAGATGGCCAAGAATGGTCTGAGGACGAAGAAGTATGCTCTTCCTATCTAGATTCTGAGAGCGACCCTGAACCAGATCAACCAGCTACGGCCCTAAAGATCTCAAGGGCTACAAGTAAGGGGCGACCTCTACTGCCCAGCACAAGTTAAGCTGGGATCATCCCACGGATAAACCCTTGCAGGATAGCCCCGGTCGGGAGTCCGCCCAGATGTCACTTTTAGAGACAATACACCAGGAGATTATAGCTCATAGAGAGGAAACCCGCAAAGACAACCAGAAATCCCATATTGCCATGAAAAAGATGCAGGGTGTAGTCAGAAAATTGTCAAAGGCCTGCGCTACCACCGGTGATAGAGTGGCAAATTTAGAGGATAGGATTGTCTCGACAGAAACCGAAGTGGCTGAAGCAGTCTCTAAGGTTATTACATATTGTGCACAAATAACCAACATTCACTGGAAGCTCGAGGCAATGGAAAATAGGTTACGCAGGAACAATTTGCGAGTGCTGGGAATTCCTGAGGGGGCCGAAGGGTCGGACATTAGGGCATATATAATCAAGCTATTTAGTCAGGCTTTTCCCGAGCTAAATGGATGGAACTGGTCCACCGAGGTGCAAAGAGTTCACCGCACCCCTTTCAATATGAGAAGAAACACTAAGGAGGGGGATAAACCAAGGGCGGCTTTGATATTTCTTGGAAATTTTATTTTGCGGCAAGCTATATCAGATCTGGCAAGGCCAAATGCGAGACGGAGCGCTGAAGGGATTTCATTTTTTGTAAGGCCGGATTTCTGCCATACCACGGTAGAGAGGCGGTGGCGGTTGAGAGGATTGATCAAGCCCTGTCAGGACAAAAACTTGCAGGCTTTCCTGATAAACCCAGCACAGTTAAAGATTATCAATAATGGAAAGACTCTGTTTTTCTCTTCCGAGATCAAAGCGAAAGAATACCTAGACTCTCTATGTCTGTAGGTGGGTGTTGCGTAAAACATGTGGTAGGGTTTAGGTGAGTCGAGCGGCAGTGGTGTGGGCCCGGGCAATGTTTGATCCTCTTTATATTCACGTTTTGGCAATTGCTTTTGGGTTTGTAATTGTTTTGAGTTTATTTCGGTTGTGGGCTCCATAATACTAGTAGATAATTGTATCAGTTTATATTCGTCCTCACTGCTGTCACTGCGCTCCATCACCCGCACAGACTAGGTCTGGGGGCCTCACTGAGAGGGGAGAGTATGGGGGGTTGGAGGGGTTGGGTGGAGGTAGAAGGGGGCAGAATGGGAGGGGGTGGGGTTAGGGTGGGGATTGGGGGGTGGCTGGGTGGAAAAAGGGGGAAAAAGGGAAGTGGTACAGTCTAGGGCAAAGTCATGAAGTGATGGATAATAATATGTTGAAGGACTTAATTTTCGAGTTTAAAGCACAATGTAATGGCAAACATTAGAATATGTACTATAAACGTGGGAGGCCTGAACGACTGGAAGAAGAGACAGAGGTTGGCATACCTGGTAAAGCATGAAAGAATTGATATTCTCTGTATACAGGAGACCCATCTCCCAGGGGCCAAACGTAGGCAACTGTTTCTGAGTGGTTTTGAATTAGTTGTATGCTCGACTCAGACGTCTACAATCCAGGGAGTCGCTATTCTAATTCGAGCGTCTTTGGGTAAGGCAACGAAAGTAAAAGCAGATAGCAACGGGAGATGGGCAATAGCCGAATTAGAACTGGGCTTTACGTTATGTGTAACCTATGGCTCAAATTTGGATGAGCCCGAGATGTTTGACTTCCTTGAAGTTGAATTAGTGGGTTGGTCTACCCCACTGATAATAGCAGGGGATCTTAATATTTCGGCTGATTGGGTCGGCTCTACACCATATGCTGGTCGCAAGCCTAAGGCTTTTCAATCTGTACAGTCCCTGCTGGGCTCCCATGGGCTGCAGAATGTTTGGGGGGTCACATTTCCTCTGGATTATGGGTTTACTTATTTTTCTAACCGAGCTCAGAGGTATACAAAGTTGGATTATTTTCTTATCTCCTCGTCCAAAGTATCTAAAGTTGATATTATCAAACTCCCCAGATTGGTCTCAGACCATAACCCCTTAATTTTATCTTATGATTTAGGCCATTTGGAAAGGAAAAGAAACTCCTGGTCTTTTGAGAAAAAGCTGCTCGCTGATATTAGATTCACGGATCACTTGAAAAAATGGGTAATACAGTTCTTTGCGGCAAACAGATACAGCACCTCTAGGAATATGGTCTGGGAAACATTCAAGGCGGCTCTAAGGGGCGAGACTATCAGCTGCTCTGCCAGGTTGAGAAGGGAAGATAGGGGCAAGGTTGATGCTTTAATGTTGGAATTGGTGAAAGCTGAAGAACAACATGTAAAGGATATAGCTATTGGGGTGAATAGTATTGAAAGTCAGAATGTACTCTTAGCAGTAAAAGACGCACTCCAAAAAGAGGTAACCTCAAAGGCCATAGGGGAGTTTCAGACTAATAGGGCCAAACGATACGAGACCGGGGAGCAAGCAGGGAGAGCGCTTGCTCTCCGGTTAAGGCAGGAAAAGGCCAGGAACACTATTGTCCGTATCAAAGAGGATGGGGTAGAGTATACGGAAGTCAAGGATATCCTTAAGGTATTTGAGAATTTTTATCAGCGGCTCTATGATTATGAAGCACCGGGTAAAAAACCTGGGAAGGGGCTTCGAGACTCTGGCCCGCAATTAGAGGAAGCAATTAAAAAGGAACTCGATGAGGATATCACATTAATTGAGATTACGACAGTACTGCGGGAATTAGCTTCCGGGAAGGCTTCAGGTCCCGATAGGATTCCCCTTGAAGTATATAAAGTTATCGAAGCAGAAATTGCCCCACTTTTACTAGATCTTTTTAACGGGGTCATGTATTCTGATTTTATACCTGACTCTTGGAAAGAGAAAAATATTGTAATCTTTCACAAAAGGGGGAAACCAGTGGAAATGGAAGGATCGTATCGCCCCCATATCTTTGTTCAATTCCGACACAAAACTCTATTAAAAAATGTGGGCAAAAAGGTTGAGCAGGATCATTGGCAGTCTCGTATCCCCGTGGCAGCATGGGTTTGTCCCCGGTAGGGGTACAACTGATCATACATGCAGGGCAATAACACTGTTCGATGCCCTGGCCGCCACGGGGGGAGAGATGGCCATGATCTTGCTCGACGCAGAGAAGGCGTTCGATCGTGTGGATTGGAGCTTTCTCTGGGGCGTTTTGGCGGCGAGAGGATTTGGTCCTAACATTATTGGAGCCCTTAAGGCAATGTACGTAGACCCTGTAGCCAGGGCGGATGGCCATGGGTGAGAAATCGGGGGTGATTAACATCAAGAGGGGGACTCGTCAGGGGTGCCCCATCTCCCCTATCCTCTTTGCCCTGTACATTGATCCTCTCATTCAGGGTATTTTAGCCTACCCTAGAATAATTCAGTGATTTGTAATGGCTACCCAAATAAAATCTTGGCGTATGCCGATGACCTTGCCGTGATAACAACTAATCCACAACAGCCCCTCCCTATTTTGGGTGAGATGGCTAAAGTGTTCGGTAGTGAGTCTGGGTATCTATTAAATGAAACCAAAACTCAGATCATATGTTCCAAGAATATTATCAAAACTGACTACAGATTTGTGGATTCCGCCACATATGTAGGGGTTAAAATTAACGCCTCTGTAGAAAAAATTGTCGCTGAGAATTACCTGCCGCTTATTAAAAACATTGAAGTTTAATTAAAGAGAATAGACGTGCTCCATCTCTCTCTGGTAGGCAGGGTGAATGCTTTAAAAATGTCTATGTTTTCTAGAGTGCTGTATCTGTTCCGTGCCATCCCATCACTGATAGAGGATAAATTTATGAAACATCTGGAATCCGTCTTTATCAGATTTGTGTGGCAATATGGAAGGGTAAGGCGCTCCACTAATTTAATGTCGCTACCTAGAGAAAGGGGTGGGATGGTTCTCCCGAATTTAAGATTATATCATTGGGCCTGTCTCCTGATCCTAATGACTACCCTAGTTCAGGCCGAATCTGAAACTGTCACAGGGCCCGAGATTTTAGATGGAAGGGAGCCCCCCAGATTTTTAGGATGCTTTTGGGTGGCAAGGCATCAGGTTTGCTGCAGTGTGAGTTAGAGTGAAGCTTTTATAAAAAAAAAACACAATGGAAGACACTGTATGGGGCTTGGCAGGCGTGGAAAGCTATCCTGAAATTCTTTAATGTCCCAAAATTAAATCCCTATCTACAATTGTGTAACTCGTCCATCTTCCCCCAATTAAAAACCAATAGAAATCTGCAGGCGTGGAAGAGAATGGGGATCCTATCTCTGGGAGATATATTGGAAGGAGATAAGATCTTGGGATTCGAGATACTGCAGGATAGATACTATATTCCAGGTAGCCATTGGCTTTTATATGGTCAAGTTGCTCATACGATCGGGGCTGTTAGGCCTAGGGTCCCATCGACAGTTGACTTTCCGGTGATTGAGATATTACGCAGAGGCTGTAAGAAGATCAAAACTGTTTATGACTGTTTAGTGGAGCAAATTCAGGATGACATTGAGAAGTGGAGTCTAATTGGGCTTTAAAACTGGGGGATCCAGATGTGGATGTGGATCTTGCCCTCACACTGAACAAAAAGGTATTTCGGGCTTCCAACCTTCGGGCGCAACATTATAAGACTATTTTTAATTTGTACCACACGCCTGCTAAGCTATGCGCCTGGGGTATAAGGGAAAACAGCAGTTGCCCCAGATGTAATGAAAGTCATGCTGATATAACACATATGTTCTTTTTCTGCAATCGGTTGGATTCTGTTAAAAGTGAGATAATGACATTTTGGGAGGGGCTGCTAGGTCATGCCATCGATCTATCCCCTACACTAATGCTGTTCGGTAATGACTCTAAGTTGGGCTTGGGGAGGACGAAAGGTCCTTAGTGTTTTTATCTGTTGCAGTACTCCGAATTTTAATCTCTGCAGCTTGGAAGGATGCGATTGCCCCGTCCTTCCAGATGTGGCTATCCAGATTGTTGGGAATTCATAACATCGAGTTATGCCTGTACGAATTTAAAGTTAGTAGAAATCGTGAGAAGGGTGAGCGCCTTTGGGCCCCGGTAAGAAACTGGAGGGCTGCCAGAGTTTGATGGGTCTTAAAGTAGTTGCTGTCTTATGGTGTGATAGGTTCTTTCAATGAAATGTCTTAAAAAGGTAAAAAGAAAAAAAAATGATTCATTCCATTTATAGGGGAGTATTTATTATTTAACCAACCTATTCCTTTTGTGACCAGTTCCCAATCTTATAGGGGAATCATCTAGCTAGCTTGCACTTGGACTCCCTCTGTTAGGTGTAGGTACTTGACCAAATGGGGAACATTTTTCTATAAAAAAAGGTACAGCATGTGAGCAATAGCTCCACCACCCTTTTTATTTTATCTGTGTTCCATGCGATATGTTGAATGTTGTACAGTACACTTCGAATTAACACAATCTCTTATGTTAGGTTTTCTGCAATGCAAACAGTCTGCAGTTACTATTCGGTTATATTTTCGAGTATTATACATTTTTCAATTTTATTGTCGTCCATTTAGAACGACTTTAGTAATATCCTAGCGTCAGCCCTAAACTCATTTTTACATTAGTGGAATGGTGTTTTAAGTGAATAGCAAGGATTATACAACCGATATATCCCTCATAATACAGTTGATCACTTTGACTCCTTACACAAACATCCTGTCGGATGTGAAATTATAGTCTAGTAACAGTCTTAATAATTCTGCTTCTTGTTATAATTGTTTACCTGATTAGAGACTATGCGGTAATTATAATTTCATTGTCAAGTCATTATTATAGTTGTTTACCAGACTTCCCACTGGGTTTTCTAGCCCTTTGGTCCTCATATCCTTCAATATGAATCACTCTTTTCCCTGTCTTACTACCGACAGAAATTGTAATATCCTCACGTTTACAAAACCCCTGCTATTGGATGTTAGTCTGTATAAGTCCTGGTGATTTTTCCTATGGGATTCAATCCGAGCAACTACTGGCATCAATCCCCTTTTTCCTAAAATGATCAACATTTGCCAGGACTAACATTGCAATTATCCCAGAGCTAAAAGTAACTTTGGGAGTCCATTTCGATGGTCTAAGCAAGCCAGCTACTTGTTACCAAATATCAGCTCCTCAATTTCAGATGATAACTTCAAAAGGGAACTTCTGTTAAGTGGATCCGGTTCTCTATCAAACAGGGAAGTAAACATCAGGGTATTGGATACTTGCGCTGACTCATGCCCGACACATACCCTATCACTGTGCTTTTGTTCAGCCCCTCGTTCCAGTGTCTGTGCTAAAGGAGAGCAAAAAGAGGAAAAACCCACCCCCCAGTCATACAACCTTCCTTGATTTAGGATCTATCCATACATGTAGAGTATCCATATGGAAAGTTTTGAGGGAGAATGTTAGAGATTGGATTTTTGGTCGGCTAGGAAATTGTGCCAAAGGCGGGCAGAAACCACCACTCTAGTCAGGATAAGGGAGTTACACTCCTAAAATAACTCCTGCTCACCCCCTAGGTTTCTTGGCACGAGCAGTCATGCTTATCTTAGAGGCAGTGTGTAAAGCATTTGCACATAAAAACAGTAATACAGTGTACGCACTACAAAAGGACACCACACCAGTTTAGAAAAATATCCAATATTTTTATATACTTAAGACAAGACCAAACACGATAACATTTCACAATACAGTACCTACAAATCTTCAGTTATCAAAATAGCCTTGAAAAACAGTCTCTTGATGTCGATTGCTCCGTCCGGGGCTATCGCGGCGTCGTGAAGAAAAAATCTAAACAGTTCTGGCTGGTTGCGGGCCAGCTGCGGTGTTGGGAAGACAAGAAAACATAAACGTTTTAGAAATGCAGGTCATCGGCAACATCTCGTTGAGCTTCCGAAAGCATGGCATCCGCAGGCGTAGGTTCCGGAGGTCGGTGCAGTAGTCGTCGGCCCTTGAAGTCACACACGTTGCAGATCAAGTTCCTCTCTGATGAAGTCAGGAGCGCTGGCATCGGCAGGCATCGAGTGCTGCGGTGTGAAGTGCAGCGGTGTGGCGTATGGTGCCCTAAGGTCACGGTGTGAGCAGCGGCTCAGTTGCGGCGTCCAATGGCGTCACCGGTGAGACCAGTGTTGCGGTGTGAAGTGAATGCAGTGCTCGTGGTGGTGCTGGCAGGGTGCGGTGCGAGCAGCAGTGTCGTCGTTGCTGAAGCACTGTCGTTGGCTGACGAACTGGAGTCAATGGCACCGGTGTCAGTAGGCCAAGGCTGCGGTGCAGAATGAAGGCAGTGGGTTGTGTAACTTTACAAGCAGTGCCTTCGAACCACGGTGCAAGCAGCGGTGTAGATTTCTGTGTGGAGCGTCGTCATCAGGGATACCATGACGTTGTCGTGAAGTGAGGTGGTGTGGAGTGCGGTGCCCAAAGGTCGCGGTGCGATCGCCGGCTTGGTGGCGGCATCAGCAGGCATCGTCGGTGAGATCAGGGTCACTGTGCAGCGTTGCGGCGGTGCCCTCTGCGGTGCCTTCAGCAGCATCGTAGACGGCATCGGGTTGCTTTTTCCTCTGTTGTAGCACAAAACACACAGTCCCCAGTGCTGAGGGTAGAAGAGCTTGAAGTCTTTGCTGTTCCTGAGACTTCTTGAACAAGAGGCAAGCTCTACCTCAAGCCCTTGGAGAAACTCCCAAAAGTATATTGCAAAAAGTTCAGTCCAGTCCTTTCACTGACCAAGACAGAAACTGCCACTGCAGGCCAACACAGCAAAGCACACAGTAAAGTGGTAGTTCCTCCTCACAGTTTCTCCAGCTCTTCTTCTTGGCAGTCTTCTTGATCCAAAAGAGTTCTCAAGTTCAGGGGTCTGGGCCCCAATATTTATATTGAAAAACAAAGAAGGGAGTCTCCCCAGGACAGGGTGTCCTAGTAAGTTGCACGGAGTAAGCTGTAGCTCAAAAAGAATTGTTTCTTTCTTTTAGAAACCCCTCACTCACCACCTAGTGGTGACATGTTTCATCATCGGGGTCCATCCAGGCGGCCGAGTGCCACTCGGTGTGCTTCGACGCCTGCAACTGCAGCGGAGCTGGTTTTTTGGTGATGAAGTGTGTAGTGAGTGATTTTAAAAATATCTTTGCGATAGTCCTTCATTTTATTCTGGAGTCACAAGATATGTTAATAACAGGTGTGATACTAAATGTATGGCTAGATTGACCAACGAGTATCAATTTTTAGGTGAGAATATTCTCACCTAAAAATTCATACTCGTTGGTCAATCTAGCCATACATTTCTCTTCAATGAAGTTCGTTAGTTGGGCGTTGATCATCTTCTCAGTGACTTTGGCCATGAAGGGGAGGAGAGAGATGGGTAGGTAGCTCTTGAGGTCCATCGGATCTGTTGAGGGCTTCTTGGGGGGGGGCCTGACGTCTGCTTGTTTCCAATCTCGGGGAATGTGCCTGCTTCGAAGGTGGAGTTGATGGTGTGTTGTAGCTCAGGTGCTATGGCAGCAGCGGCTCTGTGGAAGATGTGCGGAGGGCAGGGGAACGGTGGGGGCTCCTAAGTGAATGCCTTTCATGGTTGGTGCGGTGTCTTCTGTGGTGACTGGGGTCCAGGACGAGATGGTAGGCTGGCTGTTGTTTCTGGGGGGAAGTAAGGATTCAGAGTATAGAGTATGTTTGTTGAAGTTGCTGTAGAGGGATCTTATCGTCAGTAGGAAGTAGGAGCTGAGTTTGTTGTAGAGGTCCCAGGAGGGTGTGACGTCCATAGCTTTGCTGGGGGGCTTGGTGAATTCCTGAATGATGCTGATGAGTTCCTCCGAGTTGCTGGCATTGGTGTGGATTTTGTTTCGGATGAAGGTCCTTTTGGTGAATCTGATGAGTTGGTGGTATTACGTTATGGTGTTCTTGTAGGTTTGCTGTCTTCTGAGGTTTTGCTGTTTCTTCATAGCTTCTCGAGAAGTCTGCAGGTGTGGCTGGATTCTTGGAGGTCGGTGGTGAACCAGGGGCCTTACTGAGGGGTGCTGTTGGGGTTGCTTAGGGGGGTGAGCTTGTCTGCGCAGTTGGTGATCCATCTGTGAAGGTTTTTGGCTGCAGAATTGACCTCATTTGAGGTGGATGGAGGATTGTGGATGAGGGTGGAGTTGAGGTGCTCCTCGGGGACCGTGCGCCAGTTCCTTCGTGGAGGGCACAGTGTAAGTTTGGCGGCAGTAGGATTGTGGAGAGATGCACTTCCAACGTGTCTTTTCCAATGAGTAAGACTGACAAATTCCTTTATGTCAGGTAATGTAGGAGAGCAGGATCTGCTTCTTATAGTTACCCCCACTTTTTGCTGATGTATCACTATTTTTGACTTAGACTGACTGGGATCCTGCTATCTAGGACCCCAGTCAAGCTGCTTTCTCCTCTAAATTGATTGCACGTACTTTAGGTACACTCCAGATTGGATTCTGGGGTACCCTTATCAGTCCCTAGTATATGGTATACTATGTAGCCAGGGCATAGGTACCCCAGAGGCCTCCCAGGGGCTGCAGCATGTATTATGCCACCCCTGAAAGACCATTCAAACTGACACCACAGGTCTGCTACTTCAGCCTGTGTAAGGTGGTGCATGCACCCCTTACTTAGATATAGGTTCAGTATATCTATTCTAAATCACTGCACATATAAAACTATCAGTCCCCCCTACGCCAGGCCTCATCAACCCTTTAGGGGGGCTTTCTGGGTTTTATGTGAGAGGATGCACCTGCATGAGCTGAGCCCCTCTGCAGCCTTCAGAACCTTTTTTCTGGGGTTCTTTGTGATGCAGCCAACCATATATATTTAAGTGCACTATAACCTTGCGGTAATTGCTAACTTTAAAACAGCTGCTTAGAAACATCTTGTGTTCAGTGTCAAATACCTTGGAATCATACCTCCACACCAGTGGTGTGGGAAGTATGATTCCTCCGTTCTAGAACCACTACTGTGGGTCACCGGGTTACCTGGTACCATCTTTCTCGACCTGGGTATCACAAAATAGATGCTGTCATCCACCGACACAAGTCTGCCCTCCTGCTGCTGAGCCAAGCTCGAGCAGGGGAAGGCTTGACAATAGGTTTCCTGTCACAGGGAGGTGTGACCACCTCCCTGACTGGATTTAGTGTATTGGGGCTGGGTGGGTGCACTCTGAGAGTGTTTGAAGTCTGCACTGGGGGCACATTTGGTTTCCCTGTGCATAGCCAAGTTCAAACAGGTTACAGGAGCCATTTGCTCCTGTTCTGGTACGAAACTGGACAAAGGACATGGGTGTAGCCACCTCCCTGTCCTGACCCCCCATAGGTGGGTCCCCAGAGTATGTCCCACCCCTTCCTTGGGTATAAAGTAGGAACCCCAGAGTAAAAGATTTTAAATTTTACCTGGACTAAACTCTGCTAAAGAAACCAAGTACTTCGACGATCTACACTACGCTGGATGACTGAAAAATCTCCCTTGGAGTAAAGAAGTTACTCCCTTGAAAGGCAGGCATCTTTAATGCATCTGACCAGTTTGCATCTCCCAAGCTCCTGAGGACTCCGAAGATTTCTGCAACACAGGAGGTGGGTTCCCGGGCGTCCTTGAGGTCGATCAGTTCTCTCAGCAATCCTTAGAAACGTATCCCTCTTGGGGACCGTGCAACCCGAACCCATGTGCATTGTGTAGTTTTGCAGCAGCATATGCTTTTTCGCGATCCCTGAGGCTGTGCTTTGGGCTCGTGTAGTTCTGACCCCGAGTCGTATTTGCACAAAGATTTCCGGCCTACTCTCCACGAGGGTTCTGTGGGCTGGTATTTTGTGATTCAGCTCGAGGTCCCTTTGCAATCCCTGGTCCGTTAGCCTGTGGCTCTCTGTGAAGGTAACTTTGACTTTCAGTGGACTTTCCTGGTTGCTCCAGATGTGCCCCCACTCTCCATTGCTTTGAGAGTCCCATGGACCTTGCTGGTCCTCACCGAAGCTTATTTCCTCTGCCCGCGTGGGTTGCAGTTGCCAAGGCTTGTTGGTGTTCAATCCGGACACTGACCCCCAGCACTCAACATCCTTCGTGGAACAGCTCACCTCCGGCTTTGGTCATCATCTCCTTGTCCCCGTGGCTGCAGAGTCAAGCAATGCATCATCTCACCTGAAGCACCCAACATCGTTGGGCATTTATCTATCGTGACCCTGGCCACCCTGAAGTGACCCAGACTCTGTCCCCTCAGCTTTCAGGTTCTTCTCACCTCAGATCCAGGCTTGGATCCCACCAGACACTTTTCATCTTCCTGGCAGCAGCACTTTTTCACGTCACGCCATTGAAAACAACAAAGGTTTCCGACACCACTTTGCCCCTATGCACCCGGCTCCTCTAAAATAGGTAACACAGGTATCTCAGTACTCTCAAGGGTGCTGGCTTTAGAACTTTCTATGTTCCAATGGGTTTGCTTAAAGTCCTCTCCGAAGTGTCCTTACTGTCTAAAATTGCAACCGCAACTTTCCCATAGGATTGTACTAAGCTCGCGCCTGTGTTAACACACTGCACCTGTCCTCCGGGGGTCCCCTGTGTCACTACTTTGGATGGTTCCTTGGGGTTCCAACGATTCTACATGCTCTAGGCACTGTGTCTAGTTAAGTTGCGGATGTTATACCACTTTTTTAGTATATGGTTTGGTCTCCCCTTGAGCCCGCTGTGAATTGTGCTATTTACTGTTGTTCTAGTGATTTAATATTGTGTGATTTGTGCTCTAATCTCATAAAGAGGCTAGTAGAGAGTGTTTAGTAATAAATATATATATTTTATATAACTCTTGTGTGGTTCTCCTTTCATTTGGTCATTCAGGAGGTACTGATCTGGTAAAGCAAGCTGCTTTAAATTCCTTCGAGACTCAGCCTGAAGGCTGCTCTCGATAGCTACCACTTGGATAGCTTTCAAAAAAGGTTGTCTTCAACTTAATCTTCAATAAGGGTTGTTTGGACTGGTACAAGGTGCCCACTGTAAATAGTGCTCAGCATATACCAGGCCAACTTCTTAGAGGTAATCTTTTATTTTGTCAGACAACATGAGCTCCAGCCAACACGTTTGGTTCATTGAAGAATGAACTTCATCAGGGCAAAATGCTATGACTCTGGAAGGAGAGCCGTGGTACTTGGTTCCAACGGTGATGTTGAAGAGCGCAATATGTAAATGCTGAAATTGAGTGATCCATGAGAATGAATGTGAACCAGGCGTGTGTTGATGCATCTTGTGGAGGCCTCCTTGATAAGGGCCTGTCAGCGTGAACCTTAAGTGTTGTACATCTACCGCGTTCCTTCCCAGGTCGTCAGTGTTAAAATGGTAGGTTTGGGGGTGGTGGCTTTGTCAAAAGAGAAGTTTACTCAGTGATGGTCTGTTCAGGGGGTTGTGTAGTGTGTCTGAAGTGTATGTTGTTATCTTCTGTGAAGATGAGGTCGAGGGTGTGTCCTGCTTTGTGGGTGGGGGTGGGGATGGTGACGGTGACATGCTGTTTCAGTCTGAGGTTGGCGAGGTTGTCTAGGAGGGTGGCGGAGTTGGGATTTCCGATGAGTATGTAGCCCATGGATGCGATGGCGTGGGGCTCGATAGAGTCAGCAATGGTAGTGGTGAATGAGGTAGGGGTTCCCGGGGTAAGTAGATGAGGGTGCCACGTAGGGTCGTTCTGGGCTGGCCTGGATACGGAAATTGAGGTGTTCAGTGGTGGATGGGGAGTCACTCGTGCTGGAGGTGGAGAGCTTAGTTGCTTAAATTTCTCAATCCACTAATAATGTACACTCCGGTCAAACTCCCAATTTATCATATGGCCAATGGCAGCTAATAGCAGAGTAACACAGGAGCTCAAGAGACCGGAGACCTGGGCCAATAAATAGTCAACTCACTACCACCTCTTAACATGCGATATTTGCAGAGTCTTATGGAAGATCACTTTAAATGCATTCGTTGATTAGCCCATGGAAGAAGCACACCTAGCGTTATGTAACCCAGAGGATCAGAACAGTACAAGACTCCAGGTGGTGGACTGGTGCAGGGCCAGCTGACATAGCCCAGCAAGCTGCACCCAGTACTAACTGGGCACCTTCCATGGGGGTCACTGGGTGCACTCCCCTCAGCCAACTACTATGGCCACAGAGCTCGTGCTAATTTACAGTAGAGAGGCGGGATGGATCTCTGGGTCAAGTTTGGGGCTGCTTACCTCCCTTAACAATCCTAGGTTCTCTCGCTCTAAAACTCTTGGGCTTTCTCTCCGCCTCTCTGACCCACTGCCTTGGACCACAATGGACCTCAGTAGCTTCAGTAGGCTCCCGGGTGGCTCACACGCCCACAACAACCACCAACAAACGTGGTTGAAATATAATGAATCCGACTGGGCTGGGCTGAAATCTGGGCCAAAATCCGGGAACCCAAAGCCATGGTGACTGTGCTAGTTGCATTTGTTGCTCAGCTCACTTGCTCAGCCATTCCACTCAGCATACTTCACACGCTTGCCTCCGGTTTTATAAACAAAGGGAGACCAATTATCACACACCCCTGGACAGGTCAGCCGTTCACTTTTGGGAGCAGAGAATAGATTTTTTGCTCTGGCCTTTTGTAAGTGGCTGCACTGAAGTATGAGTTGCATTATCATGCTTCTCATGCGAATTATGCTTTGTGGTGGGAATCTTATTTGAATTTGAATTTGAAAGGATTTGTATAGCGCTCGTACACCTGGCGGTTTCTTGGCGCTGAACAGGCAACTGCTACTCGGAGAGTAGGAGAGGAGGGAGAGTGACCGTTCAAGATGGGAAGGCTTGGGTAAAGAGGAAAGCCTTGAGGTATCTGCGAAACAGAGAGTACTGGGTGCAGGTTCTTAGAGAAGATGGGAGAGAGTTCCAGAAAGCTGGGCCCGTGGTTGCAAACTTGGAGCCCCCCCACTTCTTCCGTTTGAAGCGGGGCACCACGAGAAGGTGGTGAGAAGAGGATCGGAGATCTCGTGAGGGAATATAGTTTTGAATGGCAGTATTAATGAAGGAGGGGGCAATGCCTGTCCGGGCTTTGAAAATGGTGCAGCCGAGCTTGAATAAGGCACGCTGCCGGACAGGCAGCCAGTGCAGGGAGAAGAGAAGTGGAGTTACATGGTGTGATTTAGATAAGTTAAAAACCAGCCGAGCGGTCTGGTTTTGAACCAGTTGAAGACGCCTCATGAGATAGTCGGGCATGCCATGGTAGAGGGCATTGCCGTAATCTAGGCGAGATGTTACAATGGCCAGGAGTATTAACTTGAGCGCGTCGGGGGCGAAGAATCGAGAGACTCTGCATATTGTCCTGAGGGAGAGAAAGGCTGAGGATACTACAGCAGAGACTTGAGAGTGAAGGGAGAGTTGGTTATTGATTTTGAACCCAAGGGTTTTGACGGAAGAAACGGGAGTGGGTGGGGAGCCTAAAGAAGGGGGCCAAAAGGAAGAGGACCAGGGACTGGAGCAACCACCTGTCAACACCAACTCCGTTTTATCGGGATTGAGTTTCAGGTGGTTGAAATTCATCCAGTCCTGGATGAAAGTCATGATGGACTGGACATTAGACATAGACTCAGGGGAAGAGGAAAGGGAAAAAATGAGCTGGAGGTCGTCTGCGTAGTTGTACACAGAGACCTCCAGTTGCTGTAAAGCAAAAATGAGGGGGGCGATGTAGAGGTTAAATAATAAGGGGGACAAAGAGGAACCTTGGGAGACCCTGCACTGGATGGGTTGAAATTCAGCTGAAAACTCTCCCAGACGGACCGCCTGAGTCCGGCCGCTCAAAAAGGAGGATAGCCATAACAGGGCTGTTCCTCCGATTCCCGCCGCTTCGACACGTGAGAGTAAGATGGTATGGTCCACCGTATCGAATGCGGCGAAAAGATCCAGGAGGATCAGGGCCTGAGGTTGGTTTGTATCCATTCCTTGTCGTAGATTGTCCAGTACAGATATTATTACGGACTCAGTTGAGTGGGCTGGGCGGAAACCGGCCTGTCTAGGGGCAAAACACCATGTCTCTCCACAAACTCACTCACGGTTTTTACTACGTGTCGTTCCAGTACCTTTGCCAGGAAAGGCAAGAGGGAGATGGGGCGGTAGTTGACTGGATCCAAAGGATCCGCCCCCGGTTTTCTTAAAATCGGAACGATCACTGACGATTTGAGTGCTGGGGTAACAAAGCCCTGTGCCAGCGAGCTGTTGAGAAGCGCTAAGGGTGGTGAAGAGCAGTGGGTGTAGATTTGCTTTAAGATGTAGGCAGGGCAGGGGTCCATCGGGGAGCCGGATTTGACCAGTGGGAGGATGGAAAGAAGTGACTCGGTCGAGAGGGGAGGAATTGAAGTCAGATGTGCTGTAGCCGGAGGATAGCGGGGGTCCGTGAAGGCCGGGGATGGGGGGGGAATATTAGCTTTGATTTTACTGATTTTATCTAGGAAGAAGTGATTGAGGGAGTCGCATAGTGGTTGTGAGGGGGAAGGTTTGAGTGAGGCTCTGTCGGAATAGGCGAGGTCTTGGACGATGGAGAAAATTTCTCTTGGCCTGTTCTCCGCGAGTTGGATTTTGGATGAAAAGTAGGTTTTCTTAGTATCCAGTATGGCTTTCTTATATTGTACAAGAAGATCAGTATACCGGGTTTTAGCAATAGGGCAGTAGTTCCGTCTCCACTGCCGTTCCGCTTGGCGGAGAGTGAGTTTTTGGACCTTTAAGTCGTCCGAGAACCAGCGGTTTGCATCTTTGGGGCGTTTGGTGGCGATGCGTTTTAGAGGAGCGATGGTTTCGCAACCAGCCCGCAGCCAGTTGCTGATAGCTTCTACCTGACCAGAGGAAGGCAGCCCGGTAAGGTCGGGGCTGGAGGAGGAAAGGGAGGTTGATAGAGCATTGACATCCACGCGGTTCCATGATCGCGCCCAGACATTTCTCGCGGGAGTGGGCTTAAGTGATGAGACAGGAGATAGGGAGAAGGTGATCAGAGACTGATCTGACCAGAGACAGGGTGCAATAGAGAGAGAAGTGACCGGGCAATCACGTTGCCATATTTGGTCGAGGATGTGTCCCAGCCTGTGCGTGGGAGCATTGACAACTGATGTAAAGTTGAGCGACTGAAGAGAGTCTGAAAACTCTTTGGAGGTTGCACATTCCGCGGGGTCGGATGGCCAGAAGTTGAAGTCTCCCAGGACTATGATGGAAGAGTGGTTAACAACCAGAGTCGCCATTAAGTCCTGGAAGCTGGGGAGGAACGTTTGAGGGGAGGACGGGGGTCGGTAAACAAGGACACAGGTAAGAGGGGGTATAAGGGAAAGAGAGCGAACCACTAAGCAGTCTGAAGCTCCCATGGAGGGGGAGACCAGAGGGTGGAATGTGAGTTCCTTACGGGCGATCAGGGCGACCCCTCCGCCAGGCCTGCCGGAAGAGCGGTCGGCTCGAATGGCGTAATAGTCCGGGGGGAGTATTGCCAAAAGGGAAGGGAGAGAGCTGTCCGAGAACCAAGTCTCGGTGAGAAATAATAAATGGGGTTTATGAGATTCGAGTAAAGTAAACAGGTCGAGCTGATGTTTGACTGCCGATCTAGTGTTAAGATACATGGCAGTTATTGCTGTGGGGGGGAGGCCAGTTGAAGGCGGATATGAAGAACAGTTAATAGGAGGCATGGATAGGGTGTTGGTATGGACTTGATTGTGTGTGGTTAAAAGACCAAGATTGGAGATACGAGCTATGGTGGTGGCAGGTAGTGACCACTTGCCTTGGAGAGCGGTGAGTTGCAAGTGGGAATATTGAGTAGGAGAGGCAGGGTGTGTGGCCTCTGGTCTCGGTCGGTCGCGGACGGGCGCAGACGGGCTTTCCTTAGGCACGCCCGCTGCGCTCGTCCGCTGCGCTTCCGGGGGAGGCACATTTTAAAGGGGAAGAGTCGGTGGGCGTGGCCTCCAAAGGGGGCGTGGCCTCGATCTCGCTCGTGGCGCTGGAACAGCGTTCAGCGTTTGAAGGTGACGAGTGGAAATGGCCCGTGAACGGAGCCTAAGTGACTGGGGGGTGAGTGAGAGTTAAAACACACAAGAAATACAATTTTTTAAAAAGATACACTCTCCCGGCTTCCGCCTCAGGAGTAGCGCGTTGTCAAGTGCAGGCGCTAGTGATCAGCGTCGCACTTATAGTCAGGGCGGTGGGCGTGGCCTCCAAAGGGGGCATGGCCTCGATCTCGCTCGTGGCGCTGGAACAGCGTTCAGCGCTTGAATCAGTTTGTGTTCTGTTGTGTTTTGTGTGAAAGGACTACACTGGTATTGTGGTTAATTGAAGAAGTCAGTATCTAGGGGCCTTGGTGCCTATCGGGATCGCTGTGGTTTTGGTCTTTAGCAGTGTTTTGCTCTGTGTCAATGCAGGAGTACCTTGGATCATGGTTATTGTCCAGCTATCTTAATTTATGTTTGCATGAAGCTGTCTGGGTTTTTTGTCCCAAAGAGAGTTTGGGTGATAATGGTGAGCTAGTGGTGTTGTAGCCTGTAAAGATGTAAAGCATTGTAACAGTGTTAATATCCCCATCCATGGTAAAAGGTGTTAGCACATTCACAGTATCAAACAATGTGGTGAATATGTGAAGGTTCATACCTGAGAACTGATTGAAGAATATCTTATGTTCATGTAGGGTGATGCGATAGCAGATATTTGTAATGCTAATTTTCCTGTACTCTGTGATTTTAACTTTCACTTAGAACATGATGAAGACAAGGACACAGTATCCTTACTAGAAAGTATGGATGATTTTGACCTTAAATTTCCTAGCACGGATTCCAAACACAGCTGAGATCACATGCTTGATGCAATTTTTTCTAATAACAATGATATATATCGAAGTCTCAAAGTGGTCCCTCTGGCCTGGTCTGATCACTCAGCAATCTTCTTCACGATTAACTACTCTGCAGTTTACATAGCCTCAAATAAGAGGATTATTTCAGCTCATCATAGAGTTTGGCAAAAGTTGATTAAAATCAATCAGAGCAGTTACTCACTTCGTCAACCCCCCTGCTGTTGAAAATCGGGAACTCGCAGCTGAGTCTTATTCCACCTGGCTCAATTCTGCCTTCTCTCAAATGGTCTCTATAAAAAAAGGGGCCCAAGGCATGACCCATCTGTCTGCCCCCTGGTTCTCAGAGGCCTCAGGCTTGAAAAACAATGCTGCAGATGCCAAAGGAGGAAATGGAGAGCCCAATATGAGTCCCACAAGAGTGAAATTTATAAACTCTTTCTAACCAAATGCAAATCCCTTTTGGTAATAGAAAAGGCAGCTTGCTTCTCATTGCAAATTGAATCCGCCAAAAACTTAGCAAAGGAACTCTATCAAGTCATCAACAAGCTTACTAAACAACCTGATTATAAAAGGGATTGGGTTAGCCAGTCCTTTTGTGATGAAATCGCCTCGCATTTCAGGGGTAAAATCAATAAAAAATGTAACTCCTTTGATCACTCCGTCATCCTTCCTCTGCCCAACATTCAAGACAATGGGGTCAGCTTTTCTGATAATAATCTGTTCAGGAACGTTTTTGATTAGTTTCCCCCAGTCTCTACCGCGCAAATAAAATATCTCATCCTGACTACCAAGTCAGGTTCTCCGGATGATCCTTGCCCGCCCTCAGTTATTAAGTTGGTCGTTGGTCCCCAACATTATTGCAGCTCATTTCTCAAACATGTTCAACTGCATGTTCAGAACTCGCATCTTTCCATCTCAAAGGAAACGAGCCTCCATTATGCCTCTATTGAAAAAAATCTACCTTGGACACCGAAGATCCTGCCAACTATTGGCCTATTTCTAGACTATCCCTCCCCGCTAAAATTGTCGAAAAAGTGATGAACCTTCAATTAAATCAGTTCATCAAGGATTTTAATCGCCTGGACCCCACCCAATTCGGGTTTAGACGGAACACAGCACAGGGATTGCCCTGATCAAGGCTACTGATAAACTAAAGTTCATCTTGGATGAGGGAGGATCAGCTGCTTTCATCCTGTTGGACCTGTCTGTCGCATTTCATACGGTGGATCATTTCACTCTTATCCACCGTCTGGGCGCAAAAGGTATTTAAAATCTTGCCTTGAAACTAGTTTCCATTCACACAGGGAAAACTTAATCAACATTGATGCCTTCTCTTCAAACTCTTTTCGCCTGCCCTGCGGTGTTCCACAGGGCTCTTCACCCAGTCCCACCCTTTTTAATTTATACGTTACAGATCTGGCTCCTCTGGTCCAATTCTTCGGGTTCTCTCTCACCTCGAATGCGGATGACACGCAAATTGTGCTATCAGCCTCTAATATTGCAAACGGCACCTGTCTTGGCATCCACAATTGCATGAAACATATCGATGACTGGATGAGTAAACATCACCTTAAGCTCAATGCCGGAAAGATTAAGGTGATCATACATGGCGATAATTCTAACTTCTGGTTTGCCCATTGGTGCCCTGCAGATATGGGTCCCCTTCCTGTCCCTACCAGGAAAGCCAAGATTCTAGGGGTCATCATCAATGGTCGCTTACTCTCAGGCAATCAAATCAACTCAGTGATCTCCTCTTCCTCCAACAACTTGAGAATACATAACAAAAAAATACATTTTTCTGCCTATCTCTTTTAGGAAGTCAGTGATTTCCACTTTAGTACTATCGAAGATAGACTACTGCAATGGTCTTTACATTGGTTTGTAGGATCAACATCTGAATACATTGCAAGTTCTTCAGAACTTTGCAGCCAGACTTTTACTAGACCCGCCCAGGCACCATTTGGTCTCTGCTGCTCTTACAAACCTTCATTGGCTGAAGGTCAACATTGAATCAAGTTCAAGACCCTCTGTATGACCTATAAAGCCCTCCACAATTCCGGACCCACCTTCCTTAAGAAAGCCCCTTCATGGTACACCCCAACTATAAACCTAAGATTAACAGGCACTTTCAGAATAAACTCTATTAGATTTAATAATTCTTAATGGGGTTGGTAAACGCTTAGAGGACAGAGCAGCTCCATCATGGAACCTCCTCCCACTCAACTTAAGGTCGGCCCCTTGCTTGATTCCGTTTAGGAAACTCTTGAAAACTTGGCTTTTCACTCTATAGGCTCCTTTTACTGCTCATTGTTGTTCGTGGAATTAGCCCCAAGACACCTCCGGGTATATGTTGCGCTTTATAAATCGGTTAGCATAACATAACATAACATGTATAATGTTTTTTCCCATCAGGGTTTTTGTGCTCTTTCAGACTAAGAATAACAAGCACTGGCAATCTCAGAAGGTCAAGGATCATGAATACTTCCTATTACTAAAGAACTTATGCAAATAAGACAGATACAATTATCCCCGTATTTCCACTTAGTTGGATAGAGAATGTAAGCCTTAAGTGTACAAGCGTTTCAGCACCTAACATGTGAAGATGTACGTGAGCATGTATTGTTATCAGAGACTTTCCAGAAGATCAGCTACTGTTGATGAGTTCAAAGGATGCGTAAAGGCTAGGGCCCGTCTCAGCTGTCCTTGTTCTTTAGTGCTGGGACGCTCCCGGGCAGCCATGCGCTTTATAAATCATGTTTCATTTCATTTCATTTCAAAGAATTAGTGTGTTTCTGGAAAAGCTCCAAAATCTCTGGTGTTTCAGACAATGGGTGATCTGGGATGTGTATAGCTGGTAGGATTCCCAGAGATAGGCACATTTACCAATGACAAAGATTTAAGCTGCATCTTACCACTGAGGCACATTAAGAAAGAAATCTGTTAGGGGTTGTTAGTGTTCTTGCTCAGAGGGGTTATATCCTGCAAGATCGGGTTCGACTGGAGGGGACACAGCCAAGACCGATTTGCATACGATTGGTCCCCTTCTGTTACGAAAATTACTCAATATGCCTACAGACTAAACCCACTCCCCGTTTATAAGACGCAGTAAGATCAGAATGTCACTGTGGTTGCTTGTAGCCACCACCATAGTGGACAATGGTTATCAATTTGTACCGGGTTGCCTCTTCAGGCTAAGGCTACAGCTGATTCCTAAGCAATAGCCCCCTTCTGTTACGGTATAAATGAGTACGAAATGAAGAACTGGAATTAGCTTAGCTTGTTGTACTTTCCCCCTCCTGAGGCGATAAGCCGGGAGGTTCTCTACGCACTCTTGCCTGTTTTTAACACTGTTTTATTCTTTGCTCAGCTTGATTAAAAAAGCTTCTTACTCGGCTTGACTTGAAAAGCATTTTTTAATTGTGCATTGTGTGTGGAACATTACTTAGAGCTCGTAACTATTATTCTTACCTGCCTAAGGACCTTCCCATACCAGTCGTTGCCCGGGCCGCTCTCAGCTGAGCATTGACGCTGAGACCTCGGCCCCGGGGAGGCGAACTTGGTTTTGGCGGCCATATTGGGGTATTCCAGCGCTCGGACACGCTCTAGTCGGACATAAAAGGGAACGACTGTCTTCTCCACGCAGCGGACGCGCATTGCGGACGGGCCGGAATCACACCGGAGTCATGCCAGAGTCATGCCCGTCTGCGCCCGTCAGCGCTAAGGAGATGTCAGGGGTCAGGGGCGCTGCTCAGCCTCTTATCCCTCCTCCTGAAAACCTTAGGTACTCACTTAGCACCCTCAAATCTCTCAGACCTTTCCGGCAAGTGTGCCATCACAAATTATTTCCTGAGCAACTGCGCCATGGCTTAAATTGCAGCTGTCCGAACGAACCTAGTCCGCTAAACCCTGCTTACGCTGCAAATCCCTCCAGGAAATCTGGGGCACGGGATTTCCCCCTTCCCCTGAAAGAAGTAGGCTTTCTCATTAATGCCCGTTCCCTGGCCAAAAACAACTTTGCTTTCAGAGACTTTGTATATGAAAGAAAACCTTCCTGGGTCTTTGTCACCGAAACGTGGGGCTCAGACTCAGCAGGCCCTGACCTGATTAACTCCCTCCCTGATGGTTATTCCATGGTGAGACAGGACAGAGAGGGTCGTAGAGGGGGTGGAATAGGCATTATATATAAAAAATTCCTTCACCTGTCGCCTGGAGTCCCTTCCTTCTCCCCAGAAATCTTTTCAGGCCATTTTCTTCTCCCTCAGCACCTCCCCTAAGGAAAATTTTGCAGGTATCCTTATCTACAGACCTCCGGGCTCTAGGTCTTCGTTCGCCGCCGATTTACTCGAAGTAATTGAACCGTTTATTAATAGGCCCTCCCTGACTATTCTTGGAGACTTCAATTTTCACTTAGAAAATTTCAACTCGGCTGATACTTTGTCCCTTGTGGACCTACTGGCCTCTCTCAGCCTTTCCCAAAAAGTGCGATTTCCTACCCATTCCGCCGGCCACATCTTAGATGGAGTGTTTACGAACGACCCGAGGCTAGAGATTGGCTCCCCTTTGCCCCTCTCCTGGTCGGATCATAAAGCAGTCCCCCTGGAATTTGCGTCAGGCTTTCTTTCCACCCCTCCCATGGATACGAACTGTTGGGTCCTGAAGAGGAGTTACAGGGGCCTGTCTAACGAATCCCTTGGCCTTCTCATTGCCAACTTCAAGCCTCCCCCTTCTCAGGACATTGATACCACTGCCCGCGAGCTCGCAAGCACCATCTCTAGGGCTGTGGGCACTCTCGTCCCGCTTATGTCCCACTACTGTGCCAGGAAACTCCCGTCAGCGCCCTGGTACTCAGATTCCCTTAGATTGCAGAGACAGGAGTGTAGGAGACAAGAAAGGCTCTGGAGAGCCCAGCCTGATGCTGACGGACGGACCAAGCATAAAAATCTCCTTAAGAGTTATGAAGCGGCGGTGTTGGCCGAAAAGCAAACTTACTTTTCCAATCTAACCTCTTCCTTCACTTCCCCTGGAGACCTTTTCAAAGTTGTAGACACCTTATCTCTCGTCCAACATCCTGATCCCATAGTTCCCTCGCAAGAACTCTGTGATCAGATCTCCACCTTTTTCCACACTAAAATATTGGACATTTACACAGCACTCCAGACTCATAATCTCACCCATGTTCCACTTCCCAGTCTAGAGCATATCCCAGCCCCCAATGAAACCTACCCCAGTTTTCCCCTTCTTACGGCTGAGGTCCTCGACAAGCTCCTGGACTCGACCAAGTCAGGATCTCCCCTCGACCCCTGTCCGCTTAAAATCCTAAAAAACTGCAGGGAAACCTTACTTCCCCCCTTGCTGGAAGTTATGAATAGGGCTATCTCTAGCGGATCATTTCCCGCATCCTGGAAGACTGCCATTGTTAAGCCCCTTCTGAAAAAGGCCTCCCTGGATCCTGGGACCCTGAAGAACTTTTGTCCCATTTCCCTTCTTCCTGCTCCAGCCAAGATGCTGGAGGCTCATCTGAATTTCCATCTTAGCACCTTTCTTGATAAGACCTGCCTGCTTGACCCCTCTCAGCATGGCTTTCGAAAGGCGCACAGCACTGAGTCAGCCCTCACAGTGGTGGTCAATAACATCCGCGCTAAGGTCGACAGAGGTCAGACTACTCTTCTGATCCTGCTCGACCTTACAGCCGCATTTGACACCCTGTTCCCTACCATCTTGGCCTCCCGTCTCAGGGAGATGGGGGTGGAGGGTCTGGCTCTGACCCTCCTCACTTCTTTCCTTAATCATCGGGAGCAAAGGGTCAAATTGGGTGACTTCCTTTCCACCGCCAAGCCTCTGCAGTGTGGGGTCCCGCAGGGCCCTTCTCTGAGCCCTACGCTCTTCAACGTTTATGTGGCCCCACTTGCTAGGCTTGTCAGGACTTTTGGACTGGAAGTGCTCTCGTACGCCGATGACACCCAGATCATGGTCTCTCTGTCGCAATCCGTTGAGACCACGGCTCTAAACTATAGAAACTGCATGGAAGCTGTGGCAGGTTGGATGGCCTCGAACTTCCTCAAGTTAAACGGGGAAAAGACTGAGATCCTTGTCTTTGGTGGAAACAAGGAGGTTTGGTCAGCTGACTGGTGGCCACAGACACTGGGAACATGCCCCCAGCCTTCTCCCGTCGCCCGTAACCTGGGAGTCATATTTGACACCTCACTTGCCTTCGACAAGCAACTTAACAGAACGGTCTCAACCTGTTGTGGGGTCCTAAGGGTGCCAAGAAAGCTCACCCACTACCTCTCCCCTGACGCCCGGAAACTTGTTTCTGTTGCCCTCCTATCCTCGCACCTGGACTACTGCAATGCCTTATATCTTGGCATGAGCAACAAACTAATCCATCGCCTGCAAGTCGTCCAGAACGCTGCAGCAAGGTTTGTCGTCAAAGCCCCCAGACGCTCCTCAGGAACCTTGATCAGGAACAATCTTCACTGGCTCCCTGTGTATGCCAGGATAACATTTAAAATCCTGACCATCACCCACCGGGCTCTTCATGGTGCCGGTGCTGAGGGCATCAGGTCCCTAGTGTCAACCTACGCCCCTGGTAGGGCCTTGCGCTCTGCCAGCCAGAATTTGCTAACCATCCCTCGAGTTGCTAAAGCGAGATGGGGAGGTAAGGCGTTTTCCTCCCTCGCTCCTAGACTTTGGAACGAGCTCCCCTTGGAACTCAGGAACCAAGAATCTCTTGTCCTCTTCCGAAAAGGCCTTAAAACCTTGCTCTTCACTGAAGCCTACTCTTATGCTCCTATACTCCCTATATATGTACTTGGCTATTTTCCATCATCTGCGCCTTGACGCCTTCGGGCAAAGTTGTGCACTACAAATCTCCACTCAAATCAAATCAAATCAATGCAAACAAGACGTTGCAGTGTTTATGAAGCAGTGCTTTTAGGATTTCCATCCATCACTTAATTTGTCTTAATGAGTCTATAAGTTTGAGACATAGATCCAGACGAGGGCCCAGAGCTCGGTGCACCTGGAAACTCCAGATGCAAGTCGACAGTGAAGCCTAAAAAGGCCAGAACGTGTCAGTAGGTGTGTCCATTTAGAGTGGTGAAGTCCACCATGTTGGACTGGACTGCTATTCAGGGGCTGGGTCAAGGCGGATTTGTCTATGGTTGCTCCACTTCAAGTAATACATGTACAGACAAGGTAAACTAATGTAATGCCACTCAAAATATACCTTGTCAATTTTCAAGCAATAAGGAATGGAATGGAATGCTGCCTAGAAAAAATCTCTTTCGCGAAGGAGCACACTTAAAACTATTCATCCATCCTTTGCTTGAATGTACCCTTTAGAGGAAGAGGTATGTACAGATGTGGAACAAAATGCTCATCGTGGTTTGGGGCCCAAATTTAAGTGTTTGAGAGTGGCTGAGGTCAAATTACACGCCCCCCCTCTTCGTAACCCTTTTGTTTTGTCACCATTTGAGGACTATTTTCCCACGGGAAAACAACCACAACTGGCAAGTCTGTCTGCCCTGAAGTTGGGTAATGCTGCTCACCTCTACACTATCAGGTTGGAAAACATTATAGAAATAAATTAGTAGAAGTCGAAACAGTAAAAATCATAGTTACAACTTTAAAACTTAAGTTTGTGAAATTTCAGTCAGTGGCATTGTCGAGCCAGAACAAAAGAGGTAAAAAAAACGTTCGGTCTCTTAAGGTTAGTGTTGTATATTTATACTTTCTTCAATATGGCGACTTGGTGTCTGTAGTTCTTTCTTAGTGTTTCAATCTTCTAACCTAAGAGTGTTCTATCTGGTGTGTGGGGATTCCAGCCTTGGCAGTTGGTCTGGTCAGCTGTGAGGTTTTACTGCTCTGCTTTCATATCTTGTACTATCTTTATAAACCTATCTTAATAACCTGAAGACGTGTCCTGCTGCCTACTTAATCTACTTACAACAGTTAGCAGCAACTAAAACAGAAAAAGTAAGCTGATTTGCGATATATCAGGGCAAGGATATATTTTCAAAATAAGAGCGGAGGCACAAGTGAGGAACCAATTCATAACAAGCATTGGCATAGCCCATAGGTCTCGCCTTTGGGACCTTATAAGTATTTAGCTATGCAACAGTTGGAGTTGCACCAAGAATATTGTCCTGCATAACTAAGGCCTGAAGCACTTTTTGTGGCACTTAAGGACTCAAACGTGTAGTCGGGTAATTCACTGTCCTGTCGGGGAATATTAGATAATTAATACTTCCTTCTGCTCTTCTTACAAATATCAGTGAATGACAGTGCAGCCATGCTGTTTCTCACCGGACTCTCCAGGGCATACTTACCTGCTGTTTAGCTGATCAGATGTACCATCTGCAAAATGAAGACGCTGTGATTCAAAGGAAAAAGGTGTGCACGTTTTTATTCCAGAAAAACCAATGGGGAGTTGTGGCAGGGTAGGAGAAAGGGACCGGAGACTGGATTGAGGTATATATGGCTTTATTTTTATGAATTACCTCTTTTTAGTAATAGATAGTCTTTCCCGTGAAAAACTAGCTGGGTCTGTTGTTGCAGCTAATCCCGGGGACCTTCTCCTGCTGTTCACTTCCTTCGAGGGACACTCTTGGATTGGCTTGGTTGGAGCTTCTCCACCATACGACATGCAGAAGACAAAAAGATATAGGCGGCCGTCAGGCAATAGTCCTCTTTATACAATGCCCCAGGGTAAACCAGGGAGTGAGAGACCACCGCTGTCTGTGTATATACAAAATACTATATACAAAAGGGAACGATGGTGAGCGACAGTGCAGGAGGTGAAGTAAGAGTAACAGGGCGGGGGAGGAAGAAACCCGCGGAAGTGTGGTGACATATACAATTAATGCCCCCAGGCGCCTGCTCGTTTAGAAGCGCTCTCACTTCAGGAAGTCTCCCCGCCTCCCTACCCAGCCCGACACTCACTGCCGTACCTAGCTTAGCCACACTCCTCCAGGAGTGCGGCTGGGCGAATCGTGGGGACGGTGGCCTCCTGGCTACTCTGCTTCATTGGTTCTTCTTTCGTCTTCTCCCGATGCTTGTTCCGCTCTCCGCCTCTCTCGATTCTCGAACTTCAACCGCTCTGCTCCCTCCTCGGTGACGTCACACGCCCAGTCTTGTGCTTCCTCCTTTTTGACGAACCCGGTTGGACCTGCTTCCTCCATGGGCGGGGCTTCAAATGTTGAATAGGCACAATTAAAGGAGCCGTCCTCATCTACATCGCATTGAGATTTCCAAAGCGGTTCTGTGTCCGTTGTCCACTCGCTCTGCGGTAAGTGGAGAGAGTGGCAGAATCAGCGACCCACCATTCCGTTGTTGAGGGGATATTTCCTATGGACGGGGTCCCCTTGTTACAGGAGTGCACTCGAACACAAGAGTTAAAGTCCTTAGAAAATGACCAATTTGACAGCTGATGCAACATAGTTAATTTTCTCAAGATATACTGATACAAACATCACACAGGCTATAGTGTTGGTGCTGTTATTTCCATGTGCTGTCAGTAATCGGTGCGACTATTAACCAAGGATCATGACCTGCAGTTCACATTTGAATGTATGCGGCCTGGATTTAAATAACCAAACAACCCTGCCATTTTTTTTTAACTGTGCTGAAAGTTCCTCCTTTAACATGGATTTGAGGACTGAAAGTCCGATTCACCCCGACGCCCATAGGGTTTCAATATTTAACCTGCATGATAAATCAGAGTCACTGCAGCAGGGACTCAGCACCCTGAGCTAACTTGCTGGCATTGTAATCCAACCTCTTAACATAAGGTCATTCCCGATACTGTGTAATTCTAACAGATGGATGTTGGTTGCTTTCAGTGTTGATTTTTGTCATGTGTCAAAGCAAAGGACTCACACAAACCTCCCAACACGTGCTCAACAAAGCATAAAAGCCACAGAAAATTGTTGCACCTAGATGGAGGGCAAGAAAAACAAATAACAAGAAAAGCTGATGATACTCGATCTTGTTAACCATATTATGAAAACACGAGGCCTGCCTTTCCTGTTTCAAACTTCAGTACATCAAGGGCACGTGCTTTTTTAATTTGATTTCCATCTCCCTTCCAAATAGATTGAGTTTGTTTTGAGCCCGTTTATTCGCGTGTATGTGCGCTTCTGAGTAGAAGCGGAAAATAAACACAGCAGAACCAGAGCAATTCACTTGTTGAGGAAGATGTAAATCTCGCGAGAGCTGAGACACCCTATTGACTGTTTCTATAAAAGTGTAAGCTGGTTAACTTAAGGGTGTAGAATGGAAATTGCCCTGCAGTTTGTAGATGTGACTCTGGGAGTATACTCTTCGGCTCTCTTGCGGTATGCTTTGCCTCCCTCTGGCGATTGCAACTGACAAGATAAAAATTGCAGTTTTACTCTCTGGTAAAGGTATTTTTTATAGATTGCATACAAAGTGCACTTGCCCCCAATCCCCATTCTCCACCCTCTCATAGAGACACCTGTGTCAGATTTGGTCTTCACAGTGTGTACTTTTATTAGATTACATTTCTGGCCAATTACTCCATTGGCCTCTCTTATTTATTGTAAAAATCTTTAAAATTACTTTGCTTATAAACACCACAGCATTCAAATAAACCTCAAAATTATATATTGTCATTATATTTACAACCTGCTCTCCAAGGGGCCTTTTTGCTTGACCTTCGGGCTGTGCCAGCAGGCCACAACCAAGATAGCCTGCTCTCCTTAAGTTGGCCGCCCTCCGGTCAACAGAGCTGCAGGTCAATAATCTGCCACCACTTGTGACAACCAACGGCTTCCAGGGTAGAGCTAGAGAATCTAGAGCCACCAGCAGGTCAGCTCCAAATCTCTCGTCAGCCCGGAGCCCCTGATGATTTCCAAGACCTGTTCTGGGGTCGAAAAATGGCACCGACCAAAGGAGTCCTTGTCATTCCTCTTGCTCAGGACCCAGCCACAGGGCGAGGAGCTTACTGGCGGACTCGACCCCCCCCCCGCACTCGAATGCTTCTGCGATGGCTCCTAGCACTGTCTGTATGAACAACTCATTACCTGCCTCGGACAGATGTACCCCATCCGCAGAATATAGTTCTAGCCTTGATGTTTGTATCAACTTGTGCCTTATGGCCCGGATGCTTGATTTCTTTGGGATCTCCGCCACTGACTGATTTAACCTCCTCACTGACTTATTCACTGCCTTCGGAGGCGCTCCCCGCGCCCATACTTGCCTTGGTATAACTTCAGACCACAGCAATATCGTGTTAGGTAACATATTCCTGACCGCTGCCAGAACCTAGAACAAAGACTCTTTTACGCCCCTCCTTCCTGCCGGTATCATATTGTTGCCTCCTGAATGTAACACTAATAGATCAGGGGTAGGCATGCCTCTGTTCAAGGCCCCCCGCAAATCGCTGGGCACTTCAGCTAAATGTTGTCCGCCTATTCCCACCCAATGGTGGTAAAATCTTTTTGCCTCCTGCATTTTTTCTTGCGTGAGTTCTTGAAGGCCAGCCCCGCCCTGCGAATAAAGGAGTGGCCACACCAGCATATTTGGGGCCTCAGAGGCGTGGTACCTAGAGCAATTGAAGAAAACAATCAACACGGGACGGTGGAAGACAGGGGCGGCACACTGCGAGACTCAAACTAACTGCGTGCGAACATAGCGCTCATAGCACGCAGACTTCCAACGACCTAACTTCTTAATTGTTTCTTCTGAGAGCTCCAAACCCGCCGCTGTCGTGGCTGCCCCGATGCAGAATGAATGGGATGTGAAATCGGTTGAGTCTACGCCCAGCTTTATCAGCGCAAGCTTGCATACCCTGGTGAACTGGAATCTAGTGAGGGGCTTGCCGTCGCTATGCAGCAGAACTCTGTTGTCACCTCCCTGTGGCCTGATTTGCAGAAAATCCCTTGCCAGTCTTACCGGGCAATATGTCACCCCCACTACTGTACCTAATTGGGACCATATCCCTTTACCCAATGGGTCTGTCTTTGATATCCGGACCCTGACTTGCAGAATTTCCCCTGTCAGAATTAGATCCTCGCACCGTATGCCCCCTTCCCTATCTGCCATAGAGACAGGAAGCAATTCTGAAATCCCGAATGCCCCAAAGAAGGCTAATGCGTATGCTACCCTGAATAATTGAGTCTCGTATGGTGAAAAGCAAATCTTGGGCAGCATCTCCAGTAAGCATGGGCGAATTTTGCGAATCTCGCGTTCGCGAATTTTGCGGATTTGCGAACTCACAATCCGCAAAATCCGCGAATTCTCGCGAATTTGCAGATTTTTTTTTTTGTGTTCGCGCGGGTTTCTGCCAGTTCGCGAGGGTTTTGTACAATTTCGCAAAACGCGAACTTACCTGTCGGGTCGCAAGTTTCGCGAACTTGTTGTTTCTACGTGTCCAGCCTGTTTGGGACACTCTTCTTCATCACTGCCACTCTCTGTCACCACTGCCACTCTCTGACTACTCATGCCACCCTCTGGCCCACCCATGCCACCCTCTGTTTCATCACAGCACCCTCTGGTTGTCCAGTCAGTGTACATTATTGTGGCAACGCAAGCACACCTTCCCTGCCTCAAGTGACCTGAATTAATTTGGGGCTGATTAATGTGTCACAGAATATTTTTTTAGCTGGCACCTGCTTCCTTAGTGCTTCCTGATTAGTGATCTTTTGCACTTGCTAAGTGCTTTCATTGTTGCAAAATTAGTTACAACACCTGCCCTGCCCCAACTGACAATAATGAATTAGGGGCTGATTAATGGATTTGAACTTCCAGCCTGGCTCCTGCTTGTCTCCCTTAGCTGTAATTCAGGACCTTTGTGGCATATGTGTAACTATTCTGAGGTTCAGAGCAGGGTCACATAATAGTTGCAACTGGCAACTGAACTCTGGAGGGGCCCCTCAGGAAGCACTACAGGAAATGGCTACTAATGATGAGCCTGAACTTTTGAACCTGGTAAGTAGTTTCAGTTTTGCTAAGATCGTATTTCTGCAATTTTGCGCTTATTCGCGGGGCGCGAAGTTGTACTGGGAAGCCGCGAACTCACGCGAACAGTGCGAGCAAGCCATGAAATCCGCTGCTCGCGGATTTGCGGATTTTGTGGGAGATTCGCGAATCTCGCGGATTGCGAATTTACCGAAAATCCGCAAAAAATCCGCGAGCGAAATGGATTTTCCGCCCATGCTTAATCTCCAGGATATTTACTAACCTGCTTACATCTATGGGTCTTCTACTGTCCTTCATCCCCGGGGTTAAACGCTCCCAGCCCTTCACAGCTCTCCTCACCCTCGGGTCCTTAGTTGGGTCTGCCAACCCCCCTAACCCGGCATAGAATGCTATTGCCGACAGTTGCCTTTTCATCATTGCTACTGACTTCTCGCTGGATTTCTGATGTACTATGAACTCCAAGACACTCACAGGTGAGAACACCTCAACTATCCCAGCCCCTTTCAAGTAATCCTGGTATAACTGCCACAACCTTTCATACATACACTTAGTCTTGGGGGCCAGTGACGCTGTTATCAATTCAGGGGCTGTGGGTCACCAAGCTTCCATAGCCCCGCTGGAAAGTTCGTCATCTCTCTGTCTGCTTGCTACCAGTGGGTGCGGAACTCTGTCAACTTAAAACGGGACAAGGCGTCAGCGGCTAAGTTTTCTACCCCCGGTACATGCCTAGCCGTAAAAAGTGTATTGCGCCGTAAACATTGCAGCACCAATTCGTTCAACAGGCGTAGTACCCAGGTGCATTTCGCTCTCTGATTATTGATTGCCATCACTACCGACATGCTGTCAGACCAGAATCCAATGTGCCTATTTGCCAGCACATTTCCCCCAACAAATGCAGAGCCACAACGATTGGAAACAGTTCTAAAAAGGTGATATTCCGTGTCAATCCGTGCCGTGCCCATTCCTCAGGCCAATGCTGCATGCACCGCTTATGGCCTAAAACTGCCCAGAAACCTACGCTGCCTGCAGCATCCGTGAACAATTTCTGCTCGGCATTGGAGCTACTCGGCATTTGCCATATTACAGACCCATTAAAGTTTTCCAAGAAGTCTTTCCAAATGGCCAAGTCATTCCTTACCTCTGCTGACAACCTAGTGCGATGGTGTTTGGCGCGAAGCCCAGACATTGCCCTTGCGATGCTCCTAGAGAAGGTCCTGCCCATCGGTATGACTCTCAAGGCGAAGTTCAACTGTCCCACCAGGACTTGCAATTGGTGCAGCGTCACCTTCCGTGTCCCCAAACAGGCGTCGATGGCTGCCTTGAACGCAGTCACCTTCGACTTGGGGATCCTACATACCCTTTCTTTAGTATCTATTTCGATGCCTAGGAATGTTAAGCAAGTAGTTGGCCCTTCCGTCTTCTCTGCGGACAGCGGCACGCCCAGTGCTTTTGCCAGGTGCTGGAAGCCCAGCAGGGCCTTCCTGCATGACTGCGATACCTGGGGGCCCTGGAACAAAAAGTCGTCTAGGTAGTTTACCACCCCATATGATGTAGCTGTTGTTAGGAATTGTTGCACTGCCCATTCTAAGAACCTGGCGAAAGTCTCAAACACTGCGCAAACGATTGAACAAAGGTCAATGAAGTACTCTCCCTTGAAAGTAAAACCCAAGAACTTGGTATCCTCAGGGTGCACTGGCAAGAGACGAAAGGCTGCTTCAATATCTGACTTAGCCATTAAGGCTCCCTCACCCAGCGGCTGTAACTTCTGGATAGCGGTGTCAAATGTTGTATAACGCACAGTGCATAGATCTGGGTTAAGCTTGTCATTGACAGATAAACCTGGAGGGCTTGACAGATTGTGAATCAAGTGGAACTTCCCTTTCTCTTTTTTAGGTACTAACCCTAGAGGTGAGCATACCAGATCAGACTTTGGCAACTTCTTGAAGGGTCCCGCCACCCTCCCCAAAGCAACTTCTTTCATGATTTTTTGCTCCGCCACCTCCATGTTCTGAAGTACTGAGTTTTGGTTGCGCGGGGAGCATTGGAGGGGGTAGCTGAGGATGGGATGCGGAAACCAGACATAAAGCCATTGTGTAAAAACTGGGCATCTTGCAATTTGTCATACTTGCTAAGGAGGTGTGTCAGCACGTGTATCTTAATGGGTGTTGGCAGATCTCTCAGGTGTTTGAGGAGGGCGTCCTTTGGCTGCAGTATGGGCCGGCAGCTCTTTAGGCCTTCCTGACTTTTTGAAACATCTGATTTCTGGGTGAGACGGCCCCCCACAAAAGGAGCAACAGTGCTTGTATCTGCACGCTGTACCCCTGGTGCACTCATTCTTATTATACAGCCAGCAGGCCTGTTTCTTATCTCCTGCTCCCTTGTCACCCCGAAAGGACTGATTATGAGTCGGGTAACTAGTCTTATTCACGGGTGCCACTGAATAAAATACATCATGCCACACATTATTTTCACGTTGGTCCCATGATATCTCAGGGTGTACTGCCTTCATTTGCCTAAACTTGGTGTCATATTGCAACCATCCTGTCCCTGGGAACTCAGAAGCCGGCCCATGAATCAAGGATATATAACTAATCAACTGGGGTGCCATTGCGGGGTACCTCTCTGCCATGATGGCCGCATAAATAGCAAATCCCGTGATCCCATTTTTTATTGACCAGTCCACCCATACTTTCTTCTGTTTGTACTCCCCCTCCTTACCTACCTTGGCTTTACCCGGGACCACCCCGGCATTAATGAGATCGAATATGTCTATAAACTCTCCTTTCAAGATCTTCTCTTTGGATTCCAGGGGCACATGCCATGTGATCCCAGCTGAGGGCGATAGAGCCAAGGACGCGGATCTGTAAATCAGTGGGCTGTAAGCTAGTGTAGGCTGCCCCATCACCACCGGCCCCACTGACTCTTGACCCGTAGTACCTGAGGCCCCTGCAACTGTTGTGCCATTGCTGACTGTTTTCCCTTGTGGCGTTGCCGTTACTATGCTTGGGGATTGCCCCATAACAACCGGCCCAAAAAACCCGGGGTAAGCTGCTCTGGGCACCATTGCGCTAGCAGGGCAATTATTAAGTGCCTGCCCATGTGATATTGTTGCTAGTACACCAGGGGATTGTGCTACCCCCCCAGACTGAACCCACACTTGTGCTATGCCGCTGCCTGGATGTGCGACCACTGGAGGCGCGGCTATCTGTGCCCCCGGCGTTTCCACATTTGAGAGGGGTGCCACTCCCACCTGCGAAACGTTATTTTGTGTGCCGGTTCCCCCACTTGTACTTGCCGGCGGGACATTACTTTCTTGCACTGTGTTCAAAACCAAGTCTGTTGTCTCAAGCACCCCTTTCTCTCCTGAGGATGCTGCCTGAGAATCCCCCGTTCTGGGACGCTTTTCCCTTGGCGCCTCTTTAAATCTTTCCGGTGTGCGCCGAGCTCGCTTGCCCCGCCCTGTTTCCTCCTGGGCATCCGTTCCTGCCACTTCCTTTAATGTCTTTAGCGCCCAATCGACTCCTTTTTCTTTCGTGAACTCCAGCAGCTCCTTCAACACCAGATAATCGTCTCTTTTAGCCAGGGCCCCTTTTCCCTTCTTTGCAAGTTTTGGCGGCATTCTGCACTTAATGAAATAGAAAAGTTAATTCTCACATTATATTTGCCCAATGTCATATGGAACTAGCAACCTGTTTGCCCATTGCACACCTTTGTACCATACCTGTACGCTTGCACCTCCTCCAATAATTAAACTTTGTCCCAATCCCATTGATTCAAAGAACAGATTAATGGTACCTGCAAAGTAATCCCGTGACTCACCCGCATTCCCTTGCACTTTCGGGCTGTAATCGATCCAATTTACCGTCATTAATGTTGTCCGGACTATTTCCGTAATGGCGAGTACGCCGCAACGTGACTGTAGGCTAAATAAAGGATCGGGCACGAATAAGGGTTGTTGATCAATGCTCCCATAAAGGCGAGTATGCCGCAAAAGACCTTAGGTTAAGATATAAAAAGATGAGGCACAAAAGGTAATTCCATGCCGCCAGTGAACCAGCAATCTTCGTATTTACCGCCCCAGAGTGCCTGTGAACCATTACATAACAATTCTCGACTCGATCACTCACGCCCACTCACCGCTCTAGATCCACAATGTCGATCGCTCTGATCACCACCATGAGTGGCACACACGAACCGCACTCTTCGATCGCTCTGATCACCACCATGAGCGCCACACATGACCCGCACTCTTCGATCGCTCTGATCACCACCATGAGCGCCACAAACGTCCCGCACTCAACCACCGAGCCCCATGGGCACCCCCCATAATGAAAATATAAGCCTACAATCGCATGAAATTATATAATCCTCCCCCGAAAAGCACACTGTGAGGCCCGCTCACCTGCTCCTAGAATCGCCTGGACTGTTCAAATCCGAGATGCCGCACGCGGTCCCAGCAGGAACTTCTGATGCGACCTCCGACCCCGGGCAGGAGAGTGGACAAAAGAGGGCGCGTCTACTGGCTCGCTGCCTTTTCAAGCCTCGCGCAGCCTTAATTGCTTCCGGGGTCAGCCTCCCTTCTTCCTGACGCACTTCCGGCTTGAAGGTTGGTATCCCCTTCCAGGTCATGCGACCCGGAAGGGATCCCTACACTGTCCGGCCCTTTGTTGCCACTAACGGCGCCACGCCCATTAGGTGGGGTGGCGCCCTTCATTGTGTTAGTTGTAGTGTTCCGGCGCTCATGGTAGCAGTCTAGCATATCCGCGCTGCCGGAGTGTGCTAGCGCTGATGTGTGACGTCAGACGCTGGGGAGTATAAATAAAGAGGCGGGGGTACCGGACAACAGTCGGAGCCACGTGTGAACTCAAACACCGGCTCCTGTATTCATTAGCGCAGCGGGGCCGCTAAATATAGCGCAAGCTCCCAGAAACGCTACACTGGCGACGAGGGTCTATCAGAGCCCACCTTGCTGTATGCACGAGCCCCGCTGCTCGGAAGCCGGTTGGTCACAGGGGTCAACAGTAGTCGGGCCAGGAGCAGTCCTCGGAGGCCCTACGGTGGGGAAGTGACCCTACAGTGAGCAGAAGCAATGCTCATTGGTCTGAAGCAGCGCTCACCCCAGGAAAAGGGGAATACGAACTGCACAAGACGCGGTCACACCACGCCACGAGGCAGCACAGGCCCCGGAAGTGCATCAAGCCATCCTGACTCCTAGGCCTGGCGCCTGGTTAGCATTTAGTGCCCAGGAGAGGACGGAAAGACGGCCAACACAAAAGAAGGCCACTACCATCTCACGGAAGAGGGGACAGTCGAATAGCCCGCGCAGCACGCTGAACACGTGCCAAAATGGCGTCAATTCCCGCCCTTGAACTGTTTGTCATCGATGTAACCCCATCGTCCCTGGCTCCACGCTGGAAGGACTGGGCCAATCGCCTCCAGATATATTTTGAGGGGGCAGGAATATCCAGAGAGAGGCGCAGAGCCCTACTGCTCCACCTAGGGGGTAAGGACATTCACTGCATCTACAAGACATTAGTAGAAGCAACGCCAAAGACATATCACACACTCCTCACTGCTCTGAATGCACACTTTGAGCCAATGGCGAGCAAAGACTATGAGCGGTTTATTTTGCGCCAAGCAAAGCAGGAAGCCGAAGAGTCTTTAGATGCATTCCATGGCAGGCTGAAGGAACTGGCCAGCTCATGTAGATTCCGGGACGAGCAAGAAGAAATCCGAGGAGAGATCATTCAAGGCTGTTTCTCATCCAAACTCTGAGTCGCCATCCTCCAAGAAGATGACAAACCCCTCGCGGACATACTCAAACTAGGCCGCTCCAAGGAACTGTCTCAAGCGAGAGCCTTCCACATGGAAGCAGCCCTACACCGCCCCATCAAGACGGAACAAGTCAACACAGCGGAGAAGGTGAATGCAATAAGGCCCAAAGCGAGGCCAAGCTGAGGGAAAAGGCAGCCAGACAAGAAGGAGTGTGGATATTGCGGGGGCCAGCCACACCGAATGCAAGATTGTCCGGCGAAAGGAAGGAAATGCAGCGCATGTGGGTGGATGAACCACTTCGCAGCAGTATGCAGGTCCACGAGAGCCAAGAAAGAGGCCGCGCACGCGGTACAGGACGAACGGGACAGTGAAGACATGGACGACGACACAGAAGACTACCCAGTACACTATGTGTTCGTCATCGACCAGCCACAAAGAAAGAAACGCCGCCTCCCGAAGTGCTGCATCAAGATTCACCAACAAGAAGTGAGAGCCACTATCGACACAGGGGCGTCTATTGAGCTGATGGCCGCGAACGTGTACAAGACACCCATTCCCCTGATAGGGTGTTTGAAGACAGAACTGCAACACCAAGAGTCTACGGTACCCACCACCATCTACGTCACGAAAGAAGGCAGCGGCATGCTATTGAGCGGACAGTCAGCCGAAGATCTGAAGCTCATCTCATTTGCCATGGCAGTGTTGGAGGAGGAGTTAGACACCATCATGGAGGAATTTAACGAAGTATTCAAAGGCATCGGATGCCTAAACGGGAAAGAAGTATCCCTCCACATCGACCCGTCGGTCCAACCCGTTGCGCTGAGGCACATGCGCATTGCATTCCACTTGAGGAAGAAAGTCGAGGAGGAATTGGACGAACTGGAGAGACATGGTATCATAGAGAAGGTCAGTGGACCTACCCCCTGGGTATCCCCGATCGTAGTCGCCCAGAAACCAAAACAGCCTGGACAAGTCCGCATCTGTGTAGACATGCGTCTCCCTAATGCGGCGGTAAAGAGAGAGCGATACCTAACCCCACAACAGACGATATCCTAGGGGAACTCAACGGAGCAAAATAGTTCTCAAAGGTGGATCTTCGTTCTGGCTATCATCAGAATCCGCTCCACCCCGACTCAAGGTACATAACCACCTTCTCCACACATGTTTGCCTCAGACGATATCGGCGCCCCAACTTTGGAATATCGAGTGCCGCAGAGGTATTTCAAAATACAATCCGCGAGGTCCTCAGTGGACTTCCAGGGGGTCCTAAACGTGAGCGATGATCTGCTAATTTACGCCTCGTCAATTGAAGAACACCACCAGAGGCTGAGAGGAGTCCTCCAAAGGAGCAAAGAATCCGGCCTAACCCTCCACCGAGAGAAGTGTCAATTCCTGCAGAACAGAATCAGCTTCTTCGGGTATACATTCTCGAGCTAAGGGTTGGCCCCTGACCCAGACAAAGTGAAGGATGTCCAGGGAGCCCCGGCTCCAATGAATGTCTCAGAAGTGAGAAGCTTTTTGGGTATAGTGAACTTCTGTGGATGCTTCATCCCTGACCTCTGCAACCTCACATAACCCCTCAGGGAGCTGACAAAGTCCGCCACCACATGGCAATGGGGCCCGGAACAAGAGAAAGCATTCCGAGACGCGAAGGCAGCTTTGTCAGCGGACACCACCCTGTCCTACTTCGACCTGTCCAAGCTCACCAATATGGCCGTGGATACCAGCCCATATGGCTTAGGAGCGGTACTAGCTCAACTTCAGAGTAACGGGGAATGGGCGCCCATCACCTACGCGAGTCGTTCCTTAACCGACAAGGAGCAGAGGTTCTCGCAGATAGAGAGAGAGGCCATCACCATCCATTGGGCCTGCTGACATTTTCATGTTTATGTGTATGGCCATTCCTTCACGATATCTACGGCCCACAAACCCCTCATACCCCTGTTCCAGGGCTCAGTGTCAAAGCCGCCACCCAGAATTGAGAAGTGGATACTCCAATTGCAAGGGTACAATTACCGAGTGGAATACAAGCTGGAGTCAACTAATCCGGCGGACTACCTGTCGAGGCACCCCCGAGAAGCCACAACAAAAGAGAGACAGGAGGCTGAGGACACCGAGGAATAAGTCCGGCTAGTAACAGACAGATCACGACCCCTACCCATGAGCTTAGCCGCCATCATTGAAGCCTCCCAGAGCAATGAGTGCCTTCAGCTAGTCGCAGATGCAGTCCGGTCAGGCAACTAGCGCCACATCCAAGACTCTCTAAGCAGGCGGACTCCGCCAAGCCAGAATGACCCTGGAGTCGATCCTACGAATCAAGGAAGAACTGTCCCTCGACAACCAAGGATGCCTGCTACGAGGCCCCCGACTTATTATGCCAGCCAGCCTAACACACCAGGCCGTGGAACTAGCGCACTGAGGACACCAGGGCATGGTGAAAACCAAGAGCAGGTTGAGAGCCAAGGTGTGATTCCCTGGGATGAACGCAATGGTCAAGCAAACGATCAGAGCCTGTAACTGGTGTCAAGCAGTGGGGCAGCCAGATCGTCCCCACCCCGTCGCGACTGAAGATTACCCTCAGAGACCGTGGGAATGTGTGAGTGTCGATTTTGGGCATCTCCCTGATGGACGCTACGCTTTGGTGATCATTGACGATTTCACGAAGTATCCGGAAGTAGAGATCGTAGGGAGCCAGACAGCCACGGAAGTGATTGCAAAATTCAAAAAGACTATTGCCACTCATGGCATCTTCGAAGTTGTTAAGACGGACAATGGGCCCCCGTTTCAGGGTCAAGAATTCGCAGAGTATCTAAATAGCTGGGGAATCCATCATCGCAAAATAACACCCCGCTGGCCCCAAGCAAACGGGGAAGTAGAAAGGTTCATGGGGACCCTCAATAAGACCATCCGTATAGCGGTGGCGGACGGGTTACCACTGGAAATAGCTATTTACAGTTTCTTGAAAGAGTACAGGATGACCCCACACGTCACAACTGCGGCAGCGCCAGGAACCGCAACCATGGGCAGGATAGTGAATGACACAATTCCAAACCACCCAACGTGGAAGCCGGCACAAGCAAATGGAGAGAGGACCCTAGCGAACTGAGCTCGCTCTAATAACCAAGCCAGCAAACGGTGAGGAGCCCGAGAATCCAACATACAACCTAGAGACCATGTGTACGTTAGAGATCGTTACGTAAGGAAGCAAGTTAAGACTCCCGTTCGAACACCAACCGTGGACAGTCACCCGACGGACCGGCACCATGGTGTCCGCCCAGAGAGGAGCCGAAACCGTCACCAGAGACATTTCGTTCTTTAAGAAAGCACACCCCAGTACACCACCTCATCTGCAGCAGGACCCAGAGCGGGCCAGCCCCAATCGGCTGAGCGAGGAGGAAGAGACAGCCCAGTATCCCTCGGAAGAGGAGAACCAGATGGATCAAGACACCCAATCCCTGCCTGCCACCCCGAGGGGGGAGCAGCCAAGCTCTCCCTTACCAGCTGCGGGAGACAACACCCCAACCCGAATGACACCGGAAGTGGTTCCATCACGAGGTGGACAGTCCAGATATGGGTTACGAAGAAACCCTGCCCCCTCCACTCAGCTAGCCGACTATCTGGTGTGATAACTGCGAGAGTGGACACTGACAGACTGGTAACAGATCCATCGTTGTTCTTTTTATTGTGTCTCTGATATTTTTCTGTTTAATAAAGGTTAGAAGGAATGTAGTGTTCAGGCGCGCGTGGTAGCAGTCTAGCATACCCGCGCTGCCGGAGTGCGCTAGCGCTGACGTGTGACATCAGACGCTGGGGAGTATAAATAAAGAGGTGGGGCTACCAGACGGCAGTCGGAGCCACGTGTGAACTCAAACACCGGCTCCTGTATTCATTAGCGCCGCAGGCCGCTAAAAATAGCGCAAGCTCCCAGAAACGCTACATTAGTCACTGGCACCCATTTATTTTCTTGCAGTAATAGCCGCCAAAGGTAGCACTGTACTGACAGATGGCAGGCAGAATCCCAGAGGCAATAGGGACACATCAAAAGAGCCCTCGTTCATTTCAGTTTTAGGAAAACGCTGTACATATGTGTTCATTGCAAAGAAAGACGGCACGCTTATGACATTGATCACAGACGACCTCTGTTTAGCCGCATTTTGTGGTTAGCATTGGTAGGCCGAGCTTCACCTCGTTGTCTTTCATCCCCATGGCATTATTTAACGAGGTACATTCGCCATCTCCAGTGAAACACCACAGCAGTTCACAAAACTGGAATGACAACGGCAGATTGGGAAAAGAAACCACTGCATTAAAACGGCAGATTGGGTAAAGAAACCACAGCATTAAAATAAACCAGCACAAGCGCGCGCCTCGCACAGCAGCAGGGGGAGAAGGCCTGCACGATTCCCTTTCGGGAGCGAGCAGCAAGGCGCGATGATTTCCACCATATGGCGCCACCATATGGTGCTGCTCGCTCCCGCAATGGAATCGCCAGACGTGCAGGCGTTGCCATTGGAAGCAATGCAACGCGTGCACGTTTTTGCTCCCAAAGGTGTGCCGATGGCTTAAGGTCTCTTTCCTATGCATTTATGTTAAATTAACGTTGCTAAAATACATTATTGGCTCAACATAAACTCAACAGAACCTTAACAGTATGATCATGACAGCCTGTAATCTAATCTGGTGAATATAAATGAAATATTGCATCATCGGATCAACATCACAATAAGCAGTATCCTGTCATTGAGTATTTCCATTACACACGTTATGGAGTGCATCTGAACAAACTATACCGCCGTAGAACAGCATTCTTATCTGGACAGTTACAGATGTTTCAAGCCTTCTCAAATTACAAAATTGACAGTTCATTACTCCAATTGAAAGTACAGCCGTACAAACTTAGAGGGGTTTCAGCAATGTTAATACGAACAGAAATCATATTTTACACATATCCAGTGCATATTTTTAGTTCAACTTTCAGTTAGATGTTACAAAAATATATTCTTCAAGGCCTTACAGCGACAATAATGTATGCATGAGAGGCAAATTTACACTTATCTAATCAATGTTTTACAGTTCATTTTACAATTGATTAGTACAGACATATATATATTCCTCACGGCTATACACCATAAATATACCAATCCCAAGTTTGCAGCTTTTCTAGTCAAGAAATCTAAGTCATATGTCTCAGAATGATTATTGCCCTCATTGAAAAGTACAGCCGTTCATTCTTAAAGGTTATTCAGTCCCTTGTTGATGCTATCGCATCCAAATATCCATCGGCATTCCGCTTGGTCAAGGATTCGTGGAATGTCACCGCCTCTAGTAGGACTTTTGATCAATTTGATTACCTGCCATCTCAACTCGGATGGAGTATAGCCATACTCCAGAAAATGTGACACCAAGGGTACATGATCGTTTTTGCATGGGATGCGACTTTTATGCTGAGACAATCGATTCTTTACACGTTGTGTTGTCTGGCCGATATAGATAAGGCCGCAAGGGCACCAGATCGCATTTACAACGTTTTGCGAATTACAGTTAGTGTGATCTCGCAAAACATATTTGATGTTTCCATGTGTGAAGTGTTTAGTGTTGTTTGTAGCGTCACACATTAGACAATTACCGCATCTGTAGTGACCGACGATTTTATTAACCCCTTCGAGGCTGATGACGAGCTGGGCTCGTCATGGTGTAGCCTCCTCAAACACTGATGACGAGCCCAGCTCGTCATGAACAATGGGAATAAATGAGTGCCAGCACAGGGGGGGAAAACACCTAGCAGCCAAGGTGTTAAGCCCCCATAAAGTAGTTAAATCAGGGGATGTCTTAGGTGGTAAAGCAGATCTGACCAGATGATCTTGTATGTTTTTGCATCGCTTAAAATGAAAAAAGGAGTAATTCATTAGAAATTCCGACCGCCTGCACCAAGGGCCAATGTCTTTTCACTATTTTCACTATTTGGTTGCTTTTTGTCCCAAAAGTAGTGACACAGGGTATACGTTCAATTTTCTTAGGGTCCCAAGGAATCAGCAGGAATTTGCGGTGGTTGTACCAAGCCCTTTTTAAAGATTGTTTAATAAGTCGCCTGGGGTAGCCACGATGTTCTAACTTTTTGCCAAGTATTTCAGCCTCTCTGAAGTAGTCATCCCTAAATTGGCAGCTCCTGCAGATCCGCAGGAACTGACCAAATGGGAGTCCGTCCTTCAGACCTCGCGAGTGATGGCTTGTATATTCCAACAGTGTATTTCGGGCTGTTGGTTTAGTAAAAAGCTTAGTGGCCAGCTTACCCACATGAGGAAAAATCGTTAGATCAAGGAAATCAGCACTCTCATTGCTCGCATGAGAGGTAAACCTCAAATCCTGTGAACACGTGTTCAGTCATACCAAAAAATCTTGTAAACTAAGTAGATCACCAGTCCAAATAAAAAAAATATCGTCATGGTAACGGCGCCAATGGCGCACGTTATAAACGTATGGATTCTCGTCTTGATCATAGATATATTTGCGCTCAAAACTGTCTACAAAAAGGATAGTGAAATAGGGGGCATAAGAAGACCCCATAGAAGTACCCTTGATTTGTAAATAAAATACCCCATCAAATTCAAAAACATTTCTAGTGAGCGAGATGGTCAGTTGCTCAACAATGAAATCAGTGGGTACTGTTACTGGACCAGGACGGGTATCAAAAACCTGTCTGATAACTTCAATCCCTTCTCTCTGTGGTATATTTGTGTATAAAGATTCAATATCCAAACACACAAGTAACTCAGTCAGAGGGTCAAATTACATCTGTTCAACTTGGCAGATGATATCGCCACTATCTCGGACATAACTATGGGTTACTGGAGCTAGCTCCTTAATGAACACATCTATATACTTACACAAGGGTTCCAGGACCGACCCACAACCAGAGACTATGGGTCAGCCCAGGGGATGTCTAACATCCTTGTGTACCTTTGGTAAGGTGTAAAGCACCGGTGTTCATGGTGCTTTAGTGTTCAAAAAATCAAATTCTTTAGGGCTCAAGAAGCCTGCTACTTTGCCCTCCAATGTTTTTTGCATGATCACTTTTTGCAAATCAGAAAGGGGATTACTCCGTAAAATAGTGTAGTGATCAAGATTGGCAAGTTGACAATGAATTTCGGATTTGTACATTTCCAAGGGTTGCAACACAATTCCACCCCCTTGTCGGCCGGTATGATAATCAATTCTTTGTTCATTTTCAAAGAATTTAAGGACTTTCTCTCAAGGAGAGTGATATTATAGGGAATGTATTCAAATCCAGTATTCAATGCAGTAACATCCCAAAGAACCATAGATTCAAATGCCAAAAGTTCAGCAGGCATCTGTACAGTAGGGGGATCACATGTAGAAGGAAGACTTAAATTAGATGGATTAAGAAGAGAATAGAGGTAGTGTGGCTCACTGGTTAGAGGCGGCAGACCCGAGAGCAGAGGACGGCCCGGGACCAGGGTTCGATTCCCGGCGCGGCAGGTTTCTGGACCAGGGTCAGCGGACTCGATAATTCTCTCGCCTCGGTGCCCAGTCTGATCAGCGATCACACTCGGCAACTCTGGGCATTAGCTTGCCTCATCTTCACTAACGGTCCCACCAGACCGCCGGGGATGCCTGGTCTCACCCTGGAGATACCCATTAAGGGACCATCTCTCAGGGAAGCCAGGAAGGGTTTCGCAGCCGTCGAAGCGCCTTGGGACCCTCCGGGTAAGTAGTGCGCTATATAAATGCCTATACATACATACATACATACAGAATACTGCATTAGGATCCCCCATTAAAGACACAGAAATCCTGTCCTCCATTACATCACTTAAAAGCAACAAAGCCCCAGGTCCAGATGGTTTTCCGTGAATGTCTACAAAGCATTTAATAAGTCACTAGCCCCCATGCTCCAAAAACTTTTCAACTCGATAGCCTCTTCTGGTAGTGTTTCTGAATCAATGGGCGAAGCCACTATAATTGTTATTCCGAAGGAGGGTAAAGACCTCCTCCTAACTAAAAACTAACGTCCCATTTCACTTATAAATCTGGATTGCAAAATCTATGCAAAAATCTTAGCGAGCAGACTAAATGCAATTTTTCCCAAATTAATCAGTGATTCCCAGGTGGGGTTTTTAAAACATTGTATGTCCTACGACAACACAAGGCTTCTATGCCATATCCTAGAGAAAGCCAAAATAACACCCTCCCCAATGGTAGCCATAACCCTTGACACTGAAAAAGTGTTTGATAGAATCTCTTGGCCCTTTATACATCATTACATGACAGCCTTTAACCTAGGGAACCCCTACATCAACATGGTAATAGCCCTTTACTCTTCGCCGTCTGCCAAAATTACCATCAACGGTACCCTTTTGGACTCATTTCGCCTACAACAGGGCACCAGGCAAGGTTGCCCTCTATCTCCGGCCCTGTTTCTCCTGGCCCTCGAACCTCTTCTATCAGACATAAAACAGAATAAAGACATAGCGGGAGTGAGCTTCGGGGACACACTGGTGAAACTAGCTGCATACGCTGATGACATTCTAGTTGCAACAGAGAAACCAGAGACCTCCATAGAAGCTCTCATGACTACCATTGAAAGATACTCACTACACTCCGGCTACAGATTAAATTGTGATAAGTCAGAAGTAAAGCCCCTAAACGCTTATGGTACCAGAGATATGCTCGGCACCTCAGGCCTCACATGGCAAACTGGCTTTATTAAATACCTGGGTATCGAATTCGGCAGCTCTCTTCTTGAAACACTACACCACAATGAATCTACCACTCTAAACAAAATTAAATCACAATTTTGATGGCTGGTCCCCTCGTTTTATAACTTGGTGGGGAAGGGTCGAGACCATTAAAATGATGATCTCCCCCTTAGTCAATTATCTCATTATGAATGATGCTCCCCCTTACCCTATCCCAAGACTTCCACACAAATTAGACAATCTCCTCTCTAAATTCCAGTGGAAAGTGAAAAAAGCTAGGATTAGCCTAAAAAAACTACGCCTTGATAAATCCATGGGTTGGGTAAATCTAGCGGACTTCAAACTATACCAGATTGCCTTCCTTGCCAAGCAAGGCTCCTACTGGCTGACACCGCCAGCTGAATACGTTCCTGTATGGCTTACTGTTGGGAAAGCCCTAATTAGAAATCTCGCCCCAGCATCCATCCTCACTGCTAAAACGAATAGGTCCAGCTGCTCAATTCCTATGTTCAAAAATACAAAACTTGCTCTTCTAAAAATTGACAAACTTCTGCCCACTCATGTAAGGTGTTTTGAATGAGAGTCACTATGGCACAACCCCTCAATAAAATACAAAGGGAAATCCCTTCACAATTAGATTTGGTCAATAAAGGGATATTCTTCCCCTACCAACTGTTCTGTAATAACTACCCGCTCTCTTTTAAAGAACTCCAAACCAAACATGGTCTAGAAGAAACAGAATTTTATAACTTTTTGACTATTAAAACGGCAATCACTAAAGCAAAACTGTCCAAAAAGCCTCCATCCCTCCCAAGCTACATAGACACCCTTAATAATTTAGGGCACCAGGTCTCCAGGCTCTATAAAACACTTCTCCCGCAGCACTCCACTCTCAATAAAGAGCTCCGGCAGTTTTGGGAAGCATATTCGTCGATTTCAATTTCAGAGGGGGAGTGGTCCAAAACTTGGGAATCAACCACAAGACACAAAATAAGCCCTACACTTTCCCAGACGAAGTTTTGGCTTCTCCACAAAGCCATAATATTTGGGACAACGCCACATGCTGGAACTGCAACGAGAAAGATGGGGACCTCGAACACCTAATACTAAGCTGTGTATGTGTTACGGCCTTTTGGGACAAAATATTTGCATTAATCGCAAAGGTTTTCTCCTTCTCCCCTACCAGAGAGTTTTCTACTTTAGTGATTGGCTTTACCAGAGCTGTTCCGTTGTCGGAGGATGACAGGGCCTTACTTGACCTTATGCTCACTGCTGGAGTGAAAATAACCCTGAATAATTAGAAAGACACCCGCAAGGCCTCCTTCAAATGTTGGCTAAATTGGATCACAAACCTGAGAGGTCTTGACAATATCTCACTCCAAAACACCCCATGGCGCCCACCTCACAGTCAAATGTGGACATCCCTCGACAATTACTTCAGCTTACACAAACCAACTGCGATTCCCTGTCACACTTTCTGTCTGTTACACCCATGGGACCGCATGGGCCCACTACCAAACCTATTCAGTAACCTATTTGTATGCTCTAGATAACCTTACCCGGGGAGGGTCGCTATCTGTGTACCAATGCCCATCACTCCTGCGTAGATGCTATATGTGAAGTTAATGACTGTTATTATGCCGCCTTTACTTATTGCTGTATATTTTTCTTTGTATTAGTCTTAACTTACCTAATTTACATAATTCACCTAATTTACTCAGATTTGAATGTGATTGATACTCTCTCTACAGATAGTTTTCTATTTATTTATTTACTGTATTCTCTGCCATATCACCTGTGCTTATGCTTTCTTAATGTGCTTTTTGTATATTTTTGTTTTGTTTTGGAAACTACCAATAAAAATTAGTGAAATAAAAAAAAACATACTTTAAACGTAGTTTACGGAAAAACTGTAGCAATTCAATTTGAGTATCAAATAAACAGGTTTTCTCAGTAAGAACAAAGCTCAAACCCCTACTTAACAAAGAAGTTTCAACAGATGATAACATATGTTCAGAGAGATTAAAGATTGGTATATTGTTGGGCAGATTTGCAATATTCCTGGCATCATCTATTGGGGGGACCCCACCGATAGAACTTCCGGTGGGTTTGACGTACCCTCGCCTGGAAATTCCATTGTTGTGGTGGTGGACGACTTTTCCCCCACCCTCTCCCTTGTCCCCTGCCCCGTCCACGCTGGCCTAAAAAAAGATTGTAGGATGAGGTTGAGGTACCATGAGCTTGATTAACATTGCTCTCATTTTCGTCACCGGAGCTCGCAGAGGACTCAGAAAAATGAATAGCCACATTTCGACTGAAACTACCCCAATTCTCAGTTTGGTTAAAGTATGATTGTCTAGGCTGAGAAAAATAATCAGCAAGCAGATAGGGGTGTGATTTCATCTGGTCAAAAGTGGCAAAATCTTTTTGAACCTTATTGGTTTTTTTTATACGTTCAATAGATTCAAACTCAGCGATGGTTTTGTTGACTTTCTCTAAAGCCGCCTTGGCATCAGCTATAATGTTTCCTTCATTAAGCCTTTTTTCCAAATCGGCAATTATTTAAAGTTTGTGTTTACTATGCTCCAAGGCCGTATCTTTACCATGTACTAGCCAATGGCGAGAGCAAGTAACCCCAATGTGACTAAATCCTTTCATAAATTGTGGATCATTGGTAAAGATGACCGGAACATTGCAGGCCTGAAGGCCCATAGGTATAACATCTTTCTTAAGATATTCCGTCATCATTAATGCATGTAAATTTGTTCGAACATGCTTCTTTCTACACTGTTCCAACTCGTCAAGTAAAGCTTGAGCTTCAGTTACAATAGGAATAGACAGAGAAGGTCCCAATAAAGATGGACCACTGGTGATTCAGGAGATATACTCCTCAGAATAAAAAATAAAACATTTATTTTCCCATCGTGACTTTCCAAATTATTTCTCTGGCAAATTAATTTCAAATGCAACTTCAAGCTTGTCACTGCCAGAGGAACACAGTGTTAACTATAATGATCCACAAATTTAGTTAAAGTATTTAATAATGCTGGAAGCACCAAATACAAAAGGAGACAGACAACTGGAATGTGTAACCTGTATACCGATGCCACAGCATGAATGTCTCCATGTAATTCTTACTGTGAGAGGAACTATGTCCTATCTATGAAGTATGGCCACACTGTACATTCAGCAACCTTTATAGTGACTGCCAAATGGAGGTCGCCAGAAGGTGGCGCTGCCAAAACAGAGATGGAAGATCTACTTCATTGCACACTTCACCAAAGTATGAAGAGAAACCGTATTGCTGCGGCTGCCATTGAAACCCCATTATTCATGAAAATAAGACATTACGGAAGTAAGGGAAAAGACAGAGAGAGCAGTGTTGGGGGCTCATTCCGACGAGAGAGAGGAAGAGAAGGATAGAAAAGATAGAGTGTAAGAATAGGTGAACGAGAGAGATGAGAAAGTATAAAGATTAGGGGAATGAGTGAAGGAGGTGCAGAGAAGGGAAAAGAGGGAGGGTGAGAGAAAGAGGAGAAGAGAGAAATGTGAACATGGGGCAGAGCACTCGAGAAAATAAAAAGTAATGGATCGAGAGGGAAGGGTTACGAAAGGAAAGACAAAGAAATAAGCGGTTAGAATATTGATAAATGGGTCAGAGGGAGAAACTAGAAAAAGGCAAGGACAAAAGGGTCAGAGACAAATAGAAGGGATAGAGAGTGAAACAAAAAGCGAAGATCAAGGTGGAGGAGAGATGAAAGGAAGAAGAAAAGAGAAATGCGGACAGAAAATGGAACAGAGTGAGAGCAGAAAAAGGAAGGGAACGAAGTTAGACTGCCTTGGCGGCCTGTCCAAATTTCAAGCCAGGTGCTTACCACGGTCGCAACTGGAGTGGACAAAAGTTGAGTGTAAAAACCAAATGAAACAAGCACGCGCGCCTCGCGCTGCAGTGGGAGAGAGAGGTGGAGGAGTGCACCCACGAGTGGTGCGCGCGCGCTGGTGAGAGCAGTCTGCTCTTTTTCAAAGCACATACTTGTGCTTGTGGTGCTCCGCTGCACACTCCCGCAAGCTGTATGCCACCACATGCATGAGTGTGTGCTTCGAAAAAGAGCTGTACGACGGCTTAAGGTCCTCCTAAGCAGCGCATGCCCACTGAGTAGGCGAGACCTAAAAAGAGACTAAATGGACACTGATGTCATCTCCGAGTAGAAAGAGGAAAAGCCACGTACGGATAGGCAAAAGAGAATGCGTGGACTACACCTGAAACTGGATTTTGGGTCAGGTGTACTAACATTTCTTACGGTTCTAAACGCTCTGAATCAGAGTTTGCAACCACAGAAAAGGGTTTCCTATTTATCAGTCCCATTTAGAAGTTGAATCAGAGTTTGCGACCACAGAAAAGGGTTTCTTATTTATCAGTCCCATTTAGAAGTCAGTGTAGTTTTATAGACTCCTAAAAAGGGATCGAGACTGCATACCAATTTGATATTTGAAAGGTGCCGTTTCAGAGCGTCCTTTCCAAATAATGAATCTGCAGCAAAATAAATCAGTGATTTGTAACAGTAATTCCGGTCGCAAACAATTGAAAAGTTACTAACCCCAGCGCACTTTGGAACACTTCCCCAATTCTCAATTGTGGAAAAAGATTCTTGGGAAGTAGGCTGGGGTCCAGAAGACTAGTGCCAAATCTCAGGGAAACTTAAAAAAAACATCCCAGTCTCTTTTAGGGACTTCGGCTGCTTTAAAAAAATGTTTATTTAAATGCAATCACATTTAAGCTGGTCTGTTGACTAAGCATGGGCAGAAAATCCGTTCTGCTCGCGGATTTTGCAGATTTTCGGTAAATTCGCAATCCGTGAGATTCGCGAATTTCCTGCAAAATCCGCAAATTCGCACGCAGCGGATTTTTTTTTCTTGGTGATACAATTTTGCGGCGTGCGGCGTTCACTTACCGTCATTCAGCGTTTGCCGAGTTGTTTTTCTCGATATTTTTGCGAGTGCTGCGCCATTTTGGATCTTGCTGCGGGATCCCGCAGGAGTTTGGCGACGCATCGCGAGAGTTCGCAATTGCGAACATGTAGGTGCCGCGGGCAGTAACAATCTAGCGCTCGCGAAATTACAAAATTTGCAATTCTGCACAAGAAATCCACTAGCAAGCAGCATAGACCTTCTGAAAATGATGATTTTTATCAGAATAACTCCTCAGGTTGACATTTGCATGCACTTTTTGGGATTTGAGGCCTTTTGACTCTCTTTGGTTCACTTTTGGATTAGAAATCAACTTTCATAAGTAAGTTTGTTTGGGGCATTACAGTTGCTGTTCTGCAGAAAGCACTCAGCAGGTGCAAAAGTTCACTCATCATTAGTAACCATTCCCTGTAGTACTTCCTGAGGGCCCCCTCCAGAGTTCAGTTGCCTATGTTTGTTTGGGGCATTACAGTTGCTGTTCTGCAGAAAAACAAATTTTCACAAATGAAAGCACTCAGCAGGTGCAAAAGTTCAAACTCATCATTAGTAATAGTAACCATTCCCTGTAGTGCTTCCTGACTGGGCCCCCTCCAGAGTTCAGTTGCTAGTTGCAACAATTGTATGACCCTGCTCTGACCCTCACAGCAGGCTCATAGAATAGCTACAAGTAGGCCACAAAGGTCCTGGAAAAAAAGTTGCACTGCAACAGAAAGCAAATTACAGATAAGGAAGCAGGTGCCAGACTGGAATTTTAAAACAGTGACACATTAATAAACCAACCCCAAATTAATTCATGTCAGTTGAAGCAGGGCAGGTGTGCTTGCTTCCCCCCCCCATAATCTACAGTGATGATGAACCAGAGGGTGGCATTGATGTACCAGAGGGTGGCATGGGTGAAACAGAGGGTGGCAGTGGGTAAACAGAGGGTGCTGGGAACCTGTGTTGATAAACCAGACGTAGAAACAACATAGTTGCGACCGTTGCGAGCCAACAAGTAAGTTCGCAATTGCAAACTGGTACCAAACCCTCGCGAACTGGCAGAAACCTTTGCGAACAACCAAAAAAAAAATCCGCAAATTCGCGAGAATTCGCAGATTTTGCGGATTGAGAGTTCGCAAATACGCAAATTCGTGAACGCCAGATTCGCAAAATTCGCCCATGCTTACTGTTGACCCTTGTTGTGACTATCCCTGTGAATCTTTCTAATCAGAGTGCGTTACAGTTTGTGACCTCCCTAATGAATACTAATTAAGTAGTGTGGATTGCGGCCAACTTCAATTTAGAATTTTACAAACTGACCTATTAGTAAGTAGGCCGGTTTGCAAAATTCAATACTATAAATATGCTACCAGTTTTTGTGACCAGTGTAATGATACTTCTGGCCACAAAGTATTATGGATTCACAGGTAGAGCTAGATATGCTTACCAAAGGAAGGACAGGTGGAGACGATTGTCAGAACAATAGAACATTATCTGGAAAAAGAAAATAAGTCAGTACTTGGGATATGTCATATTAAAAGTGGTAAGATTTGGAGTGGTACAAGGCATGAACATGTTCATTTAGTGGGGAAAACCGATTACATGCCTATGAGGTCATCATACCGACAGAACCTAGGTGAGTGAGCCCAAATCAGCAGGAAAATTGCATGTCAAAGCTTGTAGCATTGATTTATCAATGACTGTGATGGTTTACCTTTAATGTTCAGTTAAAACCAGCGGAACGTTCAACTGTGAAACTTCAGACTTGTCCTTAGACCAAAGAATTTGTCATCTTTCTGAAGCACCCTTCCACCCACTTGTCTTCTTTAAAAGCGTTCATTGTAGAACTCAAAAGGCAGTATGAACAAGTATAGATATGTTTCGGCTCGCTCTGTGGTTAGGAGGACAGAGGTGTGCAGCCTGCTCTGTGTAGGAATTAGCCTAAAGTTTATAATTCAGAATCTGTGCTCTTCAGAAGGGCATACATTAAAATGCATGTACCATGCTTTGGATACGACACAACAAACACACATATCCAAACTTCAGTAGTAACTGTTTGCAAGTGATCAGGACCTGCACTTATTTTTGAGGATAGGGATGTAGCCTTCCTGATCAGAGTTTGAACCAGAGCATGAGAGCGAAAGGCAACGAAGGAGAAGGACAGAAGAAGAGAAATACAGTAAAATAGTGACTAAAGACGAAAGCAGGGATGAAGAAGATCCTGTAGGATTGAAAGAAAGAGACAGTAAGTGTTGAAAGTGGAAGAAAGGGTCCTGAGATTGAATCAAGACTGGGCAGGGTTGGCATTCAACAACAGCAGCATTCAGCAGCTATTCAGCAACTCCAACACTAAGCAGCAGCGACGGCAAAAGGCTTCTAAGAAAAACACCAGTACTTACTTTTCTATTTTAAGAATTTAAGCATTGACAAACAGGAATGAAATTGATGGTGAAGGTTGGGTTCTGTGTCTATGTAAGCAACGAATCAAAAGCGAGCTGATGTTGTTTACCCCCCACTGACTATCCTGCTGGGTATTTTAAATTAATTTTTTGTCGGATCCTTGTCAGCTCTGCCACCTGCTGTTGGCACCACCGCAGATTCCCGCCGGAGCAAATCGAAGGTTAACACCATGTGGTGGGTGGCATGAGTGAGAGAAAAAACTGCATCTACTAAGGCAGCCTTTCATAGCAGGCATACGTGCAGGTTCAGGAAACGTTGATTGAAAATAGTGAAACAAGGAATGGATTGCTTCTGCTCTCTGTAGGTGGACCATGCTTGCGGTGAATCCACTACTATAATTAATTCACTTCTTTGTGATATAAAAATTAATGCAGGTGGTTATACCTACTCCAAAACACTGCCTTCTTCCAAAGTCACAGGGGAAGTAGCAAGCACTACAAAAGTGGTTTCAACATTCAGGGGCTTATTTATGAGACCTTGAGTGACTTTTGCGCCGCTGTTGCGTCACTTTGTGAGACACAATGGCGGCATAAAGTATGCACCATGCTGCACCCTATTTACAAAGCAACTCATCTATGCAGATGCGTAACTTTGTAAACCCCAGCCCCATATTATACCTGTGTCAGGTATAATGTATGCAGGGTGGGCGTTCCCTCGCAAAAATCCTCGTAGAAGTGGCGCATTGAAATCCATGAGATTTCAATGCGCCACTTCTAGGTCACCATTGCGTCAATATCTTACGCCTGCCTCACAGCAGGCGTAAGACTGATGCAAGCCCTTTCACATGGGAAAAGACACATTGCTGGAGTTGCGCCTGTTTTCGGACGAACCCCAGAATAACGCCACTTTTGCTCCTACAGATACCTCAGAAATACTGACGTATTTGTAACTCCTTCCGACATGATGTGTCATACAGTAAATATGACACATCTATCATGTCGCAAGGAGGGCACACTAAGAAGTGATGTGGTGATGTTTTCACGCAGTGATGCGTCCCTAAATAAGGCCCATAGAATGAAAAATATGTTGCCATAGGGATGCTCTTATGTTTGGGACAGAGATCTCACTTTTTGAAATTCACAAAGACTTTCAGGAGAAGTCTTGGAAATCTGTGACATTTGCGTAGGGGTGCTGAAATATTTATTCCTTCACAAAGGTTACAGATTCTCAAGGAAAAATATAACAAAAATGTGCAGCTGAAATTTCAACTTTCTTTCTCCATAGAAAATGTTTTTCCCTATGGAAAACCTCTTCTCCTAAACACCATTATTTCTGGTCTGTGTTCTCTTCTCTCCACCTGGAAATACATTTAAACCTGCTTGGCCGGGAAAAAATTCTGCTGGATATCCAAGGCGGTGCGCTAATGGCATATTGTTGGAAAATACCCAAATTACTACGAGTCAGTGAGTGTTCATCAACCTTTGCAGGTGTAACCACACCGGAACGCTGACAAAGCCTTCGCTTAACCTGAATTTACAAATATTGCATTTCACACTGATGCCAGTTCCATACTCGTAAATCCCATTCATGAGGGTGAAAGCACACTTTTTAGAGAATCTTGAAAGTTGCATTACCTATTCAAACATTCCTTTCTTTCATATTTCGTATTTTAAATATTTCATTCTTAAAAGTCCTGAAAAATATTTGACAAGCACTTCTATTATGATTATAAAAAATCAAGAGGAAAAATTATGATGTCATTTTCTGAAGAATACTGGCCTGGCAAAACAGCCAAAGCTGTGAACATCTCCTGCCATGGTAAGGTACTGCTCTTAATTTGAGTTTTCTTGTTGCTGCTCACTTGCGGCCACATGCATCATCCCGGCCGTTTGCAAATTCCAAATTGCGAAAAATAGGGAATCGCAATTTGGAATTCGCAAAATGGGATGCATGTATATTTTCGCATAATATTTGCTATTCGGTAAAAATCGCAATTTTTACCGAATCGCAAATATTATGCGAATTCTAATTTGCGATTTCGCATTTCCCATTGAATCCGATGGGCCAAAAGGCCCATAGGAATCAATGGGAATTGCGAATTCGCAAATTAGAATTCGTAAAATGTTAATGCATTCCATGGGTGCAGGGGGGGTCCAAAGGACCGCCCTGCACCCGTGAAATGTATTTTAAAGTGGATGTTTCACAGACACATGTCCTAAGGACGTGTGTCTGTAACATGACAGTGTTTAAAATGCTAATTTGAGCATTTTAATTCTTTTTCACAAATTACCACGAGGTTCACCCTCGTGGTAATTTGCACCCCCTAATTGCGAATTCGCAATTTTAAAAACAATCATGCATTGCTTTTAAGGAATCGCAAATTTGCGATTTCTTAGAAGCAATCGCATTTTTGGAAATCGCAAAAAATAGCGATTTTGCCAAAAACAATTGATGCATACTAAAAAGATATTTAGGAATCGCAAACGGCTGATTTTACCAAATCGTACCGTTTGCGACTCCTAAATACCTTGATGCATGTGGCCGTTATTCCTTAAATTTACTGATTGGAGAACCCACAGTGGCATTCATTTTGAATATATCTACCAATTCAGAAAATGTCATTATGAAATATGATCATGCTCGGGGGCTGTGAGAGGCATGCCTCAGACCATCGTAATGGACAACGGGAAAGGGGCAGAATGCAGAAGCAACTAACTGGGCAGGGGTTCTTGCAGTGCCAGAAGCATGCATAAAGCAGAAAGCTTGAACACGGCAGTGCACCGGGATGCAGGGCGATCAGACATCCGAGGATCACTTGCAGGGCAATGAGTGCCCTGGGATCAGCCCTCTCACATTGTAGCTCCTGTATGGCGAACTTCACGGCGCACAGGAGGCAGAGAACCAGCATGTGGGCGATCACTGCGGGACCCTGCTTCCCTTCGGCAGTCACACATAGCTCTTTCTTAACTACACACATTTAGGTGACATTTCAGATTTCCGGATACCCAGGTCTGTCCCGGGATAGAGAATTACCCGGGACAGTCTCCAAATTGTCGGGATTGTCCCGGGAAAAATGGGACAGTTGCCACGTATGACAAAAACATTTAAAAAGCTGGAGTGGACTTTGCGCTACGTCCATAGCAGTTTTGAGGACCATGTCACGATGCAGCTCCTGTGAAAGCCCGTGACATATTACATTCTTCTTTAGCTCTGAGGGGGAGGTGCTTAAACTATAAACATTGAAAGCACCAGCGGACCCCCCACGTGCACCTTAACTCAGCTGAGAGCCCAACGCTACACCAATAGGGAGTGTGTGAGAGCCCAGGTCGCAGTAGTTACGTCACTGTGGTTTGAGATGGGAACCCTGCACGCGCGGCGTAGCATCGGCTTCTCTGCACTCGTGTTCCACCTTCCTTCGTTCACCTTTGCTGCTGCACGGGGTGCATCGCGCAATAACAACTCCACGCTGTTGCTTTAGAGTAAAAGGCCATTTATTAGAACAGGGTTGACAACCAGTTCAACATAACACAAATAAACAGTTAACAATCACCAACCTCATCTCTTCCAAACATCATCCACTCTCGTACTCCAATTACTCAACTCCCAATTCACACTACGACCTCTTCACTTATATCATTCACTTCCACCCTTCTCATTCAACCTCCTCCAGCATCGCCAGCCATCGCACTCCTGCCTGTCACACCCCCATCCTGCACCTGTATCCCTCTCCCCGGAAGGGAGATTATGCCCGTCATGGACTCCCCACCCCTCCCAAGTACTTCCAATCAGGGAACCCCCGGAGGGCGGTTACCTGCCCCACCCCAAACCAGTGCACCTTTCGTTCTCAGTCACACCAGCACCAGATAGACTCATTCCATAACAGACTGATAGTATCTCCCATTTCCATCAAATAATAGGCGTTTCCCATGTACGAAAGGTGCACTCCGTCATCTCCAAAAAAGAAGGGGCTCCTCCAGCCGTAGGCCCACGTGAGCAATCACTTTGATCCCACATGCAGCACAAAAAGTCTCATAGCCCTATTCAACTTGCGCCGTGCCCTTTCAATGGCTGCCGGCTTCAACGCCCCTCTCCAAACACGTTGTGGCACAAACTCAGTCCAAACAATACAGGTGCCAGCCAGATTGCTCTTTATGGCCTCCAAGTCCGGTTGCATCAAATGTAGCAATGCCACTCCCGACTGCTTGACTAAGTCATTTTCCCCAAGTGGAGCACAATCATGTCCAGGCAGCTCAGCTGAGCCACCTTCTTCGTCAACCAGGGCAGCAACTCGCCCCACCACATACCACTCTTACCCCACCACTGGACCTCATGGTGGCTGCTCCTCAGTCCCAGGATACGGCCTTATACCTGTCTGTCCGCATACTTCGAGGCCCAATGAACAAAGGAGTGCCCAACAATCCAGGTAACTGTCTTGGCCCCTGGCCCCCGAACACAACCTACAAAGAAAAAGAGATTAGCACCACAGCAAAAGCCATACCAAACGCACAAAACTGCAGCCCTAATTACCCCCCAAACGCAGCCGCCCCCTGTTTGCATCCTTTGCGCACATAGCGTTCACAACATCGAGACCGCCAGCGCCCGATCCTCCTAATGGCATCCCAGGACCAACCCAACCTAGCCGCTGCCATGGCTGCCCCTATCCGAAAGGAATGCGTCCCATACCTAGATGGATCCCTGCCTATGCGTCGCAGCACCATACGCAACACTAAGCATGGGCGAATTTTGCGAATCTGGCATTCACGAATTTGCGTATTTGCGAACTCGCAATCCGCAAAATCCACGAATTCTCGCGAATTTGCGGATTTTTTTTGTGTTCGCAAGGGTTTCTGCCAGTTCGCGAGGGTTTTGTACCAGTTCGCAATTGCAAACTTACTTGTCGGCTCGCAACGGTCGCGACTATGTTGTTTCTACATCTGGTTCATTCATCACAGGTTCACAGCACCCTCTGTTTCACCACTTCCACCCTGTTTCACCCATGCCACCCTCTGGTACATCAATGCCACCCTCTGGTTCATCACTGTAGATTATGGGGGGAAATTAGCAACTGAACTCTGGAGGGGCCCCAGTCAGGAAGCACTACAGGGAATGGTTACTAATGATGAGTTTGAACTTTGGCACCTGCTGAGTGCTTTCAGTTTTGCAAAACTCGTTTTTCTGCAGAACAGCAACTGTAATGCCCCAAACAAACATAGGCAACTGAACTCTGGAGGGGCCCCTCAGGAAGTACTACAGGGAATGGTTACTAATGATGAGTGAACTTTTGCACCTGCTGAGTGCTTTCAGTTTTGCAAAACTCGTTTTTCTGCAGAACAGCAACTGTAATGCCCCAAACAAACTTACTTGTGAAAGTTGATTTCTAATGCAAAAGTGATCCAAGGAAAGTCAAAAGGCCTCAAATCCAAAAACGTGCAGGCAAATGTCAACCTGAGGAGTTATTCTGATAAAAATCATCATTTTCAGAAGGTCTATGCTGCTTGCTAGTGGATTTCTTGTGCAGAATTGCAAATTTTGTAATTTCGCGAGTGCGAGATTGTTGCTGTCTGCCGCACCTACATGTTCGCAATTGCGAACTCTCGCGATGCGTCGCCAAACTCCCGCGGGATCCCGCAGCAAGATCCAAAATGGCGCAGCACTCGCAAAATATCGAGAAAAACAACTCGGGAAACGCTGAATGACGGTAAGTGAACGCCGCACGCCGCAATATTGTATCACCAAGAAAAAAATCAGCTGCGTGCGAATTTGCGGATTTTCGGTAAATTCGCGAGAGTTCGCGGATTGCGAATTTACCGAAAATCCGCAAAATCCGCGAGCGGAACGGATTTTCCGCCCATGCTTACGCAACACCGCCAACAGCTGGTAAGAAGTCACCCGCTTCTGAGAGGCATGCCAAAATATCTCCCCCACCGTCCGCTGCACCCACCCGCAAAACACTCTCCACTCACGCACCGGGCACACCTCCACACAACCACTCTCCCCCAACCATACCCACTTGCTACATCCACCTTGGTCTGTTTTAGATTGACTCAACCAGATTCCCAAAAATGCCCCATCCAACCACACATCCTCAAACATTTGCCCAGGCGCACCCCTTGCTCCAATCAACTCAGACACCCGAAAGGCCCCAAAAAACATCCAAATCATGCACAAACGAAACAACGCGACTTTGTGGTCGTCGTAACAGCAATGAGGCAACTCCGCCACCAGGCCCTGTAACAGCTTAAATGTAATGGCCTCCCGCGGCGCCTCCCCCCAACCTCTCCCCTGAAACATCCCCAACCCTTCAGCATTCTGCTCAGTAAAGCAGACCTAGCTGGATCAAAACTCAAATACAACATACTGTAAAAAGAAAATCCCTGCCAGTTTGCCCAAAAGCGCCGTCTGAGACAACCCCTTATACATGCAATTCAACACAAAACGAACCATACCCTGCTCACAGTCACTCTCGGGCATACGCCATGCACTCCTGGTCCAGCCTAGAAATGCGTCAAATTCAGACCATGCAAACCTGTAAGAGCACTTCGTGGATTCAGCTATAGATCTTTCAACCAACCCCACTACTCTCACTCCCCCCAGGCCCAGATACCCTCCGGCACCTTGGTCATAGTATTTTTGCAGTAGCAACTGAACTCTGGAGGGGCCCCAGTCAGGAAGCACTACAGGGAATGGTTACTAATGATGAGTTTGAACTTTTGCACCTGCTGAGTGCTTTCAGTTTTGCAAAACTCGTTTTTCTGCAGAACAGCAACTGTAATGCCCCAAACAAACATAGGCAACTGAACTCTGGAGGGGCCCCTCAGGAAGTACTACAGGGAATGGTTACTAATGACGAGTGAACTTTTGCACCTGCTGAGTGCTTTCAGTTGGTCTTGCAAGCTTCCGCTCCCGGCGTCAGCCTCCTGAAACGCTGCCACTGCGAACGAGACAATGCATCGGCAATGTCATTGCTTGCACCCAGGACATGTTGCGTGCGAAACTGCACATTAAAACGCAAACACAGCAGCATAAAGCTTCGCAGCAAGCGCAACACCCTCAGATTCCTCGCCTTCTGGTTGTTGACCAAGTCCACCACCGTCCTGTTGTCCACATGAAACAGCACCGACCTGTTCTGGAATTCAGGCCCCCAACCTTTAGTGCCACCAATAAGGGGAAGAATTCAAGAAAAGCAATGCTCCCGCCCTGCCGCAACCAATGATCCCGCCACTGTTCCACATACCATCGCCCATCCCAGAAAATTCCAGACCCAGCTGCACCTGCCACATCCGAATAGAGCTGCATTTGGCGCTGTGTTCTTAATTTCTGCTGTTGTTTACGTGGTTTGCGCGTTGTGCTCCGCTCTGTTCCCCCCCTCCGCCTCCATTTTGTTTATTTGTTGTGCTCGCCGTCCTCGTGTGCCCGCCCCGCCTCCCAGCTGAGACGCCCTCGCCCCTCCCCCTCCACTATCCATATATGACAGTTGTTCCCGCGCGCAGCGTCCACGCGCAGCGACCGCGCCCAACCCGCGCCGAAGGTGCACCAAAGGTAAGCCCGTCTACGCCCGTCTGCGCCTGGACCGCGCCCAGCGCCAGACCCCCTGCCCCTCGCGCTGCCCAGCCCCCCCGCGTTACCTACGATGCCGCCACCCTCCTAGCCCTTAACCCCGGTCGCGCCCCCAACTGCGTCCAAGCCGCTCCTGGACGCACCCATGGACCGTTCTCCTGCCTCTCCTGCAAATTTAGCGGCACCGACAACATCTCCGCTGCGACCACAACACAGATTCCCGACCCCAACCACCTAGAATGCATCCTTCTCAACACCCGCTCGGTCCACAGGCACGCCATTGACCTTTGGAACCTACTAGACACCATCTCTCCCGACGTCGCCTTCCTAACGGAAACATGGATGAACGCTTCCTCCGCCCCTGACATCGTCATCGCTATCCCTGATGACTATAAGATCACACGCAAGGACCGCACCGACCAAACAGGAGGAGGAATCGCTATCGTCCATAAGAAATCAATCCGCATCTCAACCAGCTCTGACGCCAACCTCGCTAACTCCGAACACCTTCACTTCCAGATCCACATCGACCCCAAAACCACACTCCGAGGCACCCTCCTCTACAGACCACCAGGACCCCGCGCAAAATTCAGTGAAGACATCACGGACTTCATCACCCCACACGCGCTCCCCTCCAAAGACTACATCCTTCTGGGAGACCTCAACTTCCACCTTGAAAAGATCAACGACCGCAACACCGCCACCCTCTTGGACAACCTCGCCAACCTCGGACTTAAACAACTGGTCACTTCCCCCACCCACATCGCAGGTCACACACTCGACCCCATCTTCACCTCCAGCAACCATGTCTCCTTCAGCCACACTACGAATCTCCTCTGGACTGACCACAGCTGCGTTCACTTCACCTACAACAAGCCGAAACCCATCATCCACCTCCAACCAACTCTACAAAGAAACTGGAACAAAATCACCACGGAGCAGATCTCCACATCGCTCCTTCAAACCTCCCCAGCCCTCTCTTCTAACGCCAAATGAAGCCGCCTCCAACCTCACCCTTTGGTTATCCAACACCGCCGACACCTTAGCACCACTGAAAAAACGTCAACACAAACTTGGCATCAAGAAGGCCTCATGGTTCAACGATGACCTCAAGAAGTCCAAGAAACTGTGCCGCTCCCTTGAAAAGGCCTGGAAAAAAGACCGATCCACCAGCACCAAGGACGCCTTCAAAAGCGCCATCCGTACTCACCACCAACTGATCAGAAAAGCCAAGAAAACAGCATTCAAGGATCGACTTGACAACAACGCCCACAACAGCAAGGAACTTTTCAACATCGTCAAGGAATTTTCCAACCCCTCGGCCAACTCCAACGACGCCACCCCCTCTCAAACCCTCTGCGATTCCCTTGCCTCTTTTTTCCACAACAAGATTGCTGACATCCACAACAGCTTTGACAACCAACCCGGAAGCCAACCCACCCTACCATCAGCTGACCATCTTCCCCTCGTTAACACCCTTAACGCCTGGAACCCAATCTCCACTGAGGACACCATCCGCCTGATGAATTCCATCCACTCTGGATCCCCCACAGACCCATGCCCTCACCACATTTTCAACAAAGCAGACTCCATCATAGCTCCGCACCTCCGAGACGTCATCAACTGCTCCTTCAACTCCGCTACCTTGCCAGAAGACTGGAAACACGCTGAACTCACCGCCCTTCTGAAAAAACCAACAGCAGACCCCACCGAACTCAAAAACTACCGCCCCATCTCGCTTCTTCCATTCCCGGCCAAAGTCATCGAGAAAGCTGTCAACAACCAGCTCGCCGCCTTCCTCGAAGCCAACAAATCACTCGACCCCTCACAATCTGGCTTCCGATCCAAACACAGCACTGAGACCGCCCTCATCGCAGCAACAGACGACATTCGAACTCTACTGGACAATGGAGACACAGTCGCCCTCATCCTCCTCGACCTCTCTGCAGCCTTCGACACAGTCTGCCACAGCACCCTTTTACAACGCCTCAGAAACATCGGAATCCAAGGTAAGGCACTGGAATGGATCACCTCGTTCCTCACCGGAAGAACCCAGAGAGTCCGCCTCCCACCATTCAAGTCCGAGGCCTCTGAAATCATCTGCGGCGTACCACAAGGATCCTCACTCAGTCCCACCCTCTTCAACGTATACATGAGCCCCCTCGCGGCCATCGCCCGCCAACACAACCTCAACATCATCTCTTACGCGGATGACACTCAACTGATCCTATCTCTCACCAATGACCCCAGCACCGCCAAAACTAACCTACACGAAGGAATGAAAGAAGTCGCCGAATGGATGAAACAAAGCCGTCTGAAACTGAACTCAGACAAAACAGAAGTCCTCATCTTAGGTAAATCCCCCTCTGCATGGGACGACTCCTGGTGGCCGGAAGCCCTCGGAAACGCACCCATCCCGACAGACCACGCACGGAACCTTGGCGTCATCCTGGATTCTTCACTCTCAATGAACAGACAAGTCAGCGCCGTATCCTCTTCCTGCTTTAACATTCTTCGCATGCTCAGAAAAACATTTCGCTGGATCCCCTCCGAAACAAGGAAAACAGTCACCCACGCTCTAGTCACGAGCCGACTGTACTACGGAAACACCCTCTACGCAGGTACCACCGCTAAACTCCAGAAGAAACTACAACGAATCCAAAACGCCTCAGCCAGGCTCATATTAGACATCCCACGCAACGAACACATCTCTGGCCACCTTAAAGACCTCCATTGGCTACCCGTCAATAAGAGGATTACTTTCCGTCTGCTTACCCACGCACACAAATCACTCTACGACATCGGACCAGATTGCCTCAACTCTCGACTGTCCTTCTACACCCCCTCCCGCCAACTTCGCTCTTCCAGCCAAGCCCTCGCCACTGTACCTCGCATCAACAAGACCACCATGGGAGGCAGATCCTTCTCATACCTAGCTGCCAAAACATGGAACTCACTCCCCGCTTACCTTCGCCTCACCCAGAATCACCTAGAGTTCAGAAAGCAGCTTAAAACGTGGATATTTGACAAATAATCCTCCTCCCCTTCCTAAGCGCCTTGAAACCCTCTGGGTATGTAGTGCGCTATATAAATTTCATGACTTGACTTGACATTGTGTCCAAAATCCATGGATACTCCATTAAAATCCTCCAAAAAGGTCAGCCACACCCGGAGATCTGACCGGACCCCCACTGTGACTCGGACTCTGTGGTGAGGGAGTACCGCCCCTGACAAGGCCATGCCGAGGTGCCTACAGAATGTCCTCCAGGCCCTCACCACACTGCAAGCAAAATTCAGCAAACCCAAAAGACACTGCACGGACCTCAGATCAATTTTCCAGACCTCCACCTCGTGCAACAGAACAACCCGAATCTCCGCCACCTTCTGTTCCGGCAAACGCTCCCGCCATGCCACTGAATCAAGTTCGATCCCCAAAAAGGTCAAACAGCAACTGGGCCCTGCCGTCTTCTCTGGCGCCAAAGGAACTCCAAAAACCTAAGCAAACTCTGAAACTGCCTCAAAGCCGCTCCACACTCACCAGACTGCCCTCTCCCTACAAATAAAAAATCATCCAAATAGTGTGACATCAGCCGGTGCCCACTCCGGTCCACAAAGGCCCACTGCAGAAAAGAACTAAAAGTCTTGAAAAGCGCGCAGGAAATCGCACAGCCCATCTGCAAGACCCTGTCCACAAAAATGGCCCCCCCAAACTGCATTCCTAGTTATATTCCGGATCAGCTGGAGGGAGCCTGGGAGCATTGCTAATTAGGCAATTTCGAGAGATGAGTACCATCCTTAACTGTATGAATCCATTCCTTTCTAAAATACGTACATGGGGCAGATACATAGATGATGTCTTTATGATCTGGTCTGACACTAACACTGAACTAGAAGCATTTTGCTCTTGGCTCAACAATGTACAATATAATTCCAAAACAAGACCTAGACCGACAAGGCATAGAAAATTCAATATATCGATGGTGTACCCTCAACTGCAAAAACTTTTTGCACAATACTCCTCTCTTTTAATTATTGAGGTAGGAGGTACAACCAAAATATGCCATCAAACGAAAACACTTGCCCAAACCCTTGAAAAACAATAAACAGTTGTGAGACAACACTTAACACACACTTATGTGCCTAAATTAGAAAAATGAAGAAGTTAGAAAAAGTGTGTGTGAGCGAGATGGCACCTCACGGGCGAACCACCAACGGGAACCTGGCAGGTACTCACCAGGATTGCCCTGATCTCATCATTGGCGCCATCAAGCTCTAAAGGAAAATAAGTGTCCACAAAACAAACAAAACAGTGTTTGTGAGGGAATGCAGTGCAAAACAAACAACCACAATGCGTGAGAACAAACAAATATGTGAAGAGCCACAAGCAACACAGGACTTATCTTTACTCTGTATTCACAACACGAGTGCTGAGAGAACGCTGCTTCCCCACGTATCACCGCAAAATTGCGGAAAGAAGAGTGACTTACAGCTGGAGTCACTTTGAAACCAATTTTGGTTTGGACCTCGCAACTGTTGTGAATACAATGTGTGTCCTCATGCAGTGGCTCAAAAATTTGTGACGCCCTGAAGAAATTGCCCGAAATGGAAGTGGCAATGAAACATGTCGGCAAGTGGAGCATGGCTAGATAGGGATTAGCCATCCTCACCTTTTTACATTCCATGACCAACACGAAAGAAACAGAATAAAGATAAGTCCCGTGTTGCTTGTGGCTCTTCACGTATTTGTTTGTTCTCACGTATTGTGGTTGTTTGTTTTGTCCCACGCACTGCATTCCCTCACAAACACTGTTTTGTTTGTTTTGTGGACACTTATTTTCCTTTAGAGCTTGATGGCGCCAATGATGAGATCAGGGCAATCCTGGTGAGTACCTGCCAAGTTCCCTTTGGTGGTTCGCCCGTGAGGTGCCATCTCGCTCACACACACTTTTTCTAACTTCTTCATTTTTCTAATTTAGGCACATAAGTGTGTGTTAATTGTTGTCTCACAACTGTTTATTGTTTTTCAAGGGTTTGGGCAAGTGTTTTCATTTGATGGCATATTTTGGTTGTACCTCCTACCTCAATAATTAAAAGAGAGGAGTATTGTGCAAAAAGTTTTTGCAGTTGATGGTACACCATCGATATATTGAATTTTCTATGCCTGGTCGGTCTAGGTCTTGTTTTGGAATTATATAATTGAGTGGAGGGTGACCAATGACCGATTTTTCCCTCTAAGCTCCTTTTTGTCTACTTCAACAATGTACAACCCAACCTTAAGTTCACTCACAACTATGACAACACCAAGGTAGACTACCTCAACGTCTCCATTAAGAGTGCCAATGGAGAGCTCTACACAACTCTATTTAGAACACCTATGGATCGCAACACCCTCCTTCAATACAAAAGTGCACACCCAAGGGCACTGAGAGACGGCCTGCCATATGGCCAATTTCTAAGAATCAGAAGGAACTGTAAGTTCAAAAAAGATTTCATCCAAGACTCTGAAATACTCTGCAAAACACTGACCGACAGAGGGTACCCTAGGCGTTTAGTCAAACGCTCTATGAAACATGCCTGGTACTCCCACCGTGAACACCTCCTCCAACCCAGAGAAAAATCACCTTTCTCTAGAATCACGTGTGACCACTTTTTGCCCGGCCAGCAACAAAGTTACAAAAATGATTTAAAAAAACACTGGACAGTCCATGCTCCTCTAGATCTTGCAACAGGCACCCCTCTCTTTTCTTTTAAAAGAGGACGTAACATCAGAGATCACCTAGTGTGAGCCCAAAAACCTACCACTACGGACCATTCTATACACTCCTTTCTCAGCCTACCACCACTGAAAGGTCATTATAAATGTAATAACTGTATGGCATGTGAGTCCACTTGTAACACAAAATTGTTTGAATTTCAGAATTCAAAACAAACATTGCAATGTTTCACCAACTGTAATTCACAAAATGTAATCTATTGCATTGAATGTCCTTGTAAACTACGGTACATTGGCCAGACCACACAAAAGATTAAGTCCAGAATTGCCCAGCACAGGAGTAGAATCAAATGCAAGATTACAACAGCGCCACTCGTGGAACATTTCGTTGAAAAGGGACATTCGGAAAAAGACTTCACCTGGCCGGTGATTGACAGCTTGTTTCCCAGTCTCAGAGGGGGAAATCACCAACAAATTCTGAACCGCCTTCAATGCAAATGCATTTTTTAAATGCCGGACTATTGAAAATGGACTGAACTCCTTGGAGGAACGGAATGCCTTTCTTTAATAAATCTGGTTTCCACAGACATTTTGCCCACTGAATTACAGCCAAAACTTCTGGTTTTGTTCTTAGCTAACACATTCTAGTATCACTGAGAATCCTAGCATTAAGGAATATATGTATATATGTATTTCAATTATGTTCACCATTTATATACTGGGCACACTCCATTCTTGCCACTGTTTATGCATTGATTGCACGGTTGTACATACAGCCTCATATGCTTTAAATTCATTGGCATTGTCCTTACAGCATAACTATCTCCCTGATGTATCAATAACTTCAAACACCTCAATTCGCTTTAAAACCCCTTTTACCTCGTAATTTTCGTGCCAGTTGGTCACACGAGGCAGCCTTGACCAAACACGCTCTTTTAATCACTCAGCTGCAGTATATTTTCTAGAATATCTGTATTTCAATTGTGTACACAATTTATAATACTGTGCACTCTTCATTCTTGCCACTGTTTATGTATTAATTTCACGGTTGTAGATACAGCCTCATATCCTTTAATATGATTGTCATTGTCCTTCCAGCTTAACTAACTCCCCGATGTATCAATAACTTCAAACACCTCTATTCGCTTTAAAACACCTTTTAATTCGTAATGTTCGTGCCAGTCGGTCACACGAGGCAGCCTCGCTCAAACACACGCTTTCAATCACTCAGCTGCAGGATATTTTCTATAAAGTATCCTCACGCGCGCTCGAAATTGCCTAATTAGCAATGCCCCCGGGCTCCCTCCAGCTGATCCGGAGTATAATTAGCACAAACACACAGCGCCCCAGCAGCAGCAGGACGTCCCAGGCTGCTCGGCTTCAGGCAACCCTTCACTGCCCTGTCGCCTTCAAAAGAAAGTTCTTACCTACAGTTAGTTCCTCCTCGCTAACAATACTCTTAATTGCAGAGGCCGCCGCACCCCCCCCCCCCTTGGGGGGGGGGGAGGCTCAAGGGCCGGCGCCTTAACCCACGCCGAGCCCCAGTGGAGGAACCGGTTCTGGGCGCCCAGAAGCGGCAGGAAGGTTTAACACCTCACAAGGGAGCATCCTGTTGGCACCAAGGAACCCCCAGCCAATAGGGGGTACGGCATGGTACAAACCCCCCAATGGGGGACCAGCTGCAAGTAACGGGTGAGCAGATGGGGGGGATATAAGCCACCGCTTCCCCCAGATAGCTACTGAATAAGAGCTGGTAAAGCTGGGCAAACCATTTAATCTCCATGTGCCTAACAAATATAAATGTGTCTTCATGTAAAACAACTGGTGCTCGTTAAAGCGCTCTGTTACCCGATCGTGCTTACTAAAACACTGTAAAACGAAATATAGGATCAAGTAATACGGCCCCTATGCGGGGCGCAGCCTGAAACTGCGAATGGCAGTTGTTACGGAGTTACAGTCATCGGCCGCGATCAGTGTCGATAGCGGCAGGAGCCTCTCGATGAGGGCTCGGTACCTGTTTGATCTGAGTTATTGTTTACGCAGGTTAGTCACGGCAACCTCATGTCAGACTGTGGGCCTTAGAGGGTGCTCAGGGTGGGCCCCACCAATGCCGCTTTCATACGCGGCAGGGACTCATACACTTGCAGAAGGGTGCGGTTTACAAGCGTCCCATTATTAGAGGCCCCGTCTGGTGGCTCAGTGGATTTCGGCACCCATCGCTGGGGCCTGTGTTAGACCTTATGGACACAGTCGGGCAAAAAAGGTAGGATCTTCTTTATTACGAGGCTCGACAGGACCACACTTCTCCAAATGCTAAGAGGAATCCGGGCCTGTGGCATTTCAGGCGAGGCATTCGGAACTTAAGAGCACGGCTGTCAGGGCTCTGTCACCGAGACCAAGCAGAGAATACCATATCTCAATAGGGCGACCTGTACGCGTGCGGCCCTGGTGACTGGCTTTTGTCCAGGGCTTGGGTGCGCCGGACGCTTATGTCAGGGCCGGCGAAGCGGTGACAGGCGAATTAGGGAATCAACGTAAGCCCTGATGCGGACGTAGAAAGGTACGACAGTAGAAAGTGTACGTCATATAAAAAAAAAATAATAATAAATAAATAAATAAATAAATAAATAAATAAAATAATAAAATAATAATAATAATAAAATAAAAACTCAGACCCTACAGACCTGGAAGCACTGCATGCCAGTAGGTTGTCTGTTGGGTATAAGGCATTGGAATAGGCAGGAGGAATATCCCAAGCCCACCCTGGTAGTGGAGATGCTTGCGGCGTGACTGTGTGAACATGGTTTTGGGCACAGGCGTACGTGTCCGCCATTGCCCACTTTGCCAGGAGCTACACGTGGAGGGAAAGGCAGAGGGCTGCCTGGCACGTGTTACCATTGAATACCAAAAGGAAATAAGAGGTACAAATATATTTATCGGCGTGGAAAAGGGGGTCGGCCCCACGAATAAAAGAAAAAGCGCGGCCGCGCACAGGTACACATGGCCGGCTCAGTATATGTGTGGCGGTTCCCACCTTGGGTTGCCCTGGTCGCCCAGAACCTCTCGGCCACGACCGAGTGTGGCCGGCGGAAGGAAGGAGGAGAATCGGTGAGGTGCTGTCCGATGACGCAATTGCGCATGCAAGCCACAATAATCACGGGAGCTGGGGGGAGCCGCAGGAAGACGTGCGCCTCCCTGCGGCGTGGCGGAAATTGTTACTACGGATGGCTAAGGAGACACACCAACAGGGCGGTGTGTAGAAGTAGGCCACTCATTTTGGGATGCCGCACGGCAGGGTGAGGTGGCCGGGCCAAGGAGGGGAGTAGCGAACGGAGACGGCGCTCGCGGCCCAGACCCGGCCGGACGGCAGGGCACAAAAAGGTAGCGAGTTGGGCCTAACTCCTTGGAGAAGCTACCCCTCCCTACACGCAAAGGGCGTGGGTGACCAGCCAAATGGTGGTCCCAGAGGTAACACGACAATGAGGACTACCAAGGATCAACGAAAGAACTGGTTTGGTAGGCGTGCCATCTACGAACTGAATGTGCCACGAGATTGATCTGCACAATATGATGATTGACATGTTTATGACCCAGATATGATTTATGACAATGAAAACAACATGTATGATTTATGACCCAGATATGATTTATGACAATGATGATGACATCTCTGATTTATGACCCAGATATGATTTATGAAAATGATGACATGTATGATTTATGACCCAGAGATGATTTGTGACCACAGCGATGGCATGTATGATTTATGACCCAGATATGTTGTATGACATGTTTATGACCCAGATATAATTTATGGGATATTGTGTTGACATGTATATGACCCAGATATGATTTATGATCCCAATAAAACTGCGGCCAACAACCACCACAACAACTATGACCTGGTTGGCTAAGTTATTGGGACGCCTGGGGTATGGGTCTTGGGGTAGATAATTCCCCACGGTATGGGGGAGTGCGGGGGTTATTGCTGAGGCCGCCGCACCCCCCCCGAAGGGGGGGGGAGGCTCAAGGGCCGGCGCCTTAACCCACGCCGAGCCCCAGTGGAGGAACCGGTTCTGGGCGCCCAGAAGCGGCAGGAAGGTTTAACACCTCACAAGGGAGCATCCTGTTGGCACCAAGGAACCCCCAGCCAATAGGGGGTACGGCATGGTACAAACCCCCCAATGGGGGACCAGCTGCAAGTAACGGGTGAGCAGATGGGGGGGATATAAGCCACCGCTTCCCCCAGATAGCTCCTAATTTTCGTGGAGCGGGGGACGCGGCGCACCAGAATTTTTGGACCCACACCTAGGAACCAGCAGTTGTCGCAGTGCTGGACAGCAACACAAGCATCGGCGGAAATTGTTACTACGGATGGCTAAGGAGACACACCAACAGGGCGGTGTGTAGAAGTAGGCCACTCATTTTGGGATGCCGCACGGCAGGGTGAGGTGGCCGGGCCAAGGAGGGGAGTAGCGAACGGAGACGGCGCTCGCGGCCCAGACCCGGCCGGACGGCAGGGCACAAAAAGGTAGCGAGTTGGGCCTAACTCCTTGGAGAAGCTACCCCTCCCTACAGGCAAAGGGCGTGGGTGACCAGCCAAATGTTGGTCCCAGAGGTAACACGACAATGAGGACTACCAAGGATCAACGAAAGAACTGGTTTGGTAGGCGTGCCATCTACGAACTGAATGTGCCACGAGATTGATCTGCACAATATGATGATTGACATGTTTATGACCCAGATATGATTTATGACAATGAAAACGACATGTATGATTTATGACCCAGATATGATTTATGACAATGATGATGACATCTCTGATTTATGACCCAGATATGATTTATGAAAATGATGACATGTATGATTTATGACCCAGAGATGATTTATGACCACGGCGATGGCATGTATGATTTATGACCCAGATATGTTGTATGACATGTTTATGACCCAGATATAATTTATGGGATATTGTGTTGACATGTATATGACCCAGATATGATTTATGATCCCAATAAAACTGCGGCCAACAACCACCACAACAACTATGACCTGGTTGGCTAAGTTATTGGGACGCCTGGGGTATGGGTCTTGGGGTAGATAATTCCCCACGGTATGGGGGAGTGCGGGGGTTAAGCGGTCTCCCTATGAAGCTTATATTTTACAATTCTCCACGCTTCAGATTGGTGGAGCCCAGGAGAACCAGCTGCTCATACTAAACACATGACTGAATTCTTTAAACTAATTAAGTACGTTTTTGACTCGTGCCTTCCCCTTCTCACTTTTATTATTAATCTCTTTCCAACCACCGTTAATTATTTGTCTCAAAAGCCTGGCACTTAATTAGTCCAGCCTTCGTGAAGCCCCCGACTCCTGCCTGGAAGCTCTGCCCCTAGAAACGTCCCAGTTGTTTCAGATTGCTTTCTGCCAATACAAGTAAGTCCACTCAGACCACACCTTCCTTTAGTCGCATGCCTAAAGCGCAGTCTTTGTTCCTTTTCCACCTGGCAGATCACTCAGGAAATAATTCCTTTCCTGACCGGCAAATCACTTCGGAAATATTCCTTTCCTTATGGCCAGAGCCCTCACAACCCAAGTAGGTCTAATTTATTTACCTCTTCCTTCTTCACCGCCGAATGTTTTTTTCAGGCGCATTGTCAGCTCCCACGCTACCTTTATCATGTCAATATCCAATTGTCATTAAACTTGATTATTCTCAGGATGAGTATTTAATTAAATAATACCACCCACTACCTTCCGAGTTTTTTCTCCTTACAACTTACTCTAGCACCATGGTAACTGTACCTTGTTGCCCCGGAGATTACATAGCTCCATTACCCCCTCATGGGTCCTCCCCGTACCAGTCCTTACTACGTGAGGTAGTCCTGTCTCCACCCAGCCAATCAAAAAGCCGGAAATCCAAAGTTCGAAGGTTATATAAGCCCCTCCCACCCATCGCCATGCCTGGTTTTTTTTCTGCTCCGACGGCTGTCGGAATGCTGGTGCTCCCGGTTCCTGCCTCTGTTCCGGTTTGCTTCTGGATGGTTTGGCGGTGCAGTGAGTGTTTCTCTTGCATTTTAACATGTTTCTGTTATTTGTCTTTTCAAATTTCTCAAATGTTCACATCTAACATGGGCTTCGATTGGAATTCATTGAGCATATTATCAAGGCCATTATCGCCGCTTTATCGGCAGTTTCCTGCCGATAAAAGCGGCAATAATGTATCGCCTGTCCTTGATAATATGCCCCTAGATCTTTTAGGACACTTCCGGATGGACTAGGAAAAAGCTACTGAAAACTAGGACAGTTAATACCCACAGGAGCACCGGAGTACTCGCGTTACCTCACCCACAGTAAGCGGTTGCAAGGGTGTCAAAGTGTGTCGGGTTTCGTTGCTGAATCCTATGGAGCCTTGGAGAAAGATGCTGCAGGCGACCAGGAGAGAAGTGTCCGGTTGGATCCAAGGGCGGATTGAGGATGAAGAGTACCTGAAAGCAGAGGGGACAGAGTCTGGGTCACTAGCCAGTGACCAGGAAGGAACCAGGAAGGAACCAGGTGATGTCGTGAAGCAATCAGGTGATGTCATGAAGCTTGTCTCTGCAGCCACGTGGACCAGGAGGTGTCGACAACAACCAGGAGCTGGGCACGGACTGTCTCACAAAGGATCTCGCTGTTGGTGGTATTGGCTTCCGGATTGGAGTCAACAAGCCTTGGCAAAGGCAACCCATGCAGGAATTGAAGATTGCTTCTTGTTCAGACCAGCAAGGTCTGATGGGCTTCTCCTTTTCAGGGAAGCAAGGGCCAGCCTAGAGCAACCAGGCCAGTCATGTAGATTCATAGGTTCATCATCACAGAGGCCACTAGCCAACGGGCAAGTGACCGGACAGACGCGTCAAGCACAAAAACACTAGCAGGCCCCACGTGGCACTCGTGGAGGGCTGTGCGTCGGTGTAGAGGGTGCTCGGGGCTGGGGCTTCTTAATCGCCAATGCACAGCTTCGAGGGTGCCTCGGGAGCTGCACAAGTAGCAAGGTGTAGGTTTTTCAAGATGGCCGGTGCCACGTCTCTCGTTGACTCCACGGTCTCAGCTTTGCTGTGGCTGTGGATCGGGCTCAAGGAAGTCTGGAAGTCTGGTTCTTGTCAGGCTCTGTGACCGGGCTCCGGCGGGAGCGTCGACAAAGCAAACCGCAGATCGCTGGATGGTGCCTGTTTGCACAGGGTGGTCACTCCTTGACCACAAGGGAGATTCTTCAGTCTTCTAGTTGCAATAGAATGTCGAAGGTCCAGACTTTTGTTTCAAGTTTCAGTTCAGGATAAATCTAAAGTCTTTTGACTCTGCTCCTACCTATATACCAATCTGAGGGGCTGGATTTCCTGCTAGGTCCCTCCTATGGGTTGGAACAGGGAAGGGGTGGTTACACCCCTTTCCCTTTGTCCAGTTTCGCACCAGAGCTGGGGCTGGAGTGCCCCAGCAACTGGTTTCAACCGGACTATGCATGGGACACCTTGTGTGCCCCAGACAGTGTCTCATTTCATTCAGCCCTCCCTGCCCCAATACACTATGGCCTGTCTGGGGTGGTGCTAGCAGCTCCCAAGACAGGAAATCTATTGTCCAAGCCTCCCTCGCTGGAAGGACTCCCAGCAGCAGGAGGTCAGACTTTTGTCCGTGGCAGCAGCATCCATTTTGTGATGCTGAGGCTCTGGTTAACTTTAACCGGGATTAACGGGAACAACATGTCTTCTCCCTCTAGAAGGGTGAAATGCTACCCCCGTCGCCAGAACTGACGAGGGGGTAGTATTCCAAAGCGTATGACACCTTACACAACATGTTTTGATAAAGCCAAACCAAAGTTAGCATTCAACAGCGAGGATGATAATTAGGGCTCCCGGTTTTATGGTATTTATTTTTTTACCATTTCCGTCTGTATTTATCCATATTTTTTGGGGGGGCATTTTTTCTGTATTTATCCACATTTATTTGTGCTACAAGCAACAGACGACGCTACAGCTAGTATTTTTGGACATTTATTTAAATTGACAATTTTATTAGTTTTCTAGTACAATATAATATATATTGTACTAGAAAATAAATAACAAGCATTGGCATAGCCAATAGGTCTCTCCTTTGGGAACTTATATGTATTTAGTTATGCAGCACAATATCCTTGGTGCAACACCATCAACTGTTGCATGGACAAACACTTATAAGGTCCCAAAGGTGAGACCTATTGGCTATGCCAATGCTTTTTAAGGTTTATGGTTCGATAATGGGGCCACTTTTATGTTGGTGCCAAGATAGAAAGGAAGTGCACGTGAACGCGGCTCATACATGAATAAATAGGACTGTGCCAGCTCCGGCATCAGGCTACCGTGCTGTGCCAGGCCTCGCTGCCACTTACTAATTGTAACCGCTACAGCCTGTGATGCCCACAATGCTACAGACCTAGAGTACCAGCAGGCTAAGGGGTCCCTGCTCTCAGCAGCAGCGGTCCCTCCATTTAGTTAGTGCAGGATGTGATGCCAACTTAAAAGGGGCTCCAAATCTGAGACAAAAATAAAATTAAAACCAATACAAAGTGGTCGGGGTACCTATTGTATGGACTGGGCAGTCAGGTAAGCAGTGTAACCAGGTCCACTATAGACATTTGGGTACGTCAGAGGGAACCAGGCAGCGAGAGGCTCCTCTGGAGAAATCAGTTACTGGAATGGCACGGGTGCCTATGAGATGGTAGTGTGGCCAGACCCAGTGGAGTGTAGTACTCTGAGACAGCCAGTAGTGTCATGTGGCAGTCTCTCTGTCTATTCTCATGGAACCCTGTCTCACCTATTGAATGTATGAAGGATAATTTCAAATAATAAAGCGCCATTATGCTCGTGTGCCAATTCTCTATGCAGCATGGCAATTGTGTTCATCAAATAATGTTTTCCCCAAAAACCCCTGAACGCAGACATGCCCCAGAGCAAACATAAATAAATTGTGTTTTCTATCAAACTGTTTCAAAGATTGAGACACAAACTGATTCCGAAGATAAAATTATTGTGTTGCGAGTCTCGCTATTAGAATATCAAAACCACAAAGGCAGTCACTATGGAAATCGCTGAGAAACAATTGATCTAAAGGGCATTTGCAATTTAGCTGTACCTGGAAACTTGCACTCGTTTTTTATTTTAATTTGAGAACACCCTATGCATAGATCCATCCATCTCTGGCACGTTTCCTTTTTTGGTACTGTCTCGTGTAATACAAACATTTTTCTGTCACACTTTGCTCGTGTTTAATTTAAAAGTGCTTGTGGCACTTGATGGGCACTTGTAAACATACATTTATTTATCCTCAAGAGTTCTCATCTTTTGAAATAGCTTTCCATGCAGAATGGATGCACAAGCCTTTGCACAGTCAGTAGGAACTATTGGACTAGAAACAAAAGAAATCTGGGGTGTTTTCGCTCCTTCCTGGCACCGTAATTTCTGAGGGACTGTCGCTCATTCACAACTGGAAACACTTACAATTCAGATTAAATAGCTTTCTCAGCAGTTTTGTCGCAGGCTTCGCGTTTATGGGTCCTCCAAATTCTCCATGGACCGCATCCACCACAAAGCACATGACATGTTTAATTGTAGCCTAGTTTCTTACGGAGAAGACTAAGGGGTTTATTGCATGTCTCTGCCACATTTTAATTAGCCATAAGGACTCCTTTCTTCTGAATTGCTCTTCTGGTTTTTGGTACTGAACCCTGCCCTAGGTTATCTTAGCCTGTGGCAAAGACATTTTAACTCGTCAACATTGGCTTTTTCATTTTGGAAGAGAGACCATTTTTGTGGCATTGCAGCAACTTTAGTCCAGCCTGCCTTTCACACCTCATTTACGGTGATGGGAGGGATGGGGCAGGAGCAAATCACAAGCCCTGTAGCCAGCGGCGCAACTAGAGCCACATTTAGTGGGGGGTGGGGGGCTGGGAAAACATTTCAGGCGGGGGGTGGGGGGACTCTCCCAGCAATTCTTAGATTGGAGATACAGAGGCTCTAGAAGTGGTGACAAAACAACAAAGCCTCATTAGCAAGTTAGAGGTCTTTTAAAGACCTGTGAAGTACTCTGTTGCGGCTCTGCCTGGGATGCTGACTCAGCCCAGGCAACCACACACGAGGGGGGGGGGGGCTGTCTGCAGCTGAGGTACTTGGCAAGTCACCTCGGCGGGAGCACGGCAGCAAACACAAGTTACTCGTATTTAACCGCATCTACATATAAATACAGACAAAGGAAAATAGTTTTCAGTCTGTATTTATGTGTAAATATCCGTTTAAACTGCAAACCGGGAGCCCTAATGATAATGCACTTAAGAGTATATGGTATGGCTATATCATAGAACAGCTATAAGGACATGGTTTCGAAAGTTGCAGACAGGCTCAGCTCATTCTAGAGCACCATCTCACATAAAACCAAGCACTCTGCCTCCAGGATTGTTAAGGCCTGCCATAGGAGCGACTTATAGGTGTATATGTGTCTATATATAAGGTTAGATATAGGTATACGATATCTAAAGCAAAGGGTGATTACACCACCTTGCCCCAACTGAGTGATCAGCCAGTTGTGTCAATTTGGATGGCCAGCCAGGGGTGGCATAATACATGCTGCAGCCCCTGGTAGGCCTTGGATGCACCTATGCCCTGGGTACCTATGGTACACTATACAGGGGCTCATAAGGTGACCCAATGTTCAATTTGAGATGTACCTAAAGTACATGGAGTCCATTTAACAGAGAGAGCAGATAGCCTGGGACCCTGATTAGCAAGATCCCATGCCAACGAAGTGGAAAACAAGCTAAACACTAGGCACAAAAATATGGGGTAACCATAGTCGGGTATCCACCTTCCGCAAAAACCACAGTTCAGACATGGTCATATGCAAATCAGTCTGACCCTGTGCCTCATGGGAACAGTCCAGCCCGAACTGCCAAGCCATGCCTTCCCTGGACCGGAAACCAGCTTCCTAGGACCGGTTTCTGGCATTCCAGCCGTCTTCAGCCCGGCTTGCTTGAATCCAGTGTTGTGGAGTGCATGGGACTCACGACTGAGCATACCCATCCCACTCAGGGTGACAAATGCAAAAACCACAGTTGATGGACAGAATGCAGAACAATGTCATACATTCACCCCAGTACACAGATCTGGGCCTAAATCCATCGTTTTTTTGCACTCCACACCACCCCAGTTCAGACATGGCCATAGGCAAATCAGTCTAACCCTGTGCCTCATGGGAACAGTCCAGCTCGAACTGCCAAACCATGCCTTCCCTGGACAGGAAACAAGCTTCCGAGGACCGTTTTCCGGCATTCCAGCCGGCTTGCTTGAATCCAGTGTTGTGGAGGTCATTGGACTCACGTCTGAGCATACCCATCCCACTCAGGGTGACAAATGCAAAAACCACAGTTCATGGACACCTTCCTACACCAGCGCTGGTGCTTTAGTGCAGCGTCCGGCTCCTGCAGCCATGTTGTTCATATGTGGCTGTGGGTGGAAACTACAGGGCTGCCCTTTTTGTTTCTTTTTCCCGTCTCACATGCGAGATTGATGTTTGGGGGCAGTGTTTCATGGAGGTTGCTGGGCACTTCCTTTATTGGTGTGTTGGGAGTTTCCTGTGGGGTTTACTCCTTTGCCCGCCATGTGTGTGGAGGCTTCCTCTCTGGTGCATCCAAGGAGCTGTAGCTCATTAGTATGTCTTATGCCTCTGGTGTCACAGGTTTTCACCAGATGAGGGTTTAAGTCCTGTCACTGCTGTCAAAGTGACTTGGGATGTTCATTTGTATGCTGTGCTTTCAAAAAATGCATTGTCTTTGTCCACGCAGCATGATGTCCTGGAGCTGCAGGGGGGTCTTCTTTTGCAGTTTTTCTTGGACTGTTTTGCGCTGTCTGCGCTGCTGGTGCATGCGCCTATGCCATCTTCTACTGTTGGTGGGGTCGTGGACATTTTCCCCTGTTGGGGAATGCGTTCAGGGTTCGGTGGTCCATGGTCTGGTAATGCTAGGGCTTCTCCCTTGTTCATTTACTACTGCGGAGTTTATTCCTGATTTTGACCTGCCATTTCATGCTGTCCTGTTGGCTGTACTGGCTGGGGTATGGCCTTGCATTGTCATGCAGGGTGTTCCTCGCTTTCTGGGGACACAGTTTCACCTGGCGGTCTTTATCACCCGGTATCCTCCATTTTCTTATTTTTGCTCCTTCCTCTATGTCTTCGGAGGAGGCTTCCCTGGAGGTCAAGTTTGGGCTTTTTCGGCCTGTGCTTCACAGGTTCTTTTCTTGGGGGTCCCTTCTTCCTGTCTTGGACTGGTTGGTTGGGCCTTCTCCTGGGCTGCCAGGGCGGCGGGGGCTGGTGAGGTTTCTCTCTGGCCCGCGCTTTGGTGCTCTGTCACTGCCCTGGCGCCTTCGTCCACTGCCTGCCTTTTTTGGGTTCCGTTTGCTTCCCGGCCTCTGCGGCGCCTGTTTTTGCCCCTGGGTGTCAGTCGCATATGTTTTGCCCAGGGGGAATCTCCGTGGCCTGCTGGTTGCGTCTCTTCCTCTTCGGGTTGAGTTTTCCGCTCCTGGTGTTGGCCTGCTTGTGGTTCCCCTGTCTCCTTTGTTGACATTGTTGCGATTTGGGGGCTCGGTTCAGTTGTTCCTGGCTCATTGGTCCGGTTTGATTTCCGACTGGTGGGTCTTGTCGGTCATCGCTCTTGGTTGCCGGTTTCCATTCCGGGGCTGTCCCCCTTTTGGGCTGTTTTCACGGTTTCTTCGTTGTCCGTTGGCACTGTGAATCATTCTGCCATCTTCTTTGGCTTCTGCCTATTTTTTGTCACTGCGCTCTGTTGTGCTGGTTTCGGTGACGGAGTGGGGCCGGGGGTCCTCTTCCTCTCTGTTCCTGGCTCCCGTTGGTCCTTCAGTATGGTTCTGCCTCCCGGGGCTTTGATCGGGTTGGTGCCACTGTGTCCCTTTTGGTTGTGTCCCTTGCAGTCCGGCATTCCCATCTTCCTGGTGGGTGATTTTGGCTTCCCTGGGTATGGGAGTGGCCTGTTTTTCACGTTTCCATCCATCCGGCTGATAAGAGGTTTCCTGCGGTTTGCAGTGGGTGGGTTCTGTTTCCTATTTTCAGGTGTTACCTTTCGGCCTTTCTCCTGCTCCTCAGGTTTTTTCCACGGCGCTTGCTCCTGCTGTGGGGGTTTGCTGTCCTGGTTCTGGTTTCTGGGGTCATATTGGGTCTGGCCGTTCCTCGTCTGGTTCCTGTTCGGGGGCTTCAGTTTCTTGGGACCGGTTTGACGCTTTGCAGGGAGCTGTTTTCTCAGTGCTCGCTTCGGCGGCTGATATGCAATTACATTGAGCATTACTGGGGGGGTTGGCATGGCCCCTGTGCAAGGATAACACTCATTTCGTGAGGCGTTCCTTATGTCCTGTTCTGTTCTCTGCCCTGTTGGATCTTCTGCGGGTCCTGCTGGGTCAACCTCCTGCCCCGGCTTGGGGTTGGTCGTGGGTCCGGAGGATGGTGGATGCCTCCACGGTTGTGGTTCCTTGGGCTCTCCTGCGCCTTGTGTCCTTGGTGTTTCTTCTGTTGACTCGTTGGTTCCTTTTTCATGTTGGTTGCGGGGCTCTGGTTCCTCTTTCCCCTGGTCTGGTGGCTTTGCTCTCCCAACCTGGTGGGAGGGGTGCGTTTCTGCTTCCCTCTCTCCTCTTGTTGTCCTCAGATGCCTGTCCTTGTGTTGGGGGCCCTGTTAAGGTCCTTGGTGCCCAGCGTGTCTGTTGTTCAGGCTGGCGTTCCGGTGGCTCGTGGTTGTTTGGGCCTTGTTGGGGAGTCCCGGTACGTGTCTCTGTTCCTGCTGGCTTCCGTGTTTTGGGTCTGGGCGGCATCTTCTCTGTTGGCTTTCAGAGGGTCCTGGCAAACATCCCTGTTAAGGCGGTTGTTTTCTTTAAAGAAAAAATACTCTGATTGTGCATTCTTTTGGCGGCTTAGGCCGCTTCTCCCCGTCCTCTGTTTGGTGCTGTCTGGTGCTCGTTTCGGCGGGACATTTCCTTATATTGGGACGATGCACAGGTGCTTGGGACTCTGTGCAGGGGCTTGGAATGGCCCCTGCGCTGGGCTTGGAATGGCCCCTGCGCTAGGATGTAATGCTGATTCATGTTGCATTCCCTCTGTCTGTTCCTTTGTTCCAGATCCTTTTGTCTTTGGTTTGGGACTCTTGGTTCGGTCTTGGTTGCTTCCCCTCCCATTGCTCTTCTCCCCCGGTTTTTGTTCTAGGGTGGTCTGTCCTCGGGGGTTGCTCTCTCGTTTCCTTGGCCTTTGGGTTTTCTGTTTGTCTTCCCTCCTGTTTTCTCCTCCCGGGGATCTGAGGAGGTGTGGGGGGGTGCCGGTGTTGTTGGGGTGGCCTTGCTGCCTTTGTTTTCTGCTCCTGCTGTTGCTGGTGGGAGTCTGATGTGGCCAGCCTCCCTTGCCTCCAGCTCTGCTTCTGGGTCCGCAGCTGTCTTTGCCCAATCTTTGTCGCTTGCTTCTGATGGCCTGACTCTTGAGCGACTGTCTTTGGCGACTTTTGGCTGTTCTTCTGTGGTGGCCTGTGGCGTGTGTTGGTCGCGTTTCCCTTCCGCTCAAAGAGGCTGTGATGCACTTTGGGGCTCTTTTTTTCCTGGTGCTCTTCTCTATATCGGAATCCGTGCTGGGGTTCCTGTTTCTGTACTGGATTCTCCAGCTTGGGTTTGTTGGTTTTTTTCCCCTTCCACTTTGTCTGCTCATTGACGGCGGTTTGTGCTTGTCTGGGCCTTGGGGCTTCCTTGGTGGTTGTTGCCCTTTGGTGAGTCGGCTTCTTCGGAGCTTTGTGCTTCGTTGGCCGGGCTCTCCTGTGCTCGATTCTTCTTGGGGCTTTGCCTGCTGTTTTGCAGGGTCTGCGGTTGCCTCTTTCTTGCCATTGTTGTTGGCGGTCTTGTTGTGGTTGTCCGCTACGGTGGCTTTTTTGCTGTCCTTCACTTCCGCTTGTCGGTTGGGTCAGTTGGGTGCCTTCCTCGTTTTGTTTCCTTCTTTGCAGTTTCTGCTGGTTTGAGTTGTTTTGTGGCTTAATCCGGCTTTTCTGCCTGTTTCTTCGAGTTTCCTTTTGCGGCAGGAGGTGTTGCTTCCTGTTTTGCCTGCTGAGGGGGTTTCTCCTGTTCCCCTTTTTTGGGTGTTCGCATGGCTCTTCTGATTAGCCTCCAATGTTCACTGCAGTCTCGGGTTTCTCCTGCCCGGTTTGTCTCCTGTGGGTTCTGTGTCTGCTTCCTGTGCTAAGGCGGCGGGGTCTCTAGCCAGGAGGTTTGTGGGGCGGCCATTTGGCGGTCCCGTCACACTTTTGTGCGACATTCTCGGCTTGATGTTTTACTTGCCTCTTCTGACGATTTCTGTTGGCGTCTTGTACGCTGCTGTTCGTTGATACTTTATTGTTTAGAGTTTTGTACTTTTGCATGGATCCCTAGTGTCCTGCGTTTTTTTCTTCTTGGTTGTCTGCTTGTGAGTTCCTCACGTAGTAAGGACTGGGACGGGGAGGACCCATGAGGGGGTAATGTCTTATTACTTACCGGTAATCTTCATTACCCCGATTAGGGTCCTCCTCGTCCTAGTCCTCTTTCCTCCCTCCCTCTGCCGTGTTTGTGTCTGAGTCTTGTTGATAACAGGCTTGGCGGTGGGTGGGAGGGGCCTATGTAACCTTCGCACTTTGGATTTCTGGCGTTTTGATTGGCTGGGTGGAGGCAGGACTGCCTCACGTAGTAAGGACTGGGACGGGGAGGACCCTAATCGGGGTAATGAAGATTTCCGGTAAGTAATAAGACATTAGCAACACTTGCAGTGAAACTCTGTAAAGCTAAACCCCTGACTTACCTTTATGAACCCCTTAAGTAATTTTGCCTCCTTTGATAAGTGGCCACCACTAATGCATGAGTATATTGTCTGTCATATATAAAGTTTTTTTCCTTTTAGGGAGCTACTAACTAGAATGTACACAGTATTATGTTTGTATACATGCATACAGGGTCTTAGACAAATGTGTCCCCCTTTTCCCTCCCCTCTTAATTTCAGCTTGCTCACTATTGTCCTGAAGATGAACCCCAATAATTGGGTTCGAAACGCCGTCGACCACCCCACAACATGAATTCCTCATAATTTGTATAAATCATTTACGGAATTCTACTGTATTGTTGTCAATGCGATGCCTTTTTAAAAATCCACTATCACTATTTCACACCATGCTTTTTATTATGTGAGCACTCCACAATTGATTTTGTGTAAGTAAATACCTGTCATGTTTTTGACCTACCTGACCCTCCACAGACTGTCTTTTGCTCCCTACTGAATTGATTCCAACCTCTTTTTGTAAAAAAATAGTGCCCCTCGCTGGGCCTTCCCTCTTGTTTTTGGACCTTTTAGGCCACACTTGAACCACTGTTCTTTAAATATTACATGTGTAAAAAGGCCAAATAGTGAAGCATTACTGCTTCAAAATGTGCTACATCATCCCACATAATTTGCTTTCTCTTATCACATCATTTAGTGACTCCTGCCACATAATTCTGGTGGCCCTTCTTATGGCTTCTCCTAGCACATTCTGTCAACTGTGTTCTCATGTTTGGTGAGTTCAGGTTGTTAGTACGTGTTGGAGACTGGGTACAATTCAGAGCTCTAGAGAGGAGTCTGAAGGCAGTGCATGTTTTTCACAGTTCCTGGTAGTGGGTCGCAAAGATGTTGCACTCATCCAATTCTTGGCCTCTCTGCTGAGAGCACAGAGCAATAGCTTTATATTTGTCAATCGGAATTACCATTTTAGTTTAAAGTGCGTACAATTGGTGCACACATACTGCTGTCAAAACATTATTACCAAAGGAGAAAAAAATCAGCGTTTCTGTGTGTGTGTAAGAGAGGGGACACAGAAGTGGAGGTGACAAAAGAATGCAGAAGGAATAAATAAAGAGGGCAGAAGATGAAGTGTGAGGCATGCAGATTGAGATAGACTTAAGAAGATGTGATGAGAAAAGTGTAAGCAGCAAACGCATGGAGATTACAGTGTAAAGATGTGAAGGAAACAATACTCATTTATATTGTATCGAATAAAAATCAGGCTAATAAGCACTGGAAAAGTCAAATGGTCGGATTTGTTTTATGTGTTTTTTCTGTGATGTATTTAGACTCACTAACAGCAGAGGCATTTACGATACTGATTAGGTGTCTTGTCTTGAAAGCACAGGATCTGCACTTACATTTTAGGCCACGTCCATTGTTACATTAGCGCGTCTCTTAGGAACTTTTATAAGTTATATTTATTTGGTCACAACCACTGTAGAGACACCATCCATTTTTTATAACACTTAAAGTAGTAGCCCAATTGCAATGGCTAGCTTAAAAATTGTACTATTTTGGGATCTATTATACTGCATGCTCATCAGCTGTCAAACTATCTGTCAGTAGGCCCAAGAGATAGCTCAGTGAGATGTGCGTTCATCACCTGATCTAAGTGGTTATTGGCAGGTTATTCATTTACCCTAGCTATCTCTAACAATTAACAGTGTGATACTGACTAACAAGTGTTTTACAAAAGGATGTGAAGGGGGGCCACTTTTTTTAGGGTTCCGGACCCTATTTTTGATCCCAATCCAACCCTGTTAGCAACTCTGTGACTGAGCAGCGAAGAGGAAGTTTACTCTGATATCTGGCTGGTTGTGCTTGAGGGCCTCCATTAGCCATTATCAACACTTCGCGTCAATTACAGTCTTTTTATTACTCTCGTTGTTTTGACATCAGCTAGCAGTTTCGGGCATTTCACGCCTGTAAATAGGAATCGTTTCAACCACACTAATTGGCATAAAATCGCTTATCACACCATTCTAAGATGGCCGCCCAGCTTCGCCTCTTATCGTTGCACTTTAGCGACCACACGTGTTCAAATACACAGAATTTAAAATCAAGTTAAAGTTAAGAGAATCTTCAAATGATAAATAAACAAGTCAGCAAATGATAAATGAAATTGAATAGTGTGAGTAAATTGAGATAATACACAGAAAAGTAGAAGATTTAATTTGCTGTGCATTCGGTTAGGTTGTGATATTTCTCACTAACCATACACCAAAAATGTGCTTGAGGGCCTGCCTGACATGAACTGTGATTAAGGACTGCAATCGGGCACTGGAGGTCGAAGTGGCAAAACACTAGCAAAATATCCAGAGCTGTGGGCTCAGGCTTACTGCGCTACTATACAACAGGTTCGCTGTCTGTGCTGCTGTACATTGCCAGCAATCTCCTCTTAAGTGGTACCAAACGTATGACCTTTCCAACAATACATAGCTCCAGAGTCTTTGCAAGATCATCATACAACGTTACCCTCCAATCGCTATATGCCGGTGCACTATTCCTGTCATACATAACAGTTCCACATGCACAAAATGTCCACCATAGTTTCGCAGCATGTCTTCCATTTAATTCAACTTACTTAACACCTTAGCTGCTTTGAAACGTCCAGCTCCAGTGCTGAACGTTCCATTGCGCAGGTGCAGTTGGAACGTCCAACGGCCGACGGCAGCACTCCTGAGGTAGTGGTGCCGTTGGCCGTTGGAAGGGCGCAGCACCTAAGGTGTTAAATGGGGCCTGCTCCCTCAGCCTCCACTGTCTCCTTTCCTACCAAATACTGCTGGTATAATGCCCAAAAGCACCTAGGGAAGCTTTGAGGAGGCAGCAAATTGTGATACAATTCTGATTGCGTATTACAATTAACCATATTCTGTAACAGTAGGTACAGGTCCCCGCCCCCACCGCATAGCATCTCTTCATTTGGCAAGCAACAATCCCATACCTAGAAGTTTTTGCACCGCTTTCAGGTGCTTCCCAGTGCACCCCAATGGTGTCACCAGTGGGCTTATTGTAAGTTCCAATCCAGTGATTGTGTTCAAGGTTTGAAAAATCTGCTCCCAGAACTTCGCTACCCCCGGGTATGTCCAGGCTATATGCAGAAACCGCCGGGACAGCCCCACACCTCTCACAGGCTGCAGAGTCCCGTAGGCCATACCTGAATAATCGTTCTAGTGTATAGTAGACTCTGAGAAGGAATTTAAAATCATTCAGGGAAACTTGTGCACTCTCACAACAATATTGACAGACAGTATCCTCTAGTGCCACCCCCAAATCTGTTTGCCATTCTAGTCTAGCATTTGTATAGTAGTTTCTTATATAATCCTGCATTATATTATAAATAATAAGAATTCTTCTAAGAGTTGTTCAGTGCAATAGGTAAGCGAGTGCCTCCAGCTCCAGTGGCTCCAACATCTCGTCTCCAAGCAGTTCAGGCAGCGCATGTCTCACTATAAAAATGGAAGCGAGTAAGCAGTGTAGAATCACCTACTTCAGTGGCGAGCTCTTCCCAACCCCAGGCCTTTCCCTCTAAGAACAGATCACCTATCGTGGTGATACCAAGCATCTAAAGAGCCTGTACCACCCCTTTTTCTCAGCTCAACGGCAGCCAGTTACTCCATGCAATCTGGGTCAAGGGGGAGTAGAGAATTGTACCCGACTGTCATTTCAGCAGAATGTGCCACGTGTGAACCACTGAATTGACTAAGTCCAGGACCGCAATCCTTCTGTGAGGGGGCCCAAAACAGCACCAGAAACTGTGATTCAGGCGCTGCGGCCACAGTTTCACTTTGCAAATGGGGGGGCGCATATCCTCATGGAGCCAGTTGAACGTGTGATATCCCTGGGCCTTTCTTTAGCATAGCTCCAGGTCTAGAGCCCCTGGCCCTCCCATAGAGCATAACAGTTTGAGAACATTCCAATTGACTTGCAGTTGCTTCCCTGCCCAGGCCAATCTAGTCAGTGAGGAGCGAAGTGTCTTAAAAATATGCATAGGTAGCACAATTGGGATATTTAGGAATAAAAACAGAAACCTTGGTAACACCACCATTTGTATTAGGAATATATGTCCTAGCAAAAACAAGGGGGTACGGATCCACCTATCCACTTCTTCCTCTAATTTGATAATCGCTCTGCCATAGTTTCCTCTGAGCACCAGAGCCAAACCCCTGTGAATGTGTATACCTAGATCCCGTACCGGATCCTATGTCCACTGTAGGGTGCAGTCTAGTCCCACAGGTAACATAGCCTGGGACAAAGGGAAAATTATTGACTTATACCAGTTGATTTTAAGACCGGAAAATTTACCATATCGCACAACCTCATAGAGGACTGGGGTCAGGTTGGTCTCAGGAACCCTGACATACAACAGCGTATCATCCGCATATGCAGACACAATAAGGTTATAGTTAGGAAATCTAAGTCCTCTGTGACTTTGGTATTCTCTTTAGGCACATGCAAGAGGCTCAGCGATTTAAAGCATATAGCAGAGGTGAAAGTGGGCACCCTTGTTGAGTGCCTCTAGATATTCTGATAGAGAATGTGACTATGTCACCAATTCCTATCTGAGCAGCAGGAGAGCTGTATAGCACCCCTACCAACCTGAGGTAGATATATCCTACTCCCATCCATCTCAATACTGCATGTACAAAATTCCACTCCACAGAATCAAAGGACTTTTCCGCATCCAAAAAGACAGCTTTCGCTTTTACCTCAGGCTTAATATGTTGCATGGCGCCAAATACTGTTCTTAAATTGTATGACAAATTACATTCTGGGACAAAGCCCGACTGCTCCGGGCCAACCAGCAATCTTACCAAGGGAGCAAGCAGATTCGCTGTGGTCTTCGTAAATAACTTTGTGTCAACATTAAGGAGCGATTAGGGCCGAAAGGATGAACATTCGTCAGGGGGAATGTCAGGTTTCAATATAGTGACAATAAGTGCTTCTCTCATTGAGGGTGGCATCGTTTTCCCCCTCCACCCGCCCCCATCTCCTCAAAGAGCGTGCACAAATGTGGGATCAAGAGATCATTACATTCTTTATAAAATGCCACGGTGAGGCAGTCTAGTACAGGCACATTCCCCACTCTCATCGAATCAATGCTAGCAGGACCTTGTGTGTGTCTAACGGTTTCATAAGGTGTTCTCTATGCTCATTAGTTAGAGCCAGGGCATCTGTATATGCTCTAGGTATTCGGAAATAGCTGTCACATCCGACCTCTCTTTCGTACAGTAAAGGTCTGAGTAGTATTGATTGAATCTACCTGCGATCTCCATAGGATCAGTCAGTAGCCCCCTGTCCGCAGCACACAGTTCTGTCACACTCCCTTTATCCTTCTTACCTCGCAACAGAGCAGCCAAAACTGCACCAGGTCGCTCACTGTCTCCGTACGTCCAAGCTGCAGCATAATTCACAAGTGTTTTATTTCGTTGTTAGCTGTCTGATACCCTGCCACTGTCTCCTTTAGGTTATCATGAAGAAATATAAACCTCCTAAGGGGTTCACTGATACACCTGGTTCTTTTAACCAACAAAGAAGAGATTGGCACAGAAGCTGTATTATCAAAAAACATATTTAATAACCTCACATGAGGGAGACTGTGTCACACAGTACCTTCAAGGCACTGTATGAGACAGTCTAGGTATTACAGAGAACAGGGGCCTTATATATGCATAGGTTACATTAGTCAGCATAAAACCAAGGGGAGGTCCTGTCACATATCAGCATGCAAATTGACTAATATGGGTTCTCCTTCACCTGCGAGTCGAGCGGAGCTGCGGATCGTGACCTGACTTCTGGGGATCGTCTCCTGTGCCTGAGACCAACGCAACTGTTCGCCTCACCCGGACACTCCAAGGGGGTCAGTGATAGCATACAGGGCTGCAAGCGTGACGGCAGGGACTCCAACTACCAGGAGTCCCTGCGAGGCCAATCATCGACACCTGGCCCGCTCTCCCTGTAGCCACGCCCACATTGCACCGGCTGTTGCCAAAACCAGCCTCTTCTCCTTGTACCGGTGGGTTCTCCTTCACCTGCGAGTCGAGCGGAGCGGCGGATCGTGACCTGACTTCTGGGGATCGTCTCCTGTGCCTGAGACCAACGCAACTGTTCGCCTCACCCGGACACTCCAAGGGGGTCAGTGATAGCATACAGGGCTGCGAGCGTGACGGCAGGGACTCCAACTACCAGGAGTCCCTGCGAGGCCAATCATCGACACCTGGCCCGCTCTCCCTGTAGCCACGCCCACATTGCACCGGCTGTTGCCAAAACCAGCCTCTTCTCCTTGTACCGGTGGGTTCTCCTTCACCTGCGAGTCGAGCGGAGCGGCGGATCGTGACCTGACTTCTGGGGATCGTCTCCTGTGCCTGAGACCAACACAACTGTTCGCCGGACCCGCTACGCGGGTCCCGCTTCACCCGGACACTCCAAGGGGGTCAGTGATAGCATACAGGGCTGCGAGCATGACGGCAGGGACTCCAACTACCAGGTGTCCCTGCGAGGCCAATCATCGACACCTGGCCCGCTCTCCCTGTAGCCACGCCCACATTGCACCGGCTGTTGCCAAAACCAGCCTCTTCTCCTTGTACCGGTGGGTTCTCCTTCACCTGCGAGTCGAGCGGAGCGGCGGATCGTGACCTGACTTCTGGGGATCGTCTCCTGTGCCTGAGACCAACGCAACTGTTCGCCGGACCCGCTACGCGGGTCCCGCTTCACCCGGACACTCCAAGGGGGTCAGTGATAGCATACAGGGCTGCGAGCATGACGGCAGGGACTCCAACTACCAGGTGTCCCTGCGAGGCCAATCATCGACACCTGGCCCGCTTTCCCTGTAGCCACGCCCACATTGCACCGGCTGTTGCCAAAACCAGCCTCTTCTCCTTGTACCGGTGGGTTCTCCTTCACCTGCGAGTCGAGCGGAGCGGCAGATCGTGACCTGACTTCTGGGGATCGTCTCCTGTGCCTGAGACCAACGCAACTGTTCGCCGGACCCGCTACGCGGGTCCCGCTTCACCCGGACACTCCAAGGGGGTCAGTGATAGCATACAGGGCTGCGAGCGTGACGGCAGGTACTCCAACTACCAGGAGTCCCTGCGAGGCCAATCATCAACACCTGGCCCGCTCTCCCTGTAGCCACGCCCATATTGCACACGTATAAAATCAACCTATTAACCGCGCATGCGGAACGCGCACGGGACGGCACCGGGCGAAGCCCGGGCCAAGGGCGGGCCCGTTTGTGCCCGTTCGTGACCAGTAGTGACCGGATCGGGCCACCCCCCTTATATTTGCTATAAACCACCTGTACGTACTATTGGACCTTATGGCTGTCCGGGAAACACGGAGTAAGTCCTCGCTTGCCGGAGGTTGTATAACTGGAGGTATGGACACATTTCTCATCAGGGCAAATACTATCATTGACACTGAAATTAACCTCCTTGAGAAACGTTTGTCTAAAGAATTGTTGTCCATTAAAAGATCCTCCCTGGGGACACTAGCTTATGCTAAATCACCTGAAAGACCAGTTGATCCAGTTATCAGCCTAGTGACAGACCACCCCCCCATTTTTGAAGTTGATAATCAGGCTTCTGTGGATCTTGATATCATGGTGATTGAAATCTTACCTGAAATCAACCTAGTCCTAGAAACTAATAATGTTTCCATTGCTTCTGTATCCAAAATTATTTCCAACAACTCTGTATCCCAGGGGGTGAGAGAAGGGGCTACTGCCAAGAGGAAAAGATCCTATAATAAGAAAGCTGGTAGGAAATCCAAAACTGCTAAGACCCAACACGATCCTACTCCTTTACCCACGATTCCGCCAATAGTTTCCTCAGTTAGTGGGGTATCTATTGAAAGCCTGGCTACTTTATTTAAATCGATTCTTTTCCCTTTAGAGGCTAAAGTGGAAAGGATAGAACTTAGGCTGTCTAACATTGAGAAAACCACTGCCTCTATCTTAGCCAAAGTTAACAAACCTAGTAGCCCCAACACCCTACAAACCATACCCACCCACCCAGTCATCCAACAAGCTAATGTAGCCCAATACCCTACCTGTCCCCCCACTGGACCCTCACCAGTACAACAAGATTCTAACCAGTGCAATAATGTTTCCACACAACTACCCCCCGGACCCCAACCCGGTAATACCTGCTCAACAGGACCAACGACCGATGGAACAGAAGGTTCCCCAATCAAAGTACCTAGAGCCCGTAGACCCTGCCTGCCTGATCTCCCCCCGGAAGCTAATCGCTTTATGGTGGTTTTGGCCGGAGCTCCTGCCCTGGAAACAGGAGAAACTGAAACCTTTAGCTCCCTGAAAAGTAAAGTCGTTAAGTGGCTTAACTGGAACAGACCTCTCCCGGCCCATCTTCACAATGAGATTATCATGGTAAGGAGGGTACCCTGGTTGGGCAAGACGGCCAAGTCCATTAACGGGGATTATATCACGGTCAGTTTTAGAGACCCCAGAACGGTATCCCATATTTGCGCCGGATTTAACAGGTCTTTTGATTCAACCATTCAGACCCTTCCAGTGTCTTTCTTTTTTCCACCTAACTATGTAACTCTTGGTAGAGGAGGGCCTGATTGGTCAAGGGTTGAACGAAGGGGAAGACCAAGAAGTTCTGATATAAGACCTGCCATTCCGTCTCAGTACACCCCTCAGTTTAACCCCTTTCATGACTACAACCGGTATAGCTGTCTAGATGGCTTGGAGGGAGTGGATTGACTACACTCAAAATGTGACTTAATGTCTCCCCATTCTGAGTTGGGTAATGGCCTAGTGAACAAGGCAGTTGTGGTCGATGTTGTGGTCAATGTTGTGGTCCATGAAATGTGTCCAACTGAATGCTTGTCGCCTCTTAAAACACCTACTTCGTTGTTAATAGAACCACCTCCGCTAGTCGTGAGTACGGATCTCCATCAGTCGCTTGGTGCCCTGGGCACGCCAGAGGAGCCTTCAATTACTCTGGTTTTCCCAATTAACCCCATGCTGACTGAGCCGGCTTTGGTATCAAGCACCCCAGGTTTTCAAATGGCTAGCTGGAATATCGCCGGTTGGCGGCAGAGGATGTCAGCCCTGGGTTGGAAAGAGTCTATCTCCGGGTTCGACATCCTCTGTTTCCAGGAAACTTGGTCCACCACTGATATCCATCATGATGGTTTTGTTTCTTATAATTGCCATGCACAAGCATCCACCATGGGTAGGGCAAAAGGTGGCCTGTTGACTTTACTGTCTGTGCATCTCCCAGTACGTGTGAGATCCCACTCTATTGTGGGCTCACACTCTCAAATACTCAGGTTAGAACACAGAGGGGGCCGGAACACCCTGCTGATCAATCATTATAACAACTTATTTGACCCCACGAGTACCCTTGTTGTAGATGAGCTAGAGTCAGCCATAAATAAAATCTGTAGTGACACCCACAAGCCATATGACTTTATCTGGGGGGAGACTTCAATATTAGAACCTGCCCCTACTCATATACCAATGTATGTGCATATGATGGGGATAACGGGGAAAACCGGGCTCATTTTATCCATACCCCTTATGGCGATTCCCTTCATTCCCTCCTGCTAAAACTTGATCTGGTTATCCATCAACCCGCACTGGATAACGAGGGTAACATCGCTCCAACTTTTATTGGGAGAAACTCTTCATCTGTTATTGACTATTTGTTGATATCAACACTGTTGGTCCCCCTCTGTACGGTCCCCATTATCATGGATTTTGGCATTAGCGACCCTAATGCCATTACTCTGTCAATTTTCATCTGGGGTCCCAGGATCCGTCGTGACGGAAGGATAGTTTTTTGTTTTTTTTTTTCCCTTTTTTTTTTTTTATTATATATTTTTTTTCTTACAACCCAGCACATTATTTTGACAGAGCGCAGTACACAGTAATATACAATCTGTACATTGCAAAGGGGAAAGAAAAATAGTACATACACAGCCTATGTAATTCATACTTCAAAACAGTTAACATATCAATGCATAAAGAAAAAGAGTTTTTAGAAGAATTTTGCAAAAGGGAAAACCAGAAAGAAAAAAGAAAAAAAAGACAAGCAACAGTATACATTATATCAGATAACAGTGAACATAGAGCAGTTCCCCGATTTCCATCCAGTTTTTTATTCTCCAAATGTACCCTATCCTATCCCACTACGCCAATCTGCTATTGGCTTCCAAATACGCAACCCTCTTTCCCTTCCCCTCCTGCCTTTCCTTGCATATATTGGCTTTTCCAAATTATATGAGGACAACAAACTAGCCAGCCATACTTGTAGTGTAGGAGGATTAGGGTCTAGCCATGCCCTAGCGATACACAATCTATATACCGCCATAGCCAGGAAAACAAACTCTTGATACCCTTCCCCTTCTTCCGGTGCTATTCCTAAAAGTATATGTACTGGCTTAAGTTTCAGCTTAATCTTTAATGAAAACTCTAAGAAATGTTCCAGATTTCGTAACAATGTATGTAACTGTGGACATAGCGCAAACATGTGTATTATGTCCGCATCTCCTGAATTACAACGCGGGCAGGTTGTACCTTCCGTCCCTCCCCATTTTGCTATCCTTGCTGGTGTGTAGTAGAGGGAATATATAGTTTTATAGTGCTGCGACTGTAGAGACGCGGAGCAGAGAACAGTGCGCCCTAAGTCCAATGAGTCCTGAAACCACCCTAAATCCCCTTCTAGCTTTTCTACCCACTTCTCACTATATTTATCCATATCATCCTGCATACTGCACACAAAACTGGCATATAAACTTCTTATAGAGCAATCCCCCCCTACTCTTATCTTTTCCATAATCTCGACTTTATTATACCCAACCAACCCACCTTGCTTATTTCCCAAAAAACTCCTAATTTGCAGATACTTAAAGAAATCCTTATTATCCGACCCAAACTTAGTACTCAATTCCAAAAAAGTGACTAAACCCTCCAGCCCCCGAAGGTCTCCAATACTTACTACCCCCTTTTGCATCCATCTCTCCATTGTTATGTCACCAAACACCTCGTCTGGGAATGACCTGTTTTTAAACAACCTGGTGTATCGATTAAATCTTCCTAATCCCACTTTTTTCATAAATGCCGTCCATATCTTAACTCCTGCCTCCACCGTCTTATAGCTAGTCCTTTTAAAACACCCATATTCTACACAAGCTATAAAGCAGTTTTCCACCTCTTCTCCAAGTACAGCCTTATAAATTCTAGAAGAGCAATCCCTTACCCTTGGATCTTCTCCCCCCCCCAAGTAAGCCTTGCATATATTGAATAACAGCAGCCCAATAATACAATTTAAAATCAGGTGCCCCCCAACCACCTCTTTCTCTGGGAAGTGTCATGTACCGGTATGCCCTACGTGTTTTGCCATGGCCCCAAATAAATTTATTGAGGATTCCTTCCAATGCCGAAAACCATTTTGCTTCAAAGAATAGCGGAATTGCCCTAAAATAATACAAAAATTTTGGGAGTATAAGCATTTTTATTACATTTGTACACCCAACCAAGGACAAATGTAAATTATTAAGCCGTTCCAAATCCGATTTTACCTTCACCAATAGGGGAGCCACATTATTCTGCACTACTACTTCCAATTCCGCAGATATTTCCACCCCCAAATAAACTGCAGATTTTACCACTCTTGTGTCTACTCCATATTGTACATACCGATTGCATACTATTTGAGTCTTTGCTTTGTTTAAGCTATAGCCGGAGACTCGTCCAAAGAGTTCGGCCTCCCTCTCTACTTCCACCATCGCCTCCTCCGGATAAGGGGTTAAGATAGCCACGTCATCCGCATATGCCAATGTTTTAACTTCACATCCATTCAGGCTCATCCTAGGAATCCCATAATTCAATTCCAGCCGACGCAGAAAGGGATCCAAATATAGCGCGAATAAAAGAGGTGACTATGGACAGCCCTGCCTTGTTCCTCTTTCAATACTGATTCCTGCTGAGTGCCCCCTACACACCCTAATTCTAGCTGTAGGATTTTTATACAGCGTCTGCATTGCTTTGATGTATTTCTTGCCAATACCATTCCACCTAAATACCCCCTGTTAGACCTGGCACCTTGGCGTGAGTTTCCCTTCCACTTTTTGCTGGTGTGCCTCCGATGTTTTGCTGGTTTTCCGCTACTCAGGGCACTGCGCCACGGCCAACCCGTGCCGCAGTGCAAGTGCTCCCTACTGTAAATTGTACATGTGATTGATGTCCATGATTGGTTCATTGGATTTACTGTTAGTCCCTAGTAAAGTGCACTAGAAGTGCCAGGGCTTGTGAATGCCAATACTGCTAGTGGGCCTGCAGCGCTGGTTGCGCCACCCACAGAAGCAGCCGTAAGATGTGTCTCGGGTCTGCCATTGCAGAACCTGCGTGCAGTCTCGTACTGTCATGCTGGCTGGGCAAGTGCACCCACTTGCCAGCCCCTGAACCTTTCCTTAACTTCATATTAGTCACCCCTATGGTAGGCCTGAGGGCAGGGTGCATTGTAAGTGTAAGGTAGGACAAGCCCTGATGTGCGTGGCATGTCCTAGTAGTGAATTACAACTAAATTCGTATTTCACTATTGTAAGGCTACCTGCTTCCCTAAGGCCAGAATGGGCTGCTGGAATTATTACACTCTATAATCCCAGCAGGCTCAGGGAGCATGGTAGAGAGTCATGTTTAGTATGCCTGAACTCAGAATAATAAAATATTTCTTTTAGTAAAGTTTATTTTAATATCCTGTGTTTGCAAATGCTACTTTTAGAAAGTTAGCATTTGCTTGCCTAACCATTTCAGCCCGCCTCTGCTGGTATGTGTATCTGACTGTCTGGGTTGTGTGAGTGACAGGACTGGGGGATGACAGGTGGTGAATGCGGAGATTACACCTTAGTGGGAGGTAGGAGTGGCTCTTGACTCTGAATCTAGCAGTGCTCTGCCACCACAATGCTGGCTCCACCCTCCTGGGGAGCGACTGATGACTCAGCCGACACCAGGCCCAGGAATGGGCGAAGCCCCATCCACAAGGTACTTCTGGCTGCCCCTGCCCGCACAGTGCTGGCTCCACCTCCTGTGGAGCGTCTGATGTGCCTGCCCCTCACACTGAAAGCAGAAGCCGGATTGCACCCAACAAAGTACTCAGAGACTGAGAGTGGCTATGCAAAGGCCCCCCTGGCCTGCCAGAACAAAAGAAACTGGGTATAAAAGTAGGAGTCCTGCTCCTTGTAAATTAGATCCTGTTTGTGCTACAGAAGAAACTCTGCCCGAAGAGAAGGACCTGGAAGGACAAGGAGGAGTGCTGTCTCTGGCCTGTGTCTGGTGCCTTGCTGCAGAAGGAGAGGAAAGAAAAGACTACCAAGAGACTTTTGCTTTTATTGAACTTTGTGCCAAACTCTGCGGAAAGATCTCCAAGGGCTTGCTGCTGAACTTGCCCCCTGACCAGCGCCCCAGGACCAGTGGGCGCTACCCCCTGAAGAAAGCTACTGTGTGTGCTGCTTATCGCTGCAGCGCTGACTGAGGAGTCTGGGAGCGCTGGGCATCCCTGCCACGCTCCCCGTAATCCAGGGCATCGATATCCCCCCAAACACCGTGACCGGGGCCCAAAGCAACAGCAAGAGCAATGTGAGGCCCAGCCGCCGCTGGCCCGAGCACCGTGACTGCCTCTGCACCGGGAGCCCCGAGAGCAACGTGAAGGAGGACCCGTCCGGTCCGAGCGCCTGAATTGACTGTGCCTCGCGCCGTCAATCCACCTGCAAAGACGGACAGCCGCCCTGTGATAACACGCCTCTGGTCGGCATCCTGCCCGACAGCTCAGCTGTGAGCGCACAGCTGCAACCGGCACTTTTGCTGGGTACGTCCCGCACTTGGGGACCGTACTGCCACTTGCCGCCACTACACAGCCGCCACCTCCAGGGTCGGAGCGAACGCCAAAGGAAGGACCCTGCCGCCACAGAGCACCGCCGCCCCGGGTGACCCGTAACCTGCCCGGCTGAGAGCCGCAGCGCGCATCGACCCCGGAAAAGCAACGCGACGTGGGACAGCTCCCATTGAAGCCGCCCGCTCCACAAGAATTGGAAAGGTACTGTGCTTTTTGCCTCACGGTGCGAGCATCCTGCTATCCAAGCTCGCACCCCGCCCTCTGCTTCGCAACGCGAGCCGCCTCTGAAACCGAGGCTCGCACTGCTCCTGGTCCTCGAGGCCCACGCGGGAAGCGTGAGCTTTGGCTAGTCAGGCCCAATCTCCTCTCTGAAGCGAGCGGAGACAGCGGAACGCGCATTGAGGCGCTACGAGACACTGAACCTTGTTGAACCTGGGCAGAAGGCCCAAAAGATTGCTTAATTGCTAGAAAGAACTGTGGCAACTTGAAACTAAGTAAACTGGAACCGCTATTGAAAGTTTGACAACTGTATTTACAAACCTGCTTGAAATTTATATAAAGATATATATATATTTTTACAAATACAGTTTGGTGTCATTGTGTGGTGGGTTGGTTGTGATGGTGTAATATTGCAAATGTTTAACCCTATGTGCCCCAGGGATTAGCCTGAGACTGCTTAAGCCACACTACCTAGAGGGTAAGCAGAGGTTGTCTTGAAGGTAACCCTCAGCCCTGACGAGGAAGAGAGAGTCCCTGCTTGTCGCCAGTGCCGCACTGCGCCAACTAGAGACTCCCCCTTCCTACACCCCCCATAGGTACTCCCAGGAGACTCTATCAAAAGCTTTTTCAGCATATAAAAAAATTGCTGCCATAGAGTCTCCTGGGATACCAGCTGCATCAAACATTGTTATTACCTGCCTCGTATGTTGTGTGGTCCCCTTGCCTGGTATAAACCTGTGTCGGGAGTTGACAACTAGCTTTTCAATAACTCCTGCCAACCTTCTAGCCAGGATTTTAGAATACATTTTCACATCCGCGTTCATTAACGTAATTGGTCTGTATGACCCTGATTGATTTGCAGGTTTCCCTTTTTTGAGGATCACCACTACATCCGCCCCCCCAAGAATCGGGAATTGCTTCCCCAAGTTGTGCCTTACTCATAACATCAAACATGTCCATACCTAACACACCCAAAAATACTTTATAAAATTCCACAGGTAGCTGATCAGGACCTGCAGCTTTACCAGAAGGGAGATGTTTTAGTGCCTCAATGAACTCCTCTGTATTAAACGGCTCCTCTAACTCCTCCTTACTTTCTGGAGAAATACCTACTGCAACCACACCCCTCAAATACCTCTACTTCTTGAGAATCCCCCTCCGTGTCTTCCTTATATAGGGATGCGTAGAACTGCCTAAAAAATTCCTGAACCCCGTCAGCCCCTACTACTCGATCTCCATGCTGATCTGTCATCTCCAAAATGTCAGCTGCGGCCACTCGCTGCCTAGTACGTGCAGCCAACAGGTGCCCAACTTTTTCGCTAAATTCATATATCCCCTCTTTTTTAGCCAGGTATTTCCCCACCGCCTTCCTTGACATATACTCTGTAGCTTCTGCCTTAAGTGACACAATTTTCAATAAGAATGACTCAAGAGACTGCTGTTGATGAATCGCTTCTCCCAATCCCCTCTCCGCCTCCAGCAGTTTCCTGTTTAGTTCCGCCATCCTATTTTTTTCCTTTGCCCTTGTAGCTAACACGTAACTCAGGGTCTCCCCTCTTACCCCAGCCTTAAAGGCGTCCCAAACCATCCCCGAGCTAGCTGTACCCCTATTAATATCCCAGTAGCTTCTGATCCAGGATCCCATACGTTCTTTATACCCCTCCTCCTGCAGTAATGCCCTTTCAAAGGTCCACTCCCTAATTTCCCTCCTATCTTGGCCTATTTTAATAGTTAAAACCAACGGGCTATGATCTGAGATTAAGCGGGGATGTTTTTCTATCGCAATCGCATTAATGAGGGACCCAGAAATTAGGAAGTAATCCAACCTAACCATCACTTTGTGTGGGGCAGAGTAAAATGTACTACCATCTATGGCTGGATATAGCTCTAACCAAGGATCAATCAAGGAGTTGTTGCTAACCAAATCGCATAATGCCCTATAGGTTCTTTTTTTCCTCCCTAAGAAGAGAGTCCCTGACTGCAACAGAGGATTTCTAAAGTCATGTATGTTCAGATCTCCACATAACACTATCGGCTCGGGCCAATTCGCCAACTCCGTATCTAAGTACTGGAAGATCTCGGGATCATCTTGTGTTGACCCATATACTGTTACCAAAGTCAATTTCTCACCCTTAAATGTTAAATCCAACATAACCCAATGGCCCCACTCGTCCTCCTGTTTTTTATTTACTACCACATCCCTGATTTTCCCTAGGATCGCCACCCCCCTATTCCTTGTACCTTGTTTCGAGTTAGCTAAAACAGCGAATCCTAATTGCCCTAGAAGATAGCCTTGTGCCCACCTCCACATGAGTCTCTTGTAGGCATACTAAATCCAAATACAACACACCCAGCAATGCTGCCACTTTATTTCTCTTGCTGGCCTCATTTAACCCACACACATTGATACTCGCAATTCTACAGCTCATTACAACGGTTCTTATTTTCTAACCACTCTCCTAAGCCACTTCTAGTTCCTCTTACACATGCACTTGCACCTGTACTTGTCCCCTTGTCCTCTCTCAAAAATAATATTTGTAAATACACACAATCCTTAGGCATATACTGTGTCTCCTGCTTCACAGTTACTTTGCTCTGTCTGTTTCTGTGCTGGACCAAACAATTGTACTCATTTCTTCTCTCCATTTCTCCCCCCACCCCCCCTGTGCCCCCTATACCCCCCTACCCACCCACCTCCCCAGCCATCCCCTCCCCCTCCCCCCTCTAAAGGCAAATAGGTCACTGGACCTATGTGTGGCTGCTTAAGTGTGTGTAAGTCGCAACCTCCCGCCTCGCTCCCCCCTTTACTCCTACTAAATTCCATGTGCCCCCTACCCACCGACCCAGTTATTCAAAATCTTGCCATGCATTATTATACATTGTATACATTTTATACAATTTATACGTTAATCCATGCCCATCCTACTAGTGCTTATTGCTTCAACGTTATATAATCTAGTATCATGCTTGTTCGTGGCGATGGGCCCCTTCCCACTTTATCCTCCCTTCTGTGCTTTCAAGTAATCCAAAAATTCCTGAGCTTTTATTTCAGACCAAAACATCATTGTTTTCCCTTTTGTAATTACTTTCAGCCTAGCTGGAAACAGCAAGTAAGCCTCGGAACCTAAAAGCTGAAACGGCTTAATAAGCTGCCTCAATCTCCTTCGTCTCTCCACGGTAACGTGACAGAAGTCTGGTCTGGCAAAAAAGGAGATATCTTCAAAAGTCCGCATTTTATCTGGTCTTGCTTTCTCTATGATTTCTTCTCTCAGAAGGTAATTTCCAACGCATATCAGGATTGCCCTAGGGAGGGGAGCTCTCCCCCCCTGCCCCCCAACCGCCATGCGTCCTTTCTTTATCGTAAATGGGAACCTGTGGGCCCGTTGGATCTCCTTCTCCCACTGCCAATCTGATTCTGGGAAGGCCCCTTGCAGCAATTTTTTCACAAAGTGCAGGATGTTCTGCCCTTCAACCCCCTCCTCCACTCCCAATAAGCGAATATTGTTCCTCCTTTGGCGATTTTCTACCTCCTCCAACTTCCAAAGCATGTCCTCAGCCCTCTTCTCCTGATTACTCTTAAACTCTTGCCAAGCCCCCATCTCATCCTCCAATCTTCCAGTTCTTTCCTCGACTTCAGTCACTCTGGTAACCATCCCATCATACAGTTTATTGACCTTTTTAAGAGTATTGTGTATCTTTTTCGTGGCAAGCTTCGACCTCCGGCTCTCTGCCCTAGCTTCTCCTTGCATCTGCTTCAGCGTGCTTGAAATCACATCGAGCGGACCCTGTAGTTGTACAGCTATATTCTCGTCATAGGTCAAAGAGGTAGCTGAGTAGTCCCATAACAACTTCTTTCCAACCCTAGGTAGAGAGCCAGGAGTCTTTTTTCCCCCTTTGACCACATCTTTTTTTGTGTACTCTCTTTCCCAAGGTTACTGGAGGTAGAGGTTGATTCCCCTCATCCTCCTCTTCTATCCCAGTCTCGCTCGCAGTCTCACTTACAGAGGATGAGTCTGTGTCAGTATTTTCATTGACAGAGTAAAAACATTCCCCCTCCACAGAGCCTCCTTCTGCCCCTTCAGGCCTACCGGGGGTTGATACGGTGGCCAGTCTTATCTGGGATCTTTCCCCGAGTGAGACGTTCCCAGTTTTCAGCTCGGCCTCCACCTACATTAGGGCCTCTAGCATGTCCGTGGTGCCAGTACTCGCTGAGGGCACCTCCTCCTCAATTTTACGAAGATCATTGTCATTGTTAGTATCCTTATCTAAGTCAAGATCCTTCGGTTCGGCTCCCCCAGCGCCCACAGTGATACCAGTGATACCAGGGACTATCAGCTCCGATAATCCTCCACCAGCAACCCCCCTTCCTCTCTGTTCGCTACTACCAAGGTGCGCGGAGGCCTCAAAGTCTTTGCCTGGCTGTTGCCTAGCAACCACCGGAGCCGCGCTGAGAGCGGCGTTCTGCGCAGCGTCCTCGAGGACGCTCTCCGTCTCCAATTCAGCTTCAGGCTGTACCTGCTCCGAATTACCGATCCTCTGTGAAAATGCTTCCAACAAGGTAGGCTGACGGAGCGCCGTGCTTTTGACCACAGTCAGAGTTTGATCCGGCATTTGTTTCTTTTCCTCACTCGTGGCTGAGATCCCAGCCGCTGGTAGAAGCATTAGCACATCCTCAGAGCCTCCAGCCGCCGACATCTCGCTCTTCTGACCGGTTTTACCGGCTTTACCTTTTGTCTCCAATTTCTCCACTTTCTCCACTTTCTCAGATTTCTTCTTTGAGGACACGATCGGCGCTGCTACTTTACGGATGGCACCCGTTTTAGCGCTCAGGGGTAAGTCCTTTTTATTAGTGTTGGGTGGGCACTTCCCTGTGGTTGTATCCGGGGGTACCTTCCCCTTCTCTCTCTCGGGCCGCTGTGGACGCGGCGGCATACTCTTGTTTATCCGCTGGAGTCTTTTACGAAATCCTTGCCCAGGTAGATGTAAAAGCCTCAGACCAAATCCGCGGCAATACTGCAAGGCCTTGTAACCAGCTAACTTCACTGCTGCTTTCACAATTTTATAGCGCAATAGGCTCTCCTGAAGCAGGGAGCCCGACGCCATTCAACACCACCGACCACAGTGCAGACTACAGGGCGCCTGATTCGATATAGCTGGTTTTCAGACCATCAGGGAGGGTGACGAGGCGAGAGGTCAGTCAGCGACTGCTCACCACACCCTGTCGGCAGCCATCTTGCCTCGCCCTGAAAGCCGTGACGGAAGGATAGTTGATGAGATTATACCCTGTAGGCAAAATGGCATCCGGGTCAAATGGGGCGGAAATAATTCAGATAAACTACTAAGGAAAATAGTGAGCGCAGGTCAAGAAGTGTTACTTCGTTGTCTCGAAGTTGATGCCCCACCAAGCTGTATTATTACTGACTTCGAAGAACTAGGTAACATAATTAAAAAGTCTCTCCCCATCACTAAAGGCATTACCAAGCAGGCCACGTTAGGCTGGTTTGATAAAGCCTGTACCTCTGCGCTCCAAAAACTTAAGAGGGCTCTTTCTAACCTCCCAAGAGACAGGGATGTTGTAATTCATTTGAGGGCTACTTACAGACACGAGTTGAAGCGCAGGAAACAGGAACTAAGAGAACAAGCCTGGGAGGACCTAACTAAGGCGGCAGCTCTACGGGATTGTAAGTTATTCTGGAGTACTGTTAATAGCCCTTTCCTCCAGAAGGAGGATTTCCCAGTTTTAACTGCCCAAGTCAGCGAGGACAGCTGGGTCCAATATTTTACCGGGATCTTTGACCCACCTTGTAAGGCAACAGATAGTTTTAGTGTAAACCTGATCAAACCCAGTGAAAGTTTGGGGTTTACCCTCCAGGAAGTTGATCTGGCAATTCAAAATAGTAAGGGAGGGAAAGCCCCAGGACCGGATGGGGTACCGGTCGATCTTTATAAATCAGATCTGGCCTTGTGGGGTCCCCTATTGACTCAAGTGTTTAATGCCGCTGCTAATGACACCACCCCCTCTACCTGGAGCGAATCCGTAATCTTGCCAATCTATAAGAAGGGAGATAGAGGAGAGACTAAGAACTACCACCCTATCTCCCTCCTGGATTCTTCACTAAAAATCATGAGTAGGGTATTATTGCTACGCTTGGAGGAGTGGGCCAAAACCAATAACATCCTTGCAGTTTCACAATATGGTTTTAGGAAGGGCCTCGGGACTATTGAGCAGTGTATTAATTTAGATCTTAACTAAAGAGAGTAGGCACGGCGCACTGCGTTTATTTTGAAGAACTGGTTAAATGTGAATTAGAGTTGTTTAAATGAATTAAAGGTGCTCCTACAGGTGACGCAACTGTTCGAATGCGTCCTAATGGTTGAAGGGTTGAGTGCCCTACTGAGGCGTAGGCGCATCCCTGTTGTTGGGCACACTCATGTGGTTCTTTGTGCTGACAAACACAATAGATTCCGTGGAAGTTCAATTAAAGTTCCAAAAAATAAAGTTGTTGAGTTTATTTAAAGATTTTCATTTTAACGTTTTTATGCTTTCTTCATGTGAATCATCAAACAATAAGTTTTGTCGACATCATAAAATTGAAAAGGCTCCAAAGCATTTCGGACTTAAAAGTCCTTTCTCAAGGAGCGCTGCAACAAAGAACACAAAATGACCCAAATCAATGATTATGCAAAAATTACAAATGTATCAGCTTAGCAGTATTACATTAGTGTGTGGGTGGGTCAACCACATGCGCCCTCAAAACCACAATTACGAAAAAACTTCAAAAAGTGTTACAGGCAATGTCAGTGTATGGCCAATACGATCGTGGGAAAAATGACTTGAGGTGATGAAGAATTGAAATGGGTGAAAACAGTCATGCGGGAGGGATGAGGGTAGGTGATCAAAACGGTCGGCAGCATGCCGTTAATGCGAAGGGAGGTGGGGAGTGTGAAGACTATAAACGAATGGAACAAAGTAAAACAAACCGCTCGAAAGGTGTCGAGGCTTACGTAGTAGTCTTCAAAGCTATGCGTGATGCTGTGAAAAAAATAATAACGGAAAATCCGTTGAGGGAGAAAGCGTCAAGAAGAGGAATATGCCAAGGCAGGGGGGGGTCGGGACAAAACTTACTTGAGCTACGTGTGAAGCGTGTCTGCAAGGGTCGGGTTCAGAATGCGGGAACTTCGCGAAGGGAACGCGGAGTTCCAAATGAAGGTGGAAGAATGGTAGAAGCTGGTGAGGGACTGCTGGGGAGGAAGCAGGGTGGCGCGGCCATCTTGGAATGGGGAAGAAAAGTGTGATACACTGTTATGTAAGGATGCGAGTAACAGTAAAAGAAAAACAAACAACAAAACGGAGATACAATGTATCAATGAAGTGCCCAACTGGGCATTATAGATAACAGCTTAGTTCAGTCCGGTCATTAAGACCAAATGGCTTCTGTGATTGGAGTCTGTACATCCATGCTGTCTCTCTTTGTAGGAGAGTCTTATTATTGTGTCTTCCTTCAGTTTTTGGGACAATTTCAAGAACCATATACTTCAGTTGAGCCACGTTGTGATTGGCCTCATTGAAGTGGATGGCCACGCTGGATTTGGTGTTTTTGTACGTATGTTTGACTTATGTTCGTTCAAACGAGTCTTAATTTTCCTGCTGGTCTTGCCCACGTAGATTTTGCCGCAAGGACATTTAAGAAGATAAATAAGATTGGAGGAGTCACATGTGGCGTCTACATTTAGTTTAATGTTAAAACCTCTCATAGGGTGATTAATGTTATTGCCTCTAATGATGTTGTTGCAATTGTTGCAGTGGTGACATGGGCGTGTACCGGTATGTTTAACCGGGGCGGTGATGGTTTTTGATAAGATTTCTTTGATGTTCATGGGACGAGTGTAGGCGAAAATTGGAGGTTCCTTAAAAATGTCCCCAAAGTCTGGTTCAGATGAAAGGATATGCCAGTGTTTCAAAATAATGTTCTTGTAGGATTTACTGGATGTGGAATATCTTGAAACAAGAACCATCCTTTGATTGTCAGTTTTGGTGGTGCTCCGGAGAGCTTTAGAACGAGAGATTGCAGAAGTTCTGTTGATGGCCTCCTTAAGTATTTCATCTGGGTATCCTCTGTTGCGAAATCTCAATGCCATGGATTTGATTTGGTCCGTTCTGGTATCGGGGTCAGATACTATGCGGGTTACTCTTAGCATCTGGCTGTATGGCAAGTGCGTTTTCAGGGAATTTTGATGGAAGCTGCTGAATAGTAAGGTATTATTGCGGTCCGTAGGTTTACAGAATAGGTCTGTCTGGATTCCATGAGAGGTAATTTTTATGAAGACGTCTAGGAATGCTATCTCCTGGTGGTTGATGTTCCACGTGAATTCGATTCGATCGTCTTTAGTGTTCAAGTCTGTCAATGCAAGTTCAAGGTTTTCCTGGGAGTCCTTCCAAATGAAGAACAAATCGTCAATGTAACGTACGTAGAGTTTCAGATTATCCGTCCAGTTTTTGTTCGTGTAGATGTTATTGAGTTCGAAATTGCCCATGTAGAGATTAGCGTAGGTAGGAGCCGCACAATTGCCCATAGCCATTCCGGACATTTGTAGGTACCATTTCTGTTCAAACATGAAATAACTATGATATAAAGTAAATATCATGAGTTCCAAAATAAAGGATTTCAAAGGGTCGCTGATGTCAGATTGAAGTAAAGCTTGTTCAACTGCATTAATCCCTCCTTCATGGGGAATGGAGGTGTATAAGCTTTTTACATCAGCTGTGCATAAAATCAATTTTTCATTTTCATTGATTTGTATGGATGAGAGTTTGTTCAAGAACTCAGTGGTGTCTTTTATGTAACTTTGCAAACATGAAACCATGGGTTGCAGATATCGATCAATGAATTTGCCAGTTGGTTCGTGTATCGAGCCTCTGGTAGAGACAATTGGGCGAAATGGAGGGTCCATGAGATTCTTATGTATTTTAGGCAGCATGGTGATGGAGGGGCTCCTGGGATGTTCTACTATCAAGCACCTTTTGGTTCTATCATCAATGGTGCCGTCCACTGTTGCTTTGTCGATAATTTTAGACAATTCCATTTTATATTCACTGGTGGGATTCCCATCTAGTGGCAGGTAAATATTGGAATCCATGACGTGTTCCGTTGTTCGTCGATTGTACAATTGCGTGTTGAGGATGACTAAAGCACCCCCCTTATCTGCTTTCAGACATTTAATGGAAGGGTTGTTGGCAATGTTTCTTAAGGCATCCATATCCTTGTTAGTGATGTTTTTATGTTTTTTTTTTCTGCAATTGATTTTAGAAATGTCCTGTCTTACCAGAGTCTCGAAAGTATCAATACTTTTACGGCTGCTTGGAGGCATAAATGTGCTGGAAGGTCGTAAACCCGCATTCTGAACCCGACCATTGCAGACACGCTTCACACGTAGCTCAAGGAAGTTTTGTCCCGACCCCCCCCTGCCTTGGCATATTCCTCTTCTTGACTCCTTCTCCCTCAACGGATTTTCCGTTATTATTTTTTTCACAGTATCACGCATAGCTTTGAAGACTACTATGTAAGCCTCGACACCTTTCGAGCGGTTTGTTTTACTTTGTTCCATTCGTTTATAGTCTTCACACTCCCCACCTCCCTTCGCATTAACGGCATGCTGCCGACCGTTTTGATCACCTACCCTCATCCCTCCCGCATGACTGTTTTCACCCATTTCAATTCTTCATCACCTCAAGTCATTTTTCCCACGATCGTATTGGCCATACACTGACACTGCCTGTAACACTTTTTGAAGTTTTTTCGTAATTGTGGTTTTGAGGGCGCATGTGGTTGACCCACCCACACACTAATGTAATACTGCTAAGCTGATACATTTGTAATTTTTGCATAATCATTGATTTGGGTCATTTTGTGTTCTTTGTTGCAGCGCTCCGTGAGAAAGGACTTTTAAGTCCGAAATGCATTGGAGCCTTTTCAATTTTATGACGTCGACAAAACTTATTGTTTGATGATTCACACGAAGAAAGCATAAAAACGTTAAAATGAAAATCTTCAAATAAACTCAACAACTTTATTTTTTGGAACTTTAATTGAACTTCCAAGGAATCTATTGTGTTTGTCAGCACAAAGAACCACATGAGTGTGCCCAACAACAGGGATGCGCCTACGCCTCAGTAGCGCACTCAACCCTTCAACCATTAGGACGCATTCGAACAGTTGCGTCACCTGTAGGAGCACCTTTAATTCATTTAAACAACTCTAATTCACATTTAACCAGTTCTTCAAAATAAACGCAGTGCGCCGTGCCTACTCTCTTTAGTTTACATTACCTGTCACTGTTCTCGAGGCAGGCAGCACGCACCTATTCTCAAGTTCAAAATGCAATATGAAGAAATCTCTAAGTCGACGGAAGCCCGAGCTGAGACCTTAGCTTTTGACACAGAAGCAACAGAGAGAATTTATGCACTCATCAATGAGGATTTGACTCAAACCACAACCAACAGAACGAAAGAACAATGTATCAAACAACTTCTATATTTGTCAAAGCGTCGCATAAACCAAAAACTCCACGCCAATACTTTAATTAAGTACCATAAAGTACTCCGCATCCCCCGAGGCCTACGGATCGCCCGGAAACCGTCTTTATGCAAGAATTCAAAAGCGTTTCTAGAGAGATGGAACGCAATCCTTAACAAGTGCAGTCTGGACCTGATACTACTAATTGTTGAGGAATTGTCAGGTATCTTAACTGAATTGACACATGAGATTACCACCATTGAAAACGAATTGAAAGAATCAATTACTCCTGAAGAACTTACCGCAACCCTTGAAGACATTAACAAACAATTGGACAGACACACAAAAGAAATTAATGAGCGTAAAATATGCAAATTTTGCCGGGATACCCTGGATTATAAATTAGGGGAGGTGTATACGTGGGCGGACGTCTACGCCCAACGCCGCAGGAACAAACCGTTTAATCCCAACACTGACACCTCATCCTCCGGGAGTGATAACACCAACCGCCCATCGAAAAGAACTCAAGCAGGAGCACCGACCTTCACCGCTCCATCCAGCGAAACACCCTCGACACACAACATTGATTTAACTACCACTGAGCCTTTTTTAGAGACAGGCCCAGACAGAATCGACGACCCAGACGGGGCAAAAGGGCAGGAAAAAGAAAACGAAGGTACCCAACAACCTCCGAAGACCAAACAGAAAACCAGGAAGAATCGCTAGTAATCAACATTTCGGACACCAACCTCACCAGCCACGAAACAAGGATTCTCCAAAAGGGCATGTCATTCGTCCCCACAAGCAACACCAACCTTCTTGAACTAGAAGTAAGCACTTTTAAACTCACCAGAAAATTACGGCTGAAACACTTCTTTGAAAACGTTCTAGAACCTCGAAAGGACCCCAAACCAGACCAACTTCTGGGTTTACGACCTTCCAGCACATTTATGCCTCCAAGCAGCCATAAAAGTATTGATACTTTCGAGACTCTGATAAGACAGGACATTTCTAAAATCAATTGCAGAAAAAAAAAAACGTAAAAACATCACTAACAAGGATATGGATGCCTTAAGAAACATTGCCAACAACCCTTCCTTAAATGTCTGAAAGCAGATAAGGGGGGTGCTTTAGTCATCCTCAACACGCAATTGTACAATCGATGAACAACGGAACACGTCATGGATTCCAATAATTACCTGCCACTAGATGGGAATCCCACCAGTGAATATAAAATGGAATTGTCTAAAATTATCGACAAAGCAACAGTGGACGGCACCATTGATGATAGAACCAAAAGATACTTGATAGTAGAACATCCCAGGAGCCCCTCCATCACCATGCTGCCTAAAATACATAAGAATCTCATGGACCCTCCATTTCGCCCAATTGTCTCTACCAGAGGCTCGATACACGAACCAACTGGCAAATTCATTGATCGATATCTGCAACCCATGGTTTCATGTTTGCAAAGTTACATAAAAGACACCACTGAGTTCTTGAACAAACTCTCATCCATACAAATCAATGAAAACAAAAAATTGATTTTATGCACAGCCGATGTAAAAAGCTTATACACCTCCATTCCCCATGAAGGAGGGATTAATGCAGTTGAACAAGCTTTACTTCAATCTGACATCAGCGACCCTTTGAAATCCTTTATTTTGGAACTCATGATATTTACTTTATATCATAGTTATTTCATGTTTGAACAGAAATGGTACCTACAAATGTCCGGAATGGCTATGGGCAATTGTGCGGCTCCTACCTACGCTAATCTCTACATGGGCAATTTCGAACTCAATAACATCTACACGAACAAAAACTGGACGGATAATCTGAACCTCTACGTACGTTACATTGACGATTTGTTCTTCATTTGGAAGGACTCCCAGGAAAACCTTGAACTTGCATTGACAGACTTGAACACTAAAGACGATCGAATCGAATTCACGTGGAACATCAACCACCAGGAGATAGCATTCCTAGACGTCTTCATAAAAATTACCTCTCATGGAATCCAGACAGACCTATTCCGTAAACCTACGGACCGCAATAATGCCTTACTATTCAGCAGCTTCCATCAAAATTCCCTGAAAACGCACTTGCCATACAGCCAGATGCTAAGAGTAACCCGCATAGTATCTGACCCCGATACCAGAACGGACCAAATCAAATCCATGGCATTGAGATTTCGCAACAGAGGATACCCAGATGAAATACTTAAGGAGGCCATCAACAGAACTTCTGCAATCTCTCGTTCTGAAGCTCTCCGGAGCACCACCAAAACTGACAATCAAAGGATGGTTCTTGTTTCAAGATATTCCACATCCAGTAAATCCTACAAGAACATTATTTTGAAACACTGGCGTATCCTTTCATCTGAACCAGACTTTGGGGACCTTTTTAAGGAACCTCCAATTTTCGCCTACACTCGTACCATGAACATCAAAGAAATCTTATCAAACACCATCACAGCCCCGGTTAAACATACTGGTACACGCCCATGTCACCACTGCAACAATTGCAACAACATCATTAGAGGCAATAACATTAATCCCCCTATGAGAGGTTTTAACATTAAACTAAATGTAGACGCCACATGTGACTCCTCCAATCTTATTTATCTTCTTAAATGTCCTTGCGGCAAAATCTACATGGGCAAGACCAGCAGGAAAATTAAAACTCGTTTGAACGAGCATAAGTCAAACATACGTACAAAAAACACCAAATCCAGCGTGGCCATCCACTTCAATGAGGCCAATCACAACGTGGCTCAACTGAAGTATATGGTTCTTGAAATTGTCCCAAAAACTGAAGGAAGAGACAATAATAAGACTCTCCTACAAAGAGAGACAGCATGGATGTACAGACTCCAATCACAGAAGCCATTTGGTCTTAATGACCGGACTGAACTAAGCTGTTATCTATAATGCCCAGTTGGGCACTTCATTGATACATTGTATCTCCGTTTTGTTGTTTGTTTTTCTTTTACTGTTACTCGCATCCTTACATCACAGTGTATCACACTTTTCTTCCCCATTCCAAGATGGCCGCGCCACCCTGCTTCCTCCCCAGCAGTCCCTCACCAGTTTCTACCATTCTTCCACCTTCATTTGGAACTCCGCGTTCCCTTCGCGAAGTTCCCGCATTCTGAACCCGACCCTTGCAGACACGCTTCACACGTAGCTCAAGTAAGTTTTGTCCCGACCCCCCCCTGCCTTGGCATATTCCTCTTCTTGACGCTTTCTCCCTCAACGGATTTTCCGTTATTATTTTTTTCACAGCATCACGCATAGCTTTGAAGACTACTACGTAAGCCTCGACACCTTTCGAGCGGTTTGTTTTACTTTGTTCCATTCGTTTATAGTCTTCACACTCCCCACCTCCCTTCGCATTAACGGCATGCTGCCGACCGTTTTGATCACCTACCCTCATCCCTCCCGCATGACTGTTTTCACCCATTTCAATTCTTCATCACCTCAAGTCATTTTTCCCACGATCGTATTGGCCATACACTGACACTGCCTGTAACACTTTTTGAAGTTTTTTCGTAATTGTGGTTTTGAGGGCGCATGTGGTTGACCCACCCACACACTAATGTAATACTGCTAAGCTGATACATTTGTAATTTTTGCATAATCATTGATTTGGGTCATTTTGTGTTCTTTGTTGCAGCGCTCCTTGAAAAAGGACTTTTAAGTCCGAAATGCATTGGAGCCTTTTCAATTTTATGATGTCGACAAAACTTATTGTTTGATGATTCACATGAAGAAAGCATAAAAAGGTTAAAATGAAAATCATTAAATAAACTCAACAACTTTATTTTTTGGAACTTTAATTGAACTTCCACGGAATCTATTGTGTTTGTCAGCACAAAGAACCACATTAATTTAGATCTTATCATAGGAAAATACACCAAAGCAAAACAGGGTTCTATGTTCCTCTGCTTTGCGGATCTCTCTAGTGCTTTCGACTTGGTTGACCACACCCTGATGTGGTCTACCTTAATCGAAATGGGTGCTCCGGCAGCGATAATCCACTTTTTGGCAAGTCTCTACAATAATTTATCAGCCCAGATTCGCTACGGTCAAGAGGGAGAGTGTACTAGGAAGATCAGGGTAAAATCCGGCATTAGACAGGTTTGTGTCCTGGCTCCTCTACTTTTTTCTTTGTTTATAAATTCCATGGAGTCTGAATTGAAAAATGTACAAGCTGACGCCCCGCAAGTCATGGGACAACCAATCCCGGTGCTGCTTTACGCAGACGACACCGTCTTACTTTCAAGAACCCCAATAGGCCTCCAGAAATTTATGAATTGTTTTTATGATTTCATACATGGAAAGAAACTAAAAATCAACAATTCTAAAACCTACATCATGGCATGCGGAAAAAAGGTGAATAATCTTAAAGCTTTTTATTTTAAGGAAAACCGTATTGAGGTTGTGAATAATTTTTGCTACCTGGGCATCACTTTTAATAATGGTGGATCCTGGGCTCCCGAACAACAAAATGTTTAATCCAGGATGGGCAAAGCTTCCCTAAGTGTATTTCATTTTGCAGCAAAACTAGGAAGCCGCCGCATACCAGATATATTGAATGTTTACCGACACAGGTGTGCATCTATTGCCCTTTATGGCTCAGGGGTTTGGGGACACAGGCATCAAAGGGATTTACAAATATTGGAAAATGTATTTCTTAAGAGACTCCTTTGCCTCCCATCTTCGGCATCCACTGAACTGACCCATAAAGAACTCGGGCTGGACTTTATAACTGACTTAACCGGATTGAGGCCCCTAATGGCTTGGAGGTCTATCTGGTCAAAGGATGAAACCGGCTTCACCAAGGGAATAATCCAAGACTGTTTACGCCTGGATAATGTCCACCGGATTCCGTGGCTTAAATACGTCATTACAACTTTTAAGGAACTGTTTGATCTGGATGTTCTTTATGACCCTATGTGTGCTACAGTTATATCTAAGCCAGAGGTTAAAGGTGTCTTCTTGAGGCATAAAAATAACAGATGCAGAGAACAATCTAGTGATTATTCTACCCATGCTTTCTATTTTTCTAATGTGGAAGTAGGGATTGGGATTCCTATGTATCTAAAAGTTATCACTAGACAACCGCACCAATATGTACTAACTAGGTTGAGACTAGGCATTGTGCATAATTTGGTAGCATTCCCGAGGATGAATATATACTCTGCTACCCCTTGCCCGTGTAACGGAATCACTAAACAAAGCACGTTGCACTTTATGTTAATATGCCCCTTGTATAAATCATTGCGCCTCTTATATCTCAAACCTTTGTTTAAGAAATATTCTGTGTCTACTACTGCTATTGCCATGTGATTCCTATTTGCACTTGCCACCCCAGATATCTTTTTTTTATTGCAACCTTTATTCTAAAATCAGTATGGGTTAGAAAAAGTATGGTTTTCTAGTGCTGGTTCATATCCTTAGCTGCTAGTCCATGTTTTTACTCATGTGTACCATTATGTATTGTTTTCCCCATTTTCCATTAATTAATAAGTACCGTTTTTATTAATCTGTACACTTTTATGATGTTTTTACGAACAATCGAATAAAGTTTAAAACTAAAAAAAAAGACTAATATGGATATATAAAATTTGCTTGCTCAACAAAGTGGGAGGAGAGATATTTCTCCTTACATCAGCAAGAATAGCCTGATAGTTGTATACTAGGAGCAGGTGCATTCTAATAGTTAGGCCTTTCTGAGCATGTGTGAGGATCTGGAAGAGGGAAAAAAGCACATGGCTAACTCAGATGGCTGCCAAGTACAAAATGGCTTTCAGCTCATGCTAACAGATTCCTGCAACCTTTAACAAATAGTCCTTTTAGCATGAACTAAAGACATTCCTATGATCTAGTAGGAACATAGAAAATACTTTGCACATTTATTCTCATAAATTTATCAATATCATAATTCATTGCTAGGTGGACATTTTTCATTCTAAACATTTCATTAAGCGGGTATATATAAGGTATAAGCAGAAGTACAAAGAGAACAAGGCATTCAGATAGCAGGAGAGAGTAATGACTATAACCACAAACAGAATTTATCAATTGTTCTAGCCCTAAGCAAAAAGAAAATCCTAGAATCATCTGGTCTAATATTATGTAAAAAACATTTTCAGGGCTCCTATTCATTTCAGTGACCATCCTTTTCAATTTCAGAATATCCAACAACACATATCTAATAACAACCTTTTTAATAAACTTTTCCAGTGTTCCTTTTATGAGGGCTAGAATATAAATTAATACACTTTTAGGAGGAGGGCTAAGTAACATTGCAAACAAAAAAAGTCTTTGGGAAATTGAAGCCGCTGTACAACCAGCCAGAGCGGAGTCTTCTCCCTGTGTCGGTTTGAGCCTCACAGGCAGTCTCTTGTTGTTCCCACGGTGGAGCTGCACAACTCGCAAATCAGGAATCACGGCCCAGTTTAAGAAGAAAGTCTTTCAATGATCCTATCCAGTGTCCAGTCCTATCCAGTGTCTCAGGAAGTGCACCAGTTTTCTTCACTTCAATCTTACAGGCACCAAGGGCACAGCACCTGTATCCTAAACTCAAGTCATTCCCTAACTTCTGTATTGCTCTGTTGGCGCACTGCTCTTTTGTTGGGGCCACAAATTATCCCGTATGCCCAGGCATCTCTTGATCAACAAACAAAGGTGCAAACTTGCATTCACTTTGGGACCAGGATTCAGAGGCCTGATGCTAGGATCTCTGAAGCAACCCTTGTTTTAAAAGGGGTCACCTCAAGCAAAAGAAACCTCCTCACCACTGGTCGGTCTGTGACTCTCAGCTGGGAATCAAAAACTTGATTCACAATTTCTCCTTTCTGATTTGTGACCCCGTCTTTCTTTAAGACAGCGGCAGGGGTACACACTTCACATCCCAGTGCTTCCGCCTTCACTGAGGTCCTGATAGCCAGCAACGCCTGTGCTAATTACCTTCACCTTGACTTCAAGCTGGACTGGTGCTGACTCCCCAGGCTGTATCTGATGTCCGAGCTCCTCTGGCAATGGTTGTAAGGCATCAAATATCTATTGGTGGACAGAACAAAAGGTCTTTAGGCAAGGCACAGAAATAATCTATCAACAGAGAGGATAGTCTCAGAATACTTCCTATTCTTGGGACGACCCATATATTATTAAGGCACCCAAGAACCACTTCATCTATCTGAGAGTAAAAAAAAACCTGGACCTATTACTCTATTTGAAGCAGCTAAGAAAGTCTGTGTTCATTTACTAAATTCTGAGGAAAAGAGAAAAACAATACAGACATACTCCAAATCCTCACATTAGTGTATTCCTATATTATTCATCTGAAGAACCTCAAGAAAAATTAAATGTTCTATACTTTTACTCATAGACTTTGCATTACTTGTACAGGACTGCAAACTTTTCTAAAATGATTTCTCTTACTAAAAACACCTACATTGTACATTTAGGACCATGCTCTCATGTTATAGGTGCAGCAGGAAAATCTAAAACTGATAATTTAACAGGGTTTCTTATTACATAAGGAACTAGAAATTTCAACATAGTGGGTACATTTTGTTTGTTGTGACAAACTCCTATAGTAAAATATTTTCTTCAAAAATGTTTGCTAAGGATCACATGGGCGTCTTTCCTGCATTCTACTTCTCACAATCCAAACTATGCAACATCAGCTCTAATAAGGCCTGTCCGCTTATTTACACAGACTAGCTAACAAAAATGGTGTTATCACCTAGGAATTTTAGAACAAAAACTACCCACATCTAGTTCCCCTTAAAAATCAAATAAGGAAACAGCAATCTAGACTACTCATCCTTTCATAATTTCATCAGACAGGATGGGCAGTAACATAGCATAAATATATATTTATTAATTTTATTAATGCTTACAATTTGTAAAACAGTATTACTGAATAGCCAATTAAATGTCTCATGGCTATTTCACAGACAGCTTAGATAGGCTTAAAATAGATTGAGAGAAAGAAAACATAAATTTGCCTTCCCTTAATTTGTAAAGGAGCTAGCCACCTTCTCCCATTTCGACAATAGGAAAACCTGAAACAGGTTTTACTTCTATCAACACTATCCGCTTCTATCTTTGGCTGCTGGGCACAAATACACTTGTAGAAGGTAAATAGCACATGTAGCTAGCTAGAAAACATTAATAACCAACCACCAATTCCTTTAGCAAGTATACTAGTTGTTACATGAGGGCACATGAATTCAAACTAAATCCCATTGCCTTCTTATCTTACAAATGCTGCTATCCCTTGATAATGTTATTCAATAGGATAACCCCACCTGCACTTTTCCTACACTTGTATTATATCTCAAGAAAACAGTGATATTTCTATGTGCTTCTAACAAAATATGCAATATCTCCTTCAGCTAATGTTATCTAAAACATTACTTATAGTGCTTTACCCTACAGTGTGAGGATCAGGATATTTAAATAATACAAAGAAATCACCTACTGTCACAGTGGCTCCCTACGTGGAAATTGCACGTTCAGTTGGTTAGTTCTAAAAACAGACTTTGGCCTTTAACCCTTACCAACTGTCCTATTTGTGTGCTAGGCTTTCCATGTGGTTTTCCAATTCACAGCAACTTATGGAGACTCCCAGCTAAAAAGCAGTCCTGTTCCATTCCTGTTTTCCAGTAATTTAGATGTACACTTAAAAACTTCTGCTGGGTTTTATATTTAGTTTCATTTGTGTGCAGTGTGCTTTCCTAGCAGTATAGAGGTTAGCTGTTCATTCTATACTTACATGTGTGCATTTACTGAAGCCTAAGAGCAGTTTGAAAGCTGCTCTGAGTGGCAGAACTGCTTTTAAACAGTGAATTTTTCCCAATTTCGACTTTGGTGTTAGGGGCAGTTAAAAATGAATAACCTAAAATGTTTTGGCATATTAGTCATCCCCAGAATGTCCTCTTCATATCCCAGAGATGGGGGATCAGAATTGTATAAGGTACGCCCTTATAAAAATGAGTTGTGAATGCCTGGGTAAAGTGAAATTTTCCATTTTAGTTCCCCCCATTGCGGTAAAACCCTGCTTAAGCTTAAATTCAACTTTGATGCTAGAATTTCACTGTTTAATTATTAGGCAGTACAGAGATTAATAAACTTTTTTAGTGCACTTATTTGTAATAAACTTTTTTTTTATATAATCAAAATTCCCTTTTTTTTAAAAAACAAATGCTTTAACACCAACCCTGTTGATGGTTGCACATATGAAAAGCAAGCTTCATTCCTTCTTGCCTTCAAAATGTATTCATTTATAACCCTAAGCACAGACGCCTTACTGGAAAAATTAAAATTCACCTCAAAACCCGGATGTGCTTATGTAAAAAGGCATTAAGAAAGGAAATCCCTACTTTCAATTTTTTATCTGTTATCCTAAATAAACAGTTTTTTGTAACTTTTTAAAAGCATGCAGGCCTCTATACCAGGTATATACTGACTTAAAATCTAGTTGACTCAGCATTCCTTTCTCTCTGTGGCTTGTGGTCAAGAATAGCCATGTGGTATTGACACAGCTGTTCTAACTAGCAGTTCCCATGCCTTTCTCAGGAGAGAAAACCCTTTGTCTGTATTTGTAACACCCTGAAAGAGTTAAATCCCCATTTGTTGTGTCAAACAGCTTCTTCTCAGTGAGACATTAAAAACACAGCTGTTTGAAAGCTTTTTTCTAGTGTTGAAACATTAGCACAGTGACAGTCTATTTAAAAACAGAGGCATTTCAAGGCGGTCAAAATCTATTGTTCTATTATGTCGTGTTTAGTTCAGCAACAACCAATTTACTCAGATGATGTGAATGCCTTTTAATATCGAATACAATGTATTTAAGGAAAATGCTGTAACATTTTGTATTTTATTTATAATTATTACGAAGTACACAATTTCGTTTTTGAGGCCTATTTTATTCCTACTGAATGTGAATTCTAATTTTATCTTTAGCATTGTGGCAGTTTGCCCTCATGTATAGTTTCTTACTCTGTCAATTTAATAGTAACATGCAGCTATTTAGCTTATGTTATATAATTAATTTATGGATTTTTTTAAATTTAATATGCAAGTAACTAAATGGCATACATGCTGAACACACAATACAGAGCGCTTAAGGCTAGCCATTCTTACACAAAAAAGCGCAATCGCTATTTACTCACACAAGTACCACTGATGTCAAAACACATAGATATTTAAACACATGATTAACCCGCACATTAACACTTAATACAGAAACAAAAGATAGCCCACAGACTGTACTTAAACCAAACCATTTGTAAATACTAATTGTAAGTCATATTTACAAGAAAAGCTCTCAAAAGTAGCCCAAAAGACTGCACAAAAAACAGCCCAAAGACTGTTCCATGTTCAAGAAGCCAAAATACACCAAATTCGCTAGTTTTGGTTGGCAGAACACCAAAAAAAACTGTCTGCATATCATCACTCATAAAAGTGCGCAGATTAGGATCCTTTTTATGTACATATTTTAATTCCATGGAGTACGTAGTCACCAAGGAAGAAATATGTTTTTATACCTAAACCTATTCAAGTATCCCCTCTAGGGGAGCCGGCTGATTCCATTCTAGTTCCATAATGGTACCTCCAAAAAAAGCAACACATTCTTCGATGTGCGCTTGAACGATAAGGAACGTCAGTGGGCTGGCAGGACAGGAAGATGGAAATAAGCTTCCTGCAATTCCAGCGCTACCATCCAGTCTCCTGGGTCTAGGGCAGAAAGGACCTGGGTCAAAGTGAGCATTTTGAACGTCTCCTTCTGAAGGAAGAAGTTGAGGGTCCAGTGGTTTAGGATAGGATGCCAGACTTTGTACTTTTTGGGTTCCAGAAAGTAGTGGGAATAACAGCCACATCCTGCTTCTGGCACAAGGACCATCTCTATGGCCCCTTTGGCCAAGAGAGCCCTAACTTCCATATGGAGAAGTGCCAATGATCCTCTCACATGCAGTCGTTGGAGGGTGGCATGGAGGGAGGTTTAGTCTTTAAGGCAAGAGAGTAGCCCCTTCAGACTATCTGCAGAACCCACCTGTCCGATGTGATGGACTTCCAGTAGAGAAGGTGATGGCTAATCCTGCCTCCAACTGTTTGATAATGTGCTTGAAACGTTCCACCTGTGCAACCATATCCCAAATGGTATGGTAGTATCGGCCCAAGAGGCAAGCTGTATTCACGGACCGCAGTGCCAAACTGGAGGAAGAAAACCTCTTCTTCCCAAGATGGCCCAGCTTCTTGGATTCCCTTTTTGGGGGGAGCATAAGGGAATGCGCCTTTGGAAGATGAAGTTTGGGCAACCAAGCTCTCAGGGGAAGGATATTGGGTAAGGAATGCTTGCTCGCCCGGAGAGATGGTGGCAGGCGATTGTTCTGTCCACAAGAGCCCCTGTGCTGGGCCTGGACCAAGTACCCAGAAGGACATCAGTGAGGGCTTTTTTAAAAGGCAAAGAGGTTCGGAGGTAGAAGCCATAGGCTGAAGCACCTCTTTCAGGAAGTTAGTCCTCACTGCCACCTAAAGGAGTTCTAGGTCCAGGACCTCGGGTGCCTTTCTCTCCATCATTGGGTATGATGCCCCCTCCTCCATAGCCACAGTATGGGGAGAAAGCAAGCCAGTGTCAGGGGAAGTGTTCAACCCACTGGCCTCATCCAGGTATATCCGCCCGTCCATGGGGATCTGGTCCAGAGGCTGCTCCCAGTCCTCTTCACTACCTCCCAGTACAAGATCAACTCTGGGGGTGAACACAGGGACAAAAGTCGGTGGGTGACTGAACCAATATAGATTGATGCCGGTACGGTTCTATGTCTGTCAGGGACGAGGATGCATTTGGCGCAGACTGGGGGCACGGTTGGGAGCATCACCACCAGGATTGACATAGGGGAAAGTCAAGGTGGAACGATTGACGTCTGTCCGAATCTGATAACGGATCCACCGGGTTTACCGGCAGCCCTGGCATCAAAGGCCTTGGGACCCCAACTTACTCCAGCAGAGCCGGACTTCCCAAGGATGTGGTGCAAGGCCTCGTAAAATTGCAGCAATTAGACAGGAGACACTCTCAGAAAAGTGGGGAGGCATGGAGTCGTCTCGGGAAGAGGATCCGGGGATGGAGGCTTAAAGTGACGATGCACTGTGTGTCTCGTCTGTAGATAGACGTGTAAGGGGCAAAATACCTATTCTTCTTTGACAATTTTACTTGTGCTTATCTGAACCTCCCAAAGATTTCGAATGTGAGTAGAAGTGCAGGTGCCACAATAATTCTTGGTACTTCCCTCTCGATAGAGAATGGGAGCAACGCAGAGCCGAGTGCTGGCCTCCAACAGCCTTTGGGAGCGCTCCCGCAAAGATTTTGGATTCATGGCCCGGCATTAGGAGCATGATTTCGGGGCATGATCACGCTCCAAGCACCAGAGGCAGACGAGGTGCAAATCCGTCGAGGACATCATCTGATGTTACGATCCGTAGTTTTCAAATCGGGTCCTAAGTTAGGACATCTCGACGCACCAGTCGAGTCCACAAATCCCCAAAAAGCGGCGAGAAAAGTCACAAAAAGAGTAGCCAGAAATGGCTAAGGTGTAGCTTTCTCTGGATTTGCGCTTGGGCTGTGGCAGAAAAAGAAAAAAAACTGATGTCTGCATGCCCCGGCTGCTTTGATGTATGCCCTGTGACACTATTTCTTGGGCGCATGATGGCAGATGTGCAGGGGTACGGCAAATGAAAAATCTCCATATCCAGACTGGCGCCTGGGGGAAACTCTAAGGTAAGCAATCTACAACTAGAAGACTGTCTGATCTGTTTTTTGTTGTATTGGAATAGTTTGAAAATATTCAACTCCTAATAATGGTAGTTCACTTTTCCATCTGCAGAATTTACTGAATGACCAGCAGTGGCAGTTATGCTCAAGAGAATTTCTCTGCATTGCTGAGACTACACAAAAAAGAAAAGTCTCCACAAGAATTCTGCATCCTTTTATCAATTAATATGGTATGTAAAACTGCCATTCAATCATTTTGTCTGGCATTAAAGAAGTTCACAGCGTCTGAAGGTCTTCACTACTTTATAGCGGGGTCCTGCGCATGATTATATTTTCTTTCAAGATGGAAGTAATATGGATTACATTTTGGTACAAATCAGGGCTGGATTGGTCGTAACGGGCACTTGGTGTTTCCTCAGTGGGCTGCCAGTGTGGGGGCCGGTTTTGCAGCAGGGCTGCAATATCTGCTCCCTGTAATATTTGCAGATGCAGTGTTTGATCCCAGTCTGGCACTGGTGCACATGATAGTTCATGAAAGACTTTGATTGCCTCCAACGCTGAGGCAGCCTGCTTTTATTACTGGTGCTAGCAATATGCCATTTGAGGAAGGTACTGCCTTTGGGGCTGAAATGTATTATCGTATGTTAGAGTGATAAACTTAATTTCTCATGGATGGAAGACCATTTGACTTGTACCCCTGCACTCTGCATGTGGGACTCTGATACTCCAGATAGATTGCTGTTTAGGATACTCTGCAAACTTGTAACTCCATCCAACTTTCAAAATGAGACCAATGCTTTCAGTGGTTGAGGGTAATTTCCCAGTACACCGCCTAGCTGCCTTGCAGTCATAATTACAGATAGTTACCTAGCGTATGATTGTTGACGTCTCCTCCTGTGTGTCCTCATCACCCAGGGCGATTGGTCAAGTGGTGTCCTGACATGATAAAGCTAGAGCAGGATGTCATCTGACACGAGGGATAATCAGTTGCCTAGCAAGAACTAATATACATTTATCATGGTATTCAAATGGGTAGCAGGGTAAACAGGGCACTCAGCTGAAGACCTAGACTGTGAGATGAAAGAAACTAGGGCATTATTTGAGACTTGTGCATTTGTTTGAAGGTGCGGTTAATCACAATGCTCTTGACTTCTCTATAGCTTAATACCTTGAGTGCTTATGACGGCTCCTGGTTGTCATGAGTCACGGAAGTCATGTGCTCATGACGGCCGGGAGCCCTCCGAATATTGCAGCTCTGCCCACGTGCGGTTAATTCCCCACCTTTGGGGGAGAATTAATCAGTGGGCGGAGTTCGGATGGCTCCTGGCCGTCATGAGCACACGCCTACTGTGACTCATGACGGCCGGGGCCGTCCTTAGTATTGTGGCGCCATGCCCATCCCCGCCCCCTCTCGCACCGCAGCGGAATTTGCCCCGCATCGAAGGGGTTAGCTGATGGGGATGTACTGAGATGAAGATGTTAATCTGTTGTTCATCGTTTTTATTATTCCCACTAACTGTAGTGTAAACCTTCCTCCCTCAATTTATCATATCACTTAATTGCTATTGGTGTATCATAACTTAAAAGAATTGCACTGAGAAGAGGACCCAATCCCTTGGCTGGCAATCACATCTTTTTATCTATGTCCTCATATAGATGCTAAAGTTGTTTAGATAGTGGTAGCGAATGAGGCATAGGATTGAGAGATGTGTGCTAGGTTGAACATGAAAACTGAGATTTTAGTATCTGATAGACTACTAGCAGCAGATACCTTAAAGTAGAATTATCCCCAGGCGTAACACTGGATCCATAAAATTTTTGCCACAGCATCCCTGCGCGCCGGGGGGAGTGGCACCATGTGACTCTGTCCTGATGTCATCCGCGTACTTGACGTTAGCGAGGTCACATAAGTCCCACCCCGGCGCACCTATGTCACTTTCCTTCTTTTCCATGTGCCATGCTGATCCGGATTGTGTTCCTGCCTGTTCTCAGGCTTGCTTTTATGTTTTGCGTTTGTGGAACCGTGTGCGAAATGTCTTCCGGCTACAAGTCGTGTACTTCTTGTGCATGCCAGATGTCTGCCACACACCCTCATCCGATTTGTATATGGTGTTTGGGTGAGCACCATGACTCTACGGACTGCGATGCTTGTCAGCACCTTAAACCGAAGTCCCGGCGGGAGAGCCGGATGAAATTCCTGTCAGCCCGCGTGTCCAGGTCGTTCTCGTCGCAGCGTCTGTCCCCTACCGTGGACCCCAGGAGTCGCCGATTCCGGCTGCGGCATCGTCCATCGCAGCGCCATCAAGGGTGTTCTTCACCCTCTGCTAGGATCTCCAGTTTGTCTTTGAGGCCTTGTCCCCGTGCGGCAGAGGGCCCGGGTTCTCCTCTGGACATGTACCCTCACACGTCGCTACCCTATCTGCTGTTTCCCGGCACCGGGGCAACTAGGGCCCAGATTGCTCGCTTCGGCTCTGCTGGATTCTCGGAACCTCTCCCTGAGATGCCTGTGGTTCCCTTGCCTTGCATGGGGCCTTCCGCGGCGTTGCCGGCGGTTCCGGCATGACTAGTTCAGCGCAGATGAGTTCGGCTTTAGGTTGTGAGGGTGTGCTGTTGTCGAGGTGCGGCTCTGCAGGGTTCCCCTCTTTGACCCAGGACATCCCTGCCTCACCTCAAGTCCCCGAAGGGATCCCTGCGGTGTTGCATGAGATTACCGGAACTCAGGGCTAGTCCCTGAGTCCCCCTCGGTCCTCTGGGCAGGCGGCTGCCTTACCAGGGGCCGGGACGGTGCCTTTCTGGCACTGATGGCTTTCCTCCCTGGGCTTGGTGGTGCCGTGAGTGGAAGATGGGGCCTGTGGTGCCTTCCCTAGTCCCTTTCGGTCCTCTACGCAGTCTGCTGCCTCATCTGAGGTTGAGCTGGCGCCGTTCCTTAGCTGTCCCGCCCCATTCTCCTGGCGAGCACGTGGTGGTGGAGGTCGACTCGGCGCCCCTGGGGACCTCTTTGGCGCCCATCGGGGACACATCGGCTCCTGTGGTGGACTCCACGGCGCCGTCCTGGCGTTGGGTCATCGACTCGTCTCCGAATGTCCCTTCTCCGGAGGTTGGATATCTTCTTTACTCCTCTTCACTGGAGACTGGACACTGAGTCGTGACTTTTTCCCCAGCTTCTTCTGTGGAGGGCTCTTCGCCATCTCTGCAGCCTTCACCCTTGAACCCTCTTTTTCATAACTCTAGGTTGGTTGCCCTGCAGGCTTCTCTGCTTTTTCCAGAGCCCCCTCAGATCCCCCACTTGTCCATGGATCACGCTTGCTACAGGGGCTGGCCGTTCCTTCCTCCAGCTGAGCTCTGGGATGGGTGGCTGAATTTGCAGCCTTTGCCCACAGAGGAATTGCACTCTCCCCGCCTCGTCCTACGGAGGAGGTTGTTGCCTTTGTCTGAGCCATTTCCACAGCTGCTGGCATTTTACGGATGGGCGATCCGGTTACTCCATTTCCTAAGGACCAAATTTTAGAAGTCCTCCACCAGGGCTCTGGTAGACTGGAGCTGCTTCTTCCTTTTGAGGCTTCGCCTCGCAACCCTCTTCTGGGGGCGCCCTGCCACATGAGATCCGGTGCCTTGGCCACTCCTACACCACCACCGTCCGCACGATCCAGTCTGCAGTTCCTTCCACCCCTCGATACAGGGCCCTCTTTTGCAGACTGCCTTTCCTTCTTAGCCTTTGATGTTATGCCCTCCTTCACGGAAGACCCAATGGTTGGACTCCTTAGGGCGTAACATCTTTACATCTGCTAGTGCTGCCTTGCGAGTGCTCAACACACTTTATGTGCTGGCCAGGGCTACCTCCAGGCTATGGGATTCGGTGGAGTCCCTCCAGTCTCGCTCCTCTCAGGAAGCGGTCTCCGCGGACCTGTGGCACCATGTGCTAGATGGTCAGGAGTTGGCTGTATTGCTCCAGTATTAGGGGTGTCTTTCATAGATTCACATGCTTGAATATTCCCCGTCGTCGAAGTGGGAGTCCCACGGTACATAAAATAGCAGTAATAAATGCATATATAAATAAAATTATAATTATATAAATATATATATATATAAAATACAGTAAAATATGCAGAAAACTCAAAAGTACCATAGAACAGAATAGGCCCATAGAAAGCCTAAGGGAGAAACTCAGCTTGGTAACATATCAGTGTCATTATGTTTTTGGTCCAAATTCCAGCCAATCAGGCTGTAGCTCCCTCTAGAACCTTCTCCTCAGAAGCCCAAGACCTCAGATTTTCTACTGCACGTCGTGTGAAGGGAGTCTCCCTGAGCTCTGCTCAGTTTTCTTCAACTTTAGCTGTTTATTTCTTCAAGAAATGTCTTCAAATAAGAAATCTTTATTTAAAGCCTGCCCCTCTTGAGGTAAACTGCACCTTTTCCATGAAGATCCACACAGTAAGGTAGGGTACCCGAGGTAAGGTACGGTAAGGTACGGTACGGTAGGGCACCCGAGGTAAGGTAAGGTAAGGTACGGTAGGGTACCCGAGGTAAGGTATGGTACGGTAGGGTACCCGAGGTAAGGTACGGTACGGTATGGTAGGGTACCCAAGGTAAGGTAAGGTAAGGTAAGGTAAGGTAAGGTAGGGTACCCGAGGTAAGGTAAGGTAAGGTACGGTACGGTAGGGTACCCGAGGTAAGGTAAGGTAAGGTAAGGTACGGTACGGTAGGGTACCCGAGGTAAGGTAAGGTAAGGTAAGGTACGGTAGGGTACCCGAGGTAAGGTAAGGTACGGTACAGTATGGTATGGTACCCGAGGTAAGGTAAGGTAAGGTAAGGTACGGTACGGTACGGTACGGTAGGGTACCCGAGGTAAGGTAAGGTAAGGTACGGTACGGTACAGTACCCGAGGTAAGGTAAGGTAAGGTAAGGTAAGGTACCCCTAGGTAAGGTAGGGTACGGTACGGTACCGGAGGTAAGGTAGGGTACGGTACGGTACCCGAGGTAAGGTACGGTACGGTAGGGTACGGTACGGTACCCGAGGTAAGGTAAGGTACCTGAGGTAAGGTACGGTAGGGTACCTGAGGTAAGGTAAGGTAGGGTACCTGAGGTACGGTATCATGGGGTACCCGAGGTAAGGTACGGTATCATGGGGTACCCGAGGTGAGGTACCGTGGGGTACCCGAGGTGAGGTACCGTGGGGTACCAGAGGTAAGCTACCGTGGGGTACCCGAGGTAAGGTACCGTGGGGTACCCGAGGTAAGGTACCGTGGGGTACCCGAGGTAAGGTACCGTGGGGTACCCGAGGTAAGGTACCCGAGGTAAGGTACCCGAGGTAAGGTACCGTGGGGTACCCGAGGTAAGGTACCGTGGGGTACCCGAGGTAAGGTACCGTGGGGTACCCGAGGTAAGCTAAGGTGGGGTACCCGAGGTAAGGTAAGGTGGGGTAGCCGAGGTAAGGTAAGGTGGGGTACCCGAGGTGAGGTAAGGTAAGGTAAGGTAGGGTACCTGAGGTAAGGTAAGGTGGGGTACCTGAGGTAAGGTACCTGAGGTAAGGTAAGGTGGGGTACCTGAGGTAAGGTAAGGTAGGGTACCTGAGGTAAGGTAAGGTAGGGTACCTGAGGTAAGGTAAGGTAGGGTACCTGAGGTAAGGTAAGGTAGGGTACCTGAGGTAAGGGAGGGTACTTGAGGTAAGGTAAGGGAGGGTACCTGAGGTAAGGTAAGGGAGGGAGGGTACCTGAGGTAAGGTAAGATACCTGAGGTAAGGTAAGGTAAGGTAAGGTAAGGTAAGGTAAGGTAGGGTAGGGTACCCAAGGTAAGGTAAGGTAAGGTACCCGAGACAAGGTAAGGTACCAGAGGTAAGGTAAGGTACCCGAGGTAAGGTAAGGTAAGGTAGGGTAGGGTACCCGAGGTAAGGTAAGGTAAGGTAAGGTAAGGTAAGGTACCCGAGGTAAGGTAAGGTAAGGTAAGGTAAGGTAAGGTAATGTACCCAAGGTAAGGTAAGGTACCTGAGGTACCTGAGGTAAGGTAAGGTAAGGTAGGGTACCTGAGGTAAGGTAAGGTACCTGGGGTAAGGTAAGGTAAGGTACCTGAGGTAAGGTAAGGTACCTGAGGTAAGGTAAGATAAGATACGGTACGGTACGGTAGGGTACCCGAGGTAAGGTAAGGTAAGGTACCCGAGGTAAGGTACCCGAGGTAAGGTACCCGAGGTAAGGTAAGGTACCTGAGGTAAGGTAAGGTAAGGTAAGGTAAGGGTAGGGTAGGGTACCTGAGGTACGGTAGGGTACCTGAGGTACGGTAAGGTAAGGTAAGATAGGGTACCTGAGGTAAGGTACCCGAGGTAAGGTAAGGTAAGGTACCCGAGGTAAGGTACGGTAGGGTACCCGAGGTAAGGTACGGTAGGGTACCCGAGGTAAGGTACGGTAGGGTACCCGAGGTAAGGTACGGTAGGGTAAGGTACCTGAGGTACGGTAGGGTACCTGAGGTACGGTAGGGTACCTGAGGTAAGGTAGGGTAAGGTGAGGTAAGGTACCTGAGGTAAGGTAAGGTACCTGAGGTAAGGTAAGGTACCTGAGGTAAGGTAAGGTGAGGTACCTGAGGTAAGGTAAGGTAAGGTACCTGAGGTAAGGTAAGGTAAGGTACCTGAGGTAAGGTAAGGTAAGGTACCTGAGGTAAGGTAAGGTAAGGTACCAGAAGTAAGGTAAGGTACCTGAGGAAAGGTACCTGAGGTAAGGTAAGGTACCTGAGGTAAGGCAAGGTAAGGTAAGGTAGGGTACCTGAGGTAAGGTAAGGTAAGGTAGGGTACCTGAGGTAAGGTAAGGTAAGGTAAGGTAGGGTACCTGAGGTAAAATAAGGTACCTGAGGTAAGGTAAGGTAAGGTACCTGAGGTAAGGTAAAGTAAGGTAAGGTAAGGTACCTGAGGTAAGGTAAGGTAAGGTAAGGTAAGGTAAGGTAAGGTAGGGTACCTAAGGTAAGGTAAGGTAAGGTAGGGTACCTGAGGTAAGATAAGGTAAGGTAAGGTAGGGTACCTGAGGTAAGGTAAGGTACCTGAGGTAAGGTAAGATACGGTACGGTAGGGTACCCAAGGTAAGGTAAGATACGGTATGGTAGGGTACCCGAGGTAAGGTAAGATATGGTACGGTAGGGTACCCGAGGTAAGGTAAGGTAAGGTACCCGAGGTAAGGTAAGGTACCCGAGGTAAGGTAAGGTAAGGTAAGGTACCCGAGGTAAGGTAAGGTACCTGAGGTAAGGTAAGGTAAGGTACCCGAGGTAAGGTAAGGTAAGGTAAGGTAAGGTAAGGTACCTGAGGTAAGGTAAGATACGGTACGGTAGGGTACTTGAGGTAAGGTAAGATAAGATACGGTACGGTAGGGTACCCGAGGTAAGGTAAGATACGGTACGGTAGGGTACCCGAGGTAAGGTAAGATACGGTACGGTAGGGTACCCGAGGTAAGGTACCCGAGGAAAGGTAAGGTAAGGTGAGGTAAGGTAAGGTAAGGTGAGGTAAGGTAAGGTACCCAAGGTAAGGTACCCGAGGTAAGGTACCCGAGGTAAGGTAAGGTACCCGAGGTAAGGTAAGGTAACCGAGGTAAGGTACGGTAAGGTACCCGAGGTAAGGTAAGGTACGGTAAGGTAGGGTACCCGAGGTAAGGTAAGGTAAGGTAAGGTAGGGTACCCGAGGTAAGGTAAGGTAAGGTACGGTAGGGTAGCTGAGGTAAGGTAAGATACGGTACGGTAGGGTACCTGAGGTAAGGTAAGATACAGTACGGTAGGGTACCTGAGGTAAGGTAAGATAAGGTAAGATACGGTACGGTAGGGTACCTGAGGTAAGGGAAGGTAAGATACGGTACGGTAGGGTACCTGAGGTAAGGTAAGGTAGGGTAATGTAAGTTACCCGAGGTAAGGTAAGGTAAGGTACCCGAGGTAAGGTAAGGAGAGGTAAGGTAGGGTACCTGAGGTAAGGTAAGGTAGGGTACCTGAGGTAAGGTTAGGTAAGGTAGGGTACCTGAGGTAAGGTAAGGTAGGGTACCTGAGGTAAGGTAAGGTAAGGTAGGGTACCTGAGGTAAGGTTAGGTAGAGTACCTGAGGTAAGGTAAGGTAGGGTACCTGAGGTAAGGTAAGGTAGGGTACCTGAGGTAAGGTAAGGTAAGGTAGGGTACCTGAGGTAAGGTAAGGTACCTGAGGTAAGGTAAGGTACCTGAGGTAAGGTAAGGTACCTGAGGTAAGGTAAGGTAAGGTAAGGTAGGGTACCTGAGGTAAGGTAAGGTAGGGTACCTGAGGTAAGGTAAGGTAAGGTAGGGTACCTGAGGTAAGGTTAGGTAGGGTACCTGAGGTAAGGTAAGGTAAGGTAAGGTAGGGTACCTGAGGTAAGGTAAGGTAAGGTAAGGTAAGGTAAGGTACGGTAAGGTAAGGTAAGGAAAGGTACAGTAGGGTAAACGAGGTAAGGTATGGTACCTGAGGTATGGTATGATAGGGTACCCGAGGTAAGGTAAGGTACCCGAGGTAAGGTAAGGTACCCGAGGTAAGGTAAGGTACCCGAGGTAAGGTAAGGTACCCAAGGTAAGGTAAGGTAAGGTACCCGAGGTAAGGTAAGGTAAGGTAAGGTACCCGAGGTAAGGTAAGGTACCCGAGGTAAGGTAAGGTAAGGTAAGGTAAGGTAAGGTACGGTACCCGAGGTAAGGTAAGGTACCCGAAGTAAGGTACAGTACGGTACCCGAAGTAAGGTACGGTACGGTAACCGAGGTAAGGTACGGTACGGTAACCGAGGTAAGGTACGGTACATTACCCGAAGTAAGGTACGGTACGTTACCAGAAGTAAGGTACGGTACGTTACCCGAAGTAAGGTAAGGTATGGTACGGTAGGGTACCCGAGGTAAGGTACGGTACGGTAGGGTACCCGAGGTAAGGTACGGTACGGTAGGGTACCTGAGGTAAGGTAAGGTAATGTAAGGTACGGTAGGGTACCCGAGGTAAGGTAAGGTAATGTAAGGTACGGTAGGGTACCCGAGGTAAGGTACGGTAGGGTACCCGAGGTAAGGTAAGGTACGGTAGGGTACCCGAGGTAAGGTAAGGTACGGTAGGGTACCCGAGGTAAGGTACGGTAGGGTACCCGAGGTAAGGTACGGTAGGGTACCCGAGGTAAGGTATGGTACCTGAGGTACCGTACGGTAGTGTACCTGAGGTAAGGTACGGTATGATAGGGTACCTGAGGTAAGGTATGGTACTTGAGGTAAGGTACGGTACCTGAGGTAAGGTACGGTACCTGAGGTAAGGTAAGGTATGGTACCTGAGGTAAGGTAAGGTAAGGTAAGGTAAGGTACGGTACGGAGGGTAACCGAGGTAAGGTATGGTACCTGAGGTACGGTATGATAGGGTACCTGAGGTAAGGTAAGGTACGGTATGATAGGGTACCTGAAGTAAGGTACGGTATGATAGGGTGCCTGAGGTAAGGTAAGGTAAGGTAGGGTACCTGAGGTAAGGTAAGGTACTGTACGGTAGGGTACCTGAGGTAAGGTAAGGTACTGTACGGTAGGGTACCTGAGGTAAGGTAAGGTACTGTACGGTAGGGTACCCAAGGTAAGGTAAGGTAAGGTAAGGTAAGGTACGGTACCCGAGGTAAGGTAAGGTACGGTACGGTACCCGAGGTAAGGTAAGGTACGGTACGGTAGCCGAGGTAAGGTAAGGTACGGTAGGGTACCCGAGGTAAGGTACGGTAGGGTACCCGAGGTAAGGTACGGTAGGGTACCCGAGGTAAGGTACGGTAGGGTACCCGAGGTAAGGTACAGTAGGATAGGGTACCTGAGGTAAGGTACGGTAGGATAGGGTACCTGAGGTAAGGTACGGTAGGATAGGGTACCTGAGGTAAGGTAAGGTAAGGTACGGTACGGTACCTGAGGTAAGAAAAGGTACGGTACTGTACCTGAGGTAAGGTAAGGTAGGGTACGGTACCTGAGGTAAGGTAAGGTACGGTACGGTACCTGAGGTAAGGTACGGTACAGTACGGTACCTGAGGTAAGGTAAGGTACGGTACAGTACCTGAGGTAAGGTAAGGTACGGTACGGTACCTGAGGTAAGGTACGGTACGGTACCTGAGGTAAGGTACGGTACGGTACCTAAGGTAAGGTACCTGAGGTAAGGTACGGTACCTGAGGTAAGGTACGGTACGGTACGTAAGGTACGGTACCTGAGGTAAGGTACGGTGCGGTACCTGAGGTAAGGTACGTAAGGTACGGTACGGTACCTGAGGTAAGGTACGTAAGGTACGGTATGGTACCTGAGGTAAGGTACGTAAGGTACGGTACGGTACCTGAGGTAAGGTACGTAAGGTAAGGTAAGGTACGGTACGGTACCTAAGGTAAGGTACGGTACCTGAGGTAAGGTAAGGTACGGTACGGTACCTGAGGTAAGGAAAAGTACGGTACTCGTGGTGAGGTGAGGTGAGTTACCCGAGGTGAGGTATGGTACCTGAGGTAAGGTAAGGTAGGGTACCTGAGGTACGGTACGGTACGGTACAGTGAGGTACCTGAGGTAAAGTAAGGTACCTGAGGTAAGGTAAGTTACAGAAGGGTACCTGAGGTAAGGTACCTGAGGTAAGGTAAGGTACGGAAGGGTACCTGAGGTAAGGTAGGGTACCTGAGGTAAGGTACTGTACATGAGGTAAGGAACGGTAGGGTACCTGAGGTAAGGTACAGTACGGTAGGGTACCTGAGGTTAGGTACGGTAGGGTACCTGAGGTAAGGTACGGTAGGGTACCCAAAGTAAGGTACGGTAAGGTATGGTACAGTACGTAAGGTAAGGTAAGGTAAGGTAGGGTACCCGAGGTAAGGCACGGTACGGTAGGGTACGGTACGGTAGGGTACCGGAGGTATGGTAGGGTAGGGTACCCGAGGTATGGTAGGGTAGGGTACCCGAGGTACGGTAGGGTAGGGTACCTGAGGTACGGTAGGGTACCTGAGGTACGGTAGGGTAAGGTAAGGTAAGGTAAGGTAAGGTAGGGTACCTGAGGTAAGGTACCCGAGGTAAGGTAAGGTACCCGAGGTAAGGTACGGTAGGGTACCCGAGGTAAGGCACGGTAGGGTACCCGAGGTAAGGTACGGTAGGGTACCCGAGGTAAGGTACGGTAGGGTACCCGAGGTAAGGTACGGTAGGGTAAGGTACCTGAGGTACGGTAGGGTACCTGAGGTACGGTAGGGTACCTGAGGTACGGTAGGGTAGGGTAGGGTAGGGTAAGGTAAGGTAGGGTAGGGTAAGGTAAGGTAGGGTACCTGAGGTAAGGTAGGGTACCTGAGGTAAGGTAAGGTAAGGTAGGGTACCTGAGGTAAGGTAAGGTAAGGTAAGGTAAGGTAGGGTACCTGAGGTAAGGTAAGGTAAGGTAAGATAAGGTAGGGTAGGGTACCTGAGGTAAGGTAAGGTAAGGTACCTGAGGTAAGGTAGGGTACCTGAGGTAAGGTAAGGTAAGGTACCTGAGGTAAGGTAAGGTAAGGTACCTGAGGTAAGGTAAGGTACCTGAGGTAAGGTAAGGTAAGGTACCTGAGGTAAGGTAAGGTAAGGTACCTGAGGTAAGGTACCTGAGGTAAGGTAAGGTACCTGAGGTAAGGTAAGGTAGGGTACCTGAGGTAAGGTAAGGTAAGGTAAGGTACCTGAGGTAAGGTAAGGTAAGGTACCTGAGGTAAGGTAAGGTAAGGTAAGGTACGGTAAGGTACCTGAGGTAAGGTAAGGTAAGGCACCTGAGGTAAGGTAAGGTAAGGTAAGGTACCTGAGGTAAGGTAAGGTAAGGTACCTGAGGTAAGGTAAGATAAGGTACCTGAGGTAAGGTAAGGTAAGGTAAGGTACCTGAGGTAAGGTAAGGTAAGGTAAGGTAGGGTACCTAAGGTAAGGTAAGGTAAGGTAGGGTACCTGAGGTGAGGTAAGGTAAGGTAGGGTACCTGAGGTAAGGTAAGGTAAGGTAGGGTAGGGTACCTGAGGTAAGGTAAGGTAAGGTAAGGTACCTGAGGTAAGGTAAGGTACCTGAGGTAAGGTAAGATGCGGTACGGTAGGGTACCCAAGGTAAGGTAAGATACGGTACGGTAGGCTACCCGAGGTAAGGTAAGGTACCCGAGGTAAGGTAAGGTAAGGTACCCGAGGTAAGGTAAGGTAAGGTACCCGAGGTAAGGTAAGGTAAGGTAAGGTACCCAAGGTAAGGTAAGGTACCTGAGGTAAGGTAAGATACGGTACGGTAGGGTACCTGAGGTAAGGTAAGATAAGATACGGTACGGTAGGGTACCCGAGGTAAGGTAAGATACAGTACGGTACCCGAGGTAAGGTAAGATACGGTACGGTAGGGTACCCGAGGTAAGGTACCCGAGGAAAGGTAAGGTAAGGTGAGGTAAGGTAAGGTAAGGTGAGGTAAGGTAAGGTACCCGAGGTAAGGTAAGGTACCCGAGGTAAGGTACCCGAGGTAAGGTAAGGTAAGGTACCCGAGGTAAGGTACGGTAGGGTACCCGAGGTAAGGTACGGTAGGGTACCCGAGGTAAGGTACGGTAGGGTACCCGAGGTAAGGTACGGTAGGATAGGGTACCTGAGGTAAGGTAAGGTAGGATAGGGTACCTGAGGTAAGGTAAGGTAGGATAGGGTACCTGAGGTAAGGTAAGGTAAGGAAGGATAGGGTACCTGAGGTAAGGTAAGGTAGGATAGGGTACCCGAGGTAAGGTACGGTAGGGTACCCGAGGTAAGGTACGGTACCCGAGGTAAGGTAAGGTAAGGTACCCGAGGTAAGGTACGGTAGGGTACCCAAGGTAAGGTACAGTAGGGTACCCGAGGTAAGGTACGGTAGGGTACCCGAGGTATGGCACGGTACCCGAGGTAAGGTACGGTAGGGTACCCAAGGTAAGGTACGGTAGGGTACCCGAGGTAAGGTACGGTAGGGTACCCGAGGTAAGGTACGGTAGGATAGGGTACCTGAGGTAAGGTAAGGTAGGATAGGGTACCTGAGGTAAGGTAAGGTAGGATAGGGTACCTGAGGTAAGGTAAGGTAAGGAAGGATAGGGTACCTGAGGTAAGGTAAGGTAGGATAGGGTACCTGAGGTAAGGTAAGGTAAGGAAGGATAGGGTACCTGAGGTAAGGTAAGGTAGGATAGGGTACCCGAGGTAAGGTACGGTAGGGTACCCGAGGTAAGGTACGGTACCCGAGGTAAGGTAGGGTAAGGTACCCAAGGTAAGGTACGGTAGGGTACCCAAGGTAAGGTACGGTAGGGTACCAGAGGTAAGGTACGGTAGGGTACCCGAGGTATGGTACGGTACCCGAGGTAAGGTACGGTAGGGTACCCGAGGTAAGGTACGGTAGGGTACCCGAGGTAAGGTATGGTAGGGTACCCGAGGTAAGGTACGGTAGGGTACCCGAGGTAAGGTACGGTAGGATAGGGTACCCGAGGTAAGGTACGGTAGGATAGGGTACCCGAGGTAAGGTACGGTAGGATAGGGTACCTGAGGTAAGGTACGGTAGGATAGGGTACCTGAGGTATGGTAAGGTAAGGTAGGGTACCTGAGGTATGGCATGGTAAGGTAGGGTACCTGAGGTATGGTATGGTAAGGTAAGGTAGGGTACCTGAGGTATGGTAAGGTAAGGTAGGGTAGGGTACCTGAGGTATGGTAAGGTAAGGTACCTGAGGTAAGGTATGGTACCTGAGGTAAGGTATGGTAAGTTGAGGTAAGGTAGGGTACCTGAGGTAAGGTACGGTAAGGTAAGGTACGGTAAGGTAGGGTACAGTAAGGTAGGGTACCTGAGGTAAGGTAGGGTACCTGAGGTAAGGTAGGGTACCTGAGGTAAGGTAGGGTATCTGAGGTAAGGTAGGGTACCTGAGGTAAGGTAGGGTACCTGAGGTACGGTAGGGTACCTGAGGTACGGTAGGGTACCTGAGGTACGGTAGGGTACCTGAGGTAAGGTAGGGTACCTGAGCTAAGGTAGGGTACCTGAGGTAAGGTACGGTACCTGAGGTAAGGTACGGTACCTGAGGTACAGTACTGTACTCGAGGTAAGGTACTGTACTCGAGGTAAGGTACGGTTAGGTAAGGTACGGTACGGTAGGGTACCCGAGGTAAGGTATGGTACCTGAGGTAAGGTATGGTACCTGAGGTAAGGTATGATACCTGAGGTAAGGTATGGTACCTGAGGTACGGTAGGGTACCTGAGGTACGGTAGGGTACCTGAGGTAAGGTACGGTATGATAGGGTACCTGAGGTAAGGTAAGGTACGGTACGGTAGGGTACCTGAGGTAAGGTAAGGTACGGTAGGGTACCTGAGGTAAGGTACGGTAGGGTACCTGAGGTAAGGTAAGGTACGGTAGGGTACCTGAGGTAAGGTAAGGTGGGGTACCTGAGGTAGGGTAAGGTGGGGTACCTGAGGTATGGTAAGGTGGGGTACCTGAGGTATAGTAAGGTAAGGTGGGGTACCTGAGGTATGGTAAGGTAAGGTGGGGTACCTGAGGTATGGTAAGGTACAGCAGGGTACCTGAGGTAAGGTAAGGTAGGGTACCTGAGGTATGGTAAGGTAAGTTGAGGTAAGGTAGGGTACCTGATGTAAGGTATGGTAAGGTAGGGTACCTGAGGTAAGGTACGGTAAGGTAGGGTACCCGAGGTAAGGTACCATAGGGTAGGGTGTCCGAGGTGAGGTACCATAGGGTAGGGTGCCCGAGGTAAGGTACCATAGGGTAGGGTGCCCGAGGTAAGGTACCATAGGGTAGGGTGCCCGAGGTAAGGTACCATAGGGTAGGGTGCCCGAGGTAAGGCACCATAGGGTAGGGTACCCGAGGTAAGGTAGGGAAGGGTGCCCGAGGTAAGGTAGGGAAGGGTGCCCGAGGTAAGGTAAGGTACGGTAGGGAAGGGTGCCCGAGGTAAGGTAAGGTACGGTAGGGAAGGGTGCCCGAGGTAAGGTACGGTACGGTAGGGAAGGGTGCCCGAGGTAAGGAAAGGTACTGTACGGTAGGGAAGGGTGCCTGAGGTAAGGAAAGGTACTGTACGGTAGGGAAGGGTGCCCGAGGTAAGGAAAGGTACTGTACGGTAGGGAAGGGTGCCCGAGGTAAGGAAAGGTACTGTACGGTAGGGAAGGGTGCCCGAGGGAAGGAAAGGTACGGTAGGGAAGGGTGCCCGAGGTAAGGTAAGGTATGGTAGGGAAGGGTGCCCGAGGTAAGGTAACGTACGGTAGGGAAAAGTGCCCGAGGTCCGGTACGGTACGGTAGGGTAGGGTAGGGTACCCGAGGTAAGGTACGGTAGGGTAGGGTACCCGAGGTAAGGTACGGTAGGGTAGGGTACCCGAGGTAAGGTACGGTAGGGTACCCAAGGTAAGGTACCTGAGGTAAGGTAAGGTACGGGATGGTAGGGTACCTGAGGTAAGGTAAGGTAAGGTATGGTATGGTAGGGTACCCGAGGTGAGGTAAGGTAAGGTATGGTATGGTAGGGTACCCAAGGTGAGGTGAGGTGAGGTGAGGTAAGGTAAGGTACAGTAGGGTACCCAAGGTAAGGTAAGGTACAGTAGGGTACCCGAGGTAAGGTAAGGTAAGGTACGGTAGGGTAGGGTACCCGAGGTAAGGTACGGTAGGGTAGGGTACCCGAGGTAAGGTAAGGTAAGGTATGGTATGGTACGGTAGGGTAGGGTACCCGAGGTAAGGTATGGTAGGGTACCCGAGGTAAGGTACAGTAGGGTAGGGTAGGGTACCCGAGGTAAGGTACAGTAGGGTAGGGTACCCGAGGTAAGGTACAGTAGGGTAGGGTACCCGAGGTAAGGTAAGGTACGGTAGGGTACCCGAGGTAAGGTAAGTTACGGTACGGTATGGTACTGTAGGGTACCCGAGGTAAGGTAAAGAACGGTTTGGTAGGATACCCAAGGTAAGGTACAGTAGGGTACCCAAGGTAAGGTAAGGTACGGTACCCAAGGTAAGGTAAGGTATGGTAAGGTTCGGTAGGGTAGGGTACCCAAGGTAAGGTAAGGTACGGTAGGGTACCCGAGGTAAGGTAAGGTAAGGTAAGGTACGGTATGGTATGGTAGGGTAGGGTACTCGAGGTAAGGTAAGGTATGGTATGGTACGGTACTCGAGGTATGGTATGGTAAGGTAGGGTAGGGTACCCGAGGTAAGGTACGGTATGGTACCCGAGGTAAGGTAAGGTAAGGTGAGGTACGGTACAGTAGGGTACCTAAGGTAAGGTAAGGTAAGGTGAGGTATGGTACGGTAGGGTAGGGTACCCGAGGTAGGGTAGGGTAAGGTAAGGTAGGGTAGGGTAGGGTACCTGAGGTAAGGTAAGGTAAGGTAGGGTACCCGAGGTAAGGTAAGGTACGGTAGGGTACCTGAGGTAAGGTAAGGTACGGTATGGTAGGGTACCCGAGGTACGGTAAGGTACGGTACGGTAGGGTACCCGAGGTAAGGTACGGTACGGTAGGGTACCCGAGGTAAGGTACAGTACGGTAGGGTACCCGAGGTAAGGTGAGGTACGGTTGGGTAGGGTACCCGAGGTAAGGTAAGGTAAGGTACGGTAGGGTAGGGTACCCGAGGTAAGGTACGGTAGGGTAGGGTACCCGAGGTAAGGTAAGGTAAGGTATGGTATGGTACGGTAGGGTAGGGTACCCGAGGTAAGGTATGGTAGGGTACCCGAGGTAAGGTACAGTAGGGTAGGCCAGGGTACCCGAGGTAAGGTACAGTAGGGTAGGGTACCCGAGGTAAGGTACAGTAGGGTAGGGTACCCGAGGTAAGGTAAGGTACAGTAGGGTACCCGAGGTAAGGTAAGTTACGGTATGGTATGGTACTGTAGGGTACCCGAGGTAAGGTAAAGAACGGTTTGGTAGGATACCCAAGGTAAGGTACAGTAGGGTACCCAAGGTAAGGTAAGGTACGGTACCCAAGGTAAGGTAAGGTATGGTAAGGTTCGGTAGGGTAGGGTACCCAAGGTAAGGTAAGGTACGGTAGAGTACCCGAGGTAAGGTAAGGTAAGGTAAGGTACGGTATGGTGTGGTAGGGTAGGGTACTCGAGGTAAGGTAAGGTATGGTATGGTATGGTACCCGAGGTATGGTATGGTAAGGTAGGGTAGGGTACCCGAGGTAAGGTACGGTATGGTACCCGAGGTAAAGTAAGGTAAGGTGAGGTACGGTACAGTAGGGTACCTAAGGTAAGGTAAGGTAAGGTGAGGTATGGTACAGTAGGGTAGGGTACCCGAGGTAGGGTAGGGTAAGGTAAGGTAGAGTAGGGTAGGGTACCTGAGGTAAGGTAAGGTAAGGTAGGGTACCCGAGGTAAGGTAAGGTACGGTAGGGTACCTGAGGTAAGGTAAGGTACAGTATGGTACCCGAGGTAAGGTAAGGTACGGTACGGTAGGGTACCCGAGGTAAGGTACGGTACGGTAGGGTACCCGAGGTAAGGTACGGTACGGCAGGGTACCCGAGGTAAGGTGAGGTACGGTTGGGTAGGGTACCCGAGGTAAGGTGAGGTACGGTTGGGTAGGGTACCCGAGGTAAGGTAAGGTACGGTAGGGTAGGGTACCCGAGGTAAGGTAAGGTACGGTACGGTACGGTAGGGTACCCGAGGTAAGGTAAGGTACGGTAGGGTACCCGAGGTAAGGTAAGGTGAGGTACGGTATGGTACAGTACGGTAGGGTATGCTACCTGAGGTAAGGTACGGTAGGGTAGGGTACAGTACGGTACGGTAGGGTAGGGTAGGGTACCTGAGGTAAGGTACAGTAGGGTAGGGTACCCAAGGTGAGGTACGGTACGGTAGGGTACCCGAGATGAGGTACGGTATGGTACGGTAGGGTACCCAAGGTAAGGTACGGTAGGGTACCCGAGGTAAGGTAAGGTACGGTATGGTATGGTAGGGTACCTGAGGTAAGGTACGGTACGGTACCCGAGGTAAGGTACGGTACGGTATGGTAGGGTACCCGAGGTAAGGTATGGTACGGTATGGTGGGGTACCCGAGGTAAGGTATGGTATGGTATGGTATGGTACCCGAGGTAAGGTAAAGTACAGTACGGTAGGGTACCCGAGGTGAGGTACGGTATGGTAGGGTACCCAAGGTACGGTACCCGATGTAAGGTACGGTAGGGTACCCGATGTAAGGTATGGTATGGTAGGGTACCCGATGTAAGTTACGGTAGGGCACCCGAGGTAAGGTAAGGTAAGGTATGGTACGGTACGGTGGGGTACCCGAGGTAAGGTAAGGTATGGTACGGTACGGTGGGGTACCCGAGGTAAGGTAAGGTATGGTACGGTATGGTACGGTACCCGAGGTAAGGTAAAGTACGGTATGGTACGGTAGGGTACCCGAGGTAAGGTACGGTACGGTATGGTACGGTACCCGAGGTAAGGTAAGGTATGGTACGGTACAGTACAGTACAGTACGGTAGGGTAGGGTACCCGAGGTAAGGTACGGTACGGTACCTGAGGTAAGGTACGGTACGGTACGGTAGGGTACCTGAGGTATGGTACGGTAGGTTACCTGAGGCAAGGTACGGTAGGGTAGGGTATGGTACCCAAGGTAAGGTATGGTACGGTATGGTAGGGTAGGGTACCCGAGGTATGGTACGGTATGGTAGGGTAGGGTAGGGTAACCGAGGCAAGGTAAGGTACGGTACGGTAGGGTAGGGTACCCGAGGTAAGGTACGGTAGTGTAGGGTACCCGAGGTAAGGTAAGGTAAGGTAGGGTACCCGAGGTAAATTAAGGTAAGGTAGGGTACCTGAGGTAAGGTAAGGTACAGTAGGGTACCCGAGGCAAAGTACAGTAGGGTACCCGAGGCAAAGTACAGTAGGGTACCCGAGGCAAAGTACAGTAGGGTACCCGAGGCAAAGTACAGTAGGGTGCCCGAGGCAAGGTACAGTAGGGTGCCCGAGGCAAGGTACAGTAGGGTGCCCGAGGCAAGGTACAGTAGGGTGCCCGAGGCAAGGTACAGTAGGGTGCCCGAGGCAAGGTACAGCAGGGTGCCCGAGGCAAGGTACAGCAGGGTGCCCATGGCAAGGTACAGCAGGGTGCCCGAGGCAAGGTACAGCAGGGTGCCCGAGGCAAGGTACAGCAGGGTACCCGAGGCAAGGTACAGCAGGGTACCCGAGGCAAGGTACAGCAGGGTACCCGAGGCAAGGTACAGCAGGGTACCCGAGGCAAGGTACAGCCGGGTACCCGAGGCAAGGTACAGCCGGGTACCCCGAGGCAAGGTACAGCCGGGTACCCCGAGGCAAGGTACAGCCGGGTACCCCGAGGCAAGGTACAGCCGGGTACCCCGAGGCAAGGTACCGCGGGCTTCCCGAGGCAAGGTACCGCGGGCTTCCCGAGGCAAGGTACCGCGGGCTTCCCGAGGCAAGGTACTGCGGGCTTCCCGAGGCAAGGTACCGCGGGCTTCCCGAGGCAAGGTACCGCGGGCTTCCCGAGGCAAGGTACTGCGGGCTTCCCGAGGCAAGGTACCGCGGGGTAAGGTACCCGAGGCAAGGTACCGCAAGGTAAGGTACCCGAGGCAAGGTACCGCAAGGTAAGGTCCCTGAGGCAAGGTACCGTAAGGTAAGGTACCCGAGGCAAGGTACCGTAAGGTAAGGTACCCGAGGCAAGGTACCGTAAGGTAAGGTACCCGAGGCAAGGTACCGTAAGGTAAGGTACCCGAGGTAAGGTAAGGTACCCGAGGTAAGGTAAGGTAAGGTACCCGAGGTAAGGTAAGGTAAGGTACCTGAGGTAAGGTAAGGTAAGGTAAGGTACCTGAGGTAAGGTAAGGTACCCGAGGTAAGGTAAGGTAAGGTACCTGAGGTAAGGTAAGGTAAGGTACCCGAGGTAAGGTAAGGTAAGGTACCCGAGGTAAGGTAAGGTAAGGTACCCGAGGTAAGGTAAGGTAAGGTAAGGTACCCGAGGTAAGGTAAGGTACCTGAGGTAAGGTAAGGTACCCGAGGTAAGGTAAGGTAAGGTACCCGAGGTAAGGTAAGGTAAGGCACCCGAGGTAAGGTAAGGTAAGGTACCCGAGGTAAGGTAAGGTAAGGTACCCGAGGTAAGGTAAGGTAAGGTACCCGAGGTAAGGTAAGGTAAGGTACCTGAGGTAAGGTAAGGTGCCCGAGGTAAGGTAAGGTACCCGAGGTAAGGTAAGGTAAGGTACCCGAGGTAAGGTAAGGTAAGGTACCCGAGGTAAGGTAAGGTAAGGTACCCGATGTAAGGTAAGGTACCTGAGGTAAGGTAAGGTACCTGAGGTAAGGTAAGGTACCTGAGGTAAGGTACGGTAAGGTAAGGTAGCTGTGGTAAGGTAAGGTAAGGTAAGGTACCTGAGGTAAGGTAAGGTAAGGTAAGGTACCTGAGGTAAGGTAAGGTAAGGTACCCGAGGTAAGGTAAGGTACCCGAGGTAAGGTAAGGTACCCGAGGTAAGGTACCCAAGGTAAGGTAAGGTTCCCGAGGTAAGGTAAGGTAAGGTACCCGAGGTAAGGTAAGGTAAGGTAAGGTACCTGAGGTAAGGTAAGGTAAGGTACCCGAGGTAAGGTAAGGTAAGGTACCCGAGGTAAGGTAAGGTACCCGAGGTAAGGTAAGGTAAGGTACCCGAGGTAAGGTAAGGTACCCGAGGTAAGGTAAGGTACCCGAGGTAAGGTAACGTAAGGTACCCGAGGTAAGGTAAGGTAAGGTAAGGTACCTGAGGTAAGGTAAGGTACCCGAGGTAAGGTAAGGTAAGGTAGCCGAGGTAAGGTAAGGTACCCGAGGTAAGGTAAGGTAACGTACCCGAGGTAAGGTAAGGTAAGGTTCCTGAAGTAAGGTAAGGTAAGGTAAGGTAGCCGAGGTAAGGTAAGTTAAGGTAAGGTAAGGTAAGGTACCCGAGGTAAGGTAAGGTAAGGTACCCGAGGTAAGGTAAGGTAAGGTACCTGAGGTAAGGTAAGGTACCCGAGGTAAGGTAAGGTAAGGTACCCGAGGTAAGGTAAGGTAAGGTAAGGTACCCGAGGTAAGGTAAGGTAAGGTGCCTGAGGTAAGGTAAGGTACCTGAGGTAAGGTAAGGTACCTGAGGTAAGGTAAGGTACCTGAGGTAAGGTAAGGTAAGGTAAGGTACCTGAGGTAAGGTAAGGTAAGGTACCTGAGGTAAGGTAAGGTAAGGTACCCGAGGTAAGGTACCCGAGGTAAGGTATGGTACCCGAGGTAAGGTAAGGTAAGGTAAGGTAAGGTAAGGTGCGGTACCCGAGGCAAGGTACCGTGCGGTACCCGAGGCAAGGTACCGTGCGGTACCCGAGGCAAGGTACCGTGCGGTACCCGAGGCAAGGTACCGTGCGGTACCCGAGGCAAGGTACCGTGCGGTACCCGAGGCAAGGTGCCGTGCGGTACCCGAGGCAAGGTGCCGTGCGGTACCCGAGGCAAGGTGCTGTGCGGTACCCGAGGCAAGGTGCCGTGCGTTACCCGAGGCAAGGCCCGGTGTGGTCCGGTTTTGTCCAGTGTGGTGTGGCGTGGTAAGGTAAGGTACCCGAGGTATGGTACGGTAGGGTACTGTATGGTAGGGTGGTACAAAAGGGGGTGGTGATGGATGGAGCATCTGAACCAATCAAACACTCACACCCAGTCAACAGATCTGGGTTTAATCCATCACCGTTCTTTAGCCCACTCTGCTACCCCATTATAGACATGGCCATATGCAAATCAGTCTGACCCTGTGCCTCATGGGAACAGTCCAGCCCGAACTGCCACGCCATGCCTTCCCTGGACCGGAAACAAGCTTCCTAGGAACGGTTTCTGGCATTACTGCCGTCTTCAGCCAGGCTTGCTTGAATCGAGTGGCACAGAGAGCAAGGGTCCCACGTCTGAGCATACCCATCTCACTTAAGGCAAAAAATGGGTGCAGCAACAAATGATGGATGGAATTCTAAATAAATCAAATGTAATGCCTTTTTAAACTCCGTCACTCACGATGTTCCTTATGTCCATTCTCTTCCTTTTCCCGTACTGTTGCATGCCGATGGTGCCGAGTTTATAGAGTGGACACCCAATACCATGAGGTGTCTTGCCCAAGCTTTCTCCGAATTTATGCTTGACTTAGACTTGCTCACTAAGTAAACCAAATCACACACCATGGCTTGTGGTCCCAAAGCTATTTTCTGCACACTTTGCAGGTTAACGAGAACAGTCTGGAGAGTGTTTTTAGGTTCCCATATCTTGGGTTATGTTTTGAATGGCTCCTGTGCTGAGAATGTGTGTTTCAAAAACACTAAATTCAAGCAAGTTATATGCTCACTCTTCAATGTTTGTAAATCTGGGGGGGGTAGCCTATACCCCCCCCCCCCCCATTGATATTTTTATTAAGGAATGTGTACGAGTTGTCACTTATGCCTGCCGAATTTGGGGCTATAGTAACTGTGGCATGCTACAAGTGGAAGAGAAACACTTCTGCAGATGTATTCTTTCCCTCCCACATTCTACACCCCATTTCATCTGTCATGTAGAGTTGGCTCTGCCTTATCTAGAGGACTCCACCAAGCTTGGGCCCCTTTTGTTGTGGCTCTCAGGCTGGAACATCAAAAAGGCATCTTTTACTCACAATGGGGCATATTACCAAGCAATAGCGATAATTATCGCTATTGCTTGGTTAGCGTGAAAAAATGATCGCAGAGCTGCGGCGATTTTTATCGCAGATAAACCTTGGTATTACCAAGGTTTATCGCAAATGCGATAAAAATCGGCCTCAATGCATGAATATCGCTGAAAAGTCAGCGATATTCATGCATTAGCAAGCTAATGCTCTTAGACATGTTATCCACCTCCCATTGGATAACATGGCTAAGAACTGCTCAGGGCAGGTGTTAGCTTTTAGAGATATTCGCGTTGCATGCGTTGTGCTCGGAGTCTGGATATCCCTTGGCTCATGTATGTCAAAACATGTTTATTGCTCTATACCTTGTTCGACTATCCCCTATCTATATGTAAGGGTGAGAAGTTCAACGTGAAACGGATGTTTATTGATAAATGGTATGCTGAGAGGGATCGCCTAGGAGCAAGTCACTTGTCATGAACTTCATTATTTTGAAAGCTAGTACCTCCCCAAAACCTTACCTTTTAGATGTGACCAACAATTGGGAAAGAGTTCTGCTACTGAAATTAAGAGCCGGCCCCATTTATCATTTGCTCTGCTTCCCTCGGGATATTTTTGTAGCTTAGTAAACAAGCAAGGTGCCTGTGACAATGTCTCGGCTCAATCTTTGCTGCTCTTAACGATATTTTATGCTCTGTTTAAGTCTTTTAGGGTGCGATATTTATTACCCCTTTATAAAGCTCACAATCTTTGAATAGTGCAGCACTGCCTCAGATTTTTACAATTATTGTCAAATAGTGATGTGTGTTTTAGGGTCAGCAGCTTTCTCAAGACAGCTGTTTTCCCGGGAAAGTTTTCTTTTCTATCCAACCAGCTTCGTATCGTTTTATTGAATATCGTTACGATGTTATACTTTGAATGTCATCTTTTATGATTCGAAAAAAAAGTTTTTTCACTGACTGACCCATGCAAAGTTGTGTGTCATAACCATGGATGTGTGAAATTGAGTATTTTATCTGTGACATTTCCTGGAAAGTATGCAAAAGTGAATGAAAGAACAGGGCATTTGATTTGCCAGTATCTAAAATGAAAGTTACTCAAGATCCCACATCAAACATGCAAATGGCAGAGGAGATCCAAGAAACTGGTTGGAAGAGAAAATATGTGTGGGTGCCCTTTTACTTTTACAGCATGCTATTTCCTGTGTGATCTAGTCTCCTGCTGGGTGAATAATACATGAATTGCACAATATGAACTTTGGTGAGTTTCATATATTGTGAAGTTCATGAATTATGCTGGCATAAATAAAGCATGGACCTAGAATTTAGACGACCGAATGTTAACCTCAGACCTGTCCTAAGAAGAGCTGATTGTGGGGAAGGTCAAATGCAGGAAGTGAATAGTTGTTAAATAATGCTGGGGAAACCGTGGACCCATGAGGGATGCCAGAAGTTGCATTCCTGGGGTGAGAGTAGAAAGGTCCCAGCTTTACCTGTGGTGTTCTATTTTCACCCTGGCTCCTCTTGGTTTGCTAGGCATGCTGTCTTTAAGATGTAAAGCTAAATAAACAAATGTGATTGCAGCTTCTGCTGTGGATTATTTTGAATGTGTCATCTAACATCGACTATTCTGTAAAACCTATATTTTCTTGCATACACGTCCAGTCTTTATTGTGTACAATATTTACATTATCTGTACGCACTATCGTTCACGATGGACCGACTCAATAACAGCTTGCCTAAACTTTCTAACATGAATTGAATTATGTATTCAAGCAGGCGAAATCTCTGAAACTCTGAGGTAAACAATGCAGTAATTGGTGCAGAAACACCTGTTCTAGCATACTGTACCTCAAAAACGTGATCCACATTATTTACCCACTCAGAATTAATGGGGGTGGTAAAATAAGGGGGACGTTAATGGGCCATTCGTAATGAGGAATTGAATGCCTTATATAAAGCTGAACCTAGCAGGTAATGGATGCAAGTTGTTGAAGCCATTTATTCATAGCATTGACGGGTGAAAGTGTATAAAGTATTCAGTGCTGAAATGGCAGCATTGTGATTGGTGGGGACAGCGCCCAGCCAGGCGCTTATGGGGAGACCATTTTCTCCATGTAGGCGGCATGCAGCGTACATGGAGAAAACGGCAGAGTGCGCATGACTGGTTTGGTCAGCCCCAGAGGGTCTACCAACATGGGCTAGCCACTCCTCCACTGCCCTGTTGTAGGACTTGTCAACCAACCAAACCCTTCTTCTGCTTTCTCGCAGGGCGAGAAGCAGTAACATAAAATGATATTCATACCATTTTATGTTACTGCTACTCGCACTGCGAGAAAGCAGTGCGGCGACACTACTCTGCCCACATGGAGGAGCCATCCCTGTTTGTCACTGCGTCTATGGCCTCTTCTTGTCCTAGCTAAGTACCATGTTGGATCTGGTGGCTTAGTGAACTAAAGCGTCTACTGTATGGGCCTGTATGTGACCTCATGGTCGCAGGTTGAAATCTTGGTGGGTCAATTCATCCATCTGAGATCGATAAAATGAGTATTGTTGGGTAACATTAAACGTCTATTATACAGTGCCAAGATACCTAAGGGGGAACGTGCACTTTACAAATCCACGTTGTGTGCCCTTATGTTTCCTAGCCGTTGTACTGATTGGTGTACCCTGTTGTTGTTCTTCCCTCTGTAAAATCCGAAAAAAGAAATGCGAAACAAAAAAAAATGTATGTATGCATGCATATAGAGAGGTATGTAATCTACCAAGGGGTAACAACAAGATTGACACCCAATATTTGGAACTCAAATTAAATATTTAAATTGACAAATTGTTCCCCCAATTGACTGCAAAAGTGTCAACAATGTTTTGATGTAAATTTATAAAAGGGCTTGCTTCAGGATAGATTTTTGAAGAGCATAACCGAGGGGCATATTTGCAATAAAGTGGCAAAGCGTGTCATTAAGCCAAGAAGGTTAACGACACGCTTCGTCACTTTAGAAACGCAGGGCTGCACCATATTTACTACAATATGGTGCAGCCCTGCGTTTTCCCCCTGCTCTGGCACTAACTTTAGCTGCCTAGCGCCAAAGCAGGCACCCTTGCACCATAGTGCAAGGGAGCCAGTGTTGAGGGGAAGATTGTTTATGTGCAAGAAGGTCCCCCTTCCTGCAAATAAACAATCTTTGAATGCTGTTTTGTAACTTCTATGGGCCTCATTTATGAGAAATGACGCATCGACGCATGAAAGCAGCGATGTGTCACTTCTCCGTGCGCACTCCTTGCGACATACCTGATGCGTCATATTTACTGTATGACGCATCATGTCGCAAGGAGTTACAGATACGTCAGTATTTCTGACGTATCTGTATGGTGCAAAACTGACGCATTGCTGGAGTGTGTCACAAAAGTGACGCAACTCCAGCAATGTGTCCTTTCACAAGCCCCATGTGAAAGGGCTTGCATCAGTCTTACACCTGCTGTGAGGCAGGCGTAAGATTTTGACGCATTTGAGTCCTATAAGTGGCACAGTGAAATCTGGTAGATTTCACTGTGTCACTTCTATGACCCTTTCATGCATGGGAACACCCCCCCCCTGCATACATTATACCTGACGCAGGTATAATGTAGCACAGGGGTTTACAAAGTGACGCATCTACCTAGATGCGTCACTTTGTAAATGTGGCTCAACAAGGCGCATTTTTTACGCTGCTGGTGCGTCACAAAAAGTGACGCACCAGTGGTGCAAAAGTGACGCAAGGGACGCATGTGTGCTGCTTAATGCAGCACACATAGAAGGTGCAATACTGTATTTTTTTAAATGACTGTTTATGTGTAGGAAGGGGGACCTTCCTGCACCTAAACAACAATAGGCAATTTCCATGTGTGCTGCACAAGGCAGCACACATGGAAACCGCAAAAACGGGGAGAAATTATGCATTTCTCCTTGTTTCGCCTGTTTAAGACCAGGTTTTCCCTGTTCTTAATCTTGGCACTGCCTCCTATTTATGCTGCCCCTGTAAATACGAGGCAGCATCAAAATCAATGGGTGTTGCGGTGGAACGCCCACCGCAGCACCCATTGCCCTCTCCTTTCATGCTAAATACAGCATGAAAGGGTGCCTTATTTACATAAGGCAGTGTTAAGCTATTTTAAGTGGCTTAACGCTGCCTTGTAAATAAGAAGAGGCCCCTATCACCATCACAACATCACTGAAAGTGATATTGTGGTGGCCAAAGGAGCTTGTAAATATGCCCCTGAGTCTCTTGAGGCATTCTGTGAACTTCAAGCTTCTCAGAAGGGAATGTAGATCACACTCCGTGTCAATTCAGTTGTTCACCTACTAAGAGAGTGCCAAGGTGAGCATCATATGGGTGCCATTTCTAATGGCGTTTTTCTTTGAAAGAGCATGGGTGTGGATGCGGTGGCATTTGTAAAGTGTAGATGTGTGTGGAATTTGTGGTTGTGAGTGGAGTGGACTGTTGTTTTGGTTCTCAGGAGAGAAAAGGGCAGTGAAAGTTTGATGCAAGGGTCGTGTGGAAGATGGGTTAATATTTCATCTAGTGTGTCTTAATGCCATGCTTCAAATGCCAATAGGGTTTGTTTTACAGGAGCTACGCCCGGGACAAAACCCACCTTTGTACCAGTGTTTTGCCCCCATAGGGCACTTTGGTAATATAGAACATACCGCAGAGACTGGTGCAGCACTCTGGTTTTATACAAGATGTCGCAGATGCCTGTGCAGCCACTTCCATAATATGATCGCGGTTGCACACATTTTGCACCAGTGTGATCACAATGATGCATTCAGTCATTTTCATGAGTACATGGCCCCATGCAAATGAGGGCAACACTTTGTAATTGTATTCATGCTGTATTACGGGCCTGGGCACAGAAGCAAAAAATCTTTAGGAAGGTGCACTGGCTGAGCGCCAACATAGAAGTGGCGCAACGTCAGTGTGCCCCCAGAGGGCCACCCTAGAGAGCGGGGACACAGGATCAGAGCAACCCTCCAGGAATCACTCTACTTGTGGTTGCAATCAGGGGTGTTGCGAACCCCTCTCCTTTAGCAGCTACAGCTGGTGTAGAGTTCTTGATGGGCCTCTTCTGTCTGTAACTCGGCAATTAAAAGCCTATAACTAATGTGAAAGGGTGAATGGATGCGTGAGTGAGTGAAAGTATGGATGGATGGATGAGTTTGTGAGTGATAGAGTTGATGGGTGAGTGACAGGATGGATGAGTGAAATAATGGATAGATGAATAAAATAGAAGGTGGATGGCTGAATGAAAGGATGGACGGATGGATAAGAGAAACAATGAATGAATTACTGAAAGGGAGGGTGGGTAGATGAATCGATGAACAGGTGGATGGGTGGATGAGTGAAAGGGTGAATCGATGATGGGAGAAAGTATGGATGCATGAGTGAGTGAAAGTATGGATGGCTGAGTGGAAGAATGGATAGATGGATCAACTGCTGGATGGATGGATGGACAGATGGAGGGAATGAATTAAGTGAAAGGGTGGATAGATGGATGAGCAAAAGGATGGATGGCTAAATGAGTAAAAGGATGGATGGTGGGGAGTCCTAAACCCCTAACTTTAGCAGCTACAATGGGAGTGAGGGTCTTGATGGGCCTTATCTGTCTGTAACTTGGCAGACAAAGGTGAGTGAGTGAATGGATGGATGGATTGATGTGAGTAAAAAGGTGGATGGATCGGTAGATGGATGGATGAATGACAGGATGGATGAGTGGATGAATGGATAGGTGAGTGAAACGGAGGGTGGATGGATGAATGAAATGGTAGATGGGTAGATGAGAGAAGGAATGGATGGATGAGTGAAAGGGAGGGTTGTTGGATGGATGAAATGGTGGATGATTGAGTGAAAGGGTGGACAGATGGATGAGAGAAAGGAAGGATGGAGGAGTGTGTGAAATGATGGATGGATGGGTTGAATGAAAGGGAGGATGGATGTATGGATAAGAGAGGATGGATGAGTGAAAGACAGATGGGATGAGTGATAGAATTGATGGATGAGTGAAAGGGGATAGAGAAAAGATGGAAAAAATAATGGAAGGATGAGTTAAAGAATGGATGGATGAGTGAAAGGGAGGGTGAATGGGTGAGCAGATGTGTGAAAGTGTGGATGGATAAGTGAGTGAAAGGATAGCTGGATGAGTGAAAGGGTACATGGATGGATGGGAAAGTACATGGATGGGTGGATGGATTAGTGAAAGGGTGGATGGCTGAGTTGAAAGGGTGAATAGATGAATGAGTGAAAGGGAGGATGGATGAATGAATGGATTGAAGGATGGATGGAGTAAAAATGTGGCTGGATGGAGTGACAGGGTGGATAGATGGATGAGCGAAAGGATGGACCAATGAATGGCTGAAAGGCTGGATGGATGACTAAAAGGTAGGATGGAGAGATGGTTAGGTGGATGGATGGATGTTGGATGGATAGATTTAATGGAAAGGTTTGGAGATTCATGGATAGGTTTGGATATATATGGTGGACAGACGGACTGAATGATGGATGAAAGATTGAATAGATGACAGAATGTAAAGGTGAAATGGTAGATATCAGCAGGTGGATGAAATGATGAATGGATAGATGCTTGGATGAAAGAGACAAGAAAGCTCATCTGGGGAGGATCGTGATGACTTGCTTTGCTTGCTTGGTGCCATAAGAACTTCGAAGTGGGGGTATTTTAATTTTCTGGCTACTCCCTTAGGTGCAATCATGCACTGCACCGGCCTGCAGAGAGATGTCAGCGAAAGTCGGAGCCATGGTTTCAAACGGTAGCTATGCCTTTTGCTAATGTACTCTCCTCAGCACAGGCACAATTGCCATGCCAGTAGCGGCCCGTGGTGGGAGTGCTGCCGGGCGCTGACGTGGGGTGGGGAGGGGCAGGGTGGTGGGTAGTAAACTATGGAATACGGCCGCACAGAGGTAAGTACACAAACAAATAAATAAATCAAATGTTGCACGCGCTGCATCGCCAAATTCGATGCAGTGTGCTCAACAAAATTCATTTTATTTATTTGTTTGTGTACTTACCTCTGTGCGGCCGTATTCCATAGTTTACTACCCACCACCCTGCCCCTCCCCACCCTGCCCCTCCCCATTACAAGGCTTTTGTAGTTTTGACTGGACTGTTCCCATGGGGCACAGGGTCAGAGCTGATTTGCATATTGCCATTGTCTAACCCAGGGTGGTGTGGAGTGCAAAAAAACGATGGATTTGGGCCCAGATCTTTGGACTGGGGTGAGTGTGTGACATTGATCCACATTCGGTCCATCACCTGTTGTGTTTGCATATTCCGCCCTAAGTGCGCTGGGGATGCCCAGACGTGGGTCCCAGGCACTCTACACCACTGGAGTCAAGCTAGCCGGGCTGATGAGAGGTGTTACCTCGAAACCGGTCCGGTCCTCGGATGCTTGATTCCGTTCTGGGAAGGACATGGCTTTTGTAGTTCGGACTGGACTGTTCCCATGGGGCACAGGGTCAGAGCTGATTTGCATATTGCCATTGTCTAACCCAGGGTGGTGTGGAGTGCAAAAAAACGATGGATTTGGGCCCAGATCTTTGGACTGGGGTGAGTGTGTGACATTGATCCACATTCGGTCCATCACCTGTTGTGTTTGCATATTCCGCCCTAAGTGCGCTGGGGATGCCCAGACGTGGGTCCCAGGCACTCTACACCACTGGAGTCAAGCTAGCCGGGCTGATGAGAGGTGTTACCTCGAAACCGGTCCGGTCCTCGGATGCTTGATTCCGTTCTGGGAAGGACATGGCTTTTGTAGTTCGGACTGGACTGTTCCCATGGGGCACAGGGTCAGAGCTGATTTGCATATTGCCATTGTCTAACCCAGGGTGGTGTGGAGTGCAAAAAAACGATGGATTTGGGCCCAGATCTTTGGACTGGGGTGAGTGTGTGACATTGATCCACATTCGGTCCATCACCTGTTGTGTTTGCATATTCCGCCCTAAGTGCGCTGGGGATGCCCAGACGTGGGTCCCAGGCACTCTACACCACTGGAGTCAAGCTAGCCGGGCTGATGAGAGGTGTTACCTCGAAACCGGTCCGGTCCTCGGATGCTTGATTCCGTTCTGGGAAGGACATGGCTTTTGTAGTTCGGACTGGACTGTTCCCATGGGGCACAGGGTCAGAGCTGATTTGCATATTGCCATTGTCTAACCCAGGGTGGTGTGGAGTGCAAAAAAACGATGGATTTGGGCCCAGATCTTTGGACTGGGGTGAGTGTGTGACATTGATCCACATTCGGTCCATCACCTGTTGTGTTTGCATATTCCGCCCTAAGTGCGCTGGGGATGCCCAGACGTGGGTCCCAGGCACTCTACACCACTGGAGTCAAGCTAGCCGGGCTGATGAGAGGTGTTACCTCAAAACCGGTCCGGTCCTCGGATGCTTGATTCCGTTCTGGGAAGGACATGGCTTTTGTAGTTCGGACTGGACTGTTCCCATGGGGCACAGGGGCAGAGCTGATTTGCATATTGCCATTGTCTAACCCAGGGTGGTGTGGAGTGCAAAAAAACGATGGATTTGGGCCCAGATCTTTGGACTGGGGTGAGTGTGTGACATTGATCCACATTCGGTCCATCACCTGTTGTGTTTGCATATTCCGCCCTAAGTGCGCTGGGGATGCCCAGACGTGGGTCCCAGGCACTCTACACCACTGGAGTCAAGCTAGCCGGGCTGATGAGAGGTGTTACCTCGAAACCGGTCCGGTCCTCGGATGCTTGATTCCGTTCTGGGAAGGACATGGCTTTTGTAGTTCGGACTGGACTGTTCCCATGGGGCACAGGGTCAGAGCTGATTTGCATATTGCCATTGTCTAACCCAGGGTGGTGTGGAGTGCAAAAAAACGATGGATTTGGGCCCAGATCTTTGGACTGGGGTGAGTGTGTGACATTGATCCACATTCGGTCCATCACCTGTTGTGTTTGCATATTCCGCCCTAAGTGCGCTGGGGATGCCCAGACGTGGGTCCCAGGCACTCTACACCACTGGAGTCAAGCTAGCCGGGCTGATGAGAGGTGTTACCTCGAAACCGGTCCGGTCCTCGGATGCTTGATTCCGTTCTGGGAAGGACATGGCTTTTGTAGTTCGGACTGGACTGTTCCCATGGGGCACAGGGTCAGAGCTGATTTGCATATTGCCATTATCTAACCCAGGGTGGTGTGGAGTGCAAAAAAACGATGGATTTGGACCCAGATCTTTAGACTGGGGTGAGTGTGTGACATTGATCCACATTCGGTCCATCGCCTGTTGTGTTTGCATATTCCGCCCTAAGTGCGCTGGGGATGCCCAGACGTGGGTCCCAGGCACTCTACACCACTGGAGTCAAGCTAGCCGGGCTGATGAGAGGTGTTACCTCGAAACCGGTCCGGTCCTCGGATGCTTGATTCCGTTCTGGGAAGGACATGGCTTTTGTAATTCGGACTGGACTGTTCCCATGGGGCACAGGGTCAGAGCTGATTTGCATATTGCCATTGTCTAACCCAGGGTGGTGTGGAGTGCAAAAAAACGATGGATTTGGGCCCAGATCTTTGGACTGGGGTGAGTGTGTGACATTGATCCACATTCGGTCCATCACCTGTTGTGTTTGCATATTCCGCCCTAAGTGCGCTGGGGATGCCCAGACGTGGGTCCCAGGCACTCTACACCACTGGAGTCAAGCTAGCCGGGCTGATGAGAGGTGTTACCTCGAAACCGGTCCGGTCCTCGGATGCTTGATTCCGTTCTGGGAAGGACATGGCTTTTGTAGTTCGGACTGGACTGTTCCCATGGGGCACAGGGGCAGAGCTGATTTGCATATTGCCATTGTCTAACCCAGGGTGGTGTGGAGTGCAAAAAAACGATGGATTTGGGCCCAGATCTTTGGACTGGGGTGAGTGTGTGACATTGATCCACATTCGGTCCATCACCTGTTGTGTTTGCATATTCCGCCCTAAGTGCGCTGGGGATGCCCAGACGTGGGTCCCAGGCACTCCACACCACTGGAGTCAAGCTAGCCGGGCTGATGAGAGGTGTTACCTCGAAACCGGTCCGGTCCTCGGATGCTTGATTCCGTTCTGGGAAGGACATGGCTTTTGTAGTTCAGACTGGACTGTTCCCATGGGGCACAGGGTCAGAGCTGATTTGCATATTGCCATTGTCTAACCCAGGGTGGTGTGGAGTGCAAAAAAACGATGGATTTGGGCCCAGATCTTTGGACTGGGGTGAGTGTGTGACATTGATCCACATTCGGTCCATCACCTGTTGTGTTTGTGTATGTGAAAGGTAGCACATGTGGTAGTGTGCTTTACATGTCCTGATAGTGAAATACTGTGCATTTCGTTTTTCACTATTGAAAGGCTGTCTTCCCATAGGTGATCATTGGAGCTGCCTTGTAACATCTTACAAGTGTAACTTTCCATTGGGACAAGTTTGAGGAAAGGGGTTTAGGCTCTCTGAACACAGAATTTAATAACACATCTTTTAGTAAAGGTCTATTTTAAACTGTGTGTTTGAAAATTGCACTTTTAGAAAGTGGGCATTTTCCTGCTTAACCATCCTGTGTACCTCTGCTGGGTTGTGGATTGACAGCCTGGCTTTGGAGTGACAGGGGCCGGGGATGTGCATTCACTGTAGACAGCCACGGGGTTGAGGTGTGTCCTGGTTTTCCTGGGTGACTCATAGCCAGGCTGAATAGACCTTGCTGCATTTAGAGTGGTAGGAGGAGTTTTTAATAGCACCTGAATAGGCTGTGGCAGCTCTTTACCTGTGGTGAAGCTGGACTAGAGAGGTGTTAGATCTGGAATCTTTTGGCATCTTTCCCCTATTTTTTTCTCGCTTTCTGACCTCCTAGTTTTGACTCTGTTTTGGCTGGTTTAGTGCCTCTGCACATTTTCTCACTCCTGATTTGTGTTTAATTGCAAGTGCTCCTAAGGTAAATTGTGTTATGGATTTGCCCTTCCATGAATGGCAATTTGATTTACTACTAAGTCCTTCATACAGTGCACTAGGTGTGCCCAGGTCATGTAAATCAAATGCTACTAGTGGGCCTGTAGCACTGATTGTGCTACCCATTGAAGTAGCCATGTAAGTAGCCATGCAAGTGAATCTCAGAGCTGCCACTGCAGTATCTGCACGCAGTTTTTAACTGCCATGTTGATCTGTTAAGTGCACCCACTTGCCAAGCCCTAACCTACATGTAAGGCACCCCTCAGGAAGGCCCAGGGTACCCTCATGAGCAGGGTGCAGTGAATGTAAAAGTTAGGCCATGTACTGGTTGTGTGACATCTCCTGATAGTGAAATACAGAATATTTCATTGTTCAGTATTGACAAGCTATCTGTCCCATAGGATTGAATGGGAGTTGCTTTGTAACATCTTACAAGCATAACGTTCCATTGGGACAAGATAGGAGAATGGAGATTAGTATGCCTGAACTCAGAATTTAAAAATACATCTTTTAGTAAAGATGTTTTTAGAAAGTCGTTTTGGTCTTGCTTAACCATCCTATGAACCTCTGCTGGGTTGTGGATTGACAGTCTGGCTTTGGAGTGACAGGGTCTGGGGATGTGCATTCACTGTAGACAGCCATGGGGGGGGGGGGGGTATGTCCTGCCTTTCCTGGATGAGTGAAGGCTAGGCCAAATAGACGTGGGCTGCATTTAGAGTAGTGGTAGGAGATTTCAGTGCACCTGAATAGGCCTGGTCTGCCTTACACAATGCTGTCTCCACATCCTGCCAGGAAGAAGGCCAGGGAGGCCAGAACTGGGTTGGACTAAGCACAGAGACTCTCTGCCGTAAGAGAACAAAGGGAAATGTGGTATAAACATTGGGACCCAGACCCCATAACTTTAGAACTCTTTTGGATCAAGGAACCTGCCAAAAAGACGAGCTGGAGAAGCTGTGAGGAGGAACTACCACTTTGCTGTGAGCTATGCTGCGTTGACCTACAATGGCTGTTTCTGTGCTGGACAGAAAAAGGAGTGGATTGAACTTTCTGCAACTACTTTGTTTGAGTTTTTGCAAGGGTTTGAGGTAGAGCTTACCCCACGTTCAAGAAGTCTCAGGAACAGCAAAGACTTCAAGTTCATCTGCTACCAGCTCTGTGTGTAGCCCAATTGCGATCGCAAATGCAGAAATTCACAGAATTTCTGCGTTTGGGATCGCAATTTGGGCAGTGTGCTATGTAGCACACAAACACCAACACGCAAAATAACGAATCGCAAAATTTGCGATTCCTTCTTTTGCGAATGCATTTAAGGAATCCCAAATTGCGATTCCTTAAATGCAATGTAGATAGCACCCAAGTTGTGCAAATTTATGCTTAAGGAATCGCAAATTACCACCAACTTCAGGTTGGTGGTAATTTGGGATTTCTGTGAAAAATGCACATTATTGCATTTTTCAAAGTGCCATGTGGCACACATACATCCCCTTAGCGCATGTATGTGCGCCACATGTGAACACATGTTAATTTCAGGGGTGCAAAAGGGTGTTCTATTGACACCCTTGCAACCTTGAAATTGCATTCTCAATTTGCAATTCTCTAATTGAGAATCGCAAATTGAGAATGTCTTGCCATTCATTCCTATGGGCCTTCTAGTCTATAGGAATGAATGGAAAGGTATTCCTTATTTGCAAATCTTAATTTGTGATTCGCAAATAAGGAATAGGCAGGATTCGCAAAATATTTTGCTAATCCTACCTACATAGCGTTTTGCGATTCTCTAATTGCGATTCCCTAAAAATCGCAATTTGAGAATCACAAAACATGTTTTACCTACATATGGCCCTGTGTGTTTTGCTCTGCAACACCGCCTCAGTTCACATCTCTGGTATCTGTGTATCTGGTACAGTGGCTCTGGTATCCCCGATGCCACTGCTCCACGCCGACATCGGTGCCACTGCACACAGCAACCTTGGCCTACCGATGCCAGTGTTTTGCTGTTCACCCTATGTGGGAAGGGTATGCCCAGACGTGGGTCCCTTGCTCACTAAGCCACTGGAGTCAAGCTATCCTGGCTGAAGACGGCTGATAGCCAGAAACCGGTCCTAGGATGCTTGATTCCGGTCCAGGAAAGACATGGCTTGGCAGTTCGGGCTGGACTGTTCCCATGAAGCACAGGGTCAAGACTGATTTGCATATGGCCATGTCTGAATTGGGATGGCTTGGTGAGCAAAATAACAATGGATTAAACCCAGATCTGTGACTGGGGGTGAATGTTTTGCCATTGTGCAACATTCCGTCCATCATCTTGTGTGTTTTGCTGTTCACCCTATGTGGGAAGGGTATGCCCAGACGTGGGTCCCTTGCTCACTAAGCCACTGGAGTCAAGCTGGATTAAACCCAGATCTGTGACTGGGGGTGAATGTTTTGCCGTTGTGCAACATTCCGTCCATCATCTTGTGTGTATTGCTACCGATGCCAGTGCCATCGACTCCAGTTTGTCAGCCGATGACAGCACTTCAGCAACAATGCCGCCACCACGTGTACTGGGACTTCCCAGCCCCTTGCTGCACTGCGATCTGGGGTCACCACTCACCGCACCACTGCACTCTGCACTGCAGCCCCATTGCCTGCCGACACCAACGCTCCTGACTTAAATTGAGAGGAGTTCGATTTGCAACGCGTGTGACTTCAAAGGCCCGACGACTCTTGTGCCGACCTCCGGAACCGACCCATGTCAACACCAGCTCTTCGGAGTTCAGCGAGAGGTCGCAACGCCCTATATTTCCAAAGGTACTGTTTTGCCCTGGTCTCACCGATGATGCCACCCACTGGCGCTGCAGCTTGCACCAAGACGCTGTATGCACTGTGACCTGAGGGCACCACACTTCGCACCCCCTCGCTTCACATCATCCCCCTGGTATCCCCGACGACGACGCTCCACACTGATATACTTCAAAATGGAAGGTGCACCAGGAATAAATTCAATATGGCAAAATTCAGTCCATCATCTTTTATTTTTCAAAATTGTTTCACATAAATCAAAATCAGCCAAAACATTTCATTCCTGTCACTGTCATGCACGCACCTTTTTGCCTCGGAAGTGTCCTGGATCCACGAAGATATGCACCCTGCCTTCCCCCTGCCACTCCCCGGGAATCAGAAATATACACTAACCCCGAAGAGTGACCACGGAGAACACAGGGGAACAAAACAAGGGTAGGAAGGGGGAAAGAAAGAATGGCACTTCAAAGTCTTCTTCCACTTCAGGTGCGTTCTGGCTTGTGGTAAAGATCACTGTAGTGAAATATAAAAGAGATAAGTGAGAACTAATCCCTCCCCCAACTACCTTACAGTAATGTATGACAATTTCTATAGTTTACCTTCTGATGTGTTAGGAGGAACTGATAGCGAACACAGGAATACTGCCAAAAGCTCTGTAGACCATATGAATATGCCCTGTACATAGACTCTGTACTATAAACAAAAAGATAACAGCTCATGTAATTGTCCAAACACGGGATTGGCACAGATATTGCTACTCCACTTAACACTCACCGATATAATGAAATATTGGCTCCCAAAAGCTGTCCACAAACGGTATCCCAGCAAAGAGGACACTAACAGCTAAAGAACCTAATGGAACTCAAATGAAAAAACCCCTGTCACAATGACGAGGAACAGAACTTCCTACACCGAGGAAAACCGCACAAAACAACAGCGGTAACACGAACTGAAATATCACGGTAACAAACCAAAGTACTCGTGGAGCAAGCGGTTTCAAGACTCACACGCACAGCGATGATCCCGCAAAACGCTACGATCACCTAGCTCCTCGGACGCCACTGGAAACCCGGAACGAACAGGAAACCAATCTAGCTAAACGCGAAGCACTTCCGTAAGGTCTGGGGCGGGTTTAAAAACATAGAACACTACCTCTCTGCGCATACCATCGGATTTTGCCAACCAACGCCAACCACGGTACGCCGTGTCAATACTTGAAACCTGTTATATTAGGTATGTTGTTTACGATGGTATTCTTTGACACCTACTTGAATCGTCCTATAACCAGCAGGCATGACAGAACACCCCTCCTACAACGCCCTCCACCGGTTTGGGTTTGTGAGGGAATCGTCTATGAAAAGCTCGTAACAGACGAGGAGCGTGTATTTGACTAGCAGGTTCCCACGACCTCTCTTCTACTCCAAACCCTTTCCAATGAATCAAATACTGGAGACGACGCCTTACTCTCCTGGAGTCCAAAATAGCCCCTACCTCGTATTCATCCTCATTATCAATCACCGAGGGAAGAGGAGTTATTGGAAGACGAGTATTGGGCTGCACAGGTTTTAGCAGAGAAATATGGAAAACAGGATGTATTTTCATAGAAGGGGGTAAATCCAATTTCAATGCTACAGGATTGATGACTTTGAGAACGGAAAAAGGACCGATAAATTTAGGTTTGAATTTACAGGTACCTCTCAGAGAAAGATGTTTTGTGGATAACCACACCTTATCGTGTTGTTGATAGGCGGGTCCTGTATGTCTGTGTGCGTCTGCTGCCTTCTTGTAATCTGTTTTGGCTTTGTCAAGATTGTTATGAATAGTGGAATGCACTATCTGTAACTGTGAGACTAAATCCTGAACAGCCGGGATGGTACAAGGTCTCAATGGAGAAAAAGGAAGGACTTTGGGATGAAAACCATAAGAGGCATAAAATGGGGAGAACAGTGTGGAAAAGTGATGACTATTATTGTAAGACAGCTCTGCCAACCAAATCAATTCATCCCACTCTTTTTGGTCTTGCAGGAGTTGACACCGTATGAATTGTTCGAGGCTTTGATTTACTCTTTCGGTTTGTCCGTCTGTCTGCGGATGATGACTAGAGGACAGACGGACTTCAATTTGCATGGTTTTACATAACTGTTTCCAGAATTTAGATATGAACTGAGAGCCTCTGTCAGTGATCAATACAGACGGTAACCTGTGGAGTCTCACTATATGTTGTAAAAAGATACCAGCCAGTGCAAGAGAAGTGGGTAGACCCTTCAATGGGATGAAATGAGCCGACTTGGTGAACATGTCTACTACCACTAAAAGAGTGGTATTGCCTCTTGGTGTCGGAGGTAACTCCACAATGAAATCCATTGAAACAGACTGCCAGGGAGCTACAGGTGTAGGCAGGGGAAGTAATAAACCCACCAGGCCTTCATGCGAGGATTTACCCTGAGCACAGATATGACATGTTTGCACATAGTGTTGTATATCTTTGCTCATATGAGGCCACCAGCAGTGTCTTTTGACCAACTCTAAGGTTCTTTTGTATCCTGGATGCCCGGCCACCCCATGTGAATGACACCATTCCATCACCTGTTGTTGCAGGGCTATTGTAGGGATAAACAGCCCTCCCTGAATGCAATGAAGGTCATTTTTCTCCAAGCACTGATGTTGGTGTGATATGTCGCGATGGATAGATTCTTGTTGAGCATTCTTCACCCCTCTGATGAATTCTTCCTCAGAGGTCAAGGCTCCCATTATTCTTTGGGGGGCAATGATACAGGGAGGTGTCTCATCACCAAGGATTGGTTCAAACCCCAGGCGAGATAAGGCATCTGCCTTACCATTTTGTTTGCCTGCTCTAAAGTGTATGGTAAAGTCGTATTCATTAAAGAACTGTGTCCATCGCAACTGTCGCATGGACAAAGCTCTAGCCGATTTCAGGTATTGTAGATTTCGGTGGTCTGTCAAGACAGTGACTGTGTGATTTGTACCTAAAAGGTATTGTCTCCATTCCTCCAATACCTTCTTGATGGCTAAGAGTTCCCTTTCGCCCACAGCGTAATTCACTTCAGCTGGGGTTAATTTATGCGAATAATAGGCCACAGGATGCAATTCCCCAGTGTCACTATCTGCCTGCGATAATATCCCTCCTACAGCTACTTGAGAGGCATCTACCTCCACTACATAGGGACTAGACGGATCAGGGTGCTTGAGAATAGGAGCTTGAGTAAAAGCAGTCTTGAGAATATTGAAAGCATTGTCAGCTTCCTCCGACCAGACGAAGGGAACTCCCTTTCTCAACAAACGGGTGATTGGAGCTACTAAATCCGAGAACTGGTGGATAAAGCGCCTATAAAAATTTGAAAATCCAATGAATTGTTGTATTTCTTTTACATTCTTGGGTGGTGGCCACTCTAAGACAGCTCTAACCTTTTGGGGATCCATGCGTAAACCCGATGCAGACACAATGAACCCCAGAAAAGCAACCTGGTGGCGATGGAAGAAACATTTATCCAATTTACAAAACAGATCATTGTTCTGTAATTGACGTAACACCGATTTAACATGGCCAATATGTTCCTCCAGGGTGTTAGAATATATAAGGAGATCGTCGATATAAGCTATGACGTGTTTGTCAAGGTACTCCTTCAGCACCTCATTGATGAAATACTGAAATGCTGAAGGAGCATTGCAAAGCCCAAAGGGCATCACCAAGTACTCATACAGCCCGAATTTGGTGCAAAATGCCGTCTTCCACTCATCGCCCTCTCTGACACGAACCAAGTGGTATGCCCCACGCAGATCTAATTTCGTGAACCATTGGGCATCCTTCACCTGGTCGAGCAGAGAAGCGATGAGTGGTAACGGGTACTTGTTCTTGATTGTGATATTGTTTAATGAGCGGTAGTCAATGCAACAACGTAAACCCCCTTCCCTCTTAGGGATAAAAAACAAAGCTGAAGAAGCAGGAGATCTGGACGGTCGAATAAACCCAAGATCTAACATATTGTCGAGGTACTCTCTTAAATACACATTCTCTTTCTCTGTAAGAGAGTATACTCTGCTGGTAGGTATACGTGCTCCTGGCTGCAAATCAACCCTGCAGTCGTATACTCTATGGGGGGGCAGACTGGTAGCTTGTTTCTGGTCAAAGACTTCTTGGTATTCTTGGTATACAGAAGGAAGCATCTCATCTGGTTGTTCTACCAAATCATTTTCAGTATGAGTGTTTGATACCACCAAAATGGTGTTTTGTATGGGGTATTCAGTAATATCAGGCGAACGTACTGGAAGAGTCAAGGAGTTACAAGTTACAGGTGGTTCGGTATTCTTGGGAAAAGTGATACTAGTAGTATGCCAATCAATGTGAGGATTGTGGAGGCGTAACCATGGAAGACCTAAAACCACTGGAAACTGGGGGGATTCAATCAAATCAAAAGTTATAGTTTCCCAATGTGCAGGTTCAATGTGTAGCTCAATGGGAAGACTGGAATGTGTAATGGGTCCAGATTTTAGAGGACTCCCATCTATGGTGTATACTTCTTCAGGGTCTTTTTTACTCACTGTTAGGACAGCATTAGCAAGGGCCCATTCATTGTCCATAAAATTACCCGAGGCCCCGGAGTCTATCATAACAGCTTGCGTAATAGATTGCGACAACCAGGACAATCTAGCTGTAATATAAAAATGTCCTTCATTGTTCATCAATGAGGAGACCATGTGAACCATAGGACCCGGCGGTAAGGTCTCTGTTACCTTAGGGTCTGCTAGTTTTCCGACTTACGGGATGTCTTAGGTTTCACAGGACATTCTCTCAAGAAGTGCCCTGCCTTGCCACAATATAGACACAATCTATTAGTCCTGCGTCTTTGTTTTTCTGTCTCACTCAAAGGCCCTTTTAGACTCCCTATTTGCATAGGCTCAGGTTCTTCTGATTTGGCTTCTGGTTCTAGTTTCTTTTCTCTATGGCTGAATCTGGGATAATCATATCGCGCTCTATCTTTTCTCCTTTCCCCTAATCTATGGTCTAGTTTGACCACCAAATCTATTAATTCAGGACAAGTGGCAGGGGGATCAACAACGTGGGCCAACTCGTCTTTGAGTTCATCTCTTAAGCCCTTGTAAAAAAGAGCACTACGTTTATTAGCTGGCCAGTCTGCCTCTACTACTAATCTATTAAATGTAGAGATGTATGTAATCAGGTCTTTTGAACCTTGTTTCAAATTTAGTAGCTCCGTATCAGCAGCGTGAGTAAACGTATGTTTGTCAAACATTTTACGCAGTTCTCTGCGAAAAGCATCATAGTCTAACAACATGGGGTCATCCTTCTCTATTAGGGGAATTGTCCAATTAGCTGCTGAGCCACCTAAATATGATAGCACAAAAGCCACCTTCGCCTGGTCGTTGGGAAAGCAAGCAGCTTTACATAAGAAATGTAGTTGACACTGGGTTAGAATAGCAGCACATTTAGAGGGATCTCCGTAAAACCGTTCTGGGGGAGCCAAGGGAATAGTATGAGGTGTAACTACCTGCACTACGGGGGTTGAATTACCGGCGCCTGCCCTTTCGCCTCCCTGTACACTTAATGCCTCTAATCTGTCTGCAATACTTTGGGTCTCTCTTTGAAGATTCCCTACCATGTTAGCCACATCCTGCAAAGTGAGATCCATGACACCTGGGAGACAATTAAATAAAAGGCTTCGCGTTCTGTCATGCACGCACCTTTTTGCCTCGGAAGTGTCCTGGATCCACAAAGATATGCACCCTGCCTTCCCCCTGCCACTCCCCGGGAATCAGAAATATACACTAACCCCCGAAGAGTGACCACGGAGAACACAGGGGAACAAAACAAGGGTAGGAAGGGGGAAAGAAAGAATGGCACTTCAAAGTCTTCTTCCACTTCAGGTGCGTTCTGGCTTGTGGTAAAGATCACTGTAGTGAAATATAAAAGAGATAAGTGAGAACTAATCCCTCCCCCAACTACCTTACAGTAATGTATGACAATTCCTATAGTTTACCTTCTGATGTGTTAGGAGGAACTAATAGCGAACACAGGAATACTGCCAAAAGCTCTGTAGACCATATGAATATGCCCTGTACATAGACTCTGTACTATAAACAAAAAGATAACAGCTCATGTAATTGTCCAAACACGGGATTGGCACAGATATCGCTACTCCACTTAACACTCACCGATATAATGAAATATTGGCTCCCAAAAGCTGTCCACAAACGGTATCCCAGCAAAGAGGACACTAACAGCTAAAGAACCTAATGGAACTCAAATGAAAAAACCCCTGTCACAATGACGAGGAACAGAACTTCCTACACCGAGGAAAACCGCACAAAACAACAGCGGTAACACGAACTGAAATATCACGGTAACAAACCAAAGTACTCGTGGAGCAAGCGGTTTCAAGACTCACACGCACAGCGATGATCCCGCAAAACGCTACGATCACCTAGCTCCTCGGACGCCACTGGAAACCCGGAACGAACAGGAAACCAATCTAGCTAAACGCGAAGCACTTCCGTAAGGTCTGGGGCGGGTTTAAAAACATAGAACACTACCTCTCTGCGCATGCGCTATACTGACGCATGCGTCCTGTCTCATACCATCGGATTTTGCCAACCAACGCCAACCACGGTACGCCGTGTCAATACTTGAAACCTGTTATATTAGGTATGTTGTTTACGATGGTATTCTTTGACACCTACTTGAATCGTCCTGCAACCAGCAGGCATGACAGTCACACTAGGAACTTCATCAGGACTTAATGTAAATTGTAGTGTATTCACAAAGTTTTCAGTGTTAACTGTTGTATCATCACCAGATAGTCACCCGAAATAAGGGTTTAAATTCATCCCATCAATAGAGGGTATATAAGGACCATGTGAAGTCCCAGCTCAAGATCCGAGTCCAAGGCAGTATCAGCGTGTGTCGTGAAGCCTGCGGGGGACTACCTGGTGATGATACAACGGTTAACACTGGAAACTTTGTGAATACACTACAATTTATATTAAGCCCTGATGAAGTTCCTAGTGGGACAGGAATGAAACGCGTTGGCTGATTTTAATTCAATTGCAACAATTTTCTAAAAGAAAAGAAGATGATGGACTGAAATTTGCAATATTGATTTTATTTTTGGTGCACCTTCCATTTTGAAGTATATCCTGTTTTCTGGCCTCTAGTGGCACTAAATGGCAGCAAGTGCCGGAAGAGGATGCACAGGACATTAAATTGAACTCGACTGGATTGAGGTGCAGAACCTGTGGTCTGCCGCTGTTAGCTTTGATGCTCCACACTGACGTCCATTCCGCAGCCTGCACTGTGGCCTGGCGGCACCATTCGTAAGTTACTCAATGCAGCCTTGGCCCACTGACGCCAGTGCCATTGACTCCAGATCATCTAGTGACAACAGCACTTCATCAACAATTACGCTTGTGCTTGCACAGGGACCTGCAGGCACTGCGACGAGCCCCGCTTCATACTGCAGCCCTGGTCTCATTTAATGTGCGTGTTTATATAGCGCTAGAATCACTCCCGGGGGAGTATCTCCGCGCTTCGACCGCTGCGAAACCCTTCCTGGCTTCCCTGAGAGATGGTCCCTTAATGGGTATCTCCAGGGTGAGACCAGGCATCCCCGGCGGTCTGGTGGGGCCGTTAGTGAAGATGAGGCAAGCTAATGCCCAGAGTTGCCGAGTGTGATCGCTGATCAGAGTGGGCACCGAGGCGAGAGAATTATCGAGTCCGCTGACCCTGGTCCAGAAACCTGCCGCGCCGGGAATCGAACCCTGGTCCCGGGCCGTCCTCTGCTCTCGGGTCTGCCGCCTCTAACCAGTGAGCCACACTACCTCATTGGCGCCAGTGGACACCGTCACCAAGCTGCTGCCTGCACTGTGGCCTGTGAGCACTGCACGCTGTACCATTCCACTTCTAACTGCAACCCTGATGCCTCCCGACGCCGGCGCTCCTGACTTCATTTATGCTTAGACAAAAGGCAAATACCATGCAGTAGCACATGAGCACTATTGGACAGAGGGAGGCAAGGGGACACTTCCATGTACACACTGAGAAATCCCCATGCAGGCACCTATAAACAGGGACAATACACATTTAGGAATACATTCAGACAATCAAAAGATCATCAGGCAGTGCCATACATAGACCATGCACAAAGACATGCATAGCTGAAAACATAACACACACAGAGAAATACATTGTAACTCAGACTCTAGCCACCACTAACCTGTGGGGAACCGACTGTTTGCTGCAGGACTAATGTGGAACACAGTGGCATAGCTAGGGTGCCATAGGCCCTATTACAAGCAGGTACAATCGTTGTTGAGGACAGTCATTCAGCAGGACCCTAATACCTTAGGGCTACGTCGGCATTCCACCTGCTGTGCAAGTGATAGCTGAGCCCCTGGACAGCCAAGCCAAAGAATGCAAATAAGAACAAATATGGGTCAGCTTCTCACTCTAGATAGGGGCCAATTGAAATCTCTCTAGTGATTAGGTTATTTAAAATGCTCAACTAAACATAACGTGAAACTGTAAAAATGATAATGCGTTATAGTTACTTTAGCTAAAGTAGATGTTTTGTAGAGCACTGCGATGTAACCTTTTGACGTCTTGGTAGTGCTAATTTTCTACCCTGAGGTGAGCATTTCAGACTGTATGTGACGTTTTAAAAATAAACCGTGATAACTGTATTTGCCCACTTTTGATACATAGTCCTTGCTAAATTGTAAGCACGCCTCAAGTGCAATCGCAACTAATACAAAACAAGTGTTTTTAAAACTTAACAAATTGTTACGATATTATTTTTATTACGTATGTGCAAACTAATGGCCACTGAGCTAACTGGAAAATAATGTACCTACCCAGCTGATCCTGGCCTCAATTAACAACGATGTGATGCTGAGAATGCTGTGTGATTTACCACACCCAATACTCCAGGGTTTGGGGTTCAACAAGTATGATATATAACATCTATTATAAATGGTTCCCTGGAAAATGCATAGTTTTTAGGCTTTTGCAGAAAAATTTACATGTCCTGGCATTTACTGGCCTTTCCCCTTATTAAATTTCAGCAGGCATGACCTGCAAACTTTTTCAGAAGAAAAACTCAGTGATGCTGTCCTTATCGCCCCCAATAATTAAAAGTGCCATAAAGATAGCACCACTTGTAATTTCAGTGTCTGTGCAAACAGAAAAGTGTGTTGGGATCAGTAATTAGCAAAGCACTCCTAATGAAGGTATTAGAATGGGCTCCCCTCAAACTGTATTGCCCAATTAGATACTGTGACTGAATGACTTTCTTCATATCTACATTTTTTACATTCCCCTCGTGTGTCATAAGGAGGTAGGTCAGTCTAGCTTCTCTGGAGATCTGAGAGCAGATTCACAGAATGTGTATAACACACAACAGAAACAACAGCAAGAAGCATTTGCAATGTAATCGGTCTTGCCTTTGGGACCTTATATGTATTTATCTATGCAGCACATTAGGCTGGGTGCTGAAACATCTACTGCTCTTTATCATGGAGGCAAAGTAAGCACCAAACTGCGTGACACTCCAGGTATGGGAACACATGGAGAGAAATATTACCTTTCAGTTGGAAATGACATAGTCCAAAGCTCTGTTTTTAATATAAAATCAGGGCCTTCGGTGGTCATATCACTGAAAATACAAGATTTGAAAAAAATAGTACTGCCTACAGGGCTTGTGGAAGACATTTTCTAGGGGCTGGAATCTAGAGAATGCAAGTGATTCTGGTATTTTACTGACTTCTGCTGATCATTTTTTATCAAGAAAGTTAAATAGAGTCAGTTGCCAGCAAAATTGAAAAAAGAAAGTCCCTAAGGCGAAAGCAGTTCTGGTATTTTACTGACGTCTACTGGTCGTTTTCTATCAATACAGTTAAATAGAAGCAGTTGAACAAGCAGAAAGCAATTCTGGTATTTTACTGACCTCCACTGGTAGTTTTCTATCAAGACAGTTAAATAGAGGCAGTTGAACAGAAGAAAAGTCCCTAAGCGGAAGCAGACAAGTCCTAGGGCTGATCTCCAGAGCCCACAAAGTACATACACATATAAGTATATACTAAAGTATATGCAAGAGGTCTCGAATGCTCGACCAAAAAATACCTCTTGCTGTCTAAAGAAAGTGTAAATATTGTTCAATTTATTGGTTATTGTTTTATCACAGTGAAAAATACGAAAGACAGCGTTGTTTCAGTCCTGGTCAAATCTTTGTACTGTTGGGTTCACACACAAAGCCCTACAGGAGGTGGTGATTCCGCTGAGCTATCTAACTACTTAAGGATTGCACATCTTGCTCTTTCTCTGCCCACAGTGCGCTCTAAATCTAAAAAATCCTAAAGTAAACCACAAAAAGAAGCCTGACTAATTTCGTGGAGGGAATAATGATTATTTTTATATGAATAAAATAATATAAATTGTATTCAACTGAAAGTGAAAATAACGGAATAGATTTTAAATAGAATAGTAAGGGAGTGAGGACCACTAAGATAGCTAAATGGCCTGTTTGCCAGTGTGACTAGAACTCCTGCCACTCACATGTGCTCGTGCTGATCAGCCACCCTCAGACTACACATTCACACGTGCCAGCAGACTGTTTTGGCCCCTTTGGCACTGGTCCTCTGCGCTCCCTACAGTTGAGCAGCTTTGTAACTGTATGACTGGTGATGTAGTCATCCAATCATAAACCATCTTGTAAACACATAAGCCCCAGGTAGGCACAGACAAAGAAAATGAAAGAAAAACTAACTGAAAAAGAAGTTTGGACATGACAGCTTTTTAAAATAATTGCTCATAATGCAGAGCAGGCTGGGACCCCTCACTCATCTGAGCCCTAGTGCCACTGCACCAGCTGCACCAATGGTAGCTATGCCCCTGGTGGAACCCTCTAGTCTCCTTCCTAGCAAAAAGTGCAGAGCATGTTAAGGTGCTCTGCGCTGATGGCGAAGACAGTACAAGGAAGACAGGGACAAGAGAGAAGGCGCACAAGAGACACTATCAATTTGTAGTTACACAGCTTGTCTCATCAGATTGAGGTCTTGGTTTTTCTTGTCTCCCATGAGTGACGGCTTTTGTATGTTAAACTTCTGTTGCTTTTTTTTGTTACATCAACTTAAAATAAACACTGTTTTTTCACTCACATCAACTTCCCCTAAGTAGTAGAATTCTACAGGAAATTAGATATGCACAAGATGTACTCTTGTAACAGATGCACTGTGGAAAACACTCGCCATTTCAGCGACACAATACCTTTATCTTGCAAGAGCGAACATAAATGTAATGAGACCAGTCTTGTTCTGGTGCCCTATAGTAATTGAACATGCTTCACAACTTGAGACACCAATGAGAATCAAAGGTTCACATAAGATCTGCAAATGCCTCTATGGAGACCTAAGAGATAGTTGATACACCACAACTTTGTGAGCATGACAGAATCCCATTACATAGGTGCAGAATACAGCACAGGGCCCAGTGGCATTTTCACAATTCAAACATGTAATATCTAACTCTCCCTAGCGAACACTAATCTCTGTAGAAAGTGATGGAAGAGATTTAAAAATTCGGAGGACGCACAGAAAGTCTTTGAGGTGAGGCTGCAGAGGGATTTTCAAGAAGCACTCAAAACAGAAAAGCTATGGGACAAGGTTCTTGACATCTGGCTCAAATATAATTTCTACTAGAGAGCCCTGAAGCTAGATGAAGAGCTAAGTTCAAGTAGGTACAAAAGAGCAGAGCCCAAGCAGAGATGTCCTCTCATCAACATAAGAGGAAAGCCAAATACCTGCCCACACCTTAGGTATGGCTTTTATGGACTGCAGGATACTCAATCCTGAAGCTGATCTTTGAATCACATGATCCTCAAATCCTTGAATCCTGCTGTAGTCTGTGATTCATACAGGGCATATAGCATCACATTTGGACTGGGGACTGGCTTGACTGTACTGGTAATGGGAGGGGTTAACAAATGGGAAGCACGCTTGTGACAGCCACTCCTACATGACTACATGTCTCCTGTTATACCAAGGCAATGACATCCTGAGGGCCAGTAATGTCCAGGAACAGAGGTGGATTGGGTGGGGATGACCACCTGTAACAAGCCATGACAGAACCTCCTTTTAGCCCACCCCAAAATGCCATCCAACAGGCCGATGTTTTTCTAGATGACAAGAGCGGAGAAGGCAATTCAAACATGGAGCATAGACATGCCAGACTGGTAACCATGACCTATCCTTTCCAGTCTACTAAGAAAAAATAATCCTCTGATCAACCTGGAACCCAAAATAGCTTTCACCACATGTTTCTCATGACAACCATGTGTACTAGAGAACAAAATTGATCAGGTCTACTGTATTTATTATAGGACTTGGGCGGTGAAAAATAAAAAAATAGCATGAACTTGGAGGTCATTGGGCAGAACTAACCTAGTTGTCACTAGGTTAATCATATATTCTATGGCAAAGGCACCTAAAAGGCGTGGCTGTAACTTTCTTGGCCATTGTAGCCATGTTCCTTGGTGGCTAACCAAAAATTATCTCCAGGTTTGTATTGAGGTGATTGTTGTCCATATTGATATGAATGTTTTTTCGTAGCTTGTTCCAAAATGTCCTAGGGATGCTAATGGTGTTCTTTCACAGAGGGCACCTGCCTCTGAACCGCTACTTGCAGAAGAATAGATTTCAGGTTGAGCCCAAAAAGGCAAAACAAGGGTGAAACTGTAACCAAATAAGTTGAGTCATAAGCAAGCTCATTAAGATTGAGGACTCCTGACCAGTTTGTGTTCCGGAGGGCCAGTAACCATCATAGCAATTATTCCATCATTTGGTGTACACGTTTCCCTTGCCTATCACTTTGACGAATGTCTAAAGATGCACATAACATATGCAAGAACTTGGCACACAGCTGGACCCACTTTGACCCAGATGGTGCTCTGCCATGTGCTGGGGGAAAAACAGTTACAAAGTCCACACTGACAGCATGCCAATGGGAAATCAGCACAGATAAGGACTGTGGCAGTCCAGTAAAATGGCAATGCAAGCTTTAATTATAACCCTAGATCATGTAGTTCTGGACAACCACTGGAGCATCCATAGTCTGGGGTTCCAACAAAACCAATGTTGATTGGATAGAAGAGTTTCACTATGTCCTGGATGTCTGGGGTAGGTACATACAAGTCCCCTTTTCTGAAGTACAGGCCATCTCATACGGTATTTTTGTGATCTTGCAGCCACTCAGAGGGATCTATGTGAACAGAAGCAGAGCGGAGGCATCACGAAATTTCTTGAAGTCTGTTGCACCTATCACAGTGCCTGCATGAGTAATTCCTTGATTTCTACAATAGTTAAAACACAACACAAACCAGGACCTGAGTTGATTGATTGATGGCCAACTTAGGTATATGTTTACTTATGATTATTGGATATCCCATTCTCAGTGGTCCTGAATGGGCAGTAGCCCATGTTCTAAGAATGGACAAAGCATCAGCATGTGTGTGTTTTCTGTTAACAGTGGATATGCTATGCCGAATTCAGGTTCACTGAAAAAAAACATTCAGTGCATTTGCTTGGGAGACAGTGCCCTCACCAAACATAGATATTGCAGGCTTGTGTAGTTGAGAAAAATGGTCACGGTATGGCAGATGGTAGGAGGTAATGCCTCCATTCCTAGCTTCTTTAATGGCTAATATCGCATTCTCCAAAATGATACAATAGTACTCAGTGGGGAGCAATGTTTTTGAGAAATTAATTAAGTTTTCCAGGCTTAGGGCCATATTTATGACTTAGTTTGAGTCATTTTTGCACCCCGCAAGATGGTGCAAGAGCGACACAACCCTAAAGTCATATTTTTGAAGCCACGCAAAGCCACTTTTGTGTGGCTTTGAATGGCTTCAAAAAATATAGAGCAATACAACGCATTACAAATTACTGCGTTGCATTACTCTATGCAAGGAAGGTGTTCCATGGGTGTCTTGTGAGTGTTTCCATGCAATTCTCATGGTTTTTGATGGATTTCCAGATTTGCCAAACCTGGTAAACCTGGGAATGCGCCAAAAATATATGCCTTCCCAGGTGAGGACTAACGAGGAAAAATATCTCTATTTCTTATCGCAGCACACATAGAAAGAGGAAAAAGACTCTCAGGATTATTTTTATGCAGGAAGATGCCCCTTCCTGCACAAAAACAATCTTGCCTACAACATAGGCACCCTTGCACCATGGTGCAAGGGTATGTGCTTTGGCACTTGGCTGCCAAAATGGCACCAGTGTATGGGGGGAAGGACAGGAATGCTCCTTATTGATTAAATACAGCACATTCCTGACCTTTCCCTGTGACGTAGGCAGCACAGTAGGGTTACTTGCTGTGCTTGCCTGTGCCAGAAGGATCATAAATATGGCCCTTGGGGTTTTGTTGGGACTGAGTTCCCCATTCATTTTTGGCACAAAAAAGAGTGGTGAGGTCACCCTCTGAGATGCATTGGGTGTAGAGGCAATTATTGGCCTCTTTTGATGGAGATTTAGTAGAATCTGAATTGCCTTTGAAGCTGCTTTAAGCTTTGAGGGTAAATGTTTTCCTTTAAGGTCTTTCAAGGGTTCTGGCTTCGGTGTCTCTCTTAGTTTTAGAACCATAATGGACCATCAGGCACTTATGTTAAGCTGCAGGACAATCAAATTAATGGTCACATTGAACCACCCGTGAAACTGTTTTACAAACATTTCCAAGCTCGGGTATTGGGAGGTGGAAAGCGATTCCTAGATTGAGTTTGCAATTAATTTCTTCAACGAGGGAGTGATGGCTGGAGTTGTATTAGGTTTAGTTGCTGTGGCAAGATTGCTCGGTGAGAAGCGGAAGATGTGATAATTGCTCCATGAAAGGAGGTATTTCCTGTGATCAAGATTGAACTTATTGGGGCAAATACAGCAATAGGAGAATGGCCTGCTGAATGGGTGAGACTCAAGATCAATTGGTGGACACCAAATGCCTCAATATTAGAGAGAAGGCAGGGGGACTGGCATAGCTACTAGGAGCATCAATGCCATGTGGGACACCTTCAGTTACACCTAGTTCTTTGTTTGGATGCATTTTTCATGCTTAACTGTTTACATTTTTACTCGTAAGGAAAACGTTCCATAATGTAAAGTGTAGTTGCATAAAATGCCATCTAAGCTGTCCAAAAATGCACGCTTAGAAAGATGGATACAATTTGAAAAAGCCTTGTGCTTGTTAACGTTCACATTGGACAATGGGTCTCGTGCAAAAATCTGTTTCATTGGGCCATGTGAGGTTTGTGTTACTGTTCGAGCAGTGTGGTGCATTAAGACTAAAAGTGTGCGCAGGCTGTTACAGCTGCAAAAACATTTTATGAACATCAGGAAGAATTTCTTTTTTTCTAGCTGCTAAACTCCATCTCTGAGGGATGACCCTTGCATTCTTCTCTCACTCTGTCAGTTACACAGCCAGCAATTCCACCAACAGTACATCCTAGTGGATTCTTGTTATTATATCTCCAAATGATTTGGCATGAAAGAATTACTACGGTGGAATTCATTAACCCCTTCGATGCTCATGACGGAATGGTTCCGTCATGAGCGTCGGTTGGCCTGTGCTCATGACGGAACGGTACCGTCGTGAGCCCGTTGGCTCATTAGAACCTTCAGCACAGCGCGAGAATTTGCGCTGCGCTGAAGGTGTTAAGCAAACCGTAAAAGACAGATTGACAGAATATTGTTAACAAATAGACAGTCAACCGGAGAGACAGAACTACTGCGATAGACAACAACAACGATGAGTGCTAGGACTTACAAATAAATCTGCCAGCATGGCATTTGGTGGCCTACAGACACATCCGCTCCTGCTGTTGGGTGCTGATAAACATGAACACACACACATCTCTCTCTCTTTTTTTTCTCTCCCTTCCTCCCTCATTATCAATGTTATCAATTTGGCAAAATCATACTGTTGGGACATAAAAGTCCTCTGCCCTGAGTGCCCAACAGTACTGTTATCTGGATCCCTAATGTTCATTTTTTGTCATAGGTAAAAACGGATCATGTGTGTGCTCCATGACATAGGCCTTTCTCACAGATTGCTGTCTTGTTGGACCGGGAGAGGCACCCAAAACGCTGCATCATAGTGGTAAAAGGCTACTGCCTTAACTTCACGAGTTAAGTGGCACAAGTGCAGTGGTGGAAGCATACTGTGTAGTGATCAGGAGAAGGGAACAGGTGCTTTATACCCTCTGTCACTTGAGTGAGGCTTAAAGGCTCACTCACCTTTGTAAAAGTTTCGCTGCTGTGTTTTTAACTCACCCTTGGCCTACATTAGGTAGATGCGAAATGCATCACAGCACAGGTGTAGTGAGTCTGCGCTGGATGTATGTATGCCTGGAAAGGGTAGAGTACAAGGATGGGGCAATGCTATGCAGTATACGTGTGGTTAATGCATGTGCTAGGTGTATGTTTTCTTGCGAGGAATACATTACATGAGAGATGTAGTGCTGTGCAGTGCCTGCGTAACCAAAGCATGTCCTGGGTGTATGTGCTTACATGAAGTACAATATATGAAGGGGGAAGTGTTGTGCAGCATGCGCATGATGAGTGCGTGTGCTGGCAGTGTGTGTGTTTGCAATGGCACACCCTGGTACAAAATAACAACGCTTCAGGGCTGAACAGTGCATGCAGTATGAATGTGTGTCCTGAATGCATGTATACTTGTAATAGTGCAATACATTGAGGGAATAGTGTTGGGCAGTAACTGTGGTGTGAATGTGCACTTAGTAAGAGGGCATGCATTGGTACATTACATGAAGGACTGTGGGTTCCATATTAGGAAGCCCGGGTCTGCTTGGTGAAGACATGAGGTTTCAGGACAATTTGTGTATTGCTGCATTCCTCTGAGATGGGTGGTATACACACTGAAGGAGAGGAGGAAGAGACTCGCCCTTTACACTTCAAAATGTTGCTTTTTGATTCTCTGATAGATCACAAGGAGAGAGCCTCGAAAGACCTCAGGAAAGGAGATTGGGATGATAAGAGAATCTTATAGAGAAGGGCTGGGAGCCTGGGATTGGTCACTTCAATGCATTGTGTTGTGGTTCAAACAGCTTTTGAGTCAGGCCTGCTGTGACAGACATCCTTTCAAGGGTAAAGATGAAAAAGATAATTGGACACTTCAAAAAAAGCAGAACCCCAACATAACATTTCAAAGACCTAAACCCTGAATCACATTTTGGTGTCTGGAAATAGACTATAAAAAGGGGAGATGGAGACCCCAAATTGTGTCTTCTCAAAAGGAGTCAGAGGAGTTGTGTGAGAAGGGGAAGCTGGTTAAGACTTATGCCTGTGACCAGGATTGGGAGGAAAGGCCTACTAGTCCCCCTGCTAGGTGAGGGGACATCATCCAGGAAAACAAGATCACCTGCCATGAATCCCGGAGCATCAGTGCCTGCCTGCATGCCAAGACCAGTGTGCCTGATGAGGAAGAGGCGACTGCTGGAGGTAACCATGAGGGCTCACTGTGTGAGGTGTGAGGATTTAGCTGTGCACAGATCAGGTCTTAGCCCATGTGCAGGCGGGTTGGTTCGGCAACCCCCCCCCCCCCCCCCCAGGCCAGGAGAGGGCTGCAGTGGATCGAGCCATGAGTTAAGCGCCGTGCAGGGCTTGGAGGAGCCTGTACAGTCATGCTGCTGTTACCCAATATGCCGGATGGGACGACTGGTAAAATTGCTACTTTGAAAAGCGCAGAGACTTGTAATCCTCTTGGCAGAGGTGCTTGTACCAGAGAAGCCTGTGCCCGTACCATAAAGTACTGCGGCAACCTAGTATTCCAGGAGGGGCTGCCGCTACCAAAATTGCCCAAGGATTTCGGCGACGCCTGAAGGAGATAATGAGGCTATGCTCAGCGGCTTGGCCCTGCACTGTGAGACTACTGCTCCTGAGTGACAACTGAGGACTTCAGAGGGCACCTCAGATGACTTGGAGGAGAGAAAGCTTGTGCGGCGGGTCCCGAAGCGTGGGCTTTTGGCAGCCCGACTTCTCCGACCAGGGCAGGACTCTGCTGCATCACTGAAGTCTTCTGTGTTGCAAAATTTGCTAAGACGAAAACTGGGCCGGTTGGATGCCTGGAGACTCGCTGCTACTGGTGCTGAGGTACCATAGACCCATTTGACTAAGTCCTGAAGGGTCACAGGGGAACTCTTCAGTTCGGCCTAATAGTGAGCATTCCGTGGATGTGACCACCAGTGAATTGGGAATAACCAGAACATGTTAATTGAAGGGAGGGTGGGACAGAGATTTTCTTGAAAACTGCTACAAACCCGACCTCAAGGGGATGGTGTTGTTGCTTCTTAATGTCGTATTCCATTGGATGTGTAGAGTCAGAAATAACATTTCTTATAAAAGCAAGTATTTGACTGGACATTGGTTTATTGCTCATACTGTGTGCACTTATGAGTTATGAGTCGTGTTCACTGACCTGTATGTACACCCCCCCTACAACCCTGTGAGAGAGCCTTGACTGCTCAACCACAACTATCATTGAAAGCAGTGGTGGCTGGTGGCTTTAAAAATGCTTGGGCATCCATACTGCACTAGCTGCTACATAGTTTGTTAATATAATGAAAAGAACCAGCATACCCTGATGAGCTTCTTTACAAACCCGAGGTCCAATGCTTTAAAATCCACCGCCTAGCAAGCTCGTGGAATCTAGTGTCACACATCCCAGCAAATGGAAGCACTGCTCCTATGCTGTTTATACTAGTAAACATCATGACAGCAGTGCGAGGATTGGCTGGGACAGACAAACACAGAGCTCCATCCATGACTGATGGGGCTGTGCCTCTGCTTCCCCGGCTCTCTGACATCAGTCACTGGGGAAGCCTGAACTGCGCATGTTGGGTTGGCCACAAGCAAAATACTGGTCAATCTGACATGTGCAGTTCAGTTACACAGCTCCAGCTGGTTGCCCCTCAACCACGCCTCCAGGTATGCCTACTGCCTGCTCGGAGAGACAGCTCAGTGGTGGCTCCATGGAGCACAAACAAATAAATGGCATGCCACACGGTACGGGGAAGTAATTGGCTTGGGAACATTAGTAGTGTGTGGGATGCTATGAAGGAACCCCCCCCCACTGGGAGTCACGTGTGGAAAAGGGCATTTGGCCCATTTGAGCAGGATTCATGATAGTTTGGGCCCGGGACATCAGGAGTAAAAGGCCTCTACCACCACACTTGGGCTCATTAGAGCCTGTGTGCCCCGAGTCCCTCTGAAAGAGGTTCTGGCACATACATTGCTGCTATTGATGTATTATTCCAGTCATATTTCAAAATGAAGTTGGAATATGTGATTAGCCAGCAAGACATAGATCTCTGCAGTCCTATTATTTACCCTATTGAGCTATACTTAGAACTAATGAGCTGAAGTTTACACATGAGCTATGCATTAGGAGCTATGCATCCCCTTTTGTGTCAATCACAGTTTAATCTCTCACATGCACAAAAGGTTTGTTATTCTAGTGGTTTGCTTTTTCTTTTATTTCTTCATTTTTTCTCTTCCCTTCCCCCCTTTTGTCTGTGGCCTCTCGTTGAGACCCATACACAGCTGAGTCAGCGCACTCCCTCCCTACCTTGCAGGACACCCCCAGTATAGTCACCCACACCATAGTCACACCCACTTGTGGCATTGCATTTACAATCTGCCTTTCAGCACATCACAATATTTTAGTAGAATCACACCCCCAGATCTGTCAGTGCACACCAGCCTTGCTTTTCAGCAAACTATGTTATTCAAGTACTGTATACCCACACACAGCTGTAAATGCACTCAAGCCCAGCCTTGCATCACACCATGTTACTCTAGTACCGAGACCCACGCACAGCTCTCTCTGTGCTCTCCAGCCCCTCTCTGCATTATTCTATTCTATTACTTTACTAAGACTGACAGAATTCTCCTATGGCACGTTCTCACAATCTGCGCATGTGTGCATCGTCTCCAATGTATCCGCAAGGCCATAGCTGCGGGAAGATCCTTCACCTACCTCGCAGCAAAGACCTGGAACACCCTGCCTCTTCATCTCAAGCAATCACTGTCACTGCCCCAATTCAGGAAGGACCTCAAGACCTGGCTCTTCGACGGAACCACAGTGCCTTGCAACAGATCTGCAGTTGCCCAGCCCCATGCCTGGAGACACTTACGGGTGAGTAGTCGCGCTTTTCAAGCCACTTGATTGATTGATTGATTGTCTACTTCACACCCGTCAATCACCACATGCAAACTAAGCTTCTGAAGGCCTTCTAAGTTCATGTTGCACACTGTTTTCCAAAAAACATCATAAAGTTCCCCCGTGGTCTGTTCATACTTTCTTATAAGGCATTGCTCATATAGTTAATCAGTAAGCCTTCAGATTAACACAGTTACACAAGTTTTTATCTAATTTTTGGTATTTTATTCATTTTTTCCTTTTTTTTGTAGTATATCAAAAAAGACTTTTACTGTTTTCCATGTATATTCATCAATTCATCGATAATAGTTATAATCATTTCAACATTAACATTCAATAGACAATTCCTTTATCTTTACAATACAGTATACACATAAAAAGCGATTTTTTACAATGGAAGACAAGCACCCTGTCTAACACACACTTCTCAACATTCACACCTACTCATTCATACAGTTATACACACTTCTTTTTTAACCCAAACAGTTTCTAAGGTTGAGGTAACACAGATATTAATCGTGAATCTCCACGCCAGGCCTTAGGAATAGTACTCTTCATGTCAGTGAAATCACTGGAAATTCTTCTAATCTAGAATCTCCACCAGGATTCTGCAGTGCTTTGAGACATTGCAGGAGAGGGCCAGCTTCATGCAGAGGGACACACCTGCCCAAAAGAATCAGCCATCACAGGGACACATAGACCTTGCAGGAGGCAACGAGTAACAACAGAAGGTTTTTGCCTCACTGGGGCAGTGACATAAACCGGTGCTTCTGAGAGGATGTTAGTGCTGGGGCAGGAACTCTCTAGTGTCAGGAAAGGCCACCTGACCTGCAGACAACAGCTGGTTTACAGAGACGGCAGCTGAAGTGCCACTGGCACAATTTGAAGTCACCTATGCAATTGCATCCTTGCATCAAACTATGATGTTTTTGAAAAGGTTACATTTTTCCATAAGCGACCCCAGAAATTTCCCCTTTTACAATTAATTCATTTTTCTTAAGCCGCACAAGAACAAAGTACATCTCTGCACATCAGCATTTTTTCCATATCTACCAAAGATAATGCCTTAAAAGTGACTTCTCTTCTTCATCTTGTTTCACTTTTCTATTTAAAGTAACAAATGTTCTTAACGAGGAGAGACTGCTCTCAACAGGAGTAACAAAGGCAGCCCTGAGCCAATGTCCACATTTTAATTAATAAAGCGCCTCTATACTTTGTGTGCCACTAGATATTTACCCAGTGCATTAGAGTAGGGAGCGCACATGCATCTGCGACCCCTTCTGCAATACCATAGTGCCCTGGGGGTAAACAAAGCAGGCGCACACGCCAGCTGGGCCCATAACAGCCCTATGCATAGTATACCCCCCAGCTACCTAAAAGGCACCTGACCCTGTATGTTATTGGCATATTATCAAAAACCTTGTTACAGGAAAGATCAGATCTGATGTGCCAGTGATCCTTTGCTTACCTGGTGATGAGGGTAAAAGATCCATCTAGAAATTTGAAGAAATGCACTCCAGAGTGTTGCATCCACCACTGTACGTTGCAAATGCATAAATTGAACATTGAAATTTTGGAAGCTCCAATAAAGTGGCATATTGGTACAGACCTGCTCCAAAGTAACAATGTTTTTTTCGGTTCCATCCAGTTTAATTCAGAACATTCTCCCCTCAACCGGTCACCTTATAATAACATTATATCCTGGTGCTTCTTACAGGTCGCTAATGCTCTCTCCCATTTTATAGGCTTCCAGCGGGTCTAGCCTTTAACCGGGTGTTGGGCCATTCTGCCACTGCCAGTGGCTTTAATGCTATCCTAACAAGAAGAGGTCCTTTTCTTTCAAGAAACAAGTCAGGTCATAGGCCCCCAAATACTTGTATCTTCTGTGCAGGACTCTGAAGGCCAATATTTTTCAGAATCTGAATAAACTGTACAGGTTAAAATTTTTGCAGAAGACAAAAAGGATGTAAAACGTGGTCTATAATAAGCTGGGGATTTGACAAAAAAATATTATCAACTTTTTTTTTTCTTTTAAAGCTGCACATTCCTTTTTTTTAAAAAATGCCGAGCATGAAGTACTACATGTTTCAAGTAAAACAGACTAAGGTGTGGGGTTAGCGTTCTAGCTGATGCCGGCGTGCGTGTGACGTAACACGCGCCGACATCAGCGTGAGGAGTGCGCATGCGCGAGTGGCGATTCGCGCCGTGCAGAGCCCGCCAGAGCGCGAGTATAGCAAGACGCCCGGCGCTCTTTCCCCAGATACTGTTATAATAATAAATAAGTATTTCCCTCCAATCCTGCCTCAGTGTAATACTTTGGGAGGGGTACCTGCAGACTCCACAGTGGCGACAAGGGTGGGATCTGTCCACTCGAAGAAAAAATAAACACTTTTGTCTGGCAAAGACTAGGAGCAGTGGAGAAGCAGGGAGACCCAGCAAACCCACGGACACCACCTGCTTGTAGAAGAAGGAGGAAGGCGCGAAACAACCACAAGCCAAAAGGGAAGAGCGTGGCAGAGGTGCAGAGACCCACACCAGCACACTGAGTGCCTGAGAGCCAAGAGGCATTGCAACCTGCACAGAAGCACGGTAGGAGCACGCAAGCGCCCCCCACCAAGGCCCTGGCGGAAAAGGGTGACCACGAGGAAGGGGGAAGAAGTGAACCCAGCCCCAACACATTGCGGGCAGAAAGCGCCAGCACACCAGGCAGCCTCATGAATCAGGGGGGGATCAACAGCGCGCCAGGCAGCCCCAGGAATTGGGAAGAAGAGACAGGCCAGAATGAGCAACCATGCGTCCTCACTCACGGCGCCGATCCCGTTTTTACCCAAGCCAGGAGAACCACAGATGAAGTGGGAGGACTGGAGGGAATACTTCAAGAACTACTTAGAAGCCCTGGAGGACGAATCCACTGACGAATTCACCCCCGCGAGAAGGAAACTAATATTACTGCACAACCTGGGCCCGGAGGGCATAAGGGTGTTCACAAGCATAGCGACGATGCCGCTTCAAGCAGTCGACGCAGACGTCTCAAACAAGCCCTAGAAGATCTAGACGCCCACTACCACCCAGCAGTTTGCGTCTCCATTGATAGATTCAATTTTCAGCAAAGAAAACAAGGGGAAGGAGAGTCAGTTGATGACTATGTAGCAGCCCTGAGGAGACTAGCAGTCACGTGCAAGTATGGGGCACTGGAAGAAGACTTTATCAAAGACCAGATCGTAATGCACACCACCAACAGGAATGTGCAAGACAAACTGTGGGCTCGCGGTGAAGCAACGCTAAAAGAAGTAATCGCGATGGTGAAAAAAGCCGAACTTTCCAAGCGATGTGCAGAAGCCGCGAAAAAGGAGAGTGCGCAAAGGATCATGGTCAACAAAGTTGACGACACGGAACCATCGGGTAGACACAAGATGGCACCTGGAGACAACCGAGGAACCGGCAAACGGGCGGGAAGACCGGGACAAGCGGGAAAACCACCCTCATTCACCAAATCCACGTGCTATAGATGCGGAAGTGCGAATCATGCGGCCCATGACAAACGCTGCCCTGCTTTCCGTGCAAAGTGCATGTTCTGTGGCCTGGTAGGCCACTACGAAAAAGTGTGTTGGAGGAAAGAGAAGAAATCGATGGTGAAATACATAGCGCACCATCAACATGAGGAAGGTGCCGATGAGGAGTCAGATGAACACGACAGAGTGTTGTGCATTGAGGAGCAAGTACTGGGCATCGACACTCAGCGCTCTGACAAACCGAGAGTGGACATGTTAATAGGGGGAGTCAAAATCAGGAACGCGATTGACTCGGGATCCCCGTACACCATCATGCAGAGATCGGTGTGGGAAGAGAAATTCAAACCGAGCCTGGGTCCCCAACTAGACCCACCGGACATAAGGCCAGTGTCATACACAAGCAACCCGATTCCAATGGTTGGATACCGGAGCCTGAAGTTCCAATTTAGAGGGAGGACAGCCACATGCAAGCTGTACATGGCAGAGAAAGGCCCCTCGGTTCTGGGATGGAGAGACCAGGGTGACTTGGGTATCAAGCTAGACCCAGGAGGCAAAGAACAAGTACTGCTGACAGACAGAGAACACTGTCCAGACCTGGAGAAGGTGAAAAGAGAGTTCCCCAAAGTCTTTGGAGGCAAGGTGGGGAAACTGGAGAAGTTCATGCATAAAATCATACTTAAAGATGACTCCCAGCCAGTTTCTCACAAGGTCCGAAATGTGCCCATAGCAGTGAGGGAAGCAGTACAACGAGAACTGTCTCGGCTGGAGGAGCAAGGGATCATCGAGCCAATCGACAGCTCAGAGTGGTTAGCTCCCTTGGTGGTCGCCAGGAAACCCAACGGCAAGGTGCGCCTGTGTGTGGACCTGCCCGAGCTGAACAAATGCTTGGTTGAGGAGAAGTTTCCGCTCCCCAGGATCAAGGAAATGTTGGCGGAAACCAGGGGAGTGAAATGGTTCTCCACAGTAAACCTCACGTCAACATACCCCCAGATTGACCTACACCCGTCCAGCAGGAAACTGACGTCCTTCATCACCCCTTATGGTTGTTATCAGTTCCGCAGGATGCCCTTTGGGCTAGCGTCTGCCGCAGCGGTGTTCCAAAAACTCATGCACCGCTTATTCTAAGACGTCGAAGGCATCAGTATTTCCAGGATGACATCCTGATAATGAGGAAGGACCGTAAGGACCACGATACCAAGCTGGGCAAGGTGCTAGGCGTGCTACAGGAGAAAGGGCTCACAGCGGAGTGGGAGAAATGCAGATTTGGCATGACGTCCGTCACCTACCTGGGGCACGAGATAAGCGGACAAGGGATCACTCCCAAGAAGGACAATGTGAAAGCAATCTGCGAAGCCAGAGCCCCAACCAACAAGGACGAGGTACAGTAATTCCTGGGAATGGCCGAGTACTACAGTAAATACGTCCAACACTTTGTCACGAAAACGCACAGATTACGGCAACTCATTAGGGACAAGGCATCATTCCAGTGGGACGACGAAGCTCAGAGGGAATTTGAAGAACTGAAAGGGAACATCAGCGAAGCTGTACCATTGCATGGACATGACCCGACGGGAGTCACCATTCTCACCACTGACGCCAGCGAAAAAGGTTTGGGGGCGGTCCTTGCACAACAGAGACATGACAACACGGTTGAAACGCTCAGCTTCGCGTCCAGAGCGCGGTTGCACACTGAACAGAAGTTCAGCGTAATTGAGAAAGAGATGCTGGCCGTTGTGTGGGCCATGGGAAAGTTCCGGCAGTTCCTGTGGGGCACGAGGTTTCGCCTACAAACTGACCACAAGCCGTTAGTCAAGGTGCTCACCTCAAGTGGGCATGCCACGGCCACCCCGCGGATTGCAAAGATGACTCTCAAGCTCCTAGAGTACATGTACGATGTGGAGTACATCCCGGGGACACGCAACAAGGTGGCTGACTACCTCAGCAGGGCCTCAGCTATGGAGGAAGCGCCCACGCCTGTAGAGGAGAACAAAGAAATGGTAGCAGTAATGGAAGACATGGAGAGAGCGATCAGCATACAAAAGAGGGCACGCGCATACGAAGAGGATGAAAACCTGGAAGAGATCAAGAGGTACCTCGTCAATGGGTGGCCAGAAAAGAAAAGGCTAAGAGAGGTGCCTAGGAAACTGTATGAAGTGCGGGAGGAGCTATCCATGAGTGACTCAGGAACATTTCTGTACCACGGTGACAAGGTGGTACCACCAGAAAAGTTAGTCCCAACATTGCTGAACCAACTGCATGAAGGTCACCTCGGCATCGTGAAGACCAAGTCAAGGGTGAAGCAGATGTACTGGTGGCCAGGACTGGACATCCAGATCGAGAGACATGTTAGGGACTGCAACTAATGTCAGGAGTCAGACAAAGTACTCAAACCCTTGAGGCCGGCCTTGGGAAGATTTGAGCAACCCCGTGGTCCATGGGAAGACCTCGCTGTTGACATCCTAGGACCTATATTGGATGGACAAGGAACGGCCAAGTACTTGTGTGTGCTAGTAGACAAATATTCCAAATGGCCAGAAGTGCATGTGCAGGAAGAAATGGACATGGATGTAGTTATCAAATTCCTCACCTCAGTGTTCCTAAGGGAGGGCATTCCGAAAATATTATTGACAGACAATGGCCCGCAATTCACATCTGATAAGTGGCACCGATACACAGAAAGGAACGGAATCAAGTCCAAACACACATCAGTGTATCATCCAGCCAGCAATGGACAAGTGGAAAGGTTTAACCGAGTCCTTATGGGATCCATTCAAGCAGCCATCATGCAAGGGAAGGACTGGGAGGCAGAAATTCAAAGAATGATGTGGGCGTACAGAATAACCCCCACCGTGACAGGGTATAGTCCCTTCCAGATCCTAAGAGGCAGACATCCATTCACGAAAGACAATTTGGTATGGAGAGAAAAGACCGTCACCAGTAAGTGGTCGCCTGCTGTAGTCCAGCACAATTTGGAGAAGGCCCAGAGAGTGTACACAGAACACTATAACCGAAGAAGGAGAGTGAAGGACACGATTTTGGAAAAAGGGGAGTGGGTGAGAGTTAAGCAGGCAGTACTGAGGAAGAAGGGAGAGAGTAAGTACAGTACGCCCCTACAAGTGGAGGAAGTGTACAGCAGAGCAGCACTCCTTAGCGATGGAAAAGTGTGGTCCCAGGATTGCATGGCGAAGATAAATAAAATCGTGCAGTGGCCGGAAGAGAAAGGAAATGGCAACCCTGCCCAAAGACAAGAAAGCAAAGCAGAAGAAAGAGAGTCAGGTGGCGAAAGTCAGGGAGAAGGAGAGGCGTGTGCAAAGAGTGAAGAACTAGTTGAGCCGAGTGTGAAGGAAACATCAGCAAAACAAGAGGCGACACCCCGGAGAAATGGACATGGTCAAGAGAGAGAAAAGGTGGGGAGCCCAGTACCCGTGGGGATCCACGAAGCCTCCACTCCGGTAAGACGCACGCATGCTCGGAGAGTGATAGTCAGACCTGCACACCTCAGAGACTTTGAATGAGAGGACAGTGAACACTGAACTGTAAATATTCCGTTGTGTAAAAGGAGGAGATATGTGGTGTTAGCGTTCTAGCTGATGCCGGCGTGCGTGTGACGTAACACGCGCCGACGTCAGCGTGAGGAGTGCGCATGCGCGAGTGGCGATTTGCTCCGTGCAGAGCCCGCCAGAGCGCGAGTATAGCAAGACGCCCGGCGCTCTTTCCCCTGATAATCTTATAATAATAAATAAGTATTTCTCTCAAATCCTGCCTCAGTGTAATTCTTTGGGAGGGGTACCTGCAGACTCCACATAAGGGATAATTCCATAACTTTAACAAAAGACTGAGATGTGCATGGAAACAACATTTTAAAATGGTTATCTTGATACGGCTAAAGCCCCGAAAACCGTGTCTAGGAATTGATTGTAGGACTTTTTGCAGTTGGTAAATATCACTGGCTTTATTATAGGTCTTTGTGTACTTATGAGAAGGAGTTGAGAGTCGACCTCGTAAATCATGGGCAATCAGTTGGGAAACCATAAAAAGGCTTACTTGAAAGTGTTATTGGAAGGATGCTAAAAGCCTGCTTGAAAGAAACAAACTGCACTGTGCTTTTGAAAGAGCAAGAACTCGAATCACCACATCCCGAAGAAATGAACCATGTAGAAGGCATATTTGCAAATGACAAGGAGTATAAGGGTGAGGAAATAGAGGACTGCAAATTTACAAGCGTGTTTCTGTGGCTTCTGAAAGAGCAGTATATTGTCAATGATGACAATTGCATGCCCATTGATTGCCTTTATCGAACCTTTCAGTAATTTATGTTAGACATTAAATTTACAGGGTCTTCAGTGTTTTTCTTAAGTTGCTTTTCTTTATTGAAAGTCAGAAAAGAATTTAAAAAGCAACAACTGGCTGAACTCTTAGAAAAAATAGAAACAAGATGGCAGTGCAAAGTCAACCTCGGTGTAAGATGGTAATTTTGGGAAAATTAATAATATCTATATTTACACATATGCCAAAAATGCCTTTAACACATACACATCTATGTGTATACATTTATGCCTTGCACATATACATATATGTTTTTCAATATTTAAATAACTACCACAAAAATAGAATTTAAAAGCATTAATTTGAATATCTATCTATCTGTATCTACATTTAACCATTTGAAAATGTACTTACCTGCAAAGTAGAAGACTACCAAAAAGTAGTAAATTATACCCTCAATGTAATGGCAAACTGCAATATAATATAATCTCCCGCGGTGTAATAACTCCGAACTATTGGTAGTATACGTTGCCAAACACCTTCCCAGTGCATACCCAGTATAGATGAGGTAAAGTTCACAACTGCAAAAGTTTTCAGCAAAGCAGTGCTTTCAAGACACTCTCTGTGAGGATTAACATTACAAATGTATATATCTCACAGTCCACCCGAATCTCTGGCAATACTAACATAATATATGGTATGCAGATTTACAGAATACATGACACACAAAAAGTAGTTTTAAATGTTAGGCTATGTACAGTAATACCTTAACAGTTAATAAACTCTACTGAAATGTTGAAAACGCAGCACGTTATGGATTACTTCATTCATTCAATTTGCTTTATTCGATTTTGGTTTAAAATCATAAAAGCGTACAGTTAAAAACAGTCATAAGCAAAACATACAATAGCAAAAAGTATGTACAAGTTAAAAAAAAAAAACGTAGGCCCAGCCTGTGGGAGTAATTTCATTATTGTTTACGTGCTTTTCATAAGATTAGCATTCACAGTTCTACCAGTTCCACCATTACATCAGATTGTCACTTACTAGAAGCAAATTAATAGAACTTTCCATGCTTGTAGGTATTGTACATTGGTTCCAGTCGATTAGAGGCGGAAAAGCTACTACCATTCAATACACAGACGCTTCTACCCATCGAAAAATTATACCCTGTCTTTGGTCTTAATAAAGGGCGGTATGACGCGCTGGGGTAAGAGTCATGTAAATCCCAGGTGGATATAGGGCCGTCTCCTTCTTGGGGCTGCCAGGGTTGCAGGTACGGGACAATATTTCTGTTCCTAAATTTAACTAGCACTAGATCACCGGGAATATCTTTTGGGAGAGAACCTAACCAGCCCACCCTTCTGACACTCACTATTCTACCATTAAGGTCGGTTGGCAGGGGTCTATTTTTTGTTAACCAATACATAACCTTGTAGGTCGTCTAGTGAGTGAGTGCTGGTACTCCCGAAAGGACATACACAAATGGGGCAGCTTCCGGTGGTAGGTGTATATAAGGTGCTTTGTTATGCTCTGCTCTAGGAGCAGTATGCTGGCTAATACGGGTTTAGAAGGGATCTTAGCAGCATTTGAGGCTGAAGTATTAAGGGCTTGTGGCTGAATTTGGATATTAATGCTTTGTGTAGTTTGCATAGGCACTTCGGAGGCAGCAGGGGGCTGGGAGTGGTTAGATGTTACGAAGTTTTTAGTGGGTGCAAATTGCCCTTAATCATTTCTTCTAGACCCGTCAGCCTGTCCCCTAGAGTGTTTAATTTTTCCACCAACGGCAATGTAAAAGATTTAACCAGTAGTTCAATCTGGGACAGTAAAGCCAATTGGGAGGGAGGTACTGGGTGGTCTAATTCTTCTGCAATCTCTGAGGTTAAGGGGGAATTAATGGTGGACAATGGGGGGCTTACGCACAATTTTTGTAGCTTTGGGTGATTCCCATTGTGTTTATCCCTGTCGTGCTTCCTTTTAACGGATGAGACCTGGGGGAGTGCTATGCTTTGGGTGTTAACTTTTTGAGGTAATAGAGGGGGTTCGAGCGGGCAGTCGCTAGGGGATGATGATTCGATACTATTTGCAGAACAGGGTAGAGCACTATTTTGTTCGAATGTGGGTTCCACAGGAACATACCTGGTTTTACACAGAATATTTAATTCCTCTTCCAGTGAGAGGCTTTGCGCAATACCGGCTGTTAGTGAAGGAGAATCTTGGCTAAATAAGCTATCTACGGACTTGCAAGAATTATTTTCATCTGTTTCACTAGGAATGGGCAGTATTATCCCATTTGGGTGGTGAACTTGTGTCCCATGGTACGAACCCCTCTGAGGAATGGCTTTTCTGTTAACCCCATTACGAATCATAATGAGGCTTGGTAATGAGTGAGATGTATATAGGTAATAGCAAGCAGCGACAAGATCAGGAAATTTAATGTACAAAAGTTAAAGTCCATTAATAAAGTCAAATATTAGGTAAACCACAAATTATGGAATCCAAGTCTCTTTACCTCCTCTTGTGGAAAATCCAAGGGGGGTGGCCCGTCCGGTCCTCCTCAGGCCTCTGAGGGCCACAGAGGGCCCGCCCTTTGCCCGGGCTTAGCCCGGCGCGTCCCGCGCGCGTCCTTGCGGGACGAAGGAGCAGGCGAGTCTTTATGCGCCTCCTGGCACGTGGGAAATGCGCGTTCTGCCCCTGAGGCTCCTGGGGCTTGCAGTCAGGCGATGTAGTCCGGAGCGCTGGACCGGCGGAGCGAAGCCCGGCCGGTCGGTGAGGGCGGGGGGCGGAGCTAAGCCCGGCCGCGAGGAAGGGAAACCGCGCAGCAACAAACAAAATGATGTCTGTTATGGTGAAGGGGGTATAACTCCAAACCAGTAGCTCTCAAAAACCCATTCCTCTGCTATCAACCCCTCCCCCACACTTACAAATCCGTGCCCCCTTCACTCCCCTCTGCCCTGGTAAGAAGTGAGAGGAGAGTGCCTGAAGTGAAAAGTAGCGGCTGTAGAGGTGGTGGGTCAGAAGCCCCCCCACCTCCCACCGAGGCTGCCACACTCCCCTGTACAGGTATATTGACAAACAGCACTTCCTCTGACATACTACCTTCGCTGAAATTGGTTTGCGCTTGAGAGGCAGAGCATATAAATCTGTGTAGCAGTCAACAGAACAACAACAACAACGAAATACCTGTCAGAAGAGAGTTATTAAGAATTCATGAGAACAGCAGCAATGAAATTCAAAGTAATCACAGCTTAGCAGGATAACATCTGGACGCTGGCAGAGTGATGTACAACACCAGTTGGTGGTGTGAGTGCTTGAAAGAAAAATACTGTTGAATGTCTGGCTGGCCAGAAATAACTCACATGTCTTTTCTTTGATTGAGGATTGAGCAACTCCGCTTTGTACTTCTCATTGAAAAAGAAAAGAAAGATTACGTTTGAGAGAAAAACAACCTTAGAAGTAAACACAAAATAAAGTTATTATTCCATGCTCAAATGTGCGTCGCTATCGAACTGCCACAGAAAGGACCGCTGCGTATTCTTAAGTTGGTTGGTTGTAAAGTCCTTTATGCCAGCATAAGACCACTCCAAAGAGCAAGGGGGCAGGGGTCAAAAGATGGAGCCAGTCAAAAGAAAAGGGCATAGGTGAGAAGGAATGTAAATGGAGCCTTTTGAATAAAATGTGCTCTGACGTTATGAGGATTAAAGTCTATTATGTACTGCTCTCACGGAGAGCCACTAGCATAAATATCAGATTTGAAATTAGTTCATACAGTGCTTCACTCTTGTCTGTTTGATGTCACTCAGAAAAAAAACAAGTTACTTCAAATCAAATCAAATCTAAGTTTATTCGATTGCTTTATAATTCAACCATAAAAGTACATGTTCACAATAAAAAACATTATAAATGTTGTAAAACTTTAGAAATATATACACAATTAAAAATCATCATTTAAAAGAATGTATTATAATCCGTGATTATAGTACAATTGGTTTCCTGTGGCTAAGTACAAGTTACTTACTTGTACACTGTGTTTCTCCAGTATTGATATCTTTTATAGATTCACATGCTTGAATCTTCCCCGTCGTCATGGTGGGAGTCCCACAGTAACATAAGAAATAGCGGTAATACAACATCACCATAGAACTCCACAGAACAGGAAAAATCACTTAAGTAACTTTTCTGTCTCTTTTTAAAACATCCAAACTTCGGCTAATCACAGCTGAGACATCAGAGTTCCTTTTTCCACAGAGCCACCACACCTCGGATTTTGAGCACAAGTGTATAGATATACAAGAACTCTGAGGTAATTGGTGAGCCCAATCGGCTAGGAGGGAGGGTCGCATGTAAATCTATAAAATATATCAATACTGGAGAACCACAGTGTACAGCCAAGTAACTTGTTTTTTCTCCAGTATTGCATCTTTTATAGATTCACGTGCTTGGATCTGACTAGAAGGCAGTAACAACTCAATAGGAGAAAAAGAAAGGTGGTGGGCAGGCAAACCATCCCACCATGACGTACACTTGTAACATCAGAAACCAAGAAGAGAATATTAAGCATACAAATCTACAAACAGCATGTAAAGAACATAGAAGGCTAAAAGCTGCCTACTTTAGGCAAAGAGACGTTGCAGTGTAGCTTGCCCATCAACGATATCTGCCTTTTTCCAACCATCAAGGCAGTAATGTTTTGTGAATGTATGAGCGTTCGCCCATGTTGCTGCCCTGCATATGTCCAGTAGTGATGCTCGAGCAAACAGGGCCAAAGAAGTCTCCACTTTCCTAGTAGAGTGAGCTTGTGCTTTCGCAAGAAAAGGACAACCAGCTTTTTCATGACAGAAGGAAATTGCTGAGGTGACCCAACGAGAAATGCTGTTGCGTGTCAAGGCTTGTCCTTTCCTAGGTGCCGAGAAAGATATCACTAGTTGAGAGGATTTACGGAATTTCTCCGTTCTTTGCAGATAAAACTTTAAACAATGTTTAATGTCCAGAGAATGCAATGCCCTTTCCGCTGCTGAGGATGGATGAGGAAAGAACGTTGGTAAAACAATTGGCTCATTGAGGTGTTAAGTTGAAGGCACCTTAGGTATAAAAGAATGGTTAGTTTGTAGGATTACCCTGTCCGGCAAGAACTTGAGATAGGTTTATTTATCGCGTGAGAGCTTGGATTTCACTGATACATCTGGCTGACGTAATGGAAAAGATGAAAACAACTTTCCAGGAAAGGAACTACAATTCGCATTTGTGTAATGGCTCAAAGGGAGGACGCATCAATTGTGACAGAACTGTGTTTAATTGCCACAAAACTGTAGAAAGCGTAACAGATGGAAAAGCTCTAAAAAGTCCCTTCATAAATTCTTTGAGGAGTCACTTAGACCACAGAGAAGTTTAATTTGAGCGTCTTCTATACCTAGAAATTGAAGCAAGGTGAACTGTTATAGAAGAGTGAGAAAGTCCTGATTTTGCTAAGTGTAAGAGATAAGGCAGCACATGTACCGGAGATGATGAGAATGGATGCAACGCTTGCGAGACACACCAAGCACAGAATCTCTTCCATTTAGCTGTGTAACATTTCAACCTAGACGGAGCTCCAGACTTCTGAAATATCTTAGTACTCTCCTTGTGAAGCCTCAAATCCCCAAATTCAGCATGGTGAGGAGCCAAGCCAACAAACGAAGAGAGGGAATTTGTAGATGAACCACTTGGCGGTGGTTCATGTATAGAAGATTCTCCTTTGGAGGGGAGAGAATTGAATTATACTCTGATAGGCGATGCAGCTCAGTGTATGAGAACTGCCTTGCCCAACCTGGAGCAATGAGAATGATCTGACAAGGCTCTTGCTTCATTTTATGAAGTACTCAAGGAATGAGTGGAAATGGGAGGCAAACATCCCTGTCTAAGGAAACTGGAAAGCACCTCCCCATGAATTTTGAGGAGGAAGTCTGCTTGCAAAAAGAAGACACTTTTTGTTGAGGAACATAGCAAACAGATCTAATGTTGGGTAACCCCAGGATTATAAAACCTTTTTCAAATGCTGGTCGTTGAGCTCCCATTTGTAGCACTGTTTGGTGGCACTGCTGGGAGAGTTGGCCTTCTCATTGTGAATCCCTGACACGTGTTCCACTTCCAAGGAGATGTGGTTGACAAGGAGCCACTCTCATATTTTCTGAGCAAGAAGGGAAAGTGCTCAAGATCTAATTCTGCCTTGGTTTCAAAGGTGCAACATTGTCGTAGTGTTGTCCATCCTGACAAGCGCTGTCGCACCTTTGATCCAAGGCAGGAACGCCTTCAGACTTAGAAACACTGCTTTGAGCTCCAGAATATTTATATGACACTCCGCTTACTGTTTGGACCACTTGCCATGAACCTGCAATTCCTGTAGGTGAGCCCCCCCATTCATCCATCAATGCATCCAAGGTCATCAAAAGCTGTGGCACAGTGTGAGTGAAAGAGAGGCTTTGCAACAGGTTGTCCTTGACCATCCATCAGGCCGATGCGGCCGCCATTGATGCTGAAATGCGAACTTTGTTGTTGAATGAGCCTTGAGACTGAACCCACTGTGCATCGAGTTGTTCCTGCAACGGTCGCATGCGAAGATGGCAATCAGGAATGAGCGGGATGCAAGAGGATATCATACCTAGCATGGACGCATACTGCCTCACAGAAACAAACCTTTTTGTTGAAAGAAGCTTTGTCATATACAGAATCTACATTATTCTTTCTTGAGTGGGAAGGGCCTTGCCCAGCTCTGTGTCGAGACGTGTTCCCAGAAAGACCAATGATTTGGCTGGGATAATAGACGATTTTTCCAGATTGATGCGAAGACCTAGAGACTGGAAGAGAACCCGACAGGCTCTTGTTGAAATTTCTGCTGCTTGAAAACACAGAGCCTTTATGTTGTCCAGGTATTGGAACACCTGGTGACCTGAACATCTTAAGAAGGCTGCTATTGGTGCCATGCACGTTTTGAACACCCTGGGAGCGGACTTTGAATTGGTAACGGCACCCTGCCACTTTGAACCTGAGGAATTTTCGATGTTGAGGGTGGATGGGAATATGAAAATAGGCATCGAGGAGATCAAGAGAACCCAGAAAATCCCGTTATCCATGAGAAGAAGAATCTCCTGAAGAGAGAGCATCCTGAAAGATTGACTCTTGATGAACTTGTTCAGCATTCTGAGGTATATGACCTGCCTCCATTTTCCATTTTTCTTTTTGATGAGGAAGAAGTGGGAATAAAACTCTCAGTTTTGCTGGTTGAGGGGTACTTCCTCTATGGCCTGCTTGAGAAGAAGCAAATGTATTTCCTTTTTGAGATCTGGAAGGTGATGGAGCAGAACTTTGCATGCTGGAACCTTTGGAGGATGCTGAATGAATTCTAGGATGTGGCCATGCTGGAAGATATCTAGAACCCATCTGTCTGAAGAAATGGAGTTCCATTTCTGAAAAGATGCAGAGAAGACGTCATCGTGGTGTCAGACTATGGTAGCAGGGGCCCGATGAGCTTCATTGTTTCCTATTGGAGTCTTGGGACTTTCCAGCAGATTGCTACTTCTTGCATCCTGCCAGTCTTGAATAAGTCTGAGTGGTGTTGGACTGGAAGGACCAGTTGTATGGCTAGTAGGTACTCTGCGGCTATGGCTGGTACCGCTGTTGAAACTGTGGACGGGATTAGAATTGCCCCCAACCTCAAGCCCAAAAGGACTGAAAGTGGTGCTGCTGGAGATTGCCTAAGGCTTTGACTGTATCTGTGGCTTTCTTAATAGATTGTAGCTCCTTGTCTATGTGCTTACCAAACAAGCACTCCTAATAAAAGGACATATCTAAAACCTTGGCTTGGACCTCTGGACAAAAGGTAGTTACTTTTAGCCATCCCTGGCGACGCAGAATCATCCGTCCAGCCATTTGTCGAGATGCAATGGATGAAACGTCCATAGCCATCTTAATGTGCTCGGAAGACGCTTTTTGTCCCTCCAAAAGAACATCTTTTGCCTCTTTCTTTTTATCTTCTGGGAGATACTCCAACAGAGTAGAGATGTTCGACCACATCTGCCGGTCATATCTCCCCAAAATAGCCATGGCATTAGAGGCTCTAATGGAGGAAGCCTCCAGAGCAGAGAACCTATTTCCAATATTGTTGAGGCAACAGCCCTCCTTGTACGATGAGGAAGTGCAGGGAGATGCTTGATTCTTGGCTCTTCTCTATGCTGCTTGTATGATCACAGAGTCCAGCCTAGGATGACTTATGAGGCATGCAGGCGAGTTGTCAGGAGGCTTGTATTTTTTGTCCAGTTTTGGAATAACAGCTGTAACGGAGGCAGGTGTTTTCATTAACTTTAACCCTTCTAGCCATATAAAGTCAATTATAGGAATTGCTCTCACTGAACGTTTAGTGCCTGGCTTAAAATCATATAGAAAACTCTCCGTTTGTTTAATTGGCATTGGCAAATCAAAACGTTTGGAGGCACGCTCTAGAAGAGCATGAAATCCCCTAATCACTGCCGGAGGGGAATCCGCAGCAGGAGGAGTAGGAGATGGAGGTATAGGGGCTTTGTAGTTATCCCATTCATCAGTGGCATCTGTGTCCATATGTAGCTCACCTTCTTCTGTCTGAGCATCCGGAGTATCCTCCATGATGACTATAGGAGGAGGAAGGTTCTTCTCCCTTGTGGATTAGGGAGTACTTTGGCCCGGAAGAATAGTAGGTTACCTCATGGGGAGTTAAGGGCCTCTGAGGTGCATTTGTGTCCGGAAAACACCTGTAATAGTCATTTAGCATGTGACGGAGATCAGACACCAGAGACACTGGAACATTCATTGATGGTTTCCGAAACTGATGACTCTCCTCCTATCTGTAGTCGTAAGGATAACATTCCTGGAAGGAATCCCACCTATGCATGACAGATGTGTCTCTTTCCGCAAAAGAAAATTCCCCTGCCAGATAAGAAGATGGATCATTGCCCTCAATGTCCTCATCATCAGAATCTTGGCACTTGACCCTTAACTGTGATGGACTGCATGAAACATACCTTCATCCCCTGACTCTTGGTAGTCCAGAAGGCAAGCAGGAGAAGAAGGAGATATTTTGGCGAAATCCTGGCCTTCCTGGGCTGAAGGAGACTGATTTTTCCCTCCGTCGATGGGCTCGAAGACGGTGCAACCACCAATGAGTTTGTCTGTGGAACCGTCTATGGCGCATGGACGGGCTTCGTCTGTGGGGACGTCGTCGCTGGAATCGTTGATGAACCTATGGTCTACGGTGAAATTCTCGTTGATGGTGAAGGCCTCATCGATGACGACGTTGCTACCGTCGTCAAAGCTCCTGCCGCCGTTGCTGCCTTTTGCCGTCTTGACCAATGTTGTCATAGCTGATGAAGCCGTTGACGGTGCAGGAACCTCTGGTTTTCTTGAGGAGAGTGGAATCTTCGACAACAACGCCGTCAATGGTCGAGAAGATTGGTCTCTGAGAGGAGTCAGAGAAGCAGACGCAGGAGCTGAGGAGGGTTTTAAAACCTCTGACTGAGGTTTCTTGTGGTGTTTTGGCTCAGGTTTGTCCAGGGACTTAGATCTTTTAGAGTCCCCATGATGTGTGGAGAGACTGCCCTCCTTTCTTTTCCTTGAGGAAGAATGGGCCTTTTCCTCAGGTTCAGAATCCGAGTCTGAAGCAGCCTTTCTCTTCTGTAGCCAAAGTAACAGCCTTCCCTCTCCAACTTTGAGGGTTTTAGCTAGAAAAGTGTGGCAATCGCATTTCCTGGGTTTGTGGTCAGGGTAGAGGCAATATAGGCACTGTTTTCTAGGGCCTTCAGAGAACAGCCTATACTTCCCACAGGTCTTACAGGGTCAAAACAGCCCTTTTTTAGGCTCTGGCATCTCAAAAGCAGGAAGGTCAAAAGTATAAAGTCCAAGAAATACCTTGCGAGGAGCTAAAGCAGAGACTGGAGGTCAAAAGTTGAGAAGAAATACTGTAACCGAGCAGAGCTCAGGGAGACTGCCTATCACACAACGTGCGGTAAGAAATCTGAGGGATGGAGGCTCTTGTTCTAGTCTTCGTCTTCTGCATTGTCGCGCTGATTTGAACATTTTAGACAATTCATTTTGGTTTGCAATCGCAATCTGCTGTGAACGAATGAGAGTTACTTAAGACTGGATACAGGTTTTCATTTCTTTGTGTAAAGGCTAATGCAATATGATCCTCAGTCATTTGTTTTATGGTGAGAAGCCAGTTCCATATGTTGGAAGACTGAACAGGAAGTCTCCACTGCAAATTGGCAATTTGGAGAAAGGTGGGAACTGTGATTAGTCATTGCTGGGTGGATTCCAGATCAGGTATGGGCATTTACTAGGCTTACTGAACAATGTACATCCTCCATAAGCTGATGTGTTGGGCACGAAGCAGCGTGCAAATCATTTCCATACTTGAAAAGATCTATTTCGAGAGGATAAACCTCACTCCGACAGTAATAGCTGTGTTTTGAATTCACTGTTGTTCTCTGAAAGGGGTGCATGATATAGTCAAGTATAAGAAATTACTTAAATCAAAGAGATAAAAAAATCAAAGTTGCAACAATAGAAATCTAGGTGCCTATGGAAAGTTTCACAGAAGATTTTTTAACTTGTGAAACAGTAGCCTGCAGCGTGGCGGAGTACCTGGTGACCTAGTGTGAAATGCTTGTGAAGATTATGGACCCACCACATGTGGGACCACCATGTTGACCTGATGGACCTGTGACTACATGTAGGGATACTGCACCTCTATTCGTTTAATGTACTATACATGTCAATAATATCACTTGGCCAGGAGCCTGACAAGAAGGTAATACTGTGCTTGTCTCTGTTCGAAAAGTTAATAAAAACAACTTAAAAAAATAGATAACTAAAAACAAAAGCCGGCCACTTTACTCACCTTGCTTTGAATTTAGTGAGAGCTCTGCATTAATCTTCATGTCAAAATGTTTCATAGGAATGTGATGTAGAGGAAAGGGCCAATTGGACACATATGGTATCGACCTGTCCAATGTTGAGTAAGTTCTGGCATGAGATTAGTCAATTTTGGGGGGCGTGGCTTGGACGCCGATCGGGATGGCGGCGTGAGCTCGCAGCTCCGCGCCTGGTCCCGCTATTTCTCCTGAAAACCACACCATTGGCGCTCCCTGAAAGGCGGTTTCTCCGTGGGAAGTATTGAGGGAACATCGGAGAGCAGCTGGGGCGTCCATGAGACCAAACAAAGAGCTGAGACCCGGTTCCCGAGGCCGGAGGTGCCGTGCCGAGAGTGAAGAAAATGGCGGCGTAGGGGAACGACGGAGTCTGCCCGCGGAGCGAGGCGGATCAGAACTGAAACAAATTGCAAACATCTGCCAACGGGGCACGAGGAGCTAGGGCCCACTTGAACGGGCCTGCGGAAAGGACCTGGTGGTGCGGGGGCCCGCGTCGGCCTGGTGTACGGCGGGCACGGCATCCGCTTCCCCCCCTCCCCCCAATCTCTGCCATGGCGATCGTATGAGGGGCGGCCCCGGCTTCAGGTGGCTATCGGCACCGTCGTGGGAGCTTACGGCTGAGCAGCCCAGATAAGGCATTTGGACGAGGAACGAAAACAGTGGGCGAGGCTCCCGGGGCGGAGGGTACGAGGCCTGGTGGAGTACCTGAGGCGACCGTATGACGACGCACGAGGCAGCTAAGATGGCGGCTGCTGGCGGGGCCTCCACAATGGAACAAGGTCGGAAAGATCCGACCGCGCTGGCCCGAGATGGCGGGGCCAAGGCTCCCCCGGAGGTGACGGAGCAAGAACAGAGGCTGAACCAGCGACTGGACAACATCTTGGATGCAATAACAGCGACTAAGGAGGCTTTGCATCAGAACATTGCACAGGTCGCCACGGGGCTGGGTCTCTTGAGGGCGGACCATGGTAAGCTCTCGGACAGAGTAAAAGAACACGAACAATTACTTCAAGAGCTGAAGCCGGCGGTAGTGACCGCGGAACACAAGCTGACTAATATCCTCAGCCGCCTGGACACACTAGAGAGACGAGCAGAGGATGCCGAAAGTCATAATCGGAGGAACAACGTGAGGGTAGTAGGCCTTCCGGAGAAAATTGAAGGGGATGACGCAGTGGCCTATATGGAGAACTGGTTCAAAACGGTAGTGGCGCCGGAGGGCCTCTCTCCCTTCTTCTCCCTGGAACGGGCACACAGGGTACCAGCTCACCCACCTATGCAAGGCCGGCCACCCAGGCCGATGGTGGTGAAACTCCTGCACTATAAGGATCAGACCTGTTGATACAGAGGGCCCGCTCAGTGGGCCCCTTTCAGGTGGATAATAGCTGGGTTACGGTCTTCCCAGATTACACACAGGAGGTCCAAAAGAACAGAGCGTCCTTCCTGAATGTGAAAAAAGAGCTGAGGGAGGAAGGCATTCAATATTCCTTGCTTTTCCCGGCCAAACTATGAGTGATCCTGGATGGGAACACCCAATTTTTTCAGACCCCGGATTAAGCATGGTTGTGGCTTGAGTTGTATCGAGCCGGAACGGACCGCAACAGCAAAAATCAACGGGAGAGACATAAACCGCTCCAGATCCGAAAATCGCAACGTATCCGTACACGCAACAAACTCAAGAGAGCGGTGCGGGATGGTCAGGTGGCCGCGGACAAGAAAGGGGCGCTAGCTGCGACAGCAAATATCACAAGGTCGCAACAAGAGAAGGCAGTAATTGAATCGGACTCTGGTGATGAGGAAGGCAAATCTGGAGAGGAAATGTCAGAGGCTGAGAGTTCGAAGGGTCCAGCGGTCACCCCACAGACATCAGATGGACTCTTTAATGAGTGACTATTGAAAGGGCTGAACAATTCCGTTGCTTCTACTGGGGCAGGCTCTCCTAGTGGTTGACGGGCTGGCATGTATGGTGCTGTAAGTGCAGTGTGGGACTAAGGGCGCGGGACGGGAGCTCTGCCTGTCCTGGGTTGGCGCTAACTCACCCCCTTGCGGCCCTTAAGGCCTTCTGTGGTGGCGACAACAGATTGGTCTAATGTGTGCTGTGTTACAGGTTTGGACCAGGGCTGAAACTGGGTTATTAGGCCCTGTCCTGGGGAGTGGGGTTTGGGGAGTTTTTTCAACAGTTTTGATGGGGGGGAAGCAACCTCAATGATGTGGGCAATGACTGGTTGCCATTGAAATGCTACGGTAATAATTACCATGGGGACGTTACCTAATTTGAAGTGCCTAACATGGAATGTCCGGGGACTTCGAACAATGGTCAGACGCCACAAGGTACATGCTTATCTGGTGAGGCGAGGCGTCCAGATTGCAATGTTGCAAGAAACTCATCTAACTGAGCAAGAATGCACTGCACTGCAGAAGAGATGGCGGGGTCAGGTGTTTGGCACCATGTATTCGGCGTTTGCTAGAGGGGTGCTAATATGGATAAGGGCGGGGATACCGTTCCAGGTTACGATCCAGCTGGTGGATCCTGAGGGTAGATATGTGGTGGTGGAGGGGAGGCTATATGGCAGGGATGTGGTATTATGCAGTGTGTACACCCCCAATGTCGATCAGGCCCATTTTTTTGATGATCTGACGAGTTCACTGGCCTATTTCCTGGCGGGCCCCATCATCCTAGGAGGTGACTTCAATTCAATTACTAATGTAACGCTTGATAGGTCGCACCCGCCGTTGGCCGATTCCCCAGTACGTAGGTTAGCCACACATAGGAAGGACTGGCAAGAGAGGTGGGGATTGATAGATGTATGGAGGGAGCAGCATCCTGACAGTAGGGACTATTCCTTTCTTTCGGCCCTACATGCATTACACGTCAGAATAGACTCGGTCCTGTGTAGTGGCCCCCTGGCTGCCATGGTCACTCACACGGAATACCTGACTAGGACCATCTCAGATCACAATCCCTTGCTGGTATTGGTGCAATGGCAGCGTGCGAGGACAGCGGTTCCAACATGGCGGCTGCGGCCTGACACATTGGAGGATCTGGTGTTTAGTGATACGGTCCAACAGGGCGTAGAACGGTACTTTGAGGAGAACGAGGGTTCTGCTACTGCGAGATCGGTAGAATGGGATGCGATGAAAGTGGTGGTGAGAGGCGTATGCATGGGCAGGTTCTAAAATGCAAGGACGTCAGTCTTGCATGCGCTAGCGAAAGCGGTAGATGCGTTAAGGGAATTGGAACAGCGTAGGCCTGAGCGACCGGAATTACAGGAGCGGTTACTGGAGGCTAAGGAAGTAGTGGCGACCGAAACGGAACGACTGCGGTGCTATGATTATAAGCAATACACCATTAAAGCACATGCAGAGAGGGATAAAGTGGGTACGCTCCTTGCTAGGATTGCTAACCCAGACATCAGGGGTTGCCCAATCATGATCATAAGAATGGAGTCAGGGGAAATGGTCTACTCGCAGGCGGCGGTGCTGGCGCGCTTCCAGTCTTACTATGCGAAGTTGTATGAATGCCAACTAGAGGCGGAGATCTCTGAAATCAGGGAATGCCTGGACTCTGTCCCACTGCCAGTGCTGGATGACGAGGAAGCGAAGGAACTGGGAGGGCCTATAACGCTATCGGAGATTAGAGTGGCCATTAAACAGATGGCGAGGAACAAAACACCTGGGGTAGATGGCCTGCCGATAGAATTCTATCTGAAATATATTGATATTTTGGCGCCCAGACTATTGGTGGTGTACACTGAAGCTAGAAGGTTGGGGTGCCTGCCCAAGTCAATGAGGGAGGCACTGGTGGTGCCACTGCTGAAACCCGGCAGAGAGGCGTCCGATGTGACGTCTTATCGGCCACTGTCCATGCTAACTGTGGACTATAAGATCTTGAGCCGTATCCTGGCCACCAGACTGCTACCACACATGACCAGATTAGTACACGGGGACCAGGCAGGGTTTATCCCTACCAGGAACACATCACTGAACATACGCCGACTGATCCGGATATTGGACAGTGCTGAGGACACAGACAGAGAACCTGCGGTCTTATCAGTTGATATTGAGAAAGCTTTTGATAGCCTTGAGTGGGCTTACCTAGACGAGGTGTTGGTGAAGTTCGGTATAGGTGAGGGGTTTGGAAGATGGACGAGAGTGCTGTATTCATCGGCCACAGCGAGGGTACGCCTAGGATCGATTATATCCTCAGATTATCCAGTCCGTAGAGGGACGAGGCAGGGGTGCTCGTTGTCCCCACTGTTGTTCGCGCTGGCAATGGAACCATTGGCGGCGCTGGCAAGGTCCAGGCCATGTACCAGGGGATCGAGCAGAGTGAGAAGTCGCATTACATATCCTTATATGCAGACGATCTGTTGTTATACCTAGCGGATGCAGAACAGGCCCTGAAGGGAGCAGTGGACATGTTGTCTAGGTTTGGCCGCTTGTCGGGCCTTAAGGTGAACTGGACTAAGACTTGTATTTTTCCGCTGCGGGCGGACACGCCGTGTCCCCCTCGCGAGCTGTGTGTGGTCTGGGAGCCATCTTGCTTCACTTATCTGGGTGTCCGCATCTACCATGAGGCCGCGAGTCTGTTGGAGGGTAACATAGGGCGTTGTGTGCGCGCATTGAGAGGCTGCATATCCTTCTGGGCCTCCCTCCCTTTATCGGTGTTGGGCCGAGTGGCGCTACTGAAAATGGTGGCGCTTCCGAGGCTGCTGTATTACTTTCGCACCCTGCCGATCTGGATTCCCCAGCGGGTCTTTAAAGAACTGAGGATGTTAGTGACGGACTTCATTTGGGGTCACGGGCGACGCAGGGTAGCATTGAATACTTTGGTCAGGCCCAAACTCGAGGGGGGGATGGCAGTCCCCGACTTTGAACTATACTATTTAGCAGCACAGCTTCAAATACTCACACAACACGTTGCCAGCGAGTTCAGAGGGCCGGATAACGAACGAGGGACTGGTATTCAACGCCACGTCCTGGCCTACATAGTTATGCAGCAGAAACTAGAAATGAGGGACCTTACAATGGAGGAAAAGACGATTAGGCTGTGCTGGCAAAGAAGCCTGAAGAGAGCAAAGAGAGCAAGGCCGTATGCCCCAGAGATACCATTGGGAATGCTGACCGCTCTGCCGCATGGGGGTGACTTGCCCCCGTTGTCAGAATGGGAGGAATTAGGCTTACAGATGGTGGGGGACTTATACATAGATGGAATGTTAGTCCCTTTCCAGACGTTGCAGGAACAGTTTGGCCTACCGGACGGGAGCTTTCTTCTGCATGCGGCGGTAGTGGCGGCGACACAAAAGCACTGGAAGGGAGGGCTGATAGAGCCGGAAACGACCATGGCCTGCCAGTATGTGGTGATGGCCGCGGGCACGTTTAAAGCAGTGACCTGCCTTCATAATAGGATGTTAAATGAGGGACTGGAACCGCTTCTAGCGCTGAAGGCGAAATGGGAAGACAGTATAGGTAAGCCCATCCCAGACACGGTGTGGGGCCATATTCTGAAACGAACATGGAAGGGGACAAGGAATGCACGTTTCCAACAGGTACACTTTTATGTCCTGCACAGGGCATACCTGACCCCGGAAAGGATTAAACGGTACTTCCGGGTACATGACGCAGTGTGCCCGAGGTGCCTGGCGCCTGAGTTTGACCTGGACCACCTGCTGTGGGGATGTCCGAAATTGGGGACGTATTGGCCGGAAGTGGGAGAACTCCTGAATGTGGTTACTGACAGGGAAGTGGACTTTGACATGGCAGCGTGCTTATTGCTTTGGTTTCCTCACACGAAGAACACAAAAATAACGAGTAAATTCATTGATCTAGGGCTCATGCTGGCCCAAAGAGAAATTACCTGACACTGGAAGTCCAAGGAGGGTCAGTCGGTGAGGAGATGGATGAATGAGCTGCTGAAATGGTCTGGATGTGAGAGTGTGCTCTGAATGAGACAAGCTGCTAGGACTGGCAATGATAAAAGCTTGGAGATTGCAAGAGCGTGGGAGATGATAGTTCAAGCGTTGCGTGACTACATGGTGGAAGACGAAGACTAAACAAATTGAACACTTAGGGCTCCATGAGGCTTGAAAGAACAAAGGCACCACCCGATTTGTAGCGTGCTCCATTCTTATTATAGCAGGACTATGCCCACATCAGCAGCGGTTGAGGGGGGAGGAGGGAGGTAGGGATTGTTTGGGGAGGGTTGTTAGGCACCGAGGTTATGTTCTGGGAGAGTCTGAGGCTGAGTCTAGGGCTAGGTACATAGCGAGGGGTCCCCGGGTGGGGTCATATAGGTTACCATGGACGACAATAGATATACCCTGGACCGACACCATAGGTGTCCACTAGTGGATAGGAGCAGGACCAGGGTTACGAATCCGATATCGCTTACATAGGACGCTGGAGCATGCTGGCTGGTGCAATGGGAGGGGTGGGAATTTAGGGGGGTAAAATGCAGATACTAAATGATGTCATTAACCAGACACCCCTCTGGGGTAACCACTGTGGCGCTTTTGCTGGGCATATGAATCGATGTGCCGCCCGGCCTCCGGGTTGTGGGCTAATTGGCTGTGTACGAATTTATGATTACTTTGTCTATGCAATGTGACGCCATAAGTGTACTGGTTGATCTATTTTGTGAAATGGTTTCTATTTCTGCAATAAAAACAAATAAAAAAAAAAAATGAGATTAGTCAATTTTGCAGCCACACATTGCAATTGCAACAACCATTAGACACTCTGACAGCTGTTTTGGGGTATTCACCTGACCTAAAAGCAGATTTTCCACTGAAAAAACAACTGTACACTGTGACTTTAATAGCTAGATGTTTAATTGTACAAAAATGGTGGTCTGAGGAAATTTCTACATTCCAGTATTTTAGATTAAAAATAAATAGGATGAAGGAGTTGGACAAAAGATTAAGATCTCGGATACATAGGAAATTTCTTAAACTGTGGCAAATATTTGACTATGGATGGGTTTTATGGTGTGATGTGTTGATAAAGTTAAAGTATCTGGAAATTTTAAAGGTAATTACGTGATTCATTTTTTTAAATGATCATATTTTATCATGTTCTGTCGGTATGTCTTGAACTTTAGAGATTTTGGGAGCAGTGAGATTGTGTTAAATTCTGCTGACCTTGTCTGTTATATGTCAATACATTTTGAATATTGATGAACTTTACTAATAAAAAAATAATCAAAGAAAAAAAAGAAAATTATAATAGCCATCTGTGCCGAGCAGAGATCGTAGCTTTTCACCAGAACGTGCAATTCTAGAGTTGATTACGGCATCCCAAGGAGTTTGTATGTCAGACTATCTATACCGAAATGTTGTTGGTGTCGTAAACATCGTTTACAACAATATGGTCCCACTGAGTGTAGACCTTGCATTATTAACTCCAATAGGGTGATAAATATGTAAATGGTATTAGGATACAATACTTCTGTCAGAAAATGTTTCGGTTAAGATATTCTAGTGCCATACGGTCCAAAGGGACAGATCCCACGAGGTCACTTCTGCAATAAAAATATAAACCAGGACAACATGATCAGATTAGCACCAGATTTGTTGCATAAAGTGACTCCTGTGCGTCCAGAAGTCTATCATTGGCTGTTATAGTGATGCTTTCCTGAAATGTAGGCCTTTTACCTTTTCAAGTTCACAAGCTTTCATCATTTCTCCTGTTGTCTCTTGATAAAAATATCTCCTTGAGTTAAATCTAAGTAGCTACCAGTAGATAGGCCGAGTTAGACTGCATGCATGGTCGAAAAGGGCAAAATGTCTTCCCCTTTTCATTGCCCCAGAGAGATATCAAATACTCTAGACCAGTGTCCCCCTGGTTGGATGTTCGATATAAATGGGGCACAAACCTTTTCCTGTGACTAGCAGCTAGATTCATCAAAGTAAAATTGGCTCGCAAAGGGCCAGATTCTGAGAATCTGGCCCTTTGCGAGCGCAATTTTTGCATTTGGGATTCATCATCCCAAATGCAAAAATCGCAATTATAGAAATCGCAAATTTTCGAGGAATTGTATTTAAGGAATCTCTATTTGAGATTCCTTAAATGCAATTCATGAAACATTTAAAAACTGCGAATTCGCAATTTTGGGCCGCTATTTACCGCAAAGTCAAACCTCGTGGTAAATAGCGGAAACTTAGAAAAATGCACTTAAGTGCATTTTTCTAAGTTGTATGTTACACACACACATGTCCTTGGGACATGTGTGTGCGTAACACCAGCATCCAATATCATTTCAGGGGTGCAACAGGGTGTCCTTTCTACACCCCTGCACCCTTGAAATCGCAAACTCAACATGCAAATCGCTAATAGCGATTCGCACATTGATATGTCTTCCCATTCATTCCTATGGGCCTTTAGGCCCATAGGAATGAATGTAGAGTTATTACTTATTTGCGATTAGGAATTAGCTAATCGCAAATAAGGAAGTTGTAGAAATCGCAATAATTATTGCGATTTCTACATGAATCCCGTTTTGCGAGTCTGTATTAGCGATTCCTTAATATTCACTATTACAGACTCGCAAAACATGCCGATGATGAATCTATATGTAAGTTTCCAGGTTAGTTCTACAGTCTGCAAAGTCCTCCCTAACCACTTCCCATGCCGTCTCGTTTGCTTTATAGCTTTCAAACCTTGGTCGGTTGTTTCTTTTGGAATTCCTGCTAGTTTGCCATACACTATTACATGAAAGGTTTATGCTAGCAATATGGCTGCACAGTCTTATCAGATTCAAAGGTTTTGCTTCACCATTTCTTGAAGAAAAGTTGTATGGGCTATCATGAAAGAATAAAGTTTGTCCTCCAAGATCTTTTCAGCTGCTTTAAGTAAATGAGCTATGTGGAGGGACAGTTTTTTAGATCTGGGCACAATTATGATTCATTGTGCTATTTTGTTTCTATTCTCTCTCTGCGCCTACGAAAGTAGGCTAAACACTTTGAGGCAGCTTTACCAAGGCTGGTGTAAAGTCATAAAACGTGGCTCAAAACAGAGCAAAGTCTTGATAAACTATTTATTTTTCAACACAAAACGTTTTTGGGTAGGAAATGTATATAAAAGTAATGCAGGTAAACCTGTGTCATGGGGGTACTGCAAGGGTTGTAGATGGGCGTTCACCAATGGTTTTTGCTGCTAGTTTCTATCCTCTAAAATTTGTAGAAAGGGTTCTGTGCCAAAAAATATGCAAATAAGCAGGAGAATATATTTTCTTCTTTAAACTTTGTTCCATGCATGCAGGAGTATACAGCACACATATTTGTGAAGATTTAAAGTAAGTCTGAGCATAGTATTTTGAACTGGAAGAGTACCTTACAGTATACAACCTATAAAAGATATCACGCAAACTATTATGCACTATGATGCAAAGGTTTGATGATAGGCAGCCCAATAGTGGAGGAGCAGCAGTGCCATTTCTTTTTTTTTTAAATGTGTTTATTGAATAGCTTGCTGTTACAGTGCACACGCTCCAATGGGGAGCCATCAACATAGTGTGAATCAACACAAGCGTTTTTAAGCATGAAGTGCAGCAGAAATATGCAGTGCAAACCTAAACAAACAGCTCTTGGGAGCCAACTACTCTCCACCCCAGCCCCCTGGCACTTGATAGATATGGCACCATATAAACAAAAGATCTAGAGCATTATCTACACACATGTTCAATATTACAAGCATATGAACCCAATTGCAGCAATTCCCGATGAGGCTCAAAACAAAAGGAAGAAGAAAGAAAAACAAAAGGAAACAAGAAGCAGGACACTTCACAGATCAGGATGACTTAATAGATACATCGTCAGTGGGGCCCAGAAATCTTTGGGACGAGAAGACTCTGGCAGGTCCTCCGCGTAGGCCTCCAATTGTTCCCTGCAGAAGGTTAAGTCCATCACTTGTTGTTTTTGCAATTGCCGCCCTAAGTGCGCTGGGGATGCCCAGACGTGGGTCCCAGGCACTCCACACCACTTGGAGTTAAGCTAGCTGGGCTGATGAGAGGTGTTACCTCGAAACCGGTCCGGTCCTCGGATGCTTGATTCCGTTCTGGGAAGGACATGGCTTTAGTAGTTCGGACTGGACTGTTCCCATGGGGCAACAGGGTCAGAGCTGATTTGCATATCGCCATTGTCTAACCCAGGGTGGTGTGGAGTGCAAAAAAACGATGGATTTGGGCCCAGATCTTTTGACTGGGGGAATGTGTGACATTGATCCACATTCGGTCCATCACTTGTTGTTTTTGCAATTGCCGCCCTAAGTGCGCTGGGGATGCCCAGACGTGGGTCCCAGGCACTCCACACCACTTGGAGTTAAGCTAGCCGGGCTGATGAGAGGTGTTACCTCGAAACCGGTCCGGTCCTCGGATGCTTGATTCCGTTCTGGGAAGGACATGGCTTTTGTAGTTCGGACTGGACTGTTCCCATGGGGCAACAGGGTCAGAGCTGATTTGCATATCGCCATTGTCTAACCCAGGATGGTGTGGAGTGCAAAAAAACGATGGATTTGGGCCCAGATCTTTTGACTGGGGGAATGTGTGACATTGATCCACATTCGGTCCATCACTTGTTGTTTTTGCAATTGCCGCCCTAAGTGCGCTGGGGATGCCCAGACGTGGGTCCCAGGCACTCCACACCACTTGGAGTTAAGCTAGCCGGGCTGATGAGAGGTGTTACCTCGAAACCGGTCCGGTCCTCGGATGCTTGATTCCGTTCTGGGAAGGACATGGCTTTTGTAGTTCGGACTGGACTGTTCCCATGGGGCAACAGGGTCAGAGCTGATTTGCATATCGCCATTGTCTAACCCAGGATGGTGTGGAGTGCAAAAAAACGATGGATTTGGGCCCAGATCTTTTGACTGGGGGAATGTGTGACATTGATCCACATTCGGTCCATCACTTGTTGTTTATGCAATTGCCGCCCTAAGTGCGCTGGGAATGCCCAGACGTGGTTCCCAGGCACTCCACACCACTTGGAGTTAAGCTAGCCGGGCTGATGAGAGGTGTTACCTCGAAACCGGTCCGGTCCTCGGATGCTTGATTCCGTTCTGGGAAGGACATGGCTTTTGTAGTTCGGACTGGACTGTTCCCATGGGGCAACAGGGTCAGAGCTGATTTGCATATCGCCATTGTCTAACCCAGGGTGGTGTGGAGTGCAAAAAAACGATGGATTTGGGCCCAGATCTTTTGACTGGGGGAATGTGTGACATTGATCCACATTCGGTCCATCACTTGTTGTTTTTGCAATTGCCGCCCTAAGTGCGCTGGGGATGCCCAGACGTGGGTCCCAGGCACTCCACACCACTTGGAGTTAAGCTAGCCGGGCTGATGAGAGGTGTTACCTCGAAACCGGTCCGGTCCTCGGATGCTTGATTCCGTTCTGGGAAGGACATGGCTTTTGTAGTTCGGACTGGACTGTTCCCATGGGGCAACAGGGTCAGAGCTGATTTGCATATCGCCATTGTCTAACCCAGGGTGGTGTGGAGTGCAAAAAAACGATGGATTTGGGCCCAGATCTTTTGACTGGGGGAATGTGTGACATTGATCCACATTCGGTCCATCACTTGTTGTTTTTGCAATTGCCGCCCTAAGTGCGCTGGGGATGCCCAGACGTGGGTCCCAGACACTCCACACCACTTGGAGTTAAGCTAGCCGGGCTGATGAGAGGTGTTACCTCGAAACCGATCCGGTCCTCGGATGCTTGATTCCGTTCTGGGAAGGACATGGCTTTTGTAGTTGGGACTGGACTGTTCCCATGGGGCAACAGGGTCAGAGCTGATTTGCATATCGCCATTGTCTAACCCAGGGTGGTGTGGAGTGCAAAAAAACGATGGATTTGGGCCCAGATCTTTTGACTGGGGGAATGTGTGACATTGATCCACATTCGGTCCATCACTTGTTGTTTTTGCAATTGCCGCCCTAAGTGCGCTGGGGATGCCCAGACGTGGGTCCCAGGCACTCCACACCACTTGGAGTTAAGCTAGCCGGGCTGATGAGAGGTGTTACCTCGAAACCGGTCCGGTCCTCGGATGCTTGATTCCGTTCTGGGAAGGACATGGCTTTTGTAGTTCGGACTGGACTGTTCCCATGGGGCAACAGGGTCAGAGCTGATTTGCATATCGCCATTGTCTAACCCAGGGTGGTGTGGAGTGCAAAAAAACGATGGATTTGGGCCCAGATCTTTTGACTGGGGGAATGTGTGACATTGATCCACATTCGGTCCATCACTTGTTGTTTTTGCAATTGCCGCCCTAAGTGCGCTGGGGATGCCCAGACGTGGGTCCCAGGCACTCCACACCACTTGGAGTTAAGCTAGCCGGGCTGATGAGAGGTGTTACCTTGAAACCGGTCCGGTCCTCGGATGCTTGATTCCGTTCTGGGAAGGACATGGCTTTTGTAGTTCGGACTGGACTGTTCCCATGGGGCAACAGGGTCAGAGCTGATTTGCATATCGCCATTGTCTAACCCAGGGTGGTGTGGAGTGCAAAAAAACGATGGATTTGGGCCCAGATCTTTTGACTGGGGGAATGTGTGACATTGATCCACATTCGGTCCATCACTTGTTGTTTTTGCAATTGCCGCCCTAAGTGCGCTGGGGATGCCCAGACGTGGGTCCCAGGCACTCCACAACACTTGGAGTTAAGCTAGCCGGGCTGATGAGAGGTGTTACCTCGAAACCGGTCCGGTCCTCGGATGCCTTATTCCGTTCTGGGAAGGACATGGCTTTTGTAGTTCGGACTGGACTGTTCCCCTGGGGCAACAGGGTCAGAGCTGATTTGCATATCGCCATTGTCTAACCCAGGGTGGTGTGGAGTGCAAAAAAACGATGGATTTGGGCCCAGATCTTTTGACTGGGGGAATGTGTGACATTGATCCACATTCGGTCCATCACTTGTTGTTTTTGCAATTGCCGCCCTAAGTGCGCTGGGGATGCCCAGACGTGGGTCCCAGGCACTCCACACCACTTGGAGTTAAGCTAGCTGGGCTGATGAGAGGTGTTACCTCGAAACCGGTCCGGTCCTCGGATGCTTGATTCCGTTCTGGGAAGGACATGGCTTTTGTAGTTCGGACTGGACTGTTCCCATGGGGCAACAGTGTCAGAGCTGATTTGCATATCGCCATTGTCTAACCCAGGGTGGTGTGGAGTGCAAAAAAACGATGGATTTGGGCCCAGATCTTTTGACTGGGGGAATGTGTGACATTGATCCACATTCGGTCCATCACTTGTTGTTTTGGCAATTGCCGCCCTAAGTGCGCTGGGGATGCCCAGACGTGGGTCCCAGGCACTCCACACCACTTGGAGTTAAGCTAGCCGGGCTGATGAGAGGTGTTACCTCGAAACCGGTCCGGTCCTCGGATGCTTGATTCCGTTCTGGGAAGGACATGGCTTTTGTAGTTCGGACTGGACTGTTCCCATGGGGCAACAGGGTCAGAGCTGATTTGCATATCGCCATTGTTTAACCCAGGGTGGTGTGGAGTGCAAAAAAACGATGGATTTGGGCCCAGATCTTTTGACTGGGGGAATGTGTGACATTGATCCACATTCGGTCCATCACTTGTTGTTTTTGCAATTGCCGCCCTAAGTGCGCTGGGGATGCCCAGACGTGGGTCCCAGGCACTCCACACCACTTGGAGTTAAGCTAGCCGGGCTGATGAGAGGTGTTACCTCGAAACCGGTCCGGTCCTCGGATGCTTGATTCCGTTCTAGGAAGGACATGGCTTTTGTAGTTCGGACTGGACTGTTCCCATGGGGCAACAGGGTCAGAGCTGATTTGCATATCGCCATTGTCTAACCCAGGGTGGTGTGGAGTGCAAAAAAACGATGGATTTGGGCCCAGATCTTTTGACTGGGGGAATGTGTGACATTGATCCACATTCGGTCCATCACTTGTTGTTTTTGCAATTGCCGCCCTAAGTGCGCTGGGGATGCCCAGACGTGGGTCCCAGGCACTCCACACCACTTGGAGTTAAGCTAGCCGGGCTGATGAGAGGTGTTACCTCGAAACCGGTCCGGTCCTCGGATGCTTGATTCCGTTCTGGGAAGGACATGGCTTTTGTAGTTCGGACTGGACTGTTCCCATGGGGCAACAGGGTCAGAGCTGATTTGCATATCGCCATTGTCTAACCCAGGGTGGTGTGGAGTGCAAAAAAACGATGGATTTGGGCCCAGATCTTTTGACTGGGGGAATGTGTGACATTGATCCACATTCGGTCCATCACTTGTTGTTTTTGCAATTGCCGCCCTAAGTGCGCTGGGGAGGCCCAGACGTGGGTCCCAGGCACTCCACACCACTTGGAGTTAAGCTAGCCGGGCTGATGAGAGGTGTTACCTCGAAACCGGTCCGGTCCTCGGATGCTTGATTCCGTTCTGGGAAGGACATGGCTTTTGTAGTTCGGACTGGACTGTTCCCATGGGGCAACAGGGTCAGAGCTGATTTGCATATCGCCATTGTCTAACCCAGGGTGGTGTGGAGTGCAAAAAAACGATGGATTTGGGCCCAGATCTTTTGACTGGGGGAATGTGTGACATTGATCCACATTCGGTCCATCACTTGTTGTTTTTGCAATTGCCGCCCTAAGTGCGCTGGGGAGGCCCAGACGTGGGTCCCAGGCACTCCACACCACTTGAAGCTAAGCTAGCCGGGCTGATGAGAGGTGTTACCTCAAAACCGGTCCGGTCCTCGGATGCTTGATTCCGTTCTGGGAAGAACATGGCTTTTGTAGTTCGGACTGGACTGTTCCCATGGGGCAACAGGGTCAGAGCTGATTTGCATATCGCCATTGTCTAACCCAGGGTGGTGTGGAGTGCAAAAAAACGATGGATTTGGGCCCAGATCTTTTGACTGGGGGAATGTGTGACATTGATCCACATTCGGTCCATCACTTGTTGTCTTTGCAATTGCCGCCCTAAGTACGCTGGGGATGCCCAGACGTGGGTCCCAGGCACTCCACACCACTTGGAGCTAAGCTAGCCGGGCTGATGAGAGGTGTTACCTCGAAACCGGTCCGGTCCTCGGATGCTTGATTCCGTTCTGGGAAGGACATGGCTTTTGTAGTTCGGACTGGACTGTTCCCATGGGGCAACAGGGTCAGAGCTGATTTGCATATCGCCATTGTCTAACCCAGGGTGGTGTGGAGTGCAAAAAAACGATGGATTTGGGCCCAGATCTTTTGACTGGGGGAATGTGTGACATTGATCCACATTCGGTCCATCACTTGTTGTCTTTGCAATTGCCGCCCTAAGTGCGCTGGGGATGCCCAGACGTGGGTCCCAGGCACTCCACACCACTTGGAGTTAAGCTAGCCGGGCTGATGAGAGGTGTTACCTCGAAACCGGTCCGGTCCTCGGATGCTTGATTCCGTTCTGGGAAGGACATGGCTTTTGTAGTTCGGACTGGACTGTTCCCATGGGGCAACAGGGTCAGAGCTGATTTGCATATCGCCATTGTCTAACCCAGGGTGGTGTGGAGTGCAAAAAAACGATGGATTTGGGCCCAGATCTTTTGACTGGGGGAATGTGTGACATTGATCCACATTCGGTCCATCACTTGTTGTTTTTGCAATTGCCGCCCTAAGTGCGCTGGGGATGCCCAGACGTGGGTCCCAGGCACTCCACACCACTTTGAGTTAAGCTAGCCGGGCTGATGAGAGGTGTTACCTCGAAACCGGTCCGGTCCTCGGATGCTTGATTCCGTTCTGGGAAGGACATGGCTTTTGTAGTTCGGACTGGACTGTTCCCATGGGGCAACAGGGTCAGAGCTGATTTGCATATCGCCATTGTCTAACCCAGGGTGGTGTGGAGTGCAAAAAAACGATGGATTTGGGCCCAGATCTTTTGACTGGGGGAATGTGTGACATTGATCCACATTCGGTCCATCACTTGTTGTTTTTGCAATTGCCGCCCTAAGTGCGCTGGGGATGCCCAGACGTGGGTCCCAGGCACTCCACACCACTTGGAGTTAAGCTAGCCGGGCTGATGAGAGGTGTTACCTCAAAACCGGTCCGGTCCTCGGATGCTTGATTCCGTTCTGGGAAGGACATGGCTTTTGTAGTTCGGACTGGACTGTTCCCATGGGGCAACAGGGTCAGAGCTGATTTGCATATCGCCATTGTCTAACCCAGGGTGGTGTGGAGTGCAAAAAAACGATGGATTTGGGCCCAGATCTTTTGACTGGGGGAATGTGTGACATTGATCCACATTCGGTCCATCACTTGTTGTTTTTGCAATTGCCGCCCTAAGTGCGCTGGGGATGCCCAGACGTGGGTCCCAGGCACTCCACACCACTTGGAGTTAAGCTAGCCGGGCTGATGAGAGGTGTTACCTCAAAACCGGTCCGGTCCTCGGATGCTTGATTCCGTTCTGGGAAGGACATGGCTTTTGTAGTTCGGACTGGACTGTTCCCATGGGGCAACAGGGTCAGAGCTGATTTGCATATCGCCATTGTCTAACCCAGGGTGGTGTGGAGTGCAAAAAAACGATGGATTTGGGCCCAGATCTTTTGACTGGGGGAATGTGTGACATTGATCCACATTCGGTCCATCACTTGTTGTTTTTGCAATTGCCGCCCTAAGTGCGCTGGGGATGCCCAGACGTGGGTCCCAGGCACTCCACACCACTTGGAGTTAAGCTAGCCGGGCTGATGAGAGGTGTTACCTCGAAACCGGTCCGGTCTTTGGATGCTTGATTCCGTTCTGGGAAGGACATGGCTTTTGTAGTTCGGACTGGACTGTTCCCATGGGGCAACAGGGTCAGAGCTGATTTGCATATCGCCATTGTCTAACCCAGGGTGGTGTGGAGTGCAAAAAAACGATGGATTTGGGCCCAGATCTTTTGACTGGGGGAATGTGTGACATTGATCCACATTCGGTCCATCACTTGTTGTTTTTGCAATTGCCGCCCTAAGTGCGCTGGGGATGCCCAGACGTGGGTCCCAGGCACTCCACACCACTTGGAGTTAAGCTAGCCGGGCTGATGAGAGGTGTTACCTCGAAACCGGTCCGGTCCTCGGATGCTTGATTCCGTTCTGGGAAGGACATGGCTTTTGTAGTTCGGACTGGACTGTTCCCATGGGGCAACAGGGTCAGAGCTGATTTGCATATCGCCATTGTCTAACCCAGGGTGGTGTGGAGTGCAAAAAAACGATGGATTTGGGCCCAGATCTTTTGACTGGGGGAATGTGTGACATTGATCCACATTCGGTCCATCACTTGTTGTTTTTGCAAGCATTGTGCCACAGCACGCTTGGCCAGTAATGTCACCACAGCAACCAGTCGCCGGTTACACGGTTTCAGGGACTTCACGTCCCCCAGCATGCATACCTCCGGCACACACCGCACTTTTTCCAACACCACATCCATCATAAGACTCACCACTTTAGCCCAGAAGGCAGCTATCCCTGCGCACTGCCACGATAGATGCAAAAAATCGACATCAGCTTGTTCACACCGCACCAATCCATATTTCCGCAATTGTAGTGGAGTGTAGTATAACTGGTGTAAAAATTTGAAATGGATGGTACACAGGTTTCTTTTACCATCCTAGTCAGATGATGTCCCTTGGCCTGCAGCCCACTCAGCCCAGGTGTATTATTGACGTCCCTATGTGCCCCTCCTCCTTCCATCCAAATAGGTATGAGGTTCTCTCAGACCTAACTGAGGTTGATTGACTAACTAGACAATCAGGAGGGCACATGGACAATGAGTCAAAGGGTCACCCATACGCTGAAGCATGGGGAGCTGGGATTAAAGTGGTACCTGGTCAAGCGAAACCTCTTAAAAATATTAGTATACATTTTGTGGGTCTCTCGGGAAAGGTGAATAGGAATAACCCTACACCTTGTAGGGTGGACGTAAATATAACCCCGAAAAAAAGGAGCCCATGTTAGGGGTCATCCCAGACAGATGTGGTTAGTCCCCTGGTTCCTTCAGTGTTACCACCATATACAGAACTGGGCCCAGGAGAGGGGTCATCCCAGACACACGCAGTTAGTCTCCTGGTTCCTTCAGTGTTACCACCAGATACGGATCTAGGCCACTCTATACCCCAAGTTAGGTTAATCTCCTGGAACATTGCAGGTATTCGTTCTAAATTAACAGACTGTGTTTGGATGGAATATATCAGGGGTTTTGATGTTATCTGCTTACAGGAGACGTGGGCCAAAGAAAGTATTGAGATGGTTGGTTACCAGGCCTTTGAGGTGCCCGCTACAGCATCATTGTCAGGGAGGGCTAAAGGAGGGTTGGTAACCCTAATCTCAGTTAGATTCGGCTCCCCAAAAGTCTCTTGTGTAGGATCCTCTCAGTGGTTCCAATTGATTATGATCACTAATATGCTGCAGATGAGAGTCCTTCTTGTAAACTGGTATAAAATTTTTGACCCAAGGAATTGTGACGTTATAGTAGCCCTGCAAATGAAAATTGCTCATGTTTCTGTGAAGTGGCAACCTTTATGTGTTTTATGGGTGGGAGATTTTAATTATACATCTTGTGAATTTAGTAACCAAAGAGTTTGTGATTTCTTGGACACTGACGACAAGCCATTGGCACATTTCATTCATACCCCGCAGAGAGAGGCGCTGAATACTATCATCATCGAGAATAACCTGGTTAGCCTGAATAATAGTTTTCCAGTCCAGTGCACAAATTTTATTGGTGGGGGTAGGGAAAGTTTGATTGATTTTATGCTCACTTCTATGGAATGCTCCTCTCTGGTGTGCGATTTTCATGTGGCTCCGGAAATAGCAAGTGACCACAACCCACTAATTGTCTCACTTAAAGTAATAGTAAGAACCTCAGGGGATGATGGTCGTTCGATTGATTACAATCGTAATAAAGGCGTAGGAGTAAACTGGGGGAAAATAAATCCAACACTATTTGAGGAAGAAACAGTCCATTCTAATTTAAACCTGATTATGGCTTGCTTGGAACAGGATTCTTCCTCATCCATAATTGTTCAGAACTATGAATGGCTCTGTGCTAATGTACCTGAAATATTAACCTGTCCAGCTAGGCCTAAGCAGCACCGTGAGGCACGTTGGTTTAATGTAGAATGCTCTAGAGCCCACAAAATCTTGAAAATTGCTCAACAATCACACCCTCGAAATATAGAACAAATAAAACATGCGAGACGTCTATATAAAACCACCATCAGTGCAAGGAAAGAGGAGTAGAGGTGCATAGCGTGGGATGATTTGGAAAGAGCAAGTGCTCTTAGAGATAGCAAAGGTTTCTGGGCCATTGTCAACCGTCCCCAATTCACTGAAGATGTGGGAAAAATAGAGACTATGATCCTAGATGATACCTAGGAATCACACTTTGCGCCCATTTTTATTCCAAATGGTAGGGAGTTGTTGGTGTATAACAAGGATCTCCCGGCCGACATGACACAGGTAGTAGAGCTTAGTGTCGCACTTACTGTGACTGAGGTGGAGGATAAATAGGAAAGCTCCAGGTCCAGATGGAGTGCCATTAGACTTTTTTAAGTTAAATATAAACCTTTAGGCACCCCTGCTTACTCAGGTTTTTAAATCAGTAGTGACTGGCCCAATTCCAGTATTCTGGAAAGAGGCCATAGTTGTACCCATGTTTAAAAAAGGGAACAGAAATGATCCTGCCTGCTATTGGGCCATTTCCCTAATCGACTCCACGGCCAAAGTATTAGGTAGGGTAATCTTGGCCCGACTGGAGACCTTGGCGACTAGTAAGGGGATCATTACAAAAACGCAGTATGGGTTTCGGAAGGGGCTTGGAACTACAGAGCAGTGCCTGAATGTATCCCTGATCATAGGCAAGTACATGAAGGCAACGAGTGGTTCCATCCACCTTACCTTTATGAACTTGTCCTGTGCATTTGATACTGTGAACAGGGGTAAATTATGGGCACTAATTACAGACATGGTCTTTGAAAGCACTCTAATCCTGCTCCTCAAAAGGTTACATTCCAACACATCTGTTTCTATAAGATTTGGCTCACAGGGGGAAAAGACGAGTCCCATTGCCTCAACAGAAGGAGTCCGGCAGGGGTGCATTTTAGCCCCCTTTCATTTTTTAATATATACGAATGGCCTGGAAGCCTTTTTATTAGCTAAGAATATTGATTTCCCACGCATCAAAGAACAGCCAGTTCTGCTACATTCATATACGGACGACACTGTACTCATGGCCTTGACGGCTAACAGACTCCAAACCACCCTAAAGCGCCTGTTGATGAATCGTATCAGTGCTGCAACCTAATTTTCTCATCAAGAAGTGGGGATGGAATATATAGAAGATCACATCGGTGCGTCCCCTTGCTTCTGTGGGCCAAAATCTGGGCTTCAGAAGAGTTACAGTTTTCAAGGGAGATCATCGAAGACTGTATTAACTTGGACAAGTCTTTGAGGATCCCATGGCTTCAGTTTGTGAGGGATAGGTTATTCCAAATTGTGCTGGGTGATTACTTTCATACACCGTCAAGCATCCCCACTAATGCGAAAGGCAAAATTAAAGAGGAATATGGTGTCTGAGCAAAAATGCGCCATTTACAATTGGAGGCAGCTGGCCCCAGATGCCCTTTCATGCATAAACAGCAGTATTATCTTTCCTTTACCACGAACAGCCAGTTGCATTTTCTTTTCACAAGATTCCGTCTTAGCACTTGGCACTTTCTGGTAGGGTTCCCTAAACAATCCGGGTGGACAGACAGCCTTACTCTTTGCCCATGCGACAATAGTACTACCCAGAGCACTTTATTCTTTTTTGTGCACTTTACAAAGATCCAAGGAGCAGATTTTTGGTGCCCTTGTTAAAGAACATTCACCCATGTACATATTTAAGGGGCTTCAGACAGTTGCAATCATTGACTAATCCTGTTATTTGCACTGCAGTATTAAATTTGATCAAATCAGCAATGGGCATTAGGAAACGATATGAAGGACAGTAATTAAAGGGGAATGAGGAAATGAATCATGTTAAATAGGAACTAAGCTCGACGGTTATTACTTCATCTATGTACAATAATGTTTTTAGCTAGCCTATGTACTTTTATCTCTTTTATAATATTTCTAAAGGACGAAACAATGTATTTTAAATTTGAATTGTGGTATTTTGAACTTGGATTGTCTTTTTGGCTGAAACTTTTATGACTGTGTGCCGAAATAATTCAATTTGAGATGAGATACACAGTTACAGTTGGCAGCGAGGCGCCCAGTCAGCGTAAAGCAGAACTGCCAATGGTCAAGTGGGAAGATGAACCCAAAGGCTGAATTCCTTTAAGATATGAAGGATGTTCTTCTGGCTCCTTCTCACGTTGGGATGCAGCATATAGTCTAGTGATCAGACCCTTGCACTACTCACCAGCCAGCACCACCTGTGATGCTTGCAATGGCTGTGGTTCAGCTGGATAATTAGGGTACATTGCTCTGAACGCCTGTTGCACCCTTACATATGTGAAGCACAGCATCAGGCCATGAGTCTGAACCTCCTGAATGTAGCAAGGGCCTGCCAGACTCAGGCGGTACATAGTACTGGGTTAATATCTGCCCAGGGGCCGCCACCACCTGCCGAGAGGGCTGCCTCCACAAGTGGCAGTGGGAGAATTGCATCCGCCTCTATCGCCATGTGGGGCAGGAACCGCTGCAGATAAGACCAATAATGTGCGAATTGTGCTTGGGCGCACAAATAGTAGAGACGCATGTCTGATGCCTCAAAGCCGCCAGCAGTCAGGGGAAACACCGTCGACTTAGCACAGTTAATCCCTAAGCCGGAGAAACATTCAAATTTCACATATTCACGAAGCAATGCCGGAAGGTAGGTTGCAGGTTCGCGACTGTACAAGAGCATGTTGTCAGCATAAAGCGAGAATAAAAGCGGGCGCTGTCAGAAACGCAATGCCGCCGATCCATGCAGCTGGCGAAGCTTGCAAGTGAGAGGCTCTAAAGCCAGTGCAGCAGTGCCATTTCCTAATAGCTATGGTGCTGCCTTGCACTCTACCTTTGATGCAAAGCAGCACAGCAACATTGGTCGCTGCACTGTGTGAAATATTAGTAAATTTGTCCCTTCAGCCTTTTAATATGGATTTACTATATGGTAGTGAGCAGGTAGTATATCAGCTAGCAAAGTTTGACCTTGAGAAATATGCAGATGATGCTGGGAGTAGTGTAGCATGTACAGTGGTGCCTGATGGGAATTCGCGCAATGCATTGAATGTTTGGAAATACTGTGAATGTACAGTGTCTGAGCATGCACATAAATGACAGCCATATGTATACACATTCAACACATGCACATTATCAGACCAGGGGCTAGATTCATCATACTTTCACACAATGCATCGCAGCAAAACACCATGTTGCGCTGCGTGAAAAGAAGAGGGCAGGAATGTGCCATATTTAACATTTAGCGCACTCCTGTTCTCTCCTTGCACTGCCTTGCGCCAATGCAGGCACCCTTGTGACGTAGTGCAAAGGTGCCTGCATTGTAGGCACCTTCCTTCATAAAAACAATCTTCATAGGTATTTTCCTCTTTCTAAGGATATTTTGCCTTGTTTCGCACCCCCTACTTATGTGCCGTGTAATATTTGTATGCATTCCAAGTTTACCAAATCTGGGGGCATATTACCAATGATTAGCGATATTTATCGCTAACGAGGCTTAGCAACGACTTTTTTAACGCTAAGCATCGCCGGAAATTATCGCAGAGATAACTTGCTATTAGCAAGGTTTATCTCAGAAGTGATAAAAATCCTCGCGCTAACTGCCAAATGAGAGATTATCGCTGGAAAACCAACGATAATCCCTCGAAGTTTGGCGTTAGCTTGATGATAGGAGCTCACAAACATAGCCATGATATCCACCTTCCATAGGATATCATGGCTAAGTCGGGAAAATACCAGGTGTAAAAAAAGCAGTGCTAACCACGGTTAGCGCTGTTTTTTTTATCACTAACAGGGTTAGCGAAATCCTTGATAATAGGAGAAATGTCGCTTAACAACATTTCTCCTATTATTTTTCTCTGGAACGCCCCCTTTGCATCTCATTAGAGATGCATGGGGAAGCGTAGAGAAACAGGATGCTAACATGCGAATTTGCGTGTTAGCACCCTGTTGCTGATAGGGAGATAATTTTATCTCCGCTTTCTTGGCTTTTAGAGCCAAAAAAGCGGAGATAAATCCCTTGATAATATGCCCCCTGGAAATGTGCCAAAATCCATGGGTGGATGTATGGGAACAATCTCGCTTCATCCATGGAACACCTTCCCAGAGCAGAGTAACACAAGGCAGCTTTGCGAAACTTTACAAGGCCACACAAGGTGTCACGTGGCTTGGTAAATCTCATTCTCGATTCTGCGCTGGCAAACGTCCCCTTGCATGGCGCAATGGCAAAACAAAACCTTGATAAATTTAGCTGCAGTTGTTTTAATTTTTAGTTGGTTACACTGTGATGATTGTTGGGAATTTTAAGTATCTGACAAACTAAAATGATCAATTATGACATGTCACTGAATAAATGAAACAATATTAGACTCGCTGTGCCTCTGGACTTTAAAGTTGCTTCCTCCAATGGCAATCGTTTATGATTACTGTGATGGGGAGGACATGTATATAAAAATATAATTATATTGGCGCCAGAAACTCTGAACAAATAACATACATTTCAGAAACCAGCGCAAAAAATAATCACGTTAATGCAAATCATACCATCAGTATACCTACTACAGAATACCGGAGTATCTGGATAGTAAGCGTGAAGGACGGCGAGTGGAATACAGAACTGCAACTCTGATGGCTATCGCTCTTAAAAGTGTTTGCTTTCTACCATCTAGTGGACATTTTTAGATATTGCAGTTTTCTTACAAGGATGTTACAGACTGTATTCCTAAATATGTTTTACTTTTAAGTGGTTCGATAGAGGGACTATTCGAGATGGTTGTTGTAAATGGGTGTCCCTGTGACAGACTTTGCGATATCCTGTTCCAAATTATTTTATATCACTAAGATACAATGTTAACATATTTGAATTCCTTGCCTTGCGTCGTACTAAAATAATAAGTGTGTTTCATATGTTTTTTGTAAATCAGGGGTTCTTCGTTGGCCTAACTTAGAGCCGCCTCACTCCCTCCTAGATGTTTGTTTGCGCAGTGAAAGTATAAAGGGAAATAAGACGCTATGTTTAGTTCCTAACAAAACGGCAATTTTCCGCAATGTTTTCTTATCGGCACGATCAATACCGGAACACAAAGCAAGGGAATATTATCATGACTTATGAGTCAAATCAGATCAGATTTTATTTATATAGACCTCGTCAGAGAGCCCCAATATATACAGGAAATATTATTGTTCATTGATTAAACGTCTATAACACAGCGGTGAGAATGTTTAAAAAAAAACGTGAATACTTTATAACATACAAATTCAACTTATGAGTCTAATTTTACCAGGGTTTAAAATTAGTTTTGAAATGTACAGGTGAAGTATAGGTAAGCTTGTTACCGTTGCTTCGCTTGCATCATATCTGGAGTCTATAATGCAGATGTTTTTCCTTAAAACAACAAAAAAAAGTAACTTATGTCTAAATATATTACTATATATCCATTTGTATGACCATGTATTCATATATTTTGACTAAAAACTAGTGCAAAAGCAAATACATTTTAGATTTAAACTTATATATTCAGAAAAATAAATGAAATGCAAATAATAAAATAGTTTTTTTTTAGACAAATTTATTTGAGTATTTAAATACTATTATGTTTTGGAAGGTAGCGCCACTTTGAACAAAAAAGGACATGCCAGTGGGGGGATAGCCTGCCTTTTATCAAACAGAATAAATTGGAATTATGGGCACTATATGGACCCCAGTAAACTTTTCCAAGTAGTAACGTTATTTAGGTCAGGTAACCCTAAAACTGGTAATCGTCTGGTCCTGATTAATGCCTACATACCACCGGAAGCTGGTTTTAATGTAATCTTAAAAAGGGTTTTCTTGCATATCCAGAGTATTAGGGAGAAAGATCCAATGACTGCTATAATTTTAGTCGGGGACTTGAATTACAAGATTTCCAATTCAAGCATAAATTTATTCTGCGATAAATTTAGAGAAGAAACTCTCCATATTCCCCGGGCAGCGTTTCCTGAAAACATAAAAACAAATAAACGTGGTAAAATACTATTAAATGAGTTGGCAGAAATGGACGGGATTATTGCAAATGGGAGACTCCCCTCGGATTCCCCGGCTAATTTCACGCATAAATCCTACCGAGGGGAATCGATTTTGGATTATGTAATAATGGGGACCCACTCATTCGAGTTGTTGAAGGACCTCAATATTATTGACACACCGCTAAGTGATCACAAAATCCTTTCCATCTCGATGAATGTAAAGCCCTCAAGATGTGAACAGTGGTCGCTGAATAATGACCAAACAAATTTCAGCTCTAAATCAGGAAGGTGCTACTGGAATGCAAGGGCGCATCGAAATTTGGAAGCAATGCTGGATGCAGCAATATCTGAGCTTCCTTCCTGGTATGGCTCTGAAATTGAAAATTTCTGCCTGTTCATGAAGTCAGTGGTAGCAGGGACAAAAAAACTTAATAAGAAAAAGTTCATTGGAATATCCCCTAGCCCTCTGGGACTGCTTAATACAGAAATTAATAAATTAGTAAGGGCCCAATACTTAAATAGATCCGTTGGTACAGCACAAAAAATAACTAAGCTAAAAAGGAAAAGGAGAAGGCTATTAGTCACACTACGCAAAGAAAAAGAGGATGCCATCTGGGTAAAAATAAGAGAAGCTGCTATCAATGGGGAAATGAGGCAATTTTGGTCCCTCATAGGTGAGGGGTGCGGACTGAGAACAAGCCCTTCACCCATCCCTAGTGAGGAACAAATATGGAGGGATTTTGTTTCCAATCTTTATGCAAGTAACAACACGGTGGACCTTCAAGTTTGGCCAAAAGAAATGAGTGTGCCTTTAGAGCCATTTACAGAAAAGGACATAGATTTAGCTATCGGAGAAATGCGGCACTCCGGGGCCATGGGCCCGGATGAATTGCCCATTAACGTACTAAAACAGAACAGGGCTAAATGGAGTATGCTACTCTGCCCAGTCTTTAATATCTGTTTATTAAGAGGTAAGGTTTTACCCTCCTGGAAGGGAAGTATCCTGGTACCGTTGTTTAAAAAGGGTGATCGCCTAGCCCCTCAGAATTATCGCCAGATTGCATTGCTGGATGCAATCGGCAAAGTTTTTACAAGATGTCTGCTCAAACGAATAAATGACTGGGTGGAGCATTCAAATATTCTTCCACTCGAGCAGACTGGCTTTAGGAAAAATCACGGTACCTTGGACAATTTGACAGCCCTCCAGGTAATAACCGACAAATACATTGGAGCCAGAAAGGGGAGAGTCTATGTGGCATTCATAGATTTCTCCACGGCCTTTGATAAGGTCGATCGACAATTACTGTGGAGAAAGCTACATGCTCTGGGAATGCCTCATAGACTCTTAGGTTTGGTACAAGACTTACACGATAACACATGGTGCAGAGTGCTATTGGGGGGAGAAAGAGGCTTATCCCAGCTTATTCCATCGGCAAACGGCCTCAAGCAGGGCTGTCTTTTAGCTCCCCTCTTGTTTTCCCTTTATGTTAGTGATCTTCCCCTTACCATATCTGCATGTGAAGGCATTGCCCCACGCTTGGGAGACACATATATTTCTTGTTTAATGTATGCGGACGACATATTGATCCTAGACCTTACCCCAAAAGGCCTTAATAATCGTCTGCAATCATTATACGCATTCTCCGAAGACCATTTTCTGAAAATAAATATTTCTAAAAGTAAGGTAATGTGTATGGAGGGGAGAAAAAAACTGAAGTTAGAAAACATTAGCTGGGAGCTGGGAGGTCAAAAATTAGAAAGAGTGAAATCATACGTATTTTTGGGCAAGGTTGTTAACAGCAACCTGAGCAACAAATCCCATATTGAAACTAGCTCCCACAAGGCAAAGTCGCAGGGAAATGGGTTAAGAGCATTATACAAATCGACCGGTAAAAGACATTTTGGATATCTGCTGGAGGCTTTCCGGGCAAAAGTCCCCCCAACTTTGCTTTACGGCATAGAACTTATCGACTTAGTCGAATGGGGTTTTTTGGACACTATCGAGGGTTCCCTCTTGAGAAGCTTAACTTCGGTTAATAATAGCTGCAGTGCAGCAGCCCTTCGTTTAGAATTTGGTCTAAGAAGCAGCTGGGTACAGGGTCTGGCAGGAGTCATTCGCTGGGTAATATGTTTGATTAAAGGAAAGCCAGCTACATTAAGATCCCTAATCAAAAAAGAGTTGATGGGCCCCCTAAAAGAGCACTCGATTCTTATAAAGAATTATAGGAAGGCCATTACACTCTTGGACCTGGAGGAAGCTACCCTTCTAGACCTCTCTACACAACAATTAAAACTCACATTAAAACAAGCTACATGGAAGTTAAGCTACGAAAGGGATCGCAACTTGATTGTACAAAAGAAGGGGGCTACACAAGCTGTTGACTCTTGTTTGTTTAGACAAATACAACCTTATGTCTCTTGGAATATACCTCACGGTTTGCGCCGCTTTTGGCTGCTTCTTAGGCAAGATCTCCTTCCACTGAATAAGTTGTTGGCCAAATGGCACGGTATATCCAATATATGTAACTTCTGTAATATTTCAGTCCAAGACTCCATACATGTCCTGCTAGTTTGTCCAGCACTAATGGCCCACCGTCGGTTATGGGTAAAGCCTGTATGTATTCAGTTTGGTATTTTATCAGCAAGATCTTTGATAGATGCAATCTTCTGTCCCCCAAATGAAATCTTCTGTAATAGAATCTTTAATTTTTGTTAATGTTTTTTAGAATTGTACTAGATGAATGGTATGATAATTTGTATATTACTGTGGAATGAGTTGATTACATGTGATCCCATTTTTAATATGTCTAGTCTGTTACCTTGTAATATGTGGGTCTCTAAGGAGTTCCAAAATCATATTTAAATAAAATAAAATTGAGTATTTAAATACTTATTTCAGAAAATTGATTCCTTAAAACGTACAGACAATAAAATAATCATTAGAACACAATATTTTAAAATTGTTAAAACCAATTAAAATCCCTTCAGGCATGTCATAAAAAACGCTTTAAGACGTATAAAACACTTCCCATAATACAGCAAGGAGTTAATACGTGAACATGCACAAAGGAAGCAACCACTGCAAGCAAACAATTTCTCCTAGTCTAGAATTTGAGACCATTAGCTTTCCTTATAAGCCCTGCCATTAAAAGAAACTAGCTCACAGCAAAAACAGTGTAAATGGATGTGTCACCCCTCAAGATTCTCATTGCCTCCAGGTATCTCCAAACGCCATAATACTTGCACAGTAGACATGTCCATTTTCCTACAGGCTTTGCATATGTTGGACAGAAAAATATGATGTGTAGTTTCATTTGCAGATAGCAGACACAACTTGCATACAGATAAATGAACAGAACACCTGTTAAAGCTCCTTAGTGCCATGAAGACACTAATTCCAATATATGGTAGCGAAATTTTAGATATATAGGGGCAGATTTAAAATAACTGGTGCATCCCTGCATATCAGCAGGGAAGCGCCAGTTATTTTACGGGATGGTTGAAACCCCTTGCTCCATGGCGCACCGTGGCGCAAGTACAGAGAGATAGATGACGCATCTGACGTCGTAAAGGTGACGCAGTGCTGGAGTTGTGTCGTAAGTGCGACGCAACTCCAGCACTGCTCAGGGGTGCCCTATACTTGCTGTGCTGCATCACTCCTTACGCTGACACCGCAGGGAGGTAAAAGTGACTCAGTGAAATCTTGTAGATTTCACTGCGTCACTTTTACGGGGCTTCCTTGCGAAGGAACGCCCACCCTGAATACAATATACCTGATGCAGGTATTATGTAGCGCAGGGCTCTACAATGTGACGTATATCACTAGATGGGTCATGTTGTAAATATGTTGCATAGTGGCGCATTGTTTACACCTTGCTGCGTCACAAAAGTGATGCAACAGCGGCGTAAAAGTGACGTAAGGGGTTGGAAACCTGCCCCAAACTTTTCACTAATTGTTGGAGTGGGAGGTCAAGAAAGGATTCCTAAGACTGACTATCCTTAGTGAGGAGAAATTGGTCTGTCAACCTACCAAGGGAGGAACTACAATAGAGACTGGTTTGAGAGGCTCCCAATAACGTTTTATGAGCAGCAGTTTAGAAGTAGCCACCAGCGAGGCAGATTCTGACCATAAATATCCAAGGTCCAATCTTTCAAACCATTGGTGGGCATATTTAAACTACGGGAAGGTGAGGTCTTTGTCAAGGGCTAGCAATTCCTTGACTAGGACAAATGTATTTAACTCTTTCGCTGCTGCGGCAATTCCGCCGCAGCGCTAAGGGGCTGGGGGGGCCGCGCGGCGCTCCGACGCTGGTGACGGCACGTTCTATTTAGCGGGAGGCGGCCATGACGGAACCGCTCCGTCACAAGCACAGCTCACCCGAGGGGCGTGACTGAGCGGTTCCTACATGGCCGCCTCCCGCTCAATAGAACACGCTGCGCAGGCGCAAAATCAGCGCCACGCAGGCGGGGCGAGCGGGCCGTGACGGAACCGTTCCGTCACCAGCACAGCCCACCCAAGGGACGTGACGGAGCGGTTCCGTCACCAGCGTGGGAGGGGTTAAATCTTTTAAAATTTTACTTTATGATCTATTTTCTATTATATAAAGGTTTTAAAAGTCTGTTGAAAGGGTTAGAGCCATTTGTAGGGTTCAGCGATGGTAGTATATAGGGGTAGTAGATGCTTGTCCCATCAAATATTGTAAAAATGCTCCCCATAGGGAGAAAACGCTGAAAGTCCAAGGTATCACAATGTGTAGGACTATAAAATACACTTTCCATTGATAACAGATACTCCTGGAAATTGGCTTGCATGGCTACAGGGGAATATGTATGTCATAGCTAGTTGGACACGTGGGTACATGAAAACACAAAGAGAAAAGGAAAGGGTGATGGGGAGCAGTAAGAACAGATATGGAAAAGCAAGTGAAGAAGAAATAGAATGATGGTAAAAGAAAAAAGGGATGAGGAGACAGAGATCAAGCACAGAGTGTTTGGGATAATGTATTAACTACTGAAGCATTGAAGATACTCGTCCAACTGAATGATTTTATTTGCAGAGGCTTTAACCAGCCCGGAGTTCGTACATTACATTCTGGTTGACTGCAAACAATGGGATGGTGATAAATCCCTGCACACACTGGGCTGGTGATAAATAACTGCACACACTGAGCTGGCGATAAATCACTGCACACACTGAGCTGGTGATAAATCACTGCACACACTGAGCTGGTGATAAATCACTGCACACAATGGGCTGGTGATAAATCACTGCACACACTGAGCTGGTGATAAATCACTGCACACACTGAGCTGGTGATAAATCACTGCACACACTGAGCTGGTGATAAATCACTGCACACAATGGGCTGGTGATAAATCACTGCACACACTGAGCTGGTGATAAATCACTTCACACACTAGGCTGGTAATAAATCACTGCACACACTGGGCTGGTGATAAATCACTGCACACACTGGGCTTGTGATAAATCACTTCACACACTAGGCTGGTAATAAATCACTGCACACACTGGGCTGGTGATAAATCACTGCACACACTGAGCTGGTAATAAATCACTGCACACACTGGGCTGGTGATAAATCACTGCACACACTGAGATGGTGATATATCACTGCACATACTGGGCTGGTGATAAATCACTGCACACACGGGGCTGGTGATAAATCACTGCACACAATGGGCTGGTGATAAATCACTGCACACACTGAGCTGGTGATAAATCACTGCACACACTGAGCTTGTGATAAATCACTGCACACACTGAGCTGGTGATAAATCACTGCACACAATGGGCTGGTAATAAATCACTGCACACACTGAGCTGGTGATAAATCACTTCACACACGAGGCTGGTAATAAATCACTGCACACACTGGGCTGGTGATAAATCACTGCACACACTGGGCTTGTGATAAATCACTGCACACACTGAGCTGGTAATAAATCACTGCACACACTGGGCTGGTGATAAATCACTGCACACACTGAGCTGGTAATAAATCACTGCACACACTGGGCTGGTGATAAATCACTGCACACACTGAGATGGTGATATATCACTGCACATACTGGGCTGGTGATAAATCACTGCACACACGGGGCTGGTGATAAGTCACAGAACTCACTGGGCTAGTGATAATTCACTGCACACACCGGGCTGGTGATAAATCACTGCACACACCGGGCTGGTGATAAATCACTGCACACACAGGGCTGGTGATAAGTCACAGAACTCACTGGGCTAGTGATAATTCACTGCACACACCGGGCTGGTGATAATTCACTGCACTCACCGGGCTGGTGATAAATCACTACACTCAATGGGCGGTGATAAATCACTGCACACTCCGGGCTGGGGATAAATCACTACACTCACTAGACTGGTGATAAATCACAAGAAACATGGGGCTGGTGATAAACCAATGCACACACGGGGCTGGTGATAAACAATTACACTCCAGGGCACTGTAGATACTAACCAGTTGTGTTGGCTTTCGTGCAGAAGAATAGCGTACTAATCTGGGGTTCGGTAAATATTTCTTGGTCCTATTTTTTTATTGAAATGTCAAACTCAAGTGATTCTGAATGACACTTCACCTCACAAGAGAGGTTACCACACATTTCCCAGCTTTAAACAGATAACGTGAACAGCCCTGGCCTATATTCCAGTTCAGGGTAGGGGCTGAGGCGCTGCTGGCGTCCAAGTTTCACACTCGCTGCTCTTGACCATCCTTCTCGCAGCCATCAGGACGCGGGATGAGCAGAGGGTTGTGAAAGAGAGGTTTTGTTCCATCTTCCCAAGGAAAATTCTTGGTTCTCATGTAGAAGTGAGGATAGGAGATATATACATGTTGTTTTCACGTGTATTTAATTGGTGATGCATCTTCACGCAGGCGTCCAGCATGAAGACGCCAGCACCAGGCAGGGCAACCACAAAGCTTAAGATATTCCGGGTGCGACCTGCATTCGTGCACCGGTGGGCAGCAGCAGCAGGCTGAAGCTGACTATGTGGAGTGAGAGCCCTTCTCAGAACACCTGAGGGACTCCCGCACTATGTTACGATCAGTGGTGTAAGTGAAGGATGGGGTTGTCCATTTTATTCTGGCCTGGGAATAGTGCAGTGCTGAGGTACTGGTAATATTGGCCTAGTTTTGTTGATTTACATGTTGAGACATGAATATGACTGGCATTTGGGATATTTCAGGCTCAACTGAATTACTTGAGATAATGGGACATTGTGGATACTGGCCTGGGAATGAGGATTTACATGCCAGGTCTTTACACATACTGGCATCATTTTATTACTTTACTTCCAGAGGCAGTCCACCAATTTACCTGGTGGTTTAGTGTTACATTCCTGGCATATTTTTGTTTTTTAAACAGTCTTGGTAAATTTGGATACTGGCCTGGGGGTTTTGTGTTCCATATTAGGACTTTAACAGTCCTAGTATATCTTTTTAATTGCTGAGGCACTGTACAACTGATCTGAGGATGGTGCATTGATTACTGGGGAACAGAATATACTGGCCTAGTTTTGTTACATAGCATGCTGGATCATTACTGATACTGCCCTGGAGTAGTGTTTTACACACCGAGGCATTGCACTCACTGGCCTGTTGATGCTCCTTATGTAAATAACTAGGGTATCATAGACTCTGGTCAGAAGAAAGCGTCAATGAAACATCCTAAGGCCAGTATTAGTATTCTCCCAGAATGCAATCATTCTGGGTGAATACTAATACTGGCCTACGGATGTTTCATTGAGTAATGTAGATACAGTTCTAGGTTCTGAGAAGCACATACTGAGGAAATACTGGCTTGCTACAGTGAGTTCCTATCTGGCGACTTTGCGACTATTGCATACTGACCAAGGGATATTACTTCAGGTACTGGTGTATTAAAGTTAGGGTTTTACCTGCCGTTGGATTACACATACTGGGCTGCATTTTGGAGGTCCAAGTTGATGCAGTACACATACTGCCTTGGGCTTAGTGTTTAACATATTATGGCAATGAAGATACTAGCCTTGTCTCTTTTTTTATATGATGGGGATTACCCGTGCTGGCATGATTATACTGCTTTGCATACAGTGGCCATTAGTCATTGTGGATAAAGGCCTAAGCATAAAAAATGTACATAGTAGGGCATAGAAAACACTGCCTATTGATGGTGCATTACACAACGAGGGACTGACTTTAATGGACTCAGTTCCAGTAAAAGTATGTTTATTAGACCATTGGTCTCCAAACAGCATAATACATATTACAACAAATAGTTTAAAACATATACAAAACAATTTCACGGATACTTTAAAAAGGACAATGCCTTCAAGGGGCAGTTCCTGCCTCCCTCCCGCATTTTAAAAATTTCGTACAGCAATACTCCGAAAAATTGCGGTCAGCAACACAGTCAAGCTATAACGTAAGGATAGTATTCCAACCTAAACAAAATTTATTTGGAGCATATCCCACTATAACTCTATGCCAATTTCTATCCAATCATATTTGGTTCCAACAGAGTCCTTTTTACCGCCTTCATATATTTTGCCATGGCGATTGCTATATCAAGATATGGCATGTCAGTAAATAAATTAATTGCTAGCAGACGCTCAGTTATGCCATATTTTAAAAACAAAGGTCGTAATAACAGTTTCCGCTGTGACACAAATTTTTGACAGTCTAATAAAATATGTAAATTGTCACACTTGATACCTAATCCACAGCGACATTTACCATCTGGTTGTACCAATTCTGATTTTCTATTTCCATGAGATGCCCAACGGTTAACCCCTATTCTCCATCGGAGCATTTCAGCTCTTAATCCAGTTTTAGGTAGTGTATCCAAATAGGGATCCCACATATCATTCTCCCAGCTATTCATTATATAATGGACTGACTTTAATGGACTCGTTTTGTTGCTTGTATCCAACAAATAAACATTCTCCACATTTCAAAGCCTGAGGCGTTACAAGTGGGCCCCACTATATCATCCAAAACCTCTTTCAGCTGGGTGTGTTCTTTCAGACACCATTCTCATTCTATTCAAGATGTTTGAGACTTTGGGACAATCTTTGGCTCAGATCTATCCTTCATTTCTCAAATTAACAATGTGACCAACGGCTTCTTCAACCATTTAATGCTACTCAGGAGCATCTTAACGTTTTTGACTCTCCACATTGAATTGCACTTGTCTTAACAGCAGCCGACTTCAGATTGAAATACTTCAAGATGATGAGAGGATGCTTGCAATACGTCTAGAAGTGTAACTACTTGCAATTAATTACTAGTGGTACCATTCCCCTCATCGTTCTTTTGCCCATCGTAACACCTCAGTTTGGAACCAGCCATATGTAAATCAGGCTTGACCCTGCTCCAACAGGAACAGTCCAGCTCAGGTCCTCCCTGAACTGGGACACAAGCAACACAAGACCTGTTTTGCCCTGATTGGGGCTCTTCAGTAAGGTGTAGCTTGGTTCCAGTGGCACAGTGAGCACAAGACCCGTGTCTGGGCATACTCTTGCCACTTAGGGTAGAACTAAGCTACACCGACTGATAAGCACTAATCAGGGTGAAACTGTGCTCTGGTTTGCTTGTGTTCCATATGAGGGAGGACCTGGCCTGGCAGTTCGGGCTGGACTGTCCCTATAGGAGCAGGATCAAGACTGATTTGCATATGGCTAAGTCCAAATTTAGGTGGCATGTGGGGCAAAAGAAAGATGGGTTGGCATACTACCCCGAGCGATTGCCAGTGGTTAGACTGATTGCAAAGCATTCCTCACACCCCCTTTTGAGTGTTTGATGGATTACATAAACAGCAACTTAATTAGATGTACATTTAAACCATCACAAAACTAGATAAGGCATAGAATCAAGCATCATAACTTAACCGGAGTCTGAACTGATCAGAACATATTACCCATGTACTCTCAGTATTACATCGGCTACTGATGAAACAGCAAACTAAGTTCAAAACTTTGTGTACTGTCCATTGGATGCCTTTACATTGGATGAAATTGATCAACCTAACCAAGGTCTTTCAGCAATACTAGCCATAAGGCATCTATGACCACTTGCAATTCTGTTTGGTGGCTGAAAACTCAAGTCCCATGGCTCCACCATTCGGAACTCAGGAATGAAGAAAAAGAGTTTCTGAGATTTAGGAATGAAGAAAAAACGTTTTAATGGTATAGGACTTGGCCCTGCCCAGATTCTTCCAGTCTGTGTGATATTTGCACTTGCAAATCAAATCATACTATGCATGTATCAGATTACATTTCATCTCAAATTGAATTTAATCTTAGCAGTAAAAAAACGGACATCACTGAGTGGGAGATCCTCATCAAAATAAACATGGACACTTGCTGCTTTCGGGATAAAGTGAAGGGTAGCTCTATTAATTGATCTGTCTGTGAAATCACTGCACTTTTTCAACTCCCACAATGGTAGTTATGAAGTTACTTTAGCTCTCAGCTCTCTATCAATGATCTGAAACTTTGTTTCCATATCTGTGGTATGTTAGCCCCATATTTCTCTCATTCTGCATACTAGCATCTTCAGAGCTTACCCCTTTGTCCTGTCCAACAAGCTTTGCTACACACTTACTTGCCTCATTTACTGTTCACACATTTGTGGCTTCATATGTTTGATTTCCTTTACTCTGGCCTTCTTGACCAGCAGTTTCTATTAACTGCTCCCTTTATAACTATTCTTCATATTGGTTCATACTCCTACTCAATGCACATGTTCGGCGCTTTCTGATCTTTTCCCACATTGCTAGCCGAACATGTGTATCCATACTGTTTCTCAACAACCATTCTCTCTTAAGGATTATACCACACAATCCTATCTCATTCCAACATTCCCATTCTTCCTAATACTACTGAGCTGACTATTAAACACAATCTGATACAGAGACAAACATGCTCCTACTCCAAGCACCAAAGCTACAACACAAAATCCTGTCATCTTCGAAGGTCTCAATCCAGTCGTACCCACTCACTAGTTTAAATGCACCACAGATATCTACTTGACTCCACACACAGACACAATGGGCAAAAGTGTAATCTGCTTCTAGTATGTGCCAATTTTATTTGCCACCTGCACGCTGATTTACATGAGAGGAAATGCTGCTTATTGTGTTTGGAGAAAGAGAAGGGAGACATCCATGCGCTTCTCCTGGCATTGATTTAGAGCTAAGCACTCTTATTCCGATTCACATTGAATGCTGATGCCACAATGCTGTGGTGTCATTACTTCTTCATTATGAGAACCATATGTCACAGCAACAATGTACACAAAATACTGTACATAGGTATTTGAAGAAATAAGGGGTCAATTAGGATGGCCGTCGGAAAATCTCTCCTACCGCCATGGTAGCAGGAAAAGGCCGCCAGCAAGGACTGCGGCCTAACCGCCGGTCCAATTAGGGTGCTCTGCAGTCAAAATCTGACCGCAGCGGTTGGATTCGGGCCATTAACATTGCCGCAGTCGCTGCTGCCAGCAGCACCACCGCGATGTCAAAAGGAGCATGTCCTGCATCTCCCTGCACTGTGTGGCAGGCACTGCACATTGCCTGCCACCTGGCACAGGGAAATGTAGGGGGGATGGTACCCCGGTGCACCCGCACCCACACCCCACCACACACATTGTGGGCCCGCAATGGGCCCCCGAACAAGTCTCCGTGACCCTTTCCAAGGCGGTTCCACCACAGCAGAAAGGCTGGCTGCCGCCGGCATCAAAATCGTACCAGCGGTGCTTGGCCCTGATACGCCACAATTGTAGAGGTCCATTTCCCCCTGCCAGGCAAGCAGGCAGACTGCAACCGGCAGAAAAGTGGCGAGCGGAAAATCCCACAGCCTAATCGGACAGGCGGTTTTCCGGGTTTCGATCGCGGGCGGATGGCCGCCGCCAGTCTGGCGGTAGCCACCGTCGGACGAGCGGTGGCCATCCACCCGCTATCCGAATAGGCCCCTTAGTTTGGATGCATCAAGTCGTAAAAGAAAAAGGAACATTACCTAGATTGTAGCACAAAAGAAAATGCATGAGGATAAGTGCACAGAAACAAGACACAAGTATTCAAACAAGCATTGGCAAAGCTACCAGATCTAGCCTTGGCATGCTGATGCATAGGTTACATTATTTACATTTTTTATTGGAAACATACACCACAAAGAGAAAAGGGAAGAAAACTGGCCGCCACTTAAAAGTGGCCACATAAGCTTGCAATAAAAGTATTGCACTTAAAAAACACTCACTAATGTGGCTGTTTTACTGTCTTTTTAAAGACTTTAAATTGAGCCTTACATTTTACCATAACTTTTTATGAAGGCGACAAGAAGCAATCATCTCCCAACAAAACACTCAAACAGCAGGCAGCTACAATTTCACAATGCCCCTTCAACACTTTATAACAGCAAGTTTAAAAGGCAGTCAGGAAAAAAATCATCATCTCGTTAAGGCATCTTAATTGCAAGGAAAATAAACAGCTGTTTTAACCAACATTGAAGGAACTTTGTCATTGAAGAGAAAGGAACTCATTTGAGGGAATATGAACAAAGTGCACAAGCTTTGTGCAGTCACTCAAATATAAGGGAACCAATGGATGAAATGGACTGACCCACTGCTCCAAGCAGAAGGAGGTGGCGGGTCAAAGCAAAAAGTGAATGACAATTAAGTAGACCAATGGATGAAGCCTGAATCAATAAATGGGAGATCTACAGAGCACCCGGCTACGCCTAGGAATGTCCAGCACTAAAGCAAGTGTTCCACGGTATCTGCCCAGCATGGATCACTGACATAATTTCGACAACAGAAATGTCGACCTCCAAAATTATATATATATATATATATATATATATATATATATATATATATATATATATATATATATATATATATATATATATATATATATATATATATATATATATATATATTACCTACTGGCGATAGCCAGTAGGTATATATAGTTAGGATTTTTTCTCTATGGAACTTTTGAAAATTCTATGCCTAATAACTTTGGCGTTTGTGGACGGAATTGGCTGAAATTTTCAGGAAAATGGCACATTTTGTTTCTGAGCAGCTCCTGGAAATTTGGGGGGGGTTCGTCAAGGGGGGGCCGAGAAAAAAGGGGGGTCCCAAAACACGTTTTTCCCATGTTAATTTCCATAGGGCGGTTGGCCTCACTTTTAGCGCGAACGGCTGAATGGATTTCCACGAAACTTGGCAAAATTGTAGGGACTGTTAGCCCGATGTGCCTTTGCTAGGTCTCAATATATGTGCTTCAGTGGATTTTGAGAAATTAACGTTTAAAACAAGATATATATCTGTAACAGCGCTCCGGGCAGCGATCCGGTTCGCGAACTTTTCGCGTATCGGAACTTTGCGAAGCGAAGCTGATTGGCTCTCCGGTGTCTGTCAACATTCTAAACAGTCCGGAGCGGCCGCCATCTTGTCTCTCGGTAGGATCGAGAGACAAGAGGAGGCCAAAACAAAGGGGGAAATGAAGGAAAGGGGGCAAGGTAGACCCCTTCTGACCCCCTAGGATTGATGAGGGGGATATTATAGAGCCACGCCGGGCCAAAAAAAAAAAAAAAAAATTCCGATTTTTTCGCCGTAGAGACGCGTCTTGGTTCGCGAACCGGGCAGCTAACCGGGCAGCTAACCGGGAAGCTAACCGGCAGTGTAACCCAAAAAAAAAAAAAAAAATTCCGATTTTTTTCGCCGTAGAGACGCGTCTTGGTACGCGAACCGGGCAGCTAACCGGGCAGCTAACCGGGAAGCTAACCGGCAGTGTAACCCAAAAAAAAAAAAAATCCGATTTTTTTCGCTGTAGAGACGCGTCTTGGTACGCGAACCGGGCAGCTAACCGGGCAGCTAACCGGGAAGCTAACCGGCAGTGTAACCCAAAAAAAAAAAAAAAAATCCGATTTTTTCGCCGTAGAGACGCGTCTTGGTACGCGAACCGGGCAGCTAACCGGGCAGCTAACCGGGAAGCTAACCGGCAGTGTAACGGGAGTCTGAGGAGTAGCTGATTGGCTGTCAATATTGTAAACAGTCCGGAGCGGCCGCCATCTTGTCTCTCGGTAGGATCGAGAGACAAGAGGAGGCCAAAACAAAGGGGGAAATGAAGGAAAGAGGGCAAGGTAGACCCCTTCTGACCCCCTAGGATTGATGAGGGGGATATTATAGAGCCACGCCGGGCCCAAAAAAAAAAAAAAAAAATCTGATTTTTTCGCCGTAGAGACGCGTCTTGGTACGCGAACCAAGCAGCTAACCGGGCAGCTAACCGGGAAGCTAACCGGCAGTGTAACCCAAAAAAAAAAAAAATCCGATTTTTTTCGCCGTAGAGACGCGTCTTGGTACGCGAACCGGCCAGCTAACCGGGCAGCTAACCGGGAAGCTAACCGGCAGTGTAACGGGAGTCTGAGGAGTAGCTGATTGGCTGTCAATATTGTAAACAGTCCGGAGCGGCCGCCATCTTGTCTCTCGGTAGGATCGAGAGACAAGAGGAGGCCAAAACAAAGGGGGAAATGAAGGAAAGAGGGCAAGGTAGACCCCTTCTGACCCCCTAGGATTGATGAGGGGGATATTATAAAGCCACGCGGGGCCAAAAAAAAAACAAAAAAAAAATCCGATTTTTTCGCCGTAGAGACGCGTCTTGGTACGCGAACTGGGCAGCTAATCGGGCAGCTAACCGGGAAGCTATCTTGTCTCTCTGTGGGATCGAGAGACAAGAGGTGGAAAAAAAAAGGTGTAAATGAATGAAAGGGGTAAGGCAGACCCCTCCTGAACCCCTAGGATTGATGAGGGGGCTATTAAAGTTCCCTGGGGGGTGAAAAAAAAAAAAATTGCGATTTTTCGCGGTAAAGGTGCTTCCTGGTACGTTAACCGGGCAGCTAACCGGCAGCGTAACGGGAGTCCGACATATTGTGTTTTTTGAACGTTTGTGATATGTGCACGTGTGGATTTTGTCTAATTAAGGTTAAAAAAATATATATATATCTTTAAGCGTGTTCTGGCGCGCTTACGTTTTGGGTTTGGTTTGCGCTGCAGAGACGATACGTCACGGTTATGCGATGCATCATGAGGCGTCTCACGGGCTACGTGATACGTCACTTAATAAAGAATATATTTTACAGCTATAGATATTAGCTTTTAAAAAACTAATGAAATTCACAGAAAAAACCATAGGTTATAGACCATATATAGTTAGGAATTTGCATTTACAAAACCTTGAAAATTCACTGAAAAAACCATAGGTTATAGACCATATATAGTTAGGGATTAGCATTTAAAAAACCTTATTTTATTTGCACAAAACCTTTGAAATTCCATATATAGTTAGTTGCACTAACTATATATCGCGGACCCGCAATCCACTGCTAATGATGTCACATATTACATCATTCATGACATGGTCAGTGACATCACTGATGACATCACTGATGACATCTCAAATGACATCACTGATGACATCACTGATGACAACACCCAGTGACTGTATGTTTCTGTAAAGTTAAAATATGTCTTACATATTGAAGAATGAGTGGATGTATAAGGGTCTGGATGAAGGATTTAGTAGGTGCATGACTGACTGTATGAGAGAATGATTAAATGTGTCTCACTGAGTGCATGGGTTAGTGATTAAAGTGTCTTAATTTGGCAATCATTATTTATGTTCTTCTGTAAACTGCTGCATGTTTAAATCAGTAGCTATATCAGTAACTATATGGGTTATTGAATGGTTACCCAAGTATTTGTATGGGAGACTGAGTATGTGTGTGGGTGGCTGGGAGGTGTATAACTCTGTGCATAGATGTGTGAGCAGTTGATTCCCTAGGTGTATGGGTTCAAAAGTGCATGTAGAAACAGCTGTATGGACAGTTGACTGTGTGCATGAGTATATTGGTGAGTGAATGGATATCTCAGTTCTACATGTCAAAGTAAGTACATATGTAAAACACACTCCATGTGAGAGTTGACATATATAAATAACTGAACATAAGAGCCAGTGAATGTGAGAGTGGCTGTATGAATCATTGTGAACTTGTATCAAGGATTGTATAAGAGAGTAAATATGTGTTAGTATATGTTTGAATAAGTAAGGTGTGTATAACTGTATAGTTAAGGAAATGGAGATGTGATTGATTCTTTGCATGACTGACTAGGTGTGTGAGTAACTCCATGGATGTGTGACAGTCTGTGAGTGCCTGTTTACACTGAGTGTATCTAAGGTTATATTAGAGTCTGAAGATGTATTATCACATAAATGATATCATCAGTGATGTAATCAGTAATGTCAAATGAGATGTCAGTGATGTCATCAGTGATGTCATTTGAGATGTCATCAGTGATGTCATCAGTGATGTCATTTGAGATGTCATCAGTGATGTCATCAGTGATGTCACTGACCATGTCATGAATGATGTAATATGTGACATCATTAGCAGTGGATTGCGGGTCCGCGATATATAGTTAGTGCAACTAACTATATATGGAATTTCAAAGGTTTTGTGCAAATAAAATAAGGTTTTTTAAATGCTAATCCCTAACTATATATGGTCTATAACCTATGGTTTTTTCAGTGAATATATATATATATATATATATATATATATATATATATATATATATATATATTACCTACTGGCGGTCGCCAGTAGGTACATATATTGTTAGGATTTTTTCTCTATGGGACTTTTGAAAATTCTATGTCTAATAACTTTGGCGTTTGTGGACGGAATCGGCTGAAATTTTCAGGAAAATTTAGGGGGGGTTCGTCAAGGGGGGGCCGAGAAAAAAGGGGGGTCCCAAAACTCGTTTTTCCCATTCATTTTTCCATAGGGCGTTTGGCCTCACTTTTAGCTCGAACGGCTTAATGGATTTGCACAAAACTTGGCAAAATTGTAGGGACTGTTAGCCCGATGTGCCTTTGCTAGGTCTCAATATATGTGCTCCAGTGGATTTTGAGAAATTAACGTTTTAAAAAACAGATATATCTGTGACAGCGTCCCGGTTAGCGCCCCGGTTCGCGTACTTTTCGCGTAACGGAACTTTGCGAAGCGAAGCTGATTGGCTCTCCAGTGTCTGTCAACATTCTAAACAGTCCGGAAAGGCCGCCATCTTGTCTCTCGGTAGGATCGAGAGACAAGAGGAGGAGAAAAACGAAGGGGGAATTTAATGAAAGGGGGCAAGGTAGACCCCTCTTGACCCCCTAGGAATGATGTTGGGGTTATTAAAGGGTCCCATGGGGCAAATAAAAAAAAATTGATTTTTCGCGGTAGAAGCGCTTCCCGGTTCGCGAACCGGGTCGCGAAACGGGAATTCGCCATTTTGTGTTTCGTTTTAATTAAATTACAAGATGGAGGAAAAACAATGTGAGAAATGGGTATAAGGGGGTACGGGAGACGTATCCTGACCCCCTATGTTTTCTGAGGGTGGCTGAGGATGCTCATATATGTTGATACATGTCTTCAAGCGGCTGCGCGTGAGCGGATTTTTTTTTTTGCTGCATGACGTCTGTTAACGTTCGAGTCGAAGGAAATCAGAAAGTGTGGACCGCCATTTTGTCACTGCGAGTAAATATATTGTTAAAAATAATTGTTATAAATTAATCCGTATTGATAAACATTGTCTGCGCCATCTTGCCTTTTTTCCAATGCCACACTTTTGTCGTGCACGGCAGCCATTTTAGATGCCTTGACCAGACCCACTCTCTGCACGCCGCCGATCCTCAGCATGGCTCCCCACCCTCGCAAGCATCTCCCCCACACACTGGTCACCCCGCTCTCTCTCTCATGCATGGGCCATAAACCTCCCCCCATCTGCGCTGCTCTTCCCTGAGAATCACACCCTGTGCCCGCCCGACACCTCCCTTTCACCCTATTCACAACCGCACCCTCTGACACTCCTCTTCCTCTGTGTCTGATTGTCCAGGCCGGTCCCAGGCTATCACCTAGCCCTGCAGATGTAGTTTATGGCCCCAACTGTAAAGAATCACCCCTCTTCAAAGGAGTTACAGTAGATCAAGGCCCCCACCCCATGAGATCCGTCACACCACACGCGTTCCTACTATCTGATAACGATCCTGTATTGTGATTGGGGAGGGGATTCTCATTGTAAGGGTGTGTGGGACCGAGCCTGAAGCGGAAGATTCCAGGGATGCCTTTTTGTACATCAAAGTCTTCACAATTATGTGTCACATTAAAAATATATAGCACTCCAACAAAGTAGTAGGATTATAACACTTTAATAACTTATAAATATATACAACGCTCCAACAAAGTTAACACGTTAAAAAAAAATTTATAAACAACTATTTACATGGCAGCCTGCTGCAACATCAACCTCAAAGCAACAATGGGCTGCTTTGGTCTGTCTTTTAGTCGGCAAAATCCGTCGGCCTGTGAGGTGGCGTCAGTAGCGGTCCGTTGTGCGAATAGGCCGAAGGCAGCACAACGCGCCGAGATCCGGACGGCACCCAGGTGGTGTCCAGTAAGTTGCCTGGCGCGAACGGGCCTCCCCCGCCTCCCCAGGTGGAGGCTCCTCTGCTGCAGTGGGGCGCCCTTTAGCGTTTCAGTCGCCATTCAGCTGTTTAGCGCCCGCTTTTGCGGCACTGTGCCTCATCCGCCATTCAGCTGAGTTGTGCCAGCTCTTGCGGCTACAGCGTCTCGCCCACCATCCAGTTGAATTGCGCCCACTCTTGCGGTGCAGCGATAGGCGGCTGCCACAGGACTCTTAAAATGGCGGCCGGCTCTTTGGATTTGGGCCTGGTCCACTAAAATGGCCCTGGGAAAAATTTGAACTCGGACATTTGCCTGCTAGGGCTTGGGCCCCATTCCCGAAAGCGTCCCCTCAGCCTTGAAGATTCTACAAAAGTCATCGGGGCCCCCGACTCCCGCAGGCTTCCGGTGGGGAGCGGCTGCCATGATTGCTTGCGGAATGGCCACGACGGAGCTACGAGATGGTGGTGCTCTCATGCTGACGCCAGCTTCAGTCTGAAACATCCAGAAACACTGTAGACTACCAATTCGATGACTTCCGGTGGAGCCCCAACGTGACCCGGTAGGGAAGAACTTGTCCTCCCCTCTTTTGACTGATGGTTCTTGTTGCCTGTCCCCTCTGTTGTCATCTAACGGAACCTTTTTGGACTGCCGAGTGAGAAAAAAAAAGGTGGGGCTTTCATCATTTGGGAAAAAAAAATGTTTCAATCCAATGAAAAGTGTTATTTTTAGGTCATATGATCAAGCCTTCCATCATTAGGAAACCAAAAGTAAAATGAACCAATGAAAAGTTTTATAAACAAGTCACATGACCTGTTATGCGGCTTTGGGCTATAAAAAGCCTACAAAATCCGTTGGCCTGTGAGGCGGCGTCAGTAGCGGACCGATGTGCGAATAGGCCGAAGGCACCACAACGCGCCGAGATCCGGATGGCACTGAGGTGGTGTCCAGCAAGTTGCCGCACTGGTGTGGCCATCCTACAATGCTGCGCCGAAAGACGGCGTGAGGTGCCCGGGGGGGGGGAGGCGGCGCGAACGGGCCTCTCCCACCTCCCCAGGTGGAGGCACCTCATCTGCAGTGGGGCGCCCCTTAGCGTTTCCCTCGCCGTCCAGCAGAGTTGCGCCCGCACTTGCTGCTACAGTAGGCCGAAGGCAGCACAACGCGCCGAGATCCGGATTGCACCGAGGTGGTGTCCAGCAAGTTGCCGCACTGGTGTGGCCATCCTACAATGCTGCACCGAAAGACGGCGTGGGGTGCCCGGGGGGGGGAGGCGGCGCAAACGGGCCTCTCCCGCCTCCCCAGGTGGAGGCACCTCATCTGCAGTGGGGCGCCTCTTAGCGTTTCACTCGCCGTCCAGCTGAGTTCCGCCCGCTCTTGCGGCACAGTGCCTCACCCGCCATCCAGCTGAGTTCCGCCCGCTCTTGCGGCACAGTGCCTACCCGCCATCCAGCTGAGTTGCGCCCGCTCTTGCGGCTACAGCGTCTCGCCCACCATCCAGCTGAATTGCGCCCACTCTTGCGGTGCAGCGATAGGCGGCTGCAACAGGACTCTCAAAATGGCGGCCGGCTCTTTGGATTTGGGCCTGGTCCACTAAAATGGCCCTGGGACACCTTGGAACTCGGACGCTTGCCTGCTAGGGCATGGGCCCCATTCCTGAAAGCGTCCCCTCTTTAGACTGATTGTTCTTGTTGCCTATTTCTTCTGTTGTCATTTAACGGAACCTTTTTGGACTGCCGAAAGGGGTTCTGGTCCGACCGCTGGTTGGTGGAGACATTTTGACTATATCCTGGACCTGCCCGGCCTCGCCCAAAATGGCGCCGGTATAAATGGGACTCGTAACTCCTTGTTGTGTACTGGTTGCCCAACCTTGATATCACGAGATACATATGCAGTTTTGAAGCACATGGCGGGCGGGGACGAGTACTGATTGAACATTTGGACATCCCTATTGATATTAAGTTCTGATGTGTTATTGATTACTGTACTATTGAAAGTTCGAATTAACGTCACCCATGGTACTTGCCCGCAAATGTATATCTAGATAATTTTATTGTAACTGGCCCTGTCGTACTTTAATTATAAAATGTACGTCCACCGATTCCGCAACTGTTAGACACCTTAGTTCTTGCAACCTAATGGCCCGCCCGTTACGTTCTTCTACAGTGTAAATGTCCCCTCATCATATACGATTCCAGTTTGCTCCGTGGCCGGCCCACGTGGTTATAGGCCCGTATTTGTATGCTGACATTTTCACAATAAAGGTTTTTAAAACAAAACATGGTAGTAGTACCTAGATTGGTAAAGTTTTGAATAATAGCCACTGTTTTCGAATCAGTAAAAGGCAAGTGAAATAAAGCAGCCCGATTACATGACGGTTAAAAGGTATAATACGCAGTAAAGATAAATGGTCAAGGGCTGTTGTGTTTTCCACTCCTGCAACATAAAGTGATCGATAAGAATCCGATATTCATGCCTATCAGCGACTAAGACAGCAGGTCGAGCCTCTTTTGTTCAACGGCTCCCTCATGGGATGAAGAAACCCCCTTTTTCTCGAAATAGGAATATTTTACTTGCAGGACAGTTGTAAATTTCCCGGGAAAATACATTAGCCTGGAACATTGTTAGTGATAAACTGTAAATGCATCTGGGTCCTTTCCTTTACAAGTCAGAGTGAGAAAAAAAAAGGTGGGGCTTTCATCATTTGGGAAAACAAAATGTTCGAAAGCAATGAAAAGAGTTATTTTTAGGTCATATGACCAAGCCTTCCATCATTAGAAAAACAAAAGTAAAATGAACCAATGAAAAGTTTTATTAACAAGTCACATGACCTGTTATGCTTACGTTACGCGCTGCGTGCCGCGCCCTGGATCGCTTCCGGGAAGCTGCGCCTCGCGCACGGAGCACTTCCGGGTGCGCTAAAGCGGCGCGTCATATGACGCATTACGCGACAACGCAGGTCCAGAATATAGTAAAAATGTCTTCACCAACCAGCGGTCGGAACACAACCCCTTTCAGCAGTCCAAAAAGTTCTGTTAAATGACAACAGAAGGGACAGGCAACAAGAACCATCAGTCAAAGAGGGGAGGGCAAGTTCTTCTCTACCGGGTCACGTTGGGGCTCCACCGGAACTGATCGAATTGGTAGTCTACAGTGTTTCTGGATGTTTCAGACTGAAGCTGGCGTCAGCATGAGAGCACCACCATCTCGTGGCTACGTCGTGGCCATTCCGCGAGCAATCATGGCAGTCGCTCCCCACCGGAAGTCTACGGGAGTCGGGGGTCCCGTTGACTGTTGTAGAATCTTCAAGGCTGAGGGGACTCTTTTGGGAATGGGGCCCATGCCCTAGCAGTCAAGCGTCCGAGTTCCACGGTTGCCCAGAGCCATCTTTGCAGGCCAGGCCCAAGTCTGTGGAGCCGACTGCCATTTCGTGAGCTCCGTAGCAGCCGCCTGTCGCTGTACCGCAAGATTGGGTGCAATTCCGTTGGATGGCGGGTGAGACGTTGTAATAGCAAGAGCAGGCGCAATTCAGCTGGCCGAGCGAGGCACTGTGTCGCAAGAGCGGGCGCAAGTCAGCTGGTCGAGTGAAGCGCTGGGGTGTAGCTGAGAAACCTCCACCTGGGGAGGTGGGGGAGGCTCAGTCGTGCCGCCTCTCCCTTCTAGTGCACCCCACGCCGTCTCCTGGCGCAGGTATATGTGATGGTCAGACCAGGGCACCGCAGGACGTGTCTTCAGGTCAAACGGATTGTGGGACAAGGTGTGGAGCAGGCGCAATTATCTCGGGGGCCTCCGTCAAGCGGTTTAGGGAGGCACTGCATCACATTGTTTTCCAATGCAGTCAGGTCCACAAACAGCCCCCACTTACTTTGAGAATAGTGAAGCTGCAGCAGGTGCAAATAAGCTTCAGACAGTGTTACAAGCGCTGCTCGGAATCCTCAACTATGGCACCCAACATCCAGGACTTATGCCATTTGTGCAAGGCAGTGACATCGAAGCATCTCAGGGACCAAGCAACATACCATATCCAGAGTCCTTACCACAACCTCTGCCTTCCTTCTTACCTAGTTATTGTTCTTTCACTCCCACTCCAGGCTTTTAGTCTGTGGATGGAAAACCATGAACCTACACTCACCTATGAAAATCTTACTATTGATGGTTGATTTTGAGCCACAAACACAAAGGCTTGTTTGGATCGATGTTGCAGCAGGCTGCCATGTAAATAGATATTTAATAAAACGTTTTACCCTGTTACTTGTTGATTTTGAGCCCCAAATACAAAGGCTTGTTTGGATCGATGTTGCAGCAGGCTGCCATGTAAATAGTTATTTAATAAAACGTTTTACCCTGTTACTTTGCTGGTGTGTTGTATATATTTATAATATTTGCATAGGGTTTGTTGTTATTTTGGGTGGGGTGGGCGGCGGAGCCGAGCTGTTTTGCAGCCATCCTGGTGTCGAGCTCAGTTCCTCTCACTAGTTTCGTATTTCTCATGAGGGGTTGTTCATAATGTTTCTATTTCAGCGAGGTCAAAAAGAGATCCAATTAGTGGCCTACTGATTTTGCTTGATTCCTTTTGTTTTTTGAACGATTTTTCACTATCTGCAAAGACTAAACAGAGTATTGCGACTCTGTGCTTGTTTGTAAATAGAGAATGAACCAAAGAGAACCAATTCCAAAACAATAAATGCTAGGATAACAATCAATCAAATGGAGAGGGAAGCAGGCACGACGGATTACAACGGGGGCAAAGGCCTGCGTTACCTACCCTTCACTATCTGCAAAGAGAGAATACTCCTAAAAGAAAAGAGGAGGGGGGGGCAGCGTTCAAAGCACATCAGCGTGCATAAACAGGAAATTTTTTTTACCTACCACGTACTTGACATTTTAAAGCTTTTGATATTTGCTATTAAAAAAACATTGAAATTCACTGAAAAAAACATAGGTTATAGACCATATATAGTTAGGAATTAGCATTTACAAAACCTTGAAAATTCACTGAAAAAACCATGGGTTATAGACCATATATAGTTAGGAATTAGCATTTACAAAACCTTATTTTACTCACACAAAACCATTGAAATTTCATATATAGTTAGTTGCACTAACTATATATCGCGCACCCGCAATCCACTGCTGATCATGTCACATATTACATCATTCATGACATGATCAGTGACATCACTGATGACATCACTGATGACATCTCAAATGACATCACTGATGACATTACTGATGACATCTCATTTGGCATTACTGATCACATCACTGATGACATCATTCATGTGATAATACGGTGAACCTCTTCAGACTCTAATATAATCTTAGATACACTCAGAGTAAATAGACACTCACAGACTGTCACTCATCCATGGAGTTACTCACACACCTAGTCAGTCATGCAAAGAATCAATCACACTTCCATTTCCTCAACTATACAGTTATACACACCTTACTTATTCAAACATATACTAACACATATTTACTCTCTTATACAATCCCTGATACAAGTTCACAATGATCCATACAGCCACTCACAAATTCACTGGCTCTTATGCACAGTTATTTATATATGTCAACTCTCACATGTACTGTGTTTTACATATGTACTTACTTTGACATGTAGCACTGAGATATCCATTCACTCACCAATACACTCATGCACACAGTCAACCGCCAATACAGCTGTTTCCACATGCACTTTTGAACCCATACATCTAGTGAATCAACTGCTCACACATCTATGCACAGAGTCATACACCTCCCAGCCACCCACACACACACTCAGTCTCCCATACAAATACTTGGGCAACCAATCTATAACCCATATACTTAATCATAAAGCTACTGATCAACACATGCAGCAGTTTACAGAACAACAGATATAATGATGCACAAATTAAGACAGTTTAGTCACTAACCCATGCACTCAGTGAGACACATTTAATCACTCACTCATAGTCAGTCATGCACCTACTAAATCCTTCATCCAGACACTTATACATCCACTCATTCTTCAATATGTAAGACATATTTTGACTTTTCAGAAACATACAGTCACTGGATGTTGTCATCAGTGATGTCATCAGTGATGTCATTTGAGATGTCATCAGTGATGTCATCAGTGATGTCACTGATCATGTCATGAATGATGTAATATGTGACATGATCAGCAGTGGATTGCGGGTGCGCGATATATAGTTAGTGCAACTAACTATATATGAAATTTCAATGGTTTTGTGTGAGTAAAATAAGGTTTTGTAAATGCTAATTCCTAACTATATATGGTCTATAACCCATGTTTTTTTCAGTGAATATATATATATATATATATATATATATATATATATATATATATATATATATATATATATATATATATATATACATACACCAATAAACTAAAAATATATATATACTATTTTAAAATATTATTATTATCTATTTTTTTACAATTACATTTGACACTACATTAACTGTAACAGTTGAGTAAACGTTGGATAGCGGAGGGGATAAAATTACTATTCCCACTCCAGCGAGTGCAACAGTAAGGAAAGTGCTGGATAAAGTAGGGCTAAAAATTACTAATCCCACTCCAGCGAGTACAACCGTAGGGAAAGTGTTGAATAGAGGAGGGGAATAATTTACTATTTCCACTCCAGGGAGATCAACAGTAGGGAAAGTGTTGGATAAAGTAGGGGAATTATTTACTACTCCCACTCCAGGGAATGCAACAGTAGGGAAAGTGTTGTATAGTGGAGTGGAATATTTTCTATTCCCACTCCAGGGAGTGCAACAGTAAGGAAAGTGTTGGATAGCAGAGGGGATAAAATGTACTATTACCACTCCAGAGAGTGCAACAGTAGGGCAATTTTTGGATAGTGGAGGGGTTAAAAATACAATTTCCACTCCAGGGAGTGCAACAGTAGGGAAAGTATGGATGGCAGAGGGTATAACATTTACTATTCCCACTCCAGAGAGTGCAACAGTAGGGAAAGTGTTGGATAGCGGAGGGGTCAAAATTACTATTCCCACTACAGAGAGTGCTACAGTAGGGAAAGTGTTGCATAGCGGAGGGGATAAAATTAGTATTCCCTCTTCAGCAAGTGCAACAGTAGGGAAAGTGTTGGATAGCAGAGGGGAATAAGTTACTATTCCCACTCCAGCAAGTACAACAGCAGGGAAAGTGTTGGATAGCGGAGGGGAATAATTTATTATTCCCACTTCAGTGAGTGCAACAGTAGAGAAAGTGTTGGATAGCGGAGGGGATAAAATTACTATTCCCACTCCAGCGATTGCAACAATAGAGAACATTTTGGATAGCAAAGGGGAATAATTTACTATTCCCACTCCAAGGAGTGCAACAATAGGGAAAGTGTTGGATAGCGGAGGGGATATAAATACTATACCCACTCTAGCGAGTGCAACAGTAGGGAAAGTGTTGGATAGAATAGGGGTAAAAATTACTATTCCCACTCCAGCGAGTGCAACAGTAGGGAAAGTGTTGGAAAACGGAGGGGAATAATTTACTATTCCCACTCCAGCTAGTGCAACAGTAGGGAAAGTGTTGGATAGAGGAGAGGAATAATTTACTATTCCTACTCCAGCCAGTGCAACAGTAGGGAAAGTGTAGGATAGCAAAGGGGAATGAGTAACTATTCCCACTCCAGCAAGTACAACAGTAGGGAAAGTGTTGGATCGCATAGGGGAATAGGTTACTATTCCCACTTCAGTGAGTGCAACAGTAGGGAAAGTGTTGGATAGCGGAGGGGATAAAATTACTACTCCCACTCCAGCGATTGCAAAAGTAGAGAAAGTTTTGGATAGTGGAGGGGAATAATTTACTATTCCCACTCCAGCTAGTGCACCAGTAGGGAAAGTGTTGGATAGCGGAGGAGATACAATTACTATTCCTACTCCAGGGAGTGCAACAGTAGGGAAAGTGTTGGATAGAGTAGGGGTAAAAATTACTATTCCAACTCCAACTAGTGCAACAGTAGGGAAAGTGTTGGAAAGCGGAGGGGAATAATTTACTATTCCCACTCCAGCCAGTGCAGCAGTAGGGAAAGTGTTGGATAGCGGAGAGGAATAATTTACTATTCCCACTCCAGCGAGTGCAACAGTAGGGAAAGTGTTGGATAGCGGAGGGAATAAGTTACTATTCCCACTCCAGTAAAATAATTACCATTAAATAACAAACATTTTATTAATTAGAAATAATGTACCGGCAACCGTATTTCCATATAAATGACACCACTAATTATGTAAAACATAACCTAATTAACATAATTAATTAAAAATTAATTATTAGATAATAATCAATTGAAAAGCAATCAAGAATAAATCAAATCACACAATTAACACTATAAAACAATCTAAAATAAATTTTATAATAAAAAAATTACAAAATATATTACAATTAAATTACTTTCCAGCCTACTCCCCTATCAACCCACTCTTAACAAAAATTACACAACTAACATAATTAAATATTAACTAATTAATAAATAATCACCAATACATTATTGTTCACAATTAACAATATAAAATGTTAAATACATAAATATTAAATAATAAAAAATATATTTCATATTATTAAATTACTTCCCAGCCTACTCCCCTATAAACCCACAAACCACTCATAAAAAACACAGTTAATGTATGTATTTACCAAATTATTATTAAAAATTAACCTCCAATTAATAACACAATAATATAATAATTACCACAATTAACAATATAAATTAGTGAATGCATAAATATTAATTAATAAAAGATATTAATTATTAATTAATTATAATTTAATTACTTCCCACCCTATTCACCTATAAACGCACAACCCGCTACGGAACATAAACGCAAAATGTAATATAAAACATTTATAACTTCTAAAAATGATTATTACATTTATTATAATTAAATCGCTTTCCACCCTAATCTCCGATAAACACACAACCCACTATGGAACTAAATTGCTAAAATTACTTAACAAAAATAATAACTTCTAAAAATGTAACACATATATTAAAAAACAAATGCAATACTTACACAATAAATAGAACACATACATTTAAAATACAAACTAAAATACATAAACCTAAATAAAATAACAATATTTTTAACAACAATATTTTAGCAAACAATATTAATTACTTCGATATTTTGAAAAACAATATTACTTACCTTCAACTCGTTATTCTTGTCAACGATATTCTGACAGTCGATATTTTTGTACTACGATATTTTGCACTCGATACAAACCCTTACTGCCCCACTGCAAAGATCAAAGTTTTATGTTTTATGCAAAATATTTGCTCAGAGGGGATCAGACGCAGTTTGCTCAGGAGCTCATTCCATGCTTAGCAGCACAAAAGAAGAAAGCTGTGCCACCTCTTCGGATATGCTTAAAGCAAGGGATTTGCAGGCAAGAGGTAGAGTGGAGCGCTCTGGAGGGGAGGTACTAGACAAATCTCTATGCCAGATACCCAAAACCAGGGTTTTGAATAGGATTAGTTTCCTGATGGGCATCCAGTGGAGCGCTTTGACGGCCAACAAGATTGAATAACGCCTAGGTAAACATACGAGAAGCCTAACTGCTGCGTTTTGGACCACCTAAAGGGTATTCAACTGCTCCTAGATAAAGGGTGTTAGCATAATCCAAGCGTGAGGTGATCAGCCCATGGATCACCACTATCCTAGCCTCAAGATGAAGGAGTGGCAGAAATTTCTTAAGAGTGCGGAGCATTGGCCCAACACCTTTGCGATCTTCAGCCTCATGGAGAAGGTGGTGTCCAGCTTTACCCCTGTGTTTCTAACTACTACAGATGGAGGGAGTCTGCAACACAGGGGGCCAAAGATCTTCCCATCAGTTTGACCCATGTGATCCAAATGGAAGGATTTCTGTCTTTTACGGTTTGTATTTGAGTTGCCTGCCCTGCATCCAATCAAAGTCAGCAATCTGTACAAGATGCTGCAAGAGAGGCTTGGGAGCTACTGAAAGCAACAACCAACTGGGTATATTTGGCATATGAGATTATTTTAGATTCAAATAGCTCAACCTCAAAAGCCAAAATGGACATGTAAATGTTAAAGAGGGTGGGGCTTAATGCAGAGGCCTGCAGGACCCTTGGTTAACTCTTTTAACCGTCAAGGAGAAAGGGGTGAGCCAAACCAATTGACCTTTGGAGACCAAAAAAGACTTGCACCAGTGCCACACAGTACTCCCCACACCCATGGCGGACAGTCAATGTAGGAGGATAGAGTGTGGGACGTGTCAAAGGTAGCAGACAAGTCAATCTGCATTTTTCCCAGAATCCATTGCCCATTTAATAAGGTCTGTTATCTCCCGTACTGCAGATTTCGTACAGTAGTAACAGGGCGAAAACTAGATTGACTTTGATGCAACAACTTGCCTTGCTCAAGATGCTCAGCGAGCTGAGCATTGCTTAGTTTCGCCAGCTTTTTCATGAGGACCAAAATGGGTCTGAAGTTACAAAAGATGCTGGTGTCAATTGTAGGCTTCTTGAGCAAAGGGATCACTTTAGCCAGTTTCCAGTTGGCAGGCATAACTCCTGAAAGTAGAGAAAGGTTAAACATAGGGTTGATCATAGGATTGAATATATCTACGCCGCAGCTGACAGAGAAGGGAGGCACGCATCAAAAGGGGAGCCCCATTTACACTTCATGATAGCTTCCCCGGATTGTTCCTAGGAGATGGGCCTGAACTTGGTAAGCCTGGTTCTAAAGCTATCAGGATCAGCCTGGAAGGCAGATTGGAGTCTCTCCTGCATGACCAGCAGTGCTCTATGAACATTGAAGAGTTTTGTTGCAAAGAACGTTGCAAGCCCGTTGCAAAGCTTTTGGGAAGGAACAATAGCCCTCTGGCAGGACTGCAAAGAGATGAAAGACGTCAGGATCTGAAAGATAGAATGGGAGCTCTGCTCAGCAGAAATAATTTTATCTGCGAAAAACAAGCTCTGGGCCTGTTTCAAGGAGACATGGTAGGCTCTAAAAGAGGATCTGTAATTGGCTATCAGATGAATAGTCTTACGCCAAATATATTTGAACTTTTTGCAAGATTTACGTTCCTTGGCCAGCGAAGCAGAGAGCCAGGGTGCCGAAAGTCCACCCTTCCTCTTCTTCAGCTATTGGAGAGGATCCAGCAGTCCGCTGCCCCTGTTAACCAAGCAATGGTTAACATTATTTTCACTGATCTGCTGACCAAAAACTTCTTTATTAAGTAAATATGCATCTATTCTTTTTAGAGAACAATGGTCTGACGAGACAGTCAAAGTTATCTCAAAGACCAGACCTAAAAAGAAAAACAGAACACAAAAAATCAAGGACTAATGGCGGTCTAGGTAAAGGTAACCCTCAAATTGGTGTTTATCCACTGTCAGCGTGGACTTAAGAGCTGGGTATGCAGTACCAATTTTGACTTATTTCCAGGGCTACTTGATCCACCAAGATGATGCCAATGGTGCTGTGTCCAGAGACAACTTAGAACGAGTCATGAACAACATATTAGCATAACTATCTGAGTACCCTTAGGCTTTGCTACCAGGTGCACGTCAGCGCCTGGTCAATTCTTAATCATGCAGGGAGGTATCTCTTATATTGATGGTTGAAAACAACTGGTTTCTGCTGACGTGGTAACAAAAGCATAGACACAGAATGGCAATAGTGAAAATGTTCCTCCTCCCAGCCCATGACAAACTCCTATGTTGTATCCAGGAAAGGGGCAATAAGTCACTCTCAATCAAAGTGCAGATCCTATCAATCAGACAAGAGAGCTCCTTCATATTTTGAAGTATCTAATACAACACAACTATAAAGCTTTTGGAAGCACTATGTTACTACCTTTGTTCTCCCGGCATCTTAGGAGTGTTTTGCCTGGAGTTACAGTACAACGATTTCTCATAGTGGCGCTTATATTTGTGTGAGATTTTTTCACACACACATATATTGCATTGTTGGTCACACTTTTGATGTGGTTAAGTCTCATTATGCCTACCTTTCTCATTAAGGGTTACCATTCTCTGTGGCACTGACTGACACCTAGTGTTTACAGGCACACCAATAAATCTACAGAGTTTCACATACTGTGTGGTGAGTACATACTCCCATCACATCTGCTCCTGCTTTTGTGGAAGGGAGCTTACATTCATGTATGCCCTAGTTGCTACCAGGAAGACACGTGCCTTAAGCCTTATCTGTTTAAAGCATTACGGACCTAGAATATAAGATCTCCATTAACTTCATTATTGGTTGAAGGGGGACATACAGTAGGTGAGTCCCTTGCAGAAAAACAATTTAATCAGATAATTGTTCTTGTTCAACATTCAAGCTTGGTTTCACCGCTAAGTCTAGCTTGTCATTCACACATTTCTCATCTTATACGCGGAAACACAGACTTGCATCAGACAGATGTTGTGGATCCATTCTGGACTGGACTTATTGACATTAATGACATGAATATCATCCAATGGGTGGGTTGCGCTCCCTCCCTTAGCATTATTCTATGTACGTAAGATATCCCAAACCAAATGATATGTGGTCTCTCCTCTGTAGGTGTTTCCCATTCTTCGTCCTGATGAATACTCTGTATAAATAATCTCAGAGGGTCGAAACATTGACACAATAATAGTGTATTGTTTTTATGTGATTTTGGAGCCTGTAGCTTGGAGTTGTTGAGACAGAGTGTGTATCAAACACCACTGAATCCTCAGCAGTCACTATTGAAGCACATATATTGTATAGCACTAGCTCACTTTATGCTCACCTGACTCTTTCATGGCACAGATGCGTCGTTTGGGAGCACCCCTTCAACTGCAAATGCCTTCAATAGAGCCTAAATGAGTGCTTCCATTTGTGATTTTAAATGATGAACAATTGAATAAGACTGGCATTTTTCCTAACAGGACCAATCAGCTAATGGTTATTTACTGGTTACCGAGGAAGTTGAGGTTCACACTTCCCCCTTCATGGGCCATTGTTTCCTTTATTTTTGCGTTACAACCTCCTTTACACATTCGCTAAGAAGGCATGCTGTACACAATGTACAAGCATAAATGATCAGGGCAAACGATTCTAGCCAGAGATATTTACAAAAAATATTTCTTACCAGCTTGGAGCGGATGCTGTAAAGTTTGTTGAACCTTAAAAAATGGGAAGCACATGGACAAATACACCCTAGGTTTATGTATGCAATCCTTACATAGGGGCAGATGTATCAAGCGTTTTTTTTGTCGCAAACGCTGCGAATCGCTAAATAGCAGCGTTTGCGACAAAAAATACGGGAAATGTGATGTATTAAAGAAATTGCATCGCAAAATTAAGGAATTGCAAAATTTGCACACTTGAAATTATTCTCAATTTGCGATTAACAAATTGCGAATCGCAAATTGAGAATAATTTCACATTCATTCCTATGGGCCACCTGGCCCATAGAAATTAATGGGAAATGATTCCTTAATTGCGATTAGCAATTTGCTAATCGCAATTAAGAAATTTTAAGAAATCGCAAAAAAATAGCGAATTTTTACATACATACCATTTTGCAATTCTCAAATAGCGATTCCTTAAAAATCGCTATTTGAGAATCGCAAAAGGGTATCTTGATACATCTGGCCCTTAATGACCAGGATTATTCCTATTCTAAAAAGTTAAGAGTATCTGAGGAGCCTTCAGAAGTACAGGACAATTCCAAAACGTGTATTCTGCCTGAAGCCCTAAACAAGTTGTTTTGCAACAATTTCACCAATATGTTATAATTTGAAGTATGTTTTGGCATTACGTATTTATTTTAAAAGCCTTTGCATATGTATACAATGAAATGTATGGTATTCAGAGCGAAGGATTTTCATATATTTTTATTTGTAGTGTATCAAGAAGGGGAGAAAATGGGTCGAATATTCAATATATATTGCTTAAATGCAGAATACCGTTGATACAGGAAAAGCAGTAATGTGTAGCATTGAAATAAACAAACACAAGGTGATTCTGAGGGGCACTGATGCATTATTATTCAGTTTGTTTGTAATTCCTCTCAATTGTCAAGTATTCATCTCTGTCCAGAAGGATCATTCAGGTGGAACAAAGCGCCTAAACTATCTTTGGGGCTGCTGTTGCTTTCTACTGGGTAAGCAAGTGGATCAGCGACTATCAGCACAAAATCAATAAAATCACTTTAAATAACACTATGCTGCATGATGACAATAGAGTAAAAGTGATTTCAGACAAGAACCAGACAGGTTCCATTGTCATTCTAAATGACCATAAAAAGGGGGCTAAATCAGGAAAACATGAATAGGAAATATCAGCAGTAGACGGACACATAATGTGACCATTGTGACTCCGGTGAAGCTGCTAACTAAATAGGCTCACAGACATCTTTGGGACAGCCAGGATTCAGAATTAAAACATGAAGCCTCCAATGTCAGTGCCCCAAACAATTCCAAAAATGAGGAAAACATCTCTGTGCACTGGTGGACAGGTGAGAGTCACAGTCCTCCAAGAAAGAGAGTCATGGACAGTTGCGAGAGAGTGGAGCAAATTGAGGTCGGGATTATTCTGTCGGGATCACCAAGCTTTGGGGATACATACCCTGGTCACGTACTAGCCCCATTTTCTCAGCACACGCAATGCCACCAGTTGCATCCCTCGAAGTCGTACTCTGAGACTTGCAGTACAGCAATCACCTACTTCAATCACCAGATTCCAGGGGTGCCTGCTGGCTTTCACTCTATGGAATTTTCAGTTGCAGTGGACCTGGAGGTCCCAAAGCTCCAGTTGTAGGAAGAGTCCTGTCGATGTGAAATGGGCCAGAGGATAGATGGATGAGTGTCTGCACTGCTGTACACAGGCAAGGCCAGTATTTCTGCTCTACACAGCAGCGGAGATGCTGCCTTATGGCCAGAATAGAACTGGGGAACCAAGTTCGAGTCACCGGATGCTCAACATCCTGTGACTCTGGGCACATCACATAGAGCCATATGTAGGTAAATGGCATTTCCAGATTCGTAAATACCGAATTTTACCGATTCGGTATTTACAAATCGGTAAATGCTATGTAGGTATATTTAACGAAATACTTACCGAATCGGTAACAATAGGTAATTACCGAATCGGTATTTACTGATTCGGTAATTGCCATTGGTTCCGGTAATTGCCATTGATTCCTATGGGCCTAGAGGCCCATAGGAACCAATGGCAATTACCGAATCGGTAAATACCGATTCGGTAAAATTACCGATTACCCCTGGATTCAGGCTTGTGTGCCATGTGACACACATACACGCCCTTAGGGCATGTATGTGTGCCACATGGCACAGGTGTACATGAACAGATGTTCATGTACACAGGAATTCGTTATTTACCATCAAATAGAATTTGATGGTAAATAACAAATTATTTAGGGCCTGTGGCACTGTTTTCAGTGCCACCTACATCCCATATTACCGAATCTGTAAATTTACCGAATCGGTAATTTACAGAATCGGTAAATTTACCGATTCGGAAATATTTTGGCCCCCTACATCTGAAACTCCAAATACCGGTTGGTAACAGCAGAAATCGGCTGTTACCGACCGGTATTTGGCATCCTACATATGGCCCATAATCTCCCCATGTCTAAAATAATTAAAAAAAAATTTAAAAAAGATTTGACTGTACTTTTGATATTATAACTGAGATTATACAATAAAATAGTGTTAAACCACTTTATTTGACAATGACACAAACATACAACAATTGAATGAAAAAAGGAGCAAATAAGATCATGGCATGAGCTGTAGGCATTCACAGGTTGTTGTTTTTTAAATAAATGGGCACAAACCTTCCTTCAAGAAGAAAGATTAACAGGTGTTCAAGTAAATAAACATTATATTAACACGTACACTGGAGTAATTCACAAAAATGGTTCCATTCAAAACAATTAAGTCTAAAAACAATGGTCACAGTCACTTTGACGTCAATGGTTCTGGTCGTTTTCAGCTACTGCCTCTTTAATGCTGTGTAGCACATAATCTAGGTTGCCATGGTTCAGCCACGAGATGTTAAATTGCCCATTGCTATATAGGTAGATGTTCCTTTGCTGAATCAGAAATTCTACCTGTGAAGCTGAAGACATATGATATATGAAACGTCATACAGTTTTTCTTCAAATCATTTGAAATACAAATAAAAATCTTCCTTGTAAAAGTGAAGTCAACAGCTAGTCAACAGGTAAGACCATTTTTGGTAAAATCCAAAATTCAATATGATTTTCTCTTTGTTCATTGTATTACAAAATGCTCAATGGTTGAGGTTGCAAGGCATTATGAAGACAGTAATCAACACAACAGAACATGGAGGGGCCAAATATCATGCATGCCCTACCTGTGATTTCTCACTGGAATATCAATATGTGAGCTATGCGGCTATTTATGTCCAGGTCTGGGCAGTCACAATGCAATCTCTCTAGGATTGCTAAAGAAAATGACCTGCGTGTAGCACTAATAGTTTTATCGGTGTAGCTACTATACATTCAAATAATTAGAATATCACTGGGTCGTCAATATTAGAAGTCAGTGTAAATGTGTGATCTATAATTAAGATATAGTCATGAAAAATTTCATAATTCCTCTGGAGAATGCAGACACACAACTGCATCCTAAATTGCCACACAATAAAACTTAGAAAAAGCCAAAATTTCCACTTCAAACATAGAGAAAAATAAATTCTGAGTAATTCTAAATCACTTTTTATTAAAGTCATCCGAAATAGGCAAAAGAGATGAAATGCATAAAAAACAGCGATAGTTCTTCGGTTGCAAGTGAAGGTGTTTGTTAAACATATACAAATATGTGATCTCTTGAAAATCAGATAGCAAGAATATATACAAGAACTGCTCAGAAAATGAGTGCTGAAAGTGAAGGGTATAGTTGAAAGGTAGTAGATAGACGCCCAGCGATGCTTTTATGAAATAACCTTGTTAACTTAAAGCAACTACTAAGAAAAAAATATATACCTCACAAATTGGAATATTTTCATCTGACTGCAAAAATATGAGTTCCATAAAAATTAAGGGCCTGACTCCGATGTCCGGGGTCGGACCGCTGGTCGCTATTGCGGCATTCGGGTGTCCGACGAGCATGTGGTGGTCCGACCACCGCATTTCGATTTGACCACCAGGCTGGCAGTCGGAAAGGTGTTAATTAAAAAAAAAAAAATTGATTGACATTTATGAACAAGCATGAACAATTGAGCCACGCACCTGTAAGTGGTTCCGCATTTACATAAATATCCATTATCAAATTTCAATCCACATCTCACTTGGAATAATGTACAGAAGATTCTAAGTCTAAGTCCAATTCTCACAGAGTTTCCACCATTCCCATTCTGTCCCCTCAATGTCGCTGGTTTCACTGGGATACGTTGTCAGAGGGCTCTGTCATCCTAGTAATCATCTCACCCCAAGTTATTAAATCGTCCTTTGCTGCCCCATCTTGCCTCATAGGCAGGGCTTTAAGTGGGCCGGGTCTCACCGGGTCTGAGCACCAGCAGTTTTTTAAAGGACGCCTCGAAACGGTCTCTATGGGGCTCCCTTTTGAGCCCAGGCACAGGCGTCCGTTTTTTTACAGACTGCAGTGACAGCAGGCACATCAATGTGCACGTGCTCACACTGCTCACTTCTCACTAAGCCTGGGCGGTAAATTTCGTTCCGCTCGCGGAATTTGCAATATTTTGACATTTTCTCGTACCGCAGATAGCGCGAAAATGTCGAAACTTTCGCAATTGGAAGTTTTTTCTTGTTCGCGCTTTATAAATGCGTTCTCACACGCGCTGTAGCGACTTACCGGGTCCCTCCGTTCGCCGACGAGTTTCCCTATCCGTTTGCGTGCGCCACGAGATGTTGGATTGTTGGTAGCCGGTCGCACTATCCCGCAAGAGTTTGCGATTGCGAACACGTAATTCGACCCGGAACAGGAAATAAGCATTGTGAGGAAGATGGCCGTACCCATTAGCGACCGCATGGGTAAGTTGGAGATAAATTTCCCCGCGAGCATGCAAAAACACATCGCGAATGCGCGGGAAATGGAATCTCCGCATCTTTGCGAAAGTACCGCGTGCTGGCGGATATTTTTTGCAATTTCGCGATAATTTGCGAAAGTCAATTTCGCAAATTCGGTTCACCTCTACTTCTAACTAGTGAAGAAGTTACGGCATGACATCATGCCAGGTGAGTGTTGTAAGGAAAGGGAAAGCCTTTAAAGAGAGTCATTTTCTCTCTGGATTTCCCTTCTTTTTTTGAAACTCAGGAGCAGCAACATCGTCTTTGTTGTCACCAGGGTTTTAAGTCAAAGATTTTTCAATATTATATACAAGCCATAGTTGCTGCTTATTTATGTTATGCAACTAACAGTCATTGACAAAGCCAATGGTCCTGACTTGTAGGTATGATGTTACTTGTATTATATATTTGGATGCAATGACCAAAACAGCAAAATACAAGTCGGGCGGCACACTATGCTAAACACAGATTTGTAGCTTAAGTTTGTAAACCACGCCCCTAATTGCATTAGCCACGCCCCTATGAGAGACCCCCCTAGTTTTTTCATCCCACTTAAAGCCTTGCTCGTAAGCCTAATATGCATTTCATCTGTTATTGCCCGTTCTGTCACATCCTTCTTATACGGTGTCACAGGGGTCCTGTTGACTCCAATGTATAGCTATCCAGTGCTGCACCAAAACCACTCCCAAAGCAAACAGCCTGGCTTCCATCTTCGTCTGCTGCCTCCTTGAGACAATGCCCAAGAGGCACAGTTTAACCGACAACTCCAGTGCCAGCCCCATAATCTTTGTCAGGTACAGTACAACCTCCCTCCAGAATATATGCAGGCATGCCCAAGTCATGTGCAAGAAGTCCGCAGCAACATGGCTGCATTGGTCACCTGCCACTTGGGTCTCTGGATATATCTTAGTAAGATTCTGTGGGGTCATGTACGCCCTATGCAAGTAATGAAACTGTATAAGCTTGAACCGTGTATTAGATGACACTTGTTTAACCTAAGTATACGCATTTTTTCAGTCAGTCATTGTCAGATTATCAAGGCAATCCCCATCCCAGCACGCCCAAGCACGTTCTGTCCTCCCCCTTCCCTCCCCAATCTGCCACTACAGAGGAGTTATCAACTGTCTACACCATCCAGTGCAACCGACGCTTTCATTGTGACATGTTCCTGTGGCTTGTCTGGGACAAGGGCTAGATAACTCGTGCAGTGTGTGCTGTCCTAACAAACAAGCACTGGCGTTGCCAATAGGTCTCGCAGTAGGACAGTTTGAGCTATTGGTTTTCTAAATGACATTTTTTTTTTGTTGTGATTTACAATGCCTATACTTTTAACTTTTCGCATTAGGAAAGTTTGAGCGATTGGCATTGTAAATGACACTTTTTTAATTTATGTGTTGGTTTTGAAAATAGCAAAATTAATAGCTTTGTCAGTTACAATGTCAATATTTCTAACTTTTGCAAATGTGACACCTATAGCATTTGTAATGCAATGTGTGTTGTATTTACGTGACTTAGATATATTGATATTACAAATAACAATGGCTTTTAATTTTGTAAATAATTATTACTTAATTAAAAGTTATTGTAATTTATAATGGCAATAGTTAAACGTTTGTAAATACATTTTGTGAAGATTATGTTCAGTGTATTTTATTGTGACGAAAATCCAAGAACATTGCATTTGCACCTACACACACATATGTGTTGTAGCGCTGAGTGGTGTGAGGGTGAGGGGGTGTGAGTGTGTGAGGGTGAGTGGGTGTGGGAGTGTGTGAGGGTGAGTGAGGGGGTGTGAGGGTGAGAGTGTGTGAGGGTGAGGGTGTGAGGCTGAGTGAGGGTGAGAGGGTTGTGAGGGGGGGTGAGGATGAGGGGGTGAGTGAGGGTGTGAGGGTGGGTGAGGGTGGGTGAGGGTGTGACGGTTAAAAACAATCATTAGCCACCCCTAAAAAGGAAACTTTGGAAGTGGTCACCACACTGCCATTCTTATCCATTCCCACAACAGCGCAGCCTATGTACTGTGTGAGCAGAAGGGAACCGGTGGAGGGGTGGAGTGTGCAGGTGGAGGAGAAGAGGGGCTTCAGACGGAGCAGGGTTACAGGTGGAGTAGAGGGGATTCACTTGTTGGGAGGCAGAAGGAAGCATGTGGAGAGATGGAGGGTGCAGTGTGCAGGTGGAGGGGTGGAGGGATGGAGGGATGGAAGGGTGGAGTGTGCAAGTGGAGGGATAGAGAGGTAGAGTGTGCAGGAGTAAGGGAGAGTGCCGGTGCGCGGGAACAGGTCAATTAGGGGGAGAGGCGGAGTAGAGGCTAGGGCAGACGTTGAGAAGCAGGAAAGTACGGGTGGAAGGGGTTGTGTGGGTGGAGCAGGAATACGGGTGTAGTAGACAAATGTGCTGGTGAGGGGACTCAAGTGGCGCGGGGGTGCGCATGGAGTAGAGAGGGTACAGGGTGAGGAACGTAGGCACATAGGTGGAGGGAGGATATGGAGCAGACACAGGTGGAGGAGTGACCAGATCAAGCTAAAGTAAAGGAAGTGGTAAAGTGAAGGAAGCGGTGCAGGAGAAGAGTGAGGGTGGCAGCAGCAGACTAACCCCTCCGCGCCGGGGTGGTGTGGCGAGGTGTCCCAGGTGCCTTGTTCTGCGCCCTGCCTTACTGCTAAGCTCTCCGCAGGAGCTCCACTCAGCTCTGATCTTATCAGCTGGAGCTGCAGGGAGCTGGCACCGACGCCAGGAGGTGGGAAGTAGAGCGAGAGGTCACTCCTAGACTTGGTGCTTCTGCACTCCTGCCGGGGGTAGAGACGTCCCAAGTGTGAGACAGAGGCAAGCTCACACCGCACTCTCCACCGGGAGCGTAGCGAGCAGAGACGGGCTGTAGCACTAAGCACAGCGCGCAGAGACACCCCGAAGCGACGGTATGGGCAAGCAAGCAGATAATCTGCTCGAGGAGGCCAGCCGACAGAGGGAAAATGCCTGCATCGCACCATGCATTCCACCCTGGGGAGGTAGCCGAGAAGCGGGGGGGGGGGCAACATGGAAGTGGCAGCAGCCGATCCCTGGGAACAGACCAGGACGCCAAAGAGTCCACTGTTTCCTGGGGCTCCAGGGAGGCTCTCCAGACATCGTTTCTCTGCTAGGGCAGCAACTCCTCTATGTGTCACTGCGGTGGTGCGGGCCTGGTTAGATTCATCCAGGCAGTCAGAGTCCGCATTAGGCCTGTATTGCTCTCAGGGTCGATACGCCATCAACAGTCCGATAAAATGCGCATGAGTACAGTGAAAAGAAAGGGTCCATGTTATACTGGTTTATATATTACACCGACACACGTGACGAATGCCGTGTAAAGATTAAATATGGTGACCAAATGTGTTCAGAGCCTTGTTACTTCGACTCCACAGCAATAAAACACAGCTTTGTTATTTCCGCGCTGTTTTACTCGCAAACTAGCGGCGGCGTGGCCCTTTCCGTGTCTCCTAGCGCTGTATGCACATCTAATGCATGCACAATTGTCCCGTCGATCTAAGTAGGAATTTACTTTCTACAAAGGTGTTCTATTAATGCACGGATGAAAATCAGTCCTGTATGATAGTTAGGCACCCGGAGGAGACTGCAGACGCTGGGGCATTACACAGCATTTGGAGCGGGACGCAGAATATGACTTGTTTCACCGGTGATCTTTGGAAGTGCGTCGTGCACGTGCTTTGTGCACTTCCTTAGTTTAACGCGCGCAGACCGGGGTGAATCAAGTTAAAACATCACTGTGAACGGCGGAGATCAAGGCGGTATCAAAACACTGGCAGCATGGCATTGTGGTCCAGTGAGCAGATGCCGTTGTCACTTAGAAGCATGCTACATGTGTGTTTCTTGTGCAAACTCGTGCCCAGTGGCGGCGTCTGCCCGCTGTGCTTGAGGAGTGCTGCTCGGCTTGTGAGGCTGTGGGAGGGGGCCGCCAAAGCTACAACAAGCACATGAAAAGAAGAAAAAGATACGAGCACAGTGTGAGGGCTGAGTGCCACTCAAGCATTGTTACTTCGACTCCACAGCAATAAAACACAGCTTTGTTATTTCCGCGCTGTTCTACTCGCAAACTAGCGGCAGTGCGGCCCTTTCCGTGTCTCCTAGCGCTGTATGCACATCTAATGCATGCACATCTAATGCATGCACAATTGTCCCGTCGATCTAAGTAGGAATTTACTTTCTACAAAGGTGTTCTATTAATGCACGGATAAAAATCAGTCCTGTATGATAGTTAGGCACCCGGAGGAGACTGCAGACGCTGGGGCATTACACAGCATTTGGAGCGGGACGCAGAATATGACTTGTTTCACCGTTGATCTTTGGAAGTGCGTCGTGCACGTGCTTTGTGCACTTCCTTAGTTTAACGCGCGCAGACCGGGGTGAATCAAGTTAAAACGTCACCGCCAGGTATATCTTGACTGTGAGGGACAGTAAAAAAAAAAAAAGAGAAGAAAAATTGTATCCATGATGCTTGGAGAAGGGGGCAGAAGGGTGGGACTAGAGTCCTAATTGGTTTTTATATTTTATTCAAGACTAATTCCGGCTTTGGGAGTGAGTCTGGGACAAAAGAAATGAGGACTAAAAAGGCGCAAGAATATTGTCCATCTGCGCTGCAAAGGACGTCCAATTCATGTCCTGCCACCACTAAAATGAAATTGATCAACACAGAAAAAGTAGTTCGGCTTTTTCGAAATTAAAAATGTCATCATTGATCAATAGTTCGCAAATGACAAAACCCTGATGCCAAATGCCGCACTTTGTTTGATTTCTAGCATATATCTATCTATGAGAAGGGGGGGAGGAGGGAGCAAAGGGAAATGATTCAAGAGGTGACGAGGAAGGGGCAGAGGAATGATGGGAGAGAAAACAGTGAGGGAAGAAAGTGAAGATGAAAAAAAAAAGGTGAGAACCAGAAAAAATGCATCAAATAGAGCAAAAGCTGTAGAAAAAGAGGGGTCGGGTAGAAGGAAAGAAAGGGTAGCAGAAGAAAGAAGGACGTGCAGGCAGAAGTGGAGGGGTGGATGAAGGAAGTTGGAAAGACGTGAGAAAGGAAAGAAGTGAAAAATTAGAGAAGTGCGCCAGGAACAAGGGAAAGAAAGGAGGAAGGAAATGGAAGATGTGTGGCGACTTCGGAAAAATGCAATGCCAGATAGGTAACAAGGTGAGAATATATGGAGACATGACGAGGAAATTAATGAAAGGCAATGGAGAAAGTGGAAGAGGAATGATGAGGAAAACAATGATGCACAAGTACAGAACGAAGGCAGGAAGGGGGAAAAGGAGGGACAAAGTGGGAGCCGTGGAATGAAGAAGGGAAAACGTGGAATGCCAAGAGGATGAAGACACATATGTTTCCAATTAGACTGAAGTCGGGAACAAGAGCGGCTGGGAAACTGAAAGTACGGCCGGCCACCGGCCAGCCATGAATAATTAGGGGAGGAGAAGCCGCACAGCACACGCTGGGAGAAGCCCTTTGATGTGCTGTGCGGCCGTGAAAAAATGCAATTAGGAGGGAGGGAGGGAGGCTGACGCGCGTGCTTGTTTGGTCACGTGATTCATGTGAACTCAACGAAAACCGCACAAAAAAACCCTTGGTTTCACGAGCATTTTGAGCACTTGAATTCTCGCTCCGCTCAATGCGCATGCGCATTGATAGGTCGCGAGACCTAAAAACCAGGAACTATCCCGGCCTCACACCAAACAACTCCTGGGCCTTGGTAAAAGACACAAATAATAGGTCATTGGAAAATGGGTCCCCGACTAAAGTACAGCCCCCCCCCCACTCCAGTCACGCTGCACACGGTGTGTCCTTATCAGAGGCGCAACTAGAGTCAAATTTCGAGGGGGGGCTGAGAACATTTTTGGGGGGGGCTGATTCTTCAAGCAAAAGGCAGAGTGGAGCTGCAGGGGCTCTAAGCAGGGAGGGGGAACATCAAAGCCTCATTAACAAGCAAAAGGTCTTTAAAAGACCTGTGAAGGGGAGCGTGGCCAAGATGGCGGGGTGAGCGGACGCTTCCTCCCGTAGCTCCTCCGGCCCAGCCCAGCTCGAGCCCCGATCCCTGCGCTTCTCTCCCCCCGCGGTTGCACTGCGGGCGTGAGAACTGTGCCGGAGTTCTTGGGGCACGTTTTGATACCACTCTGACTTCTGTTGCCCCGGGGGAAGTCCCCGAAAAGTTTGTTCAACGATCGACCCGAGGAGGGGAGCCTGGGTCGCCCCGAAGAAGAAGGGCCTGGAGGCGGAGCATATTGCGGCGCTGTCCGCGCGCCTCGGCGGAGTCGAGTGCTGAAAGCTGGAGATCCCGAGGGGACGGACTAGACGGACTCCGCGGAGTGTGCGGGCCTCCTGGCCGGCGCTCTGGTGGCCGGGACCATCGCTGGACGACAGACCCCAGCCCTGCGACGGCGATCTACCCCCCTGCCATGGGTATCGGTGTGTGACGCCTTGCGGACCCCGAGCCTGGAAGAGTGGAACGGCGGAGTCTGAGCGGAGCCCGGGCTGGGCGTACTGGCCGATGGTACTGGGAGACATTGGGCTCGCACTTCCCCGTCCCGTTGCCATTTGAGGGTCGCCCGTAGACTGGCTGGCCTGGGCTGGCATCCTGGGCTCCGCCCTCCCGCCATCTTGTCTTTGCGGAACTAATACTGGTGACCCTCGCCCGCGCCTTGGTTTCTCCTGGTGCCTACACATCTGCTGTTCTCCCTGGGGGCACACGGCTGGAAGCCTCCGAATTAGACATTGCTGACCGCCCTGCCTAGCCCGATGATCGTTTCGCCCTGACCCGGGCCGCCATTTTGTCGCCTGTGACGCACTACCCTTGTCCTCGGCGAGGATTTCACATCTGGTGCCCACGAGCGGCTGGGCGCGTCTACAACGACCGGCTCTAAGCTTCACCCGCCGCGGAGGCCAGGATGGCCGGTAGACGAGGTGCGGCACGGGGAGATCGCACCTTGCCGGACATGCTCGGCAGGGCCCAGCAACTACGCGACAGGGCGCAGCCGTCCCCGGGGTCCTCCCGGGCCTCAACGGACGCCACCGGGGGCGAACCACCTGTCACGAGGTCCTTCATGGAGGACTTATTCAGCTCCCTCAAGGAGGAATTTCAGACTCTCAAGACTGAGGTGGCGGGGGAGGTCCGTGAAGTGCGCAGAGAGATCGAAGGCCTGGGCGAGCGGGTCGACACTGTGGAAACGGCGGCCCAGCGTCGCGATGAGGAGATAGTTCATCTCCAGCAGGACGTCCTCCGCCTACGGGAGCAGTGTGTCGAGCTCCAGGCCCACTCGGAGGACCTCGAGAACAGATCCAGGCGGAACAACATCCGGGTGCGGGGCGTTCCGTCCGCAGATGAGGGTGCGGACCTAGTGGCCTATCTGCAGGACCTGTTCCGCGACATCTTGGGGGAAGGAGCGGACTTCCCGATCCGCATAGACAGAGCACACAGGGTGGGCCGCCAGCGCCAATCATCGGCACCCCCGCCTGATATCCTGGCATTCCTGCCGGATTTCCCCCTAAAGGAGCGCATTATGACAGAGGCCCGCAGGAAACAGCCGCTGTCCTTTCGAGAACGGCCCGTGGCGCTCTATCAGGACCTGTCCGCCATCACACTGCAGAAGCGCAGGTCTTTCCGCATTGCTACGGACTTCCTGCGAGAGCATGAGACGGCCTATTCCTGGGGTCACCCCTTCCGTCTTATTTTTCGATGGAATGGGGTGTTACATCAGCTGCGCTCCTTACAAGATGTCTGTGGGGTGCTGGGACTCACAGCTACGGAGGAAGAAGGGGCGACACCCGCATGGAGGCGCCCCGAGCGGCGGAGCCGACGGAGATCGAGGAGGCGCCAATCGTCGGCGACGGCGAGTCGCCCTGACTCCCCTACCATCAGGGCGGATATGGCGGAGGCCCTGAGGACTGCGGCCAGGAACTTGCCTGACTCCAATGGCGTGGCCCAGACGGCCTAACTTAACTCCGGGGGGAGAGACTCTTAGCTTCTTCGATGCTGGGTTGGGGCTGGGGGTTGGGGGGGAGAGGTTGGAGGTGTGTGGCTGGACGTCCACTTGACTGTTTTCTGCAGACTCGCCCACTTGGGCTAGACTGAGACAATGGGGTGTTTTTTCTTGTTTTTGGCTCTGGCTGGTTGCCATGGGTTGGTTTTGGGGGGGTTTCAAAACTGGTTTGATGTTGGGGGAGTCCCGTCCGATACTGTCCGAACACATGCGGAGCCGATTCTGGCCTTCCCCGCGCCCCCGCCCCGCGCGCCCCTCCCAATGATCCCGCGCTTGCTGCACAGCGCTTTGCTTCCCTGGGAGTGATGCCGCCCCTGAAAGTAGTGACCCTTAATGTTAAGGGTCTCAACAACCCTGTGAAGCGTAGGGCGATCCTTTCCCTGCTAGAAGGGTCGCAGGCGGATATTTGCCTCCTACAGGAAACCCATTTACTCTCTAAAGACTGCCATAGGCTGCGCTCTGCCAGGTTCCCCACGCAACTCTTTTCCTCGGCTGCGACTAAGACTGCAGGGGTAGCCATTCTTCTAGCCAGCTCCTTCCGAGGTGAGGTGCTGTATAAACATGCCGAGCAGAAGGGGAGGCTCCTAGTGTATCGCATGCGTCTGGGGGGTGTTGCCTTTACGGTTGGTTCCGTATACAGCCCAAATGACCACCAGGATCGCTTCCTGGAATCAGTGTTGATAGACGTTACTGCCTCGCCCGACCGCCACGTCATCTTGGGGGGAGACCTGAACATGGTCTTCGACTCCACCTTGGATAGGTCGGCCCAGCGCTTTCCGCAGACGGGGGAGCTTTCTAGAGCGGTACAGGACCAGATCGCAGAGATGGATCTGCATGACCTCTGGCGCACCATGCACCCCGCCGATAGGGACTACTCATATTTCTCCCACGCACACCGCACTTACTCGCGGTTGGATTACCTCTTGGTGAGCGGACCGCTCCGCTTAGCTGCCACGATGGCAGACATCGGGGTTTTGTCCCTGTCCGACCACGCGCCGGTTTCCGGAGTTTTTGCTTGGCCGGCGGCCCCCCCCTCCAGAGGGATGTGGCGGCTTCGGGACACGCTTCTCCATAAAAAATCGGTGGTGCAGCGAGTGGAGGAGGTCATCCAGGAGTACCTGACCCACAATAGCAACCCCGACACGTCCCTGGCAACACAGTGGGCGGCTTTGAAAGCGGTCATCAGAGGGGAGTTTATCTCCATCTCCTCGGCGGAGAACAAGGAGCGTCAACGCAAGAGGGAGGAATTAACGGCGCAGGTCAGGGAACTCGAGCAGGTTCACCGCCGGACAGGGGCACCTCGTGTTTGGAGGCAGCTGAAGGCGGCGCGGAAACTACTCTCTGCGTTGGACCTGGACCGGGCGGAGTATGCGGCGTTGCGCCTGAAACATGCCTTTTACACCGGCGGTGATAGATGCGGTAGGCTCCTGGCCCACCGGCTCAGGGCTGCGCAGCAACGCAACGTCGTAAAGGAGCTAGTGGGAGCAGATGGGGTCTCGGTTTCCGGTGACGCGGAGGTGGCGGATTCCTTCCGCGCCTTTTACGAGGCGCTGTACGCTGCAGAGCCCTCCCCACCGGGAGAGGCTGAGGCCTATCTGGAATCAGTAACCCTCCCGGTCTTGGATCCCGCCCAGGCGGACCACCTGGAGAGGGATATTCACGTGGAAGAAGTCATCTCCGCTATTGCACGGCTGAAACACGGCAAGGCCCCGGGCCCGGATGGCTATACGGCCTTGTTTTACAAGACCTTCTGTCCCACTGTCGCGCCTCTCCTGGCTCGCTTATTCAACTCCTTCTCCGAACCGGGAGCCATCCCGCCGGACCTTCTTTCGGCGACCGTGTCGGTTATCCCGAAACCGGGAAAGGACCGGACTCTATGCGGCTCGTATCGGCCCATCTCGCTTCTAAATGTGGACCTCAAGCTTTACACGGGGATCTTGGCGGCCAGACTTGGTCTGCATCTACCAGGTTTGGTGGAGGCGGACCAGGCCGGCTTTGTACCCGGTAGGCAGACGGTCGACAACACCAAGAAGGTGACGCACGTGCTAGAAAAGGCCTCACGCGTCCCAGGGGAGCGGATGCTGCTATCGGTAGACGCGGAGAAGGCCTTTGATAGGGTTCATTGGCCGTACCTCGAGCTGGTTCTCGGGAAACTGGGGATCGGCGAGAAGTTCCGCACTATGGTCTTTAATTGCTATAAGAGACCGTCAGCATCGGTGCGTGTCAACGGACACAGCTCCGGCAGCTTCGCCATTGAGCGTGGCACAAGACAGGGTTGCCCCCTTTCACCGCTCCTGTTTGCCCTCTATATGGAGCCGTTTGCCCAGAGGATTCGTGATAACCCGGACGCTATCGGGGTGAAGATGGGGCAATACACGCATACTGTCAGCTTGTATGCGGACGATGTCTTGCTGACCCTGGATGACCCTAGGCGGTCGCTCCCTGCCTGCGTCCAGGAACTGAATTCCTTTGCCCGCGTGGCAGGCTTCAAAATGAATATGTCTAAGTCGGCCGCCCTGGACGTGTCCCTCTCTGTTGACACAAGGCGGGACCTCCAGCGTCTTTTTCCTCTGCAATGGTCCGCCTCCACGGTGCCTTACCTGGGGATTTTGCTTGCACCTTCCCTGCCTGCAATGGTCGCTGCTAACTATTCCTCTCTGGGCAAAAAGATCAAAGAGGAACTCGGTCGATGGAACAAAGGCCTGCTCTCGTGGCTGGGCCGTATCGCAGCGGTGAAGATGACGATACTGCCTCAGATCCTGTATCTTTTTCGCGCGCTACCTCTCCAGCCCCCTGTAGGTTGGATACGACAGGCGCAGGCAGACATCTCCCGCTTTGTGTGGCAGGGCCGTAAGCCTCGGATGAAGCGGGTCCTCTCCATGCTCGCCCCGGAGGCGGGGGGTCTCGGGGTCCCGGACCTCCGGAAGTACTTTCAGGCGGCGCAACTTCGGTATCTGGTGGAGTGGAGCCGGTGGGAATCGGACAAGCACTGGCTCTTTCAAGACCAGGCAGTAGCGGGCCGTACACTCCAGGAAGTCCCGTTCCTGCGGCGCACTCACCGCCCGCCTAATCTCTACGCCTCTTTTATCACCCGGGTTCCGCTGAGAGTGTGGGACGCGGTGTGCGAGCTTCGCGAGCTCACCACCTTTCCGTCGCCGTTCACTCCCATTGCTGGCAATCCAGACTTCACTCCGGGCCTGGAACCGGGGGCCTTTTCCCACTGGGTGAACGCGGGTTGCAGGGCGCTTTTCCAGATCTACGGGCCGGAGGGCGTTCTCCCCTTCCAGCAGCTCCGACAGGAGTTTGGCCTGACGGAGAGGGACAGATTGCGTTATATGCAAGTCCGCCACTGGGCTCTACAACCCCCAGTGCGCGACGTCGCTGCCCGTTCGATTACGCCCTATGAGCGATGGCTGGTAACCCGGACCTCGGATGCCAAGCTTATCACCGACTTGTACAAGTTTCTCCAACCCCCGCCGTTTCATTACCATAACCCAGGGAGGGAGCGCTGGCACAGGGAATTGGGCAGGACCTTGAGCCACAAGGAGTGGGACAGGATTGCGTATCGGGCGAGGCACTCTGCGTACCACACTGGGCTGACGGAGACCTTTACTAAGGTGTCCACCTATTGGTACTACACCCCGGAGCGGCTTTACGAGATGCACAAAATCGGCGATAAAGATTGCTGGCGCGGCTGCGGACAGGAAGGTACCCTCACGCACATTCTCTGGGAGTGCCCGGTGCTGTCGGCCTATTGGAAAGAGATCTTGGATGAGGTGGATAGGCATTTTGAGATCGAGCTCCTGCGCTTCCCTGCGTATGTCTTGCTAGGCCTCCCCAATGACCTGATGTACCCGCTGAAGTCCCGCAGGGGTAGGCAGATTGCGATTGCGCTGGGCTCCGCGGTTCAAAACATCCTTGTACTCTGGCGCACCCCCACTGCCCCCTCTATCACTGGTTGGCTACACAGGCTCTGGCAGGTACTGGGCATGGAGAAGATGTCGCTGACGGTGGCTGGGAATGTTGACCAGTTTGCAGAACTCTGGCACCCCTTTTTGGCGCTGTTGTCCACGGAATTTCGCGAGCTCACATGCCCACGGTACCTTCGACTTCTTAGGCTGACGCCGCCGGCGGCCCCAGCGGAGTGAATGTGCGGGATCGGGGGTCTGGGCTGGGGGTGGGGGGCGGGGTTATATGCTTCTAATGCTGACTTTCGGACGGGGATGTTGGGGTATTGTTTTCTTCCTTTTCTTCCTTTGCTTCTCTCTCTCCTAATTTTCCGGGGTTAGGGGGCTGGGGGGGGGTGAGCTCTTTTACTGTGCTGCGGGACGCTATTCCAGCTTCGCCTTGCTGAGGGAACGGGGGTCTACTGGGGGGTCATTCGCGATGTTTTATAGCCTTACGACTTATGCCTTGTTACCCTCTGGGGCTTCCTGTCTCCCTACTTTCCTTCTGAACCGCTGCAACGTTTCGCTTTTTGTACTGTATGCTCGCTTGACCTCCTATTCCCCTCCCCATGTTTTTTATACCTTAATAAAATACTTTAAACCTAAAAGACCTGTGAAGTACTCAGTGCGGCTGTGTGTGTGCCCGGTAAGCTGTCTGAGCCCGGGCTGCCACACACGATGGGGGTGGCTGAAGCCCTTTGAGTCCAATGGGCGTTGCACGCCTGGTCCTTACTTATATTGTAAAAGGGCCTTAACACCCACAGAGGAAGGTCTTCTACAAAGGGAGATCTGCAGAAGAGCTTATTAACTACCTTGTACTACACCACCACCATGTGCCAGAGTAAATATGGAGATTATTTCGGGACTTCCACCCCCATTTAAAGCACCTCAGGGAGTGTGTAAGGGCCGTGTGCACCTGCCACGCGTGCCCTTCCCAGTATGGGCCTTAGTCCAGCCAATGCACTGCATGTTGCAACTGTGATGCAGCATATTAGAGGACCATATCTGGCAGCCTCATCCTACCTTCAGACATTAGGAGTTTCAATGTGGACAAGCACAGTCAACTTCTCCTGCCCCCATCCCCCACACTAAATCAGAAAGCTACCCATCAATAGGGCAAACCATGCCGCCAGCACAGGGCAATTCACAATTTGCAGAACATACAGGTACTGTGGCAAGAACACCGTCTTCGTCAGGGCAACAACCTTTCTCATTAGAGACGACAGGAGCGTTTTCCAGAAGTCATGGGAATTCGTCAGCCCCTCACCCCTCCAACATTCAGATCATATTTCTCCTATCGGGCCTGGGTCACCCAAGTCCCAGAATTCTTCCCACTCTCAGCTGAGTTTGAAACCGTCCCACAAAGAGGCTTCCTCATGTGACACTCAACCCAGTAGCAACAGTTTAGGTTTGTCTCTGTTAATCTGTAGCCCTGACATCTCAGCCAAGTCATGCATCACCTCCAGCAGCATTGGAATCGAACGCCCAGAGTCCCAGTAATAAACCAATGTGCCATCTGCATACATTTACAATACATGGACCCCATTCACAGTCTGTTTGCCCCACGGCACTTTGGACTCTCGAAGGCGGCAGGGCAGCTAGCGTCAAGATCTCTAGGGGCACAGGGCAGCCCTATCTAGTCCCCTATCCACGCACCATGGTTCAGAAATCAAGTTTCTTGTTCGGTCTCCAGCCAACAGTTCAGTACACAATAACTTCACCCATCTGACAACCCTGGACCAAAACCCATTCGGTGCATAATCGCCCACAGATAAATCCAGTCCACTGTGTCAAATGCATGCTATAAATCCATTGCAACCAATGCCAAGTCGTCCTCAATTCTGCAACCTCGTGCATGACATGGGAAAGTTGTCTGATATTAATTTGTGCTTCTTCCTGGGGAAAAAACCTGTCTGGTCTGAGCTGACCAATTGGCGTACCTCCCGCAACAATTTATATGCTAAAACGTTATGCAGCAGCTTGACACCTGGATTTGGCAGACATAATGGCTATAGGAGGTGAGGTGTGTCAGATCTCTGCCTCCCTTGGGAATCAGGACCATCAATGCTTCCCTCACAGTCAGGAGGGCACTCCTCTTTCCCATGCCTCCATAATCACCCCCAGGAGTGTCTCAAAAATTGAAACCGGCAGTGCCTGCTACAGCTCTGCTGGCAGCCTATCAGTTCCTGGCGTTCTCCCTCGCTTCATCTCCGAAACTCATGAGTACGGGCAAACACCAGCTGCGCTTAAAAAATCAAAAAGAGGGTGGGAGCACACTACCTCACATCTCAGAACACAATTGGTCCAAACACATCATGCTAAATGCAGTGCATGATAACACTCCTGCAAGTAGGCATGACAAACCTCATTAATCTGGTCCTTAGATATCAGGGTATCATTTCTCGCTCCTTGGAGAGAAAACATATGCGTATGGGACTTCTCCCTGTTCACTAACCATGACAGCAGTCTACCACATTTGTCACCCCCTTGGAACAATCTCTGTCTGTACGGGGCATGTGTGTATTTATCTAGCCTTGTCCAAACCTCCTTTACCTGTCTAATGGTGTCTAGTAGTTGTCACTACCCAACTGGCTCAGCCACAGGGTGATTCCTCAGTCTCGCATGTTCCGCCTCTAGATCTGTTAATTCTCAGTTAGCTGACTGCGTACTCCAAACTCCTGAGCCATACACCCCCCTCTCAATGCAAACGTGTAAGCCTCTCGTTCCACTGCTCTACTGTACGTAGTGTCCGAGTTTTACGGCATACATTGGAGGGTGTACTCTCTGATATTCGTGATAAAAGCACAGTCCATCAGCACACCCATTGTAAATCTCCGAAACGGGATTTTCGGTCTAATCCATCCAGACCTGACAGTCAGGAGTAAAGGGCAGTTGTCAGACAGGTAACTATTTAAATAATCCGAGGACATATAAAAGTCCAAATCCTCCCTTATCCCCAACATATAGTCTATACGACCATATACCCTGTGCACTGGTGAATAGTATGAGAACACCTTGCCTCTTGGGTGGTGATGTCTCCAAAATTCTAATAGTGACATGTCAGCTTTGGCCTCCGTCAGTGCCTGTTCGATGCAGGGCTTAAGGCTCTCTCTTGGCGGGGAGTTATGCAGCCCCCAATCTTGTACACAGTTAAAGTCTTCTGCTCAAATAAAACATGTATTATCATTAAACAGAACATTGCACTATGAAATTGTATTGTTTTTGACCTTGCAGACCTTCCCATTAATATTAAAAGTTTTTCGAAATCATTTTCCAACAAAATGTTTTACACACATTAATGACTCTTCAATATACTGCAAGTGAGAAGCAGATTCTGACTAAAGTTCATAGAAATAAAAAACTATTAGTTCAAGCACTTTAAGAAACTCTTATTGAATCATGTTATTCCTGCTTTCAATAGAGCTCCCTTCAATATAAACAATTCATTTGAAATGTGTTGCAGAAAACAAGACATTTATATACTCACATTTTAAATACTATCTAAAATAATTATTAATTTGAGAACCAGTACAATTCCTAAATTCCCAACATCTTTCTCTCTCACACACACACACACACACACACACACAAACATGAATGCCTACAATTTGTGAAAACTCAATCCTAAGAGGTATTGCGATTGTATTGGTTAATCAACGGATTATTAACTTTTGTAGTAGATATGTTGATTATTAGGTTCCTCCTGTACTCCAATGAAACTGGGGAATCTCCTCCATTTTTTATTCAAATCTGTTTTTATTGTGAACACAGCGATAAGCCTACAACCCCGTATCGGGGCCGGCCGCGCATAGAAGAACTTGAAGGCGTGAGCAACCAGGGGGGGGGTTGGAGCGTTAACACAGTGCCCTGCCTACAACCCCCAGAAGGGGCCGGCAGCGTGGGTTAGGGGTAGTGATAGCAAGAGGTGGTCATGTGCGGATGTTGCACCGTTGTGCGGGGGAGGCGCATATGGAAGTGCGAGCTGCAGTGTCACGTTTTTCAAAGGACCAACGGGGCCCAAACTGCCCCATAGGGGGGCGGAAGCCAGAATGGCAAGTAGGAAGGAAGAGAAAGTCGGAAGAAGATTGAGCAGTGGAGAGGGGCCAGGGGGGAAGATATCAGTCGCCGGATGGGGGGCAAAAACGCTAGCGGGTGCGCGGCGTGTTAGAGCGCAACAGCGCCTGCGCTGGGGGGAGCAGTTAAGGACCTAGTCTGCTCGGGTCAGCAGGGATGAGGGCGTCCTCGAATAACTGCAGAGCACGAAGCGTGGGGGGCATGTGGCGGGCATAGCTGATGGAGCACAGATGGCGCACGAGGGGTTCCCACACTGCCTTAAAGCGCACGCCCCTCGCTTGTATCCGCGCCGTGAGCAGCTCCATAGTCAGGACCTGCCAGAGGCGTACAAACCAGGAGGCTATCGGCGGCGCCTCAGCCCGCTTCCAGTACAGAGCAATGAGTTGCTTGGCAGCGCCTAACATGTGGAGTGTGAGGATCCAGTCGCTGCGCGTGAGGGCCCTAAGTGCAGGGGGTCGAATGCCCAGCAGGAGCGTGCAAACCTCTTCAGGTAGGGGGAAACCCAACACCCTCTTGATGTGACTGAGGACCTCCTTCCAGAAGACAGCTAGAGTAGGGCATGACCACCAGATGTGTACGAAGTCGCCAGTCGCAGTGCCACACCTCCAGCATAGCGGCGAGGAAGTAGGGAACATTTTGCTGAGTCTCAGGGGGGTATAGTACCATTGCGTTAGCATTTTGTATGCGTTTTCCCTCTGCAGAATGCTGCGAAAGGTTTTAGGGATGTCAGTCCACAGCCGGGCCCACTGAGAAGGCGTGATATCAGCGCCGGCCACCGACTGCCATTGCCTCTGGTAGGGGTGCGCAGGTGTAGCGGTGGGGTGCTGCAGGATGCTATAGATCTGGGAGATAAGTCTTTTCAGCCCCCCGAGGGAGCGTGCCAGTTTCTCGAACTGCGTGTAGGCCCTGGTGGCGGCCCGATACATGTCATCTCCCATAGTCCAATGGCGCAGTTGGGCATACTGTAGGCCGGCGGTCGAAGGGAGACCGAATTCTTCCCTGCAGTCGGGCCATGATTTAGGTGCCCCTCCAAGAAAGAGGTCTCCTATAACTCTGCAGTCCCCTTGTGTCCAATTCTCAAAAGCGCGGGTCCCGGCTGCAGGGGGAAAGTGCGGGTTACCAGCGATGGGGGTGTGTGGAGAGGGGAACGTGGTCAGGCCCTTGGACACCGCCACCCTGTCCCAGACGTCAAGAACAGTTTTTGTCGGGACCGCCATGTATGCACTCCTGGATCGCGCCACGCGCGGTAGCCAAGGCAGGTCCCATATGGTGCGCCCCGTGACCACCCGGTCCATGTGGAACCAGTGCTTGTCGCTCTCGCGTGCACCCCATTCTATGACGAACCGAAGGTGCGCCGCCCAGTAGTAGTGGAGAAGATTCGGACAGGCCAGGCCGCCCCTGTCCCTCGGTTCCATGAGGACTTTCTGTGAGAACCGGGGTCGCTTGCCACCCCAGATGAAGGACCTGAGGTCGCGTTGGAGACTCTTAATGCAGTGAAGCGGGATCCTCCATTTTTCAAGTGGTGATGTATTAGTTAATAGGAATTAGTTACAAGTATTAGAGCTAATGTAAGTGGAACACAGGGGTGAGGAAATAGGGTGAAGAAGATTAACAATTGTGAGATAACAAGGAGAAGTTAAACAGAATGAGGCACTGTGATTTAAAGCGGGATGAGTATATAGGATAGACAGACTTGGCGTGCCAGGAATGGTTATTCTGGGAGACATTTTTGCATTGTTAGACCTGCCACTATTGGCGTGGGTCTCCCTTCCATTTGTTGCTGTTGCCTCATATGTTTTTGCTGGTGCCACTGCTATTCAATACCACAGTGCAAGTGCTCCCTAGGGTAAATTGATGTATGGATTAGTGACTCCATGATTGGCTGGTTTGGTTTACTTGTCAGACCCTAGTAAAGTGCACTGAGTGTGCCCAGGGCTTCTAAATCAAATGCTGCTGGTGGGCTTGCAGCACTGGTTGTGTCACCCACAGAAGCAGCCCGTAAAAGTGTGTCTCAAGTCTGCAATTGCAGAGCCTGTGTGCAGTCTGGTACTGTCACGTTGGCTGGCAAGTGCACCCACTTGCCAGTCCCTAAACCTTCCCTTTTCTGCATATTAGTCACCCCTATGGTAGGCCAAGGGCAGGGTGCATTGTAGGTAAAAGGTAGGACATGCCCTGATGTGTGTGGCATGTCCTAATAGTGAATTACAACCATTTTTGTTTTTCACTATTGCAAGGCTACCTGTTGCCCATAGGCCAGAAAGGGCAGTTTGATTATAACATTATATAATCCTAACTGACTCAGGGAACGTAGTAGAAATTCGAGTTTAGTATGTCTGAACTCAGAATGATAAAATACATCTTTTAGTGCTGTTGATTTTAGCATTCTGTGATTGAAAATACCACTTTTAGAAAGTAGGTATTTTCTTGCTAAACTATCCAAGCCTGGCTCTGCTAGGCTGTGCATTCCTTGTCTGGAGTTTGAGTGACAGGAGCTGGAAGATTCCAGGAGACAGGGTGAGTCAGCGACAGGGCTGAATAGACACATCTGCATGTAGAGTGGTGAGAGGAAAGCACCAAGGACCTGAATAGGGCTGTGCCTGCCTTCCACAATGCTGGCTCCACCTCCTGTGGTGCGTCTGATGTCCCTGGCCTACACTGTCAAAGGAAGAAAAGGAGTCCTGTAAACAAAGTGTTCCAGGACTGCACAGAACTGGTTTGGACTAGGCACAGACACTCTCTGCCTTCAGAGACAAAGGATTTTGGTGTATAAAAGATGGGACACAGACCCCAGAACTTTAGATCACTTCTGGGAAACAAGAAGAAACTTTGCTGAGAAGAGGAACCAGAGAGAAACTGAAGGAGTAGATGATCCCTAAGCTGAGTGCGGTTTGAGGGATTGGCCTGCAGTGGTTGTCTGACTGCCAAAGAAAGGAGAAAGGAACTTTTTGCTACTTTCATCATCTTGTAGAAGATCTCCAAGGGCTTGGAAATTGAGCTTGCCTCCTGCTGAAGTCTCAGGGATAACAGACTTCACCAACTAGCTCCCCTGAGTTTCCTTGCTGGGAATTTGAAGTGCCTGCTGTTGTGCTGGGCCTTCTGATAGACTGCGTGTCGCTGGGAGCTGGAAGCGTGACTCGCAGAGAAGAAGCGTGTTGCTGGGAACTGGAAGACCGACTCACGGAGAAGAAGTGTGTTGTCGCCGCAGCCGCTGTCTTCGCATAACTGAGTAAGGGTGTTGCAGCTGCCACTATCACGATCGCATCACCAAGAGCACCACGCGTCACTGCGGAAGAGTGTCGCAGCCGCTGTCGTCGCATCACTGAGTAATGGTGTCACCGCTGCCACCATTGCATCCCCGAAAGCGGCATGCATCCCCGGAGAAGAGTGTCGCTGTCGCAGCAGACTCCATCGCATCACCGGAGGAGTGTGTCGCAGGGCCTGTCGCGACTCAAAAGATTCACAGTGTCGCTGCACAGCCGTCGGGCATGCACGCATCGCCCCATTGTTGTCGCATCAAGAAGAAGATGTAATTTTTGTTGCATTGCACCGGATCGTCATTGCATTGCGGTGCTGCGAGTCGCATTGTCACAGAAGCGCAGTAAGAAACCGACGCATCACCTCCCCACGCGGAGAAGAACTGACGCATCACCTTCCCTCCGGTAAGGAACCAACGCATCATGGTCCCCTTCGCAGCAGTAGGTAACCGACGCATCACCTCCCCAGGAGTCAGGAAACAACGCATCCCAGTTCTTGTATGTAACAAACCGACGCATCACCTCCCCTGCAACTCTTTTGTTTGTATTGCGATACACATCCAAAGGTACATTGAACGTAAAGTTTCGCATTTACCATCTAAAGTGAACTAAGCTATTTCTACCATTCTAAAGTACAGTATTGTGGATTTTTGTCGTTTGTGGTTTTGTGTTAAGTCTATATAAAAATACAAATTTTTGATATACCACCTGTGTGGTGTCCATCTGTAGTGCTGTCATTTTATTACTGTATGTGTTCACAAATGCTTTACACACTGCCTCTGAGATAAGCCTGTCTGCTTGTGCCAAGCTACCATGGGGGTGAGCAGGGGTTATTTTAGAAGTGTAGCCCCTTACCTTGACAAGACGTAAGGGTCCCTATTTGGCAAAAGGTACCTACCTATGCCAATTAAAGACCCCCAAATCTAACATTGGTGGTCAGCGATGAGGATTCAGGACTTGCCTGTACAGTGATTGGTGAACAATACTAGTGAGTGCAGACCAAACGCAACCACATACATTTTGGTAGATTGTTTTTCCTGCGATTTCCTATTTTGGTATACACCTGTTCCAACGCAACTTTTACAACTACCTACCATTACAACGCAACTTTTACAACGCATACCATTACAACGCATTGCGCTGGGGGGCGCTCTAGGATAGGGAATAAGTTTAATTTACTATCCAACACCTTCCCTAGTGTCCACGGGGACTGGAGTTGGAATAGTAAATTATACTTACCACTATCCAGCACCTCTAAGCGCTATGCGTTGTAATGGTATGCGTTGTAATGGTCGCGTTGTAATGGTAGGTAGTTGTAATGGTATGCGTTATAACGTCATACATCCCCTATTTTTGACACAAACTGCCAAGTTTAGCCACCATGAGTAAAGCAGCATCCGAGGTTTGGGATTTTCAAGAGGAGATACTAGAAAGCTACAATGTGAGACAGCTAAAGCACTTCTTTAGGAGATTTAAAGTTGCCAAGACCGGTCTCACCAAAAAGGATGAGTTCCAAAAGGCGCTGAGGGCCTGGGTGGAAGCCAGGAGCACCCCTGTGGAGGGGGCAGAAGAGGCAGAGGGACTGCTGGAAGTGCCTTTGGGTCCAGGGGGAGGAAATCACCTTCCCCAGCAGGTAGCAGTGATTCTGCCAAGGGCCTGTCCCCAGAATAGCTGGAGGACAGGGAGAAAAATAGGATGCACAGAACGGAGCTGGCCAAGCACAAGATGGGTGGGCATTGGAGTTATAGAATAGGAAATCGGCCCTAGAGGAAAAGAGGATTCAATTGGAGCATGAGAGAAGTTTGAGGGAGTTGGAGTTTAATGCTAGGAGCTTAGCGATTACTCCCTCTGGTGGCAGCACACCATCCATGCCTGTTGAAGCAAGGGTGTATATACCTAAGGATGTGGTTAAAGAATTTTACAAAAATCCTGACATCGGGCAGTAGTTCAAGGCCTATGAGGTAGCCATGTCCTCCCACCGGGACCCTGAGAAGGATTAAGGAGCGGGGTTGTGGGGGCGGTTCCTTAGTGAGGGGCGGGATACCTTGGTAGACTTGCCTTATGAAGTCCACAATTCGTATAGCCATTTGAAAGAAGCATTGATGTCCAGGTATGGGTTGACTCCTGAACTGTATAGGCAGAGGTTTAGGAATTGGAAGAAGATGGAGTCAAGCACATGGGTAGAGTATGTAACTTTATTATGTGGAGCATTGGATGGTTGGGTGATTTTGAGGCGCTCATTGATTTAATTGCCTGGCAGCACTTGTCAAGTTATTATTTTCCAGAGCTACATCAGCACCTTATTGATGGCAAGCTGACTAACCCTAGGAAGCTTGCTGAGGAGGTGGACTGCTGGGTGAACCCCCGGGTCCACAAGGGTCACGCAGGAGACTCCGCCAAGGGTGGGCAGGGTCCCCAGCAGAAGAGTGGGGGGGATAAGGGTAATCAGAGGGAGTTCCAGAAAGGGCCCCAAAGTAATGCCCAAGGGAAGCAAGGGAAAGGTTCCCAGCCTCTCCCTGAGAAGCCCGGGGCACCGACAGGTAGACCTGTTCAGAGGCGACTCCTGAGGTACTTCAAGTGTAGTGAAGTGGGCCATAAGTCTATTGATACCCAGTGCCCACAGTATGGAAAGACAGGCCCCCCTGGTGCACCACCCTGGCAGATGGCGAGTGTAGCCCTGGGGGAGGAGATGGGGGTCCAAGGTGCGTAGGGTCCCGCAGAGATGTCTCTTGTCTCTTTAGGAGACTGTGAGGTGGTCCCCAGGACCCAACTGCCTGATAACACTAAGAAGTACAGGTAGTGGGTGACCATCAATGGCCATAGAGTGGAGGGTCTTAGAGACACAGGAGCCGGTGTGACAGCTGTCAAGTGTCACCTGGTGTCTGAAGAGCAGGTGGTCCCCATCGAATTTTACCCAGTTGTTGCTGCTGACAACACAGAGAGCCAGTGCAAGGTGGTTTAGGTTCCCTTTGAGTGGGGGGGTTGTCTCTGGTACTCTTCAAGTAGCTGTGAGGCCAGCCATGCCTGTTGACTGTCTGTTGGGTAACGTTTTGGAGAAAGCCCCTTGGGCTAAAGTGGAGCGAAGTGCTCATTTGGACATGTTGGGTCTGCCTGAATGGGCGTGTATGACCACATGGTCCATGGCAGCCAGTAAGGGTGTTCATGAGGACCTGGAGCCTGAGAGGGAGGCCCAGGTGCCTGCCTTAAAGGGGAAAGGCAGGGGGCGCAGGAAACCAGCCCCGAAGTTCCCACGGCCCAGGAGGAGGCAGACCTTGAGGGGGATTCCCTGGAACCTACAGGGGGACAGGTAGCTGAACTGGGGGACCTGCCTGAGCTGACCCATTGGCAGCAGGAAGGAGGACCCTCCAGGGAAGAGTTCTGTGAGGAGCAGAAGAAGTGCCCTTCTCTTGTGGGTTTGCGGCAGCAGGCTGCAAACTAGGCAGCAGGTGATCAGTCTGGATCACATTGGATCTACTGGGAGAATGGTCTCCTGTATAGTGAGCCTAAGGTTGCTGAGCCTGGGTCAGCCTGTGTGCTGGTGGCACTCCAGCTCTTCAGAGCCATCCTACTGGGGCTGGCTCATGATGTGCCTTTAGCAGGACATTTGGGGCAGGACAAGACCTTTGAGATGCTGGTCACCCACTTTTATTGGCCCCAAATGTGCAAGAGTTCAGACACTCATTGCAGGACCTGTCAGACTTTGCAAGCAAGTGAAAAGAGTGGGAGGAAGCAAAAGGCTACTCTCCAGCCATTCCCTGTGGTCAGCACCCCCTTTGAACGGGTGGGTATTGACATTGTAGGGCCACTGGACACCAAGACAGCCATGGACCACAGGTTCATCCTGGTCTTGGTGGACCATGCCACCAGGTACCCGGAAGCCATCCCTCTCAGGATAGTGACGCCCCCGTGGTGGGACGGACACTGATGGGAATTTTCTACCATGTGGGGTTCCCTAGAGAGGTGGTGTCTGCCGCAAGTACAAACTTAATTTCCAAGTATATGAAGTCCCTGTGGCAGGACTGTGGTGTAACATCCAAGTTCACCCCTCCAAGGTAATGGGCTGGTTAAAAGGTTCAACCGGACCCTCAAAGGCATGATTATGGGTCAGGAAGAACCCATGAGGCGTAAATGGGACGTCCTCTTACCATGCCTTCTCTTTGCTTACCGTGAGGTGCCACAGAAGTCCCTATGGTTCAGCCCCTTTGAATTTCTCTATGGTCACCCAGTGAAAGGACCTCTGAGTTTGGTCAAGGAAGGCTGGGAGCAATCTCCCAGGCAGGAAACCACTCCAGGATGTATATAGCTACATGCTGGCCTTCAGGAACCAGACTAGGTGATTCAGACAACTCGCTGAGGTGAATCTGGAAGCCAGCCAGGAGGAGATGAAGCGGTGGTACGACCAGAATCCTCTGGTTGAGCTTCAGCCTGGTCAGAAAATGTGGGTCATGGCCCCAGTGGAGCCCTGTATGTTCCAGGACAAGTGGACTGGACCATTTGAGGAGGTGGAGCGCAAAAGTCCTGTTACCTACTTGGTGGACTCGTGGCCTCCCAGGAACCCCTTGCGGGTCCTGCATGTCAACTGCCTGAAGCTCTACTTAGAGAGGTCCGAAGTGGGCATTCTCCTAGCAACAGATGCTGGAATGGAGGAGGAGACAGAGCCTCTTCCTGACCTCCTGTCTGCAACAGAGCAAGATGGGTCAGTGGATGGTTTGAATCTCTCTTCCACCCTAACCCCTGAGCAACAAAATGACTGTCACCAGTTACTGGGACAGTTTTCTGATCTGTTCTCCCTGATTCCCAGTGTCACTGATTGACGCATCCATGATGTGGACACTGGAGACAGTCCCCCTGTTAAGCACAAAACTTACAGGGAAACTGACAGGGTGAGGGCTTGCATCAAGGAGGAGGTCTCCAAGATCCTTGCGTTAGGGGTGATTGAGTCCTCTAACAGTCTTGGGCCAGTCAGTGGTCTTGGTCCCAAAGGCTGCCGTACCGGGTGTCATGCCAGAACTGTGGTTCTGTGTGGACTAACGAGGGCTTAATTCAGTCACCAGGACTGATGCGTAGCCCATCCCCAGAGCTGATGAGCTCATCGAGCGGTTAAGGGCTGCCCGGTACCTCAATAAGTTTGATTTAACGTCTGGGTACAGGCAGATCGCCTTGACTGATGGGGCAAGAGAGAGGTCAGCATTCTCCACACCAGATGGGCATTACCAGTTCCGGGATATGCCCCTTGGGATGAAGAATGCCCATGCCATCTTTCAGCGGTTGGTCGACCAGGTGTTGGCTGGACTGGAAGAATTCAGTGCCGCCTACCTGGATTACATTGCAGTGTTCAGCGCCAGTTGGGAAGAACATCTGCACCACCTCTGGGAAGTGTTGATGGCGCTGCGGAGAGTAGGCCTTTTGATCAAGACGAGTAAGTGCCAGATCGGGCAGGGTTCTGTGGTGTACTTGGGACACCACGCTAGGAGCGGCAAGGTGGCGCCCCAACAACCCAAGATTGAGACCATCCTGGCTTGGGAACCCCCAAAGACCCAGACAGAGGTAAGAGCCTTTTTAGGACTCACTGGGCATTACAGGAGGTTTGTCAAGGGGTATGGCAGCATCGTTGCCCCCTTGACAGAGCTGACTTCCAGGAAGCAGCCCAAGAACTTGATTTGGACTGACACCTGTCAGAAAGCTTTTGATGCCCTGAAGACTGCCATGTGCATGGCGCCCATGCTCCTGGCACCCAACTTCTCAAAAGAGTTTATCGATCAAACATAAGCTTCAGAGCATGGTGTGGGGGCTGTTTTGTCACAGATAAATGAGGAGGGCCTAGATCAATCTGTAGCCTTCATCACTAGGAGGTTACTTCCACAGGAACAGAGGTGGAGTGCAATTGAGCGTGAGCGATTTGCTGTGGTCTGGGCACTGAAGAAGTTGAGACCATACTTGTTTGGGACTCACTTCCAGGTTTAAACAGACCACAGGCCCCTCAGATGGTTGATGCAGATGATGGGTGAGAATCCAAAGCTGTTGAGGTGGTCCATTTCCCTACAGGGGATGGATTTCATGGTGGAACACCGCCCTGGTACAGAACACGCCAATTGGATGGTATGTCCAGATTATTCCACCTTAGTGATGAGAACTCCCAGGAGGTAGGGTAGTTCTCCCCACATTTCAGCTGGAGGGGACACGTGTTAGACCTGGCACTATTGACAAGGTTCTCTCTTCCATATTTTGCTGTTGCCTCATATGATTTTGCTGGTTATAGATGCTTTGGGCACTGTGCCACTGCTATTCAGTGCCACAGTGCATGTGCTCCCTAGGGTAAATTGATATATGGATTTGTGACTCTGTTAGATTTGGGGGTCTCTACTTGGCACAGGAAGGTACTTGTGACAAATAGGGATCCTTGCCTCTAGTCAGGGTAAGGGGCTACACTCCTAAAATAACTCCTACTCACCCCCTTGGTAGCTTGGCATGAGTAGACAGGCTTATCTCTGAGGCAGTGTGTAAAGCATTTGTGACCACATACAGTAATCATGTGACAACACTACAGAGGGACACCACACCAGTTTTATATCAAAAATAAGTATTCTTTATATAGATTTAACACAAGACCATAAACAACAAAAACCCACAATACTGTACTGAAAATGGTAGTTTTAGCTTAGTTCTGTTCAGTTCTTCAGATGCAACACTTTAAGTCAATGTACCTGGCGATGCGTGGCGCTTCCACAACAAAAGTGTTGCAGCGATGGAACTGCGGCAAAGTTCCAGCGCAAAGAAATGAAGACGTGAAGATCTTCCAGATGCGGCACGCTTCTCCAATGTTGTGAGAAGTCTCTGCCCAATGCGTCAGCTGCAGGGGCAACACCCTTGTTCAGAGATGAGACAACGGCAACTTTGGCGGCGACACTCTTCTCCCTCGATGCGAGCCGCTTCCGCTCGATGCAGCAAATGCAGCTGCGACACCCTTGTTCAGAGATGCGACGACAGCGGCTCCGACGGTGGCACGCTTCTCCGTGGATGTGAGGCGCTTTCCTCGATGCGGTGCAATGCGTCAGCTAAAACGGCGACATCCTTGTTTAGAAATGTGACGGCAGTGACTGCGACGGCAGCAGTTGCGACACGCTTCTTCTTCGGTGCGAGACGCTTCTCTTGATGCGGTGCAATGCTCCAGCTACAGCGGCAACTCCCTTCTTCAGAGAGGCGATGGCAGCAGCGGCGACATGCTTCTTCTTCGGTGCGAGAGGCTTCTCTCGATGCGGTGCAATGCGTCAGCTACAACGGCGACACCCTTCTTCAGAGATGCAACGGCAACGGCTACGACGGCGACACGCTTCTTCCTCTGAGTCGCGCTTCCAGTTCCTAGCAACACACAATCCCTCAAAAGGCCCAAAACAGCAGCAGGCACTTCCAAAGAACTCTGGGGAGCTGGGGGTTGAAGTCTGTTGTTCCTGAGACTTCAGCAGGAGGCACACTCTGTTCCAAGCCCTTGGAGATCCTTCACAAGTTGAAAATAAAGTACACAAAGTTCTTTCTTCTTTCTTTGGCAGTCAGGCAACCACTGCAGGCCAATCCCCAAGCAGCACTTCAGCTTAGGGATAGTCTCTCCTCGGTTTCTTCAGGTTCCTCTCCTCAGCAAAGGTTTCTTCTTGTAGTCCAAAAGTGATCTAATTTCTTGGGATCAGGGTCCCCATATTTATACCCCAAACTCCTTTGTCCTCTGAGGGCACAGGGGCTTTTTCCCAGTCTAAACCAGTTCTGGAGCACTCTGTTGACATGACTCCTTCTTTCCTTTCACAGTGCAGGGCAGAAACATCAGACGTCCCACAGGAGGTGGAGCCAGCATTGTGGAGGGAAAGCACAGCCCTGGAGCACTTTGTTGACATGATTCCTTCCCTTCTTTCACTGTGCAGAGCAGAGACATCAGCCACACCACAGGAAGTAGAGCCAGCATTGTGGAATGCAGGCACAGCCCTATTCAGGTCCCAGGTGCAACTCCTCCCTCCCATCTAGATGCAGATCTCTCTATTCACCACTGGGCTGACTCATTCTGTCTCATGGAATCCCCAGCCCTGTCACCCACAAACTCCAAACAAGGAATACACAACCTAGCAGAGGCAGGCTTGGAAGGTTAGACAAGAAAATACCTACTTTCTAAAAGTGGTATTTTCAAACAAAAAATGTTAAAACCAACTTCACTAAAAGATGTATTTTATCATTCTGAGTCCAGGCATACTAAACTCGAATTTCTACCATGTTCCCTGAGTCAGTTAGGATTATAGAGCCATCATTGTGGAAGGCAGGCACAGCCCTATTCAGGTCCCAGGTCACCCCTGTCAGTCAAACTCCAGACAAGGAATGCACACCCTAGCAGAGGCAGGATTCGATAGTTTAGCAAGAAAATACCTACTTTCTAAAAGTGGTATTTTCAAACACAGAATGCTAAAATCAACGTCACTAAAAGATGTATTTTATCATTCTGAGTTCAGACATACTAAACTCGAATTTCTACCATGTTCCCTGAGACAGTTAGGATTATAAAATGTTATAATCTAACTGCCCATTCTGGCCTATGAAGCTGGCCTATGAAGACCAGGTAGCCTTGCAATAGTGAAAAAAGAAAATGTCTGTAATTCACTGTTAGGACATGCCACACATACCAGGGCATGTCCTACCTTATACTTACAATGCACCCTACTCTTGGGTCTACCATAGGGGTGACTCATTTGCAGAACAGGGAATGTTTAGGGTCTGGCAAGTGGGTGCACTTGCCAGCCAATCTGGCACTACCAGACTGCACACAGGCTCTGCAATGGCAGACCTGAGACACACTTTACATGCTGCTTCTTTGGGTGGCTCCACCTCCTGTGGTGCATCTGATGTCCCTGGCCGACACTGTCAAGGGAAGAGAACGGGTCTTGTAAACAAAGTGCTCCAGGACTGCACAGAACTGGTTTGGACTAGGCACAGACACTCTCTGCCTTCAGAGACAAAGGATTTTGGTGTTTAAAAGAGGGTACCAGACCCCAGAACTTTAGATCACTTCTGGGAAACAAGAAGAACATTTGCTGAGGAGAGGAACCAGAGAGAAAGTGAAGTAGGCGAATCCCTAAGCTGAGTCTGGTTTGGTGGATTGGCCTGCAGTGGTTGCCTGACTGCCAAAGAAAGGAGAAAGAAACTTTGTGCTACTTTCATCATGTTGTAGAAGATCTCCAAGGGCTTGGAAATTGTGCTTGCCTACTGCTGAAGTCTAAGGGATAACAGACTTCACCAATCAGCTCCCCTGAATTCCGTTGCTGGGAATTTGAAGTGCTTGCTGTTGTGCTGGGCCTTCTGAGAGACTGCATGTCGCTGGGAGCTGGAAGCGCGACTCATGGACAAGAAGCGTGTCGCCGCCACAGCCGTGGTCGTTGCATCACTGAGTAAGGGTGTCGCCGCTGCCACTGTTGCCATCGCATCACCGATAGCGCCATGCATCACAGGGGAAGAGTGTTCCCGCCGCAGCCGCTTTTGTTGCATCACTGTGTAAGGGTGTCGCCGCTGTCGCCATCGTATCCCAGAGAGCACCACACATCGCCGAAGAGTGTTGCCATCGTAGCAGATGCCGTAGCAACGTCAGAGGAGCATGTCGCTGGGCCCGTCACAGCTCAGAAGATTCACAGAGTCGCTGCCCGGCCGTTGGGCGTGCACGCATCGCCCCTTTGCTGTTGCATCAAGAAGAAGATGCCATTTTTGTTGCATTGCACCAGATCGGCATTGCATCGCGGCGCTGCGAGTCGCATCACCACAGAAGAGCTGTAAGAAATTGATGCATCACCTCCCCTCTGTTAAGGAACGGACGCATCATCGTCCCCTAGGCAGCAGTAGGGAACGGACGCATCACCTCCCCCGGAGTAAGGAACCAACGCATCCCTGTTCTTGCATGTAATGTAAGGAACTGACCAATCACCTTCCCTGCAACTCTTTTGTTTGTGTCGCGTTACGCATTCAATGATACATTGAACGTGAAGTGTTGCATTTACCATCTAAAGTGAACTAAGCTATGTCTACCATTCTAAAGTACAGTGTTGTCGGTTTTTGTTGTTTCTGGTCTTGTGTTAAGTCTATATAAAAATACTTATTTTTGATACACAACCTGTGTGGTGTCCATCTGTAGTGCTGTCATTTTATTACTGTATGTGGTCAAAAATGCTTTACACACTGCCTCTGAGATAAGCCTGTCTGCTCGTGCCAAGCTACCAAGGGGGTAAGCAGGGGTTATTTTAGAAGTGTAGCCCCTTACCCTGACTAGATGCAAGGGTCCCTATTTGGCCAAAGGTACCTACCTCTGCCAACTATAGACCCCCAAATCTAACATGCATTGTAAGGAGGGGCATGCTTATTTTATTAATATTTAGTACTGTGTAAGGTGGCAGGCATGTGTACGGTAGAGTACATTTAGAGACACTACAGTATGCAGAGGATGGAGTGTAAGAAGGGTATCATTTTAACAGGAAGGCAGGAGTAAGAATAATCCCTAGCTATAAATCAGGATTATTTTCATGCAGGTTGTTTTTTGAAATGTTGAATTAGGACACAATCTAAATAAATATAACAAGTAGAAACAAAGGCAGAAAGTTGATAATCTGTGGGAGGTTGATATATGTTGTCCTGTCTCAGGTTGCTCCACCTGCCTCCAATGGCGCTAACACCATCCTTTCTCTTTCACACAGATATTGAACAACACTGTAATTGGCAGACCTTGTTCTTTTGTTTTTTAATGAGGGGTATATATGTTATGGCATCTGCTTTTGTTACTCTGTTATGTTATTTTCTTTTTGGAAAACAATAAAAGTTGTGGGAGAAAAATATGGGGAATGTCGATAGTGGCCTGTTTAGATTTTGAGGCATGGGCAGTCAATAGGGTTTGCATGGATCATGCTGTTATGTGTTTGTTTCTGAGAAATACATGGATATTGACTTTCTAGGGGAATATGTATCTCCCTGTTATGAGGGATAGTTTGTTACGGGATTCTGCTGATTTAGTACTTTGTTGATCTTAAAGGGTCATGGAGGGTATCTGTCGGTGGGAAGGTATGAGAATGTTTAGATTCTTTGTCAGATCACAATGGGCATAACCAAGCATTTTGAGCATTTATGGCCTGCTTTTTGATTCACGATGAGCTTCTATTGAAAGTTTTTGTCCTGATGGTCAAAGAAGCTTTGATGGACATTACCATAACTCATCCACTGCAGTCTTGGGAACCTATGACAGTCACCATTTTGTAAAATTTAACTAATCTTATAAAGAGACGGGTAAGACAAAAAAGCTACAAAATGAGGTAGTGTGCCCACTATGATCCGAGTAATGAACTATCTGGAGTGTTCAGCTGTGAGAGAGTTATTGTAACTGGCAACAGCGGAAGCCCAGCCCCAGCCTCGGGACTTATGCTCTCCGAGTCACTGCACACAGCTCACCGCCCAAATCACTTTTAATATGTGGTATTCAAAATTGTGCCTTGGCTAAGGAGGTGGACAGCCTAAAAGTCTTCTTTAGAGAAAATCGCTCCAACGTTTATATAGACAAGAAATAAAATACACCTTGATGAGCGAACATGGAATTATTGCCAGTTTGTTTAGATAAACTACTCCAGGATATTATGTAGGTAAATCAAAAGACTCTGCAATCTGGTCTGCGAGTTATTGATACCTCCTCAAGGCTTTGCACACAGATAAATACTTTGCACACTGCAAGAGTTGATAGTTCAGGGGCACGAGCCTTGTTACCTGGTTCCCTGAGGAGGTGGAGAGGTAGCCTACCATTTCATCTATGTAAAATATGCTCTGTCTATATAACTGTGGTCCTTAGCTCTCCTTTTCATATTTTGTGTACTAGGCACTGTAGAATTCCTGAGATGCTACAAAAATGGTGTATGACTGCAAGACTCTACAGGGCCAAAGGCGCCCTATAGAGTGGAAACCCTGAATGTAAAAAAAAAAAAACGATAGTTCTCTGCCGAGGTGTGCTAGTACTTCTGAAGGATGTGTCAACCTTCATGTTGTTAATACGGGAGGTTGGACCATGAAGTTCAGAAAGCTTAGCCTGTTATTTGTCCTGCCTTTCCACCATTGCCACCCAATGAAGAACAAATAATGTCCCTTTGAACACAATGTATTATATTTTATCTATAGTTCAAGAAGGAGCTCTGCACACTACCCCAGGGAAAAGACACTGCCTATTGACATTTCCCAATGTGGGGAAAGCAGATAGAAAATTGTGTTTCTGCTTACTGCCCAGGAAGAGGAGGAAGCTGTACAGTCCAGTATGGAGAGGAAAAAGCCTTCCTAACAGATGTCTGTGTGCAAGGTCGTCTCGAGAAAGACAGCAACACAGGAGCCAGAATGGCACTTCAGCCCAGCTGCTCAGTACCATAATGAAGCCATTTTTCTGATCACAGAATTGGGACATGTAGAGAGTAATATCAGGACCATGAATGTGGTCAGCCTGCACCTATAAACCCTTACCATGCTGTAGCCTGTGTCTGCCACTTTCCACTCTGAAAGTGGCACATATTTGGTTCTTCCTCTTCAATCAAGGTCTTAGAGCAGTGTACCTTTGGCTGCAGCCAGTCACCCTGATTCTTGAATAATTGTACTGATCCCTGTTTAGGACCGCCAGGAAAAGCCTAGTGGTCAAAAACAGAAAAAAAGAAAATGAACCCCCAAACCTGGTGAGCTTGCTTTTCAAAAACAAAAATGTTTGCTGAAGCGGACTCCTGAAGCGAAGGCATCCACTCAGCAACAAACGTTCACTCCCTTCATTAGATTCAATATAGTGGCTGCTCCTCTGAAGGCATAGAGATCTCCACCAGGCAAGGGGAGATCTCCAAATTTGGTGGCTGTAGTCTGCCAGGGGAGCAGAGGACATGTCTCCGTTGCCCTGGTGGATCAGAGTACATTCAATCAATCAGATTTGTAGAGCGCTTAGTTACCCCACCAGCGTTTGCCAGAGCTAGAGGATCAGTGACCAGTAAAGCCATTCATGACCTCAAAATTACCAAGGCTTACGTGATTTCCGGAACAGTGAATATGAGTTGCATGAGCGCAGTTCGACTGGCAAATTATTCCATAACTTATGGCCTAAGCAAGCGAAGGAGCAACCTCCTTATCTTACCCATTTAATTCTGGGAGTAGAGGCTAAATTGGAATTCCCAGCGCAAAAGTGCTCGCTTAGGGTTGTCAGGATGTATAAAAGAGTGTATATATGCAGGACCCACTCGATGCATGGCTTTAAAAACATAGCACAGTATCTTGTGTTTGATGTGCTTGTGTAGCCTGCGAAGGTGTTGACAGACAGGTTAATTACAAGGGATAGGACATAGTAGCCGGGCTGCAGCATTCTGCACAGTCTACATCCGGTTTAGCAAGACTGTGTTGCCCTAAGGATGGTGTAGCCCCCAAAATGCTATATACTGCTCAAGTCAGAAGATATCCACTTTGAACATGAAAACCCACTTGGTGTATCTGACCACTCCTCTACCTAGATCCCGGTCAACCATGAATTCCTATTTTTAACGGCACTTTTTAATTTCCCGGCACTTTTACCGTACACCTTTGAAAATTCACATCTTCAGTTTTTCTTTTCCAGTTTTAATGGTTTTTGTGTCTTTTTGCTCATTAAACGTTTCTTTATTTTTCTATATTGGTTAGAATCCCTGATTGCTATTCTACGAGCAGTTGGCAATTCCACCAAAGAAATGTGTGTTGGGTTTAAGCATTGCCAAACCTTTTTAAATAAAGAACACAGCACAATAACATTCACAAACCAAACTCAAACCAATTGAGAACATTTGGTGTGATTGCTTTATTGTATTCTGTTCTTTATTTTAAAACCCATGCATGAAGGTGCAGATTATGCAGGGTCAGGTGGAAAACCCCGCCCTGCTACTTCAACAGCCGACCCTCCCAATGGTAGCCTGATCAGAGGACTGATGCGCATACCTAAAAGTTCTGGGTACCACACTCTCCTGGCCCGATTTAGAGCCACTATGAAGACTAGGGCCAGGTCAGTCCTGGTAATCTTTGGAACTCTGAGCAGGCGAAGCAGAGGTTGAAAGTCCCATTTGTCACTATGCAGCAGAAATGCATCACCCTAGTGAGAGCCCTTGCAGAAACTACAATGCACAAAGGTTTGGACTCTGCGTGTTCTTGAGGGTGGTGAAGATATTCAGCCAGGGTTCTCCCCATTGTAAGAAAACACCCTGTCCCATCTCGGGATGCAGATGCCATTCTTGATCTGCACGGACCCGCCATCAGAGCTAGAGTGCACTGGTGTCCAAGGATCCCGACAGGTGATCGCAATCAGGGAGATGCCCTGATAACTTCGACCACCTCCAAAGGCGCAGAGTTTCCAAGCACAGACCCCCACTCCACCATGCTTGTTGCATTACCCCAAGGCAGTGGTTTTATTCATTAGAACCTGCACCAATCACCATTTGACATATGGCAGGTAGAACTTCCGCACCTGACAACTGGCCTGGAACTCCAACAGACTGACATAGAGCCATGTTTCCAGCAGAAACCAGAGTCCTCTGGGCTATATCTCTTCAGATGACCTCCGACGCCCGGCAGTGATGCATCCATCACCTCAAAAGCTCTGGATGGCTTAGGGAGAGGGGTATGCCGCTGGTCAGATTGTAGTCGAGCAGCCACCACTGCAGATCTTATGACGTCTCCTCTGAAAACTGGATGGCACCTGGCAGGTTTCCTTGGTGTTTGCCCCACTGAGACTTCAGATTCCACTGCAGAGGAAGAGAAGCTTCAGGACTGCTCTCACTGTGATCCATGATGATGTTGAAACATCAGGATTATAGCCCCAATGTCCTTGGCCTCATAGCGATGGCGGAAAGGCCCTAAACCGCACTATTCCCAAGAGAGCTCCTATAAAAGGACATTTTTGCAAAGAAATCAGGTGTAACTTCGACTCATTTATGGAACACCCCTATGATGTCAGGAGGGTCGCTATTGTTGGGATGTGGTTAATCACTGATTGTGCTGAGCCAACCTTCAACAGCCAGTCCTTGATGTAGAGGAAACGTGGTATGACCCACCTCCAAAGATGAGCGGCAACCACCACCATCACTTTCATAGCACTGCGGGTTGGGTATACAAAAATACATATCCTGCAAACCAAAGGCTACCATCCAGTTGCTCTGATGTAGGGCAGACAATACCAGGGGCAGCGTGACCATTTTGAATTTGTCCTTCCACAGGAATGCATTTAAGGGGCAAAGGTCTAAAGCAGGCTGACAGCCTCCATCCTTCTTCAGCATGAGAGAATAGCAAGAATAACAACCGTTCCATTTTTCTGAGTCCAGAACCCTCTTGATTGCCCCTATGAAAAGCAGAATTTGCACCTCTAGCAGTAAGATGGGTAGGTGCTCCTCTGACAGCCGCTCTAATGTGGGAGGAAGCTATGGTGGGTTGGAAATAGATAGAAGGGCATAGCCATGTTAAACGTTCTTTAGGGCCTATCTGTCAGATGTGATGGATTGCCATCCTGGGAGAAAGAGTTGTGTCCAGCCTAGTACAGGATGGTTGTGTGCTGCTAAGGGCAAACTAAAGCAGCTTGGAGGATTTTGACACAGGGGAGGGGGACTGGGAAGATCAACACGCAGGTTACCATGCAGGATCCCCGTCCCTGGCCATGAAGGAATTGGAGTAACTTCAGTGTAGTTGTGGGGGCATGGCGTTGAAGTTGCCTCAAAAAAGCCAAAACTGATGAGGAGCTTGACTGGTAGGGGTCAAGACTTTCCTTAAAGGGTTTTACGGTGGAATCATCTTTTTTTGCTGACTAGATGGGATCAATCAAAAGGCATGTCCACAGGAGGTGTCTGCACATCTCCTGAAAAACCTGTGGATCACATCCAAGAAGGCAGCAGAGAATCACACTAGTGGCAATTGCTTGCCCCAAGCAATCAGTAGTATCTAGGCACCCATGGTTCATGTATTTGGCTGCATCCTGACCATGTTGAACGGCCAAGGAGGCCCTGAGGTCTTCCAGGGCCGCTTGCAAGATCTTACTGGCCAGGTCATAGATGGCAGGTGTATATCGGCCTAGTAGGCAACCAACGTTGACAAACCTGAAGGCTAGGCTGGCTGAAGACATTTGTTTTCCAAACGGCTCAATTACTTTTGCCTCCCTGTCTGGAGTGAGAGGTGTGAGGGAGGAGGGGGATTGTGCGGAATGCATTAAGATTCATTGTGGTGGGCGAAGTTCGGACCACCAAACTCTCAGCATGCTGTGTAAGAAAATCAGTGCCATTGGGAACCAATTTGTGGCATCAGGGCATCGGCTTGGTCACCGGCAGGTTAGGGCAAGCTTTAGACCAAGTGCCCATCAGAGTGTTAGTTAGGGCATCAATGAATGGAACTAAGAGTTCAGAGGAAGCTAGCCCAGGGTCGCCGAACATCTGTGACAACATCTGTCTTAACTTCAACAGAAGCCAATTTAGGTCCAGGACCACTGCCGCCAATCTAATATAAGCAAACACAACAGGTGATGGACCGAATGTGGATCAATGTCACACACTCACCCCAGTCCAAAGATCTGGGCCCAAATCCATCGTTTTTTTGCACTCCACACCACCCTGGGTTAGACAATGGCGATATGCAAATCAGCTCTGACCCTGTGCCCCATGGGAACAGTCCAGTCCGAACTACAAAAGCCATGTTCTTCCCAGAACGGAATCAAGCATCCGAGGACCGGACCGGTTTCGAGGTAACACCTCTCATCAGCCCGGCTAGCTTGACTCCAGTGGTGTGGAGTGCCTGGGACCCACGTCTGGGCATCCCCAGCGCACTTAGGGCGGAATATGCAAACACAACAGGTGATGGACCGAATGTGGATCAATGTCACACACTCACCCCAGTCCAAAGATCTGGGCCCAAATCCATCGTTTTTTTGCACTCCACACCACCCTGGGTTAGACAATGGCGGTATGCAAATCAGCTCTGACCCTGTGCCCCATGGGAACAGTCCAGTCCGAACTACAAAAGCCATGTCCTTCCCAGAACGGAATCAAGCATCCGAGGACCGGACCGGTTTCGAGGTAACACCTCTCATCAGCCCGGCTAGCTTGACTCCAGTGGTGTGGAGTGCCTGGGACCCACGTCTGGGCATCCCCAGCGCACTTAGGGCGGAATATGCAAACACAACAGGTGATGGACCGAATGTGGATCAATGTCACACACTCACCCCAGTCCAAAGATCTGGGCCCAAATCCATCGTTTTTTTGCACTCCACACCACCCTGGGTTAGACAATGGCGATATGCAAATCAGCTCTGACCCTGTGCCCCATGGGAACAGTCCAGTCCGAACTACAAAAGCCATGTCCTTCCCAGAACGGAATCAAGCATCCGAGGACCGGACCGGTTTCGAGGTAACACCTCTCATCAGCCCGGCTAGCTTGACTCCAGTGGTGTGGAGTGCCTGGGACCCACGTCTGGGCATCCCCAGCGCACTTAGGGCGGAATATGCAAACACAACAGGTGATGGACTGAATGTGGATCAATGTCACACACTCACCCCAGTCCAAAGATCTGGGCCCAAATCCATCGTTTTTTTGCACTCCACACCACCCTGGGTTAGACAATGGCGATATGCAAATCAGCTCTGACCCTGTGCCCCATGGGAACAGTCCAGTCCGAACTACAAAAGCCATGTCCTTCCCAGAACGGAATCAAGCATCCGAGGACCGGACCGGTTTCGAGGTAACACCTCTCATCAGCCCGGCTAGCTTGACTCCAGTGGTGTGGAGTGCCTGGGACCCACGTCTGGGCATCCCCAGCACACTTAGGGCGGAATATGCAAACACAACAGGTGATGGACCGAATGTGGATCAATGTCACACACTCACCCCAGTCCAAAGATCTGGGCCCAAATCCATCGTTTTTTTGCACTCCACACCACCCTGGGTTAGACAATGGCGATATGCAAATCAGCTCTGACCCTGTGCCCCATGGGAACAGTCCAGTCCGAACTACAAAAGCCATGTCCTTCCCAGAACGGAATCAAGCATCCGAGGACCGGACCGGTTTCGAGGTAACACCTCTCATCAGCCCGGCTAGCTTGACTCCAGTGGTGTGGAGTGCCTGGGACTGGAGTCAAGCTAGCCGGGCTGATGAGAGGTGTTACCTCGAAACCGGTCCGGTCCTCGGATGCTTGATTCCGTTCTGGGAAGGACATGGCTTTTGTAGTTCGGACTGGACTGTTCCCATGGGGCAACAGGGTCAGAGCTGATTTGCATATCGCCATTGTCTAACCCAGGGTGGTGTGGAGTGCAAAAAAACGATGGATTTGGGCCCAGATCTTTTGACTGGGGGAATGTGTGACATTGATCCACATTCGGTCCATCACTTGTTGTTTTTGCCAATCTAATATAAAGCACCAGAAGCACTCTCTTCTAATGTCAGCCCCGGGGGGGGACATTAACCCTGTATCAGGGGAAGTATCAAGGTCACAGGCTTCTCAAAAATTCATGCATAAACTGTCATCAACATAATCTAGGCCTAAGTCATCCCCTTTGTCTCCATTCTCAACTCTGGGTGGTGGTAAGCTCTAGTCAAAGTCCGAAACAAAACTATGATGAAGCGTTTGAGGATGGCTCCGTGGATGTGGAAGCAGGCGGGCTGAAGTGGGGTCAGAGCTTGAACTTGGCCTGACTAGAAATGGATTTAGTTTGTAGTTGGAGTCCTAAGTTGGGTCCGGATATCCCTCCAAAACCAGCATGTTGATCAGTGTCAATGAAAGAGAAACTGGCACAAGTATTGGAGTCAGAGTGAATGTTGGCACTGGAGTCGTTGCAGAAACCAAGATAAGATCCACCGGTGGTAACAAAACTAGAGGCTACTGTGGATCCTTGGAGCCCATATGCGCATCAGAGGGGATACGAATAGTGGCAATAATATGCAGCATGGCCTCCTTAAAGACTTCTACCTGCAGTGGGCTTGGCAATGGTCCGGGCAAATTTGGGCATATTAGGATTAATTGCAGAATTGGCTTCTTAATCATGGATCAGAAGTGAGATCTAGTGTCACTTTGAGATCCTCGTGACCAGTCTTTGGAAACAGAGTGGTGGCATGGAGGTTGGGTCCTGCTTTGTCTTCTTATGTTTCTTCTTTGATTCTGAATTCGACTTACAGGATGACTTTGACCGTGAAGAAGACCTGCTGCGGATTGGCCTGAGTGCAAGCATGGGCCTGTGGCCCTGAGTGGAGTGCGACTTCTTCCAATGTTCAGGAACATACAGGGTTGCTTCACAGTCCTGGATCGATTTCGGGTGCATGATGATGCACTCACTGCACGTGCCCTGACATCAAACACTGAAAGTGCACCTTGTGCAGGTCAAGTATCGAAACCTGTTTTCTCCAGTCAAGGCATGTTTTGAACCCTGTTGATTCGGTTGGGACATTGCTCCATTTCTGACGTATGCGGACTGTGCGGTGAACTTCAACCCTGGCGCAGCTTGCTACCTGATCACAACAGACTGAGACTTCGGCCCACGCACACTCACTGGGAATTTCGGCAGAGGCAACAAAACAAATTCCCCTGCTACTGATTAACATGTGTGACACTGTGTAGTTGGCCTTAGGGCCGCGTCCTGTGTATTATTCCACGATCCATCCTTTGTAGGATTAATCGTTATTCAGGGAGAACTTACCCTTATTATCCTTTTTGACCTATAGGGTTAGGATCCTACCCTCCAGTCACAGCTATCAGCTGCTATTTCGAGCAAATGTTCTGAGCACTGTCTCTGGCACGACCCATATACAAGATTGCACAATTACATGGCTACCTGATGAAGGCTCAAGGCCGAAACGCGCATAGATTTTCATTATTAGCCATGAAAGATATATGTAATTGAATCCCATCTGTTATTCTTCACTTATTTGTTCTCTTGTACATTAAATGTAAATACGATATATGAATGTGATACAAGTATACTGACCTTGGATTGATAAAATGCTGGTTGTATAGATTATAAATTATCCTGTATAGATTGGATTGTATCATTAGACACATGTGTCTACAAGAGATTGATTCAATATCTGTGGTTTTATAAATTGATATGCCTACATATATATAAATTGATCCACGTTCCCTTTTTTGTATGAAATATTAAATAAAAAATATGAATTTTAAATAATATTTACCCATGGGTGTGTACATGTTTGTATAGCTAGTTAGTCCACATTCTATTGTGTTTCCTATATGATTCTTTTCATATATATAGACACTGTTCCCTTGTGCAATGGATTTTGAGATTGGAAAGGCATTGAAGAACATCATTCCCTTGCATAATGGATTTAGAGATTGGAAAGTCATTGAAGACTGACAGAATAGATAGTGGAGTGCGTTCAAAGGCATGCAATGAAAGAAACTTACCTCGATATGCAGGGGTGCAGCTTATATGCTAAGTCACTTCCAGGGCAGAATGAAGCCAACATGAAGCTACATGCCACCACCTAGGGGCACTACTATGAAATGTTTCTGGATCCAATTTGGCACCTGGGGAATGTTCTAAAGTTGAGGAATTTGAGGTTAGAATTATCCACAGGAAAAAGCACCATTTTTGCCATGGTTCCTTCCAGTTGTTCCTTTATGGCTCTGCTGGCTTTAGGACTCTGTGAACTCGCCTCCTAAAACATGGAGTGACCATTGGATTCACCAAATTGGCTTACCTAACACTTAAAATTTTATAAACAGTTGTGCAAGTATGTAAGAATGCAGTGATGCCAAGCCTTATACTGAGGAGAAAAAAAGAGTGCAGGTGAACTTAAACCATGTAGAAATAAACAGAAACCGAGTCAGGTCCAGGAATATAATCACCTTTCCAGTAGAATTTTGTTCCTGTGCTTATATTAATACCAAGCAATACTTGTGGCAAGATTGGTCAGTTGCCATTGAGTCCACAGGCCAGGGAAAGCTGGGCTAATAGACATAGAGAGGAAAGTGAAGAAGCAAGGAGTCTTCAAAGGTGAGTCACAAATTATGGGCAATAGTAGCAGAGATGCTTACCTGCACGTTCAATTGAATTCTCTGATTTGGAAGTGCAGGGATGTGATTTTTTCCTGAATTCTTTGTTAAACCTTTAATAATATATGAGGCAACATTGGCACATACGCCCTCGCATGTGCTGCAATGCAATAAAGCATTACAGCTGTAAACTCAAAAATAAAGTACATAAAGGAATAATCACCTTTAACACACAAAGAAATGAAACTATGCACTGCCCTGTCAAGGGGCCATCAGTTTCCATACCCCAGCATACCACCTTGTACTGGCAGTTGCCTCACAGCCCCAGCTTTAATTAGGGAAAACTCTGCAAAGAATCAAGGAAAAAGCAGAGAGGAGAAAGGGTTGCTTACAACTCCAGTGAAGATACCTATGATGCAGAGCAAGGATTACAAGTAAGTAACATTTCCTTCTGCATTGTAGAGTCTTCATAGACAAATGCAAAAACCACAGTTAATGGACAGAATGCAGAACAATGTTATACATTCACCCTACTACAGAGATCTGGGCCTAAATCCATCGTTTTTTTGCACTCCACACCACCCCAGTTCAGACATGGCCATATGCAAATCAGTCTGACTCTGCGCCTTATGGGAACAGTTCAGCCCGAACTGCCAAGCCATGCCTTCCCTGGACCGGAAACAAGCTTCCGAGGACCGGTTTCTGGCATTCCAGCCGACTTCAGCCCGGCTTGCTTGAATACAGTGGTGTGGAGTGCATGGGACTCACGTCTGAGCATACCGATCCCACTCAGGGGGGACAAATGCAAAAACCACAGTTGATGGACAGAATGCAGAACAATGTCATACATTCACCCCAGTACAGAGATCTGGGCCTAAATCCATCTTTTTTTGCACTCCACACCACCCCAGTTCAGACATGGCCATATGCAAATCAGTCTCACCCTGTGCCTAATGGGAACAGTACAGCCCGAACTGCCAAGCCATGCCTTCCCTGGACCGGAAACAGGCTTCATAGGAACGGTTTCTGGCATTCTAGCCGTCTTCAACCCGGCTTGCTTGAATCCAGTGGTGTGGAGTGCATGGGACTCCAGCTGAGCATACCCATCCCACTCGGGGTGACTTGTGGCAATATTGGCCATTTGCCATTGAGTCCACAGGCCAGGGAAAGCTGGACCAATAGACATAGAGAGGAAAGTGAAGAAGCAAGGACTCTTCAAAGGCGAGACACACATTATGGGCGATAGTAGCAGAGATGCTTCCCTGCACGTTCAATTGAATTCTCTGATTTGGAAGTGCAGGGATGTGTTTTTTTCCTGAATTCTTTGTTTAACCTTTAATAATATATGAGGCAACATTGGCACATAAGCCCTCGCCTGTGCTGCAATGCAATAAAGCATCAAAGCTGTAAACTCAGAAATAAACTACATCAAGGAATAATCACCCTTAACACACAAAGAAATGAAACTATGCACTGCCCTGTCAAGGGGGCATCAGTTTCCATACCCCAGCATACCTTGTACTGGCAGTTGCCTCAAAGCCCCAGCTTTATTTAGGGAAAACCATGCAAAGATTCAAGGAAAAAGCAGAGAGGAGGAAGGGTTGCTTATGACTCCAGGGAAGATACCTATGATGCAGAGCAAGGATTACAAGTAAGTAACATTTCCTTCTGCATTGTAGAGTCTTCATAGACAGCCATAAACGAAGAAGAGGAGAGCAACCTTATGCTAAAGAAACCATTGTCTCCATGCTCTAAATGGTAAAACAACCGAACAACTTATGTAACTTAGAAAACAACACAACACTTTAGGAGATCCCTTGAGTTTGTGCTCTAGAGTCTGCATGCAGACGGTAATGTTTGGTGATGGCATGAAAAGACTTCCATGAAGCTGCTCTGCATATGCCTAACACTGGAACATTTCTCAACCAGCATGCTGCAGGAGCCACTTTGTCCAGAGTGGAACTGGCTTTAATTATACCTGGTAGATATTCATTGGTTGATTGAAGCACAAGGAAATGCACAAGACTATCAAACTAGAAATGGCAAATCCAGATCGAAGTTGTCCGTAATTAATTAAAAACTACTGGTTACATTTCTTCAAATCTTTTGTTCTGTCTGTATAAAATCTTAAGACTCTCCTACCAACTAAAGAATAAAGAGACCTTTCTGAAGGGGACATGGGATTGCAAAGAAACTGTAAAAAAATAGGCTGATTGATGAGGAAATTAGATACTACTTTTGGTAGAAAAGATGATGCGTTCTCATAACCTTCACTCTATTGAAACTACATAAGGCTGAATTGCAGAGAGTAAAAAAAAATGTAAATTGATACTTGTATAGCGCACTACTCACCCGCAAGGGTCTCAAGGCGCTTGTGCGAATACCGCTGTGGAACCCATCCTGGCTTTCCCTGTGAGGCGTCCACTCCTGGGCACCCCCAAGGTGGAGGCCAGGCATCCTTAGCGTTGTGGGGGCCGTTGTGAAGATTAAGCAAGCTATTGCCCAGAGTTGCAGAGTGGGACTCCATGATAGGAATAGGCACCGAGGCGAGAATGATCAGGTCCGTGGAAATTTCAGCCCAAGACCCGCTGAGGCGGGGAATTGAACCCTGGTCCCGGGCCAGACCTCTGCATCAGGGTCTGCCGCTCTAACCATTGAGCCTCACTTCTCCACGAAGAGTCTAAAGCACATTTACTCTGCAAAACTGCAGTAATGGCTACTAGAAAAGAAAATTTCCAGGTGAGATGTTGCAATGATCCTTTGGCTTCAGCTCAAACGGGGGAGCTATCAACTTATATAAAACCAAACTGAGCTCCCGCGGTGGAGAAGGCTGATTTTTAGGAGGACGTGTTTTTATTAAATCCCTCCAAAACGTCCTTTATGACCAGAATAGCTGCTAGAAAAACTTTTATAGAAGCAAACTGTAGATGTGAATGTGCTAAATGAAGGATGCATTCCACAAATTGGAGCACCAATAGGTCGGATGTGATGCTCCGCCTCCTGGGGAGGTGAAAGGTGATGCAACTTCCCACAGAGCGATCATCTGCTGCTGAGGGTGAATTTAGAGTGATTTTTTAGTCCATTTTTTAAAATTAATTTTCGTTTTGAAATTACATTCCGGCCAACATGGCCCGGCAAATCTTGCAGTGCAGTAACAACCCATTGCCCCCCTTCAGTGACACAATTAAATATTACATATAACAATACCACTATCCCACCCATGATCAGCATGTCTAGTATTCCTTTATTGAGGATGCAGGTCCAGTGTAGAGAGCAAGGAGCCTCACAAACCACTGCCATAATGTCATTTTTCAGTATCAATGAGAGAATCCACTGTGGGGACCGGGGCCAAGACTATGCCTCTATGATTTGCCCACTGCTGCCATATTTTTGCATGTTTCTGCACTCCCTCCTTAGCTTGGTGAACCGCTATTTATATACCCTTCAGAGATCCATTTTATTCATCCTGGTACACACTGTGGGCGGCGATACATCTTTTCACTGCTGTGCAATATCTTGTTATGCCAGAGTTAGGCCAAGGAACAGTAGGTGTCCTTTATACCTACTGCCACCAATTCCTTCGGTGATATGGTGTAAGATCTGTTTTGGGTGAAATGGGATCTCCCAGGACAGGACACATTCCAGACAAGTCGCCACACTCCGCCAAAAAACCAAAAGCGATGCGCATTCCCACACTGCGTGTAGATGGGTATCCTCGTTCACCCCACACACCGATGATGCTATGATACTCATGCGCCACAGGCGATGACGGGTAAAATAAGCTCTGTGCAAGGATTTTAAGTGGCTTTGGCACAGTTTGGACGATATTGCTGCCTCACGTGGTGCCATTAGAATTTAAGTTCAATCGTAATTATTAAGTGTGGGTATGTCCCCCAGCCAAGTCTGTTGTAGGGTTGGGATTGTGGTTGTACTATGTGTTACTAATGTCTGATAAATCTGCCTGATGTTATGTGTACCTAAATCCCCAGATAGTAGTCTGCCCTCCAATGGGGTGACCTCTGGTAGGTCATGGAGGTCATAAAGACAGGGGGTGAGAGTGTGGTGTAGCTGGAGATATTTGTAGCATTGGTGTCTATGTAGCTGATAGTCTACCTGCATTTCTTGAAAGTACGCAAGAACTGAACCGGGCATTACATCTCCCAAGGTTGAGATACCTATTGCGTTCTACTGCCGAAAACCTGAAAGGGAAGCTATGTGACCTAGGAAGCTCCCGCCCCATAGCGATGTCATCTGAGTCAGTCGGGCCCACCAACCCATCCGCATAAACGTTCGTCTCCATAAACCAAGCACAGTTTGTGTTGCCGGTGGAATATAGCTCCCCATCCTCCCACCATAGAGGAGGAGTAAGAGAGGCATGTCACCCATTGCCCAACATTTTGTCGCATATGCTGGGTCCGTCCATTGCACATACACCCACTGATTTCTGACTAAGAGATGGGCCAAAACATAATTGAAATAGACATCTGGGGCAGCGATGCACCTACTGAAGGTGGACTGGAAACAAGTCCTGAGGGCAAAGCATACCGCCCGCCCCGAAAGAACTGTGTAAGAGCCACATTGACTGGTTCGAACCACGTAAGAGGGATAATAGAGGGATAGTTTTGTAGTTGGTATGAGGTTTGCAGCATGGAGACCATTTTGAATAACAGAGTGGCCCAGTAGAGAAAGAGAGGCAGCAGGAACATACTTTAATCTCATGTCTCACTTCATGTAATATTAGAGCGATATAGTAGGGCCAAGCCATAGCGTGATCTGGGTCAATGTATACCCCCTAACACTTAAAGCCGGAGGCAGCTAAGGTCAACCCAGAGGCCCAGGTCCTATCACCTGCTGTCTCCCTCATAAAAAACACCACAGATTTTCCCACGTTCATGCGCAGTCCCGAGGTCTCACCAAAAACATGCCGAATTTGCAACAGCAGAGGGCCAGAAGATCTGGGACTGGTGGGGAAGAATAATGCATCGTCGGTATTCAGGTTTCCCTGTCTGACAGTTCACGTGACCACTCAAACCCTCTCACTAGAGGGTATGAGTGTATCCACACCTCCATGGGTTCTATCGCCTGGGCAAACAGTAACGGGGATAACAGGCATCCCTGTCTGTGCCCCTGCCTACATCGAAGGGATCCAAGATTGCCCCTGCGACCCGAACCGAGGCAGTCAGTCCAGTATACAAGAGTCAGACATAATTTAAGAAGTCCTGACCTAGGTTGATGCTCTGAAACAGAGCGAAGAAATATTGCCAGCTGACTGAATCAAAACCGTTGTCCATGTCGGCTTAAAGCACAGCCACTGGCTGCTCCAATCGGTCCACTATAGCCAGGCATTATAAACTCGCCATATGTTGTGGAGTGTGGATCTCTGGGGCATGAAACCTGCCTGTCCAAATGAACAAGATCAGGCATATGTTGCAACAGTCTGTTGGCCAAGGTCTTAGCCAAAAGCTTTACCTCAATATTGAGGAGGGAGATCGGTCGACAGGACAAATGTAAATCAGATCTCTGCAAGTCGCCAGTCCTGAGGAAGTATGGAACTAGACAATGCCTTCTGGATAACCCCCAGAAGAGCACTGCCCAGTTGTGGCATAAAAAGCTTAAAAAGTTCACTTGGGAAACGTTTTGGCCTAGGGGTCCACCCCGTGTGGAACTCGGCCAAGGCCAACGCCAGCTCCTCTATTGTCATTTTGTTGTTCTAGTTGTGTTTGTGTGCGAGCATCGGGTGACACTGTGCACGGCAGAATATCTTTAAGAAATTCCTGAACTAGTTCCACACTAATATGGTAATATTTAGCGTACAGTGCCCTGTAATAGTCTGCAAAGGTCTGCTGTGAGCTAGTTTCTTTAATGTTTTTTTACTTGATCGACCCACTCTGACGAGTTCAATTTGGAGGCTAGACCTGCCACGTTCCAACTAAGTACCTTTAAGTTTAAATTAGGCAGTTGAGGGCCTGTTGCAGTGATAGAACCTAATAAGGGTTAATTGTCCACAGGTACATCAGATGATGGACAGAGTGGTAGTCAATCTAGACTCTCTAAAGCAGACAGTAGGGAGAGAATCGGTTATACAAAGTATATGTGGGAGTGGCAAAATTATGTGAAACCGGCAGTGGTTTATAGAAAAACCCCAAAGGCAAAGCCCAAATAAAGGTTGGAGAGTTGTTATTAAATACCTGTGCTGACAATAACCATTTTACCAGTGGTGGGCGTCTAAAATTTACAACAATACAATCTCCTTTGATATTCTTTTGGGAGAGACCAACCCAACCCACCCTGCGCACCATTAATATCTCACTAACGCTATCCATCTTAAATCCTTTATGTTTGGCCAACCAGTCCACGCTCTTGTTCCTAAGTTGCTCCCAAGATTCAGTTTGATCTCTCTTTAAAGGAGGGACGCCCACCAAGACTAAAGCATAAGGGCACGCTTCAGGAGGTAAATTAAGAACAGCTGAAGATGGTATAGTGTCCTGATTGTCTGGGTTATGATTCGCGCTGGTGGTGTTTGTAATGTTTGATGGTGAGGGGTGCAAATTTCTATGGTTGCCCGGCGCGACATTACAAGGAAAGCTGTTACTTATGTTGTTAGTGCTATTATGGCTAGGCACTGTACCTGTTAAAAGGGTCTCAATAGGGATTGGTCTGGAAAGTGAGCTGCTGTTTTGATTGCCACACATTACGGTGGCAATATTACAAGGAGGGGGCATAGGATCAGTAATCTGCTGGGGCGTGTTTAAGTTGACTGTTCTCGATGACTTTATAAGCATACCCCCCCCCCCAGTTCTGCCAATAGTACTAGGTATGCCTCTTTGTGTATCAGGTTTCTTAATTAAGTTCTCCAGCCGATCTAAGCATTTCGAGAGGGAATTAAAGTATTTATCAACCATTATTTCAAGCGTTCGTACATCAAGTCCACTATAGTATCAATAGCAATATCAACAGGTCTAATCCGGGCAGTTTGAGCTATTGTATGCTCAGTCTGAGTCTGGATAGAGTGAACAAGGTGAGCTGTGGTTTCTGGATCAACAGTTAAGTCAACAGCAGTGTCAGTTGTTGTGGCAATTGGCCCCGAAGGTATGGCCGTTGCGCCTTGTATCCAAGAGCTCAAGGCAGTGGGCTGTGGATTGGAGCGAAGTGGCTGTTTTCTCTTGTTGATAGTTTGTTTTGCCACAGTTCTTTTCCTTTTGGCCCCTGTTGTTTAGGGGTCTGTGACAACATTTTGGACAATGTCCTTGGTGTAATTCGGAGATTGCCGATCTATTAAGACTTCAGCAATCTCATTGCCCTCGAATTCTGTTAGCTCAGGAACATCTGGCTGGATTTGTGGGTGGCTCACAGTACTGATTGTAACATTAGGTGACAGAGGTGTCAAAGGAGGGTAGCTAAGGCCCCCCCTCATCTCCTTCCAGCAGGGTGTATTGGGGCATGGATAAACCCACAGAAAGTCTCCTCTCCGTTAGCTCTATCTCAGGGGAGACGATACTGACTGCTCTCTCAAGCATACTGTCAATGGTAGTGGTGGACCGTGGGCCTGAGGTGGCTGAGCGTCTTCCCATACTTTGTTTGCTGCTCTACCACTCACCTTCCTGGTACAGCACTTTTCAAGGGGGTGGCCCAACCCGGCCATCTCCAGGATCTGATGGGCGCGGACGGGCCCGCCCATGGCCAGGGCTTAGCCCGGGCACGCCCGCGCACGTACCGCGCCACGGGACCCCGACCGTCCTTTTGGGTGCCTCCTGGTGTTGCCTGCTGGCGTCAGCGGTGTGCGCCCCACAGGGGACGCTGGGAGGTGTAATTTGCCTCCCCTCCGGCGTCCGTCCTCAGCCGAAATGGCCCCGATGACTCTCGGCGTTGGTGGCTCCTTCAGCAACGATGCCCCAGCAAGAAAAGGTAAGTGCAAGGAGAAAATGACTCTCAGCGGTGGTGGCAGAATTCCAACGAGCTCCCGCAATGCGGGAGCCCGACCGTCCTTTTGGGCGCCTCCTGGCGCTAGCGGTGTGCACCCTGCAGGGGACGCTGGGAGGTGTAGTTTGCCTCCCCTCGGCGTCCGTCCTCAGCAGATATGGCCCGAAGATTCTCGGCAGTGGCGGCTCCTACAGGCGACGATGCCCCAGCAAGAAAAGGTAAGTGCAAGGAGAAAATGACTCTCGGCAAAGGCGGCAGAATTGCAACGAGCTATACAGGGGTATTAGGACAGGTGAGAGTGAACGGTTTTACTTCCCAGACGTTCGAACTTCGTAGCGGTACGAGGCAGGAATGCCCATTATCCCCGCTGATCTTTTCCCTCGTACTGGAGCCATTTGTGGCCTGCATACGTAGAGACGTGATGGTACGTGGCATGCGCTGAGCGAATGATGTGGAAGACCGCATATCGCTCTATGCGGATGATATCCTTCTGTACTTGTCATACCCATATAGGTCGCTCAGTGTTGTCTTAGACATATTCACGAACTTTGGTAAATACTCGGGGTTTGCTATAAATGGGCGCAAGTCAGTCCTTTTCATGCTGAAAGGAGAGGTGCCGCGTCTCCCAGCACAATGTGTGATAACGATAGCCACTGACGGTTTTCGATATCTAGGGGTCTTTGTTACCTCGGATGCCAGCCTGTTTTCATGACTCAAATTTTGCTCCGCCTCTGGCTAGATTGCATGCAGATGTTAAGCATTGGAGGACCCTACCCTAGACACTGGTGGGGAGGGCGGCGCTTTTTAAGATGCAGGCCCTTCCTCGCTTGCCCCTACAAAGTCCCAGATTCATATTTCAGAGCGGTTGAGGGTGAGATTACGCTGCTATGGGATGGGAGGGCCACTAAGATTGCTAGGCAGAAACTGACAAAAAGTTGGTATGATGGGGGCATAGCCCTCACAGACCTGTATCGCTATTACTGGGTGGCGCATCTGGTGAACTGTCAACCATTGGATATATTACCCTATTAAAGTCTCAAAGCTGTTGCAGCGTTGCCCAGGGGACCAGAAAGTCAGAAAAGAAAGGCATAAGAGTCAGACTTGGTTCCTGGGTTGGGGATTGATTTAAGGCCGAGGTGTTGTGCAACTCAGAGTGATCGGAGTGGCGGAATGAGGGAGAGCTCTGTTTGGGCTTCTAATGCTAATGCTGTTTACTCTTTTTAGACAAACCTGATGGCCTCGTCTTTGAGGATGACTGATTACGAGATGGGCCCCAGGAGAGGGAGCGCATTCACAAACTTGACTTCCGTCGACGTTCTGTGACATACAGCTTGGCTTTGCGGTTGCCAAATCCATTAGGGTTCATCTTGGCACACATGTCACATGACCACGAATGGCCCTTGAGAGTTCCGACACCAGAGACAGACCTCATGTGGCTCTGTCACAGACATCTTCTTGTGGCAATCCTTACATGTTTAAATCCTTGCAAACAGGAACACTTTTGAGGGTACAAAAATCTGTCAACTTTGACTAGAGGGAGTGAGCTAAGATCTGCATCAGAAGGTGCAGAAAGAAATAAACTAACATCAATGCACAGAGATGACACAGATATAGTGTTTCCAACATTATACCAGGGGCAGACGGACCAGCCGAGGAGTCACACAATGCCGCCTACCAGCGCCCACAGGAATTGCTATGAAAATCCTTCAGACCTAGTCTGGTTCCTGGGGAAATTCTCAAGGTGAAGAATCTGTGGTTAAAAGGTTCTATCAGAAGTGCCAAAATGCTGCCCATCTTGAAGTCTGTTTATGCTGTGCTACCAACTTTTTTTCACGTCCCATCAATCTGTTTGCTCTTCCTGTCAGGCAGACCATATATCTTGCTGCTGTTGCATGTTTCCTCCTTACTACTGGCACTATAACGGAGTCCTGTTTTGGCTCCTGTTGGAGGAAGATTGGGTCCTACTCTGATGCTTTACATGTCTGCAGTCTGAGTAGGGTGATTTTAGTCATTGCAAATGTCAAGATCTTTCTGGTGAACCCTAACACCAAAGGCAAAAGTGGTCTAGGAGATGAGTGAGGCTACCTTGTCTTCATAATTCTCAAAACTGAGGTGTGGGGTAACTCATCTGTTGTGAAAAATGTTGCTGCTTGCCTCAGCAAAATGTCCTGAAGGATGATGTCATTGATAAGTGAAAAGCTTTTTGGAAAGCTTCTTGTGATGGAGGAGCATAGAATGAGTATGATGATGCTGAATCAGACCGATTTGTCCTACTTGGAGATAAAAATGCTGTTTTTTTTCCTTTTGAGTCTTTGTGGAGAAACCACAGGAAATATTTCCTCCCCTGTTAGTCAAGGTAGAAAAAGCAGGGGAGTCATTATTCAAACTAGTGGCATAGTGATATGCCTTTGCACAAAATGCATCATTTTAGGAAGGTGCACGGGTTGAAACAACTCCTGCACTGGGTCTTCTAATGGTTTAACAGTAAAGGTCAGTCATGAAGGTAATGGAGCCGGAGACGCATAAAAAGACAATCTACCAGTGGTGAGGGGGATAGAAATATTGATATCACTTGTAGACACCAACAATATCCTTGATATCGAATGTCTTGATAATATTTTTGTCATGACACAGAGTAGAGGAATTCCACAACGTGGAATACTGGGATGATGCTGAAAGCTATGATGCCTTTAGCTGATGCGACACCTCCTTTGAAGTCTTTACATCTCTGCGCTATTGTTGACTCTGCAGTATTGTTGGTATTCAACAGTGTAAATCTTGGTATTTTAGTGAGCTTCGACACCAAAAGGTACAATGTTGATGATCATTGGAGTGGCAGGAATGCCCTTAAATCGAGATAACTATGAGGCAGATATCATCTCTATCTTTAAGTGTCCTTTTGGACACTTTCCTACAACACTCATAATCCTTGGTTAACTATGAAGGTGGTAAACATATCAAAAATAAATTATGTGGATCAGAGTTAGCATTCTTCCTTTCAAAGACCGCACCCTTCAGAAATGGTGAAGACATAACTCCAAAATTGCTTTTCAAATTTTCAAAAAGAAAAGTGGAAATGCTAAAGCTATGCAAGCAATGTTGAATGAAGACTATTTTATAAATGTTGGACTTGGCCCTTATGGCAGGTTCACCCCTAATCTTTTTTTTTTTTTGTAAGACTTTATTAGCAGTTGTCAATTGCACATTACATCATTTGCGTGTGTAGAGAACAGTTTCCATTTTCATTGCGATGCTTGTAATACACAGCTATTTAGCCGACAACCTTCCGGTCCGGCAGCATTTAAGAACATTGTGCACGAGACATTCCTTCAATGCGTTAAGAATTAATAGTCTTACTTTTGTCAACTTTTTTTTTTGTTTTGAACATAACCATAGACTCATTAGGAACAATAAACAATATAGTAGGACTTCTATACATGGTCAATCATCTATATCAGTGGGTTGTACCGATGTACTATACTGTATCTTTTCTTGTGAGTTTTCCCCAAGGTCTCCTTCTTCCACACCCATATCCCTCCCAGTATCCCTTCAACGGGTATGCATCAGTTTTAAATCTCATCCTCCTCATCAGAGCTATCATCCCCTTCTTCCGGTAAAGGTTCGCACAGGTCACCCCTATACTTATTTCAGGGTAGCCATATCCTGTTCCATTTGCGAGGGTTGGCTCTTATTTTATAGATCGCTCGCTCGGTTACCATCAATCTGTCCATGTGTTTGCACCAGTGTGCCAATGTTGGTGCGTCCGCCGCCCCCCATTTTTGCGCTATGTCGCGCTTGGCTGCCATTGCTCCTGTCACTACCCACTGCTGCCCCTGTCGTGTTACATCTGTCTTCCCCCATATATTCAATAAACAGACCCTCGGGTCCAGTGTGAGTGATGCTTCCAGTGTTTGTGAAATTGTCCTCATGATTCGCTTCCAGTATTCGCTAATGATCGGACATTCCCAAAGTGTGTGCAGGAGTGTTCCTTCCTCTCCACAGCCTCTCAAACAGTTTGGGTGATCCGCCCTGTGTATTCTGTATAGAATAGTTCTGGTGTAGTACACTCTGTGTAGTATTTTAAATTGTAGCAATCGGAAGTGGGCCGATACTCCTGCTTCTCTTGGGGACGCCAATGCGGCATTCCAGTCCGTTTCATCCATTTCCCCCAACTCCTCCTCCCATTTATCCCGTAATTTAGTTAATGGATCCGGTAGATTGTTTAGCAGCTTTCGATAAGTGAGTGATGTAGCCCCTGTTAGCATATAATCAGTGAGCAGGCGGTCCTCCAACGGTGAGGATTCAGGGACCTATGCCCCTGGCTCTATGGCTGTTGTTAATGCATGTCTTATCTGTATATACCTATATGTTTCAGTGAGTCCTAAGTCATATTGTTGTTGTAAGAGTGAGAATGGGATCATACCAGTACTCGTCCATAAGTCTCCCACTGTAGAAATTCCTATATTGTCCCATTGGGTGAATCCCTTACTAAATCTCAGACACCGAAGTGATTTAGTATCCCACAGAGGTGTAAGTTTAGTTATTACGTCCCCCCATTTTAATCTAGTCTGCGCCTTGTGCCATAGTATTACCGTATGCTTTGTCGGGCCTATCAGTTTTGACATTAGACGTTTGTTATATAATGGCGCCAGTAGACTGTGTGTACCTAGCTGTGTTCTGTCAGCCATATAAGCTGGGTCTTCTTGTGGTGCGTGGATCCACTGGTTTATCACCTTGAGTTGGGACGCCCAGTATTACAACTGTATATTTGGCAGTGCTATCCCACCGTCATACCATCCGCGGTTTTATGTGTGCCACCCGAGCCGGGCGTTCTCCCCATAATAAACCTGTAAGGACTGCTGTCACCTTTTTAAAATACGAGGGTGGGACTAGGGTCGGTGTATTCTCCAATATGTACAAAAAACGTGGAAGTGCCTTCATTTTAAATAAAGCCGCTCTACCTAGAAGTGTCAATGGTAAATTTGTCCAATATCTTGCATCTGCCTTTAAGCGAGTGAGTGGAGGCAACAGGTTCTGAGTAAAATAGATCGAGGCGTCTCGGGTGATGTAAATTCCCAGATATTTAAACGAGGGGTCTGCAATAGTCAATTGGCATTCGCTGGGTATATGTGGCAGAGGACCCTTCAGTTCATAAATAATCGATTTCGACCAATTTATGGTGTAACCAGAGTGGACACCATGTGCATTGCATAAGTCAAGCAATATAGGGATACCAGCGGCTGGATCGGATAGGTATATCAACATGTTATCAGCGTAGAGGGAGACTCTGTCCTCCCAGTGCTCCCCCCAACTCAACACCTTCAGTAATGGAGTGTCTCTAATGACAGTTGCTAGTGGCTCCAGAACTAATGCAAACAGTAAAGGGGAGAGCGGGCAGCCTTGCCTCGTTCCTCTAGCCAACGGCACGTCTCGTGAAACACGTCCATTGGCCGTCACATGTGCGACAGGATCTGTGTATAAGAGTTTTATCCATGCAATAAATTTAGGGCCGAAGCCCATGTGTGCCAGGACTGCGAAAAGATATGGCCACTCCACTAAGTCGAAAGCCATCCTGGCGTCTAACGAAAGAATGACTGCTGGTTCCGTCAATAAGGGGGCCCGCGCCAGTGCGCCATGAACTCTCCGGAGGTTCAGTGCCGTGCTCTTATGGGGCATAAACCGGATTGGTCTGGATGGATCAGGAGGGATAGGTGAGGCATCAATCTGGTAGCCAATGTTTTCGCCAATATCTTGGCTTCTGCATTGAGCAGCGAGATTGGCCGGTATGAGGTATATTCGGCAGGAGGCTTACCCGGTTTTGGGATGGCAAGAATAGTGGCCATCTGTTGATCCAAGGGCAGGACCCCCCGCTCCAAACTATCCTTGAGCATAGCCAACAATGGCTCGCTTAGTGTGTCTGTCATCGTTTGGTACCATTCAATTGGAATACCATTGGGGCCTACCGCTTTCCCTGTGTGTAGTGTATTGATTGCTGCCTGAATCTCTTGTACCGTCAGGTCCGCCTCCAGTTCATCCACAGCGTCTTGGGGTAAAGTCGGGGTGCGCACCGTTTGGAGGGCCAGCGTCGCAGCATTCACCGTGACTTCTCTTTCCGGAGTATATACTCCCTGAAATGGTCCACGAGGATATCAATTATTTCTGATGGGTGCGAGTGCAGCTTCCCACTCGGGTCTGCCAATTGCAGTATGGTCCTGCTACCCTCTTTTATCTTATCTAGCCAAGCCAATAATTTACTGGCCTTGTCTCCTATATCGTATACTCTAGTCACCGTCGCTGTTATATTCTCCATCGTTTGTGGTCGTATATGATCAGTATGTGCTTGTTGGCATAGATTAAGTGTGTGTAATGTGTCCTCTGTTGGGTGCTCCATGTGTGCCGTGTTTGCTGCTTCAAGGTTCAGTTCCAGATCCCTCAACTCCCGCTGCTGCATGCGCTTATGCCCTGTTATTGTTGTAATGGCATGGCCTCTCAAAACTGTTTTGTATGCTTCCCATAGGGTAGTGGGGACGACGCCGAACCAGTATTCTCCGCAAAGTAGTGCCGGGTCGCCCTTTTTAATTTCTTCCGAACATATGGTACCTTAATATACCCCGGATAGATTGGATATAACCTTTTGCAGACTCTCCCTGAACATGAGATGTTTAGTGTTAGAGGGGAATGGTCCGAGATACCCCTGGGTCTAATCTGCACATCACTAATTGTAAGGTGACCGTCCCCTAGTGTGAGAAAGTAGTCTATGCGGGACAGACTATTATGAGTTGCGGAGTAGTAAGTGTATTGTCGGCCCTCAGGATTGAGGTGCCGCCAGACATCCAGCAGCTCTTGTGCCTCGATAAATTCTTGAAAGCGGGACGGACCAGGTGTGTGCGTTCGGGTCGGGAACCTATCCTGTGTGTTGTGTGCCACTGCATTGAAGTCTCCTCCCACTACTAGGTCACCGTCCGGAAGATCTAACAGTAAATTCCCCAGCTCGGGTAGAGTGGTCGCGTGCAGTGCTGGTGGAATAAATACAGAGACAACGTTGAGTGGCCTGCCTTCCCATTGCCAAATCGCCACTGCAAAACGGCCATACTCATCGGCTCTCGTGGAATGCAGTATAAAGCGGGACGCCTTTCTCATTAGAATACCCGTTCCACGAGACCCTGAGGTAAAGTCCGAGTGCACTATCATACTATATCCACGTCTGTCTAGTGTTTTGCTCGCCGTCCCCACTAGATGTGTCTCCTGAAGAAGAATGAGATCTGGATTTAGTCTCTTAATACCCTGCAGGACCAGCCCCCTCTTTATCTTGTCCCCTAGGCCCCTCACATTCCAGGACATCACTTGTAATGGAGTTATCGGACCCGTGCATGTGTTCTCATTTAGAGTAGCTGATTGTGAGTTGCGTGCCATTGCATACCTATCAGGTCTAGCTTGTACATTTCAATATCTGCTTGCCATAGTGTTCGGTGTATACCCATCTGAGTATTCAGTTTGTCTTGTTGCACATTATTTCCCTGAGTCAAACAAAACAAAACAACAGGAACCCCCCTAACTTCCTGAACAACCCCCCTCCCTACCCCCCTGCTGTACGGACACAAAACCGCCCGCCCCCCCAACTTAGCAGAGTGCCTGTCCCATCCCCCACACCAAATACTTGCTCGCGGGGTGAAGATTCTCCGGAGCCGGCGGCCCCTCATGCACTCCTTAGAAGCCCTCAGCCCAGTGTCCTGTAGCCGACCCTCAGGCAGAAAGCAAAATATAAAATCAAGTTTCTGATTGTCCTCTTTGGAGATTAGTGTTCCTTGCTGGGGCCCTCCTCCGTCATACCTCCGTCTTGTGAGATTTCTTCCTTCGCCCTGTGAGACGTTTGTGAGCCCTCCGGAAGCCCCACGTTTTTGTCCTCTTTCGATCTGTTAGATCTGCAGGGCTGTTTCGCCGGTCTCCATCCATCGAGCCAGTCTCTCGCAAGTTCAGGAGTGTCAAAGAACCAAGTCTTGTTGTCTGATACCACTCTCAGCCTTGCCGGAAAAAGCATGGAGTAAGGGATCTCTCTCGCTCTTAGTTCCTTCTTGACCTCCAAAAATGTCCTCCTACGGCGCGCAACTTCTGCCGTATAATCCGGGAAAAAGGCCAGTGTGGAGTTGAGGATCTTCACCGGAGGGGAGACTCTAGCCGCCTGCAAAATGGCGTCCCTGTCCCGGAAGTTAAAGAGACGGTCCAAGATGGGTCTTGGCGTCGTGCCTTGCTTAGGTTTACCCCCCGGTACTCGATGTGCTCTTTCCACAGAGAAAAAGGCAGAAAGACCCTTTGGTTGAAGCTCTTTTTTAATCAGTTCCTCTACATAGAGGTCGGTTGCTCTATTGCCTTCGGATTCCGGTACACCAAAAATTCTTATGTTGTTCCTTCTCGAGCGACCTTCCTGGCCGTCCAGCTTTTCACGCAGTGTTTTGTTCTCTACCGCCAATTGTTGCATCGCTTTTTGAAGCTCGGAGACGTCTTCCACTAGGGACTTCGTGACCACCTCCATCGATTTCACTTTTTCAGACATTTTTTGAAAGTCGGCACGGATCAATGTGATTTCAGTGGATATGGAGCCCACCGTGGCCTGTACTTGAGTTAGTACTCTCATGATGTCGTCCAGTGTGGTTTTCTGCGTGTTCGCCCCTTCAGCCATCTTGCCGGCTGGGGCCGACGGGAAGGACAACGCCCCACCACTGGCAAATCTATCAATTCCGGTCTGCGTAGTGCCTCCTCTCGCGTTCTTTCCAGCCATCCTTACCCCTTCGCACCCTAAAAGTCCTGCAGGGCATATCTCCCAGTCACCCAGGGTTTCGTGGGGTCTAGTATGTAACTGGTCATCACCTTTCTCTTCACGTGGATAGTAGGCCAATACCTCCCGATACGCACAGGCCCATGCAGTGTAGAACTCTGCAAGTCTCCAAGCAAGTCGGGAGCCAGTACTATAAGGACAGAGGTCCCACTTTCATAAGGTCGATCTTGGTGGTGAGGCGATGGTGTTCAAAGGCGGCCGATGCGTTGAGTACTACGTGCTAAGACGGCGGACCGACCCTTTGTTCTCCTTTGGTTTCGGTTTCACCTGTCTGCCGTCTGAAAAAATTCTCTTCTGATCGCTTATAGTTTGTCTTCTTATATGTGGCAGAATCTAATTAAGACTGTTCGAGCAGTTCTCGCTGTTACCGAGCTCATGACCAACTTTTTGGACCATGGCCGTGCGTTTCCGGTGGGGTCGAGCCGAGCTTCCCTCGTCTCTCCTCCGCCGATAATTCAGGATAGATCCCGGCTTGGTATGGACGTCCAGGCATCAGGGTCGTCACAACATAAGTTCCGTCTCCAATGTCGGACAGTCTCCAAAGTTGCGGCCCTGGGTCCCGCCCGGTCCTAGGCTTCGGAACCCTCCGTTAGAGCTTCTTTTCTGCACGGATAAGTGGTCGGATATTAGGAGAGGCCCTCCGGTCTAGGGAGCTCTTCTTTTAGGCTGCCGCCATGCTCGGCTGCTAGCCACGCCCCCTAATCATTTTGGCCTAGGGCCTAGGGCCTGGTCCTGGCCGAGGGCAGCTGTGGAGTACCAGTGGGGTAGCCCAGTTAGTCCCTACAGTAGTTTTAGAAAGAACCCCAGGGGTTCACGGTGGCGTGGAACAAGAGGGTGTCCCTGCAGTTGCGGGCCTGCGTCCGTGTTTTATCGCCCCAAGCAGGGAAGCCCATCACGGTGGTGATTGGTCTGCCCTGCGTTTTGGCTGGAAGGGGGTTGTGTTGGACTTGGCCCTTATGGCAGGTTCACCCCTAATCTTTTTGCTTTTAATCTGTGATCTGTGTTGATGATTTTTGGTCTCTGCGCACTTTTTCCCTGTGTCCCAGAGTAAAGTGCGTGCATGTAGTTAGGCTGGCCTGCTCTCCCATAGGGACGCATGGGGAAGGTCTGTGTCCCTGGTAGTTCCTGATGCGTGGGAAGTGCAGACTCGAATTTGGTATGTGCGAACTCGTGAGAATGAATGCTTCACAATGATGTATGTGGCATGAGTGTGTCTTGTGCACAAGTGACACTTCTAGGAGTTGGCATATTAGTGTAAAATATGCCTGGCGTGTGATTGGCTGGGGCTGGCTGGTGAGCCTAGCTCCAGGAAGGCTGGATGGGTCTGCCCGGTGGTGAGTGTGAGATTAGCATGATCTCCCTGCCTGGAGACCCAGTGAGCTGGCTCTGGGCCCAGTCTTGCCCCCTGCCTGCCTCCTGGCTGGAGCTTTGTTCTTGGGGGCCCCAGCGCTTAAGAGCGATGTATTCTTGCTGAGAGCTCCTGAAACCGATTCTTCTCTCCCCCGAGTGCTTGGGAGCGCTGTGGATTGCCTTTTAGCACTGGACGGCGCTTGATTTGACTTCTAGCGCTTGGGAGCGCTTGGTGTGCTTTGGCCGGTGCCCACCCGGCATCTTTACGCCCCGTGTGGTGACCGAGCGGCGCGGGTGTCACCCCGCTCATTTGCCGCCTTTATTTGCCCCGTTCTTATGTAGTTATTGAAAGCCGGTGCCCACCCGGCATTGCCCCTCGAGCATCACCGCCGCATCCCAGAAGTATTGAAGCCGCTGCCTAGAGCGACCCGGAAGTGCCGCCCCCACACCTCAGGGCTGCGCTGCTATTGGCCGTCCTCAGCAGCATGACCCGGAAGTGCCTGCGGACCGAAGGAGAGAGCCGGCCCCTGGTCTTCCGTCCCCCCGGGGCTCCCAAGAGAGAGGGAGAGCCCCGGAGAGAGTGAGGAGTGTGGGAAGAGCCGCCGAGAAGCAGTCCCGACGAGGTGCCCCCGCCGCAGCAGCCTGGTGAGTGCGGGTTCCTCGGAGGGCAAGGGTTGGTCCCAGAGTCCCCCGAGCAGAACCCCGACCAGTGGGGCATTTGGTGCTAGAGCTCCGGGGCCTTTCTGAAGAGCCCACGAGGCTCGTGGGCATTGCGAGATACCGAGTCCCCCGAGGAAGGACTCCGACCTTCAGTGCCACATTTGTGTAGAGCCCTGAGAGGCTCTGAGGCCACTCATTGTTTCTAGAGCCCAGATAGGCTCACCGCCCCTCTGTATTTACGAGCCTGCGAGGCTCCGAGGGGCATTGCATTGTTCTCTTGAGTCCAGGAGGGACTCCAACAACGCCCGCAGTTATAGTTTAGAGCCCACGAGGCTCCCGGCCATATTGATTTAGAGCCCTGAGAGAGGCTCTGGGGGCATTTAATTGTTTTAGAGCATAGAAGCTCTTAATCGCCATTTAGTTTATGTAGAGCCCAGAGAGGCTCTTGAGACAGAGGCAGTTGGTCAGAGCCCCGAGGCTCCCAATCTGTGTTGCCCTCACCATTGTATTCTTGAGCCCACAAGGCTCCAACGTAGGCCCATCAGTGATTTACAACTGTCCAGCACTTAGTGGACAGTTGCCACGTTCAGGCTTGTGTTCTTGGCTGCCTGCGCAGCCTTCCCTGACATTTGGACTCAGGGCATTTCAGCCTTGAGAGGCCAGTTGGCCTGGGGGACAGTTCTAGTATTGTGCTACATGCACCCTGCGCATTTATGGTTTACTTGCTTATTTGATTCCTGCGCAAATGTTCTACCTGCACCTCTGAATGTGTTTTAATGCCTCATGTGCCATGTGTTTGTTATCCCCTTCGCTAAAAGTGACCTGCTTAGAGGATTGTTGATGTCCCATTACCTTTGCTAAAAGTGACCTGCTTAGGTGTTTTATGTTTTATCCCCTTTGCTAAAAGTGACCTGCTTAGAGCATTGTTGATGTCCCATTACCTTTGCTAAAAGTGACCTGCTTAGGTGTTTTATGTTTTATCCCCTTTGCTAAAAGTGACCTGCTTAGAGCATTGCTGATGTCCCATTACCTTTGCTAAAAGTGACCTGCTTAGGTGTTTTATGTTTTATCCCCTTTGCTAAAAGTGACCTGCTTAGAGCATTGCTGATGTCCCATTACCTTTGCTAAAAGTGACCTGCTTAGGTGTTTTATGTTTTATCCCCTTTGCTAAAAGTGACCTGCTTAGAGGATTGTTGATGTCCCATTACCTTTGCTAAATGTGACTTGCTTAGGTGATTGTTTATGTTCCTATAGGTCCTGATAATAAGGTCCTAGTTCCCTGCGTGATTTTCCTACAATGTTTAGGGTTGCGTAGGAGGGATTTACCTTTACCAGTAATTACTGGTTGTGTGCTACATTTACTATTTTAGTGCTACAGTCATTATATGTTTATCTGCTAAGTGTTATACCTACAAGTATTATTTCTAAAAAGTGCATACCCCTGACAGTGGTCCAGGTGGCCCTGTCCTGTACATAATCCCTTGTAAATTCTGCCCGTGCCTGTTGGCACATTGTAAAGTGTGTGTGTTAGCTAATGTGTTTTTGCTATAATACAAAGGCTATTTTTTTTATAACCTTGTGTGGAGTTTCCTTTGTGGTGGGCCTTGGGTGTTGTTGCTGGGTGCGCGCGCAAACGCTTTACACATCGCCTCTGAGATTAGCCTTGCTGCTCGCGCCACATTATCTAGAGGGTGAGCAGGGGTTATCTTGGTGTGTAACTCCCTTGCCCTGACTTAGACATGGTGATCTCTGACTGACTTTGGCGTGAGCCTTGGCCAGCCCGGGGTCCCAGGTCTAACATTGGTGGCAAGTGGTGTGGATTGGACTTGGGTTTGCGCTGTACCACAGTAGCGACAGGCCGCACTACAAAACTCTAAATTTTTAGATAACCACATTTTGGGGATTATTGTTTTTTAGGTGAAGTTTCAGTATTGCTTCTCCTGAAAGGTGTCATTTTGTAATTTTGTCCAGTACCTTGTTCCCCGCCCTGCTCCCAGAGTGTGGTACCTGTGTCGCTTATGGTCAGGTTGAGAAATCAGGGGTGGTAGAAACTGCCTTACCAGTCCGAGGGGAGGGTGTGTGTGAATGAGTGGTGTGTTACACTGGACAGAGGAGTTCAAGTTATCCAAGATAGGGAGCTTGCTGAATTTTTTTTAATTGTGTACTCCTGTTAAGCTCAGACCCTTAGGTTCCCTGTGTGATCTTGTCTCTAGAATGTCTGCCAAAATGGAGCCTGCTTTTGATCTCAGTGATCTAGTTTGCTACAGTATGCAGGAGTTGGAAAGGTTCTGTAGAGAGAGAGACATAGGGGTGGATGAGTCAGATACTCAGAACCAACTTAGGAACCACCTGGTCCAATGGTATAAGGATCAAAGGGATCTTGAGCACAGCAAGGAAAGGGCCGCACGCCATGAGGGTGGTGAGTCTGTGGAGAGCCCTGAAGAATGTGAATTTGATGAAGATGACAGTGAATGGGCACCAGCAGATAGTGAGGACCCCATAGGTAGGGAGTCCCTTGCTGGGTCCAGTGTCAGTACCAGCGCCCCATCCCTTGTCCTGTCCCCGGAGGAGTGGTTGGATAGGAAGGAAGAGAGGGAGCATCAACTAGCGATGGAACAGCTCAGGTTAGAGCATGCCAAGCTACAGGCTGAAAGGGCCTTGTTCAGGGAGAAGATAGCCCTAGAGGATAGACTATCCCCTGAGCACAGTTTGAATTTTCTGGATTCCCCAGGGAGGGTTGAGTCCAGTGGTGGCAGCTATTTAGATTTAAGTATGGACAATCCCACTCCCAGTTCCCCAAGTCTGGTACCTGTTTCCCTAGAAGAGGAGTTCAGGTTGAAGATCAAGAGACTCAGGAAACTGTCTCACCAGTCTTGGGAAGACTTTGAGGATGTATGTTGTGGAGCACTGTGTGATTGGGTACGAGATCCCACGAAATGTGATTGGGGCAAATTGTTCGAAATGTTTGTCAAAGAGCACCTGCTCAATTGTTGTTCAGCAGAGTTGCGCCAACACCTGTTGGGGTGTGGATTGTCTTCACCATATGAACTTGCTGAGGAAGCAGATCGCTGGGACAGTGCGAAAGGTTCTCTGGAGTCACTGGTGAGTAATTCCAACAATAGTGGGTCAGGTGTCCTTCAGCCCAGCGTGGTGGAGGAGGGTGAGAGTAGCCCAGCTAGGTCCCAGTATAGTGAGGAGGGTGTAGGGGCTTACTGCCTGTCTCAGTGGAGCGGGAGTGAGTGTGAGACCGAGAGTCCCCAGACGCCCGAAGCCCTGCCTCAGAGCCTGGTTGGTTTCTTTAGGGAACACCAGGATGGGGACTTGCCTTTTAGTTCACTTGAGGGAGATCGCCTAATGTGTGGAGGACCTGGAGCATCTGTAAGTGGAGCTTCTATGGTTGTAGAGTATGGCAGTACTGCTCCGGTAGGGAGGGTACAGAAGTCCAGAGAAAAGAGTGATTGGGGGATAGTATGTGAGTCCATAGAAGTCCGGGAGTGCCAGGCAGTGATTCCACCAAAGGTTCTAGACCGGAGGTTGGAGGTCCAGGTTCAGGATGTGCCTGACCTGAAGGGTGGGACTACTGTAATCAGTGTCCTGACCAGTTCTTTCTCCAGAGGTACCGCCCCGGTTGGGAGGGAGCAGGACTCTGGAAGGGGGTTCAGAGGGTGGGAGAGCCCACCTCTGACCCCGGTACCACCTGAGGGGTTAAACCCTAGGTTGGGAGAACAGTGTTTTGAGGGTACCCCTCGCAGGAGGAGGAGGAACCCTAGGAGAAGAGGTAGGGGGAGGAGAGCCTTCCCTGAGACTCCAGGTCCGCCTAAGGTTGTAGACCCTAGGCTGGAGAACCAGTGGCAGTCTAGCCCTGTCTTGCAGACAGGAAGAGTGGAGAATGGCTATTATGTGCCAGGGGTTACTACCCCCCCACTCAGTGAGTAGGCAGGAACCAGTGGCACCTGGGTGGCCTAGGGCCTGGTCCTGGCCGAGGGCAGCTGTGGAGTACCAGTGGGGTAGCCCAGTTAGTCCCTACAGTAGTTTTAGAAAGAACCCCAGGGGTTCACGTCGGCGTGGAACAAGAGGGTGTCCCTGCAGTTGCGGGCCTGCGTCCGTGTTTTATCGCCCCAAGCAGGGAAGCCCATCACGGTGGTGATTGGTCTGCCCTGCGTTTTGGCTGGAAGGGGGTTGTGTTGGACTTGGCCCTTATGGCAGGTTCACCCCTAATCTTTTTGCTTTTAATCTGTGATCTGTGTTGATGATTTTTGGTCTCTGCGCACTTTTTCCCTGTGTCCCAGAGTAAAGTGCGGCATGTAGTTAGGCTGGCCTGCTCTCCCATAGGAATGCATGGGGAAGGCCTGTGTCCCTGGTAGTTCCTGATGCGTGGTGAGTGCAGACTCGAATTTGGTATGTGCGAACTCGTGAGAATGAATGCTTCGCAATGATGTATGTTGCATGAGTGTGTCTTGTGTACAAGTGCCACTTCTAGGAGTTGGCATATTAGTGTAAAATATGCCTGGTGTGTGATTGGCTGGAGCTTGCTGGTGAGCCTGGCTCCAGGAAGGCTGGATGGGTCTGCCCGGTGGTGAGTGTGAGATTAGCATGTTGATGGCTGGGGAGGAGTGCCCCTGTGTCCTGAATGAGGCTGGGTTTTCCCCACACAATGCTGGCTCCGCCCCCTGTGGTGCGACTGATGACCCTAGCCCTGCCAGTGAATGAAATGGGTGGTTGAGCTATCAAGGGTACTCCAAAACCAGCTGTGATTGGTTTCTCCCCCACCCTGCACCTACAGACAAAGGAATTTACAGTATAAGAAGGGGCTGTGTCCCCATACTATTTGTTCTGCTTTTGGATCATTGCCAGAGGGGGCTGCTGCTGTTGCTGGGGCCAGGAGGACCGCCACTTGGAGTGTCTCCCTTTCTGGAGACCCAGTGAGCTGGCTCTGGGCCCAGCCTTGCCCCCCTGCCTGCCTCCAGACCTAGCTGGAGCTTTGTCCTTGGGCCCCCAGCGCTTAAGAGCACTGTATTCTTGCTGAGAGCGCCTGAAAGCGCTTCTTCTCTCCCCCGAGTGCTTGGTAGCGCTGTGGATTGCCTTTTAGCGCTGGACGGCGCTTGATTTGACTTCTAGCACTTGGGAGCGCTTGGTGTGCTTTGGCCGGTGCCCACCCGGCGTCTTTACGCCCCGTAGGTGACCGAGCGGCGCGGGTGTCACCCCGCTCATTTGCTGCCTTTATATGCCCCGTTCTTATGTAGTTATTGAAAGCAGGTGCCCACCCGGCATTTCCCCTCGAGAATCACCGCCGCAGCCCAGGAGTATTGAAGCCGCTGCCTAGAGCAACCCAGAACTGCCGCCCCCACACCCCAGGGCCGCGCTGCTGTTGGCCGTCCTCAGCAGCGCGACCCGGAAGTGCCCGCGGACCGAAGGAGAGAGCCGGCGCCTGGTCTCCCCCCACCCCGGGGCTCCCAAAAGCGAGAGAGAGCCCCGGAGAGAGTGAGGAGTGTGGGAAGAGCCGCCGAGAAGCAGTCCCGACGAGGTGCCCCCGCCGCAGCAGCCTGGTGAGTGCGGGTTCCTCAGAGGGCAAGGGTTGGTCCCATAGTCCCCTGAGCGGGACCCCAACCAGTGGGGCATTTGGTGCTAGAGCTCTGGGGCCTTTCTGAAGAGCCCACGAGGCTCGTGGGCAATGCGAGATACCGAGGACCCCGAGGAAGGACTCCGACCTTCAGTGCCACATTTGTGTAGAGCCCAGAGAGGCTCTGAGGCCATTCATTGTTTCTAGAGTCCAGATAGGCTCACCGCCCCTCTGTATTTACGAGCCTGCGAGGCTCCGAGGGGCATTGCATTGTTCTCTTGAGCCCAGGAGGGACTCCAACGACGCCCGCAGTTATAGTTTAGAACCCACGAGGCTCCCGGCCATATTGATTTAGAGCCCTGAGAGAGGCTCTGGGGGCATTTAATTGTTTTAGAGCGTAGAAGCTCTTAATCGCCATTAAGTTTATGTAGAGCCCAGAGAGGCTCTTGAGACACAGGCAGTTGGTCAGAGCCCCGAGGCTCCCACACTGTGTTGCCCTCACCATTGTATTCTTGAGCCCACAAGGCTCCAACGTAGGCCCATCAGTGATTTACAACCTATGAGTCCTGATATGTCGTTTTTTATATATTTTTGTGTAATGCTTTTATGATATACGCATATCGAAATAAAGCTATCAATCAAATCAATCAGATTTACAACTGTCCAGCACTTAGTGGACAGTTGCCACGTTCAGGCTTGTGTTCTTGGCTGCCTGCGCAGCCTTCCCTGACATTTGGACTCAGGGCATTTCAGCCCTTGCGAGGCCAGTTGGCCTGGGGGACAGTTCTAGTATTGTGCTACATGCACCCTGCGCATTTATGGTTTACTTGCTTATTTGATTCCTGCGTAAATGTTCTACCTGCACCTCTGAATGTGTTTTAATGCCTCATGTGCAATGTGTTTGTTATCCCCTTTGCTAAAAGTGACCTGCTTAGAGGATTGTTGATGTCCCATTACCTTTGCTAAAAGTGACCTGCTTAGGTGTTTTATGTTTTATCCCCTTTGCTAAAAGTGACCTGCTTAGAGGATTGTTGATGTCCCATTACCTTTGCTAAAAGTGACCTGCTTAGGTGTTTTATGTTTTATCCCCTTTGCTAAAAGTGACCTGCTTAGAGGATTGTTGATGTCCCATTACCTTTGATAAAAGTGACCGGCTTAGGTGTTTTATGTTTTATCCCCTTTGCTAAAAGTGACCTGCTTAGAGGATTGTTGATGTCCCATTACCTTTGCTAAATGTGACTTGCTTAGGTGATTGTTTATGTTCCTATAGGTCCTGATAATAAGGTCCTAGTTCCCTGCGTGATTTTCCTACAGTGTTTAGGGTTGCGTAGGAGATATTTACCGTTACCAGTAATTACTGGTTGTGTGCTACATTTACTATTTTAGTGCTACAGTCATTATATGTTTATGTGCTAAGTGTTATACCTACAAGTATTATTTCTAAAAAGTGCATACCCCTGACAGTGGTCCAGGTGGCCCTGTCCTGTACATAATCCCTTGTAAATTCTGCCTGTGCCTGTTGGCACATTGTAAAGTGTGTGTGTTATCTAATGTGTTTTTGCTATAATACAAAGGCTATTTTTTATATAACCTTGTGTGGAGTTTCCTTTGTGGTGGGCCTTGGGTGTTGTTGCTGGGTGCGCGCGCAAACGCTTTACACATCGCCTCTGAGATTAGCCTTGCTGCTCGCGCCACGTTACCTAGAGGGTGAGCAGGGGTTATCTTGGTGTGTAACTCCCTTGCCCTGACTTAGACATGGTGATCTCTGACTGACTTTGGCATGAGCCTTGGCCAGCCCGGGGTTCCGGGTCTAACAATAAAAAAAATAAAACGGGGTAAAAACCTCGCAAAATGGGATCAGAGAGCCTCATCATGTTAGGTTATTTTTAGTCACATTGAGGGTATCCTGTTTCTGAACTTAACAAGTATGTGTGACTAGCCCAGCCAAGGGTAGGTTGGTTATTTGAAAAGCCAGGTATTAAGCTTGTGGCGTAATTCAAGAAGAGAGGAATAGGCTCAGATGAGGAGTGAGAGGTTATTTCATACTAAGGAGTGATGTAAGAGAACAACTGTCCTCCTTATCTAGTTCTCTGTATTCATGTGATGTGTGCAAGTAGGAGTCCTGCATAGTGGAAGTGTCTGGGTGGTTGGTGGAAGGAGATGCAACTGTTCAGATAGGTGGGGACTGTTTGTTAGTGCCTTCAATGTATGAGTGAGGAGCTTGAATTGAGTATTCTTGTGTATTGGGAGCCAGTGTAGTTCCCTGAGGTGTGGTGTGAAATGAGTTCTGTGTGGGCGGTTGAGTAGGAGTTTGGCTGCTGAGTTCTGGATGATCTGTAGTCTTCTAGTAAGCTGCGTGGTGATCCTGCGTTAAGGATGTGCCCATAGTCCAACTTGCTGGTGACTAGGGCATGAGTGACAGTTGTTCTAGTTTTGCCTGGGAGTAATTTGAAGATCTTCCTCAGCATCTTCAAGTGTTGATGCAGGATGCAGTTATGCCGTTGACTTGTGCGTTCATGTCCAATTTGCTATTGGTGATTATTTTGAGGTTTCTGGCATGGGTTCTGTGTGTGGGTGTGGGTCCGAGTTCAATCAGCCAACAGTAGGAGTGTCATGTTGAGATATTCTTGTCGTAGATCACTATATCTGTCTTGTTAGTGCTGAGCTTGAAACAATTGGCTTTCATACAGTAAGTGACTTCTGTAATGCAGGTGGTGAACTTGTTTATTGAGTTGTGGGTCTTGACCAAGAGGAGGACTAAGAGTTGTGTGTTGTCTGTGTAGGATATGATGTTGCTGCTGTTTACACACATGACGTTGGCCAGATGAATCATGTAAGCGCCAAGAGGAAGTGACTGAGCGAAACCTTAGGGCAGTCCACAGATGAGTTTATGGGCTTCTGAGGGCTAAGTTGCCAGGCTTACAGCTTGTGTTCTATCTGTTAAGAAGGAGCAGATCCAGCAGAGAGCGGGTCCTTGGATGCCTATCTCATGCAGGTGCATGATAAGAATGGGGTGTGTGACCTTGAGGCAGAAAAAACATAACTGGGCCTGTGAGGTAAATGCCAGTACAGGGCATGCTGGATTAACCTGCTGTCTACTCAAAGGAGCAGTGATAGTTTCACTTCATTCGAAAATAAGCCGAACAGCAGAGCAGTAGAAGCCACTGCGACAGGGGGAGGAGAACCCCCCTTTCAGCAGAGACACACCTGTAATGCCCAGCCCAAGTCTCATAATGCCTAGAGTACACGGCAGATGACATATAGCGCAAGACCAAAAGCGCCTAGTGGATCAGGGAGCGAAGCAAGGGAGGCAAGTTGAAGATGTGCAACCACCTATAACCCCAAACCAAGCTCAGCTGGGCAGCAGGGGGCAACAAGAACACTGCGAACACCGCACCCTCACTGCAGAGAAAACAAAACTGGAACCGACCAGGAAGGCGAAGCCTACACGGGGCAGCCAGCATAGAGGAGGCCAGCACCACATCTCGCTCACACACAGCGGCAGTAGTGCGACCACTGCGAAGAGAAGAGCGAAGGGGCACAGATGAGCTGTGAAGAAGCGCCAAATGGCTAGACACAGAACCGACTCTCGAGAGGTAGCACTGGGGAGGACAAGGATCCCACAAGTTACCCTCGGCAGCACACAGTGGGAGCTACCCAAGATAGTGCCACTAATATGGCACCAGAGTGTCACACCCATCCACAAACAGGAGGGGTGGCGACTGCACAAGCATCCCAGCGGCACGCCAAGCAAGTAACTAGTCTGTCTCAACCTGTAGATAAACAGCATAACAAACGCACAGAGCACAGCACCCTCCACCCGCACCCCCCGGAAAACGCACCAAGCTGGCCTAAAAGAGAAACCCAAAAGGAGCCAACGGCCACAACGAGGGACCGCACAGGAACAGAAATACCAACCTGCAACCCAAAAAAGAGGGGGGAGATTTGAGATCCAACAGAAAAGAGAGGACTCACCAGCATGGCGGGGAGCGAAGGGAAAATTTAACAGCAGATGAAAAAGAACAGGGGAGACACACTAACGAACTCTCCGATTAAGCAAAAACCTGATCTCAACAGCACACTGGAGATGATTCTTAAAAAACTGGCCGAGGTCCACGATCTAGCCAAAACCACAAAACAGACTACGGATGCAATCCAACTGGAACTGGCAGCAGTAAGAGCGGACATGCACGCGACAAACAACAGACTGATGGAGCAGAGAATAAGCGACATAGAGGACACGGATCAACAAATAAGCAAAGATCTTAAGGCCCTAACTAAGAACACAGCAGCACTCCAGAAGCAGACAGCAGAATTGGAAGACCGGAACAGAAGGGGGAATATAAAAATCCTTGGAGTGCCGCAGGGTGAGGAGGATAAAGCAGACTCCTGCCTGGCGTTCATCGAGGGGATGATACCAAAAATCACAAACCTCAAATTTGACCACCCCTTCAAGCTGGACTGAGCCTATAGAGTACCAGCCTTCAAAGCAGCTACAAGAACGTGACCACGCCAAATAATATGCAAGCCACTAAGATCACAGCACACAGAAGCTATATTCGGGGCTGCAAGGAAAAAACAAAATATTGAGTGAAATGGTCAAAGAATAATCCTCACACAAGACTACTCCAAACCCACAGTGGATATAAGAAAAGGCTTCCTGGCCCTGCGAGATAAAATGAAGAAGAGAAGCATCATATTCTCATTCAAGGGCCCTACAAGATTCCAGATAAATGACAAAGGGAGAACACACATCTACGAGTACCCGAGAGAGCTAAGCGAATACCTAGAAGGCTCGTTGCAACAAGAGATGGAAACATTTCAAACAGGAACAACCAAGAGAATTGCCTCGCCGGAACTAAGGGTGGAGCGAGCAGGTTGAAGAGCGAGCTCCAAGATGATCACTCAATAATAACAACCTTATCTAGCTCAGAATCCGTAGAAGACCGACCTTACAATACCTAAGCAAACTAGTAAGGCCGGAGAGATCAACCATATCTACCTCAAGAACAATCTATTAGAGCACAGATATAATCTACCTCAAGGTGCTGCGGAGCGGGAGCATATGCCTCTCCAAGAAAACCAGCAGAGAAATGGACCAAAACAAAGTCAAGCGATGCACCATCCTGCAACAAACAGAGGCATTCTATATACATCCTTTCATATGATATCTGTTGGGGTCTGGGCTGGCGGGTGGGAACAGGAGGGGACTTTTTTTTATACGAATGGACAACAAAACTCACGCAAGAAGGCGGAAGGACACTGTGGGCGGGAGGGGCAAAACTGTGAAATACTAAAGTAATGGCTCCCAGAGAGACAGAACGGCGACCTTGTCGCACGTTCAGAATATGAGTTTTTGGATCAGGGGGAGCGGGGAGGGAGGGGGCGTCTGTCTTATCTTCCTATCCTTAAACTATTCACTGTCTTCTATACTTTCTACACTCTTCTATCTATACACCTATATACAAGAAGCTACACTAGGGCTAGATCAGGCAGGGGGAGCATCGAAGCCAACGAAGGGGTCTGCATGTACAAGCCAACACCAACTGACACTACAGGAAGGGCAACCATGCGCTCACACGCCATAAACAATGACACAAACTAATAAGCCTGTCCTGGAGGCTAACCAAAGATAGTCTCCTTCAATGTCAAGGGCCTCAACCACCCAGTCAAGAGAAAAAAGATACTTGACTACCTGGCTAAGAGCAAGGGCGATGTGATCCTCCTGCAGGAGACTAAACTATCTCAGGAAGACTCTAAGCGAGTGAAAGCCAATTGGATAGGCCAGGTAGAGTGCTCAACGGCGGTAGGGAAGAAGCGCGGAGTGATTACCCTGATAAATAAGAACTCCAAGCTAACAATAGAGGCACATCCCCACAATGAAGCAGGGAGTGTCCTAATAACACACCTGAAAAGGGGAGAGGAGAACATTCATGTTGCGAACATCTACGGCCCTAACACAGACAACCCCGTTTTTTGGGAAGGGGTCTCACACAAGTTGGAACTCATCCCCCAGAACGACCTTACAGTGGTTGCCGGGGACTTTAACATTGCTTTAGACCCTACACTGGACAGGCAATCATAGTACCACTCCCACCCCTCAAGTGCCTACAACACACTAAAATACATGTGCTCCAGATTCAACCTCAAAGACCCATGGCGGCTCCAACACCCGGGCACTAGAGACTATACCTTCTACTCTAACCCGCACAACTCATACAGCAGGATAGACTACATACTAATCAGAGGCCCACACACACATCTAATAGATAACTCAGATATTGCCCCTAGACTACTCTCGGACCACTCATGCATTAGCCTGCAGCTGAGTCGGCGTTACAATGAAGACATTCCCCGTAGGTTGAGGCTTAACAGCGACCTCCTCTCAGACCAAGAGAACAAAACCAAAATAGAGGAGGCCATAAAGGACTATTTTATGCTTAACGACACACAGGACACTGACCCCAAGACTCTATGGGATGCACTTAAGGCAACACTCAGAGGCACAATATTAGGGATCAAGGCCAAAATCAACAAAAACACTAACCAACAACTGGGCCAACTCGAACAGGAAATCAAGAAACTGGAGATTATCATGCCAGAGACGCACAGAACACTACCATCCTAACAGAACTCACTAAGAAAAAGTATGAGTACAACAAAATATTGAGCAAAAGGGCCGGGCTGTGGGTGAATAAGTATAAGCCCATTAATCTCTGCAAGGCTAACAGAGCTGGGAAGCTCCTAGCCTCGTACCAAAACCACAAACAAAGACAATTCACCATCTCATCAATCACCGACTCGCACAACAACACGCACACAAGGCATAAAGAAATCCTAAGAATATTTCAAGAGTTCTACCAAGAACTCTACAAAAACGATCCGGCCTTAGACCGGGAAGGGTGCGCAAAATACCTAGACAGAATAGACCTCCCAAAGATAAGTAATGAAGATGTGCAGAAGCTAGGACAGGAAATAATCTTGGCAGCGTTAGAGATGGTGGTTAAGTCCCTAAAAGATAACAAGGCAGCAGGCCCAGATGGGTATACGGCCACGTTTTACAAAACTTTCCTAACGCACCCGACACCAACCATGAAAAAGGTGTTCAACGACTGTGCGGAGGCGGGAACAGTTTCCCAATCCATGTCAAAGAAGAGCATCATTGTAATCCAAAGGAAGGCAAAGACGCACTACTACCCAAAAACTACAGACCCATATCTTTAATCAATGTGGACTGCAAAATATACTCTAAAATCACGGCCTCAAGACTAAACACCGTTCTACCAAGACTAATAAGCAATTCAAAAGGTAGGGTTCCTAAAGGCCCACATGTCACACAACAACACCAGACACCTATGCCACATCCTAGAACGCACTTCCAAAATGGATGAACCAGTGGTGGCTATTACACTAGATGTAGAGAAAGCTTTCGACAGGGTACCTTGGGACTTCCTGGAACAATGCATGCGGGCATTTAACCTTCTGGAAACATACACGCGGAAAGTGATGGCACTATATGGTGACCCCAGGGCACGGGTGGTGGTTAACGGGTCAGTCTCCGACCCCTGCGCACTACAACGCGGAACTAAACAGGGGTGCCCTCTCTCCCCAGCGCTGTTCCTACTAGCCCTGGAGCCCCTGATCAGGGATATCAATATCAACGGGGATCAGCATCAATGGGGTGGAAGTAAAACTCGACGCATATGCGGACGACATCCTCATAGTGACAGAACAACCTATGACCTCCATCGCGGCCCTCATAGAAACCATAGGGGAATTCTCAAATCACTCAGGGTATAAACTTAACAAAGATAAGTCTGAGTGTAAACCCCTCAACATCCACACCACTAAGGACACTTTGGGAGGATCGGGACTGGCATGATAAACAGGGTTCATCAAATACCTAGAAGTACACTTCGGCAATGACCTTAAAACCACACTAGACTAAACGAGAAGCTAATGTAAGAGAAGACATAGACACTCCTAGAGTCCTGGGTCCCCCAAATGAATAACATGGTGGGGGAGGATAGAAACTGTCAAGATGAAGATCACCCCGATGATTAACTACCTGCTGAGCATGCTCCCACTCCTACTCACTGACGACTTAGACTGTAAGATAGAAAAGATGATTAATAAATGTATATGGCGGGACAAGAAAGCAAGAATAAGCATAAAAAACTAAGACTAGACAAAAAAATGGGCGTGCTAAACCTAGCTGACTACAGAACCTTCCAAAGTGCATTCCTAGCAACACAAGGAGCTTACTGGCTGTCACCCCTTCAGGGATACACGCCGGTATGGCTATTAATCAAGCGAGCCACCCTAAACAACTTAGAGCCACTGGTACTCCTCACAGCCAAAAAACACTCACACGCTTCCAACCAAATATTCAAAAACACAAAAATGGCCCTACTCAAGGTAGATAAGAAATTGGAGCACAGTGTTAAGAACTCGAAATGGGAATCCTTGTGGAAAAACACCAAGATTAAATATAGGGGGAAACCCCTTTCCATAGAGACATGGGAGAAGATAGGAATCTCCTACCCAGCACAACTGGTAGAAGGTGGCAACCCCATCGCGTTCACCATGTTAAAAGAGAAACATAGACTACCAGACATCAAACTATACAACTTCCTAAAAATTAGAACAGCCCTAAAAAAAAGCAAAGCTAGCACTACACAACCCACCAATAATACAATACATGAGGAAACTCAACACAATAGGCGATCAGGTATCACACCTATACAAACTACTACGTCCTAGCACCACCAAAATTAACGATAAACCAGTGACATACTGGGCAGAACAACTTGGCACCACACTTAGCGAGACCGACCAGCATCTCCTTTGGGCCTCCACCTCACGAAACAGAATATCCCCAGTACTTGCACAGACGACATTCTGGCTACTACACAAGACGTACTGGACCCCGGCTCGGCTTGCAACGCTGGGTTTTAGGGAAAACATTTGGTGCTGGAACTGCGACCGAGAAAAGGGAAACCTAGCACACCTCATATTCTACTGCCCCAAAATTAAAAGATTCTGGGAGAGAATTTTCACTTTCATAAAAACGGCGCTGGGGTGCACACTAAAACCAGAACTCGCTACCCTTACCACCGCTTTCATGACCACAGAACTAGACTCACAGCATGACAGGGACCTGTTAGATCTCCTTTTGACAGCGGCAGTAAAAATTGTACTTTCCAAATGGAAGGATACAACTAAGGCAACATTCAAAGGTTGGCTCAACTGGGTGATGTACCTCAGAGGCGCGGACAGTACCGCCCTGCGGAATTCACCCTGGAGACTGTCAACCAGGGGAATGTGGGTCTCACTGGACGAATACCTGGACCACCACAAACCCCCGTGAGCCCAGCTGGAAAAGGGCTTTTGCCCACAAGCATATCCCCACAGCCTTAGTACAAGAGCCACCACCTAAGTAAGCTTCTTGTATACTACCTTTGTCTCTCTCTCTCTTCTATTCTCTATATTTCCCCTTGTAACCACTCTCATTCTTTTAGCAAGACAGTGGAAAAGTGGTCAGTCAAACATAAATACCACTTACCTCTATCATTGACAAGAACAGCCAGTTGGGGCTGACACCCTGTAATTGTAAAGCAATGATAACTGAATGTGTAAAAAAACCTAATAAAATACTTTAAAATAAAAAAAGAGATATGAAGACAGGTTTCTTACAGATTCAGTATTGTCATGAATTAGCCCCTACAATGGAATGGCCTGCGGAAGGGTTTTAACTAAGAAAGGTTGATGAGTGCACTATGGCTAGGACAACAGATGGTTTTAAGCTACCAGAGATATTTTAGGCCTGGAATATGAAGAAAAAATAAATAACATTTCCACTCTGGGGATTTCCATCCTGGTTATTTTATGAATGAGCTACTGCACACCATTCAGAGGTTTCTGATGCTCCACCAGGTATTTTGGGAGCGACATCTGTAGTACTCTGGACGCAGAGCAGTACATTATTTCAGATATCAAATTCAAACTACGTCCATGACCAAAACACCTGAAAGCGAAACAAGCAATTAATAGCTCAGATACTAGATCCAGACTGTAGCCAGAACAAATAGGTGCTTGTACGTACCCATAAAATTGTGAGATTTCACTGAAGGAAAATAAATACGACTGAAGCTTGACTTAGGATATATCCCTACCGTTGTTGACATGTTTCACTAAAAAGCAGCATCTTGCTTCGCAAGGTGCAATTCGTGGATTACACCAAATCGGACAAACTGTCTTTCCATGGGGAGGGAAATGTAGATTTCTGATCAGAAAGAAAGCCTGCTTAAAGTTCCATCATATACTGTAACAGAGCACAATTGTCTCTTATCTGGGCACACATGAATGAAGACCAATAGGATGATTTCTCGCTGGCGGTAAAAGATTATCTATTAAATCCAATGAAGAGCTGGAGAAGTCCAAATGCTTCTCGTATTTATGTGTGTATTTATGAATATTTATATAGTGCAAAACTAACTGGGAAGAGACAAATCAGTGAACAAGATGGTGAGAGGTGAAGGGAGCATTCCTGATGTTTCACTAAAAGGGGCTAAGTTCAAATTAAAGAGCGTTATTCGGTTTCCGAAAAACCATCAAAGCGTACAGTAACACACAGATAATGGTCATGAAAAATATAAAATGACATTCATGCAATATACAGTACACTAGTCATAAAAATTTAACATGTATAAAATATTAATTAAAATTTGCTATCACTTAATATTACAACAAATATTTATTTATGTGCAACATGGCCAATAGCAAATGCAAATTTTATACGGTGCCACTATAACATAGATTCAGCTGTAAACTCTTCGGCCATGTGCAGTGCAAAAAGTGCTAAGTGAAAAAGTAAGAACAGAAGAATACAAAAACAATTGTCCAATTAAGTCTGCTTGGGCCAAGATAAGTTCTTGGATTAACAGAGAGTATATTAAAACGTGTTCATCCTCCGAGCTAAAGTGCAATCTTCGAACGCGTGAACCACAAATTTACTGAGAGATAGACTAACAAAAAAAACGGTTGGTCCAGAGGTTTCGGTTTTTTAAATTCTATGTGTAATTAAATAGCAAGTAATTACCTATGGTTCAAGCACTCTGGGCATATCCAGTTCCTGCGAAGGTCTCGGTATTCAGGGCAGAAAAACATAACATGTTCCTCTGCCTTCTGGGCCAACCCGCAAATGGGACAATTATCCGAGTCACGGTCTTTGGCCATTTCTTGGAGAAGGTTCTTATGGGTAGGCTGCCCAGGCGAAATCGTACATATAAACCTATTGGCAAAAGTGGTGTAATCATTACTAAAAAATAATTCAAACTTTGGGCTTGAATTAAAACCGTAGAAATTGGTTGGCCAGGCATCCTGAAACTCCCCGTGTGGAATACTGACCTTTGCGGCCACCGGGCATTGTCCACGTGGGCTGGAGGGGTGGGGCTCTTTTTAGGTCTCACCTAGCAGCGCTCATGCGCTGCTCGGAAAAAGACATTTAGCCATCGATGCAGTTTGTGTCCCAAAAACGTGCACGCGTTGCATTGCCTTCAACGGCAATGCGTGCAAGTTTGGAGATTCCCTTGCGGGAGCGAGCTTTGGCACCATATGTTTGTAATTAACTTGCAAACACATGGTGCCCCTGGGTCACTCCTGCAAGGGAAACGCTTTGTTTGCTCCCCTCAACCCTCCCACTTTTAGTGCGAGAGGCGTGTGCGCTTGTTTTACTATATAATTTGTATATCTTTATAGACGCCATTAGAGGGTGCTCGCACATTTCATAGGACCAAAGCTGAGTCCTCTACAAAAAGCAGATGGCAAACAAGGGAACGGCTTCAAGTTCATCTCAAATTCCAGGAATTCCAATCGTTGCAGCGATCTAAACCACTCAACTATGGAAATAACAAATCCCATCCAATTTAGAATGGTGTCTGGTAAACTAATCACATACAAGTGAATGGTGGAATGATATTGGAGTGCTTTCGTTATATGCATTGGTTTTGTAAAATTGTGAATGAGAAAGAACATACCATTTGGCAGGAGACTGACAGCCGAACGGTATGGACTACGCTTGCATCTTTCGGTACAGGTATGACAAGCCCTGTGTTGTGTGCAGCGAGAGATGCTACCAGCACACTGTACACGGCTGTCGCACTGCCAATGTTCAGAATATGCAACTCTTGCCAGGGCTGCCAGACTGTTATTGGCAAGTTACTATCAGCACTTACACTACATGACAGAAGATTTAACCTGTATTTCCGGTATAGGGGAAGAGGGTGAGTGCAGAGGTCTACTGGTGCGCAATGTAATCTCTGGGTATTTCATGTCACAGTGATCGCAATCCAGCGCCTGCCTGCAGTGACCCCCTGATGATTCACAGCCGAGAACACTGCCCTAGCCCTACAGTACAGCAGAGGCACTGGTATATTAGTTAGTATAGTACAACTGCTTAACAGATCCGGAGCTAAGCTGCAGACCCTGAGTTCCAACTCGAAAGAGTTCAGTCAATGAACTAATGACTGCAGTTCTATAATTAAGCATCTGTAGGCCGGCACAGATGAACCAACCCAGCATGACTCAAAGCGGCTACAGGAAGACTTGGGAAATAGCACACGGGCGAGAGTTTAAATAAGTTATTGAACTGATAACGAATATGTGCTGGGTGCAAAGTTCAAGAAGAATTCCAATGTTAAAATCTTGAACATCTCCCTCGTGTGATAATACCCTGCAAGTTTCCATGCGCCCCTGACTTTCAGACCGTATTATTTCTGTTAGATCATTTCGGCGCGGGTACCAGCTACATTCCATGGGTTCCTAGTTATTTTTTTTAAAAAATGTTATATTGCACCTGGAAATTATTCAGATAGATGTGCATGAATCAGTTGCATTGACTCACATCTGAGAAAAAGTATCCCAAGCCCAAGACCGGTGAACACCGTCGCTGTTCTTCGCTGCCGCTTTCCTTGATGTTTGTTTCCTTTTCCACACTATCAGTTTGTTTCAGTTTAAGTTTATTTGTTTGATTAATTAAAATCTTTCCAAAAATGTGACCTTAGAGAAAATATCAGCATCAATACACATTTAAAACATCGTGCAAATAGTAAATGTCATTAAAAAGAGAGAGAAAAAAAGAGAAAAATATTACTAGATAACATTTTCGTTAAGACTTTTGGCAATCACACTTAAAATTTTTACAAAAGCAACATTCATTGGTAGGTCATTCGGGTTTAAGCACGCCATTATTGCTTGTCTACAGGTTCTTATTTCTCGTGCATTAAACAACCTCCTGAGGATTAGCCTCCTTTCTGAGTCTATGGCAGGGCACAGACATACCAAGTGCACAATGTCTTCTTTTCCCCCCTTGCACAGTCTACATAACGTATGCCCCTCGTTTGACTTCCAGGGTGGAAGATGACACAAACCTGGCCATAGACCAAAGCGTGCTCCTATAAATGTTCGCTTACTTTGGACTGACCATGCAGTATGAAGGTATGGTTGGACTTGTTTTTTTTTGTAGCCGTTTATGATTGGCCATGAGTGCTTACGTTTTACTAATAGAGCTTTGTCTTTTAGCAGCGATAGGTGAGTAACCAGCTTATTGATTGTTTTTTTAAAGCTTTCCTGCGTTATTGTGTTTTCCCAGATTGCTGATATTCCAAATTCTTCTTTTGCGTTGTTTAGGTATTTCCACGCTTGCAGTTTCTGGTTATCTTTCACCTCTCTCCACAAAGCTATAGACAATTGATTATCCTGATCATTCTTTACTCTATTCCAAACTTTTAATATTTGGCCTTGCCGGACATATAGCTGATTGTTCATAACGAATTCCATCCTTATTTGCGCTTGTGAGGCATTACATGGTAGGGTGAATAATATTTTATAGGTTTTTGCCACAGCATTGTTGATAAGTACGGCATCCTTCCCGTTTAGCACTTCAGCACCATATGTTAAGGATGGTAATAGCTTGGCAGCTATGATTTTTAACAGTGGCCCGTATGACAGTGCAGATAGATTCTTTTGAAGGGTTCTAAATGCCGCAATCAAGCTGTTCGCCTTCCTTACAATATCTTCCCTTTGTGGTACAAAACGTCCGGTCTCATTGAAAAGGACACCGAGATATCGATAACTCTCCACTTGCTCTAGTTGTGTTTGTCCCAGCAACCATTTCATCTTTTGTCTTTTTCTTCCTGCCACAACCATTATTTTTGTTTTAGTCTCGTTTATTGTCATTTGGTTATCCTTTGCATATTTAACTGTACGATCAATCAGTCTTTGCAGTCCCTCTTTTGTGTGGCTCAGCAACACCACGTTGTCTGCGTATAGCAAGTTAGACATTTGTTTTCCAGCTACCCTAGGTGGATGTGAGTTTACCTCATTTAATGAGTTAGTAAGATCGGCCACAAATAAGTTGAAGAGTAAAGGTGCAAGCACGCATCCCTGCTTAAGGCCACGAGTCACCAGTATTTTGTTGGTCAGAGCTCGGCCATCACCTATCCTCACCTTGACCCAGTTTTCAGAATATAATAGCTTAATAAGAGTCAGTAGTGAGCCTGGGATTCCGTAGCCCTCGAGTTTTTTCCATAGGAGGGATCTATTTACTAGGTCAAAGGCCGATCTGAAATCGACAAAACACTATCAATATAGTCTCCCTAACACAGGCTCTGATCTTGGGAGCTGCAGCCACTGCTTTATTTTCGAGAAAGGAGATGTCCCTTGTTTACTTATAGTACTGCTCCTATTGTAGCGCCGGCTAGAACAAACACCACTTTTCTGAAGTAGACCTTCAACCTGTCTGAACTGCGTAGAGGTGTTCATCTGGGGACTGACTGACAATTTACAAAGCGCCTAGAGAACCAGCCAGCTCGTAAGAACTCACTCGTTAGCCAAGCAGACCGGTCTTCATTTTCTTCTTAAAGAGAGATAGAGGTAGAGATGAGCAGAACTTTTGGAGCATCAACCGGGCACTCGCCTTAAGAAACGTTGTATTCAGGGATGTAAAGTTGAAGACAAATAACTAGAGCAATTGAAATTATGAGGGAGGGGAGCGCCAAATTATGCGGAACCTGGGTTGACTAAATTATGTGGCAAATAGAGGTAGATTATGCAGTATAATGCAGCAAATATTTTGATAGTTTAACGTCATTATTTTGCAATTTTTATATGGTAATACAGTTTGGGCAAATATTTCACCTCATTAGTACTACTGCGCACAAACATATGTCTCAACGCTTTTATTAACTTTGGATTAGTTTAAGCTAAAAACATATATTTTTTTAAATCCTGCAGATTATAGATTTTGTGGCAAATCCATAATCATGCGAAATAAACCCCGGCACAGAATCCCATAATTACAGTGGGACTGCAAATACCCCAATTTAAAACGAATACCGGAAGCCAATGCAACGTCCCATGGACTGCTGACATGACCTTAAGCTCCCACAACTTCGTTTTGTGCTCTTGGAAACAGACATTTAAAGCAACTTAAAGTAAAGAACGATGAAACAGATTCAATTGCTCTGATTTTAAGCGCCCAGTTTATTTTTTCAGTAAAACAAAGGAGGATAGGTTTGAATCGAAATCATAAAATGATAACGGCTCCGTGGCAATTAGTTAACAAGGGGGTAAAAGGGGGAGGTGGCGGCCTTGCAGTTAAAAAAATACCCTTGCTCAATTTCTCACTTTCTTCAGTAACTACAGCTCAGGAAGAAAGGGCAGCAAGTGAAGGGATTTTTTTTCTACAGCTGAAGAGAATGATCTCCATTTTGGACCTGTTGAGAACAAGTCAGTTTACAGTCAGCCAGGTCTTAATGTCATCGAAATAAATACCCTAAATCTCTAGCTAGAAGGAGCAAGGGAAAAAGCTCACTGTACACCTGGAAAATGTCTACATGAGCATAATGTTAAAAAAAAAAAAAACCTTTAACAGTGGCCGGTCTTCAGCATGCCACTGCTTCCCAATAAGATCGCGCTAGACAATGACCGTTAAATAAATACAACAGTAGAATCTCGGACGTGAAAGTGACTAATGAAACCAGGTGGGATAGATTTTCCAAGGATGATTGTATCCATCAAGCTGTGGTTGATAGGCTCCTAACATCGTGGGTGGGCATTCCACTAAAGCAGGGCTTTAAGTGGGCTGAGTCCTGCCGGGGCTCAGTACCGGCAGTTATAACAAGCATTGGCATAACCAATAGGTCTCGCCTTTGGGACCGTATAAGTATTTAGTTATGCAACACACTATCCTTGGTGCAACAACATCAACTGTTGTATGGCTAAACACTTATAAGGTCCCAAAGGTGAGACCTATTGGCTATGCCAATGCGTGTTTTTTTTTAAACTCATGAGGCCAGTTTTGTTACTGGGGGCCTGTTTTGCAGCAGTGCTGCAATATCGGCCCCTGTAACAAAAGCAGGAGTGGTGCTTCTTACTAGCACCTCCCCCGGTCCCGGGGCCTGTGGAGCAGCAATCTGCCAAGGCTGGTTGCTTTTCCCAGTCAGGTTGTGAATACAGATAATACACAAATGCTAAATATCTTGTTTTTAGAACAGCAGCCTTGGCTTTACAAATTTTCCCAGGATTGTTCCACAATCTGGTTAGCACAGGTCTCAAACACCACGTCAAGAAGTATTTAAACTAAGGGATTTTTGCGGCACCGTTCATCTTCATTAAGACCCCCAATGCATCTCTATACTCTAGTAACTCAGGAGTTGACCAAATACGTATCCAATACATCAGGGGTTTTAGCTGTGCCAAGGGACTAGGGGCCAGATGTAGGAGCCCTAATACCGGTCGGTAACGGCCGATTTCGTCCGTTACCGACAGGTATTTGGCATTTGAGATGTAGGGGGCATTTGATTTACAGAATCTGTAAATTTACCGATTCGGTAAATAAACAAAATCGGCAAAATACCGAATTGGTAAATTTACCGATTCTGGAAATCAATATGTAGGTGGCACTTCACAGAGTGCCACAGGCCCTTTAGGAGTCGGTGTTTACCACCCAATCCTATTGGGTGGTAAAATACCGATTTCAGGTGTACATGCACATCTGTGCATGTACACCTATGCCATGTGACACACAGACATGCCCTTAGGGCATGTATGTGAGCCACATGGCACACAAGCCTGCACTTGGGGTGCTACAGGGTGTCAAAGTGACACCCCGTTCCCCCTGCCAGGATTCGGTATTTACCAAATCGGTATTTCCCTTTGATTCCTATGGGCTTCAAAGCCCATAGGAATCAATTGGAAATACCGATTCGGTATTTACTGAATCGGTAAATACCGAATCTTACAGATTCGGTAATTGTGTTTTAAAAATTACCTACATCTGCCTCCTTCTAATTTACTGATTCATAAATACCGAATCGGTAAAATTCGGTATTTATGAGTCGGTAAATTAGATTTACCTACATCTGCTCTAGGTGAGGTCCTACTGAGAGGGGGTGGTATGCCTTGAAGAGGTGGGTCTTCAGTTTATTTCTGAACAGCACAAGAGTTGGACATGTTCTGATGTCATGTGGGATGCAGTTCCATAAAACAGAAGTGTACACAGAGAAAGCACGCCTTCTGTTTTTTTCTTCGCACAAATTTTCGTCTCCAGCCTGGCAAATACCTTGGTGTCTAGTTTGGCACTGTCCACCTAAGGAGGGACATTTTCTGGACTGGAAGGTTAGAAGTATTTTTGGGGCTTTTGGCTAGGAAGATATTTGCCTCATTATTTCTGCTGCTGATTTTCTGATCAAGTCCATCAGTTCTCATAATGGGAAAATGGCCCCTGGAGTGTCTGTTATCTTTGATTCACATACATTTTCTTTTATTTCTGTGCAGGCTCCTTTGCTCGTGGGGCACTCAGCCCTGGTAATTCCTCCTCTGCCCAGGTTGACCAGTCCACTGCTATCTAAATGTATCCTAGAGACTAGCCGGGCATCCAATACACAACCTACTGTTGACACCAACAAAGTGTGATGTTTTAGCAGTGTCCCATTGTTGTTCCAAAAGGGAAACTTAACTCTGGTGTGATACCTGCTCTATGCACCTGCCCTACACCTTTGCTGAACCAATCCCTGAATAGAGAAAGGAAAAATCTCTAGCAACTCTGGAGGCTGGTTCCAAGTCTAGATTATACACTCCCTGGAGGGAACAACACTACTTGGGATGAAGGTAGAACTTAAGCATGGGAAGAAATTATTTTGGGCTGTGCTCCTTTTAGGAATGAATGTAAATGTGTGGGACTTGTAAAGCGCACTGTTGCCCGTGAGCGTCCTGGCGCTGAAGACCGCTGGGGAACCCGTCCTGGCTTTCCCTGTGAGATGGTACCTTCTGGGTATCTCCAAGGTGAAACCAGGCATCCCCGGAGTCTGTGGGGGGCCGTTGTAGAGATGAGGCAAGCTAATGCCCAGAGTTGCTGAGTGTGCTCCCTGGTTAGAGTAGGCACCGAGGCGAGAATTATCGAGTCCATTGACCCTGGTCCACGACGCGGGGATTGAACCCTGGTCCTGGGCCGTTCTCTGCTTCCGGGTCTGCCGCCTCTAACCAATGAGCCACACCACTCCTCTAGTTCTGGGATACAACTCAACCCCCGGAAAGGCACACAACTGACCACAGAAACAGTTTGCCTTTAGTCTGGGTTGGATTGGAAGAGTTAGGCCTTTCCTGAAAAGCAGAACCTACCAGAAAACCCATGGGACAGACAAAGTATTGCTTTTAGTTGGTCTGTTGGTGGTGGTTTTCATTAGTTTGATGAGATTCTATCAATCCTCAGCTGGGAAAGAATAGCAATATTGTTTTAAACAGTTCCGTTTCAAAAGATCAATGAGAGAATGAGAAGCAGCATTACTATAAAGCTCATATCATAGTAAATATTCTACTTGTGCTAAAAATATCCTTTTAAAAACTCTTGCACCGATTTAAATATATAAGTACAGATGGTGCAACAACATATGACTGTTTAATATAGTGATGCTAAAGATTCCAGTCTGAAGATCTTGTTACGTATCAAGACATACCCAACAGAATATGCGGCAAGGACATGTTACTCACGAGTCAGTCCAAAGAAGTTGTATATTCCAGCCTGCTCAGTGATGTGATCCCAGTTCCCCAGAGCTCCAATAATTCTCAATTCCTCTTTTATTTTCTCTCTGACCACCATTGTGTGCTCAACCTTCGCCCTCAGTTCTTCTTTCCTAAAGACAGAACAGGCAGCATGATGAGTATTTTATGAAACGAAATATAGAGTACTGTCCCACTGAAAAAAATAGTGTACAGCCGCTGGCATCCAAAAGATGTTTAAAAAACACAAATAGAGTAAATAGGGTAAAGTTAAATTGGTCAATATATACCAGGCCAATACTATATCCTCATTACTATAAAAGGGAATGAACGGTCATTGTATGCATGGACAAGTAGTACACCTCCTTTCCTAGGTACCCTCATGCTATGTGCAAATAGGGTAAAGTAAAATTGGTCAATATATAGCAAGCCAATACTATATCCCCATTACTAAACAAGGGAATGAACGGTCATCGGATGCATGGACAAGTAGTACACCTCCTTTCCTAGGTACCCTCATGCAATGTGCATGTTCTTAAAATATGTATCAACTTTAATTGATACATGTTGTTATGCACACAAATCTGAAACGAATCCACATTCCTAAAGCATACCTAGAGAAGGTGAATAATCCATATTAGACACACTAACCCAAATGTAGATTCCTCATTACATACACTGAACATAAATGAATATTACTAATTAGGAATGCAAAATAAGGATTCGATAATATACCCAAAAGTTGGGGTAATTCAGGACAACATTCAAAGTAATACGCAATAAATTATCCGAAAATGGCAGGTATTGATAAACGAGGCAGTGAAAAGTATCTCAATAGCACACATAGAAGAACCTCCGATTTTGTTTTTGGGGTTTATTATAATTTTTTAGGGGCGAGATTCAGATTTGAAGATTAATTATCTGAGTTTGTACATTTAGACGCTGCTTTAGTGCATGCCACTAACTGCTAGCTTCACAGAAATCCCGGATATACGTGGATAAAGTTTTCGGACCATACTAGCACAAACATAACTGGAGTTTATCAGTTTTACCTCACCTTAATTTGAGAAGTTCCTGCATTGCAGATAATTTTATAAGCTCGGCAATGGAAAAGTATTAAAAAAAATTAACATTTCCCTTGTTTCTTTTCCCAGAAACTAGTTTTCCATCAGAACGTTTCTTTCTCCTTTCACACACTCTGAAAAGGTGAAATATTGATAGCCTACCCCCCCCCCCCCGCCCTCCTCCCTGCCCCCAACAGTTTCTACATTACTTACTGCCCCCAACAGTTTCTACATTACTTACATCTCAATCATTGGTCGTTATGTTTGGCATGCAGTATGGGCAAGGGTTTGCAAAGATGGAGTAACAGAATATCTTTTTCAGAATTTTATATGACAAAAATATTGTCTCTTAAATATCTCCTACAAAGAAGGTAAGAATAGAAAACAAATAGCCAATGGGATGATATTTGTGCAAACAACAGGCTACAATATTTATGTCAGTGACGACTCCCCTGTCCTACTCCTCCCTTGGGAGGTGCCCAGAGCACCTCTGGGTGTCCACTTGACTCTGCCATGTTGAATCTGGGCCCCTGGGTGCATCTGACAGGCTAGGCCATCTGAGTAGCGCCCCTCACCGTCTTTGATAGGTGGGTCACCAGAGAAGGGTTTTCCTCTTTTTAGGGTTATTTAAGAGCTCCCCTTGAGGGTGGGTCCTCAGGTTCATCCCGACAACAACTTCTGGAACCGACTACCTGGTGGTGACGATTGTTCTAAGACTCTTCTACTGATGAACACTGGAACTCTCCTGTTCTTCAAGCCAGGACCAACGACAACACTGCTTCCGAAAGGAATAGTCCTGCTACATCTTCGTCCCTGTGCTTTCCCAAATATCTGCAACTCAGTGGCCATGCATCCTCTGATTCACCAAGGACTCAGTTTGCATCCTAGCCTGAGGAATCGCACTTAAAGTGAAGGAGTCACTTCCCTGCATCTGCAGGCACGTTGACATTTGCTGATCCTGTTGTCCCAGGGACATTGCCCACTCTGCAACACAGTTGATAGTGTGTTGGTTCTCTAAAGGCCTGACCATTCCTCCCTGGGAGACTGTAATCCCTCTCTAGCCAACGTACAACCGCCTCACTGTGCACAGCGTCTGTTTGGCATTATCAAGGCTTATTTGCTCCTTCCACCGAAGATCTTCAAGCTCCAAGCAGTCCCTGCTTCCAGCACAGCACAGCTCCAAGCACATCGTCCTGCCTGCATCCTTTGCATTATGAGCCTTTGTTGCCTATGTGCTGCTTCCTAGTGAGCTCCTGTGCCTACTGCCATAGGGTCCTTGAAGGAGCTCCATCGATTCCTGCTGGCCCTTCTGTGTGCTGAGGGTTTGCCCTGACTTACCTCTGCTGGTTTAGTCCCACAGATATTGCTGGTCTGCAACCAAGCACCTTCTCCTGTGAACCATTGTTTGCATTTGCCAAGACCTGTAGGTGGTCTTGCCGGCCACTGACCTTCCAGCACTCGTTGACGGGGTGGAACAGCTCGTGAAAGGCTCCTAGAATGTCGCCTGGTCTCCACAGCTGTAGTTCTTCTACTCCGTGCTACACCAAGAACCTTAAACCAGGGCTGGTATTGTGCTCCTGTGTCTCCTGGTCATCTCCGGGTCGTTTGGACTCAGTCCCCTCTGCTTTCATGTTCTTCTTGGCTGGAATCTTCGTCCTGGTTCCACTGGCCTGGTCCACCAGATGCTGTAGCTGCTGTACTTCCACAATCCTCCATTGGCGTCGATGAAGATTTCCAACACCACTTCACCCCTATGGACCCAGGTTCCCTGATGCAGGCATCCATATCTTCTGGGTATCCACAGGTGAGGTGACTCTCCAACCTTCCTTGTTCCAAGTGGTTCCTTTGGGGTCCTTTGGGAAGGGACCACAAACTTTCCAGCCGCAACTTACCCTGTGTTGTCCTATGGACGTTTGACTCAGTGTAATCAGTCCGCACCCTGGCACCTTGGTGTCCCTGGCTACTCACCTTGGGTGTTTCCTCTGGGGCCCTCCAACCCTGGGTACTAGTTCCGTGTTGGTAGTCACCTCACACCCCACTATTTTAGTATATGGTTTGCCCCCCTGGTAGGGAAGTATGTGTTTTTCTAGGCTACTTACCTCGTTTCTAAGTATTCTTTGTGTGTAATTGATGTACCAAGTTAGTCTCTAGTGTGTAGTAATAAATGTAAAGTATTTTTCTACTCACCTGGTGTTGTTCTTTCTTGTGTGAAAATATTACTGACCAACATTGTGGTACATGCAATTTACACCCTTCTGGATAAGCCTTAGCTGCTCTCCACAGCTACCCCTTGAAAGCTTTGGTTTTTAGGGACCTAAACACTATCACCTAGGGTTGCCTGGACTCAATGCACAGTGCCTCACCATCGGTGGACATTATGGCATAGATTCATCAAGCAAAAATCCGCTCGCAAAGGGGAAGATTCTCAGAATCTGCCCCTTTGCGACCGGTATTTTTGCATTTGGGATGCATTATCCCAAATGCAAAAATCGCAATTTAAGAAATCGCAAAATTGTGATTACTTAAATTGCTATTGCATTTAAGGAATCTCAAATTGAGATTCCCTAAATGCAATGCATTAAAAGTTTAAAAAATAGCGATTTCGCAGATAGGGCTCGCAAATTACCATGAAGTTGAACTTCATGGTAATTTACAAAAACTTTGAAAAATGCACTAAAGTGCATTTTTTAAAGTTTCATGTTGCGCACGCACATGCCCTAAGGCATGTGTGTGCGCAGCATATGTGCACAGATCAATTTCAGGGGTGCAACAGGGTGTCCTTTGGACACCCCTGCACCCTTGAAATCGCATTCTCAATTTACGATTCGCTTATTGCGATTCGCAAATTGAGAATGTCTTCCCATTCATTCCTATGGGCCTCTAGGCCCATAGGAATGAATGGGGAGGTATTCCTTAATTGCGACTCGCAATTTGCGACTCGCAATTAATGGATTTTAAGAAATCGCTATTTTTTGTGATTTCTTCATGCATTGCATTTTGCTGTTCCTTAATAGCGAATCGTTATTTTTCGCTATTAAGGAATAGCAAAATGGGTTCTTGATGCATCTGGGGGTATATACTGAGACAGTCTCCTACACATGGTATTTGGCATCCCATAGAACCTGATCTGTGAAATCCTGAAGGTGAGTACCACATTCTGCAAGAGATGCACCTGCTGTGAGAATGATCTGGGGAACAGGGTCGATAAATGGCTGCCCCTTCAATAGGTTTTGTGTGTTCCACCACTGCAGAGAGCAGTTAGTGGAGCTGTCTACCAACACTAGATCTTGTAGATGACCCTGTGAGTGACACGATTGTCATGCCAGACAGCTTATGAAGTCGAGCATGTGGTACTATTACAATGCAAGATGCTATCATGCCCAAGAGTCTCATAAGTGTTTCGACTATTATGTGTTGATTGGGTTGAAACTGTTGTAGCAGTATTTAGGTATTTGGAATCTTGACCACATTTTGGTCAGCCAAACCCAACTGTGTGTTGAGCATGGCCTCTAAATACAGCTGAATCTGTAAAGGTTGGTGATGGATTTCTGTATGCCGACTGTAAACCCCAGTTGATGGAGAAGATGAAGAGTAGCCAATGTGTGTGTTGTTGACACATGAGATGTGTACTGCCTCCGATGAGCCAGTTGTCTAGATATGGGAAGACATGAATGTTCAGTCTGTGTAAATGTTCTGCTATCGCTGCTAGAGATTTCGTGAACAGTCAGGGTGCGATAGTGACGCAAAATGGGAGAACTTTGAACTTATAATGCCTTCCAGATATAATAAACCTGAGTTATTTGTGGTGTGCTGGATGGATAGTAATGTGGACGTAAGCATTCTTTAAGTTTAGTGCAGACATACAATCGCCTTCCTGAAGTAGTGGGATCACATCCTGAAGACTGACTATATGGAAGTGTTCTGATAGTATGTAATGATTCAAGGACCTGAGGTCTAATATGGGCTGTAGTGGGTCATCTTTTTGGGGAAATAGAAAGTATAGGTAGTACTCAAGTTGATGCTGAAAAGGGATGGGCTCTATGGCTCCTTTGTCACAAAAAAGAGCCTCCACTTCCTGTTTGAGCAGGTTTTTATGTTCTAAAGAGAGATTGTGTCTGCGAGGTGGAATGTTTGGAGGTGCAGTTATGAGCTCCAGACAATAACCATGTTGGATAATGTTTAACTGTTGGAAAGTGGAATATAACTAGTGGTAAATGTACATCTACCACTGGCAATAAGGCCACTAACACAGTCTAGGGCTCATAATAGGTCTCGGAAAATGATTCCCATACTCAACCCTTGGTAGCTTAGCTGCTAGCAGGCAGACTTAACTTCAGAGACATGTAAAGCATTCAAAAACACAAATAGAGTACATAATTAAAAAAAACACAAAATAAAAATCCACCATCAATTTATAAAAATAGCAAATATTTTTCTTTTTAAAATGCCATCAAAATGAAAAAAATCCAATGTAGGAAACCGGAGATCAGAATTTTTAAAGATTTAGCACTATATAGCACCTAGAAACCTATGGCACTGATTGGGACATCTAGTCGCGCTAGACCGGGACAAAGTCAAAGCTTTAGGCTGACCGCAATAGAGCTCTGCGCAGCTACCACTCGCTCAAAGTTTTTACCTTCTGACTTGATAACTTTCCTGTAGCTTTATGTGCCGGGTCCCTCAATGCTCTACCAGTCCGGGTTTGGTGAGGGTTTGCCGGCTTGACTTTTTAGGAGGTCCCGGACAAACTCTGGAAGTCGGACCTGCGTAGATTTTCAGTGGGATGAACCAGGGACCCAGGCTGGTTCGCGGTTGAAGGTGGGCAGCTTGACTCTCACTGTGGAGCCGGTCAATATTTTATCTTGGGACTTAGAAACATTTATGGAGCTTTTTCCACTGGGGCCCCTCAATGCTCTTCACCAGGCTGGGATCGGTGAAGGTACGCCAGCTTGACTTTCGACAAGCCCCCGGGCAAATTCCGGAAGTCAGACCTCCGGAGCTTTTCAGTGGGGAAGACCAGCAGGGAGGCCAGCTCACTGTTGAGGGTCGCCGGCTTGGGTCCGTCCACTTATGGAGCTTTTTTCCAAAGTTGCTCAAAACTTTTGGAACTTCTTCCTGAAGTTCCTCTGGGGAGTTCCGAAGTGTCCAACGCACAATCAAAGGGTATGAAATCTCCAAGATGGTCCTTGAAATTTTGGGACTTCAGTTCCCACAATCCACTTGGATAAAACCCTTACAAAACCACTGGTACGCCCCAGGCTGGGGATACTTGATGGTGATGATACAGTTGACCTCTGTTAATCTGTGGCTTGCAGGGAGTACACTCTTTATTTCTCTTGAAGCAAGGTAGGTCCACAGGGCTGTAGTTCCAGATTTTGCAGCAGGCGCATTCAGTCAAAGTGCAGGACTTGTTTGGTGCAAATGAAACATCCAGTATAGACCCTTCCTTCTTCCTCTCTTAGTTTCAAGCAGCAGATCTGAGAGGCACTGCCCCTCTCAGATATTAATTCAGTGTGTGCAGGGTTCAAGCAGGAGGGCCCTCCTGTCCAATGAGGTGCAAGGCAACACTCCAGAGCAAGGCAAGTTCCTCCAAAGTGTGGCATAATGGTCTTCCAGAAAGCAGTTTTCCAAAATTCAATATGGCTGAAATCTCAGGAGAAGAGCAAGAACACGTTAAACCAACCTCCAGTATGGCTCATTTACATGGCTCTCCACACCTGACATCTGCAAATTCATTCCTTAAGCCTGCCATCTAGCTTGATTCAGAGGGGATGGGGGTAGATGGACCTGGCCTTTTCTGCCTGTCCCCTTCTTCCTTTGAAGCTCATGGTTTACGACCCCTCCCCCTGCTCTTCCATTCATGTGTAGCAAAACCCTCTCCTCCCAGATAGACCCTCACCCAGGGTGCCAATTATCACTTCATCAAAGCAGCCTGGCTAATCCTCTTAGCACTGATCAATCAGGGGAGACCACGGGATGGCTGAATTTTGGCTTACAGAGAAGAAAGTCTTATAAATTCTTTTCTGTATATTTCAGGATCATTTCAACACCATATTGTTGGTTTTATCTATACCATTCTCCTAAGTCCTTGAATGATATTTTCATTCATTCTTAGCGGTAGTTATGAGTTCATAAACTATTGCAATGTTAACCTATGTGTCTGTGGATCTACAATGGGGAAAATGAAATGTCCAATTTCTCCAGCACCAGGGTCTATAAAACATCTTTCATAAGGACCCTGATTATAGCTACATGGCCCCTCACCCTGGGACACCTAGGGGAGTCATCTTTAGGAGTCCTGAATATGCAAACAATGTAGATCCTCACTCCACAGTGCTCCTAGCACAAAAGTCGGTTTTGGGAAGCACTTTACTACAACGAGGGAAGGGAAATGGACAGTTTCTCTATCCCCAGGGCATGTACAACATCTTTTATAATGGTCCTCTTTCTAATATGCCACAATATTGTAGTTTATCCATTTTTAAGTGCCCCTACCGCCACATTCGAGTTTGGGCACAATTCACATTGAAAAGCAGTCCTGCAACACAGGGCTGCTTTTAAAATGACCTCGGGTTCTCAGCAGTGCACACATGCAAGTGCAGCAAGGACTGCTGGCCTTTAAACTTGAAAGCCCTATTATATAATAGCGACTTAAAGGTAGTTTCAATGCCCGTGACCTATTACGTAGTAGGGACTTATAGGGTAGGTCATGCCAATCATAGGGGTACCCTAACCCATAGGGTACCCTAATGTGTGTGTGTTTTTACAGTGTTTTACCATAGCAGTAGTCCTGGACCTGGTTAAGTAGAGTCCAGGGACAGTCAGTCATTTACCACCAGTTCCCATCAGCTAAAAATGGGGGTGCCCAGGACAGAGGTTGACTTTGCAACACCAACACCCATTGGTATGATGTTATGGTTTTCCAGGCAATGAAGAAATGTTTTGTTCATCCCCCAACAGGTGCTAAGTGGTCGGAGAATGAGCAGAGATTCACTGATTTGAAGTGGAGTGGGCAAAACGTGTTGAGGCACCTCTACCTCTACCTTTTGAATTATTTCCTCTATATGTGCCTCTGTAGTACCCATTTGATATGGAGATTTGTTGTTGCCTATAGGAGGAGGTAGGGGTATCATGGGGTGTGGTGATGGTGCCCTGTTTGTAGAAGGGATGCCAAAAGGATCCATGTGAAGCAGGAGTTTTTAGCACCCCCATTGATTTAGCTACATTAGTGTCTTTCTTCATTTTTTCTAATTCTTGGTCCACCTGGGGACCAAAGGGATGCTCTTTATCAAAAGGCAGATTTAATAGTATTTGTTGCACCTCTTGCTTGAAGCCAGATATACGTAGCCAAGCATATCTGAACAATAATGCACTAGTGTTGACTTCCCTGACTGCTGTGTCCACTAAGTCTAGGGCACATATAATGGAATTATTAAAAATTAGCTTTCACGCTTTTAAATCTCATGTCCCCTTTTTTATACTCCTGAGGGAAATGTTGGAGAAGCTCCTCACCTCATCCCAATGTACCCTGTTGTATCTTGCTAACAAGGCTTGAGTGTTAGCGATCCACCGATGACTGCAGGATTGTGCTGCCACCCATTTCCCTAAAGCATCAATGAGTTTGGATTCCTTTTCAGGTGGAGGAGCATCTACTGAGGATTAGAATAGGCTCTTTTACGGGCACTAGAAACAACTAAGTCTGGAGAGAGCTGACCTTTAATGTAAATAGGGTCTGAGGGTGCAGGATTATTTTTCTTATCGGTCCTGGGCGTAATTATACATGAACACACTGGGTCTTTGAAAACTTCCTCAGCGTGTCTAAGCATACCTTTAAGCATAGGAAGGTATTGACAAGATCTATGCACAATGGATACTGTTTAAAAAAGGAAATCATCAGCAACAGGGTCTTTGTGCAGGGAAACCTGGTGATATGATGCTGCCATAATGATGAGGTCTTGAAAGGATGAAGAATCATCAGGGGGTGATGGTCTGGCTTGGTAGAGATCTAGGACTGTATCACCTGGGGAATCCTCTCCTCCCCCCCTGATCATCGGTGGGAGACTGTGAAGACCCTTGTGGTGTGAAGACATCTGGTTCACCATGTGAATGCTGTGATGAAGGCAAAGGTGGTGGTGGTGAAGAGGGTGGAGGTGGTGGTGAAGAGGGTGGAGGTGGGGGTGAAGATGGTGAAGATGATGGAGAAGATGGTGGAGGTGGTGATTGAGGTGGTGGAGAAGGAGGAAGAGGAGGATGCAAAGGGCTGATTTCAATGACCTAATTTTTAACAGGCATAGGTACATCTAGGGCCTCTGCAAAGGAGAGCTGGTGCCTTGGACACTGAGTGCAAAGACTGAGCAAAAATACAGCCTGTGCGAGGCTGTATATGGAGATTTTTCTGCTTAGAAACGAGCCGCTACCTTATGATTTGGAGGATTGGTACTGCAGGCAACTTGGATGTCAAACCTTAAGGTTTGGGTACCGAAGCACTTTTCTTTTTCCGATCCGAGGTGCTCGGAGCTGAAGGGGCTGGGAACACAGCGCTTGGAACCGAAGAGGTAGGTGGTCAGCTCAGTGTCAAGTTCAATAGGCTTGGTGCAGGAGCCATCTGTTTCGGCTCGGCTTTTGGCGCTGATCCTGAGGGCGGGCATCCATAGCAGATGGTCAGTGCTTACCATGGCCCACTGGCAGTGGTGGCCCAGTAGCTGAAAAGTCAGTCAAAACTAAATGCTTTTTGGGAGGTAGAACAGGGACATGGGTACTCAATGTACGCTGGCCCAAAGGAAGATGGTGAATCTGGAGACCAGTGTTGAGGTCAGAGACAGAAGCGAAGCCCGATTCAGAGTTGATGGAAAATGCCCCTTCCTCAGATGCTGGGGACTCATGAAGCTTTTTCCCTTCCTGCTCGACACCTTGACCGAAGATGTCGGGTATCTCCTCGATCACTCTGCGCTCCGAGGCGGTCATCAGGCTTCTCCTTCAGGAAAAATTTGCACTGGCTCCTCATGCAAGCAAGGATTGAATTTAAGGCCTTGTGCCTTACTCACTGTGCTCTGCATGGACTTGGGGCAGAAGATATCTGTTTTCTGGTGTCCCGTCACATCCCCGGCAGGGCCCGTCGCTCAGCGAATAAAAACATCCTTGTTATTCCCAGAAGTACTAAAGCAAGGTGGGGAGGGAGGGCCTTCTCCTCCCTCGTTCCAAGGATTTGGAACTCCCTTCCAGTGGAGCTTAAGGCTCAATCATCCTATCTCCTTTTCCGAAAGGCCCTAAAGACCTAGCTCTTCAGTGAATTATATTGCTAGTCGGCACGCTTCCTCCCCTCCACAGAGACTTTTCCATCATCAGCGCCTTGAAGCCTACGGGCTAAGTTGCGCTATATAAGGCTTTAATCATCATCATCATCATCTCTCTGCAATGAGCCCAATGGTCCTGCAATGTCTTTTTCGAACAAAGGATCAACACGCTTCACAGTCCGCTTCCTGATGGTTCAAAGACAGATATAAGTTGCAAATCTGATGGAGGTCGGTTCTCGGGTACTTTGTGTGGCACCGAACAGGTGAGGCCCGAAGGCCGCAATGGGAGCATGTCGAATCAAGGGGTTAAAGTTCTCTGGTTTTCAGGACATGACAATGGAAAACACGACCAACATAATACAGACGTGGGTGGTAATTAACAGTGTAGGAGAGTAGGGTCTGCTATCCTATGGTCACCCCAATTTTTGCTTTTTGCTTCACTGGTTTTCGACTTACTGAGGCTGTGGGCCTGCTAATCAGACCCCCAGCCTGCTGTTCTCTCTCTAAATTTGAAACACATGTGCTATAGGTACATACCACAATTGGAAATGGACTCCTTGTCAGCCCCTGTACCATGCACTATAGGTGCTCAGGGCATAGGTGCCACCAAGGCCTACCAGGGGCTGAAGCATAGCTTTTGCCACCCCTGGCTGGTTCTTAAATTGACACAACTGGCTGATCACTCAGCTGGGGCAAGTGGGTGTAATCACCCCTTGCTTAGATATAGTATACCTATATCTAAACCTATATCTGGACACATATATAGCCTGTAAGCCACTACTATGGAAGGCCTCATCAATCCTGGAGGCAGAGTGCGTGGTTTTATGTGAGATGGAACTCTGGCATGAGCTGAGCCTGTCTGCAGCTGTCGGGAACAACTCCCTAAGCTGATCCGGGATAATGCCATACCATATACTCTTAAGCGCCTTATAATCCTCGCGGTTATATAGCAACTTTGGTTTGCCTTTATCAAAACATGTCGTGTAAGGTGTCATACGATTTGGAATACTACCCCCTCGCCAGTTCTGGCGACGGGGGTAGCATTCCACCCTTCTAGAGGGATAGGACATGTTACTTTACTGAAACGTGGTTGATTTAAAATGAGCCTCAGATCCACAAAATGGATGCCCCTGCCACAGACACGGGTCTGGCCTCCTGCTGCTGACCGAAACTCAGCATATGGTGGCCTGGACAAAGGGTTTCCTGTCGCAGGGCGGTGTCTAACCACCCCAGACAGGAGATAGTGGATTGTAGTAGGGAGGTTTCAAAGAAACCAGACACTGCCTGGGGAGCACAAGGCTGCCCCTTGCATAATCCGGCCAAACCGGTTCTGGGGCCTTCCAGCCCCCGTCCCAGCGCGGCCTGGATCAAAGGAAAGGGGTGTAACCACCCCCTTCCTGGGTCCCACCCATAGGAGGGGACCTAGCAGGATGTCCAGCCCACCAGATTCGAATAAGAGTGGGAGCAGTGCCAATGCAACTCAGATCATCCTGAAGAAACATAAGAAACGAATTCTGGACCCTTCGACTTTCTACTCAACATAGAAGACTGAAGAATCTCCCTTGTGGTCAAGGAGTGACCACCCTGTGCAAACAGGCAACATCCAGCCCTCGACCCTTGCTTTGCTGCAGTTCCCGCCGGAACTCGAGCGACAGAGATCGACGAGATCAAGCTTGCCTGCCTTCTCCCTGCCCGATCCACAGTCCCTGCTGAGCTGAGACCAGTGGAGGCGACCAGAAGCGTGGGGCACGCCATCTTGAAAAGGCCACGAGACGCTGACCGTGCAGCCCACGAGTGACCCTCGAAGCTGTACACCGGGGTTTGAGAAGCCCCAACCCCGAGCTCCACTTGCACCAAAGCTACGCCCTCCACACTCGACGAGTGCTGCGTGGGGCCCTTCTGCTTGTGTTGGCTCGACGCGTTGGCCCGGTCACTTGCCAGCTGGCTTGTGGCCCCTGTGCCGACGAAAACTTGAATACGACTCGCTTTTCTGGTTGCTCCAGATCTGCACCAGCTCCTGTAAAAAGGAGCCCCCACTCTGACCCTCCTGGTTCGAGTGATAAGCAATCTCCCGGTTCCGCGTGGATTGCTTTTGCCAAGTTGTGTTTGCTGCAATCTTGAAGCCGACGGTGCTGACGGCGAGAGCCTACGTGGGACAGATCGTGACCTGCTCCTGGACGTCGCAGATGGCCCAGAGCCCACGTGACAGCGGAGAGAAGCCTATCGACAACCACCTGATTGCGCCCGACATTGCCTGGTTCCGTCCTGGTTCCACCCTGGTCACTGCTGAGTGACCCAGACTCTGTCCCCTCTGCTTTCAGGTACTTTTCTACTTCGATCCACCTTTGATCGCACCGGACACTTCTGCTTCACATCCCCTGCAGCTTCAACAGCTCCAAGCACCAAGAGCCTGCGTGTTAAAACCCGACGCCACTTCGACCCTGTGCACCCACGGCCTGTGGGTGAGGTAACATTGCAACGCCGGTGTTCCTACACTGGTACACACCTCTAGGGTCTGTGTCTAAAGTTTTGTTCCTCTAGGTTCAGCGGAAGTCTCTTTTAATTCACTTTGTGTAACTTTTACGCACCATTGACATTGCATTGGTGCAAGCCGCACTTTCCGTGCTGCACCCGCATCCTGTGGGCTACTCCCGACTTCAGCATTGCTAGTCCTGACTGCTCCCAGCGAATCTCTAGGCCCTAGGCCTAACCACTGTTCGATTGGTATCTCTTATACCATTTTTTTAGTATATGGTTTAAGTGGCCACCGGCCCTTATCCAAAATTGTGCAACTTTGTATGTTATACTGTGCTTTTGATTTAACGCTTGTGCCCCTTTCCTCATAAAGAGTACTGGAGAGTAATTTAGAAATAAATACATATATTTTTACAATATATACTTGTGTGGTGTCCTTTCATTTGATTACAGGATTGTATGTGGTAAAACAGCTCGCTTAACACGACCTCTTAAGTTTAGCCTTTAAGGCTGCTTAGTCCATGCTACCACTAGGATAGCTTGTCTAACAAGGTTGACTTACAACCAGACATCTTTGGGGTTTGTTTGGACTGATACCAAGTGGTTCCAGAATTGGAAACACTACATATCAGGCCAACTTCTCACAAACAGTGAACCGAAAGGAGCCGGAGACAGTCTTGAACCGGAGCACCACAAAACACGTTCGAATCCGAGGCGAAGTCACTTTGTCTTGTGACATGAAAGACTTCTTCGAAGAAAAAAGACTTGCACACATCCGGACCCAACACTAGATGGTGGAAGTATGCAGAGCATGTGTATCTACAGCCATACATGCCTCGAACAATGTGTTGTGCTAGCGCCACAAAAGAGCAAGGTCAGAGGTAGGAACAGGACAAATATCTAACTGGCACCCCAGAAAATACCTCACAAGAAGGAGGGGTGATTAGGGACTTAATCAACAAGTTCCCTAGCTCATGTGATCCTTTGAAAGCCCAGCCAGAGAAAACAGCGGGAGCTGGGAGGGTTTATGCATGATAATCCAAACTGTACTTGAACCCCCCCATGTCACTCTGTGTGAGACACAGGCAGGCACTGGCAAGGTTGTAATATCAATACATGGACAGAAGAGTAGACATTTCTTTACATGTTCGGATCAGCCACAAAAGTTTTTAAGCGACATCAAGCTTCCTGAAATGATTCTAACTCGGCTCCTCCTTACCTCCACCAACCCAGAATACACTCCTTCGCCCAGAGCAGCACTAAATGAAGAGAAATAAACTCTTATGGTCAGTAGCGCTTTCACCCTTTGGCTGTAGTTGCTATGAAAGGGCACCCAGTAGGTACACTAGGAGTATTTTCTGTCTAAATCAGGCTTTGGTCAAGGTTATCTGTCCCAAGCAGACTGAAAGAATTAGACGTACCCTTTAATTAAAAAAATTATGGAAACTACTATGTTTTATAGTTTTAGCCCACCACGTAAAAACAGTAGAAGGAAAGATAGAGGTATTTTTGGAACAATGGGGGTGACACAGTACAGGAGTCATGTAGAGAGAGGTAGCACCAGTGCTGTGTGGAATAAGGAAAGGCAAAGGGCAGAGGGTCAAATCGGTTGTGCTGTTTGGTTACTCCTTTTTAGAGTGTGGGGCAAAATACATCAAAAAGAAGGACAATTAAATGTTACTGTTATCCCTTCAGTGCAACCAACCAGGTGACGTCTGGAGGATTTTTTATAGAATGTGCCATACCGGCAAGGGCTGCTGTAGCATTCTAGTATTGTTGGTGCCGTAAGCACAAGGGGTTTTGATAGTTGATGTGATGAGCCATTAATCTGTTATATTTTGCTGGAACGGATTGAAAATTGACATCTTTAGACTTTTGCTAAATCCTTGAATGTTTTCCTCCATTTATGGTCAACAGAAAATGCTAAAACTCCACCTTTGTCCAATTACATTTTTTTAACCCCTTAAGTGCTGCCTCGGTGCATTGGCAGACGGCAGCACTACCTCCCCAGTGCTGCGCACGACCATTGAATGTCCATTCAGCACTAGTTCTAATGGACAGCGCAGCACTGGGGAGGAATGTTTAATAGCAGCTATGAGGTTAAGGAAAAAATACAGAATATGACTTTACGATGTCACTGCTGCTAGATATTGTAGGAGTTTTATCTGCCGGTTCATGAGCACAAGATGAAATAATTTGGTCCACTGGCCAATATTCCGCTTAAACGACCACAATATTCATTTAAGTAATTTGCTCACCATTCAGCATAAAGAGTGGGGTTATTCAGAATGGTGGCTACAATCCGCGCTCCAAGGGCAGGTGGGCTTCCCCATGCCCCCCTTACAAGCTTCTCCAGCTGTGAACGAATGCTTAGGACGGCTTCCTTTTGCTTTGTTACGATGATAAGGTTACCAACTCTAGCATCTGCAAAGAAATTACAAAGGGCATGGTTAGTGTATATGAGAGGTAATGTGTGGGTCACTGTAATTCGGAAACCATATACAAAAATTACAATAGTCTGCAATGTTTGTGATCTTAGGCTTTCAGTGTATACAACATTACACAGAAAAAGTGCACGTGTGAGGGGCAGAAGTGATACTTACTGCATACAAAGCACTTTGTTGTCAGGTCAACACTCTCATATATGTGCTTTGCCCCTGGGTCAAGCACATATGTTATGTTAGCAATATTTGTAAGTCTGTTTCATAGCGCTGAAATGGGACCAGTACGGTAAGAGTGCTGCAGGCAAGGGTTTAGTTATATGCTTGAATGAATAGCCAGGTTTTCAGCAGTATTGGTGCCACTCAAGTTAATGGTACAATAATCTTTGCCTGACTGTAGACACAAAGACGAAATATGGCGATTGCGCTGGGAATAGAGGGGCATATCAGAGCCCTCGTTTTTTCACTCCACTGACAAGACCTTCACTACGAATCTATTTGCTGATTTTGCTCTGAAATACACTGGCCACCTTCATAAAGTGGGGGACACACATATTAGAGTACGTACCTATTTGTGGGAAGATAAATGCTGGATACTTCTTCCTTAATCTACTTTTCTTATTGGGGACATTTCCTATGACTGGCTAGAGATTGACATAATCCAAATGGTCTCCCAGTTCTGTTTCTTAAACAGCGAAATGTTTACGTATTGGACAATCCAAATCTTTTGGATCAACAGGTTTGAACGTATAAGTCTTGAAGAAGTTACAAATCGTAACGAAACACGTGTCGGCTGTTTCCATCGTTGCCAACAGGGAGGTTTTATGAATAGGACCTCCGTGGGACTACTACCAATATTAACACTCTTGTAAAACAATATAGGTCTTTGTTTTGGATTGTATCTTGAATATTGGGTTATCACAACTTGAATGAAACATTGTAATTCGTTATTAAAAAGAATTTTGCAGAATGTATTTCTTGTACTAGTTTCCTGTGAGTGGTCATATTGTTTTTTGAATCATAAACTGGTTACACTATTAAAAATAGTGATATAAATTTTGGAGAGTGCCGAGGTACAGTTGTGTTATTTAGTTGCAGAATATACTCAGATCGACCTGTGACTAGCTCCTAGAGAGTGTTTTTGGGAGAGGGGAAGTTTTTGGGGGAGCAATTCTGTCATTGAGAATTTAATGGAACTATGGTCGGACCATGCACTTGGGCAAACTGTAAGGTTGGATAGTTTATTACTGGGGATATGGTACCACATGTTTTACCAGCAGGTCGGTGGTATACAGGATGTAATAATTGTTGGTCAGGGCAGCAAGGATGTTAGGAGTAGACTCACCAGTGAGCCAAGTAGAGTAGTAGAATGTCCGGAGCTCCACTGTCTAGTAGGTTGTAGATCTCTATTTGATGTTTCACCATAAATCGAGTATTTCGGTAGAAAAATGTTAATTGATTAGTTTTGGTACCACGGGTGCTGAGGCTGATGTTGGTGGTTTTAATGGGCGGCGCAAGTTATTTGGTTTCTGTGAGTTCGGGTGCTGTGGCAATGCTTTTTAAGATTCCTAATTTATCTAATTTTTGCAGGACAGAGGGGCCAATTTTATACTCTATTGTGTGAAGGTTTTTAATGTCGCCAGATGAATAAGTGAGGTTATGGGTATTTAGGTTATAGTGGCTAGCCCCTGGCCCCAGTCAGACAGGTGAAGAAGGGCTTGCCTGTGGCCACCATCATCGCACCCAGAGGGTTCATCTTCTCTGCTTTGGTCATTTGTGGCAAATAGATCTAGTAGCCCTGCCTACAACAAATGAAAGCAAAAGGCACCCAATTGATAGACGGAATGCAGAACAAATAAAAAATTTGACCCCCAGTCAAGAGATGTGGGTTAAATTCATCATTATTTTGCTCATTATGCCACCCCAGTTTAGACCTGGCCATATGCAAATCAGTCTTGACCATGTGCCTCTTGGGAACAGTCCAGCCCGAACTGCCAAGCACGGTCTTCCCTGGACCGAAAACAAGCATCCTAGGACTGGTTTCGTGGTTTCATCCTTCTTCAGCCAGGATAGCTTGAGTCCAGTAGCACAGTGAGCCCAGGACCCACGTCTGGGCATACCTGGTGCACTTCGGAATGGCATAGTGAGCAAAAAAACGATGGATTTAGGCCCAGATCTCTGTACTGGGGTGAATGTATGACATTGTTCTGCATTTTGTCCATCAATTGTTCTTTTGGCATACAACAAATAAAGGGCAGTGTTCTTATTGGACCACGGTTCTCAGATTAGTTTAGATTGGTTCCTCCAAGGAGTTAATGTGGTAAACTGATTTGTCAAAGACAAACGTTAAACACACAACAGTTTTTAAAACACCAAATTATTAAAAAGTTCTTTAAGTAAAAAGCTAGCAAGTATGTGCAAAAAGCAATTTAGTGCAAGTGGCTTTCACCTAAATGTCTCTGCTGCGAATCTGCTCTTCTTCAGTCATTTGCCGATAGCTCTTGTAGCCCCACCTACAACAAATAAAAGGCATTGTTCTGATTGATCTGCAGTTCTCAGATTAGCTTATATTGGTTCCCTCCAAGGAGCTAATGAGGCAATCTGATTTGGTAAAATCAATTGTTTACCCCCCCCTGTGACGACTTCTGGTGGCCGACTGCACTGGGAGCAGCACCGACACCCACCGACCACGCTGGCAACCTGGGGTTCATCCTCGATTCAACACTCTCCATGACAAAGCAAGTCAGTGCCGTCTCCTCCTCCTGCTTTAACACCCTCCGCATGCTCCGCAAGAACTACATATGGATCCCCACCAAAACGAGAAGAACGGTCACCCAGGCTCTCGTCAGTTTCAAGCTGGACTACGGAAATGCCCTCTATGCAGGAGCCCGGGCCAAACTCCTGAAACAACTCCAATGGATACAGAACACCTCTGTATGCCTGATCCTTGACATCCCTCAACACAGCCACATCACACCCCACGTGAGAGACCTGCACTGGCTTTCCGTCAATAAAAGGATCACCTTCAAGCTCCTCACCCACGCACAAAAGGCACTCAACAACACCGGTCCGGCACACCTCAACCAACGACTCACCTTCTATACACCCAACCGCCAGCTCTGCTCTGCCGATTTCGCCCTCGCCACCGTCCCCCGCATCCAAAGAGAGACCACCAGTGGCAGATCGTTCTCCCACCTCGACGCTAAGACCTGGAACACCCTCCCCATCCTCCTTCGGCAGACCCAGGACCTACTAACGTTCAGGAGGCTACTCAAGACCTGGCTATTCGAGCAGTAGCAGCAGCCATTCCCCCCTCCCCCAACAACTTGAGACCCTCACTGGTGAGTAGTGCGCTTTACAAATGTCCTGATTGATTGATTGATTGATTGATTTTTAAAACACCAAAGTAATTCTTAAAATAAAAAGCTAGCGAGTATGGGGAAAAAGCAATTTAGTGCAAGCTGCTCTCATCTAACTGGCACATAGGTGCCTAATAAGAAGTAACTGTTAACTCTTCAAACTGAGCTCAGCTATATCCAGATAGAACATCTGTGACCACTCTCATAACTTGATGTAAGTGGGAGGCAGAGTTTGGTAATCAACTGCACCCATAACTTGACCACAATGACAGAGAGGTATCAGTGTCAGTGCTTTAATTTGCATCACCACGATCAGGAAGATTCAGACAACAACTCAAAAAACATCACCTAAAGTGTGGTGCTATGGCCGACTCAATGTCAAGTGAAGTGATTTAAACAAATAAATAAGGCTGGTTAAAGTCGAGAGATAGGTACCGGATCTCCACTTTTCATTCCCAGACAGCTCCATAAAGCCCTAAGCTAGAACCATCTCCAAAGCACAACCACTGTAGACCGAAAAACAGGTTCATGTCAAGCACCATCCTTCAGACTGAGGGAAAGGTCATGATAAAACTGTCCAGAAAGACCTGTACATGAACCACAATACATTTGTGCTAGCTCCCAAATAGTACCAGAGGCAGGAGAAGCATGTGTGCAGCCACACCACACTGTGGCACAGGCCACAAGTGATGTATTATAAATATTTTATGGCTGCTAAGAAGGGAAAAGCAAGTCATTTTGAGTCATAGAGGCTTCCCATTCCATTAAGCACCAGTAAGTCTACTTCCTTGCATGTGTGCCTTGGTATTCTTTAAACCTATTTAAGTGTATGATTCTGAATCTGGCTTTTTAGAAATACTTTTTACAAATACTTTTGTTGGAAGCACATTTCTATTCCTGGCCTGAAAGGTGGGGTCACTTACTGCATGCTCTACTCTTCATTTCATGGCTCTCTCAGCCTGAGGATACTCCTGCCCCGGTCCGCCGCAGCATGTGCCGTTTGAGCGGTGGGCGTTGCGACGTATCCACAGGCACTGTCTCACTTCCGGTCACAGCGTGCGTGTGGTGGTGGGGCGGTCTAGTGCTCCCAGCCTACACACTACTTAAGGCATGCTAAAGCGGGCATGCAGCGGACATCAGTAACTCTACTGCATTGCATGTGTGTCTTCGTATTCTTTATGGCTTTTTAAGTGTATGATTCTGATTCTGGCTTTTTAGAAATACTTTTTAAAAATGCTTTTGTTGGAAGCACATTAGTATTTATGACCTGAAAGGTGGGGTCACTTACTGCATGCTCTGCTCTTCATTTCATGGCAATCTCAGCCTGAGGATACTCGTGCCCTGGTCTGCTGCGGCTTGTGCCATTTGAGCAGTGGGCGTTGTGACGTATCCTCAGGTCCTGCCTCACTTCAATCACAGTGTGCGTGTGTTGGTGGGGCAGTCTAGTGCTCCCAGCCTTAACACTACTTAAGGCATGATAAAGCGAGAACGTGCAGACGCGCGCAGCGGCCCCACCGCTGGCATGCCAAAGGTGCACCAAAGGCAAGCCCGTCTGCACCTGGACGGCACCAGGGGCCAGGACCCCTGCTTGTTTTGAAAGTAACCCAGTGTGCTACTCATCAGCAGAGATTTTGGCTCTAAGGAACACAGTCGACAAAGATTGCCTTCACTCCATTACAGTAGGTTCACGATTGAAAGGTTGTAGGAAATGCAATTTTTTGGCTAAGGCAGTTACAGAGGGAGGGAAAAGGGAGGGGGTTCTGGAGTCTGTCAATGACCCTGTACTTTGCCTATCTCTGAACTGTAGGTCTCTTAGTAAACATAGCCATGATATTTGTGACCTATTAATAAATCAAAAACAAGCAGGGTTATTTTTTGTAGAAACTTGGCTCCATGAATAATCAGCACCAGATATTCTGGAAGCATTGCTGGAGGATATGCTACTCTGAGGGGCGACAGAGCCAGGGCGGGGGGAGGGGGGCTAGCAGTGATTTTTTAAAAGGAGTACCAGGTAAAAATGGTTAAACTGCTACAGTCTGGATATGAAGCAGCATTTTTTAATATGTCTCTTAACAGCGATTGGTCAGTTGCGGGTCTCTTTATTTACAGACCTCCGAGCCCGGCTAGAGCATTTATCAATGAATTGGTCGAAACAGTGCCCACTTGTGCCATCCGCTATTCAAACTTCATTTGAATTTTAACTTGGATAACAAGGAAAACCGAGAAATCGGCGAGATGACAATGGGACTACATGCCTTGGGTTTAGAACAGTTAGTCCATACCCCTACGCACATTAAGGGCCATAACTTAGATAATATCTTTTTAAATAGTACTCAAGTGGAAGCTCTGCCACCTTTGCCTATAATCTGGTCTGACCACTCAATCCTCTAATTTTGGATTGAGAACACTATAAAGGTCTCTGGTAAGTTGAGGCAACAGTAAGAGTCCATAATGACTCGGAAATGGGCCCTACTCTCTCTTGAAGCCTTTAGGGGCAAACTGGCCTCAACTGCATTAGAATTATCGGCCGACGCCCAGAGGGCAGATAAATAAGTCTCCTGCTGGATTAAGGAGGCAATGGATTCTTTAACACTCTGAAACCCTGCAAGAGTGCCCGCTTAAGTCCTTCAGCGGAATGGTTCTCAGAGGAATTAGTACTGGTAAAAAAAGAATGTAAACGCCTTGAACGCTGCTGGAGGGCGAACTATCAGACCGAGAAGAAGCTAAAATATCTTGAGGCGCCTAAGTCTTATCACAAACAAATTAGAAGAACGCGCAGGGAGTTCTATATAGAGAAAATTGATTCTGCTAAAAACACCCCAAAAACATCTTCATTATCATCAAACAACTTACCTCCTTAGAGCGCGCCACAACAGTACTGCCAGCATCTGCAGATTGCTATAATAAAGTAGCAAGTTTCTTTCTTGGACAAATTGAGAAAATATAGGCCACCTTCCCTAAAACCAGCAGACACTATGTCTTAGCTCCACCCAAAAATTTTTTAAATGGGTGATGGAAGTTTTATTTTCCATCCACCAGTAGAAAGGGACGTACTCCAACTCATGTCAGTAGTCAAATCGGGTTCTCCCATGGATGCTAGCCCTCCAAATATGCTATTGCGAGGGAGGGAAGCTATTGCACCAGTGCTCACAAACTTGCTGAATATGTCCTTCGACTTTTGGGCAGGTTCCAAATAACTGGAAACACGCAATGGTGGTGCCATTAGTAAAAAAAAACATCTTAAGATTCTGCACAGAAAATCTGAGACCAGTATCTCTGCTTCCATTCTATGAGAAATTCTTTACTACCTAACTAACTGGCAGAGGCATCAATGTAGCCTTTTGCTATTCCTAAATAGCGATTTTTAAGGAATCGCTATTTAGGAATAGCAAAAGCCTATGCATGTAGGAATCGCTATTAAAATAGCGATTCCTAAACTTTCCTTAATTGCTACTCGCAAATTGCTACTCGCGATTAAGGAATGCTGTCCCATTCATTCCTATGGGCCTGCAGGCCCATAGGAATGTATTGGAGATTGCATGAGCAAGTTGCAAGTACCAGTAGGTACTCGCAAATTGCTCATGCAATTTCAAGGGTGTCAAAGTGACACCCTGTTGCACCCCTGAAATTGATCTATGCACATATGTTGCACACACACATGCCCTAAGGGCATGTGTGTGCGCAACATGAAACTTTGAAAAATGCACAAAAGTGCTTTTTTCAAAGTTTTAGCAAATTACCATGAAGTCCAACTTCATGGTAATTTGCTCCCCCTATTAGCGAATTCGCTATTTTTTTTACTTTCATGCATTGCATTTAAGGAATCTCAATTTGGGATTCCTTAAATGCAATCGCAATTTAAGGAATCTCAATTCAGAGATTCCTTAAATTGCGATTTTTGCATTTGGGATGATGCATCCCAAATGCAAGAATACCGGGAACAAAGGGGCAGATTCTGAGAATCTGCCCATTTGCTCCCGGTATTTACTTTGATGCATATGCCTGTTAGTTCATGGAGGAAAACCAGGTACTCCATGAAACTCAATCTAGCTTTAGAGCACTTCACAGCACTGTGAGCCTTACTCCTGGCTTCAGAGGTGCTAAAAATAGCAGCAGATGAGGGAAGGATGGCGGCACTGATATTGCTGGATTTGAATGCAGCGTTCAATACTGTCTCCCAATGCTTTCTCTTGGAGCGGCTCTGAGAGGCCAGTGTCAGAGGGAACACATGGGAATGGATCAAACACTTCCTATGGAACAGAACCTTTCAGGTTTTACAACGTCCCTTTGAGTCTGAAATATGTCCTCTGTCTCAAGGGGTACCACAGGGTTCTGCCCTCAGTCCAACATTATTTAATGTGTATAAGCGCCCACTGGCGGATATTGTATTGAAACATGCAGTGAAACTGGTGTCATATGCTGATGACACTCAGCTGATTGTCACATTAGAGCAAAAGGATGTAGAGGCAGCGCCAAAATTCAATGCCTGCCTGAATGAAGCTCAGCTGCCTGCAATTAAATGCAGGCAAAACGGAGGTCATGGTAATTGGCAAACAACCCTCCAACAGGTCCCACATGTGGTGGCCGGAATAACTAGAACCAACCCCGACTCCCAAACCAAAGAGTACAAATTTGGAAGTCTGATTTGACGACACCTTATCATTTACAGGTGAAATATCAGCTTTGGCAGGCACATGTTTTGACATTCTAAGAATGCTACGCAAAATCTTAGATATTCTACCATTAGATGCCATAAAGACCATTGTGCCGACCCTGGTTACATCTCTTCTGGATTATTGTAACAACCTCTATTTAGGGGCTACAAAAAGCAATTTGAATATTCTACAGAAGGCCCAAAATACAGCAGCCCGAATGATACTGAACATTGCAAGGCACACCACAGTGGGAGCTGCCTTAAGGGAGCTACATTGGTTACCAGCACAGGCAACAGCCACGATTAAAGTTCTATGTTTCTGCCACAGGATTTATAATGAGAAAGGGCTTAGGTTTCTGTGCCCTCTACTCACCTCCTACAGACCTACCCAGAATCTCAGGTCCGTGGGAACTGCTAAGTTGGTAGTGCCAAAAGTTCAAAAAGCACATTTGGGAGGCAGATCCTTTAGCTTTTTAGCAGCCAAAGCTTGGAACAATAGAATTGAGGATGCATCCGTCTGAAGCGATGTTTCACAGAAAACTTAAGACTTGGTTCTTTCAGTCATTACCGGACGACTGGTGTTAAGCGCTGTTGCTGAGGATAGACCGTCTATGCTGGGACCATGGGTTTTTCTGTGGGGGATATGGCTCTGTTGTTAGGCTGAGATGTGTCAGTGCAGGGACAAACCGTTGGCGTAACCAAGAGCTTTATAAGCTTTAATCTAATCTAAGTAGTGCCTTCTCAAAATACAAGCCACAATAATAGCTTCGCACAAGGATGTCTTGTCAGTGCAATTGCACCATCACAATATGTGGCATTTCTCTACTTTAGCCAGGAGTTCTTTCTCATTGATGGATGGCTAGAGCAGTATATGTATTCCTTGTCTGTCCTTTATAAGGCCACTGCAACCTTAGAAAGTGTCCCCACCACGAGTGCTGTCACTGCTAGAGGAAACCAGGTTGAGCTTCTTTCACCAGTGTCTTGTTAGTATTCTAGGACCGCAGCAGTGTGATGTTTATCTCAGAGGTGCCTTCTCAAAGTGATAGGACCTAAGCAGTATGAGTTTCATGGAACAGTGATATCTCAATGCTTCATCATTGCCCTCTTAGTCCTGTAAAACATCAGCAGTGTGAGCTTCATTCAGTAGAGAGTAGGAGATCTCAACCTCCACTGGAACGAACCTAATGACCCGGCAATCAGCCTCATCAATAATCTCCTTGAGATTAGTGACCTCAAGCAACTTTGCCTCTCCCCTACCCACGCCAAAGGAGCTACTCTAGACACAATCCTCTCCAACCCAGATCTAACATCCCTATCCAACATCATCCCCATCGACTGGTCCGACCATCATCTCATTCTGTTCACAATATCTCGTCCAGCCCCTCCTGCCCCGATAAAAATAAATAAAGCTACAATCGCAGTTAGAAACTTTAAACAAATCCCTCCTGGCGCACTGGAACATCAACTCCAATCCCAACTTAGACTCACTCCCCCCACTTCTAATTCTAATGATCTTACGGAGCATTTCAACAAAACTGTAACAGAGGTGTTAGACCAAATTGCCCCTTTGAAAACTAAAACATTAAAAAATGCCCCCTCTAAATCTTGGTTCACACTAGACCTTAATAAAGAAAGACGCTCGCTGAGACTGGCGGAAAGAACAAGGAGACAACACCCTTCCCCATTCCATCTTACCCTCCTTAGAACAGCGAGAGCTTCTTACAAAAACACATCTTCTCAGAGAAAGCGTCATTCATTTGTCTTCAACTCTCTCGTGCCAATAACAGACCTAGAGAATTGTTCAACATTATTAGAAACCAAACCGACCCGGCACCCCTTAATCTGGTTGCCTCCACTAACAAATGCAAAGAAATTGCCAACTTTTTCTGTGAAAAAATTGAAAAAATAGCCCGCTCCTTCCTCAATACTCTACCCTCGCTCACCCATCAACCACCCCTGATTACTGCACCGCTTTCACCTCCCCCTTTGAACACTTCCCTGACCCCCCTCTCCCCCTCCCTTCTCTTTCCCCTCCAGAACCCATTTCCCTTCCGCTTAAAAATAACGCTTCATGGCATAATTTCCACCCTGTATCAGAACAGGAGGTCCTCACATTTAAGCCAAAATTAAACCTTCAACCCACACCAAAGATCCTCTCCCTTCCGCACTCATCCAAGATCTCAAACATGTCATCGTCCCGTACTGGACCAACATCATCAACGCCTCCCTCTCAACTGGGAATGTACCCATCTCCCTTCAACTCGGGCAACAACTCGGGCAAATCACTCCCATCCCCAAAAATCCCAAAGCTGACCCCAACGACCCTAATAATCTCTGCCCCATCTCCAACCTCCGCCTCCTCTCCAAAGCCCTGGAAAAATGTGCCCTCCTCCAACTGGACAAGCACACTGACACATTCAACCTGCTTGACCCCCTCCAATCTGGCTTCCACAAAGGGTGCAGCACGGAAACCGCGCTTCTCAACATAGTCTATGTTATTCACCTTGCCCTGGATAAGGGTGATACCTACCTACTCATCCTTCTTGAGCTTTCCACAGCATTTGACATAGTATACCACCCACCCCTACTAAACACACTCAAAAATCGCTTCAGCCTCAGTGGCACTGTCCTTAATTGGTTCACTTCCTACCTTCAACATAGACCCCAACAAATTAAAATTAACACTTACTCGTTAGCAACACGGAGGTCCCTGTTTGAAGCACAGAGGCATAGCAGCACTTTCTTCAGCGCATCAGCGCGCCAGCCAACCCCTCGCCTTGCAGGTCACGGGGTTCAACACCGAAGGAGCACTGATCAAGGCGGCAAGGCAGCACCGGGTGTGAGGCTTCGGCGGGGCTGCGAGCGTGCGGGGACTTCAATACCCAGAAGTCCCTGCAAGACCGACGACCAGCTTCCGGTCCGCTCTCCCTGCTGGCCAGCCCCCTGCCCATCACGCCCCCTATATCATAACCTCTAACTCCCGCAGCGCGGGACGCAGCCCGGGCGAAGACTGGGCAAAGACTGGGCCGTTTCAGGCCGTTCTAGACCGAGTAAGACCGGACCGGGCCATCCCTCTTGGCTGTATATGTATGGTACCCAGATTTACTTTTGTTTCACTAACCCCTACCTATCGTCTAAATAATGTCTGTTCGTGAAATTCGGAGTAAGGCCACTAAGTCTGTGAAAAAGGCTACAGGGACCCTGGACGATTTCATTACAAGAACTAGCCTATCGATTGATAATGAGATTACCAAACTCCAGCACAGAGTGTCCATGGAGCTAGAGTCTGCAAGAAGGCTCTCTACTGAACTAGCATTAAGGAAAAAATCTTCTTTAGGTAGCATTGCCTCCTCAAAAACTCCTGAGCGCACTACTGGCCCCACACCAATTATCACCCTGGCCGAGGTTCATTCTATCCCTGAGGAAACAGCTCCCTCTACCAATCATGATTTGATCCACTCGAAGCTATCTATCAGTGTCGTATCTGAAAGTATTCTATCTTCGGATCCACTGATGGAGAATGTTGAGGATACTAAAAATGTTGAGAATAAAAAGGTGTTGGGGGAAGCGGATCCGAATTAAAACCAGGGAATTGTCAAGGCAATACCCAAACAAAAGAGAAAACGGAAACATCTATCTGTGTACGCTAGGAAAAAGGCAAAGGTAGCTTCAAGCCAATGCATTACAGGGGGGGCATCACAAACAACTATTGCAACTGTTGTTATGAATGGGTCCGATCAAACGCTTCCAACCGTACAAAGTAGTAATGATAACATAGAGGCACTAAACTCGGATGTAATGGTTGACCACTCTGTTAATGAGGGTGAGAAAACTTCCATATCCATGGTAGAACAAGAAGGGGAAAGGGAAGAGTTCTTAAAACTGGTATGGGAGACGCTTAAGAAACTACTCAGGCCGTTAGAAGTCAGGTTAACTGGCATCGAGAACCAGCTACTTGAGGTAGAGAAAAGTGTTATAACCTTATCTAGTTTAAGTCTTAACTGTAGTGACATACCTGCAATTTCTATGCAAGCACCAACTACTGCCCCTGTGGTACCCATGAACACAAATCCATCTAGTGTACAGCAGCAAAAAGAGGGAGCAGTAAAAAACACAAATACAAAATTGGTAACAAATTCCATAATAAAATCAAATCCCATACCTTTGAACTCGTCATCTGTAAACACCACTAGTAAACCCTCGTCGAAGGGTCCTGTACAAAGCACAAAGTCACAGTTGGCAAATGTTGCCACTACCCATTCTTCTGTCCCCAATACTCCCGTTCCGCAGAAATCCTCATCTAATTTACCTGCCAATATTCACACTACTCTTGGTATTAACAAAACTCTGGCTGACAGATCCTTTGCCAACAGCCCAAACATATCTAACTATCAATCAGGCCACGCTTATAACAACTTTAAAGGAGGGTACATAGATCTGCCCCCTGACGCTAGCCCTTTTGTAATTGTTCTTACCGGGGTACCTGAACTGGAAAACCAATATGAAGAGAACTTTCAATCCCTAAAAAACAAGGTGATCTATTGGTTAAATTCAAATAAACCCATTCCAAACCATATGAAAAGTAAAATCCTTATGGCTCGTAGGGTACCATGGGTAGGACCAATAGCTAAATCAATTGCGGGTGATTGTATAGTTATTTCATTTGAGGAACCCCATAGTGCTGATTACATTTGCACATGGAAATCATATGGAGACACATCACCCATTGAAGCTAGGCCCTTATCGTTTTTTTATCCCCCACCTAGGCCTTTAAAATACGGGTCCAACTGGAATATTGTCAAACAGCACCACGGTTATGTACCAAATCTGGCCAGACAGGCTGACCGTAATATGTGGAATGGTATTCCCACCTTTAACAGGTTCAGTTGCTTAGATGCTGTTGACTGACTTGAGACTATGCCAAACTGTATCCCCAAGCTATATGACACCTACTGTACACTTGGCGATGGGAATACTTATCCCAGAGCTAATAAAAGCAAGATATCACATAGCAAGGGAGTGGGAGTCAAGATTAGCAGCAGAATGTGGGACCATCAGAATAAGGAAAGGTTTTCAGTAGCGAACACAGAATGCCATGACCTGGATGAGGGTTGTCTTGATGAGGGAATTAACATTGTAGTAAGGGCTGTGATCACCGAAGCAGAGAATCAAACCGCCGACTTACAGCTAGGTAGTGTAAATCATCAGTTGGTACTAGTGCCGCCCATTGATGACTGCACCTGCTCTAGTAGTGGACTAACCCCACAGCTGCTTATTCTGTCATGGAACATTGCTGGTGTTGGTAAAAACTTGAAAGACCCAGAATGGGCTGATTATGTTGACTCCAGTGACTTTTGTTTATTGCAAGAAACATGGGCAATGGATATTCCGCACAGGATCGGATACAAAACCTTTGGTATTGAGGCAGTCCGGTCCGATAGGGGGAGGCCGTCAGGGGGACTGATCATATGGCTTAAAGTTACCCTGACAATAAGGGTCAAAACTATAGACACAGGATCCCCTGATATTCTGGCTTTAAAACTTGTAACCTCAAAGGGGAATGAATGTTACATTGTTGATGTCTATAATTGACCCCTTGGCCATTCCAAGGTCTCACCCACTCTGGAAACACTGGATCTCTTTCTGAAAAAGGTGGTCGGTGAAGTTCCGGTAATCTTGGGAGGCGACTTAAACTGCAATTTTGAACCGGTTCTTGGGATCATTGATGTCTTTGAAGATGAAGATCAAGCGTATAAAATCCCCCCGCTTGAGACTTCAAACTGCGTTAAATGCTCTACTCTGGCCGTCCAACTATTAAGGCTAACTGCAGATCATGGTCTAAGAGCATGCAATGGCCGCCTCCCATCCGACTTGACAAAACAACCAACTTTTGCGAAATCCAATAGTAACCTAGACTTCATACTTGTTTCACTAAGCATTTGGCATTACTTGGTTGACTTAAAAGTGGCAAGTAGGGAGGAAACTGATCACTATCCCCTAGAACTTTATATCGATGCGCAAATGTTTAGTGACATTCCTGCCAATCCAGCCACTACATCAACTGAGATTGCCACTGGTAAATTGTGTGAGCAGGTACACATAAATAACAATAGACGTGCACTAAAATGGCCCTATATTTTGTCTGATGGTAAGGCGTTAGCATCGGTAAATTAGCTCTTTGGGACAATGTTTGGACCTATAGCTGGACAACCTTTTTTACCTGACCATTTTGATCACTTCGTCGAACTACACAATGCTTTTTTCAACGAACTAAAAACTTGTTTGTCAAAAATGCCTAGGAAAAAGCAACAAAATGTACGAGTAGGATGCCATGGAAAACTATGGTATGATCAATCATGTAGGTTGGCCAAGAGACACCTTTTGCTTGCTATCAAAAGCAAATCAAAGGAAGGAGTCAAATCTGCAAGGGAGGCGTACAAGCGCGCCCAAAAAACAGCAAGGAAACTATGGGAAGAATCAATCTGGGCTGAAATGTTAGCTGCTGCAAAATCAAATGACAATGTTGGCTTTTGGAGGTTGGTCACAAATGAGGGGCATGCAGGCAGAGCTGTGAAGGACACGTTTCTAGATGAAATGACACGGGTGACTCACTTCACATCTCTTTATAAACAATACGATGGTGGTGTCGATGAGATACCATGGTTCCCTCCTCCTATTGAATGCCTTGACTTTACACTGGAGGAAACAAAAAGGGCAATTAATGAACTAAAAAACAGTAAAGCTCCTGGCCCTGATAAAATACCGGGCGATCTATATAAACATGACATTGAAGTATGGGCTCCTTATATAAATCGCTTGTTTAATGTTTTGTCTAAAAGTTGTCAATTTCCAGACAGCTGGCGAGCAGCAGAAGTTGTTTTAATTTTCAAAAAGGGGAATAGATCTGTACCCTCAAATTACAGACCAATTAGTTTAATGGACACCCTGCAAAAACTCTATGCCAAACACTTATTATTTCGGATCAATGATTGGCTGGAGGAATCAACAATACTCTCTAAATTCCAAGCAGGCTTTAGGAGCAAGACCAGTACCATAGATCAGATCTTCAGATTTTGTTGTATAATTTGGAAGCACGTGCACATTAGGAAAGGTCATCTGTATGTAGCTTTCGTAGATCTGAGAGCTGCATTTGACCTTGTCCCCCGCAACCTGCTCTGGAGGTCTTTAAACGAAGCTGGTCTGCCAGGGTGTCTTTTGGTTCAAATAATCGAGCTGCATGCTAGAAACCACGCTAACATCAGGTGGGGGCCAAATGGTGAACTGACGCGTAACATTCCCATTGAGCGTGGGGTTCGGAAAGGATGCGTCTTGGCCCCCACCTTATTTTCTTTGTTTGTCAATGATGTTCCTGATTATTTGAATGGTTGTATTAATGATTCCCCACAGCTTAATGGAGAGAGGGTGCCTGCGTTGCTCTTCGCAGATGATACCATTCTAATATCCCAAACCAAGAAGGGCCTCCAGGCACTCTTAAACTCCTTCAGCTGCTACTGTATGACCAAGGGATTAGAAATAAACATTGATAAAACTAAATGTATGGCACTGAATCCCAGCAAACCGGACAGAGGGATCCTGACTTTGAATGGCCAGACATTAGGAATCGTGGAAAACTTTTCCTATCTGGGAGTAGTACTCGATTCAAAATTAAGTTGGAAGGCCCAAATCGAGAAAAGTAAGGTGTCATATGCTCACAACGTCAAACCAATCATTAGCAGACTGAATGCTAGTACAAGCAAGAGTGTAACCCCTGTTCTTGAACTTTTTAAATTTAAAATTCAATCTGCCGTCTTATACGGGGTGGAGATATGGGGACCTTGGGCCAGGGATAGCTTCCAGGGCCTGGACAATAAATTTATGAGAGCTATTGTAAGGGTCCCTAACAGTACACCTTTAACTCCCCTCCAGCTTGATTTGAATTTTAAAAGAACCGATTATTTTGTTATCATAAGACCATTAATGTTTTGGATTAGGATATGGTCTACCCCAGAATTGCTTGAATATAGAAACGGCCTTCGAGAACTACTGAATCTTGACTCTTTCAATTCTATCCAATGGCTTGTGCACATCAAAAAATGGTTCTCAATTCTGGGCTTGTACTCGCTGTGGGAGAATCCTGATAATGTACCGGCTTTTGCAAAATCCATAGTTAAACGAGCCTTTTGGTCCTATATGACTAATAAGCTTGTACATGAAAGTAGAACTGGGTCCTTAATTCAAGATTTTTTATCCTTTAAAGACGAACCCCGTTTTGAATCCTTTCTGGATGAAATAGAGCCACCCATTGCGAAATCCCTTTTTTTGAAATTCAGATATGGGATCCTTATGTTGAACTCCAATATAGAACGCTGGTCAAAGAAAAAGTTGGGATGTCTGTATGACAAAAGTGGGATATGTTCTATGTGCTTAAATTCCTGTACGGAGAATGAGGTCCACATGTTGTTTATATGCAAAGCGTATTCGAAGGCTCGAAAGAGATGGTTAAAACCCATGTGCACTCTCCTAGGAACTAGATCCTGTTCTACAGCATACGGGATTATAAAAACTAATACAGCCCAGTTTATCTTATTCAGTATAAGTAGGTTCCTCTATTCTGTGTATATTGTTCGCAGGAAACTTGGCCAGATACTCTGAGTAGGACCTTTGTATAAACTCAAAAATCCAGCTGGTAAATGAAATGTGTTTAAATGAGGAGGCTGAAAATTAATTTTGTACCGTATTTTAAAAAACTGATTGTTTTAAAGTATTGGTGTATGTATTTTGCTATGATCCTCTGTTTTATTATGTATATATATATGTGTCTTTTATGGCCAAACTGGCCGAAATAAAGAAATAAATTAAAAAAAAATTAAAAACTGCCTCTCTAGCCCAACCTCTGTCTCCCTTGGCGTTCCTCAAGGATCCATCCTCTCTCCCGCTCTATTTAACCTCTTTATGGAACCCCTTACCAGGATACTCAAACAAGAAAAATATCAACTACCACCTATATGCTGACGACACCCAATTGTACTATAAAATAAAATCCCATGCGTATATCCTGCACCTTAACTCAGCCTTAACTAAGATCCAAACCTGGTTCCACAACAATCATCTGAAACTCAACCCTAACAAAACTGAGATCATCCTCTTCTCTCCCAAAAACAATCCTCTCCCCATCCAAACATGGATCGTCAACCTTAATGCGCTAAACTGCTCTCTCTCCCTCGTCGATTCGGTTAAATCACTAGGCATCACCATCAACAATAAACTCACACTTAATTCCCACGTCAAGAACTCTGCAAAAAGTGCCCTCTTCACTCTCTGGCATCTCAAAAAAATCAAACGTTTTATCCCAGCTGGAGACTTCAAATTAATTATCCAGTCTCTTGTTCTATTCAAAATAGACTTTGGTAATGCCCTTCTCTCTAGCACCCCCAAAATCCACCTGGCCCCCTTCAAATCCGTTCTCAACCTTGCCGCCAGGTTAACAACAAACTGTAAATGCATGGACCACATCTTCCATGCCCTCAAGTGGCTCCCCATTGAAGGCAGATCCCCCTATAACATTGCCTGTATTACTCAGAAAGCCCTTTACCAGAAGACCCTATCCTACCTCTCCATTAAACTTAAAAAAGCTGGCTGTGCCCGAACACTGAGATGCTACAACACTCATCTTCTCATTCCCCCCCTACTCAAAAAAGCTGCTTCAAAATCCCGCTCCTTCTCAGGTAAGGCCCCAACCATAGGACATGAGTCCCTTGCTCACTGCACCATCAGGATTCAAGCAAGCCGGGCCGAAGACGGCCATGATGCACTGGGCCAGGGACAGACTAATTTGCATGTAGCCAGGTTCTGAGCTGGGATGGTGCAGTGAGCTAAAAAACGGTGATGGATCAAGCCCTGATCTGTTGACTGGGTAGGAGTGTTCTGCTTAATTCAGATACTCTGTCCATCACCACCCCCTTTTCTGAATCGTTTTGTCCACCATAAGCGTGGAAGGCTATGCTCAGACATGAGTCCCTTGCTCACTGCACCATCAGGATTCAAGCAAGCCGGGCCGAAGACGGCTGTAATGCCAGAAACCGGTCCCCGGAAGCTTGTTTACTTTCCAGTAAAAGAATTGGCTTGGTAGTTTGGTCTGCCCCGTTCCCATGATGCACTGGGCCAGGGACAGACTAATTTGCATGTAGCCAGGTTCTGAGCCGGGATGGTGCAGTGAGCTAAAAAACGGTGATGGATCAAGCCCTGATCTGTTGACTGGGTAGGAGTGTTCTGCTTAATTCAGATACTCTGTCCATCACCACCCCCTTTTCTGAATCGTTTTGTCCACCATAAGCGTGGAAGGCTATGCTCAGACATGAGTCCCTTGCTCACTGCACCATCAGGATTCAAGCAAGCCGGGCCGAAGACGGCTGTAATGCCAGAAACCGGTCCCTGGAAGCTTGTTTCCTTTCCAGTAAAATAATTGGCTTAGTAGTTTGGTCTGCCCTGTTCCCATGATGCACTGGGCCAGGGACAGACTAATTTGCATGTAGCCAGGTTCTGAGCTGGGATGGTGCAGTGAGCTAAAAAGCGGTGATGGATCAAGCCGTGATCTGTTGACTGGGTAGGAGTGTTCTGCTTAATTCAGATACTCTGTTCATCACCACCCCCTTTTTCTGAATCGTTTTGTCCACCATAAGCGTGGAAGGGTATGCTCAGACATGAGTCCCTTGCTCACTGCACCATCAGGATTCAAGCAAGCCGGGCCGAAGACGGCTGTAATGCCAGAAACCGGTCCCCGGAAGCTTGTTCCCTTTCCAGTAAAAGAATTGGCTTGGTAGTTTGGTCTGCCCTGTTCCCATGATGCACTGGGCCAGGGACAGACTAATTTGCATGTAGCCAGGTTCTGAGCTGGGATGGTGCAGTGAGCTAAAAAACGGTGATGGATCAAGCCCTGATCTGTTGACTGGGTAGGAGTGTTCTGCTTAATTCAGATACTCTGTCCATCACCACCCCCTTTTCTGAATCTCTTCACTCTCTGGCATCTCAAAAAAATCAAACCTTTTATCCCAGCTGAAGACTTCAAATTATTTATCCAGTCTCTTGTTCTATTCAAAATAGGCTTTGGTAATGCCCTTCTCTCTAGCACCCCAAAAATCTACCTGGCCCCCTTCAAATCCATTCTCAACCTTGCCGCCAGGTTAACAACAAACTGTAAATGCATGGACCACATCTCCCATGCCCTCAAGTGGCTCCCCATTGAAGGCAGATCCCCCTATAACATTGCCTGCATTACTCAGAAAGCCCTTTACCAGAAGACCCCATCCTACCTCTCCATTAAACTTAAAAAAATGGCTGTGCCCGAACACTGAGACGCTACAACACTCATCTTCTCATTCCCCCCCTACTCAAAAAAGCTGCTTCAAAATCCCGCTCCTTCTCAGGTAAGGCCCCAAGCATAGGAATGCCCTACCCAAAGACCTTCGATGAAACCTATCTTACCACAGATTCAAAAAAGACCTTAAAATTCATCTGTTCACTACATTCTGGGGAAACTAAATCCCTGATCTCCTTTCTGACATCCTCTCCTCCTCCCTCCTTAGACTTCTGCCCCTTCCGCCATCCACCCCCCCCCCTTTCCTTTAGTTGCCTCCCTTCCCACTCCCCCTCTCTTTACCACCCACTACTTTCTATGTCCTTTGAATCCTCTTTGACATTCTATAATCTTCCCTACCTACATTAACATTCTGGTTCCTGCAACTTGCTATTCTTCTATTTCTACCTATATGTGCCTTTAATCATTATTGTTCTCCCCATATTATTACCTGTACTTTGTATTGGTTTTAACACCTGTATACCCCGTCTGTGGTCAACTACTATGATTTTTTTTCTTTTTTTTTCTTCATTATGTACTTCCATTGCTGATGTAAAGTGCTCAGATACCCTCGTGTGGAGCTAGCGCTATATAAAACCTTCAAAATAAATAAAATAAAATAAGAAGGAGTCTGGCTGCCAAATTCTGACGAATCTGCTACTTATTCAGATATTGAGCTTGCAGGTTGATGTACAGGCCAATACAATAATCAATTTTAGATAATACAAGTGTGGAAGTAACTGACTTCCTGACTGACATAGGCAAAAAAAACTAAGATTTTTTTAAGTATTTCTCAAGATGTTATATGAGGAGGAGACCACTGCGTTAATTTGGTTTCCCAAAAGTAAGTGGTCATCAATTATGACACCCAGACTCTTGGCTTTCCTGGTGGGTACGGGAAGGGGGCCCATCTCCTTAGGCCAACACGGGGCAGACCAAAGGTTAGGGTTATTGCTGAGTAAGATCACCTCAGTCTTTCCCAAGCTAAAGATGGTGTCTATTTATCCAACTATTGATACCTTTCATGCAGTCATGTATGTGAGCTCCAGTGCCGTTGGTATCCTGGGAGGCTGGTAACACGATTTGTGTGTCGTCGCATAGGAGGTAAGAGAAAACCTGAAGGATTCGGCTAGGGGGCTAGGTCTGTGACGTATAATTTGAAAAGAGTCGGGCTAAGCGAATATCTCTGTGGAACCCCACAGGGCAGGTTAAATGAGCTTGAAGAGAAGGCATCTAAATATATAGTGCTTCCCCTATTTGAAAGGAAGGATGAAAGTAATTTCAAGGCAAGGATTTTTAATGCTGTTTGCTTCCAGACGGTGTATCAGTGTGGAATGATCCACTGTGTCAAATGCTGCGGATAAGTCCAGCAGGATAAAGGCTTCTGATCCCCCATTGACTAAGATGAATTTAAGTGCGGTCAGCCATTCTGATGCATATAGTGGCCAAGCGTCATTACGCGAAGGCTAACTATATATTGGTTGTGCTGAACCTGGGCATGTTTGGTATCAAACATGCCCAGGTTCAGGAAACATACCAAAATACCTTTATCAGTTTTGGAGGTCTGATTTCGTGCACCAGGGGGCTCCTCCGGGAAGGTCCGGGTAACAGCCTTCCAGGGTCTGCCAGAAATCTAGTGCTGCTGCCGACCCCAGACACGATTCTGCGCTTCTGCTGCTGTGCTTGGCTCAAGCAGGGGATATGTAAAACAACAGGTTTCCTGTCACAGGTAGGTGTGACCACCTCTCAGACAGGACGCAGTGTATTGGGCTGGGGTGGGGCGCTTTCCAGTTCCACCAGACTGCTTTCAATGGCACATTTGGTGCCCTCCTTGCATTCACCAGTTGGAACCAGTTCAGGAAGCCCTTGGCTCCCGCTCTGACACGAAACTGGACAAAGGACATGGGAGTATCCTTCCCTCTGTCCAGCCCCTTCTCTGGGAAGGACCCTTGATTCGTCCCAACCCTTTCCCTAGGGTACTCAAGGGCCAACCTGTGGGTGGCTCTTCAGATTTTTCTTGGGACAAGATTCAAACCCGAAACCACTTCAACTTTGACCGTCTGGGCACCTTGGACTTCGCTGGACTTCACCTGAAACAGAGACTGCATCAAGGAAGATTCCTGCTGCTCCTGGTCTTGCTGTTCTGCAAGCCTTCTTCGTTGTCTGTGCCTGTGCTTCATCCAGGTTCCTCTCCAGGACTGTGGGCATTAAAGACACAAGAAGGAATCTCCCTTGGAGTGCTGTATCACAGCGCTCAGACCAATCACAATGCTGCAAAGCATTGGCTGAAGGTAGCGTGGGAGCCCTGGTGTTTTCTTCTTCCTGTTTCCCCAAGAAACCAGGAAGAGGACGCAAGAAAGGCGATGAGGGCTGGCCGGGAGGTAAGTGATTTTTTTTCCCAATCCCGCCCCTTCCCCCCAGTACACCCCACTGCTGCTTCCAGGTAGCACCTGGGACTGCGCAAAATGTACGGGTAAAATTAAAATGTTGTCAAGGCCTATCAATAACAAGAGTCTTGAGTTTCCCCAAGACATCATCGCGAGGAGAAAGCAAGGTCTTCCCATTAATGGGCAGATTCATTACATAATCATTAAAATTATTGTATAAATGTACGGTCTGTAACCATGTACCCTACATATAAACATAGTGTTAGACCTGACACCCAACTGTGGTAGCCCCCAAATGTTTTGCCTCCCTCCTCCTGTTTTGCTTTATTACTTTACCTGTAAATATTTAGAAAATGGTACTGCATGCACTCAGGGTCTGTAAATTAAGCACTACCACTGGTTCTGCAACACTCACTGTGCCACACACCGAAGTAACCTTTAAAACATGTCTCAGGCCTGCCACTGCCATTTTGACCTGGCAAAATAAACCTTTTGCCAAGCCTAAACCTTTTTTTTAATGATTTATTACATTTAAGTCACCCTTAAAGAAGACACTAAAGGCTCTTAGGGCAGGGTGCCTTCTACTTAAAAATGGGACATGTGAGTTAAAGTGATACATGTCCTGGTAGTGAAAAACTCCTAAAATCGTTTTTCACTATTGCACAGCTTATCTCCCATAGGATAACCCTGGGTCACCTCATTACACTTAATAAGTGATACCTTAAGCTTAGGAGATACGAAAATTATGTTTACACTCAAATTAATTGAAAATTAAAACCCTCTGTAATGGTAAAGTCGCATTTTAAGTTACAAATGTGAAACAAAACCTTTTAGAAGATGGAATTATCTTGTCCTAACAATTTGGTGCTTGCAGCCTTTGTCTTGGGTAATTTGACTGGGTATAGTTGGCAGCTGGCCTTTGTGTAGTCCTGCCAGACAGCGAGAAAAGATGGACTAGGTGTTGGCAGGATGGGCTATCTTGCCGGGATGGTTGGGGCAGAGCTATTTCCTGCCTTCTTACATTTCAAATAGGTTACCTCCAGAACACACCAGACTATTGTCACTCTAAACCCTTTTAAGCCTGGGCAGTGGAAAGAAGGGAACTGTCACCAGGTATAAATATTGAACCTTTTCAACCACTCACCTGATCACTCTGGGCCTGTGGAAGACTCAGAAGAGAGACTGTCTTTCAATCCTGCTGCTGGAAGGACCACTCTGCTGCACTGTTGCCTGAGAAAGGAAGCCTGGTCCTGCTCCTTTAACTCGGGACCGCAAGAGTGACTCCAAAGGCTAGCTGACTGGCCTCCTGTTCTGAGCTACAGGAACACAACAAGCTCCAAGGATCTTTCTGCAACTGTTCAGCTAACCTGTTGCAACTGGATGTGCCTCAACCTGCCACTGAACCTGCCTGAGCCTTGCTGGCCTCTGCTAGAGTGAGTCGCTGATCCCCATGAGGTGCCTCGCCAGGTCCGGGAATGTTGGTTGGCATAGGAGTGCACTTCTCTGAAAAAAAAGGAGAAATCCTGACATTTTTGGCACTTTGTGATCACGAATGGGCCTGTTTGTGCCGAGACTTTGCTGCCTGTGACAAACAATAATGTGAAGTTCCAGTGAATCTGATTCTTTGTGCTACAGCGCCCTCCAGTAACAACCTGCAATGCAAGATCTGCATTGCTCCCTACAACAGAAACAACCCACAGTGACCACCAATGCAAAGGTCCAGGAACAGCCGTCCTTCACGAGCTACAGCAATGACCGTCCACGACGCCCAGCCAGCTCTTTGCGCTACAGCAATTACCGTATGTGACGTTCTCCTTACTGCCTCCTCAATCACGAATTGGACACTTCGCAACAGACTTTGAGAAGGTAACTTTTTCAGCCAACTAACCTGGTCCCTGTATCTAGCCCACCCTCCATTGAGGTCTACCTGACCTTGTGCCTTTCTAGAGGTCTAGCACGCTATATACTTACCTAAAACTGAAATTGCATATCTCCAGTTCTACTGACTGGATTTTTTTTCATCCACGTATCGACAATATCTGCAAAACCAGGCCTTTCTGTACAACCTGTCCTACCGTCAGGCCAAATCCATAGTATCTCTGATGCTGCTGATCAGTCTTACCAGTTTCCTGGTTACTGGTTTCACACAGGTGTAATCATAGGACACTTCCTTAAGTCATTGCAATCCCACACCATCTTCATAAATTGTTTGCCCCGCGTATATCCTTAACCACCGTCTCCACCATCTGCCAATAGGCCTGTAGTGCTGGGCACTTAAAAACATATGTTGGTTATCTGCTGCCAGAAGACCACATCTACAGCATCTTTGTATGCCTGCTTGCACAAACTTTACTATCGTCTAGGGCGTCCAGTAAAGCCTATTGATGGTAAAAAATATGGTTCAGTTTCAGATCAGCTGGTTTAACCAGCGAGTACAACCGTTTTAAAGAGAGTTGCCAAATTGTTTGTAGCACAGTCCCCTGAATGACTCCTTCCCATACCGAGCATGGTGATTTCAGTTTCCTGTCCTCTGCGTCATGTAGTGACCAGTACCAATAAGAAACCTCCTTTTCCTGGGGGACCCATCCTGTAGTTTTGAGTCGAATTCCAACCCTGCCCCGATCTCCTGTACATTGGCAGCCACCCATGATGATAGCGGAGGTACTTGAATCTTGAAAGGGAATTACCTTACTGGATTTTCTGTTGATCTGTTATCATTTTAATTATTAAAATGTACTCAATTGTTTTTCTAAATTGTGTGTAATTTTTCCTGTGTTGTGTTTTCACTTCCTTACGGTTTGAGTGCTGCGTAAATACTTTACACATTGCCACTAAGTTAAGCCTGACTGCTTTTGGGTCAAGCTACAAGAGGGGTTAAGCACAGGTTAATTTAGTGACCTTTTGTGTTTCACCCTGAAAGGGATTGTGGCTGCTGTTTGAAAAGGGTCTTCACCCTACTCAACCAAAAACCCAGTTTCCTACAAATAGCTAATCACAGAGTTCGCACTTGTGCCTACAAAGTTTGCTATTGCCGAAGGACTACCAGAAGAGAAACTTCACTGCAGCATCTGCGGTAAGGAATTTGGCAACATTCCTGCATTTTCCAGAGTCTACATTTTATAAGTGCCATCCCTGAAGGAACGTTGATTGAAGAGACACCAATCTGTCAGTGGAAAGACAGGGAAAAGGGGCAAGACATTTTACTCTGCCATTCTTCCCAGAATAGATGAAGTCTAAGAAGCAGAATCTTTTTCCTTACCATTTCACAGGGTTATAGTAACCATAGCAGCTTTGTCTGCAAAATTCCCCAAAATGACAAATAGTTCATCTATAGCCAATTTGTAATTAGTATCCACAGCTTTAGAAGCAAACAGCCCTGATAAGCTCTTTTACATGCAAATAATGATTGCATCATTAACCACATGGCTGCTAGGCGTTTTCCCGTCCTGTGCTGAGATATGCAGGATGCCATTATTCATGACGAGCTGGCCTTGTCATCCGCGCACGGCAGGTAAGCGCCATGACGAGCCCAGCTCGTCATTAGCTTCGAAGGGGTTAAGACTGACTCCCTGATTAAAAAGGGTAAAACATCAGATGCTGAAATGGAACACAAAAAAGAGACTGGAGGAAATATATCTAAAAGGCTGAAGAAGGTTTACCACCTCCATGACAATTGAGATTGCTTGGTTGGATGCATAGATCCTCTTTGGCAGAATCAGGGGGGTCCCGTACGTGGGCCCATCGTCTAGTTCTTTAGCAGTGTTGGATAAGAATACTCATTTTCAACAGGCAGTGGTTAAGGTTCTGTTAAAGATCCAGCTTCTGAGGGTGCGGTTATTGTACCCCGTTGTAACTTGTACACGATGATTTTGACTTTAATACGATTTGTCACGTCAATTACAAACTGGTCTGATAAAAAAAAAGTCATACATGCTGCAGTACAACTCTGCCATATTTTCTGCACCATTTGTATGCATTTCTTATTTTCTTGAAGACTTTGGATAGATATAATTACTCTTTGGTTTTGGAGCCGGTGACCCAAAATGGACAGAAGAATCTGTATTACTCACATGATGATGAATATTGATAACCTAAAGATCTGGGTCCTTGGCTTTTGTTTGAAAACCAGTAAACAATAGAGGGGGCTGAGGAGTCTGTTCAAAGTAATGTGGACTATGCAGAAATGTGATGAAGAACCCAAAGTATCACATGAAAATGAAGGTATAGGTGATCTTTCTTCTCTCCTAGCTGTGACAATCAGCTGTTTTGGAGCAGTGACATCCTCAGCAATTGATTCTTCTTCTGAAAGGACAAGCTACTTACCTTTGGTACCACCTTATCTGGTAGAGATCATGTCTGGTAGAGACATGATCTAGTCATAGATTCTTTACCTTAGAAGTTCCCAGGCATCAGGCTGTATGCGGAAGATTTTGGCTAGAGCAATACCCTTGCGCGCCCGTAGGTGGCTTTGGTTGTCCCCGCGTGACATTGTTGCCATCGTACGCGCTGGAAGTGATGTCCATGTCACCTATATAGGCACCACCTCAGCTCCCTTAGATGTTACTTTTTCACAACTTTCCACGTCATGAGACCGGAGCCATGAAATGCACTGACAGTGGTGTGTTTAGAACAACTATGGCCCTGAAAGGGAACAGCCCTGACCCCAAAAACCTGTCTGCAGAGCTGGTAGGATGGGTGGGAAGGTAAGGAATCTTTGGCTGGATTGTGTGTCTACCAGATAAGGTGGTACAGAAGGTAAGTAACTTGTCCATCTGATAGAGACATCTAACCGCAGATTCCTGACCTTAGAACAGCTACCCAAGCAATACCATTCCCGGAAGAGGGACGGCAGACAAGTTTAGACCAGTAAGTCCTGAAGGACAGAGCAGTCAAAAAGGCCATCCTGTTGGACTTGACTGTCCAGGCAGCAGTGCTTGGTAAACATGTACTGGGATGCCCACGCTGTTGCCTGACAAATGTCGAGGACTGCAACAATAGTTTGGAATACAGTAGTAGCCACCTTAGATCTGGTGAAATGAGCCCCTAAGCCTTCAGGAGGCAGCCTTTTGGTTGGCGTGTGATGCAGAGGGTGACCCATTGAGGAGCCGCGGCCAGGGTGACTGACTCCGGAATCTGGGGATCACGGTCGATCCCCGGGGCCGGCAGAAGATTAGTCCAGCACCATGTGATGTGACTCTGGGCAATAGCTTGCTTAATCTTCCCAACGGCTCCCAGCGCCTAGAGACCCTAACGGGTGATGGTTCGGGCTTTACAAATGTGGATTATTGTTATATTATTGCGAGATAGTCCTCTTCTGCACCGCACAACCTTTCTTTGATCCAACGTATCCCACGAAGAGTTGGTTGCCCACCGGAAACTGCTTTGTGAGGTCAAGATAGAATGACGCTCTTTTTGGGTCCAGACAGTGGAGTTGCTCCTCTTCTTTAGAGGGATGAGGGGGATTGGAGAAAGTAGGCAGGGTGACTGATTGCCCCATTTGAAATGGAGCTACGCCTTCCGGTAAGAAAGAGGCCCTAGTGTGAAGAACCAACTTATCAGGGAAGATGGTTAGGTAAGGAGGCTTGAAAGACAGGGCCTGCAGTTCGCTGAATCTCCTGGCAGAAGATATGACCACTAGAGAAGCTGTTTTGATGCTAAATAGCCGGAGGGGGCAGTTGTGCAGAGGTTCAAATGAAGCACACATCAGGAAGATGAGAACCAAATTAAGGTGAATACACAAAAGAAGCTGCTCCTAATTTTTTGACAGAAACTCTCTTAAATCCTAAGTGAAGATGCTTGCATTTCACAAAAAGTGAAGGACTGTCCTCACACACCGCCAGGTGTTATGCTTCATCATCGGCAATCCTCGCTCTCTAGAAACTAGGTTTGATAGTGAGCGGTCCTTCACCTGAAGACAGTAAGGCACTTCTAAAACTAAGTGGGGGCCCATGAAAGTGAGTAAGGTTTTAAAAACCAGTATAAATACAGAATTACATTTATTCGGAATTAACCACTACAGTGAAGGGGCAATAATATTCCCCCACTCTCACCGGCCTTGTATTTTTAATACCATATAGTTACCTGTCTGAATAAATGCAATCCGGTAATTATACTGGTTTTGAAAACCTCACTCACTTTCACAAAAAAATCTGTCTTTTAGAAACAGAACGATTCACTGTTTTCCCCATTTCTTTGGCACTAACATCTCCAAACTGTTTCCTCATTTCTTTGGCACAAGCACCTCCATGGCAATGTGGTGAAGGATATTACGTTAAAATTACGTGAGGGCTACAACTATACTTATTGTGCCTTTTTCTCTGTTCTGCTCCCTCAACAAGCCTCCTGGGACCCCTTCCGTAACACCGGAACGCCTATATGGAACCAAAAGAAAAGGACTTACGGGAAGGATCTCACACTCGTTGGCAGCCCTTCCCTGGGAGAAGAACCCCATTGCTATAACTTGATTAGTTAATTGGAGAAGAGCTCTGATGTAAATAACTTGCAGACCACAGGAACAGGTAAGCTGTATATAAGCTTTATTGCAGCACAGAGATTAGTAGGTCAGCTCCCCGTCCAACCAGAGCTCCAACTGCCAACAGGGCGAAGGAGAGCTCCAGAACCCAGAACACAAGGAGAGATCTAGAGTGCCAGCCCAAGGAAGAAGCAAAGCACTGTACAACATATCTCCCCTCCTTGCAAGGAAAGAAAACACTGGAAAAGGAAAGAAACACTAATGCACATAGTCATTCAAGTACATGGGTGGGCGACGGGAGCGAGAGCTCCTTGAACAGACATCAAATGAGGAAGAGAAAGAAGAAGCAGGAGTACCAGATACAGAAGAAGGAACAAGAGAGGTAGGAACGGAATCAACTACAGGACTACAATGATAAGTACATAAAGAAGTGGAGGCATCGCCACCACCCACCTCCCCTCGTCCAGCTGGCAAGGGGACGGGAGAAGAAGGACCACCAGAGGACAGTAAATAACCATTACAGCCATCCGGCTGGGCAGGAAACAGATCACCAGAAGAAGAATCTTTACGTTTCTGGTAGAGTGCTACCCTCCGGTAATTCCAACTTTCACCATTGGCCAGAACAATGAAGTGAGGAAAAACTCTCTTGACTCTGTAGGGACCCCTAAACTTGCTAAGACCCTTAGCAAGTCTCCCCGGCTTAACCTTAACCAGGTCACCCACAGAGATGGGCAAGGGGGGGCCATTATGAATTAAGGGGACATCGCTACCAGAGCCCTTCAACCAAGCAGGGGTCAGTTTACTTACTGGTGTGCGACCACGCATTAGTTCAAAAGGAGACTTTTCGCCAGTCTTATGGGGTGTGGAGTGATAAGCCCAGACCAGTTCCTGGACACGCTCATCAGAAAAACAGCCAGACTCTACAAACATTTGAATCACGCCCTTAACGAGGCGATTCACCCTTTCACAAAGGCCATTACCCTGTGGGTTGTAAAGACTAGTCTTCTGGTGTCTGATGCCACAACCATTAACAAAAGAAGCCATTTTAGAGGACGTGAGTTGAGTTCCATTGTCTGAAATGAGAACAGAAGGATACCCTTCGTTGATAAAGATACCCTTCAAAAACTTAATGGTGGCATCAGTAGTAATCTCTTTCACAAATTGTACACACAACCATTTTGAGAAGCAATCAATAAGAACGATAGCAAACGGGTGATCTGTAGGCAGCTCACTCATTGGGCCTATGAAGTCTATGCATACACTATGCCAAGGGGTATTCTCAAAAACAATTTTGTGTGTAGACTGAGAGCCCAAAATTTTGAGGCGCTTCTCACCCTCCTTGCAGAAACTACATTTCAAAACGCAATCAACTGCATCGTTATCAACAGAGGGCCACCAAAAATTCTGTTTGACACGGCGTTGCGTGAGACTTTGACCCAAGTGTCCCTCATGGGCCAAGTCTAGAATTCTCTTTCTTAATGGATCAGGGGGAACAAAACGATCACCTCGCATCAACACGTCTTTCCCTTCTAAAGAAAGTTCATCCAAAATTTTCAGGAAGGGTCTGACGGAAGGACTAACAGTACTTTCCCTCCTTGTACCATTAGAAACAAGATTGATGACAGCCTTCAACGTCAGATCCTCCTCCATGCCCTTGGACCATTCATCACGGGAAAATGTGCCACCACCCACCAACAAGACATCCTCCATAACAGCAACCGCAAGATCATCAGACTTGATCTCAGAACCAGAACAAGTGGAAGGGATAGGGAGCCTAGACAGACAATCCGCTTGGATATTCTTCCACCCATGCACAAATTCAATCTCGCATTGGTAGTCTTGCAAACGAGAAGCTAGTCTTGCCAACCTTGGGGAACCTTTACCAGCCCCACCGGGAGCCAGAACGTTTAAAAGGGGTTTGTGGTCGGTACGTAAAACAAACTTGTAGCCCCACAAGTAGGTTCGAAAGTAACTCGTTCCCCAGACTGCGGCAAGAGCCTCACGCTCTATTACTGAATAGTTTGATTCAGAGGTGGACAAAGGCCTAGACGCGAATGCAATTGTCTTTTCAACGCTACCATGCCTCTGTAAGAGAACTGCACCTAGGCCAATTGCACTTGCGTCAACCATCAGGATGGAGGACCGAGTAGTGTCAAAAGGGGTGAGGACATTTGCAGATTTGAGTTCCTTTTTTATCAATTTAAAACAGGATTCATGCTCAGTGGTCCAAGAAAACTTGACACCTTTTTTAAGTAAGGATCTCAGGGAAGCAGTCTTGGACGAGAAATCCCTTACAAATTTCGAGTAGAACTCGATCAAGCCCATAAAAGACCGAAGTTGATCCTTATCAACCGGGGAAGGTGCTAGCTCAATGGCTTCTAATAGGTTTTTTTTGGGTTTAATGCCTTCTTCCGACAAACAAAATCCTAAGTACTCTATTTCTTTTAATAGGAAGGCACATTTCTCTTTTCTTAAAGTTAGACCAGCCTCATCCACCCTAAGTAGCACATCTTGTAAGATTTTATTGTGTTCCTGTAGGGAATTGCCATAAATCAAGATATCGTCTTGAAAATACAGCACCTTATCAAGACCCTTAAAAACCTCAGAGACAAGTCTCTGGAATACGCTAGCGGCTGAGACTAGCCCAAAGGGTAGTCTAGTGAATTGGAATGTGCCCTCACTGGTGATAAAAGCAGTTAAATGCTTTGAGGCATCATCAAGACAAATTTGATGATAGGCGTGTTTGAGGTCCAACTTACTAAAGAACCTTGCCCCTCTAAGGGTTGACACCAATTCACCGATGTTTGGTAGGGGAAACACGTCGGCTACGACACATTTATTTAGGGAACGAAGATCCACACAGAACCTGATCTTATTGTCCGGTTTCTGCGAGATCACGACAGGCGAAATCCAAGGAGATGCCTCGATGGGTTCAATGATACCCCCTTGGAGCATTTCTTCAAGGGTAGCCTTAACTTCATCTCGTAAGGCAAAGGGCACCCTCCTTACTTTATGTTACACAGGTGAACTCCCCTCCTTAAGAATTATACGATGTGAGTAGCCGATAAGTTCACCTAACTGGTCCCTAAACACATTTTTGTATCTGGCCAAAATATCCTCCAAGGAAGAGGTCTCAACAATGGAAACAGGGTTATTAGACCTGGGATCGACTACAATGTGCAGATCATATTGGTGATGACGGCCTAAGATTGCCGGTCCATCTGCTGATATATATATTTTCCCATAAGCTGATCTGCCTTTGAAGTCAATTTCAGCTTCAAAGAAACCTAGCATGTCAATCCTCTCACCCTGATAACCAGACGGGAAAATGTCGCACGTCTTCAACGCTCTTTCTCCCCACACATTCTTCATCAATGAGGAGGGAATTATGGTCCACTTGGAACCGGTATCAACCATGAGTGTAATGACTTTCCCATCAATGACGAAAACATCCTTAAAAGGGTTACCCCTCTGGTTATCACACGCGCACACAGTGTCAGTCAAGACTAAGATTTTGTTGACATCACGTCTCAAATCATCACATTCATTAACCACTGTAACTTTGGAATTATTCTTATTCCTACACACTTTAGCAAAGTGTCCCGTCTTACCACAACGTAGACACTCTTTGTTGTTTGCGAAACAAAATTTCCCATCTGAAGGATGAGAAAAACTACCACACCTAGAACACATCTTTTGATTATTCTTGCTAAAAGACATCTGTTGTACATTCTTTTTCTGAAAAATATAACCTTTCTTTCTAACAATTGCTATGGCAGATGCTTCATCATCACTATTTTCGCTAAAAGTACTCTTATGAGAGATTTCAGCCACTTTGGTTTCTAGACCACTTTTCTGTAGTTCCCTCATACACTTTTCACTTTCCTCCACAACCTTGGCAAGTTCTATGGCATCTTTCAACGTTGGGTTCTTCGCCGCCCACAAACGTTCTTGTACTTTCCTATTATTGGCTTGGACAACTAATTGGTCTCTAATTAATTTGTCTGCCATCTGGCCAAAGTTACATTTGATAGATAACTTGCGCAGTCTTGCTACAAACTCATCAATACTTTCTTCAGCCAATTGTTTATTTTTATAAAATTTGTATCTCTGAAGGATGAGATTTTCCTCTTTACCAAAACGGGTTTCCAATCTTGTTACAGCCTCTTTAAACTCATCAAAATCAGCTTGTGATCCAGCAGGTAGTACTTGTGGTAGATATCTGAACAAGCGCTGTCCCTCTTTACCCAATGTGGTCATTAACAGTGCTTTTTTTCGTTTAGGTGAATACTCCTCTCCGTCCAGAGCTTCAATATAGTTATAGAACATGACTATCCAGTCCTCCCACGCTATAGGAGGATTGCCTGGTTCAGACAAAAATTGAGGAGGAAGAGCAACATTGATTGATTGAGCCATGTCTTTTAATAACTACCAAGAGGGTAATGAGAAGTAAGTACACCAAACAGTAGGGTAAAATGAGATGAGGAGAAATGCTTACTCTTAATACAGGAGGGGATCTGTGGCGAAGAAATGGTGCTTATCGCTGGTGCTTAACACCCAAACACGAGCGTTTCTATGAAGATAGTCGATAACCAAAGTAAGAGTCTGTATGCAAGGAGAAAGTGCTTCAGGAACGTTATGTGCGTTGATTAAAAAAAAACGCTGCTTATGCATTTCACTGACGCTGCTGTTTGCGTTTCAGTGACGCTGCTGCCAGAGTGATGTTTATCCGCTTCTGATCGTGTGCGCGATGCGCTTTTGTATCTCGGCGTGTAACCAAGGTAACAATGAACAAAGACAGGTAATGCTGCCAAAATGGCCGACGGCGTCGTGCGTGTACGTTACACGTCAGACGTTCCGCTTCAGCCACAACGTGAATCTACGCGCATGGGGAATGCGCTCAGTGACGCAGTGTTGCTAAGTGACTCGTTGCTAAGCGACTCACCAGACAAAGGAAGTAGGCTTCGGTAATGTTGCCGCTAGGATAGCTGGTGACGTAGCTGCTTACGGCGTGTTGCTGACGCGTTGCTATGTGACTCACCAAGGTCTCCAGACGTTGGTAGAGATGACGTCACCTATTGCGCTACGAACATGAAGATCGGCCACAAAGTCCAAAAACTTATCTCCCACGATGTCGCAGTCACTGACAAGACGGAGAAAACGCTCCAGATTCACGCTGTGTATCACACGTGGATTCTTGAGGGAGTTGATGCGCTACTTCTCTGTAAAGTCATCTTAAGCTGCAGTATCTACAAGGAAGCGATGGTCGGACATCTCGCCAGTCCAAGTCGCCAAATTATGTAAATAACTTGCAGACCACCGGAACAGGTAAGCTGTATATAAGCTTTAATGCAGCACAGAGATTAGTAGGTCAGCTCCCCGTCCAACCAGAGCTCCAACTGCCAACAGGGCGAAGGAGAGCTCCAGAACCCAGAACACAAGGAGAGATCTAGAGTGCCAGCCCAAGGAAGAAGCAAAGCACTGTACAACAAGCTCCTACTTGTATATTTTGCATTTATAATTTGGAATAAACGCCCTTCACAATTACGCACATATGGCTTCCTCGCTTCTGTTTCTGCCCATCCCTCCCACAGTCTGGCAGCATCAAGAAGGCAGACAGGGCCGAAATGTACCCTTTGAGAGTACCCAGAGCAGAGCCCAAGGGTCAAAATAAAGATGAGGACTTTAAAAGGGAAGCAGAAAGAAGACCAATAGATCTTTCTTTGCAATATTTTCCACATTTGTGCCACCGGCAGGTGGACACGGACATGGCAGAGGGATGCCTGACTTCGAAAATAGCATCACTGACTTTGAGAGGAAGATCAAATGCTGTCAACTGCCGCCGCTCAATCTCCACGCAAGAAGGCATAGAGTTGACAGGTTTGGGTGGAGGACCCTCCCCTGCTGCTCTGACAGAAGATATCCACGAAGGGGCAGCCTGATCGGAGGATCAATGCTAAGTTGATGAAGCTTGGGATACCAGGCTCTATGCGCACTACGGAGCCACAAGAATGACTTGGACCCAGTCACTCCTGATCTTCTTGAGCACTCTTGACAGGAGTGATAAAGATGGAAAGGCGAACAGGGGGCCTAAGCTCCGCTCAAGATGAAAAGCTTTGCTGAGTGAGTGCTGTCTTGGAAACTGCAGCACGTAAAACTGCTGACATTGCACATTCATGGTGGAGGCAAACAGATTTAATCAAGGCTCTCCCCACTGCTGGAGACGCTATTCGTGACCCGCAAGGCATTTATGTCTGAGTTCATCTGCCCTGACGTTGAGAGAACCTGCTAGGTGTTGAACCACCAGGGAAAGGCCCTGCTGTTCCAGCCACATCCAGAGATGCAGGGCCTCTTGACTAAGAGTCTACGACCCCACCCTGCCCAGTTTGTTGCAGTACCACATGGCGGTGGTGTTGTCCGTGAACACTGGAACCAGCTTTCCCTTTATTGAAGGAAGAAAGGCTTTCAATGCCAAGCGAATCACTCGGAGCTCCAGCAAGTTGATGTGGATTCCGAATCCGGTGGAGACTAGATTCCTCTGATCACAACCTCTCCCAGATAGCCGCCCCATCCCAGGAGTGACCCAATCTTTTACTACTGTGTGGTCTAGTCGGGGAAGGGAGAGGGTCTGCCTTTGACCTAATCACGGTCTGTTAGCCACCACTGTAGGCCCTGTGCAGTTCTCTCCGAGATCTGGACCATGCCTAGAGATTCTTCTGATTCTGCCCCCACTGAAACTTCAAGTCCCACTGCAGAGTCTGCATATGCCATCAGGCTTATATCACTAGTAGGTTGCAGGAGGCCATGAGGCTCAGCAGCCATCGAGCCATTCTCATTGAAGTCCAGGACACAGGCTAAAATATCAGTATCATAGCCTGAATATCCCGGACTCACTGCTCGAGAGAATAACCCTGAAACTGCACTTGTCCAGAACACCTCTGATGAAAAGGTGTGTCTGAGAAAGAGTTGGGTGTGACTTCGGCACATTGATAGATAACCCGAGTGAGTGGAGAAGGTTCGCCATAGTCTGGAGTTGGGAGACGACAGCCTGGGGCAAACTCGCCTTCAACAGCCAGTTGTCGAGATTGGGGAAGACTGGCACGCCTGATCTGTACAGATGAACTGCAATCACCGCAATCATCTTGGTGAACACCAGAGGGATGCTGGTAAGGTTAAAGGGGGACAACGTGAACTGAAAGTGCTTGTGGTCTAACATAAACCACAGGTAGCTGCAATGGGCAGGTTGGACGGGAATGTGAAAATAGACATCCTGCAAGTCAAAAGCTACCATTCAGTCTCCGAGGTCCATGGCAGACCAGAGTGAGCATTTTGAACTTTTCCTTTTTGAGGAAGTAATAGAGGGCTCGCAGTTCTAGGATAAGACGAATGCCCTTTTCTTTCTTCGAGACCAGAAAGTAGTGGGAATAGCAACCACCGCATATTTCTGGCACTGGAACAATCTCTCTATGGGTGCCTTGATCAAGAGAGTCGAGACTTCCCCCTGAAGCAAAGGCAGATGATCCTCTGTCAGTTGGGAAAAAGCTGGAAGCATAGAGGGAGGGGTATTTTCGAAGGGAAGGGAGTAGCCCCTTTAAACTATCTGAAGAACCCACCTGTCCGACGTGATGTTTTAGCAGTGATGGAGGTGATGGCTGATCCTGCCACCAACTGGCCACCCACAATCTTGAAAGACCGGACTAGGAGGGTTTGGAGGCCGAAGGGACAGAGGGGGTGGTGGACTGACTCGAACTCTGGTCACCTGACCCACGGATTCGGAACGAGCTGCGCCCACGGCCGCACAGAGGTTGCTGAACCTGCGCTGCTTTGTGGCTGGGATATGGCTAGCACGGCTGAAAGCCCCTTCTGTAGCCAGGAAAGGGGTGAAAAGCAGATGGGGCAGTGTGGCTACTGACAGACCAAGGACTTTATCCTTAATGCACCCCAGGGCCTTGTCTGTTTTGTCTCTGAAGAGAAGGGTGCCATCAAAGGGCATGTCCATGAGGGAAGCCTGGACAGCCCCAGAAAAGTCAGATGTGCTCAGGCAGGCGTGGCGTCATAATGGCCACCTTCGATTAAATCACTCCGCCCAGCGAGTCAGTGATGTCAGTGATGTCAAGCCCACAACTAATGGCAAACTTTCTGAATCTCTCCAGTCTGATACCGCTTGGGAGAAGACGGCCTGGGCCTTCTCTGGGACCTGTGGCAGCACTTGTGCAACCGTTTGCCAATGGAGTGGAAATAACGGGCCAATAGGCATGCGGTATTCACTGACCGCAATGCTAGGCTGGCGGAAGAAAAGATTTTCTTACCCAAACTGTCCAGACTCTTGGAGTCCCTGTCCGGGGGGTGTGGAAGGAAACAAGCCTTGAGAAGTAGAGGCTTGGATCACCAAGCTCTTGAGGGTAGGGTGGCTGGTGAGGAAATTTGGGTCCCCGGTGCAGGGTGATGGCGGTGGCCGATTGTCCTAGTCATAGGTGTCCCTGTGCTGGGGTTGAACCAGGTTCCCAGAAGAACATCAGTCAAGGCCTCATTGAATGGCAGGAGAGGTTCCGAAGCGGAGACACCCAGCTGCAAGACCTCCGTCAAGATGTTCGTCTTGACTTTCCCTGAAGGGAGCTGAAGGACCAGGACCTCAGCTGCCCTTCTCACTACCATAGCATATGAATTTCCCTCTTCCATAGCCACGGTAGGGGGGGAAAGCAGGCCAGAATCTGGAGAGTTATCCAGTCCACTTACATCATCCAATTCCTCATACCAATCCATTTTGTAATGAGGCTGGTCTTGTAAAGGGTCCAGCGATCCCGCCCAATCTTCCTCCATTCCTAGCCGTTCAAAATAAGGCTGAGGAATCGGCCTATGACCCAAGGGCTCTATCAACACTGGAATCAGTGTCGGTAGGTGCCAATACAGCTCTGGTCGATGGAGATAAGAATGGAACTGGGAGCGCCGCTATGGTTGCGTCGGGAGTCCCGGCACAGCGGCTGGTGCCAGGGAAGGTCACAGTGGCACGACTAGCACCGGTCCAGATCCATTACCGGATCCATTGGGGGAATACATCTGGGGTAGCATGCAGTGGTTCCCACCCCAATTAGGACGTTGTTAACTGATCAATGGTTGGTGAAACATCTGTGATCACAAATCATTGATACATGCCTTTCCAAAGTGTAAATAGGAGGGGGATGTCCCATTTAGGCCCCCTCCTCTTTGTGATTCGGAAAGGGTACAAAGCCCTTTCACAATTTGGAAATACTGTTCCGACTTGTGGAAAAGCTTTCTTACAAAAACCGTGTGATTTTTCAAACTGCAGTGTTTTGATTGCAAAAAGACTTTGCATGTAAGGCAGGAAATCAGTTGTATGTAATAATCAGTAGGGGTAAATCCGTTTATATTGCTTTCATGAACACATTTATAATAAAGTTACAGATACACACACTAATATAGTAACTACTGTTTAATAACAAGCATTTGCAATGCAACCGGTCTCGCCTTTGGGATTTAATAAGTATTTAGTGATGCAGCATATCGCACATTAGTGCAACATTGATTTCCTGTGGCTATAAATGTATCACTGTGTAAGCTCCCAGTCAAATAATCAGATGCAGCCCTGTCTAAAATCCTACACCATGCGGTAGTTTAGTGACTGATATAAAGTAAAATTGTGCACCCCTGGGGGGAGTAAATAAAGTGCGAAGGAGCTGTTGACTTCCTTGAAAAGTGTGGGGCGGGTTCAGCCTCCAGCCTTATGCTTCTTACACCCACCTGTAGGTACGGATAACTGTTCAACAAAGAGGGAATGAAGTGGGCCACCTGAGTAGAGTGTAACACAGACCTGCAACTTACTAACCACAGAAGATGGTCTGCCTGCAGCACAGCGCCTCCTAGTGACGGAAACAAGCCTGAGTCCGTTTGTGAGTCTGGAGAGGATATTGAATAAATCCCTCTTGATCTACAAAGACATTTTACCATAGTACCTCCTACCATGCATTCAACGTTTGAGGACAAAGGAACCCTAATTATTATAAGAGGATTTCCCTCTCATACTCCACTTCAAATGGCACAGGAACCAGCGACTGGAATGCCAGCAAGTCCCAACACCACATGGGTGAAAACAAAACTCACTGCTGCGTTATGTCTTCCCTAAACAAGAAATCATACAAGTTCATCAGTAAACAGACCAACCACTCAGTCGGTTCATGATTATGCAATTTACAGGTAGTCACGGAATCGGTGAAAACACTGATAATATTATCTCAAAAATAGTGAGTGGAAAGCTGAGTGAGGGTTGATACAATGCATGGTGATCGATAGATGGGGTATTGAGTAGATGATTTAGTAGGTCACTGAGTGACTAGTTCAAGAAGGTATGCGAGTGCACAGGCCTCTAGCTAGATAGGTGGGTGCAAGATGAGTGAGTGAATGGGCGCGTGTCAACCATAGAGTTGATGGATGCTCAAGGGATAAATGGATGAATGAGTTAGCACATGGATTAATTTGCACATTTGTGAAGAGATTGGTGGATGGATGAGTAGTTGATCGAAGTGTGAGAGGCTTGATGGGTGCGTGCATCTGATTACTTCAGCGTGCAGTCATTTCAAGGCATAGGGCCATATGCTTCCTTCCAAATTGCCATCGCAAACGCCAAAATTCGCAGAATTTCGGCGTTTGCGATCACAATTGGGCTTAGTGGTATGTATTATTGAAAAACTGCCTCGCAAAATAAGGAATCGCAAAATTGGTGATTCCCTATTTTGCAATTGCATTTAAGGAATTGTAAATTGCTATTGCTTAAATGCAATGTAAGACGCACCGAAAAAGTGCAATTTGGTCTTAAGGAATCGTAAATTACCACCAACTTCAAGTTGGTGGTAATTTGAGATTTCTTTGAAAAATGCATTTTTCAAAGTGCAATGTGGCGCACATACATGTGCTTAGGGCATGTATGTGCGCCACATGTGCATCCATGCCTTTTTCAGGGATGCAACAGGGTGTCCTTTTGAGACCCTTGCAACCTTGATATTGCATTCTCAATTTGCGATTCTCTAATTGCTAATCGCAAATTGAGAATGCCTTCCCATTCATTCCTATGGGGCTCTTGTCCCATAGGAATGAATCGGGAGGGTTTCCTTAATTGCGAATCGCACTTTGCGATTCGCAATTAAGGAATATGTAGGATTTGCAAATCTTTTTGCAAAGCCTAAATACATCTCGTTTTGCGATTCTCAAATAGCGATTCTCTAAAATTCGCTATTTGAGATTTGCAAAACCAAACTTTCACACATATGCCCCATAGTCTTGCCAGGCCAGATGATCAAGTGGTCCACAGGGGAACCAAGAGAAAGTGATGAGGTTGGTCCTGTGCAGACTGCAGCTGGGATCTGTTTGGTCGATCTGGCTAATGAGCTTATTCTCAAGAATGCATAGTTCCCAAGACTCAGCGCTTTGCAGAGAGGACTGCAGATTCCGACTGCTGTGGAAGTCATGTTTGAGGTTTAACCCATTTTGAGGGAATAAGCCACATAGCAAAAGGCTCAAATGCAGGGGTCATAGTTCCCTTGGTGCAGCAGGGGCAGTGGCACAGGGGTCTGAGGGGACCAACTAAACCCTGATTATTGCTGTATTTTATCATTTTATCAGCTGGGGAACTAGTTTTCTTTCTTGCACTAGAGTTCATGTCACACTGGCTAAACCACTCTACAACTGCTATTACTGTGGCTGACCATAGATCACCTCTGGGGATGCTGGAGGAGGACCATGCACTGCCCCTCCCCGCTTATGATGACGGGTGTACGAACTGCCGGAAAATGTAGGGACACAATAAACCCAACTTGCACTAAAACAGCTGATACAAGAGTTCCAGGCAATATACCTCTCTGCTGTTAATCACTGTAAATACTTTGCACCCTAGTACTCTGTAGAAGTGCTATAAAAGGTCAGAGGAACAAGGCGGTGTGAAGATGTAGAGCACCCAGAGGTGATTCGCTTTGCTTGAACTACTTTATTCTTCAGTACCAATCTTTTTGGTGCTTCCTCAAGTCGGTTTAATTTTCCCTGATTTTATTTTAAACGTGATATATTTCTAACTTTAAATTGGCGACCTTTAAATTGTGCAGCTCTAATATTGTGCGTGGGTTCAAATGATCACTTAAAAATAAGATAAGGTTCAGGATTTGATCTATCAAAGTCATCTGCGATGTAAATTAGAAGGAATGTAGTTCCAAAAGGAAGCTGCAAGGAGAAATCTGAATAGTATACATTGATCTTTAATGCCATACTGTCCTCTAGTGGCCTTGTTATTTATTGCTCCTATGAGCAGCACAATTATACAATAGTTGTGAGTGCATTTCATCCGTCTTTGATTGCCTTCTTTTGAAATGGCTGACCAGGAGGAACAGCCCACAGCCATCACGGAGACGCCTGAGAGCACTCTGTTGAGTCCTCATGTAAAAGGAGCACCAAGGGCCATTTTTTGATTCTGTTGCTTGCTTTATTTTCGGCACCAGCTAAGCGCCAACTAGGGACACCCAAAAGAATACTAAGGCTACAATGCCCAGATGGGAGGAGATGCCATTGCACGCAGTGAAGAAGCATTGAGGCCGACCAAAATAAACCATTAGTGAAATCGCCAGGGGGTGGGAACTGACAGAGAAAAGAGGGACCAAAACGGACAAATACCAATAACACCAGCATTGTTGAATGCCACAGGTAACACCCAATAGAAATCGGTGGTTGTTCCAAAAGCCAACAGAATAAGATACAACAGGTCTTCGAGGCTCGACCTAAAAATGTGTTGGGGAATTTGTGGGAAATCCTTAGCAGGCAAATGATTGCTTTTGTATAAAGATAGCCCATTCCTGAATTTAGAATGTTATCTAGTTTTTAGAAACAAACCTCTTACTAGGTTCAGTTAATGATTTTCCACCATTTTCAACGCTTAAGTGCAAGCATGTAAAAATATAACATGAAAAGTTGATAAACAGCAACACAATTTTACTAAATTTATAACAAAGTGGTGAAAATAAATTTGTGACTCAACCCGTTTTTTGGACAAGTCAGAAGATAACAATATCACAGATACAAATTGAACACGGAAGTCATAAGTAGAGAAACATAGTTTGTGGAAAATTATTTTTCACGTGAAAAAATAAAATGTTATTTTTGCCAGTTTTATGAAACAACTAAAGGGAATCGCACAAACAGGGCGTTTTTGCAATCACAGTCTTGTGGGTAAGGAGATAAACATTTGGCCTTAACATTTCTTGAAAAAAATATATGTAGAAAGCACATCGGAAGGCCCCATCTCGCTGACTCAAAGTATGGATTGCAAAGGGGAGTAAAAACTATGCAGCATTAAACAAGCGTGCTCACACTCACGGAAAAAGGGAAAAGTGTAAAACATATTTGAACACTAATAATTACATTTTTTTATCTGCAAAAAATGGGTTCTGCAATGGAGTTATTCCCAACGAAATTGGATTTTATACAACTGTAATGTAGTCCCATTGGAAATTATGGGATTTATATTTCGGGGACGGGATTTCCATCACGGTTGAGAGGGAGTAACCCGTCCGCCGAGATTTAAATCAAGCCCAAAGTATATGTAAATCATACAAACCGGAGCTATTCAAGCCCAATTAGAAATCATCCACTTCTAATTCAAGCTTTTTGTCCCATTTTCACACATACTTTGGAAAACAGCCATGACAAACTTTAATTATTTAAATTCATTTTTGTTGAATGTCATGTAAATGGAGAACAGGGACTTTCCTCCGGGTGTGCATATCAGAATTATATCAAGATGATCTGCAGATTTTACTGAGTATTATGGAATTCTCTCTCTCTCTCTCTCTCTCTCTCTTTCTCGCTCTCTCAATGCAACCCCGTTCCACTCATAAGGAGTGAGATACTCAGGACTGGTAGCTGGAGGACAAGCCTGGAGTTCAGGATATATGTATTTTACTCATTACCTTTCTCTTACACAAGATGTTTGATATGTTTTAAAATGGTGCCACCAAGCGATGTTCACAATCCTTGACATTAGTTCTAATGTCTGCATTTACTGGTGAGGGATTAGTAGCATATTGATGTTTACTTAAGCCATAGCCAAGAGAGTTTGACTGAATAGAAATCCCGGGGTATTTTTTAGGTATGGATGTGCTTCTTGCCAAACCATAATCATAACTTTCTAACACCCCAAGAGCCTAATTTTGTATTAGGAATGAACACAGATTGAACAGTGTAAAAACGTAATGTATCTCCCTGTCAACATTATATACATTATTAAAGAAGAATTACCATACAATCCAAAGTTCCTGGAGAATGACTGGGCACAAAAGAGTTCCAACCCTTTCTCAGCAAAGAACTGAACTGGCCCGGAATCCATGTCTGGGTCCCCAGAAATTAGTCCCTGGGCAGGAAGGTGAAAAAAGGGTAACAAATTCTTCCGCTGAAACACACAAAGAGAAATAGATTAGAATGCTCTGGAGCAAATGCATTGTGAACTGCTGAGACAGAATTTCATCTTCAAAACGGAAAGGCATCTTGAGTTAATATCTAGGATGATGGGTCAGATGTTACAACCACATTAGAGCTTCAAGCACAAATATATATTAAGTTGGGCCATACTTGGGTTAATACCACAGTGCAGTCTTCCGGGTTTGGGATAGTTCTTGAGGTTGAAATATGAATGTTAATGGTAAAGGATTTGTAAAGCGCGACAGCTGCCCCAGCACTGATAGTGATGAGGTGGACAAGGTCAGGGAGGGGCCCCAGGGAAGGCCTACCGAGTGGGACAGAGAAAGGTTTTTATGGCTTTCCTCAATTCTAAGTGATTGTTGAGCCCACAAATGTGGGCGGGCAGCGAGTTCCAAAGGATGGCCGCTCTGAATGGAGAAGGTGAACGAGTGAGTTAGTAGTTTGTAAATTAAAAACATCAAGTCCTTACCATGGCTATTTCTGAGATCCACTCCCACTCATTGGAGGCCAGCCCTATCCCAGTCGGGTTGTACATTGAGCAATCCAAGAAAACAATGGAGAAATCTCGAGCATTCTGGAAAAAATCACATGAAAATGGATCATGAATTTATTGCACAATATACATTTATTTTTGCTCCAAGCATAAAAGATAATTAAAGGCTTTGGTGCCAGCAATTCCCATGGCAGGTACACACGGCTAACACCCATAACTATTTATATTTCCCATTAACAAAAGGCAACTTTCTAGTAAAACTTAGGAGAAGAAAATATATGGCATTCCACGCATGAGCGCTTGATCCAAACTGGGAGAAAGACTATGATGAGACACCTTTAATAACTAGAGTATAGTCAGTTCTAAAGCAGAGCAAAACAGGCTAAAGGACAATAAATGTAATAATCAAGTCTGCAGATAATGAACAAGACTTTTCCTTACCTATTGAACCATAGCAGAGGAGCTCCTGTAAAAGGGAACAACAACAGGACCAAGAAACTAAGGAATAACAGTAGCATAAGTAAGGGAGAGAGAGAGCTCTGATGGGTTACTCCCCCACCCCAATCAGTACCAGTGAGCTGGAAAAGTGATTGAAGGATTTGGGAATGAAGCAGAATCAATGTACCTACAGTAGTGTTTGACAGACGGTCTCTTTATTCCTTATAAGGGGACGCTTGTGTTCTTTGCAGCTACTAATCATCATTAAGGCTCCCTGTTTTCCGTTTTTACTGATTTTTACAGATAAATACAGACAGAAAACATTCATCTTCTTGTCTGTATTTATTTTTAAACATGGATAAATTCTGAAAAAGGTTGCTTTTTGAGTACTTCTAAATACTGTCTGCCATGATAGCCAGGCTAATAGATGTGTAGATTGATACATAAGGGAGGTTAAAAAGGAAAGCAATTTTAGTAAAGAGGCTTTAACAGCAGTAGATATGCACAAGGTTGATACTGAACTTTGCATATTTTCATGTGAGTGCACTGATTTCTCTCCTGCGGGTGTTCACAGCACTGAAACCTGGCAGACATTCAAGCATGTGTGCATATCTAACAGTTAAATAAATGTGGAAATATACTAATTTCAGCTTAATTTTTCCACAAAACCTAAAGTAAATATTGATAAATGAAGATAAAATTAGCAAAAAATAAAAATGGATAAATACAGACGGAAATGGCAAAAAAATAAATACTATAAACCCGGGAGCCTTTATAATCGAGGATGAGGCCATTAGCTCTAACAAAGGAAATTGAGAAATAGAGCAAGCCTCTTTTAAGGTCATTCCATTTGAAGATATTAAGATATTCCCTTGGATGTGGTGTCAAAGAAGGTTTCAGGAGAGTACATGTGATACCTGGAACTCAGTGAACCACCATATTTGATGGGGGGATTTTGTGGCGCCCCATCCATTATTTGATAAAGCCATGATTATGGTGAGAGAGAGGGTTGAAACTGCACTGCTGGCAATAGCATACAGGAAACGCATTTTGGAAAGTTGATGAATTGCTGGGCTTCAGCATGTGCTACTTTGATATGTGTCTGTCCATAGAGTGTGCAAGTTACACGCTATGTTTGAGCATTGCACATGTTCCTATAGTAATGCTTAGTAGAGGAGAGTGGTTTGCAGGGCAGAGCACACTTTGCGATTTACTTTATGCTTATAAGGCTATATGGAGAAAGGAATCAAAGATATGTGGAGTACAGATGAGCATGTTTCAGGCCATGGAAGAAAACCAGGGGGTACCATTAGTGCCAAAGAAATGCAAGTGTCCCATAACACTCTTGCCTTATCGGACATGGAGATTGATACTATCAAGTTGGACTCTAGGTTGGTCATAGACATAGTTAGGGATTTTGAGGAGGCAATTAATCATTACAACTTAGCCCAGAAACATCCTTAATATCAAATACTGGTCAGGGACACACTGTGCATTTAAGAGAGTTGTGGGACGGCCTATAGCACTTGACCCTAGGGCAGCTATCCTGGGGATCACACATGAGGTGGGAGGACCTAGACATGCATGTATCCCAGTGGAAATAACTAGGTAGGTAGGCAGTGGCTAAGTGATACATTGCATGCCACTGATGAGCAGAAATTGCAACCACTACTACCCCTTTGTGGAATGGCTTTGACTTCTGTGCTACGGCAAAATAAACCGGTTACAAGGACGGGGAATGACCAAAAAACAAAACAAAATTTAGGGGACCTGGTGGCAACACTTCCATGGCATACTACCCTACTGCAATTACACACACACTTCTATAGGCTAGTGCGTAATTATGCTACATGTGATCTTGGGGTACATGCATCAAGCTAATTAGCAGTCGCAAACGGCCCGTTTGCAACTGTAATTAGACTTTTGGGCTGCATCAATACCTAAGGCATTCGCAAAATAGGTAATTACAATTTTTGCGATTACCTATTTTGTGAATGCAGTTAGGGAATCGCGATTTGCGATTCCCTAAATGCAATACAAGAAGCATTCTGAGAATGCGACTTTGCATTAAGGAATCGCAAATTACCATCAACTTGAAGTTGATGGTAATTTGCGATTCGATCGAAAAACATTGAACTGTTACTGACTCACGAAAAAGGGTGATTGGGCAGTCGCAGAGTGGAATTGGTCCCAAACAGACAGCTTTCACCTTGTGATTGGAGGCCACTGGAATAAGGAGGAGCAGAAAGCGGCACTCAATGTGCCATTTATCGGTTGGCAACATTTATTTTTGAAAGCAGACACTTTTCCTGTCAGAGATACTATTTGGAAACAAATATGGTATTCAGTGGCATCCATCCCTGTTTTTGCAGCCATGCACTGCAGATTATGAGTGAGGGGGAAGCTTTTGGGTCTCTGAAATGGTCAGCCAGAGTACAAAACTAAAGTCGGGGTCACAAAGCAGTCAATGTCCAAAGAACATAGCACTGCTATCCAACCCCTCCTTAGTATATCGGGCCTATATTTTGAAATCTTTTTGTAGAAGATTTGCTTCAGAAACAATTATAGTTCTCTCTTTAATCAACTATAAACAAATAAAAAATAAAGTGGCCACAACGTTGGTCAATCCTTTGTTACATTTCTGCAAACATTCTCTTTAACTGTGCCCCCTTTAGTAAACATTCCCGAAATTGAGTATCTTTGTTACATCGAGACCTCTATGTGACATAAGGGAAAATGAGACTGTGTGAAGTTTTGTAAGCGATGTTGGTTTCGCAGAGCCTTTTATGCAAGCATATAAATATATTCAACGATTTACATTTCAATTTTACACAGTTTGAATACAGGAAAACATTTAAAACAGATATTGAAATTAATTTAAAACACTGGCAAAGAAAAAGGCTAAAGGGTCAAGCACAAATATAATGAAAAACGAATTGTAAGAAACTAACTGAACTATAGCAATATTTTTATATTTGAGGCATGAAAACACAAACGGGGGCAGGAAATAGAAAGGACAATGTCCACACCAAGACCTGTGCAATCCTATTGTACATCAGGTCATACAGCGAAATATCTTTTTGGGAGATTTGGGACTTATGTTTTTTTTTTTTTTTTTTTTTGCAAGACCTTTATTGTAAATATGCTCACATACACAGCAGTGTGCCTACAACCCTATACAGGGCCGGCTGCTATCAATTCAACAGTGGGTATCTGTAAGCATACATCAAGGATAATAGGCAGGGACAGTCCAAGATCGTAGAGGGCAAGAAGTGGTCACAGTCCAAGTATATATCAAACTCCACATGAGTTCCCCGCTTAACACCTACAGGTCTTATTTTGCAGTGTTTATACAGAACAGTAACAAACCCCACCCCCCCATCCCAGCAAACCCGGTCCCAGGTCACAGTAAAGTGCATAGTATTAATTCAGAATATGAAACAGTGTAAAAGGTACGCAAGGTATTGTCAACAATCGTACATGCGGTGGTATCCCAATTATACAAGGCAGCATGTGCCACCAGTCGTTGCGCAGGAACAGGGAGAATTAAATCCAAGACAGCCCCCCAGGAACCACATTCACAGCAGACAAAAACAACCCATGGGCGACAACCACGCATCCTAACCAGACATTCAGACAAACCCTCAGGCATACCGACAACAGGCAATCAATCCCCGCCCCCACTGTCAGAACTGTCATCCTCCTCCAATCCAAGCATGTAGGCAGTGTATGAAGCCCAAATGTCCCGTGGACGTGACTTCTCCGGCAGAGTTTCAGCATAGCACGTCAACTGATCCCTGCAGTAGGCCATGTCCTTTAACCACAACTGCACATCAGGTGCCCGCCTGCCACCCCACCCCATGGCCACCCTCCGCTTAGCAAGCTGCAACGCCAGCACAATCAATTTCCGCTCCTTACACGGCACTCCAGAGGCGAGCCCTAGTAAACACAACCGTATATCCATCGCCACCTCCGTGGCCGTCATCTTAGTGAGGGTGTCAGTCACAGCCAGCCAGAAATCATACACCTTGGCACACCCCCATGCTAAATGCACAAAATCAGCATCTTCCTCTCCACACCGAACACACCTCGCAGCATCCCGAAGGCCATATCGGACCAATTGTTTTTGTTTGTAATACCATTGATGGAGAAATTTAAAATGAAGTAAGCGAAAATTGCCGTTAACCACATAGCCCCCAGTCATGGAGCAGCATTCAGTCCATTCCTCATCCGTCAAAGGCTCAGGCAAGTCCCTATCCCATCTGGCCCTAGCTAGCAGAGCCCCTCCCCCTTCGTCTTCCTGAGCAGCACGGTATAGTCTGGAGAGCAGCTTGACTCTGTCTGTCACAGTGTAGATTAATTGCAAAGCGCTCAGTGTCAGGGGTTCATCCGGGTATGTATTTATTTATTTATTTTAAACATTTCTAAAGCGCACATATACCTGTGGGTGTCTCGGCGCTGCGACTTAAGCTAGCGATCTCATGTTGATCATGGTGTCTCCTTTAAAAAAGGCTGTCCTGGACGGTTATTGATCAAATAGCCATGTTTTTTCAAGTTTTCTGAATAGAATTAACGATGGAGCCGATTTTAGTTCCATTGGAAGCGTGTTCCAGAGTTTGGCTGCAGAGTTAATGAAGCATCGATCGCCCCATTTAACAGTCCTAGTTCGTGGCACAACCAGAAGAAGTCTCTGTTCCGATCGAAGAGATCTTTTCGGGAGGTAGCAACATAGTTTCTGTTTAAGAAACGCTGGGCCCTGACCCTTGAGGGCTTTATAGGTGAGACACAAGGTTTTGAATCTAATGCGATTCCTCACCGTTAACCAATGGAGGTTTCTTATTGCCTGTTTGGTAGAGTGAAATTTGGGGATGCCTGCTAGCAGCCTCGCCGAGCATTTTGAATCAGCTGCAATTTGGCCACCACCTTTACCTGCGCGTTCAGAAAGAGTCCATTACAGTAGTCAATGGACGAAAGCACTAAGGAGGTCACCACCGTTTTCCTTGTGCTTTCGGGTAGAAATGGGAGGATTTTTCTAATGATCCTAAGCTTGTGAAAAGCGGAGGATGCTACCTGGTTGGCATGGTTAGCGAAGCTGAGGTTGTCGTCAAAGACAATTCCCAGATTCCTAACTTTGTGTACCGGCTCCGGGGGGGCTCCAAGCGAAGTTGGCCACCATTTATTGGACCAGTGTGGGGATAGTTTTCCGAAGATCATTACCTCCGTTTTATCCGAATTGAGGCGCAGACAGTTCTCGGCCATCCAATCCTTAATAGCTATCATACCTTCCTGGAAGCTGGCAGATACTTCTTCACCGTCATTCTTGATCGCGATCACCAGTTGGGTGTCGTCGGCGTAAGATGTAAGGCTCATCCGGTAGTTCTTAATTACCCTAGCTAAGTCCGACACATAGATGTTAAAAAGTGTCGGACTTAGGGATGAGCCCTGCGGGACGCCACATGGGAGGGCGAGCTCGGTGGATTGGAATACGCCCAAAGTCACTGCCTGCGTCCTGTTTGACAGGAAAGAGGCTAAGAGCTCTTTGGCCAGTGAGCAGATACCCATCTCTTCGACACGGTCAATCAGAACCGTATGATTGACCGTGTCGAAGGCTGCCGAGAGATCTAGTAGGACCAATATCGCTGTTCCTCCTTGGTCTTTGATGGTTCTAATATCATCGGCAGCCTTTATGAGAGCGGTCTCGGTCCCATGAAGTTTACGAAATCCGAACTGGGATTCGTCCAGGAGATTGTTCTGTTCGATATACTCGGCTAGTTGGCTGTTCATAGCTCTTTCCACAATTTTAGCCAGAAAAGGCAGGCTGGCAATAGGTCTGTAGTTTTTAAGGATTGTTTTCTCTAATCCGCTCTTTTTGAGGAGGGGTTTCAGTAGTGTATTTTTTAACTTGTCTGGGAAGATGCCCGAGTGGAACATGGCGTTACAGATAGGAGTGATAATTTCACTAGCCAAGTCACTTATTGGAGAAAGAATTTTAGGAGGGCAAGGATCTAAGGGAGAGCCGGTTTTTACCTGTCTCATGATATCTATTATCTCTTCCTTCGTCACGTCCCTGAATTTAGCAAATGAGCAATCCGGGATTTTTTTTGGTTGTATTGGTTGCTTATTGGTAATATTTGCGGTCACCGAAAATTCGGAATAAATATCATTAACTTTTGAGTAGAAGAAGCTTGCCAGATTGTTACAAAATTCCTGTGATTGGGGAGGACTCAAATCTAGCACTTTTCCTGACAAGGTCTTAACTACTTCAAACAGTTGTCGGCTTGAATTTTTCGACTTTTCAATTTGTTGCTCGAAATATTTCTTTTTTTCCTCCTGAATCATGTTTTTGTAAATGGTTAGTTCATTTTTATACTTGGTTTTACTCATGTTGTCATAAGTTTTTCGCCATGTTCTTTCCTCCTGTCTACAGATCTGTTTTTGTTTTCTAAGGATCTCTGAATACCACGGTGCAGAAGGCACTTGTCTATTTTTCAAAATAGTTTTTAGTGGGGCGTGCTTTTCCACTGCATTGCCTACCCAGTTAAGAAACTGATCAACTGCTTCAGTAGGATTGGGCTGGATTTCCGGGCGGGTATTAGTCAGAGACTTCCTGAAGGTATCATAGTTGATATCCTTCCACACTCGAAATTTGTTCTGGGAGGAAGCCTGTTTAGCAGGATTGATTCGTTTGCTCGGTAGGCGACACCCTATGGCATGATGATCTGTCCATGTCAATGGTAATATATTGGAAACCTCCAACTCATTGAAGTTAGAGAATATAGCATCCAGAGTATGTCCAGCTTCGTGGGTGGGTGCCTTTATGTGTTGGTTTAGACCCAAAGTGTGACATTCCGCTGGAAGGGCTTGGGTGTCAACATCCTCTGTCTTATCTAAATGGAAATTTAAGTCTCCCAACACAATAAAGTAATCCTCAATGGCTAGTGGTTCCATCCAGGAAGTGAAAGAGGAGAGAAACTCTGCACGAGGACCAGGAGGTCTATATATGAGAACTCCTTTAAGGTTGTGTGAGGGGTTTAGGTATATAGTGAAGTGTAACGCCTCGCAGGCTAGCGATGGCACGGGAGAGATTCTAACTGGGAAGATGTCTCGGCTAATAATTGCCAAGCCTCCTCCTCTTTTTCCCCCCTGCCTATCCCTCCTAAACACCTTGTAGCCGTCTGGCACTGCTACCTGTAAATGTAGGATATAAGGAGTGTATGGCCGCACGAAGTCTAACATAGATGAAGGTAGCCATGACCGCATTCGTAGATTGGTCTGTCATTGTTTGCAATGGGAGGAACTTGGCCCCTGGGAAGAGATTACCCATAGTGTGGAGACCAGCACCCTGAAGGACCTGCAAACCGCCTATTTCACTCGATACCGATATATCTGAATGATACAACAGCGGCATGGCGGGAGCATAGAGCGGTAACCTGACAGCCCTCCTACCAAGCTCGTGCCAGGCAGTCGCCATGGAACGGACCGTATCCACCTCACCCTTGTCAAACACCATGCCTCTCAGCGGGTATGGCAAAACGGCACTGGCCTCCAGCGCCACGTGGGGGGTGTACGGGGGCGCAGACACCCAATAAGCGGCAAAATGCGCCTGTGCACATAAGTAATACAACTTCATGTCCGGCACAGCGAAACCACCCAGGGCATAGGGCTTGGTCAGCACCTCCCACGTCACCCGTGAATTCTTACCGGCCCAGGTCAAGGAGATCAGCAAAGAGCGCAGCTGCGCAAAAAAGTGAGAGGTCAGTCGAATGGGTATGTTTACAAAAAGATACAGAAATTTCGGGAGAACAACCATTTTGATCAAAGACACACGATCAGCCAGGGTGAGAGGAAGTTTAATCCAACGTGCCACCTGATCCTCCAGTTTGGATATAGCCACACCATAATTGGCTCTAATAACCTCCTGACTATCCCGGTGAACCTGGATCCCAAGGTAGCGCACCGAATCCTCGGCCCATTCCAGTGGGAATTCCAGAGGGAAAGGAACGGTGACATCCGTGAGGGGCAGCAGAACAGACTTATCCCAGTTGATAGTCAATCCAGAATGTCGACCAAATCGAATAAATTCCAGAAGGATAGATTCAAGATGGAGGGCGGGCTCGCGCACATAAAGCACCATGTCGTCGGCATACATAGACACGGCCAGCGAGCGAAGGGGGAATTTCAGAGCTGCGTCAGCATACCTTTGCCTCAGAACACAGGCCAGAGGCTCCATCACTATAGCAAACAATAAAGGGGAGAGAGGGCAACCCTGTCGAGTGCCCCTCCGCACCGGGAACGAGTTCGAGACATGGCCGTTGACCCGCACACGAGCCACAGGGTCAGTATAAAGAAGAGTCACCAACGATGTAAAAAAGAAGGGCACCCCCATACGATGTAAAATAGCTATCATATACCTCCATGCCACCGAGTCAAATGCTTTAGCAGCATCTAGGAGAACAGCCACTGCAGCCAGTTCTGGTTTGAGTAAATGCAACACAGCGAAAAGAGCCCTGAGATTGTGGGTAGTAGATCGAAGCGGTATGAACCCCGACTGGTCCGGTAACACCATCACCGGAAGTAGCAGCCGCAATCGGGTGGCCAACACCTTAGCTATAATTTTAACGTCAGTGTTCATGAGTGAGAGGGGGCAATATGACTCACAGTGGTCCGGAGGCTTCCCAGGCTTTGGTAATGCAACCAACAGTGCCTCCCTCATCGTGGTCGGGAACCGGCCCCTATCCACAGACTCCTACAGAACAATCGCTAGGTGCGGGAGCAGAATATCAATATACTCTTTATAGAATTCAGCTGGCAAGCCGTACGTGCCAGCAGCCTTCCCATTAGGAAGAGCCGCGATCGCCTCCCGAAACTCCTCCTCAGTGATGTGGTGCATTAGAAATTCTTGCTGACCTCTCGAAAGCCACACCAAAGCTATATCATCAAAGTACTCAGCAATCTCTGCCTCCGTCGCTGTTTCAGTATACTCATACATACCCTCGTAATATCTTGCAAAGCAGTTCAGGATGCCAGGCGTGTCAGTAACGACCTCCCCCCCATCCACAATCTCCTGTACCGCACAATGCTTGGCCCACGGCTGTCTTATGCGATCCGCTAGCCCCTTCCCCGGTCTGCCTCCCTCACCATAATAGCGTGCCCTGGTGTGTTTGGATAAGAACTTCACCTCCTGATCGGCCAGCTCGTTATACTCAGTCACCTTCGATCTTATGTCGGCTAACAGGGCTTCCCCAGGACAGTCCTCCAACTGTCCTTCCAACACCATCAACTCCCTCTCCAACCTAGACATGGAGTCTCTCAGTGAAGTAAGGACTCCGGAGTGAAGGCCAATACACGCCCCGCGAATAGTCACTTTGAAGGCCTCCCACACCGTACACATATTATCAACCGTGCCAACATTTTTCTCAAAGAACTCCACGATAATAGTCCTGAGTCGCTCGCGGAGCACCAGATCAGTCAAGGTTCCCGGCGATAAGCGCCAAGTGAACGGAGCGGGCGTACCCGACGGCACTTGCAGCAGTAAGCGAACCGGCGCATGGTCAGACAGCGTGCGCGGCAAGTGGTCAACCTCCAACACCCATCCACTCACATCCCGGGTCACCAGCCAGTAATCTAATCGCGACCAGGTGTCATGAGCTGAAGTATAGCAAGTACCCTCTCTTCTCCCAGGGTGCCTCATACGCCACACATCAACCAATCCCAGTCCTTGCATACCCCCCTGAACCTCAGCAGTCGCTTTCTTCCGCACCCAGGGCTTGTCTTGTTTCCCGTCCATCTCCCCATCCAAAATCACATTAAAATCCCCACCGCAAATTACAGCCGACTGTGGCAACATGTATACCTTATTCCAGAGTGCAACATAGAAATCGGGATCATCCACATTAGGTCCATACACATTAACAAGCGTAACAGGTGAACCGCATAATGTACCATGCACAATTATATAGCGCCCTTCCTTATCAATATCCTCATGTTTCGTGATAAATGGCACAGATTTTTTAACCAATATCATCACCCCACGCGCATATGAGGAGTAGTTTGATGCCAGTCGAACTCCCGCCCATCTCCGACCCACAGTTTCTGCAGCTTTGCCCCATAGATGTGTCTCCTGTAAGAAAGCGTTATGCGCACCATGCCTGTTTAGAAACTCCAGCATTTGTCTAGTCTTTTGAGGGCGGTTCAACCCCCGTACATTCCAGGTAACACAAGCAATTTTACCCCCCCCCCCCGGCCATCCACCCAAAATGGAAACACAGCCCTAAAGCCGCAAGACCACCCCCTTTGTTCATAAGGAGCACATCGCATAGAGCCCAACGGACCCCAAAGATCAGTTAGAAGAGCATTCCTCGTTAGACAACACCAGACCCTGCCAGCCCCCCACCGTGGCCCAGACCGCACATACCTCCCAACACATTCAATGAAACACTGTGACCGTACCCAGGAAAAAAACAAGCCCCCCAATCCCCCACCACCCACTTCAGCATCCCCAACCTGCCAAAGCTGACCCCATCCCCCCTCCCTCAACAACCCCAACTGTAAGTTCAAAATTGTGTGGGTATCTCCCATACGCGGGGACGTAGTGGCGCACAGCTCCCGCCAGAAATCTGACGAGAGAGCGGACCGTACAAGCGATAATAACATTCCCGCCCCCCCCCCAAACACCAAAGCTTCAAGTATCCCTGCAAATCATGCCCACCCAGCAATGCCAACTGTGCGACCGACCCTCCCAGCAGGATCATATGAAAGTGTAATTAACCTCAACCAGCAACTGTTAATGGTCTCCCGAAGTACATCATTCTGGCTATATAACGCCCCATGCAAAGTCACAGTGGGGCACAATCCAAAGGCAAGTGAAACATATTTTTTACAGGCCAGATCACAGCCGCCCCAGAAACAATTCACAGTAGTATCTCAGGAGGAGCACCACAGACGACCCACAATAGAGGGGATTTGTCAAAGAAAGCAGGGTGAGGTGCTCAATAAAGTTGGAAAGATCACTGTACCAAGTTGTATCCTATCCAGCAGGGCAAACCTCGTCAGTTGAAAAAGCTCCTATTCCACATCCTCCATGAGGTCTCCCTCCCCGTCCTGCTGCACATTAGAGTCCCTTTTACGTTTCTTCTGCTTTTTCGCGTAGTCCATGGCAGCTTTAGGGGTAGCAAAGACTTTGTTGTCCGACGGAGGTCCTATACGAAGGCGCGCCGGATACAACATGGCGTATGGAATGTTCTCGTCTCGTAGCAGTTGCTTCACTGGGGCGAATTCCTTGCGTGCGGTCTGTACCGCTACAGTAAAGTCAGGAAAGAACTCCAGCTTATTTCCCTGGTACTCAATGGTGCCCTTCTCTCTGGCAAGCCGTAGTATAATATCTCGGTCCCTGTAGTTGAGGATACGAGCGATAACAGGGCGTGGGTTGGCACCAGGCACAGGTCGCTTCGCCAAAGTTCGGTGTGCTCGCTCCACAATGAAAACCTTCGAGAACTTATCCGAGCCAAAGATGTCCACCAACATCCTTTCCATGAAGTCCTCCATCCGACCCACGTTGGTGGACTCCGGAAGGCCCGTGACGCGGATGTTGTTGCGCCTGGACCTCCCTTCCAAGTCCTCCTTCTTAGCCTGGATAACCGCCAGCACCCTCTCCATGTTGAACACCTTAGTGGTCACGTGGCTAGCCCATCCTCCGCAGCGGACACCCTCTGTTCCACCTCGCCCATCCGCTCGTTCTGCCGGTCGAACTGCGTCGCCATATGGTCGAGCCTGTGATTGACCGCCTCCATGATGCATTCAATGGATTGCAGCGTTTTCTGCATCGCCACCAACGTGCTTTCCAGATTCGGGGCACCGCCAACTGCCCCCGAAGATTCAGCGTCCGGCTGTGATTGCGAAGAGGAGGTCGCTGTTCTTTTCGCCTCAAAGTTGATCTTGGGCTGATTGCGCTCCGGCCTACCCATGGCGCTGCAGTAATGGCCCACCGGGTCTAGGGGCAGCCACCCACGTGGTCGCGGGCCTAATCGATCCTCGCTCCGACAGTCTCAGGCGTTTTAGCAATACTTCCAAATGTATAGAACTGCAGCTGATAGGGCCGTCCAGGCCCGCAGGACCGGAGCACACCTCCAACTAGCAGCCGCTGTGTCCCAACACCCCAGCTAGGCGTAGCTCGCTCGGCGAGTCCCCACGAGGCCTAGTGCCACCTCCGCAGCCCCGGTCTCGCGTAGGCCAGCGCCCCACTCACCACCACTAGCGGGGCAGGGACTAAAGCCGCTCGATCTCCGGGCTCCAGTCCGCCGTCAACAAGCCGTTTCCTCACCCGGAACCCAGAGCACAGAAGGCCAGCCGACGAGGCAGTAGAATCGGAGCAGAGCACGAGCTCCCAGCCGGTGGGCGGGCCACACCACCAGCCCGCGCACCTCCGGACGTCCGGCCACCAGCCGACGGCGAATCCGATATTTCGGCCACACGACCCTCTCAGCCAAGGGAGAGCACCTCAATCGAGTCCCAGGTACTTCAGGTGAGTTTTGCCATCGAGTCGGGGGGAGAAAGCAGCAGAATAAGCAGGATTTTACAGCAAATTATGGACGGTCCCGGCAGAGCCTCACATACGTGCGGCCATCTTGCTCGGCGCCCTCTAGCGCCCCCCAGATTTGGGACTTATGTTAAACAGAAAAAACCGAGGGAAGACCAAGGACATGTTGTCTATTTCAATCATAGTGGGTGAATGGGAGGAGGTGGGCTAGGGCAAGTGTGCTGATGTGGGGGGGGGGGGGTCGGGGCGGGGGTAATGGAGATTGATCCCCTCTATCTTAAAAGTCAATTGAGGTAAATATAGATGAATTAGGACGCTTGAGCCTCTTCAGAGTTTTTAGTACATTTCCAGAACCACATCCTATAATAATACACTTGTAAGACCCACTCTGTGTGTAACTGTGCAGTTTTAGAACACTTGGTTGTTTATATATCGCTTAACAGTGACTGTATGGAATGTCAGATGCGCGCAATGTAGATGGTTATGACTGAATACAATGTCAGCTTGAACAGTGACCGCTTGTTTATATCTGACTGCACCTTTTGTTTTGCTACTCTCTTTTGTTTGTTTGAGTGGACTAAACATCAATAAAATACATCTTCAAAAAAAAAGAAGCTGTACAAGAGTGTCTTTTTGGTTGACTCTGTTGTCTTTGCTTGTCTGTTTATAAATTTCCAATAATTTGACCCTTTTTCTATCCTCCTATGGATCACTGACAGAACACCAGTAACTAACTGTGACGAGGGGGACCCGGACGCGGGGCCCCCTGGTATGCCTATTAACCTATCTCCTCTTTTTGTGCAGCACACCGAGGCCTGGAACACCCCGGATGTCATCAGACGTCGGACCGACACGGAGAACAGGCATCCCTACACCTTTAAAGGGGCGGGCCCAGAATGGAGACACACCTTCCCCGAAGAGGTAAAACCCGTCCCCGAATCCAGCCAGGTGTGCGAGACACCCGGAGGCGGAGTAGGAGACTGGTGGCGAGAGTGGAGAGAGAGCGGAGCGGATTGGACAGAGGAGGAGGGCGAGGATCGGAGGACGGAGGAGGACGTGGAAGAAGAGCGAAGGACGGAGGAGGAGGACGTGGAAGAAGGACGGAGAGCGGAGGAAGAAGAGCGGAGGAGAGCGGCGGAGGACGTGGAGGAACATCGGAGGAAGGAGGCGGGATACGGACCGGGAGTTCGGAGGAGGACGGAGGAGGAGCATCAAACGGAGCGGAGTTCCGACGAGGTTACGGGAGAGAAGCCGGCGCCAGCACAAGAGGTCGACTCTGAGGGCGACTACAGCTACACGCCAGGAGGCATACGGGACCGCGCATCGCCCAGCCACACTAACACGGAAGTGTGGCTCGACCAGGTACGGTCCAGGTTCAGCGGGTGGGCGGGCATTAGACGAGGCAAGCCACCCTGAGGACACGAGATCCCCACTGCACACCCCCCCCTTTTTCACGGGGTTAAGTCACTGTTCGGGGTACGGGTTTCACGTGTGCTATCCTCACTCCCTTCCCCTGAGAACAAGCAAAACACCAGTCAGCTGGACTGAGACCATTTTTTTTCTTTTTCCTCCCGGTATTGTGAGGACCTCGAGACGGCGGGGAGAAGGCCTACGACTCCCAGGAGGCAGTGGGAACGACGGCCCGGAGCGGGAAGATCCACCACGGAAGAGACAGACCAACCCCTTCCGTTCTACCGAGTGCCTGTACAAAAACGGAGACTGTACAAAATAATAAAACCCTCACTACCAAGACAACCTGTGTCAGTCAATCTCTTTGACAAACCACCCGAAACCCCACACTAACATATCGTGTGGACAGAATTTTGTGTCAAAACTATCCCAGACCAAAATATTGAGAAGGTAAGGGAAAATAGGTAAGTGAAGGTTTACTATTCTCAACTCTACATCTATGTACTACCTTCAAGGTAAGGTCAATGAGTTATATATGGTAAAACTCTGCATTCCCATCCAAGCTTATCTCAACAATATTTTTGTCCTTGATATGCGTGATATGAAATTTTGCCCACACAATATTTATTTTCCGAAATTATGTCTAAACACCTCTTTATACAATCTTCATGCTATTTTTCAACTTTAATTTTCAATAAGAAGTTAAAGACCTTTACATTACATTGTACTTGAATAAAAATGACTTATTAAACTGCAGTAAATCGTTCACATTGAACCCTCCCGTTACTATACACCAGTTTCCTAAGCAACCAAATCAGACCCTGAAAAAAGTTTGTCTCCAGTTCAAATGTTCAACAAGTATAATGTGCTCCAAAGAAGTCTCCCAATATTATAATTGGTAGTACTTTAATTATACAATTGAGGATAAATCAATAGTAGAAAGCCCCATACTTGAAACATCCTCTTTTCGATCACAATTCACAATACAGATGACAGTTACTTGCTATGTAACCCACTGTTCTAACTCATCAAAGCAACGTATCACAAATCACATGCTCTTCCAGAACACATCTAATTCTGGTACAGACTCCTCTGTGTAACACTATGATACCTGCATCATGGTTTGCATCTACATTGTGTGTCACTTCTTTGACCTTTGGGCTTGTGAGTATGCAACAAATTGCAACTATGACGAGCACCGAGTGTTTCCTAAAGTGGACATTGCTTGGATTTGCCATAGAGGGATGACATGGCATCAACTACTGCTTGTGATGGTAAGCATTTCCAACTGTGGGAACCCTAATGTCATGACTGTGCACTGCACAGGAAATTAATTTGGCAAAATCACAGTAGTTTTCCTATGAATTCGAATGAAGGAAACTTTGGGAGAGTTGATAAAGCTTGTACCCCAAACTAAGTCCAAGTGTCCACACTGGCGGGGGAGTCGGAATAGAAGGGAGGGATTACCATGCTAGCAGGACCTGCACCCAACCACCATCAAGTGGCCAACCTCCTGCTGCATCCCACTGCCCCCTATGGGAACTTATCCTAGCAGCACACAGCATTTGGCCATGCACAACAGAAGCCAAATGGGGCGCCCACCCTGTGCAGATGACCAACATACTATTGGTGCAAAACCCACATTTTGTTTTTAAGAAAATTTCACGGGTACTGCTGTACTCCTGTGATACCAGCACTCAAACGTCACACCCATGGTACCATAGTATCATGCACATTTGGCAGAAAGATTGCATGATACTGCAATAACATGGGGAAGAAGTATAAGCAGTTGTTCCTGTGAGAGTGCCATGAGACCTCATGGGAGAGCCACGCTAGGTTCTGCTGGAATATCGCAATACTCGAGGTCTAAATGTTTAACAATTCTGGCTCCTAAGGTGTCCCTCTTGACCCTCTCCCCACCACCCTCATGCTGCTTTTACATTTTCTGGACACAGAGATAGAGTCCCAAAGTCCTCTAATGGTAACACATCTTTTTATTCTGAGTTGCAGCCAGCCAATAAATTCACTTGGTACTAAAATGGCGGTTGGGAAAGAAAAGTTGCCAGCAAGGGGTTTGTTTGTGGATCTGTGTTTAGACAGTCTAGCGCAGTCTGTGTTATTTAGACTTGGCAGCTGAGTGAATCAGTGACTGTTAAAAATCTTATGAATCTGTCAGCCTAAAACTATAGGAACTACCACACTAGCCCCATAGAGATGCAATGATTTGGACAGATTCTAATTAAACAACAAATTTATGTTTTCTGGCAATGAATGAAAGATGAAGCACAAGAGAACAAGTGAAGCAACACGAAAAGGTTATTTTTGAAAAAATTATTATTATCAGATTGGATACAGAAGAGACGCTTCGCGCCAGTCACCCGTTTCAGAATTATCTCGGACCCTGAGATTGAAACCACAGGTTCCCTAAAGAGTGAAAACGTTTTTGGCTTGATTATCTGGATATCACTTCGGGGCAGACTAAAAGCTTCCCCAAGGCAATAAATTGTTTACACTCAGAATGAGTTTATCTACAGTTTTGCTCTAATCATGAAATAAGGGTCATCTATATTGCATTATTCCTTTGTCCTGATGATGGTCTCTGGATTATTCCACTGAGACCGAAACGTCGACTCTTCAATCCAAGTCTCTCTTCATGCTTTACATCTGGCTTCCTATTTACCATCCTGGAAAGAAGTCAATTTAATTCAATGTTTTCTTGACTGGATTGTTTTCTTCTGTATTTATGGATTGTTTTTTTCAGTTCCATTTACTTTAGAAACACATGCAATTGTCTATCACTGTACACCCTTGATTTTCATTGATTCATTTCAATATAAAAATAATAATAATTTTTTCAAAAATAACCTTTTCGTGTTGCTTCACTTGTTCTCTTGTGCTTCATCTTTCATTCATTGCCAGAAAACATAAATTTGTAGTTTAATTAGAATCTGTCCAAATCATTGCATCTCTATGGGGCTAGTGTGGTAGTTCCTATAGTTTTAGGCTGACAGATTCATAAGATTTTTAACAGTCACTGATTCACTCAGCTGCCAAGTCTAAATAACACAGACTGCGCTAGACTGTCTAAACACAGATCCACAAACAAACCCCTTGCTGGCAACTTTTCCTAAAACAATTTCATTGCCCAAGCCCGCAAGGGTATATTGGGTTACCCACCCCTACTTCCGGTTGGGAAAGAAAGCTCCCTCAGCCAATTAGAGGGCTAGATGGCTGAATTTGTTTTAAAATGTTTGTCGTCATGGAAAAACAGATGGACCAAACTTCCAGATATGCCTAACTTTTCAACCCCTCCGATCCTGGCAAAATCATCTTTTTAAATGCTAATTTCTCGAAAAAGGCTCAATGAATTGAAATCAAATTACAAAAATATTTTTTCTGAATAAAGTTCTAGCTTTTTCTAAAATGTGGTAGAATTCTATTCAGCTGTTTTTTCAGTATCGGAGAGCAAAGTTTTCTATGGGAATTATTATAGGAAATCTTCACTTTGGAACCCCCACTCATTTTTCTCGGCCCTTGGTTGACAGCACAAAACTTTCCCAGAAGGAGTCAAGGTGAATGACCTTTTTTTAGAAACTTTTGAGAAGGTTTGTCAAACAGTGCCAAATGTCTTAGCAAAATAAATGTTCACCCTATGGAAACTCAGACCTAGCTATTACTACACAGTGGGGATCGTTCTGTGTTTTTTTTTAGGATTATTTTTAGTTTGTTTTGAAATGTACTAACTTTGTTGATTCTTTGGATGATATTTTGCCTATGTTATTGAAGTTTACCTTTCCATAACTTTTTTGAATCCTTTACATTTATTTGGTCATAAAATCAATTGTTTAAAATGTTCCCTATTTTTTTTCTCTTTTCCTTTGCCTGATATTAATTCAGAATGACCAATTGAGTTACTTTTTTTATCTTTTCTTCTAAGGAGCGCTATGTTTGCATTTACTCTGCAGGTGTTTGTATATCTTGTTTTGTATTTGTTTCTGTAGTTATATTGTCATCAGTCGTGACAACACCAAAATCATTAAAGATCAAATTATTTTTAAATGGTTGTTTCACATTTCGTATTAATGATCTGTGGTTAAGAGTTTGTTTTTTGGTACATATTCCCTACCTAACTATATGTATATGTTTTTCTCTATCCCTATATTAGCATGCTAAAGCTGTTTTTTAAACTGTATTTTATAGCACTACTCAATGTGTTATTTTTCTATTCAATTAAAAAAAGAATATTCAGATCTTTTTCTTTTTTGTTGGTTTATTATACTCTCATGTAGCGGACTTTGTTTAATGACAATAATGTCATCAGTGATGTCACTATTGATGTAAGTGAACTCATCAGTGATGTCATCAATGATGCTTTATGTGACGCCATGTGCAGCATAAGCGGGTACCATGAGTTATAGTTTGCGCTGCAAAGCATAACTGGTAAATTTAATTTGTTTCATGATTTTGAGCCAGAACGAAAGCTCTGTGGCCTACACTCAAAGCGTAATTTTGGGGTACATACAGTAGTACTACTTTACGTAATTTCACTCTAAAATGCAATTTCAAAAGCTCAGAGATCTCAGCCTTTGCCTCGCCTATCTTTTTTGCACAGAGATAGCTGTCCCACAAATGGTTTTAGTAGTAAACATGGACTGTATGGGAGGAGTGGTTGGAAAATGGGGAATACTTACTACAAAATAGGTGTGGCTATGGGAAACTGGAGGCAGCATTAGCGATGGAAATACTACCGTAAACTGGCCATAGCACAAGCTCCCATACAGAAAAGGGAGATTGTGTTCATCCCTTGCACCACATGGCAGGCCCCTCAAGGTACCTGCTACACGGTGCAGGGATGAACAGGGTTCCCAACCGGAGGTCGCAAAGCGAAGGGGCCCTGCTAGGGGCCCTAAAACACACTTTATGATAGGTTTTCCATGTCAGAAAGCCCGGCATGGAAAGCCTGCCAGAAATCGTGCATCGTAATCCGGACGGCATAAAACGCAGTCCATATGGATTACAGGCCGGTCTACCACTGGGCGACGGGCTCAAGGAGCCCATCGGAATCCAGCCGGAATGACCAGCTGGTTTCACTTTTGACCGCCTAAACTGTAATTAAGCCTCTGACCATAGTAATATGCCCCTAATGTTTAAATTCATAAAAACTTTCTAATAAAATATTCTGTAATTGATAAGTTATTTTGTTTGACTTAAATAACAAATAAAATAATACATAACTTGCATGCAAGACTGTGACCCATCCAATACAAATAATTCTGCAAACGATGGGGTGGAATGAAATGGTCATTTAATTTGAAAAATAATTTAAAGAAAAACATTTTAAAAATGTAATAGATTGTTAAAATTTAGCGCAAGTTTCTTGTTCCTTGTTACTGTGGTAACGCTAGGTGAATATGATCTATGAAAATGTCTTTTAGTATTTTAAACTAGTATAAATATTTTTCAGTTTAAAAAATATTTTTTGCAAAAATCCCTATTACTTAATATTAGCAGATCTCTGACCTGGTGGAAGACATTTCAAGTAACACGCCAAAAAGTTACTAATCATAACTTTTCAGTCATAAATTTTATGGAAGGAATCTCGACCTCTTGTTTGAGGTTTTGCGACTTATAATTCTACATCTAGGTGTAACTCTACAAGTGAGAATGGTGAGTTTTACCCATGAGGAGATTTACGACGAGTTACAAGTGTAGGTCGACATGTGAGGCAATCTACACATGCAAACTTGCCTTTGTGAATAGTGCCCTTTTTAGTTTTGTCATTCAATCATTTTTTTTAACTTTTCAATATTACTTTTAAATTGGTAATTATATCCTGCTCATCTTGCGTTTTTATGCTTCTTACCTTTTTGCAGTTTCAGCATGAATGGCTTGCTTATCGCCCTCCCTCAAACTACCCTTTTTGCCCCTTACATTAGTCTTTCTTTTAAAATGAACAATACCGGAGCAAAAAGACAAGGTTAACAAATATTATCCTTTTTTTTACTGTAAGGAAAAAAGGTTTCTGTTTTTTGGGGGGATTCATAGATTTAACTAGCACATTAACTAGCACAACCTTCACTTGTACAGCTCTTTGATTATAGAAAGTGGTTACTTCTAGTTTCTCTCATCATCTTAGTTCCCTTTTTGAAGGAAAGGAAATAATCCTTTTGATGGAGAAAAAAATCCCTCCTTAACGTATGGCAGATTTAAAGGTCAATACCATACATTTGTGTTATCATGCATAATAGAATATGGTACTGCTGACAAATCTGTCAACTTTTTCCAAACCCTACTCTAATTTATTTTACTTCAGTTCCCTCTTCTTTTTGTAAGTAATGTTTAGTCTTTCATTATCTTGTTCTTTCATTCCCTTTCTTTTTTTGCTTTTTTTAATTTCCATACTTAGGCAGTCATACAGCAAGATCTGTAATTCATTTTGGGTTCATAAACATTTTCTATTTTCCTACCTTACTAGTCTTAAGTTGAAAATTTCCTCCACAACGTTCATGGCAAATGTGCTCTCACTGCTCTCATTGCCCTTCAATCACCCCACAATCTTCTTCAAGAAGACTGTTAAGCATCCTGAAGTATTAGTGCTCTCTTTGTGGAAAATGATGGATACAATAGAATATATTTTGCCATCCAAAGATTTCTGTCTGGCTGTACTTGAAATTGTAAATTTCTTCGCAACTGCACTAACCTCATTACATCACAGTAACATTAGTATGAGATTCATCTCAATTTGCTTTACTCTCAGGATTGTTGATGTAATACAGTGCACACATCAACACACAATGTTGTTATTTGCATCTTTTGTGAGACATTCAAACTGCAATTTGCATTCCTTTCAAACCTTTAGGTAAACAAACTTGAATTGCAATACATCTGTGTCTTCAATGTGGGTACACTCTGAACTTGTGTGTTTCCAATCATAGATCAAATAAAAAATAATTCATAGTGCACTAACTTTCTCCTTCAGCTTAATGAAACTATCGATCATTCAATTTTGACCATACCGTTGCTTCTTCATTTTTGTATTCTTGCTTCTGGCAGACTGCAGACATTGCTTGTCAAATGCATGTTGCACTGTGCACTGCTCTTCTGCCTGAAAGTGTTTCTAGTCCTGTTCCTTCCAGACATTGAGTGGTTCTAAGGCAAACGGTAAGAGTTAACTGCACTTTTGGTTGGAAATCAAAATCCAACACTGTGAATCCCTACCGGCAGCTGGAATCTGAAGTCACTTGATTGCTTTAAATTCTCGCAGCTACAATTCTGAGAGTATTTTCCTCTTTATAATGCCACACAGAACGTCCCTTTCTTGAAAACTTTGTCTTCAATGTCCACCAAGGCTTTATAAAGACTGAGGCTTGAGAACTTGTGGATAGTCATGGCATACACCACGCATAGTGGAAATTTCTGCCTGAAAACATACATATCCAAACACACAAGAACACTGTGCTATATCTCACTATTATCTGTGGTTTCACTTTAAGACCACACTGTATTAGGATGAACTCAATGTAATTCCTGAATGGGTATGTAGTAGACAATTACATATCTCATTGCTCTATTTACAACACATTGCTCTACATGAAATCTGACTCTACATAAGAGTTAATACTCAGCTGGAATACTTTTTTTTGTCCTGCTATTTACAAGACACTTTATTCCAGATCAACCCCTCTCTTTTCTAATTTATGGCCCAGCCTTACACCCGGAGCAAAGTTCATGCCATGATATTACAATTGTGTGTATCATAAATAAGGCTCCCTGTTTTCAGTTTTTACTGATTTTTACAGATAAATACAGACAAAAAAACATGTATTTTCCATGTGGATAGAAAATTGGAAATTGGGTTCTTTTTTGAGTGATACTGAATGCTGTCAATCATGACTGCCAGGCCAATAGCTGTGCGGATTGACAGGCAAAGGGATTAAAAAAAACAAAAAAAAGGGATTTTAGTAAAGAGCCTTAAACAGCAGTAGATTTCAACAACCTTGATATAAAAATGTATATATTTTCTTACAAGTGCACATTTTACCATTGAAACCGGTCAGGAGTTCAGGCACGAGTGCACATTAACTAGTTAAATAAATGCAGAAAATTGCACATTGCAGTTTCATTTTTTCACAAAACATAAAATAAACATGGATAAATACAGGTAAAATTTGCAAAAAATAAATATGGATAAATACAGACGTAAATGACAAAAATATAAATACCATAAAACCGAGTGCCCTAATCATAAAGCAGCGTGATCCAGATGAGGACTTAGGAGGCTGGATAAATGCATAATTTATCATAGAGAATACCTCAAAGACCATCAATCAAATATTTTCTCAATTGAAGAAACCAGACTATTATTTCTTCAAGCATCAATGATTTAGCATGATTTTACTTGATGAGTTGTTCAATAGTGTACACTAAACTATTTCACGCCACAATCAATTAGTTAAAATAAATTTAGGGAAATAAATAAGGAGACAGAAACCTGCTTAGGCACATCAGTTTTGGTCCTGCTCCATAAGGAACAGTCCACCTCCAACTGGCAGGACCAGACCACCTCCAAATGGGAACATAAGCAACCTTAGACAGATTTTATCAGTGAGCACCGAGTCTTTTAGTTATTCTCTTAGAGTATCAATTTCTTCTATTGCTGTTGTTTTTGTTTCCGAGCTCCCTTTTGATTTGCTATTCCGCACTGTTGAATACCTGTTTTGATGCTGTTTTCTTTTAGGGATGTTTTTCTTTTTATTTAGGGTCCTGTGAAGTTTAATTACATGTATTACAGTGCCTGCTGCTTAATCCCATTTACTTAAAAAAATAACTATATCTGTTTTTTCTCCTATCCTTTTAGTTTTTGGAGATTTACTACTCTGGCTAGTCGTGATCACATTACTTGTCAACTTGTATTATATATTTGAATTGTTCTTGTTTCTCGTTTTTTTTAGTCCTTAATATGTCACCTTTTGGCATTGTCATGTTTCCTACCAATTTTTGTATACTATATATTACGCATAACCTCTTTGGCTCTCCTATCTGCAATTACTTCCTTTTTTTATTTCATTCCATATTCAAGTATACCCTAAGCAGCAACTTCTAAAGTCTCAATTGTTGCTTTTGCTCCTATCTACTTTCAAGTTACATCTAGTTTTTCCAGTGAGTTGCTACATTTACAATAATAAATCCATATATGTCTTCAACATATTTCTAGCCTTTCAATGTAAACCTGTAATTTGATAAAACATTAGACTAATGCGTAGCATTATACCCACTGCCAAAAACAGTACTAAATTTCACAGGTCTCCTCTTCAATGGTATTTATAGACCTGACCACAACTGATGTCATACAACAAAGAAGAATCGCTTTAATAAGTAGTTCGCCGTTAAGCATTAGTGTATATTAGTAATAGCACATTCCACATACTAAGGGATAGAATTTTATACAATGAATATGAAGAAATATATAGGCAATCGCTGGAGTTTATTAACCACTATTGACACAAAAACATCCCAATATATTCAGTTGTGCTTCCTTCATTGTTTTTCTTATTGGATTTTGTGCCGCTTTTTTCAACACACATGTATTGTCTTATCTTTAAAAGTACCTTTTGATTTCTTTTCCCACACTCAAAACATTACAACTTCATTTTTGATGTATCATAATTTTGCATTATTTATTGTTTCATAATATGTCCCATTTGCACTGTTACCACTACCTAATTCACAAAAGAAAAACACTAACTGGATTATTAAGGAATCGCAAAAGCCTATGCATGTAGGATTCGCTATACAAATAGCGATTCCTAAACATTCCTTAATTGCGACTCGCAAACTGCGAGTCACAATTAAGGAATGCCTTCGCATTCATTCATATGGGCCTATGGGCTTACAGGCCTGGAGGCGCTTTAACATCAACGGCAGCCTCCCCCGGTGCGGGACGCGCGCGAGCGTGACTATCTGCGCCCATCAGCGACAAAAGAGGCAGGGCAGGGCCTCTTCCCTTGGCTTTTATGATTTGGAATCAGTGATCTGAGGACCTGAAGCATCTAGTGTGTACTGACCCTCCAGCCAAGGTTCGTCTTTCTTATACTAGACTTTGTTTCTACTGCTGTCATTGACCCGTGCTTCACGATCGCCGAGGAAGTAGATATTTGGTTTCAAAATCCATGGGTTCTGAGGAGTGATAGTGCACAGGAAAATCCCAGAATGGAATATTGGAAGTGGTGGATTCATTTTCTTATCTTAGGGTTCTCTTTGATCACAAAAATACCTGGCAAGCTATGGTGGATAACAGAAGATATATGATGGAAAGAAGCATTGGGGCACTGTCCAGATTCTTGAAAAGATTGAGAATAAGGCCAGTGGAAGTAATCAAATATCTACAAAGCAAAAGTCACATCTGTTGCAACTTATGGGTCTATTTGGGGAATTGCCAGTACCCAAGCTTTGCAACAAACTGAGGACTGTTTCTGGAAGCGCTTGTTGGGCCCCCCAAAGTCTTGTTCTTCATATATCTGTCACTTGGAACTGGACGTTCCTTTCATATCTGACCTTATCCATATTGCTCCCCCACTTTTGTGGCATTTGGTATGGAGAAGGGAAGATTTAAGGTTGACACATGAGATACTAATTGATTTATTAAACCATGATGGCGTAGCTAAAGTTAAATGGTTGTAATATATTAAGAATAGTTTTTATTCAGTTGGACAAGCCAATATTTTCGGTGATACACTTGCATGCAGAGCTATATCAAGAAGCAAGTTGAAGGGCCTTCTCTTGGCTAAAGAGAAGTATTTAAGCAATTACCTTAATGCTAAAAAGCCTATGGCTAATTTATATCTTCCAGCACCTAGACCAAGCATGCAGGACTGCACGTACCTGAACTGTGTGACTAATCTTAAACATAGATTTCTATTAGTCAAGTTTCGTATGAACTTTATTCCGCTAATGCTGGGCTATCCCCCTATTACATTTTCTATGGAGGCACTCTCACCCTGCCCTTATGACTCCCGCTCATCCGGGTGTGACCTACATTTTTTATTATTTTGTAGATTTTATCGGGAGGAAAGAAAGAGATATATATTGCCACTCTTGCACAGAATTAATTTTAGACAGTATCGCCCAGCTTTATACTTTTTTTAAAGTCTACCGGATCTTTTTACATACTTTTGTCTGGCTTCCTTTATACATTGTGCTCTAAAAAGGAGGAAATTGACTTTGTCATGAAGATCTATTGTTTGCCTGCTCTGAAAGTTTTTATCTGCTTTCTTTTAACTATTTTTTTTATCATGATCTGTAATTTATATCTGATCTATGGATATAATGATCAATGTAACTTATTTTATCTTGTATTTATGTAGTATACTTTTTATGCCATCGCTCTATCCGTTGGCGAAACAAAGTGAAATTGATTGATTGATAGCGCAATCACTTTCCACTGTTTATTGCTCTAATTTTGAATACCCGTTCCTTGCCTGCTATCAGTCTTTAGTTTAAAAAAAAGAATAACAGTAACAAAATGTCCCATCAACGCTACCCCATTGGGACCCTTCCATCTACATTGATTATAGTAAAAAGAAAGCATCCGGGGGAAATGTGGGGGGGCAACATCACTGTGGGACCCTCTGCCGTCCTCTTCCATTTTTAATTATATCACGGGTGCCATGGGGGCATTGGAAAAGTAGATCACGTGTTGAAGAATCCTTAACTAATTGCACAAACAATATCTGGTAGTACTGGTAACTCTGGTCTGATACCATCTGTCCCAGTCGTAACACCTATTGACACTCCCAGTAGTCCAAATCCACAAAAAACCAAGCTAACTATCAGTGTCCTGAACACGTTGCCTTGACTGCTCTTGTACAGACCCTTTCTGATATACTTATGACCACTCTTGGCTCCCTTACTGAACAATTAAAGGGGTTAGAGAGGAACGTGATATCTCGATTAGATAAGCTGGGTTTGACTCAGACAATATCAGCCCACCCTCAGCATCCCAGGGTTCCTTCAGCATCAATACAACATCCCCCTCAGCTGGCATCTACGCAAAACCCCCTACGGCACTTACTACCCTCCTTCTATAGTTCCAGCAAGGCCGGCGACACAAACAGTCCCTCCCTGCCTACCCTACAAAGCAATCTGCACCCCCTGTTTATTCCTTCAGAGAGGGTAGGAGCTATAAACAACTTCACGGAGAGTGGACTTAATCCTGTTCCATTGCCTATGTCATTCCAATCTGACCCTATTATTTTTCCTCCTACCCTTCCCACTCCTGCTTCTATAGAGCCGAAACAAAAGCTCAAATTGGCTACATGCAAGGGTAGGTCTTGGTGGGGCACTTTTTGCAGACTTAAAAATGAGAGTTTAATGGGTAGGTCAAGGTAGCAAAACCCTGGAGGGTGATAGTGTGGTGCTCTCATTCACATCTCCTAATGTAGTAAAGCTAATATTGGAGAGAGCTAGTCTACCACCTCTCACGACTAAGCAGATTGCTGTCTTACCTCTTTGATTCTTTTATCAGCCACCTGCCCCATCCCAACCAGGAGCTTGCCTACAACACCAGGCACATCTTCCTGCCTCTCAATTCTCACCAATTGAAATCTCTAACAGGTTTGTTCCCCTCTCTACTCTCTGCATTGTGTAGACTGACTGAAGGATTGTAACCATCCTAGTGATGGTAAATTGTGTGGTCCCACCATACATTCAGAATGTTCACAGGTCCACTGCCCGGAAATCAATGATGTTTGTAAGCTCCATGATCCTTGCCCTGTCAGGTTACCCAACCCTAGTACTGTTGTCGATCACACATCATCGAGACTTACCCCTCCTGTTACTAAGCCTCCCACGGAAGACCTCACAACTTTGCACTGAAAGTTGCTGGCTTAAGCAACAAAAGTATTATGAGTGAGTGGCTGGATTTTATTAATGATTTTTACATTTTATGTCTACAGGAAACGTGGTCAGTGGACCCAATACATTTAAATGGTTTTAAAAAACATCATTGTCCAGTGATTCAATCTAATAGCAGACGTCCCAAAGGGGGCTTGTGTATTTAATGAATCAAACGTGTTGTTCCCTTTGAATAACACTGTAATTGCCACTAATGTTTTTTACCAAATTGTCATTTTACAATTGTCTTTGCACTCCTCCATTGCTGTTGTCAACTTTTATAAAAATGCTTGCAGACAGGAAATTATTTTAGCCCTCAATCGCTTAGATCATGACCTTGAGACAGCCTTTCCAGTGGCCCGTAAGAACCCAATAATCTTGTGGGAGGGGGGGGGGGTTATTTTAATTTCCGCACATGCCCGCACCCATCCAATAAGATTTGTGGCTTGGTATCCTCTGATAATAGTGACATTAGCCAATTTTTACCATTCAGCTTATGGGGATTCCCTAAACGACTTGCTTTTTAAACATAACTTGCCCTTTTGCAATGAGCTTCGCAGCACTCCATTCATAGCGAGTAGCACCTATAATGGTAGAGGCGAGAACAGCGTGATAGATTTTCTAAATTTTTCCTAGTGGCAAGCTGAGCTGGTCCAAGGGTTTTCTATACATGATAACATATTCAGCGATCACTCCTCCAAACGTGTTACTCTACATATCAATCTTTTGACTCAGAGGGGGGACCCACATAGAGCCATTACTTTGGAGAACATTGATATTTCCTGCCCTAATGGGTACACTATAAGGTGGTCCCTGGTGGACACATCCAACTTCTTAACCAAATTAATTTGGAAATGAGGGAGGCCTTCAAACAATGCCTTGATGAGAAAACAGAGCCACATGAGTTCATTCAAGCTTTTGACCATATAAAGAAGGGCACTGGCGAAGAGCTTCATGTTGATCAAAGCAAAACCAGGGCATCCCACCCTGGCTGGTTTGATTCGGCCTGCTCTAAAGCACACAGAACTTTAAAACTCGCCCTGGCTAGAAAGCTCCGACAGGTACGCAAATGTAGATCTGCATATAAATTGGCCATTGCGCAACGGAAAAAGCTTTTAAAGGAGGATACCTGGAGTTGTCTACTTGAAGCTAGTTTGTCTAACAATAACATTAAGTTCTGGCGCATTATTAATTATCCTTCTTATGACCCCTTGGGCTGCCCTCGTGCCGAGATAGCCATTTCTGAGGCCACTTGGCTAGCTCACTTTAAATACTTATATTCCACCACGAATTACATTATGACCCCTAGAACACTGTACTGTCTCCTGGGGAGCCGTCACCTACCTCACTCCCTAAACAAAGGAATTACCCGGTTTTCACTTTAGCTTTAGATGAAGTGGTTGCAGCACTGAAATCTAGCAAGGGCGGTAAAGGCCCGGGTCCAGATGGGATCCCTTTTGACCTATTTAAGTCGAACATTGACCTGTGGGGCCCCATTATTACTTTGCTATTTAGAGCCTGTCAGAAAAATGGTTTCTTGCAAACCTGGCCCGAATCTCTCATTGTCCCAATATACAAAAAGAGCGATCGAAACAGTCCAGCACACTATAGGCCAATTTCCCTCTTAGACTCCCTAGTGATGGGGGTGAGACTCATTCCTTTAGACCAACTGCAGGACTGGGCAGAATCTAAAAGCATTCTCTCTGACCTGCAGTACGGCTTTAGGCCTGGGCTGGGGACCACAGAACAAGCCATCAACTTAGACTTTTTAATTGGCAAATACACGCACATTAAGGAAGGGAATTTGCACTTAGTCTTTGTGGATTTATCATCCGCTTTTGACTTTGTGGTACATAAAAAACTATGGTCCACTATGACTAACCTGGGAGTCTATTGCACTATTGTAAATTTTCTCAGAGACTTGTACGCGCTCGGCCACGGAAGAGTACGCTACGGCATCAAAGGCAATAATACAGAGGTATTTAATATAAATAGAGTGGTACAACAAGAATGAATCTAGCCCCCTTTTTGTTTAATCTTGATTTGAATCGTGTAGGGGCAACCTTTACAAGCAAGTGCGCTTACTTACCCCAAGTAGGTCATTGCCCAATCCCAGCACTTTTTTACACGGAGGCTGCCATTTTAATTGCTCGTTCTCCCCTCGGATTCCAGGGCATAGGTGACAAATTTGCTATTTTCATGCAGGATCATGGCTTAAAAATTAACATTGGCAAAACTTTCGCCATGAATGTTGGGCCTACGGCCTCACGATGTCAGGATATCTTCATTGAGGGCACAAAAATTCAGCACACAACCACTTTCTTTTATTTTGGGATAGTATTTAGTCATAACGGAAAGTAGCAACGGGCTAGAGAATCTAGGCAGCTTCAATTTAAAAGAACTACAAGGGCCCTGCTACAGGTTGCTACCACTCAAGGAATTAAACATCCAAGAGAACTGCTGAGCATCTACAAGGCCAAATATAGGCCCACTGTTCTGTATGGGTCTGAATGATGGGGACACAGGCAGATTGATATTCTTCAACTTGAAGAAAATGCTTTTTTCTGAGAAATATTCTCGCATTCCGAAAAGTAGTGCAACTTATGTCTGCCACTCTGAACTACTTTGTTAGCAGACCTGATTAGGATACAGCCAGTGCTATTATGGCACACAATCTGGACATCTGAATATAACACGCTTAATCGATCAGTTATAACTGATTATCCTAGATCCTCGTCAGCCCTTAAAATCTCCTGGCTCAAATTCATGTCCAACTTTCTGTCCGACATTGGTCATCCTGAGTACTATGACCACCCCGAGAGCTTATCTGTCATTCAAAGAAAAATACTCAAAACAAAATGCTTATCACTACTAGAGGAAACAACATTAGCATCTGAAATCTCAAAACCATCTGTCCCGAGGAATGAGATGATACTGACCAGCTTCAATATGCAATTTTACCTAGCTAACGTGTTCAATGCGCACCACAGGTTTGTGCTGATTCGATTCAGGTTGGGTATTTTTCACCATGTAATCAGCTTCCCCACTATTAATAACTGGGCATCTGACCCGGGGAAATGTACCTGTGATGACATCTCTATCCAGAGCACATTGCACACTGTTCTGTTTTGTAAGCATTTCACTGAGATGAAGAGGAAACGTGTGATACCCCTATTACAGCAGCTGGGTTTGTGCGATGCCAGCCAGCCTTCCTATACCTGCAAATGTTACCTAATATCTATATATGTGTTGTAATGTCTCGATTTCTATGGGCTGTTATTAAATGCAGGAAGATGTTACAGATTGATACTAGGAAATGTAGCTGAGTGTACATTTTATGATTGTATTTGCACTAGTATCTATGTACTGTAGTTTTTTTTATATCAATGTATTACCAGGAAAATGAAATTGAGTATACACTGGTTTGTTGAATGTGCACTAGTATCTATGTATTGAATTCCTTTTATTTATCAACATGTTTTAAATTTTACTCTCTGCTTTTTAATTTTTTTATATGTAAATATTTGTAGCTTTTATGAATTATGTGTGAATTTGAATAAAGCTTATTTTGATTGATTGATTGATTGACTTTTGGAGCAGAGCATCTGTACCAGACATTATTGCCACGGCTATTCTTTTGTCTTCAAAGAAGCTCTCCACATTCAAATGTTTGAAAAACATGTAAAACAATGATTTTGTCAGACAGAATATTAGACTACCGACTTCACTTCTAAACCATCTTCACATTTATTTCCACTGTTTTATTTAACATAGTTTTAGAAAATACATGTTTTTCAATATAACATATTCAGTTACACTTCAACATATATCTCTCGTGCCAATAAATATCTAATTTCCTAACCCATAACAGGCTATACTATAGGATTATAACCCAATGCCAATGTCTTAACATGTTTCAAAAAGTTCTGTTTTCAGTTATAAAGCTCATGGCCCTCTAATACAACCAAACTATGAATGTTTATTGATTTGTTACATTATAACATGACTTTAATTTTATTTCAACTTCATAAAAACTGTATATTTATTTAAACATTTCAAACAAGTTTTCTTAAACTTCTCTGTTATTTAATTTTTAAACCTCAAATCAATTTAGTTTAAGCATAGAATATGGCTGGGCCACCTGCACAAAACCCAATTATTCTTCCCAGAATCACTGGACGTATTCCAAATCATGTTGTGCTCAAAGGGAGAGAGCGGCCACTCTCGCTCCCACAGTGGCTGGGAAACCCAGCAACACTAATTCAATATTAGTCCCGAGCACAACCACTCCAATAATTTTTTAAAACAAAAAAATATAGAGTCCATTCAATTCTTCTTGTGTTCCAGACCGCTTTATTCTTTTGGTCTTCGTTTCATCTGTAGTCCCTTAAAGCCAAAGCCAACACATGTTTCGTCAGATCAATGCATTAGCACCACTGACTTCATCAGGGCAACAATTTAAGTATATACATAATTAGTATATCACACAATTTGTTTGCATCCATCTCCCAAGACACCCAGGTGTTCAGGTTACAGGGGAAAAAAACGATATTTAGCATTACACGGCATATTGAAAAGAAATTGTGCACATGGATAACGACTTATAATGCGCGACAAGAGCTTTTGGGATATGTATCATAGTTAACAGATGGTGCGCTGAAGTATTTATACATACTACTTTAGGATGTTTATTTACATCATCACATGATATGAATTAGCAGTATCTTTGATAAGATAACTAGTAAAAACAAGGATCCCTGTTAGCCCGCAGATATTTTAGACATATACAACAAAGAGACAGGTTATATGACAGTAATATAGGAAGAGGAAACTAATAAATGGGGATATATTGGTTACAGGTGAATAACACAACTAACGAACGGATGTCGAAATATGATATTTGCTAGATTTGAGGAGGAAAGATGACTTCCCTTAAACTAGGACCAGGGCGCATAACTTTTTGATGATTGGGTGAATTTCTAGGTCTTTATTTTTGATGTACGTTTGATTGTAGGTAGACAATTCCACACAGTACCTATATGACACTTTTTGCTGCTAATAGACGATGAGGTGAGCCTGAACATAGATATTACGACTCTTGTATTTTATGCAGATAATTGCACATGGGTGACAGTGAGATGCACCTTCGGGTATTTTCTGTTCTTTTGATTCTTTTCCCTCTAGGATGCTTTTCTTCACTGATAAAACTGTTTTGTATATGTAACTTATTAAAATTTTGGGAGAAATTCACAATGTATTCTTATTTAACAGATACAAGACTGATGATGGCATTTCCCTTTCCATAAAGAATGCGGTGGCACACCTTGTGCTGATGCTATCAAGGAGAGCGTCTTCAAGAAACGTCCTCGCTACCCTGCACTGGCTCCCGGTGAAGGAGAGAATAATCTTTAAAGCCTTATGCACCAGTCACAGTATCTTTCAGGGTAAAGGACCTAGCTACCTACATAGCCTACTGCCCCCTTACTCTCCAACTCGGGCCCTCCGGTCCTTGGGGGCTGGATTGATTAAGATGCCAATTATTAAAAGAGCAAGAATGGGTGGCCTGTCTTTTCGCCATCTGGCAGCTAAACATTGAAATGCCATCCCTCTCAACCTCCGGACAGAACCAGTGGAGAAGATCTTTCGGGAAAAAAAAACTGGCTTTTTCGAACATAAGGGGCTCCTGCTAACAAGACTCTGAGAGTACCACACAAGATGAGGTTAGGGGCCGCAGCATGGGACACACTAGTTCAGTGTAACCATGCGCTTTATAAGCTCATTATTATTTATTTATTATTCTGTAAAGGAATACTGTTGTCAGGGAATAGGACTTTGAGAAGTAACAATTTTTTCCCCTGTAACCTGAACACCTGGGTGTCTTGGGTGATGGATGCAAATGAATTGTGTGATATTCTAATTATGTATATACTTAATTTGTAGCCCCGATGAAGTCAGTAGTGCTAATGCATCGATCTGACGAAACACATGTTGGCTTTGGCTTTAAGGGACTATTGATGAAACTAAGACCATAAGAATAAAGCGGTCTGGAACATAAGAAGAATTTAATGGACTCTATTTTTTTGTATTTTACCATTTTTGGAGTGGTGTGCTTGGGACTATTATTGCTCTAATCAACTTAGTCCGAATTGTGAATACTTAAATGTTATTCAGCTTTGCGCTCCTAAAGTAAATGTACTCCTTACATGTTTTCTTATGACATGTTTACAGCCTTTTCAATCAATATAACAAGTTTTGCACATAGTTAACTTTATAATTTTTCTCTTCACTTCATCCTTAGCTGATGATCTGATTTAATTCCTACCTTTTTATTAGACACTGTTAGTTTGGTGTTCTTTTTGTCTTTTGAAAACTCAAAAAGAAATTCTGAAATAGATTAATTTATCTTAGCAGTAAGTGTTTTTCAGGTTTGTTCATCAGTTTCTTCTGCTTGTAAAAACTCGGGTAGGCATTGGTCTCAACAGAAATGATTTAAAATGGCTTTCACTGTTCTTAAAATTATGTTTGAAGTATGGGAATACATGTCACCTCACAGGTTCACTGCTATGTAACCGCTGTGAGTCACTGCTCCATGTCTGACTGCCTTTACTTAAATCCCATGCTACAAGTCCCTTCTTTGCTCCCTAGCAATACAGACTCTTTTTCATCTCAGCAAAGCACTAGCAGAACTTACATCAATCCCATCAGCAGTCTAGTCTTTATAACCTAGTCCTTCCACCAATAAAATCATCTTTTTTTTACAGCCTTTTCAAATATGTCCCGGCTTCATCTTCTGGACCGTTGAGTCAGAAGTGCTCTCTAATTTTCTGTTGGTCAAAAGAAGACATTGATTTGTCTGCTTGCAGACTTGAAAATCCATTGATTGAGTATTTATGCTGAAAACCTTGGTAGTGGCTTCTCATTGGGCTTTCCAGCTTGGCACATTATTTTGACAGGCATAACTTTCCTACTTATTGACAGGCATAACGGGGTTGAAGTAGTTTAATGTTCTCTGCACTGGTGTTAGTCTAACAAATGATATGAAAGTAAATTTCAGGGAAACAAAGTCACTTTACCCTTCAACATCCATCATGTTTTCAAACATAACACAGAGGTAAAAGTGGCTGTGGACTACTAAGCTTTGTATTTAGTTTTTAAAATCTCAGAACAGTGTCAGCAAGGCTGTCACATCATACTCGCAAGTTCATAGTATGCCACCAATCTTCCACAATAATACTTAATTTGAAGTGCAAAATATCTTTAGAAAAGAAAATGTTACTTGACTGATTCTGGCAACCACATATTTTCTTTTTTCAATATATACAAAAATGTCTAAACTCTTTTTACACCAAAGGTTCTCCTAAGAGCCATCTTCCACTTCAAACCTTTAGTTAATTATTTTTCCTTGCACACTTTTTTATTTTTGTTTTAAAGTAAAGGCAAGAATCTGTTAGAGGGCCAAGATGATGAAATATCCACTAGACAGCAGATCACTGCAATCAGTGATCATGTGCAGATCTACCCACATACAAGCCTGCTCCCTAGCCACTCTGTAGTTATAGTAGTTAGGGATCCATAAGCTATCAATTCTCAGGGTTTTGATTGGCAATGACTTTGCCACCGTTTGATGAATCTCTAGAAAACTTTGCAGACTTGTTCCTCTTCCTACTTTGGCTAATGATGGAACATTTTGTGGTGATTAGTTAAGGGGTACAATGAAAGAAGGATCCCAAAACTTGTTTTTCTACCAATGCATTTTCCATAGACTTTATAGACAGGCGTAACTGCAAAATGGCTGTACTGATTTTCATGAATTTGGCAGGCATAAAGATTATGGTGTGGAAAGGGTCATTTGTTTTTATTTGATGTGAATTGGTTCAGTAGTTTTTCAGTCATGAGGGACAAAAACAGAGATATATATTGGGCAACAGTATACAGCAGTACCATCACAGCATACAGCGGTACCTGTCAATGACGAAACACAATGACTGGGTAATGAAAACCCTTGCTGTTGGACAGGCCACGTGAGGGGCTTGCCTCCTCCCCGCATGACAGGGCCCGAGCCCCGGTCCTCCCGATGTTACCCACAGAAGCAACCCGCAACCCGTCCCAGGCGGGACTCCTGCCCCCGGACATCTCTGCGTCATATGGTCGAATCCCTTCCAGCTCCCTCGGCCGGCCCGGCCGCCATCTTGGACACTGCACCACGAGGCCGCGTGGCCTCAGATCGACCCTAACCCTGGGCCTGGCCAGGCCCCGACATCCCGGCACCACCATCCACCCAGGAGATGAACGGCCCACTTGACAGGTCAATGGGAGAAAGAAGTGTCAATGGCTCTCCCCCGCCAGGTGCCGATCGCACCCAGCTCCCCCGGGCGCTGGCTCCACCCCCCTGCTGGGTGTCTGGACTCCCTCATCCCGGACCTCCCGACCTCCAAGTGCGAGGGTCCGGACATCAAAGTGCACCAGACCTATAACTGGGGCAGCTCCAGAGCAGGAAGGCAGTTGTATCCTGGAGTCGAGAGACACCGCGACGAACTCATCCCTGACGGACTACTGGCGCTGCCGTAGTCCTGCCTTGCGAACGATTGTCCTGCCTGCTGGCGCTGCCGCAACCTTCTGAATCCTTCAACCTCGTCGGGACCTGCTGGCACTGCCGCGGACCGTTGTAACGACCATCTTCACCGGGACCTGCTGGCACCGCCGCGGACCGTCGTCACCTTCGATCATCTCGGGACCTGCTGGCTCCGCCGCGGCCCGACCATCTAGAACGCCGAGCTCGAGGATTGTGAGCTATCCATCGTATCATCCCATCTACCAGATTGGTAACAAGACTGTCCCGCTACCCCCTTCCCATCCAAGAGACTAAGATTCGAGGGGACCCCTGAGTCCAGACCTCCTTGTACCATTCTACCGTACTTAAAGATTGCTTATAAAGAACGTTAAATCTTATCATTGTGTGGTGTACGTCTGTGGGGGGGAAGTTACTTGTCTGTACGATCGCTGGAGACGGCTCTCCCCGGAGACCTCTCCCCTTGTCCTCGGCCGACCCTCCCGGTCCGTCTAACATTGGTGGCCAGCGGGGCGATCCGAATCAACGCATAATCGTACAGAGAGTAGCTCACCCCACGACAAAACCACAATGACAACCAAAGAAAGCGGATCCACCGAGAAATTCCAGATGGAGAAATTGGAAGAATACAGCCATCGTGAGCTGAAACAATTCTGCATTGAATTAGGCATTACTACCACCGGTCTGAGTACTAAAGACGATTTCAAACACGCCATTGAGTCATGGGCAGAAACCGGGGCCGTCAGACCCCCGGACCAAGATGTTGCAGCATCAGAGAGGAACACCACGGCTCCCGAGGAGCGAAGAACGGGTCTCTCGCAGGAAGAGATCCAAGAGAGAGAAAAAAACAGACTTCATGAGTTAGAAATGGCCCGGCTCAAAATGGAAGGTGAACTCAAATTAGCCGAACAAAAACTGAACCTAGAACATCTGCGGCTCCGAGAAGAACGGGAAGAAAAACAGAGACAGCGAGAACTCGAAGAAAAGAGACTAGCGTATGACCACGAGCGCAAACTAGCAGAAATAGACTTACGAAAGCAGAACAAAGAACTGGGGGTGCCCGAGCAACCGCGCACCCCAGGAGCGACAGAAAAGAAAGTACACATCCCCAAGGATGTCGTTCGAGAGTATTTCCGAGATGACGACATACAACAGTGGTTCAAGGCCTACGAGATCGCCATGACCTCCCACCGGATCGATCGAAGTGACTGGGGAGCCGGTCTATGGGGGAGGTTCGTCAATGAAGGCCGCGATGCCCTGTTACAGCTTCCAGACCATCTGATGACCTCCTATGACCACATGAAGGCTGCCCTCCTCACCCGATATGGACTCACACCCGAAATGTACCGCCAGCGGTTCCGAGACTGCACCCGGATCCCGGGTACAACTTGGGTGGAATATGTAAACTATTTCAGCCGAGCCTTCGAGGGGTGGATCAAGGGAAGCCATGTAACAACATACGAGCAACTGTTTAATCTCATGGTGTGGGAACACCTCTCTAACAACTGCTTCGTCGAGCTCAGGCAGCACCTCCTCGACAGTAAATTGACGGACCCACGGCAGCTCGCCGCCGAGGCTGACCGGTGGGAGATCACCCGAGTAGGCCGGAGCGGGCCGCACGAACAGCACCGGAACAACCAAGGTCAGCACCGTCCCCGAGGAGGAGGAGGAGGCCAGGGACGGGGAAGAGACACCGCCCCGGCCGCCCCCGCTGCCAACACACCGCCCCGGCCAACCGGGGCAACCCCCCAGTGCGCCCGGGGTACCGAGCCAATGTCACGTGTCACCGATGCCAGCGAGTCGGCCACTACGCAAGTGAACCGAACTGTCCACAGTACCAGACTCCGAGACCCCGCCAGGTAGCTGCCGCCGCCCTGGGGGGAGAACAGATCTCCGAAGAACAAGAGGAATGCGAGCAAGAACAACAAGAATGGGAACCGGCCGCCATGGTGTTAGCGTGCCTAGGGGGAAGAGACATGGTCCCGCGGGTTCCCCTACCCGCCAACACCAGAAAATATAGTCAGTGGGTGAACATTAATGGGCGCAGGGCCGAAGCCCTACGTGACACAGGAGCCAGTGTGACGGCCGTCCGCTGTCACCTGGTGACACCAGAACAGATCCTGCCGAACATTCTCTGCCCCGTCCGTTCAGCCGACAATTCGGAAAGTCTCTGTCGGATGGCCTGCGTCCCCTTCGAATGGGGAGGAGTCTCCGGCATGCTGAAGGTGACGGTCCGAGATGATGCCCCCGTGGACTGTCTCCTGGGGAATGATCTTGAGAGTTCCCCGTGGGCCGCCGTAGAGAGAAGAGAGCACCTGGGGATGTTGGGCCTCCCGGACTGGGCGTGCGTAACCACCCGGGCCATGGCGGCCCGTACCATCCCCCAACCCGAAGAACCCGAATGGCCAGCACCTCCTCCCCCGGTCGCTCCAGTAGAAGACACTGACCCGACCGATCCCCCAGGGCCAACTCCCGAAGAGCTTGCTCAGCCCCAGGACCTGCCCAGCCTGGCTCAGTGGCGACAGGAAGGGGGGCCCACCCAGGAACAGTTCCGTCAAGAGCAGAAGACCTGTCCCTCCCTCGAGGGACTCCGCCAGCAAGCCCTCGCCCAGAGTGCAGGGGACACCTCCGGGGCCCATTGGATCTATTGGGACAACGACCTGTTGTACAGCGAACAGAGAATCGCGGAGTTAGGGGCCAGTCGAGTACTAGTGGTGCCCTTCCGCTTTAGAGACTTCTTGCTAAACCTGGCCCACGATGTCCCCCTGGCTGGACACCTGGGTCAAGACAAAACCTACAGTCGCCTGGTGACCCACTTTTTCTGGCCCAAGATGAGAAACGACGTCCTTAACCACTGCCGTTCCTGCCCCACGTGCCAGGCCAGCGGGAAGAGCGGCCGCAAACTCAAAGCACCTCTGCAACCCTTCCCAGTTGTCACCACCCCGTTCGAGAGGGTGGGAATAGACATTGTGGGGCCCCTGGACCCCCGTACAGCACAAGGACATCGGTTCATCCTGGTACTGGTGGACCACGCCACCCGCTACCCCGAGGCTGTTCCCCTGCGAACTGTGACAGCCCCGGTGGTCGGCCGGGCCTTGATGGGGATCTTCTCCCGGGTGGGCTTCCCCCGAGAAGTCGTCAGCGACCGAGGCACAAACTTTATTTCAAAATATATGAAATCCCTCTGGCAACAGTGCGGGGTCACCTACCGATTCACGACCCCCTATCACCCTCAAGGAAACGGACTAGTTGAGCGGTTCAACCGCACGCTCAAAGGGATGATCGGGGGGTTGGAAGAGCCCCTCCGTCGCCAGTGGGACGTGCTACTACCGTGCCTCCTCTTCGCGTATCGAGAAGTCCCCCAGAAGTCCCTCGGCTTCAGCCCGTTCGAGCTCTTATACGGACACCCTGTGCGAGGGCCCCTCAGCCTAGTCAAAGAAGGTTGGGAGATGCCCCCACTAAAAACCCCTCCAGATGTCTTCAAGTACCTCCTGACCCTACGCAATCAGACCAGGCGATTCAGAGAAATGGCGAAAGCGAACCTTGAGGCCAGTCAGGAGGACATGAAGAAGTGGTACGATCAAAATGCCTCCTCCATCGAATTCGAACCTGGCCAACAAGTGTGGGTGATGTCCCCCACTGAACCCTGTGCCTTACAGGACAAGTGGACGGGGCCCTTCAAAGTGGTCGAGCGCAAGAGCCCCGTCACCTATCTCATCGATATGGAATCTGCACGGAACCCCCTCCGGGTCTTCCACGCCAATAGACTCAAACCCCACTTTGTGCGCTCGGAGCTCAGCCTCCTGATGGCTACAGACAGCGGAGCAGAAGAAGACTCTGAGCCCCTCCCTGATCTCCTAAAGACCCGGGAGAAAGATGGTTCCGTGGACGGGGTCCGACTCTCAGAAGCCCTCACCCCGGAACAGCACCAAGGCTGCCGGGACCTCCTGCGGCAGTTTGCGACCCTGTTTTCCCGCACCCCAGGGGTCACCTCCTGGTGCCTGCACGACGTGGACACTGGGGACAGTCCCCCTATCCGACATTGGGCATACCGCGTACCAGATCGGGTACGGGCCTGCATCCAAGAGGAGGTGTCCAAGATGCTCACGCTCGGAGTCATCGAGCCCTCAGACAGCCCCTGGGCCAGCCCAGTGGTACTGGTCCCCAAAGCTGCCGCACCCGGCACCACGCCTGAGCTCCGGTTCTGTGTGGACTACCGGGGCTTGACCGCTGTCACCAGAACCGACGCCCATCCCATCCCCCGAGCGGACGAACTGATCGACCGCATGGGAACTGCCCGCTACCTCAGCATCTTCGACCTGACAGCGGGCTACTGGCAGATCGGCCTCACACCCCGGGCTCAAGAACGATCCGCCTTTTCCACCCCAAATGGCCACTACCACTTCAAGGTCATGCCATTCGGCATGAAGAATGCCCCAGCTACTTTTCAGCGTCTGGTGAACCAGGTCTTGGCGGGACTCGAGGAATTCAGCACCGCCTACCTGGACGATATCGCTGTGTACAGCCGCCACTGGCCCGACCACCTCCACCACCTCCGAGAGGTCCTGCAGGCCCTCCAACGGGCTGGCCTCACGATCAAGGCCAGCAAATGCCAAATTGGTCAGGGGTCCGTGACCTACCTCGGGCACCAGGTGGGAAGCGGTCTGGTGGCCCCTCTTCAGCTCAAGATCGCTGCCATCCAGTCCTGGCAGCCCCCCATCACACAGACCGAGGTCCGCGCCTTCTTGGGGCTCACAGGCTACTACCGGCGGTTCGTGAGGGACTATGGCAGCATTGTGGGGCCCCTCACGGAACTCACATCCAAAAACCACCCAAAGAAGGTCAACTGGACCCCAGACTGTCAAGCGCCTTCGAGAAGCTGAAGGCCGCCATGTGCACTGCCCCTGTGCTCCAGGCCCCCGACTACAGTCGGGAATTCATCGTCCAAACGGATGCCTCCGACCATGGCATTGGGGCAGTCCTCTCCCAGTTGAACCCCGAAGGACTTGACCAACCAGTGGCCTTCATCAGCAGACGTCTCCTGGCCCGAGAACAACGCTGGAGCACCATCGAGAGGGAGGCCTTCGCAGTGGTGTGGGCCCTCAAAAAGCTCCGGCGTTACCTCTTCCGTACCCACTTCCGGGTGCAGACAGATCATCGGCCCCTGCAGTGGCTAATGCAGATGCGGGGGGAAAATCCAAAACTACTACGTTGGTCCATCTCCCTGCAGGGGATGGACTTCACTGTGGAACATCGACCTGGCCAAGACCACGCCAACGCAGATGGCCTGTCACGCTTTTTCAGCCTCGACGAGGAGAGTCCCCAAGAGGATGGGTGACTCTCCCCGCCTTCAGCTGGGGGGGACGCATGTTGGACAGGCCACTTGAGGGGCTTGCCTCCTCCCCGCATGACAGGGCCCGAGCCCCGGTCCTCCCGATGTTACCCACAGAAGCAACCCGCAACCCGTCCCAGGCGGGACTCCTGCCCCCGGACATCTCTGTGTCATATGGTCGAATCCCTTCCAGCTCCCTCGGCCTGCCCGGCCGCCATCTTGGACACTGCACCACGAGGCCGCGTGGCCTCAGATCGACCCTAACCCTGGGCCTGGCCAGGCCCCGACATCCCGGCACCACCATCCACCCAGGAGATGAACGGCCCACTTGACAGGTCAATGGGAGAAAGAAGTGTCGATGGCTCTCCCCCGCCAGGTGCCGATCGCACCCAGCTCTCCCGGGCGCTGGCTCCACCCCCCTGCTGGGTGTCTGGACTCCCTCATCCCGGACCTCCCGACCTCCAAGTGCGAGGGTCCGGACATCAAAGGGCACCAGACCTATAACTGGGGCAGCTCCAGAGCAGGAATGCAGTTGTATCCTGGAGTCGAGAGACACCGCGACGAACTCATCCCTGACGGACTACTGGCGCTGCCGTAGTCCTGCCTTGCGAACGATTGTCCTGCCTGCTGGCGCTGCCGCAACCTTCTGAATCCTTCAACCTCGTCGGGACCTGCTGGCACTGCCGCGGACCGTTGTAACGACCATCTTCACCGGGACCTGCTGGCACCACCGCGGACCGTCGTCACCTTCGATCATCTCGGGACCTGCTGGCTCCGCCGCGGCCCGACCATCTAGAACGCCGAGCTCGAGGATTGTGAGCTATCCATCGTATCATCCCATCTACCAGATTGGTAACAAGACTGTCCCGCTACCCCCTTCCCATCCAAGAGACTAAGATTCGAGGGGACCCCTGAGTCCAGACCTCCTTGTACCATTCTACCGTACTTAAAGATTGCTTATAAAGAACGTTAAATCTTATCATTGTGTGGTGTACGTCTGTGGGGGGGAAGTTACTTGTCTGTACGATCGCTGGAGACGGCTCTCCCCGGAGACCTCTCCCCTTGTCCTCGGCCGACCCTCCCGGTCCGTCTAACACTTGCTAAATGAGAATGCACCTATATTGTAGAGGCCACACTTTTACTTTGTTCTGTGTTTTAATCTGAGATAAAGGATATTACCTTTGTTTTAATGTAGAGGAACAAGTGAGGCAGTTTGGCAAACTCTGTAGAGGTATGGAAAAGTAGTTTTGTTGATTTATATATTTTTTGAACGTTTTTGGAGTACTGTGGTACTCACACAAAAGTATCTAGAAAGTACTTATTGAAATGTAAAAAATATATATATTAGACATATAGGGTGACTCCTAAAAGAACCTTTTTTAACTAAACATATTTAAATATGTTTATCAAGCCAAGATGTTAGCTTTGAAATGAAAAGCTTTTTTCTAGAGGTTGTAATATGTACACCATTGTGATGATACAGCACTTCATTGGACAATTTATATTGAAATGAAAAATGGAAGACAGTTTATGATCTTGAAGAAATGCTGACACTGCCTTGCTGACATGTCTGAGTCTTTTCAAACTTAGCAGCATTTACAAAAGAATATTTCCACTTTAATCTCTGACAAATATTTGAAAACACAAAATGTATGTTCGGAAACAGCTATTAAGATGTAAAAGCTCTCCATCTCAATTTAAATCCTAACTCCAGTTAACTGTCTTATATTATTGTCACCACACTGGATGGCCATAAAAAAAGGGATGGTCGCATTTACTAACAGATGTAAGTAGAGGGAGTAACTGATTCCATTTCAAATCTCTTTCACAAATCCATGTTACTTCAATTCTTTTAAAAAAGAAGGGCCTGATTATGAGTTTGGTGGAAATGGTCCAGCCGTCAAAACAGCATTGGAGTCCCTGACTACCAGATTGGCGGTCCACTCGCCCTATTACGAAGCATGTGTTTGTACAGAGGAAAGACTACTGTGGTCCTGCCGTCACCATCAGGAAATCTCAACGGTGTTGTCCGCGGTAGAGGGTAAAGCTGCTGTCGGAGGAAGGTCCGCCTCTTTCCCCGCTGGCCCAATCGCGATGTGCCTTCCCTCCGACATGACTGTGGGGGTCAACCCTCCACACCTGATTTGGCGGAATGGAGGGATATAAGGCACAAACTGACCATTACTCACCACCTTCACACTTCCTGTACCACCATGAACCGATCCTACAAGTCCTGCTTGATGACGTCCAAAACAACACCGTTGTCGACGCAACCGACGGTAAGCCCCACACTTGCCCGTTTCCATTGACGTGTCAGTTAACAGATATACAGGACTCGTGTTTTTTTTAAATATCTTAGACAACCAAAAGCATAACCAAATGCAATGCATATGTGGGTAATGTTGAAGTGCAAGGTATCAAAACAAACACACTTGTAACAGCACTCGATTCCCGTGTTGAAAGTTGGTGGAACCTACCTTTAAAAAAGGGCCACATGCATCAAAGAGCACTGAAAATTTATGACAATTAATCACCCCCCAGGTGTGGATAGACAAATATCTAACTTGCATACATTAAACACATATGCAAGACACATCATAGGGAGAAGCGAAATGAAACATGATGTTGATATTGCTGTAGACCAGCTGTAAACTTTACCATTTGAAATATTACCAAAATCAATGTCAGTTCCAAGTTCGAATTTTGCCACATATCCTTCCATGCAACATTTTCCCTTTCCTGTGTAACTCCTGCACTGGATCCAAGGATAATAGATACAAACCTCTTTATATTGATCAGCAGTAACAAACAAACACACCTGTAGTCACACATCCCAAGGAATCATCTCACATCAATTGGGTGGTGCAAGTCATCATTACTATGATAAATGGCTGAGCATAACATCTAATGACCATCACATCGCATATAAACCTCTGTATGTTCATAACAAAGTACACTGTAAATGTAAATGTTGAATAACCTGACTAATGGGTCCACTGTAAGGGTCTGTGTTCTACCTCATGGTCAGAGGTTCAAATCCCGGCGGGTCCACTCAGTCTTTTTTCTGTCAGAGGTTGCTAAAATGAGCACCACTGAGTTCACAATAAACATCTGTTATTCAGCACCAAGATATCCTTCTAGGTGAATGTGCACTTTACAAATACACGTGTAATGTTACATTATGTTATAATGTGCAAACAAATAAATTACACAATCTAAGCTCAGCAACATTGCTAGGTACCCAATAATAGATATGCTAAAGTAATTTTATTTTATGTATTTATTTATAAAATGTTATATAGCACGAACATGAACCAAGTGGGTATCAGAGCGTTTCACATAATGACGAGGATAACAGTGAGGGAGACAGGTTGGTAAAATAACAATCTGACAGTGCAGGATAAATGGGTAAACAAGAGTAACACAGTATCAGAACACCACATAAATACAGTAAAGACAGTGAAAGAGCAGACGTGTGAGGAGGGGGCCTCAGCGCATTTTTCTGGGGGAGTAGGTACATTACAAGTTCAGAACGTATACATAAGAAGTGCTTTGACTTCTTTTTTGTAAGAGGATGTTGATGGGATTCAGTCTGATTTCTGTAGGCAGGGCGTTCCAGATTCTCCTCGCAATGCCAGGACAAATGTGTTCAAATATGAACAAACATTTACTTTAAAAAAAAGACAATTCCTGTCCAGAACTGAAGGCCATTAGCCAGTCCTGCAATAAACATTTCTGCTATGCAGAGTGTTGTGCCACCAATCTTGCCTCAAAGGGCACTGCCAGGGAAACCTCCTCAGTAAGGGGCATTTATTGGGCAGGGCAGGCATCTCATAGATGTTATTTGGTACAGGGATGTTTGGGTTTGGTAGGGGTGACCTTCTGTTGGAAAGGGGTGGGTTGGGAAGAGTAAGAGGTGGACTAATGTTTAGAAGGGGGGTTTTGGAAGAGGAAGAGGTGGACTTGAGTTTAGCATTGGTGGTTTTGGAAGTGAAAGGGGTGGATTGCTGCTTGAAAGGGGTACGCTGGGAAGTGGAAGGGGTGGGTGGTTCTGTACTAGGGGAGGATTTTGATGTGGAAGGGGTGGTATTGGTGGTATTGGTGTGTGTGAAGGGTGGGATAGTGTTTGGAAGAGGTGGTTTGAGGTTTTGAGACTGTTGAGGGTGCAGTTGCTTGTGGGTCTGGTGTATGTAATGCAAGTCTGGGTGTGTCTTGGGTTCATGTGTCTATAGGGTACGTGATTGTGAGAGTCTGTTTCTTGGGTGTGTACTGTGGGATTGGTCGGACTGTGGAGGGTATTGAAGGTGTAGGTGTTGTGCAAGTTGATGTATTGGGGACTGTAGGTGTGGTTGTGTGTGAGGTGTGTGTAGATGTGATGGTGGTTGGGGTGCATGAGGGTGTGGTGGTATGTGTGCTGGGTGTAGATGTCATGGTGGTAGTGCGGGGTATGCATGAGTCTGTGGTGTTGTCTGTGCTATGTATGGATGTGATGGGAGTGGGGTGTGTGCAAGTAGGCGTGGTGTCATCATGTTGTGTGTGGATGTGATGTGATGGGGTGGGGTGTGTGATTGTGGGTGCAGTGTTGTCTGTATAGTATGTGGATTTGATGGGGTGGGGTGTGAGCATGTGCTGTGTGTGGGTGTGATGGGGTGGAGTGGGGTGTGGTGTTGTCTGTGCTGGGTGTGGATGTAATGTGGGTAGTGGGCCTTCTGGATGTGGTGGTGTGTGTGGGGTCTGTTTTGATCTGCGTAACTGTTTCTTGTATGATTTGTGTAGATGTGCTGCTAGGGTCTGTATGGGTATGTGCGTGCAAATGTGTGTTTTTGGGACAGGTTTAGGAATAGGGTATTGGGATGGGGAATGGGCCACAAGGTTGGGAGAGATGGAAGGCTGTAGTGAGGGAGGAGGCCAGTGTCTGAAAAGATCTCTGTAGGCCAGACATTGCACTGTGAATGCCTTCCAGGTAGACCACTATTTGTTGCAGTTGGCTGTCTTGCCCCTTGATGGCATTCAATAGTGCAGTCTGACCTACAGGAATGTTTCTCTTGAGTTCAACAAAATCACCTCCTCACTCAGCACTATGGGGGCGACAGGGGCACGGCCTGAGGTGCCTGGAGCGAAGAAGACAGCACCCCTCTTTGGAATAGGAATAGCGTATTGGGATAGGGTATTGGGATGGGGAATGGACCACAAGGTTGGGCGGGATAGAAGGCTGTAGTGAGGGAGGAGGCCAGAGTTTGACAAGATCTCTGTAGGCCAGACATTGCACTGTGAATGCCTTCCAGGTAGACCACTATTTGTTGCGTTTGGCTGCCTTGCCCCTTGATGGCATTCAATAGTGCAGTCTGACCTACAGAAATGTTCCTCTTGAGTTCAACAAAATCACCTCCTCACTAAGCACTATGGGATGAAAGGGGCGCGGCCTGAGGTGCCTGGAGCGAAGAAGACAGCACCCCTCTTTGGGGTGTGCGCATGGCCAACATGGTGGGGAGCAACAGGAAGTTGGAGATGGTAAGGGGGTGGCGGACAAGGATGGCGGGCTCAAAGTTCCTGCGGCGTTAGCCATGACTAGGGATTGTCCACTGGAGGTTAACTCTGATGATGATGTTGAGCCTCTGTCCTCCATGACACTCCCCTCACCCTCTGGGCCACTGGTTCCCTCATTGTCCATTGACTCAGGACTGGAACCACTGCGGCCAGCTGTTTAGCCCCCGATGTTGGCCCTTTCTCCTTCGCTTGCCTGTGATGATGCTGAGATGAAATATACAATAGGTTTATGGAATCTGCCTCAACACAACTATTCATGACCTATGAACACAAACGGTTTCCAAAGTGTACAGATAATACCTGCTTCAAGGTGATCTAATATCATTTGGCTTCACGGTTAGCATGAGCACATGCACACATGCTGCATATGCGTAAAACATTGCCTCACACTGATCTAATTAACCCAGATAGCTCAAATATCATGAATTAGCTTGTCTCCACTCCCACCTTATGCATCCACTAGGACAGTTTATCACTTTGCATACTTTGAACCTTGTAGTATAGAATAGTGAACTGATGTCACCAAATACGATATGTAGAGAAAAATACATTTGGACAGTGTTGACACAAGGCCCTGAAATCAGCAATGTGTCATTTTCCTCAAACTACAGCATGATGGAATGCGAGTCAGTTAACACTGCGCTGTTGCTCAAATATGTCCCAAAAAAAATCAGGTTACCTGCAAATGGGCATTTCACAATGATGATGCTTTGTAGTTAACACCTCCACATATGCCCACTGTCAAAATAGGCCAATGAAAGCTGGACCTAAGTAGGTTTGCTGTCTCACATACAGCATAGATAACTAGCCTGGACACATTCAGTGACAAAGTAGTGGAAGACCATTGAAGGTTGTTGTGTCTCAGTAAATATCTATGACAAAAAGAGATGGTTTCACTTGTGCCCTAATGCAATGGCACATCACACTACCATGTTTACTCTATCACCAACTGTCATTTCATACTGAGTGTAAACACTCACATATGATTCCTACATTTCTACACATCATACCGCGATGCATGTCAACAGTTAGGTAATGAATTAGGAAAAATCAAGATGTCAAGTTCACATTGATGAAAACTCCCACATACATCTTATGTAACTTTTCCAATATTGCCAAATCACTGTAAGTCTACCAGTCGTGTCCTTTGTTGCTTCATCATTTTGACATGTTCAACAACATTGAGTAATGCCTTAGGGTATGTATCACACACCCAGCAATGTGTGCACAATCCTGTCTGTGTTTTCACAATGACTGCATACCTATCACAGTTATTTGTGAGAATACAGACTGGCCTACACATACATGTTTGTGAAGGAGTCAGACACCAACGGATAAAGACACTGCAATCAGGTATGAAACAGTATTGCAGATGAAACAACAAGAGTGAAATGTAGACATACCAACACGTAAGCTCTAATGCTGATGGCACCAGTGATGTATGCGCACTCATGTTTGTGAAGAATCCCAACTTACCAATGGGAAGTGTTATCCAGTCAATGCATCAAAAGTGCAATGTATACTATGCAACATGTACCAGTACATGAGAAACAGTACTACAGAAGAATTATACCTAAAACAATAATGAGCAGTGGCCTGTTTTGTACAACTGTCACCCATAACATCACTCTAGATGAGGTGATTTAGGACTTTAGTCAGCCATGTGTCTGCTCAATACAGTACATTGGTAGTCGACAGGAATCTGCCAGGTTACTGGGAAAAGACAACAGGCTAAGCACATCATCATGCACCTTCTACTAGAGCTACAAATTCAAGAGTTCTTCTTGTGCATTGGACATGGCTCACAACTGTTGCTGTAGAAATGTCTGGCTGTACCCAAAGAGGGTCATGTAACAGGTCCAACTCTGGTCATGTCTTATCCTTTTGTTGCTGCTGCTGGGCCCTCAACTTCCAATCAAGCTCAGGATAGGCCACTGCAAGGATGTGGGCCATCAGGGGGGTCAGGATGCGGCCCACACCCAAACACATTAGGAGGACAGCCCCAGATAGGGCCTCTGCCATCATCAAGGTCAAGCTCCTTAGGTCCTCCTACCTCTTCAGACAATGGACGCTGCACCGCCTGTAGAACCTCAGAGTCCACACCTTCTTGTCGATGGCCCAAATGTACCACTTCTGATGGGATTGACCTGTATGGATACAAGAGATGCAAGAAAAATAATATTCCTGTAACTTTTTGTATATCAGTTTTGATTTCACACGATGTGACTACATCTACCACAAACATGGCTCCTAGGTTACCGTACATGTGTAGTTTTTACATGCAGAGCACTACAAACAAAAAACATACATAAATACACACTTCTGTTGTAAGCTGCTAACTATCTGCATACCTTGTCGTGTTGTAAACTCAATCATCCAGTCCAGTACACCATCTAGCTCAGGGGCCTCTTATATATACTGTGATGTGCGCTACTATGAAACACGGCAAAATATTGTGACCTACTGAAGGTTCAACAACTTGCACATTTTTAGCAGACACCTTCACGGCCTGCAACACTGACTTGTTGCCTAAGGGTCATAGGTGTGGATACCATAGATTAGACTACATCCTATGACTAAGGGCACTATGAAAGGGCTGCCATGTGTGTTAGTGAGAGCTTCCTCTCTGGGGACGTGTGGACATGTGTACCTAATAACTGGATATAATACTACGGCAGATTGAGTGTGTGGTATGTATCAGCATCCCACAACACAACTTTTTCCAAATGTGGCACTGTTACAGAGATGACATTTCCATACCATTGTACGTCCATTGTATTGGGGAACTATGAATATGCAGAGTAATCTCCTACACAACACCTCAGATTATGTAACCAAATATCTGCGCTGTTAAAGTGTCACATGTAAGGTAGGGCTGTACAGTGCAAGCATGACTTATGGACCAGTAAAAATTTACCTGTGGGAGTAAGGTGCCTGTTTTTAGAAAAGCAGAAACGTTGAAAATGTTGAAGAATAAGGTGTCCACTCAAGAGGTTACCTCACTCACCTTTACAAATGTAGTGCACCAGAAAGCAAGCAGGGGTAGAATAGTTGGCACAACTCCATTTATTTCCAGCCAAGGATATAGAGTTTAATGGGGTTGTAACTCAGTGCATCAGTTGTATTGCCACAGAGACTTAGCCCCAGCATGGCCCATGGTACTTTCTAGGCTGGGCTCATTGTCAGGCCTTGCTCTCTGCAGGCTAAGCATAATGATGTCATATGAACAGCACCTTTTCACCTGTTTAAAATAAAAAAATATACGTTTGTGACCATCCAATACGGTTCGTCAAGGCTGCGTACCACTTTGAAAGGGTCTGGGAGCTATTGATAGCTCACAGACATCAGTTTGGAGAGCCCTGACCTGGGGTGAGTTATTTGTGGGAATATACATATAGCTAACATCATCCTCATTGGCACTGGAAAGAGTACATTCATAGCTCATGATGTAAGGGGGTACAGATTTGTCATCACGTTTAGCATTATCTGAGTTGTCCAAATAGTACAGGTACCATGAAATGTATACATGCATAGATGGCTACGTATAACCCAAGTAGAATCTAAAGCTTTCAACATTTCACACATTCCACAGATGTTAGTTACACAATGTATAGTGCTCAACAATGCATAAAAATAGTGTCTTATGTAAGGCCCACAATATGTTAAAACAATAACCACACTTAACTCTGGAATTCAGAGGAACATTTTAGCCTGGGGAGATGGCAATGAGGCAGTCAAAAAGACTAACATATGTATGTCAAACAATTACCTGCTTCTCTAGAAAACCATAGAGCTGGCCATAGAGGGAAAGGTCCTAATCTATCAGCAGCACCAGCTCCTCTTCTGAGAAGGTAGTGGCCCTCTCACTTGATTGGACTGGCATGATTGCTCACCGAGCAAAAGTGGAGAAGGTCTTGATATCAGTAGTGTCAGGAGGCAAGTGAGCTATTTTTCAAACTGTGGCGTACATGTACACGGTCATCACTTAAGACGGATATAGCAATTGGGGCTCTACCATTACAATCACCAACGTTAGGCAATGGCTGGGTCAAGTTCAAGTTCATTTCACGTTTATTCGGACCGTTGGTCCACAAACAATATATGTCGCTAAAAAATTCATCCAACAAGTTAAACAAAACATTTCATTAACACATATAAAATCTCCTAAAACTATGTAGCTGTTGATGTGCCTCCTCATTGTAGGCCAAAGTTCTTGTGACACACCACTGAGATTTGGTGGTGACATTCCACCAGATACTGTATCAATGGATTGAAATGAACCTGTGATCACAAAATGTTGTACTGAAGTGACTTTGTCTATTAGTGTTACAGATGTGGGATTCCTTTTGTGAGCTCAGTGATATGGTTCCAGATGATGATACTGACCAATATTAATTTGCCTAATCAATGGGAAATTGTCTTATGTATCCCCTTCTTCCATGTCAGTAAAGTCTGGAACTGAAAATGTGATAACTGGCATAGAACATTGGTGTGATATATGATTTGGTAGGTTTTTGACATAATGCCAGCCTATTGTTGGTACGATGGAATAAAGATGGTTTTTGATAACACACTTGTATGCATGTTTTCGTGAGACATGGTTGTGAACCTGAGCGAAACATTATGTACATCTAAAATATTGATCCTGACACAAGTTAATCTTATTGGCATTGTAAAGTTCAGATGATAGTGCATGTATACATTGCTAGATTTAAGATATACTACAGCAGGCAAGAAGTTTCAGCCTAGTGGATTTATTTAAGGCTGCCAAGCTCATGGTTACGCACCTGCATGCCACGAGCGGTACCGGACCTGAGAAAATTTTTCGGCAGCCTACGCAGCGACCCTACATAAATGCCTATTCCATGCTGATGAGAGGTAACAACCTCGAAACACGTGTCCAGGGATGGCCAACGCGACAGTGATTTTTGCTCAAGACTCTGGCAGAGGCGCACCCGCTCATGCTTACTTCATGGACCACAATGCTATGGGGTAACATGCTGGTAGGACGAGCAGTGTGTGACCAATTGGACTTTTGGATTTATTTAAGTTAGCAAGTAGGAATAACACATTGGGAAAAGCAAACAGGAAAAACAAAAGTGAAGAAAACAGTCATGGTGAATGAAGCCATAGTTGTAGATGCCAAATTGTTTGACCTTTAATGTCCAAAACACTACTGCCATCAGAAAGGTAAACGTATCAGAAATAGTCCACAGAGTGAATGTGTTACACACACTGGAGGAATTTAGGTTTGATATGTCTTGCTGGTGGAGGTAGTGGTCTTGCCGTTCCTCCTGGAAATCTGCACAGACTTCCCCACCTGCCAGTGCGGAGGATCCACAGCTGCACAGACTGGGGTGTCTGCAGGTGTGTCTTCCTCAGGCAGGACTCTCTTTCCTGAGATAGATGTGCTGGAATTGTCCTGACTAGATGGGTGTGACTGTCATGTAGCACCCCAATTAGGGAGCCCATGTTAGAGTTATGGGCCTCTGTCTGATTGTGTATGTCTCTCTGCAACTGCTTCATCTCCCGGTTTTTGGCGAGTACCTGACCCATCATGCCTTGGGACTCATGACAGGCTCCCAAGACTTGGTCAATGGGGGTCTGGGTGTAAGTGGCCCCAGAGGCCTCACTCTGCCGCCCCAGAGTATCCCTCCCACAGCACCTACCCCCATGAGCCTGTGCCCTTGGCCCAGGGCAAACTATCCCACTATGTCCTGGCTCTTCTATAGCTAGGGTGGTGATTCTCACATCAGTATCCAGAACTGGGAGGCACTTGATCGGTGTTACTGTGCAATGGTACACAGGTTGTGTGGGTCTAATTTTGGATGAGGTGTTGCAGCTGGGGTGGGAAGTGTTGCTGTTGGCCCAGTGAGACTCACTGTTGCTGTCTGCCCAGGCTGACCAGATGGACCAGCAACATCATCCTCATCCAGATCAACAGGAGTGTTGTCATCACTGAAGGCTGGGTCCTCGGTTGAAGTGGGTATCTCTTCTGTGGCTATGCTCTGGCCACATGCTGTTCTAGATAGACCTGTGGAAAAATAGAGAACATTGTTATTGATAGAAGTGTGTTATCTACATCAACTCATTTGTGACATAGTAAGTAGAATTCTAGGAAAAACAAAATAGGTAGAGATTACTATTGTGATAAATGACAGTGATATTGAACTTGTTAACCAAACATTTCGAGATTTAGCTTACATGTACGTGAATTAAACAGCACATTAGATTTCCTGAGATGTTTTGGATGAGGAAATGAACATGACATCTCCCAAACAATTAAGCCAACACAGTGGAGAGGCAAAATGAATTTCGCCATTCCAAGGCCTACCTGTGTACAAACAGCTGATGACACAACTTGGTTGCATATTTGCCATTTGTCATCATGTGAGCAGTGCAGAGCCAATGGGTCACCTGCCACTTCTAATAAGATGAGTTAACTTCATACCTTACAAATATTGGAGCAATACACTTGGTAAGGTGTCACTGATGCCATCAGTTGTTCAGTTGAGGAGACCAGGACAACATACAGGAAAGAAGGCAGACATGTCTCTGGGGAAAACATTGAATGTAGATTGCTCAGACTATGAGAACTGAACATCTGTTGTAATATGTCAGACAAGTGACAATGGACAAAATCACATTTTCATTTGGTTTTGAGTTACAGAAACAGGGCATCATGGTCCTTGTAGTCATGTGAAAGTCACCTTGCCAACACTAGCAAAATGGTTAGTGTATCATATCTGTTGACAATATGCAGTTGGTCAAGACAATATATTTACATTGTGACAATGGGAAAATATTGTTTTTTTTAACATAAAGTGCAGACACCCTTCCATCATGTGCCGTGTAATGGAGATTGATACAAGTGATCTTATATGCAACAATAAACATTCACACAAACAATCCAAAATCTGAGACTTTGAGCTTTGTTTGTTAGGTAAATATGTACACATTACAATGGCAAAAGTTGAGTTGAGAGCAAACAGGACATCGAGGCATTGTGACAGTTAGTGAGGTGTAACTTACCAGACTCCACTTCCCAGGTCTTCCTGTCAAGCCTTCAGTATGTAAGATCTGCAAGACTGTCTGCTCCCAGGTAACAGATGTGCTTGGTTGCTGGGAAGACTCCCGCCAGTCCTCTGGGCCTCCAGGTGTTGCTTGAAGGCCAGGGTAAGCACCCTCACCCTAAGGTCAGTCCACCTCTTTCAAATGTCCTTAAGTATGCACTGGGTGATAGCTCCAGCATTCAATCACGGGCAAGAGGTAGGCTTACCTCGAAAACGCGTAGGGTTGTTTTTTTGCCAATAAACCTAAGCACTGCAAAAACGATTTGGGCCTCGACTCTGGTGTCTTTGAATATGAAGATTACGCCAGGAATCTGATGAATTTTGGGGTTTGGCGATCCCGCCGAGTGCCCGCTGTGGAAGCGGCAGAAGCACGCCACCTTTGTGCTTTGAATATATATATATATATATATATATATATATATATATATATATAGGAGTGTAGTCCTACATTGAAAAAGACAAGTGGAAGCGTTGCTAATATGCACAGAAAATGAGTCAAACAATCAGCGTATGGCAACTATAGAACAACAGTTGGAAAGTTAGAATGGAGATGTGAATAAAATTTGCTATATGCTAGGAAATAAATAAATGGCAACTATAGAACAACAGTTGGAAAGTAAGCATTGAGATGTGAATAAAATTTGCTATATGCTGGGAAATAAATAATTGCCACAAAATAAGGAAGTTGAAAGACAGTGAGGAGTGCGGTGTAGTGGGCACAGTTAAAACCAGAGTAAGTGAAGTCAAAACACTCATGAAATTGTAATATATACACAGTTGGAGGAAAAGACCAAAAGAAACCTAAAGAAACAAATAAGATAGAGGACAGACAAGCAAAATGGAGATTAGTTGCAGCGCATATAGTTCCAAAGAATTCGAGTACTATGGAAAATGAGAGTGCATGGAATGCTGTGAATAGAACATCGACTCGATAGGTGAGGGATTTGGAGAGAGCAAAAAAAACAGAGGCCAAACAATGGTGGAAGATGACATCTCTCACCAAATATCTGGAATGCAAAAGAGTTCCAAGAGGATTAAGGATCATGCTATTACCAACAAGCGAAGACATGGATGAATATCTGATTAATTAATGGTGTGAAAACAAAGAAGAATTATCAGTAACATTTATGAGAACCTTGACTAAACATGCCGAAAGAAAAATTTAATTACAAACAGCAAAGAGCAAGATGATTAATAAAGAATTGGTGAAACATAAGGTTGATGTGATGATAAAGGATTTAATTATAAAAATGGAAAAACGTTGAGAGAATATGATGAAAAGATCATGGGACACAAAGCAAGGAAGTTCACATGGGATAGATTGGATTATCAGTATGGTCGTGTCTATACTTTTGCTGAAACGTTTGATAGCTTGAGAGGAAGAGAAAAATAGAAGACATAAACATAATCAAATCATATCCCGAGTGAGAGAAAAATTAGTTCAAATGCAGTGTCTAGTGCGGGGAAAGGATTAACAGAGAAGGCGGATTTTCAAAAGGAACTGCGACTATTAAGAATAACTATGCGACAAGGGGGAAGAGAGAAACTACAGAAGGACCTTGGAAAAGAAACAGTAGAACAAAGAGGGGTAAGTGGAAGGTGGCAAGGAAAAAACAGGAACTGCAGATCACAACAATGGAATTGGATGTGCCTTTAGAGGATAAGCCGTTGGTTGCAAACATATCAACAACATAAAACAGCAATCAGGAAAGATTACGATTTTTGGGCTTAACATTTTGTCCAACACCACGTTCTAACTTTACAAATTCAAGGATTGAAATTTACAAGTATGTAAGAAAATTAAAGCTCCATGAGTACCACCAAATGAAACCCAAGATATGACTACAACACAATCAGCACCCTCCCAGTTCAAGATCTCAGTTGTCCCTGACCTTGTAAATATTCAGGAATTGGCAACAGAAAGCCCGACTGACATTTCCATAAACAAAGAGTGAGTATCCACCAATATGATGGAGAGAGTAGAAATTCACGAATTGGGATATGTGAAACAAGGGAACATCTTAAGGGAATTAGGATTTATAGCAGATCATCATGTAGAGAGTAGATTTAAACCACGTAGTAGATTTTGTCCCTAACTTCCCCCAGGGATTCGGGTTGATTTATTTCAGAAATTAGTCGTAGATTACCTAAATGAGCTCTGCAAAAAATGGCCAAATAATCCCAACAAGATACATTTTTCCCAAAAAGGCTGGAAGAATATTAATGAGTTAAAAAACAATCCATCAAAAAATGATAAAACCCTCAGATAAGTGTGGAAACATCGTTCTTATGGATCGTAAAACCTATCTGTTGGAAATGAGAAAGCAGTTAAACAACATAATGCATTACATTCGCTTGGTTGGGAACCACATGAAAAGATTAAAGAAGGAAAATCATTTGAAGTTGAAAATATCTTTTGGAATGGGAGGAATATCAACATTTTTGGGTAGAAAATGCAAAGCTAGCCACCATCTATCTTCTCTCGAAGATTCACAAAAATCTCCATAATCCATGGGGAGACCCATAGTGAGTTCCATTGGATCTTTGCTAGAGAACAGTTCAACCTATTTTGATAAATTTTTACAGGAGTATGTACTTTACCTTCCATTGTACCTAAAAGTACAGGAAGCAAGACTACATAGTAGTACACTAGATGCAGTCTTGTTGTATACATCTATAGATCTTGACAAAGAAATCCTGGCTTGTGAACATTTTCTCGGGGATCGCCCAGTTGAACACTATATCACTATATAATCACATTTGACTTAGTGGGACCCAGTGAGATTATCTCTAACAAAAGACCAGCCACGCGCAGCTTTAGACAATGGCACAAACTCACTCCAACGCTCTTTCGAGAAGCATTCACCACCCCCCCTCAGCCCCCTGGCAACACAGTAGAGGAACACCTTAAAGGCTTTCACGATTCCATTAGACTCGCCTTAGATGCCACCATAGCCACAGAAAAATCTTCCACCACTGCTCGCCGCCCCCAGGTCCCCTGGTACTCACCAGAGCTGAGAGCAGAGAAAAGCAAATGCAAGTCACTGGAACGCATATGGCGCCATACTAAAGAACAACTAGACAGGGACAATTTTAAAGAGATGTTAGAAAAGCACCATAAGAACTTAAGATACACCCCCAAAAAGCATAAAGCAACGCAACTTGAGCAAGCTGACAACACCTCCAAAACCTTATTTCAGATTCTCAACTCCCTCACCAACCCCAAAACCTGTAACCCTGAGGACGAACCGTCGCAAACTCTCTGTGACAACATTGCCAATCATCTGACTCAGAAGATTGAGGATATCTATACCAAAATCTCCACCCCTAGCAATCATATTACAGATCTGCCGACTGACAGCCCTCATTCACCCACTCAGATCTTCCTTAAAGAATTTCCCCTGCTCACAACATTAGAAACTGAAACCCTTCTTAAATCAGCCAAGTAAGGCTCCCCTAAAGACCTCATCCCCGCCAAAATTGCTAAAACCCTCGCAGCCGATCTGGCAGAATCTCTCGGCGCTATTCTTAATAGATCAATTACAGAGAGAAAACTCCCGAAAGAATGGAAAGATGCACAAGTAATGCTAATTAGAAAAAAAAAATACCGCCCGATGTCATCACCAATTACCGCCCACTCTCACTGCTCCCTTTGCACAGTAAACTTCTGGAAAAGCTTTTGTTGAGACCTCCAACTGTCTGGATCACTCCCAGTCGGGCTTCCGCCCCCGTAATAGTACGGAATTAGCTCTGGTTAATGTCGTGGACGACATTAGAATGCAGGCGGATGCTGGCCGAGCAGTAATCCGCATACTGCTCCACTTATCTGCCGCATTTGACACCATCTCACACCAGATCCTCCTAAACAGATTACAATCGAAAGGCATCCAAGACACTGCCTTAGAATGGCTGACAGACTTTCTCAAGGATAGATCCCAAACCGTCAATCTGGGACCCTTTAAAGCCAAAACCACCTCTGTCAGCAAAGGAGTCCCACAGGGTTCTTGCCTCAGTCCCACCCTTTTTAATATATACATTGCCCCCCTGGCCTCACTGCTTAGGAAGATCGGGTTCAACCCGATTTCCTATGCAGACGACATTAAACTGCTTCTGGCCTATGAAAAAGACACTCCCAACATCCAAGAGATCTTTTCAGAAGGCATGTTTAGGATCACTTCATGGATGAGTCACAATTTCCTACAACTCAATACCGGTAAAACTGAAATCATGCTGTTCACTGATGCTGTCGCCAGCTGGTCCCCGAGATGGTGGCCGGAAGAACTTGGAACGGCCCCTCTCCCAAACCAGTGGTAAAAAATTTAGGAGTCCTGGTCGACAACAAGCTGAACATGGACGAACACATAGCATCCACCAAACGCTCCTGTTTCCACGCCCTCAGCCTGTTGCGCAAAGTCTTCCACTTTCTCCCCCCATAAACCTGGAAGACCCTCATACACGCTCTGGTACTTAGTCGCCTGGATTTCAGCAACGCTCTTCTAATCTCCGCCAAAGAATCAGCCTTGCAGACCCTTCAAGTGGTACAGATAACGGCGGCCCGCCTAGTTACCAGCGCCCCTCGCCGGACCCCGTCCCTCCCTCTCCTACACAAACTTCACTGGCTCCCCATCCGCAAAAGAATCCACTTCAAAATATGTTGCATTGTCTTCAAAGGTCCACACCAGTTAGGCTCTACCTATTTGGCCAACAAACTGACCACATACACCCCATCACGCACTCTCCGCTCTGAAGGTAAAGGCCTTCTCACCATTCCCCGCATTAGCAAAACCAGATGGGGAGGCAAATCTTTCTCTCACCTGGTGCCTAAAATGTGGAATCAACTGCCCGCGGAGCTCCGCCTCTCGAACAACTACCTAAGCTTCAGGAAAAAACTGAAAACACTTCTGTTCTAATCACCCTGGTCTCATCCTATTCCAGTCCGCAGCGCGGAGATACCCCATTTGGGGTGATTCAGGCGCTTTACAAATGTCAAATAATAATAATAACAGTTTTATCACACTAGAATGATGTTGGAAATATTGAACTATAGTGAGGCCCACAATGTTTTTATCTTTGATGGGAAATATTACCTGCAACAGCAAAGCACAGCGATGGGGCACCTCCTTCGCGCCTACCAACACGAATTTATTCTTGGGGTGGTGGGAGAAGTAGGTGGCATGGACTGAGGAAAATGGAAATTTCAACCAAAACATTGCTCTATGGACTCGTTTCGTAGATGATTTGTTTATCTTGTGGGAAGAAACTAAATCTGAACTGAACACCTTCTTGGAAAACTTAACTACAATGATCTTAACTTGTAATTTACGAACACAAAGAGTCGCTCAAGCTGTGAATTCTGGATGAGGAAATATAGGTAATTGGGGACTCTAACAACGAGGTTCAATAGTAAACTGACTGCCACTAACTCCTTATAGCAGGCAAATAGTGGTCACCTATCTACCCTCAACAGGAGCGTCCCATAAAGCCAGATGTCAAGGGCCAAGAGCATATGCTCTATGGAAGAACTTTCCTATGAAGAGGTATGCAATATGGTTGAGCACTTCTTAAGAATGGGGATATCCCAAAAATGTTTTAGAAGATGCTGATGCTAAAAGGAGAGCCAATGAAAAAAAAACACAGGACCAGCTATTGTACGTGCAAGGTAATGATCTAAACATGAAGGACGATTGAGGTGAAACAATTATTCCTGGACTTTGACATGGCACAATCAAGCATTAAAAGAATCTTACAAAACAATGTCACATTCTAAGAAAGGACAAACATCTTGAAAACGTTGTACAAATGGGTCAAGCGGATAACCTAAAAAAAAAGAAAAATCCTTAGGAGATATTTCCATTATGACCCTAAGAAGGATGAAAACAATTGACTCTTCGCAAACATGAGAGGTTTTATAAAGTGTAGCACATGTAAAGCATGCAAGTATGGATCTACTTGTAAAAATGATCGAACCTTTGAAAGTCATGTGTTAACAATCAATGACTGAACCACTTGCAATACTGACCATGTTGTTTATGTCCTTAGATGTGGCTGTGAAAAGTAATACATTGGTAGCACAATCAATAAGTTAGAGCTGAGGATCTTACAACATATAAGAGCAATACAGAATGAAGACAAGAATTATTCGATGGCTTCCTATTTTGAACAATGTCATAGTCGGTCTTTGGACACATTCAATTATTGTGGAATTAGGCATGTCAAGCCGCTCCCAAGGGGAGGGGACAGAGAAAAAGAACTTAGAAAACAAGGCTCCAGATTAATACTCTCAATAGGAACGGAGATACCTTGCTGCCATACTGCTGATTCTGGACTATAAGTCCACTTGTAATTATTACCATGATATAGGGATTCTTTGATACACTCAGCCTTTGCGTTTGATATGAGTTTTATGCTCTATTTGTCTATATTCATATACTGTTAAAAGGTTCTAAGGTGCGAACTGTGGAAGATAATTGACGAAAAAATTGATTTTGTCATCATTTTGATATTATGCATGTTACACATAGTAGGGCTGTGTATTTTAGCATCATGTTCCTTAGCATTTTGAAGGATTTTAAATAATACGACCCGCTGAGGAATGGTCGCTCGGTTATGTTCTCGTTACATCTATGAGCAAATGTGCAATTGTGCATTTTCTGCTTTATGAATAGTTTCCTATTCACATTTAAATTAAGAGACCAAAATTAAACAATTTTTGTTAGAAATAGAAAGGTACATTAATGGGCGAATGTGCCATTAAGACCCTTTCCCTTTAAGAAAACTCAACAATTTGTTGAGGATTAATGCCTCATTATTCACTGAGTACATATTTGGGCAGATGTGCAATTAGACATCTTGCACTTTATAAATATTATCTGGTTAACATTTAAATAAAGAGAAAACAATTGGATAACTTTCTGTAGAAGTTGGAAATTATGAGGACTGATCATAATGGCACAACGCACTTTATATTATGTATTTTATATTATGCATTTAGGTGATTTGTTTATACAATATATACTTCATAGTTGTTGGATATGTCACGATAAATGTCCTAAGGAGGAAGAAATTTGTTGTAACCAAAGTGAACAAGGTGGCATAACATTCTTTAGGAACTGGAAGTGACAACGACTGATCATAATTACACAACACATTTTATATGTATCACGCACCTTAGATAACCCAATTATGCAGTATAGAATCCTCCATAGAAATTGGAAATCTTGAGGGCGGATCATAATTTTATTCTGCACTTTATATATATTATACACTTTAAATAAACCAGTTATGAAATAGCACTTTTTTGGGGCTTGAAAGGTCATATGAATTTATTTGAAATAGGCTATTAGAAACTTGGTTGTTTAAGAATAAAATCAACATGTATGTTTTTGTATAAATGATTATGAAATTAAAACTTTCAAAAACGTTTTAAAGAATTTAAAAATACTTCTCACAGTGATTGTATATAATAAGGTGCTGTGTATATGAAATGAAATGTAAAGCGCCCTTATACCCCAACCGGGGTTTCCTGGCGCTGTACGCATACTGCTGTGGAACACTTCCTGGCTTTTCCCTGTGAAATGTCCACTCCTGGGCCCCCCAAGGTGAAGCCAGGCATCCCAGCGCTGTTGGGGCCGTTGTGGAGATTAAGCAAGCTCTTGCCCAGAGTTGCAGAGTGGGACCCATGATTAGAATAGGCACCGAGGCGTGAAATATCAAGTCCGAGGAAATTGAGCACAAGACCAGCCGAGGCGGGAATTGAACCCTGGTCCCAGTCAGACCTCTGCATCAGGGTCTGCCACTCTAACCATTGAGCCACACTTCTCCACATATATATTTTGGATTTAAATCTGGAATCGATATGTTTGGACTCAAATTTCCACTGTTAGTGTTTGAATTTCACTGTGTATGTGAACATTTCAACATGGAGGATAAAAAATAGAGTGCTGTTCTAGCTTATCAGGGTCATTGATGTGAAGGAAGGACAGTGTTTAAAACATGACACATCGGAGAGTCTTTGAGAACCAGTGGAAGGCATCAGCAGAAACGCTTCAGTCGATTAATTAACTTTCATTTCTTGTGCCAAGAAGAAAAGTTGGTTAAACACAATTAAATTGAATTGGTAAGATACCTGGCTGCCTTGGAGTCTGTGTGCCGCTGTGTGGTGGTTCGGGAGGAGAATGCCATGGGACGACATACAATAATAAACATATATATATCATATATATATATATATATCCCAAAGACCGCAGTAACACTCACGCTCTCAGAGGTAGACTGATGCAACAAAGACCAGGAAAGGTGCAGCAAAATGGGGGTTTATTAAGTCATAAAGTCAATAAACCCCCATTTTGCTGCACCTTTCCTGGTCTTTGTTGCATCAGTCTACCTCCGAGAGCGTGAGTGTTAATGCGGTCTTTGGGATATTTATTACCGGCTCACTCCGCCGGTCTCACGCCACCCCGAAGATTGGGAGCGGCTTAAGGAGTTACTTGGAGTAATAATTATGCATATATATACATATGCAAAAGACTCCGACTGGAACTCGCAAATTAATCCTGGAAAGACGAACACGGACCCAAAAATTAAGTGCAGGGTTGTTTATTGAATCCAAACACCACGCACCACCGCCATGACGCATTTCGGCATATATGTATATATATATATATATATATATATATATATATATATATATATATATATCAGACAATGTAGGTTAACCTTAGGAATGCCAGTTGTTGTTTCTGTCCCAAGAAGAAAAACCAACGAATCCCAAATTGCTGGCAAGAGGTACTTTATTCAAGTGAAGGTCATAGCAGCGCTCACAGATGACGCGTTTCGGGCGGATGCCCTTGCTCACATAAAAAATGTTTCCCATAATGCCTCTTTTTAAACCTCTTCATGAACACCATGTGATGCATAAATAATGAATATAAAGAAAATACTTATAGGTCACATGTTGATACAATGTAAAGTGCCTTTGATAACATATGTCTATGGTTGGATGACATTCTCATTACTTCAATTCATTTAATCTTGTCATTTTATATCAGCATAAATGCTTTTATGTTCCATTCAATTTGCCAAAACTGCAATAAAGTGCAATATGCATAGATCCCTTTGGTATGTGCAAAAGAGTGCCAATAAATATTTTTACGCCATATTCCAAAAATATATATGATTTGTCCTATTTGTAAAATAGATGTAAAATCCATATTTTAAAACATGCAGTAAAACCAGTGCCTATATCCACCAAAAACAGTTTAAAAACATTTTTTTTAAAAACTGTTATTTTTGGGTAGAAAAATATATATGTAATTTCATTCATAATTTACATTTATTAAAGTGCAATGGCATGATGTAAACTAAACACTCTTCTGTGCAACTTATGCAAACAATTATATATATAACCTACTGGCGGTCGCCAGTAGGTATATATAGTTAGGATTTTTTCTCTATGGGACTTTTGAAAATTCTATGTCTAATAACTTTGGCGTTTGTGGACGGAATCGGCTGAAATTTTCAGGAAAATGGCACATTTTGTTTCTGAGCAGCCCCTGAAAATTTGGGGGGGGTTCGTCAAGGGGGGGCCGAGAAAAAAGGGGGGTCCCAAAACGCGTTTTTCCCATTCATTTTTCCATAGGGCGTTTGGCCTCACTTTTAGCTCGAACGGCTGAATGGATTTACACGAAACTTGGCAAAATTGTAGGGACTGTTAGCCCGATGTGCCTTTGCTGGGTCTCAATATATGTGCTCCAGTGGATTTTGAGAAATTAACGTTTAAAAAAACAGATATATCTGTGACAGCGTCCCGGGTAGCGCTCCAGATCGCGTACTTTTCGCGTAACGGAGCTTTGCGAAGCGAAGCTGATTGGCTCTCCGGTGTCTGTCAACATTCTAAACAGTCCGGTGCGGCCGCCATCTTGTCTCTCGATAGGATCGAGAGACAAGAAGAGGAGAAAAACGAAATGCGAATTTAATGAAAGGGGGCAAGGTAGACCCTTTTTGACCCCCTAGGAATGATGTTGTGGTTATTAAAGGGTCCCGTGGGGCAAATAAAAAAAATTTAGATTTTTTGCGGAAGAAGCGCTTTCCGGTTCGCGAACTGGGTACCGAATCGGGACGCGAAACGGGAATTCGCCATTTTGTGTTTCGTTTTAATTAAATTACAAGATGGAGGAAAAACAATGTGAGAAATGGGTATAAGGGGGTACGGGAGACTTATCCTGACCCCCTATGTTTTCTGAGGGTGGCTGAGGATGCTCATATATGTTGATACTTGTCTTCCAGCGGCTGCGCGTGAGCGTTTTTTTTTTTTTTTTGCTGCTTGACGTCTGTTAACGTTCGATTCGAAGGAAATCAGGAAGTGTTGACCGCCATTTTGACACTGCGAGTAAATATATTGTAAAAAATAATTGTTATAAATTAATCCGTATTGATAAACATTGTCTGCGCCATCTTGCTTTTCTTCCAATGCCACACTTTTGTCGTGCACGGCAGCCATTTTAGATGCCTTAACCAGACCCACTCTCTGCACGACGCCGATCGTGACGTCTGTTAACGTTCGATTCGAAGGAAATCAGGAAGTGTTGACCGCCATTTTGACACTGCGAGTAAATATATTGTTAAAAATAATTGTTATAAATTAATTCGTATTGATAAACATTGTCTGCGCCATCTTGCTTTTTTTCCAATGCCACACTTTTGTCGTGCACGGCAGCCATTTTAGATGCCTTGACCAGACCCACTCTCTGAACGCTGCCGATCCTCAGCATGGCTCCCCACCTTCGCAAGCATCTCCCCCACGCACTGGTCACCCCCGCTCTCTGTCTTATGCATGGGCCATAAACCTCCCTCCATCTGCGCTGCTCTTCCCTGAGAATCACACCCTGTGCCCGCCCGACACCACCCTTTCACCCTATTCACTACCGCACCCTCTGACACTCCTCTTCCTCTGTGTCCGGTTGTCCAGGAGGGTCCCAGGCTATCACCTAGCCCTGCGGATGTAGTTTATGGCCCCAACTGTAAAGAATCACCCCTCTTCAAAGGAGTTACAGTAGATCAAGGCCCCCACCCCATGAGATCCGTCACACCACACGTGTTCCTACTATCTGATAACGATCCTGTATTGTGATTGGGGAGGGGATTCTCACTGTAAGGGTGTGTGGGACCGAGCCTGAAGCGGAAGATTCCAGGGATGCCATTTTGTACATCAAAGTCTTCACAATTATGTGTCACATTAAAAATATATGGCACTCCAACAAAGTAGTAGGATTATAACACTTTATTAACTTATAAATATATACATCGCAACAAAAACAGTAAACACCATAATTTTTTTTTATTAAAACAGAAGCAACAATGGTCAGTAGCGGTCTGTTGTGCGAATAGTTCCAAGGCAGCACAACGTGCTGAGTTCTTCACGGCACCCAGGTGAAGAACCATCCCTTCTTTAAACCCCATTATGACCAACTATAGTTTATTCTCTATTTCGTTCCCTTGCCATAACAAAATAAAAGTCTTGGGTTTCCTTGTGTTTCTTAATAGCATTGGTGTCTGCACACTTCTTTGTCAATTCTGTGAACATGACAGCTGCTTCATAGACAGACGATATCTTTGTTAAGTCATTAGTGTTAGGTGTGTCTGAAACTACAGTGCCCTTCTGTTTTACTTTCCTCAGACACTACAGAGTTTTGTGTGTTGTTCTTCTGAGCGACAATTATTCCAGAGGTTTCAGGTTCACTTGTTTTGTCCTGCAGTGAGTTAACAGCTTCAGAGACTTCATGCTTATTTGCTATGTCCTGCTGTATGTCAACTGCTTCAGAGACGTCAGCCTCATTTGTTATGTTTGACTATATCCTGGACCTGCCTGGCCGCGCCCAAAATGGCGCCGGTATAAATGGGACTCGTAACTCCTTGTTGTGTACTGGTTGCCCAACCTTAATATCACGAGATACGTATGCACCGTATGCGCCCCTGGGTGCCGCACTGGTTTTGGTATCCTACAATGCTGCTCCGAAAAACGGCGTGGGGCGCTCCGGGGGGGGGGGTGGGGGGGGTGGGGTGTAGGCGGCGTGAACGGGCCTCCCCAGGTGGAGGCTCGTCTGTTGTAGTGGGGCGCCCCTTTAGCGTTTCACTTGCCATTCAGCGGTTTTCCGCTCGCTCTTGCGGCTACAGCGTCTCGCTCACCATGTAGTTGAGTTGCTCCCACTCTTGCGGTGCAGTGTTAGGCGGCTGCCACAGGACTCTTAAAATGGCGGCCGGCTCTTCGGATTTGGGCCTGGTCCACTAAAATGGCTCTGTGACACCTTGGAACTCGGACGCTTGTCTGCTAGGGCTTGGGCTCCATTCTCGAAAGCGTCCCCTCAGCCTTGAAGATTCTACAAAAGTCTTGGGGGCCCCCGACTCCCGCAGGCTTCCGGTGGGGAGCGGCTGCCATGATTGCTTGCGGAATGGCCACGACGGAGCAACGAGATGGTGGTGCTCTCATGCTGACGCCAGCTCAGTCTGAAACATCCAGAAACATTGTAGACTATCAATTCGATGAGTTCCGGTGGAGCCCCAACGGGACCCGGTAGGGAAGAACTTGCCCTCCCCTTTTTTGAGTGATGGTTCTTGTTGCCTGTCCCCTCTGTTGTCATCTAAAGGAACCTTTTTTGATTGCCGAGTGAGAAAAAAAAAGGTGGGTCTTTCATCGTTTGGGAAAAAAAAAATGTTTTAATCCAATGAAAAGTGTTATTTTTAGGTCATATGATCAAGCCTTCCATCATTAGGAAACCAAAAGTAAAATGAACCAATGAAAAGTTTTATAAACAAGTCACATGATCTGTTATGCGGCTTTGGGTTATAAAAAGCATACAAAACCCGTTGGCCCATGAGGCGGCGTCAGTAGCGAACCTTTATGCCCAAATTACGCAAAGATTTAGCTAATCTGCTAAAGGGGGGAGTCGCTTTTTCTTTTGATAATTTATTCACCCATCCGTAGCCTCTCTAATCTCCATTACAATGTGTTTGTTGCTGTCGCTAGCTGATGAAAAAACTAAAGTGACAACTTCCTTATCCTTAATTTGTCTTTCTTTGTTCCTTAAGATGTCATCTGTGTCAACCTCTTCCGAGAATGCTGATGCGTTTAATTATAAAATGTACGTCCACCGATTCCGTAAATGGTAGACACCTTAGTTCTTGCAACCTAATGGCCCGCCCGTTACGTTCTTCTACAGTGTAAATGTGCCCTCATCATATACGATTCCAGTTTGCTCCGTGGCCGGCTCACGTGGTTATAGGCCCATATTTGTATACTGACATTTTCACAATAAAGGTTTTTTTAAAAAAACATGGTAGTAGTACCTACATTGGTAAAGTTTTGAATAATAGCCACTGTTTTCGAATCAGTAAAAGGCAAGTGAAATAAAGCAGTCCAATTACATGACTGTTAAAAGGTATAATACGCAGGAACGCAGTAAAGAAAAATGGTCAAGGGCTGTTGTGTTTTCTACTCCTGCAACATAAAGTGATCGATAAGAATCTGATATTCATGCCTATCAGCGACTAAGACAGCAGGCCGAGCCTCTTTTGCTCAACGGCTCCCTCATGGGACGAAGAAACGCCCTTTTTCTCGAAGAAGGAATATTTTACTTGCAGGACACTTGTAAATTTCCTGGGAAAATACATTAGCCTGGAACATTGTAAGTGATAAACTGTAACTGCATCTGGGTCCTTTGCTTTACAAGTCAGAGTGAGAAAAAAAAGGTGGGGCTTTCATCATTTGGGAAAAAAAAATGTTCGAAAGCAATGAAAAGCGTTATTTTTAGGTCATATAACCTAGCCTTTCATCATTAGAATAACAAAAGTAAAATGAACCAATGAAAAGTTTTATTAATTAGTCACATGACCTGTTATGCTTATGTTACGCGCTGCGCGCGCGCTCTGGATCGTTTCCGGGAAGCTGCGCCTTGCGCACCGGAGCACTTCCGGGTGCGCTAAAGCGGCGCGTCATATGACGCATTACGCGACAACGTAAAATGTTTTTACCTACCACGTACTTGACATTTTACAGCATTTGATATTCGCTATTAAAAAGCCATTGAAATTCATTGAAAAAACCATAGGTTATAGACCATATATAGTTAGGAATTAGCATTACCAAAACCTTATTTTACTCGCACAAAACCATAGAAATTTGCATATATAGTTAGTTGCAATAACTATATATCGCGCACCCGCAATCGACTGCTGAGGATGTCACATATTACATCATTCATGACATGGTCAGTGACATCACTGATGACATCACTGATGACAACATCCAGTGACTGTATGTTTCTGTAAAGTTAAAATATGTCTTACATATTGAAGAATGAGTGGATGTATAAGTGTCTGGATGAAGGATTTAGTAGGTGCATGACTGACTGTATGAGTGAGTGATTAAATGTGTCTCACTGAGTGCATGGGTTAGTGGCTAAACTGTCTTAATTTGTGCATCATTATGTCTGTTGTTCTGTAAACTGCTGCTTGTGTTGACCAGTAGCTATATAAGTAACTATTTGGGTTATTGATTGGTTGCCCAAGTATTTGTATGGGAGACTGAGTGTGTGTGTGTGGGTGACTGGGAGGTGTGTGACTCTGTGCATAGATGTGTGAGCAGTTGATTCACTAGATGTATGGGTTCAAAAGTGCATGTGGAAACAGCTGTATGGGCGGTTGACTGTGTGCATGAGTGTATTGGTGAGTGAATGGATATCAGTGCTACATGTCAAAGTAAGTACATATGTAAAACAAAGTACATATGAGAGTTGACATATATCAATAACTGTGCATAAGAGCCAGTGAATGTGTGAGTGGCTGTTTGGATCATTGTAAACTTGTATCAGGGATTGTATAAGAGAGTAAATATGTGTTAGTATATGTTTGAATATGTAAGGTGGGTATAACTGTATAGTTGAGGAAATGGAGGTGTGATTGATTCTTTGCATGACTGACTAGGTGTGTGAGTAACTCCATGGATGAGTGACAGTCTGTGAGTGTCTGTTTACACTGATTGTATCTAAGGTTATATTAGAGTCGGAAGAGGTTCATTGTATTATCACATGAATGATGTCATCAGTGATGTGATAAGTAATGTCAAATGAGATGTCATCAGTGATGTCATTTGAGATGTCTTCAGTGATGCCATTTGAGATGTCATTAGTGATGTCATCAGTGATGTCACTGGCCATGTCATGAATGATGTAATATGTGACATCATCAGCAGTGGATTGCGGGTGCGCGATATATAGTTATTGCAACTAACTATATATGCGAATTTCTATGGTTTTGTGCGAGTAAAATAAGGTTTTGTAAATGCTAATTCCTAACTATATATGGTCTATAACCTATGTTTTTTTCAATGAATATATATGTATATATATATATATATATATATATATATATATATATATATATATATATATATATATATATTCAATTCAACTTTATTCGGATATGAAGCATGCATAAAAGTAGAAACACACACAAAGGTAGTGCATGAAAAAAAGACAACAAAACACATACATATTCAACACAGTCTTTACAAAAACACACAATTAGATTCCTGGACATGGCAACCATGCTTGGGCCAATTCAAATTCATACAGTGTTCTTAAAAGTGCGGGCTCGGAAAGCAGTTCTCAGAAAAGCCTAGATATGAAAAATTGTCTCTTTAACATGAAGTTGGAGAAGCATGCTAAAAGTTGCCCTATAATGTAGTCGGGTTTGCAGATTGGGTGGGGACGGGGATTTGACCAACTGTAAGGAATCCAACTGTGTAGGACTTACAGGAGGTACCAGGAGGGCTTCTTGGCCCCCAAGGTCCCTCAGGAACAAAGTGGACTTCATCTCCCAAACAATGAGCTGCGTTTGCAGAGTGGTGGAGAAAGGGGTCATAGCGTCCAAAGACCTCTTAGCATTCCCGCTATTTAGCACTTACTGTTACCTCTCCTGTTACCTCCAGTAAGTCTCACACAGCAGGATTGCTGAGAAATTGTCAGAGACCAGACCCCCTTTCTCCACCACTCTGCAAACGCGCCACGCGGCAAACCTCCCGGGCTGATTCCAGACCGGGGACCCGATCCTTCAGGGCCTGCCCCTTTTATTTATTTATTTATTTTTTTAAAGGGAGGGAAGGCCCTACCCAGGCCGAATTCATTGCTGGAAATCCCATTCCCTGGGGTGCGGACCTTTTTTCTGTTAAAAAAAAAATAAAATTATAGGGAGGGGGTCCGCGCCTCCATTATTAAAAGAATGCCCCCGGGAACCTGGCCCACACAGGGGCTGATAATGTACGAAGCGTGGGACACACTTTGCTTATTCTAATTTTCAGCCAGATCTGCAGATCCCGCTGAATAAAAAAAAATGCTTTTTTTGGCCCTGGGGGGTTTCAGTGGGATCCCCCCAGGAGTCCTAGTGGGTCAGGGTGTTTATACCTTTCCCCCTTTTCTTTTTTCTTTTACATTTTTTGTGGGACTCAGTTTAACTGAGTCCCAGAATGGCTGCCAACACTTCCTGGTTAAAAGGTTGGCAGCCAATCAAATTTCAGTAGGGTTTCAGTAGGCTGTTGGGCTGCCAGATATCTATATTTTTTTTTACTTAAATATCTTTGAAACTACCCAACGGATTTACACCAAATCACAAAAAGCACACTTTCTGGACCAACATCTAGCTTTCTGCCAAATGTGGTGTAATACCTTTTCGGGTCCGGGATGTAGTCATGTTAAAAAAATGAAAAATCTGCATAGATAAAACATGGGGAAAACATGTTTTGGGACCCCCCTTTTTTCTTGGCCCCGCTTGACAAATGACCCTGAAATGTTCAGCACAGCAGCTGAACCAAAAAGGAGTTTTGTGAAGATTTTGCTAAGATTTGTCGAGCAGCACTAAAGTTCTTGGCAAAACAAAAAACGCTTTTCCTATGGAAACTATGGTCCTAACTATAACTACCTACTGGCGACCCCCGTAGGTAATATATTCATATATATGGTAGTTATAGTTAGAACTTTTTTTCCATTGGGAAATAGTTTTTTGTTTAGCTAATAACTTTGGCTCAGTTTGCAGAATCTTCACAACATTTTATAGAATATTTTGCTGCATACATCAGCCGCTGTCTCAAAAAAAAGGGGGGGCCCAAACACGTTTTCCCCATGCAATTTGTCATAGAGATTTTTAAGACAACTACAGCCTAAACCACTGAACAGAATTACACCAAATTTGGCAGAAAGCAAGATCTTGGGCCGGAAAGAGTGTGTTTTTCTATTTAGTGTAAATCTGTACAGTAGTTTTGAAGTTATTAAAGAAAAAAGATTTATGTGTACCCAGAGACGCAGATCCACCATGGCAATGCCATGAATGGCTGGCCACCATCTGAGACACAAGTACTCACGCACCCACTCACACAGCCAAGTATGCTGTATGCAGATCTGCGGCGTGGGGTTGGCTGCATGCAGGAAGTTGGTAGCAGGGCCTGGCTGCATGCAAAGCTCTAAGGCAGTATGAGTGCCTGTGTCTCAGGTTGAGGCTAGACAATCAAGACCTAGCTGTTTGCGTTTGGATCCACAGATCTGCGGTTATGCTGACCTTTCAATAAATAAAAAAACTTCCAGAAAAGTTTTTCAGAACTAACTAAATATCTCGAGAATAAAGAGCTTGTACCAGTATTACCCATATTTTTTCTGGTATCATAAATACAACATTGTATTTAAAATAGATATTAAAGGTAAGTTAAACATTTGCCTTATTGTGGCATCATGACTTATGGTGGCTTCATATTGGATAACTTTAACTCGTGCCCTAAGGTAACATTAACTTGTGCCCCCGCCATGCACAGTTTTCTTATCAATAATTTAATTGCAAATGTTGCAGTGATATTATCAATGATGTCATAGATGTCATGTGTGATGTAATATGTGGGGTGATTAGCAGTGCATGAAGGAGGCAGGGGTTGGCCGCAGTGGTACACACAATGCAATGACTGTTAATATTGATTACTTGAAAAATATTTGATACATTCTTATTAAAACACATGTCTATGACTCTTTCTTTTAACATAGGTTTTATTATTAGATAGAGAGAAAAATGTTAAAACAAATAAAGAGATATTGCTATTTTTCCAACAGAATAAATATGTCTCTGAGTTTGCTCATTTAACACGGCAGGAATATATCGTCAGGTGTGAGGGGACCTGGTGGCCCACTGGCCAGTAACCACAGCATCACGGAGGGTACTTTCTGGAAATAAATATGACAACCCTGGTAACCAGACCACAAATCACATCTGGACTGGAGAGAGGACCGAAGAAGGACTGCCCTGTTGTTCCCTGGACCCGGTCAAGAGATGCTGCACCAACAACTGGATTTCGCCTGCTGATACTTGGTCTAGCAAAAAGAGGACTGTGCCTGTGGTGCCTGGTTCGAGAAAAAATCACTTCCGAGCCCCAGAGAGAAGGGATGAACTCCAACAGTCAGTGGGCTGATTCCTGTAACAGCCCCAGATCCACAAATGCTGATGAACCCGCCTTGGCTAGTCAGTAACCATATTCGCTTGATCACCACTGATCACATACGTGCAGCTGGGGAGACCAAGTCCTAAAGGGTCAAAAGTTGAACCTGACTCTACCAGACCAGGGACAGTTGTCATACTGCAGTTTGGTCAGCCAAGGACCACACTAGCCTCCACCAAAGGGAACCACTTGTTTCGGAAACCAGCAGTCCAGTGTCAACTGAACTTTTCCTGGACCCATCAGGACTTCATTGGACATTGAACCCTGTGGCCAAAGTCGCCCCACCAGGAGAGAGGACCAATGAGTAGCCCAGGAAGTCCCCTGCCGACTGCACTGCATCCTCAGCATCTTACAGCATCTTCAGCATCCTCTGTACCTTGCATCAGGACAACTCCATTGATGTAGATGGTGTTTCGCTCATAGATACTGTTTTGGTGACGAGGTAACTGTCATACAAAGGCTTACTGGACCCCTTGACCTGCTCCCTACCAGAGCTAGTTACCCAAACAGGGCCAGAGTACCCAAACACAAAGCTATAAAAGATTTCTAAAGTTTTCACTATCCATGGTAGGTACCAAATGTACATTTTAATTGAAAAACAGTGATTTACCTTTTACTTTGAAATCTATATCTCCGGAACCCTCTGGTGGGTTTTCTTTGTTATGTTATCTAAAAATTCATAAAAATACGATCTATTTTTATAAATTGATGTTGCATTTGTTTTGTGTTGTGAGACTTTCATATTTTGTAGTTTGCTATTTCTAAATCCTTTACACTTGGTTCCTTGTTTATGCCTGACTGCTCGGAGCCAGAGATACCTAGGGTTGAGCTAAAGGTTTTAAAAATGAGACTCACTGGACCCAAGACAGTACTGTGAGTGTATTACATGGTGAGGCCTCACAACGACACCACATAATACAAGTGGGACAAGGTGATTCCTGATGATTTTATGTCAATTTTATTGCCTAAAATTGAGGGAGAAATAGAGCTATGTTTGGATCAAGAGGCCTCTAACATTTCAATTGTTCAAGCTTTTGAATCCATATGTGCCCAAATTGTGAAGGAGCTGACTGTTACACAGACTAAGAAAATACCTAGTATGTTAAAATGGTTTGATGCTGATTGTTCACGGATACATACCCGTTTAATGCATGCACTAAAAGCTATACCAAGGGACAGACTGCTTATTGCCAGCTTAAGGAAGGAATACAAAAAGACTTTAAAGGGGAGAAAAAACGAAATCAAAAGTGAAGCGTGGGATAGACTTCTTTCTGTTGATGTCTTGCGTGACAGCAAAAAATTCTGGGAAATCATTAATCATCCTTTTTTTGCAGACAAATTAAATGTAGCTACTGACTGTCTTATCCCGGACGAGAAGTGGGTTGATCACTTTAAAGATGTCTACGGCGAGAAGAATGGTACAGACCAGCCCTGCCAATTGATAGCGCAGGCCTCCCCCCGATAGTTTTTTTAGAGGAGGAAGTTTTAAAGGCTATCTTGGAGACTTCCAAAAATAAGGCCCCGGGGGCTGATGGTGTACCTGCAGACCTATACAGATACTTCCCAAAAACTTGGTCTCAAATATTAACTAAAGTCTTTAGGGCAGCAAATGATAAGGTGTTTCCAAATACTTAGGCAATCTCCATCATAGTGCCAATTTTTAAAAAAGGAAAACGCGATGACCCGGGGTGTTACAGACCCATTTCCCTGCTTGATTCGGCCATCAAGATTCTGGGCAGAGTTTTATTGGCTAAACTTAGGGAAAATTTGGAGGCCTTCAGAGGGCTCTCAAACATACAATATGGGTTTAGGGAGAAACGAGGCACCCTGGACCAATGCTTGAATTTGCACCTTCTAATTGCCAAATATGTGGTGGCCGGGGAGGGTTCCCTTTACTTGGCCTTTATGGACCTCTCCTCGGCTTTCAATTTGGTAAATAGGTCCAAACTGTGGTCAATCCTTCTCAAGATGGGGATAGACTCTTCACTGGTTGCTTTTATAGCCTCTTTACATCAGGAGTTATTCGCCAAAGTAAGGGTCACAAATGAGGGGAGATGTACGGGGACTTTCAAGTCAGAGAAAGGGTTCGCCAAGGGTGTATCCTGGCCCCCCTCCTTTTCACCATTTATATAAATGGGTAGGAAAAACAGCTGGTGGAAGGGGGTCCAGATGTGCCGCGTGCGGGAGGTCAGCCGATTCCGGCCCTCCTATACGCAGATGATGCGGTACTGATTGCCCGTACGGGCATCGGTTTACAGACGCTATTGGACTGTTTTGGCTCCTTTATGGAAAAACTTGACCTGAAAGTAAACGCGAAAAAATCCCATACTATGATAGTGGGCAAGCAGAGAAGGAAATTAAGATCTAAAACCTTCAAATGTAAGGGGGAGGTGGTTTCCAGGGTCCCGGTTTTTCCCTATTTGGGGGTCCTTTTTTTTTTTTTTTAATTTTTAAAACCTTTATTGTATCAAAGCACACAGCTATTCAGCCTAACATCCCGGAGGCAAGGCAGCATGGTACCAGGAGGAATATAGTGCAAAACGAATCACATCAGGACATTGCAGGTTGTTTTTTATTTTATATAATAACAAAAACCAAGAAAGAAGCGCCAAAGGGCGCATGAGAAAGGCAATGGAGGAAAAAGAAATGCGTATGAGTCAGTTGGAGGCATCGGAGGCCAGGTAAGAATCTAGAGAAGAACGGAAAGTAGGATGTAGAAAGGGGGGGGGGGGAAGGAAAGCAGGAGGATTACAGCAAGTGTACAATAGCTGGTGTCAACGGTTACGGTGACGGGTGTTCCTCGCGGGGAATAGGCTCCGGTGGTAAGCACAGGTCACCCCTGTAAGCATTCCACGCCCCCCACACCTTGTTCCATGTCTGAGGCCTCCCCCTGGCAGCGTACACCGTCTTCTCTCGCAGCATACACCAATCCATATTGGCCTTCCATTGCACCACCAGGGGGGCCGTGTTAGAACCCCATTTCTGCGCTATATCTCGCTTAGCAATCATGTTGCCTAGTGTAGCCCAACGAGTCTGCGCCGTGTTGTAGTCATTCGGCTCCCAAATGTTGAGGAGGCACCTCCGCGCTTCTGCTATCAACTCAACTCCAGTCACTTCCCTCATTACTCGGTGTACTCTCTCCCAGTAGGGGGCAACGACTGGGCACTCCCACAAGATATGCATGAAGGTAGCAAGGGCTCCACAGCCACGACGACAGAAGCCATCAGGCGAGAAGCCCATGTGCACAAGCCGGGGGCCGGTAACATACACCCGGTGGAGGATCTTGAACTGCACTAGTCGCAGACGCGAGGAAATGGCGACCTCCTTAGGGGAGGACACAGCACTCTGCCAGTCCTCGTCGTCCAGTTCCAGACCGTCGGCTACCCACTGTTCTCGTAGGCGCTGGAGGAGGTCAACTCTGACATTGATCAGCTTCTTGTAGGACAAAGAGATGGCACTATCAGGCATATGGCCGTCCAGAATCCTGTCCTCCAAGGGGGAGCTTTCGGGGATTTCGCCCTCCTCTGGTCTAGCGGCATTTAACGCGTGCTTCAGTTGGGCATAACGGAAAAACTCCGATCCGCCCAAGTGGTACTCAGCCTGTAATTGGGGAAAAGTCTTGACCTCTCCTTTAGCTACCATGTCTTCCACCCTCGAGATACCTATAAGGTCCCATTTATCAAAACCCTTGGTGTGCCAGAGCTTGCCCAGGATATCGGAATCATACAGAGGGGTGAATCTCGTCAGTCTGCCCTGCCAGCCCTGTATTTTGGTAATCGTCCGCCACGTGTGAACCGCTGCCTTGGTCGGGCCCGTAAGGCGCCGATCAAAGGACCTGGAATACAGGGCGCGGTAGTAGTTGCCTCCACGCAAAAGCCACCTATCCATAGCGTAACCCGGACTCTCCGCTGGGCCATAAAGGCCATGGTTGATGGCAGTGAGCTGAGAGGACCAGTAGTACCTACGCACATCTGGTAGAGCGATGCCCCCGTCGTACCATGGCAGTGTAAGCTTCTGGATGGCGACGCGGGGCCGACCCCCCCAGAGCAGGGCACGTTGCAGGCTCTCAACCTCTCTAAAGTAGCGAGCCGGAACAAGGTCCTGGGTATTTTGCAAGGCATATAGAAACCTGGGCAGGGACATCATTTTGAACAATGCCGCCCGGCCCAGGAGAGAAAGCGGAAGCTTGCACCAACTATCCACATCCCTCCGCAATCGTTGGAGCGGAGGGAGTAGGTTGTATTCATATCGCGCCTTAGGACTACCCGATATGTAGATTCCCAGGTACTTGAAACCTTTCCCGGCCAGTTGTATATTGCAGCCCCTAGGGAGGCGCGGCGTGTCTCCTTTGAGAATGTAAAGGGAGGACTTGGCCCAGTTGATGATCAGGCCAGAGTAACGCCCAAACAGCCGGAGTACGTCGCACGCCACAATAAGCGACTTACAGGGAGAGGTAAGGTAAAGCAGGATGTCGTCCGCATATAGGGAGACCCTGTCTTCAAAACCCGGGGCCCAGGTGATTCCATGCAGATCGGGGTGCGAGCGTAACATGGCCGCAAGTGGCTCCAGGGCCAGCGCAAACAGGAGTGGTGACAGGGGGCAACCCTGTCTAGTGCCACGATGAAGCGCAAAGGAAGCCGACATGCGACCGTTAACTGTGACAGCGGCCAGTGGGCACGCATAAAGAAGTTGCACCCAGCCCAGGAATCCCGGTCCAAACCCAAGCTTTGTTAACACCGCCCAAAGGTAGCTCCATTCCAGGGAGTCAAAGCCCATCGTGGCATCAAGGGAAGCAAGTACCGCCGGTTCTTCCAGGGTGTGAGCCCTGGCCATGACACCATGCAGCCGTCGCAGGTTGAGGGCAGTGTTGCGGCGGGGAATAAAACCTGATTGGTCCGGGTGTACCAAGTCGCTAATGACTCCGACCAGCCGATTTGCAAGCAGTTTAGCCAGGATCTTGGGTTCCGCGATGAGGAGAGAGATAGGACGGTAGGATTTACAAACGTCCCTCGGCTTGCCTTCCTTGTGAATGACCACTATGGTGGCCATTCGTTGATCCAAAGGGAGGACACCCTCCTCCCGGGCCCGCAGGAACATAGCTCTCAAATGAGGAGAGACCACGTTCGGCCTGATCTTGTATAGCTCGACCGGTATGCCATTGGGGCCGGTAGCTTTACCCGACCGCAGGGCGCGGATCGCCAAGGCAATCTCGTCCGCGGTTATATCTCGATCCATATCAGCACGTTCCTCGTCAGAAAGACAGGGGAGGTCAATCGTCGAGAGGAGCTCGGCTGAATCATCCTCGGAGCGGTCTGAACCAGAAGTATAGACACCCCGGAAGTAGTCTGCAAAAGACTCGGCAATAGCGCTTGGGTCCGTGACCGCCACTCCGTCATCGCCTAGGATCTCCGGAACCACCCGGCTCGCCATCTCGCGCCTGTCCAACCAGGCCAGCAACTTACCGGCCTTATCACCAACGTCATAAATGCGACCGTGCTGTTCCTTGGCCAAAACTAGGGCGGCATTCGTAGCAAGATCATGATACTCCGACTGTTTCAGGGAGAGGTCGTGTAAAAGAGAAGGGTCTGGCTCAGGCCCCAAACGGGACTCGAGATCCAGGACCTCTTCTTCAATATGCACAAGGTCGGCATCACGAGCTCGCTTAGCCTCCGCGATAAGAGCTAGGGCCTCACCCCGCAACACAGTCTTGAATGCCTCCCACAGGGTGACCGCCGAGCCAACCGAGCCGGCATTTTCGGAGAAATACAAGTCGATGGCCTTGGCTAGGAGTGCGCGCGTCTTGTGGTTGCGAAAATACCAAGGGTTTACCGCCACCGGACGGCTGGACAGGACGATGCCAAAGTCGAACGAGACCCACAACGGAGAGTGATCAGAAACGCCCCGTGCCAGAAAACGGGCCTCAGACACGACAGGCGAATGTGCCGCAAGGGTAAGGACATAATCTATGCGGGACAGACTCCCATGGGCACTGGAGAGGAAGGAAAAGTGGCGAAGCGCGGGATGCAACAGTCGCCAGCTATCCACCAAACCCATGGAGTCGAGGAAGGCTGGCAGCCACATTTGGGAACTCCGGAGGTCCCTCGGCGGTTGGCGATCCAGGGTGCCAGAGCAGACTGAGTTGAGATCACCCCCCAGGATCAATAAGCCCGCAGGCAGGGACAAGATGGCGCCACCAAGGTCTTGAAAGGTGCTGGTGTGGAGGCCTGGGGGAACATAAACCGAAAGCAGCGCTAGGGCACGCCCCTCCCATCTTCCCGCCACAGCGGCGTAGCGCCCCCTATCATCAAGCACTGTGACGTCTATTTCAAGGGGAAGGGACGCACGCACAAGGATGCCTGCCCCCGGGAACCCGAGGAGAACCCAGAGTGGGCAACCATTTTGTAGCCTTTACGGTTTAGGGCCTTGCAGGAGTTCCCTACCAAATGCGTCTCCTGCAGAAGCACAACATCAGGCATATGTCTCTTTATCAATTGGATTACCACCCCTCTCTTAACACGGTCACCCAACCCATTAACATTCCAGCTAAGCACTTTTAAATTCCTACCCCCCATCGTCCAACAACCCGCCCCACCCGACTCCAACCAACGCAATCATCAAGTATACAATAAAAAACACAATCCATTGCCTCAAGAAAGGGGAAGAGAAAGAACAAACGAACAAATAAACTTGCATAGTTGCACCCCCCACCTTGCACCCCTGCATATGACTAAAAAGCCCCCCCAACCAGCAGTGTGCCTGTCGCCCCATAACTACTACAAGAAGACACCCAGAGGAGTAAGGAATCTCCGCGAACACCCCCCGCCACCCTCCATGTACAGACAGGAAAGTCAACAGGGTAGAATAAGGCAACATCCGATAGTCCTATGAGGCAGAAATAGCAAACGATGAATCACCCACTATAGAGCCAAGTCTCATAGGTCCGGGCCGCCAGCAGCACCACCTTCATGGTCATCCTGAGCATCTCGGCGCGGCGATAAAGTGTCCAGCCAGTCACTTACATTTTCAGCAAAGTCAAAGAAGAGGGCATGGCCCTCGTATTCGATTCGGAGCTTGGCAGGGAACATCATGGAATATTTGAACCCCAAGTCCCGTAGTCTTCGCTTCACCCCGGCGTAGCTCTGGCGCTGTCGCTGTACCGTCCTGGTAAAATCCGGATAGAAGTGGACGTCGGCGTTCTGGAATTTAAGTGGTCCATGCCGTCTGGAAGCCTGCAGGACCGCGTCTCTGTCTCGGAAATTGAGCAGCCGGGCCACGATGGGTCTGGGCGCCACGCCCGTCTTCGGCGGGCCACCCGGCACTCGGTGAGCTCGCTCCACCGAGAAAAAGTTGCTAAGGCCAGGTGGCGCCAGATGGGTCTTGATCAGATCTTCTACGAGGAGGTCCGTTGCCGCCTCCTCTGAACCCTCCGGTACACCGACAATGCGGACGTTCTGCCGCCTGGCACGGCTCTCAAAGTCCTCCAGCCGCCTTGAGAATTGTTCTGTGGTCCTCTGCAGGTTCCGGACCTCTGTTTGCAGGTCCGAGATGTCGACCGTCAGGCTGGATGTCTTAATGTCCAGGTTCTTGACTCTATCGTTAGTTTTACCCAAGTTGGCTCTAATGAGAGTCAGGTCGACGGCCATAGTGTCCACTTTATGTGTAAGGACTTCATGCTGTTGCTGCGTGACCGCCCGGAAACTAGTGATGGCCCCCATGATGTCGCTCAGAGTAGGCTCCGAGCCGTCCGGCGAGCCCGAGGGCGGGAGGGTCTTGGTAGAGGGTCCGGTAACAGGTGGCGTCTTTGGCTGGGTATAGCGCTCAATCCTGTTCTGCTGCTGCTGTGTTTTGCTGCGGACGCCTTTGCCCGAGGTTTTGTCGGGGTCCCCTCTGCCCGCCATGTTAGGTCCGATAAGAACAAAGGGCTATGCCAGGTCAGCCCGAGCCCAGTGAGCCGGAGATCTTGTCCGGGCCGGACAGTAGGAGGCCGCCTCAGGAACGCACTGCGAGCAGTAACACCCCACCGGTGAAGACGACAGGCAGGCACTCCGCAAGTCGGTCGTGCGTAGTGGCGAAGTCCGGAGAGACAATGGCACTGCACTGGCACGGAGTCCCACTCGACGTAGCTCAGCGTAGGAAACACCGATTCGTGATCTGAAAACGGTTCTTGCCTCAGTGGACCATCAGCAACTAATATCCACCCTCGTGGATCAGGATTTCGGGCAGGATATTTGCGGAGGATCGGAAGGTCCTCGGAGCTCCGAGCTTACGTGGCCATCTTGGTTGCCCGCAAAGCTCCTCGTCTCTTGGGGGTCCTTTTTGATGAAAGGGGGTCTTGGGCCCCACAGCTAAAGGCAAAGAGTTTAGCCTTGGCTCGTTCAACAACTGCCTTGTTGGGCTTCACCAAAAGGTTGGGGGCCAGGCCAATGGAAGCACTTTTGAAGGTTTACAACACCAAATGCATTCCCATTGCCACCTATGGGGCTGCCCTGTGGGGTTATGTCACTCAAGAAAAAATCCAAAGGGTAGAAAATAGGTTAATTAGAATATTGCTCTCAGTGCCAAAATCGACCCCTACATTCTCCATTCATGAGGAAGTAGGTCTGGGTTATATTACAGACAAGCTGAACTTGGCACCTCTTTTACTTTGGGCAAGGACATGGCTGAACCCAGAATTAACCTTAAACCATCTTATTCTGGAGGACGTCATGTCTTTGGACCATGCTATGAAAATACCTTGGTTGAAGTTTTTAAAAAACACATTTTCAGCTTTGGGCAGAGTGGAACTTTTCTTATCTCCTCGCAACATTAAGAGAGAGGACGTAAAGTGGATCAAAGCCCATTTTACAGATAGGGTCCGCCTTAGTAGAGAGCGGAGGGAAATGACGAAACCATCCATAAGAGCTCATGCTATGTTAATCACTACCCTAACTTTGGAACCATACTTGAACTTTGTTACAAGACCCCTTCACAGATTTTTGTTAACAAGATTCAGGCTTAACCTGATCCAATTTTCTCTAGGTTATTACCCTTCATGGAATCATGCGAAAGATGCACCCCCTTGCGATTGCGATAATTTCTCTGAGCAGGATACCATGCATTTTATGATGTTTTGTGGGTTTTATACTACTGCTAGGAAAAAACATCTATTACCTGTGTTGAGGGAGGCGGGTTTTATTCAAGTTAGACCAACTTTAATTTACCTCCAGATGTTGGGCAATATTTACATCACTTTTAGTGTGGCCAGTTTCCTAGCAGAAGCTTTTCGTTTTAGAACAAAACGAGCTCCAATGAACATTTTATTGTAAATAAGGTATCTTTATTAGTATCAGACACAATGTAGTTTAGTAAATTGTGGGTTTATCCCGTTGCTGTATTAATTATGAAGTGTGATTTTAATGTATATGTATTATATGTGCTTTTTATGGTTTCTTTGAAAATCGAATAAAGCGTGCTTTGACTGACTTTGATTGACACCACATAATACATCACTTTCCTCATAAACATGTCATGAGTGATTAAATATGTGAGGTAATAAGCAGTGCATGGCAGGGACACAATTTATAAGTAGCTTACGGGTGAATGTCAGATATGCTTCCAAACACTGCTGGCTTTCGTTGTGCACCAGATCAAAAGGCGCATTGGTAAATGTTTGAGTCAGCAATCTCCACCTAACACTGTTGCCTTTCATTTTCTTGTTGTGGGGAAGTAGTTAAAGCTGTGCCAAAGAAAACTGCAGTCATGACGTTTTACATTGTAGCTCCAAATGTATTGTGTGCTGCCGATAAACCATCGGAAACATTTCAGCTGTCCTGCAGCCTTGCTCACTGATTTTGGAACATTGTTTTTCAAACATATTTACAAAGAGTGGCATGTGACATCATCATGGTCAATGCTTTCAATAGGGTTTATTTATTTATTTATTTATTTATTATAGAGTTTTTGTATAGCGCGAACAAGACCCTTGGGTATCAGAGCGCTTAACATAGGAGAGGTAGAAGGTTAACATATATAAAAACAGTTAACATATATAAAAACAGTTAAAGTACAACAACTATATATTCGTAACACGTGAGGCGTTCGCGTTAAAATATGCTATGGCTAAATTTGTAACTAAAACAGGTATATATAACAAATAACCAATATGAGGTAGCTCGGTATATGTTCGTATGGGGTGCTGTTCTCGTGATCTGTCATAATATCCATTAGTGGTGGCCTTTAGGTTGTTCTCATATCAAAGAATATGTGTTCCTTTCAGTATTGATTATGCTTCCCTTACTCGTGCCATACAAGCTCAGTACTAAGGCATTAGTATATCAGAATCGTGAACAGTGATCTTCACTAGGTAATGTATCTTTGTGTGTGTGTGTGTGTCATTCACATTATTACAATCACCATATTTCATTTATAAATTAAATACGTTATACGTATATATCTCATGTCTTATATAAACACACGTTAACACAAACCACAAATTAATATTGTACTTCGTACATTAGGTACCAGTGTGCAAACTCGATCAGGCCAATTCATTGCATATTGGGCCCCAAGTGGGCTTACATAGGTCTATAAACTGCTACCAGGCAGGTACATTCATTTAATTTTATACACCGAATGGGCTGACGTCTATCACATTGCGCACTAAATCCTTCATACACTGATTGTTGCAAATCACATTTTTCTGGGCATTGTTATGCAATAAAAGTAGTCATAGTTCAATACGCTGCTACAGGATGTTGCTATAAATAAGAATTGTAACAAAAGATCCAGAATGAATTGCTGTGGAAATGAAACAACCTCAAAAACAATCTAGCCCAAGTGGGCTGTGGCACAAAACATACAGATTTAAAAACTTTTCTGTGGGGTGTTAAAATATACCTCATGATGCCCAAAGAGAGCAACGATACTAGGCAACATAAACAATAGGTTCCTATCCATCATGCCATATGATAGCCATAAGATAGACTCATAACGAAAGTTAAGTCCAAGTGGGCATCGTTGTGCTACAAAATCAGTTTACTCATTTGTTATCAACAAAATTTCTGAATCAAACATATATTGTCAATAACTGAGATGTTCCATAAGGCCAGTTCTGCATTCTCATATTAAACGGTACCCAGTCAAAATATCGAGTTAGAAATATCGATGTACCAAAATATCGTGTCAATAATTTCGAAGGTGCAGAATATCGAAGACAAGAATATCGTTGGACAGAATATCGACCCTAAGGTAAGTAATATCGAAATACTTAATATCGATGTAAGTAATATCTAAGTTAGTAATATCGATAGCATATATATCGATGTTACTAATTTCGATTACACTAATATCGATATTTGTATTATTTCTGTCGTTTTTTATTATGTATGTGTTATATGTTTTACTTAAGTAATTAAAATAAGTACTATTATATGTGTATTACATATATATATTAATAAATGTATTTATAAGTTAATTATATGTTTTAGTACCGGAGCGGGTTGTGGGTTTATAGGGGAATAGGGTGGCAAGTAATTTAATTATGTTAAATTGATTAGTAATTAGAAGGATTTATTAATAAATTGTAATTAATTGGTAATTATTTTTAAATAATTGGAATATAATTTAAATTAATTGATTAATTGACAAATATGTTCTGTAGCGGGTTATGGGTTTATAGGGAAATAGGGTGGGAAGTAATATACATATGTTAAATTAATTAATAATTAGTAGTTAATATTAATTAATTATAAATAATTGGTAATTAAATTAAATTAATTGCTTAATCATTTTAATTAAATGATTAATTGATAAATATGTTTTATAGTGGGTTGATAGGGGAATAGGGTGGGTAGTAATTTAATTTTGTTAAATTAAAAAATAATTAGTAGTTATTATTAAATAATTTTAAATAATTGGTAAATAAATTTAATTAATGTTTATTTCATTATAAATATTTGATTAATCGATATATATGTTCTGTAGCGGGTTGTGGGTTTATAGGGGAATAGGGTGGGAACGTATTTAATTATGTATAATTAATTATTAATTAGTAGAATTATAAATTAAATTTAAATAATTGGTAATTATTTTTAATTAATTGGTAATTAATTTTAATTGAATGGTAAATAATTTTAATTAATTCATAAATAGATAAATGTGTTCTGTTGTGGGTAGTGGGTTTATAGGGGAATATGGTGGATGTAATGTAAATGTAATTAAGTAATAATTATTTTTAAATGATTGTTTTGTAAATAATATAATTGTTAAATAATTATTAATTGGTAATTAAATATTATAAAATGGTATTTTTTAATATTTATTTTTGCTTAAATATATTTAGGTAACCATGTTTTTTATAATTATGTATAGGTATGGTATATGGTTAAAAAAAATGTAATACTTTATATCATTATTTAAATAAAAAGCTTTTATTTATAAGTATGTTATTTTAACCCCTACGCTATCCAACATTTTCCCTACTATTGCATTCTCTGGAGTTGGAATAGTAATTGTTACCCCAATGCTATCCAACACTTTCCCTAGTGTTGTACTCTCTGGAGTGGGAATAGTAATTTTTACCCCTACGCTATCCAACGCTTTCCCTACGGTTGCACTCTCTGGAGTGGGAATAGTAATTTTTACCCCTACGCTATCCAATGCTTTCCCTACGGTTGCAATCTCTGGAGTGGGAATAGTAATTTTTACCCCTACGCTATCCAACGCTTTCCCTACTGTTGCACTCTCTGGAGTGGGAATAGTAATTTTTACCCCTACGCTATCCAACGCTTTCCCTACTGTAGCACTCTCTGGAGTGGGAATAGTAATTTTTACCCCTATGCTATCCAACGCTTTCCTTACTGATGCACTCTGGAGTGGAAATAGTAATTTTTACTCCTACGTTATCCAATGCTTTCCCTACTGTTGCACTCTCTGGAGTTGGAATAGTAATTGTTACCCCAACGCTATCCAACACTTTCCCTACTGTTGCACTCTCTGGAGTTGGAATAGTAATTTTTACCTCTACGCTATCCAACGCTTTCCCTACTGTTGCATTCTCTGGAGTTGGAATACTAATTGTTACCCCAACGCTATCCAACACTTTCCCTACTGTTGCACTCTCTGGAGTTGGAATAGTAATTTTTACCTCTACGCTATCCAACGCTTTCCCTACTGTTGCACTCTCTGGAGTGGGAATAGTAATTTTTACCCCTACGCTATCCAACGCTTTCCCTACTGTTGCACTCTCTGGAGTGGGAATAGTAATTTTTACCCCTATGCTATCCAACACTTTCCCTACTGTTGCACTCTCTGGAGTGGGAATAGTAATTTTTACTCCTACGCTATCCAATGCTTTCCCTACTGTTGCACTCTCTGAAATGGGAATAGTAATTTTTACACCTACGCTATCCAACATTTTATATAATTAATTGTAAAAATATTAAAAGTATATTTAATTTTTTATGTTTTGTACATTTTATTTATGTTATTGTTTTATGTTTGTAAATGTATTAGTAAATTAGAATATATTTTAATAATGTATAAGTTAGTAAAATAATTATTACAACATATTGTTCAGAACATATATATTATATATTTACAGTATATATTTAATTAATATATTATTAACATATATGTATTATTTATTAATTTTAAACATTATTAGATACTTATAACTATGTATATTATATTTATTAGTGTTATTTAATTTATTTTACAATTATATTTTAAAAGAAAAAAACGATATTTTTAACATCGATATTTTTAACATCTATATTATTTTTTCGATATTTTTGTACTTACCATGTTGTAGATAGGATGTCGATATTCTTGCCCTCGATATTTTAGACTCGATATTTCTGTAGGTCGATATTTTGGAGGTCGAAATGTTGTCAGCGATTCCCCTAACATGGGTGTTATGTACCTGTTGCATCCAAATATGCCACCCCTACACCTGTGTAAAGATTTAACAGTCATACATTTTACCTTATGTTCTATGAGAGGGATTTGAGGACAAAAGATGAGTATGGAGGTCTTCCTCCATGTTGAGCCCATGCAGAGTTTTGGAATTGAACTCTTCTATATATCGGGATTCTAATCTCCTTAATGACTTCTCCCGATTGCCTCCCCAAATGTTCACTGGGATTGCATCTATCACAAAATATTTAAGGGCGTTAGGAGTGACTCTGATGCTGCTCCTTAAAATGCCTGGCAACGCCATGGATATCGCCCTTAAGTGTTGTAGGATCCTTTTGTGAACTGGGAGTGTTGTGCTGGCCATATTTAATAGCTTGCAGGGGCACTGCAGCATATAAACTTCATGATCTCTCATGCAGTGATAACTCCCATGGATTCTTTTACTGGTTTTCCAAAATGGTGTCCTGTATTCCTGAGTATTGATGCAATGTTGGCATGCTTTACAGGGACCACATTTCATGAAACCCATGTTGCATCCTAGCCAAGTGGTCTGGCTAGAAGGAGCAATTTCAGGACTGCTTTTCACCAGCTCCTGTCCATTGATTTGGTGTTCCTAAAAATCACTCCTAGTCTAAGGGGGCCCACCCTCTTCAGAACGGAAAAGTTTTGATAAGGTGGCAATGTTTTTGTAGAATGGATCTCACTGCACCTTCTTGCTCATTATACGTGGTGACTAGTCTAAAGTGCAGGTCTGTCTGGGTATATATTGAAGTTTTCCTACTATCAAATAGCATCTGTTCTCTAGGTTTAGTTCTGGATTTCTCAATGCATCACCTAGGGTATCCTATCTCTGTGACTATAGATATAAATGCACATTTGCACATGTACAGACACTTAACCACCCCTATGAGACTGAGGCGTGTCTCCTACATACAGCCGCGGGCCGCCTCACACCGCGAGCCACATTTCATCTGCTACGGGCCCCCACCTGCCCCCGCCCCTCCCCTCCCCCTCTGCAACGATGAGCTAGCGTCTCCTTGCTTAGGCGAGCAGGGCTTTGCGGGCTGCTTGGCCCCACCAGTGTAAAAGCGAGAGGACCGAAGACTGAGGTGGGTCACGAGGCGCTTTACCTCACCTCAGTTATTGCACTCAAAGAAGTGCCAGCCGCAAACCGTTTCCGATGCCCGGAGGGGTAAGCATCAGCGAGACCAAATAATACAGTCCTGCGCACCCTTTGCCACGTCCAGGCTTGCTATGGGCAGGGGCCCTCACTTCTGTGGCAGCGTCCGCGAGCCGCCAGAACCGTGCCCTCCCCCTTTGCATACATTCACAGCTCCGGAAGTGAGAACGCGGACGCATCTCCCGCCTACAGCGGTGGAAACTACTAGCCATACGCTGCATTTAATACTGCTTCTATGCAGCGCGAAGGCACTTTTAACGCATAAAAGTATAACCTGATTACTAAACTATTCACTGATACTAAACGCTACACCTTGGACCCCACAAACCTCCTGTGCCACACTGCACACCGCCGCTCCCCGTCAGCGACGCGCCTCTGCAGCTTGCTGGAGGTCTGAGGGGACAAAGAGGTGGAATACTCCGGGGCGCAGCCTTAAATAACTCGTCCAGGAATTCCTGCACACCCTAATGACATCATCAGCCCTCCTCATTAATTCCATTCCCTTCTTAGCCTGGAGGAAGCTCAGTCTTGTGGGGTAAATATGGGCGCCCCTCCTCTAGGCGCGAGGGTTGCCGGTTCAGTCCCCACAGAAATATGTTGAACTTGTCCCAGTGTAAGACACCAGGAAATGTTCAGCAGCGCCTGTACATTATCTGCTTTCCATTTCCAGCAGCAACGTGCAAGCAGAGAGGGAGTCTTTTTTCACCTCGAGCTGGGCCGAAGTTAAGGGGCCATCCAGCCTCCATTTGTTTCCATATGCTGACTCGTGCCTCCTGGAACCTCACACTTAAATGTAAATGCCACACAGGGAAACAAAGATGCACAGCTTGCCTTCTGTTCACAGGTACTTAATAGAGGCAGCTTTTTTTCTGTCCCTGTATATAGTGCATACGCTGTAACACTGTCAGATGGGTTACTCTGTCCCAGTATTTACACAAATAATTTAAAAACAAAAAATGTATTTCTTTTATAGCGCTACGTCATGACGTCATGATGTCATTTGCATACTATCTTACTTGGTCAGTCCCCCCACTTCTTTTTATAGGACTTGTGCCCTGCATACAGTACTGAAAAATGCCCTTTTCAAGAACAGACAACAATGCAAGTTCCCCTTCTGACAGCAGTGAAAGCTTCCCTTACACAGGACAGCAGTGTAACCTTCCATTACGCGTCTGGCAGCTTTAGAAGCTTTCCTTGCAGAAGCAGTCAGCAGTGCAATCTCATCTTTTACAGGTCAGACTACTGTAAACACTTTACTTCTGTAGGACAGACAGCAGTGGATGCTTCCATTGTGCAGGACTAATGTCAAAGCAATCTTCCCTTTAACTGGCAAAACAGCAATAAAAGGTTGACCACACTTTTTAAAGTTTTAAGTCGCCTTGTTTTATGTAGGTTCGTCCATGCAGAATTCATTATAAGGTGTTCATTTACTCAATCAATCAATCCATTTGTAAAGCGCATTACTCACCTGTGAGGGTCTCAAGGCGCTGGGGGGGCAGGGGGGCTGCTACTGCTCAAAAAGCCAGGTCTTGAGAAGCCTCCTGAAGGTTAGTAGGTCCTGGGTCTGCAGTAGGAGGATGGGGAGGGTGTTCCAGGTCTTGGTGGCAGGGTAGGAGAACGATCTGCCGCCGGTGGTCTCTCTTCGGATGAGGAGGACGGTGGTGAGGGCAAGGTCGGCGGAGAGGAGCTGTCAGTTCGGGGTGTAGAAGGTGAGTCGTCTGTTGAGGTATTCCGGTCTGGTGTTGTGGAGTGCCTTGTGCACTGGGTGAGGAGCTTGCAGGTGATCCTCTTGTTGACGGGGAGCCAGTACAGGTCTCTCAGGTGTGGTGTGATGTGGCTCTGGCGTGGGATGTCGAGGATAACATGAGCAGAGACGTTCTGTATGCGTTGTAGTCATTTCAGTAGTTTGGCCGAGGCTCCTGCCAAAAGGGCGTTACCGTACTTCAGCCTGCTGCTGTCGAGGGCCTGGTTGACCGTTCTTCTTGTTTCGGTGGGGATCCATCTGTAGATCTTGTGGAGGGTGTTGAAGCAGGAGGACGAGACGGTGTTGACTTGCTTGGTCATGGAGAATGTTGAGTCGAGGATAAACCCCAGGTTGCGTGCGTGGTTGGTGTGTGTTGGTGCTGCTCCTAGTGCAGACGGCCACCAGGAGTCGTTCCAGGCTGAGGGGGTGGAGCCGAAGATGAGGACCTCTGTCTTTTCCGAGTTCAGCTTCAGACGGCTGTTCTTCATCCATTCGGCGACGGCTTTCACTCCTTCCTGGAGGTTGTTTTTTGCGGTGAGGGGGTCCTTGGTGAGGGAGAGGGTCAGCTGGGTGTCGTCGGCGTAGGAGATGATATTGAGGCAGTGCAGTCGGGCGACGTGGGCGAGAAGTGACATGTAGATGTTGAACAATGTTGGGCTGAGGGATGATCCTTGGGGTACACCGCATATGATTTTGGATGCTTCGGAGCGGAAAGTGGCAAGGCGGACGCTCTGGGTTCTTCCGGAGAGGAAGGAGGTGGGCCATTACAGAGTCTTGTCTTGGAACCCTGCGTTGTGGAGGCATGTGCTCAGGGGTCGGTGGCAGACAGTGTTGAAGGCGGCTGATAGGTCCAGGAGGATAAGGGCCGCGGTTTCGCCATTGTCCAGCAGGGCCCTGATGTCATTGGTGGCGGCGATGAGGGCAGTCTCAGTATTGTGGTTCTTGCGGAACCCGGACTGGGATGGGTCCAGAATGTTGTTCTCCTTGAGGTAGCCGGTCAGCTGTCTGTTGATGGTCTTCTCAATTATCTTAGCCGGGAACGGGAGCAGGGAGATGGGCCGGAAGTTCTTGAGGTCCCTCGGATCCGCCCTGGGTTTCTTCAGTAAGGCGTTGATCTGTGCGTGTTTCCAGCTCTTCAGGAAGATCACGGTCTCGAAGGAGATGTTGATGGCCTGGCGGAGATAGGGTGCGATGGTGGTGCTAGCTTTGTTGAAGATGTGGTGTGGGCATGGGTCTGACGGAGAGGCGGAGTGGATGGTGTTCATGATTTTGATGGTGTTGTAGGGGATTTATGTGGGTGGTTAACGCACAGTTGCACAGGTCTTGTGATGGTGGGATCTCGTTGGTGTTGGAGCTGGGGTTGGAGAGTTCCTTCACGATGTTAAAGAGCTCTTTGCTGTTGCGTGCGTTGTTGTCGAGTCGGTCCTTGAAGGAGGCTCTTTTGGTGGATCTGATGAGGTCATGGTGTCTGCGGATGGCGTTCTTGTGGGCTGCGTAGCTGTATGGTGTCTGCTCGCTGTGCCATTTATTTTCTAGTGTACGGCATGTTTGCTTGGAGGCCTGAAGGTCTGCGGTGAACCACCTGGCTTTCTTGTTAGTGTGTCTATTGGAGGGTTTCTTGATCAGGGCGAGCGTGTTGGCGCAGTTGTCGATCCAACATCTGAGGTTGCAGGCGGCGGTGTCGGCGGCGGTGGTGTCGGCAGGTGGGCTTAGGGTGAGGTTGGTTTTTAGCTGGTCTTTGGTGATTTTGCAGGGGATCTGTTGTGTGCGGTGGTGCGTGGTGGGTTTCTGGAAGGTGAAGTGGATGCAGCGATGGTCGGTCCAGTGGAGTTCGGTGGTGTGGCTGAAGGAGACGTGGGGGCTTGCGGAGAAGATGGGATCCAGCGTGTGGCCGGCAGAGTGGGTAGGCGTTGCGACGAGCTGTCTGAGTCCGAGGTTGTCAATCAGGGTGGTGTAGTTGGTGTCGTTGTTGAGGTGGAAGTTCAGATCTACGAGGAGGATGTAATCTGTGGAGGCAAGGGCGTGGGTGCTGACGAAGTCGGCGATGGAGTCGCTGAACTGAGGCCAGGGTCCATTTACTCAGTAGATGAGAGTTCCTCTGAGGATGGTTTTGGGATTGGTGTAGAACCCGAAGTACAGGTGTTTGACGGTGCCGAAAGGGTGTCGTCAGTGCTGGGCGAGCCCCTGAGAGGTGTTCTTGTGGATGATGGCGATTCCACCTCCTACTCCGTTGGTGTGGTCCCTGCGGGTGATTTTGTAGCCATCCAGGATGGCTATGGCGATGTCGGGTGCCGAGGAGGCGTTCATCCAGGGTTCTGTCAGGAAGGCGTCATCCGGGGAGGATGTGTCGAGCAGGTTCAAGAGTATGACGGTGTGTTTGCATGCAGAGCGGGTGTTCATTAGTATGCATCTGAGGTGGTTGCATCCTGTCACAGTGGGCAGTTTGGCAGCTCGGAGGCTGGTGAAGCTGCAGCTCCGGTAGGAGAAGGGTCCTTTGGAGTGCTTCGGGCGGCCAAGAAGCAGGTGTGTGGTTGTACGGTGTTGAGTGTGTCGAGGGTGGTGGCGTTGTTGCGGCACCAGGAGTCGTGGCGTTCGTGGGGGCCAGGGGGTCTGGCGCTTGGCACGGTCCAGGAGCGGACGGGTGCAGACGGCTTGCAGCGGCTGCCATATAAGGGGAGGAGCAGCTGGGAGGCGGGAGCGGGGCGCCGAATGGGCGAGCAAGAGGGCAGGGGATGCAGCAGCGGGAAAACCGGGAGGTTAGAATTGGCAAAAAACAGAAGGGCACAGTACAATGCAAGAGGAATAAAGGGGAAAAAAACAGAATAAAATGAAATACAACACAATAACAGAATCAAAACAGAATACAACTCAGTAACAGAAAGCAAAATCACAACAAGGCAGACAGGCAAAAAGAGAGCAGAGAGAGCACACAGAACCTAGGGCCTCGAACTTCTAGCAAGTGGCAGCAGCAGGCTCAGGGGCATGGACACACAGGTGGTGGTGTGCGGCGTGGGGAGCGACCTGCCTGAAGAACAGGGTCAAGGGTCGCCTGTAAGCCCTCTTTTGTAAGCAGGCATGTTTTGCACTATTTTATACTGTGCTTGGTGTGATATTTTTTTACTCTTTCTTTATAGGTGGTGTCGTATTATAGGGACGGGCTGGATTGTGCAGATGTGTGTTTGTTATGTAGGTGAATGCTTCATATGTAATTAAATCCTTTGTTGCTGTAACATACTACTCCACAAAATATCATTCCACATAATTACACTCCATAACACACAATGCCACAGCACATCATTTCAGAACACTCAATACCACATAATTACTATCCACATAATTCCACAGTACACCAAGCCATATAATTACACTCCACAAATCCACTTCACACTGACTACTGGAGCCCACTTCTTGAGAATCTCTTTGCTGATGTTCAAACACTCAATCATGTACCAGAAAGCTGGCAAGGATCCATAATAAGGCCTATATACAAAGGTGGTGACAGAACCAACCCACTCAACTACCGACTAATAGCACTGCAGGATGTGGAAGCAAAATACTTTGCATCTCTTCTATTAAAAGACCTGGTTACCTGGTCAGGCGAGAGCGATCTAATCCCAATCAACCAAACAGGGTTTAGAGCGGGGGTCAGAACTATTTCAAATATTCTATCAATAACCATGATAGCCGATAAATGCCAGCACACCAAGCAGGAGCTGAACTTATGTTTTTTTGATCTGCAAGCCGCATTTGACAGTGTGGATCGGGACTTATTATGGGTAAAATTAAGATCATGGGACATACCCAAGAGTATACTAAGGGGCCTGTTGCTATTCTATACAGACACATGGACACAAGTAAAACTAGGGCATGGCACCCGATTGTCAAGAAAAGTGCCCACAGGAACCAGACTAAAACAAGGCTGTGTCCTTGCCCCACATTTATTCAACCTATTTCTCTTGGATCTCTCCGGCAAATTAAACACCTGTAATGCTCACCCGCTGAGACTAGGCAACTTGCAACTCTCACATCTCGCATATGCGGACGATATTGTACTCATGAGCCTAACAAAAGTCGGTATGACCAGGCTATTAACAGAACTTTCGCTTTTCTTGTCCGCAAACAAGCTGACTTTGAACTTATCCAAGACCAAAACAATGTTAATTTCCAACCGACGCTCAATAGATTACAATATCTCCATTGAAGGAAAGAGGCTTGAAAGGGTCTCAAGTTATAAATATCTGGGATATTTTATTGATGAAAAGTTAACTTTAAAAGCCCAGAAACATTATCTTACACAAAAAGCTGGAGCCTTGATCTTTGCATTTAGCTCCCTGTTTAAAAAACTAGAGGGCCCCTCGCTTAAACCATTACTAACAGTAATTGCTAGTAAAGCCCCTCCCACCTTTGCATAAGCAAGTGCAGCAATGCACGGTAAGGATGGTGCCCTGTTAAACAACTTGATTACCAAAATCTATAAGAAAGTCTTTCAACTTCCCCGCACTGCTTCACCAGTGCAAATGCGCCTAGAATTTGGTCTTATGAATGAGTCAGTGGGAAGACTATATACGTGCATCATGGCATGGTACCGAATCAAAATGAACGCCACGGACAATAATCTAAACAAATTTTTGTGGCAAGAAGTTGAAACGCGAAGCAAATCAGAGGCAATAAATTCCTGACCAGTGCACTGGAATTAACATGCACCGCACAGCTATGGGATAAAAATTTGCCATTTAATTCATTTAAACAGGCAATAAACAAAGCCGCCAAATTTCATTCTCTACTCATTGATAAGGAAATCTTCTCCCATCGCTCCCACTCTTGGGTTGTGATCAACAGTTATAAATTACTTACTGCTGCGTTTTATCTGGATTCTACTTACTCAGTTTTTATCAAAAAAAGGTTGATGGCTCTTAGATTCGGAAAATATCCAACGTTGGCCGACGTACTACCCTGGAAACATCCGGCATCCGTTGCCTGTCGGCTCTGTGGTCATATCAAAGAGGACATAATTCATATCATTTGTCATTGTACAAAGTTGAAACAGGAGCGAACGCTCCTTTTAAAGAATTATTTTCTGATTAAGAGATTGCGTACCTGCAGGGCAGCGATTATTGGCTGCTTGGACTCTATGGACTCACAAATTAACTGAAAGATTGTAAAGTTCCTGCTTGCTTTTGAAAAACGCCTGAAAGCAAACTAATACCTTTAAAACCGCATTGTGTTTTTCTGATATTTTTATTTTTCTTTGTCCCTTTTAAGTTCTATTTATGAGTATTTGAATGTTACCTTGTTGCAAATCTTGAATATTTATTTTTAAATAATTTTATTTTTAAATATTGTTTCAGAAGTGCAAAGGAAATTTGTTATGGTTTTAATTAAGTAAACAATAAAGTTTAAATAAATAAATTAAATAAATAAACACTTCACACCTCACAATTCCACAACTAACTTATCCAATCCAACTCACATATTTCCATTACACACAATATACATACGCTCCATAATACATAGGTAATAGACATTAACATTTACAGTGCGAATAGCTCTAACTCAAATAAATACGGGACCGATTGCATTAAATGCTTGTTACGATATTTTACATTGGCCATCTCAGTTTGTATTATTACTTATTGTGCCTGCTTAATTCATCCTATTTTCAATGTGTGTTCCATTGCTGACGCTCAAATGAGCAGCCGTGACGTATAACGGAGGTTGACCTCAAGGTTATCCTGCCCCTTTTGGGAAGTCCTATCTCTCCTACTTACCTGATGTGCAACTGTTGGTACATTAGAACTAGAAATTTACAAACGAGTATTCTTGTTTGAAGTTTTTTTCCAAATAGACATAACTGTTTGCTTTGACTGTGATGGCTCCAAGTTTTGGTTGATTGCTGTAGCTTTATTTTGAGTTATATTTCATCACTGATGTTGCTCTGTATCTGGAATACCAAGGGAATTAGATTGTTATTCTAAAATGTAATTTTCTGATTAACTTCATTACATTTCAATGGGATCTGAAACCACTAGATGGTGGTGGTGTGCAGGTAAACGACCCAATGTTCGTGTATAAACAAGATTGAATCCGACTCTTGTGGATCGTGAAGTAACCATACCTCCGGGGCCCAGGGGGTGCCACAGGCCCCTACAGCCCCAAGGGTCGGGCAGGCCTATAGGCCAATCGGTCAGTGGCATCTGGCTTGTCTTAAAGGTCCGTGTGTTGCCGGCTTTTTGGGTATTAATGGGTCTGTTTATGGTCTTCTTGGGCCGGTTTTTACTGACACTAAAACAAATATTGCCTGTATCAAACTCAAATCCATGCATCCTTCAAGGCCTTATCAAACAATTACATAGCGTGCCTTAAAAATGTCATAACTGCCCCAATTTGCAAGCAGGGACCATTTTTTTGTAACTAATTAAGTAATGAGGGCTACTTTTATTTTGTTGTCCGGGCCCATTTTGTGTCCCACTTCGACCCTGGCAACCCCTCTTGCACAAGAACAGAGGCCCAGCCCTACAGGAGGCCCCAACCATTCAAGAAGCCCTATTCAGCCCAAGGCCAAGGAATATACGTAAGATATGGAAGACTCGGGGGGCCCCGCATCACATTCTGCAGGGGTGGGGTCCATGCATTAGGGTTACCAACTGGCATGGTGCAAGTTCAGGACGGTCAGTGTAAAAATTCAGGACAAAGCGTCAAAATTCAGGACAAAAATTCAGGACAGAAGGTCAAAATTAAGGATAAAAATTTGGGACAAAACATACGTTTTACAGACATTTCGGAGGAGGTGGCACAATAATATATAAGTAAGTAAATAGACAACCAAAATAAATACAAGTCAAAATAAGTTTATATAAGGTTGAGCCAATCGTGCACTTCAGTTTTTCAGTCTGCGCGCAACTTTGCAAAGCGACATCGGGCCCTTTCTGCAATCAAGATTTGTGCTAGTAACAATAAACATTAATAAATAGTATTTTTTTATTTGTATGTTGAAATCTGTCTTTTAAATGTACAGTGAAAACGCTGTTAGTTATTTTATTTTTATTTTCTCCAGCATGGCGCCAAGACAAAAGCAGAATGCTTTGCCAGAGACAGTCCCATGCAGGAGAAGGCACACCACATGCTGTCACTACAATTGGGCCCATTGTCATTCTATAAGTGCTACCTCTGCAGGCAGCCTCTTCAGTTTAAAATATAACTGAGAGGCCCCGAGTGAAAACTTTTAAACACACGGGGCCTCTCGCATGGGAAACAGCATTCCTTACTCAGATTTCCCATTTCGATTTTAGTATGATGTCTGTAAGGCGTCCGTAATTTGGGATCCCCAAATTACGGACGCCTTGTGACTTCATACGCAAAATGACGGACGGTCCGTGAAATTTACGGACGGTTGGTCACCCTAGCATGCATCATTGTGTGTTATGCCGTTGCTGGGGACATAAGACTTTTTAGAAATTAAATAGAATTAGACGTTTCTTTTTTAGCGAAAATAACTTAGATTGGAGCCCCTCTCTTCCAACAGTCACTCAGTGCAGGGCCACAGGAACGAAAAGGTTGAGAACCACTGCTCTAGATCAGGGCTCTCGAAAGTTGGATCCATGCTAGATTTTTAGCATATCCCCATTTAAATAAATGTAGTGATCTATAAAACCTGGCATGGATCCGGGCCTCCAGGACCGACTTTGGAGAACCCTGATCTAGGTCGTAGAAGACTACACCAGAGTCTAGGCATGAACTGCTTTGGACGGAACGCCCTGCGGTGACAAGGGTCTAACTCAGAGGGATTTTACATAGATTTAGTTTAAAAAACATTATGAGCACAAGGAGTAAGTAATAAGAGGAGAGAGAGGTTAACCAGTAGCAAATCAAACATTTCCAAACAACTGCTAAGCGAACCATCTAGCCGTAAGAACTTAAATAATTAGCAAATGCTTTTTTACCGATTTAGAATTCGACGGATCGTTATATATACTGTCGTAGGCAGAACAGTGGTTTTACTTAGCCAAAAAGGTCATTTGAAGATCACTCACGCCATCAATGACTAGAAGCCAATGGAGCTGCTTCCTGGTATCAGTAGCCAGTTCTAGTTAGCCAAGTCTGCTCCACAACCAATCATAGCACTGGCTCTCGTCTAGCGATTGATGACGTTTTTCTCCCATATGCGAAATTTGTGAAATCCACTGACAGATCCACAACTTCTCCACCAATGGGTTCCACTGGGCGGATTTAGCGACATTTTACAGTTGTGGTGGAATTTTACACACAAACAACACAGAGAGCCAGTTCAAGTCATTTTGAACTGGATTTTGCATAAGCAAGAACATGTGAAAAGTGTTTTGTGGCACTTTTATAAACATGTTTTGCTTTTGCATTTCTAGTAAATCACCCCAGCAGGCTCTTTTGTGGTTGTCCTTACACTACTTTCCTTCATGCTCATTGGATATTGCTTTCTTACACTACTTTCCTTCATGCTCATTGGATATTGCTTTCGGGGGGAACAGGAACAGCTCTGCATGTCAATACATCCATGAAGCTGCAGAAATGTTATGCAAGGGGGCACCAAAATAGATCTTGGACGAAGTGTCCAAGGGCCAATTTCCAGGATATCCACATTTGCATACATTGTATCTAAATTGTTTACAGTGTCAGTGGTTATCCTGAAAATCTTTCTTGGATCCAGTCATTCTGGACATACTTTGGACAATGCTGTCCTGTGCCAAGAGGCCTCAGCTGGAGGGCTCCATCCCTTAAAAAAAGGTGGCCTACCCAGTGAAATGTACACTTGTGTGGAAAGGGGTCCAATCTGCCCTGGAAATCCAGCTGTATGATGTACACTCCTGCCAAAAGAGTGACTGTATAGCAGAGGCCAAAAGAGGAGGCTGGTCTCCATATCCACCCCATCGGTTCACACACATGAAGAAGAACGAAGGGGGGCGTGGCTACGCGCGCAGCGAGACTGGCTGTGCTTTAGCGGAGCTCTGGCGTGATCTTCCACTCTGGGGGTAAATTATCCGACTAAATCTCCGACTGGCCGGCCACAACTTGAAGCATCTTGTTATAAGGCCGCGACCCAGCGTCGGACCGACTTTCGGGGTCCAACTTGCCCTGGAACCGCACCGGCGCTCGAGAGTCCGCCGGAGCCGAGGAGGAGACCACGGAGTCGGCGGGGCCCGCCAGGCAAGTCCGGGGTCGAGACCGGAAGTGCAGGCCGTGATGGCAGGGCACCCTGGGTGGCTGAGCGGAGGCGACGGCGCTGGGGCGCATTAGCCGTGACAGATCCTACGCGGAGGCTGGGAGGTGGCGACGGCCCGACCGGGACCACCCCGGCGACGAGTGTGCAGTACTACAGCAGCGGACTAGGGCCGACATCCGTGCTGCCGTGGAAGAGTCGGATGCGAGGAGGAGCCCCTCCCCCCCTCGGCCTGTAGCTGCAGTGCCGATCGGAATAGGGGAGAGTGGGCCCCGGCGTCGACAGGAGAGGTCTGACCGCCCAGCGAACTGAACACCCGCCGGGATCCAACAGAACCGGCCCTTGCGGGGCACCCAGAGAGCCCGTGAACTCCCGGGTCGAGGATTGGGCCCCCAGCGCCACCTGCACTGGGCCTGAGCGGTGCGCGAAGAAGCGTGGGACACCGCCAAAGGACCCTCCCCCCCGTCAGCACCGAGCGGGGGCCCCCTTCCTGGCACAGAGGCACTGGCGGGCCCCGGCAATCACGGACCCCGACAATCACGGACCCCGACATCTGACCCAGTTGCTGAGCAGTCAAGCCGCCACTGAATCAGGTGCCCCGGGGGCCGCCGCCATAGTCCGCACCACCAAGCAGCAGTGGTAACCACTAGAGGGCACCATCAACCGCCTGGCCGGACGGAGCTCCGACTGGCCACACCAACCAACACTGCTGCGGCCCATCAGGAGGGTTCACACTGCAGACTGCACCCCCCAAGACATACAGACTGACCAGAAAGGGGGGCGCCTACGGGAGATACTGCCATCCGAATGCCGCACGCACCACTATACCGCTGAGATTTCTGTACCGTGCGGCTGGACACCTGCAGATACCGACCCCCTCCGGGTCACAGCACCGCTAATTGAATGACGCAGCGGAGGGACGACGCAAGCCCAGCGCTATAAGTCCTCAGAGGCCAAGCTACGCAGTACATTACCCCCAGCCGAAGACCGGGATGTGACGCTGCTGCCACCGGGTCACTCTGGACCGCATGCTGGTTGGCCCTGCTCGACAATCCACAGAGAACACTCCCAACACCCCTCACTACGGGTGTACAGGCGCTGTCCCTGCTTGTGGTACAGACAACCCGCAACACCACTAACTATCGCACCGTCCAGGTCATCCACGCGCAAGACCCTGCCCATGTCTGGGGGCGCGGGGAAGCGCACAGGTGTCGGGAGCACGTCCCAGAAGGGTAAAATGGACAAGTCACAGAAACCGACGGACGCGGATCCGGTGACGGCCAGACTGGACTCGGTGCTGGCGGCCATGGAGAACTCCATCCAATCCACTCGGACATCCTTGGAGGCGAAAATAGACGGAGTTGCCATAGACCTAACGCACCTGAAAGCGGACCACAAAAAACTGGCCGAACGCACCAAGACCCTGGAGGCCTCCGTGTCCGACCTGGAACCACGAGTCACCCAGTCAGACGAACAGATAAAAGACCTTCTCAACAGAGTGGAGTTCCTGGAAGACAGGGCGGAGGATGCAGAAGGGCGGGCGAGACGCAACAACGTCCGAATAGTGGGTTTACCCGAAAAATGGGAAGGAAGAGACCCGACAACACACGTGGAGGACTGGCTGCGCACCCTGTTGCCAGAGGGCACCCTCTCGCCTCACTTTGTGGTGGAACGGGCGCACAGAGTCCCGACCAGACCGCTCAACCCGGCTCTAACCCGCGCCCTTTTCTCATTCGCATCCTGAACTATAGAGACCGGGATGCTGTCCTGAGAGAAACCCGCAAACTCAGCACCATACAAGTTGAAAATGCGAATATAATGTTTTTCCCGGACTACACGATTCAGGTGCAACGCCAGAGACACTCCTTCCTGATAGTGAAATGGCGGCTACGCCAGCTAGGACTCACGTATTCCCTCCTCGTCCCAGCAAGGCTGAGAGTAATAGCCAATGAAAAGACACACTTCTTCGACTCCTCGGAGGACGTGGAAGCCTGGCTGGACAACGGGACGGACAAAAATACAAGAAAACCAAGGGACCCGACCAGGTCAAGAAGACGCAGGAGATCCAAAAGGAGACGCGGAGCCAGATCGCCCTCCCCTGCGGCAAGTAGCACTCAACACAGCGCGAGTCCACCTGAGGAAGAAATGCGCCGGGAACAACAGGAGGCCCTGCGGATGGTCTCGGAGCTCAGCGGCTTCCCGTCCCAAAGCTCCCCGCCTGCCACCAGCCCCAGGATATCACCGAGCGACGACGAGGCGATCTATGGACTACCGGACTCACAAGTCTCAGGCGGTCTACCAGACATCACTCCACAAACATCGTATCTGTATAACTGATGAAGTGTCGCACCCTGGCACTCTTTATGCCTTGCTCCGCTTTCCCTCCCATTCTCTGCCCTTACGCCTGCAGATCGGCGGACATGAAGCACCGGAGGGAGACGGCCGGGAGGTATCGATCGACCACACGAGGCGGAAGCGATGAGCCAGCTCCTCCCTGCTAAGGCGCACACCTGACACGCAGTAAGTTGATACTGAGCCACACTTAATGTCGCCTGCCGCCGAACAGACGGCCTGGAGAACTTACGCCCCATGGGGCACACTGCGGCAGGGGTCCCTCTGAATGGGCGAAGGCCTCCGGCGTGCACTGAGACTTAACAGCAATGGTGCCACATGACTTTATGGTCGCACAACATTGCTGACGGTGAGGCCCGTCTGGTGGCCGCCCGGACCTATATATCTTCCCCACGCGAGAGGATACTCACGCATTCACGCTCTGCTGGTACTCATTATCCACCTCGCCTGCGTGATGGGCAGCAACCCCCCAGAATGGATTGTTAGTAATATTAGTAGAATGTTTGGACGGCTGTACGTTTGGCAGCCGACCCTATGGTATTTCCCCCAGTTCATGTTCACCCTCCTCCTCCCTTTTGTGATGTGCTGCATACACAGTCTGGTGGCGTACTCACTGGACTCACTTTGGTGTCCTATGGATAGGTGTGGAGATGTCTTGGAATCGGGTGGTGGAAAGCTCCCTGGGGGGGTGTGTGTGGCGGGGGGAGAACGGATGGAACTAACCTGCTGAATACTGATGGCTGAGGTTAAAATCTGTACTTGGAATGTACGCGGTATACACACACCTTCGCGCAGGTACATGATATACTCATATTTGAAGAGACACAAAGTGCAAATAGCATTCCTGCAGGAGACACACCTAACAGCCCCTGAAGTGCACACACTACGCAGGCGGTGGCGTGGCCAGCTCTACGCGACCGGGTTCTCCTCTTACGCAAGGGGGGTGTTAATATGGGTGAGACCAGGGATTCCGTTTGACGTTGATGACTCACACATAGACGGGGAGGGGAGACTGGTGGCAGTGAGGGGACGCCTAGATGAGCGCCCGCTGGTACTGGCGTCGCTTTACGCCCCCAACACGGATCAGCAGGGTTTTCTCGCGACAGTGTCCACGGCCCTATCAAACTGGCACGGGATTCCCTGGATACTGGGAGGGGATTACAACTGCGTGTTGGACACCACACTAGACCGCTCCTTCCCACCACTGCTGAATGCACCTGTAGTGGGCGCCATGAAAGCCCTTGTAGCCTGGGCCTCCCACTGGAACTTACACGACGCGTGGCGTCACCGAAATCCAACCACCAAGATGTACTCATACTATTCAGGAGCCCACACCCTGCACACCCGATTAGACAGATACATGCTCACTGACGACTTACTTCCCTTAGTAACGGAGGCACACTACATGGGTAGGACACACTCCGACCACAATCCTCACATGCTGACAGTCTCATGGGCAAGCGCTCGTCCCCCTGTCCCCAATTGGAGACTACAGCCAGATCTCCTGCTGGACGCACCCTTCCGAGATTCACTATTCACACATATAGTTCATTACTTCGAGGAGAATGCGGGCTCTGCCACCTCCCCACAAATAGAATGGGACGCATTCAAAGTGGTCATAAGGGGACAGTGCCTGGGCACGCAGGGCAATCTCAAAAGGCAGGTTGAGAGAGACCTTCAGAAGGTAGAAGCTGAGTTGAGCCGACATGAGCAGGATTTGGTTAGGGGGGATGTCACTGGGCTACAATCTGCGCAAGCGAGTCACGAAAGATTACTGGAGAGGCTCAGATGTTTGAATTACGCGGCCCATGCGGCACGCACCCACGATAGGGGGGACAAACCTGGAAAATTGTTATCGTGGCTCATCACCAGAGAGGAAAAGACAAAACCAGTCACAAAAGTACTGGGCGCAGATGGGACGCCCTTACACACTCAATTGGAGATCCATGGCGCATTTACTGCACATTATAACACACTGTATCGCTCTTACCTGCCCACCCCCGCCCCGGATACGGAGGGCTATCTCAGCCAGATACCGCTACCGTCACTCCGCGATGCCCAACGCACTGACCTAGCAGCACCCATTACCTCTGAGGAACTCCGAGAGGTCATAGCGGCGCTTTCCAATGGTAAGTCCCCTGGCCCCGACGGACTCCCAGCGGAGTTCTATAAGGTGTATCCGGACCTCCTAATCCCTGAACTCATTAAAATGTATGAGACGGCATTCGACAACTCCTCCCTACCTCCTTCTCTAAATGAAGCCACCCTGGTCTCCCTCTTAAAACCGGGAAAGGATGGGACGCTACTGGGCTCGTATAGACCACTCGCCCTCCTAAACACAGACTATAAAATATTAGCATCCACACTAGCGCGGAGGCTAGCCCAATACACACCCACCCTGGTCCACCCTGACCAGAATGGCTTCGTGCCTACACGCAGCACTTCGCTCAATATCCGTCGGTTGTTTAGGGTGCAGGAATAAGCGAGGGAACCTTGGCCACAATCTGGTTGCATAGTATTAGAGCTGGAAAAGGCATTCGATTCAGTAAGGTGGCCGTATCTCAGAGCGGTAATGCAGAAATTCGACCTGGGAGACGCTTATTTGGACATGGTCGGCCTCCTATACCAAACACCTAGCGTTCGTGTCCGGACCGGGAGCCTCCTATCGGACACCATACGGGTGAGGCGGGGCACACGTCAGGGCTGCCCGTTGTCGCCTCTGCTCTTCTCATTAGCAATGGAACCACTGGCGGAGTTGCTGAGGGGTCAGGGTGCAGACTGGGGCATTCCGCTGGTAGACGGCACACACGCGGTCTCGCTGTATGCTGATGACCTGCTCCTCTACGTCAGGGACCTCACGCAGATACCGCCAAGGCTCACCGATGCCCTACAAGAATTTACAACCCACTCGGGACTGAGAGTCAATTGGGGGAAATCTGGGGTCTACCCCTTTCACCCTGACATGCAGGAGTGCGCAGTGCAGTTAGGGGGCACGACGCTGGCCTGGTATACGGGCACCTTTAAGTACCTCGGCATCCACATATACAGGTCTCCGACGGATATACTGGACAGTAACCTGGTCAGGGCCATATCCTCCCTGCAAGCCCAGATACATTTCTGGAACACGTTCCCGCTGAATGTCCCGGCCAGAATCACCCTGACGAAAATGATAGTTTTACCTAGACTCCTTTATTACCACTCGAACATACCGGTGTACGTCCCTGCCCGGATATTTAAAGACCAGGAGACCCTAGTGCGAACACTCATATGGAACACAGGAAGACCCAGGGTGGCCCTAAAGAAACTGTATGCCCCGACGTCCTCAGGGGGACTTGCGGTCCCTAACCAAGAACTTTATTACCTCGCGGCGCAACTTCAATGGGTGGTGGCCTGGCTTGCGGGAAGAAACCTGAACGACACGGCCTCAGCGGCCCCAGCCCTGACTCATGCAGGGGCTCTCGCAATGTTCCACCCCCTGAACGGCGCAGCTCGCGGGGAGCAACTGCACCTTGCGGTGGCACTTAGATGCTACAAACGAGCAATAAAACTAACTAAGGGGATTGCACCCTACGCCCCAGCACTCCCACTGGAAGGAATGCCCAGGCCTGGGGGAGCAGTAACTGCAGCACAATTAGACAGCTGGGTGCAAGTGGGGATTGAGACAATGGCGGACCTGTATAACGACGGCGCCCTGGTCCAGTTCGAGAGTCTAGTGGAGAACCCCGGTCTGCCTGCAGGACAGTTCTTGCTCCATGCCTCTATGGTCCGGGTACTCGCGAAACACTGGGGCGATATATCAGAGGAACCTCAGACACACCTATTGATACAATACCTACACGTCATGGGGGCTGGGTCGCACGTAATACACTGGCGAACACAGGCGCTACGGTCCCATACTACATGCTCACTACAGCCATTAAGAGACAGGTGGACGGCTGACAGAGGGAGGGACTGGTCGGATAAGGAATGGGAGAGAATACTGGAAGGCCCACGACACATACCCCGCAACTCGAGATTCAAAATAATACAATTTTACATCATACACAGGGCGCATCTTTCCCCGGACAAGATCAATCGTTATTTCGAGCTGGACACCTCCAGCTGCCCACGACGCGCGCTGCTGAATGCAGATCTCCTACATATGCTGTGGGCGTGTCCCGAACTACGGACGTACTGGCAAGATGTCACTACATTGTTGACAAAAGGGACGGCCTTAGAACTTCGTCACGGCTGGGATGCATGTGTGCTGGGCCTGTTCAAAAGAACAAAACACAACAAGGCCCACACCAGGTTCTGGGATCTGGGATTGATAACCGCCAAACAACTCATAACACGACACTGGAAAGACACGAACCCACCACTGACGAAGAACTGGTGTGCCTCCCTCACCTACTGGGCAACAGCAGAGGGCACAGTGTTACACAGGGAAGAGACCGCGGGGCGGAGAGCCATCCCGATAGCCCAGATCTGGGAGGGCATCCTACAAGCATTTACCAAGGCCTGCCACGACAAAGGGATAACGTAGGCTGGTCGTAAACCCTCCCCCCCCCCCTGCAGGGTGAAGAGACACGTCTGGGAAGAATAATGCACAGCAACAACGTGAAGCCAGAGCCACACACATATAGACATGAGCCACCGCTCCTGCGTACTCTCCTTCGCCCCCCCTGCCCCCATCTCCTTCCCCCCCCCACACTCCTCTTTCCCCCCCCCCCCCAGTTGGGAGGGGCCGACCACGCGACCGACCCAAAGGGAGCAACCCCGCCCCAGGACTCGTAGCCTCCGCATACCGCCCGAAACCGTTGCCCCGCAGATACCTGACACCTCCACCCTGCATTGACACACTACCTGGTCGTGGAACCTGGGCGACAGGAACCACACTGCAGCACCCCCTTCCCCCCTCGAGTTAAGGTTCCTTACATCCCCAATTTCTTTTCTATTCCCTTCCTTGGTTTGGAGGTTGTTTCAGCAGACTGTCGCCCCCCAGTTGACTACGCTGCAATTTTGCACCTGACAAGCAAGCACAAGATCATAAACCACATGACGACCCCTGCCGCAACCCTCTACCACACCACGACAACAATCGGAGTGTACTCACCATCCACGACACTCACATACACCGCCCAGTGACAGACCCGGTCGGTAACACTCACCCTTGGGAAACAACACATTGCATCACCGGCCGGAGGGTTGTGGGCAGCACGGGGACAGTCGACCAGAGGCACACCCGACTTGATAGGATGGGCCAGATACTCTGGTGGGATGGATACCGCAAAATACGTTGTTGTGCAATGTAAGAGTGTCATTTATTGTGGACACCGAGACTGTCCCCATTACAGCTGATTGCGTTATTCGCTAATGATTGCACTTATTGGGTTTTCGGCTGTCATCAGCATTCTCACGGACATTGTACGTGTTGATTAATTCTCTGTTTCCCTCTCAAATTATGCTCACAGGAATGTAACTGTATGTCAAGTGTTTCAATAAAACATATTTAAAAAAAATAAAATGAGGAAGAACGACCCCCCCCCCCCCTCCCCCCTTGTTGAAAAGGAAGTCATGTTCAACAAGCATTGGCATGGCCAATAGGTCTCGCCTTTGGGACCTTATAAGTATTTAGTTATCCAGCACAATATCCTTGGTGCAACAAATCAACTGTTGCATGGCTAAACACTTATAAGGTTCCAAAGGTGAGACCTATTGGCTACGCCAATGCTTGTTACTGCATTTCCCTGCGTGTCCCACGGCAAAGGGCAGCCGTGCAGGAGGGGCAGGTCTCAATGTGTCGCTCGGTCAAACTTTTCAACCTGTGAAGGTAAAAACTACAGCCCCCTTTTGAGGGAGCGTCTCGGACTATCTTTCCATGTTGTTGCCATAGCGCGTGCATTTCCCTCTCCTGCATTCATTAGATAAGCACTTTGAACGGTTTCACTGGGAGAAGTACAAAGTAACGCCGCAGACTGTAGGTCTTCGGGGTGCAACATGTTCTCGAGCTGGTCTGGTGTTACAGCGCAATATTACTTCCATTCAGGATATTGCTTCATCTCAAGGGGCTCGTGTCGGAAGAGGGTGGGTGGGGGGAAGGCCGGTCTGAGTTTCCTACCTTTGCGCTCGAGATACTCCCCTGCAACAGCTTCTTCTATTAGGGAGGTTATGTTTGGGTTAAGGAAGAGAGCAGGACAGCCCCTTCCGGCCACGGGTCCTCCTTTCTGCAGCCCAGCTCACAGGTCTTCTCTTCATGCGTCCTCGCCCAGTTGTGAATTTTGTTTAGACTATCAGCCAGATTCATCAATATCCAATTCTGCGATTTTTAAATTTCGAGTAAATGCGAATCGCAATTTAGAAATCGCAGAACGGCATTCATGATGTTTTGCGATGAAAAAATGCGATTCGCAAGTGACCGCAATCGTCGATTGCGAGAAGGCAGAAATCGGTAAATAATCGCAGAATCGGCCGATACCCCTGCTGAAATTGCGATTTCGCAATTACTGATATCGCAAATTGCGATCTCGCTAACTGCGAGATCGCAAAAACGGGAAGTCGCATCCTGAGCACAGTGATGACATCACAACCAGGAAGTAGGCAGGTCCCACCCTCATTCAGCAGTGAGAAGCTGAAGCACAGGTAGCAGTAGCAGAGCTCCCCTCCAGCATTCCAACAGGACAACAGCAGGAGACACCACAGTGCAAGCCATGGCAGAGGATGCAGCAGGAGCTTCCACCAGTGGGAGGAAGCGCAAAATAAAGATTTCGGAGCAGGAGCTCAAACACCTAATTGAAGGAGTTTCCAGGGATCACAACTGCCTATTTGGCAAAGACTCCCGAAGGGTGCCAGAGGCGGACAAAAGACGCATATGGCTGTGCATCCGCGCAAAAGTGAATGCCGTGGGGGTGACCCAGCGCTCGGTGGACAAGCTAAAAAAGCGCTGGTATGACTTGAGAGGGTGGGCAAAAGAAAAGATTGCAGAGAGGCTGGGGGAGCAATTGGCGACAGGTGGAGGGGAGCCCACCGTCCCACCGAACACCCCACTGGAGGACCAGGTGGAGGAGACCATCGACCCACAGGCCTGCGTGGGTGTGACCCGGCTTGACTCCTCCCGACTCACCCAAGACACACCAGGTAAGTGCCATGCGACTGCAACCCCCCTGTCCCCTAACATTGTCCACGACTCCAGTGCATCCCATTACAAACCCCAAGCATGCAGCCAATGTACAGCTCCATAGCGCAATTGCATTGTAGGACATGTAGTCTGCCCACAATTACCAACCTGTACCATAGAGCCCCACATGTCCAGTGACAGTCAATCCTGCAGCCAGACAGGGAATGGTAGACTGCATGCATATAGCAAGCCTAACTGTGTACGTAACATGCCACTAATCAACGTCCACTTTACATCACAGGTGCCGCTGATGTCCCCAGCACTGACAGTGAGGCCCTGGTGATTGAGGAGAACACGGAGGACACGGAGGGGGATACACACCATACTCCACAGCCCGGACCATCAGGGCAAGCTGCAACAACACCGGTCATCCCACCACCCGCCCCTGTGGCCCGTGCCACCCCCGTGACAACAGGCGCTGCAGTCGTACCATGCAGCACACAGCCACCAGTGCAGCCTGCAACACCAGCAGCAGGTCGCCAATAAACCCGCCGCCCTGCGGCTGTGAGGAGCCAGACGAGCGGTCTGGTCAGGGAGCCGCGCACCAATACATCCCACGCTGGCAGGGGCAGAATTGTTAGAGCAGGTGGGCTCTCTATTGAGCGCAGGATGCTGAGTGTTCACCAGACCCAGGCCCGACACGTAGCCGTCATCCACCTCCAACTGGATACGACTGCACGTAACGTCGCACAAATGACTGCAGCTGTGGAGGCCAACACTCAGGCAATGTCCAGGCAGCGGGATGTCAATCACCGCAGACACCGTCAACTGTTGACCCGCCTGTCGGCGTACACGAGGTCAAATCACATCATTGGTAACGCCATATCCCAGCTCTCGCGATGATCCCTGGCCATGCAGGTGCAAATGGTGCAGTGCTGCCAGGACGTAGCTACAGCCCTGGAGAACCTATCAGTAGCCATGCAGGGCATGCAGGCCAGTGGCCATGGCCAGGCGGGAGGGGCAGACGACAACAGTGAGGCAACATCAAGCCACAGCAGCCAGTCCCTACCACCGGTCGTGGCACCCCGCCGCAGCAGCAGGCCCTCTGCCGCCACACAGCAAAATCAGGAGGAGGATGTAGAGAGGAGGTCTGGGGCAACTACCCGGAGACGCCACTGAACTGTGGTGCATTCCAAAGAGGCCACATGCGGACACAACAAGCATGCCATACAGACCAACCTGATTCAGAAAAGGGGGTGGTGATGAACAGAGTGTCTGAATTAAGCAGACCACTCTTACCCAGTCCAAAGAACAGGGCTTGATACATCACCGTTATTTATCTCACTGCACCATCCCAGTTCAGAACCTGGCTATATGCAAATCAGTCTGTCCCTGGCCCAGTGCATCATGGGAACAGGGCAGACTAAACTACCAAGCCAATTCTTCACCAGAAAGGAGACAAGCTACCGGGGACCGGTTTCTGGCATTTCAGCCGTCTTCGGCCCGGCTTGTTTGAATCCTGATGGTGCAGTGAGAAAGGGACTCATGTCTGAGTATACCCTGCCACACCATTTTGTCCACCCTAAGCGTGGAAGGGTATACTCAGATGTGAGTCCCTTGCTCATTGCACCATCAGGATTCAAGCAAGCCGGGCCGACGACGGCTGAAATGCCAGAAACCGGTCCCCGGAAGCTTGTTTGCTTCCCAGTGTAAGAATTGGCTTGGTAGTTTGGTTTGCCCTGTTCCCATCATCCACTGGGACAGGAACAGACTAATTTGCATATAGCCAGGTTCTGAACTGGGATGGTGCAGTGAGCTAAAAAACTGTGTTGGATCTAGCCCTGATCTCTTGACTGGGTGAGAGTATTCTGCTTAATTCAGAAACTCTGTCCATCACCACCCCTAGTTGTTAAATATTTTGTCCACCCTAAGCGTGGAAGGGTATATTCAGATGTGAGTCCCTTGCTCATTGCACCATCAGGATTCAAGCAAGCCGGGCCAACGACGGCTGTAATGCCAGAAACCGGTCCCCGGAAGCTTGTTTCCTTCCCAGTGTAAGAATTGGCTTGGCAGTTTGGTTTGCCCTGTTCCCATCATGCACTGGGACAGGAACAGACTAATTTGCATATAGCCAGGTTCTGAACTGGGATGGTGCAGTGAGCTAAAAAACGGTGTTGGATCTAGCCCTGATCTCTTGACTGGGTGAGTGTATTCTGCTTAATTCAGAAACTCTGTCCATCACCACCCCTAGTTGTTAAATATTTTGTCCACCCTAAGCGTGGAAGGGTATACTCAGATGTGAGTCCCTTGCTCATTGCACCATCAGGATTCAAGCAAGCCGGGCCGACGACGGCTGAAATGCCAGAAACCGGTCCCCGGAAGCTTGTTTCCTTCCCAGTGTAAGAATTGGCTTGGTAGTTTGGTTTGCCCTGTTCCCATCATGCACTGGGACAGGAACAGACTAATTTGCATATAGCCAGGTTCTGAACTGGGATGGTGCAGTGAGCTAAAAAACGGTGTTGGATCTAGCCCTGATCTCTTGACTGGGTGAGAGTATTCTGCTTAATTCAGAAACTCTGTCCATCACCACCCCTAGTTGTTAAATATTTTGTCCACCCTAAACGTGGAAGGGTATACACAGATGTGAGTCCCTTGCTCATTGCACCATCAGGATTCAAGCAAGCCGGGCCGACGACGGCTGAAATGCCAGAAACCGGTCCCCGGAAGCTTGTTTCCTTCCCAGTGTAAGAATTGGCTTGGTAGTTTGGTTTGCCCTGTTCCCATCATGCACTGGGACAGGAACAGACTAATTTGCATATAGCCAGGTTCTGAACTGGGATGGTGCAGTGAGCTAAAAAACGGTGTTGGATCTAGCCCTGATCTCTTGACTGGGTGAGAGTATTCTGCTTAATTCAGAAACTCTGTCCATCACCACCCCTAGTTGTTAAATATTTTGTCCACCCTAAGCGTGGAAGGGTATACTCAGATGTGAGTCCCTTGCTCATTGCACCATCAGGATTCAAGCAAGCCGGGCCGACGACGGCTGAAATGCCAGAAACCGGTCACCGGAAGCTTGTTTCCTTCCCAGTATAAGAATTGGCTTGGTAGTTTGGTTTGCCCTGTTCCCATCATGCACTGGGACAGGAACAGACTAATTTGCATATAGCCAGGTTCTGAACTGGGATGGTGCAGTGATCTAAAAAACGGTGTTGGATCTAGCCCTGATCTCTTGACTGGGTGAGAGTATTCTGCTTAATTCAGAAACTCTGTCCATCACCACCCCTAGTTGTTAAATACAGACCAACCTGGACATATGATGCAATATGTCAATCTTTGAACAATTTTCAGAATGCCATGTTTATTGTGTAGTAACAGTAACTAAAATTCTGAATAACGTAAAGTGCCTCATGTCATTTTTAATGTTGTCATGCATGAGTTGAGTAATGGGTGTGGGGAGTGGGTCCCCTAGAAATAGTTCATGCAGATTTCGTTGCGGCGCCTGTGTCCTTCTACTGGATTCTCCCCGCGTGTGTGACGCACATGTGCAGGTGGCCGATTGTCCCCTTCTGACTCACTGCCTGAGATGTCTACAGGTATCCTGCGCTTGGTAGCAATGTTGTGTAGGATAGCACACACGGCCACGATGCGGCAGCAGACCTCAGGATCGTATTTGATGGCCCCACCAGTCTTGTGCAGTATGCGGAATCTACTCTTCAAAAGGCCAAATGTCCTCTCAATGCAATTTCTTGTGCGAATGTGTGCTGCATTGTAACGCTGTTGCTGTGGTGTTGCTGGGTTGAGGTATGGGGTGAGTAGGTACTCACGGAGAGCATAGCCGCTGTCACCTGCATGATGGGAGCAGAGGGTGAGTGCCTGTGCAGCGCAGCGTCATTAGCATATTGTACTGTTGTGTGGCATGTGTACTTACCCAGTAGGTGTCCTTCACCAAAGTCTCCCCTGGCCAGTCGTGTGTGGAGGCCACTGTGCCGGAATATGAAGGAGTCATGTGTGCTCCCCGGGTACTGTGCTACTATGTCTGTGATGATTGTCTTTGCATTGCATACCATCTGTATATTGAGGGAGTGGTAGGACTTGCGGTTCCGATACATGTATTCTGTTTGTGCAGGTGGGCAGATGTGGATGTGGGTACAGTCAATGCATCCTATGATGTGTGGAAATTGGGCTACATTGTAAAATTGCAGCTTGGTTTCGTTCAAGTCCTGTTGGCTGGTGGGAAATAAAATGTAGTGGTGTAGGCGGGTCAGCATGGCCTTCAGGAAACTCCTTAGGCAGCGGGACATGGTGGGCTGGGATATTCCCCCTGCAACAGCTGCTATTCCCTGGAAGCTTCCGGAGGCCAGTAGGTGCAGGCTGCACAATACCTGCACATGTGTGGAGACGGCGTTGGTCCTCCTTGTTGGGTGCTGCAGGAGGGGGTCTAGGTCCCGGATCAGCTTCATTATCATTGCCCCACTTAGGCGGTACTTTGCGTAGATCTGCTCCCTGGTTTGGCCCAGTAGGGTGACCAGCTGACGGAATATCCGCTCCTGGATACGTCGTCTGTTCCGTGCTGCTCGCTGTAGCCTTCGCCGCCTGACCTCCATGTAGAGTCCTGGCATTGTGAGAGTCCTGAGGCTCCAGCTACATGTCCTTAAGTGTGTTTGTTCAAGCCAGCACCTGTGGGTACTTAGCAATACTTTTTTTCAGATGTTTTTTTTTTTCATGGTTACCACCTGGTTTGGGTTCTCCTTAATTTGCGCGTCGCTAATTGCGATTTTGGGGTTTTTCGCTATTTGCGATTTTTCATGAAATGCGATTGCGATTTTTTTGCGATTTCGCTCTTTTATTCGCTATTACCGATTCGCTGATTGTGTTCTTCCTGGTTTCTGCGAATTTCATTGCGATTTTGTATAGATATTTAGCGAATTCGCAATTTTGTTTGTTGAATACCTTTTCTTCAAATTGCGATCGCAATTGCTTTTTCGCAGCTATTGCGATCGCAATTCGGCTTCATGAATCTAGCTGTTAAACCTTTATTCTTCACACGTTTTTTGCACGTCACGTGTTGCCACATAGAAAACAAATGCCTTTGTGCCCTCTTCGGGTCACAGTTTTGTTATTCTCCATCGTTACAAGTTTTCATATTTTTTTTATGAAAAACAAAAAATATTGAACATACATCTAAAACAATGCTAAAATAGCCGTGTTTACAGGCTTTGTGTGGGAAGAGGCCTGCCCCTCCAGAGACAAGTGTTTGCATCGAGAGCCTACGTGATCCCACGTCGTGTGATACCTTTTAGCTGTCCCGCTTTTTAGCCATCACGTTCCATTCTGGGATTTGTAGTTTCATGTCTAATGTAAGTATGCTCTCAAGTATCCCAGTATGGAAAGTTATGTCAGCTAAAACGCGTAATGTAGACAAAGGCGTCTCAATCCGTGGACGACTTGGTATTTTTACTACTTTTAGGCATGCAACGCCCCAAGGGCTTAAGGGGCTTCAGCGCCCTCAACCCCTGACATGTGTCTTAGCTGGAGCTACGGCAACTTTCAGGATACCCAAAGTTCTTTACCTTATGTGTGCTGGCGGTGGGGTCTCAAAAACAGCCTCTTGAAAGTATTTTGCAGATCGTTTATACGTAGAATTGCATGCAAGTATGAAAACTGATCTCGAGTGCAGTTCAGGCAGGGTCTGGTAGTTTTGAGGGCAAAGCCATAGACGTGACTAAAAAGATCAAAATATAATGCAACTGTTTTGCTGGACTTTCACCTACAGTTAAATACATCAGAAATATTAACTGCACAGCACACATGGAAAATAAATTAAGTTACAGCAATCTGTGAGAATCACATTCTTTTATGCTAGGAAACTTTAATGAACCACTTAATCCATGGGTTATTTGTACTCGCAAACATTTGCCCAGGGGGCATATGGTCTGTTGTGTGACCGAGTGCTTCACTGATGGCAGTATGGTGGCGGTAAAGGGTTCGGGTGGGGCAGGGATTGTGTAAGGTGGTCGCAATGGAAGCTAAGCATGTACATTTAGGGGCAGGGGAAGTGGGGGGTGGAAAGGGGGAGATGGAAGCCTCGGCGACCCGCGAGCGTAGGAAGTAGAGCCATGAGGAGTGTGGGCAGAGAGGAGGGGCTGGGGAGAGAAAGGGTACAGTGAGGTGAGAGGAAGGAGGGAACAAGAGATTGGAAGGAAGGATGCCGAGGGAGGCGAGGCTGGCAGAGTGAAGCCAATAGGAGTGAGGAGCAGAGTGGGGGCCAAGAAATGCACAGAAGTTAATTGAGGTGTGCGCGCGACGGCAAACGGCAAAAGCAGGCTGGCGAGTGGTGTGCAATGTGCGTGCACCATGACGAGTGAGGAAAGCCAAATGGCACCTCTGCTCGTCATTGTGCGCGTAACCGCACGCTCTATGCCAGACAAAAGCGTGTGGTCGGATTTTTAAAAGCCCAAACACTAAATGTCTCTCTTGTGCAACGCATGCGCTGGCTCAGGCAAGACCTAAAAAGTACACAAGCCTGTTCCCCATAAGCAGCGAAGAAAGGTCTCCAGATTCAGAAACATTGCCTTTATATCCAAATTGTTTGTATGAGGCACTCAATCCTGTCGTGAGTTTAGGGAAAGTCCCCCGGCAATCTTCGGCGCGTTTTCTTGGAATACTGAGAGCCCTTCAAAATTCATAAGGGAAAAAAATATAAAATGTGATTCCTGTTAGCAGATGGAAGCCAGGTGGAGTTGGATAGCACCATGGGCCCTCTTGCACATGAACCACCGACCATGCCAAGAGTTGCTGCCATGAGCAGGGGTAAAGTAACATTGATAGTCTATTTTGCCCATACAAATACAGGTTTCTGTCAAATGGTACATTTTGTGTATTTCAGTGTGTCGTGCACTATATGCATCAGGTATGAAAATATGTGTGTGGTGTGTGCTGGGCATTTTTTTTGTGTACAGTACCTGCATATTATTCGTTTTGCATGTTTATACCAAGTGTTATAGTTTTATAAAGTGTTTCTTCTATCTTCAGCTTCTATATAGTGCAGTGCATTGTGTGAGGAGTGAGTGTTGTGTCCATTTATACGCATTGAATGTTAGCACTGGGTGCAACAATTTCATGCAGTGTACATGCTCTGTTTTGTGGAATATGCTACACTAATTTTATGAACTATACTATCATCTCTCAGTGAGTGTGTTTCTGTGCTATCTGTGGTATTACTTGTGTGCTTTGGAGGTATGTACTGGTTATATGTTCATGTCAAACCCTACAGCCTTCTTGTTTCTCATGCTCAAAACCCCATTTATATTTCCTTCCCTCTCACAATATTTTCTTCACTCTCTCACACCTGTCCAGACACGTAAGGATGGATAAAGTCAATGAACAATCACTCCGTCAGGTGAGTTTGTATTTTCTGGAAAGCCTTTCGATTCACAACGATACTAGGATCTATGCGTGTGGACTTCTACGGTTCTTGGCAGTCTTCAGCTTTATCACTCTCACCCTGATAGCAGCGCTGTGATTGTTCTGAGGGCCGTGGTTCGGGGCTCAGACAGGCAGTGGGAGCCTAGGCATGTTCTCCACCCAGGATGTAATACAGTCTGAGTGGAGAACATGCAAAGTGTGCATGACGATTTGGCAGGCCTGAAACTGGCAGTGACATCGCCATGCGCACTTGCAGGCACATATCACTCCTCCCCCTACTGGCTCCCAGCCCAGTGCCACCCCTTAAACAAAACTAGGCCAGTACCGTAAAAATAAAATGATAATAATGTTATTTTATTATTTTATTTTTTGTGTGAGGTGGCGCTCCTCCGCCTTAGAGGAGGAGCCACCGATGGGTTACTTTGTGATCTGTTAAGAAACATAGCTTCAACATCGTCTAAAGCAATAGCTGTGTAATATGTAGAGCTTGATCACCCACATCAAGAGGCCTTAAGTCTTACAGCACAAGCAAATGAAAATACCACCTGACATATTTTGCCTTTCCTCAAGTACCACAGGACACATGGCCCCTCCAAACCTTACGCAAAGGAGCCAGTGTTTACAATTGTGGGGCAGACGGTGTGTAAAGGGCTCTAGAGTTTTGAGTTCCCTTTTCCTCTTCTAGAAAGAAACAAACTGACAAAGATTAAATGTTGACCACATAGTGACCTGTCAGAAAAAGGGAAGTGGACCTGGGCAGGACAGAAGAACAGGGTTAAGAAAGAACGCTACCTCTTTCCGGTGATAAAAATGAGGTGGGTAATGAATGCACATTACTGTTCATTACCGCTGACTTGTCAGCTACCTTGCCATCATGCAGCACAATAAAATCATCCGGTCACTACCCCACAGCCAAACATGTCACAGAACTTCTTTGGAGGATGAGGGAACCAAAAGCCTGCAGGTTCTCCAAGCCGAGCGAAAGAGAATGCTTTAGCACTGTCTGTTGTCCTGCATGAAGCTCATCCCCACACTAGAACGGTGGTGGGTGAGTATAGGAGGAATACGAAGAATGAATGGGTGGAGTTGCTGAAGGAAATGGGTATGGACAGTAATAAGAGAAGCTCAAGGAGTGCTTGATCTTCAGGGAAAAACTGTAGATGATGCTGGAAAGGATGCTGGAAAGGACTAGAGTAGAGGATAAAAGAGCGGGGGTATTAAGATATCAGCAGGGGAAGAAGTGGATCAATGTGGGTATTTATTTATAAACTTTTAAATAGCAACTACAAGGGCTGAATGCATCAGAGTGCTTTACAGAACACAGCACACATTGTACAGATAGCCAGCAATAGAAGGGAGAGTGTGGAAAGAAATTGTAAGAAAAACACAATGACAACTTGTAGGAAGGCAAATCTCCAGGGTTGTAAGTTACAGTACAACAGGAGAGTACTGGGGGATGTACAATCTATGACATATCTGGGGTGCCAACAAAAATAATTAAGCAGGACTGAATGCACACACAGAAGGTAGAGGGAGGCAAGTGCACCCCTTAATCCAGAATCAGATAAATAATTATGCTTTACGAAATGGGGGGACTGGACAAGAGTCAATACCTAACCCCAGATCCAATCAAGGAGAAGGTTAATATAAAATAAAAGGATTGAAAGCAATTAGGTATGCTATAGATATGGATCTAGATATGGATCGCATTTGGGTAGATCTTATTTGTATAGGAAAAAACTGTTGAGTTTTTTGAAAACTGGAAGAAAGTTTAAGATTCAAACTGAGTTCCAAATTCTGTGGGTACATCCAGAGAAGAATTGACTCAAGTTCCATTTTTTTCTGAAGGATTTCAAATAGTATGGAGTTAGTGCTACGAGGTTCTCGAGCCCACCACACAGGCTTTCAGTTTTCTAAGCAAGATAGCACAATTGATCGGAGTGGACAATTTTGTAAACTAGGCAGGCAACTTTAAGCATAGATCTTCCTTCAATAGGCATTCAATTAAGAGAAGGCAAGATAGCAGTGACCGGTCAAAATAGAAAGACCCTGAGGGAGGCCAGGCAACCATCAGCATTTAGTGATGCCTTCATTGGAGCATTGTGTCTAGGGGATTTCAAACTAGAATGGCATTTCCATAGTCCAGCCTAGATAGGACAAAGGCTTGAATCATTACTTTTTACTCTTAAGCAGGTAAGAAGGGAAAGATATGTTTAGGGTGATAATTTGCATGCTTTGTAGAGGTGCTAATAATGTTAAGGAAATTAAGTCTGTCTAGGGTGAAACCAAGAAATGTGACATTTAGAAGATGTTGGTAGAACCTAATTCTTAGACTGGAAGAAAAATTCTGTGCGAAGAGGAGGAACTCTTTCTTAGAGATGCTAGGTTTTAGATGATGCAAGGTCATCTAGAATTGAACTTTGTCCAGAGTAGAGTGCTGTCAGAAGAAGTCAGCGGAGGGAGCAGATCTTCAAGTAGAGCTGAATGCCATTTGTGAATTGGTGATAGAAAATATATGAATCCTTTATGAGATCACCCAATGGTTCCAGGTAGGGGATGAAGAGGGCTGGGAATAAAACTGAATCCTGAGGGACACCTTGGAAGACTGCTGAAGGATTAGACCCAAAACATTTTACTTTAATCGATTGTGAGCTATTCCCTAGGTAAGACATAAACCACTCTAGGACTTTACTGTCGAAGCCCATAAGGTCTTTCTGGGTACAGACCCTGATGTCATAGTTGACCATATCAATGGTCACTGAATTGTCAAGAAGGATAAGCAGGCAAGATTCTTCATTGTACATAACTCTGAAATCATCTTCGGTAATTTGCACAATGGTATTCTATGTACTTTGACCAAATTGGAACTCATCTATACAGATTGTTTGGCTTTACAGGTTGCTTTAGTTAGATGACCAGCTGGTGGGCAGAGAGAAGTCACGCCACCAGGGAGCTACTACTGAGTCCCTGGCTCAAAGAAAGAATAAATGTTCAGGTGAAGATAAAGGCAATGATAGGAACAGGAACACACACAAAAACAAAAGAAGAACGGAATGGGGGAGAAAGGTCAAGACTCTTTGATTTTGACTGGAAAGAGTACAGCAAGGATATGTCCTTTTGATTGTGCCCAAATTCAATCTAAGCACTGGAGGTGCCTTATGGAGCAGCTAATCTAACCGTGGTAGGAAGGAGGGAAAGGGCTGAGGCACTATCTCACCCAAGTCAGGATATGACAGTCCCATCATGAACTGAGGACCAGTTTGAGGCAAAAGACTTTGAAAATAGGGAGAAAGAGCGGGTATAAAGCAAACCAGCATATTTATACATGTACTATGCGCAGAACCAAAGATGTATGCTTGAAGTATATTGGCAAACATGAGCAGAGGATGAATTCAAACCAGACATGAGACACAGTAATATGGAATAAAGATTAAGAATTCCAAGCATTTACAGCGAAGGAAGGGGTTAGACTTGGCATCCTTAGCATGGTTTCACCTGATGTTTTGTCTCTACCTCCTGTATTTTTGATGCTGTGCTGCATTTCATTTTTGCTGGCTTAGATACATTGGGCACTTTGTCAATGCTGATCAGTGTCAAAGTGTAAGTACTCCCTGTGTAAATTAGGATTGGTTATCCATGATTGGCATATCTGATTTACTGGAAAGCACCTAGTAAAGTGCACTGAGTTGGCCAGGGCTTGTAAATCAAATGCTACGAGTGGGCTTGCAGTATTGATTGTGCAACCCACATGAGTAGCTCCGTAAAGGTATCTCAGACCTGCCACTGCAGTTTCTGTGAACAGTTTTCAACTGCCATGTCGACCTGATAAGTGCACCCACTTGCCAGGCCCCTAACCTTCCCTTTCTTACATGTAAGACATCCCTCTGGTATGCCCAAGGTACCTTCATGGGCAGGGTGCAGTGTGCGTGAAAAATATGACATGTACTGGTGTTTGTGACATGTCCTGATGGTGAAAAACTGTGCATTTTGTTTTTTACAATTGAAAGGCTATCTGTCCCATAGGTTTACATGGGAGTTATTTGGTGACATCTTACAAGTATAACCTTCCACTGGGAAAAGATAGAGAAACTGAGTTTAGACTCTCTGAACTCAGAATTGCACAATGCTGTCCCCACCTCCTGTAGTGATACTGCACTAGAGAGGGGAGAACTAGGTTGGACTGGGCTCAGAGACCCTTGCCTTGAAGGGAACAAAGACAAAATGGGGTATGAGTAGTGGACATTAAACCTAGAGAATTTGGTCACTTCAGGACTCAAGAGGAACCTTTTGCCAAGGAGAAATGCTATAAGGAGTTGTACTGCCCCTTCACTACGTGCTTTGCTGGGTTGGCCTGCAGCTGCTGCTTCTGCCAAGGAAAAGGATAAAGACTGGAACTTTGTTATAAAACTGCTTGAAGAAGAATCTTCGAGGGCTTGTGTGTACAGGCCTCCTGTTTTAAAGTCTCAGGGACACAAATACTTCACTGTCAGCTTCCCAGAACTCCACTGCTGGGAATTCTGAGCTGCCAGGAGGTGCATATTCCAGTTTGGGGCCTCTGGTGGTTGTTACTGCTGTTGGGAACTGGAAGAAACCTAAAGAAAGCAAGAAAAACAACTCCAACGCAATCAGCGACGCTGCCAGTGAAGCTGCAACCTGCACCAAGGTCAGGGGCACCTCTTGTGACGTGAGCAATGCATCACCCCGCCTGCACCGCAGCTCCGACTCCCTTCGATGCCTGCCGACGCCTGCAGTTATCTACCTTCCCGACGCCAGCGCTCGCACAGACACCGTCTCCGCCACTGACTAGATCCCATCATCGCAAATCCAGTAACCGCCAAGGGTGACTTAAAAAACTCTTAGAATTCGCACCACCTCATTGGAACCGATGCCTCACCGCTGCCGCCACCGTCTTCCCCTGTCCTGGACTCCACACATCTGCTTCTCACTGACAAGACGCCTCGCCTCCCCCATGGCAAACAGGGAACCGCCTCAGCTTCGACGCCTCACCTCCACAACGCCGTGCCTCGTGCAAAGACTTCCTTTTCCAAGGTACTGTTGTTTGGCTGTCTGTGTGACTCTGTGCCTCGTGGCCGGCGCCTTACTTTGGATTTATGCCAATCACTACGTCGAAATAGTCCCGGGTGGAGCTATTAGTTTCTACAAGTGCTATTTCTGCAAGTAATTGTTTTTAATTACTATTTTGATATATACATGTTGGATTTTGGTTTTTTTGGTCTCGTTTGGTTTAGATAAAGATACTTAATTTTTCTAAACGAGTGTGGTATCCATTCGTGGTGTTTACACTGTACTACTGTGTGTTTGGAGTACAAAATACTTTACACATTGCCTTTGGGATAAGCCTGTCTGCTCATGCCAAGCTACCAAGTGGGTGAGGAGGGGTTATCTAAAGTGTGTATCCCCCTTACCCTGGCTAGAAGCAAGGGTCTCTACTTGGACAAAGGTACCTACCTATGCCAACTAGAGAGCCCCTATTTCTAACAGTAGCAGTTTATGGCATTATGTGCATTCGAATGCATGAATTATTAAGCTAGAGAATAATATTACTGCAGTTAAAATATTGGCAAACATCTTTCATTTAGAGGCAAACACATCATTATCTGCAATATAAAATTAGCATGCAGATCGAAAAAATTGTGTATTATTTTTTAACATAGACATGAGGTTACTTATTTCTTTTCAGCACGATTCTGAAGGTTGACTAATTCTCCTGCTGTTTACAGGTTTTCCCCGGAGGAAATGCTCACGAAATGCATTGGGAAGAAAGTAAGGGAACTGTCTACATGCGAGTTGGAGATTATTTTCTATTCGTGTAGAAAAAACGGTTTCACAGAAGCAAAAGGATCTCTCTAAGAAATGAGAATGTATATAAATAAACCTTGGTTGCAAAACAAGCACACTGAGGCAATTCAAATTTTGATAAAAACGTTATCATCAAATATTTGTTCCACACAGTAGGGTGAGCGCAGCAATGTTTGCTGCAAAATACACATGCTTGACAAGGAGAAAAATGCCTCAGCTCCAAATAGGAGCTTGCTGAATGGCTAGGAAAGGGGGAAGGCATGGGAACCACAGATGTTTTCTCGTAGCGCTGCTTACTTTGTGTTCCTGGATCTGCCCTGTGACATTTGAGCAGCAGGTCCCAAGTGTGAAACCATGGGGAATGGTGCCAAAAGCGATCAAGTTGTATAAACAAATAATAATATATGTCCTACCAGGGCTCTTGTCAGGACACCACTGCAGCTTGCACCACACATCACCCTTGCAAAGATGCCAATAATAGCAACAACACAATTACTAACCATCATACTCCTCCAAGGGTAACAATTAGGGCTAGTTGAGGCCATCTAAGCTATTGGGCTGAAAATAGTAGTCATTTTTAATGTATATTGAATTAACAATTGACTGTAGTTGTGGTCATCTCTAAATTAGCCAGACATCACCACCTTGTGGAGACTGTCAAAAACACCAGTGTTGACAATGAAGTGCCAGTGCCGAGCACCATAAACTACCAGTTCAAATTAAGCACTGGCAGTACCTATTACAGCCCCTAACTGATGTCCTGGAGCATTATTTATCTGCAGCAGCAACTCCGGTTCATACTGTAGATGTAGTGGTGTTGGAACAATTTTCAGAGAAAGGGTGCAGCCATTAATGTACATCAATGAAGTCATAGGGATTGCGAAAAATCCAAGAGCCACACTTAGACCAAATGTAGCAAATGAGCTATGCAAATTCAGCAGGATAATGATAATGGTAGGGCATGTAACCAGTGTAAGAACTCGGGGTCTCTAGTTGGCTGAGGTAGGTACCCTAGTAGGGACCATTGCTTCTAGTCAGGGAAAGGAAGGACACACTCCTGGATAACCCCTGCTCACCCCCTGGTAGCTTGGCACAAGAAGCCAGGCTTATCTCCAAGGCAATGTGTAAAGTGTTTGCAACCACACTCCCCGTAACACAGTGATAACAACACAAATGGGCACCACACTGGTTTTTATAAAAATAGCGATATCTTTATCAAAAGGAATACGATGAGACCAAACGATAGAAATCTAACATATCCGTATTCATAATATTTCACTTTGCCGGTTATTAGGCCAGCAATCACTTGTAGGTTTCTTGCGGTATTAATTAGCAGTTCACGATGATCTAATGCAGTCCAAATGCAATGCTATGCAGCTCGTAATGCAATTCGTAATGTAGTAATAAGACAGTCCTTAATGCACGTACTAATGCAGTTCGTAACGCAGGAATAATGCAGGTCGTAATGCAAGAATAACGCGGTTCGTAATGGAAGAATAAGGCAGTTTGTATACAAGAATAACGCTATTCATAATGCAAGAATGAGGCAGTTCGTAATGCAAGAATAATGCCGTTCGTAATGCAAGAATCAGGCAGTTCGTAATGCAAGGAATAATGCGGTTTGTCATGCAAGAATCAGGCAGTTCGTAATGCAAGGAATGATGCTATAAGCCAATCTGCGCTGTCAACTTGGGCACTACTAGGCCCCAACAGCAGAGACAACGGTCGTAAGCTTAAAGGGGCGGCCTCAGTACTGCTGGGCAGGGACGGGCCACTCAGGGACTCAGAGCATCAAACGCAGCGCAGCAGGAGAGAGATCGGAGGACTCCTGTACTCCTCCTGCACGCCTCCCCAGGCCACACACGCTTGCGGCTCCCGACCGGAGTCCAAGCCTTACCTGGGGGGTGTGCTGACTCGCCCTCCCTCTCTCCCTGCTCGTCGGACGTCCTGCTTGGCGGCCCGATGGCATTGCAGCTCCGTTGTTAAGTAATGCTGTAGCCGGACAGGTTATAGCGCTGCCTTCTCCTTCGTTGACTATCTTGGGCAGATTCCTCTTGGCATCAAGAAATCTAGCACGTTGCGGCTCGGGCCGGAGTCAGCGATCCTTACTCACAGCCTCAGTTAGATGACGGCTCGGGCCACAAACAGCAATGCAGCAGTTTGGACGATGTTTCACACTGCAGGGGCAATGTGATCATGGGGCACCTCGTAAACAGCACCACGGACCACAAGGCAGACCCAGGCGTGCAAAAGCACACGCACCAAGCGTCACTGAGACACGGTTGGAAACTTGAATGTACCTGAGTGTCCACAACAGGGGACCAACTCTCCTCGGGCCCTTGGAGACAAATTACTTCAGGACACAGGACACAGCACACAGCAAAGTCCTCTTAAGCAGGGGGACACACCACACAGCAAAGTCCCTTGTCCTGTCCTTAGTCAAATCAGCAAACTGCAGGCCAGCCCCAGAACACACAGCAAGGGCAGTCCTCTTCATTCTGTTCAGCTGTTCTTCATTGGCAGAGGTTCCTCTTGATCACAAAGTAGTTTCAATCCTTTTCAGTCTGGATTTCAGTCTTGAGTTCAGGGGTTTCAGCTCTTATATTTATACCCCTAAACGAATTTGAAGTCTTTGTGTTCAGGGGCTCTGAGCCCAGTCCAAACCAGACCTGGGTGTCTTCCTGCCAGTGCAGACCCTCTTCCTTTGATAGTCAGGTTCTGGGCCCCAGACGCTCCTCAGGAGGTGGAGCCATCCTTTGGTGGCAGCAACACAGCCCTCTTCACATCCAGGGCGCTACTCCTCTCCCCACATCAAATGCAGGCCAGCCTGTTGCTGTCTCACCTACTCCTCCCTGGTGTCATGACACTTCCCATACCCTGTGACATCCAAACCAGGCAGGCAATACACAACCAGGCAGAGGCACACAGGATGGTTTAAGACAAGAAGCCAGCCACTAATAAAAGCGTGGTTTCTTAACACACAATTTAAAAACAATCTTCACAAAAAGATGTGTTATTAAATTATGAGTTCAGGCACACTAACACCATCTCTCTATCTTATGCCTATGGGAAGATATGCTGGAAACATGGAACACAGCATTCCCAATGCTGTCCTATGGGCAAGAAGGCCTTGCAACAGTAAAAACGGATTTGGCAGTATTTCACTCTCAGGACATGGTACACACCTCAGTACATTTCCTACCTTTCACATACACTGCACCCTGTCCAGGGGGATGCCTTGGGCCTACTATAGTGGTGTCTGATGTGCATAAAAAGAGAAAGGTAAGGCCTGGCAAGTGAGTGCACTTGTCAGGACAACAAGGCAGTTAACACACTGCGCGCAGGCACTGCAGTGGCAGACTTGAGATCTCTTTTTAGGGCTACTTGTGTGGGTGGCACAATTAGTGCTGCAGGCACACTGCTAGAATTTGTAATACTAGCCCTGGCACACATAGTGCACTTTACTAGGGACTTTACTAGTAAGACAACCATAACAATTATGGACAACCAATTACCATAACACTTTATACAGGGAGCACTTGCACTTTGACATTGATCAGCAGTTGCAAAGTGCCCAAATCATCTAAGTCGGCAACATTATGTCAGAAAAAGGTCTAAGAGGAAGGCAAAAAGTTTAAGGAACTTTAGCCAAAAAAGGCTAAGTCCAACAGCCGGTTGTGCAGTTTGGAGCACAGTGGCAAATATGTATTAGTAACGCCTGGTGAATGTAGCGCACTGTCATTTACAGACAGCACATTTTCCACAGAAATTGCTACTAATTTTACACAGACATGTAGCTTTACTTATATAAACGATATAGCATACAAAAGAGAATATGTGGAAGATTGGAAATATTCATCATGTGGGCACAACCACCATCGGTCTCCTCGCACGCCTTTTCTCTCTGCCATGTAGGTGTACCATATTTTGCCATTATGCAGGTTTTTCCTGAATAAATCAGGGAATACCAGGATGGAATTGTAGTACATCCTAATACCACCCAATGCAATGCTGTTAAAACCTCGGGCTTGGTTTCTGGAGAAAAGCACATTTGTGTCCAGATTAGTAAGCTTTTCAACAGAGGGATTTAAAGTTTATAGCACAATATAAATATGTATTTATATTGCATTGTATTTGCATTTATTTAGCACTTAATACCCCAGAGCGGTCCATTGAAGCCCGTTATCAGACCGGAAGCACGCTACAATGTGAGGAAATGCTTGTTTGGAAGGGTGCTTTACTTCTCCTGGCCCTGAGTGGAATGCGTTTTGGTGTTGTGCGCGAGTGACCAGAGTGGTGCTTTTATCTCATGGCAGCAGTTAGCGATGTGGTTGTGGATGGATGTGTGGGAAACCGTGCACGCGCAGGTTGCATTAGCTTTTGATCCTTTTTTATTACTACAGGTAAAATGGTGATAAATGTATTTTTTCCACACAAGACTTGTCTTCATTTGAAATGTTTCACTCTCCCTCAAATCCCTAACAAATCTAACGACTTAGAATGTTAGTTCCGTCGGTGTTCTCTCAGGGTATTACATGAGACCGTGGAGCATTCCCACATGGCGGTCCATGGCTGCGTTCCCAGGAGGGCGCATATACCTCTGTAAGTACTTGTAACTGAAGATGGTCTGGAAGCGAGGCTTTGTTTTTATTTATAGCGTTTCCAGGCTGACTTCATTTACCTTTAGCAGTTAAAGGGAACAAAAAAGTATGGCAACTGTGATTCTGTGGTCAAAGCTGTGGCTTAAGAGAACAATATAGTCTAGAAGTATTTTGCTATATCTTCACCTTTAGCCATCTGCATATAAAATAATGCAGATAACAAATGAAAAATAAATGCAAATTAAGCTAATCGTTGGGAATGCTCTCTTTTGCGTTTTAAAACCTGAATATGTTAATGCAATCACTGCAGATGTCTGTTTGTAAGACTAGAAAGTCAAAGAATATAATTCTGGTTGGTGCAGTGTGGAATAGTGACTTGAATTCATAATGCTATGATGTCCCAGCCTGTAGCACAAAGCACTGAGAATATGCAAGTAATGTATTACAGACAGCATAAGCAGGGCCACTAGACTTATCCAGATAGGGACAATCAAATAATGTGGCAGGGTTGACTAAATTACGCGGCAATGAAACGCAAAATACAGGACTTAATGTGTCATTTTTTGTGATAACATTACTTCATCATTCTGTCAGTCTTACATATGTTAACACAGTCCTGGAAAAGGGTTCCCCATATTAGCACCAGTGTAATACCCACATACAGCAATAAGCAACCGAAAGGTGGCCAGTCAACCTCTGCGATGGGCTTCATCTGTGGGGCAACATGTGCCGGGAGGAAGCGGAAAGGAGCAAGATCACTGGATATCTTCATAAAGATGGCCCAAAGAAGGGGGAGGTATATGGGAGCTAATCTGTGTGTTTAGAAATGGACAGAGACAAGTTCCTCAGAGAGATGCCCTGAAGAAGGAGGAGAGAGAATTGGGCAATTTGTTTTTAAATGAGCATCGCTGCCATTAGTGCAGCAGATGCAGTGGTACCGGGCAGTGGTACGAGGGAACACTGTATCCAAATTATGGCTGTGTTAGTAGCAAAACCTTGGGTGGGGAGTAATTTTCCTTGATAGCATTATGGCTCAGGTCGCCCTTGCTAAGTAGGGAACAGGTCCCAAGTAACATAGAGGTGAGAGATGGGACTTTTCCCTCTTTTTTACGCAAAGGCGTAGACAACCTACTTTCCACTTGAGGCCAATGAGTGATGGCCCAGTGGAGTGGACAGGGGAGTAGGTATCATTTGTGGTGCAGGTGTGATGACACTGGGTTTAGAGGTCAGAGGGGCCAAATAAACCCTAATTAATGCTGTTTATCCTCCTTCCTTGCTTATATTAGGGTCTAGTGCACCATTGCTTTGCCAGAGTTGCTTTGAGCCTTGAACTAATGACCAGAGAGACCGAAAAATTGAATCAGAGGGGACGCCTTAGCTTAGGCCTTAGAGAAAGGGCAGAGCGGGGATATTAAACAAGATGGAAGCCAATGTTTTCAACAAGAGACAAGGGAGGCTGCCCGCTTCGCAAGGCAGTCGCTGTCATTAGTGAAGCAGGTGCAGTAGTACTGGTGCCCAGGAGTTTAAGGGGCCCACTGCATCATGATTATGACTATCTTACAAATCAAAAGAGGCATGGAGACTCATTTTCACCGCTGGCATTAGGCTTGTGGGCACCCTTGCTTCAAAGAGGCGGGCAACAGAGTAGAGCTCATTTTTTTCTGAAAGGAAAACTGAATCTGTTTCAAGATTGTTGTTATGGCCAGGCATGGTGGGGAATGGCTGACAGAGGCAGAGGACACAGCCTGCTACTCAGAGCCGCAGCCATCAATAGTGCAGCACGTAAACCTGCTCTGGGTCCCAGGAGTGAGAGGGCCTCACAACATCCCAACCGTGGGGAGTAGTGTGCTTTTTGGTCAATTTCTGTATTTTTGTTGTATTTTCTCTTTTAGAAGTCTCACATTTAGTATGGATTATGAGCTACAGAAAAGTTACCCTAAAATAAGCACCAGTCCTCTGCACTCAGCCCTGCCACTTCCGTTCTCCCAAGTACTATCATAAAGTTTTGGATGGGCGCCCAACTTCAAAACATTTTACTTAGAGGAGATCACAGCAAAAAAGTTTTGAAGACCTCTGATTTACTTGGAGTGGCTTAGGAGTCTGGATGACAGTGCTGTGTAAATGCCACTGAACAGAAGGGCATGAACGACTGCTCTGGGAGCCACAATTAACATTCTAACACTTTCTACAGTATTTTAATCCTCACTGTGTTTTTCACATCTCCCTAATATCTCCCCTTTCTCGTCAGTTTTCTGGTCCACAGTGCACGCTTTGCCGAGTTGTGTAAAACCAATGGATTAATGTCAAACTCCACTTAGTTGTGCATTATATTTTTGATTTGCATCAATCATCCATACTATTTGTACATACCAGTAGGGATCCAGTCATTAATACCGCTGCGAAAATTATGGCAAATGTTGTACATAAAATACAATTGTTTTTTATATGCGGGGGCCACTGGAATTATGTGGCAACGGGGGTCAACTTATGCACTGGGTTCACTGACTAATGAGGCAGGAAAGGAAACATTTCCTGTGAAATGTAGCACGTTATTCTTTGATTTTGTCATTATCACACATAATATTCCAGCCTGGGCAAATGTTTCACCTCATTAGTACCAGATTAACACCTGATTACAGGAATCGGCAATTAAAAGGTGACCAGTTCACCTTTGAAAGTGTCTGTCACTGGGCTGCACCATAGCAGGGATTTTTTTTAATGAACCGTTGGAATGTTGCAGCACAAATATTTTTTATGAAAAAGCAAATTAGCAATCAGACCGTGTATTAAGTGTCAAGTGTAGTATATTCATAAGGGATCGGAATTAAGAGTTGTGTGACCCTCGCAGTTTCCCCCTGACAAAGGTGCGCAGGTTTGCCCGGCCTGTGATATATTATGATAGAAAGACCATAAAAAGGAAATACGTGTAGAATGTATGATATTTAATACGGATGTTGCATGTTATGCATCACTGTGAGGCTGAAAACTTTGAATATGAGGTATTTACCCCTCGTGGTAAAGACCTCAACCCTTAGGAATTGTTATTTTCCACGTGGAAAATAGCCCACCCTACTTCACCCAACTTTTAATGAGAATCCTTTCATTTCCAAACCTCCATTGTATATCATCTGAGATTCACGCTCTATAAAACAAATAAATGGGACAGATCATCTAGAATGGCTTAGGCCCAGACCAACCACGTGCCTTGAGAACAAACAGACACGACATCAGATTCAGAGAAGAAAACGGGGAGTTGGAGCACAGTTAAATGTAAAAAAGCCCAATTGAAACAAAACTTAACAGGGACTGATGAATGAATCAACTAACTCATTGTAGAGATGACAAGTAGCCGTAAGTATAAGAAAATAAGTTTAATAGGGTAAAGCCCCAGCCACGTGCTTGTGAGGTGCTGGCTAATCGGCAACTGCCGTACACTCACATCAGTAACCCTCAACAGAGGAATGTTGGTGACGTAAGATGCCAATAGGGAACTTGGAATGTAGTCTGTCACAAAGCAGATGGGCTCACACCACATGACATCATTACAACACCCATCAAGAGCACATTCATTCCTGCTCCACCATAGAACAAAACAATTTGAATCTTGGTCTAATTATTATGCAACATACGACTAAAGTAGTCTGAGGCAGCTGCGCAGTCACGTGCCAATGTTGCGTAGTAACGCATGGCAATAAATGGCCTGCGGTGCACTGTCATGGCTTCCACCCGCACGCGCACAAAGAGCTTTAAACCAGGTATGTTTCAGCTTTTTAATAAGCTTGATGGGTAAGTACATCGACTGCAGAAATGCATGTAATCCTAATGTCCCAAGTTAAGAAAAAAAAGTAATTTTACTCAACTGTCATCCCGGAAAGACCGATAAATTAGAGCCACATAAAGCCGCATTCCTACTGTCCTGGTAATCCCAATTGAGGCACACATAGTTTGCTTGAAAACTGGAAATAAAAGGCGTGTACAATGTTTTCACTTGTGTTCTCCTCTGTAATCTGTGCACGGAATAACTGCAACACTGAGCTTTGCAAGCGGAAAAGAAGAAAGCATGTGGTATTACCACATTATCTCCATTGAGAGGGACGAACATTCAAATGGTGCACTAATACTCTACCAGGAAATTTCTCAAACCCAGGGTATTGGTATCCCTACGCGTGGTATTCCTGCAGAAAGTACTGATGATACCAGAATGCTATCCCAAGTTAGGTACTTGAAAATGCCTGTTATTTGCAACAAGATATAACTGGGTCTAAAAGGTGCTCTTTGTTAGCATGCTATTTCCTACTAGTACTGTGCAGGTCTTGTCAAATGTTGCCAAATGCAATAAAACCGTTTATAACTGTATAACCTACTGTGGTTATTCAGCACCATATTTAAATGATTTTACTTTTAGCCCATGCATGCGTTGGACATGGCCCTTTTTGCAGGGTCACCCCCAAACGTTTTGCATTTGCCCTCCATCTTTTGCTGAATTTGTTTCTGTAAGCCTTGTGGGACTCTGTGCACTTTACAACTGCTAAACTGTGCTAACCTGCTTGTGTTCTCTCTTTAAAACATGGTAGATTTGATTTAAACCAAATTGCTTTAGTTAATTTACTTGTTAGTCCCTAGAAAAGTGCTACTACATGTATCCACAGATTGTAAATTAAATGCTACCAATGCGCCTGCATTTTTTGAAAACAAGGAAACCCAAAAGGGGCCTTCGGACCATGGGTCGTATACTTATTGAAAGGAACAAGGGTCCTAAGGAGTTGCAATATGGCGGAAGATAGCAATATAGATCACAATCAGTACTATATTTTTTCTCCAAACCCAGCCGGGCGAGGAGTATTTTATTTTCAGGAGTAACAAGAGGATTAATTTACCTGGGGGGGGTCAAATACGAACATTAAGATAGGGCACAATCCTGTACCTATCCCAAGAAAGTAGAAAAACCATAGATTAAAGAAGGGGTAAGTGGAAAGAGAAAGGTTTTACAGGCAAGTAGAAATTTCTTTGGAGCCAGAGAGTGGCTTGCGATTTAAATAAACAATTCCGCAAATCACAACCAACAGTGTAAACAATTGAATATGTACAATGAGTTACATGTCACACTGTTTTTAAAGCGTCAACGTTTCGATCCCTAAAGCTCCTAATGAAACGGGATCATCATCAGGACTGTTTTAGATCACTGCCTGTTTACAATACGAACGGCTGTGAAAGTGAAAAAGAGGGGAAAAATGGAGAAACAACATGAGGCATCCGCCTGAAATCATAAAGTTTAAAAAACATTCAGCAGGGTCCATGTACAAATTACAGGCCACTCTTAGCTGCATCTCATAGTGAATTATCTGAGATAATGGTGAGTCGTGGTGTCATATCGTGGTTTTTTATATACATCAGTGCATTTGGCACAGTAAAAAAACGGCGCGGTGACTTGGTGATGAAGTGGTCATTAATTTCTTAGTTTTGTTCAATAGTGCTAAATAGGGTGGGTGGTGACATCTCAGGTTCGAGGTAAGCAAGGGATTAACTTGGGGTGCTTGTGATGGTGGTGAGCCAGTGAATTTCTAGTTATGGTCGTCTAATTGTGATCCTGGAGGCCAGGCAAGGTTTGGGAGGATTGCAGTCTACATGGGTGAAGTGAGGTGGTGGTGAACGTGGGTGAGGGAAGCACTGACCTACCAAGTCCTTAAGAGGCTTGGTTTGGCGTGGGACTGTCTACGGGCAGTCGCCGGGCCGTTAAATGCTCGAGCCAGGAATAGTTACCTTCACGGGTCCTAGATCAGGGTCGTGATGGCATGATTGTTCCTTGTTGGGGAGAAGGTGTTTAGTCCATTTCTCTTTTCGGCTCTGGGAGCGGGGTGCTGTATGGTAAGAGATTGATTTTACCATTAGCAATGGGCACTTCACGGTCTGGGTTTGGCGTGACTGGCAGGTGAGGATTGAAGCTTACCTTGCTTCAATTGGAAGCAGCGGTGGGTGGGAGACAGAAACACGAGGGTTTTCTCCCTTTTTGGTTTAGTGGAGTCGGTTGGCTCCTTTGATTTGGTCCGCAGGCTCGATGCTAAATGATGAAAATAAATGACATTTAGAACGGCCCTTCCATAGTAGGAGTGAAAGAGTCCGGGCGGGTTTGGAACCAAGCTTACCTGACTTCTCAATGGAAGCGGCGGTGGGTGGGAGGAAGAAACACGATGGTCTTCTCCCTCTTCGGTGGCAGCGCAAATCCACTGTGCAAGTGTGCCTCATTGGTTGGTCATTTAAGGCCGGTAAGGTGCCGGAACTAAGGAAGGACTAGGCACAGCTGGTCGAACACTTCCTGGAGGCAAATCATGATGAGGACGACATTCGATGGACTGTTCTAAAGGCATTGAAACTTCCCCAGAGAGGGGGTAGCATGTCCAGTCTCCTTAACAAAGAAGAGTTGAAGTGCATAATACTGCTGGACTCTATTCGAAATGGACTGAACCGGACAGAGGATTGGACATCGCTAATCTAAATGCCTAGGGATGCGCAGCCAGCAGTAATGCTTTTTAGATGTAACTCAATTTCAGTACCATAAAACTTGGTCACATCTCTCTGAAACCAGAAATAGCCTTGAGATATGAAGAAAACAGAAACTGTCAAATAACTGAATAATTGAAATTTTACTACTATCATGTTTTAAATTGCTTTAAAATCCAATGTGTATGAATGTAGAGCACTAAAGGCCCTCACTCCTCACGGTTATGAGCACATAACTGCACTATAAGCCACCACAGCACCCTTGATAACCACTGACCAAAATCTCGTCGCCCACCCTACCATGGCCACTGCAACACAACCCAGTTGCACACCCGCCAAGCCAATTCCACCACTCCATCATGGCCGCCAAACACTAGGAAGCTGTGCCTAGTCCTTCTTTAGTTTCGGCACCTTACCGGCCTTAAATGACCAACCAATGAGGCACACTTGCACAGCGGATTTGCGCTGCCACCGAAGAGGGAGAAGGCCATCGTGTTTCTTCCTCCCACCCACCGCCGCTTCCATTGAGAAGTCAGGTAAGCTTGGTTCCAATCCCGCCCGGACTCTTTCACTCCTACTATGGAAGGGCCGTTCTAAATGTCATTTTCATCATTTAGCATCAAGCCTACGGACCAAATCAAAGGAGCCAACCGACTCCACTAAACCAAAAAGGGAGAAAACCCTTGTGTTTCTGTCTCCCACCCACCTCTGCTTCCAATTGAAGCAAGGTAAGCTTCAATCCTCACCTGCCAGTCACGCCAAACCCAGACCGTGAAGTGCCCATTGCTAATGGTAAAATCAATCTCTTACCATACAGCACCCCGCTCCCAGAGCCGAAAAGAGAAATGGACTAAACACCTTCTCCCCAACAAAGAACAATCATGCCATCACGACCCTGATCTAGGACCCGTGAAGGTAACTATTCCTGGCTCGAGCATTTAACGGCCCGGCGACTGCCCGTAGACAGTCCCAAGCCAAACCAAGCCTCTTAAGGACTTGGTAGGTCAGTGCTTCCCTCACCCACGTTCACCACCACCTCACTTCACCCATGTAGACTGCAATCCTCCCAAACCTTGCCTGGCCTCCAGGATCACAATTAGACGACAATAACTAGAAATTCACTGGCTCACCACCATCACAAGCACCCCAAGTTAATCCCTTGCTTACCTCGAACCTGAGATGTCACCACCTACCCTATTTAGCACTATTGAACAAAACAAAGAAAGGAATGACCACTTCATCACCAAGTCACCGCGCCGTTTTTTCACTGTGCCAAATGCACTGATGTATATAAAAAACCACGATATGACACCACGACTCACCGTTATCTCAGATAATTAACTATGAGATGCAGCTAAGAGTGGCCTGTAATTTATACATGGACCCTGCTGAATGTTTTTTAAACTTTATGATTTCAGGCGGATGCCTCATGTTGTTTCTCCATTTTTCCCCTCTTTTTCACTTTCACAGGCGTTCGTATTGTAAACAGGCAGTGATCTAAAACAGTCCTGATGATGATCCCGTTTCATTAGGAGCTTTAGGGATCGAAACGTTGACGCTTTAAAAACAGTGTGACATGTAACTCATTGTACATATTCAATTGTTTACACTGTTGGTTGTGATTTGCGGAATTGTTTATTTAAATCGCAAGCCACTCTCTGGCTGCAAAGAAATTTCTACTTGCCTGTAAAACCTTTCTCTTTCCACTTACCCCTTCTTTAATCTATGGTTTTTCTACTTTCTTGGGATAGGTACAGGATTGTGCCCTATCTTAAAGTTCGTATTTGTCCCCCTCCAGGTCAATTAATCCTCTTGTTACTCCTGAAAATAAAATACTCCTCGCCCGGCTGGGTTTGGAGAAAAAATATAGTACTGATTGTGGTCTATATTGCTATCTTCCGCCATATTGCAACTCCTTAGGACCCTTGTTCCTTTCAATAACCAATGCCCCTGCAGCACTGGCTGTGCCATCCACTTAAGTAGCACTTTAAGCTTGTCTCAAGCATGCCATTGCACAGCCCGTTTGTGCAGTTTAAACTGCCTTGTCGACCTGGCAAAATAAACCTTTAGACAGGACCAAAGATTCCTTTTTAATACATATAGGTAACCCCAGGGTAAGCCCTGGACAGCCAAGAGGGCACTGTGCAAAGTATGTAAAAAGTAGAACATGTGCCTTTAAGGTTCACATGTCATGGAAGTGAAAAACTCTTAAATTTGGTTTTCACAACTACAAGCCCTATCTCTCCCATATGATAACATTAAGGTTGTCTTACTGCATTTTGTAAGTATAGTTTCCAAATGGGAAGAGATAACTGGTGTATGTTTCAAATCCTAACTTATGGGGAAGTTGGACTTTAAATTGCAATTCTGAAAATGCCACATTTAGAAAGCTGGCATTTTCTCATCTTAACCATTTGGTGCCTGCAGCCTGTCGTTGGTCACATGACTCTGTGTAGTTGGCAGTTGGGCTTTGTGTATTCCTCTTAGACAGACACACATGATGGGAGCTTAGGTTTGACTGGATGGAACATCACTTGCAGGATGAGAGGGAGGAAATGATTACAGCCCTACCTACACTCGAATAGGCTTTGTCCTGTCTCAACAAAAAGGGCTGCATATGCCCAGTAGTTAGTCTGGAGACAGGCAAGGCAGGGCATCTGTCCACTTCAAAGGCATGCCTTTAGAAGCTTCCCCCTACTTCATATGCACAAGTGTGTATAAAAGAAGGAACTCAGAAACCAACTCTTCAGCACACTTCTGGATCTGTGGATACTCTGTGAGGAAGAGGGACTGCTGCACTAGTTCAAGGACTGACACTCCGCTGGACTGCTGCTCAAAAGGAACTGTTGCCCAGTTGTGCTCACCTGCTGCCCTTTTGCATGGGAAAGAAGAACTGGGCCTGCAACTTCAGCTTGATCCCAGAGTGACTCCATGTCTGCTGGCCTCCTGATCTGAGCCTCAGGGACATAACAGGCTCACCAACATACTCCTGGATCAGTCTTCAGCGAGTTCCTGACCCAAAAGTGGCGCCCCTCAAGTCCTGGACCCATAGTGTGGCTCGTGAGTTCTTGAAATCAGGTTTTTGGGCTCTTTGTGACCCCAAACAGACCTGTTTACACAGCTCGCTCCGAATATCAGCAGGAGTCGCCGCCAGCCCATCTATGTGCACAGCAAGCATAGAGAGCCCGCAGAGGACCGATAATGCGAAGCTCCAGCCCGCTCGTGAAACTCGGACTGCTCTTCGCACCATGCCAATCACACCAGTAACGTCCTTCTTGTGTCCCGCGACCCTCTCCAATGCGAACGGGATTCTTGGCACAAAATTTTGCAAAGGTAAAACTTCAGTGGCAAATCTGAGACTGTATCCGTCCCGCACTCCATCGCAGTTGGTCTTAACTTTTGTCTCCGATGTCCAGTACGATCAGATAGCTGCGGTTTACACGTTATGCTTTTAGGTACTACATTTAAGTTTATTTTTTGAAAATTCATAACTCTGGTTCTACTGATTGGATTTTTTTGTGGTTTTTTTATTGATTTATCTATCAAATCAACCTCTATTTTTCTAACCTGGTGTACAATCTTTTTGTGTAGAATTTTCACTGTTTTACTGTTTAAAGTGTTGCTGTTAGGAGTCAGGCTTCATGTGCGATACTGAGACTACATCTCACAGAAAGCTTAGAGGGACGGGTGGGTTGTGCACTCTCCCATACTGCTCTGGGACTGGTCAGATGATTGTGAGGATTTAAGCCAGTAGCTGCTGTGCCTCAGTAATTGGCTTTCCTCTTTTGGTATTTTGCCCTGCTCCCCTTGTTTTTTATATGAATCGCTGTGGATTCCTGTTCCTGTGAAGTATTGAACCCTGTCACATAGACTCTTCCGTCATTTTGGACTTTCCAATCCGAAGTCTCCTGAAACGCGATTCCGCGCTAGAACTTTAATCATTATTTTCTCCAGAAGCGCGAGGACGTGCCATGACCCCCAGCTGATATCCCTCCCCGGCAATTCAAAGTATCCTCTCTGCCAATGCTGAGCGCGTATTGTTCACGCTGCTTTTTTTTTTTTGCATTCTACTCGCCGTTTTTAAGTAGCGAGTTTGTGTCTTCTGAGTGCATACCTTTTTTATTTTAGCTCGGCTGCCACCCATCTTTCCTCCCATTGATTTCTGTCAGTTACAACGCAAGTACGTGTTGTTTTCGTGCTCGTAGCGGACACCGGTAGGGGACGCCCCGCCTTTTATTTTTGAGCTCCGTTTTTAGGAGCAGTTTGTTCCGTCTTTTGCCTTGGCCCAGAGTTAGGACTTTGATTATTGTTTACGTTAGAACGCGCGACCACGCGTGTTTCCCGGGCACTGTTTAGTGAGCTTGTTTAGTTTCTCCCACATATACCTTCTACCTAGTTAAGCGCTGGATGCTGGGACTCTTCAACACTTGGACATTGTGTGACCCTATCCCTGGAATGTCAACAAGCTCTTCCTGAAGATAACAGTAATACTAAGCAAAAGCATGCCCTATTTTTGATTTCAACTATGATACGGACAACAAGAGAATTATCTCAACCTTTTGCATGCTTTCAAGATACCATCTCTTTAACGATCTACCAGTCCTTAAATTGACAAGTAAGTGTGGAGGAGTGCAGAATTTGTAGAGTTGACTTAAGTTTTGTGTATAAGTGATTATTCAGATATTAATTATTGTCATCACTGATGTATATTTTGTTGTTCCTTCCACTAGAGAACTTCTACATCTTATTGGACTCGACCTTCTCCCTGTTGGCTGTTATTGGGACTTCTCTGATGGTTCTTCTTGGTCCCTTCATTCTTTAGAGATATTAGCTCCCTTTAGTGTATTCTAACTTAAGCAGGATGAGGCTGTATTTCTGAGAAAGAAGGGGGCACTCTCTTCGCTCCCGGGGAACAGGCTCTTCGGCACACAACCCTGTTATATGTCAACAGTTGCACAAATACTTTACACCTTGCTTTTAATTTAAGCCTGACTGCTCTGGGCAAAGTTAGAGAGAGGGCTAAGCACTGGTTAATTTGGGGGGTGCTTGTGTCTAACAAGGATTGTGGTTGCTGACTTGACCAGGGCTCACACCCCAGTCAACTAGTAACTCAATTTCTTCTTGTACGTGTGTGTCGCCAGTAGGCAGTTATAGTTAGACCTAGTTTCCATAGCAAAAGCATTTTTTTGAGTTGCTTATTATGTTAGTTTCGTTTTATGGATCTTCATGAAATTTCCCCCAAAAAGTGCTCGTTAGAAACGGGGGTCTCTAGTTGGCAAAAGTTTGCAACTTTGTCCAAATAGGGACCCTTGCTTCTAGTCAGGGAAAGGAGGATACGCTCCTAAAATAACCCCTGCTCACCCCCTTGGTAGCTTGGCACGAGCAGAAAGGCTTATCTCAGAGGCGGTGTGTAAAGCATATGTGAACACATACAGTAATACAGTGAAAATACTACAAATTGGCTCCGCACCAGTTTAGAAAAATAAGTAATCTTTAGTAGACTTATCACAAAACGAAACGACAAAAATCCACAATACACTATCAAGAATATGACTTTAAAATGGTAGAAATAGCTTAGTTAAATGTAGATGGTAAATGCAACACTTTACTTTCAAAATACCTTGGATGCTTCATGCAAAACAAACAAAAGGGTCACAGGGAAGGAGCTGCGTCAGTTCCTTGCTTCGGGGAAGGAGGGGCACTTGTTCCTACTGCGGCGCAGGGGAGGTGGAATACCACGACTCCCTTGGCAAGGTGTTGGGGTCCCGTTAGCGTCGAAAAGCAGTTTTTTCAATTTTGACATGATATTTGGGCGAATTCCCAGCAAAATTGAAAAAAACAACCAAGTGCGCTTGTATATAGCCATTTCAGCATACTTGTTAGCTTGAACTCTAAGCCAAGAAAGTTAACATCACACATGAACGACACTTTATCAGAGATCTCAGACCGACCCATGGCAGGTTTGAATGAGTGGATTTCTGTACATTCTGACACTTGATGCTTTGATTTCCACTGCTGGTGGACAGCAAGAGCAAGCTTCCAAACTGTTATTAAAAAAAAAAAACAGGACTGTCGTGCTACAGTCTGATCCAGGTGGCATAGGGCATCTTGGTGTCTCTATCTGCCCTTTCATCCCACAGGCAGGCATTCTATGTCCTGCTTCAACTAGTGACCAGAGGCCCTGTGTGATTTTTGGCACTGGTAATCTCCCTGGGCCTTGGCCCCGTAATTGTAAACATTCCTAAGAAATAATTAGCTTACACACCGTACAATAAGCCAGTACACTACTCACCGATAAGCTCATGACTACACACATCATGCACATACATAAAGGGGTGCTCACGGCCTCACATTTAGAAAAACCTGGTGCACAGGAGCAGAAGCTGCCTGTGCACTCATCAAAAATAACCTATATATAATTAATGTGTTCAGGTGTTTCTATGTATCGCCTTGTCACCAATTTGCTGCTATGTAAATATATCAGAGCCTTCTATTACCTAAATGTATGGTGCTCAGTTTATCGAACTCTGAATTTTACTGAGTTTGCTCGATTATAAAGTTTAAAAAACTGGATGCTGGTGCATAGCCTTCTAAGTCTTCTGTTGGTCTTATTGACACAGTTTACAGTCCCAAGAGAATTGGCATGGGCCCGAGTGCAAGCAGGGGAAATTGACTCCTCTGCCCACCGGATATTTAAGCCTGGCTGTGATTGGAGTGCAGGTGAGCCTGTAAATGTTAGGGCCCCGCAGCAATTGCACCTGCTGCACCAATGCCAGTTAGTGGCGGCTCCATGATGTACAGAATGAAAAGAACAGTACACACACACACACACACACACACACACGTATTATAACGCAAAGCGCACTTCGATCACATCAGAATGCAGCTCATAATTAAAGCAAACACACGGGGCAGGTGTGTGGTTGACAGGAGAAGTGTGGCTCAGGGGTTAGAGGCGGCAGACCTGGAGCTTGAGTTCGGCCCGGGACCAGGGTTCAATTCCCCGCCTCGGCGGGTCTTGGGCTCAAAAATTCCACGGACTCGTTAATTCTCGCTCCGGTGCCTCCTCGACTCACGGGTTCACACTCTGCGACTCTGGGCAATAGCTTGCTTAATCTCCACAACGGCCCCTCGCGGTGGGATGCCTGGCTTTCACCTTGTGGATACCCTGCCAGGGTTATCTCACAGGGGAATACCAGGACGGGTTCCCTAAGCAAGCGCTGAGATGCCCCAGGGTAAGTCGTGCGCTATATAAGTTTCATTCATTCATTTCATTTCACAGCTCTAGAGTACGTTGGGTTTCAGATTACTTGCAGGAGGTGCAGCAAGCTTATTTCTTTCATCGTACAAAATCTATTCTTCAAAGCACCAAGAACAATTCACATTTTATAGGAATTGACAAGGTGTTCAGTTTCTTTACAAAGTTAATAAAGGGAATTTGCTTGTCAGATAAGAAGATACAGTATGTCTGTTGTGTTGCTTGGTTACCAGGAATGCGTGACTAGTAAGCATTTCCTGGAATGTTTGTATTCAACCTGATGATGGTTTGTAGGGACAGTTGTTGGATGGACACCAGTGAAGCTGGTGGTGTCTCTCTGCGTTCCTCAGCAATTAGGATATTTGCTTGATTTTCCATCTTGCACTTTATTCAACACTGGTGAAGCGCGCTGAGAAGCTGGAGAACTTGAGCGTGCAAGGGATGACAAGGAAAATACAAACTTTTGCTGTTTTATTCTGCAAGATTTTTATGGATCGCATTTTACGAAGAAGGAAGATCTTCCAAGATTTGGAGCTTCGAGCAGTGGCAAGGAAGGAGGCATGCCCTGCAAATTTGGACAGTGAAGTGTATCAAATTGATGTCAAGTACCAGCGTAGTTTGAACTGAGCGTAACGTATACAGACTTCGAGTCATCGTCATCAGTTACCAGGTAACAACATCTACTGTTGTTGGATCTATTGTCATTGACTTACTTGGTTACCAGGTGAGGGCGTGCACAAGCTGCGAGGTTGCTGCGTGTGGCTCCTTGCGCTGGTGCTTGAACGAAGTTGCAGCATGTGATCCGCGCACCAATACTTTGAGCGTGCTGTCAACGCGTCTGCTGGAGTCTGCTGCCATGCGGATTTGGTAATGACTGCCAGGAAGTGACGACACAATGCAAGATCACACAACAGGAACTCATTGGCAGCCATTTTGTTTCTTCAATTTACAAGCCAGTTTTTGGGAGCAGTAACTGGCAAATCGAGTTAACTGCAAGGAATCAATGTTCTTCGGGTGAAGTTTAATTTGGACTGCTAATTTAACCGAGATTTACACTGTATTTATTGAAACTCTTTTTACAATCAATGTTTTGGGGCGTTTGTTGTTTTGGGCGAATTTCAATTTTTTTATCGTTGGCTTCTTGAATTCTGCATTATACATTAGGGCCATTTATACATATGTTGGACCTTCTTCTACTAAACCTCAGGCGTGCTCCTGTGTGTGCTGAAGTGCAGGACAGTGAATTGCTTCAACTAAAAGTGTGGACACTGAACTAATCCATACACCATGACCACCTGAAATTACAATATTAGTGCACTTCAGGCTTTGTGGGCATGTGGATTTGAACCTTCGATTAAATTAATAGAATGGAGGGCATACTTCACGAACTACATTGAGGCTGTGGATGAAGCTGAAAAATGACAGCGGCACAGAAGAAAAGATTACTTTTACATTCTTAGGACCAGCAGGATTGAAAGTCTACAATCAAATGACTAAGCCTACTGTTTCTGGTTATATGAATGCTTAGGATCTAGTTTTGTTACACATAGATAGTTATTGTACACCCAAGGTATTTATAGGCATTACTAGGTTTAAATTCTTTCAAAGGAAGCAAAGTAAATCAGAAACAGTGGATGGCACGTGTCTGAACTTAAAAAATGTGCCTTAGATTGTAATTTTGGTACATTGCATAATGATTTCATCAGGGATCAAGTTGTCATGCATGCATGTATTCCTGCTATCCAGGAAAGACTTCGGATCAATGGTGATGCACCTTTAGATGAAATCCTATATTTAGTTCGGAAAGCAAAGATGTCTAGCAGATGTGCAGTTGTTCTGAAGGAGAATGTACAAGATGTCATGTTAGTAGGTAAAGTAAGCTTCAGTTGCAATAGGTCAGACAGACAAGGTTCGTAGAGATTTAACAGACAAGGTTCATTGAGATTTGGTTGTGGTCAATCCAGACCTAAAGAATAAACAAGATGTTACATGTGTGATAGTCTAGACCACCTAGCTTTTAGCAACATTTTTCCTGCTGCTAAATAGAAGTGTAGCAATTGTGGTATTCAGGGTCACTGTAACACCAGAGGAACCTAATTTGCAGAATAGTTACGAAGAGGATGCGGCAGTTAACAATTTTGTTATGAATGTTAGAAATAACGGTTCTGAATTTTAATGATGTACTATGTAGGAACAAACCGGAATGTTGGATAAGGCTTGATGGCGTCAAACTTAAAATGCATGCTGATACTGGATCTCCTTACACTGTTATAAATGAAGACTTGTGGAAAACCTTGCTTGTATTAAAAGTGGGAGAACATTTTATAGAGACAGATATTCACCCAGAGAGTTATAGTGGAGAAGAAATGGACTTGTTAGGCTACAGATGGTTCACATTTAAGTTCAAGAACAGGCAAAATCGTGGTAAACTGTTTCTGGATAAAACTGGTCCACCTGTTTTAGGTTGGTTCAATCAGAAAATGTTACACATTATTCTGGATCCTAACAGCAAGGAACAAGTATTGTTAGTAGATGAGGATAGCACATTGGGGGAAAGAATGCGTGAGCAGTTTCAGAGTGTCTTCAATGATAAATACGGGAATCTTATAGGGTTTGAACATTTGATCCGCCTCAAGGATAATGCTGTTCCCAAAGGTGCATAAGTGTTACAATGTTCCTTTGTTGGTAAAGGGAGAAGTTGAGAAAGAACTTGATAAATGTATTGCTTCCGATGAAATTGTGGCAATTGTAGCACCTGATTGGATTCCTCCAGTGGTTATCACCAGGTAGAGCAATGGGAAGATTAGGCTCTGTGTGGACCTACGCCACTTACATAATAACATTGTGGTGGACAGGTTTCCATTACCTAAAATTAAAGAAATGTCACTTGTTTGAAGGGGACCAAATGGTTCTCCACTATTGACCTTTTGTCAGCATACCATCAGATTTCATTGTCACCGGACTCAAGGAAATATACATCTTTAGAACTCCCTTTGGCTACTATCAATTCAAGTGAATGCTTCTCGGCTCAGCCTCTGCAGCAGCCGTTTTTCAGCGCCCCATGTTCCAATTCTTAAATAAGGTAGAAGGTGTCACTTTTTTCAGGATTATATCCTAGTTTTTGGTGCAAATAAAAAAGAACACGAGTCAAGGCCTCTTATAGTTTTAGAGATCTTGCAGGAAAGGGGTCTCACGGTAGAACATTCAAAGTGTAATTTTGCAAGTAACAGTCTTACCTATTTAGGACATGTGATTGCTGAAAGTGGTGTCAGGCCTAATTCCTCACTTGTGACAACAATTAAAAATGCACCCACAACCTCTCACCATGGGTGATGTGAAGTCTTTTTGGGGAATGGCAGAGTTTTGCTATAAATATGTCCCTAATTTTGCAGATAAATGTTATAACATTCGCCAACTGCTCAAAAAGAATTGCACATTTCTCTGGTCTACGGAGTGTGAGAAGGATTTTATGAGTATCAAAACAGCAATTGCTAAAGCAACCGCATTAAGCAGCTTTGACCATGCAGGGGATAGTGTCATCACTGATGCCAGCTTTTGGTGCTCTATTGTCCCAAATGGATGACAAGGGTAAAGAAAACATAATTGAATACGCATCTATGGAGTGGTTTGGCTCACTGGTTAGAGGCGGCAGACCCAGAAGCAGAGGACGGCCCAGGACCAGGGTTCAATTCCCGACGCGGCAGGGTCGTGGACCAGGGTCAGCGGACTCGATAATTCTCGCCTCAGTGCCTACTCTAACCAGCGATCACACTCTGCAACTCTGGGCATTAGCTTGCCTCATCTCCACAACTGCCCCCCACATACACCGGGGATGCCTGGTTTCCCCTTGGAGATACCCAGTAGGGACCATCTCACAGGGAAAACCAGGACGGGTTCCCCAGCGGTCTACAGCGCGGAGATACCCCATGTGGGGTGATTCAGGCGTTTTACAAGACATCATTACATTACATTACATTACATTACATTACATCTAGATCCTTATCCCCGAGCGAAGAAATGTACCCCATCATAGAGAAGGAAGCATTATCCTGTGCTTAGGCATTGGACTATTTTAAATCCTTTATTTGTGGAAAGGTATGCACCTTATGCTGTGATCACAAGCCCTTGATTCAAATCTTAACCACAGAAATTTCAGCCAATGTTTTCTCTAGACTAGCAGGGATATTAATGCGTATGCAAAAGATTCCGTACAAGATTGTTTATACCCCTGGTAAGAGCAATGTAGTGGTGGATTTCTTGTCTAAAATGCCAGTAATGTTTGAAGAATGTAAAGATGATAAATGGAACAACTCCAGGTGGCATTAATTCATGACCAAGGTCACTCTGCCTTTAACAAGGATGAATGGGAGCTGGAGTTCAAAAAGGATTTAGTTCTGCAGGAAGTGATCCCTTATGTTATAAATGGTTGACGTTGTAAGAATGTACTCAGTGAAGCAGCAAGACCTTTTCGGGGAAGTGCAATCTGAACTCACCATGAATTAAGGATAGAAAAAATTGTTCCACAGGAGAATTTGCGTGCTGTAATTGAGGATTTGTGTTATGAAGGCCATCCAGGTATCTTCAGAACCAAGTCAGTCTTGAAGAGTTTGTTTTGGTGGCCTGGGCTTAACAAAGCTGCTGAGAGCATGGTGAGAGAATGCAATGCATGTTGGAAGGCTGACAAATCCTTACAAACCTTATGTCTGCCTTTGAGTGATAACCTTGTTCCTAACGAACTATAGGAAACTGATGCCATCAATATCATGGGGCCTGTATATGACCATCTTCATGGTTAGCAGAAATTTGTAATGGTATTGATGTATTTATTCTCTCGTTGGCCTGTTGTGAAAGTGGTTGACAGTACAGATACAGATTTGGTGTTGAAGTTTCTCAATGACATTTTCATTTCTAAAGGCATTCCTGCATGCCTAATAAGTGATAATGAAGTCCAATTTTTGTCTAATAAGGCCAAGACTTATTTTGAGAGTCTGGGTATTAAACATAGGACTACATCCCTGTACAATCCTAGCGGGAACAGAATGGTGGAGGGATTTAATCGAGTTTTAAAGGGCATAATCTAATTAGCCATGAGTGGAGGTGAAGACTGTCACACAGGTTGGAAAAATGGTTTGCACTTACCGGATCACAAGTTCTGAATCTACAGGGTTACCCCCCTTTTGTAATAATGTGGGGGCGCAAACCCAGGTCTAAATTTAATCCTGAGTGGTTTTGTGCATCTGGTGTGGAACAATGGTCAAGAGAAGAGGTAAGAAATAGAATGGAAAGTATGCATGACAGGAGCAAGGAATATTTTGATGCTAAACACGGTGTGAGACCAGCCCAAATTGAAGTTGGTGATTGGGTACACATTAAGAAGCCAGGATTTGTAAGTAAAGTAGATAGTACCTTTTTCAACGCTGTAGAAGTGGTGAAAGTTTTGCAGAATGTGGTACAACTCCGGAATGGGAAAGTTTGGAATTTAAAAAGAGTGACCAAATGCGGCGGATGAATGATGGTGTAGTAATGAAACTAGAATGAGTCAAGGTGTACTTACTCCGCCATATTCCACTGGAGTTGAGGAAATGGCAGTGTCAGATAGGCAAGGAAAGGCAAGCATACCCCTTACCACTAATGAAATTTTTAGTGAAACAATTCCTCATGCTCACCATGTTTTAAATCAAAAAATTGTAAGGGAAAGGAAGGTCCCTGGTTGGTTGAAAGATTATGTGGTGAGGAATTTGTAATAGCAATTCTTAGTCAAGATTATACTAGAGACATCATAAGTCTTTTGTACATTTATTCATATCCATCCTTCCTCCCCTTGTTCTTTTTCTTGTTTCCTACCTTCCATTGTTACCCTTTGATATTGTTTTTTTTTAATTTGTATCTTTTATTTGTTGAAAAGAAGGTGGGGGGGTGTTGTGTTGCTTGGTTACCAGGAACGCTTGACTAGCAAGCATTCCTGGAATGTTTGTATTCAACCTGATGATTGTTTGTAGGGGCAGTTGTTGGAGGGAAACCAGTGAAGCTGGTGGTGTCTCTCTGCGCTCCTCAGCAATAAAGATATTTGCTTGATTCTGCATCCAGTACTTTATTCAACAATTTCCAAGGCAGGCCCGGAATGCCTGGTTCCCTTTAGTAACTCCACAAGTTGGAAGAACCAGAGGCTTTGGAGTCGTGTCCCACAAGAGCAACCTGTCAGTGTCTTTGAATACTTTGTTCAAGGTCTTTTTGTAGTAATGAATGTTTGCAGGTAAATTGTAGACTGGTCCCCTGGAATTATGCGGCAGGGGAAGGACAAATTGTGAGTGAGGTTTGAGTAAATTATGTGGTACGAAAAGGCAAATTATGTGGAATAATGTATCACATTTTGTGATAGTATTACTTAATTATTTTGTTATTTTCAAACTTGTTAACGTTGTCTGGGCATTGGTTGCACCTCATTATTCCCAGTTTAACACCCAAATATAGCAATAAGCAACTAGTCAGCATCTGCATCGGGCATTCCACTGGGCAGGCAAGCATTTTGCTGCATTTTTAGTAACTTCTGAACCGTCTGAACTAAAAAACATATTTTGTTGACATCTGAAGATTATGGAATAGATTGTGGATTATGTGGCAAATGCAGCAAATCTATTATTATGCCAAAATCGCCACACAATCACATAATTCCAGTGGCCCTGGTTCTAATTAGGAAATAGCATTAAAAACCGTAGAAGTTCACAAAAAAAACAAAGGTTACATGGATGTTATAGTTAGGAAAACAAAAGAAATGTAAACGTAAAATTCACTTAAAAAAACCAAGGTTACAGTGACATTATATTTAAGAAACACAATTCTAAAGAAATTCAGTAATTAACAAAGAAAAAAATCAAAAGTTGCAGGGAAGTTATAGTTAGGCTCAGATTTAACTCACACAAAACCACAGAAATTCAGCAGTTATAGTTACTTGAGCTAACTATAACTTATATGCCACAATGCATAGCTTATGAACTCACATATTACATCACTCATGACATGGTTATGCATATATATATATGTATAGCGAGCAAGGGCGTTCATGCCCGAAACGCGTCTGTTCGACGTTCTTTTTCCTTTACCCCCTGCACTTGAATTTGATGGAATAAATTGAAAATAACGCAAAGACTGGCTTCAACTGTGATTTATGTGTCTGCGCACTGGGGAAAGTGCCTGAGGCGTTCCAGGGCACGACAACCGGTTGGAGGAGTATATATATATATATATATATATATATATATGAGCAAGGCACTTTTCGAGCCGAAACGTTATGGCAACTAGCACGCATTTAATTAATAAATAAAATTGCACTGAAGTCCAGGTCCGTGTCTGTGTTAATTGGGGCAGGCGATATCAGCAGGCTGCTTCGACGAATACACGGAGTTTCAGGATATATATATATATCTTCAGGTCAAAACTCTAAAAAATGAGGAGACCGCACTCTTTTTATTCACTGAGTCACAAAACAAAGAGGAGACGCGTTTCGGCTTGCGCCTTTTTTGACCGTTTATGCATTTGCAGCATGCAGCATCGCCATGCTTATATTTACAACCCCGATTCAGATGTCCGGTTATGTATTCATAATTTTTTTTTTTTAAAACATTCTAATGGCAGTAAATGATTCAGTTCATTATCATTCTTATAAAATATAAAGAAATACATTATATATTGGCATTTGCATAACCCATAACAAAACAAAACGAGCACCGAATGCCACCTCAAATCCTAATGGGACCAATTACTTGCGGGCGGAGTAACCAAATTACCTATCCTTTTCCCTGTGGTGTTTACCTGGTAGAAGAAGCACCGTGAAGGCCTTCCTTGCGACTAAAGCATCAATACACAATATTACACCAATACAACACAACTGTATATGAAAGACTGTACAAGCAAGGCCATAATTGTAATCCACCTGTTCTCATGAGATCCACTAGTCCAACATTATAACAACCAACCAAAGGATCCTTTCCTTCCCGCTCCTCTACAAGTCACTCAAAGGTCAGTCTCTTATTCAGTATGTAGGATTCATTGTACTAGCAATATATTTAAGGTAAAATCCGAATAAATATGTACACAATGTCCCAAAAGTATCCTTACCCTCACCCACGTCCCCCTCCTGTAATCCTCATTTCCCAAATTGTAGCACACCATTGTTCTGATTAAAATGAATTCCCTAAATTACTTTTGAAGAGTTAATTGAGCAGAGACAAGCACTAGCAGGTTGGCAAACGGCAGGCTGGATCTGGAGGGGTCCATCGAACTTCAAATCAGATGCTACATTGCATCTGTAATTTTAGAATTTCACAGACAAGCACGGTATGCTGTACTCTTCAAAGGAGGGAAAACAAAAGCATCTATTGTGCATTGCGCACTAAATCAAAAGAACAAAGATGTCGTTAAAATACTTTCAAATGCTAGGAAAAAGAAGCTTCCACATAAGTGTGGAATACAGCACTGCCTCTCTCTCTCTGTCTCCTTTCAAGGTTTCAGCAACATAAATCTTTCTACTTTCCAACCATGATACATTAAAACAGATGTGAAATACAGTTGTAAGTAACAAGTACAACACAGCCTTTAAAATCCTTACCAGGCCTCAGAAACATGTGCCAGGAGGTTCTAGCGCAGGCGCCAAAAAAGTAGCACGAAAACCTCGCAAAACCATGGTTCGCCGACTAATACTTTGAATCGAGAACAATTGGGCAATGTTGTCTTATTGGTTTCCTAGAAATCAACCTAGATGGGACAAGAGTTTTGTAAAGTAGGGACAGGGGGCAGGAGAGACAACGGAGGGCACCCAGGACATTGAGAAGTCCTATAGAGAATACCAATAAACGATTATAGCTTAGACGGTAAATAAGATTATAATTGGGCCCCCAATGATGATTACAGAAGTAGCCAAATTAATCTAGAGAATCTTTGAAATGCCATAGGCCATCTCTGTTGAAATTAACGTTCACAGGCATTAGTGTTGATTCCACTGTTATTATCTTCTAGCGCAATGGTCTTCAAACTTATTAATTCCGCACACATACCAGAAGTAGAAAAAAAACTAAATCTGGGCCCCCAGAATGTCAAACATATTTTCTCACAACTAAAAACTGCTAGCTTTGGAGATAGCAAGTCAAACATTAAAGTTATGTTAATTTACCCTTTTTGAAAATGCACTAAAATACAAGAATATCAACATTCTTTTGGCAGCCAGATCTCCATAAAAGTGTAAAAGTATCCAAGTGTGATGTTTTATCAGAAATATGGGGGAGGAACTTTGAGGGATGTTTTGAGCCTAAGCACACCCCTTTTGACACCTACTTCCGGCCAAACCCTGGCATTAGTTTCTGTTTCCCAGGGGCATAATAAATGTCCCCTTAGCTGGAGTCCGGCGCTCTCGGGATCATTATGGGCCTCCAGGCTTGTGGCTTGTGCCACAGTCTAAAGACTTCTGTTCTGGGGAAAGAGATGGGTGACTTTAAAAGGAACGTACACCCTCACATGACAGACATCCTTCCGCTGACAGACTACATCTGCAATGGAGACAGGGCTCGACCCACAAAAACACATTAGTAAATCTGTGTCAATAATACGATATTCACAAATGGGTGCAGTTTTCATTACTTTTGGGTTATTCGCAAACAAGCCAGTAGTACGCTAGGAAGGCTGGACAAGGTGCAGGTTTCCAGACGTACTACTAGGAATGTCGTGTGGGGTTGCTTTTTCTCCTGTCTCTCCAAATCTATACATAACGTACATTCAAGCACTGCAGAAATGCAACCCGAGGTGCAAATGCACATTTTATTTCTTTTTTCCCCCAGAGGGAAAATATCTTGCCACTCTCTCCCTCCAGTCTCAGGAACCTGTGTTTGGAGGTGATCCATCCCACTTTTCACCCTACCAGAGAAGATATTCAAGTCCTTCACTGAAGTAAAACTCCAACCGTTCCTAGGGTGGGAAAGTGTCATGTAGGAGTTTTTGAATGTCCACAAATTCATGAGTTTGACGGCTTTCACAAATTAAAAAAACTAACCACGCCTTTCTGCACTCTATTCCTACCTCTTGTATATGGTTTACTACTGAGTAGTTCTACAGACTCGTTTTGGAGAATTATGCAGTGGCCAGCCAACATGTTATTTTCCACATTGTCTGAACCTTGTTCCTTTTTAAATCAAAATCCTTAGTTAGTTAATGTGTGCGTGACTTGTCCACGATTCCCTCTATTCACAAAGTGAACTAGTGAACAAGGAAGCTTTGTCTGCCTCCTGTAGAGTCACTATTAAAAATATTTTTCACGTTTTTCCAAGTACCTCAAGGTCGTCCATCAGTCCTTTCACATCAGGCATCAGCTTCTCATTGTCCCAGTAACGGTAAGAGCGAATCTTTGTGAACCCTGCTTCCTCAAATATATGGCAATGGCTCTCTGAAAGAAGAACAGCGACAGGTCACTCAAACATCACCTTATTGTGCGCCACTCCACTGATGCATGAGGATATGGTCTAAAAAATACACTTGGCGTCCCACTAAACATATGTAGTTACAGCACTCATTAGTCTGAATTTCAAGATGGGCATCCCACCAAAGGTCTTAATCAGAGAAGAACATTTGATATCCTTGAGAGTTGTATACATATACACACGTACACAATACCAATGGGTTACTATATATATAAGTTCTACAATGCAAATGAGGGGTTCCAGTGACATGAAAATAAAACGTAAAGTTGAAGGCAGAGCATTTTGCAAATGTGACTAACAAACACCTCAAATATCACTTTTTGAGAGTGACACACAGATTTGGTGCTTGGCTTGAACCCTTACTTTTACAAGACTAAGGGTTTTGATTATAGCTTGGCAGGCAGGATACTCCGTGAAAACGTGACAGAGATCCCTTCCATCATATTACAAGTGCCATAGACCAGGGGTCCTTAACCCGTGGTCTGGGGAACCCTGGGTTCCGTGATGCTTACTCTGGGGTCCATGACTGCCTTGGAAATTAGTATTAACAGAATAATAAAATGTACTTAAGTGAAAAAGCAAAATGTACAGTTGAACATTTTAAAAATTCTTATAAATGTGAAGACATTGGAAATGAAAGCTAACAAATAGATATCCTCTAATTGAATAGTAGGAGCAGTCAAGTGCATCAAACTTAATATAGTATGAACAATAAAAGGCCTCAATTGAATTTTGAAACCCTCTAATCTTCCTATTAAAATCTGATTTTTATATTTGTGACAAATAAAATGTCATATTATGCGTGTTTGATGATGAATACATGTTTTCTTTTGTGTATAGTTTTGCACTTCCAATCATTAAAAGTGCTTAGGGCGGGGTCCCCTACTTCTTGCAATGATTCAGTGGGGGTCCTTGGAATCCAATAATAATTAAGTGGGTGTCCCCGGGTTCCAGTATCTATTTAGAGGGGTCCTCAGATGGGAAAAGGATACAAACCACTGCCATAAACTATAATGCACTTGTAGTACAGTGGATGGGACATCCACCACGTTTGTGGTGTAGTCTCCTGTCTGTCAAAATCTACAAACTGTCCCAAACGTGGCGAGAAGGATGGAACCAAAACTTTAAATGCGATCCTCTTGAAAAATCTGCTGTGTGCAGAGGAGCTCTTTGGATCTATGGAGGCTTCGGGAACTATTCCAACTACAGGGGCAGCCATAATGCAGACCACCAGGAATCAATGATGGAGTTATTGGACTATTATGTACGTGTAAAGTACTGCATGGAAAAATTGGCTTCCCATTTGTTAAAATCTGTAATTAATAACTCGTGTTCTCGTGAGACCTAGTATAGCTTTTTGGGAAGAGAAAGAAGGCAGAGAAGCAAAGACCAGCACTCATTGTAGTGCTAGGGAGCGCAATCACGTTGCAGAGATTCCTGCACCATGACTTCCAACGATACGTGGCTACAGTAGTTTTAAGACCACTGTGTGGGATAAACCAAACTAGATCTGTTCAATGACAGTAACATCATAGTCAGTATCTAACTGTTGTTCTTACCTTGAAATACACAAAATGTATTCTGCTTTACCATATTTGCTGAGAGTTTAGTATTTTCCTCACATTTGGCCTAGGGTTAGGGTTACGCTTAGGTACAATACTACAGTTAGGGTTATGGTTAACACAAGGACAGGGGCAGGACTTTTGGACAGTGTTAGTAGGGGCCAGTTTGATTGTACAATTATGGGAGACCTGGTGCCGTTTGTGATTAGTTAAACCTATATCTGAGGGCCTCTGAATGGTGCACCAAGTGAGTTGGATGCTGCCCTGCAAAAGAGTGCTAGAATTTGTTGGAGAAGAGGTATACAGCATCATACACTTTCATAGGAAGGCTCAGCGGGCTAAGAGGAGACTGGTGGTTGGCGGTATATGATGATAGTTCTAGACACCAGAAGGAGAATTTACACATATTTCACTGTTCTAAAATGTACACACTACTCTTAACTGGGAGTCCTAGGTCCTCTGACTCTAGGCAGCACATAAAGATAGAAGAGAGCCACATTATACCATCCTAATCTGCACATTCAGAGTACACATGCTTGAGGACAACTGCATCTTACTCTTCTAATGAAGCACAATAAATGTTCGTAATATATACTTTGAGAAACAGTTTTTCCTAAGCAACATGATTATTCTGTGTTACTCACAGTTTAACTGTCTGAGTTGCTAAAGTTAACTGACATTCCGAGATGTATTCTGGTCAGATCAACGGACGCTACTTCCCAGGAGTCAGACCCCAGAAGGGAGATCTGTGGAAGGTGTTGTAGAGCAGAACTCCGTTTCTGAAGATAAAGATAGCAGTCAATACATGTCAGAAGGATTACCCAGTATGTCAGAGTCCCTTAGGATTTGGAGGAATAACCGGAGCTGGTGTTGGACTCAGGGTTATGCCTAAAGCTAACAATTAAGTTTACCTTCAGGTTGAGCAACTGGCTAAGATTTAGAGTTGATTTGCTGAATTTATTTTTCAGTATTATTTTAGCCCTAGAAATGCAATTTTGCATTCTCTGAAGGGTGCAGGACTGCGTGCACTAATTAGTGCTGCAAGGCCATCAGAACTCGCAGAAATCAGGCTTGGAGGGAAATTGAAATGGCAACACCTTACTTATGCTTCTTGGACACAGGCATAGATGGTGATCTGGGGCAATTATGTGAGACGCTGGGCAGGAGTTCCCCCTTCACTCTCCATAGAGAATCATTTGGACGAGAAATAAAGTCTCTGGTCACCAGGGCAAGAAACACTACCCCCCCCCCCCCCCCCCCCCCCACAAACACACACGCACGCACTCATCTGGGAGACAGTAGAGGGTGTACATGCTGGGGGCCCTGAAGGAGAGGGTTCCCTTGGTCTTCAGTGGACTGTTCCTATGGTGGATCCCAGTGAAGGGAGCTACCTCTTGAGGAATACACTGGAACCCTGGAAGTGATCAGGAGGCTGACTGGCAGGCATTTCAACCTGCTTTGATGACTACAGGGTGCTCCTGAAGATCGCAGGTTCAGGAGAATTCCAAGATCCCAGACAGCAGAGCATCTCCTGAGGTTTTCACAAGTCCCCACTGCTGGAAGGAGGCAGGGCTTGGTTCTAGAGATTTAAAAAGAGTCTAGATGCACCAAAAAGACTATTAGGCGATATGGAGGCAGGAAGGCAATTCCCTGATCTCTACCTCTTCAGAGGAGGAAAAGCAGTTAAAAATCAGCTTCAGGAAATGTCTCATAATGTTAAGAGGCCCAGAGACCAAAGTCTGACTCTCTTGGAGGCTGGAGTATTCTACCAGGATACTTTGTTTGATTCTTTGTGGGGGCGCACCAAGAAAAAGTCCAGAAAGATAATCACTTGTGTATATAGAAAAGTTCTTTATTTATTTTTGTCCATTCTTTTAAAAAACAATCATCGTGCACTTTACAAACAAATCAGCCAACGCGTTTCACTCCCTTCCAGGGAGTTTCTTCAGGGCGAATGGAAAATTCACCGGAAACGTACGGTTGGGTCCTTCAGATTTATGATTTGAATTAGTGTTTCTTATTCCTGCCGGTCAAATTTCTATTTATCCTGAATACCGATGCATTCAATTTGATTTCTTTTGCAGTCTCTAAAAGTCTTCAATTGATCTGATATAAGGGACAATATGGCCTCCCCTATTTGTGTCTGATGTTCCGCAAGCTGGGGACCATCCATGCCGTTGCGGTGAAACGACTGAAGATACTTTTCCAGGTTCACAACAACGGAACCTTCAAACAAGTGCAGGAGGAGAAAGTGACCCGACTTCCTTGGCCAAAACTTCTAAACACCGGAACATTGGTGTTCGGGGACTTTTCCGCCACGAACGGAGGACAGAGAGTAGCAGAGGAAAATCCAGGGGACGAGGCTTTATTGAACGGTGTCCACCCAGAGGATCCGGGAATTGCAGCGCCACCGTCGAAAGAAGGTCCGGAGGAGCCAAGGTGAAACGGAGAAGCAGGAGGTCACCCCCGAGCAAGGACAACAGCGAGGAGAGGAGCCGAGAAAGCCAGGAGGCCAACAATATCGCCCAACGCCCAGCCACGTGCAGGAGGACGCGTGGCTACCTCAGGTGCGTAACCGTTTGCGTACCTTGTTCAGCTTCAAGCGGGGAGGGACCGGGTAGGAAGGGAGACTGGACTGGTCCCTTTAATTCTTGCTTTGCCTACGAGGCGGCCGGCCCCGCCTCTATGACGGGGAATCATGTGCTCCAATCAGGAGCAGCTTTTGCGAATAGAAGGGAAGACACGGAAGACGCCGTCTCGCTGGTGTTCGGGGACTTTTCCGCCACGAACGGAGGACAGTGAGTAGCAGAGGAGAATCCGGAGGACGAGGCTTCATCAAACGGTGTCCACCCAGAGGATCCGGGAATTGCAGCGCCGCCGTCGAAAGAAGGTCCGGAGGTCCGGAGGAGCCAAGGCGAAACGGAGGGGCAGGAGGTCACCCCCGAGCGAGGACAACAGCGAGGAGAGGAGCCGAGAAAGCCAGGAGGCCAAAGATATCACCCACCGCCCAGCCACGCGCAGGAGGACGCGTGGCTACCTCAGGTGCGTAACCGTTTGCGTACCTTGTTCAGCTTCAAGCGGGGAGGGACCGGGTAGGAAGGGAGGCGTCAGACAGGATAAGGCATCTGGTTGCACTACACCCTCGGGTGACTTAAGCTTTGGTGGTGGTGTATGTGTGAATCACGAAACGTACTCCCTCACTCCCCCTCCCATATCAAGTGCTTCTTAGAGCTGTGTAGTAACAGCCATGTTTGTTTTCTTGTTGTGCATTTCGGTGGGAGAGCTGGAAGATGGACCCCAGGGAGAGAGCCAAGGTGAAGACCGAAGCCCCCAGGACAGCCCCCAGGAGAGACACTGTGTACCCCTGTTTTCGTTCATTGAGTGGACTGTTGTGCTGCGAATAAACAATCCTTGCCCACTTCATAGTCTTAGCTCTGTCCATCCTTGTACCAAAAGGTTACAAGTGGCGAGCCAGATAGGAGTTATCCATCTGCACAGATGGAGGCCATGCTTACCAAAATGTCAGAAGGACAGGCCAAGCTTGAATGGGCCGTTGGAGAGTCTAGTGAACAGGCAGACAATGACAGGGCCACGTTCACCGCCGCCATTCAACAGCAGGCGGACCACATCACAAAGCTTACAGAAGGACAGAACCAGCTCCTCACACTTCTAGGGCAACAAAGAGCGGCCACACCCCCAGGAGCAGTAGTTCCCCTACAGAAATACATAGCAGGAGATGACCCTGTTTCCTTTTTTCTGAACTTCGAGAGGGCAGCCCGTGCTAGTGCCTGGCCAGGCGAAAGGTGGCCCTTTTACTTAGCGCCCCTGTTAACAGGCGAAGCCCAAGCAGCTTATCAACTCGCTAACAAGGATGGTACCGCTGCATATGGTCATGTGAAACAAATAGTTTTGGACAGACTTGGGGTCGACGACGAAAGTCACAGAATAAGGTTTAGACAAGAGAGAGGACTTGCCAATGACACACCTAAAACACTCTTTTATAAAATGAAAGAAGCTGCTGACCGTTGGTTGAAACCACAAGATTGCAACCTGGACGAGGTAATGAACAAGATCTATTTAGAGCAGTTTCTTGAAGCACTGCCCTATGGTACACAAAGATGGCTCAGGCACCACGCAGGTTTGACTCTTGAACATGCCATAGAGATGGCTAATTCATATGCCAGAGCCCAAACTCGTCCAATGGTTAGTGATGGGGAGAAGCCTACCACCAATAAAGTCTTCACAAGAAATGAAAAGAAAACCGTCAAGGGCTCTCCTGATCCTTTTCCTCCTCTTTTGAAACCCAGACCATTAAGACCTGAACCCCCGGTTATGACAGGACTCCAATGCTATGAATGCGGGGAATGGGGTCATATTGCAAGACTTTGTAGAAAAAGAAAAGAGAAAGAAGAAGAACCGATGGAGGTCGGATATGCTCCTCGTGCCATTCTCTATGCCCAGGAAACTGGACCGGCCTACTACGTAAGTGTCCTTCTTGATGACCCCCCTATTAGGGCCCTGTTAGATTCAGGTTGTCGCCACTCGGTAGTAAAAAAAAGTACCCTGACCGGTTCTTCTTTCTTTTTGAACCGTAACGTTAGGATAATGTGTGTGCACGGTGACATACGCACGTATCCCCTAGCTAGGGTAAACATTGTAACAGAGAGGGGCACTCAGCTACAGTGTGAGGTTGGGTTTTTTCCAGAATTACCCGAAGCCTTGATAATAGGGACTGACAATAAATGCTTCCCAACCTTGATGGAAGAAGCCTTGTCTAAGAGTAAATCCACCAAGGCAGTTCCCGGTCTACTAACCACAGAGCCATGTACAAATGACTCCAACTTCCGGGCTGCCCAATTGAACGATGCCTCTTTATCTTCGGCCTGGCAAAGTGCCCAGGAAGCGCTGGGACAAGGTACTATATACCCCTTTTTTTTTAAACAGAACGGGCTTTTGTACAGGGTAGGTAGCCATAAAGCTACCCCTCAGTTGCTTGTACCAGCAGACTTTCGTGAGCAAGTTCTGTTCTACGCTCATGCCCACCTGTCAGCTGGTCACTCCGGGGCCGAAAAACAACTGAGTCCATCATACAACACTTTTATTGGCCTGGTGTGTACGCACAAATAAAGAAATACTGCCAGGAGTGTCAAATATGTCAGAAACGCAACCCTTACATTCCGCCCAGGGTTCCGCTTGTTCCCCTCCCCATCATTGGGAAACCCTTTGAAAGAATAAGAGTAGACATCATAGGGCCCCTGCCTAAATCACATAGGGGATATCAGTACGTGATGGTAGTGGTGGACTATGCCACTCGCTATCCTGAGGCGTTTCCCTTACGCGCTGCTACCACTAGCGCCATTTCCCAGAAGTTGGTAGAACTGTTCTCTAGAATGGGATTCCCTAAAGCCATTATCACCGATCAGGTACCCCTTTCGTCTCCCGTCTTATGAAACAGGTCTGCGCTATTTTACAGTTGAAACACCTGCACACGTCAGTTTACCACCCACAAACTGATGGGTTGGTTGAACGATACAACGGCCTGATTAAGACAACCTTAAAAAAACTTTTGTCAGGGGACGGAAGACAGTGGGATCAACTACTTCCCCTAGCCCTCTTTGTGTTACGGAGTCAACACCAGAGTAGCATGGGTGCCTCCCCTTTTGAACTCTTGTTCGGGATGAAACCCCGTACCCTATTGGAGATAACAAAAGACAGCTGGGAAAAGGAGGGTACACAGGACGCGCAAGAGTTGATGGACTATGCACAACAACTGAAAAACAGGCTGTACAAACTAAGGACCTTGTCCTATGACACCTTAGAAAAGGCACAAGCGAAACAGAAATTCTTTTACGATAAAGAAAAGAAATGGAGAGAACTAGACGTTGGGGATTGGGCTCTTGTACTTCTTCCCACTTCCACCCACAAACTGCGCAAAGAGTGGCAAGGACCTTACTCAATAGTAAGAAAGATAGGGAGAATCACATACGCCCTGCAGATAACTCCATCTCGGACTCAAATCTACCATATTAACCTCCTGAAGAAATGGTTCTACTCCACATACCATAGACCAAGCCGTGATAAACCCCGATCTGTCGGAGGCACAAAAGAAGGAGGTCGATAACAATATGTCCAAACATTCATCCATATTCTCTGACCAACCCGGCAGACCAACGCTGGCAGAATATCACATACCCACCCAGGCTGGGGTCATTGTCAAACAAAGACCCTATCGGGTACCGGAGGCCCGAAGACTCTTGCTGCAAACGGAAGTGAAGAAAATGCTCGAAGCAGGGATAATAGTTCCTTCCAAAAGTAATTGGTCATCCCCAGTGGTGTTGGTGCCAAAACCCGACGGAAGCACTCGCTTTTGCATCGACTTCCGCGGGGTCAACAGGGTGTCAAAACAAGACGGCTACCCACAACCAAGGGTTGATGAGATGATCGAACGCCTTGGTGAGGCCCAGTATATAACAACAATTGACCTCACCAAGGGCTACTGGCAGGTGCCTCTGTCCCCTCAAGACCAGGAAAAAACAGCTTTCATAACACCAGACGGGTTGTTCCACTTCACAGTGTTACCCTTTGGGTTGCACGGAGCCCCAGCAACGTTTCAACGTCTCATGGACACAGTACTGGCCCCATATACCCAGTTCGCCGCGGCGTATTTATATGATATAGTCATACATAGCCCTGACTGGGAGACCCATTTACGACACCTCTAACTGATACTAGGTGCCCTGGAGAAAGCAGGACTACATATAAACTAAAAAAAAATCAAGGATCGCATTCACCCGTGTCAAATATCTTGGGTATGTCCTGGGAAGTGGTCAACTATACCCACAGGAAGAAAAGGTCAGAGCAATACAGGCACAAACCTTCCCTACAACTCGGAGGGATCTAAGAGCATTTCTTGGATTGGTCGGTTATTACCGCCGCTTCATTCCTCGCTTTGCCTCACTGTCAGCCCCTCTAACGGATATGTTAAAGAAAACAGCCACTTCAGTGCAGTTCAAAAACCCCTCTCATCAAGCCACAACTGCTTTTCAACAATTAAAGGATGTTCTCTCTTCAGCTCCGGTATTGGCAACCCCAGACTTTACCAAACCTTTCTGTTTACAAACAGACGCCTCAGGGGTTGGTTTAGGCGCAGTATTGTCCCAGCCTGATAAAGAGGGTAGGGAAAGACCCATCCTGTACCTGAGCCGGAAACTGTTCCCCCAAGAAACTGTCTATCCAACAATAGAAAAGGAGTGCCTAGCCGTGAAGAGGAGCATCGAGAAACTCCGTTATTATCTGGAGGGCCGTCACTTCACGTTGATCACTGACCATGCCCCCTTGACATGGCTCTACCAGAACAAAGGACAGAACGATCGCATAATGCGATGGTTCCTTTCCCTACAACCATACAATTTCGATGTAAGCCATAGAAAGGGTACCGAGCACTCTAATGCTGATTACTTCTCACGTTACCCTCTTTCCCCCCGAACGGGAAAAGCTAGGGAGGGAGGTTTGTCAGAGGGTCGAGGACTGCAGTCCCATAACGGACTTTTCCTCTTCCCTACAGGAAGGCCCGGACTGGCCCCTTTAATTCTTGCTTTGCCTACGAGGCGGTCGGCCCCGCCTCTATGACGGGGAATCATGTGCTCCAATCAGGAGCAGCTTTTGCGAAAAGAAGGGCAGACACGGAAGACGCCGTCTTGCTGGTGTTTGGGGACTTTTCCGCCACGAACGGAGGACGGAGAGTAGCAGAGGAAAATCCGGAGGACGAGGCTTTATTGAACGGTGTCCACCCAGAGGATCCGGGAATTGCAGCGCCACCGTCGAAAGAAGGTCCGGAGGAGCCAAGGTGAAACGGAGAAGCAGGAGGTCACCCCCGAGCAAGGACAACAGCGAGGAGAGGAGCCGAGAAAGCCAGGAGGCCAACAATATCGCCCAACGCCCAGCCACGCGCAGGAGGACGAGTGGCTACCTAAGGTGCGTAACCGTTTGCGTACCTTGTTCAGCTTCAAGCAGGGAGGGACCGGGTAGGAAGGGAGGCGTCAGACAGGATAAGGCATCTGGTTGCACTACACCCTCGGGTGACTTAAGCTTTGGTGGTGGTGTCTGTGCGAATCACGAAACGTACTCCCTCACTTCCCCTCCCATATCAAGTGCTTCTTAGAGCTGTGTAGTAACAGCCATGTTTGTTTTCTTTTTGTGCATTTCGGTGGGAGAGCTGGAAGACGGACCCCAGGGAGAGAGCCAAGGTGGAGACCGAAGCCCCCAGGACAGCCCCCAGGAGAGACACTGTGTTCCCCTGTTTTCTTTCATTGAGTGGACTGTTGTGCTGCGAATAAACAATCCTTGCCCACGTCATAGTCTTGGCTCTGTCCATCCTTGTACCAAAAGGTTACACATATATTAGCGAGTAACGTTTAAATATTTAAATATATGTATCAGTGTTTCACTTTGTGTATAAGTGGCTTCATGGGTTGGTGAGTAGCTAATGTGTGTGTGTATGGGTTATTAGATGGTTTTTTTAGTATCAGTATGAGTGTCTGTATGGTTTGGTGGAGGTATTACTTAGCACATAGATGCATCAATGACTGACTCACTGTTTGTATGTGTTTTGAAGACAGCATATGTGCAGGACTGTATGGGTGGATGAGTGTGTATATGTGTGCGTTAGTGAGTGAATGACTGTCTGACTAGTGTTTTTATCAGTAACTACATATGTTTTAATCTAGTATATGTGAGTATTGATGTATATAAGTGAGTATTTGTGAGAGTGAGTGATTGTAAGAGTTCCTGTTTAAAAAAGTATGTGTTTCTATAAGTATTTGTTTAAGAGAGTAAGTATGTGTAAGTTTCCTTAGAAGTAAGGTGGTAGTGTGTGTATAGTTGTATATGCAAATAAATGGATGTTCTATAGTTTATTTGCATGTGTGAATATGTGTGTAAGTAACTTTTGGATGACTGTCGGTGTGTAACAAGATGTATAGGTGTATCACTACATATGATGAGTGAGTATATGTATGAGTGACTATATAGAACTGTTGGTGAATGAGTGGATGTATATATAGATGGTGGTATTACTGAATTGGTTGTTGTAACTGGTATGGATATCTCCATTTTTTTGAAAATGTTAATTTCTATTTTCGAATATGTGTTTAAAGGGTTACATTACACTGAAAGGAGGTCTGTCACTCTGTCACAAAGATGGTGTCATCAGTGATGTCATGAGTGATGTCACTGACCATGTCATGAGTGATGTAATATGTGACGTCATCAGCAATGCATTACACGCGCAAGTTATAGTGAGTCCAACTAACTATAACGTGGGAATTTCGATGTTTTAGGTCAGTAAAATTTCCAGCTAACTATAACTGGTGTGAAACCTATGGTTTTTTCTGTGAATTTCATAGGTTTTTAAATTCTAATTCCTAACTATAACTGGTGTGAAACCTATGGTTTTTTTCAATGAATTTCATAGGTTTTTTAAATGCTAATTCCTAACTATATATAAGGCCCCAAACCTATGTTTTTTTCTTTGAATTTCAAAATTTGGTTAATAGCAAATGTCTATAGCTATGAAATGCAATATTTTTGAAAATGATTGAATCCTATATTTTATTTGTATTTTAAACAAAATTTTTTTTTTTTGACCTTGGAGCGCTCCCGAGTCGCGCCCCGGAGAGCGTAGTCGTTTGAAGCGCCCCGGTGCGCGAACTGGGAAGCGTCCCGTTAGCGCCAATGTCGTGAACGAAAACATGATCGTGACGTATCGCGTAGCCGCGTCCGCGTGATACGCATGGCGTAAGCGCACCCGGAAGCACTTGAGCGAATACGCTCGCGCAACGTAAACATCCGACGCGCTTACGCGACGCGACCCGGGGCGCACCCCCGGGCGCGCCCGGGGGCGCGTCACGTAAGCGCGCCGGTTATGTGACCTGAAAATAACACTTTTAATTGGTGCAGAACAGTTTTAGTTTCATAATGATGAAATCCCTGGTCTTGTGACCTGAAAATAACACTTCTCATTGGTTCAGGCCTTTTTTTTTTTCCAAATGATGAAAGACCCCACCTTTTTTCCTTATTCTGACTTTGTCCTTTGACTGAGGAAGACCGGATTGTACCTCTCTGTACCTTTTTGATCTATATAATGGCTTCAGTAGCAGCAGCAGCTGGTGCATCTGCACTACCACCACCACCACAACCACAACCACCAAGAGGACCACCTCAAGATTACATTGGTGGTCAACAAGAGGAGGAGGAGGAGGAGGGGAGGAGAAGATGGCTTGAAGAACACAATACCCCATACCAGCCAAGACCACACATTATATGGGAGTTTTTTTCGATCCCAGAGGGGAAGAAAAAAGTAAATGCAGCCAAGGTGACTTGCCTAATCTGTGGCATGGAACTTTCTAGGGGGAACCCGAAAAAAATATTAATTCGGAAACAACACAATGATTAGACACATGCAGCGCAAGCATCCAATAAACTATTCTGCTGCAGAGATGAGGGAACTGGCCAGAAACCCTCCCCAAACTACAAGCACCACCTCGAAACGAAAGCAAAGTACTCCGTCGGGACAAGAGGCAAGAGAGACGATGCCTTGCATTCAGCCACGGTTTGCGGATTTCCGTATAACCTGTAAATACTGTGGGAAGACCATCTCTTACGGAGAACAGAGCGTAAAGCTCATCGTCCTTGCTGGGGACAACCACAAATGCCCCAATAAACCCTAATTTTTTCTTTTCTTTTTTTTTTGCTCCAGTTGAGCCATTTTCAATTCCCTGTTTTTTCGTTTCTCCCCATGAAAAATACAACGAAAATATAAAACTGTTTAGAAAAACCAAAAAAAGTTAAAAATGTTCAAAAAAACAATAAAAAAAATATAAAACAAAAAGAAGAAAAAAAACAGTTCTTTTTAGAAATACCTCCAATTTATAAAAAAAGGCTACATTTTTAAAAACTCTGTCATTCTTTTTTCCCCATGGTCTGCTCCCCGGTGCGCGCACCGGGCGCTCCCCGCCCTAGGGGGTCGGGGGGGGTCTATCCCTGCCCCCTTTTTTTTTTTTCCACCTCTTGTGTCTCGATCCTACCGACACACAAGATGGCGGCTGCTCCAGACTGTTTCGAATATTTACAGACACCCGAGAGCCAATCAGCTTTCCGTGCGCACCTCGCGTGGCGCGCCCGGAGCGCTCCCCAGTGCGCGTCCCGGGTGCTGCCATAGATATATATATTTTTTTTTAACCTAAATTACTCAAAATCCACTGGAGCACATATCTTGAGACATAGCAAAGGCACATCGGGCTACCAGTCCGTACAATTTTGGCAAGTTTGGTTCAGCCGTTCGGGCTAAAAGTGAGTTCGACCACCCTATGGAAATTAACATGGGGAAAACACGTTTTGGGACCCCCCTTTTATCTCGGCCCCCGCTTGACGAATCCCCCCGAACTTTCAAGGAAGGACCGGAGCTCCGCGAGGCAAATTTGAGGAAATTTTCAGGCAGATTCGTCAACCGGCGCCAAAGTTATTCCAAATAGAATTTTTAGATTTTGCATTGAAAAAAATCCTAACTATAACTACCTACTAGCGACCGCCAGTAGGTAATATATATATATATATATATATATATATATATATATATATATATATATATATATATACACACACGCCTCAAGGGAGCGTCCTGCCTGGGAAAAATGGGAGAACAGAGTAGGGAACAAGAAAAGACACAAAGATTCTGCAGTCTTCTGTCACTTGAGGCACATCTCAGAAAATATTTAATTTAATGATGGTATCCTGGGTACACTTGGGTATTGTCTGCTCCTTAATGCAAAAAAGTCAAAACCACAAATCGCATAAGGATTTATTGACCACTGAGGAAACCTTAATGCCATGCAATATAAGACTGTGATTGTAGACCCCTGAAAGACCGCAAATAAGTGGTCTTAGCATTCAGAATCTTTGCAGGTAATTCAGAAAATAACATCAGAAGTCACTGAAGAAGTAAGGCAAAACCAAACAAAGGAATATAAAATAACAAATGTGAATAAGACCAAGCCAGGGGAGAACTGAGTGGGAACAAAACATAGCACAAAAGTTGCCAAGCACCATCATTCTGGTTTTGTCTCTACACAGGGACCCGGAAACCGTGCCCATGACTTCCGGCCTCTGCTGTTCCTGACCCAGGAGTGTCCCTATCTGTAGGTCTGTGAATGTGTGGCCAACCTCCAAGGGTCGGTCTTTGATATTCTGCAACCAAAGGAGGTCTGTGTAGTCTGCTGCACCAACTTCCCTTCTTCTAAGTCCCCCAGAGTCAAACTCTCACATTTAATGAGTACTGGAGTGTTTCTACAGCTGCAAGCTTTGCTGAGGACAGTAAACATATGTGTAGGAAAAGCATATGGTGTGAAAGTGTAGATTGGTTGTGCACTCCTCGATGCACTGTGGTGAGGGAGCAGTCATATAGTTAAATCATTGAGGGGTCTACATGTGGGTGTAATTTGCAAGAGGTTCAGACATGTGCTTAAACTATGGTGCTGAGGTGATAGGAGCATATCAAGTGTAATTGTATGCACCAGGAGTCTGTTTCTTTTCCAAAATACCCTTTCAATGTTATGGGCGTACCATAAGTGCAAACTCAACAGTTCAGCAAGCAGGTCAACACAATAGAAATGCATGGTCTTTGTGAAAAATCCTATTTTTGCTGACTGTTGGACCTGGCCCTTTTTCTGGGTTATCCAAAACGTTTTGCCTTCTTCCTCTTATTTTTTCTGACCTGTTTTTATTGGCTTTAGTACTCTGCGCAATTCACCAATGATGATCAGTGCTAAAGTGTATATTCTCTATCTAAAATACATCTGTAATTGGTTTATCCATGATTGGCATAGCTGATTCGCTAGTAGGTCCCTAGTAAAGTGCGCAAAAAAATAGGAGTCTAGAGGGAAAGACAGAACTAGGACGCCCTCCACTCAGTAAGTCATCAAACAACACAAATCCTAGTTCTCGTGGCAATATTTATCTATTGATCTGTAAACATCACTGGTTAAGAATTAATCACCCCAGGGAATCCCTTGATCTAGGGATATTCAAGATGTCTCGGTCTATTGCCTATATAAAAAGCAACCTAACTCTGATCTGTACAGTTAGAACAGCACAAGACTGACAATCACCTTGAAAGACAAAAAAATGTGTGAAGAGCGAGATGGCACCTCACGGGCGCACCACCAATGGGACCCCTGGCTGGTACTCAACAGGATGGCCCTGTTCTCATCATTGGTGCCATCAAGCTTTAACGTGAACGTGTCTCAAACCCAAAGTAAAAGGACAGTAAATGGTGCAGTGAACACAACTTATATGTGACAAAAACTTACAACATTAAACATTTAACATACAAGTTACCGTGCAACCAGGACAATAAACTTTACTCATGTTCCTTTCTTTGTTGCAAACAGTAAACACATAATAATAAAAAAGGAGAGTGTGAATACTACCTATCGATTCACACCCTACTTACAGCCGACATGTTTCATTGCCTTAGTGTTTATCAGGCAATTTCCTCAGGGCAACTCAATTTAAATGCCACTGCAAGAGACACTGTACTTCGAGTGCTGTAATATAAACAAACATACATGAGGTTACCTGTTGACCACCTTTGTATTCTGCATATAGATCATTATGCACTGTCAAACAGCCATGCTGTATTAGGTAATCATTATTATTATCCTTCAAGTAGCCTTGCTTCTCATACCAGCCAAGAGGAACTTAAAATCAGGAAAACAGCCCCCATCGGTGAGCGTGGTCCTATCTCCCTTCAGTTCAGTTACTAGAAGAGAGTATCAAACAAACAAAGGTTATCTACTCTAAAAGGGTTCTTATACCTTGCTTTTTAAACATAAAAATGACCAAGTAGGTCCATCAGAGCGTTACCGGTGGAGAGTAGTCGTTCGGCGTCTTCTCAGCACTCGAACGCTGAACGAGTGTAACACTGATCTATTTAGATTCTCGAGTGCCGATTTTCGGGGGCTCTGATTGGCTGAGGTAGTCAGGTGACTATCGCGGCCATTTGTAAACGGTCCCCAGGCCGTTGAAAGTGCCTGTTTTATGTGGCAATGCATGCCTACTCACGTAGTATATTCGGGTTTGGCCATCTCTACAGCTTAGTTTATTAACAGTCACATGGATATATTTTGGGGGTATTTTGTGAAGACTACGTGAAAAAATCACGTGAAAAAAATCGCGTCGCGTGTACAATTCGGGGGGTAGTCTCCATGTCAATAGTCAGGTGTACACAAAAACATTTTCAATTAATACAGCACACCGCATCGATTACATAGTGATAATAATTCTGAATGGTAGTGGCTCCCTGATCAGAAGCCGGAGTCATATGTCGGTCGCGGCCATCTTGGAACAGTGTATGGGCAATGTAAGTCGCGCCCATCTTGGAACAGTGTACAAGCAGTGTAGATAGTAGGGATAGCGCAAATGCTAATTGCACTCTAGAAACAGGGACATTACACGAGTGCATTTACTTTTTCATCTCAGTCTTTATCTTAAGGGTCTGTGAGGGCTGGGACAGTTACTAAAATATTAACATATTCCAGATGTTTATCTCTACATAGGTACAGATGCCTTGCTATTACTAAAAGAGGTTTATCTTCATGACCCATAATATAGTCAATAGGAAAATACGGAGTAACCTGAGATTATTTATAATGTTATTTATCCAAACTGTTCAGATATGATCACCTAATTATATTTAGGAAGGAGAAGTGCCTTGAAGTTAGGGGACAGTAGGATACTGTGCTCAAGAACATCCACATGTATATCTCAACGCAGCTTGTTCCACTCCAAGAGTTCATTCAGTCCCTTCTGTTCACTTTGTTCTTGGTATATCCATCGTGCTTCCTTGGTGATTAAACGTCTTTCTGCAGTCTGGGAATCACCCATCACTCTCTCCAGAACCACCCACGTAAAGGTGTGTTTATTGCGGTGGCAGTGTTGCACTAATTTAGTGGTTAGTTTCCCAATCCTTATTGTGCTAACATGCTCCTGAATGCGGAGTTTGATCTTCCGTGTGGTGAGTCCAATATACTCCAAACCACATTCACATCTTAATCTGTACACCACGTTGGTAGTGTTGCAGTTACTAAAGTGATTCAGTGACCAGGTTTTTCCAGATTGTAAAGTCACTGATGCAGTTTTTTTCGTCAAGGGGCACGCTGAGCAACTTCCACATGGGAAGTGTCCTTTAGGGACGGTGGTAATCTCTGTTTCTGGTCTTCCGTTCATCCTGGTGTGTACTAGTTTATCTTTCAGATTGTTAGCTCTTCGGAAAGCGAAGCGGGCGGAGGCATCTTAAAATCCGCTGTGGATAGTAGAGACCACTGTTTTCTAATAGACTGGCGGATCTTAGAGGTCATTGGGTCATAAGTCATGACCACAGGTAGGCAGTCTGTCTTCTCCTTAGTATGTGACTCCAACAGAACCGATCTTGGTGTGTTCAGGGCTCAGTCTGAAGAGTATCGTGGTCAACTTATCCGACCATCAGCTAACTTCGGAGGAAGAAAGGGTGCTCAATAAAGGGTTGGGATTTGTTACCACTCCCACTCATGATGCTTTCAAGTGTCGCACTGAGTTTCATGAGACGATGCGAAAAATTAAGTTGAAGAAATTCTTCGCTAAACAACCACTTGAACAGAGCAAAGGATTCAATACCAATCTGAAAAAACCTTCTACTTTCTGTCCGCCAATGGGGGCAATTGGCCCTGAAGTGGCGGTATTTGAGGCCAAAGTTCTGGAGGAAATTGGGAGGATAGAAAGTAACAATAAAACAAGTGGATTTAAAAACATGACGAAAGGAGATTGGGAGGCCATGAGATCCCTCCAGAATAATGACAATATAACAATAAAAAGCGCTGATAAAGGCGGTGCTGTCGTCATTCTAAACACTTGTGATTACGAGGCCGAAGTAAGACGATTACTTAATGTGAGAGCTAACTATCAGCCCCTAAGAAAAGATCCTACCGCAGAACTGATGAAAACAATAGCAGAACTCATTGGTGGTGCGAGAGAGAAGAAGTGGATAAGTGCGAAGGAGGCGGAGTTCTTTATTAATACCAGCCCAAGGACCCCTGCCTTCTATATCCTCCCAAAGATACACAAACCGGCCCGGCCTCCGCCGGGCCGGCCAATTGTATCTGGAATCCAATCAATATTGGAACCTCTATCCCAGTTCGCTGATTATTACCTTCGCGAATCGGTGATAACCCAGAAATCCTATGTTAAGGACACTACGGACATTTTAAATGTCCTTAACAATATGACATTTGATCCTGATAATGAGTATATCTTGACTATTGACATCGAGTCCCTGTACTCTTGTATTCCTCAGGATGCCGCATTGGTGGCAACAGCGAGAGCACTAGCCACACAGGAGTAGTTTTATGATGCCCCCCAGAGTTTTGTTTTACAGTGTGTTGAATTAGCACACACAAGGAACTTTTTCAGCTGTAAGAACGACCTGTTCCTCCAAGTGACGGGCACATCTATAAGGGCTACGATGGCACCTAGCTTGCTTGTATTTATGTGGGCCAATTTGAGGAGCACATCATCAAATCTGACATCAATCCCTTCAAAGGCCATATGCGCCTTTGGAGGCGATATATAGAAGATGTGCTCCTCCTATGGGTAGGAGAAGAAGCATCCCTCCTCCAGTTCCTAAACTGGTTGAATACCCAAGACATGAGCCTTCGCTTCACCTGGAAGTATCATCACACCAGTGCGGTCTACCTTGATCTAGACATCGAAGCAGCGGAAGGAGGCTTTCGAACAAGTGTTCATCAAAAGCCTACTGATAGAAATTCATTGCTATCGTATCAATCATACCACCCGAGAGCATTAAGAGACAACCTCCCTGTGGGGCAATTTCTGAGGTACAGGCGAAATTGTTCTTCTACTGAACTATACAAAGAGCAAGCAGAGGTACTGAGTAAGAAATTGGAAGCCTGAGATTACCCGCGCAGAGTTATCAAACAGGCTCAAAAGAGAGCCCTGAACACACCAAGATCGGTTCTGTTGGAGTCACATACTAAGGAGAAGACAGACTGCCTACCTGTGGTCATGACTTATGACCCAATGACCACTAACATCCGCCAGTCTATTAGAAAACATTGGTCTCTACTATCCACAGCGGATTTTAAGATGCCTCCGCCCGCTTCGCTTTCCGAAGAGCTAACAATCTGAAAGATAAACTAGTACACACCAGGATGAACGGAAGACCAGAAACAGAGATTACCACCGTCCCTAAAGGACACTTCCCATGTGGAAATTGCTCAGTGTGCCCCTTGACGAAAAAAAACTGCATCAGTGACTTTACAATCTGGAAAAACCTGGTCACTGAATCACTTTAGTAACTGCAACACTACCAACGTGGTGTACAGATTAAGATGTGAATGTGGTTTGGAGTATATTGGACTCACCACACGGAAGATCAAACTCCGCATTCAGGAGCATGTTAGCACAATAAGGATTGGGAAACTAACCACTAAATTAGTGCAACACTGCCACCGCAATAAACACACCTTTACGTGGGTGGTTCTGGAGAGAGTGATGGGTGATGCCCAGACTGCAGAAAGACGTTTAATCACCAAGGAAGTACGATGGATATACCAAGAACAAAGTGAACAGAAGGGACTGAATGAACTCTTGGAGTGGAACAAGCTGCGTTAAGATATACATGTGGATGTTCTTGAGCACAGTATCCTACTGTCCCCTAACTTCAAGGCACTTCTCCTCCTTAAATATAATTAGGTGATCATATCTGAACAGTTTGGATAAATAACATTATAAATAATCTCAGGTTACTCCGTATTTTCCTATTGACTATATTATGGGTCATGAAGATAAACCTCTTTTAGTAATAGCAAGGCGTCTGTATCTATGTAGAGATAAACATCTGGAATATGTTAATATTTTAGTAACTGTCCCAGCCCTCACAGACCCTTAAGATAAAGGCTGAGATGAAAAAGTAAATGCACTTGTGTAATGTCCCTGTTTCTAGAGTGCAATTAGCAGTTGCGCTATCCCTACTATCTACACTGCTTGTACACTGTTCCAAGATGGCCGCGACTTACATTGCCCATACACTGTTCCAAGATGGCCGCGACCGACATATGACTCCGGCTTCTGATCAGGGAGCCACTACCATTCAGAATTATTATCACTATGTAATCGATGCGGTGTGCTGTATTTATTGAAAATGTTTTTGTGTACACCTGACTATTGACATGGAGACAACCCCCCGAATTTGACACGCGACGCAATTTTTTCACGTGATTTTTTCACGTAGTCTTCACAAAATACCCCCAAAATATATCCATCTGACTGTTAATAAGCTAAGCTGTAGAGATGGTCAAACCCGAATATACTACGTGAGTAGGCATGCATTGCCACATAAAACAGGCACTTTCAACGGCCTGGGGACCGTTTACAAATGGCCGTGATAGTCACCTGACTACCGCAGCCAATCAGAGCCCCCGAAAATCGGCACTCGAGAATCTAAATAGATCAGTGTTACACTCGTTCGGCGTTCGAGTGCTGAGAAGACGCCGAACGACTACTCTCCACCGGTAACGCTCTGATGGACCTACTTGGTCATTTTTATGTTTAACAAGCAAGGTATAAGAACGCTTTTAGAGTAGATAACCTTTGTTTGTTTGATACTCTCTTCTAGTAACTGAACTGAAGGGAGATAGGACCACGCTCACCGATGGGGGCTGTTTTCCTGATTTTAAGTTCCTCTTGGCTGGTATGAGAGGCAAGGCTACTTGACGGGTAATAATAATGATTACCTAATACAGCATGGCTGTTTGACAGTGCATAATGATCTATATGCAGAATACAAAGGTGGTCAACAGGTAACCTCATGTATGTTTGTTTATATTACAGCACTCGAAGTACAGTGTCTCTTGCAGTGGCATTTAAATTGAGTAGCCCTGAGGAAATTACCTGATAAACACCAAGGCAATGAAACATGTTGGCTGTAAGTAGGGTGTGAATCGATAGGTAGTATTCACACTCTCCTTTTTTATGTTTATGTGTTTACTGTTTGCAACAAAGAAAGGAACATGAGTAAAGTTTATTGTCCTGGTTGCACGGTAACTTTTATGTTAAATGTTTAATGTTGTAAGTTTTTGTCACATATAAGTTGTGTTCACTGCACCATTCACTGTCCTTTTACTTTGGGTTTGAGACACGTTCACGTTAAAGCTTGATGGCACCAATGATGAGAACAGGGCCATCCTGGTGAGTACCTGCCAGGGGTCCCATTGGTGGTGCGCCTGTGAGGTGCCATCTCGCTCTTCACACATTTTTTTATCTTTCAAGGTGATTGTCAGTCTTGTGCTGTTCTAACTGTACAGATCAGAGCTAGGTTGCTTTTTATATAGGCAATAGACTGAGACATCTTGAATATCTCTAGATCAAGGGATTCCCTGGGGTGATTAATTCTTAACCAGTGATGTTTACAGATCAATAGATAAATATTGCCGCGAGATCTAGGATTTGTGTTGTTTGATGCCCTAGTAAAGTGCACCAGGTGTGCCCAGGGCCCAGGGTCAGCAGCACTAAATGTGTCACCCACATTATAAGCCCTGCAAACATGCCTCAGGCTTGCCTCGGCAGTGTTTGTAAGTGTAATTTTAAACTGTCATGTCGGCCTGACAAGTGCACCCACTTGCCAGTCCCAAACCTTCCCTTTTACTGCCCATGGGCAGGGTGCAGCGTATGTGAAAGGTAGGACATGCACTGTTGTGTTTTACATGTCCGGACAGTGAAGTACTGCTAATTTCGTTTTTCACTTTTGCATAGAATATCTCTGCTGTAGGTTATCATTTGAGCTGCCTTGTAACCTCCTACAAGTAAAACTTCCAATTGGGAAGAGATGGAAATATTAGAGTTTAGGGTCCCTGAACTTACCATTTAAAAAAACATCTTTTAGTGAAGTTGTTTTTAAATTGTGTGTTTTAAAATGCCACTTTTAAAAAGTGACAAATTTCAGATCCGATGTATGTGTTGATTCATGAGCTGCAACCAATGAATTTCTTTTGCTGTTTCATATACTCAATAAAGTTGATTATAAAAAAAAGTGATAAATTAGAAATTAAACGTGACCTTAGACTTGAATTCCAAAGCCAGAGTGATTTATTTCACTTTTTTTTGTAATTTTTGAGAACAAGATTAAACCATTATTTTCATGTCATCTCGTCGGGCAACACTTTTTTTGTGAAATTACACATTTTATTACTTACAAAAAATCCCATATAAACAACTTATAATGCAACACAACGGAATGCAATACACAATAAACAATATAGTGAGCGTATTAAATAATCCTAGTTGTAACCTAAAATACAAGTAACCACTCCTTGTTTGAAATAATTGTAGTTCCAAGGAGTGTTGTCCTTGCGGGGAAAAAAGGTGTAGGATATTCCCTCGTGGCACACACAGTATGTCTTATCCCATAAACCAAAGTCAACGCGTTTTGAACCCCATCCTGCTGGGGGCTCCTCCTCAGGGCTTGGACTTGGTCTTGAAACTTTGTTGTAGAGGTACCAGGAAGTTGACTAACAGCAGTGAATGATTCTTTTTAGGCATTGTAACTTAGTCTGTTGCGGGGTACCGGGATCTATTTAAGACGAACAAGTCTGTTAATTAACCAATTCTTTATATTTGTATCTTCTCTCTTCTGTCAGAAGCGGTCGGACACAGCGAGGCTCGTGGGTCTCTGCTTCGACTCAGCTGGTAATCGCAGCCTGATTTCTATGAACTGCACAGTTTTTTAATCTTCAAAAGTGATATCTTTATATGTGTATGTTGGATATTTGTCCTTTTGGTCTTTTTTATTCAGAGAAATATTGTTGTTTTTTTCTAAACGGGTGTGGTGTCCATTTGCATTGGTTTAAATGTGTTACTGTATGTGTACGTACAAATTCTTTACACATTGCTTCTGAGATAAGTCTGACTGCTTGTGCCAAACTACCAAGGGGGCGAGCAGGGGTTTCTTGGGTGTGTAACTCCCATAACCTGACTGGAACAAGGGTCCCTACTTGGACAGGGTGCAAGCCACTAACACTGACTTATGGTGAGATAATACTAGATGTGGGCAAGTTAGAAGCCTCGCTCAGGCTCAGCTCAAGGTTCTGTTGAAATTTCAAGCTCATGACGAGCCAAGGCTACATGCTGCCTATGCTGCCACCTTTCATCTACCCGGGATGTGGCGCTATGGTCAAGGCTGCCGACTTTTGAACTGGGGAACTAGTTTCGAATCTTACCTTGGCTCAAAATCCTGTGATTTTGGACAAATCACTTAATCTCCCTGTGCCTATAAAAATAATGAATGTGACCTTGTGCAATGCAACTGGTGCTCATGTAATCCGCTTCAAAATCTTCGAGTTAAATTTGCACTGTATAAAATCTGCAGAAAAATTCACAGAGGTAAAAATAATGCCTTAATAAAATTAAAGAAAATAGACACTCATTTTGTGGATGATTTTCACAAAGTGCAACCACAAAACCTAGATAAATTGCGGCTTCCCCGCTTACATTGTGTGATATTAGACCAATATTTTATCTCACCAAAACTCCTTTTTCATCTTTATCGTGTATGAAAGAAACTTCAAATCTGAGTTCAGAATACCAGTTGCGCAAAAACCTATTGTGTTTGATTTATTAGGCTACAGTGTTGTGTTGCTTTATTATAATTTGGGTCACATACAGGGTTTACAGGACATCTGTCTTGCCTCATAGTTCACCGACGTTTCACGTTTAAAAAACATCACTTAAGTACTTCTCAGTGCAATGCTATCATGTGATGTATTAATGTGAAAACCTCCATGTGTTAAAGAAATGCACTTTTTGGAATTTTGAGTAGACTTTATAATATTTTACGTGATGTTTGTTATATAATTTACATAGCAAACATTTTCAGGGCTTGGCTCATGCACGAGGTCCAAGAATCGAGCCAGACACTTTGCTTGCTCTGGCTTAGCTCTCCCTATTATTTGCTGGCTCGCCCACCTCTAGATAATGCAACAGCGATACAGTGAATTGTCCCAATACTTAATCACAATAATCCCTAAACAGTGGTGTTGCATTCTGTTTTACACTTATATTACCTTGCTCTGTTCCCTTTGCTTTTCCCTGTCTGGGTCTGCTGCCTGGAATGTATGATGCGTGCCTGCATCTTGCATACTGGGTTCCAGATTCCAGACCAACTGTATTATAGTATCTGTATCTGAACCTGTACTGATGTGCTGTGCTTCAACTCCTTTTCAAGAATTAAATTCTTACATTTAATCCAACTACATGCTTCTCTGGATCTTTATATTGGCGACGAGGTAAACCCTGCAATTTCTGCCACTATCCTTGAAGCACAGGAGCAGAAATTCGAAATTTTTATTTTTTGAAACCGGATGACAAAAGAAGAAAACTTGAAACTACCTTTTTATCCACTCTCTCTTCAAAGAAAACACTGGCTGATTCTACTACGTCGTAATTGCGAAGATTTACGACCTACCAGTGTTCTACTACATATTTTCACAGCTTTTCGTGTTTACCAACGGAAAAAGAAAACGACAAGCATTACGTGAAAATCACCGCTTCTACCTTCATTTGTGGCGCATGTCCTGGTGATTCCAGTGCTCCTACTCCCGCGGATTGGTGATGTAGAGAACCATTTTTATCTAATTTTATGCCTTTTTCTATATTGGTATTGTAGTGCGCGAGGCTGTCTGCAAGCTCGAGGCATCTCCTGACGTTGTCTCTCCAACACGCGCTGCGTCATCATCACGTGGTACGTCTCAGCCGTCATCACGTTGCACGTCTCAGCGCCATCTTGTGTATCCATAGTAACAAGATACACAGTTTTACCGGAGACGCCGAGAAGTTGATGACAATGCCTACTTGATCGGAATACATCAATTTACACGCCGGAAGGTAAAATAGACTATATTTACACGCCGGAAGGTAAAATAGACGATATTTTCCGTGTTCTTCATTCTTCGAGTATTTTGACCAAGATTACGTTTATTTTAAAAGAAAAAAGAATAAAAGGATTTCACTTTCCTTTTCCAACACTTGACTATTAAACACTTGACTATTACCCTACTACAGAAAAGAAAAACGATATATTTTACCTTGCTTCATTCATTTTGTGTAGACTATTACTCTTGAAAAACTGCATTTTTTTTTAAAAAAAAAGTGTATACCTATACCTCTACTCTACTCTAGCCATTATGCAATTTGACCCACCTTCAAAATTTTTACAAACTAAAGGAGATCCGCCCATCCCTTGGACTAGATGGAAGGAAGAATTTTTTACTTACCTCAAGGCTATGGATGGTGAGAGGATGTCGGCGGAAAGAAAAAAAAACATTTTTTTACATTGTCTTGGGTCAGAAGGACAACTCGTCTTTAGAACTTTACCTCCTGTGAGATCTGGGGGTGATTCAAGTGTTTATGATGAGGCTGTGCAGAGAATAGAGGGAAGATTTAAACCAGTAACCAGTGTAGCTTTAAATAGGTTTAAGTTTTATACCAGAGTACAAGATGAAAATGAGTGTTTCGATGAATTTTTAACTGCTTTGCGTGCACTTTCCCTCCATTGCAATTTTGGTTTAATAACTGACGAAATGATTAGAGATCAAATTGTGGTGCATGTAAAGAGCAAGAAGGTACAAGAGCAGTTGTGGATTTTAGGGGATCCAAGTTTAGAAACTGCTATAAGTACAGCTAAAGCTTTAGAACAATCCGACAAGTGGATTAAATCCTTAGACAAAGTTTCTGTTCATACTACTCCTTCTACATCCACTGGTGAGGTTAGCACGGTCAATGTGCGAGAAATGAAAACTCAAGGTTCTAATAGATATGATGGCAAAGGTAAACAGTTTTACTGTTTTAGGTGTGGGAGTCCAGATCATATAGCTTCTTTTCCACAGTGTCCTGCTTTAAATAGACAATGTAATAAATGTAGTCGTACTGGGCATTTTTCCAAATATTGTAAAACTTCTGTTAAGTCCTTTAACGATTACAAGAAGCCTTCTTCTAATACTCCCAGACGTACTAATAGTAATGTATCTTATGTGGCGGAGAGAGAGAGTAGTGATTCTTCTGTTAAAGAATCTGGTATTGTAGTTTCTATACAAACCACGTTTGATATGACACTAGCAGATAGTCTGCCATCTCCTAAGAGTCTAGTGAATATTTTAGGTAAAACTCTCGAACTCATGGTAGACTCCTGTTCTCCGTGGACCATAATTACTCGTGATTATTGTGTGGAGTCATTTGGAAATCTGGTTGATGTAAATTCTTTGTGTAAACCAGATATTGATGCCTATAATTTTGATACATCCAAAATCAGTTTTATAGGTTTTAAAGAAGTCCCTATTATTGTTAAAAACAATTCTGCAATTATTAAGATGTATGGCGCATCTAAAGGTGTAAATGTCCTAGGTTGGAGGGATCAAGCTAAGTTGGGAATCTCTTTGAATCCTAGGTTGAAAGATCCTGTGTGTGTACTAGCTATATCTGATGGGGACTATGACATAGCATCTATGTCTAAGGAGATATCTGACTCCTTTCCTAATGTCTTTTCTGAAAAACTTGGGATGTTGAATGGTTTTACGCACAAAATCAAAGTCAAACCTAATACTGTTCCTCTGAAACAGAAGTTAAGAGGTGTTCCCATTAGTGTCAGGGAGGAGCTCAGAGTCATGCTTGACAATATGGTCAAGGATGGTGTCATCGAGGAGGTAGAATCCTCTGAATGGGTTTCGCCTATTGTTTTGGCGATTAAACCTGACAAAACTATTAGGTTATGTGTAGACCTGAGAGCGTTAAACAAATGTTTAGTCATAGACTGTCACCCATTACCTAACATAAATGAAATGTTGTGCATGTTAGATGGAGCCTGTGTGTTTTCCACATTAGATCTTAGGTATGCATATCACCAGATAGAGCTCACGGAAGACTCAAAGCACTTCACCGCTTTCATCACTCCCCATGGATTGTTTCAATTTAAAAGGATGCCTTTCGGCCTAGCGTCGGCCGCTTCTGTTTTCCAGAGGGCAATGTATCATATATTTAAGGACCTGAGTGTCTACGTCAAATGCTTTCAAGATGATATCCTTGTTTTTTCAAAAAATGTCTCTGAGCATGATAGTCACCTTAAGGAGGTTTGTTCCAGGTTGGAGAAGTTTGGTTTGACTATCAAAGCTAGTAAGTGCAAGTTTTTTTGCAAAACAGTAGATTATTTAGGTCATTCACTTTCAGGGGATGGAGTTGTACCAAAAAAAAATCTTGTGGATGCTATTGTTAAGGCTCCTTCCCCGGACAATAAGGAAAAATTGCTTTCATTTGCAGGGCTTTGCGAATACTATAGCAAGTTTATCCAAAATTTTGCAAGCAAAATGGAGCCTCTTAGAGAACTAACAAGGAATTCAGCCAAATTTATTTGGTCTGAGAAGCAGGAACAAGCTTTTAAGCAAATCAAAGAGGAAATTGTTAATGCTCCTACTTTAAAGTCCTTTTGTGTTAACAAGAAATGCATTATTACAGTTGATGCTAGTCTTTATGGCATTGGTAGTGTGTTAAGTCAATCATCTGGTAAGGATGAGTGGTGTGCTGCCTTTTCCTCAAGGACATTGTCTCCTACGGAGAGAAGGTACTCCGTTATTGAAAAGGAACTTCTTGCCTGCATTTGGGCTGTCGAACACTTCAGAAATTATGTATGGGGCAATCGATTTGTACTACGGACAGATCATAAACCCTTGGTTGGGATTTTGTCTCCTGGGGGCGGATGGAACTCCACAGCGCGCATAGCTCATTTGTCTTCACGCCTTCAGGAGTATGATTTCGAGATTGTGTATGTTCCTGGTAAGTGTAATGTTACTGCGGATTTTCTCTCAAGGTTTCCTTGTGAGGATTCTCCCAAAGTGGATAATGACATTGACGTTGTTGCCTCTGTTGGGGATTGTGTTTCCAAGGAGTTTATTTCTTTGTCTGAAGAAGAATGGTTTGTTGAACTTGGCAAGGATGTGGTTTGTCAACAACTGCTTGATTTTGTAAGGAATGGTTGGCCACCCTGTAGGGGTGTTTCTCCGGATATAGCTCCCTTTTGCCAAGTTTCGTCTGAAGTTGAAGAATTTTCTGGTCTACTTTTCAAGGCTGGTAAATTAATCCCGCCCCAATCCTTACAAGAGAAGATTCTGCTTCTCGCTCATCAGAGTCACATTGGCATGTCATCAATGAAACGTCTGATTAGAGAGAGCTTTTGGTGGCCGGGAGTTGATAGAATGGTGGATAGGCTAGTAAGAGATTGTTCGCATTGTGTTAACAGTGATAAAATGCTTCATTTGACCTCAGCTCCCCTTAAGCCTGTTTCTTGGCCCAACTTTCCCTGGCAGAAGGTGGGATTCGATATATCTGGCCCATTTAAACAGTTACCTTACAATGCTCGTTATGCTTTGGTCCTGGTGGACTACCACTCCAAATGGCCTGAAGTAAAGTTTGTCAGTACTGTTTCTTCTCACTCAGTTATTCTTTTTCTTAAAGAGGTTTTTGCTAGAGAGGGATTTCCTGAAACTTGTGTCACTGACAATGGGGTTCAGCTTGTTTCGGCTGATTTTGAGAAATTCCTTAGTACGTGTGGCATCAAGCATTACACCACCTCTTTGTATGAACCTAGGGAAAACGGTCAAGTTGAACGCTTTAACCGTGTCCTTAAGGATTGTTTGAATGGTGTGCAGATTTCGGATGATTGTTGGTTGGATGTTGTGAGGAAAAGGTTATGGACGTATCGCATCACTCCTCATTCTGTTACTGGAGTCAGTCCCTTCAGACTCCTTAAGGGAAGGGAGCCTCCTTCTGATATATGTCCCTGGTGGATTAAGAAACTTGATGTAAATAATTCTGCTTTGGACCTTGCTGGTGTAGCCAAACGGGTTGAAGACAAACAACTACAAATGAAAACCTTGTTTGATTCCAAAATGAAAACCAGAGATAATGGTTTTGTGGTGGGGGAATGGGTGCGAATTAAAAAACCTGGTTTTCTAGTCAAGGGTTTTTCTAAGTTTTTCCCTCCTATCAAAATTGTTAAAGTTTTTAAAAATAGTGTTGTCACGCAAGATGGTAGAGTCTGGAATGTCCGTAGAGTGGCTAAGTGTTACAATGTTGAAAATGTACATAGCTCTCCTTCTTCTGTTCTTGATAATTGCCAAAGGAGATCCGATGTTTTTTCCGCTATGTCTTCTCCCAATGCTGTTCATGTTGATTCCTCTGTTGCTTCTAGAGTTAAGGCTTGCAATAGACAAAAGAATGTTCCCAGCAGATATTTAGATTAATGCACTCCCAACTTTCCCCTACTTATTTTCTTTAGGGGTAAGATGTGTTGCATTCTGTTTTACACTTATATTACCTTGCTCTGTTCCCTTTGCTTTTCCCTGTCTGGGTCTGCTGCCTGGAATGTATGATGCGTGCCTGCATCTTGCATACTGGGTTCCAGATTCCAGACCAACTGTATTATAGTATCTGTATCTGAACCTGTACTGATGTGCTGTGCTTCAACTCCTTTTCAAGAATTAAATTCTTACATTTAATCCAACTACATGCTTCTCTGGATCTTTATAAGTGGCAAACACTGCCCCAAGCCATTATGCAATTCGTTTATTATTAAGAAAAACAGCTTAGCATATTAAACGTGTTGTTATGTACGCTAAGCTATTGAGCTTAGTACTTTAGCTGCACTGTTAAGAAGTCCAGCTGGACGTCTGACCCAGACGTTCAAGGGAATCTTCCTCCTACGTCCTTATTACAAGGTAGGGCCCATCATTGTCGTCTCCATTAAGACAATTGAAACGTCGTGCAGTAAGAGGCTCGGAGCAGCAGGTGGAGCAATACTAAATGTACTGTGCAACCAAGGCAATTACAATAATTTTTAGTCAGTGCCTTTTTTTGACTTTAATGCAGCAATACCTCTATATCTACAGTGACTCACATTATTTGAACAAAAATGTTTTAATCTTATGAGGTGAGTTAACCCACCAGAGGTTACAAATAATAAGTCAACCTCCAATTCGAATTCTGTATATATCCATCCCACTAGAGCTCCCTTGAATCATGATCAATACACTGGAAAATGAGTGCTCTTAATAGTACCCAAAAAAATGGAATGACAAATGATGGAGCCATACTTGGTAATTAGCAAAAGAAGAAAACAATGCTCCATTGTTCATTTACTGGCTCAGAGAAGGTAAATATACCTCCTGGGTTTAGGATTATTGGTTTTCCTCTCCAAAATGGTGACATTTCACTATTTTGGTGCCCCAAAAGTGGGGCCCGGGCAATGGCTTCACCTTGAAAGGTGACCAACAGCCAGTGATGACGGGAAGAAGACATCAGCCTGACCCAAGGAGAATTAAATAAGCCCATATTCACAAAAGGCTTCTCTGTAGCCTCACCGTCATCACACAATCCAGCTAGCTGGCAGCCTAACTACGTGTTGATCAAAACAAGTGGTCTACAAGGGGGTAGTGTAATCCTGGAATTCCACTGCAATAGTGATATTCTCAAGAATGTAAACAGTTTTGCCTTTGATTCTGCGATAAGTATATTCATTGATTTATACAATATGGTCAGCGATGGCATAGTATTCAAACTTTACTTTTCAATCTTTTTTAATTCAGAATTTTTTCAAAACTATTTTCAATAGACAGATACAAGGTGCTCCTAAAATGCGTTGGTGCGGTGAAAGTGAATATAGTGACTAAGTGGTGCACTTGTGTTATATACAGAATATATACATGTGACCAATTGTGCCAATATGTTGTTATAACCAGGGCTCCTGAAATGAGCGTCACGCGCCACAATCACAATTTAAAATCAATCCACATAGAGTCTTGCCAACGTTTCACCCCCTTAATATAATAATTTAAAATGGGGTCATCATCAGGACAGAAAAGTTAAAGGATGTAACAACAAGGGGTGGTGATGGACAGAGTTTCTGAATTAAGCAGAATACTCTCACCCAGTCAAGAGATCAGGGCTAGATCCAACACAGTTTTTTAGCTCACTGCACCATCCCAGCTCAGAACCTGGCTATATGCAAATTAGTCTGTTCATGTCCCAGTGCATGATGGGAACAGGGCAAACCAAACTACCAAGCCAATTCTTACACTGGGAAGGAAACAAGCTTCCGGGGACCGGTTTCTGGCATTTCAGCCGTCGTCGGCCCGGCTTGCTTGAATCCTGATGGTGCAATGAGCAAGGCACTCACATCTGAGTATACCCTTCCACGCTTATGGTGGACAAAATATTTAACAACAAGGGGTGGTGATGGACAGAGTTTCTGAATTAAGCAGAATACTCTCACCCAGTCAAGAGATCAGGGCTAGATCCAACACAGTTTTTTAGCTCACTGCACCATCCCAGCTCAGAACCTGGCTATATGCAAATTAGTCTGTTCATGTCCCAGTGCATGATGGGAACAGGGCAAACCAAACTGCCAAGCCAATTCTTACACTGGGAAGGAAACAAGCTTCCGGGGACCGGTTTCTGGCATTTCAGCCGTCGTCGGCCCGGCTTGCTTGAATCCTGATGGTGCAATGAGCAAGGCACTCACATCTGAGTATACCCTTCCACGCTTATGGTGGACAAAATATTTAACAACAAGGGGTGGTGATGGACAGAGTTTCTGAATTAAGCAGAATACTCTCACCCAGTCAAGAGATCAGGGCTAGATCCAACACAGTTTTTTAGCTCACTGCACCATCCCAGCTCAGAACCTGGCTATATGCAAATTAGTCTGTTCCTGTCCCAGTGCATGATGGGAACAGGGCAAACCAAACTACCAAGCCAATTCTTACACTGGGAAGGAAACAAGCTTCCGGGGACCGGTTTCTGGCATTTCAGCCGTCGTCGGCCCGGCTTGCTTGAATCCTGATGGTGCAATGAGCAAGGGACTCACATCTGAGTATACCCTTCCACGCTTATGGTGGACAAAATATTTAACAACAAGGGGTGGTGATGGACAGAGTTTCTGAATTAAGCAGAATACTTTCACCCAGTCAAGAGATCAGGGCTAGATCCAACACAGTTTTTTAGCTCACTGCACCATCCCAGCTCAGAACCTGGCTATATGCAAATTAGTCTGTTCCTGTCCCAGTGCATGATGGGAACAGGGCAAACCAAACTACCAAGCCAATTCTTACACTGGGAAGGAAACAAGCTTCCGGGGACCGGTTTCTGGCATTTCAGCCGTCGTCGGCCCGGCTTGCTTGAATCCTGATGGTGCAATGAGCAAGGGACTCACATCTGAGTATACCCTTCCACGCTTATGGTGGACAAAATATTTAACAACAAGGGGTGGTGATGGACAGAGTTTCTGAATTAAGCAGAATACTTTCACCCAGTCAAGAGATCAGGGCTAGATCATTCACCGTTTTTTAGCTCACTGCACCATCCCAGCTCAGAACCTGGCTATATGCAAATTAGTCTGTTCCTGTCCCAGTGCATGATGGGAACAGGGCAAACCAAACTACCAAGCCAATTCTTACACTGGGAAGAAACAAGCTTCCGGGGACTGAGGTGGGATGGTGCAGTGAGCTAAATAACGGTGATGGATCAAGCCCTGATCTTTGGACTGGGTAAGAGTGGTCTGCTTAATTCAGACACTCTGTTCATCACCACCCCCTTTTCTGAATAGAAAAGTTAAAGGAGACACCTAGAAGTAAAGAAAAAAGTGTAAAATATAGGTTTATGTGCATCACCCATGCTATGTATTAATTCATAAAAGCCATGATATTGGCTACAATTGAGTTGTACATACCAGTTGAATGTGGGGCAATAACCTGTAAGTGTCAATTATTGAACAGGAACCAATGTTCATTTACGCTGTATTGGGTTAGCTGTAAAAGAATTTGGTATTAAGTACGCTGTGAGCTAAACGTGTAATCAATTATACAGGTATGTCTAATGGGCGTTGTTGGACCTGGCCCCGTGGCGTGGCCCCACTCCTCCCGCATGGCGGGTCCCGGACTACCTCGACCCCTGTTCCCCGGCCAAGAGCAGCACCATCCACCCTCCACGAGTGCCGCCCCTCCGGGCCGCCCCCAGCTCTTCCCCGGTGGAACTCGACCTCCTTCCTCAACCCCCTCGGCTGGCCCGGACCCTTTCCCGGATCACCGTCTCCGGCTCAGCCGCCATCTTGGACCCTCCACAACCAGGCCTCGTGGCCTCGGCCCGACCCCAGCTACAGACCCAGCAAAGCCCCAACATCGAGGCACCCCGATCCAACCAGGGGGTAAAGAGACCACTTGACGAATCAATGGGGGAAGGAGTTTCGATGGTCCCCCATCCGCCTGGTTTCGATCGCCCCCAGCCTCCCTGGGCGCTGGCTCCACCCCCCCTGCTGGGAGTCTGAACCCGCACATCCCGGACCCTCCGACCTCCAAGTGCGAGGGTCCGGGCATCAAAGGGCACCAGACCTATAACTGGGGCAGCTCCAGAGCAGGTCGGCAGTTGTATCCTGGAGTCGAGAGACACCGAGACAAACTCATCTTCGTGCAACCATCCTTGGGGTCCTGCTGGCGCTGCCGCGGCCCATCTTCGTGAAACTATCCTTGGAGTCCTGCTGGCGGTGCCGCGGCCCATCTTCGTGAAATCGTCCTTGGAGTCCTGCTGGCGCTGCCGCGGCCCATCTTCGTGAAACCATCCTTGAAGTCCTGCTGGCACTGCCGCGGCCAATCTTCATGAAACAATCCTTGGAGTCCTGCTGGCACTGCCGCGGCCCATCTTTGTGAGACCAGCCCTGGGGTCCAGCTGGCGCTGCCGCGGCCCATACCAAAGAACCCTCCAGCTCGAGGATTGAGAGCTGTACGCAAAGATATCCCTGTACCAGACCGGTACCAAGACTGTCCCACTACCCCCTTCCCACAAGAGACTAAGTTTAAGAGGATCCCTGAATCCTGTTCCTTCTGTATCGTTACGATAACCTGCCTGAAAGTACTGATAAAAGTGTTAAGAACCTATCCTTGTGTGGCGTCCATCTGTAGGGGGGTGGTTGCTCGGCTGTACGATCTTAGGAGAGGGCCCTCGCCTAGAGGCCTCTCCCCCTTGCTCGGCCGGCCCTCAGATTTCCCTTCTAACATTGGTGGCCAGAGGCGCGATCCGAGCCGACGCAAATCATACAGAGAGTAACTCGCCCCACTACAAACAAAAACACACAGCGACCATGACGACTAAAGAAACCGGATCAACCGCAGAGTTCCAGATGGAACGACTGGAAGAGTACAGTCACAAGGAATTGAAGCAGTTCTGCAAAGACTTGGGTATCGCGACCACGGGACTAAGCACCAAAGACGATCTCAAGCAGGCCCTGCAGACTTGGGTGGAGACAGGAGCGTCGCCACCCCAAAACGAAGACATCGCAATCACCGAGAACATTACAACCCCAGAGGAGGAGAGAAACACGGGCCTCTCTCACGAGGATGCCCGAGAACGAGAGAGGAGCCGGCTCCACGAGTTGGAACTGGCTAGACTCCGCTTAGATGGGGAACTACAACTAGCGGAAAAGAAGATAGCCCTTGAGCAACTACGATTACAGGGAGACCTGGAAGAAAAAAGAAGCCATAGAGAGCTGGAGGAAAAGAAGCTCGCGTACGAGCACGAGCGTGGTTTGAAAGAACTAGAAATTAGGAAACAAAACGGGGACACCGGCGTCTCCGGGAACCAGAGCTCCACTCCCTCTAAGGACACCAAGGTCCACATCCCCAAAGATGTCGTCCGAGAGTACCATAAAAATAACGACATCCAGCAATGGTTTAAGGCCTACGAGGTAGCCATGACCTCCCACCGTGTTCCGAAAAAAGACTGGGGTGCCGGGTTGTGGGGAAGATTCGTCAACGAAGGGAGAGACGCCCTGCTACAACTCCCCGACGCTGAGATGACCTCCTACGAGCATATGAAAGCCGCTCTCCTCACTCGCTATGGGCTCACCCCCGAGATATACCGGCAGCGATTACGAGACTGTAAAAGGATCCCCGGTACCACCTGGGTAGAATATGTAAACTTCTACAGCAGAGCCTTGGAGGGGTGGATCAAGGGCAGGCGGGTCACCACCTACAAACAATTATTCGATCTCATCGTATGGGAACACCTCTCCAACAACTGTTTCGTCGAACTAAGGCAGCATCGTCTCGACAGCAAACTGACCGAGCCCCAGAAACTCGCCATTGAAGCGGATCGATGGGAGAGCACCCGGGTCCCCCGGAACTGGGCGGGAGACCAAGGCCGAGCCTCCCAGGGATTCCACCGTCCGCGAGGAGGAGGAGGACGCCAGGGCCGGGGCCGGGACACCTCCACGGTGCCCCCCACCAGCACTCCCCCGTCCCTGGCCGGGAGAGGAAGCCCTCCTGCACGGCCGGGATTCCGCTCCAACGTGATCTGCCACAACTGCCAGCGACCAGGTCATTACGCCAATGACCCCAACTGTCCGAGAAACCAACCCTCCAACCTCACGGGTCCGCAAAACAACCAGATCACCCCCGTCTCCCTGGGGGAGGAACAAGGCGAAGAAGAAGCCGAAGACTGTGAATAATACCAGACCGAGTGGGAACCCGCAGCCATGTCCCTGGTATGTCTGGGCGAAAGAGACATGGTCCCCCGGGCCCCAATCCCGGCCAATACACAGAAGTACAGCCAGTGGGTCACCATTAATGGACACCGGCCGAAGCCCTCCGCGACACAGGAGCCAGCGTAACGGCCGTCCGTTGCCATCTGGTGACCCCGGATCAAATCTTGCCCAATGTACTATGCCCAGTACGGTCCGCGGATAACTCTGAAAGCCTGTGCCAGATGGCCCGCGTCCCCTTTGAATTGGGGGGGGGTGTCGGGCATGCTGAAAGTGACCGTCCGAGACGATGCCCCCGTAGACTGCCTCCTTGGGAACGACCTCGAGAGCTCTCCCTGGGCTGCCGTTGAGCGGAGGGAGCACCTGGGGATGCTTGGCATTCCCTGAATAGGTCTGTGCGACGACCCGATCCATGGCCGCCCACGCCATCCCCGCCACTGAAGAACCCGAGTGGCCCGAGCCTCCACCGCCCGTCATCCTGGAAGACACCACCCCTGAACCCGGACCACCGGGGCCCAACGATGAAGAAATTGGCCCCCTCCGCCACCTCCCGGAGCTGGCCCAGTGGCGCCAGGAAGGTGGCCCCACGCAAGAACAGTCCGCCAAGAGCAAAGAACGTGTCCCTCCCTCGAGGGGATCCGACAGCAAGCCGCAGCCCAGAGCGCAGGGGACGCATTGGGGGCTCACTGGATCTATTGGGACAATGAGCTCCTCTACAGTGAGCAGAAGATTGCCGAACTAGGGGAACGGACTAGTGGAACGCTTCAATCGCACCCTCAAGGGCATGATCATGGGCCTGGCGGAGCCCTTACGACGCCAATAGGACGTGTTGCTGCCCTGCCTCCTATTTGCCTACCGGGAGTTCCCACAGAAGTCCCTGGGATTCAGCCCCTTCGAACTATTGTATGGGCACCCCGTCCGGGGCCCCCTAAGTCTGGTCAAAGAAGGATGGGAGGTGAGCACCCAGAATGCCCTTCCCGACGTGTATCGGTACCTCCTGACCCTCCGGAACCAGACTCGACGGTTCCGGGAACTTGCCAAGGCCAACCTCGAAGCCAGCCAAGAAGACATGAAACAATGGTATGATCAAAACGCCTCGTCCATTGAGTTCGAGCCGGGACAACAGGTCTGGGTCATGTCCCCGGTCGAACCATGCGCCCTCCAGGACAAATGGACTGGACCCTTCAAGGTGGTGGAACGCAGGGGCCCTGTCACCTACCTGGTGGACATGGAGTCCCCCAGGAACCCCCTCCGGGTCCTCCATGCCAACCGACTCAAGCCTCACTTTGTCCGCTCCGAACTCAGCCTCCTGATGGCTACCGACAGCGGGGCCGAAGAGGACTCCGAGCCACTACCCGACCTCCTGAAGACCCTCGAAAAAGACGGCTCCGTGGAAGGAGTCAACCTCTCTTCCACCCTGACCCCAGCACAACGTCAAAGTTGCCAAGACTTATTGCGACAATTTGCCAATCTATTCTCTCTCACACCCGGGGTCACCCCATGGTGCCTCCACGATGTCGACACCGGGGATAGCCCACCTATACGGCACAGGGCCTACCGAGTTCTCGACCGGGTACGCGCCTGCATCCAGTCGGAAGTGTCCAAGATGTTGGCTCTAGGGGTGATCGAGCCCTCCGACAGCCCATGGGCCAGCCCGGTCGTGCTGGTCCCCAAGGCCGCCGCCCCTGGCGTCGCCCCCGAACTCAGGTTTTGTGTGGACTACCGGGGTCTGAACGCCGTCACCCGCACAGACGCTCACCCCATCCCTCGGGCTGATGAACTGATCGACCGCCTGGGGGCAGCCCGCTACCTGAGCACCTTCGACCTAACCGCGGCTACTGGCAGATCGGCCTCACCCCGGGCGCCCAGGAGTGATCCGCCTTCTCCACCCCCGATGGCCACTACCACTTCAGGGTGATGCCCTTTGGGATTAAAAACGCCCCTGCCACGTTCCAGAGACTAGTGAATAAGGTGCTGGCGGGGCTCGAGGAGTTCAGCGCCGCCTACCTGGACGATATTGCGGTGTACAGTCTCCACTGAGATGAACACCTCCAACACCTCTGGGAGGTCTTGGCCGCCCTCCAACAGGCAGGACTAACAATAAAAGCCAGCAAGTGCCAAATCGGCCAAGGGTCCGTGACCTACCTGGGGCACCAGGTGGGAAGTGGCCAGGTGGCCCCCCCTTTAACCCAAGATCGCCGCCATCATGGCCTGGGAACCCCCGGTCACCCAAACAGAGGTCCGAGCCTTCCTGGGGCTCACAGGATATTACCGGCGCTTCGTAAAGGACTACGGCAGTATTGTAGGCCCCCTCACAGAACTCACGTCAAAGAAACACCCACCGAAGGTACACTGGACACCCGAGTATCAGGCCGCCTTTGAGACCCTCAAGACAGCAATGTGCACCGCCCCCGTGCTCCAAGCCCCCGACTACAGCCGGGAATTCATAGTGCAAACGGATGCCTCCGATCACGGCGTAGGGGCAGTTCTCTCCCAAATCAATACTGAGGGAATTGACCAGCAAGTAGCCTTCATTAGCTGACATCTGCTGGCCCGAGAACAGCGCTGGAGCACCATCGAGCGGGAGGCCTTCGCCGTGGTGTGGGCTCTCAAGAAGCTCCGACCCTATCTCTTCGGCACCCACTTCCGGGTACAAACTGACCACCGACCTCTGCAATGGCTGATGCAAATGCGAGGGGAGATTCCGAAGCTGTTGCGTTGGTCCATCTCCCTACAAGGGATGGACTTCACTGTAGAGCAACGACCACGCCAACGCAGACGGCCTGTCCCGCTTCTTCCACCTCGGCGAGGAGAATACCCAAGGAGATGGGTGACTCTCCCTGCCTTTAGCTGGGGGGGACACGTGTTGGACCTGGCCTCGTGGCGTGGCCCCACTCCTCCCGCATGGCGGGTCCCGGACTACCTCGACCCCTGTTCCCCGGCCAAGAGCAGCACCATCCACCCTCCACGAGTGCCGCCCCCAGCTCTTCCCCGGTGGAACTCGACCTCCTCTCCTCAACCCCCTCGGCTGGCCCGGACCCTTTCCCGGATCACCGTCTCCGGCTCAGCCGCCATCTTGGACCCTCCACAACCAGGCCTCGTGGCCTCGGCCCCACCCCAGCTACAGGCCCAGCAAAGCCCCGACATCGAGGCACCCCGATCCAACCAGGGGATAAAGAGACCACTTGACAAATCAATGGGGGAAGGAGTTTCGATGGTCCCCCATCCGCCTGGTTTCGATCGCCCCCAGCCTCCCTGGGCGCTGGCTCCACCCCCCTGCTGGGTGTCTGGACCCGCACATCCCGGACCCTCCGACCTCCAAGTGCAAGGGTCCGGACATCAAAGGGCACCAGACCTATAACTGGGGCAGCTCCAGAGCAGGTCGGCAGTTGTATCCTGGAGTCGAGAGACACCGAGACAAACTCATCTTCGTGCAACCATCCTTGGGATCCTGCTGGCGCTGCCGCGGCCCATCTTCGTGAAACTATCCTTGGAGTCCTGCTGGCGCTGCCGCGGCCCATCTTCGTGAAATCATCCTTGGAGTCGTGCTGGCGCTGCCGCGGCCCATCTTCGTGAAACCATCCTTGGAGTCCTGCTGGCGCTGCCGCAGCCCATCTTCGTGAAACCATCCTTGGAGTCCTGCTGGCGCTGCTGCGGCCCATCTTCGTGAAACCATCCTTGGAGTCCTGCTGGCACTGCCGCGGCCCATCTTCGTGAGACCAGCCCTGGGGTCCTGCTGGCGCTGCCGCGGCCCATACCGAAGAACCCTCCAGCTTGAGGATTGAGAGCTGTACGCAAGATATCCCTGTACCAGACCGGTACCAAGACTGTCCCGCTACCCCCTTCCCACAAGAGACTAAGTTTAAGAGGATCCCTGAATCCTGTTCCTTCTGTATCGTTACAATAACCTGCCTGAAAGTACTGATAAAAGTGTTAAGAACCTATCCTTGTGTGGCGTCCATCTGTAGGGGGGTGGTTGCTCGGCTGTATGATCTTAGGAGAGGGCCCTCGCCTAGAGGCCTCTCCCCCTTGCTCGGCCGACCCTCAGATTTCCCTTCTAACAGGCGTCTTCTAATATGATGGGTACATATGTCCTTGTGGTATGTCGTTATAAATTACACAAGCCATAGTGTAATCTAATGATGTGCCGATATTGTTATGGTGACAACACCTACCTCAGACGGCTGTTCAGTAGTGAACATAAGCCCACGGGTAGCAATAAGACTGTGCATAATTATGTGCTTCTGATTTTACTCATCCACTAGGAAACTAAGACTCAATTGACTCCATCCATATGTTTCCAAAATATGCATACCTAGTGTCGACTGCCTATTATTGTGCGTGTTCTGGACCTGGGTCGGGAAGGCAGAGCCGGACTCGATAGGGACCCGGGTAGAATGCCGTCCGGAGGCGAGAGCCCGCCCCCTATGAGCATGCTGGCTGGCCCGGCGGGGGCCAGGATTGGCCCCCATAGACAAAGAGAGCCCCCGGGCCCTGGCACAGCGGAAGCAAAGTGAGAAGAGCATCCACTCCCACCATCTTCAGGAGCAGCGGATTGTGTGTTTTTTGTTTCTCAACTCTTCGGTGGAATCAGCGTGGGGAAGAGCCTCCACCCCCGCCTTGCACCGAAAAGATCACCCTGAGCGGAGAGGCATCGACGGGGGCGAGCAGCAGTTTTGTGCCGGGCTTCTCTGGGAGTAACAGCGGGGGGAGCAGCAAGCCACGTTCGGGCTTCTAACGCCCTTGGCAAACTTTCAAAGTTGTGTTGTGGTTTGGGCCATCGGAAGAGCAGTTTGTGGTGTCCCGACCCCCGCCTCTGGGAGCAAACAGCGGTGGCAGCGGAGAGCCGCAATATGGCTTTTTCGTGCCCTTTGCTGCAGATTAAACAAAGAGCAGCTGATCGAGGGGCAGGCTGCTTCCGGGCCGTTGCGCTCACTTGATTGCTGTGGCCGGCGGGAGCAGGGCGGGCAGAGCCTCCACCCCCGCATTTAAAGGAAAATACCCCATAACGAAAGGACACAAGTAAGACTGTGGTTGCACGGAATTGTTTTGTTTGAAAATATTTGGGGGAAACTTTGGGCAGCGTGTAGACAGCAGAGGGACACATGTTGGCTTCCTGCTCTCAGTCTCGCAACCACCGCAGGAGGAGCGTGTGCAGGCTAACAAAAGAAACTGTTGTGGAGAGGAGCACAAAAAGGGGGCACAGAAATTGACTGAAGTAAGTTTTTGGCAAAGAGTGGAGGGCAGCTGGTCCCGTAGAATGTGTTGCATCAAGTTAAACAGCGGCAAATTTACACTCCATTGCTAAAGGGCCAGATAAGCAGGCAAGACACAAAGAGAAGTGACAACAGGAAGAAACAAAGATGGCCAGCAGGAAAAGAGCAGCTGGGAAAAAGTCACAGCCCCTGGCCAGGTTCAGGGTGAACCAGGAGGTGCCAGCAGCCCCAAAAGAAAGGAAAGAAGAGAAGCAGCGAAGGAGCGGGACCAGACCTGGACGATGACCTACAGGCCATGCTGGAGCAAGCCAGGGTCCTGGTTGCTCTAAAGGGACGGAGCTGGATGGACCAGCAGATCAAGGATGGGGCCCAGGGAAAGGGAAAGAGGCAGCTGCAGGCATCCCCCAAAGGGTCGCCCCCAAAGAAGGCGGTGGATAAGGGGCATGCAGCCAGAACGGCGGCCCTGGAGAAAAACAGCAGTGGAACAGGCGGCAAAACCAAGGACATCTCACAAATCAGAAGCAAGAAAGCCGTAACTCCAGAGATGGTGATTAGCTCAGAGTCCAAAGAGAGCAGAGAGAAGGAGGGGCCTGTAGCCAGCACGGCAGCCCCTCGGGAGAGACATGCGGGAAACAAAGACGCAGGCGTTAGGGGAAATGGTAAGCATGGCGCATCCAGCAGCGCGCAGGGGCATGGGGGGAGGGCAGGGAGCACGAGGTGCCTGGGGCAAAATGTTAATATGGACACCCAACTGGGGGTGAATAACGTAGCGATGCAAGGAGCATGGCCCATGCAATCCCTGTGGCAGTCAGGGCTAGGCCAAGGGCGACTGGAATTCCAGGGAGAATCCAGGACCCGGAGGGGGCAGTACAGCCATCGTCCTGGTTGCCCTGGTGGCAAGGGATGGGGGTGCCATTTCCTGGGAATGCCGCATGGGGAGCAGTGGGACAAGGGAGCAGCCTGGCACCCAAAACGAGGGTGGACAAGGGAGGCTATGTAGGGGGGGCACCTAGCAAGGAGACAGGCGCGGCTAGCCTGTTGCAGCAGGGTGAAGCGACAGAAGCTGAGGCAGCCCTGCAAGTGTTTACAGGGGCCCTCGGGGGGGGGGGGTAGCCTAAATAAAACATGGCTGGAGAAAGGCAAGACAGTAATGGAAAGCCAGTCAGCGAGTACCTGCGCCCCTCCCCGAGCGAACCTCCTATGACAAAAAAAATTATTGGGCTGGCTAACCTCATCCCACTTTCAGTAAAGGAGAGGATTTGGGGAAAAGAATTTATAGACATCTTTTCATTATTGGAGGTGCGCTAGGCAGGGCTAGACCTGACGGCACAGGACAAAAAGGATGATGACAGGAGGGCTTCCTAAAACCCAGAGTGGAAAGATTGATAGAGAACTGGTTGAAGGCATTCAGAACACTAGCATGTGTGTTCATTGAAAAATTCCCTCAAAGGGCAGTTGCCCTTTTCTTATATGAACAGAAGGTACATGAGGCACAGCAGCAGTATCAGGGTGATGCATGGCTGCAGTGCGACAAGGGTTTTAGGGAAAAAATGCAAGTAAGGCCAGTAATGGGATGGGACTGCCAGGACATGGACAAAACACATGGTGGTGGCCAGGGAGGGGGTTGGCACCAAAGAGAGCAATTTTTGTCCATACAGGAGGAAGGGCAGATTTGAGGGCCAAGGAAAAGAGTTCAAGGGGAAAATCCAAGCAGGGAACAAGACGAGAAAACCATGTTGGAAATTCGACAAAGATTAATACAAATGGGGAACGTCATGCAGGTTTAAACACCCTTATCGGTCGTGCGGGGGAAATCACCCCACCATACGCTGCAGACGGAACACAGGGCCAGGGGCCAACAAAGACAAGACAGTCGCAAAGAAATGAGGCACAAGCCCTTCCAAGCAGGGGCAGCGGGTAAAGGGGCTGAGGACAGATGCTACCAACACCCATCAGGACAGGCAGACTACTGCATTTACTACAAGGTTACCGCAAACCAACTGATAGACAGCTACTGGCAGAAGGTTTCACGCAGGATTTTCCAATCCCCTACAAAGCGCCCAGGGGCGCGTGGGAGAGCCTGAACCTAAAGTCTGTGAAAACTAGGCCGAGTGGCCAGCCCATTCGATGCCCCCCCCCTTTGAAGGACATGGTGGTCTCACCACTTGAGTGGTCCCCAAAAAGGAGCTGGGAAAATTCTGACTGATTCATTATTTGTCTCACCCAGATGGGGAATCCATCAATGATTGGTTGGACCAGGGCACTTGTATGGTGTCATACGCCCCAGTAGATGATGCAGAGGACTTGATTAGGCGGGAAGGGAAGGGTGCCCTGATGGCAAAATCTGACATAGAATCAGCTTTCAGGTTATTGCCAGTTCATCCAGACAGCTACCATCTGTTGGGCTTCAAGCTGGAAGGCCCATATTATTATTATGACAAATGCCTACCCATAGGGTGCTCGATATCATGCGCACACTTCAAGGCATTCATTAGCTTTCTAGATGGGAGCTGGGTGTGAGAGATCAGAACGGGTAGTAGGGTCCACTACCTAGATGTCTTCCTGTTTATCGGAAAAGCAGGCACAAAGGAGTGTGACAATCTGCTGGACAATTTTATACAGATGACACAGGAGTTAGGTATCCCCCTGGCGCAAGACAAAACAGAAGGCCCGACTACAAACCTGTCCTTCCTGGGAATCAAGTTTGACTCAGTAGCCGGGAATTGCAGTTTGCCACCAGAAAAGTTAGTTGACCTTCCGTGTTAACATACAAAAGTTGAGGCAGCAATGAAAATCGACACTAGGGGAGATACAGCAGCCGCTAGGGAAACTTAACTTTGCCACACAAGTGATCCCCTCTGGGCGCACGTTTGCAAGGCGTTTAGCGTGGCTAACCAGGGGCATGACACAAAAACACCACAGGGTCCGCATCACACAAGGGGTGGAGGAGGGCCTGGAGCAATGGGATTGTTTTTTGGCAGATTTCAATGGCACCCTGTTAAGGCGAGACCTCTGGGTATAAGCAAGCAAATTGGAACTCTAAACTGACTCAAAAGGGGGTTACAGCTTTGGGGTAATCCTAGGGACCGCATAGTCAGCGGGGGAGTGGACAGGGGCCTGGCAAAGCGCTGGGCTGACGAAAAACATTTCCTTACTAGAATTGTTTCTCATAGTGGTGGCTTTCCACATCTGTGCCCAGCGGCTGGCGAACAGGCAAATATGCTGTGGTCAGACAACCACGCAGTGGTACAAGCAATTACCACGAAATGCTCAGCAGTGGAAACTCTGCTGCAAAAACTAGTCAACATCGGTTGTATGACAATCCATCGCATGCAAAGTCCTCGCGGGCGTTCGCATCGCAGCCAATACATCGCAAAAGCATTTACATCGGCCATTTTTGCATCGCACGTCGTTGCGACGCAAATGCGGCCTCAGACTAGGATCACTTGTCACATCGGCGACATGACATCGCGCGACATTACAACGCGATGTTTCACACAGCCAATGGGTCGGTGGGGGGGTGAGGAGTATAGATTGTATATATAGTGTTGCACACCGTATCTGCACCCATTTGTGGCTGTGCCGTTACCCTGTGGACAGCATTTTAAATCGGTAAGTGTCCAGTAGGCTTGTGTTTTATTTCGTTCTACTTCGTTTCGTTTTTTAGTGCCCTTGTGCCCTATGTTTTCATCGTGCCATACCTGCCTATAAATAATATTCCCCAAAAAGCATCTTTGTGAGAAGCTGATCAGAAGCGATCATTTGAGCGTGCACTTCTGACCTTTGTTTTCCTGTTTTTAAACAATCGCATTGCAAGAAGGCCAAGTGCTTTATATGGGGGTGAAGGGGCATTCATCTATTTGTAGTAGAAGTGTAAGAAATGGGGGTCAGTAATATAGGTGGCCATCTGTAAGGGGCAGCTGAGGTAGTAACTGCACAATGGTGATCTATCCGATGTAACGTGTGTTTCCCGTTTGTTACAGCCGTTCTAGCACTGGTTTCCCTCGTTTTTGTGTGCCATCCTGGCCTATGTGTCCCTCGTTTTTGTGTGCCCTCCTGCTCTGTTTTCCTCGTATTGTGTGCCCTCCTGCCATATGTTTCTCTCGTTGTCCGTGCATCCCAGCCCTACGTTCCCCTCGTTTTTGCGTGCACTGCTTTAGATATCCAATGTGGTTTTAAAGCCAAGTGCTTTATATGGGGGTGAAATTTAAGAAATGGGGGTCAGTAATATAGGTGGCCATCTGTAAGGGGCAGCTGAGGTAGTAACTGCACGATGGTGATCTATCCGATGTAACGTGTGTTTCCCGTTTGTTACAGCCGTTCTAGCACTGGTTTCACTCGTTTTCGTGAGGCCTTCTGGCCTGTGTCCCTCGTTTTTGTGTGACCTCCTGCCCTAGTCTGTGTATGTTTCCGTCAGACCACATGATGCTCGCATATGCGCGGCTGCTTCCCATTTTATGGAAATTGATGTCATCAGCAATTGTGCTCGCATATTGGAATGACATAAATACACATTCTTCTTTAATAACTGTGCTCGCTTTATTGAACGTGTTTAGCATGTCAGCGACTTAAATAAACAGTGTTCTTTTATAATTGTGCTCGCAAAGTGTCAGCATATGCGCGTAAAGTCGATGTCATCGTTAACGATGTAATAGTCAATGCGATGCATTTGCATGCGTCCTGTTGACCTGCGATGTGATGACGGGCACGATGTAATCGTCGCGTTGCAATGTCCGTGCGATGCGATGTATCCGATGTAAGGGGCGCTTCCCGTCAACATCGCGCTTAGGGTGAGACATTTCTGGGGATAAACAACCCAGTTGCAAGTGCTATTTCTTGTTTTCAGTTGGAGAAATTCAGAAAACTCGCCCCAGAAGCAGACAAAAGGATGAACCCAATTCCAGAAGAGGCGCGGTCATAGGTGGATCTGAGTTGAAAACATTGCTGAACAATGCACTGACCACAAAGACAAGCACCCGTTACGGTAAGTGGGAGACATTCAGGGCCAGGACAGGGCTAGAAGGGAACCAGTGGGCCTCACAGGAAGTGGTCATAGAGTTGATTGAATGGGCGTTTATGTCAGGGAAGTCAAAAAGCTGGGCCCAGGCACACCTAAACGCAGTGGCGTTCTACTCAAAAATGGGGGAACAAGTAGACCCAACTAGAGCTTTCAAATACAGAATGGCAATGAAGGACAGGGGTAGGTTGCAACAGCCGAAGAAAGACTCAAGGTGACCCATCCACTTTAACATGTTGCAAAGGATGATGGCGGCACTAGCAGAAGGTAGGGGAAGGGGGAGGGATTTGCCCCTGACCCAATCGCGGTCCGTAAGCCACCACTGCAGTTGTCTCGCAGTGCCCTCCGAGATCAAGACGTGGTCGGACAAGTTGCCCTGATGTTGTGCCCACTGAAACTTCAGGTCCCACTGCAGAGCCCGCATCCGCCACCGAGCGTGATGCACCAGAAGGATGCAGGAAAGCCATCAGTCCCAGCAGCCGCAGCGTCAACCTGACCGAAACCCGGGATAGCGGCTGAAAGATGGGAATCAAAGCCTGAATATCCCGAACCCGCCGTTCCGGAGGATAAACCCGAAACTGCGCCGAGTCCAGAACCGCTCCGATGAAAAGGAGCTTTTGAGAGGGACACAGGTGTGATTTCGGCACATTGATGGAGAACCCCAAGTCGTGTAAGAGGTCTGCCGTCATCTGAAGGTGGTGGACGACTGTCTGGGGCGAGCCCGCCTTCAACAACCAGTCGTCTAGGTAGGGGAAGACTGAAACCCCCAACCTGCGCAGATGGGCTGCGACCACCGCCATCACCTTTGTGAACACCCGTGGGGCGCTGGTAAGGCCGAAGGGAAGCACGATAAACTGAAAATGCTCCTGGCCTACCGTGAACCGCAGGTAACGCCGGTGGGCCGGCAGGACGGGGATGTGAAAATAGGCGTCCTGCAAGTCCAACGCTACCATCCAGTCTTGTGGGTCTAGAGCAGCCAAGACCTGAGCTAACGTCAACATCTTGAACTTCTCCTTCCGGAGGAAGCCGTTGACGTTCCTTAGATCCAAGATAGGACGTAGGCCCCCCTTGTCCTTCTTGGGCACCAGAAAGTAGTGGGAATAACAACCACGCCCTACTTCTGGCCCAGGAACGCGCTCGATGGCCCCCTTGGCCAAGAGGGCCGTAACTTCCTCCTGCAGAAGTGTCAAGTGGTCCCCCGACACACGGTGGTTCTGCGGTGGCATGGCTGGAGGAGAGGTCTCGAAGGGGAGGGAGTAGCCCCTTCGGACGATTTGCAGCACCCACCTGTCCGAAGTGATCGTGCGCCAGTGAGCGTGGTGATGGCGAACCCTGCCACCCACTGGCGTCACATGGGGCCGAAAGCACGGACTAGGAGGGTTTTGGGGTAGATGCTGCGGGGGAGGGTGTGGTCTGACCCCGCCGTTGTCCCCGACCGCCACCACGGCGGTTTCCACGGCCGCCACCGCGTTGAAAGGATTGTTGCGGCGCGTGGCTGGCAGCACGTGTGGGGGCGCCCCTTCCTTGGCCACGAAAGGGACGAAACGAACCCGTTTGCTGACGCTGGGTCGAGAGACCCAAGGACTTGGCCGTGACCCTGGAGTCCTTGAAGCGTTCCAGCGCGTGGTCCGCCTTGTCACCGAAGAGGTGACAGCCATCGAACGGCATGTCCATCAAGGTATTCTGGACATCAGCCGAAAAATTGGCGGATCTCAGCCAGGCGTGGCGACGAATCGCCACTGTCGTTGACATAGCTCTGCCCAGCGAGTCGGTCGTATCAAGACCACACCGTATCGAATATTTCGCTGCATCTCGGCCCTCAGCCACAGCCTGACCGAGTTTTGCCCGCACCTCCATGGGGCATTCTGGCAGCAGTTCCGCGACCGTATCCCACACAGAGTGCCAGACGCCAAGAGGCAGGCGGTGTTGCAAGACCGCAGGCCCAAACTAATGGACGAGAAGACCTTTTTGCCAAATTGGTCATACCTCTTGGATTCCCGGTCGGGCGCGGCCGACGGGAATGCGGACTGGGAGGTCGAGGCCTGGATCACCAGACTCTCGGGAGTGGGGTGGGTAGACAGGAACTTGGGGTCGTCCGGACAAGGACGGTGGCGCCTGGCCACGTTCCGATCGACAGGCGGACCTGAAGCGGGCCTGGACCAAGTGCCCAACAGAACGTCTGACAAGGCTTCATTAAACGGCAGCAGTGGCTCCTGTGGGCATGACTGCGGTTTGAAGACCTCGGTGAGGATGTTAGGCCTCACGGCCGCGACGGGGAGCTCAAGGTGTAAGGCCTTGGCAGCCCTCATCAGCACCACAGAATAAGCAGCTCCCTCCACTGATGCCACGGAAGGAGGAGAGATCAAACCAGGGTTAGGAGAGTCGTCCAAACCACTGGCATCCCCCAAGTCACCTGTCCAGTCCGGGTCATACTGGCACTCGCGTGACAGAGGGTCCTCGGACCCCTCCCAACCTTCACCGAACTCTTCATCTTCTCCGTATTCGGAGTCAACGATGTAGACCGGCTCCTCGGGGTTCATGGGCCCCATCGGCGCCGGGACCGGCGTCGAGCGACGCCCGTCCGGCGCCGCGTCCGGCGTCGGGGAAGGTAAGGGGACGGCGCCGCCCGGAGCCGGCGTCGGAACCCCGCCGCCGGCCGGAGCCGGGGCCGCGCGGGGGCGGCGTCGGGGGTAACCCCGATGGCAACGGCGCCGGAGAGGTCGGAAGACCAGCCGGCGCCGATCCCGAAGGCCCTTGCGGCGCCGGGGTCGGAGCCGTCGGCGGCGCCGGGGCCGGAGCACCCGACGGCGCCGAGGCAGGGACACCCGAACCGCCAGGGCCCCCAGACGGTAGCACTGGGCCCGAAGGCACCGTAGGCCCCGTCGGAGAACCGAGCGCCCTCATGGCCATGAGGAACGCCTCGATCTCCTCAGGCGTCGCACCGTGCCCAGGGACCGGAGGGTATGAGGCAGGCCGCGCCGGCGACTCTCGCGGAGCCGCGGGGTTGGGGTCACCCGAGCCCCCGGCCGCATCGCGCGAGCGTCGGGGGGAGTCGGGGGTATGATGACGACGCCCCGACTTCTTGTGCTTCCTACCTGACGAGCCTGACGAGTGGTGTCGACTTCCGGAACGCTCGGCGCGGCTCCGCGATCGCTCCCTCGACCGCTCTCTCGACCTCCGGCCGGACCGGGACCGCTCCCGGTCCCGACGTGGGGCCGACACCCGGAGCTCCAGTAGCTTGCGGGACCGCTCCCGCCTAGCCTTGTTGGTGAGGGCCCGGCAGTCGACACAGGAGTCCACGTCGTGGTCGGGGCCCAGACACCGGAGACAGAGGCGGTGATGGTCTGTGACCGACATCGTGCGCTCACAGTCATCGCAGTGTTTGAACCCAGGCATCCTATCAGGCACAAAGTGAGAAATAACTACGAAAAACTTGGTCAAAGACCGGAGTACTGCTCTTCAGATCTGCGTCCACTGGCGCGGAAAAAAGAAGAACTGACGTCAGCGCGCGGAGGCGGCGTCTATATACTCCAGCGACGTCATCACGGCGCACGACGCCGACGACGGACGCGGAGCCGCAGGGGACGCCTGCAGACGACGCCTACCGCCGCGCAGGGGTACTGCTACGCAAAAGTTTCCGGATCCAGACTGACGCCTGGGGATATTCTAAGGTAAGGAATCTAACACTAACGTGTTTCTTTCAGATAGCGCTTTTTTGCGCAGCTTTCGCAATGGCATTTTTTGGGGCTTACAGGGTCAGCGAGCTAGTAGCCCCATCAGTTAATAGCCCAGGGTCGGCCTGCATCCACAGAAAGGATGTGGAGATAGGCGAAGGCCAGATGGACGTGCTGCTGCAGCAGTTCAAGTCAGACCAGACAGGCAAAGGAAAGTGGACCGGGATACACTGCATCAAGGATGCAAATTGCTGCCCGGTGTGCTTACTGCAAGACCACATGGGGCAAGGGGAGGTGAGTCAGGGGCTGCTTTTCATGCACAAGGACGGGCCTTTCCTCAGCAGCTTTCAGTTCATAGCTTTAATGAGGAAAACCCTGGAAACAATGGGTCTCCCCACGCGCAAATATGGCTCCCACTCTTTCAGGATAGGGGCAGCCACGACGGCAGCTGGGCCTGGGTTGGTGGATGGCCTGATCAAGGGGATAGGGTGCTGGAAGTCGTGCACATTTACGTGTTACATACGCCCGCCGGTGTACTGAGTACGATTTCTCCCGCCCCATCTAGGTCCAAGAAATTTGAAAAAGAAGGTGTGGATCATACGATACTCCTACAAGACACAGGCGCAGAAGTGGGCGGCGACCAGATGCGATTTTGGCGGGGATATGGCTGCGGAACACTGAAATAGAATGGTGGGGGTGCTCAGGAATGAGTTGGGGCCAGCTGCTTCCCGCGGCGCGGGAAGCATTGAAACAAGGTGGAAGGCCAGATGCGGTAGTGGTCCACCTGGGAGGGAATGACTTAACAGCATTGGCGAGCGCTACTAAAGGACATGCAGAAAAGCCTCACGGCTTTGGCACACCTGCTCCGTCTTGCAGAAATAATCTTTTCAGAGATCATAGGGCACAAGGCCTGACGGAGGCAGCGGACCTGGGGTCAGTAGAGAAATCTAGGAGAATATCACCATGGCCAAAGGGAGTAAGGCCAATGGATGGGGTTTCGTGAGACACGGTTTTATAAACTTAAGGTGCCAGGGTACCACCTGGAAGATGGGGTACACCTCATGGGGTGGGAATGGCATTGTTCCTGCTAAACATTGTGGGGATAATGGAGCAAATGGGCTTCAATTAGGAGCAAGAGGAGAGGCCGGGGTATGGGTGAGCTCCCTCTGATTGAGAAACCGTAGGAAGCGTGGCAGAACAAACACAAAGAAGCTAATAGAAAGAGAAAATTACTAGAAGGTAGATGGACGGCTCTCACAGTGTCCCTGGGATGCCTCATGGCAGGGGCACTGAAGGATCCAAGGGGGGCGTGCCGCCATAGAAATAGTAGATATTTTGCTCCCGAAGGACCCTTGGGATGCCTCACAGCAGGGGTACCAAGGGAGAAGATGTCAAGGACTTAGCCTCAGGAAAGGTAGAGTAGATGCTCAAGTGAGGTCCTTGGGAGGCCACACGGTAGGGACCCCCTGGGAGAAGGGAGGGCCCACAAAAGGGTTACAGGGCGAGCGGGACGGCACTTGCAGCCCGGGCAGGTCCAGACGGACACCTTCTAAATCGGTAGCAAGCTGAAGCCTACACCTGTGAATCGAAGCCCAGAAAAAGGGGCCCCTCCCCTCCCAGGATATTGAGGAAGCTGGGTTTGTGATGCAAGTGAAAGAATTGTAATGAGCAACAGGAGAAAAGATAGAACATGGTCATTGAATGTGGTTATGACCATGAACGTTTGAAATGATAACATTTTATGTATAAACATTTTATGTTGATGAATAAACTGTGACATTTTCAGGTACCAAAGAATGTTGGCAGTGAGATTTAAGGTAAAAGCATGCAGTTGGTGGAAAGAGTGGAGGGGAGCGGGGCGGTACGACTCGCTGCCAGGAAAGGGTTGACACTGATGCAAAACTTGCTCAGTTTGTGTTTGCTTGCATAGTGCCGCGTACATGTTTCGCGTATGGGTTGGGACTGCGTCAGTTATCAGCAGGCTCCTAAGACAAGAGACGCCTGAGAAGTAAAAGAAAACCTCGAGCATTCCTGATTAAAGCCAACTGCATAGATTCTATGGGCAGTTGGCAAACGCCCGTAGCTTACTTGACCACGCCGTGTGTCTGGCTGGTACCCAAGATGAAAACCTGTCCCGTAAGAGCCACTTCAGAAACAAGCGGTTTTTATACAGCCGGGTGGAAGCAACCCAGAAGTGAATGCAGTCAGGAGGTGCTCATAAGACTTAATTCTTAAAGGGAGAGTGCCAGTCTAAATGTGTTCTTCTAAGTATCGATGGCCCAAGAAATTAAATAAAAAGATAAGAAAAAGAAGCAATTTTGACCCATAATGGAGTAAAAGATTTCATATACAAGCATTAAGCAGATAATACATTGTAAAAATATATTTGCAATAGGAAAAAATGAAGTAAACATAATGCCATTTGGATGAAGATTATATTCATTTTGTGTTGTCTAACAGTTGCTAGGTGCCTGAATGAAAAATGCTTTAGCCTCATTGTCACAGTAGACCCCAAGGAAAAAGACACATTAGAACAATTAGAAAAATCTTAGAAGATCTTAACAAATCATAAGCAGTGAATTTATATTCATGTAGAGGTTTATTGTCTACAGTCCTCCGGTGTATCTAAACCCAAGTCGATCGATTTACATTTACCCATCCAGTAGAGTTCTCTTCTTGAGCCCAGGCTTGCCTTGTTACCACTGTGTGTTCCAAGTTTGACTTGTTCAATCATTTGCCCTTTGATGTCTTCCCTGTTGTGCTGTTGGGCTGTTGGCTTTGATAGTGTTCAATCAGTGGCACTCCACTCGAACCACACTTGATCCTGCTCCTATGTTGGAGGATTCTGCATTTTACTTTCTGCGTTGTTTCTCCGATGTAAAGTAAATTGCACAGACACCATATAGCATTTATCACATCCTGCGTATTACCGTTATGAAATGTTTTTAGGATCACATTCACATCTTGCTCCAAAGTGAATTCTATGTAATCTGACCTTGTATTGAGCCATGTATGAAAAAGATGTAAATCCTCCAGTGTGTCTGTCCAAACCATAAACACATTGTCTATATATCTAGACAATTTTCGCATTTTGTCTCAAAATGGATTCTCAGTTATGATTCTTTCCATCTCGTAATGTGCCATGAAAAGTCTAGAGCGAAGCTTGCACCCATGGCACCTCCTTCGATTTGGCACTAGAAACAGTCGTCAAATTGAAAATAGTGCTTGCCCAAGGCTATTCCTTGCAGGTATATCAAGAAATCAGTCGGAACCTGAACAGGCTTGTCCCTTCTATTTAGGATGCCGGTCATTATGCTTACTGCATCCACTGTGGTACATTAGTGTAGAGGGATTGTATATCCATGGCGTCTAGTATGTCCTTATTGGTATCAAAACTTGTTCCTTCAAACATGTTGATGAAATGCATACTGTCTCTGACGTAGGAGATAGTAAGGGGCACCAAGGGCTTCAGGAATAAATCTAGACAGTGGCAAAGAGTCTCAAGAATGGACCCACACTCCAACATAATGGGTCTCCTCTGGGTACTGTCCAGTCTTTTATGAATTTTGGGTAGGATATAGAGTACCGGTATACGAGGGTGATCTATGTTGAGGACCGCATGTGAGAAGGTGGCCTGGTATATGCTGTCCACTAATTAAAGTAGGCACCTTGCACCAGTGCACACAACCCTTATGATGTATGAGGTGAAAGATTACTTCTAGAAAGCTATCCTAGTGGTAGCTGTGGAGAGCAACTTTCAGGCTTAATCTTGAAGGAATGTAAAGCAGCTTGTTTTACCAGGATATCACCTCCTGAATGACTAAATGAAAGGAGAACCACACAGTAGTTGTATAAAAATATGTATTTTTTAATATAACACTCTCTACGCGAGATTAGGGCACAAAGCGCACAATACTGAATAAATAGAACATTCGTAAGTAGCAAAATACACAGTGGGCTCCAGGGGGAGGCCGAACCATATACTAAAAAAATGGTATAACAATCACAACTTGACTAGACACAGTGCCTAGAACACGTAGAATCGCTGGGACCCCAAGGGACCACCCAGAAGAGTGAAACAAGCAGCCCACGGAGGACAGGTGCAGTGAAAAAACACGACCACGTGCTACGTACAACTCTATGGGAAAGTCGCGTTTGCAAAGTTACAGGTTAGGGACACTTCTACGAGGACCTTGAGCAAACCCTTTGGAACATAGGAGGTTCTAAAGCCAACCCACCAGTGAGTACTGAGGTACACATGTTACCTATCCCAGAGGAGCCGGGTGCATAGGGGTCAAGGGGTTGTTGGAAACCTTTGCCATTTTCAATGGAGAGTTGCAAACAAGTACTTCTGCCAGGAAGGCGAAAAGTGTCCGGTGGAATCCAAGCTGGATTCTAGGTGAGAAGAACCTGAAAGCAGAGGAGACCGAGTCTGAGTCACTTCAGGTGACCAGGGGCTCGGTAGTCGAATGCCCACCGATGTCGGGAGCTTCAGGGGCGAATAAGGGTTGCTTGACTCTCCAGCAACGGGAACCAGGAGACGTCGAGGATGACCAGGATCCGGAGGTAAGCTGTCCCACAAAGGATGTTGAGTGCTGAGGGGTTGATGTCCGGCTGGAGCACCAACAAGCCTTGGCAAATGCAACCCCTGCTGTCAGAGTAAACCGGTTACGGTGTGGACCAGCAAGATCCAGGGGGCTCCCCAAGCAATGGAGAGTTAGGGCACGTCTGGAGCAACCAGGTAAGCCCAAGAACAAACAATGTGACCCTCGCCAGGACCCACAGGCCAACGGACCTGGGAACGCGGGAGACCTCAAGCTAGTTTGCAAAGTACCAGCCAGCAGGGCACTCGGATATCTTTGATGGAATTACTGCTCAGGGTCAGGACTACACGGAGTCCAATGAACAAGCTCGGGAATCACCAACAAGCATATGCTCTTGCAAATGTACGCGGTGCACAGGGGATCGGATTGCACGGCCCCCACGAGGGATACTTGTCTCAGAATCAGAGGTCAGATCTACCTCAGGGACCTTCGGGAACCTACCTCCTGTGCTGTTGAAATCTTCGGAGTCCTCAGGAGCTTGAGAGAAGCAAATCAGTCAGATGCGCTTAGGTGCCTGCTTCTGTAGGGGATGAACTCCTGTACTCCAAAGGAGATTCTTCAGTCGTCCAGCGGCGTGCAGACAGTCGAAGTGCTTGGTTTCTTCTTAGCAGAATCTTGTCCAGGTAAAATCTAAATTCCTGTAGCCAGGTAACCCACTTTATACCCATGGGAAGGGGTTGGAAATATCCTAAGGACCCTCCCATGGAAGAGGCAGGATAGAGGGGTGGCTACACCCATGCCCATTGTCCAGTTTCGCACCAGAGCAGGAGCCAATGGCTCCCAGAAGTGGTTGAGCTGGACTATGCACAGGGACACCAAATGTGCCCCCAATCCAGACTTTCTGGCACTCTCAGAGTGCACCCACCCAGCCCCGATACACTAAACCCTGTCTGGGAGGTTATCACACCTCCCTGTGACAGGATGCCTATTGTCATGGCTTCCTCTGCTCGAGCTTGGCTTAGCAGCAGGAGAGCAGACTCATGTCTGTGGCTGGCTGCGTCCATTTTGTGCTGCCCAGGTCGAGAAAACTGGTACCGGGTAGATCGGTGACCCACACATGTCCCTTTAGAACAGTGGAATCATACCTCCCACACCAGTTACTGGTGTTGCGGTATGATTCCAAGGTGTTTGACACCAAACACGACATGATTCTAAGCAGCCGTTTTAAAGTTAGCATTTACCGCGAGGTTATAATGCACTTAAACATATATGTCTAGCTGCATCACAGACAACCCCGGAGAATGGTCTCCGAAGGCTGCAGAGGGGCTCTGCTCATGCAGGGGCACCCTCTCACGTAAAACCCAGCACCCTGCCTTCAGGATTGATAAGGCCTGCCATATGGGTGACTGATAAGTTTTTAAGTGTAGTGATTTAGATAGATATAGGGAACCTATACCTTAGTAAGCGGTGCAAGCACCTTCTTCCACAGTCTTCTGTATCAGGCCAGTCGAGGTCATTTTGAATGGCCTCTCATTGATGGCATAATACATGCGAAAGCCCAGGGGAGGCCTCTGGGGTACCTATGCCCTGGGTACATGGTGTACCGTACACTAGAGACTGATAAGGGTACCCCATTATCCAATCTGGAGTGTACCTAAAGTACATACATAGCAATTTAAGGGAGAAAGCAGATAGAATGTGGTCCTGGATAGCAGGATCCCAGTCACAATAGTCCAAAAACAGTTTGAGATCAGCAAAAAGTGGGGGTAACCATAAGAAGCAGGTATTACTTTCCTACAATGCATATTCATTTCAAAATTCTTTATTTCGGCTTTGATGCCATAAAAGAACAATGCATACATTACAGTTCAGTGAATAAAAAATGAACATTCCGCTTAGGATATTAAAATCATTAGTTAAAACAGTGCAATTCATGTTGGAAGACAATTGGAGCACAACAAAACAATCATAAAATCCTAGGATGGACCACCACGCTAATTCCAGTAAACAAATCAATTCGAGCCCTTAAAAAAAAAAAAAAAAAAAAAAAAAAAAACTAAATTACAGTTGATGCCCCATTTTTTTCCTTTGGAAGAAAATAGAAAGTAAAAATCTGCTAACACTAAATGTTATCTGTTGCGATGTATTTGTTGTTAGAATTCTCAGAGCCTGTGCACATGACCTCAGGCCTAACAATAGACATATTGGTTTAATCCATCTTTTTCTGGCCTGAGCGTACAAGGGGCAGAAAAAGAGGATATGTTGCTCGTTTTCTATCTGGTTAAGTTCACACATAGAGCAAATTTCGTCCATTGCTGAGGACGATGGATCACAATTTCTAGCCCAGCGTGCCAAGGTTGTTTTTATTAAAAGGTTTCCATATCCAAGTTTTAAAAATAATGTTTTGGCAAGTGGGGGCTCTATTTCATCCATAAAGGTCTCATAAAGCGGTTTGTCCTTAAAATTTAAGAAATTTGAAACCAAAGTCCCACTAGTTATGATACTTGCAGTCCTGTTTGCTATAAAGGTCCAAAAGGCCCTTTTTAAAATTAATTTGGGGTTAGGGGGTAACTGCTCGGGGTTCTCCCAAAAATGTTTCAGACCTATATTACTGAACCAAGCTTTAACGTGCCTAAGCCATGGGATAGCTTTCAGACTGTCAAGCGCCATGATTTCTTTTAACCCGTCTCTATAGTCTTGGAGTTCGGGAACATGCCATAATCTGACCCATAGCATTAAGGGTCGAATCAGGACTTGGTGATCAGTTCTTTTAAAGTTTAGGTCCAATTGCAAAGGTACTAGTGGGGTGCCTCTCGGGACCCTTACCAGACTTCGCATAAAATTGTTATCCAGGACACTGAAAGTATCCTTGGACCCAGGCCCCCATATTTCTGCGCCATAAAGGACTGATGGTTGGACTTTAAATTTAAATAATTCCATCACTGGAGACACCGCTTTACTAGTACTCAGGCTTTGCTCCCTGAGAATTGGTTTTACATTCTGGGCAAATATCAGTTTGCTTTTTTCCATTTGGGCTTTCCAAGTGAAGTTGGAATCTAGTGTCACCCCTAGATATGAAAAATGGGGCACCAATTCCAACTTTACTCCTTTCAATGTTAAGCAGCCCTTATCTGGTTTAGTCGGATTTAGGGCCATACATTTAGTCTTTTTCCCATTAATCTCCAGGCCCTTCTGACTACAATAATCACTAAAAGTGTTCAATAGTGTCTGTAGGCCATTTTTTGTTTGGGAAATCAAGATAGTGTCATCTGCAAATAATAGGGATGTTACCCTTTCACCGTTCAGTTTAGGGGAGTCGTTATTACATCCCTCTAGGTATGAGGGAATGTCGTTCACAAAAAGGGAAAAGAGCGTAGGGGCCAGAACGCAGCCCTGGCGAACTCCACGCTCGATTGGAATTTTTTGGGTTAATTCGCCATTTGGACCCCATCTAATTCTCGCAAAGTTCCCTTCATGTAACTCTTTAATCTGAACTACTAGGTTATTTGGCAGACCTGCTGCAGGGTTTTCCATAAAAGATTGCGTGGCACTAAATCAAATGCTGCCCTTAAATCAACAAAAGCAACATATAAATGGCCCCTTTTGATCTTTACATACTTCCAGTAAAGGCAGCAAAATCTAAAAATCTGATCTATTGTGCTGACTTTTGATCTGAACCCAGCTTGGAATTTGGTTAAAATTGTGTTTTCCTCCAACCAATCACTGACACGTAATAAAATGTGTTGTGAGTAGATTTTCTGGAGGATATTCATTAAGCTGATTGGCCGATAGTTGCAGGGGTCCATCCTATCTCCTTTTTAAAAAATTAAAACAATTTCAGCTCCCTTCCAACTTTCAGGAAATTCTAAGGTGCAGGATAGTTTATTGCACAAATGATTGATATATGGTGCCCATACTTTTAAATCATGCTTGTATAAGTCCCCCGGAATCTTGTCAAGACCTGGGGCTTTGCCAGATTTTATTTGGCTTATTGCCAACTCTGTTTCCCCTAGAGTAAAGACAAGATAATCTGATGGTATTTCGTAGCTTGCGGCATTCGTATCCATGTGGGGATCATCATATTTTTTATATAAATTTGTGAAATGACTAACCCAGGTTTGCTCGTCCAGAAAAACATCCTTAGCCACCCTACCTACATGGTTCCCATTTGCTACTAGCCTCCAGAAGGCCACATTATCACGCGATCTAGCAGCTAGCAGCAGTTCAGCCCATTTGTCTTCCTCCCATGCTATTTTAGAGGCCCTTTGAACAGACTTATAATTATTCCTTGCTTTTTGGATATCTAAGGGAGACTTAGACTTGATCGCCAATAGTAGTTCCCTTTTTGACTCTCTACAGCAGTGTTTCCCAAACTGGGGTCCGCGGACCCCCAGGGGTCCGTGACACATTCCCTGGGGGTCCGTAGGCAACAGTTTTAAAAGCACAGAAAAGTTTCTTGTATAATTAGCAGAGTTCGAACAACAATAAAAGTGTCAAGATCATGCCAGTGATGAATGTACCTGCTGGAGCTCGAGGAGAGTTTTGTTCAGTGGCAGCTTTGACTTAACTAATGTAGCACAGAGGGTTAATGTGCCTACTGCAAAGAACGGGTAACATGCATTATTTTATGTGCATAGGTTCGTGTTACTGCTTTTGTCACAGAGATTCTTTCGTTACTGTGCACTCCACAAGTGACATTTGTAATGTAGGAGAGGGACCTATAAACTGTCATCAAAGAGCTGCTTGCAAACTGCATGGTACCAGTTAGTAACATGTTTTTCTCCAGTTATTCATTATCCTGATGCTGCTAAAAAGGTTTATTTGGGTGAAAATACATTTCGAATGTTAAAGTCAGTGCTAGCCACCGTGTTATGTTCTGAATCCTGAGTTTGTGCTTTTACAGACCAAGCACTCTTTAAACATTTTATACCCACACTGATTTACATGTATGATTCAATGTCTCTATATGTGTGTGATGTAAAGTGCTCTGGCATCCTACAATAGTATGAGAGATGCTATAAAACAAATAAAATGTATGTGACAGAGGGGCTATTACTTCAATATAATATACTAGGGCCAGATGTATGATCCTTTTTTATATGCACGAACGGGTTTGCGCATGCAAAAACCTATTGGGCCTTGTACATTGCCTATTTCGTGAGTCGCAATTTGTTTGCGACCCGCTAAATACGTTTTGCAACTTGATATTTGGAAGGGGCATTTCCTTCCAAATAGCGAGTCTCAAAACCATGTACAAATGTTTTGCGGTCGCAAAACATTTGCAATTACCACCTACTTCAAGTAGATGGTAATGAATTTGCAAATGGGAAATGGGACTCCTTCCCTTTTACAAATGCATGCAAAATTATTTTTTAAGGGCAGTCAGTGGTCCCAGGGACCTCTGCCTGCCCTTAGAAAATGAAACGAAAATGTATCATTTCTTTTTTCTTTAAATGCATGGTAAATGGGCTGCATTTTCTTTTTAAAACTTATTTATTTAAAAGCGGTCCCAAACATGGTGGTCTCCTGAGCCCAGCAGGCCACCATACCTGGGAGGGCTGGCATTCCCAATGGGCTGCAAATTGCGAGAGGCTCATTAATATTAATGAACCTTGCAATTTGCGACTCCATTGGGAATCCCAAACAGTGTTAAACACAATGTTGTACATTTCATTTAGCGACTCGCAATTTGCCATTTGCCATGTGTCGCCAATTGCGAGGCGCTAAATGAAATGGTCGTACATCTGGCCCCAAAATCCTTAGTACTTTGAGTATTTGTTTTGTATGCACACATGTGTATTTTTTTCGAATTACTGTTTTAACATTTGAAATTTAACTCATACAAATTGATTGGGGGTCCCCGGCTTCCAGTGGTGACTCAATGGGGGTCCTCAGGAGTCAAAAGTTTGGGAACCACTGCTCTACAGGATCTATCATACCATGGCTTACTATGGGACAGATTCTGCATCTTTTGCTGGTTCTTTTTGGGCATTTTGGTAACTAGTAATTTTAGGTCAGCAAAGAATTTCTGATGTATTGTCAAAAAGGAGGTTTTGGTTTCCTCCTCAGATGTTAGACCTAAGTAGGGTCCAAAGGTCCCAGCAAAAAGTGAATATATTTCACTAAGGATGTCACTGTGATCCAATATAAAAGGCCATTTAAGTGATCTCCTATTGTTACTAATATGGATCTCGATATTATCACCACTGCTTTCCTCAAGTGGGAATGGTTGAACTAAATCGTTAAACAGTGAAGCATCTAATGTCAAATTTAAGGGAAAATGATCGCTTTCGAGCCTCTCCAGTACATCGAGGTCCAAAAGATGCGACCAAAGGGGTATGGAAGCGATCACAAAGTCTAAGTTGCTTTTGTAGTTGTTCCTACTGAAGGTTGGTTTCTTCGAGCTGTCGGATGGTAGCCGTCCGTTACAAGTCCTGAGAAAATACTCCGTGCATAATTTGGTCAACTGGAGAACCAAGGTTGAACATTTAACCAATTTAATGTTCTCCAAAATAGGGATTTTATTCGCCTGATCTTCCTCAACAAAGATTTCACTAAGGCCCCAAACTGGCTCAAAATTACAATTTAAATCACCAGCCAGGATAACAAAATCCTCCCTGGGGTCCAATCCACTCAGGAAACAATCTAATTTAAAGAGGGTTGGTGATTCATTTGAAGAGGGTGAAGGCCTATTGTAGATGTTTATTAAAAATAATTTCTCCCCATTGCAAGTTGTAACTTTTAATGCTAATATATCTTCGGAGTTTGTGTCTACCACCTCAATATTTACCCTTAGTTTTATTTTCACCCAAATCAAGAGTCCCCCCGAGGGCCTTCCGCTTCTGGAGGGGATTGCACCAATTCCATAAGTCTTGTAACCTACCCTGTGTGGTGTATCCACTGCCCAGGTTTCCTGTAACAGACAGAAATCAAAAGATTCTATAAAGCTAGCCCACTCCGGGTCCCTCAGGTTTTTTGCAATTCCAGCTATGTTCCAGCAAACCAATTTTACCGGCTCCCCAAATGCAGATGTCATCTCAGGGAAAACCCTTGGTATCTCTCCACAACTAATGGGAACCACAGATTGTGTTACCAAGGATGTTTCCTCTAGAGATGGCAGTATGCTCAAAATGCTTGTGGGTACTACCGATTCTTTTTGTTTGATACTGCACTCTCCCGGGATGTTTATGTCATAAGTTACAGTTTTGTCCAATAAAGAGGGCTCAGAATTCACCAATACATCATGTTCGTTAATAACATCCACAGCAGTAGGACTCCTTGATCCTCTTCCCTCACCCCCCCCCAGCTCAAGAAACATCAGTCGCAGTCATCTAGACCGCTAAAAATATCGAATCTATTTGAGGTCTCTAGAGGTGTGAAGGGTTTTAGATGATCCATCCTTCTGTTCTGGGAGCCATGTGTTCTAACTGGTGCGTAGTTCCATCCAATGGAATCTGGGGCTGTCACAGGGCAGGGAGCATATTGCAAATTCCTGGCGTTCTGTATAATCTGAGGGTACAGAGCATATTGGTTGCTCCCAACATTCTGAGCAATGGAATGGTTAATTGGCTGGGTTTGGGTTATATACTGTGGTGGGTGGTGCTGGGGTGGAAATACCACTGACCTTGGGTAAAAATACGTTAATGGTCTAGGGATTATGGTGTTGTTAGAGCTACCTGTCTGCCAGTTTAATATAAATTGGACAGCATTTGGGTCCCTAAAATTCACAACCACCACGTCGCCATCAATGTCTTTGGGTCTACCCCCCAACCATTGGAGACGTCGAACATGGACAATTTCGCCATTAATATGATTTGCAATTGGCCTGTATAGACTCAGCCAATGCATAATCTTGTTCTTCAATTGGGCGAACCCCTCGCATATTCATTTTTTCTCAGGAAACCCTGTCCCAAGTGCTTTCCATGGCATCTGTTAATATATTAGAAGGATCTCAGAAAGTACCTTTTGTTCTTGACAGTGGAGCAACATGTAACATTATGTGCGTCCCTGAATATGATAAGATGCATGTGAAGCCCTCACTTGTCTCTTCTAATGTCAATGTATTTCAATGGGGAGCGTAACGTAGTCTTACATGTTTGGAAAAATGTGAAGAAAATGTAACATATAAGTCTCTAAAGGAGGAAGTGCATGCATTAAAAGGAGATGTTGCTGGTCCTTGCTTACTGAGGAATGTCACTGCTCAGTTAATGGGACTGTTGGAAATGACATTCAATGTAACAGTACATCCTATATTAAAAGAAGATCCTGCTCTGATAGAAGGCCTAGGCAAACTAAAGAATAGAACGATTACTCTGCGCATAAACAAAACAGTGAAACCTGTGGCACACATGCACAGGAGAGTTCCGATTCATTTACAAAACAAGGTGGAAGCAGAGATAAATTTGCAACTTAAACAAGACATCATCGAGTCAGCAATAGGTTCAATGCCTTGGTAAGCCCAAATAATAGTGGCGCTGAGAAAGAATACAGATCAAATTTGGATTTGTGTAGATATTAGGGTACCAAACACAGCAACTAAGAGGGAAAGGCACCTAGAGTCACACCTGAATGATATAATTAGCATTTTGAATGGAGTGACAGTTTTTCCAAAATGAGATCTCTCTAAAAATATCATCAATTAAAAATTGATGAATGTTCAATATATATCACTACTTTCTCTACACATTTAGGGTCATTCTGTTATCAGAGACAAAGCTTTGGGATTTGTTCAGAGTCTGAAATGTTTCAAGAAATCATAAAGAACGTCACCAGGCATGTGACAAACTCCATGAATAGTAGAAATGGCATACTAGTATTTGGTAAAATAGAAAAGTGAACATAATCAAGCCTTTGTTATTGTTATTCCACATGCTTTACAGAAATTTTTGATTAATCTAGTGCATGAAAGTCATAGAGGGTTATTATCGACAAAAAGTCTTCTGCGACAAAAAGTGTGGTTTGCAAGACTTGATAATCAAGTTGAAAAAATTGTACAAGCTTGCCATATTTGTCAATGCACTATGAAAGGAAAATAATGATGAAGAATAACATATGTCCAAACTCCCAGATGCTGAGTGGTCTGAATTAGCATGTGATTTTTATGGACCATTAGATTCTAGACAATACTTGTTTGTCATAATTGAGGAATACTTGTGATTTCCAATTGTAAAGATAGCATCATCCACTTCTGAATTTGTAATACTTCCAATTCTGAATAAATGTTTTCTCCATGAGGTATATCAAACATTTTGAAGACAGACAATTGTACACCTTTTAATGGGAATACATTCAGTAAATCTCTTGAATTTATGGGAGTGACACATAAAAGAATTACTTAATTTTGGCCATAGGTAATGGAATAGTTGAAAGATTGATGGATACTGTGAAGAATGTATTCAAAAAGCCAAGCTATCAAAAATCTCAATAAATCAAGCTGTGTGCCAGGTTTTATGTGACTTTAGAAACACATTTCACAGTTCAACAGGGGAATGTCCTGCAAAGTTGTTATTTGGGCAAGCCAGACAAACACGTTTGCCACAATTACTGTTGAAACCCACTTCAGAACATGAACAAATTGCAAAGAAAGATGAGACGAGGGTCAAAAACGAAACAATATGTGGATCAAAAGAAAAACATTCAAGGAAAAAACTACCAGGTTGGTGATCTTGTATTAGTAAAACAAAGACAAGGGGAATCTGCGAGTAGATTTCATCCATCCACACTAGAAATAACAAAAATAAAAGAATCTGCAATAATTGTGCAGAAGGAAAATAGAATAGTAATGAGAAATAACGCACATTTAAAAAGATGTATTTCCCTGTTCAAGAACAAAAGATACAGAGACAACAGAAAGAATTAGAAAACAAATACATTGGAGATAATGTAAAAGCAAATGACTGTGGGCCCTTTAGAAGAACAACAAAAATGTTGAAAAAAAACACAAAGACTCATTGATTTATATATTTATATATTTATGTATTTATTTGTTATTTTTATTTATTTATTTGTTGTTTTTTATTAAGGAGGGGGAAGATGAAGTGATGTAAAGGATAGAATATAATGGATAGAATGGCATGTGGTCATAAACCACATGCTCGCATACAGAATGCTGATATTTGAAATAGGAGTTCAGTTATTTGTAGAGGAGGTGACCTGAGGCCGCAGAGATTGGACAAAGTCCCATCACTTAAATAAACAAATAGAAAATAACAAGGTTGCCTACAAGTTGTCACACTGACATTACCATTGAATGCATAGGTCTCTGAGAAAATGGAATATTTCCTGAAAGAAGCATGCAAATACCCTTGAATGTTAGCTTAAGTACATGCTACACACACTACAGTACAAGCCTCCAGAGGAACTGGTGTATAGCATGGGCAACTCAAACATATGGCAACTCAAGTGCTCAAACAAAGCTGCAATGATTGTTGAGGACAAACAGTAGCGAAATGCTACCTAACTGGAATAACTTCAGGACTTCTCAGGGTAAGTTATAAAGATACCTGGGGAAAATTATTGCCTCTATCCATTAGGTGAAATTTTATGAACAGGTAGCCTCCAGTGCCGCCTGGCTAATATTACAGCACACCAGGGTGCATTAATCTTGCAGTAGTTACCTTTCCTTCCCTACCACACTCACTCAGATGAATTTTGGAACAGTAAGTGGACTGTCCCATCAGAAAAACAGGGGTTCAGCTGCCCGATGACTCTCTGTATCACGATCATTGCAACTGATGAGGCAAACAAAATCGACAAGTTCTTATAATGATATACCCCACAAAACACAGCAGAAGACCCAACTCCAACTAGCCCAAGTACCACGAGTCACCCCAACCTGAAGATCTAGTAAAGATCGCTTTAGATACACATTCAATAATCTAGTCCAGCCACAACAAATTAGAAGACTCAAGCTGAATCCAGCTATATTGCAGTCTTCCAACATTCTAAACCTCTTTCTCTGGGTTATAGTAATCCCTTTCTAATGACAGCCATCAACATACATCACCCTACCAAAACAGTGTACAGTAACTTACCCCAGGTGAGCTCAGAGATGTAAACTGCTGGTCTATTTAGGGCACGTGCATTGTACCAGCGGTGGAGGAATACAGCTCCAATCCAGATGGCTCCACTCCCTCCAGGGGTCTGAATTCCAGCTGCCTTATTTGAAAACGACAGAAAACAGAGCTTATACTGAGTGCTCAACAGGATGCAAATAATACAAGATGTAGGTTTCCACAGCTGGTTGTCGGCTAATGAATACACAGTAAATGGACGACATTCAGTAACTCTCTTTAGAGCCCGTCAGTTGTTCCCCATAGCCAAACCCTTGTGCATGAAGCATAAGCGGAATCCTCAAAAATATGGGTTGTATTGTAATGAGATCCTTTTTTTTCATAAAACCACGTCTTGAGATGCATAGGTTTCAAGGATGTTCACCATTTCAGTCCCTGACCAAAACAAAGGATCACATAGACCCAAAGCTTTTGCCATTATTGATGCTTTTTGTTAAAGTTCTCTAAATGCAAATCTTTAGAACCATTAGTACCATGCCTGGTGGTACTTTGCATGGTAAAAGACAGCATTGGTAAGTTCTCCCTGCATTGGTGGCATGCAAACCTTTCAGCACTTGCTCCTTCTTCCAAAGACAAGGAAGGGTTTTTCTTCACTAAATAAATGAATAAATAAATAAAATAATATCCCTGATAGACTGAGCATTTTCTTTGAGTGCGTGCAGGATGAAGTCAACATTTCTCTGAGACCACACTTACAAAAACAACTACTAACAAAGCTTCTGCTTCCACCCTAGTACACTTCAGTATTTCCAACATACCTATATAATGATCAGACTGCCTAGGAATCCCGGGCTAGTACAATGTACTTGTTATTGGCATGTTGTACACACCATGAACAAATTATACATGGAGGCACACAATTGTTTTCAAGACACTATTACGGAATTGTGTGAAAAGACTAAAATTATGTACACATTGCAATCAAAAGTATAGATATTGCGAGTTCCTAATCCCAAGGCTAGACTACTGGCCTTATTCACCAATCATTCATGAATTTGATTTGTAAGAACCATGTGATACCAACTGTGTTAGTTAGATAAGTTCAAATTGTTTGCATATCTACTGTAAAAGCAAGACAGTAGGACCCTGTTTTAAACTTGCCTCTGGGGAAAGAAGATAACTGCAAAAAAGAGAGAAGGCAAGGGAACACAGATTTCATTAAAAGGAGATGCAAGAACTTGTAGTGTAGTTCCTAGTTTCCCACTAGGCCCTGCGCATTGGAATAACATAAACAGTAGTATCGACGTAGAAGTGCGGATCTTCCAGGCCTCTACTGACTATGCTAAACTTAATTGGGTTTGTTACCAACTAGCTCAGAGGTCACTGGAAACTTTCTTCTCTGCATAGGAAGTGATCAGCTTCCCTGGCACAGACAAGAAGGGATTCAGCTTTCCAACAACCGTGCAACATGGCAACTTTGCTCCTCAGATCAAGAGTCAATCTCTAGGGTTGTGTGAAACAATAGACAGTTATTTTACTCAGTCAGGTTAGTGCAGATTACTTTCACAATATGTAGAGAATAGAGAGACGGGCGTTTGTCAATAAAGGGTTAACATTTATTGAACAGTCTTTCTTCTCGTACAAGAGAAATGTATTGCCACAATTGCAAGACTTGTTATTATAAAAAGTACGTACAGTAAGATAAGTATTGCGAAATAATACTGTAAAAGCATTGATATGGTTTCTTAGCCATACAATGGTTTAAAAGTAATAAAACATATATACATTCATATATACATTAGGCTAAAATACTCAACTGGTGCTTCTAACTACGCCTACCCCAGTGTACCTGACCTAAGCCTAATACTTGGGAGGGGAGTAAGTAAGTAGCTTTAGTTTAAGTTGGTTTTGCCAAGGTTTGCTTCAAGAATTCTCACTAAGGGTTTAGTCAACACCATACCTCTGAATAGAATGATGGAGGTCTGGTATCTCCTTCAGGGGGTCTCGGTATTCCAGTCACCCGCAAGGGTACACCGGAAACGCTGGAGCTGGATTTCTCAGCAGGAGAAAGGCAGCGTCTCTCTTCAGCGCGTCGAGGAGGAGGAGGGGGGATAGCGTCCGCGGGTAGCTGGCATCTGCTGGGCTTCTTCGCAGAGGGACGGCTGTTCAGCTCCTAAGCTCACCACACCATCGTTCGCGCTTTAGCAGCGATAATGGTATCAGTAGCTTCACCACCTACGGGACAGCAGCAGCATCAGCGTACTGCATACAGCTAAGCATGGGCGAATTTTGCGGATCTCGCGTTCGCGAATTTTGCGGATTTGCGGATTCGCAATCCGCAAAATCCGCGAATTCCCGCGAATTTGCGGATTTTTTTTTTTTTTTGTGTTCGCCCGTGTTTCTGCCAGTTCGCGAGGGTTTTTACAATTTCGCAATTTGCGAACTTACCTGTCGGGTCGCAAGTTTTGCGAACTTGTTGTTTCTACATGTCCAGCCTGTTTGGGACACTCTTCTTCATCACTGCCACTCTCTGTCACCACTGCCACTCTCTGACTACTCATGCCACCCTCTGGCCCACCCATGCCACCCTCTGTTTCATCACCACACCCTCTGGTTGTCCAGTGTACATTATTTTCGGCAAAGCAAAGCACACCTTCCCTGCCTCAAGTGACCTGAATTAATTTGGGGCTGATTAATGTGTCACAGAATATTTTTTTAGCTGGCACCTGCTTCCTTAGTGCGCCCTGATTAGTGATCTTTTGCACTTGCTAAGTGCTTTCATTGTTGCAAAATTAGTTACAACACCTGCCCTGCCCCAACTGACAATAATGAATTAGGGGCTAATTAATGTGTCACTGAAAGAATTTAAAGTTCCAGCCTGGCACCTGCTTGTCTGCTCCTTTAGCTGTAAATCAGGACCTTTGTGGCATACAGTTAAGGTCAGAGCAGGGTCACACAATAGTTGCAAGCAGGCAACCGAATTCTGGAGGGCCCCCTCAGGAAGCAATACAAAGAATCGTTACAAATCATGAGGTTGACCTTTTGCACCTGCTCATTGCTTTTGCTTTTGCTGAAATCGTTTTGCGGTTTTTTTCGCGCTATTCGCGGGGCGCGGCGTCGTGCGAAACCGACCGCGGAAGCCGCCAATTCGTGCGAATGAGCATTTTATTTTTTTGCGGCTTGTTGTTTCGCGAGTTTTTTTGCAGTATTCGCGAGCCGCTTGCAGCGCAACACGCGAATTTACCCCAAGGTCGAGTACGGGCGCGGCCATTTTGTTTGCGTGACGTATTTCCGTTTCCGCCCGCTATGTATAATCTCGCGCAGTAAGCGCATTGCGAGTAGAGGTTCGCACGAGATCGCGCGGGAAATCTAGAGGTTCGCACGAGATCGCGAGGAAAATCTCGCGCGAACTGACTTTCGCGCTCGGAAACGGGCGCCGGCCATCTTGTTTTTCATTCATTTCCTGTGTCTGGGCATGGTGTTTAATCCTCTTGATATCTTTCCCATCCTTTGCTTGTTTTCAGTTTTTTTTTTACGATTTTGCTTCTTATCTATCCCTCTCTTTTCCTAGCTGTATATTTTTGTCTTTTCTGCTATTTTTCTTTACTTTTAAACTACTTTTGTAAACTCTTTTCTTTTCTTCTTCCCTATCCTATTCTTTCTTAATTTTCTACTTCTTCCTACCTTACCTGCCCAGACCATGGTCAAGCCAGGCGCCGTGAAGCTGCCCAGGCACTTGAGGGCCGCAGCGGCGGCGGGGAGTAGTGCTGGACCCAGTGGCAGGACAGCAGGCGTGAGATCGAGGGGGGAGCAGGTGACGCGCCGGGAGATATTCAGCCCGGAGGAAGTGGGCGCGCTGGTCTACTTCGTCCAGCGCCGCCTGCCCAGGACCATCGCGGGAGGCGGCAGGATCGCGGCCGGCGGCTATAACATGCGGGAGCGCCGGAAGCGGTGGGAGAAGGTGTGCTGGGCCATATCCCACCTCTACGGGGTCCAGCGCACCTACAGCCAGGTCACCCATCGCTGGACGGACCTCCTGGACCGCGAGCGCGACCTGCTGGACCAGCTCGGCTTGGAGATCCCCGGGCTTGGTGAGTAGTAGTAGCCATTGGCATTTAATCACTCACTACTATGATGTTTTCTCCTGCTCTGTGTTGTTGTATTGCAAATATTTGTTTTTTACATGGAGCAAGCCAATAATGCCGCTGATGACGATTACATTGTAGTTAAATTATATTTCAAAATCTTCTGTGCATTTCAGGTGCACTGCTCTCCTTCTCAGTGGGGTTGCTACTATGCTTATTTGTTTTCTATTTCGTGGTCTCATTGGCCTGAGTAACTATTATGTATGAGTGTACTTAACAGAACTGCGTAATGCTAGACACTAGGGGGCAGATTACATTTACAAGCCCCTTGCGCCACGTTTACGTTGCCTTGCGTGACGCAACAGCGGCGTAAACGTGCCGCATCCCTGCAAGTCATTTACAGCATGACGCATCTAGGGAGATGCGTCACGTTATAAAGCCATGGGCCTGCACCACAATGGGTGCGTTCCTAGTACGCAGGGTGGGCGGTCCAGCGGCTGTGCGCCTCGCAAAATTGCCTGCGTGAAATCTACAAGATTTAACGCAGGCACTTCTGCGACGCTGCTACGTCAATTCAATTCCTTATGTCTGCTCGAAGCAGGCGAAAGGACTGACACAGCATGTAAAGTATTGGGTGGCCCTGAGCATTACTGGAGTTGCATTGCGTTGGCGACGTGACTCCAGCGATGCGCCGCTCTTACGTGACGAGATGCGTCACGCAAGTGCCTACCCTTGCGCCAGGGCGCGCCGCATTGTAAATGAGGCACATCTGCCGTGTCGCAAGGGTAGTTTTGCGTGACGCATTTGATCTGGCGCATCTCTGGAGATGCGCCAGAACGCGTAAGTAAGTATGCCCCTAAGGGGCAGAATTGCAATTACCGTCGCATCCCTGCAAAGTAGCAGGGATGCGCCATTAATTGTGCGGCCCGCTACCACCACCAAACATGGTGCGCCGTATTTGCAATGCGGCTCCCCATGGGCCCAAAACGTCACCGAAGCTTTACTGCTGGAGTTGCGTCGCAACGATGGCGCAGCTCCATCAATGCTCTGGGGTACCCTATCTCCCCAATGCTGGGTCAAGCCGTACGTCTGCTTCAAGCAGGTGCAGGGTTTGTGTGACGCATCATTGTCCTAAAGGTGACTGATTGATATTTTGTAGATTTCCCTCAGCCACTATTAGGATGTGTTCCAGCGCAGGAATGCCCTCCCTTGCGCCGGAACGCCCCCTGATGGCGCAGGGCTTTATAACGGGATGCATCTCCCAAATGCGTCACGTTGTTATAATATTATACGCCGCACCATGGCGCCCTTTTTTGTTTAGCTGCTGCGTCACAAAAGTCACGCAAGAACGGCGCAAAAGAGCCGCAAGGGCTTAAATCTGCCCCTTCCTTTGTAACCCTGACAATAAGAAAAATAGTGGCGGTGGATTGATAGTTTGACTATTTAAATGACTGGTAATGTAGCAGGCAACTGTTAGTGTTGTCACTGATCTGACTGAAATCACAATGGAGTTTGTCTGTCACTTTGCGTCTTGCCTGCGGACTGCTGCCTGCCAGTCCTAGGTGAACGTTTCAGTACTTTGTTTAGTGAGTTACGTGACTTTCGAAGTCACAGGTCCGCAAATAAATAAAAAGTAACCATAATCAATATAATTTCGCGGAAATATTTTGTTATTGTTCTTTTGAAATGTTTGATTTGGTTGACATTGACAAGCAACAATCATCCATGTTTTCTGTTCTTTCTTTCATGTTGTACGTCAGCTCCCCCCAGGGGCGAGAGGAGGACACAGGAGCAGCAGGCGGCGGATGCTGTTCATCAACAGGGCCAGGATCGGGCAGGCGAGGGCTCCTCTGCTGGCCCCAGTAAGTTTTCATTTTAGACTAGTACCTATTTTTCCTAGCGTTCCTCATTTGAATTTTTTCAAAATTGTCTTTGCTCTTCTTGTAGACTGTATCTAAATTCTTATCCTGCCTCTACTATGACTCCCTGTGGTATTACTAGATTATTCTTATTAGTCTGTCTGTGTAGCTAACTAAGATTGCACGGTTGGCGAAACTCCCATGATTCTAGTCAGCAATAGCTCTATCAACTTAGTGCAGTCCTCTGGGATTGTCCATAATGTCTTTTGAAGTGTTCTATCTGGACTCATGCTTGCAAAAATTGCAAAACCTTTCGTTCAGTCACTCTAGTCTGGAGGACCAAAAAACACAGATTGTATTTAAATTTAAAAGCTTTATTAAAAGTAAACACATTTATTAAAATGAAGTCATAATAAAACTAAACGTTTAACTGATAATGGAAAAGTGGTTAGTGCTGACGATTAATTGAAGACATTTCTTGTGGTCGAGCCGAGCTCTCACCTGGTTTCAACTTGATCTTGTTGTTAGAAGTCCATCTTCTGTCTGTGTGGAGAAAAATGGTGCGTGTTAAAAAATCAGCCTTCATCAGTTGTGCCAAAAAGTGCAGCAAGACAACCTTCCCTGGAAAAAGGGACATTTTTTTTAACTTTAACGTAGACAGTCACAAATTACATTGTTTTCACATGTCTTCATTCCTAGACCAAATACTAGTGACTAGTGAGTGCTTTATTCTAAGATTCTTAAATGTACTTTGTAGGTGGAACATCTGGTGGCGGGGCCAGTGTGGTGGTGGTGCTCGACACGGAGGCGGAGGGCAATTCATCATCAGGGGAGGAGGCGGCGGCGCCGGCTGTGAGAGTTGAGACGGTGGTGGCGGCCAGAGGTAAGCTCTTATATATTCCTTACTTATTGAGATTGAAGACTAGCTGGGAAGGCAAGAATATGAGATGCATGGCTGGGTGAATGATGAAGCAATGATGGGTGGAAGGACAACAGCCTGGGTGGGTGACACAGAAACTGTATGTGTCCATATACCTGGATCATGCTACTATCTGACTCTTAGATAGCATATGTGTATCTAGAGCAGGGGTACTCATAGTACGGCCCGCGGGCCGGTGGTGGCCCGGCAAGCCTTCCTTGGCGGTGCGCAGACCTTGCAGACAATCACTGCTCCCCCGGCCCCCACAGAGCAGAGGCTTTTTTGTATTTCACCTGTTAGCGCCCCTGCATCTCCACTCTGACAATCACTGCTCCCCCGGCCCCCACAGAGCAGAGTGGAGATGCAAGGCCACAAAGAGGTGAAATAGAACAAAGCCTCTGCTCTGTGGGGCCGGGCAAGCAGTGATTGTCAGGGTGGAGAAGCAGGGGCGCTAAAACAAACAAAGCCTCAATAATATGTTAATGGTCTTTTAAAGACCTGTTAAGTACTTTGGTGTTGTTGTCTGTGTGTGCGCGTTGAGGAAGCGGTCTCAACCCGGGCTGAAGGCTGACACAGATAGACACACACACAGTGAGATGACAGAGGGAGAGGGAGGGCAGGAGGGAGAGAGAGATGGAGGGAGGGCAGGAGGGACAGCAGGAGGGAGAGAGATGTATGTAAATGCTGGGTCTGGTGGCTCAGTGGATGAGGGCATCTGCTGCAGGGACCTGTGTGCAACCTCATGGTCACAAGTTATCGTTTTGCTTTAGCCCCGCCCCCTCTGACTCCGCCCCCACCAGTGCGGCCCTCGGCCACAAACTACACTGTAAATGTAGCCCCTGAGAGAAAGTTTGTGAGTACCCATGATCTAGAGAGAGTAGATGGTCAGTGGATGAACTAAGTGTAACTTTGAAGAGCATGTAACACTGCACCCGCACGTCCGTTCCAGTGTAGGAAAGGCAAGGAAAAGAACTTTTAATTTTGTCCAAATACTACCATAAGTAGTAGCAGTAGTTTGTATTGCAAGCACTGCATAGATCCGGTTATTATGGTGGCCACTCCCTACCTCTCTTAATAAGTTTAGTAGTACTCAGTCATTCATGTGTGGATGTATCACTGCCTGTCACTCAATAAAAAGCAAAGCACCTAAAGTCATCCCATATATAAGCAAAAACATCCCATGTGAAGTGATAGATAATCAGATTATTTATCTTCTTCAATTTTCCATTTCTAGTACTCATTTCCACTGTAGGGTGAAAGTTAAATTAATTAAGCAGTAGCCCTTGAGTTGTAACAGAGTATTCTCAGTGCCACCCGTAATAGAAAAGTAAGAGATTCACCACCTGCATGTACTGGACGGGTACAGTAACGCAACGGCAACGCAAGTCTAGGTCACTCCTCATGGCGTGCGTCTCTTTTTCTCGGGTGCAAGTTTACCGCGCTGGCATTATGCCGGCTTGCAGAAAATAACGTACCAATTTTCCAAAACAAGAGACAAGAAGAAGAATAAGACTGGTGTACTTTCATAGTCGACTCCAATGGAAGTCCACAGTGCTCATAGAATTTGTTCCTTAAACTCCCACTAATGTTAGAGCAAGGATGAAGAAGTGTGAGGTTAGATAGATACTGGCCTCAATAGTTATGTAATGCGCTTGCAAGTTGCTAGTTGTACTGCAGCACACATTTCTGCTGAATGATTGAGTTAATCTTAAAGAGCATTGGTTACAGACTATGTCTTTCTTTCTTCATATAGGTTCTCCTTCCAAACGAACAAGGAGGAAGGAGCTGGCTAGAGCGGCCCGGCAACGGAGAATCGAGGCCACTGTTGCGGAATATCGGCGGCTGGTGGCCCTGGAGGACGTGGAAAGTGTGCGGTCGACAACAACGACAACGTCGTCCTCCGTGGCCTCACCGGCTGCCACCGTGACCCAGCACAGTGGTCCACCGAGACTGAGCCGGGCTGCCAAAGGCAAACGCCACCGCCGAGCAGCAAGGCCAACAGCTGCTTCTCACAGGCCTTGCACCTGCAAGGCAGTGAAGGCACGCCTGCGCCGCACTACCCTGATGGTGTCCCGCCTTCAGCAGGAGCTCGCCTTGCTCCGCGAGGAGCATGATGCCCTGGCCCAAAAAGTTAACAGCATCCACCCATAGTGTCCCTTGCCCCTTTTTTAGAGACTTTTGGGGGGTGGGAATTGGGAGTTGGGTTTTTGGGGACTTTTGAAGGACAATCGTTGGGGTTAGGGAGGGTCTTGCGGGAGATTATTTTGTTAGGGATATAAATATACTTTTTCAAACTTTATCTGAGCATACCTGTTTTTTACTGCTTGCCTGGTGGGTGGGGGTTTAACGTTGACTGTTTTCCTGAAAGTTTAGTTCCATTTTCTTCCTTTAAGTGTAAATGCCCAAATGTTTTCAACACTAAGTGCCTCTCACAGACTAAGTGAAGTGAATCCAAGAGTCCTAGGACTTTAGTAGTACTACCTTCAGGCTCTCGTCTCTCGTACTAATACTCCATTATACCCCCAAACCACCAAACGCTTATCTTACCTGTAATTTGTGTTTGAAAGTAGGGCTAGGCCCAGGGCTGGCTCCACGGGAAACACCGAATAACGTTGGCAATCTTGGTCGGATAAAATTTCCTCATAGCGGTGGTAGTAGTGGTGTGACACAGTGGCAGTTGCATGCCTATGAAAAAAAAGAAAATGAAATCTGGTTTGTCCTCCTGAGCAATTCAACGGTACAACTGAGAATATAGCAGGTGACAGAAGTACAGTAGAGCAGTGCCACATTGTAGCCTAACAAATGGTAAAGTATAACTACTAATTCGGTTGAAGTTCTTTCACATTAGCAATGGTTCTTTGTCAAGCAGAGTAAGAATATATCATCGACAACTGTGGAAAGAAAGAATGCGACAGTACAGGGCCTGTGTGGAATTATTGATAACTATATTCAACATAAGGTCTCTGTAGCCAGATACCCGAGAGCCTTGCTGGTCACTATAAATCCATTCACAACAACACTCAATGGGGTTGGTCTGGAAGGTGTCACGTTTACTCCCCGTGATCCAGTCGATGCAAATATGGTTCCACCTCCAAATGTCACCAACACCCAGAAGTGTAAACACAGGGTGTTCGAGGCATTAGGCGAGGGAGAAAAATAACAAACTAAAATAAAAAATGTGGGATGGGTAAAGGTAGGGTCAGCAGGGAAAGGATACCTGTAAGAGAAGACAAGACAGGCATCAGTGAAGTGATGTCCTAACATACAAGGGTACTCTCATATAGTCTCACTAAATAGTCTGCAAGTCTCCCGCCTACTCATGGGAAATGTAGTTTCATAGTACGGTAGGCGCTTAGGGGCTGCGTAACCTGACAGAAGGTATAGTAGATAGAAAAGGAGAAATTGCTTTTTTTCTAGGTGTCCCCTCACTCACCAGGGTTGCCCCTTGGTGACATGCTTCATCATTGGGGCCATCCCAGTCCTCTACGGCCTGGGGCGTGCTGCGACTTGCGAATTACGTAGGAGCACTTACAAATGACTATGTGTGGTGCAGATAGTGGAGTGGACTAAGTGATGTGTTAAGGGATCAATGTAGAAGCCGAGAGAGAGCAAAGAAATGCAGTCACAGTCAGAGAAAAAGGCAAGGGATACTGTATCTATGTGGTTGTAGTGGTCCTGTTGGAAGTGGTAAGTAAGTTGCCCGCAGAAAAAAAATCCTCCTATTAGCGGCACTCCTCCATTGCAGCCGACGCTTCGTCCACCGATGTTGGTCACCAGAAGACACCCTGTCCACTGCCTGCCTGATGCTGAATTGTGGCTCGCTACTGTGAAGCCTGACTCCATCCTTTTTTCCCCATTGCAGAGACTGAAACCCGGCCTGTAATTATTCAACGAAAAACAGGAAGTGATATAATATTACAACACCACTGATAAATAAATATAAGGTATGTAGGCTGTGGAGTGCAAAAAGTCACAATTTGTTTTTCCTAGTAGACAGACAGTACAATGTTTTTGAAAGTGCGTACTCTGAGTCACCTTTTGAAGGATAAGTAAGTATGGGCAAATTAATGTAGCGGATCTTGCCCCTCAAGCTAGGTGTACTGTAAACTGTGTTTTAGAACAAAAATAGATCTTCCTAGCAGTGCTCCCACCCAAAAAACGAGGCCTAGCAGAAAACTGGAGACAAAACTTACTTTGAAAGTAAAAGTAGGCCGAAGTACCCTAATTACCCATTACCCCCCGTGGATTGTATTCAAACCACTTGCAAGCAACCAAGCAAAAGTAGCCATAGCCAGCATCGCTCCAAGACTCGAAATCCCCCCCACTCAAACACATGCAATAGAAATACTGCTAACCCTAACGAACCCTAAGTTAAGAATAGTGGCAAAGGCTTTCTTTAACTATGCCAAATCCCCCCTTTCCCACCATGGATTTTCTTCAAATGACTTGCAACCAAAATTACACATTCTCACGAGTGCTCTAAGACCCCAGAACTCAGTTTGAAAAATCTAGAACACCCCGATACACATGCAATCCTGCTGCTAGGGCTAACCCTAACGAACCCTAAGTTACAAAAAGTGCCAAAACTAAAGGCTTTTCCGCGCGGATTTTGTCCCAACCACTTCTACCCGGTATTAGACCTTCCCAGGAATGCCCCAAGACCCGGCAACCCACCCGCCAAGAAGCATAACACCCCCAAACAGGCCAAAAGCAAAATCTCATACTTGCAATATTTCTGGGCCTTCGGTCCAAACGCGCTGCGTAGCTAGGCCATAAGTCGGGGTTGGCACGACGGATTTCCTGAAAAGCAAATGCAATCAAGATTAGAGTGTCCCAGCAGTGCTCCCAGACCACGAAACTCACCCGCAAACACCAGGAAGCCCCCCAAACAGGCCCCCGAAAACGCTACATAGAGCAAAATGTCAGAAATAGCCCAAAAAAAAAATCGGCCTGGATTTTGTCCCAACCACTTCTACCCGGTATTAGACCTTCCCAGGAATGCCCCAAGACCCGGCAACCCACCCGCCAAGAAGCATAACACCCCCAAACAGGCCAAAAGCAAAATCTCATACTTGCAATATTTCTGGGCCTTCGGTCCAAACGCGCTGCGTAGCTAGGCCATAAGTCGGGGTTGGCACGACGGATTTCCTGAAAAGCAAATGCAATCAAGATTAGAGTGTCCCAGCAGTGCTCCCAGACCACGAAACTCACCCGCAAACAGACGGAACCCCCCCTAAGAGCACCTCAAAGGCAAGCAAGTCATCAAAAACACAAAAAAAATTCCGCCTGGGATTTGGTCCAAAACACTTTTATCCGGTATTAGAGCTTCCCAGCAATGGCCCCAGAGCCGTCAACCCAGGAGAAAACGAGTAGAAGACCCCCAAACAGCCAAAGAGCAAAAGTACAAAAATGGGGACTTAGTCACTTTTTCACAAATTTCCCAAATCACTCCGCGCGCGCTCTGCAGCTAGGCCCTAAGTCCCCTCAGCCACCATGGATTTGCTTCAAACCTCTTGCAAAGTAAAGTATATATAGCCAGCAGTGCTCCCACACCACGAAACTCACCCGCAAACACCAGGAAGCCCCCCAAACAGGCCCCCGAAAACGCTACATAGAGCAAAATGTCAGAAATAGCCCAAAAAAAATCGGCCTGGATTTTGTCCCAACCACTTCTACCCGGTATTAGACCTTCCCAGGAATGCCCCAAGACCCGGCAACCCACCCGCCAAGAAGCATAACACCCCCAAACAGGCCAAAGCAAAATCTCATACTTGCAATATTTCTGGGCCTTCGGTCCAAACGCGCTGCGTAGCTAGGCCATAAGTCGGGGTTGGCACGACGGATTTCCTGAAAAGCAAATGCAATCAAGATTAGAGTGTCCCAGCAATGCTCTCAGACCATGAAACTCACCCACAAACAGACGGAACCCCCCCTAAGAGCACCTCAAAGGCAAGCAAGTCATCAAAAAACACAAAAAAATTTCCGCCTCGGATTTGGCACAAACCACTTTTAGTGCTTCCCAGCAATGGCCCCAGACCCGTCAACTCACCTGCAAAGAGGTAGAACAACACCCCCACAAGTGCTGAGTCTTTCTTCATTGGGCGTAAACCAGCCCTCTGCTTTGATGGAAATAGGAGTCTGGAGGAGGAGGATAGAGGAGCATGTTCTTCTGAACTTGTGAACCTGAGGAATGCAGACTGCGGCACCTTCAAATAAATTAGCAAACAAGTGAAGACAGTTCTGCTGATGGGCTTGTCTTTGTGATAATCTGATTAAAGTTTGAATTATATTAACTGTGCACAACAAAGAAAGACAGACACACAGGAATAAAAGTGAATAAGGATGAAAAAGAAAGTTATTGATTCGTTGTCTCATTTTCAGGGCTCGAAGTCGGAATCACGGTCCAGGAATAAGAATAAGGCTTCGTCATCATACTCTGCGAATTCAGCCCGGGTGAGGTCAGTGCCACCTGACAGAGTAGAAATTCCCTCATCTATGGTGCTGGCCACCTCCTCTTCATCCGGCACGCTCTCTCGTACTCTTATATCTGGTGGTATGAGGTGCTGATTCATCTTGATCATTGTTAACCTCTCCACATTTTTGGGCGAGAGGCGGCTCCGTTTGGGAGTTACAATCCCACCAGCCGCACTGAAAACCCGTTCAGAAG